>NC_058524.1:7812500-10312500 GCF_904849725.1 Hordeum vulgare subsp. vulgare
TGTGGAGGATGGTAAAAAAAACACTATTGAAACAATAGGCCAACCTCGCACAGACGTTTGGGCCGGAAATAGGCCTCATCCACTTTCACGGGTGAAATAAACCCCAGGAAAGAAATCCCAAAGCTGACAGAGCTCGCAGTTGGCAGGTCTGAATCTTCTCATATGGTTCAGGTCTAGTCCTACGCCATGATCTGATTCAAGTTTTGATCTACTAGCTTGAAGCAGAGTGAGGTTGGGAGTGATCGCGTGAGGAAATAGGGGTGTTGAAGGCCACGGGCAGAAGTTTCCTGGGAAAAGAATTCAGGACAATATGCTCATGCTTACAAACTAAACGTGCCATCCTCGAGTCAATTAAGGTGGTCATAAAAATCGTATGATCTTCCATGGGAAAAATATGAACGTTCGAGTCTTGGTATTTTGGGTCAAAAATTGTCTCATATTTTGAGACGGAGGGAGTAGTTGTTGTCACATACTTTGACACTATGGTTCAAATCCCAGGTATTGCGAATGTTTGCATTACATAGTACTTTATTATATTTGTATGAAAGCTAGCAAAAAACAAGCTGATGACAAAATTGCCATGCTTACCACTTAAAGTTGTCATGCTCGTGTCAACTCAAGTTGCGATAAAAAATCGTTCACTTTGCCTTGGGAATAATTCGAATGTTCGGGATTTATTGGGGAAGTATCTAGCAACTATATGTGCAAAGGATTTTGATTTACTTAGATTTCGCCATGATTTTAAATAGTATGTCGTAGCATTTAGAAGAGATTCTGGTTAAGAGGTATATCTTGCTATTCAAAATTATGAGAGCAACACAACGAGTGGCGAATGAGCAATGGCTCTGATGGGTCCATAGCTGCGCGGGGACGAGCGATGATAGGGGCGAGCGGCGGTGGGGGGGGGGGGTAGGGATGGCACCCGCAGGGTATGGGTACGGGTGGAGCCTTCCCATACCCTTACCCGTCTCGTCTGAGGTTACCCATCACCAATACCCGTTAACGGTACAACTTTTTTCCATACACGTTACCCGATAAGGTAGATGGGTATCCGCGGGTAAAATTACCATATTTGCAGAACATCAATTGAACAACTTATAATTACAAACTGCATTGTATCATATAGTTTACGAAGATAGATTATAACTACAACACATACTTATAAACAACATCATATAGTCATAAACAACAACACATAGGCATACACTTTCAGTTCAAAAATTCTTGACATAGTGTAGATTGTAGAGATAATTTTTAGTTTACATAGATTTTATATGGGTATGGATTATATGATCTCATACCCATACCCGCTCTAGCCGATGGGTTTCAGATTTTCCTATTTATATACCCATGCATTGGTAATTTTTTGTCCCATACCCTTACCCTAATAGGGGTTTTACCCGCAGGGTACGTGGGTTATGAGTATCCATTGCCATCCCTATGGGGGGAGATTGGGAAGCAACCAAACAACAATGAAGAGGTGTCGGGAAGATGGATGGGATTTGTACCATGCGTGGTGACCACAGGGAGGAAGACAACATGGCCAGTTTCATCAATTGAAAAGAAATAAATGCCAATTAAATAGAATTGGTTAAAGTGGCATGTAGATCAACCGTTGGGTTGGATTAATACTACACTGTAGTACATTGTACGTAAAAGTGCCCTAATTATTTATACTACTCCGTTGAAAGTATATATGTGTAATTTACTTATTTTGTATAACATTTCAGACATGTTTTAAACATGGCTTAGTCGTGCTTTAATTTAAGATAAATATGCATGTATAGGCTATTTGTTGTGATCATGTAGCAGTCTCTACAAAGAATGACTTGATCGAGTGCATGAGAGATGCACAATAATCCTCTTGTAAAGTATCTACATTCCGACCAATAGAAAAGACAGTGGCATTCATCCATTTATACACACCCAAAGTCACACCAAACCCTGTAAATAACTACTAAGTGATAACACAAATTTGGTACATATATAATGGCATAAATCCACCAAAAACTTACTCGGTCACCATCGAAGCAACAACACACTCAAAAGCCTACCACTTGATACGGTTCTATCCTACAACCAATAGGTCGAGGAAAAGATAATTTCTAGTTTAGAGCCAAGAATCATGGCAGCAGAAAATTATAAGAACTAGTCGCCAACCCGTGCATTCGCATGGGCTAGTACATTAAACTTATACATTATTTCTATGATTTTGGGATCATTGTGGTTATTTGGTTGTTGCACACGTCACAATTGTGGGCTTTTTTCCTTGGTTGGTTTGCTACAACACTTTCTTAATAAGACTTGGTAAATATGCCCAGGAATATTTGTATACAAATCAACTTGGGTAAGTTGTACTAAACATGTGATCTCTTGTTCAAGATGATAGGTGCGGTAGTATTTCTCTTCCGCTACCATTGAAGCACACCAGGTTGAAGAACAATCATACTGACAAAGCTAGTTTATAGAATTACATGTTATAAAGACAATTATTAGTACATTTCTCGATATTGTAGCTCCATAGTAAACTTCCCTTTGGTTAGTAAAATGGAATTAAACTATAGCTTTTAGATTTGTTTTCCTAAAAATGACTACTGTTTTAGTTCATGCACTATAAGGAATATGCTAATACACGACGCTATTTTTTCGTCGCTACATCGTCACGGTTTTTAATTTATAACAATCTCGCGACGAAAAACCAAGCGTCGAAAACGGAGCGTCAGAAATGAACAGCAGCGACGTTTTGATCAAAATCGTCATAACTTTTACGATGATTCCTCTATCGTCGTAACCTTTACGACGATCCTAAATCGTCGTTGGTAATCAAACCCAGTCCTACGTGGCAGTCCTACATGGCAAAATTATGACGAAATCAAAACATCATGGTTGAAATCAGCCCAACCCATTTCAATTGATCACATGGGCTGATTTTATTTTTTGGGCTTTGTCTTATTGGACTTCTTCTGGGCCTTAGCCTATTTACAACCACTTTAGTATGTTTTTTCAAAAAAAATTATCATTATAATTTGGGCCCTGGCCTTTTAGTGCCCAAATACATTTAGTTCAGTTTCAGTTTTGGCCTTTTTCATTTTTGAATTCAGCAACTTTTTGTTCCTGAACTTGGTTTCATTTGTATTTGTTGGGCCTTTGCAACCCAATTATTTGTCCAATATTAAATCCAACACTATTTCATATTCAAATCAAGAATACTCCAACTCAAATTAAAATCATCCATCATATAACATCACATAATACATCTCCCAGGTTTACATAACACAATAAATCATCTCATAAATACATTTCCTTACATAGGAATATAGCAAGAACGAACAGAATTGCAAAATGAAACAATGACACATCTGCTAACAATGGAGTTCATTCCACTCTCCTATGAGACATAGGTTCAGAAATTTTTATGTTGTGTTGATTTGAATGTCCCCAGTAGGCATCATCGACATCTTCTCATCACTTTCCTAGCAACAGAAAAAGAGACAAAACAAAAAACATTAGACCGGATAGGAGCTTCAGTAGCAGAGCAAACCAAATTGAATCAAACATAGACCGACATTTGCATATGGATATTTTTGTTTGACTCGTTTACTGCTCCTACCAATAATTCTATGAACTAAATTTCTGAATCTACTAGTACTTAACAGAGTTAACGTGAATACATTCAGTTACTTGAGTATACTGACATACATGGTCACTCTAAGATAAGTTGCACACAATAATAATAATATTCAGGAAAACTTTGAAGGAAAACAAGTATGATGCACCAGTTGATCGTAGAATCCGTCAATGTTCAGCAGACCAACTTGATACACAGTTGCGAGAAAGACATATACCAGGAATAAATACAAGTAGTGACAGAAAAACGCAATGCATGAGTCGACATTGTTGATTACTGAATGATCAACTCCCACCCACATAAATAGCATAGCAACATGCATGTATAGCGCATCATCTTGATCCACTCCCTGATGGCAGTTAGTAAAGCTCGACGAATCAATGAAATTCTAATACAAACTGCCATCTACTTGTATTCGTGTTTGAGAAGAAAAATCTAAAAATTACTGTGCCAGATAGTAACAATATGTAGTAATATTATTTATAACTAATCGGAGGACAGGCACAGCCAATCTGCTCTTTGGATATCAAAATTTCAGACCATTTACTCCCAAAATTGCTAGTCCACAAGCTGAACTAGACATCTTACAGTACAAAATGCCCCACCAGCCTGCTACTAGTCAACCTCTGATAAAAAAGAAAAAGGAAAAAAATAAGAAGAAGCCTTTTAACAGAGAAAGAGAATAGAAGGAAAAGAAGAGGAGGCTGAAGGAAAAGCACCACTCTCTACTAAGACATATCATATCACAGAAGCTCCTACTAATCATCAATTATCACCTGTGGCAGACACACTTGTAATGATAGGCACTATTCATGGGGTCATTTGCATCCACCGGAACTTGCTCAGCGGTACACTTGGATCGACACCCCCTGCACTTGTTGTACGTGCATATGGGAGCAATTGAGCCAATGAGCATTCTCCTTGCATACTAGTTCTGAAAATTGTTTATTAGGATTAAGGGGAACATGCAATTGTTGTATAGTTCTGAAAATGAATTGCTTTCAAGTGGCTAAGTTGCCATGAATAGATTTCAGTGAAAGAGCATTTGACTATCGACAAGGAAGCCTCGGGTGAGTTTATTAGGATTAAAAATATGGTGCATGTCTTCTCTGCAGTGCTGAAGGTTGGAAAGGGCCACCCTAATGGTTGAAAATATTGTTGTGAAAATGATCTCCTAAGTTGCCATGAAAAGTTTTTGCTTAGAATTTAGATGCGGTTTTGACTGCTTTCGTGTGTGACGGCTACTAAACTGGCTTATGATAATTTTTTCGAGTGTAACAGCTAAGCAAAAGAAATGAGAAGGTTTACTTTCAAGGGACAATCTATCAATTTAAGGCCCCAACTTAGCATTGTTAGCACCATTGGATCAAAGAAGGTTTACAGTCAAGCTGCATCAAACAAGTTACTGCGGTGGAAGTAACTCACAGTAACTGAAGCATAAGTCTGACTTATGTTTGGTTCGGCCAGAGACTAGGTACATACTAAGCACTCGATTGACCAGCTGTCAAAATATTGCTCGAGTCTGCTTATGAAAAGGGACTCAAAGTTTGAGTCAATGCTATGTTGTCTCTTGCATTAATATGTCTGTTTGATTCTGTTTCAGTATATCTGTGATCACCAGAAGAATTTTTAGCTATAATTTTATAGAGCAGACATATCTACATGCCCTGTGTTGCCCTCTTTTTAGTGTTTCAAAGAAATTGGTGTTTTCTGTGAGCAGAGATATCTACATGCCAGGACAATGCACGCACCAGATGGGGGAAGCAGTCCTCGGCGGCGCGGCACAGCACGGAGAACATGTGCAGCATCCTCGCGAAGTGCTTCTTGATGGTGTCGCCGTCCTTGCCACCGCTCCCGTCGTCCGTGGCCTCGCGCATCCACCGGACAAGCTCCTGCGGATCAAGCCGAGTCTTGGTTAGAAAAATGACGCATGGAAACCGAACCGAATCAGTACATCATCGTCCTGATAAAAATAACATTGTGCACATCAGTACATCATGTTTACAAAAATACGGCGGCGGCGCCGTCGATTGGTTAATGGCGAGGAGAAGGAGGAGCAGCAGCTTCTTCCCCACGCGGCCACACTGTTGGGGAACGTCGCATGGGAAACAAAAAATTTCCTACGCGCACGAAGACCTATCATAGTGATGTCCATCTACGAGAGGGGATGAGTGATCTACGTACCCTCGTAGACCGTACAGCAGAAGCGTTAGAGAACACGGTTGATGTAGTGGAACGTCCTCACGTCCCTCGATCTGCCCCGCGAACAATCCCGCGATCAGTCCCACGATCTAGTACCGAACGGACGACACCTCCGCGTTCAGCACACGTACAGCTCGACGATGATCTCGGCCTTCTTGATCCAGCAAGAGAGACGGAGAGGTAGAAGAGTTCTCCGGCAGCGTGACGGCGCTCCAGAGGTTGGTGATGACCTTGTCTCAGCAGGGCTCCGCCCGAGCTCCGCGGAAACGCGATCTAGAGGAAAAACCGTGGAGGTATGTGGTCGGGCTGCCGTGGAAAAGTCGTCTCAAATCAGCCCTAAAACCTCCGTATATATAGGTGGGAAGGAGGGGGGCCTTGCCTTGGGGTCCAAGGACCCTCAAGGGGGTCGGCCGAGCCAAGGGGGAGGACTCTCCCCCCCCCCCCCAAACCGAGTTGGACTAGGTTTGGTGGGAGGGAGTCCCCCTTCCTTCCCACTTCCTCCCTTTTTTTTTCTTTCTCTCTTGATTTTCTTCTCCTTGGCGCATAGGGCACTTGTGGGCTGTCCCACCAGCCCACTAAGGGCTGGTGTGGCTCCCCCAAGGCCTATGGGCTTCCCCGGGGTGGGTCCCCCCCCCCGGTGAACTCCCGGAACCCATTCGTCATTCCCGGTACATTCCCGGTAACTCCGAAAACCTTCCGGTAATCAAATGAGGTCATCCTATATATCAATCTTCGTTTCCGGACCATTCCGGAAACCCTCGTGACGTCCGTGATCTCATCCGGGACTCCGAACAACATTCGGTAACCAACCATATAACTTCAAATACGCATAAAACAACGTCGAACCTTAAGTGTGCAGACCCTGCGGGTTCGAGAACTATGTAGACATGACCCGAGAGACTCCTCGGTCAATATCCAATAGCGGGACCTGGATGCCCATATTGGATCCTACATATTCTACGAAGATCTTATCGTTTGAACCTCAGTGCCAAGGATTCGTATAATCTCGTATGTCATTCCCTTTGTCCTTCGGTATGTTACTTGCCCGAGATTCGATCGTCAGTATCCGCATACCTATTTCAATCTCGTTTACCGGCAAGTCTCTTTACTCGTTCCGTAATACAAGATCCCGCAACTTACACTAAGTTACATTGCTTGCAAGGCTTGTGTGTGATGTTGTATTACCGAGTGGGCCCCGAGATACCTCTTCGTCACACGGAGTGACAAATCCCAGTCTTGATCCATACTAACTCAACTAACACCTTCGGAGATACCTGTAGAGCATCTTTATAGTCACCCAGTTACGTTGCGACGTTTGATACACACAAAGCATTCCTCCGGTGTCAGTGAGTTATATGATCTCATGGTCATAGGAATAAATACTTGACACGCAGAAAACAGTAGCAACAAAATGACACGATCAACATGCTACGTCTATTAGTTTGGGTCCAGTCCATCACGTGATTCTCCCAATGACGTGATCCAGTTATCAAGCAACAACACTTTGTTCATAATCAGAAGACACTGACTATCATTGATCAACTGGCTAGCCAACTAGAGGCATGCTAGGGACGGTGTTTTGTCTATGTATCCACACATGTAAATGAGTCTTCATTCAATACAATTATAGCATGGATAATAAACTATTATCTTGATACAGGAATTGTAATAATAACCATATTTATTATTGCCTCTAGGGCATAATTTCAACAGTCTCCCACTTGCACTAGAGTCAATAATCCAGCCCTCACATCACCATGTGAATTACATTGTAATAAATCTAACACCCATACAGTTCTGGTGTCGATCATGTTTTGGCCGTGGAAGAGGTTTAGTCAGCGGGTCTGCTACATTCAGATCCGTGTGCACTTTGCATATATTTACGTCCTCTTCCTCGACGTAGTCGCGGATGAGGTTGAAGCGTCGTTTGATGTGTCTGGTCTTCTTGTGAAACCGCGGTTCCTTTGCTAAGGCAATGGCACCAGTGTTGTCACAGAACAAGGTTATTGGATTCAGTGCGCTTGGCACCACTCCAAGATCCGTCATGAACTGCTTCATCCAGACACCCTCCTTAGACGCCTCCGAGGCAGCCATGTACTCCGCTTCACATGTAGAATCTGCTACGACGCTTTGCTTGGAACTGCACCAGCTTACTGCACCCCCATTAAGAATAAATACGTATCCGGTTTGCGACTTAGAGTCGTCCGGATCTGTGTCAAAGCTTGCATCGACGTAACCTTTTACGGCGAGCTCTTCGTCACCTCCATACACGAGAAACATCTCCTTAGTCCTTTTCAGGTACTTCAGGATATTCTCGACCGCTGTCCACTGATCCACTCCTGGATTACTCTGGAACCTACCTGCCATACTTATGGCCAGGCTAACATCCGGTCTAGTGCACAGCATCGCATACATGATAGAACCTATGGCTGAAGCATAGGGGACGGAGCGCATATGCTCTCTATCTTCATCAGTTGCTGGGCACTGAGTCTTACTCAATCTCGTACCTTGTAAAACTGGCAAGAACCCTTTCTTGGACTGTTCCGTTTTGAACCTCTTCAAAACTTTATCAAGGTATGTGCTTTGTGAAAGTCCTATCAGGCGTTTTGATCTATCCCTATAGATCTTAATGCCTAGAATGTAAGCAGCTTCTCCTAGGTCCTTCATAGAGAAACTTTTATTCAAGTAACCTTTTATGCTCTCCAAAAGCTCTACGTTGTTTCCAATCAGTAATATGTCATCCACATATAATATTAGAAACGCCACAGAGCTCCCACTCACTTTCTTGTAAATACAAGATTCTCCAACCACTTGTATAAACCCAAATGCTTTGATCACCTCATCAAAGCGTTTGTTCCAACTCCGAGATGCTTGCACCAGTCCATAAATGGACCGCTGGAGCTTGCACACCTTGTCAGCATTTTTAGGATTGACAAAACCTTCGGGTTGCATCATATACAACTCTTCCTTAAGGAAACCATTAAGGAACGCCATTTTGACATCCATCTGCCATATTTCATAATCGAAAAATGCAGCCATTGCTAACATGATTCTGACGGACTTAAGCATCGCTACGGGTGAGAAAGTCTCATCGTAGTCAACTCCTGGAACTTGTGAAAAACCCTTTGCCACAAGTCGAGCTTTATAAACGGTCACATTGCCGTCAACGTCCGTCTTCTTCTTAAAGATCCATTTGTTCTGAATAGCCTTGCGGCCCTCAGGTAGTATCTCCAAAGTCCACACTTTGTTCTCATACATGGATCCTATCTCGGATTTCATGGCTTCTAGCCATTTGTTGGAATCTGGGCCCACCATTGCTTCTTCATAATTTGCAGGTTCATTGTTGTCCAACAACATGATTGATAAGACGGGATTACCGTACCACTCTGGAGCAGCGCGTGATCTCGTCGACCTGCGTGGTTCAACAGAAACTTGAACTGGAGTTTCATGATCATCATCATTAACTTCCTCCTCAACCGGTGTCGCAACGACAGAGGTTTCCCCTTGCCCTGCGCCGCCATCCAGAGGGATGAGAGGTTCGACAACCTCTTCAAGTTCTATCTTCCTCCCACTCAATTCTCTCGAGAGAAACTCCTTCTCGAGAAAAGCTCCGTTTTTGGCAACAAACACTTTGCCCTCAGATTTGAGATAGAAGGTGTACCCAACTGTCTCTTTTGGGTAACCTATGAAGACGCACTTTTCCGCTTTGGGTTCCAGCTTTTCAGGCTAAAGCTTTTTGACATAAGCATCACATCCCCAAACATTAAGAAACGACAACTTTGGTCTTTTGCCATACCACAATTCGTATGGTGTCGTCTCAACGGATTTTGATGGTGCCCTATTTAAAGTGAATGCAGCTGTTTCTAATGCATAACCCCAAAATGATAACGGCAAATCAGTAAGAGACATCATAGATCGCACCATCTCTAACAATGTACGATTACGACGTTCGGACACACCATTACGCTGTGGTGTTCCAGGCGGTGTTAACTGCGAAACAATTCCACATTGTCTTAAGTGAGCACCAAACTCGAAACTCAGATATTCACCCCCACGATCAGACCGTAGGAACTTGATCTTCTTGTTACGATGATTTTCCACTTCACTCTGAAATTGCTTGAACTTTTCAAATGTTTCAGACTTGTGCTTCATCAAGTAGACATAACCATATCTACTTAAATCGTCAGTGAAGGTGAGAAAATAACGATATCCGCCGCGTGCCTCTACGCTCATTGGACCACACACATCTGTATGTATGATTTCCAACAAGTCACTTGCACGCTCCATTGTTCCGGAGAACGGAGTCTTAGTCATCTTGCCCATGAGGCATGGTTCGCACGTGTCAAGTGAATCAAAGTCAAGTGACTCCAAAAGTCCATCAGCATGGAGTTTCTTCATGCGCTTTACACCAATATGACCCAAGCGGTAGTGCCACAAAAATATGGCGCTATCATTGTTTACTCTAACTCTTTTGGTCTCAATGTTATGTATATGCGTATCGCTATCAAGATTCAATATGAACAATCCTCTCACATTCGGTGCATGACCATAAAAGATGTTACTCATAGAAATAGAACAACCATTATTCTCAGATTTAAAAGAGTAACCGTCTCGCAATAAACAAGATCCAGATATAATGTTCATGCTCAACGCAGGCACTAAATAACAATGATTTAAGTTCATCACTAATCCCGATGGTAGCTGAAGTGACACTGAGCCAACGGCGATTGCATCAACCTTGGAACCATTTCCTACGCGCATCGTCACTTCGTCTTTTGCCAGCCTTCGTCTATTCCGCAGTTCCTGCTTCGAGTTGCAAATGTGAGCAACAGAACCGGTATCGAATACCCAGGCACTACTACGAGAGCCGGTTAAGTACACATCAATAACATGTATATCAAATATACCTGATTTTTCTTTGCCCGCCTTCTTATCTGCCAGATACTTGGGGCAATTGCGCTTCCAGTGACCCATACCCTTGCAATAGAAGCACTCTGTTTCAGGCTTAGGTCCAGCCTTGGGTTTCTTCGGCGGATTGGCAACAGGCTTGCCGCTCTTCTTCGAATTGCCCTTCTTGCCTTTGCCGTTTCTCTTGAAACTAGTGGTCTTGCTCACCATCAACACTTGATGCTCTTTACGGAGTTCAGACTCTGCGACTTTCAGCATCGCAAACAACTCGCTGGGAGACTTATTCATCCCTTGCATGTTGTAGTTCAACACAAAGCTTTTATAGCTTGGCGGCAGTGATTGAAGGATTCTGTCAGTGATAGCTTCTTGCAGGAGTTCAATCCCCAGCTCAGCTAGACGGTTTGAGTACCCAGACATTTTGAGCACATGTTCACTGACAGACGAGTTTTCCTCCATCTTGCAAGCATAGAATTTATTGGAGGTCTCATACCTCTCGATCCGGGCGTTCTTCTGAAAGATAAACTCCAACTCCTGGAACATCTCAAATGCTCCATGACGCTCAAAGCGACGTTGAAGTCCCGGTTCTAAGCCATACAAGACTGCACATTGAACTATTGAGTAGTCCTCCTTACGTGCTAGCCAAGCGTTCTTAACATCCTGATCAGCCGTAGCGGGTGGTTCATCTCCTAGCGCAGCATTAAGGACATAATCCTTCTTCCCAGCTTGTAAGATTAGCTTAAGATTACGAGCCCAGTCTACAAAGTTGCTTCCATCATCTTTCAACTTAGCTTTCTCTAGGAACGTATTAAAATTCAGGATGACTGTCGCGTGAGCCATGATCTACAACACAAATATATTCAAAGTGGACTTAGACTATGTTCAAGATAATTAGAGTTCAACTTAATCAAATTATATGCTAAACTCCCACTCAAAAAGTACATCTCTCTAGTCATTTGAGTGGTTCATGATCCACTTACACTATCCCAAGTCTGATCATCACGTGAGTCGAGTATAGTTTCAGTGGTAAGCATCCCTATGCTAATCATATCAACTATATGATTCATGATCGACCTTTCGGTCTCATGTGTTCCGAGGCCATGTCTGCACATGCTAGGCTCGTCAAGCTTAACCCGAGTGTTCCGCGTGCGCAACTGTTTTGCACCCGTTGTATGTGAACGTTCAGTCTATCACACCCGATCATCACGTGGTGTCTCGGAACGACGAACTGTAGCAACGGTGCACAGTCGGGGAGAACACAATTTCGTCTTGAAATTTTAGTGAGAGATCACCTCATAATGCTACCGTCGTTCTAAGCAAAATAAGGTGCATAAAAGGATTAACATCACATGCAATTCATAAGTGACATGATATGGCCATCATCACGTGCTTCTTGATCTCCATCACGAAAGCACCGGCACGATCTTCTTGTCACCGACGCCACACCATGATCATCCATCAACGTGTTGCCATCGGGGTTGTCGTGCTACTCATGCTATTACTACTAAAGCTACATCCTAGCAAAATAGTAAACGCATCTGCAAGCACAAACGTTAGTATAAAGACAACCCTATGGCTTCTGCCGGTTGCCGTACCATCGACGTGCAAGTCGATATTTCTATTACAACATGATCATCTCATACATCCAATATATCACATCACATCGTTGGCCATATCACATCACAAGCATACCCTGCAAAAACAAGTTAGACGTCCTCTAATTTTGTTGTTGCATGTTTTACGTGGTGACCAAGGGTATCTAGTAGGATCGCATCTTACTTACGCAAAGACCACAACGGAGATATATGAGTTGCTATTTAACCTCATCCAAGGACCTCCTCGGTCAAATCCGATTCAACTAAAGTTTGAGAAACCGTCACTTGCCAGTCATCTTTGAGCAAAGGGGGTTACTCGTAACGATGAAACCAGTCTCTCGTAAGCGTACGAGTAATGTCGGTCCAAGCCGCTTCAATCCAACAATACCGCGGAATCAAGAAAAGACTAAGGAGGGCAGCAAAACGCACATCACCGCCCACAAAAACTTTTGTGATCTACTCGAGAAGACATCTATGCATGAACCTAGCTCATGATGCCACTGTTGGGGAACGTCACATGGGAAACAAAATTTTTCCTACGCGCACGAAGACCTATCATGGTGATGTCCATCTACGAGAGGGGATGAGTGATCTACGTACCCTCGTAGGCCGTACAGCAGAAGTGTTAGAGAACGCGTTTGATGTAGTGGAACGTCCTCACGTCCCTCGATCTGCCCCGCGAACAATCCCGCGATCAGTCCCACAATCTAGTACCGAACGGACGGCACCTCCGCGTTCAGCACACGTACAGCTCGACGATGATCTCGGCCTTCTTGATCCAGCAAGAGAGACGGAGAGGTAGAACAGTTCTCCGGCAGCGTGACGACGCTCCGGAGGTTGGTGATGACCTTGTCTCAGCAGGGCTCCGCCCGAGCTCCGCAGAAACACGATCTAGAGGAAAAACCGTGGAGGTATGTGGTCGGGCTGCCATGGAAAAGTCGTCTCAAATCAGCCCTAAAACCTCCGTATATATAGGTGGGAAGGAGGGGGGCCTTGCCTTGGGGTCCAAGGACCCTCAAGGGGGTTGGCCGAGCCAAGGGGGAGGACTCTCCCCCCCCCCCAAACCGAGTTGGACTAGGTTTGGTGGGAGGGAGTCCCCCTTCCTTCCCACTTCCTCCCTTTTTTTTCTTTCTCTCTTGATTTTCTTCTCCTTGGCGCATAGGGCACTTGTGGGCTGTCCCACCAGCCCACTAAGGGCTGGTGTGGCTCCCTAAAGGCCTATGGGCTTCCCCGGGGTGGGTTGCCCCCCCCCCCAGTGAACTCCCGGAACCCATTTGTCATTCCCGGTACATTCCCGGTAACTCCGAAAACCTTCCGGTAATCAAATGAGGTCATCCTATATATCAATCTTCGTTTCCGGACCATTCCGGAAACCCTCGTGATGTCCGTGATCTCATCCGGGACTCCGAACAACATTCGGTAACCAACCATATAACTTCAAATACGCATAAAACAACGTCGAACCTTAAGTGTGCAGACCCTGCGGGTTCGAGAACTATGTAGACATGACCCGAGAGACTCCTCGGTCAATATCCAATAGCGGGACCTGGATGCCCATATTGGATCCTACATATTCTACGAAGATCTTATCGTTTGAACCTCAGTGCCAAGGATTCGTATAATCCCGTATGTCATTCCCTTTGTCCTTCGGTATGTTACTTGCCCGAGATTTGATCGTCAGTATCCGCATACCTATTTCAATCTCGTTTACCGACAAGTCTATTTACTCGTTCCGTAATACAAGATCCCGCAACTTACACTAAGTTACATTGCTTGCAAGGCTTGTGTGTGATGTTGTATTACCGAGTGGGCCCCGAGATACCTCTCTGTCACACGGAGTGACAAATCCCAGTCTTGATCCATACTAACTCAACTAACACCTTCGGAGATACCTGTAGAGCATCTTTATAGTCACCCAGTTACGTTGTGACATTTGATACACACAAAGCATTCCTCCGGTGTCAGTGAGTTATATGATCTCATGGTCATAGGAATAAATACTTGACACGCAGAAAACAGTAGCAACAAAATGACATGATCAACATGCTACGTCTATTAGTTTGGGTCCAGTCCATCACGTGATTCTCCCAATGACGTGATCCAGTTATCAAGCAACAACACTTTGTTCATAATCAGAAGACACTGACTATCATTGATCAACTGGCTAGCCAACTAGAGGCATGCTAGGGACGGTGTTTTGTCTATGTATCCACACATGTAAATGAGTCTTCCTTCAATACAATTATAGCATGGATAATAAACTATTATCTTGATACAGGAATTATAATAATAACCATATTTATTATTGCCTCTAGGGCATAATTTCAACACACACTACACGGGGGGCATGGTTGCTGCTGGTGCCACGGCCAGCGCCGGTATAAAATCCCCATCCCCTTCTTGGGAGCGGGGCAGAGTCGCTGAGGCAGAAGGAGACCAAGAAACAGAGGAGCTTTCTTGGCCCTTGTCTAGCCTAGCCTAGCTGCAGGGAAGGAAGGGGAGGGACGATGGAGGTGGTGGCGGAGGCCGGCGCGCATGCGCAGCAGCAGTGGGGCCAGTTCAAGGAGGAGGTGGAGATCATGGAGGAGGAACACAGCGGCGGCGGCGGCGCTGATGCGGTGGAGGAGCTACTGACCAGGGAGATCAGGAAGCGACTGGACCTCGCCGACGACCACGGCAGCAGCAATGGCAACGGCGCCCACCACGCCAATGGCGGAGAAGAAGAAGACCATGCCAGAGACGGGGGAGAAGGAGAAGCGGTGGAGGAGCAGCACCAGCACAAGAGCATCTTCTTCGATCCAGCCAAAGGTGAGAGCGGGTGGATCGGGTACGGGGCCGACGATGTGGCGGACGCGGTCGAGCGCCTCGGGGACGGAGTTGCGGAAGTTGTCAACGGCGGTGACGGCGTAGCCCTTCTCCAGCAGCTTCAGCACCGTGTGCGTGCCGATGAAGCCCGCGCCGCCCGTCACCAGCACGCTCCTGTTGGTCCGGGAAGGAGCCCCGACGGCGAGATCCACGAGCACTTGGACGTGGAGGAGGGGATGAGCAGGTCGGCGTGGATCTGGTGAGGGGACAGAGAGAGGGCTCGCGGGGGAGAAGGGGGGTCATGCACGGGAGTGGTGGCGGCGGTAAGGGAGGAGCGAAGCTCTAGGGTTCGGAGCGAAAGAGAGGGGTTTGGTGCGGTGTTGTGTGGTGGGTTGGATCAAAATTGGATGGAAGGATGGATGGACTGATGTTTTCCATGTCACCGATCCAAGGCACAAGTGATCACACCAATCAGAGTTGAGTTTTTTTTAGTTTTTCACTTATAAGGCAAATATTCAATGTGATGTCAAAATTCATGGCAAAGTTTGTACAAATGATCTCACATTTTGCATAAGTGTGCATCTTGGGATGGCAAACAATGTTGTTAAATGGAGTTTCCATTTTTTTGCACAAAAATTTCATTTTCCATTTTTTCAGTGCCCAAACTGAGTATGTTTGTGAAGGACGTACCATATATTTGATGCAAAATTGGACCAAAGCATTTTTATAAAATACTAGGCCACATTTAATGTACAATTGATCAAATGGTTGGGTGTCAAAAGCTTTGATCCACCTCTCGTGAAAAAGACAAATGTTCATGGAATCAGCTGGAAGCGGGTCAAATTTGAACTACAAATGCCTCATAGTTTGCTTTATATTTTTCCCAAAAATCATTTCTAGGTACATAAGTATCTATTTAATCATAGAAACACCAAAATATTTGCAAGAATCAAGCCCTAGCTACGAACGGTCATACCCACCGTTTGAACCGCATTTTGAAACAGGCATGAAAATTTTTAAAAAAAATCAAAAAATTGAAAAATATTCGCATTGTGTCATTATATGTGACCAACTTACCAGGAAAAATAATAAAGTTGTAATATGACAATTATTTAAAAAAAGTGTTCTCATGAATGGGCTATCGTGTGTGAAGATTCATGGCTTTCAAGCCAAATAATCAATCTTATGGCCACATTCATTGCATAGTTTGTTCAAATGATCTAATATTATGCACAAGGGTGCGTATTAGAATGGCAAACAACGTTGATTAAGGAAGTTTTCATTTTCCTTGTATGTAAAAATCATTTCCCATTTTTCAAGTGTCCAAAATGAGTTTTTTTGTGAAGGACCTATCATATATTTGTTTCAAAATTGTACCAAATCATTTTTAGAAAATACTAGGACACGTTTAATTTACAATTGACAAAATGGTTGGGTTTTAAAAGATTTTATCCACCTCTCATGAAAAAGACATATTTTCATCGAATCAGATGGAAGCGGGTCAAATTTCAAGTGCAGCTGCATTATAGTTTGATCTTTATTTTCCCGAAAAATCATTTATAGGTACATAATAATCTATTTAATCATAGAAACACCAAAAAATTTCCAAGATTCAACCACTAGGTAGGAACGGTCATACCCTCTGTTTTGACCGCGTTTTGAAATGGCCATGAAAAATTCAAAACAAATTCAAAAAAATGGAAAACCTTTGCATTGTGTCATTATCTGTGACAAAGTTACTAGTAAAAATAATAAACTAGTAATACAACAATTATTTTAAATAAGTGTTCTTAGAAATGGGCTATCATGTGTGAAGATTCATGGCTTTCAAGCCAAATGATCAATCTTATGTCCACATTCATGACATAGTTTGTTGAAATGATGTAATATTATGCACAAGGGTGCATATTGGAATGGCAAACAATGTTGATTAAGAAATTTTTCATTTTCCTTGTATGAAAAATTCATTTTTCATTTTTCAAGTGACCAAAATGAGTTTTTTTATGAAGGACGTACCATATATTTGTTTCAAAATTGGACCAAGTCATTTTTATAAAATACTAGTCCATATTTAATGTACAATTGACAAAATGGTTGGATGTTAAAAACTTTAATCCACCTTTCGTGAAAAAGACAAATTTATGTCGATTCAGCTGGAAGCGGGTTAAATTTGAATTGCAACTGCATTATAGTTTGCTCTTTATTTTTCCCAAAAATAATTTATAGGTATATAAGTGTCTATTTAATCAGAAATACATGGTGTGGTGCCTTGACGTCGAGGTTCGAATGGTGGTCGAGGGTCCCAACTCCAGAGCGTGTGAACTTGCATGCCAGTCGCATGGTCACCGCCTGACCGTTGCGTTGCCATGCGTTCTAGGTGGAATAGGCATGTCTGATGGGTTGGACAATCCCTCGGTAGGTGTTAGCAAGAAGAATACAATAGAAGAATCTCACGAGGAGGCTGAACTAAGCTCAAACATGAATTAGCAGCCAAGTGTTTGATTAGCGGTGCGGGTAATTCACATAGCCAATGGGACTAAATTTTGGCTGAGGATAATCATCTACTAAGTGGACTCTCTTGGCAAAATTTTAGCACAAATGGATGAATCTATGTGGGACTTTCTTTGCAAAGTAACACACTGTGCAGAAATATGGATGTTGAAGCTGGGATCAAATGAATGAATGGATTGAGCTGAAATTTGGTGTATGATGTTAATTTGGGCATATGAAGGCATTGTATAAAAATTATACCATTTGGACATGCCAAAGTGACACTTCCTTCACAATGTGCCAATCTAGATAGAAAATGGTAATTGAAACTGGGCTCACATGGATGATTGTATTGAGCTGAAATTTCAAGGAGGAGGATAATTTAAGCACATTAAGGTACTGTAAAAATTTCATAAAATTTGGATAAAAGAAATTGTACTTCCTTCACAATGCTCTCTACTAAACAGAATATTGGAAAAAATATTGAGGGAAACTGGCTGAATTAAAATGAGCTAAAATTTGGTGGAGTGGGGTTATATGGTCAGTGTCATCCCGTGGTAAATTGTCATCAACTATAAAGCAATATAAAATGTAGTTGCTTCACAAAATGAAAATATTACCAGAAACAAAGATTGGATGATGAGCTCACATGGATTGTTAGATGGGGCTAACATTTTATGGAGAGCTATGTTTTGGGCACATAGATGATGTGGAAAAAATTCAACTCATCAGGAAATTCCTATCTAGTACTTCCTTCACAAAGCTGTTAGCTGATCACAAACTTTGGAAATTTGCTGAGAAAGATTTACTAGGCAAATCATTACGAAAATTTTCATGAGGCAATGATTTGTATATGAAAGAGTGCCCAAAAAATATGAGGGTAATCAAAGAAATATAAATAGCACTTCCTTCACAAAGTACTATTTTGAACAGAATAGGAAAATGAATATTGTTGAATTATTTTTGAACTATGGAAGGAAGGGTCTTCACATATTTGAGAAATATATGATCCAAAGTATTTATGAGAATTTTTCGAGAATTTTTGGAATGACAGAATAGTAGGTTGCTTCACAAACTAGGATGAGGTGCGATAGAATGGACCCACGAGTGACATGTCAACATAGTTAGAACGTGTTACGACATTTTTATAATCGTCGTAAAAGTTATGACGATCTCATCTTATGCGGTTACGACGTTTTTGACTCACATCGTCGTAATTTATATGTAGATTTGATCCCCTCAAACAGTTTACGATGATCTCGGATGAAATCGTCACAGATTTATGACGAATTCATCAACGACGTCTTAAAAACGTCATGTATGAGCATATTTCTTGTAGTGATGGGAGTAAACAATATCTCCGCCAATGTACTTTGATACAACTCCCAAGACTTCTCTATACTCACTTATCATAGATTATCATCTGAACTTTCTGACCCATCCCAACTGCTCCTTATGAGTCATCTTTACCTAATAATAAAGAGGCTATCGCTTCCGTCGAAAAACCCACCGAGGTGATTTTACAAAAAAGCCCTTACTGTTTATGACATTAAATTCGTAGTATATATATTAAATGTTTTTTAAAATACTCATATCTTTTAAACCGCAACTCCAAATTTAACATATTATATATGGAATTTGATTAGAAAAATATGTAGAATTTAAATATGATATTATTTTATCTGTTAAACGTTTAACAAAAAACTATCTGGGGTGCAATCTTAATAAATAAGTCATTATTCGTCTTTCTTTCATACCGGTACTCATCCGGGTTGGGGATGAACACGTCAACAAAATCAGGATTAGAGATGAAACTGAAGGTCACTTGACTGATTCTTTGTACGTATTAAATCTAAATGCAAGCCGTGTTAAAATAGAAGACCTGTGAAATTTTGAACTGCATTGTGAAATTTTGAACTGCATTGTGAAATTTTGAACTGCATTTTTGTAGGATAAGACCATCTTTATTTGTGTCGTAACTACAAATTCTCATATTATAGACCATTTTTTATAAATTAAGAGCGTGTGGTATTTCTTTCTCCCGTTGCAACGCATGCGCCCTTTTGCTATAATAATAAAGTGGCTATTGCTTCTGTCGAAAAACCCACCGCGGCATTTTTATAAAAAAGCTCCTGTAATTTTTGTTATTCCACCCGCGCTCCATCATTTATCTGCAACGCAAAAGGAAAAAAGATTCGCTGCAAAAATTATACTCGTACGCATTGCCTCCTCCCGTCGACCCTGGGCCACCCTGGCCTGTGCCAGGCCGCCGCCACACCACTCGCCGCCGCAGCCGGCCTCAACCACCACCGCTGCTGTTCTCAACCCACCCGCCTCCGCGGCCGTACCTCTCACCACTCACTGTCCCCGTTGCGGCGCTCGAGCGCATCGCGTCGCCCCTGGTCCACCCTGACCTGTGCCCAGGCCGCTGCCACACCACTCGCCGCCGCGGCCGACCTCAACCACCATTGTTGTCGATCTCAACCCACCCGCCTCCGCGGCCGTACCTCTGCCCGCTTGCTGCCCCCGTTTCGGCGCTCGAGCACAGCTTCTGGATCAAATCAACGCGACATCTACAGTGATTGGGGATGATGTGTCTGCTCGATGCAGAACGGCGGCGGCGCGCGGATAAGGCGTGGCGGAGCGAAGTACTTGCAGGTGGAGGCGGGCCTCCATGGCTCACATGGGGAACTCCGAGGTTATGGTGCGGCAACGGCAACTCCTTATGGCCAGATAGAGGCGCCTAACCCTTGCTCGCCTCATTGTATCCCCTCCTCCGGCAGGAACTCATCATCTAGTGAGATCCCCTCCCCATGCCTCCAACCGTGTGCCAAGCACCGGCAAGAAATTTTGTTTTGTGGGGATTTGTTTGCTGATGAATGAATGTATTGAATGTAAGATTGTATTGTTGTAGAGACAGAGAATGGAACACCACCTTTAGTTTGTCATCTGATCCCACATTCTCTACCCCATGAGTGAAATAAGATAACAGTCCGTTGATCAATCACTTAGTCTCTTTGTTTTGCTTTGCTTGTCCCGCTCAATTTCTCATCATGGTGGAATTAACAATGGACGGGTTGATTTTTCAATAAAATAGGATAGGACTCACTACATTAGTTAGTTAGCTTATTATTTTAATAAATCAAAATGATTATAAAAAGATTAAAAGCGTGTGGTATTTTTTTCTCCGTTGCAACGCACGGGCCCTTTTGCTAGTATCCTATAACATCACCATTATTTGCTATCTGCTCTCATAGATAATAATCATCATTTTGTTTTTCTGAAATTGAGAACATCCACCAACTTAATTCTGAGGTTCTATTGTCTATACTATTATCAACTTCTACGGTGCCATATATTAAGATGTATGAACTGCTATTAGTTTTCTTATTGTCGCTTTCTTACTGTCAACATGACAAAGCTGAGGATGTTGTCAACTAAATTGAGGTATATTATATGTTTAGCATATAAAGTGACAATGATTAGGTCATAGAGAAGCCTCCACAATGCTATCAATACGAAAGTATTAATCGACCATGTCTCGTTCCTTCCTAATATCTGATGTCAATAAACCTGTATATGTATGTTTATGTCCCGAGTTCACAGTATTATTTCTACTTACAAAAATAACTAAATGTTCAAAACCATAGTTTGGGATTATATGCAAGTTCTTTTAATATTTGTTTGAAAATTAAATATAGTTTATGACCAGAATAATGTTGTTTTAAACTGCACTTAAAATCTTGTATGTATGCTTACGTAGCATTCCGGGTATCACATGCTCTTTATGTGTTAAATTTCTTGTGTAAACAAAACATATTATACATCTGAGTTTTACATTACATAATTTCTGTACCATGAGACTATATTAAATTATTTGTATTTGATCCAAGAACCATATATGTAGAGCATCCTGCTAGTTGCGGTTCGTACTCGTGTAATTAGTACAAACTGAAACAAATAATAATCAGAATACGTTCATGCATGCACCTGACACCAAGTTAGCATGTTTTAGAAACTTACCGTTTCACCTCAAATAGAGTCAAAAGCCTTGGAAAGAAAATATTAGTCTATACCCGAGCAATGTGTGAGTTGATCAATGTCTCAGTTTTATCTAAGAAAAACATATTGTACATCTGAATTTTACATGACATATTTTTTGTTCCCTGAGACCATGTATTAAATTATTTCTATCCCTTCCAGCGAACAGTATACGTACAACATTCTGCTGGTTGTCATTGGTACACCTGAAACTAATACAAAAATGAATCAAACAATAATCATAATACGTGCATGCATGCACCTCACAACAACTTAACATGGTTTACAAAATGATTATTTCATCTCAAAGAAAATTAAACACATTGGAAAGAAAACTATTAATACGATTATTAGTTCCTTCAAGAAACATAATCACACATGTGAACCTGTGCATGTTTCAAGAAACATGTAATTTTCACACATGTGGTAGAAATATAATCACACATGTGAACCTGTTCATCTCAAACTGCATGCTTGTGCGACTGACCCCACTAAAAAATACATGTTTGTGCAAATCAATCAGCATGTTTCCACCACGGCTGCTAAAGCCTCACCATGTTAAGTTCTAATTATCTTCATCCTGGTTGGTGCTAATTTCTGCGTCACCTTTGGCCGCCCAGAATGACTTAGTTTTTTAGAAAATGACACAGAATGACTTAGTACGCTGCAGCTAGTGGCGATGGTTGCATGCAGTTAACGTAGTGTAGTTTATTTGCCCCCCCCCCCCCCCCCCCACATACTGAATGTCATCGCTTGTGTTTTCACATGCTTGTTGTAGGTCTTCGGGCGCATCCATATCTACCATTCTGAAATCATCTACCAGCAGTCGTAAAACAAACCAATTCATGACTCAAACATATCCCTGAGAAAGAAATATCAAACCAGTTAGCTATCTATATGATCAGCGACCTTGACGTCAGCGGCATGGCTTTGCGTGACGATACATCTCCCTCTGGTAGTATGATAGACAATGAAGGATAAAACTTAAATAAAGATTGCTGTTGTATCTTATATATAAAAAAGAGATCGGTGGTGTTAGTTCTAGAGAAAAAGTAAGTAAAGTACGCATCAGATTCAATGTTTTTTACCTTGAGCTTGATTTACTTTTTTTGAGATGCACATGATTGAAGAGATTGCTGATTCTTGAGATTCACATAGCTTGTTGAACTATTGATACGTTAAGTTGGGCTACAAAATCTTTTTGATAGATAATTCTAATTTTGCACGCAGATACATGATGTGAAATCAGATATGTCTAGACACAACTCTATAATTGGATGTATGAAGCAATCACAAAAAAGAACCGTTCAGAACTAATGGTGTGTCCTGTGTGACTGTGGTTGGGGCTTCAGCATGCACATCCTCTTTCTACAGAATCACTCTTAGCTCCTCCATGCAGCAGCCTCGGTGATGAGCTTCAATCCGATCATAACTAAGTATGTAGTTCCTGCTGGATCCATTCTTACCTGCGGTGCTGCTTGAAGGGTTTGATGCAACGACGCTGGATGTTGCTTGAGCCTAAGCCGACACCCTTGGATCTGTTAGTAGTCTGCTTGGAAGCAGCGATTATATAGAGTTCAAAAAAATAACAACAGATTAAAGTGTAAACCGGCAAGAAAACGAACCTGTTCTAGACGAGGAATTTATTTGATCTAATGAACTCCTTAAGCACACTGAATCCATATGCCCGAGCTTACTTTGTTTTCCACTGGATGGAGAGGGAGAGAGAGATAATGGAGATGAGGAACGGGCCTTGGATGGATTGGATCTGTTGTACATGTGAAAGAGATATAGATTATGTAGAAGATAGGAAGAGTTCGTGAAGGGAGAGAAAGATGGTGTTAGTAGATGAAGAGGCCGTGGAGTATAAAACTACGAGTAATGCTACACCTACAAAGGTTTACGTAAAGATTTTACGTACAAACTGATGTGTAAGATTGTAATTGGTAATTGAGGGATGAGGGACCCCACCCCCACTGAAAATCAGGGGGAGAGAAGAGTTAGTTTGGAAGGTTAAGTAAACCTTTGTAAGTTTTTGTATGTCTAGCATTATTGTAAAACTACATAGAGATTGTTTTTTCTTTTTTTTCTTGTAAAGGAGATACAGATTGTTTTTTTTTTTTGTCAAACAGAAGATAGAGGTTGCTTTAACGTGGATTTGAAGAGCACATAAAGATTGTGTTTTCTGTTTTTCTTCGAAATACATAGAGATTGTTTTTTTCTGTTTTTTCTTTCTCAAAGATAAAACGATTGTTTTTTTTTCCTATCAAATAGATAGACGTTGGTTGTTTTAATTAGGGGACTACATGGGCAGATCTACACCTTAATAATTTGGACCCACCAGATTAACGGTTTCTAATTATTGATTAACGTGGGAATTTGTATGGAGTGCCTAATTAGTATAAGTATAGATAGATGGGTTACACTACGCAGCGGCACCGCATGTGCGTCTTGCCGTGCGGCGGCCAGCTAATCATCATCTACTAATCAGGTTATTTAAAAAAGCATTGCGATGGCTAAACCTAACTTTCTTCGTCATGTATGCATGCAATAATGTCATCAAGATTTTTTTTTATGTTTGAAATTCAAAAAGTTTTATCTATAAAACCGTTAATTCAATCGATGATTCGCTTTCACCATTGACTTTCTCGTGACGAGTTCTTCGAAACTAGATCCCATGTCGACATGTTTTGTCAACTTTTTTTTCCGTTCGTACTTGCCACATTTTTTGACCCACTTGCCGTGTTATTAACCACTAACTTGCCTGAGAAAAATAACTTAATTGTCACATTTTAATGTTGTTTCGTACAAAGTTTTGTAGCAGTTTTCATTATACATGATATAAAAGCATGTCATAGGTTTTGTTTGCCAATTTAAATATGCCAACTTGTCATATTTACATACAACTTTGCCAGAAAACTATTTTATGTGCTTGTTAATTTAACTATGTTGAGTTGTCATATTTACAAATGATGACCAAAAAAGATTTCTTGTTGTCACCGGTTTTAAATATGTTGAATTGTCATATTTTTTTACGCGTAATCGCCTAAAAATAGTTATTTGTACTTCTCCATTTGATTATGTCGAGATGTCATATTTATACGCAATTTCTAAAATTGTGGCAATTAAGTTATTTTTTATCAGACAAGTAAGTACTTACTAATATGACAAGTAAGTGCAACAAATGTGGTGGATACGAGCAAAAAAAAGTTATCGAAACATGTCGACATGGGATCTAGTTTTGAAGATTTCGCGAAACAAAGTCAATGGCGAAAACGGATCATCGATTGAATTAACGGTTTAAGAGATAAAAGTTTTAAATTTTGATCATAGAAACAAAATTCAGCGCGAGCCCGCCGCACGGGAGCGCTAACGTGCACACGCTTCTCTTTAGATTTTTCCTAGATAGATAGATTATATGGACTCGATTAGGGAATACGAGGCTTCAGAAAAGACATGTCCACTGCTATGTAGGCCCTGTTTGTTTAAAAAAAATTAGGAATTTTTTTAGTCCCAACTAAAAAGTCCATAGTCCCTACCTGTTTGGTTCCAGGGACTAAACATGGACTAGAGGTTATTAAATGACATGTTAAAAGACCATGTTACCCCTATTAATAAACTAAATAGAGATTATTAAATGACTTGCTAAATGCAGGGGCACTTTTGAAAAAAGTCTCAAAAAAGACTCTCCTTTAGGGACTTCTTTCTTTAGTCTCAAATGCCCACTTTTAGTCCCTAAAAGTCTCTCCTGTATGGTTTAGATAGCAAAATGGCCCGTGCGTTGCAACGGGAGAAAAAAAACATAATCTTCAATGATGATGACCACATTATGTTCACACATCATTGCTTGATTTTAAAATTTTGTGCACAAATGCAAGAAAATGTTTCTTCTTTTAAATTTATTCACAAGTTGAAGCAATATTTACATTTTCAAAAAAAAATCATGGTTGTCAAAAATCTTGGTAACTCAAAGAATTATTCTTAATTTCAAGATTTTTTTTAGAAAACATACAATAATAATCCGATCCATTCAACATTTAATTCTTCAAAAATCACACGGGTATATTTTCACAAAGACTTAGAAACATTAATGTTTAAATACATACATTAGATCTTTCATAAACAATTTTACAAATATGAGAACAATTTTAAAATCAAGAACATTTTTTACAATTTACAAACATTTACTAAAAATCGTGAATATTTTTTATATTTCAAACGGGTTTAAATATTTTTCTTTTGAATTGGCGACCAATTCTAGAAAAGACGAACATAATTTTTGATGTTGGAGGATTTTACTTTCAATTCACAAAGATTTTTGAAACGCATGAAGTTTTTCTGAATAAACAAACATTTTTATAAGTCAGTAATATATTTATTAAATTCACGGACATTGTTTTGGAATTTGCAAAAAAATTATAAAAATCCGGCGCCTTTTTGAATCCACAAACATTTTATGTTTTTGTCAACATATTAATTCAAAATTCCTATTTTTTAATATGCAAATGCTTTTGTAATTCGAAATTATTTAAATTAGAAATAAAAAAATGGAACGGAAAAAATTAAATAAAAAAAGAAACTATCAAAACAGGCATTATCTATTTTTAATTTTTTAGGACATTTTATAAATGCATTAAGATATTTTGAATTAGAAAGCATTTTGTTAAATGCTTTTATTAATTTTTAATACATGGAGTTTGATTTGAAATCATGGACTTTTCTTATTTTACAAACATTATTTCAAACTTGCAAACATTTTATTGTATATGCGAGCATTTTTTTACAAAAACTCCGAGCAGTTTTTGAAGTCACAAACATTTTATTTTTTAAAATATGTTGATTTAAAATTTTAAGTTTATTAAAAGTTTAGAGGTTATTTGAAGTTCTGAATTATTTAAAATAGAAAAATAAAATGGAACTGAAGATAAATAAATAAATGGAACTAAAAAAAATGGGCGCCCGTGCATGGGCCGGCCCATACGGTGTGCTGGATATTCTTCTAGGGTGCAGAGCGTAATATAGGAGGTTTTTACATGGGTCGACTTAGTCCGAGATATTTCGTTTTGTGAAACGTTTTCTATTACTTACCGATGGCATGGTGGGTAATTTATGCAAACTTCAGGGGCAATTTTCATGACGTACCACAGAAGCAATAGGTGCTTTATTAATTTGTTTGGTTTAGATGGGACTAAAAGGGACTTTTTTAGGTCGTACATCAAAAAGTCTCCATAAACAAACATCACCGTAGAGTTGCTAGCGAAACAAGATGGGTGCTACATATTCAATAGTATACCCCTACGATCCCTTCAATGACTCAGCCCATCAAAATTGTTTGATTAGCAACTTATGATGTGTCCACGGCAAACTTTGATGAGTGACTGAGTGAGTACAATGTTGAGCTTCCCTTGACCTTAATCGGTTCTATCGGATGATAGAAACATGCTTACACAAGTCCCTTCTTAGGCCCCGTTCGGATCATCTCCTGCTGCCAGCTTCTTTGGCTCAGTGTGTGGAGCCGTCTCGAACGCGACAGCTCCTGGAAGCCAGCTTCCCGGAGCAAACTGCCCTCGTAGTTAAAAAACGAGAAGCAGGCTGAACCCGGCTTCAAAAAACGAAGGAGGCAGAGTTGGATAGAATTATTTGATATGCCATTGCCACCGTCAAGTGACCTTTAGGGCAGCGTACCAGTTCCCTTGATAGGTTTCACACCCATACGAGAAATCATCCAAATGGGCTTCATGCTTGCTTAATGGGATGCCAAACCATGCAGACGGGAGCTGGAGCAGCCGCTGCTGCCCAGCGCAAAGCTGGCTCACGCAAGAAGTTGACTAGCGCTGGCTCACCGAGAAGCTGGCCAGTTGTGGAAGCCAACAGACTTTCGAACGGGCCAGAACAAACTAAAAAACATCTCCAGAAAATCCGTGTCAATCTTAGCGGTGCAAGAACCCCTTGGAAACACCTGCATGGTTGGGCTTCTTGTGGCATTGGGCTCTGAGAGTTGCCGGAGCTGCCACGATAAACCACGGTCGAGCCATCCAAGCTGACATGACATCTTTCAGCTCGTACAAGAAACTGGAAGCGAAACGATGTATGCGTCGACATAGGACTTTGAAAGGCCCCTTCATGGATTGCTTTGCTTTGTACCGTCCAAATCGCACACCTTATCAATGTCCAGGATGGTAAAAAAACACTCCGGTATCAATCGGCTGAACGCGCAGGGAAGTTTGGGCCTGGAAATCGGCCCCATCCACTCTCACAGGCGAAATAAACCCCGTGAAAGAAATCCCAAACCTGCCGGAGCTCGCAGTTGGCAGGTCTGAATCTACACATACGGTTTATATCTGGTCCTACATCGTGATCTGATTCCTCGAGTTCTGATCTACTAGCTCGAAGCGGAGTGACATTGGGAGCGAGCTCGCAAGGAAATAAGGATGCCGAAGGCCGCGGGCAGAAGTTTCCTGGGAAGAAAAGTCAGGATAAAATGGCCATACTTAAAAAACTAAACTTTATATCCTCGAGTCAATATTAAGGCGGCCATAAAAATCGTTCGATTTGCCATGGAAAAGATCGAAACGACTGGGTTTTGGCATTTCGTGTCAAAAATGGTCTTATATTTTGAGAGGAAGGGAGTATTTATTGTCACATTCTTTGACACTATGATTCGAATCCCAGGTATTGCAAATGTTTGCACATTATAATAATTTATTATTTTTGTATGAAAGCTAGTAGAAAAACAAGTTGTGGACCAAATTGTCATGTTTACCAGTTAAAGTTGTCATGCTCACGTCAACTAAAGTTGTGATAAAAAACGTTCACTTTGCCATGGAAAAATCCGAATGTTCGGGATTTATTGATTTCGGCCTTAGTTTTAAATAGCATGCCATAGCATTTAAAAGAGGTTCTGGTTAAGAGGCATATCATACTATTTATTTATAATTATGAGAGCAGCACAGAGGTCATGTCAGCTTCGATGGGTCTATAGCTGCACGGGGACGAGCAATGACAGGGGAGAGCCGCGGTGGTGGGGGCAAGAGAAGCAGCTAAACAACAGTTTCATTGATTGAAAGGAAATAAATTCCAATTAAATAAGAATAGGCTTAGCAACTCAATTCCTCAATGCATATGTGCTTAGCTTGTTGGTGCTAAGTCCATTTTATTTAATGATTTAGCACCTAAGCTTTTTCATGCATTGATCATCTTCTTTCATTTAAGTGGTTTGCCTAGGCTCATGTGCTTGGCATTGGTTCTTCTGGGTCACCAAAGTGCTCTCTCTCTCTCCTTTTTAAATGATATCATTTTTTCGATTATGTGGCATGCTTAGCACCCATCCACCATGAAGCACTGAGAAGGCCTTGAGTCGTCTTAGATTGTGCACCGTGATCAAGATGGAGAGAAAAACGAGAGAAATCAATGCTAATTTGCTAATTAACACCATTGCATGTAATGAATTGACCACTCTATGTCATGCTAGTTAGTCTCAAGTCATTAAAAATATACACGCCCGACGTCTATTATTGGTTGATTCTTTTAATCATGTCAAAAAAAAAAAGAAATAAGGTGAAAGTTAATGCACCGCGTCTAATTGTTTTGGGGTTATTTGGTTTTCATCAGGTGACTTATACACTGGGACGGAGGGAGTATGTAAATTTTTTTTGTTTCCATATCATCACATAATTTCTTGCATGGTTAGATGGTAAAGAGCAGGCCACTCTGTCACAACATCCTAATTCGATGGATCCTACACACTGAGATATTTTAATCTTAGTAGATGTTGCACTATGTCCCACGTGTAAGAGTAAGAAGTGGGTGAGTGAACTCACCGCCAACTTAAACCTTTATAATTGGGAAAGATACGAAAGATACATAATGGCATATATCCAGCAACCAACTTAAACCATGCTAGGAATTAATGCCTTTTTGCGGTTGCTAAGAATTAATCACATGTGCATGTATATTGCTCCATCGCCACTGAAGCAACGACACACTCGAAAGTCTCCCAGTTGATGCACTTCTTCTTGGTACCAATAGGTTAGTGATGAGGAAATCATAATTTCTAATCTAGATCCAAGAACCATGATAGAGAAAAAGATAAAGACCGTCTATTCGAGTAGGGAATATGAGGCTTCAGGGAAAACGCAACAACGAAAGTGAATGGTGATACATATGGTATAACACTTGCATGGCGCAGCTAAATTCACCCTACACCTATAGAGGCATTCTCATTTCTATGTCAATCGAAAAAAAATTGAGTAACAACCCTTCAATATCCACCCAAGACATTGATGATTGAACATAATATCAAGTTCCCTCGACCATCAGATCCCTTGTGTGACATAGCCATACTTACACGGAACTCTTTGTGTAAACTAGTAAAAAACATCTTTAGGGCTTCAGTATCGATCTTAACGGTGCATGCATGGATGCGTACCCCTTGGCAACACCAGCACTGTAGGGCTTCTATTGTCATTGGGCCCTAAAAATTTCCTTCTATTGTCATTGGGCCCTGAAAATTTCCTGAGCTATCGCGACAAACCGCGCTTGAGCCATCAAAGCTGAAATAAACTCTTTCGTCTCACCGCGGTCAAGCCATCAAAAGCTGAAAATGAACTCTTTCATTTTATATGGGGAACTATAAGCGACCCGATGCATACGCCGATAAAGGACTTCGGAAGGCACCCCCTACCCCCATGGGACAGTTTCGCGCCATGCGGCCCAAAGCGCACACGTTGTCGAGGACAATCAAAGACAAAAAAAAAAAAAACTCCGGTATCAGCGGGCTCAAGTCGCAGGGCCGGTTGGGCCCGGAAACCCGGCCCGTCAGGCCCTACCCAGTCTCATCGGCGCAATAAACCGCAGGAAAGAAAACCCCAAAGCTGCCGGAGATCGCAATTCTCAGGTCTGAATCTGCGCGTCGTCTTCTTCCCCAGCACAGCACAGGTCAGTCTCCTCCTCCTCCTCCCGCAGATCTCTCTCGCCCTCGTCCTAGGGTTCAAGCTCCCCTCGATCCTGCCGCATCCCATCCCTTCCCCTCCCCCTCCCCCTCCCCCTCCCCCTCCCGGACCCACGGCCCGCCGGCCGGGTCCGGATCTGGGAGCCGTGCCGTCCGTGCTCCGCCGCGATCTGATTCCCCGAATTCTGATTTACCAGCACGGAGCGGGGTGAGGGTGGGAGCGAGCTCGCGGTGAAGGAAGGATGCCGAAGGCCGCGGGGGATGCCAAGCTCCTGATCCAGTCCCTCAACAAGGCCTACGCCGCCACGCCCACGAATCTCAAGGTAAATTTCATTTTTTTCCCCGAGCAGTATTTTTTTTCCTCTGCCACCGGCGACTGCCGGGTCACTGATGCGCTTATCCTGTTCTGCAGATCATTGACCTGTACGTGGTTTTCGCCGTGGCCACTGCCCTGGTTCAGGTAAATTTCGACACCTTGCCCCCAGGATACATGAGCCCTGATTTGGGATGCAGGAGTGTAGAATACTGATGATTTGAGATGCAGAAGTGTAGAATACTGAGTTTGGGAAATTAATTATGCAGCATGACACACATACCTGGTGATCTGCTACAGCCATGCGCTGATTCCATGGATGATATATGTCTTGCATGCTTATTTTGCCACAGTTCTCATCTTTTTGTAGCGGTAGCCTATGGCTTGCGAGAATCTGATGCACCGTGTAGTGCATAACAATGTCTGATATGTGTTCTGTGGCCATATTATTGGTTTGGGAACTTAGTTGTACTGACTGACCGTTAGCCAGATTCTTTAGCCACCATTTCCATCTGAGCACATGTTTTTATTCACTAGCCTTGTGTTCAACTCAAAAGTTACAAGTCCTCTGTTTCCCCTAGTTGCAACAGAAACCTTGGCTTGGTAACGCAGAGCCATTTGCAGACTACTGAAATGTTCTTGTATGTGACAAAACAGGTTGTTTACATGGGAATAGTTGGGTCATTCCCCTTCAACTCTTTCCTGTCTGGTGTCCTGTCGTCCATTGGAACTGCAGTGCTTGGTGGTAGGAATTTCTTTCTTTTACCCCTCCCGATTTCGTTCACTCTTCCTTGCCTCCAGGATATATAATACAACTGCCGATGTCTTTGCAGTTTGCCTCCGTATTCAAGTCAACAAGGACAACAAGGAATTCAAGGTAACTCGACTTCCACTGTTATTTGTATGGCAAATTATTCTTTGGATTCCGGCATAACATTGTTTGTGGAAACATCATCTTCAGGATCTCCCCCCGGAGAGGGCCTTTGCTGATTTCGTCCTGTGTAATCTGGTGCTCCACCTGGTGATCATGAACTTCCTTGGATGAGCAACTGTGCTCCAAGTTGTCAAGATTTTGTAGTGTCCTAATGTCTGAGACTGTCATCGTGTTAGATATTAATGTGGTACACACCTATGTAATCTGAGAGTTCCTCTATGAACTATAAGATTTCAGTGGATTTAGCATTAACTTTGTGCGACATGAGAACTTATTTGAGGGAGTGAAGACTGGGAAAAGTGATCGCTTAAATATTATCGTTGTTCACTCTTGATGCTGTGCAGAAAAATAAATGAAGTGACCTGCTTAAAATGAAGTTCTGATGGATGCAACGCACATGGATCAGTAAACCATTGATTCAGAATATGGCATAAGGCTTGTCGCCAACAACGAAATATTAAATACAGCTTGTGTTTTGTGGAACATTGAGACTATCTTCAGGCTGATGCCGTAAAGAAAATCTCAATCCAAAAAGCATATCTTGTACCTTACCATCCAATCTGATAAAAGAAAAACTAATTTGAAGTTTGATCTAAAAAAATATGTATCCAATCTGAAGTTGCAGGACCAGTTATACATTAGCATTCCCTCATCTCATATTTCAATCACCACTTGTGTCTTAAGGCTCATTGTTTGTTTGGAAGACAATTCAGAACCACTTACAACATAGTAACACGTGCTGTCCCAATTGAATAAATTAGTTCAAAACATTTTTGCCAAAATTAATTCATTCATACTAATAGAGTAGTCAAGTGTTCAAGATCAAACAATACATAAAAGATCAGTCAAGATCAAACAATTTTGCCATAACAGATCTCAACACTCAATAGAACACCTACAAAGATTCCATTGTTACTAAGACCAGTTACACATTAGCATTTCTCATCACAACTTGCAACAGTTTGTTACTTCCTGTGTCTTCAGGCATATTTTTTGTTTGGAAGGCACTTCAAACAATAATGGACACATGCTGTTCTGATTAAACATGTTAGATCAAATAATTCCCTAAAATTCACGGAATCAATCAATACATATGAAGATAATCCATTTCACACACTGCAATAGTAGAACTCAACACTGAGCACTGAACTCTGAAACAGCCACAATCATCCATGATTTCAAAGTCTCCACTTGAAGAAGACCAATATCCATCTAGAGTTTTCAAATAGAAGCATCATCACATCATCTGACACCATCCAAATGATCATCTTCCCCTACTAATACACAACTTGGAACCTAAACAGTCCTAACGGCCCTGTCAGCATTATCACTCCGAAGCCACTTGTGCCTTTAGGCGTGCAGTAATTCAGCAGGCAAAGATGCAGGGTCAAGCTCCCAGCAATCCCCAGGAGGCAGTGCCGAGGACTCACCCTTGGAGACTTTCTTTGCTGGTGTCTGATGCGAAAGCATCCCAACATCGCCCTCCCGGAGGTACTGAATGGCATGGACACCTATCTCGCGGCGCGTGAAGATGCTCCTGAAACCCTCAACCTTGTCCAGGTAGCCAAAGCTAATGCCGTGCACGTTACTGTACCCGCTGAGGAACACCACAAAGTCATACTTGGGCCTCCCGGTGTCGGCGTACTCTCCGGCATGGAGCGCCCAGACTGACCCCTTTTTGGGGTAAACACGGTACTTCTCCCTCGCCACCCTTTCACAGGCAACAAGATGTGAGAAGACATTCACCGAGCTCACCATGGCTTCTCTCCCGACCTTGAACGACCCACATGGCTTCCCCTCCTTCCCGTCAGGCTGGTGCTCCAGCCACCGTATCTGTGCGCGGAACTGCCTGCCCGGCGATGCCATCTCCACCAGCGCATAGTGCCGCGGCATGCCATCGTCGTCCCCATACAATGCCCATACCTGGCCTCTCTTGAAGCACTTTTCGACGCGGTCGGCATCAAAATTGTAGAAGTCTGAGTCTTCCACAGTCATCTGCCCCGAGTGATCGCTAACCGGGTCCTCCTCCTGCACCTCCGATTCCGCCGGCTCGTCATATTCATCACTGGATGAGCTCTGGGGTACCTTGTGATCCTTCCCTCTTCTCTTGGCGAGCTGGAGCTGCATCTCGGCGAGCGTCTTCTCCGCCTTGTGCTTCTTGGGCGGCGGAGGAGGGGGCACCTCGGAGCCGAGGAACGTCCGGCGGCAGGAGGGGCAGGTGAGGCGGAAGCCGACGTACTGGCGGTCGAACTCGTGGAGAAGGCGGCAGCCGGCGCAGGCCGTCCAGAAGGTGGGCGGCGGGGGCGGGGCATCCCGCTCCTCCTTGAGCGCGGCGTAGGCGTCGGCGGCGCGGCGGAGCGCCTCCTGGGCCGCGGCGGCGGCGGCGGGGTAGGAGGAGGCGCCGTCGTCGGGGCGGAGGGATCTGGAGAGGGACTTGTAGTGGCGGCGGACGGCGTCGGGGTCGCTGGCGAGGGACGACTTTGGGTCCTCGGGGAGGAGGAGGGTGGCGCGGGGGCAGCCGGCGTCGGCGAGGAGGACTGAGGTGGCGGCGAGGAGGACGGAGGCGGCTGCCGAGTCCGGGTCGAGGCGGGCGGCGCGGCGGGCCTGCCTCTGCGCGGCGCGGAGGCGGCCCGCGGAGAGGTCGGCCTCCGCCTGCGCCAGCGCCTCGGCCGCCGTGGAGGCGTCGCCGGGCATCGTCGTCGGTGGGGGGCGGCCGCCGCCGGCGTGAGGGTTTGCTCGCGGTTTTGGTTGGGTGGGAAAAAGGTCAAGGCTTTGGGCTTCGGTTTGGGAAGTGAGAGACTGAGAGTTGAGTGAGGCAGCGTTTGTGTTCTGGGTGGGCTGGGTTCTGTTTATATGGGCCTCCCTCTGTCCCGAAAGTTTTGTACTGTATCAAAGATCGTCACTGCTCTCGAATAAAGGTAGTTCAAATTATCGGCCCCAACTTTGGTTTGTATCAAAGATCGTCACTGTTCTCGAAAGTGTTATTCTAATCTTGAGCACAAATGCACCCATATCAACACTAAATTCCGAAAAATAGAAAAAAAATAAAAAATCTGATTTTTTTGCGTGAATGAACATCAACAAGTTTTATCACATCCTAAAATTTGGGCCCAAAAAGACATCCGTAGAGCCGTGTGCAATTTTTTTTGAGTGCTCAAAAATTGAGTCCAGAATGTTTCTGTACAAATGTCCACAAATTTTATTTTCAAAATGAGATTTGCAGGAAGTTAGAACCTTAGCTGATGTTCATACATGATAAATCCATTTGGATTTGTTTTACTGTTTTCTTGGAATTTATTGTTCACTCCGTGCAATTGAGTTCGAGATTAGATACTATATGTCCACTGTTTATTGTGTTTGTTCGTTCAAATTTCTAAATACTTGTTTATAATTCCCATTTTGCGAGTTAAGATCTTCAATTATGGTAGAGGAGTTCTATTTGAATTTAGCGACTAAGCTTGCCTTTTGTAATCTTCAATTTACTGCACATCATCAGACATGGCTAATTGTACATGCACATAAATTTATGATAATAACATATTGTTATGTCAACTAACACGGTAGGGCGCACAAAAAGGGTGATAATAAGTTACATAGGCATCATTTCAGCCTTATGACATAAACCACTAGCTTACATGCATAGAGAAGGTTTTCAGCAGTACAACACCACCAACAAGTATCAGAAATGTAACTAGCTAGTTAGTATTCACAACAACCTTCAAGGACATATATGTGTTTTTAACATATGACACTTCAAATATTTTGCAGGTTATCTACTCGGTGACCGCGAGGGGCGGAGCCAGGATTTGGATATGGAGGGGGGGGGGGGGGGGGGAGTCAAGTAAACAAAAAATATCCAATACAAAATTATTCATATATAGGACAACTCGTTCTGCTTCGATGACTTCAAAACATAATTACATTTGTATTAGCTTAAAATGGCCTTTACGTTTGCCAGTAAGATCAAAAATATCAATAGTTTTGTCAGAAGAAATCTTATCTGCTAATTCCTTTTCTATGTAAATGATCATGCAATGGCGAAGTAAATCGTCTCCCATTGTACTTCGAAGTCGTGTCTTGATAATTTTCATAGCTGAAAAAGCCCGCTCTGCAGTTGCCGTTGAGACTGGGAGAATGATAACTAGCTGTACTAACCTGTCAACCATTGGATGTGAAGAAGCTTTATCTGTTTTAACTAGTCCTTTTGCTAAACCAGCAATTGATGGCAAGGTAATCAGTTCTGGATGGTTACACACATCTAGCTGAAAATGAGGCAGCTGACTTTCCAATTGAGCTATTTCTTGACTTGAGAATTCTGCGGGATAAAAAATTTCTGCAAGAGTGCTTATCTTTGGGATATCAAAATATTCATGCCTTGGGTCCAGTGATGAACAAAGAGTAAGGAGATCTGTTGCATGGGTACTGAATCGATCATTCAAATCACTCAGTTGTTGATCAATTGCAACACTCAAAACATCTACTTTGTAGTGATGGAGCGTTGTTGTGTTGTCATGCTTGTTTCGAGATTTGGTGACATCAACATACCTATGAATTGCATAACAAAGTCAACTCAATTTTCAAGATAAGAAATAAGCAGGATATAACTTAATATAAGTTAAGTAATTTTAGATTTTAGAGAGTAAAGAAACATACTTGCGGTCCAAATCTGGGATATCAATCTCATGCTTCACACACATGCTTCACACAGAAAGATTTGACCTCCTCAAAAAGTGATTCCCAACCATGTTCCCTTAGCTTACCAAATAGGATCTTTGTGTTAGAAACATAATCCAAGGCATTCAAAATATCCAAAGATTTGCGTTGGAGTTTCTGGCACAATACATCAGTGATCTTCATAATCTTTTCCATCAGGTGTAGAACGAACACACAATTAAATGATATGATCATTTTAAGGGAACCAACAACATCTCCACGAGAAAATTTTGAGACAGAACGATCACTTGCTATACCTCTTAATACTTCAACTGTAGCAGCAAACATATTTTTTAAGCTCTGTATGGACTTATAGTGTGAGCTCCATCTTGTATCTCCGGGTCTTTGTAAGGTGCCTATTTGGTTTTGCCCTCTGCCTGTATCAAGCTCTCCTAACTCAACTAGACGAGCAATTTCTGCCGCTTGATTCGCTAGTAACTCATCATTGCGCTTTGTAGATGAACTAACAACATTTATTACAAAATTTGCATTTTGAAAGAAGTTATGCACCTCATGTACCTCCCTTGATGCAGCAACAAGAGCCAACTGTAACTGATGAGCCATACAATGAATATAATAGGCATATGGACACTCACGGAGAATTAGAGCCTTCAATCCATTCCATTCCCCTCTCATATTTCTCGCACCATCATAGCCTTATCCCCTGATATCTCGTACATTCACGTCATTATCTGCTAGTACACCACAAATTGCATTTTTCAGAGTTAAGGCAGCAGTGTCATTAACGTGAACTAGATCAAGAAATCGCTCAGTTATTTCTGCTTCTTTGTTGGCAAACCGAATAACAATTGCTGTTTGTTCCTTTTTTGATTCATCTCGACCTTCATCAACCATTATACAGAACTTGCCATTACCGATTTCTTCTTTAATTGACTTTTGCACTTGTCGAGCAAGTATGCCAACAATCTCTTTCTGAACTTCTCCGGAGGTATACTTTGCATTTCCAGGAGCATTTTCCAAAACAACCGCTGCCATGTCTTTATTGTACGAAGCAAGAATCTTGACCATTTCAATAAAAATTTCCTCGGTTCTTAGAACCCACAGATTCATCATGGCCTCTAAAAGGACAAGCTTGGAATATCAACCACTTAATGAAGTAATGAACATTGAGCAATTGTTAGACATTGATGCACTAATTCATGTCAAATTATAGTTGATGTAAAAAAATGCTTACTTCATGGCATCGATGGTAGTCTTAAGCCTCAATCTTGCACCTGCAATGATTTTCTCATTTTGCTTTTCTAACACCTTATCAATATGAGCCATACTGGTCTTGAGATCTTCATAGCAACGAACTGAATAACTATGAGCAGAGTGAGGTCCCTCTCCAACATGAGTTGAAAAAGCACATGATTTTCCATCATTAACCTTTTTCCAATTTCTGAAACCCTTGACTGTGAATGTATCAGATCCACATTTTCCAACTGGTTTTTTTGAGAAGAGAAAGCACGACAAACAATATGCACTATCAGTGTGAGTTGAATACTCAAGCCAAAAGAAATTTGTGAACCAATCAAACTGAAATCGGCGACGGTGTTTAGACTTATCATCGAATGGGTATTATTTCAATTCCGGTTGATATGGCCCCTCAGAAATATAAAAATGACGAGCTTCCTCTTGCTTCTCCGGTGGTAGTTCCCAAATTTGACAACGTTTACCAGATCTCTGTGATAAGGTGTGGTTACAATTTCAGCTTGCTCTGCAACATTTTCCATCTCCGGCATATCTTGATCAGAAGTGCCCACTGGATTAGGAATTGTAACTTGCACATCACTTTCAGTAGGCTGAGAACTTGATTCAACTGGCTTAAAAAAGAATTAATCTTTGCATCTCGTGTTTTCCTCTTCATAGCTGTTAAATAGAAAACTCAAATTAGCATGAATTATTGGGAATGGGGATGAAAAAAGGCACTGATCAAACATAGAATCGCCGAAACAAACCTCTATCTGTCACCCGTCGGCCGTCGCAGTTTAAGCTCTGAACACTTGAACTCCTGTCGCCGCTGTGGCGCTGCATTATAGATCGAACGGCTGCGGCCTTGAACTCCTGTCGGCGGTCGCCCAGGTTGCTATCGCCGATCGGCCGCTGTAGAGATCGATCTGAAGATAATTCAGGTTCCAAGTTCAAGAACGGCTCGCCCAGGTTGCAGGGCTGAATTGCTGTTCCAGGTTCCAGGCTTATTCGCTCATGCCGTTCCAAACAAATCTGCAGGAAGTCTCCACGGCAATTATGGCGCACAAGGCGCTCCACGACAATTACGGGCTGCCTTTTCTCAATCTCACGTGTTAACTAATGCTACTACTTGGGGCTGCAGCGCGGGGGGGGGGGGGGGGGGGGGGGGCGTGCTCGCCCCCCGGCTCCGCCACTGGTGACCCCATCAATCTGTACATGGTTATTACTGCAACATGTGGATGCTAAAGAGCTTGTGGCCATTGGATGCAACCGTTTGGACATGGTTGTACATGGTTTATTCAACTGGTTTCGATTGCGTGTAACTAATATATTATGAGGAGTAATGTATCTTTTGCTGACTTGTTTCTGTTCTATCTTTTTATTTTTATTTATATCAAGAGTTCATCGTAAAAAAATTGCGCTTTAATAAACTACGGTTGTCTGCATCATGATGATGCAGAGGTCGGGGCAATCCCTTTTTAGAAAAACTGCCTGTGTCATCCACTTACTAGATGAGACCCATGCGATTCCAATTTTCTGTCTCAAATGCTCCACAAACTAGTGGGTATGTTGATATTATGAAATAAGTAAGATATGAGTCGCTTATTTGTGTTGGAGTTCACATTTTGCTAGAATTTCATTATGAAATTGGTCAGCACTTTACATAATGTCAAGACATAACATGAAACAAATGTTTCTGCAGTAGTGATGGTTCAAACAGAATCTAGAAGGGTACCATAGTTTTTGTAGCATATCACAATACTATCTACCAGGCCGAAATGGGTTATATAAAGCTTCAAAGACACATATGAGGTATGCTAGTCTGCCATCAGCGTGCAAAACATATTTGGGCTACGGAAAGTACTAGGACGCACATGTATACATGTGCTTCTAGATATGTATCCATGTCACATGGCCATCATATATAAGACATGCACCACAACATGAGCAGTCCTATCATAGGTTTTGTGTCCATGCCTCTACTTTTCACAAGCTACTATACATATTTTGGGGCTTAGGAGACATCAAGAAAAAACAATAGGAATTGTCCATTGACCAAGTTCCACAAAATGTAGAACCAGCACGATGCCAGAGACCATGCTCAGCAGGTGCTCCCTGGTCAGCACCACTAGCGACTCGCAGCTGCCAGCTAGTACCACTCGTGACTCGCAGCCGCCAGCCAGAAGTCATTGCTTCACGAGAAGGAACCACAACTCGTCTTTGTGGACGTGCATGTAGCTCAAGAGGCAAGTTTCATGGAAGTGTACCATGAGGTAGACCCTACAGGGGCGGGAGCAGTACACGTTCTAGGGGGGACCGGAGCATATCAGTTGTCAGATGAAGTGTATCAGCAGTTGATGGTGGCGGGTCGGACTCGAAGCACTGTATTGTAAGGTCTGCAAGAGGAACCTGACAGTCTCCGGCGACAAAACGACCGTGACTTGTTGCAGGAACGTGTGCACAGATGGACAAGGTAGCATGGCAGTGGTGATGCCAGAACACTAATCATGTGTATTCATTCAAAGCTATGTAGTCAAATATACTCCCTCCATATCAGCTTACAAGTCTTGCACGCGTATCTAGGTCGTTAATTTGACTTGTATAAAATAAATTATTTAACGCAGAAATTATATAAATGGAAAATAGAACATCTAAAGTTATCAGCGGTATTTTTTTTAATAATATATGCCTCTTATTAAGTTGGTTAAATTGATGAGCTAGATCTATGTGCAAGACTTGTAAACTGAGACGAAGGGAGTATGTGTTTATATAATTTTTCATTATTATTCTTTGTGGTTTGTATTTGTTTTGCAAAAAAAAAAATGTGTAGTCAATGTACAACATAGTACATAGTCTACAAGTGGCTTTGCCACTATAACATGGGAGGTGCCTACCTAACATGGCAAACTCGTGCAGAAAGGCTTTTCCAAGAATTTCCAGCCATTGAGCATTCCCCACCCCCACTCCTCCCCCTAAAAAATAAACTAACTTTGAACTGAGGTAGTTATGCTTAAGTCAGGCTTAGTTAAAATTGGTTGAAACAAGCAATCTCGGAACCTGAATAACTTTAAACTGAGGTAGTTATGCTTAGGTCAGGACAGTCAAAATTTTACGGCTTGCCTCTGCTATTTCAAAAACGGCTGAAAGTTTACAATCTCCCCCAAAACCTCAAATATCTTTATATAATTGCATCTTACGTGCCTGATTCTCAGCAGTATGTTTTTTTTTTAATTTCTTTCACTTGATGCCAACCATGGTTAAACCCTTGGAGTGTCAGCTTTAATCTTGATTCATGTATATGCACATTGAGTTTGCTTTCATTATGCGTCACTAGTAGAAAAATGGCCTTAGCCCCGGTTCGGTTGGGCCATTAGTCCCGGTTCACGAAACGGGACTAATGCTAGCCCCGGTTCGGCCCCGAACCGGGGCTAATGACCTTCCACGTGGCTGGGCTGGGGGGGGGGGGAGGGGTATTAGTCCCGGTTTGTAATACGAACCGGGGCTATTTCTTCGTTGTTTTTTTAGCAATTTTTAGGGTTTAGAGTTTTGCACTAAATTGGATGGGGCTATTTTGCTGCCCCCTATTTTCCCATTTATTTGTTTTGGGCATTTTTTAATTCTTGTTTTGCACTAAATTCGATGGTACATACACAACAATAAAGAAGCAACTATATTGCACATCATCGTCACTAATATATTACACCATCCCATCCGTCATGCTTTGTCGAACATATTTACGAAATATAGACACGAATTACATGCACATATATGCATCTTTTTTACACTATATCATTTCATATCATTTGCATCGACGGGCAATAGTATTCTTCCTTAACATCAAGGACCTCTGCATCTAAGAATCCGACAATTTCCTCTTGAATTTCTCGTACACGTACCGCAACCATTCGATCTAATTTAAAAAAGGGGTCAATATATATATCAATGAAAACGAACACAATTCATGGTAATAAAATAAAGCTGTTAGTATTGTTTATCGTACTTCGATTTTTTATGTCCCGGGTTTTGCCCAGATGGGTCGTCTCGCGAATGAACTCGCAAACATAGTATCCACATAAATTGTTCCCGTGTTCCTGCCTCAAGCACTTTACGAGAACATAGTTTAATCAAAAACATAATCAAGAATTATAATGGTATTGAAACTAGAATAAAGAGATGCGCGGATCTAGATAGTAGTTACTTACATCTATTTGTTTAAATATAAGCTCTGACTTCCAATCACTCCGAGCCTTGGCGGTTAACCGTTTCCAAGCCCTGCCAAGAAAAGGAAATGAATAAAGGAGTTATATATCAATTCCTTGCTATCAGGAAATGAACGAGAAGTTGCTGAGATAGTGCCATAATGATTGAAATCACCTCTGGAGGCATTCCTGCATGTTCGCTCATTCAGCGAGGGGTGTGCGTTTCGGATCCATGACTATTACTTGTGCCACGTCAGGTACAATGATTAACAAAATAAAGTGAAACATGCGCACGCATAACGAGTCAATTATACACTTATAATAACATCGAGTAAGCGAAAATAGAATGTGTGTATAGTAACACTCACTTGAAGTGGTAAGAAAATAGTATTTCCCTTTTGGTACTGCAAAACCTTAACCCTTAAACCAAGTTATTCTCTGTCTCGCGGGGATTCGTTGCGAGACTTTGGTGATGATTGTAATATGGGTCAATGAACTCAATGTCATAGATTTGTCCTCTTTTGCATTCGAGAATCTTCATTCTGCAAAATTAATATAGTGATGAGTAAGATTATACATGCAAGAACAAGCTGAACAAGACTTAATGACATAAATTAATAATACTTACAAACAATAGGCACTGATGATAGATTTATCGAGGGCGTCTTGTTTGTATAACTGAAATAATTTGTCGAATTCAATCATTAGCACGCCTCGTCCAGTCCCAAAATGCTCGTCTTCATATGCAACGTAGATCCAGTTTTGCTGTTTAGCACATGTTTGCATGTACCAGTCATGCAATCTTCGCATTTTGATTGATAGCTCGTTGACTAACTCAGGTTTGACGAGAGGAGACCCGTACCGCTACATGTATGTTAGGTCAGCGAATTTCCGATTCACATACCTCCCAGATAAAAAAATATATGTCATGTTTGTCATCATAATTGTCATGAATACTAAATAAAACAATAGTTATAAAAGATAATATATACCACATCCGAATCATAGACAGGACGAGGGTCGACGGAGGCGGATACCAATACCATCGTACTATATAATAACAAAAAACAATGAAAGTAAGTAATTTATACAAGTATCTATCTAAACCATACAAGTAAGAATTTTTTTTCTTTTAAAAAGAAGTCAAGAACAAGAGGCTCACCACGATGGTGCTCGCGACGAGATCAACGCGGGCGATCGACAACAGTGAGGACGGGCACGGGACACTTGTGTAGTTGGTGCACGGCCAAACCTAGATAAATATTGAGGAAAATGGAGTTTGGAGGTCGAGCTTGGAGAGGAGAAAGCTAAAAGATGTGGCTCGGGCATTTCATCGAACACCTTATGTGCATGAACTAGAAGGGTGACAAGAGCCTGACATGCATACCTCAACAGCCAAAAACAGAGAAGAGGGGCCAGGGTATATATAGGCAGCACTTTAGTCCCGGTTTTAGACAAAAACCGAGACTAATAGCCTACCATTTAGTCCCGGTTCTGGCAAAAAACCGGAAATAATGCTCCGCGGCACGTCACATGGCAGTTGTTGGATCTTTAGTCCCGAATTTTGCCCCGAATAGGGACTAATGAGATGAACCGAACCGGAACCAATGCCCTGGCAAACTGAACCGGGACCAATGCCTGGCATTGGTTCCGGTTTTAGTTTGAACCGGGACTAATGTGATTTTCAACTTTAGCCGACAGACCCATTTTCTACTAGTGCGTGTAGCATAGGTTAGAGAGTAGCTAGTCCGGTCAGGCTTAAGCGGAGGCATGCGAAGACGGCGAGATGCTAGGCCACCGCGCGATACGGCGAGTATGACGAGATGCCGATCACAGCGTGAAACTGCGGTGCTGCGCGAGCCGGCAAAGCCGTGTGATGCGGCAAGAAAGGTGAGATGTTGGAGATGCAACGCGGCTTGGATGGCGAGATGCCGAGTAGTGCGTCCGAAACGGAGTAAAAATGTAGCTTTCTGCATGGTGAAGTGTCTGTGCGCGTGTGTCTTCTGCCCTGTGTGTGTATTCTTTGTGTTGTGTGAGAAAATCCAAAGACAGATGTTTGAGATAGAGAAAGAAGAAGTGTTGTGAGGAGGCATCTAAAATAATTGGCATCAGGGCCTTGAAGATCTAGGTGGCGGCGGCGGCGTGGTAGACTCTATGCGAGATGGAGGCCGACGGCTTAAGGAGGGATGCCGTTGGTGGCTTGATGCCGCTGGCGGTCACGGTGCAATGCTGCAAGAAGATGGTGGTGTGGTAATCCACCTCATGAAGGTGATGTCTACCTCAAGAGGTGGCTGCTTCGTGTGGCAAGACTGTGTGATGATCGATGTTGCGAGGGTGTCATCCATGACGGAATGGTCCATGGTGACGGGCGCTGCGATGACGTCGACAGCGGTAAGTGGCTGTGGCGCTGCAATGACATTGACAAGACCCCATCATCTCTCTCTCTCTCTCGCTCCCTCCCTCTGATAGTACTCCCTTCATCTTAGTATATATATAAGTCTTACACGTGTATCTAGGTCGTTAATTTGATTTATATAAAGTAAATTGTTTAACATAAAAATTATATCATTTGAAAATAGAACATCTAAAGTTTCTAATGATATATTTTTTGTAATGTACGTCTCTTATTAAATTGATTAAATTGATGACCTAGATATACGTGCAAGACTTGTAAACTGATACATGCAAGATTTGAATAATGTTCTCATTCACTCCCTTCAAACGTATTTCAATTCATGAACATAATCTAGTTGATCCAATTGTTTTGCCTCTTATGCTAACTTATCTACTGCTGGATTATAAGTTCACACTAGTAATTTTTTTTACTACATTAATGAATTTAAAATTGATCGTTGTATTATACTTATAGTCAGATGCAGAATTATCTTACTATTCTTTAGTATCTTACTAGTGGCCTGCTTTATAGTATGTAAAGTAGAATACAGAGTACTTCTTATCTAATGGAATATGTGAATAAGTTGTGAGTGTCCTAGTCTAAGATCATTAGCACAACCTGTTTCCCTGATATCGATTAAGAGTATACTAATCTTGCATGAGCCTAACTACATCACACGATCATAATAATTAGCATGGTTGGTTTATCCTTTATCCTTTTTGGTTTGTACTTCATTCTTTTTAATAAATGGTTTTGTGCATCACTTGATGTAGAGGCCAAGGATAATCCTCTTAACACTCTATCAGAAAACAATCATATCCATTCTATACTCTCAGTAATAGGAGCTTAAGTACATTTTTCAATTCGGATATGTTCATGTGATCATGTTCAATCCACAATCAAGATCATATGATAGAAGTTTGCATTCTAAGCGAATTAATTCCTTGAATGATGTATGTTTTAGTGTAACTAACAAGTACAAGTACAAACGATTTGTTGAACATGATTTGGCCTTTGTTATAGCCTTCTATGGTGCCTAGGTCTGCACATGAAACATGGTACTACAATAAATCCAATGATTTGATCAATGTGCATGTGTATGCTAGACGACCTGTCATGGAACAAGTGAAAGACCTTGAATCTTATTGCAAAAAAACATGAATGTTTCCCGATACTATATAAGCAAGTGTTCTCTGTGTCCATGAACACCAAGCAATATCATGAACGAAACACTCTTTAATTAGACATTGAACCTGACATTGACTCAGTTGAAGCTGTTCCTTCATTACTTTTGAAGAATGTGGAAAGACTAATTAACCACATAGACATATGGAAGTAATTAATTTGATAGATACTCTTGTTACTGGCCACCTAGCATTTGATATGGTTGTCCAAAATACTATGTACTCCTAGTAGTAGCATCAGTTCAAGAGGCCATGGCTTTATGATGAGAACATTGTCAAGGTGCATCGGGCTCCACCTACTTGTTGGACAGTCACATTACATAATATCCAATATCAACTTGTCATTTTTTCCATTTTGGGTTGACACCTTATATTGAGTTTCTTCTGTTGATTGGAATATCGTAAGGCAAGGACAGTATGGCCGGCAAGGCTAAGCCTGAAATCCCAACGACTGGGATGTCGTTTGTTGTCTCCAACTTTTCGCTGGAACCTTGGCCCGAAATCCCAAATACCTACGATGGAAACATATGTGTAATAATGTACTTTTGTATTTAAAAATGATTGAATTAATACATTGAAGTCAGAAAATGCTATTGTTTACATGTTCCAGGCGGAGCTGGGCTCTTACAGGGCATTTGAATGTCATACTTTGCAAAGCAATATCCCCAAACCAGCTCGAGATTGGCTTTGGAAATCCTAGATTCACTGCACAACATCATACAAGGCTAATTGTACATGCTCTCCAGTTTGTGATAATTAAGATATTGTTACGTCGACTAGGACGGTAGCCTGTGCATGGCAAGTGCAATTATTTAAAAAAGCTAAGTTACATAGGCAATATTTTAGCCTTTTACGATAGAAACAGTACTCCCTCTTTTTCGGTTTATATGTCATCTTAGGTTGTGCACCGCAACTAGAATAGAGAGGAAAACGAGAGAAATTAATGTTAATATACTAATTAATATCATTGCATGCAATGAATTGACCACTGCATGACGTGCTAGCTAGTCTCGAGTCATCAAAAACATACATGCCCCGCGTCTCTTATTGATTGATTCCTTTATTCATGTCAAAAAACAAAAAACGAGGTGGAAGTTAATGCACCTCGCCTACCTGTTTTGGGATTATTTGGTTTTCGTAAGATGACTTATAAATCGAAACGGAGGGAGTAGTGTACATGCGTAGTAATGGATTTCAGCAGTTCAATAAACGTGGTGTCATCCAGATGGTAGATGAAACCCATGCGATTCAATTTCTGGTCTGCAATGCGGCACCAAATAGAGGGTACGACGCTTTTATGAAATACCAAGAAAATGAGTTGTTTATTTTTCTCGGAGTTCACATTTTGCTCGAATTTTAATGTATAGTTGGTCAGCGCTTTATACAATGTAAAGCCTCAACGTTTGCACTACTAGTAGTTCAAAAAGAATCTAGAAAGGTACTGAAGTTGATGTGGTATTTGACGACAATAAAGATGGAACAAGCCAAAACTGGTTATAAAGCTTGATAAACACAAGAGGTATGCTAGTGTGCCACTAGGCCGAAGACCATACTTGGGCCACAGAAATTAGTAGGACGCACCAGCGTGCATGTGTTTTTAAACATATATCCATTCCCATTTGGCCATCATCATATAAGACATACCTACGCCATAAGCAGTCCTGGCATAAGTTTAGAATAACATAACTTATTCTGTCAATCAGTGCTGGTGCCATTTTTCTCATACACCATTATATATATTATGTGGATTAGGAGGCATGAGGGAAGAAACAATATGGATTGACCGTTCGTGAATATCCACCGAATTTCGAGTGAGCATAAAGCATGAGACCATGGCAAACTGTGTTGTGACCGGATGCTCCTTGACCACCACGACACCAGACTGGTGGCCACTGGCCAGAAGTCACGCTGCATGCAAGCTGCGGAGGACTACGGAGCTGTTTGGTTGCCAGCCCTAGTTTGCCACGTCAAAGGTGTGACGAGCCACAACCTTCTAAGCGTGTGTTTGCTTCCGTACTAAGGTCTGGCTCGCCACAACGAATGAGGGATTCTTCAATAGAAATTTTTGCCCAAGGTGTGGCGCTGGTTCTGTCCGCCACAGTTTCTATGACGCGTCACAGGTGTGGCTGACACCTAAACTTAGGCGTGGTAAATTAAGTCTGAAACCAAACAGGGCCTACATACACATGTGTGCACATGCTCGTCGCTGGCGAGCCTGTCAATGCTGAAGAGCTGAGCGGGGCACACACTGCAGAAGTCGTGCTGGTGCGTGCTACAGCGGGGCCGGTGCATGTCGGACTACACATACACAGTGTGCCTGCATGCACCAGCGGCTCTGCTTAGGTGGCCGGTTTGTATGAAGAGTTGAAGACATGACATTGTAGGTGGAGCCTGCTGTCTTCGACGACAATGTGACAACAAGGGTGTTAGTGACAATAGTGGATACTAGCGGCCAGAGGCCCGTGGGAAGCTGATGCATCCGATTTTTTTGGGTTATTTTGTTGAAATAAAAAGGAATAATGAATCAGGAGAGGAGTTGAGCTAGTATAAGTTTTTGTCTACCTAGAAGTTCCATTCAGGTCTAACAGATCATGGACATTTTCATGAATCATTATTCATGAATCATTAGAGAAGAGCCTGGCCGTAGAAGTAGTATCACTATGTAGGGAAACTTGTTGATGAGACTGTCGTCCGTAGAAGTATCACTATGTAGGGAAACTTGTTGATGAGACTGTCGTCTAAAAGTGCATAGAAAATGTGCTGGTGCTCCATGTTGTTGGTCCATGGGTGTCATCACTATAGTTTTTACACAGCAGTTTAATTATATAACCAGCCAAGAAAGGACGCTGCATATTATTGACATGGATAACCAAATCGTTCAAACTTTGCATCACTTACTCTTACAACTATATCAGTGGAAAGCAGTATGCTTTGCTGGGTGCAGGCCATGCAAATAAAAACTGTTAGATCAACCATTGAGTCTATTGTCGTCAGAAACATAATCAAGTACACAATTGGGGGCACAATATTGGTTCTACAACTGGATCTGGTCGAATATAGAGAGGAAGACTTCTCGTAGATATTGTGATTCTCTGGTCGCTTGCAAGTTGGAACTGTCATCAAGTGTGATTGCAGAACGTCGTTTGCATAGAGAGTGTTCCTTTCACCTGCTAATTTGAATACCTACAGTTTCACAATGGTCTGGAAAGGAAATAACTTTTCTTTCTTCACTGGTAGGAAATAACTTTTCTTTCTTCACTGGTCCTGTGGATGATTGGTTTAACTTCAGTGTCAAGTATTTGGCATCAGTGTCAAGCATTTGATTTGTACCGGTAGTGCCACATGGCACACATCCTGTGCAGCTGTACATCACCCATGAACACGTCTTTAAAAGGCTGATTGTTGAGATTCATAATAAATCTGGATGATTAAAAACTATATATATATATTAATTGTGTATGTGAAAATTCCAGAAAAGTATATGGAAAATTATAAAAGTCAGAAGATGTTTTTTTTGTCTATGAATAAATAGACACAGTAATCTTATCTGTATAAACTCATTAATACAAAGGGAAAATACACAGGAAATTATCAAATTTTAAATAAGTTAGGCCCATCGTTCTTAACCTGTATAGATAGACATAAAAAATATAAGAAATGGTGACACAAAAAGAAGGTGAAAGATGGTATACCTGAGGTTTTCTCTGGTGGACATGCCACTTGATTTAGAGATATCCTATGTGTAGCTCTTGTTCACAGGCTATTCTGGTAAAGAAAGCAGAGTGGAAAACTTCAAGATTTGTGGGTTATTTGTCGGATTAGGAAGAAATACACGAGTTAAATTTACTTTGAAATAATTTTTACAGGCATACACTATTGGTCATCCAAATGGCCTATATGAAATTATCTAGAAAATTTCTTCTGCCGAATTGTGAATTATCATGTCATATATTAGAAAATAGCTTGATGTCCACAAAAATCCAGGAAAACGTGGATACATGGAGACGTTGCAGTGCAAACTTGACTGGCACTCACAAAACAGCCAAACATGGTTCATTCAACATCTGTTTAAATTCAGCAAGACTTTAGCAAAGCAATACGCAATTAGCTACACATATAAAATAGTTCTTGGGCTTTGTTGGCATAACACTGTAGGCTATTGGACAGTACCATAAACATATCGATGAATTTGGAAGAAGACTCCCAAGTAATCTGCTTCCTTTTCTGACAAAGCGAACGTACATGGAAAGATTTACGCAATTGATTTGACTGGAACAATATGAACATGGGAGCAGTAAGAAATATGAATAACTTATAATTTTCTTTTGAAGGTCAGACCAAGTGGCCTAGCAGCTTCTACAATCTAATTGATGATTTCACTTGGAGAGCATGCGAAGGTGAATCTTTTCTCTCTTTTATGTTCCTACTGGAAATTTGTAGAGGTAAACATATTGCAATGAGATGAAGTCTGTAAAAACATCACTTATTTCAATTTTGTTGTTTTCAACTGAAAACCAACATGAAGTAATTACAGAGAGGCAAAACAACAAAGGGAGGTACTTTGACAATAAGCATTCCCAATGCTTTCATTTAGAGCCAAACATCAACCAACACACTTGTGCAATTATGACGAAAATACTTGTGCTTCCAAAATAATCACAAGTATTGTGTAGTTGAAGTTCCACTGGCAGGATATGTTACATTCAACTGAAAACTAACAAAGGAAATTTTACAATAATTATCACCTAAAAAGCAAAACAAACTATTAACTATCCTAAAGTATGTACACATCTACCTAGTTCCTATATGCATCAGTGTGCGAAATTAGTAGCTCCTAGAGGTCGCCAATCGAATCGGTGATGAACAGTAACTGTAAAAAAAGTAGAAATTGATAAATTCAAATACGGCAAGACAAAAGAAGAACAAAAATTCATCAACTAAAAAGCAAGCCACCTTTCAACAGGGCAACATCTTCGTTAGAAAATGAAGAAGTCAGCCGTGAAACTGGCAGAATAAGACACGTGGCATCAGTTAAAAAAAGGAAAACAAATTATGACAAAAAATTAGAGAGATTTTCTGCAGAGTACATGTCCTTGCATTTTCCCGAACAATAACTCCAAAGAAATTTCCGTTTCTTTCTATTTAAATCAGTCTGCACAGAGTCAACATACGGTAGTCCGACAGACGATACAACGATGGACATAAATATTCATGTCATCAAAAAGTTTTAGACATCCCTCTTTGTCCTACATTAGGATAAGAATCCAATGATATATAAAATTATCAATACTTCATGTAACTCTATAGGTTGTATTGTTTAAATCCACAAAGCAAATTTGTATACGTACAGTCACTTTGATCATATAACTCCCTGGATAACCTTCTCAAATAACTACAATTTGCATTACGAATAAAAGGAAACATGTGAAAATTCATATTATCTGCTTTGGTACTTCATATCCACTGCCTGCACCAACAACCCTTGATATATGAACCAAAATCAAGAAACCATATTCAGATGGAGAAAAAGATAAGAACCTTTTACCTTGCAATTACTTGTGCTACACTTGCTATTTGGTCCGATGATTCTATATGAATGCTCACAGATTTAGAACTGCACAAATAAGAAAAGATAATTCCTAGCGTATGTACAAGGGAATCATCTACAACAAATGCTTTTAAAGGGGAACATGAGGTGTGACTAAATATGGCAGCTTGGTAAATTAAATATGGTACCAAGAAATCGAGAGAAAGGGAAAGTGTATCAGGGGAGTGGGTTGGCACGCAGCACCGCGACCGGTGCGACACCGGCGCCCACCTTCAATACGGTCCAGAGCAGCCCCGGTTGTCCTCCCTTCGCGTGTGGCAAGGGCTCCGGCTCCCTCGCGTTCGTCTGGGCGCGCAACGGGCACTAGTGGAAAACGGGCCTTTGGCCTGAACCCTTTAGTCCCGGCCTGCCTCTGGGCCGGGACTAAAGGCCCGGCCACGTCGCCCCAAATCGCAATGCCTCCCACGAGGCTTTGGTCCCGGCCCGTAAGGAGCCTTTAGTCCCGGTTTGTGTCCCAAACCGGGACTAAAGGGCTATGCGGTGTGCAGCCCGCATGTGCGCCACCTTTAGTCCCGGTTTGTGTCTCAAACCGGGACTAATGTCCTCTGCCTATATATAGCACAGCCCCCCTCTCCCCTCTTCCTTGCATTTTTCTTGGATGGAAGAGTGTGGGTGTGTGCTAGCTCTCCATTTTTTGATGCACTAGAGGTGTTTGTTGAAATGTGTGTTAGAGCGATGCCGCTTCAGTTCACCGAACACAACTACGATATGAGATGCCTGAGCCACGCTTAAACCTCTTCCTCTTTATTTCTACTTATTCGAAAAGGTTAGCAACTATATTTCCTCGTTTAGACCGTGCGGTACTAATTTTTAGGATCGTGATTGTATTTAATATAATGTCGTATAACGCAGATGAGCCATCCATGGATGTACGGTGATCGACGCACAACCGCTTACGGAGAAGGCGTGCATTCTTTTCGAGATGCAGCCGATGCGAACAAGCATGGTGGTGGCTTTATGTTTTGTCCATGTGTTGAATGTCGGAATGAGAAGGATTACACTTCCTCAAGAGTCATTCAGAGCCACCTCCTTTGGTCCGATTTTATGTCGGGCTATAATGTTTGGACCAAGCACGGAGAAAGAGGGGTTATGATGGAAGACGACGATGAAGAAGAAGAGAACGATGATGACTATACCGATCTATGTTCCCTGAGTATGCTGATACCGTAATGGAAGACAATGAAGAAGAAGATCAGGATGAAGAACGGGAACCAGATGAGCCCGCTGATGATCTTGGCCGGGTCATTTCTGATGCACGGCGAGGTTGCGACACAGAAAAGGAGAGGTTGCAGTTCGAGCAGATGTTACAGGACCACAACAAATTGTTGTACCCAACTTGTGAAGATGGCCAGAAGAAGCTGGGTAGCACACTGGAATTGTTGAAGTGGAAGGCAGAGACCGGTGTGACTTACTCGTCATGCAAAAAGTTGCTGATACTGATGAAGAAGATGCTTCCAAGAAAGAACGAATTGCCCGCCAGCACGTACGAAGCAAAGAAGCTTGTCTGCCCTCTAGGATTAGACGTGCAGAAGATACATGCATGCCCTAATGACTGCATCCTCTACCGCGGTGAGAAGTACGAGAATATGGATAAATGCCCGGTATGCACTGCATTGCGGTATAAGATCAGAAAAGATGACCCTGGTGATATTGAGGGCGAGCCACCCAGGAAGAGGGTTCCTGCCAAGGTGATGTGGTATGCTCCTATAATACCACGGTTGAAACGTCTGTTCAGAAATAAAGATCATACGAAGTTGTTGCGATGGCACATGGAAGATCGTATGAAAGACGATAAGTTGAGGCACACCGCTGATGGTCGGCAGTGGAGAAAAATCGAGAGAGAGTTCCCGAGATTTGCAGCTGAAGTAAGAGATGAGTTCTCGTTCGAAACGCTGATACTTCGAGAGAGATTGTCCGTTTTGTACACGAAGTGCATCCTATTTTTGTCGTAGCCCTCTCAACTTTTTAACACATGCTATGTGGGTGAAATTATGATAGCATGCCAACTTTCAACATTTTCAGAGTTCATTTGTAGTGCTTTTCAATTTTAGGGTCAACTAGCTCAAAAAAAATAAGTAAATGCACGAACAATACCAAATTAAGTCAGAAATTGTTGAAATTTTGTGATGTGCCTTTGAATGGTGCATTTGGAACACACAAAAAGTATGGAGTTCAAATAAGTTCAAAAAAATGAAATCCCTTTGTAAGAGATGAGTTCTCGTTTGAAACGCTCATACTTCGAGAGAGATTGTCCGTTTTGTACACGAAGTGCATCCAGTTTTTGTCGTAGCCCTCTCAACTTTTTAACACATGCTATGTGGGTGAAATTATGATAGCATGCCAACTTTCAACATTTTCAGAGTTCATTTGTAGTGCTTTTCAATTTTAGGGTCAACTAGCTCAAAAAAAATAAGTAAATGCATGAAGAATACCAAATGAAGTCAAAAATTGTTGAAATAATGTGATGTGCCTTTGAATGATTCATGTTGAACACACAAAAAGTATGGAGTTCAAATAAGTTCAAAAAATGAAATCCCTTTGTAAGAGATGAGTTCTCGTTCGAAACCCTGATACTTCGAGAGAGATTGTCCGTTTTGTACACGAAGTGCATCCAGTTTTTGTCATAGCCATCTCAACTTTTTAACACATGCTATGTGGGTGAAATGATGATAGCATGCCAACTTTCAACATTTTCAGAGTTCGTTTGTAGTGCTTTTCAATTTCAGGGTCAACTAGCTCAAAAAAAATAAGTAAATGCACGAAGAATACCAAATGAAGTCAGAAATTGTTGAAATTTTGTGATGTGCCTTTGAATGGTGAATTTTGAACACACAAAAAGTATGGAGTTCAAATAAGTTCAAAAAAATGAAATCCCTTTGTAAGAGACGAGTTCTCGTTCGAAACCCTGATACTTCGAGAGAGATTGTCCGTTTTGTACACGAAGTGCATCCAGTTTTTGTCATAGCCCTCTCAACTTTTTAACACATGCTATGTGGGTAAATGATGATAGCATGCCAACTTTCAACATTTTCAGAGTTCATTTGTAGTGCTTTTCAATTTCAGGGTCAACTAGCTCAAAAAAATAAGTAAATGCACGAAGAATACCAAATGAAGTCAGAAATTGTTGAAATTTTGTGATGTGCCTTTGAATGGTGCATTTCGAACACAAAAAAAGTATGGAGTTCAAATAAGTTCAAAAAAATGAAATCCCTTTGTAAGAGATGAGTTCTCGTTCGAAACCCTAATACTTCAAGAGAGATTGTCCGTTTTGTACACGAAGTGCATCCAGTTTTTGTCGTAGCCCTCTCAACTTTCTAACACATGCTATGTGGGTGAAATGATGATAGCATGCCAACTTTCAACATTTTCAGAGTTATTTGTAGTGTTTTTCAATTTCAGGGTCAACTAGCTAAAAAAAATAAGTACATGCACGAAGAATACCAAATGAAGTCAGATGTTGTTGAATTTTTGTGATGTGCCTTTGAATGGTGCATTTTGAACACACAAAAAGTATGGAGTTCAAATAAGTTCAAAAAATGAAATCCCTTTGTAAGAGATGAGTTCTCGTTCGAAACCCTCATACTTCGAAAGAGATTGTCCGTTTTGTACACGAAGTGCATCTAGTTTTTGTCGTAGCCCTCTCAACTTTTTAACACATGCTATGTGGGTGAAATGACGATAGCATGCCAACTTTCAACATTTCCAGAGTTCATTTGTAGTGCTTTTTAATTTCAGGGTCAACTAGCTCAAAAAAATAGTTTTTAATTGAAAATAACAAAGTAGTTAATAGTTTGGATAGTGAAAATAATTACTTTTGAAAATAGAAAATAGTTTTGAATTATTTATTCAATTTCAAACACTTCTCATTATCATAGTTTTGTCAAATTCTCAAATATGCAAAAAGAATTTTAATAAACATAGTTTTTAATTGAAAATAACAAAATAGTTAATAGTTTGGATAGTCAAAATGATTACGTTTGAAAATATAAAATAGTTTTGAATTATTTATTCAATTTCAAACACTTTTCATTATCATAGTTTTGTCAAATTCTCAAATATGCAAAAAGAATTTTAATAAACATAGTTTTTAATTAAAAATAACAAAATAGTTAATAGTTTGGATAGTCAAAATAATTACTTTTGAAAATAGAAAATAGTTTTGAATTATTTATTCAATTTCAAACACTTTTCATTATCATAGTTTTGTCAAATTGTCAAATATACAAAAAGAATTTTAATAAACATAGTTTTTAATTGAAAATAACAAAATATTTAATAGTTTGGATAGTCAAAATAATTACTATTGAAAATATAAAATAGTTTTGAATTATTTATTCAATTTCCAACACGATTCATTATCATAGTTTTGTCAAATTCTCAAATATGCAAACACAATTTTAATAAACTTAGTTTTTAATTGAAAATAACAAAATAGTTAATAGTTTGGATAGTCAAAATAATTAATTTTGAAAATAGAAAATTGTTTTGAATTATTTATTCAATTTCAAACACTTTTCATTTTCATAGTTTTGTAAAATTCTCAAATATGCAAAAAGAATTTTAATAAACATAGTTTTTAATTGAAAATAACAAAATAGTTAATAGTTTGGATATGAAAAAAAAATTAATTTTGAAAATAGAAAATAGTTTTGAATTATTTATTCAATTTCAAACACTTTTCATTTTCATAGTTTTGTCAAATTCTCAAATATGCAAAAAGAATTTTTAATAAACATAGTTTTTAATTGAAAATAACAAAATAGATAATAGTTTGGATAGTCAAAATAATTAATTTTGAAAATAGAAAAAAATTGAAACTATATGAGAATTTATAGAGAAATTTCAACCTAAATTCAAAGTGACCTCACTTTGAATTCAGGTTGAATTTTCTCCATAATTTCGAATATAGTTTCAATTTTCAAATTTACAGTCAGTTTAGGCCCGTAAGCCTGCTTTAGAGAGGACTTCGATGGAGATGCTGCGATGGGGCTTATAAAATAGTGTTAGTCCCCCTTGCTGGGCGAGGTGGGACTAAACTTATCGTGCAGCCAGCGGAGGGGCTTTAGTCCCGGGTGGAGCCACGACCCGGGACTAAAGGGTGTCTTTAGTCCCGGCTCGAGCCCCGACCCGGAGCTAAAGCCCCCTGCTTCCCGCCTTTTGGTCTGCCGAAAAAGGGCCTTTAGTCCCGGGTCGTGGCTCCACCCGGGCCTAAAGGGTGTCTTTAGTCCCGGTTAGAGCCCCGAACCGGGACTAAAGATCCACCTATATAAGCGGGAGTTAGAAAATTTCCAACCCAAATCGCATTTCGTTCTCTCCTTCTTCCTCGTTCTCCTGCCCGGCACGGCACACTAACGAACTCGACGACACCGTCAGGCTGCCCGCCGTCCTCCTCGCCGCCGCCTGCCGTCCTCCTCGCCATCGCCGCCGTCCTCCTCGCCGTCGTCGACGCCTTCGGCCGGTAAGCCCCCCGCCCCCTCCTCCCCAACACTCCGGCCGGTAGAAGAAAAGAAGAAAAAGGAGAAGAAAAGAAGAAAAAGGAGAAGAAAAGAAGAAAAAGGGAAGAAAAGAAGAAAAGGAGAAGAAAAGAAGAAAAAGGAGAAGAAAAGAAGAAAAAGGGAAGAAAAGAAGAAAAAGGAGAAGAAAAGAAGAAAAAGGAGAAGAAAAGAAGAAAAAGGGAAGAAAGGAAGAAAAAGGAGAAGAGAGGAAGAAAAAGGAGAAGAAAGGAAGAAAAAGGAGAAGAAAAGAAGAAAAAGGAGAAGAAAAGAAGAAAAAGGAGAAGAAAAGAAGAAAAAGGAGAAGAAACGAAGAAAAAGGGAAGAAAGGAAGAAAAAGGAGAAGAAAGGAAGAAAAGGAGAAGAAAGGAAGAAAAAGGAGAAGAAAAGAAGAAAAAGGAGAAGAAAAGAAGAAAAAGGGAAGAAAAGAAGAAAAAGATTTTTTTTGTCATTTAATTCCTATTGTTATTAGGTTTGTGCTAGATTATTAGGGTTAGTAATATTTAGAATTAGGTTAGGGTTACAAGAAGAATAAAGATGAAGAAAAATAAGAAAATAAGATTAGGAAAAAGGAAAATAAGAAGAGGAGGAGAAGAAAAGAAGAAAAAGGAGAATAAGAAGAGGAGGAGAGGAGAAGAAGAGGAAAAATAGAAGAAGAGGAGAAGTAGAAGAAGAGAAGTTGAAGAAGAAGCGGAGAAGAAAATAAGAAAGAAGAAGAAGAAGAAGAAGAAGATGAAGAAGAAGAAGAAGAAGAAGACATTTCTACGTATATAGATGCTTAATTAGTGTTTCTTAGATTATTGCTTAATTTTTCTATTGTATATGCTTAAGTGTTAATAGTTTAATTTTGCTATTGTATATGCTTAAGTGTTAATAGTTTATTTTTAGCAAGAAAATTAATAGAACTAGTTTATTTTTTAGTTCATTTTACGATGCCTATCCCGCATCCTCGTCGTCGACTCGGGGGAGGACACCTGCTTGATCAGAGGGGCCATGTCCGGGACTGGGCTCCGCCCGGCTGGTATTGGGAGGTGCTACCTTCCGGGGGGCGTAGGTTGGTGAGGAGCCAGCCCGTTGTTGACCCGATCCTTGTTTGGTGACGGTGCCGAGGCTTCTGGACACCGCGGAGGTGGTACGTCACCGTGTCAGCGAGGAGGATGAGCACGTCCGTCGCTACATGGTTGCGTTGGAGGGCAGGTTCGAGCATACCTGGCAGGTTCTTCGGGGATCTCACTGGAGCTATGATCCTGTGATGGTTCCTTCTCTTTGGGTGTCCACCGCCCGCGACGATACCCGTCGGGCGCTACGGTTCTAGCTGTATCAGTGATGCTATATGTATGATAGTATTCGAGGAGTATTAGTGATAATATTCGACAATGTACGGACAAAAGAGATGATGTAGTTTTGCTTATAATTGAATGCATGCTAATTTGAATACTACTTTATTTTACGATTTGGTTTTTCTTATTGAATGCTCAAATTGGAAAAGTACTCGTACTTTGAATACTATGCAGAAATCTAGGAGTCCCGGGTGGAGGCACGACCCGGGACTAAAGTTGTTTTGGAACGGAGTTCCTGATAGAATAATTCTTTTTTGGTACAAAGTTCAACAAAGTCCTTTGACACTAGACAATGTGACATATAGAAGGGTAGATGAGATCAGGAAAAATAGGATTATTTTCTACACATCTAGAATGTCGTCATTTTGTTAAATCCTTAAAGGTTAAGAGAATCCGTTAGACATATTTTAGATTTTAGGTTCTAGCCAAGACCCGGAACTAAAGGTCCTCCTATATAAAACGACACTTCGAAGTTTCCAACCCCTCTTATATAGTTTGTTAGTTTATTAGTTAATCAAATGTCCGTTTTTTGCAGAACTATGGATCCACATATCAGGAACCTCGAAGAGGAAGAACTTCTCGAAGATATAATCAAAGACGGCTCCGACGTTGAACCAGCTGAATCTCCGTCGTCATATCTAAACCCCTCCGGATATGGAATGGAGGTCGACCGACACGAAGATGAAGCCGATGGGGCAGGAGATAGGTCCAATGACGTAGAAGGTGATAGCTCCACTGATGGAGAAGCGAGTGGAGAAATAATAAAGTCCGGCGAGGTATACATATGAAGTTCGACAATCACTTGTAATATGTGAAAAATATTGGAGATAGCTCTATATTGTATACATATACATTCATTTGACGAATGTTTCTCCCTCTTAGGCCTCCACATCGAGCAAAGCTACGAAACGAGGCCCGACTAGAAAGTTGGATGCACGGACGCAATACACCTTTGAGGTGATATTGCCTACGGGCGAACCCAAGCTTCCTAAGAATGTTGCTGACACATTCAAGAAGCAATGCGGAGTTCTCGTTAGGGATCACGTCCCGATCAGCGTTCGAAAGTGGAACAAGCGCAAAGGGGCAGCCGATACTGACTATGTCGCCGAAAGGTACAAAGGTAATCCTTGGAATGATCTCATGTCACATTTCAACCTGCCAGAATGTGAGAATGAAGACGCCGCAGACAAACTGAGGGCCAAAGTCAAGCAGTGGACTCTGAAGAAGATGGCCGAACTGTTCCGTAGCTGGAAGAAGAAGCTATGGAATAACTATCTGAAGACAAAGAAAGTGCCAGTATTCGAGGGGTATCTAGCCAAGCAGGCGAATCACTGGAAGGCATTTCAAGAGTACAAGGAGTCAGAAGATGCCCAGGCATTATCAGAAAAGAACAAGATAAATGCCGACAAGAAGAAATATCACCACAAGCTGGGGCCAGGGGGCTATGAGACTGCCATCCCAAAGTGGGATAAGAAAGAGCAAGATCTGCTAGCTAAAGGCATCATACCTGAACCACTCCGTGATGAGTGCGAATTGAGAGCAAGAAATTGGTTCCTTGCGCATGGTGGTTCGTACGACGAAGAAACAGGGGACCTCATCTGCAGTGACGGTCTTAGGATACCCAGGGAGAATTGGAAAAAGATAGTGAAAGAAATTAAGGAGGGAAAAAGAAAGTTCACTGCAGATAGAGAGAAAGATTTGCTCACACTGGTCCTCGGCAATGACGAACATGGAGGACGAACGCGAGGCTTCGGTCCTTCTTACCCGTGGTGGCTTGGGTTTGCGAGAGACCAAGACACTTACAGAAGCCGAGCGAGAGCAAAGAAGCGGCAGCAGGATGAGGAGAATGACAAGTTCAACCAGTTGCTTGCCAGGATTAAGGAGTAACAGAAGCAGATTGATGAGCTTAGAAGAGTAGCGCGCCAGGAAGATCCTGCACTGATATTACCGGCGACCCATCTAAGCGGAAAAGTAGCGTGGCTGAATCTGAGGCCCCGCCCGACAATGCACGAAGAATGATAGAGGGCGGTCCCAGCTACCCCGTGGATGGAATCAAGGAGTCAACATCATGTGAACTCCATAAGAAATTCAAGAACATATCCATGAAGGTGGCCGTCGGACAAGCTTTACCTTCTGGCCCTGATGCACGCTGGCATGGCCGTGAGATTCCAGCTGGCTTTGCTAAAGTCGAGGTGGATGAAATCATGGCGGGGTTTCATGATATGGAGCTCGACATAGCTGGACCCGAAGATGAGAGGACACTCGGAGAAGTACTGGGTGAAGTCATCCTATGGGACAAGAACTACATCAAGCTTCCAGGCTCGGTCCCAAGGACAACACCGCCTCTGAGTCGTCGCAGGTCACCTACACCTCCATCACCTCCAAGCCCTCCACATGACGTCGGCCAACACAACACGAGTCCATCTCGATCACCGCCGCCGGACTTGGGTCGTCCGTCTCCGCCGCCGCCGGCACATGATACTAAGCGGAAGCGTGCCAGCAAGAACGCTCCGTCGATGATTTCTAAGCGACGGAGCTCCCCAAAGCGCAAACTGTCGCCCCTCCCAAAGGTACCTCATGCTAATATTCCTATCAGACCTTATGATCGTACCCCCGAGGAAAACGCCAGGATAGCAAAGGAACATCATGATGCGCAGATGAAAAAGAAGGAACCCGAGCCCCGCCCGGAATACACCGAGAAGCAAATAGCATATGCAAAATACTTCACGACGCTTCCATCACGGTATGACTTACACCATAAGCCTGATGACTATACATGCACATTGCAGAAAGAAGTGAAAAAGAGCAGATCACGTGCAAGTGCAAGTGGGAGCAAATCAAGTTCAACTACAAGCAAAAAAATATCAGACGTTCCTCAGCTTGGACAACAGGCCAAACAGTCGATCCCACCCCTCAGGGTGTTACCCGAGAATGTCCCCCCTCTGGTGCAGTGGCAAGATTTGGAATTAGCAAAGAAGTGGGCGAATGAATGGGGTATCCCGGTTGAAGACATTCTAGCTTCCCAAGACGACAGGTTACCCAAGGCTGTGGTAGCCCCTAAGCCACAGTTTGTCATGGGAGCGCCTTTGGTCAGCAAAGATGATCTCCCAACAAATATGCGTTACTTGCATACATGGTACTTAAGTGAATCAAAGAATGGGAGAACGATGATCGTGGTGAGTGTGCCACGGGAGTACTACGACCGCCCCGAAGAAATCCATATCGACTTTGATGAACTCTTCCAGATGTACAATGCCGACGCCCTCGACAAATCGCTTATGAGTTGCTATTGTGTGTAAGTTTTTCAATTCGTTGTCTACATATAACTTGTTTAGTTATTTCAATTCATTGTCTATATATAACTCGTACTCTATTATGCAGAATGAAGATTCTGGATTGTAAAAATAGGAACATCCTAAATATTGGGTTTATTGACCCAGATAAAATACATATAGCGACGCTAACTGATAAACCCAAGGAGACGGAGGAAAACCTTCTAAGGTTTCTAACAGATCAAAATTTCTGTGACCACATACTGTTTCCATACAACTTCAGGTGAGGGTCTTTACTCTGTTGTGTCCATTCACTTATAAGTGTAGTTGATAAGTTACTGACATATATATATATATATATATATATATATATATATATATATATATATATATATGCAGCTTCCATTGAATTTTGTTGGACATTCAAATTGATAAGGGAAGAGTTGATGCCTTCGACCCATTATTGAGACCCTTGGAACAGTTCCAAAGCCTGCAGGACATGCTCCAAGGGTAATTTCAATCATTCTTGCGCTCTATCGGTCTCTTTCGATGATTTTCTGATATATCAATTAATGAAAAACTTAGCAAATTATTATCCTTGTCGGGCAGGGTTTGGAAGCGGTTCAAGTGCGTGACTCCCGGTATCGAGCTTGAGAAGCTGACCTTTAGAGCGGCTCAGGTAAGTAGTAGTATGATATACTTCTATTTTCAATACATTTATGATGCTAGATTATTATTTTGATTATATATATTCTATTCTCATAAAGTGCGACCAGCAGCCACGGGGGACGCATCTATGCTGATACTATGTTTTCGAGACCATTCGCACGTTTACCTGTGAGCACAAGGATCACAGATTCGACGTAAGCAATGAACATTCACACCTCTATTTTTACCCGTCATTCTTTGTTATCATGATTGATATTCATATTCATCTCCTCTTCTTATATAGTACACGTCCATGAGGGAGAAGTCCCTACCAGAGCAACGCGCGATTGCTGTTGCAGAGGAGCTTGTGACCTTTCTGAGGACGGAAGCTATAGATGACAAAGGACGATTTAGTGTAGCTAGGGGCCATTACTGATGTTGGTCCATGTAATCGAATAGACGGGCTCTAGTCCCGATAATTCAGATCTCCATATAATTGTATATATATGCTCGCTTGTAAGATAAGTTAATCTTATATATATATATATATATATATATATATATATATATATATATATATATGCATAATTATTTCTATTTAGAATTATATGAAAGCTAATTCCCGAACACCAAACGAGGCATCACGTTAATCTCCCGAACACCTAAACCCTAAAACCCTAAAACCCCAAAATAAACAAAATCTGAAACTCTTTAGTCCCGGTCCGTGTAAAGACCCGGGACTAAAGGGCCTGTCCCTGAGGACGCTCCGAGGCGCCCACGTGGAGCTCCTTTGGTCCCGGCTTGAAACAGGGCCGAGACTAAAGGTTAGGCCTTTAGTCCCGCCCCTTTGGTCCCGGTTGTTGAACCGGGACTAAAGCCCCTTACGGGCCGGGACTATAGACCTTGTCCCCACTAGTGGGGCAAGACCTCCAACGTGCTGGTACGGGTAGGGGCGCGGCGGCGCCACATACCGGTACCCAGAGCAGCACGTGCTCCGGCTACCGTGGCGCGCCTGATCCCATGGCCGGCTTTGGGAAAGGCCTAGGGTTTGTGTATGCGAGCCCCGTGGCTGGCCATAGCCCGTGGCTGGCCGTAGGTGGGGGAGAGGCATGGAGAGAAGAGGTGCAGGAGGAGGCCACGGAGGGGACACAGTCTGGCTCCCATGGACGGCGAGAGAGAGGTCGGGGATGGAGAGGACACGTCGCTGCAAGGAGCGATAGAGAAGGAATGAGGCGACTGGTTGGCAGCGGGGACTGACTCTAGATATTTCTATGGTGGTGGCCTCTTGATTTTTCTACGACAGCGGTGAATCAGTCAGATCAAAACCAAATAATAAACCGGCAGTGAACCAAAGGAAAACCGGGGACACGTGTGATGCAGGTGAAAGCAAAAATGCTAGACCTACTAAATCTTACTTACGTTTATTAAACCTTCCAACTAATCTAAACATGCCCCCCTAATTTTTGGGCCTCACCCTCCTCTTAATCCAATCAATGATTGCCAAATCAGACTATCCCGTAAACATACGTAAACATTTACGTAGATGTAGCATTGCTCAGGTGAAAGCCCTTGCCCATAACTGCGGACGCACGGGAGGAGGGCTAGCTTAGCCGGTTTAATATAGTAAGTATAAGTATATATATATGCAGTGGCTAAGTTGTAAGGAGTTGGTTATTTTTTAGTACACTTAGTTGCACACTATTAATAAAATTTGTAACCGCACAATTCATGTTAGACAAAAAACCAACACCACAAGAACACACGTGACTGTCCGGTTTGTAAGTCAGTTGTCATATCAAATTTGTATATTAGCTATTTATTAGCAGAAGGACCCGTGCGTTGCAACGGAAAAAAACAATTATAATCTCCAATGATACTGATCATATTATGTCTTTAAACTTTTAGGACATTTCTTGAAATGCATGAACATTTTTTAAATTAGCAAACATTTTTTTCAATTGCACTAAAAAAATAACACACAATTTGTTTTTCAAAATCATGGACTTTTATTGTTTTCACCAACATTGTTCTTAAAATTATGAACATTTTTCTGAATATGCGAATATTTTTACAAAAATCCTGAGCATTTTTTGAATTCACAAACATTTTATATTTTCTTCAAACTTTTATTTCAAAATTCCCAGTTTTGTAAATTGAAAAGTTTTTCAAAGTTCTAAATTATTTAAACAAAAAAATGGAACAGAAAAATGAAAATAAAAAATGAGACTAAAAACAGAGGCACGCACTGTTTTTAAGATTTGTACACGCACTTTTGTTTAAAATCATTGACTTTTTTATTTTATGGACATTTTCTCATAGTTTAAACATTTTTGTTATATGCAAACATTTTTCAAAACTCCTGAGTAGTTTTTGAATTCTAATTTTTTTTTGAACATTTTATTTCGAAATTCTCAATTTCTTAAAATTGTGAAAAGTTGTTTGAAGTTCTAAATTATTTAAAGTAGAAAAACAAAATGGAACTGAAAAGAAAAATAAAAAAACTAAACTAAAAAACAGACGCCCACGCATGGGCCGGCCCAAACAAGTGTGTTGCATCTTTTTCCAACGTCCAGAGCGTAATATAGAATGTGCCTACATGGGCCGGCCCAATCCGGTGATTTTCCTTTTTGAAACGTTTTTTATAACTTATAGGTGGCATTGGTGGATAATTTTAGTCAACTTTAAGGGTAATTTGAATGACGTACGAAAGAAGCACTATTTACTTTATTAGTAGGTAAGATAAGATAAGATAAGATAAGATAAACATCAGACCGCTTTCATAGATATATCTGGGCCACATGCAGGCATGGTCTTTGGGCCCTCCTTGGAGCAGTTTTCGATGCCGCGGTGATCCATGGGCCCTGGCCATATGTGGGGGAACGAGCATGCGATCACAGGAAACCTACCTGCGTGACTGTCACTGATGCGGCCTAACCTTTTAACCGGCAGGCGGCAGCTAGAGAGTTATGACATGTGGAGATCGGTGTAACAGAGTGGAAACGCCACAAAACCCACTCTCAGCAGGGCCATGAAGCATCCAGGCAAAACATTCGATGATAGATGCTTGCTCGGAAACAACACAATCACGTCTAAAAAAATGAAAAATAAAAAATAAAATAAACAAATGCTGACACCGACGGATCGACAGAAAACACAAAAGACTCGCGGCCGCTGTGTCCACCAAGAATCTTCCACCAAGTTTCAGGACTCTAAAGCGCCGGTACCCATCAACACCTCAAAGGAGGAATGCGACGATGACGACTCTTCTATCAAGGGTTTTCCTCGGTATGCAACGAGACACGAGGAAGGGTAGCCCCGACGCCCTTCAGGAAAGTTCAGCGACACCCAAAGGCGTCACCGCGTTAGTGTCGGCCGGGCCGACAGGGGTTTCCCCCGATCCCAACCTGCACCTCAGGCGCTCCGGAGTCTGTCATCAAATCGAACCACACCCTGCACCAACATCGTCGTGAGGCCCCTGCATCGTCTCACCATGACACCATAAGGACAGACCTTGATGGGGTCATAGTCCTAGGGTAGGGTCATAGGCCTGCCCTACATGTCCTACCCAAAGACTACCCCACACAAGGGACAAGACCTTAAGTATGCCCCGACTGTATTAAGGTACTCCCATCATCCAGTCGGTAACTGGCCCAGAATCATCCAGTCAGAGACTAACATTCGGAGAGCACCGGGCCTACCGACTGGATACACTCGGTGCGTCATAACCTCTGTGGAGAGAAACTGCCATACGTTTTCGGGTGCATTTATTAGCATTTAGAGCATACGTTACCTGTAACGTATGCATTCAATCGTCACTACTCCACCCTTGAATCAGAACCGTTGTGGAGGGCAGCGCACTCTATATAAGCCGCCCTCCCCCACTGGTAAAAGGGTTAGCAAATCTTTGTACTCCATATCACACTCGGTAACAAGCTCCGAGAGCACTGAGACGTAGGGCTGTTACCTCCACCGCAGAGGGGCCTGAACTCATACAACCTCGCCGTAGCTAGGACTCTGCCCATCTCATTCGTACCCTACACATCTACTGTCAGGCTTATACCCACGACAGTTGGCGCCCACCGTGGGGCAGGCGTCTAAGCGACTTCCGGCGAGTTTGCGACAACTTCCTTTCGTCATGTCGTCCGGTGGAGGTTCGAGCATGGGTCACCAGATCCTCTTCGGCGCTCTCTCCTTCGTCGTCGACGATTCGGCGTGGCTTCGGGATGCACCTCTCGACATCGAGGCGCTTCCCCGTCGCGGGGCCACACACTTCCGTGCCGGCGCTCGCGGCGTTCTTCTTCTCCAACAATCGGCTCCATTGCCGGCTTGCACCTTCGTCACGCGCCGCAGCAGGCGATCTCGCAGTCCGCGTCTACAACGTTGGGTGCAGCATGCCCGAGCGCGCCAGTTCACGTCCTCTCAAGTGGCGGTTCTGGAGTCTGTTGTGGTTGCCCCGCGTCCCCAGTGCTCGGGCTCGGTTCCGACTGAGCTCCCTTCCGAGTACGTCGGCCGCGGGCCTGCAGCAGAAGTTCACATGGCCAACACCCATGAAGATCCCCATCAGGCCGGCCAGAACGAGCGCGAAGTCGGTGAAGCATCCGGTGCACGCCATCCGCCTCGCCGTTCTGCCAGTCGGCACACCCGGCAGAGCAACGTAGAGTTGTTCCGCACACCTCTCCTCAACTTGGCTGCGGCAGCCAAGATCGCCGATTCCCTCCAGCCGACTGATTCAGAGGCAGGAAGAGGAATTGAGCAGATCCGTGCTCTGTTGCACACGGCGCAGCAGCAGAATTCGGCGGTCTCCCAGTCACACAATCGGATCCACAACAGTTCCGCCCATGCAAACACGCATTGGTCGGTTCACAGCCCCGGCTCCTATCAGCACCAAAAGGGAGGAAGTCGTTCCATGATCCGTGAAGATCGCCGCCGTTCACGCACCCCTCCGCGGGGTGGGCCCTATGGGTCCCGACATCACGATGATCGGCGTTCAGTCGGCGACACTTACGACCTGAGACCCGACGCAAGAGGGCGAATCGCCCAGCGAAGAGTCGACAGGGGTCGAGCCCACCGCGATGGCCACGATCTGGATCGTCCAAGTGGTGGCAGGACCATCGTGTCCGGCCCCGAGTGTTTTAGTCGAGCCATCCGCTCGGCTGACATCCCGCCCAACTTCCGATTGGCAGCGGGAATCGGCAAATTTACGGGGGAAACCAAGCCTGAAACATGGCTAGACGACTACCGAGTGGCAGTCCAGATCGGAGGAGGGGACGATTATGTCGCTATGAAGCACCTCCCTCTGATGCTCGACGGCTCGGCGCGAGCTTGGCTGAACTAGTTAGCCCCCTCAAGCATTTATAGTTGGGCAGATCTTGCCCGAGTGTTCATCAGGACCTTCGAAGGGACGTGCAAACGCCTTGCAGGCCTTGTGGAGCTTCAACACTGTATCCAGAAGCCGAATGAGCCCTTGCGCGACTTCATCCAGCGATGGACGACTCTTTACCACACGGTGGAGAGCGTCACCGAGCATCAAGCGGTCTGCGCATTCAAGGCAGACGTACGGTACAGAGAGTGGTACTTAAAGTTCGGCCGGACAGGCGACATCTCCATGAGCAAGATGATGGAGATAGCTGCTCGTTATGCAAATGGCGAGGAAGAAGACCACAAGACAGTCGGCGAAGCCGACGGAGGTAACACTCGGAAGCAGAAACAGAAAGTTCCGCCCACACCGCAGGCAGAAGCTGCAGCTGTGACCACCGCCAAGTTCAAGGGCAAGGGGAAAGCACAGTCTGCCCCCCAGAGAAAGCCGTTCAACAATCCCATCCTGGATCTGCCTTGTCCAATTCACACGAAAATGGACGAAGAAGGCAATCCCATATACACGAAGCATACCACTCGGCAGTGTCGTCTCCTGATCCAGGGGTTCAGCGAAGGACAATCGAGTGAGAAGAATCCCGAGCAGGACGAGGAAGACAAGGAGGATCCGTTCCCCCAAGTCCATGCAACCCTCATGATTTTTGCTGATGTCGAAAGCAAGAGTCGTCTGAAGTTAGTGAACAGAGAGGTCAACATGGCCGTCCCGACTGCTCCCAAGTTTCTGAAATGGTCTCAGACTGCGATCACCTTTGATCAGTCGGATCATCCAACGCATGTCCCCACTCCAGGAAGACATGCTCTGGTCGTCGACCCGGTGGTGGAGGGATTCCGTCTGCGCAAAGTCCTCATGGACGGCGGTCGCGGACTGAACATCATGTACGCCGACACCCTCAAGGGAATGGGCATTCCGATGTCCAGACTCAGCGAGAGCAATATGCAGTTCCACGGAGTCGTCCCCGGGCGGAAGGCCAAGTCACTCGGCCAGATCGCGCTGGACGTCACTTTCGGCTCTGACAAAAACTTTCACAAGGAGAAGCTCACATTCGAGGTGGTGGATTTCCAGAGCGCTTACCATGCGATTCTGGGCCGCCCGGCGTACGTGAGTTTCATGGCACACCCGTGCTATGTGTACTTGAAGCTGAAGATGCCGGGCCCAAAAGGCGTTATCACCATCACGGCAACCGCCAGCGAGCCGAGGAGTGTCTGGAAGAGGGATCAAGAATCGCCGACCATCAGATGGCGGTGCTCGAGCTCGACGAATACAAGAAGACAGTCGACCCTGCCGACTTGATGCGCTCGAAGAAACCAGCTTCTAAGTCCGCGTTCCAGTCGGCGGGAGAGACGAAGAAAATCAGCATCCATCCGACGGACGAGTCTGCCACCCCGACGAACATCTCCACCACCCTCGATCCTAAATAGGAAGCCGAGCTCACCCAATTCCTCCGTGAGAACTGGGACATCTTCGCATGGAAGCCTTCTGACATGCCGGGTGTTCCCAGGGAGTTGGCTGAGCACCGACTGCATGTGGATCCCGTCGCTCGACCCATCCGAGAGCGCCTGCGTTGGTCCGCCGCGCACAAGAGGAAGGCAATCGGAGAAGAGGTGGCCAAGCTGCTGGCTGCCAACTTCATTCGCGAGGTTCACCACTCCGAGTGGCTCGCCAATGTCGTCATGGTGCCCAAGAAGGACAAGTCACTCCGAATGTGCATTGACTTCAAGCACCTCAATAAGGTCTGCCCGAAAGACCATTTTCCGCTCCCCCGCATAGATCAAATTGTCGATTCGACTGCGGGATGCGAGCGTTTTTCATTCCTTGATGCCTACTCGGGTTATCATCAGATCCGTCTGTATGGTCCCGATGAGTTGAAAACAGCCTTCATCACCCCGTTTGGGTGCTTCTGCTACATCACCATGCCTTTCGGTTTGAAGAATGCAGGAGCTACCTTTATGCGCATGATCCAAAAATGCCTCCTCGACCAGATCGGTCGCAATGTGGAGGCATATATGGATGATATCGTAGTCAAGTCACGCAAAGGTGCCGACCTGCTGACTGACTTGCCAGAAACATTCGCCAATCTTCGTAGGTACGATATCAAGCTAAACCCAGCCAAATGTTCATTCGGCGTTCCTAGCGGAAAGTTACTCGGTTTCTTCGTTTCCGAACGAGGGATCGATGTTAACCCCGAAAAGATCGGGACCATCGTCCGAATGGATAGGCCGGTCAGAATACACGATATTCAATGGCTCACAGGTTGCCTAGCGGCTTTGAGCAGGTTTATCAGTCGACTCGGCGAAAAAGCACTTCCTCTGTACCGACTCATGAAGAAGTCAGATACCTTCGAGTGGACAGACGAAGCCCAAATCGCATTCGACGACCTCAAAGTCCTACTTTCCACCCAGCCGGTTCTTACTGCTGCGCTCAGTAAAGAGCCCCTTCTTCTATATATCGCGGCCACAAATCAAGTGGTTAGTACTGTTCTTACAGTCGAGCGAGAAGAGGAAGGCAAAGCTTACAAAGTTCAGCGGCCAGTGTACTACGTCTCCGAAGTTCTGACCCCTTCAAAGCAGAGGTATCCCCATTATCAGAAGCTTATCTATGGGATCTATTTGACTGCGAAGAAGGTTGCCCATTATTTCCAAGACCACTCGGTATCTGTCGTTTCTGACGCTCCTTTGTCGGAAATTCTCCACAATCGAGACGCGTCAGGCCGAGTGGCGAAGTGGGCGACGGAGATGCTGTACTGTGACATCAAGTTCGAGGCCAAGAAAGCTATTAAGTCTCAAGCCCTGGCTGACTTTATAGCAGAATGGGTAGAACAACAGCAACCGACTCACATCTACTCGGCTCATTGGACAAAATTCTTCGATGGGTCTAAGATGTTGAATGGATCCGGCGCTGGTGTTGTGATCATATCACCCAAAGGCGACAAGCTCAAATACGTGCTCCAGATACACTTTGATTCCTCCAACAACGAGGCAGAGTATGAAGCTCTCCTCTACGGATTGCGCATGGCCATCTCACTCGGCGTCCGTCGCCTGATGATCTACGGCGATTCGGATTTGGTGGTCAATCAAGTGATGAAAGAGTGGGATGTAAGGAACCCCACCATGACGACATACTGCAATGCAGTCAGGAAGCTGGAGAAGAAGTTTGAGGGTCTAGAACTTCATCATGTTCCAAGACTGAAGAACCAAGCAGCTCACGAGTTGGCAAAACTCGGATCCACTCGGAGATCAGTCCCGAGCGATGTCTGTCTCGAGCACCTCCATCTTCCTTCAGTCAAAGAAGATCCCTTCACGGAAGAATCAGTACAACCTAAGAGCACAACAGATCCGACTGAAGTCAATGTGCCCGCTGTGGTTGATCTAGTCACAGAGATTCTGGTAGTCATTCCCGATTGGACTGTGCCGATCATGGCATATATCCCGAGACAGGAACTTCCAGAAGATGAAGTCCAAGCCCGGCAAATAGTTCGCAGGTCGAAGGCATTCACTGTCATCGACGGTCAATTGTACAAGGAGAGTGTTTCAGGCGTCCTCCAACGTTGCATTTCCCCAGAGGAAGGACAGTTGATCCTAGAGGAAATCCACTCGGGTACCTGCGGCCATCACGCTTCTTCAAGGGCAATCGTCGCTAAGGCGTTCAGAGCTGGATTCTTCTGGCTGCAGGCTAACGAGATGGCCAAAGCTATGGTCGACCGATGTGAAGGCTGTCAGTTCTACTCCAACAAGTCCCACAAGCCAACATCTGCACTAAAGACAATCCCACTTGTGTGGCCATTTGCAGTTTGGGGATTAGACACAGTCGGACCATTCAAGACAGGCCAAGGAGGCTACACACATCTGTTGGTGGCAGTCGACAAGTTTACCAAATGGATAGAAGCCAAGCCCATCAAGAAACTCGATGCCGCAACAGCTGTCAAGTTTGCCAGAGACATCATTTCCAGATTCGGAGTGCCTCACAACATAATCACAGACAATGGGACAAACTTTGACTCGGACAGATTCAAAGGCTTCTGTGTGAGTCAGGGTATCCGAGTGGATTTTGCTTCCGTAGCACATCCGCAATCCAATGGACAAGCTGAGCATGCGAATGGACTTATCCTTCAAGGTTTGAAGCCTCGACTCTTGCGAGAGGTAGGACACGCTGCTGGTGCATGGGTCACCGAGTTACCTTCAGTACTTTGGGGCCTCCGCACCACTCCAAACCGATCAACGGGGCGATCACCGTTCTTTCTCGTCTATGGGGCAGAAGCGGTCCTTCCGAGCGACCTGCGTCACAATGCCCCGCGAGTCGAACTCTTCTCCGAAGCTGAAGCAGAACAAGCAAGGCGAGATGGAGTCGATCTTCTAGAGGAGGAGCGCGAGATAGCACTCACTCGCTCAACAATTTACCAGCAAGATCTGCGACGCTTTCACGCACGTCACGTCAGGAGTCGCACATTCCAAGCTGGCGATTTAGTGCTCCGAGTGGATCAACAAAGACCACATAAGTTGGCTCCGGCCTGGGAAGGGCCTTTCATCATTTCCAAGGTGCTGAACAACGGAGCATACAGACTATACAACATTCAGAGGGAGACAGATGAGCCACGCACATGGAACGGAGATCTCCTCAAGCGTTTTTATACGTGATCATCGACTGAAGTGCCTGAAGCAGTGTAATCAACAAGTTTGAAGAAATAATATATTCAGCAGATTCAGTTTTGTGCAGATTCAGAGTTCTCACACAAAAAAAAACTTAGCTGCGGTCCTGTATCGCCTAAGTACTCACTTCCGCCGAGTGTGCACTATACGTCACACTCGCGGACTTAGCTGCGATCCTGCATCGCCTAAGTACTAACCTCCTCCGAGTGTGCACTATACGTCACCCTCGGGGACTTAGCTGCGATCCTGCATCGCCTAAGTACTAACCTCCTCCGAGTGTGCACTATACGTCGCATTCGGAGACTTAGCTGCGGTCCTGTATCGCCTAAGTACTCACTTCCGCCGAGTGTGCACTATACGTCACACTCGGGGACTTAGCTGCGATCCTGCATCGCCTAAGTACTAACCTCCTCCGAGTGTGCACTATACGTTACACTCGGGGACTTAGCTGCGATCCTGCATCGCCTAAGTACTAACCTCCTCCGAGTGTGCACTATACGTCACACTCGGGGACTTAGCTGCGATCCTGCATCGCCTAAGTACTAACCTCCTCCGAGTGTGCACTATACGTCGCATTCGGAGACTTAGCTGCGGTCCTGTATCGCCTAAGTACTCACTTCCGCCGAGTGTGCACTATACGTCACACTCGGGGACTTAGCTGCGATCCTGCGTCGCCTAAGTACTAACCTCCTCCGAGTGTGCACTATACGTCACACTCGGGGACTTAGCTGCGATCCTGCATCGCCTAAGTACTAACCTCCTCCGAGTGTGCACTATACGTCACACTCGGAGACTTAGCTGTGATCCTGCATCGCCTAAGTACTAACCTCCTCCGAGTGTGCACTATACGTCGCATTCGGAGACTTAGCTGCGGTCCTGTATCGCCTAAGTACTCACTTCCGCCGAGTGTGCACTATACGTCACACTCGGGGACTTAGCTGCGATCCTGCATCGCCTAAGTACTAACCTCCTCCGAGTGTGCACTATACGTCACACTCGGGGACTTAGCTGTGATCACGAATCACCTAAGTAATAACTCTCTCCGAGTGTGCACTACACGTCACACTCGGGGACTTAGCTGTGATCACGAATCACCTAAGTAATAACTCCCTCCGAGTGTGCACTATATGTCACACTCGGGGACTTAGCTGCGATCCTTAATCACCTAAGTACTAACCTCCTCCGAGTGTGCACTATACGTGCGCACTCGGAGACTTAGCTGCGATCAACAATCACCCAAGTAATAACTTCCTCCGAGTGTGTACTATACGTCGCACTCGGCGACTTAGCTGCGATCCTGAATCGCCTAAGTATTAACCTCCTCCAAGTGTGCACTATACGTCGCACTCGGAGACTTAGCTGTGATCACGAATCGCCTAAGTATTACCATTCTCCGACTGTGCACTATACGTCGCACTCGGAGACTTTGCTGTGATCAAGAATCACCTAAGTAATAACTTCCTCCCAGCGTGAACTACATGTCGCACTCGGCGACTTAGCTGTGATCCTGAATCGCCTAAGTCTTAATCTACTCCGAGTGTGCATTACAAGTCCCACTCGGGGACTTAGACGTGACCAAGAATCACCTAAGTCTTAATCTTCTCCGAGTACGCACTAAGTGTTCCACTCGAAACAACATTTCAACAAAAGACTAAATGTTTTCATTCCGACAACATAAGTCCAAAAACAATAGCTCACTCAGTGCGGGTCAAGATTACCCGCACCGATCTAAAAGTATGACGGCCAACAGAGTGGCCACAGTATCTTACAGGTAAACACTCGGCATACCGAGGATAAAGTTTTATCACGCGTCAGCTGGGCCGGCGTCAGGACTAGAGGGCTCCACAAAAGTGTCCAAGTCGATTCCATCGGCGATGCGGGTGGCAGTCTCAAGGAACGTCTCCATGAAGTCTTCGAATTGAAGCTTCTTTGTGTTGGCGACCTTCAATGCTTTCAGCTTATCTTCTCGCACCTCCTTGCAATGGACTCGGACCAAGGACAACGCAACGTCAGCACCGCAACGCGCTGCCGATTTCTTCCAGGATTGCACTCGGTCCGGAATCTCCTCCAGTCGCCCTAACAGAGCCTCCATCTCCTGCCGCGACTCGTCTTCCGGCCAAAGCTCCTTCTCAATCCGGCCGATGACTTCTCTCAGTCGGCTGACGAACGGATCCACTTTGCCTGCACGGATATGCGCCCGGAGCAGATCCCGGTTGGCGTCCTCGCCGAGTGGCACTTTGTCCTTCATGGACCGCTCTACAGCCGCCGCTTCCGCTTCGGCGTCACCACAAAAATCTGCACCAAACGAGCAAACAGACAGTATAAACCGAGGGCTCGTCACACGGTACAACCACTCGACAAAGCATAAGACTTACCTGCCAGACGAGTCATCATCTGGACAGCCCAGTCGTTGACATACTTCTCCTGAGCTGTCCATCGTTTGTTCCGAACAACCATTTGATTGTGCAGTTCAATCCTCTGTTTCTTCAGTCTCTCCACCTCTGCCACCAACGCCCTGTTTGCCTCCAGCGCTTCCTCCAAAGACTTCTCTCGAACTTCCAGCGCGTCCTTCATGCCGGCCATGGCGAGCATTGCAGCTTCCAGTTCACCAGCATACTGGTTCCTTTCCGCCCTCATGGCTTCGTAAGCAGTTCCCATTTCACAAGTTTTCTACACCACGAAACAAAGGGTAATCAGCAAGTTTCTAAATACACAGTATAAGTTCTTCAGACCCCTGCCGACGCAAGCAGTCGACAGCGGTCTCGGGGACTACACCCAGTGGGTTCACTAAGAGTGACCCCACTGGCATGCACCTCAAGCAGGCCCGCCCTATTGAGATGCATGTTTTCACCTCCGCCTCAGGGGCTAATACTACTCCACCTGCGTGCAACTTACTCTCGGAGACTCTTACCGCAAGAGTGCTCCGACTGCAATAAGTACTCGCACTCGGACATATTGTCTACGGACACAACTAAACTAAACACCAAATGTATAAAGACAACCGTTGGTGCAAGCACTCGACAGAAGTCTCGGGGACTATACCCACTGGGTTCACTCGGAGTGAACCCATTGCAAATAGCAGACAACACCCAGTGGGTTACAGAAGAAAAGTAAGCACTTACTAGACTACTTACTCGGATGTCATCGCGCAGCTCCAAGCTCCGCCGGTACAAGGCCGCAACGGAGTCATAAGCCCTCTTGGCCTCTCCGGCCATCAGCTCCGCCTGGATCATGGCCCCCTTGGCCGCCCCCACCTGCTCCTCTGGGACGCACCGAATGCTGAATTCAGACGAACCAGGAATCGTGGGAAGTTCCTGGGGCATCCCAAGGTTCGCCCCAGTAGGTTCCTCGCCCACCGGTACCGGTTCAGTCGGTGGAGGCGCTTCGGTCGGGGGAACGTTGATGGCAGGGGCGGTAGCAGGAAGAGCGGCCTCAAGGACAGGCTCCAGGACAGGCTCTAGGACAGGCTCCATGACGGGGTCGGCTCTCCCCTGGTCACCCCCGTCCAGGCAGATCGCCCCTGACAAGCCAAATAACATAACGCCTCAGAAAAAGAAAAGGATGGCGCAGTCTACAGGAATAAAATACCCGATTCTCCCACAACATACCTGGTTGAGATGAAACGACGTCGTCCGTGTCCATGGGGTCGTCCCCTTGGCGAGCCGGCGAGGTCGCAGAAGTGGCAACCCTGTCGAGTGAAACCCATTCGACTTGTAAAGCAGAAGTTCACTCGGTCATCAGAAAGAACTGAAAGTCAGATTCACTTACGTGGAGGTGACGGGGATGGCCATCCTCATCCGCGGCAGAGCCTTCCTAGGTTTGGGCCCACTCAGCTTGGGCGCCCTGGAGGACTGGCCTGCAAGTTCAGCGGCTGTGTCCCTGTCCCTCTTGGTGCCTCGAACACTCGGTACCGCCGGGGCAGTAGGCGGAGCACTCGACGACGTAGGAAGGGCTGAAGGGACGGCAGGCTCATGCCGATGCTTACTCCGATGCTCTGGCCGCGGAGGTGGCGAATCTGGCTCTTCATCGTCCTCCTCTTCCTCGCTGTCTTCCTCCTCCGACTCCCCGCTGTCGGAGACGTATTCGGCGTTTTCCACGCTCCCCTCCTGGCTGCCTTCTTCCTCCTCCTCCTCCGGATTCCCGTTCGAGACGGGGGAAGACCAGTTGGTCCACTCCTGCATGAGGTTCAGTCGGAAACATTAAGTGTCACACGGAAATATAAATGAACGACTGAAACCAAGACAGTTCAACGCACTCGGCTAATGCTACTCACCTGATTCGGTGGAGGGTTGTCCGCGCTGTAAGGCGCCACTCGGCGGGCTCCTTTGGGGTTCTCACAGGGACCCGTGATTTGGAGCACCCATGAGGTCACCTTCTCCTCGAGAATGCCCTCCACGTTGGTCCGAGTGGAATCCTCGGGCCCTGTGTAGTGCCACATAGCATGGTGGCGGGCTGCAGAGGCTGGATTCGCCGACCGATGAAGACTTCCAGAAGTCGATACCGGTGACTCCACTCCTGACAACATCCACGAGTGCCTCGACCAAAGGCTGGATGACGTTCTTCTCGGCTTTCGAGAGGGCGAGTTGTTTGGGCGGAGCAGGGCAGTCTAGACTAAATGGAGGCAGTCCAGTCAACGCGTTCCGACATGCTATGTCCTGGCAGTAGAACCACGTCGACTGCCAGTTCCTAACCGACTCGCTCAACTGAAGAGCAGGGTAGCTGCTCCGACTCTTCTTCTGAAACCCTAAACCCCGCAGAGCTCAAGGAGATGCGTCTTGTCATCCGACTGACTAAGACGTTTGATGGTTTGAGAGCGGGCGGAGAAGATATGTTTGAATAAACCCCAATGAGGGGGGCAACCGATAAAGCATTCACACAAAACAATGAAGGCAGAAAGATGGGCGATGGCATTCGGAGGGAAGTGATGGAGTTGAGCACCAAAATGATTCATGATGCCTTTGAAGAAGGGATGCGGGGGGAGAGAAAAACCTCTGTGAACATGGCTGAGGAGCAAGACGCGCTCCCCCTCCCATGGCGCCGACTCGACCTCGTCGTCCGCCGGCAGCCTCCAGGACTTATGCACGAGCTGGCCGTGCTCTACCAGCTCCAGCAGGTCCCCCTCCGTCACCGTGGAGGGGAGAAAGTCTCCCTGGATCCACCCCGCCGGCAACGGCCGCTGCCGTCGCTGAGCAGCCGCCGCCTTGGTCTTCTTCTTCTTCCTCTCCTCCATCTTGCTGGTCTGACCTTTGGTCATGGCGGCGACGGTGAGCTCTCGAAAAGGAGGAGAAGAGAAGGGTGTATGGGTGCAGGAGATGGCGAGGAAGACGGAGCAAGCAAGAGCAAAGGAATCGGCGAGCGTAATCAAAAGATCTCGTCGCCCAGGGTTAAATAGAGCACCGACTGGGTCGCTGACAAGCGGGCCCAGAATCTTATCTTCCCAACCAGCCGCGGCGATATCAGTGGAGGAGTTGAAGGCGCGAGGATCGAGGAGTCAGGCGCTACTCGAGCGCGCTGACGTCGCCCCCGCTAAGCGCGCGGAACCCGAAATTTGAGATCCCGGAAAATCCGCCGCTGTCAGTTGTCCGGTCGCATCAAAAGATGTCGCGAAAGCACTCGGTTCCCGACAGTCTGTTTCGCAAAACACCTCCACTCGGATCATTGGTCAGAGGAGATAAAATGGATAGAGGCAAGCAACGCCCAAGCCGAACTTAGTCCAGTCGGATCTGAACCTCAAGCACTGCTTCGACGTTTCAACCCCAATCCATTCGGGGACTAATGATGGGGTCATAGTCCTAGGGTAGGGTCATAGGCCTGCCCTACATGTCCTACCCAAAGACTACCCCACACAAGGGACAGGACCTTAAGTATGCCCCGACTGTATTAAGGTACTCCCATCATCCAGTCGGTAACTGGTCCAGAATCATCCAGTCGGAGACTAACATTCGGAGAGCACCGGGCCTACCGACTGGATACACTCGGTGCGTCATAACCTCTGTGGAGAGACCTGCACAGCGATGACGAGGAGCCGGGACTAGGAACAGCAGCACCGTCGGCACGCAGAAGGACTCAACCTCTACAGTCAACGACGGCAGCCGACCGAACGCAATAGCAGAAGCATACCAGGCCGGCCTGGACCCGCCGAAATACTCCCACCATCACGCTGCAACACACACACCATCGGAGTACTCATACGCAGTGTACTTGCATGCACCAGCGGCGGTGCTGAGGCGGCCGGTGAGTACGAAGACACCGCGCTGCAGGAGGAGCCTGGTGTTTTCGGCGACAATCTGACCATGACCGTGTTTGAATGACAATAGTGCATGTACAGTGGGTAAGTTGTAAAGAGTTTATTATTTTCTTCGTCGAGTTAGCTGCACAATTCACGATAGACAAAAAACCAACATTACATTAAAAATATGTGACTGATAGGTTTGTGAGACAGTTGCCACATCAGAGCATCTCCAACAGGCGCGCTTCACCCGACACCTAAAAAACTGATTTAGAACGCGCCCATCGTCAGGTTTGACGCGGCCGCACTGAAATGCAGCGCGGGCGCGCAGCTCCAGCAACGCGCTAAAATGCAGGATGCGCGCGCAGCCGACGCCTCACATTTCTTCATTTTGGACCCAAATTTCACACATTTCATTCAACACAAAACACATGTCATATAATTTGAATCACAAACATCATTCAACCAAGTTCGTGCCCAAAAGTTCATGCCCACAAGTGAAATACGCAGTAGAAAATCATGCGCACCCAGTCTGAAGTACTACACGTCCCGGTAGGCGCACCACACTATTACAACTCAAACAAATAGTATCATGAAATACAACAAAGAGTTCAACAATACAACAATACAACAAAATAGTTCAACAAATAGTACAACACACAAATCATGATGCTCTTTGGCGGCCATTTTAAACCCACCACTCCTCAATGAGATCATTCCTGAGTTCATTATGCATTGCTGGACGTCGAATGACATGATAGAAGACAACAAAACGGGCCACGCTTTCAGCCCTCCGCCGCACTCGCACGAGATGTCCCAAGAGCTCATAGTTAGAGTAGTCTACATCTTGGCCACGTTCATTCTCGATGATCACGTTGTGCATGATCACACAAGCGTGCATAATGTATCAAAACATTTTTTGATCCCAAAATCTAGCCGGTCCTCTCACAATAGAAAATTGGGCTTGCAAAATTTCAAAAGTTCTTTCCACATCTTTTCTAGCCGCCGTCTGAGCATTGTGGAAATCAAGATTTTTCTTACCTTCCGGTTTTTTCAATGGCTTCACAAATGTTTGCCACTTTAGGTAGATGCCATCTGCAAGATAGTAGCCATAGTTGTATGTATGGTCATTAGCTACAAATTGCACCGGTGACAGTTCACCATTTGATAGAGAGAGGGAGGAAGCCGCGGCCGCGCGGGGAGAGACCTGGGAAGCGCCGGAACGGTCGCCGGAAAAACAGGGTGGCGAGGGCGGGGACGGCGGCGCGACTGGATTGGTAGGTGGAGTTTCGCGCGAGCGCTCGAGAGTTCAGCGCGTGGGAGCGGGCGCAACAAATAAGCGGCGCACAATGACGTTTCCTCCCGCGCGCTGGATTACATATGCCGCGCGCGTTGTTTTTGTGCGTCCGCTGCAGCGCCCGAAACGATTGCGCGCGCGCTAAAATAACTACTTTTTCAACGCGGCCTATACAACGCGACTGTTGGAGATGCTCTTAGGGTTGTGCATTGGGTATTTAAACATCACATCACCCTTTAAGAGATATATCTGGGCCACATGCATGCGCGGTCTTCAGTCCCTCCCTAGAGCAATTTTCAACACTGCGGCCATTTGTGGGCCCGGCCATGTGTGGGGGAACGAGCATACGATCACATGAAACATTCCTGCCTGCGTGGCTGTCACTCGTGTTGTCTAACACTTTAACCGACAACTAAAGGGGTATGACCTATGGAGGTCGGCGTAGCTGACTCAAGACGCCACGAAACCCACTCATGGGACGATGTGATTGAAAGGACGATGAAAACTAGTAGTCTAGATAAAATAGGTGAGAAACAAGGGGAAAGAAATAAACTGCAACAAGTAATTGTAAGTCCAAATCACTTGTACAACTCTAATAATTTTTTGCACTACATATAGCTTATGCACAGTTAAGCCAAGTGCATTTTATGGGGTACTCGATCGGCTCATAGCTTGCACCGTCACGAAGCGTGGCAGTCAATTTGGTCGTCTATCTACTGTAAGCCAAGTAAGTTTTATGTGGCCTCACGACTTACCGAGAAATAACCCGAGTATATTTTATAAGCCGAATGCCTTCCGCATGTCTACTTGACTTTTTGGGAGTAAGCCGAGTACCGATATTTTGCCGTGTGTCCCTTTACCCCTTTTCGAGTTACATGCGAATAAGCCGTCTGCCCATGTTTTGACACGGGGTATGACTCGATACTTGGCGACGTGTGTTTTTCCTGTAGTGCAACACTCATATCATAGTTCATTCCAACTCTTTGCAACTTTAATACCAATTAATAGTTTTAAAGAGTTTGAGTGAAGAGATGTGTAATATACCCATACTGTGTATGCCTTAAAGTAAAACTAGAAATAGCATTTAGTGTTGACTCTTCAACCATGCACGTACAAACAACTTCAAAATGAAACTACGAGGTGATTGTGGATATATACTTTGTTAATCTCAAGATTTTGTACCGGCTCAGTATCTCCGGGTGCTCATAGGAGTAGAGTGTCCGGTGTGCGTCTATAGGGATAAGTGTATGTACATGCATGTAAGCATCTACAACTGGACGAGGTTCATAAGAATGAAAAGAAACATTGATTACTAATGATGTCTTGTTGCTGTTCCAATGATTGGTTGAACGTTAATCCCAAAATTAATTACACATTGTTTTACAGTGAAATATGAGTTTTAGTTATGTCTTTATAATTTGCTCCCAAGTAAAATTCCTAACGAGTTATTTCTACTATTTGGTTCAGAAGCAGGAACCTGCAAGATAAATACAATTCTTGGTTGGAAATGATTCTATCATCGTTTAACTTGTTTTTTTGTAAAGTTTGAAAGGTCAAAACAGTTTATTACAAGGTGCTTTGTTTCATTGGTTCTTGGTGACAGTAAGTTTGGAACCCACAAAGGGAGTATTACATTGTTAGCGAAATCGGGGCAAGACTAACAAAGGGAGGTGCCATATTTTAGGAAAGAGGTGTTAACAACGAGGCATATATATTAGAATAATTTGCTATTTCTCTTGATGTAGCCGGCCATGTTTGATTGCGAGTGCGGCATACTTCCGTAATAATCCTTATCCCGAATTCCCTATCAACATCACTGTCAATCGATAAAGTCCGGTAAAGTTCCCTAAAATTGAAGCCGTTTGTACTATTATAGTGTTGGGATCCCCATTGAGGGGTGCAAATGCATTTTTCAGTCATCAACCACGTGAACACAATAACCAGAATCTGAATCATTTATTTCTTCTTTAATTTTGACAGGAAGGATGGTCAAAGTAAAGGTTTCTGAGAATACATAAATACTCACTCCGTCCGTAAATACTTGTCATATAAATGGATGTATCTAGATGTATTTTAGTTCTAGATACATTTATTTTTATCAATTTATGCGACAAGTAAATTCGGATGGAAGGAGTAAAAAGTAGTTGGGTTTTTTCTTGACTTAATGATTAGTTTTGACCATGTAGTGGTATGCCAACTATAAAGATTTTGACCTTATGGATGTGTCATATCTTTTTATTTCATGTTTTTTCTTTTCTTTCAGCACACTTCTTGATTTAATTTATTTATCACTGCAAATACGGACCCAGGCCACATATATGGATATACTACCTCCGTTCAACAGTTATTGTCGTGGTTATAGCTTAAGTTTGAACTAAAACAATAGCGGGGAATATTGAACGGGGGAGTACATATGAACGGGGGAGTACATATGTGGATAAACAGTAAGCGATGACGACTAAAGATTGTTGAAAACATACGAACTGGAAGTAGTAAGAGTAGGAGCAAACAACACGATACAAGATAATACAATTAATGAGTACTTTTTTAATATTACACCCCTGAGAAGAGTAGGGATAACAAATAGAGATCGATACAAACAAAGGGAAGGAGAGCGAGCTCTACTGACCTTGGGGCTAAATATCAAATCCGTTGATTGCTCGAAAAAAAGATGTTGTAAATTATTCCAGGTATACTGAGACTGATTCTAAATCGAGCTAGGTAGCTACCAGTACCTAGCCAGCTGCAGGGGAACGAAGACACTGATCATTGGCATGAGATACCAGGGCAGAGGACATGGTTCGTCGGGATTCGCGCACTGATCTCACACAGACAGTTCATGTAGCCTTGGGATAAATTTGCGCAGCACGGCTTCATAAAATCTCGATCGCCGTAGCGACCAGCAAGGACCCCTTGCCTACAATAAACTCCCATTGGAAGGGGGTCGCAGGGCCCTGCCTCCTCTGTCACCGGCGCAAGCGCCAGCACAAGCGCCGCCACTAGCACCAGCAGAAGCGCCGCTGCACGGGATGGATTCATGGTTATAGATAGCTAGGGGTTGAATGTGGATAGACGCTCAAGGTGGTGGGTGCTTCAAGGTGGTGGGTGCTTTGCTTGGGGAGTGTGGTATGGTACTGGTATATAGAGGATGGTTTCACCCCTTCCGGAGATCTGGGCTTTTTTATAGTCTATCTATAGGATCCTCCACCGCCCCATATGGGATGAGTAGATCGCCCTTGTGAGGATCTGCCCTTTTTATAATCTATCTCACTCTCAAACCTCCACCGACCAAGCACACCACTACTAAGCACGTTCGTCAAGCTTTAACCATTGACTTCCAGATGGCAACACACTGGCTAGATCACATCGTCGATCACATATAGCTTGTCGGCACTCAGTCCTTCCTCCTTGACTCACCCAATCGCATCTAATCTCTGGGAACTCAACTGCAGCCGCTCTTGTTCCTTTTTTTTGTCCTCTATGTGGAAGAAGTAGGCACAGCTACTTTCCACGATTTGAGGGGCACCAGGTCCATCAAACCCGTACCCCATGTTAGGCACGGTGATAGTGCCTTGACATGGGTTGCGTGTGGTGGCTAGCTTGCCTAGGTCCAGCAAGTCCTCGACCATGTTTCAATCCTATCAAATGAAGTCTTTGTGTTGGTTGGGTCTGCACTGACTCGGCCTCACTCTCGGCTGCTATTTTTGCGTTGCAACTGATTCTGGCCCGAATTAATATGCTCTCGTCACTGCTGAAAAATTATTGTAAGCTGAGTATGAGACAGTTTGCCGAGTATATTCTGCCGAGCACTCGGCAAGAAGCCTCCTAAACTGAGTATCAGAAACAAAAACTCACCAAACCTCAGGTACTCAGCAAAGCCAACCTAAGATGAGTGTGAAAACAGAAATACACAGGGAAGCAGCCTTATAGTGTCTTTTGACATGCACTCGGCAAACAATGTGGAATGTGTCCACCGTCGTTGGAACGGTAGACAGTGCGGTCACCTTTGCCGAGTACCTTCTCATAGCAACTCAGCAAACAAGTGTTCTTTTTATTCCTTTCTATTCTTTGTTTTCTTCTCTTTATTTTTTCTTAATTTCTTTGAGGTTCTTTATTTATTTCATTTCATTAATTTTGTTTTCTCTTCTTTTCTTTCTTTCGTTCTTTTTGAGTCGGGTTTCCATACAAAGTGACTGCTGATTCCTCTGTTGACCTTCTGTTTTTTCTACACTCAACACACACTGATGACCGTCATTTTTTTCTACATTCAACACACACGACACTTCCCGCAAAAAATAAACACACTATACACCTATAATGTAACAAATTGGGCATTTTTCGAGTCTGTTTGTTATATTTACGTCACAAAATACATTTCTAGCCATTTAATAGATATAACTTAAATTTAAATTGCCGATACATACAATTATTCCCTGATGTGGGTTGAACAATCATATTGTTGGACTTTGTTGGCGCCGACACTCGCAGCGCCGCTTCTTTTTCTACCTCACAACTCTCTCTTCTCTCATGTATCTCAAGAACACACACACGGACACACCTCACCGGTGAGAAAACTAGCTTTGCTTTGGTCTCCCGGTGAAAGCACATACGCTACATCTTTTCTTCCAGCCCTCACGGCCTCTGCCATTTCTCATTGTCTTGATATGCAACATATATACAACAGGGTAGGCCTCATGCACGCACTTACTAGTCGGCAGGTTCGGCCACTAACACCACGTAACACACGCCCAACTAACTATCCAGTAATCTCTCCCAGCTAACAACTTATCCGTGCAGCCACTAACTAACCCATCCATGCATGCACTTGACTCGGCTAAACACAAAATACTATTGCAGCTTGCATGCACACACATGAACACATCTTTATGTGTCCACACTGCCGCAGCTACTGCTACATGCATTACTTACAAACAAATATGCAGATACATCATGACAAGATTAGTGCTAACAGACTTTAGTATATGCTTAGTGACGAAGCTAAATCCGGCAGACCTCCTGGTAGGAGATCCTAATTAAGCTAGGCGTCTAGGAACCATAAGGAAGATACTAATCTTGCATCGAGCACTACCAATCAAGCTTTAACCATTGACTTCCACATGGCAACACACTGGCTAGATCCAATCATCAATCACCTATAGCTTGTTGGCACTCACTCGTTCCTCCTTGAGTCACCCAATCACGTCTAATCTCTGGGAATTCACCCGCAACCGATCTTGTTCCTCTTTTTTGTCCACGATGTCGAAGCAGTAGGCACATATGCTTTCTATCATTTGAGGGGCACCAGGTCTATGAAACCCGTAGCCCATGTTAGGCATGCTGATAGTGCCCTGACATGGGCTGCGTGTTGTGGATAGATTGGCTAGGTCCAACAAGTCCTCGACTATGTTTCAACCCTTAGTGCAGATTTGATCTGCATTGACTCGGCGTCACTCTCGGCTGCTATTGTAGCGTTGCAACTAATGAAAAATTGTTGTAATAAGCCGAGTGTGAGACAGTTTGCCGAGTATATTCTGTCGAGCACTCAGCACAGCCAGCAAAACCAAGTATCAATAATAAACACTGCACAAAATTTATGTGAAAACAGAAACAGACGGTGAAGCAACACTATAAGCGTCTTCTGACATGCACTCGGCAAAGAAGGTGGCATGTGTCCACCGTCACTGCAGTTTGACGTGACGTAGACAATGCGGTCACCTTTGCCGAGTACCTTCTCACAGGGACTCAACAACGAAGTGTTCTTTCTATTCCTTTCTATTCTTTATTTTCTTCTCTTTATTTGTTTTCCTTTTCTTTCTTAACTTCTTTGAGGTTCTCTATTTCTTTCATTTCATTGATTTTATTTTCTCTTCTTTTCTTTCTTTTGTTTATTTTTTGAGTCAGATTTCCACACGAAGTGACTGTTGCTTCCGCTGTTTTTTTTGCGATGAGTTGCTTCCGCTGTTGACCAGCAGTTTTTTCTACACTCAACACACAATGTTGACTTTCAATTTTTTCTATATTAGACACATTCACTAGTGGATCCCGCCAAAATGTGACAAGCACCCCACTGCTCGATCTGAGACCTCCTGCAGCTTCCTACCCAGGATGCCGATGCTCTACCCCATGGCTCTCATGTCATCACCGTGATGTCGTGCTGCTGGAGGCCGTCACATCCCGGCGCCATTGCTTGACTGGAAGTCTCGCACCTTCCGTTGGACAAGATTGTAAATGAGGAGAAGGTACCGCTGCAGCCAGGGGCGGACCTAGAAACTATTTTAAGTGGGGCAAACAATAGGAGTGGGGGCACACTTTGTACAAATTTACATAGTTTTGACAAAAATTCTGTAATTTCAAAGAAATATAACTGAAGTTTCATATTTTGAGTGGGGTCCCAGGCCCCCACTCCCATGAACGTGGGTCCGCCCCTGGCTGCAGCGTCTGCTCGTAGATCTTCGCAACGCAGTGCCTTTGAGCAGAGGCAAGGAAGGTGTGGTGTTTTCTAGGGTTTCCCCCTTTGCTCGTAGGAGCGACACAGGAGGGAGGTTTATGTGTTTGACTGGTGAGCACTTTATGCAAGATCTGGACACAACATCTTTACAGCTAAACCAAAACCTAGAAATCTACTCCAGTTGCTGTACTTCCTCTCATCCATTAATTGTCGCTGATTTAGTGCAACTTCATTACCACAAATATTAAGATGGACCCGAAGGAGTAGTATATTATGACAGTTGTGGAATGGACCAAGCCGAAACTAGTTATGAAGCTTGAGAAACACATATGAGTTATGCTATTGTGCGAGGCAGAAGAGCACATTTGTGCATGGGAAAGTAGTAGGACGCACCCGAGTGCATGTGCTTCTAAGTATGTGTTAATTCTCATATGACCATCATATACAAGACATGCACCACCATATAAGCATTTTAATCATAAGTTCAGTATAACATTTTGCACGGATCACTTTTGTATCTTGTGCATCTCTTTCTCACAAACCACTAAATATATTACAGGGATTAGGAGGCATCAAGAAAAAGACAATATGGATAGCCCGTCAGTGAAGATCGACCAAATTCTGAAACAGCACGATGTGCCAAAAAATGACCAGGGTGGCCATCAACACTTGCTCCCTTACTACCACCACAGTAGACTCACAGACACCTTCCAGAAGTCACACCTACATCCAGGCTGCAGAGAAGTGCCCGCACCTCGTCACAGCGGACGTGCTCGGCAAGGCAGGGAAAAGAACAAGTAGTCTACGTGACACATCCTGCAGTGGCGGCGTTAGTGTGGGTTGTAACAGGGGTCAGCCCATATTGGAGTTGTCCTAGGAAGTATACCTGAGGATGATGGCGCGGGGGGGTGGCTTGCAACCTCGGCGTTGTATGTCTGCAGGAAGAACATGGCTGTGTCTGGCGACGATCTCACCACCAAGGTGTGCCTATGGGTGACGATGGTACACGAAAAGAAATGGTGGTGCACGTACGTACACGTATGTGACTGCAAAAGGCTCCACTTATCTGGTGTTAGACAAACAAATCAGTGAATCAATAATGTTGAAGCAGCCATGCAATAAGTAGTATTTCTAACTCATGTTAGTAATAATTATTTGTTGTCACCTAAGCTCCACTCCACTAATATATGTATAGATTGACTATTCATCACCCAGGATACACAATAAATTATTCTTCACCCGAGGTAATTTTACAATCCTTTTATAAATTAATTATATTTGGAATACAATTAGTTACACTAGTCATCAACTCGTGCTCCTGCACGGGCTAGCATTTTTATGAAAAATTTAATTTGTACATAGAAAGTTTATATTAGTATTGTTTTGTTTGAATATTTTACAATCAAAAGTACAACATAGTCAAAATATAATTTTGTACTTATCTATACCTATACTAATTCTAGACTCTCTAGAAATTCCCATGTTAATCAGATTTTATGAGCCGTTAATCTGGTGGGACCAAGTTATTACGGCGTAGATTAACCCTTATAAATCTCAGGTTTTTTTGTGCTTAGCTCAACCATAAAAGTCCGAAAATTATTAATATGTTGTAGAACAAATCTGCTGTAAAAGAAATTACTTTGAAACCCATCCTATCACGTGTGTAGGAAATAAAGCCTTTCAAAAAGGAAACCTAAATAGATAAGGCCTCTACCCTCTTTTCCTCTTCCCATGAAAAAACAGCCTAAACCACAACACCCCTTGCGGAGGATTCCCTACGCTAGACGGGTTGTGGTCGATCTGCAGGATAGCGATGTTCGTCCTGGACAGATCCCCCCTCGCCTACAACTATGATTTGCTGGGTCCTCGACAGACCGTCATCCCCGTTGCATCTGCAAACTGCAGGATGGTGTCGCTGCCAGACTGCAACCCTGATCCACCGCGTTTTCAATAGACAGTCATCCTCGCTTGCATCGGAGTTGAGGTGTTGTTGCCAGTTTTCTTTTTGTGCGGTGGTCATCCACTAAAGCATGAAGGCCCGACGGTACTGTTCCTCAACATGGAGATCTGGTGGTGTTGCTTCTCCTCGGCACCTTGGAACGATCTGCTATACTATCAGGCGTGAGGCGAGCTACCAAACTTCAGGCGCGTAAAGAGCGCAAAGCCAAGAGCTATATAATATCACACTATTATGTATGTATCCTCCTTCTCATAGGACCCTCAATTTGTTTTGTTCGCTCAATCTCTAGATATTTATAGGTTTATTCCTATTTTCTTTTTTCAGATATTCTGCACCACGCAGGAGACATATTATATGTTTAAGTGGTGTAAATGTACTATATATACGTGCAAGAATAGTAAATATGTTTGTGACTATACAAGTACTAACAAAATTTTGAACTATAATCTTATAGTTCCTGCAGCATGTGGTTTGTTTTTTGTTTTTTAGTCTCCAACAATATTTGGATGAATTAGGATATCATCTATATAGATGGAACAGTCTGTAGCAAGCAGCAGTCAGATTTGTTAGTTTTCTCATATTATACTTGGATCTGATTTCTATTTTTTCAGATTCTATTCCTAAATGGCTCATGGGTACACGTCCCTTTTTCAGGTTTCTTTCTCAGATTTTTTCTTCTCCTGATAGTCTATTCACTGAATATAATAATCTCTTTTCTATACGGTTTCTAAAGTGTATGATTGCTTTTCTTCCAGGGTTATTCTAGCCATGCCTTGGCTTTCACTTAGATGGACAAGAGTCGGTTCTTCAGTGAGACGCCTAACTATAAGTTATTGTTTGACCAGTTGTGAGGTGTCTCCTAGGCACTGAATGGATGTTCATGATGTTGATCTATCTAAATATCATGTGGTACACAGTCAAGAAATGAGCAGTAGGATGGTTGGTCCCAAACTAAGGTTAGTCTTAGCATGGGATCACTGCCGAGATTTCTATCGCTCAATAAGTAACACCATTGCTTACACCAGGTTAGAGAAGCTTCCTTTTGAAAGTTTCATCTTTTAGCTTTGGAAGTTTTAAATATTGAGAACGGTAGATTGTGCAATTTCCATTTCTTTGATAGTAGGTGACATACAAGAACACCCTTGATGTATTACTTTCTTTATTTTTTCTTACAAAATTCATGAAGTGGTGTCTTTTTTATTAAAATAATGATAACGCTGAGTTATCAATACAATTAACCATGGGACCCAGACTTAAACGCTAGAACATATAAACTTGGCAAGCCATGAAGTTATTAAATAGGAAATCATACTTACTGATTGTGCTATAAAATAATGACTGCTACACCCAAGTTATAATAGTTCAACACGATGATTGCCTAGGAGTTTGGGAATGTGACTTTGTCAAAGAGGACACAAATTTAACATGTTCTGTTGATTGACCCTACAGTATCAGCACACAAGATAGATGAACATTAAGATTTCATTCAGCCAAAAAAAAAATTCTAAGTTGAACACGATAAAGATTTTTGATGTGTGTTAACCAGTAGACAAATTCTAGCTACATAGCAAAGTGAAGAGCCTTATATTTAATTAGTAGTTTGGCCTTTTACTATTCCCTATTTTGTTGGGTAGTAACTATTTTGATCGATACCACAAGAAGATCATTGACGTAATTCAAAATCAGAAATATTGCGGTTTGCTTTCATAGGCTATTTGCTTTATGTAGTTCCCATTATTTAATTCTACAACAAACGCTTTCCCATCTAAACTTTTCAATTCCTTCTCATTCCTACCACTACCGTAGTGTTGTTTTCTATTACAGGAGGTTGCACATATTGTGGCAAACACAAACACCAGCCCATGGGAATGCACATGTTCACAATTATGTTAGGTTTTGGATGGCGTGACATGATTCTGATCAATGAACTATTTGCTCTTCTAACCAACATCAAGGTAAGATGAGTTTGATTTATCTTTTTTCTTGCTTTATCTCTTTGTTGTTTAGTTATTTCATGAAATAAGTAGAACGCAGTTGTGGCACATTATTTCATCATAAAAGCATGTACACCACAATGTATTTATACTGCATATTTTTATTTTAGTCTTTTTGCCTAACAATTCGATATGTCTCATTATTTTCATTTGTACTTACACATGAATGGAAAGAAGACAGAAGGACATGTGAAAATTACTAGAAATGTTTTTTTGGGTGTAGCTAAACAATTAGATGGGTGTGTGAATCAAGATTAGATGGATGTTCAATCACTAGATCACTCCTACCATTGTGTGCATACTATCGAAATGTGATGATGGGGATGACAAGTTTGTCGGGCTGATGTCTGATGACAACACAATGCAGGAGTTTTTTAGCGGTGGCATAGCAATGCTGATGCAGTGTACAGCGTCAAATTATCAAATGCCATGACATGAGAAATTATTTGGATGGATGCGAGCACTACTATATATTGTCCTACTATGAAGAAGTTATTTTGCTGTTTCTGATCAAGATATTGTTTAATAAGGAAATCCTTCTGCTTCTGAACAAATCCATGTGGCAACTGCCATTGTTCATCAAATATAGTTCCTGAAGTGATCTGATTGGACTTCAAGTGTGTAGGTTTGGTGAGATAGTCATTCCCTTTATTCCATGCAAGTCCAACATACATATAGTCAATTAGTACAATTTTAATATGAATATGTTTGTGTGGGTAATGACAATGTTGTAGTGTGAAGAAACATAAAACATATTAATCCCAAAGCTTGATGTATTGATATAGTGGGGAGCGGAATAAAAGAATATGCACTATTATTTAATTATAAAACAGTGTAGTTCTAGCATATTTATGCATGTAGAAAAAAATATCCTCCATTCGGGAGATGCAGCAACAAAGTTTATTAAATATTTACCCAATATACAAATGTACAACTTTCATTCCACGGCGGGAAGCAACATGTCCCTTGGTGTAAATTGGTTTCATATTGTCTCAAAATTATGTAACAGAGAAGTCACACTCAAATCTTGAACATAAGTTCGAGCTGTTCCAAATGGTGGCATGCTTAGTTCGGACTCATAAAAAACATAATAATTAGCACCTTAGCCCGTGCAAGTGCACGGGTTGACGACTAGTTTTCATAGTGTATAATATATGATATTTCCCAACTTCCTAATATGAGTATATTCATAACACTGTGGATCACCTTATATCTTTGAAATTTTTGCATTACGTATTGTGCCACAACAGAAAGTGGTGATGCCATTATGTATATTTAATGGCTCAAGAGTTCGGTAATTCTTAAATACATTGAAAATGTCTTTTCATCAAGTGACACCATTATTATATTTTACGGCCCAACTTTTAGACGGTTTGGGATTTTTGTTTTTTATAGTATTTTTTTATTACATGTATTTGACAAATAGATTTAGAACTTCTTTGACATTGAGTTTTTCAATATTTCGAGGAAAAACTGTTTGCATGTCACATACATATTGAGAAGTATATATATATGTAAGTGTGACTCAATTACATGGGTGATTTGCATGGTACTCATGCGTAATCTATCTGATTGTGTGTGTATGTGTTGTTTTTTGGATATTATAAAATTTCAAAAGTAAAATATAGATGTTTGCTTTAATTATTTGAACTGGCCTATTCTAAAACATCCCCTAAAATTATTGGATGACCACTTATAGAATTTTGAAAGTTTGTTTGTCCATTCTTGAAAATTCATCCTTATGAACATCCAAACCGATTCGCTGGAAAAAGTAATGGCAATTTCTTTGGCTACTACTAAATTTCCTTTTTACTTATTAGTTAACTGCTCTTCATTCTCACGAATTCATCCTTAAATATCTTAATTTTGAAACTTAATCTACATGCCCTCACTTCTGAAATAAACGGACCTCTTATGCACATGCACTGTTTAGCAATTTTGATGAAATATATTCCAGGATTTTCAGTTACATGTATTTTTCAGATAGATTCATAACTTTTTTAACACCGAAGTTTTTAATATATTCTGAAATACAACATGCGTGATCGGTATAGTACATGAGTATGTGTGAGTATATGAGTATGTGTGATTTATGTACATGCGTGATCGGTATAGTACATGCATATAAGGGTTGTGATTTTGTGCATGGTGATTTTTTGTTTCAAAAAAATTCACATACCTAGATGCATGTATGCACAACCTAAGTGTGTCACGCATGCAGGGATAGCTTTATGTATACGTTTCTAGAAGAAAATAGTTAATTCTTTTTATATGAATATAAAATATATTTTTAATTTGGTAGGTGATTTTACATCCACGTTTCCTAGTTTACCACTTATGGACTCTTTGGACCATATAATTTTCCTTGTAAATGCACGCACTACTAAACAGAATGAATAGAGTTTGCATATCTTGTTTATTAAATGGGACTGGTACGCTTACGTCGGCGGACTGGTACGCTAGGATCGGTTGCGTACAGGAAGAGGAAAGGGAGAAGGAGTTTGTTGAGATTACAATATCTATCTCTAATTCTAACAAAGTGAAGACAAAAAGTCTGCTCTAAAACTAAATCAAAACCTAGCTAGGAAGCTACTCCAATTGTTGTACTCCTTAGTGTAGCGACAAATTAATAGGTGGACGAAGCCGAAACCATTTACAAAGCTTAAGACACACATGTGAGGTATATGCTAGTGTAACACCACGCCGAAGAGCATATTTGGTCCACAGAAAGTAGTTGGAGACACCAGAGTACATGTGCTCCTAAATATTTGTTCATTATCATATGACCATGATATATAGGCATGCACAACAACATACCAGTCTTAGCATTCATAGTTTACTATTATAACATTTTGCGTCGATCACTTATATTTGTGCTTGTCTCTCACAAACCACCACCATATATATTTTGAGATTAGGAGGCATCAAGATAAAAACAGTGTGGATTACCCATTCGCCAAGATCCATGAACTGCTGAAGCAGCACCATACACAAAAACCATGCCCTGGACCGTCCCGAACGGATGCTCCCTGACTACCACGGGCGGAGCATACTGCTGGAGCCGTCCTACCCAGTGTCCAGGCGGGCTTGTGTGGGAGTGACCCGATCAGCAAGAGGGAATTGATTGTTTTGCGTGACAAACCGACCACTAAGGACTTGTTGGTTTAAGCCACTGCCCGAATGGATTGAAGTCGATTGGACGAGATTTGTGGAAAATTTGACCTAAATGGGATTTGATCCCTGCCAATATCTGTCAATCCCCCTCGTTTGTCATGGAACCGAACAAGGCCTAAGGTGACGATGGTGTACGGATCGGGTGTTGCTACAGAAAGAAATCAATGAATGTGTCGTGTGTAAGCAGCCACACAATAAGGAATATTTAAATCAAGCGAGAAGTAATTAATTTTTTAGACGAATAAGTTGCACTTAGTAAATCAAGCGAGAGGAGAGATTGGATCCACATACCTTTGTAGATCACTACGCGGAAGCGTATATAACGAGGTTGATGTAGTCGAACATCTTCGCGATACAAATCGCAATCCGTCCCGCGATCCCATCATGATTTGTGCCGCGATCTCATCACAATCTAGTGCCGAACGGACGGCACCTCTGCGTTCAGCACACGTACATCTCGATGACGATCGTCGCCTTCTTGATCCAGCAAGAGGGGCAGAGAGGTAGCTAAGCTCTCCGACAACCTTATGGCGTGGCAGCGATGGTGGTGGAGCTGAACCGACAGCGCTTCGCCGTGCAGTGCCGAATCTATTCTAGAGGAAGAACGAACTAGAGGGAGGGAGAGGGGCTGAGCCTTGGATCGTGTGTAGGCTTCCCTCTCTCCCCTCTAGTATATATAGGAGGGAGGAGGAAGGGGTGGCACCCTAGGGTTTCACCTAGGGTTGGCCGGCCGCACCCAAGAGGAGGAATCCTCCTCCACCAAGGGAGGTGGAGTCCTACTCCTAGTAGGATTCCCTCCCCAATTGGCCTCCTCCCACCTCTTTGGTGCAAGGGCCTTTAGGGCTGGCTGCCCAGCCCACTAAGGGCTGGTGCGCCACCTCTTAGGACCATGTGGCCCCTGGGGTAGGTGTACTTCTCCCGATGGACCCCCGGAACCCATTCGTCATTCCTGGTACACCATCAGAAATGCCCGAAACCGTTCCGGAGCCCAAATACCCTCTTCCTATATATCAATATTCGTCTCCGGACCATTCCCGAACTCCTCGTGATGTCCAGGATCTCATCCGGTACTCCAAACAACCTTAGGTCACCAACATACATAACTCAAATATACCGAAACATCACCGAATCTTAAGTATGCGGACCCTGCGGGTGCACGAACTATGCAGACATGACCGAGACACTCTCCGTTCAATAACCAATAGCGGCACCTGGATGCCCATATTGACTCCTGCATATTGTACGAAGATCTTTATCGGTCGAACCTCTATGTTAAGGATTCAGTTAATCCCGCATACTATTCCCTTTGTCCATTGGTATGTTACTTGCCCGAGGTTCGAATGTTGGTATCTCTATACCTAGTTAAATCTCGTTACTGGCAAGTCTCTTTACTTGTTCCGTAATACACAATCTCCTGACAAACTCTTTAGTCACATTGCTTGCAAGGCTTGTTGTGATGTTGCATTACCGAGTGGGCCCCCGAGATACCTCTCCGTCACACGGAGTGACAAATCCCAGTCTTGATCCATGCCAACCCAACAAATACCTTTGGAGATACCTGTAGAGCAACTTTATAGTCACCCAGTTACGGTGCGATATTTGATAAACACAAGGCATTCCTTCGGCGTTCGGGAGTTGCATGATCTAATGGTCATAGGAATAGATACTTTGACATGCATAAAACAGTGGCAATAAACTAACACGATTATATGTTACGTTCATAATTTGGGACTTGTCCATGACATCATTCTCCTAAAGATGTGACCCCATTATCAAATGGCAACTCATGTCTATGTATAGGAAACCTTGACCATCTTTAATCAACAAGCTAGTCCATTAGAGGCTCACTTGGGATAGTGTGTTGTCTATGTATCCACACATGTATTTGAGTTTCCAATGAATACAATTATAGCATGGATAATAAATGATTATCATGAGCAAAGAAATATAATACTTCCCCGTCTCAAAATAACTGTCTCAAGCTTAGTACAATTTTGTACTAGAGCTAGTACAAAGTGAGACACTTATTTTGAGACGGAGGGAGTAATAACTAATTTATTATTGCCTTTACGACATATTTTCAACAGCCGGCCCCCATCGCCCCCGCAGGTCCGCTGGCGCCCACCACCATGTCTCCCGCCGGCCCCGGCCTCACCGACCACCACCTTGCCTGCCGACCATTGACTCTCCCCGCGCCCCTATCGACCCCAGCCGCGGCCTCATCGCCCCCTAGACCTCTGGCTCCGGGCCTGTCGCCCCCAGCCTTGGCCTCGTTGACCTCGTTGCCCCCACTGGCCCCGCTGTCCCATGCTGCTGCTCTAGTGAGCACGGGCATAGTGGATGGTGGCAAGGAGGCAAGGCGTGCTGGATCTCGGGCTACTACACCACCCACTCCTCTCCCATAATTTTTTCGTGTGTAATAAATCAGAAAGGTGATGATGTAATATGTGCAAATAGAGTAATTTTGTATATTGAAATTGTTCATTTTTTCGTTGATTCTTGAATGAAGTGTTGATCGATCCAATGTTGTTCGTCATCGTCAGTTCGTGGTCGCCTCTGCAAATGTTGGTTCAGAATTTTTAATAGAAAAAACCTTTGCCATCTGTGTTTTTATAGGCTGGCGACAAAGATAGATTTTGGCTGACGGCAAATATACCTTTTTTGTGCCGTCTGTTATTATATGACAAACGGCAAAGCCGCAGTTTTTCTGGCGGCAAAATCTTTGACGTTTTCATAATGAAATGCTGACGGCGAAGCCACAATTTAGATGGTGTCGAAATCTTTGACGTGTGTTATTATATGGCAAACGACAAAGCCGTAGTTTAGACTTTGCCGACAAGCTTTGCCATCAGTTGGCTAACGGCAAAATCTTTGTCGTCTGTACTTTCCCGATGACAAACTACCATATTCCTATAGTGGAAGTAAGTTTTGGAAAATAATCCAAACATGTGCAAGATTAAATGTTACAAAACGGCGGTTCCCATGTTGCGGCTGACGCATATTGCAGTGCGGACGATGTCTTTGGCTGTCAAGGAATCAAACGGTGTAAACGACATCTTCAGCGGTCGAGGCGGCGGACTTCGAGGAGGCTGATCCCACGGTGTAGACGGCGGCTCCGGCGTCAAGGTGGCTGCCATCGAGGAGGTGGCTGTCGACAAACAGATGACGGCTACTATGGCCGAGGCGGCGACTCTGACGATGCGGAAAGCCACCCCGGACGATGTTTGTTGTTCGCCAATGGCTTTTTAGATTTTTGGAAATTAACACATACCAGCTAGGTTTCGGTGGGGGCTGTGTTGGATAACATCATGCACAACAGTCGTGGGCAACCTATACTATCCGCCGCTCCTATATATGTGTCCTTTTTTGAACACGCACATACACTCATTCGTATGAACGCACCCATGCACATTCTTCACATATGAGCACCTTCGAGAGACTGAGCCTGCAAATCATCTTGAGATTTACAAAGTCATAGTAGGTGCCTTGTCATTGACGGGAACGTCTCCTTCCGCTGAAAGCATATCGCCGGAAATCCTGAAATAAATTCAAGAATAATGCAAGCATCAGGATTTAAACCCTAGTGGGTTGGGGATACCACTGTCCCTCTAACCATCCAACCACATGTTGGTTTACCTCCTATATATGTGTCATAGGTGGCAGCGCGGCCAAAAATAGTTGTGTTGGGCGACAAGTAAACCCGACACTAGAACCTCCGGTAAATTTAAAATCGCTTGTGCCGGGGCTTTGCTATTGGAGCCTGTCTCCATCACGGGGTCGTCCTCATCATCGGATACCTTGAGCGAGCTGGCCGACAAGCTATCTTGGATCCACTTGGCAAGGCGCCTCTGCTAGGCTGCGGCAAGGGCAACGACCTCATGCTTCATCTCCGTGGAAAGGCTCCTTCATAGAGCTTCGCTACCTGGAGCCATGGCTCATGCAATGCGAGAGAGGAGGATGGGGATCAACTTCTGTTGTAGCATGAAGTTAGCCGGGTGTGGCTGCCTTTAAATGGCGTATCGTGAGGCCAGATGCGTCGGGTGCGTCAATGCGCGGCGTCGTAGTGGATTTATCTATCGGTGAGCCTTCTTAATGGTAGCACACGAAGGGAGGCGACATTGAATGGGAATGGTAGATATTCTTCCCATTCCGTCCAGTAACACGTCGCCGGCAATGAATAGGCAAGGACACTGAGGACAAGGACACGTAACATGTGGTGCCCTCGGCCGGCGGGCCGTTTGAATGGTGGAGATAGTGAGAGGTCGTGTCTGATCCCGGCCCACTTCGATGTGGAGCGACACTCTATAGTGACATGAATGCGGCAGCTGGCCCCGGACGGGAACGCATGCAGACAAGGAAGGAGGGGGCGTAGGTGTATTCACACGCAGGTGTAGGTGCTGTCCAGACGCACACGCTAAGGTCCCACACGTTTGTGTCTAGTTTGCGGAAGAAAGTGCGTCTGAACCGTTCGATACATGTACGTGTTGGATGGCACAACGGATGCTTGCCAACAGATGCAGACGGTTTGAGGATAGCCGTAGAAGATGCCCTTAGTAGTAAAGATTACACTGACTGTCGACTCTTTAAACGTGTACGTTGAGGTTCCTCAAGACAGTTTTTAAAAGAGAAACAGTTTAAAAGAGAATCAGTTCTGATTCCGGTGACCATCTGCCGTTGCTGTTCTGATGATTGGTTGATTCGTAATACGGAAATTAATTACGCATGGTTTTACTACCAAAGATGCCTTCCAAGGTATGTCTTTTCACTTTGCTCCCAAACCAAATTTCTAATGAGATGTTTCTACAGTTCGGTTCACCAACGATGATCCTTTTATTGCTTACTTTTCTGTAAAGTTTGTAAAAAATCAATTCAGTTTATTACAACGTGTTCTCTTATTTTGGTTGCTGGGGTCAGTAAGTTCGTGGCAAGACTAACAAGGGAGATGCATGTTTGTTTTGGAAAGTGTAACAACAAAGGACATATTTTAGTGAAATCTGCTGTTTCTCTTCATGTAGGCCGCGATGTTTGGTTTGGAGTGCCGCATGATTCGGTAATAACCCCTATGAACATCACCGTTAATCGATAGAGTCCGGTGAAGTTCCCTAAAAAATGTATCCCTGTGATATTCTAGTGTTGGCATCTCAATCGTGAAGTGGGAATGCATTGTTCTGTCATCTGTGACGTGAACTCAAGAACGGGAATCTGAGTCGAATATTTTTTAATTTTGATAGGAAGGTTGGTCAAGTTAGATGATTTTGGGAGTACACAAATACAAACTTTTAGGTTATTTTGCCGTGCAAACTAATTTCTTCGCAGTAGTATTCCCCAACTATAAAGATTTTGCCTTCATGGATGTTTTGTAATCTTTTTTTCATTGATTTTGTTTTTCTTTCCAGCGTACTTGTTAATTAAAAGATATATCATTGTAAATACAGAACCAAAAGCATATGAACGGCTTGATTTGGCTCGGACAAACAACAAGCGATGCCCAGCTAACTTACCGAAGGATCTAACAACACTATACTCGACAATGCGATTGAGTACGTACTAGAAGATGAGTGGCACAATAACTAGACGTTGACACAAACAATAATACAGAAGGAGAGAAAGCTACACAGACCATGGGACTAAGTATGAAATCCATGGATTACTCCAACAATATCGTTCATTATTCGGATCAGATTGATGACCTAGCCAAACCGACTCTAAAGCAAGTTAACTTAGCTGCAGAGGAACGAAGACCGATTGATGAGCATTGCTGCTGGTGTCAGCCGCATGAGATAAGGGGGCAGAGGAGATAGTCCTTCCCGATCGCCGCGCTGATCTCACACAGGCAGATTATGTACTCATCGGATAAATATGTGCAACACGGCTTGATCAAATCTACATGACCCTCGAGGATCCCTGCTTTACAGTAAACTCCCATCGGAACGTCAGAGCAGCGAGATTCATGTGCCACCGCCACCGGCAGCAGCGCCAGGACCATCACAAGGACCGCTTCTAGCACCAGCACAGGCGCCGCTTCCTGGGATGACTTCATTGTTAGGTACCTAGCTAGAGGATTGATATATATCGATGGATGCTCAAGGTGGAGGATGCTTTGCTTTGAGCGTGAGGTGTATATGGTACTCTGGTATGTGAAGGATGGTTTCACCAGGGGTAGGGATCTGGCCATTTTATAGTCGATCCAGGGGAACCTCCACCGGCCCATATGGGATGACTGGATCGCCATCGATCCATGCACACACTACCAAGCACGTACGTACGCCATTAATGCCAAGCGTGAACCATTGACTTGCAGATGGCATCGCACTGACTAGATCGCATCGACGAGCACTAGGAATCTCACTTGTCGGTACTGGGCATTCATGCCTTCCTCACACAATCGAATCTAATCTCTGGGACAGCTTCTGCTTATTATTTTCTGTCCTCTCTAGTAGCAGAAGGCACAGCTGTTGTCCTCTCTAGTAGCGACAGCCCTGCGGAACATCATGAAGCAGAAAAGGCACGGAGACAGCGTCTAACATGCGCTACGTGTTGTGGATAGCACCAACAAGTGCTCGGCTATGTTTTCATCACTATGAAACGAAGTCTCGGTGCAGGTTGGGTCAGTCACTGACTCGGCTGTCACTCTCGGCTGCTATTGTGGCGATGTAGCACCGGCGAGTCTATGGGATGGACAGGATGGTCCAAGGATCATCCTGAAATTTCCGTATAGTGCTGGAATTTTATTCAATTGTTTGGGCCAGCCCAATATATAATTCCTAATAAATCCTAGAGGCCTACGCAGCCCATTTGTGCAACGCAAGAGGTGGAAATGTTTAGTCCCACATTGCTAGTTTAGTGGAAGTTGGACCTCCTTATAAGGGAGGATGTTTCCACACATATATGAGCTTGGGAACAAGAGAGACATACACGCGCGTTGCTCCTCCGCTGCCCGCCTCGCCTCGTCACGACGCGCCGCGGGTTGCGGGAATGAGCCGAGCCGCTTCAGCTCCCGTCGCTGGCCTCGCGCCTCCTTCAAACCATGAACTGCTTATGACGCCACTCTTGGCAAAACCTGAAGGAGATCATGATGCTCAACATGAGCTAGCTTTTCAGAAAATGGATACCTTGTTTAAGGCATCATCACTAAACTTCCTAGTTCGTGGAGGAACTTTGCTACCTTACTGAAGCACAAGAGACAGGAGTTTTCCGTTCGGGATCTCATTGGTACTCTTGATGTGGAAGAAAAGGAGAGAACAAAAGACACACGTGCTCGAGCTATTGGGGGAGGTTCTAGTGCCAATCTGGTACAGAAGAAAAACTTCCAGCCCCACAATTTCAAAAACAAGGGCAAGTTTGATGGTAAAGCAAAGTTCGATTGGAAGAACAAGGCTGTACAACACACCAACTTCAAGAAGAAGAATGACAAGAAGAAAGGTGTTTGTCATGTGTGCGGAGATCCTCATCATTGGGCACCTAACTGCCCTAATCGTTATGACAAGCGTCCACATGGGAAAGGCGGCAAGTCTGCTAATGTCGTCATTGCTGACACTGAAGTGGAGGATGTTGGGTATGGTATATTACCCACTATTCTTTCAGTATGTCATTTTCCTGATTGGTTAATTGACACGGGTGCTAATGTGCAGATATGCGGTGATATTTTCATGTTTTCATCTTATCAGTTCGCAGGGACTTCCACCGTCCTGATGGGCAACGGTTCACGTGCTTCTGTTCGTGGTGTTGGCACGGTCGATCTGAAGTTTACTTCGGGAAAGATCTGCGGCTGAAGAGCGTGCATTATGTCCCCTCCGTGAATAAAAATCTTGTTAGCGGATCTCTGTTGTGTAGAGATGGCTACAAGCTTGTCTTTGAGTCTAATAAATTTGTAATATCCAAGTACGGAACTTTTGTTGGTAAAGGCTACGAGTCATGAGGCATGTTCCGTTTATCCTTTTGAGACGTTTGCAATAAAGTTGCTAATCATGTTTACAACAATAGTGAATCAAATGTGTGGCATTCACGTCTTTGTCATGTTAATTTTGGTTGCATGTCGCGACTAGTCAAATTGAACTTAATCCCTAGCTTTAACACAGTCAAGGGATCTAAGTGTCAAGTTTGTGTGCAAGCCAAACAACCTCCTAAGTCTCATACGACTGCCGAAACGAGAAATCTTGCACCACTAGAGCTCATACATTCAGATCTATGTGAAATGAATGGCATTTTGATAAAAGGTGGAAAGAAATATTTTATGACACTAATTGATGACTCCACTAGATAGTGCCGAGTGTATCTTCTGAAGTCTAAGGATGAGGCTTTGAACTTTTTGAAGATCTATAAAGCTGAAGCAGAAAACCAAGTTGATCGAAAGATCAAGAGGCTTAGGTCCGATCGTGGTGGAGAGTATTTCTCAAATGAATTTGATTCTTTTTGTGCGGAACATGGTATAATTCATGAGAGGACGCCTCCCTATTCACCTCAATCAAATGGAATAACTGAAAGAAAGAACCGTATTCTAACTGATTTGGTGAACGCCATGTTAAATACATCGGGTCTCTCCAAGGCATGGTGAGGGGAGACGATATTGACTGCATGTCATGTCCTGAATCGAGTTCCTACAAAGAACAAAGAGATAACTCCATTCGAGGAATGAGAAAAGAAAAGGTTAAAACTCTCTTATCTACGAACCTGGGGTTGTTTGGCAAAAGTCAATGTACCAATCCCAAAGAAGCGCAAGCTAGGACCAAAAACCGTGGATTGTGTTTTTCTCGGATATGCTTTTCATAGCATTGGATATAGATTCTTGGTTGTAAAATCTGAGGTATCTGACATGCATGTCGGTACAATCATGGAGTCGAATGATGCAACTTTCTTTGAAGATATCTTTCCCATGAAGGATATGGCTACCACATCTAATCAGGAGATGCCTAATTCATCAAATCATGAATTAGTTACACTTAGTGAACCTATCATTTCGATGGAACACTTTGAAAATATTATGGAGGAGAACAATGAAGCTCCTACCAGGAGTAAGAGACAGAGGACTCCAAAGTCCTTTGGTGATGATTTTCTTGTGTATCTCATAGACGATACTCCCAGTTCTATTTCAAAGGCCTATGCGTTTGAAGATGCTGACTACTGGAAGGAAGCAGTCCGTAGTGATATGGATTCCATCTTGTCAAAGGAAACTTGGGAGATAACTGATCGTCCTTATGGGTACAAACCTATAGGATGCAAATGGGTATTCAAGAAGAAACTTAGGCCTGATGGTATTATCTAAAAGTACAAGGCACGGCTAGTGGCCAAGGGTTATACTCAAAAGGAAGGTGAAGACTTCTTTGATACTTACTCACCCGTGGCTCGACTGACCACTATTCGAGTACTACTTTCACTAGCCGCCTCACATGGTCTTCTCGTTCATCAAATGGATGTTAAGACTACTTTCCTAAATGGAGAGTTGGATGAGGAAATTTACATGGAACAACCAGATGGGTTTGTAGTACATGGTCAGGAAGGGAAAGTATGCAAGTTGCTGAAGTCTTTATATTGACTTAAGCAAGCACCCAAGCAGTGGCATGAGAAGTTTGAAAGGACTCTCACAACTGCAGGCTTTGTTGTAAACAAAGCTGATAAATGTGTGTACTATCGCTATGGTGGGGGCGAGGGAGTTATCCTTTGCTTGTATGTTGATGACATGCTGATTTTTGGAACAAATTCGAACGTTATTAAAGACTTCAAGGATTTCTTATCTCACTATTTTGAGATGAAGGATTTAGGAGTGGCTGATGTCATCTGAACATCAAGTTATTAAGAGACGAAGATGGTGGGATTACGTTGCCTCAATCTCACTATGTGGAAAAGATCTTGAGTCTCTTTGAGTATAGTGACTGCAAGTCCTCTCCCACACCATATGATGCGAGCGAGCTACTTCGAAAGAATCAAAGAATTGCTAGAGACCAATTGAAATATTCTCAGATTATTGGCTCGCTTATGTACTTAGCCAGTGCAAGAAGACCTGACATCTCTTTTGCTGTTAGCAAACTGAGTCGATTTGTCTCAAAGCCAGGAGATGTGCATTGGAAAGCTCTAGAGAGAGTTTTGCGTTATTTGAAAGGCACTGCAAATTATGGAATTCACTATAGTGTACATCCAAAGGTGCTTGAAGGGTATAGTGATTCAAACTTGATCTCTAATGTTGATGAGATAAAGGCCACGAGCGGATATGTATTCACTCATGGAGGTGGCGCTGTTTCTTGGAAGTCTTGCAAGCAAACGATCTTAACAAGGTCAATAATGGAAGCAGAACTCACATCACTAGATACAGCTACAGTCGAAGCAGATTGGCTTCGCCGGCTCTTGAGTGACTTGCCAGTTGTCGAGAAACCTGTACCGGGTATCCTTATGAACTGCGACAATCAAACTGTGATCACGAAAGTGAGCAGCTCAAAGGATAACATGAAGTCATCAAGACACATTTAGAGAAGGTTAAAATCTGTAAGGAAAATGAGAAACTCCGGAGTTATTGCATTGGATTATATCCAAACATCTAAAAGTCTTGCAGATCCGTTGACTAAGGGTCTATCACGTAATGTGATAAAAAATGCATCGAGGGAGATGGGTATGAGACCCACAATTTGAGTTGTTCACAGTGGTAACCTATTCTTTGTGATCGGAGATCCCGTGAATTAGATGTGGAAGACAAGTTGTTGGTAAACTGAGAGGAAAGTATCCTTATCATTAATAATACCACTTCATGAAGATGCAATACTTTCCTAAACTACATGGCAGGTTGATGTATATCTTAATATGTTCTAAGTGGCTTATTAAAGCAGAGATGTTATCCTGCAGAACATCTTTTGAAGAACATACCTATATGAGTCTGATTGTTAACGTCGCAATCTACGAGAGTAGGGTGCTCTCTAGTAAACTCATGAAAGGTCTCGGAGTATGATGCATAAACTCCATCCGCGGGGAAGTCCTACGGTAGCTTAGTATCGATCAAACCTCTGTGTGAATCTAGTTTCGTAGAAAACTTGCAGTTCAAGGCCTAGTCCACTGTTCAAGTTGCTTACTAGTGTAGCATAGAGTTCTAGGTGGAAGTTCAACTTAACAGTCTCAACTGCAGTATCGGTATATAAAACAGTGTTTTGGAACCAAAGGAAAATTTTGTGTGCCTCTGAGATCTGGTGGGGGATTGCTGGAATTTTATTCAATTGTTTGGGCCAGCCCAATATATAATTCCTAATAAATCCTAGAGGCTCATGCAGCCCATCTGTGCAAGGCAAGAGGTGGAAATGTTTAGTCCCACATTGCTAGTTTAGTGGGAGTTGGACCTCCTTATAAGGGAGGATGTTTCCACACATGTATGAGCTTGAGAACAAGAGAGACATACACGCGGGCTCCTCCTCCACCGCCTGCCTCGTCATGACGCGCCGCGCCGCGGGTTGCGGGAATGAGCCGAGCCGAACTAAATTTTTGCCACGCACGACTGGTATACGAATGTCCACTCGGAGAAGTTGAACGTGTTTGCTAGTGGATATTGAAAGCGAATGCTGCAGTTTCATCGCTGCAGCCTGTTCGTTTCATATCCCGTGTTCTCTTCAGCTCCTGTCGCTGGCCTCTCGCCTCCTTCTCCTGCGCCTATAAAAGAGAGGTCGCTCCTCTCCAGAAGAACGCTTCAGAAGTTCCTCTCGCCACTGGTTCCTTTCTCTGTGCTGCTGCTACGTTCTTCCTCATCCCGTCTTGCGGCGTGCACCGTTCGTCGGGACAGTAGGCCTCCGAAACTCCGTCTCTTCGAGTCATGTACGGGAGAAGGGCGATAAGGCTTTTGGGGAGAGCTCAGCGCGACTACTGGCTTCCATCACGGACACTGACGATTTCTTCCCGGACGACGACTACTTCCCTGACGTCGACCACCTCTCTGGTAACATGGCCAACGACAACGCCAACTCCAATCCTGCTGCTGCAACTCAATACGTACTCATGTTCTTCTTTCAGTTTCTATCGCAACTTTTTGCTATAGTATATCTTCTAGATATGTACCGTGTCTGTTCATCACTTCCTATGGTACCTTGTCTATATACAACGGTTATGCATATGTTCTTTTCTAGATCATTTGTGCACCTGTCTTCTGTCATTTCATCTCTATATTGCATGTCTTCTTCCGTCCTAGTTATGATGGTTAGGTTTATCCTAGCTTTTCTTTTAATATAATTATTTGGTAAATTGCTCATATTTCCATCATATAGCATATATATCATAGAAAAAATGATATATTTCTATAAAGAATTACGTTTTTAGACCACCTTGTTATGTTGAGCTGGATCTGCCTACTGTTTTCGTCCCTATTGCCACCCTAAGTATGCTCTATGGTCCCTCAAAAAAAAAAAAGTATGCCCTACCGGCTTACTGTGATTTAAGCGACCAATACAAAACAGATAAAAAGAAACCAATGTGATCTCATGGAAATAATTGTGCTAGGTTAACTTAAAACTTCGCACACACACACACTAGCAGGGCGGACGCCCACGGGCAGCACCATAGAATGCATTTGTGTTTCTCTATCTATTTTTCTATTTAGATGGAGCGCATGATACTAGTGGATGAAGTCAAGGAGGAGGTGCCCTCCTCGACAGCTCTGTACCCCTCTCCTCCGCGAGTGTCAGGCGCACCATCTCCACATTGTTGCTATTCGAGGATGTTGGCTCAGATCCCTGTGACTCGTCAAGTACTTTGAGACGAGGCCGATGTCTCTAACCGAAGCTGACTTTCGGATGCGCAGCTAGCCGGTCCTTGCTAGAATGCCGTACGTCTGCGAAGCTAGCTGATCTCTTCCGCGTGGGCCCAACGATCCAACGGGCCCTGATCCATGCGCCCTGACCGGGGGCGCCCAACCCGTTATGGTTGGTGGCCCATGTGACCTGCGCTATAAATAAAGTTGTGGGGGCCGGGGCGTACGGTACGAGGTTCACCACGCCGCCAAACTCTCCACCGAAATCCCCTTCCGATCTAGGGTTTAGGGCAGTGCTCACGGAAAGCACCACCTTCGTCTACACCCTTCCCTCACGTCACCGACGACTCCACCGCACCGATGGCCAGCGCTGGGAGTTCAGCAGGCTCGGGATTAGGTGAGTACAAGGGTTACACCGGATCTATCTATGTCTAGTCGATCTACGGCTTCAACATTGGTATCATGAGCCGCTAGGCAAAGATCTATTCGGTTAAACAAAAGAAAATTTCCTCTTCCCCACCCCACATGAACTCTAGATGGGCAAGTACCGAAGATGGCCTACGGCCTCGTCGGAAAAGAAGCGCCACCGCAAGGCCGCGCCTATTCCTCTCGATCCCCACACGCATCGGCAAGCCGAGGTGTGGGGAAGAAGAACCTACCGCCGTGGAGGCAAAGTATGGATCTAGATCCAGCATGAAAACGAAGAAAAGGATCCACATGGGATCCAAAACAGAGGAAAAACCAAGAAAAAAGAAAGGGGAAGAGGAACATGCAAAGAAGAACAAAGATTCGCCCTGCGGATCCAATGACAACGAGGCACCACGGCCAACCCACTCGACGGCGACGCGCTCCTCGCAAGGGAACGCGCCACCGGCGAAAGGGGAGGCCACGACGCCATGCTTCTGTCTCTCTAACAAGGGAAAAGAAAAACGGATCAAGGCAGCGCGCGGCGCGGGGCTTTAGGCCACCACGACCGGCGGCCACCAAACCGCATAGGACTCGAAAAGAACACGAAGGGGCCACAGCCGACCGCTCGACGGCGACGCACCCACCGCAAGGTGTGTGCGCAGCCGGCGAGAGGAGGACCACGACCCCGGCAAGAACCGCCACGGCAAAGGGAGGGTGGCGAGATCCGCACACGGTGCGGGACCTTTCGGTCGCCGCTGCCGGCGGCCACCACAAACCCCGGCAAGAGCCGCCACGGGAAGAGGGTGGAGGGCATGGCACGCGCGGCACGGGACCCATGGTCGCCGCGGTCGGCGGCCAGCTCCACCTCGCAGCCACCACGGCAAGAAGAGAGCGCGTGGCGGCGAGATCCCGCGGCGGGAGGGGGAAAGGGGCTCGGCGAGGCTGGCGCGGTGGCGTTTGGCTGCCGCCGGCGCCCGCAAGAGCCGTGGAGCAGCTCAGCTCGGAGGGAGTCAGAGGCTCGCACGGGAGGGAGAGGGAGAAGCCAAAGGCGCTGGAGGGAAAGAATGGGTCGCTAGGGTTCCCCTGGCCGGCTCGGTGGTTTTGTTCTGGCGATCCCCACGGGGGGCCGTTGGATCTCCTGGACGGCCAGGATTACCTCGCGCCAAAACCCGAGGGGCGGCTCGGGCCTAACAGGCCGGCTAGAGGTGGCAAGGCCCCTCGGGCCCGAGTGGGAGCCAGGCCGAGGCCGGCCGACAGGCTCAGGCCACTGCCAGGTCGAAGGGCAGACCCAAGCCGACAGGGAAAATGCATCAAGCCGGCCGAGCCGGCTATTTTTTTGATTTTAAAGTTTTTTTCAGCCACTGCCAGGTCGAAGGGCAGGCCCAAGCCGACAGGGAAAATGCATCAAGCCGGCCCAGCCGGCTATTTTTTTGATTTTAAAGTTTTTTTTTCAGTCCCTGTCCATTTAAGCAGATCTAAATGTGTTTTCTGAACATTTTTCTACGAAAATATGTTTAGAAAGAGGGAGAAAAAAATGTTCAAAGTTTTCTGTGAATATTTACAGAATTATTATATTATTTTTCTGTAAAGAAAAGTAAAAGGATTTTTGAGAATAAAATAGCTTTCTCAGAAAAGGAAAAGTTCATGAATTTTATAAAAGCATTAATAAAGTTCATGAATTTTATTTTAAATGTCAGAATTAATTTTCTGCAAAGTTAAGAGGCATATGAAATTTTATTTCACGTTTCCGCTGCTAAACGAAATATGGAATATGATCATGTTATTATTCTGACCAACGATGTATAGTAACATGATCATGTTGCATATTGCAAAAATGATGTATTTATTTCTATCATTTGCCCAACGGTAATGTAGATTAATATGCATAGGCAATTGTATGATTATTTTAACCAACGTTATTTAATGCATATGATTGTCGTACTGACTTCGCTTATTTGGTGATTTCAGGTGGTTCCATCTGATGAGCTGCCTCAAGGAAATTCCGACACTCAGAGGGGACAACTACTCTGAGTGGAGGAAGAAGGTGGACATGGCTCTCTACATTGCTGAGGTGTACTGGGTTCTGGAGGAACTACAACCAGTTGCACCTGCAGAACCAGTCAGAGAGGCTGATGAGGATGATGAGAGCTGGGACAAAAAAGCAATCAAGTTATGAAAAAGAGGTGATGTCCCACTCCATCCGCAACAGGCTATGGTTAAATGCCAACAAGAAATGTTTGACGTTTATAAAGAACACCATTGAGACCACCATAGTGGGCTCCATTGCTGAATGCCCTATGGCACAAGAAATGCTCAACAAGATAAATAGTCAGTTTACTGGCTCTTCTAAGACGTATGCCACCCAGTTGATCAAACAAGTGGTGACAGAGAGCTACCATGATGGTGGCCATGGCATAAGGGAGCACATCATTAGGATGAGCCACACGGCAGCTAAGCTAAAACCTATAGATGCGGATTTGGAGATCAAACCAGCTCTCCTTGTCCACCTGGTTATGGCTTCGTTGCCTAAGGAGTTCGAGACCTTTGTAGTCAACTACAACATGCAGCCCGAGACTTGGGATATTGAAAAGGTCATCGCAATGTGCTCACAAGGAGAGGATTAAGGCTTCACATGGTGGTTCTCTTAACTATGTGAAGGAAAAGAAGAAGGGTTTTCCGCCCAACAAAGGTTCTCCCTCCAAGCCACAGGGCAATGGCAATGGCAATGGCAATGGCAAAGCTCCTATCCATTATCAGCATAAGCCCATTCCAGTAGACAGGGAAACTTGTGTCGTCTACTGTAAGGAGAAAGGGCACTACAAGAAGGATTGCCCTTTTTTTTCTTCTAAAGACCTTCATGGCTAAGAGAGGTAAAGATATAGTTTCTTTTGTTAATGAATCCTTGTATACAAAGTTTACGAAATCTACTTGGTGGATTGACTCAGGAGCAACTGTTCATGTTGCAAATTCTTTCCAGGGATTCAGTTCGACGATAACTATGCCAAGAAATTCAAGAAGAATTGAAGTTGTGAACAGTGTCCAAGCCGAAGTTGAAGCTGTAGGTGACGTCTCCTTGGAGCTAGCCGGTGGTTTCAAACTTCTGCTGAGGGATGTGCTTTTCGTACCTTCATGTAATAGGAACTTAATAAGTGTTTCATGTTTAGACAAAGACGATTATCAATGTTTCTTTGGACATGGCAAATGTGCCATTTGGTCTCATAATGATTATGTTGGGAATGCATTTCTCCATGACGAGCTTTATCTATTATCACTATGTGAAAAAGCTCCCTTTGTATTGAATGTGAATGAACAAAGTACTTCGTCGAACAACGATCAAAAGAAAATAAAGAGAACTCACGACTCCTTGAAACTATGGCACTGCCGATTGGGCCATATTTCCAGGGGGAGAACAGAAAGATTAATAAAAAACGAGATTCTTCCAAAGTTGGAGTTCTCTGACTTAGAACAATGCGTGGATTGCATTAAAGGAAAATATGTAAAACAGATAAAGAAAGGAGCAAACCGAAGCGTCGGAACACTGGAAATTATCCACACTGATATATGTGGACCGTTTCCGGTGAAAAGTGTGGATTGTTATGATTCATTCATAACGTTCACAGACGATTACTCCCGCTTCGGTTACATTTATGCAATCAAAGACCGACATGAAGCATTGGATAAATTCAAAATATTCAAAGCTGAAGTTGAAAATCAGCTTGATAAAAGGATTAACATAGTGAGGTCTCACCGTGGGGGGGAGTACTACGGTCGACACACTACATATGGCCAAGTCCCTGGACCTTTTGCAAAATTCTTGCAGGAGACTGGCATTGTTTCCCAGTATTCGATGTCGTGCGAGCCTCAGCAAAATGGAGTAGCTGAAAGGCATAACCGTACTCTCATGGATATGGTACGCAGGATGATGAGCCACTCAGACCAACTGTTGGGATTGTGGATGGAGGCGCTTAAAACCGCCATTCACATTCTCAACAGAGTTCCAAGCAAGTCGGTGCCCAAAACACCGCACGAGCTCTGGACAGGAAGAGTGCCATCCCTACAACACATAAGAGTGTGGGGATGACCTGCTGAGGCCAAAATGTTTAATTCAAATCTTGGAAAGTTAGACCCGAAGACAGTGAGTTGCCATTTCATTGGCTACCCTGATAAGTCAAAAGGTTTTCGTTTCTACTGTCCAGACAGATACACAAAGTTTGTGGAAACGAGACATGCTGTCTTCTTAGAGGACGAGATGATGAGGGGGAGCCTGGCAGCTCAGAAAATTGATCTTGAGGAGAAAAGGGTGTATGCACCCATTCCGATGATTCAAGAGCCATTTTTCTCACTACCCGCTGTAACTCCAACCATGACAACTGCGGGAGAAGACCCAGAACCTGTCCTTCAGGAGCCGACTGAACCCGTTGTTGATCATGAATTGCAAGTACAGCAAGAAATAGTAGAAAGTGTGCCTGACAATGAGGTACTTAGAAGGTCTAATAGAACAAGGAGACCTGCTATTTCTACTGATTATAAAGTATACAACACGGAAATGGCTCATATGAAAGGTGATCCCACCACATATGAGCAGGCCATTAAAAGCCCTCACTCATCAAAATGGATAGAGGCAATGGAAGATGAGATGAAATCGATGAGTTTCAATCATGTTTAGGACTTAGAGATTATTCCTAAAGGAGCAAAGACAGTAGTCTGCAAATAGGTCTACAAAACAAAGTATGACTCTAATGGGAATGTAGATAAGTACAAAACCCGACTTGTGGCAAAAGGATTTACACAAAGAGAAGGGATAGATTACAATGAGACCTTTTCTCCGGTCTCTTGTAAGGATTCCTTCAGAATCATAATGGCACTAGTTGCTCATTTTGATTTAGAGCTGCATCAAATGGATGTAAATACGGCGTTTCTAAACGGTGATTTAGAAGAAGATGTCTACATGAAACAACCCAAGGGTTTTATCATGGAAGGCAAGGAAGATCTAGGTTGCCGTCTAAAGAAATCCATTTATGGGCTAAGGCAAGCCTCTAGACAGTGGTACATCAAGTTCAATGATACCATTAAAAGATTTGGATTCCAAGAAAATGTTGAGGATAATTGCATTTATGCTAAGTTTAAACATAGGAAATATATTTTCCTAATCTTGTATGTGGATGATATCTTGCTTGCAAGCAATGGTATTGGTCTACTACAAGAAAGAAAGAAGTTTTTATCCTCACACTTCGACATGAAAGACCTTGGTGATGCTTCATATGTTTTGGGCATTGAAATTCACCGAGACAGGAAAAATGTAGTCTTAGGACTCTCAAAGAAAGCATATTTAGAGAAAGTTCTCCAAAAGTATAATATGCATAAGAGCAAAGCCACACCTGCTCCCATAGTCAAGGGCGATAGTTTTGGGAAATATCAATGTCCCAAGAATCAGTACGAGCTCAATGAAATGAAAACAGTACCGTATACTTCGGCTATTGGAAGTTTATAGTATGCACAAGTGTGCACAAGCCCTGACTTAGCTTTTATCACCGGGGTACTCGGTAGAGATCAAGAAAATCCAGGCCAAGAGCACTGGAAGATGGCATAGAAAGCTTTGCGTTATGTGCAAGGCACAAAGGAAATCATGCTGACATACAGGCGATCTGATTCCCTAGAGATAAAAGGGTACTGAGACGCCGATTTTGCGGGAGATAGAGATGATAGAAAATCCACGTCTGAGTACGTGTTCACTTTCGCAGGGGGAGCTATTTCATGGAAAAGCTCTAAACAGACCATAGTTGCATCGTCTACGATGCAAGCAGAGTTCATAGCATGTTTTGAAGCCACCGGGCAGGTGATATGGCTAAAGAAATTTATACCCGACTTAAAAGTGGTAGATTGTATCCACAAGCCACTAAAGATATACTGCGACATCTAGCCCGCAGTATTCTATGCTCAAAGCAACAAGTTCAGCAATGCTACCAAGACAATAGATATAAAGTATTATGTTGTGAAAGATAAAATCCAGGATCAAACTATAAGTCTCGAGCATATAAGTACGGAGTACATGCTTGCGGATCCGCTAACGAAAGGCTTACCACCCAGTGTGTTCAAGGAACACTTAGCCGGCATGAGTTTGATGGTAAGCCTATGATTCCTGGATAATAAGAGGAGAATTTGTTTCAAAACATGCTCTACACGCCTATATGTGATGGGACAAATAAAAAGTATAAAGTCAAAGTAAAAGTTGAGATCAAGGGGGAGAATGTTAGGTTGATCTCTTCCGCGTGGGCCCAACGGCCCACCGGGCCCTGATCCATGCGCCCTGATCGAGGCGCCCAACCCGTTATGGTTGGTGGGCCCCTGTGACCTGCGCTATAAATAAAGTGGTGGGGGCCGGGGCGCACGGTACGAGGTTCACCGCGCCGCCAGACTCCCTACCGAAATCCCCTTCCGATCTAGGGTTTAGCGCAGTGCTCACGGGAAGCACCACCTTCGTCTACACCCTTCCCTCACGTCACCGACGACTCCACCGCACCGATGACCAGCGTTGGGAGTTCAGCAGGCTCGGGATTAGGTGAGTACAAGGGTTGCACCGGATCTACCTATGCCTAGTCGATCTACGGCTTCAACAAGACCAAGCAAGCAAGCACACAGGTTGGCTGATTTCCATGTACACCACCACACGCACGTACGTATCAATCCGGCCCTGTGTATTGCTCGACCGATGCAGCAACTCGCCGAGACACACGCACGGGAGAACACAAGATTAATGGCTAATAGGACCGTGTCGATCCTATGTGTTTGTATTGCTTTAAACTATGAATCGCTTGAAGTTTACAGGGTACAGGGTACATATATATACTAGAGAACTAGTCCTATACATAACCTACTCGGTGAAGGTCATGTATCCAACACGGACACGTGCTTACAACATGTACGGGATAACCTAATTTGTGTTTAACTCCAACAATCACCTTCCTAAACACGATGTCCTCACTTTATAGCTTGGACGCCGATCCTTCTCTCCATCTTCATGAACTTCTCTCGTCTCAAAGACCTAGTTAGGATGTCTATAAGCTGGTCATCGGTGCAAACATAGTTGACGTCAGTTTTGCGTTCTTCCACGCATCCCCGTAGGTACCGATACCTCGTATCGTTGTCTTTGCGTCTATCATGACGCACTGGATTCTTCCACAGAGAGATTGTAGACTGTTCATCAACGTTGAGCACCACTCGTTTCCGTTCCTTACCTGTGAGGTCACCAAATAGTCTTTGTAGGCATAGACCTAGACACACCACGGTTGCAGCTGCAATATACTCTACTTCATGGGAGAATAATGCGATCACTTTCTGCTTATGTGATAGCCAATTTATTATATTTCCTCTCAAGAAATATACTACGCCCGAAGTACTTTTACGGTCGTCCATATCTCCTGACATGTCACTATCACTGTAGCCCAATAGTTCAAGCATCTCCTTGTTCATCTCAGCCCAAGACAAGGTTCCATCGAAGCATCAATTGGATTACAATCTTTCATGCCACAGTTTTCAAGTACCTTTCTTGTATATGCCTCCTGGCATAGCATGCTGCCTTCTAGCTTTTGATTTACCTCTGACCCGAGGTAGCAACTCAAAAGATCGAGATCATCCGTCTTGAAAAGATCCTTCATTTGTAGCTTGAACTTTGCACTCACCTCTTCATCTACTTCAGTAATCAATAGTTCGCCGTAGTAGATGCTAACTAGTAGACGATCACTTCTTTCACCTCTCTTGTACATTGTATGTTCTAGTGGGGCTTTCTCAAATTCAATAGAAATCATAGTGTAATCAAGTTTGATGTTCCACACCCGAAGGTCTTGATGTCGCCCATACAAGACTTTGCTTCAATACCTCCTTTTCTTCTTCCTCTTTGATGAAGCTCGATGGTTGATTCACATACACATCTCCTTCATTCAAAACCGTGTATCTTCCATGATTCTTGAGCCGCGAGAGCGATGAGTAATCTTACCGATTCCATCCATGCAATGGGAACGAACCCTACTTCGAAGTTCATACTTTCCTCTTGCATGTACTCTTTGGCTACTAGGTTTGTTTGTGCTTCACACACCGTTCGACATCTTTCTCGATCTTAAAATCCCACTTGAGATCCATGGATTTTTCATTGTTGGAAAGATCCACAAACTCCAATGCATTGTTGTCCTGGATCGATCCCAACTCTTTTTCCATAGCATGACGCCAACACTCCTTTATATTTGCGCCCTTAAAATCTGCCGGTTCCTCGGCACTTGCTAGACACCTTCGCCCACTTTCTTTGATCTTTACCAGATCAATCGTCCGAAGAGTATCCTCCGGCTATGGGTGTAACACCAGCTGTAGCTTTATGAATTAGGTGATGGTGTCCTTTTCTCCATTACTGTCGGAGGCGACATTGCTCGCGCGGCTCCTTGTACGTTCAGGAGCCTTTTGCTTTGCATGTTGCTATTGGCAAAGCTAGCTTTTCAACCATAAATAGAAACAATATTTTGTCTACTATGATGTGAAAATTTGCAGGCGGTACTGCAATGTAGAGCTGCCAGAAGTGTTTTATTCTTGTGTTGAGCTGCCATCCAAGTTCCTGCTCCGTAAACCGACGTCCGTGTCATCTCCTGCATTGCTCCATGCATCACACGATGCTCCGTGTTGGTTGTTGGAACGTCACCTACCAATGAGCCAATCACATCTTCTGGACTGCTTTCTGGCCGCGGGCATGCATCACACCATGCACCAGCTGTGTGCATTGCATTGGAACCCAGCACGGCTGCTCTTCTCGATGACACAATGCCATGGCTTGGTTCTGCGTGGAATGAACATCTGTCTGGCCGAACCGCTGTCCGAGTGCAGGCAACACTCGCTGTCTCCATGTTTAATTTGTTCAGCGACATATCGCACGTACGCTTTGCCTCTTCGTGGACTTTTGACATCACGTCTCCGTCTGTTACTGGTTAGCGTGACATGGCTGGTGCATACGAGTAATTATTTTTGCATCATCATACTTTGGTTCGTGATCTTCAGGCGTCACGTACGCCGAAGTGACATTCGTGACAGTAGCATCGACACAAATTTCAGAATTATGCCTCGCATCAGTAACTTCAACACGAGTGTTCGAATCATCCCACGGCCGAGTGCTCACAATGAGTGTTTCCTTCGCTCCAGTAAAGATAGCACTTACACCCGTAGAATTGATGTAAGTTTCTGAATCATCCCCCACATCTCTAGCATCGACACGAGTTTTCGAACAATGACATTGAGAGCAAACTTTTTCTTGACGGAGCGCGGCAATTTCTTTAGCAGACACTTCAAGAACTGGATCCTTCTCGTCCACGAGTTCACACATCAACATCATGTCACCTTCATCTCCTAGCTGGGCCGCCATGATCCCCTTCTCCTTCGGGGGATTCTTGCACTCCGACTTGAAGTGCTCCATGATGCCACAATTGTGACACTTGATCATGTGCTTATCAAACTTCGTCTTCTTCTTCGAAGCGCCATCGCTGGCGTTCTTCTGACTTTTTTTGTTTGGCACACGATCTTCACGAACGTAACTGCTAGAGCCCTCACCTTCTCTCCTTGAGTCCAACGCCTGCCACTGAGCCCGGGTGAGTAGGACAAGCTCATTGTTCCTCCCGTCCCAAAGAGTATACCGCGTCCGATGATTTCATCCATGGAGAGGGTCTCGAGATCGACACATTGCTCGATTGCCGTCACAATTTGCAGGTACCGGGAAGAAGCCGCGCGCAAGAACAACCGAACAACCGAGGCCTCCGTGAGGTTTTCTCCAAGTGCGCGGATTCCATAGATGAGAGTAGCTACCCGTGAAGCGAACTCGTCCATGGACTCATTGTCGCCCATGACAAAAATCACATAGTTCGTTAAGAGAGTATGGAGATTGGCGACGCGGGTGTGTCCCTCGAACATGAGCTTCAAGGTTTCGCACACCTCTTTTGTCGTTTCTTTGGCGATCAGGTGTTGGAGGACATCCATCAGCATCACCGAGTAAATTGTGGATGCCGCCTGCCAAACCTTCCAGCGCTCGGCTCCCTCCTTCTTGAATGTGTCGCCTCTTGGATCGACTGCGTCCCACAACACGCTGGCACAGAGATCACAGTCCATCATTGCCTTCCAGATCCCGAAGTTCTAACGATCAAATCGTGGGTACGACAAAATTGCGAGAGCAGCAAATACTTTAGCCGCACCGGTGTACTCCGCCAGCTGCTTGGCCTTGTCGTCCTACGACATGATATCTCGTTACTAGAAGATCAACCTGGCTCTGTTACCAATTGTTGGCCCAGGTCCCTCCGACTCGTCGAGTACTTTCCGACGAGGCCGATGTTTCTGACCGAAGGTGACTTTCGGATGCGCAGCTGGCCGGTCCTTCCGGACCACGAAGTTCTCATGATCAAATCATGATGATGCCCACAAACTTTTGCATTACGATGAAAATAGCAAAGTATGTTTTATTAATTAACGATAGCATTGCATTTATTTTGTCTTGATGATATATGTGTTTGCATTTGTAATTAAGTGAAGTCTTAATTTGGTGGTAGACATATTAGATAGCTACGTCGAAATCAATCAGTTTGTAAGTACGTTCATACAAAATGTTGAAGGCTGCATATCGGCATCAATATTCTTAAAAAGAACATTAGCAAAACAGTTTAAAATAATTTAATAATCAAAGCTAAGCCATTATCTCATGTAAAGCTTTTATCAGCTAAATTGTACATTTTTCATACATCAGAAACGTTTTTATATACATGTTTAGTATTTTCCAATTTCATGTTCTACATTAGGTTTGACATTATCCAAATACATGATTAATATTTTTGAAAATATATATTTTTTATGTCTACTTTGTTCCATACACATTGTATATTTATGTATACGTTTTCTTTTTCATTGGACATATTTTTCTATGCATATTTAACATTTTCTAAATGGAAGATTAATATTTTTTAAAATAAGTGAAAAACATATATTATTATTTTTCCATGCAAACTGTACATTTTTTGCATCTAATGAAAACTCTTTTCTATTCAAGTTTGACATTTCTTTAATGCATGATTAACATTTTTTTCAAAGTTTGTGTATGAGTGATTTTTATAAAAAAATCAAAGTTTATCAAAATAAAGCCAAAAAATGAAATAAACTAAACGAACTAGTCGTTAACCCGTGCATTTGCATTGGCTAGATTTTAAAAAATGAATAACTTGGAAGTGTAGGTGATGTCTAGTAAATTTAGAATGAAAAGGTACCAAAGGCACTATGGTAGAACTATCCACGTGCACATGATCGATCGAGGTGCACAAACATTGCTACATAGTGTGGCAGCTCAGCCAATTGGTATATATAGGGTGATAACCCATGGGAATAAGGTAAGAATATTTTTCCTAAGAAGAAAATATGTATAAACATGAATGCATATCTTGACATGTCCATTAGATGGAACCCACTTGGAGAGAGAAGTAATATATTTTTGCTAGTTTTAACTCCAACGTATGTATCTAAAACTTGCAATAGGATCATTCTTTCGTTTGTTTCAACAATGGGGCACTTCTCAAAGTCCTCGTGCACAATAGTGTGCACTCAGAAAGGCAATTCCATAGTACTTTAGACCGTCCCGGTTAATAAATAAGGACCATGTGCCAAGGTAGAACATGCATGTGTGCTTAGGTATGACAATAGGAAACATGCCCATGATAGATGAATACTAAATAAACAAAACACTTTTTATCTAGAATTTTGTAATTACTCCGATTTTCTTCAAATATAATCAAATAATTGTAAATATAATATGTAAAATGAGGTCATGAAAAAAATCTTAATAAAAGAAGAATATGTGTAGGAAAAGCAAGCCTTTGAATAGCTCCATACAAACAAATGCCTTCTTGAGAGGTAAGACAAAGATGTACTTTAGCAACCACAAACTTAACTAACCTACATATTTATACTATGCGTGGTTTTAGAGGATTAACCTTTTGTCAAGTTCGTCATGAGAATAACTCCATGGTAAAAAGCAAATAAAAGATAAGAGTAGGACTAAAAAATAGAGAACAAATATATAATACTTCTAGTTCTAAGAATATATTACACAGTTAAAGAAATAGTAGACTAAATCAGGATCATGTTCACAACCTACCATTTTGCAAAACTACAACTTGTATCTTTATCTTTATCAAATACTTGAATTCCGTCATATTGCTGACCGAGTAAAATTGCAAACATAGGACAACCGGGATTCAAAAATGAGATGAACATAGACCCTCTGTGTAACGCCCAAGATGCGATCCTATCCCTATTTAGGCACGAGGGCCTCGACAGGGATAGAAGTGCATCTCGTCGCTTCGCAAGAATGGATATCGTTACAAGTACATGTATTAAAAAGATGAGATATACGGAATTGGCTTACACTCGCCATAAGATACATCAGAGTCACAGTAGTACAATACATAAACATCATCAAGAAGAGCAGGATCCGGCTATGGACGAAAACAAACGAGAAAAGATAGCGACGTCCATCCTTGCTATCCCAGGCTGCCGGCCTGAAACCCATCCTATATCGATGATGAAGAAGAAGAAGAAGCAACTCCAAATGAACAATCAACGCGCTCACGTCAAGTAACTTTTGCCTGTACCTGCAACTGGTGTTGCAGTAATCTGTGGGCCACAGGGGACTCAGCAATCTCATTTCCAAAGCTATCAAGACTAGCAAAGCTTAATAGGAGAGCTATGGTTAAGTGGTGAGGCTGCAACAAGAGACTAAGCAATATATGAGGTGGCTAACTTACGAGTACAAGAATAAAGAGGGGGATGATCTACGCATAGCGGACGTGAACTACTGATGATCAAATGAATGATCCTGAACACCTACTTACGTCAGACATAACCCCACCGTGTCCTCGATCGGAGAGGGAACTCACGAAAGAGACAGTCACGGTTACGCACTCAGTTGGCACATTTTAATTAAGTTAGCTTCAAGTAATCTAGAACTAGTGTTAAACAAAGTTTCCACGTTGCCACATAACCACGGGCACGACTTTCCGAAAGATTTAACCCTGCAGGGGTGCTCCAACTAATCCATCACAAATTACCACAAGCCGCATAGAAATCCTCGATCACGAAGCTCGCGATCTCGTCGGACTTCTTAGTGGAAAACCTCAACTCTGAGTTTACCCAAAGCATCACCGGAATCCCGATAGACAAGACATTCGTCAAAGGTAAAACTAATCCAGCAAGGCCGCCCGACGTGTCGGCGAACCCGATAGGAGCCGCATATCTCGTTCTCAAGACACGACCGGATGGAACTAGCTACAAGTGCCAAACCTCGAGTTTCCTCTCGGTGGCCCCGCAGGCAGACCGTTTGGGACCAACACCATTAACACTGGCCCCCCTGTATTATGTTGAATTACTCCTCGGGTAGCGCTAACTCCCTATGCATTTCAGTATTAACAGAATTATTATGTTGGGAAAATGTAGAACCAATGTTGGGCCTTGCCAGACCAGCTTTAATCTAAAACGAATTATCAAGGGGGTCCCTATAACAACCCCAATCGTGTTAGGAGCGCTCAATTATGGAACATAACACCGATAGCCGAAATAAGGGGGCAAAGGTGGAACAAAACACCAGGCTAGAAAGGCCAAGCCTTCCACCTTTTACCAAGTACTCCCTCCGTCCCAAAATTCTTGTCTTAGATTTGTCTAAAAATGGATGTATCAAAATACTAAAACGTGACTAGATACATTCATATCTAGAAAAATCCAAGACAAGAATTTTGGGACGGAGGGAGTATATAGGTGCGTTAAATTAAATAGCATTTAATAGGGTGATATAACAAGGAACCCATGTTATCACATAAAAGCAACTGCACCTGCAACTAGCAACACTAACACATGGTTAAGCAAGTGGTAACATAGCCAATCAATGGTTTGCTAGGTTGCAAACAGGTTGCAGGTTTTCATGGCAATGTTGGGAGGCTGATATTTAATAGGTGGTAGGCAGCGAGACATAATGATAGAAACGGTAAAACTAGCATGGCAATGATAGTAATTGTATCTGGAGAAATGGTCATCTTGCTTGAGATCCCGCTTGGAAGAAGAATGTCTTCGTGAAGCAGACGAACCGATGTAGTCGAACGGGTCCTTATAATCCGATACGCTTGCGGAACTCTATCGAGACGAAGGAAACCAGAAACAAGCATCAGCACAGATATTCACCACGGCATATGCACGACAAGATGCAATCCACATATGATGCATTATCAGCTGAGCTAGCCTGCTTTACAGTGAGTTTTGGCCCGTAAGCCTGCTTTAGAGAGGAGCTCGATGGAGATGCTGCGACGGGGCTTATAAAATAGTGTTAGTCCCCCTTGCTGGGCGAGGTGGGACTAAACTTATCGTGCAGCCAGCGGAGGGGCTTTAGTCCCGGGTGGAGCCATGACCCGGGACTAAAGGGTGTCTTTAGTCCCGGCTCGAGCCCCGATCCGGGGCTAAAGCCCCCTGCTTCCCGCCTTTTGGTGTGCCGAAAAAGGGCCTTTAGTCCCGGGTCGTGGCTCCACCCGGGACTAAAGGGTGTCTTTAGTCCCGGTTCGAGCCCCGAACCGGGACTAAAGATCCACCTATATAAGCGGGAGTTAGAAAATTTCCAACCCAAATCGCATTTCGTTCTCTCCTTCTTCTTCGTTCTCCTGCCCGGCACGGCACACCGACGAACTCGACGACACCGTCAGGCTGCCCGCCGTCCTCCTCGCCGTCGCCGTCGTCCTCCTCGCCGCCGCCGTCCTCCTCACCGTCGTCGATGCCTCCGGCCGGTAAGCCCCCCGCCCCCTCCTCCCCAACAATCCGGCCAGTAGAAGAAAAGAAGAAAAAGGAGAAGAAAAGAAGAAAAAGGAGAAGAAAAGAAGAAAAAGGAGAAGAAAAGAAGAAAAAGGGAAGAAAGGAAGAAAAAGGAGAAGAAAGGAAGAAAAAGGAAAATAAAAGAAGAAAAAGGAGAAGAAAAGAAGAAAAAGGAGAAGAAAAGAAGAAAAAGGAGAAGAAACGAAGAAAAAGGGAAGAAAGGAAGAAAAAGGAGAAGAAAGGAAGAAAAAGGAGAAGAAAGGAAGAAAAAGGAAAATATTTTTTTTTGTTATTTAATTCCTATTGTTATTAGGTTTGTGCTAGATTATTAGGGTTAGTAATATTTAGAATTAGGTTAGGGTTACAAGAAGAATAAAGATGAAGAAAAATAAGAAAATAAGATTAGGAAAAAGGAAAATAAGAAGAGGAGGAGAAGAAAAGAAGAAAAAGGAGAATAAGAAGAGGAGGAGAGGAGAAGAAGAGGAAAAATAGAAGAAAAGGAGAAGTAGAAGAAGAGAAGTTGAAGAAGAAGCGGAGAAGAAAATAAGAAAGAAGAAGAAGAAGAAGAAGAAGATGCTGAAGAAGAAGAAGAAGAAGACATTTCTACGTATATAGATGCTTAATTAGTGTTTCTTAGATTATTGCTTAATTTTGCTATTGTATATGCTTAAGTGTTAATAGTTTAATTTTGCTATTGTATATGCTTAAGTGTTAATAGTTTATTTTTAGCAAGAAAATTAATAGAACTAGTTTATTTTTTAGTTCATTTTACGATGTCTATCCCGCATCCTCGTCGTCGACTCGGGGGAGGACACCTGCTTGATCAGAGGGGCCATGTCCGGGACTGGGCTCCGCCCGGCTGGTATTGGGAGGTGCTACCTTCCGGGGGTGTAGGTTGGTGAGGAGCCAGCCCGTTGTTGACCCGATCCTTGTTTGGTGGCGGTCGCGTGGGCCAGTGATGGTGCCGAGGCTTCTGGACACCGCGGAGGTGGTACGTCACCGTGTCAGCGAGGAGGATGAGCACGTCCGTCGCTACATGGTTGCGTTGGAGGGCAGGTTCGAGCATACCTGGCAGGTTCTTCAGGGATCTCACTGGAGCTATGATCCTGTGATGGTTCCTTCTCTTTGGGTGTCCACCGCCCGCGACGATACCCGTCGGGCGCTACGGTTCTAGCTGTATCAGTGATGCTATATGTATGATAGTATTCGAGGAGTATTAGTGATAATATTCGACAATGTACGGACAAAAGAGATGATGTAGTTTTTCTTATAATTGAATGCATGCTAATTTGAATACTACTTTATTTTACGATTTGGTTTTGCTTATTGAATGCTCAAATTGGAAAAGTACTACTACTTTGGATACTATGCAGAAATCTAGGAGTCCCGGGTGGAGCCACGACCCGGGACTAAAGTTGTTTTGGAACGGAGTTCCTGATAGAATAATTCTTTTTTGGTACAAAGTTCAACAAAGTCCTTTTACACTAGACAATGTGACATATAGAAGGGTAGATGAGATCAGGAAAAATAGGATCATTTTCTACACATCTAGAATGTCGCCATTTTGTTAAATCCTTAAAGGTTAAGAGAATCCGTTAGACATATTTTAGATTTTAGGTTCTAGCCAAGACCTGGGACTAAAGGTCCTCCTATATAAAACGACACTTCGAAGTTTCCAACCCCTCTTATATAGTTTGTTAGTTTATTAGTTAATCAAATGTCCGTTTTTTGCAGAACTATGGATCCACATATCAGGAACCTCGAAGAGGAAGAACTTATCGAAGATATAATCAAAGACGGCCCCGACATTGAACCAGCTGAATCTCCGTCGTCATATCTAAACCCCTCCGGATATGGAATGGAGGTCGACCGACACGAAGATGAAGCCGATGGGGCAGGAGATAGGTCCAATGACGTAGGTGATAGCTCCACTGATGGAGAAGCCGGTGGAGAAATAATAAAGTCCGGCGAGGTATACATATGAAGTTCGACAATCACTTGTAATATGTGAAAAATATTGGAGATAGCTCTATATTGTATACATATACATTCATTTGACGAATGTTTCTCCCTCTTAGGCCTCCACATCGAGCAAAGCTACGAAACGAGGCCCGACTAGAAAGTTGGATGCACAGACGCATTACACCTTTGAGGTGATATTGCCTACGGGCGAACCCAAGCTTCCTAAGAATGCTGCTGACACATTCAAGAAGCAATGCGGAGTTCTCGTTAGGGATCACGTCCCGATCAGCGTTCGGAAGTGGAACAAGCGCAAAGGGGCAGCCGATAGTGACTATGTCGCCGAAAGGTAAAAAGATAATCTTTGGAATGATCTCATGTCACATTTCAACCTGTCAGAATGTGAGAATGAAGACGCCGCAGACAAACTAAGGGCCAAAGTCAAGCAGTGGACTCTAAAGAAGATGGCCGAACTGTTCCGTAGCTGGAAGAAGAAGCTATAGAAAAACTATCTGAAGACAAAGAAAGTGCGAGTATTCGAGGGGTATCTAGCCAAGCAGGCGAATCACTGGAAGACATTTCAAGAGTACAAGGAGTCAGAAGATGCCCAGGCATTATCAGAAAAGAACAAGAAAAATGCCGACAAGAAGAAATATCACCACAAGCTGGGGCCAGGGGGCTATGAGACTGCCATCCCAAAGTGGGATAAGAAAGAGCAAGATCTGCTAGCTAAAGGCATCATACCTGAACCACTCCGTGATGAGTGGGAATTTAGAGCAAGAAATTGGTTCCTTGCGCATGATGGTTCGTACGACGAAGAAACAAGGGACCTCATCTGCAGTGACGGTCTTAGGATACCCAGGGAGAATTGGAAAAAGATAGTGAAAGAAATTAAGGAGGGAAAAAGAAAGTTCACTGCAGATAGAGAGAAAGATTTGCTCACACTGGTCCTCGGCAATGACGAACATGGAGGACGAACGCGAGGCTTCGGTCCTTCTTACCCGTGGTGGCTTGGGTTTGCCAGAGACCAAGACACTTACAGAAGCCGAGCGAGAGCAAAGAAGCGGCAGCAGGATGAGGAGAATGACAAGTTCAACCAGTTGCTTGCCAGGATTAAGGAGCAACAGAAGCAGATTGATGAGCTTAGAGGAGTAGTGCGCCAGGAAGATCCTGCACTTGATATTACCGGCGACCCATCTAAGCGGAAAAGCAGCGTGGCTGAATCTGAGGCCCCGCCCGACAATGCACGAAGAATGATAGAGGGCGGTCCCGGCTACCCCGTGGATGGAATCAAGGAGTCAATATCATGTGAACTCCATCAAAAATTCAAGAACATATCCATGAAGGTGGCCGTCGGACAAGCTTTACCTTCTGGCCCTGATGCACGCTGGCATGGCTGTGAGATTCCAGCTGGCTTTGCTAAAGTCGGGGTGGATGAAATCATGGCGGGGTTTCATGATATGGAGCTCGACATAGCTGGACCCGAAGATGAGAGGACACTCGGAGAAGTACTGGGTGGAGTCATCCTATGGGACAAGAACTACATCAAGCTTCCAGGCTCGGTCCCAAGGACAACATCGCCTCCGAGTCGTCGTAGGTCACCTACACCTCCATCACCTCCAAGCCCTCCACATGACGTCGGCCAACACAACACAAGTCCATCTCGATCACCGCCGCCGGAATTGGGTCGTCCGTCTCCGCCGCCGCCCGCTCCGGATACTAAGCAGAAGCGTGCCAGCAAGAACGCTCCGCCGATGATTTCTAAGCGACGGAGCCCCCTAAAGCGCAAACTGTCGCCCCTCCCAAAGGTACCTCATGCTAATCTTCCTATCAGACCTTATGATCGTACCCCCGAGGAAAACGCCAGGATAGCAAAGGAACATCATGATGCGCAGATGAAAAGAAGGAACCCGAGCCCCGCCCGGAATACACCGAGAAGCAAATAGCATATGCAAACTACTTCACGACCCTTCCATCACAGTATGACTTACACCATAAGCCTGATGACTATACACGCACATTGCAGAAGGAAGTGAAAAAGAGCAGATCACGTGCAAGTGCAAGTGGGAGCAAATCAAGTTCAACTACAAGCAAAAAAATATCAAACGTTCCTCAGCTTGGACAACAGGCCAAACAGTCGATCCCACCCCTCAGGGTGTTACCCGAGAATGTCCCCCCTCTGGTGCAGTGGCAAGATTTGGAATTAGCAAAGAAGTGGGCGAATGAGTGGGGTATCCCGCTTGAAGACATTCTGGCTTCCCAAGACGACAGGTTACCCAAGGCTGTGGTAGCCCCTAAGCCACAGTTTGTCATGGGAGCGCCTTTGGTCAGCAAAGATGATCTCCCAACAAATATGCGTTACTTGCATACATGGTACTTAAGTGAATCAAAGAATGGAAGAACGATGATCGTGGTGAGTGTGCCACGGGAGTACTACGGCCGCCCCGAAGAAATCCATATCGACTTTGATGAACTCTTCCAGATGTACAATGCCGACGCCTCGACAAATCGCTTATGAGTTGCTATTGTGTGTAAGTTTTTCAATTCGTTGTCTACATATAACTTGTTTAGTTATTTCAATTCATTGTCTATATATAACTCGTACTCTATTATGCAGAATGAAGATTCTGGATTGTAAAAATAGGAACATCCTAAATATTGGGTTTATTGACCCAGATAAAATACATATAGCGACGCTAACTGATAAACCCAAGGAGACGGAGGAAAACCTTCTAAGGTTTCTAACAGATCAAAATTTCTGTGACGAGATACTGTTTCCATACAACTTCAGGTGAGGGTCTTTACTCTGTTGTGTCCATTCACTTATAAGTGTAATTGATAAGTTACTGACACACACACACACACACACACACACACATATATATATATATATATATATATATATATATATATATATATATATATATATATATATATATACATGTGCAGCGTCCATTGGATTTTGTTGGATATTCAAATTGATAAGGGAAGAGTTGATGCCTTCGACCCATTATTGAGACCCTTGGAACAGTTCCAAAGCCTGCAGGACATGCTTCAAGGGTAATTTCAATCATTCTTGCGCTCTATCGGTCTCTTTCGATGATTTTCTGATATATCAATTAATGAAAAACTTAGCAAATCATTATCCTTGTCGGGCAGGGTTTGGAAGCGGTTCAGGTGCGTGACTCCCGGTATCGAGCCTGAGAAGCTGACCTTTAGAGCGGCTCAGGTAAGTAGTAGTATGATATACTTCTATTTTCAATACATTTATGATGCTAGATTATTATTTTGATTATATATATTCTATTCTCGTAAAGTGTGACCAGCAGCCACGGGGGACGCATCTATGCGGATACTATGTTTGCGAGACCATTCACACGTTTACCTCTGAGCACAAGGATCACAGATTCGACGTAAGCAATGAACATTCACACCTCTATTTTTACCCGTCATTCTTTGTTATCATGATTGATATTCATATTCATCTCCTCTTCTTATATAGTACACGGCCATGAGGGAGAAGTCCCTACCAGAGCAACGCGCGATTGCTGTTGCAGAGGGGCTTGCGACCTTTCTGAGGACGGAAGCTATAGATGACAAATGACGATTTAGTGTAGCTAGGGGCCATTACTGATGTTGGTCCATGTAATCGAATAGACGGGCTCTAGTCCCGATAATTCAGATCTCCATATAATTGTATATATATGCTCGCTTGTAAGATAAGTTAATCTTATATATATATATGCATAATTATTTCTATTTAGAATTATATGAAAACTAATTCCCGAACACCAAACGAGGCTTCACGTTAATCTCCCGAACACCTAAACCCTAAAATCCTAAAACCCCAAAATAAACAAAATCTGAAACTCTTTAGTCCCGGTCCGCGTAAAGACCCGGGACTAAAGGGCCTGCCCCTGAGGGCGCTTCGAGGCGCCCACGTAGAGCACCTTTGGTCCTGGCTTGGAACAGGGCCGGGACTAAAGGTTAGGCCTTTAGTCCCGCCCCTTTGGTCCCGGTTGTTGAACCGGGACTAAAGCCCCTTACGGGCCGGGACTATAGGCCCTGTCCCCAGTAGTGGGGCAAGACCTCCAACCTGCTGGTACGGGTAGGGGCGCGGCGGCGCCACATACCGGTACCCAGAGCAGCACGTGCTCCGGCTACCGTGGCGCGCCTGAACCCATGGCCGGCTTTGGGAAAGGCCTAGGGTCTGCGTATGCGAGCCCCGTGGCTGGCCATAGCCCGTGGCTGGCCGTAGGTGGGGGAGATGCATGGAGAGAAGAGGTGCAGGAGGAGGCCACGGAGGGGACACAGTCTGGCTCCCATGGACGGCGAGAGAGAGGTCGGGGATGGAAAGGACGCGTAGCTGCAAGGAGCGATAGAGAAGGAATGAGGCGACTGGTTGGCAGCGGGGACTGACTCTAGATATTTCTATGGTGGTGGCCTCTTGATTTTTCTACGGCAGCGGTGAATCAGTCAGATCAAAACCAAATAATAAACCGACAGTGAACCAGAGGAAAACCGAGGACACGTGTGACATAGGTGAAAGCAAAAATGCTAGACCTACTAAATCTTACTTACGTTTACTAAATCTTCCAACTAATCTAAACATGCCCCCCTGATTTTCAAGGGTGGGTGGGCCTCACCCTCCTCTTAATCCAATCAATGATTGCTAAATCGGACTATCCCGTAAACATATGTAAACATTTACGTAGATGTAGCATTGCTCAGGTGAAAGCCCTTGTCCATAAGTGGGGACGCACGGGAGGAGGGCTAGCTTAGCCAGTTTAATATAGTAAGTATATATATATATGCAGTGGCTAAGTTGTAAGGAGTTGGTTATTTTTTAGTACACTTAGTTGCAAAATTCATGTTAGACAAAAAAACCAACACCACAAGGAGACAAAATAACCAACACCACAAGGAGTTGGTTATTTTTTAGGCCACTTAGTTGTAAGGAGTTGGCCAGTTTAATAAAATTTGTAACCGCACAATTCATGTTAGACAAAAAACCAACACCACAAGAACACACGTGACTGTCCGGTTTGTAAGTCAGTTGTCATATCAAGTTTGTATATTAGCTATTTACTAGCAAAAGGATCCGTGCGTTGCAACGGGAGAAAAACAATTATAATCTCCAATGATGATGATCATATTATGTCTTTAAACTTTTAAGACATTTCTTGAAATGCATGAACATTTTTTGAATTAGCAAACATTTTTTTCAATTGCACTCAAAAAATAACACACATTTTTTTTTCAAAATCATGGACTTTTATTGTTTTCACCAACATTGTTCTTAAAATTATGAACATTTTTCTGAATATGCGAATATTTTTACAAAAATCCTGAGCATTTTTTGAATTCACAAACATTTTATATTTTCTTCAAACTTTTATTTCAAAATTCCCAGTTTTGTAAATTGAAAAGTTTTTCAAAGTTCTAAATTATTTAAACAAAAAAATGGAACAGAAAAATGAAAATAAAAAATGAGACTAAAGACAGAGGCACGCACTGTTTTTAAGATTTTTACACGCACTTTTGTTTAAAATCATTTACTTTTTTATTTTATGGACATTTTCTCAAAGTTTAAACATTTTTTTATATGCAAACATTTTTCAAAATTCCTGAGTCGTTTTTGAATTCTAATTTTTTTTTTGAACATTTTATTTCGAAATTCTCAATTTCTTAAAATTGGGAAAAGTTGTTTGAAGTTCTAAATTTTTTAAAGTAGAAAAACAAAATGGAACTGAAAAGAAAAATAGAAAAACTAAACTAAAAAAACAGACGCCCACGGATGGGCCGGCCCAAACAAGTGTGCTGCATCGTTTTTCAACGTCCAGAGCGTAATATAGAATGTGCCTACATGGGCCGACCCAATCTGGTGATTTTCCTTTTTGAAACATTTTTTATAACTTATAGGTGGCATTGGTGGGTAATTTTAGTCAACTTTAAGGGCAATTTGAATGTCGTACGGAAGAAGCACTATTTGCTTTATTAATAGGTAAGATAAGATAAGATAAACATCACACCGCTTTCATAGATATATCTGGGCCACATGCAGGCATGGTCTTTGGGCCCTCCTTGGAGCAGTTTTCGATGCTGCGGTGATCCATGGGCCCTGGCCATATGTGGGGGAATGAGCATGCGATCACAGGAAACCTACCTGCGTGACTGTCACTCATGCGGCCTAACCTTTTAACCGGCAGGCGGCAGCTAGAGAGTTATGACATGTGGAGATCGGTGTAACAGAGTGGAAACGCCACAAAACCCACTCTTAGCAGGGCCATGAAGCAACCAGGCAAAACATTCGATGATAGATGCTTGCTCGGAAACAACACAATCACGTCTAAAAAAATGAAAAATAAAAAATAAAATAAACAAATGCTGACACCGACGGATCGACAGAAAACACAAAAGACTCGCGGTCGCTGTGTCCACCAAGAATCTTTCACCAAGTTTCAGGACTCTAAAGCGCCGGTATCTATCAACACCTCAAAGGAGGAATGCGACGATGACGACTCTTCTATCAAGGGTTTTCCTCGGTATGCAACGAGCCACGAGGAAGGGTAGCCCCGACGTCCTCCAGGAAAGTTCAGCGACACCCAAAGGCGTCACCGCGTTAGTGTCGGCCGGGCCGACAGGGGTTTCCCCCGATCCTAACCTGCACCTCAGGCGCTCCGGAGTCTGTCATCAAATCGACCCACACCCTGCACCAACACCGTCGTGAGGCCCCTGCACCGTCTCACCATGACACCATAAGGACAGACCTGCACAGCGATGACGAGGAGCCGGGACTAGGAACAGCAGCACCGTCGACACGCAGAAGGACTCAACCTTTACCGTCAACGACGGCAGCTGACCGAACGCAATAGCAGAAGCATACCAGGCCTGGCCTGGACCCGCCGAAATACTCCCACCATCACGCTGCAACACACACACCATCGGAGTACTCATACGCAGTGTACTTGCATGCACCAGCGGCGGTGCTGAGGCGGCCGGTGAGTACGAAGACACCGCGCTGCAGGAGGAGCCTGGTGTTTTCGGCGACAATCTGACCATGACCGTGTTTGAATGACAATAGTGCATGTACAGTGGGTAAGTTGTAAAGAGTTTATTATTTTCTTCGTCGAGTTAGCTGCAGAATTCACGATAGACAAAAAACCAACATTACATTAAAAATATGTGACTGATAGGTTTGTGAGACAGTTGCCACATCAGAGCATCTCCAACAGGCGCGCTTCACCCGACACCTAAAAAACTGATTTAGAACGCGCCCATCGTCAGGTTTGACGCGGCCGCACTGAAATGCAGCGCGGGCGCGCAGCTCCAGCAACGCGCTAAAATGCAGGATGCGCGCGCAGCCGACGCCTCACATTTCTTCATTTTGGACCCAAATTTCACACATTTCATTCAACACAAAACACATGTCATATAATTTGAATCACAAACATCATTCAACCAAGTTCGTGCCCAAAAGTTCATGCCCACAAGTGAAATACGCAGTAGAAAATCATGCGCACCCAGTCTGAAGTACTACACGTCCCGGTAGGCGCACCACACTATTACAACTCAAACAAATAGTATCATGAAATACAACAAAGAGTTCAACAATACAACAATACAACAAAGTAGTTCAACAAATAGTACAACACACAAATCATGATGCTCTTTGGCGGCCATTTTAAACCCACCACTCCTCAATGAGATCATTCCTGAGTTCATTATGCATTGCTGGACGTCGAATGACATGATAGAAGACAACAAAACGGGCCACGCTTTCAGCCCTCCGCCGCACTCGCACGAGATGTCCCAAGAGCTCATAGTTAGAGTAGTCTACATCTTGGCCACGTTCATTCTCGATGATCACGTTGTGCATGATCACACAAGCGTGCATAATGTATCAAAACATTTTTTGATCCCAAAATCTAGCCGGTCCTCTCACAATAGAAAATTGGGCTTGCAAAATTTCAAAAGTTCTTTCCACATCTTTTCTAGCCGCCGTCTGAGCATTGTGGAAATCAAGATTTTTCTTACCTTCCGGTTTTTTCAATGGCTTCACAAATGTTTGCCACTTTAGGTAGATGCCATCTGCAAGATAGTAGCCATAGTTGTATGTATGGTCATTAGCTACAAATTGCACCGGTGACAGTTCACCATTTGATAGAGAGAGGGAGGAAGCCGCGGCCGCGCGGGGAGAGACCTGGGAAGCGCCGGAACGGTCGCCGGAAAAACAGGGTGGCGAGGGCGGGGACGGCGGCGCGACTGGATTGGTAGGTGGAGTTTCGCGCGAGCGCTCGAGAGTTCAGCGCGTGGGAGCGGGCGCAACAAATAAGCGGCGCACAATGACGTTTCCTCCCGCGCGCTGGATTACATATGCCGCGCGCGTTGTTTTTGTGCGTCCGCTGCAGCGCCCGAAACGATTGCGCGCGCGCTAAAATAACTACTTTTTCAACGCGGCCTATACAACGCGACTGTTGGAGATGCTCTTAGGGTTGTGCATTGGGTATTTAAACATCACATCACCCTTTAAGAGATATATCTGGGCCACATGCATGCGCGGTCTTCAGTCCCTCCCTAGAGCAATTTTCAACACTGCGGCCATTTGTGGGCCCGGCCATGTGTGGGGGAACGAGCATACGATCACATGAAACATTCCTGCCTGCGTGGCTGTCACTCGTGTTGTCTAACACTTTAACCGACAACTAAAGGGGTATGACCTATGGAGGTCGGCGTAGCTGACTCAAGACGCCACGAAACCCACTCATGGGACGATGTGATTGAAAGGACGATGAAAACTAGTAGTCTAGATAAAATAGGTGAGAAACAAGGGGAAAGAAATAAACTGCAACAAGTAATTGTAAGTCCAAATCACTTGTACAACTCTAATAATTTTTTGCACTACATATAGCTTATGCACAGTTAAGCCAAGTGCATTTTATGGGGTACTCGATCGGCTCATAGCTTGCACCGTCACGAAGCGTGGCAGTCAATTTGGTCGTCTATCTACTGTAAGCCAAGTAAGTTTTATGTGGCCTCACGACTTACCGAGAAATAACCCGAGTATATTTTATAAGCCGAATGCCTTCCGCATGTCTACTTGACTTTTTGGGAGTAAGCCGAGTACCGATATTTTGCCGTGTGTCCCTTTACCCCTTTTCGAGTTACATGCGAATAAGCCGTCTGCCCATGTTTTGACACGGGGTATGACTCGATACTTGGCGACGTGTGTTTTTCCTGTAGTGCAACACTCATATCATAGTTCATTCCAACTCTTTGCAACTTTAATACCAATTAATAGTTTTAAAGAGTTTGAGTGAAGAGATGTGTAATATACCCATACTGTGTATGCCTTAAAGTAAAACTAGAAATAGCATTTAGTGTTGACTCTTCAACCATGCACGTACAAACAACTTCAAAATGAAACTACGAGGTGATTGTGGATATATACTTTGTTAATCTCAAGATTTTGTACCGGCTCAGTATCTCCGGGTGCTCATAGGAGTAGAGTGTCCGGTGTGCGTCTATAGGGATAAGTGTATGTACATGCATGTAAGCATCTACAACTGGACGAGGTTCATAAGAATGAAAAGAAACATTGATTACTAATGATGTCTTGTTGCTGTTCCAATGATTGGTTGAACGTTAATCCCAAAATTAATTACACATTGTTTTACAGTGAAATATGAGTTTTAGTTATGTCTTTATAATTTGCTCCCAAGTAAAATTCCTAACGAGTTATTTCTACTATTTGGTTCAGAAGCAGGAACCTGCAAGATAAATACAATTCTTGGTTGGAAATGATTCTATCATCGTTTAACTTGTTTTTTTGTAAAGTTTGAAAGGTCAAAACAGTTTATTACAAGGTGCTTTGTTTCATTGGTTCTTGGTGACAGTAAGTTTGGAACCCACAAAGGGAGTATTACATTGTTAGCGAAATCGGGGCAAGACTAACAAAGGGAGGTGCCATATTTTAGGAAAGAGGTGTTAACAACGAGGCATATATATTAGAATAATTTGCTATTTCTCTTGATGTAGCCGGCCATGTTTGATTGCGAGTGCGGCATACTTCCGTAATAATCCTTATCCCGAATTCCCTATCAACATCACTGTCAATCGATAAAGTCCGGTAAAGTTCCCTAAAATTGAAGCCGTTTGTACTATTATAGTGTTGGGATCCCCATTGAGGGGTGCAAATGCATTTTTCAGTCATCAACCACGTGAACACAATAACCAGAATCTGAATCATTTATTTCTTCTTTAATTTTGACAGGAAGGATGGTCAAAGTAAAGGTTTCTGAGAATACATAAATACTCACTCCGTCCGTAAATACTTGTCATATAAATGGATGTATCTAGATGTATTTTAGTTCTAGATACATTTATTTTTATCAATTTATGCGACAAGTAAATTCGGATGGAAGGAGTAAAAAGTAGTTGGGTTTTTTCTTGACTTAATGATTAGTTTTGACCATGTAGTGGTATGCCAACTATAAAGATTTTGACCTTATGGATGTGTCATATCTTTTTATTTCATGTTTTTTCTTTTCTTTCAGCACACTTCTTGATTTAATTTATTTATCACTGCAAATACGGACCCAGGCCACATATATGGATATACTACCTCCGTTCAACAGTTATTGTCGTGGTTATAGCTTAAGTTTGAACTAAAACAATAGCGGGGAATATTGAACGGGGGAGTACATATGAACGGGGGAGTACATATGTGGATAAACAGTAAGCGATGACGACTAAAGATTGTTGAAAACATACGAACTGGAAGTAGTAAGAGTAGGAGCAAACAACACGATACAAGATAATACAATTAATGAGTACTTTTTTAATATTACACCCCTGAGAAGAGTAGGGATAACAAATAGAGATCGATACAAACAAAGGGAAGGAGAGCGAGCTCTACTGACCTTGGGGCTAAATATCAAATCCGTTGATTGCTCGAAAAAAAGATGTTGTAAATTATTCCAGGTATACTGAGACTGATTCTAAATCGAGCTAGGTAGCTACCAGTACCTAGCCAGCTGCAGGGGAACGAAGACACTGATCATTGGCATGAGATACCAGGGCAGAGGACATGGTTCGTCGGGATTCGCGCACTGATCTCACACAGACAGTTCATGTAGCCTTGGGATAAATTTGCGCAGCACGGCTTCATAAAATCTCGATCGCCGTAGCGACCAGCAAGGACCCCTTGCCTACAATAAACTCCCATTGGAAGGGGGTCGCAGGGCCCTGCCTCCTCTGTCACCGGCGCAAGCGCCAGCACAAGCGCCGCCACTAGCACCAGCAGAAGCGCCGCTGCACGGGATGGATTCATGGTTATAGATAGCTAGGGGTTGAATGTGGATAGACGCTCAAGGTGGTGGGTGCTTCAAGGTGGTGGGTGCTTTGCTTGGGGAGTGTGGTATGGTACTGGTATATAGAGGATGGTTTCACCCCTTCCGGAGATCTGGGCTTTTTTATAGTCTATCTATAGGATCCTCCACCGCCCCATATGGGATGAGTAGATCGCCCTTGTGAGGATCTGCCCTTTTTATAATCTATCTCACTCTCAAACCTCCACCGACCAAGCACACCACTACTAAGCACGTTCGTCAAGCTTTAACCATTGACTTCCAGATGGCAACACACTGGCTAGATCACATCGTCGATCACATATAGCTTGTCGGCACTCAGTCCTTCCTCCTTGACTCACCCAATCGCATCTAATCTCTGGGAACTCAACTGCAGCCGCTCTTGTTCCTTTTTTTTGTCCTCTATGTGGAAGAAGTAGGCACAGCTACTTTCCACGATTTGAGGGGCACCAGGTCCATCAAACCCGTACCCCATGTTAGGCACGGTGATAGTGCCTTGACATGGGTTGCGTGTGGTGGCTAGCTTGCCTAGGTCCAGCAAGTCCTCGACCATGTTTCAATCCTATCAAATGAAGTCTTTGTGTTGGTTGGGTCTGCACTGACTCGGCCTCACTCTCGGCTGCTATTTTTGCGTTGCAACTGATTCTGGCCCGAATTAATATGCTCTCGTCACTGCTGAAAAATTATTGTAAGCTGAGTATGAGACAGTTTGCCGAGTATATTCTGCCGAGCACTCGGCAAGAAGCCTCCTAAACTGAGTATCAGAAACAAAAACTCACCAAACCTCAGGTACTCAGCAAAGCCAACCTAAGATGAGTGTGAAAACAGAAATACACAGGGAAGCAGCCTTATAGTGTCTTTTGACATGCACTCGGCAAACAATGTGGAATGTGTCCACCGTCGTTGGAACGGTAGACAGTGCGGTCACCTTTGCCGAGTACCTTCTCATAGCAACTCAGCAAACAAGTGTTCTTTTTATTCCTTTCTATTCTTTGTTTTCTTCTCTTTATTTTTTCTTAATTTCTTTGAGGTTCTTTATTTATTTCATTTCATTAATTTTGTTTTCTCTTCTTTTCTTTCTTTCGTTCTTTTTGAGTCGGGTTTCCATACAAAGTGACTGCTGATTCCTCTGTTGACCTTCTGTTTTTTCTACACTCAACACACACTGATGACCGTCATTTTTTTCTACATTCAACACACACGACACTTCCCGCAAAAAATAAACACACTATACACCTATAATGTAACAAATTGGGCATTTTTCGAGTCTGTTTGTTATATTTACGTCACAAAATACATTTCTAGCCATTTAATAGATATAACTTAAATTTAAATTGCCGATACATACAATTATTCCCTGATGTGGGTTGAACAATCATATTGTTGGACTTTGTTGGCGCCGACACTCGCAGCACCGCTTCTTTTTCTACCTCACAACTCTCTCTTCTCTCATGTATCTCAAGAACACACACACGGACACACCTCACCGGTGAGAAAACTAGCTTTGCTTTGGTCTCCCGGTGAAAGCACATACGCTACATCTTTTCTTCCAGCCCTCACGGCCTCTGCCATTTCTCATTGTCTTGATATGCAACATATATACAACAGGGTAGGCCTCATGCACGCACTTACTAGTCGGCAGGTTCGGCCACTAACACCACGTAACACACGCCCAACTAACTATCCAGTAATCTCTCCCAGCTAACAACTTATCCGTGCAGCCACTAACTAACCCATCCATGCATGCACTTGACTCGGCTAAACACAAAATACTATTGCAGCTTGCATGCACACACATGAACACATCTTTATGTGTCCACACTGCCGCAGCTACTGCTACATGCATTACTTACAAACAAATATGCAGATACATCATGACAAGATTAGTGCTAACAGACTTTAGTATATGCTTAGTGACGAAGCTAAATCCGGCAGACCTCCTGGTAGGAGATCCTAATTAAGCTAGGCGTCTAGGAACCATAAGGAAGATACTAATCTTGCATCGAGCACTACCAATCAAGCTTTAACCATTGACTTCCACATGGCAACACACTGGCTAGATCCAATCATCGATCACCTATAGCTTGTTGGCACTCACTCGTTCCTCCTTGAGTCACCCAATCACGTCTAATCTCTGGGAATTCACCCGCAACCGATCTTGTTCCTCTTTTTTGTCCACGATGTCGAAGCAGTAGGCACATATGCTTTCTATCATTTGAGGGGCACCAGGTCTATGAAACCCGTAGCCCATGTTAGGCATGCTGATAGTGCCCTGACATGGGCTGCGTGTTGTGGATAGATTGGCTAGGTCCAACAAGTCCTCGACTATGTTTCAACCCTTAGTGCAGATTTGATCTGCATTGACTCGGCGTCACTCTCGGCTGCTATTGTAGCGTTGCAACTAATGAAAAATTGTTGTAATAAGCCGAGTGTGAGACAGTTTGCCGAGTATATTCTGTCGAGCACTCAGCACAGCCAGCAAAACCAAGTATCAATAATAAACACTGCACAAAATTTATGTGAAAACAGAAACAGACGGTGAAGCAACACTATAAGCGTCTTCTGACATGCACTCGGCAAAGAAGGTGGCATGTGTCCACCGTCACTGCAGTTTGACGTGACGTAGACAATGCGGTCACCTTTGCCGAGTACCTTCTCACAGGGACTCAACAACGAAGTGTTCTTTCTATTCCTTTCTATTCTTTATTTTCTTCTCTTTATTTGTTTTCCTTTTCTTTCTTAACTTCTTTGAGGTTCTCTATTTCTTTCATTTCATTGATTTTATTTTCTCTTCTTTTCTTTCTTTTGTTTATTTTTTGAGTCAGATTTCCACACGAAGTGACTGTTGCTTCCGCTGTTTTTTTTGCGATGAGTTGCTTCCGCTGTTGACCAGCAGTTTTTTCTACACTCAACACACAATGTTGACTTTCAATTTTTTCTATATTAGACACATTCACTAGTGGATCCCGCCAAAATGTGACAAGCACCCCACTGCTCGATCTGAGACCTCCTGCAGCTTCCTACCCAGGATGCCGATGCTCTACCCCATGGCTCTCATGTCATCACCGTGATGTCGTGCTGCTGGAGGCCGTCACATCCCGGCGCCATTGCTTGACTGGAAGTCTCGCACCTTCCGTTGGACAAGATTGTAAATGAGGAGAAGGTACCGCTGCAGCCAGGGGCGGACCTAGAAACTATTTTAAGTGGGGCAAACAATAGGAGTGGGGGCACACTTTGTACAAATTTACATAGTTTTGACAAAAATTCTGTAATTTCAAAGAAATATAACTGAAGTTTCATATTTTGAGTGGGGTCCCAGGCCCCCACTCCCATGAACGTGGGTCCGCCCCTGGCTGCAGCGTCTGCTCGTAGATCTTCGCAACGCAGTGCCTTTGAGCAGAGGCAAGGAAGGTGTGGTGTTTTCTAGGGTTTCCCCCTTTGCTCGTAGGAGCGACACAGGAGGGAGGTTTATGTGTTTGACTGGTGAGCACTTTATGCAAGATCTGGACACAACATCTTTACAGCTAAACCAAAACCTAGAAATCTACTCCAGTTGCTGTACTTCCTCTCATCCATTAATTGTCGCTGATTTAGTGCAACTTCATTACCACAAATATTAAGATGGACCCGAAGGAGTAGTATATTATGACAGTTGTGGAATGGACCAAGCCGAAACTAGTTATGAAGCTTGAGAAACACATATGAGTTATGCTATTGTGCGAGGCAGAAGAGCACATTTGTGCATGGGAAAGTAGTAGGACGCACCCGAGTGCATGTGCTTCTAAGTATGTGTTAATTCTCATATGACCATCATATACAAGACATGCACCACCATATAAGCATTTTAATCATAAGTTCAGTATAACATTTTGCACGGATCACTTTTGTATCTTGTGCATCTCTTTCTCACAAACCACTAAATATATTACAGGGATTAGGAGGCATCAAGAAAAAGACAATATGGATAGCCCGTCAGTGAAGATCGACCAAATTCTGAAACAGCACGATGTGCCAAAAAATGACCAGGGTGGCCATCAACACTTGCTCCCTTACTACCACCACAGTAGACTCACAGACACCTTCCAGAAGTCACACCTACATCCAGGCTGCAGAGAAGTGCCCGCACCTCGTCACAGCGGACGTGCTCGGCAAGGCAGGGAAAAGAACAAGTAGTCTACGTGACACATCCTGCAGTGGCGGCGTTAGTGTGGGTTGTAACAGGGGTCAGCCCATATTGGAGTTGTCCTAGGAAGTATACCTGAGGATGATGGCGCGGGGGGGTGGCTTGCAACCTCGGCGTTGTATGTCTGCAGGAAGAACATGGCTGTGTCTGGCGACGATCTCACCACCAAGGTGTGCCTATGGGTGACGATGGTACACGAAAAGAAATGGTGGTGCACGTACGTACACGTATGTGACTGCAAAAGGCTCCACTTATCTGGTGTTAGACAAACAAATCAGTGAATCAATAATGTTGAAGCAGCCATGCAATAAGTAGTATTTCTAACTCATGTTAGTAATAATTATTTGTTGTCACCTAAGCTCCACTCCACTAATATATGTATAGATTGACTATTCATCACCCAGGATACACAATAAATTATTCTTCACCCGAGGTAATTTTACAATCCTTTTATAAATTAATTATATTTGGAATACAATTAGTTACACTAGTCATCAACTCGTGCTCCTGCACGGGCTAGCATTTTTATGAAAAATTTAATTTGTACATAGAAAGTTTATATTAGTATTGTTTTGTTTGAATATTTTACAATCAAAAGTACAACATAGTCAAAATATAATTTTGTACTTATCTATACCTATACTAATTCTAGACTCTCTAGAAATTCCCATGTTAATCAGATTTTATGAGCCGTTAATCTGGTGGGACCAAGTTATTACGGCGTAGATTAACCCTTATAAATCTCAGGTTTTTTTGTGCTTAGCTCAACCATAAAAGTCCGAAAATTATTAATATGTTGTAGAACAAATCTGCTGTAAAAGAAATTACTTTGAAACCCATCCTATCACGTGTGTAGGAAATAAAGCCTTTCAAAAAGGAAACCTAAATAGATAAGGCCTCTACCCTCTTTTCCTCTTCCCATGAAAAAACAGCCTAAACCACAACACCCCTTGCGGAGGATTCCCTACGCTAGACGGGTTGTGGTCGATCTGCAGGATAGCGATGTTCGTCCTGGACAGATCCCCCCTCGCCTACAACTATGATTTGCTGGGTCCTCGACAGACCGTCATCCCCGTTGCATCTGCAAACTGCAGGATGGTGTCGCTGCCAGACTGCAACCCTGATCCACCGCGTTTTCAATAGACAGTCATCCTCGCTTGCATCGGAGTTGAGGTGTTGTTGCCAGTTTTCTTTTTGTGCGGTGGTCATCCACTAAAGCATGAAGGCCCGACGGTACTGTTCCTCAACATGGAGATCTGGTGGTGTTGCTTCTCCTCGGCACCTTGGAACGATCTGCTATACTATCAGGCGTGAGGCGAGCTACCAAACTTCAGGCGCGTAAAGAGCGCAAAGCCAAGAGCTATATAATATCACACTATTATGTATGTATCCTCCTTCTCATAGGACCCTCAATTTGTTTTGTTCGCTCAATCTCTAGATATTTATAGGTTTATTCCTATTTTCTTTTTTCAGATATTCTGCACCACGCAGGAGACATATTATATGTTTAAGTGGTGTAAATGTACTATATATACGTGCAAGAATAGTAAATATGTTTGTGACTATACAAGTACTAACAAAATTTTGAACTATAATCTTATAGTTCCTGCAGCATGTGGTTTGTTTTTTGTTTTTTAGTCTCCAACAATATTTGGATGAATTAGGATATCATCTATATAGATGGAACAGTCTGTAGCAAGCAGCAGTCAGATTTGTTAGTTTTCTCATATTATACTTGGATCTGATTTCTATTTTTTCAGATTCTATTCCTAAATGGCTCATGGGTACACGTCCCTTTTTCAGGTTTCTTTCTCAGATTTTTTCTTCTCCTGATAGTCTATTCACTGAATATAATAATCTCTTTTCTATACGGTTTCTAAAGTGTATGATTGCTTTTCTTCCAGGGTTATTCTAGCCATGCCTTGGCTTTCACTTAGATGGACAAGAGTCGGTTCTTCAGTGAGACGCCTAACTATAAGTTATTGTTTGACCAGTTGTGAGGTGTCTCCTAGGCACTGAATGGATGTTCATGATGTTGATCTATCTAAATATCATGTGGTACACAGTCAAGAAATGAGCAGTAGGATGGTTGGTCCCAAACTAAGGTTAGTCTTAGCATGGGATCACTGCCGAGATTTCTATCGCTCAATAAGTAACACCATTGCTTACACCAGGTTAGAGAAGCTTCCTTTTGAAAGTTTCATCTTTTAGCTTTGGAAGTTTTAAATATTGAGAACGGTAGATTGTGCAATTTCCATTTCTTTGATAGTAGGTGACATACAAGAACACCCTTGATGTATTACTTTCTTTATTTTTTCTTACAAAATTCATGAAGTGGTTTCTTTTTTATTAAAATAATGATAACGCTGAGTTATCAATACAATTAACCATGGGACCCAGACTTAAACGCTAGAACATATAAACTTGGCAAGCCATGAAGTTATTAAATAGGAAATCATACTTACTGATTGTGCTATAAAATAATGACTGCTACACCCAAGTTATAATAGTTCAACACGATGATTGCCTAGGAGTTTGGGAATGTGACTTTGTCAAAGAGGACACAAATTTAACATGTTCTGTTGATTGACCCTACAGTATCAGCACACAAGATAGATGAACATTAAGATTTCATTCAGCCAAAAAAAAATTCTAAGTTGAACACGATAAAGATTTTTGATGTGTGTTAACCAGTAGACAAATTCTAGCTACATAGCAAAGTGAAGAGCCTTATATTTAATTAGTAGTTTGGCCTTTTACTATTCCCTATTTTGTTGGGTAGTAACTATTTTGATCGATACCACAAGAAGATCATTGACGTAATTCAAAATCAGAAATATTGCGGTTTGCTTTCATAGGCTATTTGCTTTATGTAGTTCCCATTATTTAATTCTACAACAAACGCTTTCCCATCTAAACTTTTCAATTCCTTCTCATTCCTACCACTACCGTAGTGTTGTTTTCTATTACAGGAGGTTGCACATATTGTGGCAAACACAAACACCAGCCCATGGGAATGCACATGTTCACAATTATGTTAGGTTTTGGATGGCGTGACATGATTCTGATCAATGAACTATTTGCTCTTCTAACCAACATCAAGGTAAGATGAGTTTGATTTATCTTTTTTCTTGCTTTATCTCTTTGTTGTTTAGTTATTTCATGAAATAAGTAGAACGCAGTTGTGGCACATTATTTCATCATAAAAGCATGTACACCACAATGTATTTATACTGCATATTTTTATTTTAGTCTTTTTGCCTAACAATTCGATATGTCTCATTATTTTCATTTGTACTTACACATGAATGGAAAGAAGACAGAAGGACATGTGAAAATTACTAGAAATGTTTTTTTGGGTGTAGCTAAACAATTAGATGGGTGTGTGAATCAAGATTAGATGGATGTTCAATCACTAGATCACTCCTACCATTGTGTGCATACTATCGAAATGTGATGATGGGGATGACAAGTTTGTCGGGCTGATGTCTGATGACAACACAATGCAGGAGTTTTTTAGCGGTGGCATAGCAATGCTGATGCAGTGTACAGCGTCAAATTATCAAATGCCATGACATGAGAAATTATTTGGATGGATGCGAGCACTACTATATATTGTCCTACTATGAAGAAGTTATTTTGCTGTTTCTGATCAAGATATTGTTTAATAAGGAAATCCTTCTGCTTCTGAACAAATCCATGTGGCAACTGCCATTGTTCATCAAATATAGTTCCTGAAGTGATCTGATTGGACTTCAAGTGTGTAGGTTTGGTGAGATAGTCATTCCCTTTATTCCATGCAAGTCCAACATACATATAGTCAATTAGTACAATTTTAATATGAATATGTTTGTGTGGGTAATGACAATGTTGTAGTGTGAAGAAACATAAAACATATTAATCCCAAAGCTTGATGTATTGATATAGTGGGGAGCGGAATAAAAGAATATGCACTATTATTTAATTATAAAACAGTGTAGTTCTAGCATATTTATGCATGTAGAAAAAAATATCCTCCATTCGGGAGATGCAGCAACAAAGTTTATTAAATATTTACCCAATATACAAATGTACAACTTTCATTCCACGGCGGGAAGCAACATGTCCCTTGGTGTAAATTGGTTTCATATTGTCTCAAAATTATGTAACAGAGAAGTCACACTCAAATCTTGAACATAAGTTCGAGCTGTTCCAAATGGTGGCATGCTTAGTTCGGACTCATAAAAAACATAATAATTAGCACCTTAGCCCGTGCAAGTGCACGGGTTGACGACTAGTTTTCATAGTGTATAATATATGATATTTCCCAACTTCCTAATATGAGTATATTCATAACACTGTGGATCACCTTATATCTTTGAAATTTTTGCATTACGTATTGTGCCACAACAGAAAGTGGTGATGCCATTATGTATATTTAATGGCTCAAGAGTTCGGTAATTCTTAAATACATTGAAAATGTCTTTTCATCAAGTGACACCATTATTATATTTTACGGCCCAACTTTTAGACGGTTTGGGATTTTTGTTTTTTATAGTATTTTTTTATTACATGTATTTGACAAATAGATTTAGAACTTCTTTGACATTGAGTTTTTCAATATTTCGAGGAAAAACTGTTTGCATGTCACATACATATTGAGAAGTATATATATATGTAAGTGTGACTCAATTACATGGGTGATTTGCATGGTACTCATGCGTAATCTATCTGATTGTGTGTGTATGTGTTGTTTTTTGGATATTATAAAATTTCAAAAGTAAAATATAGATGTTTGCTTTAATTATTTGAACTGGCCTATTCTAAAACATCCCCTAAAATTATTGGATGACCACTTATAGAATTTTGAAAGTTTGTTTGTCCATTCTTGAAAATTCATCCTTATGAACATCCAAACCGATTCGCTGGAAAAAGTAATGGCAATTTCTTTGGCTACTACTAAATTTCCTTTTTACTTATTAGTTAACTGCTCTTCATTCTCACGAATTCATCCTTAAATATCTTAATTTTGAAACTTAATCTACATGCCCTCACTTCTGAAATAAACGGACCTCTTATGCACATGCACTGTTTAGCAATTTTGATGAAATATATTCCAGGATTTTCAGTTACATGTATTTTTCAGATAGATTCATAACTTTTTTAACACCGAAGTTTTTAATATATTCTGAAATACAACATGCGTGATCGGTATAGTACATGAGTATGTGTGAGTATATGAGTATGTGTGATTTATGTACATGCGTGATCGGTATAGTACATGCATATAAGGGTTGTGATTTTGTGCATGGTGATTTTTTGTTTCAAAAAAATTCACATACCTAGATGCATGTATGCACAACCTAAGTGTGTCACGCATGCAGGGATAGCTTTATGTATACGTTTCTAGAAGAAAATAGTTAATTCTTTTTATATGAATATAAAATATATTTTTAATTTGGTAGGTGATTTTACATCCACGTTTCCTAGTTTACCACTTATGGACTCTTTGGACCATATAATTTTCCTTGTAAATGCACGCACTACTAAACAGAATGAATAGAGTTTGCATATCTTGTTTATTAAATGGGACTGGTACGCTTACGTCGGCGGACTGGTACGCTAGGATCGGTTGCGTACAGGAAGAGGAAAGGGAGAAGGAGTTTGTTGAGATTACAATATCTATCTCTAATTCTAACAAAGTGAAGACAAAAAGTCTGCTCTAAAACTAAATCAAAACCTAGCTAGGAAGCTACTCCAATTGTTGTACTCCTTAGTGTAGCGACAAATTAATAGGTGGACGAAGCCGAAACCATTTACAAAGCTTAAGACACACATGTGAGGTATATGCTAGTGTAACACCACGCCGAAGAGCATATTTGGTCCACAGAAAGTAGTTGGAGACACCAGAGTACATGTGCTCCTAAATATTTGTTCATTATCATATGACCATGATATATAGGCATGCACAACAACATACCAGTCTTAGCATTCATAGTTTACTATTATAACATTTTGCGTCGATCACTTATATTTGTGCTTGTCTCTCACAAACCACCACCATATATATTTTGAGATTAGGAGGCATCAAGATAAAAACAGTGTGGATTACCCATTCGCCAAGATCCATGAACTGCTGAAGCAGCACCATACACAAAAACCATGCCCTGGACCGTCCCGAACGGATGCTCCCTGACTACCACGGGCGGAGCATACTGCTGGAGCCGTCCTACCCAGTGTCCAGGCGGGCTTGTGTGGGAGTGACCCGATCAGCAAGAGGGAATTGATTGTTTTGCGTGACAAACCGACCACTAAGGACTTGTTGGTTTAAGCCACTGCCCGAATGGATTGAAGTCGATTGGACGAGATTTGTGGAAAATTTGACCTAAATGGGATTTGATCCCTGCCAATATCTGTCAATCCCCCTCGTTTGTCATGGAACCGAACAAGGCCTAAGGTGACGATGGTGTACGGATCGGGTGTTGCTACAGAAAGAAATCAATGAATGTGTCGTGTGTAAGCAGCCACACAATAAGGAATATTTAAATCAAGCGAGAAGTAATTAATTTTTTAGACGAATAAGTTGCACTTAGTAAATCAAGCGAGAGGAGAGATTGGATCCACATACCTTTGTAGATCACTACGCGGAAGCGTATATAACGAGGTTGATGTAGTCGAACATCTTCGCGATACAAATCGCAATCCGTCCCGCGATCCCATCATGATTTGTGCCGCGATCTCATCACAATCTAGTGCCGAACGGACGGCACCTCTGCGTTCAGCACACGTACATCTCGATGACGATCGTCGCCTTCTTGATCCAGCAAGAGGGGCAGAGAGGTAGCTAAGCTCTCCGACAACCTTATGGCGTGGCAGCGATGGTGGTGGAGCTGAACCGACAGCGCTTCGCCGTGCAGTGCCGAATCTATTCTAGAGGAAGAACGAACTAGAGGGAGGGAGAGGGGCTGAGCCTTGGATCGTGTGTAGGCTTCCCTCTCTCCCCTCTATTATATATAGGAGGGAGGAGGAAGGGGTGGCACCCTAGGGTTTCACCTAGGGTTGGCCGGCCGCACCCAAGAGGAGGAATCCTCCTCCACCAAGGGAGGTGGAGTCCTACTCCTAGTAGGATTCCCTCCCCAATTGGCCTCCTCCCACCTCTTTGGTGCAAGGGCCTTTAGGGCTGGCTGCCCAGCCCACTAAGGGCTGGTGCGCCACCTCTTAGGACCATGTGGCCCCTGGGGTAGGTGTACTTCTCCCGATGGACCCCCGGAACCCATTCGTCATTCCTGGTACACCATCGGAAATGCCCGAAACCGTTCCGGAGCCCAAATACCCTCTTCCTATATATCAATATTCGTCTCCGGACCATTCCCGAACTCCTCGTGATGTCCAGGATCTCATCCGGTACTCCAAACAACCTTAGGTCACCAACATACATAACTCAAATATACCGAAACATCACCGAATCTTAAGTATGCGGACCCTGCGGGTGCACGAACTATGCAGACATGACCGAGACACTCTCCGTTCAATAACCAATAGCGGCACCTGGATGCCCATATTGACTCCTGCATATTGTACGAAGATCTTTATCGGTCGAACCTCTATGTTAAGGATTCAGTTAATCCCGCATACTATTCCCTTTGTCCATTGGTATGTTACTTGCCCGAGGTTCGAATGTTGGTATCTCTATACCTAGTTAAATCTCGTTACTGGCAAGTCTCTTTACTTGTTCCGTAATACACAATCTCCTGACAAACTCTTTAGTCACATTGCTTGCAAGGCTTGTTGTGATGTTGCATTACCGAGTGGGCCCCCGAGATACCTCTCCGTCACACGGAGTGACAAATCCCAGTCTTGATCCATGCCAACCCAACAAATACCTTTGGAGATACCTGTAGAGCAACTTTATAGTCACCCAGTTACGGTGCGATATTTGATAAACACAAGGCATTCCTTCGGCGTTCGGGAGTTGCATGATCTAATGGTCATAGGAATAGATACTTTGACATGCATAAAACAGTGGCAATAAACTAACACGATTATATGTTACGTTCATAATTTGGGACTTGTCCATGACATCATTCTCCTAAAGATGTGACCCCATTATCAAATGGCAACTCATGTCTATGTATAGGAAACCTTGACCATCTTTAATCAACAAGCTAGTCCATTAGAGGCTCACTTGGGATAGTGTGTTGTCTATGTATCCACACATGTATTTGAGTTTCCAATGAATACAATTATAGCATGGATAATAAATGATTATCATGAGCAAAGAAATATAATACTTCCCCGTCTCAAAATAACTGTCTCAAGCTTAGTACAATTTTGTACTAGAGCTAGTACAAAGTGAGACACTTATTTTGAGACGGAGGGAGTAATAACTAATTTATTATTGCCTTTACGACATATTTTCAACAGCCGGCCCCCATCGCCCCCGCAGGTCCGCTGGCGCCCACCACCATGTCTCCCGCCGGCCCCGGCCTCACCGACCACCACCTTGCCTGCCGACCATTGACTCTCCCCGCGCCCCTATCGACCCCAGCCGCGGCCTCATCGCCCCCTAGACCTCTGGCTCCGGGCCTGTCGCCCCCAGCCTTGGCCTCGTTGACCTCGTTGCCCCCACTGGCCCCGCTGTCCCATGCTGCTGCTCTAGTGAGCACGGGCATAGTGGATGGTGGCAAGGAGGCAAGGCGTGCTGGATCTCGGGCTACTACACCACCCACTCCTCTCCCATAATTTTTTCGTGTGTAATAAATCAGAAAGGTGATGATGTAATATGTGCAAATAGAGTAATTTTGTATATTGAAATTGTTCATTTTTTCGTTGATTCTTGAATGAAGTGTTGATCGATCCAATGTTGTTCGTCATCGTCAGTTCGTGGTCGCCTCTGCAAATGTTGGTTCAGAATTTTTAATAGAAAAAACCTTTGCCATCTGTGTTTTTATAGGCTGGCGACAAAGATAGATTTTGGCTGACGGCAAATATACCTTTTTTGTGCCGTCTGTTATTATATGACAAACGGCAAAGCCGCAGTTTTTCTGGCGGCAAAATCTTTGACGTTTTCATAATGAAATGCTGACGGCGAAGCCACAATTTAGATGGTGTCGAAATCTTTGACGTGTGTTATTATATGGCAAACGACAAAGCCGTAGTTTAGACTTTGCCGACAAGCTTTGCCATCAGTTGGCTAACGGCAAAATCTTTGTCGTCTGTACTTTCCCGATGACAAACTACCATATTCCTATAGTGGAAGTAAGTTTTGGAAAATAATCCAAACATGTGCAAGATTAAATGTTACAAAACGGCGGTTCCCATGTTGCGGCTGACGCATATTGCAGTGCGGACGATGTCTTTGGCTGTCAAGGAATCAAACGGTGTAAACGACATCTTCAGCGGTCGAGGCGGCGGACTTCGAGGAGGCTGATCCCACGGTGTAGACGGCGGCTCCGGCGTCAAGGTGGCTGCCATCGAGGAGGTGGCTGTCGACAAACAGATGACGGCTACTATGGCCGAGGCGGCGACTCTGACGATGCGGAAAGCCACCCCGGACGATGTTTGTTGTTCGCCAATGGCTTTTTAGATTTTTGGAAATTAACACATACCAGCTAGGTTTCGGTGGGGGCTGTGTTGGATAACATCATGCACAACAGTCGTGGGCAACCTATACTATCCGCCGCTCCTATATATGTGTCCTTTTTTGAACACGCACATACACTCATTCGTATGAACGCACCCATGCACATTCTTCACATATGAGCACCTTCGAGAGACTGAGCCTGCAAATCATCTTGAGATTTACAAAGTCATAGTAGGTGCCTTGTCATTGACGGGAACGTCTCCTTCCGCTGAAAGCATATCGCCGGAAATCCTGAAATAAATTCAAGAATAATGCAAGCATCAGGATTTAAACCCTAGTGGGTTGGGGATACCACTGTCCCTCTAACCATCCAACCACATGTTGGTTTACCTCCTATATATGTGTCATAGGTGGCAGCGCGGCCAAAAATAGTTGTGTTGGGCGACAAGTAAACCCGACACTAGAACCTCCGGTAAATTTAAAATCGCTTGTGCCGGGGCTTTGCTATTGGAGCCTGTCTCCATCACGGGGTCGTCCTCATCATCGGATACCTTGAGCGAGCTGGCCGACAAGCTATCTTGGATCCACTTGGCAAGGCGCCTCTGCTAGGCTGCGGCAAGGGCAACGACCTCATGCTTCATCTCCGTGGAAAGGCTCCTTCATAGAGCTTCGCTACCTGGAGCCATGGCTCATGCAATGCGAGAGAGGAGGATGGGGATCAACTTCTGTTGTAGCATGAAGTTAGCCGGGTGTGGCTGCCTTTAAATGGCGTATCGTGAGGCCAGATGCGTCGGGTGCGTCAATGCGCGGCGTCGTAGTGGATTTATCTATCGGTGAGCCTTCTTAATGGTAGCACACGAAGGGAGGCGACATTGAATGGGAATGGTAGATATTCTTCCCATTCCGTCCAGTAACACGTCGCCGGCAATGAATAGGCAAGGACACTGAGGACAAGGACACGTAACATGTGGTGCCCTCGGCCGGCGGGCCGTTTGAATGGTGGAGATAGTGAGAGGTCGTGTCTGATCCCGGCCCACTTCGATGTGGAGCGACACTCTATAGTGACATGAATGCGGCAGCTGGCCCCGGACGGGAACGCATGCAGACAAGGAAGGAGGGGGCGTAGGTGTATTCACACGCAGGTGTAGGTGCTGTCCAGACGCACACGCTAAGGTCCCACACGTTTGTGTCTAGTTTGCGGAAGAAAGTGCGTCTGAACCGTTCGATACATGTACGTGTTGGATGGCACAACGGATGCTTGCCAACAGATGCAGACGGTTTGAGGATAGCCGTAGAAGATGCCCTTAGTAGTAAAGATTACACTGACTGTCGACTCTTTAAACGTGTACGTTGAGGTTCCTCAAGACAGTTTTTAAAAGAGAAACAGTTTAAAAGAGAATCAGTTCTGATTCCGGTGACCATCTGCCGTTGCTGTTCTGATGATTGGTTGATTCGTAATACGGAAATTAATTACGCATGGTTTTACTACCAAAGATGCCTTCCAAGGTATGTCTTTTCACTTTGCTCCCAAACCAAATTTCTAATGAGATGTTTCTACAGTTCGGTTCACCAACGATGATCCTTTTATTGCTTACTTTTCTGTAAAGTTTGTAAAAAATCAATTCAGTTTATTACAACGTGTTCTCTTATTTTGGTTGCTGGGGTCAGTAAGTTCGTGGCAAGACTAACAAGGGAGATGCATGTTTGTTTTGGAAAGTGTAACAACAAAGGACATATTTTAGTGAAATCTGCTGTTTCTCTTCATGTAGGCCGCGATGTTTGGTTTGGAGTGCCGCATGATTCGGTAATAACCCCTATGAACATCACCGTTAATCGATAGAGTCCGGTGAAGTTCCCTAAAAAATGTATCCCTGTGATATTCTAGTGTTGGCATCTCAATCGTGAAGTGGGAATGCATTGTTCTGTCATCTGTGACGTGAACTCAAGAACGGGAATCTGAGTCGAATATTTTTTAATTTTGATAGGAAGGTTGGTCAAGTTAGATGATTTTGGGAGTACACAAATACAAACTTTTAGGTTATTTTGCCGTGCAAACTAATTTCTTCGCAGTAGTATTCCCCAACTATAAAGATTTTGCCTTCATGGATGTTTTGTAATCTTTTTTTCATTGATTTTGTTTTTCTTTCCAGCGTACTTGTTAATTAAAAGATATATCATTGTAAATACAGAACCAAAAGCATATGAACGGCTTGATTTGGCTCGGACAAACAACAAGCGATGCCCAGCTAACTTACCGAAGGATCTAACAACACTATACTCGACAATGCGATTGAGTACGTACTAGAAGATGAGTGGCACAATAACTAGACGTTGACACAAACAATAATACAGAAGGAGAGAAAGCTACACAGACCATGGGACTAAGTATGAAATCCATGGATTACTCCAACAATATCGTTCATTATTCGGATCAGATTGATGACCTAGCCAAACCGACTCTAAAGCAAGTTAACTTAGCTGCAGAGGAACGAAGACCGATTGATGAGCATTGCTGCTGGTGTCAGCCGCATGAGATAAGGGGGCAGAGGAGATAGTCCTTCCCGATCGCCGCGCTGATCTCACACAGGCAGATTATGTACTCATCGGATAAATATGTGCAACACGGCTTGATCAAATCTACATGACCCTCGAGGATCCCTGCTTTACAGTAAACTCCCATCGGAACGTCAGAGCAGCGAGATTCATGTGCCACCGCCACCGGCAGCAGCGCCAGGACCATCACAAGGACCGCTTCTAGCACCAGCACAGGCGCCGCTTCCTGGGATGACTTCATTGTTAGGTACCTAGCTAGAGGATTGATATATATCGATGGATGCTCAAGGTGGAGGATGCTTTGCTTTGAGCGTGAGGTGTATATGGTACTCTGGTATGTGAAGGATGGTTTCACCAGGGGTAGGGATCTGGCCATTTTATAGTCGATCCAGGGGAACCTCCACCGGCCCATATGGGATGACTGGATCGCCATCGATCCATGCACACACTACCAAGCACGTACGTACGCCATTAATGCCAAGCGTGAACCATTGACTTGCAGATGGCATCGCACTGACTAGATCGCATCGACGAGCACTAGGAATCTCACTTGTCGGTACTGGGCATTCATGCCTTCCTCACACAATCGAATCTAATCTCTGGGACAGCTTCTGCTTATTATTTTCTGTCCTCTCTAGTAGCAGAAGGCACAGCTGTTGTCCTCTCTAGTAGCGACAGCCCTGCGGAACATCATGAAGCAGAAAAGGCACGGAGACAGCGTCTAACATGCGCTACGTGTTGTGGATAGCACCAACAAGTGCTCGGCTATGTTTTCATCACTATGAAACGAAGTCTCGGTGCAGGTTGGGTCAGTCACTGACTCGGCTGTCACTCTCGGCTGCTATTGTGGCGATGTAGCACCGGCGAGTCTATGGGATGGACAGGATGGTCCAAGGATCATCCTGAAATTTCCGTATAGTGCTGGAATTTTATTCAATTGTTTGGGCCAGCCCAATATATAATTCCTAATAAATCCTAGAGGCCTACGCAGCCCATTTGTGCAACGCAAGAGGTGGAAATGTTTAGTCCCACATTGCTAGTTTAGTGGAAGTTGGACCTCCTTATAAGGGAGGATGTTTCCACACATATATGAGCTTGGGAACAAGACAGACATACACGCGCGTTGCTCCTCCGCTGCCCGCCTCGCCTCGTCACGACGCGCCGCGGGTTGCGGGAATGAGCCGGAGCCGCTTCAGCTCCCGTCGCTGGCCTCGCGCCTCCTTCAAACCATGAACTGCTTATGACGCCACTCTTGGCAAAACCTGAAGGAGATCATGATGCTCAACATGAGCTAGCTTTTCAGAAAATGGATACCTTGTTTAAGGCATCATCACTAAACTTCCTAGTTCGTGGAGGAACTTTGCTACCTTACTGAAGCACAAGAGACAGGAGTTTTCCGTTCGGGATCTCATTGGTACTCTTGATGTGGAAGAAAAGGAGAGAACAAAAGACACACGTGCTCGAGCTATTGGGGGAGGTTCTAGTGCCAATCTGGTACAGAAGAAAAACTTCCAGCCCCACAATTTCAAAAACAAGGGCAAGTTTGATGGTAAAGCAAAGTTCGATTGGAAGAACAAGGCTGTACAACACACCAACTTCAAGAAGAAGAATGACAAGAAGAAAGGTGTTTGTCATGTGTGCGGAGATCCTCATCATTGGGCACCTAACTGCCCTAATCGTTATGACAAGCGTCCACATGGGAAAGGCGGCAAGTCTGCTAATGTCGTCATTGCTGACACTGAAGTGGAGGATGTTGGGTATGGTATATTACCCACTATTCTTTCAGTATGTCATTTTCCTGATTGGTTAATTGACACGGGTGCTAATGTGCAGATATGCGGTGATATTTTCATGTTTTCATCTTATCAGTTCGCAGGGACTTCCACCGTCCTGATGGGCAACGGTTCACGTGCTTCTGTTCGTGGTGTTGGCACGGTCGATCTGAAGTTTACTTCGGGAAAGATCTGCGGCTGAAGAGCGTGCATTATGTCCCCTCCGTGAATAAAAATCTTGTTAGCGGATCTCTGTTGTGTAGAGATGGCTACAAGCTTGTCTTTGAGTCTAATAAATTTGTAATATCCAAGTACGGAACTTTTGTTGGTAAAGGCTACGAGTCATGAGGCATGTTCCGTTTATCCTTTTGAGACGTTTGCAATAAAGTTGCTAATCATGTTTACAACAATAGTGAATCAAATGTGTGGCATTCACGTCTTTGTCATGTTAATTTTGGTTGCATGTCGCGACTAGTCAAATTGAACTTAATCCCTAGCTTTAACACAGTCAAGGGATCTAAGTGTCAAGTTTGTGTGCAAGCCAAACAACCTCCTAAGTCTCATACGACTGCCGAAACGAGAAATCTTGCACCACTAGAGCTCATACATTCAGATCTATGTGAAATGAATGGCATTTTGATAAAAGGTGGAAAGAAATATTTTATGACACTAATTGATGACTCCACTAGATAGTGCCGAGTGTATCTTCTGAAGTCTAAGGATGAGGCTTTGAACTTTTTGAAGATCTATAAAGCTGAAGCAGAAAACCAAGTTGATCGAAAGATCAAGAGGCTTAGGTCCGATCGTGGTGGAGAGTATTTCTCAAATGAATTTGATTCTTTTTGTGCGGAACATGGTATAATTCATGAGAGGACGCCTCCCTATTCACCTCAATCAAATGGAATAACTGAAAGAAAGAACCGTATTCTAACTGATTTGGTGAACGCCATGTTAAATACATCGGGTCTCTCCAAGGCATGGTGAGGGGAGACGATATTGACTGCATGTCATGTCCTGAATCGAGTTCCTACAAAGAACAAAGAGATAACTCCATTCGAGGAATGAGAAAAGAAAAGGTTAAAACTCTCTTATCTACGAACCTGGGGTTGTTTGGCAAAAGTCAATGTACCAATCCCAAAGAAGCGCAAGCTAGGACCAAAAACCGTGGATTGTGTTTTTCTCGGATATGCTTTTCATAGCATTGGATATAGATTCTTGGTTGTAAAATCTGAGGTATCTGACATGCATGTCGGTACAATCATGGAGTCGAATGATGCAACTTTCTTTGAAGATATCTTTCCCATGAAGGATATGGCTACCACATCTAATCAGGAGATGCCTAATTCATCAAATCATGAATTAGTTACACTTAGTGAACCTATCATTTCGATGGAACACTTTGAAAATATTATGGAGGAGAACAATGAAGCTCCTACCAGGAGTAAGAGACAGAGGACTCCAAAGTCCTTTGGTGATGATTTTCTTGTGTATCTCATAGACGATACTCCCAGTTCTATTTCAAAGGCCTATGCGTTTGAAGATGCTGACTACTGGAAGGAAGCAGTCCGTAGTGATATGGATTCCATCTTGTCAAAGGAAACTTGTGAGATAACTGATCGTCCTTATGGGTACAAACCTATAGGATGCAAATGGGTATTCAAGAAGAAACTTAGGCCTGATGGTATTATCTAAAAGTACAAGGCACGGCTAGTGGCCAAGGGTTATACTCAAAAGGAAGGTGAAGACTTCTTTGATACTTACTCACCCGTGGCTCGACTGACCACTATTCGAGTACTACTTTCACTAGCCGCCTCACATGGTCTTCTCGTTCATCAAATGGATGTTAAGACTACTTTCCTAAATGGAGAGTTGGATGAGGAAATTTACATGGAACAACCAGATGGGTTTGTAGTACATGGTCAGGAAGGGAAAGTATGCAAGTTGCTGAAGTCTTTATATGGACTTAAGCAAGCACCCAAGCAGTGGCATGAGAAGTTTGAAAGGACTCTCACAACTGCAGGCTTTGTTGTAAACAAAGCTGATAAATGTGTGTACTATCGCTATGGTGGGGGCGAGGGAGTTATCCTTTGCTTGTATGTTGATGACATGCTGATTTTTGGAACAAATCCGAACGTTATTAAAGACTTCAAGGATTTCTTATCTCACTATTTTGAGATGAAGGATTTAGGAGTGGCTGATGTCATCTGAACATCAAGTTATTAAGAGACGAAGATGGTGGGATTACGTTGCCTCAATCTCACTATGTGGAAAAGATCTTGAGTCTCTTTGAGTATAGTGACTGCAAGTCCTCTCCCACACCATATGATGCGAGCGAGCTACTTCGAAAGAATCAAAGAATTGCTAGAGACCAATTGAAATATTCTCAGATTATTGGCTCGCTTATGTACTTAGCCAGTGCAAGAAGACCTGACATCTCTTTTGCTGTTAGCAAACTGAGTCGATTTGTCTCAAAGCCAGGAGATGTGCATTGGAAAGCTCTAGAGAGAGTTTTGCGTTATTTGAAAGGCACTGCAAATTATGGAATTCACTATAGTGTACATCCAAAGGTGCTTGAAGGGTATAGTGATTCAAACTTGATCTCTAATGTTGATGAGATAAAGGCCACGAGCGGATATGTATTCACTCATGGAGGTGGCGCTGTTTCTTGGAAGTCTTGCAAGCAAACGATCTTAACAAGGTCAATAATGGAAGCAGAACTCACATCACTAGATACAGCTACAGTCGAAGCAGATTGGCTTCGCCGGCTCTTGAGTGACTTGCCAGTTGTCGAGAAACCTGTACCGGGTATCCTTATGAACTGCGACAATCAAACTGTGATCACGAAAGTGAGCAGCTCAAAGGATAACATGAAGTCATCAAGACACATTTAGAGAAGGTTAAAATCTGTAAGGAAAATGAGAAACTCCGAAGTTATTGCATTGGATTATATCCAAACATCTAAAAGTCTTGCAGATCCGTTGACTAAGGGTCTATCACGTAATGTGATAAAAAATGCATCGAGGGAGATGGGTATGAGACCCACAATTTGAGTTGTTCACAGTGGTAACCTATTCTTTGTGATCGGAGATCCCGTGAATTAGATGTGGAAGACAAGTTGTTGGTAAACTGAGAGGAAAGTATCCTTATCATTAATAATACCACTTCATGAAGATGCAATACTTTCCTAAACTACATGGCAGGTTGATGTATATCTTAATATGTTCTAAGTGGCTTATTAAAGCAGAGATGTTATCCTGCAGAACATCTTTTGAAGAACATACCTATATGAGTCTGATTGTTAACGTCGCAATCTATGAGAGTAGGGTGCTCTCTAGTAAACTCATGAAAGGTCTCGGAGTATGATGCATAAACTCCATCCGCGGGGAAGTCCTACGGTAGCTTAGTATCGATCAAACCTCTGTGTGAATCTAGTTTCGTAGAAAACTTGCAGTTCAAGGCCTAGTCCACTGTTCAAGTTGCTTACTAGTGTAGCATAGAGTTCTAGGTGGAAGTTCAACTTAACAGTCTCAACTGCAGTATCGGTATATAAAACAGTGTTTTGGAACCAAAGGAAAATTTTGTGTGCCTCTGAGATCTGGTGGGGGATTGCTGGAATTTTATTCAATTGTTTGGGCCAGCCCAATATATAATTCCTAATAAATCCTAGAGGCCCATGCAACCCATCTGTGCAAGGCAAGAGGTGGAAATGTTTAGTCCCACATTGCTAGTTTAGTGGGAGTTGGACCTCCTTATAAGGGAGGATGTTTCCACACATGTATGAGCTTGAGAACAAGAGAGACATACACGCGGGCTCCTCCTCCACCGCCTGCCTTGTCATGACGCACCGCGCCGCGGGTTGCGGGAATGAGCCGAGCCGAACTAAATTTTTGCCACGCACGACTGGTATACGAATGTCCACTCGGAGAAGTTGAACGTGTTTGCTAGTGGATATTGAAAGCGAATGCTGCAGTTTCATCACTGCAGCCTGTTCGTTTCATATCCCGTGTTCTCTTCAGCTCCTGTCGCTGGCCTCTCGCCTCCTTCTCCTGCGCCTATAAAAGAGAGGTCGCTCCTCTCCAGAAGAACGCTTCAGAAGTTCCTCTCGCCACTGGTTCCTTTCTCTGTGCTGCTGCTACGTTCTTCCTCATCCCGTCTTGCGGCGTGCACCGTTCGTCGGGACAGTAGGCCTCCGAAACTCCGTCTCTTCGAGTCATGTACGGGAGAAGGGCGATAAGGCTTTTGGGGAGAGCTCAGCGCGACTACTGGCTTCCATCACGGACACTGACGATTTCTTCCCGGACGACGACTACTTCCCTGACGTCGACCACCTCTCTGGTAACATGGCCAACGACAACGCCAACTCCAATCCTGCTGCTGCAACTCAATACGTACTCATGTTCTTCTTTCAGTTTCTATCGCAACTTTTTGCTATAGTATATCTTCTAGATATGTACCGTGTCTGTTCATCACTTCCTATGGTACCTTGTCTATATACAACGGTTATGCATATGTTCTTTTCTAGATCATTTGTGCACCTGTCTTCTGTCATTTCATCTCTATATTGCATGTCTTCTTCCGTCCTAGTTATGATGGTTAGGTTTATCCTAGCTTTTCTTTTAATATAATTATTTGGTAAATTGCTCATATTTCCATCATATAGCATATATATCATAGAAAAAATGATATATTTCTATAAAGAATTACGTTTTTAGACCACCTTGTTATGTTGAGCTGGATCTGCCTACTGTTTTCGTCCCTATTGCCACCCTAAGTATGCTCTATGGTCCCTCAAAAAAAAAAAAGTATGCCCTACCGGCTTACTGTGATTTAAGCGACCAATACAAAACAGATAAAAAGAAACCAATGTGATCTCATGGAAATAATTGTGCTAGGTTAACTTAAAACTTCGCACACACACACACTAGCAGGGCGGACGCCCACGGGCAGCACCATAGAATGCATTTGTGTTTCTCTATCTATTTTTCTATTTAGATGGAGCGCATGATACTAGTGGATGAAGTCAAGGAGGAGGTGCCCTCCTCGACAGCTCTGTACCCCTCTCCTCCGCGAGTGTCAGGCGCACCATCTCCACATTGTTGCTATTCGAGGATGTTGGCTCAGATCCCTGTGACTCGTCAAGTACTTTGAGACGAGGCCGATGTCTCTAACCGAAGCTGACTTTCGGATGCGCAGCTAGCCGGTCCTTGCTAGAATGCCGTACGTCTGCGAAGCTAGCTGATCTCTTCCGCGTGGGCCCAACGATCCAACGGGCCCTGATCCATGCGCCCTGACCGGGGGCGCCCAACCCGTTATGGTTGGTGGCCCATGTGACCTGCGCTATAAATAAAGTTGTGGGGGCCGGGGCGTACGGTACGAGGTTCACCACGCCGCCAAACTCTCCACCGAAATCCCCTTCCGATCTAGGGTTTAGGGCAGTGCTCACGGAAAGCACCACCTTCGTCTACACCCTTCCCTCACGTCACCGACGACTCCACCGCACCGATGGCCAGCGCTGGGAGTTCAGCAGGCTCGGGATTAGGTGAGTACAAGGGTTACACCGGATCTATCTATGTCTAGTCGATCTACGGCTTCAACATTGGTATCATGAGCCGCTAGGCAAAGATCTATTCGGTTAAACAAAAGAAAATTTCCTCTTCCCCACCCCACATGAACTCTAGATGGGCAAGTACCGAAGATGGCCTACGGCCTCGTCGGAAAAGAAGCGCCACCGCAAGGCCGCGCCTATTCCTCTCGATCCCCACACGCATCGGCAAGCCGAGGTGTGGGGAAGAAGAACCTACCGCCGTGGAGGCAAAGTATGGATCTAGATCCAGCATGAAAACGAAGAAAAGGATCCACATGGGATCCAAAACAGAGGAAAAACCAAGAAAAAAGAAAGGGGAAGAGGAACATGCAAAGAAGAACAAAGATTCGCCCTGCGGATCCAATGACAACGAGGCACCACGGCCAACCCACTCGACGGCGACGCGCTCCTCGCAAGGGAACGCGCCACCGGCGAAAGGGGAGGCCACGACGCCATGCTTCTGTCTCTCTAACAAGGGAAAAGAAAAACGGATCAAGGCAGCGCGCGGCGCGGGGCTTTAGGCCACCACGACCGGCGGCCACCAAACCGCATAGGCCTCGAAAAGAACACGAAGGGGCCACAGCCGACCGCTCGACGGCGACGCACCCACCGCAAGGTGTGTGCGCAGCCGGCGAGAGGAGGACCACGACCCCGGCAAGAACCGCCACGGCAAAGGGAGGGTGGCGAGATCCGCACACGGTGCGGGACCTTTCGGTCGCCGCTGCCGGCGGCCACCACAAACCCCGGCAAGAGCCGCCACGGGAAGAGGGTGGAGGGCATGGCACGCGCGGCACGGGACCCATGGTCACCGCGGTCGGCGGCCAGCTCCACCTCGCAGCCACCACGGCAAGAAGAGAGCGCGTGGGGGCGAGATCCCGCGGCGGGAGGGGGAAAGGGGCTCGGCGAGGCTGGCGCGGTGGCGTTTGGCTGCCGCCGGCGCCCGCAAGAGCCGTGGAGCAGCTCAGCTCGGAGGGAGTCAGAGGCTCGCACGGGAGGGAGAGGGAGAAGCCAAAGGCGCTGGAGGGAAAGAATGGGTCGCTAGGGTTCCCCTGGCCGGCTCGGTGGTTTTGTTCTGGCGATCCCCACGGGGGGCCGTTGGATCTCCTGGACGGCCAGGATTACCTCGCGCCAAAACCCGAGGGGCGGCTCGGGCCTAACAGGCCGGCTAGAGGTGGCAAGGCCCCTCGGGCCCGAGTGGGAGCCAGGCCGAGGCCGGCCGACAGGCTCAGGCCACTGCCAGGTCGAAGGGCAGACCCAAGCCGACAGGGAAAATGCATCAAGCCGGCCGAGCCGGCTATTTTTTTGATTTTAAAGTTTTTTTTCAGCCACTGCCAGGTCGAAGGGCAGGCCCAAGCCGACAGGGAAAATGCCTCAAGCCGGCCCAGCCGGCTATTTTTTTGATTTTAAAGTTTTTTTTTTCAGTCCCTGTCCATTTAAGCAGATCTAAATGTGTTTTCTGAACATTTTTCTACGAAAATATGTTTAGAAAGAGGGAGAAAAAATGTTCAAAGTTTCTGTGAATATTTACAGAATTATTATATTATTTTTCTGTAAAGAAAAGTAAAAGGATTTTTGAGAATAAAATAGCTTTCTCAGAAAAGGAAAAGTTCATGAATTTTATAAAAGCATTAATAAAGTTCATGAATTTTATTTTAAATGTCAGAATTAATTTTCTGCAAAGTTAAGAGGCATATGAAATTTTATTTCACGTTTCCGCTGCTAAACGAAATATGGAATATGATCATGTTATTATTCTGACCAACGATGTATAGTAACATGATCATGTTGCATATTGCAAAAATGATGTATTTATTTCTATCATTTGCCCAACGGTAATGTAGATTAATATGCATAGGCAATTGTATGATTATTTTAACCAACGTTATTTAATGCATATGATTGTCGTACTGACTTCGCTTATTTGGTGATTTCAGGTGGTTCCATCTGATGAGCTGCCTCAAGGAAATTCCGACACTCAGAGGGGACAACTACTCTGAGTGGAGGAAGAAGGTGGACATGGCTCTCTACATTGCTGAGGTGTACTGGGTTCTGGAGGAACTACAACCAGTTGCACCTGCAGAACCAGTCAGAGAGGCTGATGAGGATGATGAGAGCTGGGACAAAAAAGCAATCAAGTTATGAAAAAGAGGTGATGTCCCACTCCATCCGCAACAGGCTATGGTTAAATGCCAACAAGAAATGTTTGACGTTTATAAAGAACACCATTGAGACCACCATAGTGGGCTCCATTGCTGAATGCCCTATGGCACAAGAAATGCTCAACAAGATAAATAGTCAGTTTACTGGCTCTTCTAAGACGTATGCCACCCAGTTGATCAAACAAGTGGTGACAGAGAGCTACCATGATGGTGGCCATGGCATAAGGGAGCACATCATTAGGATGAGCCACACGGCAGCTAAGCTAAAACCTATAGATGCGGATTTGGAGATCAAACCAGCTCTCCTTGTCCACCTGGTTATGGCTTCGTTGCCTAAGGAGTTCGAGACCTTTGTAGTCAACTACAACATGCAGCCCGAGACTTGGGATATTGAAAAGGTCATCGCAATGTGCTCACAAGGAGAGGATTAAGGCTTCACATAGTGGTTCTCTTAACTATGTGAAGGAAAAGAAGAAGGGTTTTCCGCCCAACAAAGGTTCTCCCTCCAAGCCACAGGGCAATGGCAATGGCAATGGCAATGGCAAAGCTCCTATCCATTATCAGCATAAGCCCATTCCAGTAGACAGGGAAACTTGTGTCGTCTACTGTAAGGAGAAAGGGCACTACAAGAAGGATTGCCCTTTTTTTTCTTCTAAAGACCTTCATGGCTAAGAGAGGTAAAGATATAGTTTCTTTTGTTAATGAATCCTTGTATACAAAGTTTACGAAATCTACTTGGTGGATTGACTCAGGAGCAACTGTTCATGTTGCAAATTCTTTCCAGGGATTCAGTTCGACGATAACTATGCCAAGAAATTCAAGAAGAATTGAAGTTGTGAACAGTGTCCAAGCCGAAGTTGAAGCTGTAGGTGACGTCTCCTTGGAGCTAGCCGGTGGTTTCAAACTTCTGCTGAGGGATGTGCTTTTCGTACCTTCATGTAATAGGAACTTAATAAGTGTTTCATGTTTAGACAAAGACGATTATCAATGTTTCTTTGGACATGGCAAATGTGCCATTTGGTCTCATAATGATTATGTTGGGAATGCATTTCTCCATGACGAGCTTTATCTATTATCACTATGTGAAAAAGCTCCCTTTGTATTGAATGTGAATGAACAAAGTACTTCGTCGAACAACGATCAAAAGAAAATAAAGAGAACTCACGACTCCTTGAAACTATGGCACTGCCGATTGGGCCATATTTCCAGGGGGAGAACAGAAAGATTAATAAAAAACGAGATTCTTCCAAAGTTGGAGTTCTCAGACTTAGAACAATGCGTGGATTGCATTAAAGGAAAATATGTAAAACAGATAAAGAAAGGAGCAAACCGAAGCGTCGAAACACTGGAAATTATCCACACTGATATTTGTGGACCGTTTCCGGTGAAAAGTGTGGATTGTTATGATTCATTCATAACGTTCACAGACGATTACTCCCGCTTCGGTTACATTTATCCAATCAAAGACCGACATGAAGCATTGGATAAATTCAAAATATTCAAAGCTGAAGTTGAAAATCAGCTTGATAAAAGGATTAAGATAGTGAGGTCTGACCGTGGGGGGAGTACTACGGTCGACACACTACATATGGCCAAGTCCCTGGACCTTTTGCAAAATTCTTGCAGGAGACTGGCATTGTTTCCCAGTATTTGATGTCGTGCGAGCCTCAGCAAAATGGAGTAGCTGAAAGGCATAACCGTACTCTCATGGATATGGTACGCAGGATGATGAGCCACTCAGACCAACTGTTGGGATTGTGGATGGAGGCGCTTAAAACCGCCATTCACATTCTCAACAGAGTTCCAAGCAAGTCGGTGCCCAAAACACCGCACGAGCTCTGGACAGGAAGAGTGCCATCCCTACAACACATAAGAGTGTGGGGATGACCTGCTGAGGCCAAAATGTTTAATTCAAATCTTGGAAAGTTAGACCCGAAGACAGTGAGTTGCCATTTCATTGGCTACCCTGATAAGTCAAAAGGTTTTCGTTTCTACTGTCCAGACAGATACACAAAGTTTGTGGAAACGAGACATGCTGTCTTCTTAGAGGATGAGATGATGAGGGGGAGCCTGGCAGCTCAGAAAATTGATCTTGAGGAGAAAAGGGTGTATGCACCCATTCCGATGATTCAAGAGCCATTTTTCTCACTACCCGCTGTAACTCCAACCATGACAACTGCGGGAGAAGACCCAGAACCTGTCCTTCAGGAGCCGACTGAACCCGTTGTTGATCATGAATTGCAAGTACAGCAAGAAATAGTAGAAAGTGTGCCTGACAATGAGGTACTTAGAAGGTCTAATAGAACAAGGAGACCTGCTATTTCTACTGATTATAAAGTATACAACACGGAAATGGCTCATATGAAAGGTGATCCCACCACATATGAGCAGGCCATTAAAAGCCCTCACTCATCAAAATGGATAGAGGCAATGGAAGATGAGATGAAATCGATGAGTTTCAATCATGTTTAGGACTTAGAGATTATTCCTAAAGGAGCAAAGACAGTAGTCTGCAAATAGGTCTACAAAACAAAGTATGACTCTAATGGGAATGTAGATAAGTACAAAACCCGACTTGTGGCAAAAGGATTTACACAAAGAGAAGGGATAGATTACAATGAGACCTTTTCTCCGGTCTCTTGTAAGGATTCCTTCAGAATCATAATGGCACTAGTTGCTCATTTTGATTTAGAGCTGCATCAAATGGATGTAAATACGGCGTTTCTAAACGGTGATTTAGAAGAAGATGTCTACATGAAACAACCCAAGGGTTTTATCATGGAAGGCAAGGAAGATCTAGGTTGCCGTCTAAAGAAATCCATTTATGGGCTAAGGCAAGCCTCTAGACAGTGGTACATCAAGTTCAATGATACCATTAAAAGATTTGGATTCCAAGAAAATGTTGAGGATAATTGCATTTATGCTAAGTTTAAACATGGGAAATATATTTTCCTAATCTTGTATGTGGATGATATCTTGCTTGCAAGCAATGGTATTGGTCTACTACAAGAAAGAAAGAAGTTTTTATCCTCACACTTCGACATGAAAGACCTTGGTGATGCTTCATATGTTTTGGGCATTGAAATTCACCGAGACAGGAAAAATGTAGTCTTAGGACTCTCAAAGAAAGCATATTTAGAGAAAGTTCTCCAAAAGTATAATATGCATAAGAGCAAAGCCACACCTGCTCCCATAGTCAAGGGCGATAGTTTTGGGAAATATCAATGTCCCAAGAATCAGTACGAGCTCAATGAAATGAAAACAGTACCGTATACTTCGGCTATTGGAAGTTTATAGTATGCACAAGTGTGCACAAGCCCTGACTTAGCTTTTATCACCGGGGTACTCGGTAGAGATCAAGAAAATCCAGGCCAAGAGCACTGGAAGATGGCATAGAAAGCTTTGCGTTATGTGCAAGGCACAAAGGAAATCATGCTGACATACAGGCGATCTGATTCCCTAGAGATAAAAGGGTACTGAGACGCCGATTTTGCGGGAGATAGAGATGATAGAAAATCCACGTCTGAGTACGTGTTCACTTTCGCAGGGGGAGCTATTTCATGGAAAAGCTCTAAACAGACCATAGTTGCATCGTCTACGATGCAAGCAGAGTTCATAGCATGTTTTGAAGCCACCGGGCAGGTGATATGGCTAAAGAAATTTATACCCGACTTAAAAGTGGTAGATTGTATCCACAAGCCACTAAAGATATACTGCGACATCTAGCCCGCAGTATTCTATGCTCAAAGCAACAAGTTCAGCAATGCTACCAAGACAATAGATATAAAGTATTATGTTGTGAAAGATAAAATCCAGGATCAAACTATAAGTCTCGAGCATATAAGTACGGAGTACATGCTTGCGGATCCGCTAACGAAAGGCTTACCACCCAGTGTGTTCAAGGAACACTTAGCCGGCATGAGTTTGATGGTAAGCCTATGATTCCTGGATAATAAGAGGAGAATTTGTTTCAAAACATGCTCTACACGCCTATATGTGATGGGACAAATAAAAAGTATAAAGTCAAAGTAAAAGTTGAGATCAAGGGGGAGAATGTTAGGTTGATCTCTTCCGCGTGGGCCCAACGGCCCACCGGGCCCTGATCCATGCGCCCTGATCGAGGCGCCCAACCCGTTATGGTTGGTGGGCCCCTGTGACCTGCGCTATAAATAAAGTGGTGGGGGCCGGGGCGCACGGTACGAGGTTCACCGCGCCGCCAGACTCCCTACCGAAATCCCCTTCCGATCTAGGGTTTAGCGCAGTGCTCACGGGAAGCACCACCTTCGTCTACACCCTTCCCTCACGTCACCGACGACTCCACCGCACCGATGACCAGCGTTGGGAGTTCAGCAGGCTCGGGATTAGGTGAGTACAAGGGTTGCACCGGATCTACCTATGCCTAGTCGATCTACGGCTTCAACAAGACCAAGCAAGCAAGCACACAGGTTGGCTGATTTCCATGTACACCACCACACGCACGTACGTATCAATCCGGCCCTGTGTATTGCTCGACCGATGCAGCAACTCGCCGAGACACACGCACGGGAGAACACAAGATTAATGGCTAATAGGACCGTGTCGATCCTATGTGTTTGTATTGCTTTAAACTATGAATCGCTTGAAGTTTACAGGGTACAGGGTACATATATATACTAGAGAACTAGTCCTATACATAACCTACTCGGTGAAGGTCATGTATCCAACACGGACACGTGCTTACAACATGTACGGGATAACCTAATTTGTGTTTAACTCCAACAATCACCTTCCTAAACACGATGTCCTCACTTTATAGCTTGGACGCCGATCCTTCTCTCCATCTTCATGAACTTCTCTCGTCTCAAAGACCTAGTTAGGATGTCTATAAGCTGGTCATCGGTGCAAACATAGTTGACGTCAGTTTTGCGTTCTTCCACGCATCCCCGTAGGTACCGATACCTCGTATCGTTGTCTTTGCGTCTATCATGACGCACTGGATTCTTCCACAGAGAGATTGTAGACTGTTCATCAACGTTGAGCACCACTCGTTTCCGTTCCTTACCTGTGAGGTCACCAAATAGTCTTTGTAGGCATAGACCTAGACACACCACGGTTGCAGCTGCAATATACTCTACTTCACGGGAGAATAATGCGATCACTTTCTGCTTATGTGATAGCCAATTTATTATATTTCCTCTCAAGAAATATACTACGCCCGAAGTACTTTTACGGTCGTCCATATCTCCTGACATGTCACTATCACTGTAGCCCAATAGTTCAAGCATCTCCTTGTTCATCTCAGCCCAAGACAAGGTTCCATCGAAGCATCAATTGGATTACAATCTTTCATGCCACAGTTTTCAAGTACCTTTCTTGTATATGCCTCCTGGCATAGCATGCTGCCTTCTAGCTTTTGATTTACCTCTGACCCGAGGTAGCAACTCAAAAGATCGAGATCATCCGTCTTGAAAAGATCCTTCATTTGTAGCTTGAACTTTGCACTCACCTCTTCATCTACTTCAGTAATCAATAGTTCGCCGTAGTAGATGCTAACTAGTAGACGATCACTTCTTTCACCTCTCTTGTACATTGTATGTTCTAGTGGGGCTTTCTCAAATTCAATAGAAATCATAGTGTAATCAAGTTTGATGTTCCACACCCGAAGGTCTTGATGTCGCCCATACAAGACTTTGCTTCAATACCTCCTTTTCTTCTTCCTCTTTGATGAAGCTCGATGGTTGATTCACATACACATCTCCTTCATTCAAAACCGTGTATCTTCCATGATTCTTGAGCCGCGAGAGCGATGAGTAATCTTACCGATTCCATCCATGCAATGGGAACGAACCCTACTTCAAAGTTCATACTTTCCTCTTGCATGTACTCTTTGGCTACTAGGTTTGTTTGTGCTTCACACACCGTTCGACATCTTTCTCGATCTTAAAATCCCACTTGAGATCCATGGATTTTTCATTGTTGGAAAGATCCACAAACTCCAATGCATTGTTGTCCTGGATCGATCCCAACTCTTTTTCCATAGCATGACGCCAACACTCCTTTATATTTGCGCCCTTAAAATCTGCCGGTTCCTCGGCACTTGCTAGACACCTTCGCCCACTTTCTTTGATCTTTACCAGATCAATCGTCCGAAGAGTATCCTCCGGCTATGGGTGTAACACCAGCTGTAGCTTTATGAATTAGGTGATGGTGTCCTTTTCTCCATTACTGTCGGAGGCGACATTGCTCGCGCGGCTCCTTGTACGTTCAGGAGCCTTTTGCTTTGCATGTTGCTATTGGCAAAGCTAGCTTTTCAACCATAAATAGAAACAATATTTTGTCTACTATGATGTGAAAATTTGCAGGCGGTACTGCAATGTAGAGCTGCCAGAAGTGTTTTATTCTTGTGTTGAGCTGCCATCCAAGTTCCTGCTCCGTAAACCGACGTCCGTGTCATCTCCTGCATTGCTCCATGCATCACACGATGCTCCGTGTTGGTTGTTGGAACGTCACCTACCAATGAGCCAATCACATCTTCTGGACTGCTTTCTGGCCGCGGGCATGCATCACACCATGCACCAGCTGTGTGCATTGCATTGGAACCCAGCACGGCTGCTCTTCTCGATGACACAATGCCATGGCTTGGTTCTGCGTGGAATGAACATCTGTCTGGCCGAACCGCTGTCCGAGTGCAGGCAACACTCGCTGTCTCCATGTTTAATTTGTTCAGCGACATATCGCACGTACGCTTTGCCTCTTCGTGGACTTTTGACATCACGTCTCCGTCTGTTACTGGTTAGCGTGACATGGCTGGTGCATACGAGTAATTATTTTTGCATCATCATACTTTGGTTCGTGATCTTCAGGCGTCACGTACGCCGAAGTGACATTCGTGACAGTAGCATCGACACAAATTTCAGAATTATGCCTCGCATCAGTAACTTCAACACGAGTGTTCGAATCATCCCACGGCCGAGTGCTCACAATGAGTGTTTCCTTCGCTCCAGTAAAGATAGCACTTACACCCGTAGAATTGATGTAAGTTTCTGAATCATCCCCCACATCTCTAGCATCGACACGAGTTTTCGAACAATGACATTGAGAGCAAACTTTTTCTTGACGGAGCGCGGCAATTTCTTTAGCAGACACTTCAAGAACTGGATCCTTCTCGTCCACGAGTTCACACATCAACATCATGTCACCTTCATCTCCTAGCTGGGCCGCCATGATCCCCTTCTCCTTCGGGGGATTCTTGCACTCCGACTTGAAGTGCTCCATGATGCCACAATTGTGACACTTGATCATGTGCTTATCAAACTTCGTCTTCTTCTTCGAAGCGCCATCGCTGGCGTTCTTCTGACTTTTTTTGTTTGGCACACGATCTTCACGAACGTAACTGCTAGAGCCCTCACCTTCTCTCCTTGAGTCCAACGCCTGCCACTGAGCCCGGGTGAGTAGGACAAGCTCATTGTTCCTCCCGTCCCAAAGAGTATACCGCGTCCGATGATTTCATCCATGGAGAGGGTCTCGAGATCGACACATTGCTCGATTGCCGTCACAATTTGCAGGTACCGGGAAGAAGCCGCGCGCAAGAACAACCGAACAACCGAGGCCTCCGTGAGGTTTTCTCCAAGTGCGCGGATTCCATAGATGAGAGTAGCTACCCGTGAAGCGAACTCGTCCATGGACTCATTGTCGCCCATGACAAAAATCACATAGTTCGTTAAGAGAGTATGGAGATTGGCGACGCGGGTGTGTCCCTCGAACATGAGCTTCAAGGTTTCGCACACCTCTTTTGTCGTTTCTTTGGCGATCAGGTGTTGGAGGACATCCATCAGCATCACCGAGTAAATTGTGGATGCCGCCTGCCAAACCTTCCAGCGCTCGGCTCCCTCCTTCTTGAATGTGTCGCCTCTTGGATCGACTGCGTCCCACAACACGCTGGCACAGAGATCACAGTCCATCATTGCCTTCCAGATCCCGAAGTTCTAACGATCAAATCGTGGGTACGACAAAATTGCGAGAGCAGCAAATACTTTAGCCGCACCGGTGTACTCCGCCAGCTGCTTGGCCTTGTCGTCCTACGACATGATATCTCGTTACTAGAAGATCAACCTGGCTCTGTTACCAATTGTTGGCCCAGGTCCCTCCGACTCGTCGAGTACTTTCCGACGAGGCCGATGTTTCTGACCGAAGGTGACTTTCGGATGCGCAGCTGGCCGGTCCTTCCGGACCACGAAGTTCTCATGATCAAATCATGATGATGCCCACAAACTTTTGCATTACGATGAAAATAGCAAAGTATGTTTTATTAATTAACGATAGCATTGCATTTATTTTGTCTTGATGATATATGTGTTTGCATTTGTAATTAAGTGAAGTCTTAATTTGGTGGTAGACATATTAGATAGCTACGTCGAAATCAATCAGTTTGTAAGTACGTTCATACAAAATGTTGAAGGCTGCATATCTGCATCAATATTCTTAAAAAGAACATTAGCAAAACAGTTTAAAATAATTTAATAATCAAAGCTAAGCCATTATCTCATGTAAAGCTTTTATCAGCTAAATTGTACATTTTTCATACATCAGAAACGTTTTTACATACATGTTTAGTATTTTCCAATTTCATGTTCTACATTAGGTTTGACATTATCCAAATACATGATTAATATTTTTGAAAATATATATTTTTTATGTCTACTTTGTTCCATACACATTGTATATTTATGTATACGTTTTCTTTTTCATTGGACATATTTTTCTATGCATATTTAACATTTTCTAAATGGAAGATTAATATTTTTTAAAATAAGTGAAAAACATATATTATTATTTTTCCATGCAAACTGTACATTTTTTGCATCTAATGAAAACTCTTTTCTATTCAAGTTTGACATTTCTTTAATGCATGATTAACATTTTTTTCAAAGTTTGTGTATGAGTGATTTTTATAAAAAAATCAAAGTTTATCAAAATAAAGCCAAAAAATGAAATAAACTAAACGAACTAGTCGTTAACCCGTGCATTTGCATTGGCTAGATTTTAAAAAATGAATAACTTGGAAGTGTAGGTGATGTCTAGTAAATTTAGAATGAAAAGGTACCAAAGGCACTATGGTAGAACTATCCACGTGCACATGATCGATCGAGGTGCACAAACATTGCTACATAGTGTGGCAGCTCAGCCAATTGGTATATATAGGGTGATAACCCATGGGAATAAGGTAAGAATATTTTTCCTAAGAAGAAAATATGTATAAACATGAATGCATATCTTGACATGTCCATTAGATGGAACCCACTTGGAGAGAGAAGTAATATATTTTTGCTAGTTTTAACTCCAACGTATGTATCTAAAACTTGCAATAGGATCATTCTTTCGTTTGTTTCAACAATGGGGCACTTCTCAAAGTCCTCGTGCACAATAGTGTGCACTCAGAAAGGCAATTCCATAGTACTTTAGACCGTCCCGGTTAATAAATAAGGACCATGTGCCAAGGTAGAACATGCATGTGTGCTTAGGTATGACAATAGGAAACATGCCCATGATAGATGAATACTAAATAAACAAAACACTTTTTATCTAGAATTTTGTAATTACTCCGATTTTCTTCAAATATAATCAAATAATTGTAAATATAATATGTAAAATGAGGTCATGAAAAAAATCTTAATAAAAGAAGAATATGTGTAGGAAAAGCAAGCCTTTGAATAGCTCCATACAAACAAATGCCTTCTTGAGAGGTAAGACAAAGATGTACTTTAGCAACCACAAACTTAACTAACCTACATATTTATACTATGCGTGGTTTTAGAGGATTAACCTTTTGTCAAGTTCGTCATGAGAATAACTCCATGGTAAAAAGCAAATAAAAGATAAGAGTAGGACTAAAAAATAGAGAACAAATATATAATACTTCTAGTTCTAAGAATATATTACACAGTTAAAGAAATAGTAGACTAAATCAGGATCATGTTCACAACCTACCATTTTGCAAAACTACAACTTGTATCTTTATCTTTATCAAATACTTGAATTCCGTCATATTGCTGACCGAGTAAAATTGCAAACATAGGACAACCGGGATTCAAAAATGAGATGAACATAGACCCTCTGTGTAACGCCCAAGATGCGATCCTATCCCTATTTAGGCACGAGGGCCTCGACAGGGATAGAAGTGCATCTCGTCGCTTCGCAAGAATGGATATCGTTACAAGTACATGTATTAAAAAGATGAGATATACGGAATTGGCTTACACCCGCCATAAGATACATCAGAGTCACAGTAGTACAATACATAAACATCATCAAGAAGAGCAGGATCCGGCTATGGACGAAAACAAACGAGAAAAGATAGCGACGTCCATCCTTGCTATCCCAGGCTGCCGGCCTGAAACCCATCCTATATCGATGATGAAGAAGAAGAAGAAGCAACTCCAAATGAACAATCAACGCGCTCACGTCAAGTAACTTTTGCCTGTACCTGCAACTGGTGTTGCAGTAATCTGTGGGCCACAGGGGACTCAGCAATCTCATTTCCAAAGCTATCAAGACTAGCAAAGCTTAATAGGAGAGCTATGGTTAAGTGGTGAGGCTGCAACAAGAGACTAAGCAATATATGAGGTGGCTAACTTACGAGTACAAGAATAAAGAGGGGGATGATCTACGCATAGCGGACGTGAACTACTGATGATCAAATGAATGATCCTGAACACCTACTTACGTCAGACATAACCCCACCGTGTCCTCGATCGGAGAGGGAACTCACGAAAGAGACAGTCACGGTTACGCACTCAGTTGGCACATTTTAATTAAGTTAGCTTCAAGTAATCTAGAACTAGTGTTAAACAAAGTTTCCACGTTGCCACATAACCACGGGCACGACTTTCCGAAAGATTTAACCCTGCAGGGGTGCTCCAACTAATCCATCACAAATTACCACAAGCCGCATAGAAATCCTCGATCACGAAGCTCGCGATCTCGTCGGACTTCTTAGTGGAAAACCTCAACTCTGAGTTTACCCAAAGCATCACCGGAATCCCGATAGACAAGACATTCGTCAAAGGTAAAACTAATCCAGCAAGGCCGCCCGACGTGTCGGCGAACCCGATAGGAGCCGCATATCTCGTTCTCAAGACACGACCGGATGGAACTAGCTACAAGTGCCAAACCTCGAGTTTCCTCTCGGTGGCCCCGCAGGCAGACCGTTTGGGACCAACACCATTAACACTGGCCCCCCTGTATTATGTTGAATTACTCCTCGGGTAGCGCTAACTCCCTATGCATTTCAGTATTAACAGAATTATTATGTTGGGAAAATGTAGAACCAATGTTGGGCCTTGCCAGACCAGCTTTAATCTAAAACGAATTATCAAGGGGGTCCCTATAACAACCCCAATCGTGTTAGGAGCGCTCAATTATGGAACATAACACCGATAGCCGAAATAAGGGGGCAAAGGTGGAACAAAACACCAGGCTAGAAAGGCCAAGCCTTCCACCTTTTACCAAGTACTCCCTCCGTCCCAAAATTCTTGTCTTAGATTTGTCTAAAAATGGATGTATCAAAATACTAAAACGTGACTAGATACATTCATATCTAGAAAAATCCAAGACAAGAATTTTGGGACGGAGGGAGTATATAGGTGCGTTAAATTAAATAGCATTTAATAGGGTGATATAACAAGGAACCCATGTTATCACATAAAAGCAACTGCACCTGCAACTAGCAACACTAACACATGGTTAAGCAAGTGGTAACATAGCCAATCAATGGTTTGCTAGGTTGCAAACAGGTTGCAGGTTTTCATGCCAATGTTGGGAGGCTGATATTTAATAGGTGGTAGGCAGCGAGACATAATGATAGAAACGGTAAAACTAGCATGGCAATGATAGTAATTGTATCTGGAGAAATGGTCATCTTGCTTGAGATCCCGCTTGGAAGAAGAATGTCTCCGTGAAGCATACGAACCGATGTAGTCGAACGGGTCCTTATAATCCGATACGCTTGCGGAACTCTATCGAGACGAAGGAAACCAGAAACAAGCATCAGCACAGATATTCACCACGGCATATGCACGACAAGATGCAATCCACATATGATGCATTATCAGCTGAATATATGCAAGACATGGCATGGCGATTCAGAACAATCAAACACTACACATTAAGTGAAGTTCAACATGCAACGAGTTGCATATTGACGAAACTCCACATACGAATTATTTAATTCCATCCCGGTTAAGTACACGGCAATATTAAATGTTGGTTAAACATGGCAAGAGACGAAGCGCAGTTAATCTACCTATCTAGGCATTTTAAATGAGGTCGGAAATAACATATAGCATCTCCGAGATGACCTCGTACGTTAATTTATAATTCTGACCATATCTGAGTTAACAAGTTTAAATGTTTGTTAAACAGAAAAATAAATAGGTTCATGTGATTCTACGCATCATTTCAATCAATTTACACATAGAGAACATCTCCAACGGAGCTACGGTTCAAAAGATACGAACACCGCAAGATATGATGGCATGAATGCAATATGTGTGCAACGACAGCCACAAGCATTTCAAAACATACAACCAGCAAGCTAATACGAAACTACATGGGATTCTAAGCAAGTTTCATATAGGACACGATCAAAACGGAGCAATGGTTCAACAACTACGAGCTAAACAAGAAATCACTACAATCTGTTCAAAATCAGCCACATAGCATTTTCTACACCCCACAACTACGAGGTACACAAATCCAAAATGCTCAACCAAGGCATGAGATAGTAGAGGGCAAGATGCACTACAACATACAACTAATAACACCTAGCATGGAAGCATGGATCACTAGGAAAAGAAGTCACAAAATGGCATCTCACACACTGTTTCAGACTTGGTGAAAATACCAGTTTATGACAGTGCAGTTTTCGATCTGAAGGCATATAGACAGCAGCAAAACCACACGTTACAGGACTCCAAATGACATGACAATTGACAGCATGCTAGAGAATTCTAAAGTCTACAACTAACTCCATTGTACCAACCTCAAAAGAGCTACAGATCACCAAATAAACTCATGAAAAGACAACAACAAAATATAACCGATTTCAGACTTAGAAATATTTCAGGATCTATAAATCAGCACTATTTTCTAGCGAGTTGAGAGCAAGCAAACCACACCTAAACATGGATTTTATTGCAACCAAAATTACCAAGGGGTAGCATACATATCCAAGGGCAAATCTCTAGTTGACAACTCCTTCATATCAAGCACGGATTAAATCCCACAAAAATAAAAAAAAGGCAACATGGCAAAATATCACGCAAACTAACTTGCTCAAAAGCTATAAATAAATGCACAGTTAAATCCTATGGATTTTTCTACTTCGAAAACATATATAACATGTGGGGTTGCAGAACAAAAATCACGCCACATAAATATGCGACAATATGTCCTAAACGCGGTATGACAAACTAGCAATGAAATTCTATATGCAAAAATACAAACCACTACTCTAAAATACATGCTAAGAGGTCCCTAAAAACATGAACATTTTATCTACGGATTTGAGCAATCCGGACACGCACGAATATTAATACGGTACAAAAACATAATAGGACAGCACGCGATTCTAGGCATTCGGCAGGTCAAACTATTTCAAACATGCATGCAAGTTGCAAATGACGATAAAAACTACACAATTTACATTTATAACTCGCTCTGATCCGACATACGGATTAAAAACTACAGACGTTTTAATATCTAGCATATTTCCTAAAAATAATTAAATTCGCAGGAATAAATAAATAAAATACCATGGGCCAAATTGATGGGTGCAGGAGGTTCTCGCCGGGGTGGGCTCGGCGCACGGAGCAACGCTGGGCCAGGAGGGTGGTGGGATTTGGCTCGGCGGAGGGAGGCGCGTTGGGCTGGGGTAAGGCCGTAGATGGGCCTGGTCGGGGCGCTCGCCTGGTCGATGGGGGAGGCAGTGCGCTGGGCCAACCCACGCGCAGGTCAGCGCGGGGCGAGTGAGGGGCTCCTGCTCCCGATCCGATCGGGATCGAGAAGCAGGCAGCGACGCAACTCCCACGACGACGGATGGCGGGGCTCGGTAGGCCGGCGGCGAAGGGGGCTCGCGCCCTGGGATCCGGCAAATCCGGCGGCTGGCGGCGCGGACTTGCCGGAGGCATAGGGCGGCGCGGAGGAGGCGAGCTTCGGGCGATGCGGGCACGCTAGAGGAGGCTGGCATGCATGGCGGCGGACGGTGACGACGCCCAAGGCGGCGAAGGCGGGCTACTGCGGAGCACGGGGCCGGCAGCGGGATGACGCGAGGCGGCGGCGACCGAGATCGAGAGGGCGGAGACGAGGCACGGTGGAGCACGGGCACGGGGACGGGAGGCGGAGCTGGCAGCGGCTGATCCGGCCCCAGATGGGCTCGGGCGGGCCTCTCTCGGGCCCGGGCGGGCCTGGCACGATGTGGGAGGAGGAACAGGTTCAGGTGGCGGCTAGGGTTAGGAGGGGCACGGAAAACGAGGTAGAGAGGCACAAAGGGGTTGGATTACGCACGTGGGGGTGTTATATAGGGAAGGGGGCTAGGTTTAGTAGAATTTCGTCCCGGATCCAACCGTGCGATCAGAATCGGACGGTTTCACACGCAGGGACGGGTAAGTGGCTATGTAGAGTAGGTTAGCCGGAGATGAGAGGGAAACGGGCACCCGGCAACTTAATTTAAAACACCGAAAAACGTCCGACGAATAACCGAAGACGGTGCCGCTACGGTCGACCGTTCGGGTACCAGGCGGACTCCGGTTGCGATGAAATTTGACAGGCCGCCTACCTATATCTACATAGGACCGCACGTCAAGTTCCAACCCAACCAGAGAAAGTTTTATACAAACTTTTAAAAACAACTATTTGACGATGTCGCAGGCGCGTGCGTCTGTGGTCGAGCTCAGAACGGGCAACGACGAACACGGAGAGAACCGGCAACTAATAACGGGTGCAAGTTTTGAAAACTGTGGGCAACGGGATGCCGATGCAATGCCGATGATGCGCATGACGATGCGACAAATAAAAATAATCACACGACGAAAACGGAATACAAGGGGAATCTTATGGGGCATCGGTCTCGGGCTGTCACAACTCTCCTACACTACAAGAGGATCTCGACCCGAGATCCAAGAATGAAAGGGGAAGAGGAAGAGAAAGCCAGAGGTAAAACTTAGTCGCTTATTTGACAAACGAGTGAGACCAACAATCCTTGAAGGTTGCAAAGAGATGAGGAATGATATGAGAAACAAGGAAGAATTCACAAAAAATTTCGACAGCACTTCGGTAGGAAAAGGGGAACAAAAATTCGATAAGTTGAAAGATCTTGAGAAAAATTGACAACAAACCACTAAATTACCAAGGGAACAATATGATCTTGATAGAACAACATGATTGACCCAAATGAGCAACACCTCCACAATTCTGGAACAAGAGAATATAAACTAGATCTTGGAAAGAGGGAACGAAGAAGAAAAAGATAACTACCACCACAAGAATCTTGAAGAACACCTGGGAATGGATTGAAACCTTGATGAACCAGCATGAAGGACCTCCGTATACAAATGAATGATGCAAAGATATGAAGGTAGAAAAGAATAATATTATGACCTTGCCAAGATTTAGATGAAGCCTCACAAAGAGATACTTAAGAGAACTTGGAACTCCGGAAAAGAAAGATAAGCACATAGGATAAAGAATTGATACGATGAGCCAGTCCGGAAGAAGAATTCAGATCACTATGATGGAACAAGAATAAGAATTATGTTATGCTTACCCTTCATCAAGTTTAATTGATGACAAGCAACGGATTTAGCATACCATTTATTCTTCTAGAAATGATTGAGGAGATATATGAGCACAAACTTGAACAAGTCTTGAAGGACACACCGGTAAGAATTCACAATTGAATGGGAATACGAAGAATTAATGGAGATATATACATGAGAATGAATAGATCATAAGCCACCCGAGAGAAAACTTGAACAAGGCACCGGAATAATTGAGAGACGAAAGAAGAGACACAGTTCAGAAGAATTTGAGGATGAAAGCTGAAAGTTGAGAACGAAGAATCTTCTGAAATGATGTCCTTCGGAGGATCGAGAATGAAAACAATTCAGAAAAGCACCGGATAGCAAGAAAGGGATTACTCATGATTGGGAACAATTCAAGATGATGCCACAAAGCTGAAATGATGAATCTTCCAGAGAATGGGCCAAGATTTACGAAAAACACTCCTTCCGTCTTCCAAGCTGAAAATGATGAGGAGAACACCACCAAGAATACTGAGACTCTCCATAATAAAGAGGAATGAAAGCTTGAGCCAAGGACAAAAATTAATTTGAAATGATCTTAGAGAAGGTATATGAGTGATAAAATTCATACTTACGTCATAGTTGAAAAGAATAGGAGAACTCCGGAAAGATTACATGAGCCAAAAAAGATCCTGGAAAGAACCTGTGGGTTATGGGCCCACTGAAAAGAAACCACCGTTGAAAAGATTGAAAGGAATATTGAATGCACCGGTATACGAGAAAACTTGATGAGGTTGAGCACCTCGAAATAATTGAAAGAATTGAAAACAAGAAATTTCTGAGATACTTCAACGCTCCGGATAGAAAAGAGATAAATGAATAAACAAGATAGGCTTCATAAGAATTTCCAACACAGGAAATAAATACAATGAAGAAAAGGATATGATAAACACGGACAACTAAATTGAATTCACCGGAAAGATAACAAGATTGAGTAAATATTAACACGAAGCTCCTGAGAATCTTCACAATGAATCACCGGATAGGACATGGAAGAAAAGATAGCGGAAGCTACAATGAAATGAAATGCACTTGTATGAAATCCAATCACTGAAGAAAAGGGCGGGAGGGCGGGGAAAAACAATACAACCTGGAACAGATGAGATGAACTCCGGAAGAAAAGAGAGATTGATCTTGCAACTACTGGAGAGTATAGAATTCACTGAAGCAAAGCACACCGGTTGGAAAAGAATTGACACAACAACTCCGGTTGAGAAGAATTGAAAAGACAACTTGATTTGAGAAACAAAATTAATGAGCATTCCCATAGAAATATGAGAACAACTCTTGGAAAGATATGAAATCACCATTTGACATCGAAGCAACTTGAACTATCAAAACGAAGAATGTGGCTTGCAATTAGCCAGAACAAACTCATGAGAAAGATTTCGTCCGATATTTTCGTGGACAGGATCGCACGGGCTCGATCCTTACAGTAGCCATCCTGTGCAAGACAGTGCACATGACATACGAAGCGTCCCCGAGTCGTAGCAAGCTACAAAGACTCTTTAAGACACAACGAGAACCGATGTAAGTCGACTGTGAACAAACGAATCCACTAGATGTCGAACCCCAACCTGACATCATACATTTGTTGGAAGATTGTCCTATAAGTAACTACTTGAATTCCCACCTAAGAACTCCCGAAATTTCTGGTCATGCAATCTGGTCCACGGATACAAGGAGTAATATATCACTCAACTCCTATACTAACCCGTCCAGTGTATCACATCCGTCAGCACAGAACCAGAATCTCGAAACTTCATCTTTCTCAGACACTCGTAATCACAACGATACAAAGTATGGCGATACATTCGGAACTCTCTGCACCAGTACTGGGGAAGCCGAACTCCTCTGACCACTACTAGTATTGAAGCAATTTCGAACATCCTTCGTTGTGAGATACTAAGAAATCTGAATGATAACAATGTGCTCAAGAATCCCCTGGAGCTCAACTCCTCGGAAGAAATCAAGTCAGACAGGAGGCACCAAGACAGAACTCCGTCACATCAACATCATATAGATTCCAAAAATATCCGCGTGATCTTAAATTTTTTTGAGTGAGAAGAGGAGTAGAATTGAAATTATTACGTCAAGAATCCTCACCGGAGCATAGAAGAGGAGAAAAAGAATCCTACTCTCTGATATATAACTAGACTAAAAGAAATTTTTCACAAGACTCGACTCCACCAAGTTCGATCAATCAAGGGGGCTCCTAGGTCGGTACTGCTCTGATACCAACTTGAAACGGCGAGATACGCTTCTATCCCTGTCGAGGCCCTCGTGCCTAAATTTGGATATGATCGCATCTTGGGCGTTACACTCTGTATGATGATTATTTGCAGGGGATTGCAATGGAACATAAAAGCTCCGTAAGTAACAAAGAAGATTAGCATCATGCCATAGTCACCAAGCATGAGGTCGGCAAGGTTTTGATCAGCCATGTTATTTACATAGCATCTGAGAAGAATTAACAAACTCTCAAGACATCAAGAGACGGTCTAATCAGACTGAATGCGAACAACATAAATCATTCCATGAGTTGCTCCCGAATTTCCTTAGATCACTTTCTTTTAAGAGGTATGGAAGCATCCATGTGACATTTGGATCAAATATTTCTAGGCAATAACTTGAAGATTGCTTGAGCTGAAAACATTTCTAGGCGATAATTTGACAACAAAGATGCATATTTGTATTGTATATGGTTTTGGAAAATTTACCGTTCACCTATTTAATCATGAGGGAAATTCCCCAGTGAAGAAGAAAGCTGGGAGTAAGCCTACAACAAAAGATGACTAAATAAATATTTCAGTGAAAATCTTATAATCTTATGAAGTTTAACAATTGTAGTAGTATAAATCCTGCTCTTGTCGATGACATTGTATAGCTTAGCTTTCTAATCGTCCAAAGATCCTACGAAAATAGACAACACAACAATAGTACCTCCAATTTTATTTTACAGAGTTAAACACTTGTATTAGTATAAATTGCACACTTGTTGATGACCTTGGAAATATTATATATGTTCTCACGCACATAATGTACCCCTATTCCTGCTCTATACCCCTATCAGTAAAATGGTTATTTTAAACTCAAAAATTGGAAACTATAAGGGTCCCTGAAAAAACATATTTAGAAGAATAAGTAGAGAGAGCATGAGGGCACAACCTTAGAGATAACATTTTTTGATAAAGACCTTACAGATAACATGACCAATTTTAAAGATATGAAGAGATCGTGGAGTCCAATTGAAAATTTGAATGTACGAAAACAAATCTATGCATTTGCATCAAGAAGGTAGCACCCGATTTTACATGGTATGTAATACCGCATTTAAACTCACTCTTTGAAATGATTCTAGACAGTTTTCCGTTCTAATGACCCAAAAGAGCGTACATAAATACTCTCCATATTTAACCATATCTTACACACACAGCTAGCAGTATAAATAAATCTCTTATTGACAACCGTGGAAACCTTACCACTTTTTTGACCCATAGAATGTACTGCTAGCTGTGACGAATATTCTCCATCTGTCAAATGATTATTTCTAGCACAAAACTGCAGAAATGTTAAGTCTCCATCCAATATGAAATTAAGAAGAAATGACATGACTAATTTCCAAAACTTCAAGAGAATGTGGAGTTTAAAATGTGAAGTCCAAAACATGCAATTTGGATAGAGTAAACCAGCTGGTGGTGGTAGGTCATTATATGGTGGAAAAATAAGTATAAATAAACAATTACTTATAATGGTACTTCAACTAATTAAGTACGCAGGGAGATCCAGGAAGACTTTTTCATGTAATGCTGACTACCATCCTTGGACCCTGAAGCCCACAACCACATGTCACTATTCCAACACACATCATTAGCTCACTCAGGGCGCCATGTCATTCGTCATATCATTCGAACATGTACGTTATACACGGACTGACATCTAAGCACCTGCCAATTATTCAACATATTTTTAATTCAAGTCCGGTCTCTAGTGAACGCCCATAGTAAGCAAAAAGGTTGAATTAAACAAACATAAATCACTATCAGATTGATCAAAAAAGGCCTTCAATTCAAGATTAGTGATTGCAAAGTAGCAGCGGCGTTGTTAGAAACAATTTCAATCGGACTGCCATCAACATATCACAACAATCCATAGATGGCAGTAAAGATCAAAGCTAAATGATTGGACCGTAGGTAGACTGCAGCTACCATTTGTCAGTAAATAATTATTAAAATATAATCCTACTGGAAGGAAAAAGTAATTATCCTATTTTGAGACAAAACAATTGTAATCAAATACTTAGTTTTACAACAAAACTATCTAGAAACTGAGCCTTTTTATGATTGGAGCCTCGCATGAAAAGGAGACACGAACAGAAAAACGGAATGATGGCCGGAGTTGTCGTGTGTGGAAGTTATTAGAAACATGATCAGAACTATAGTAATGTATGGGGAAATCCTGCTAGACCAATCAGTTGGGCAGTCAATGGTGATAGATGGAGGGTGTAGATAGTGAGTACCCTGATCAAGAGCATTGCCAACACTTCATAGGAGACCTGGCCATTATGGTCAAACCTTCGCCGTCTGGAGATGCGGCGGAGCAACACAAAACAGGATAGAGGAAGGAGGTGGCGTTTCATGGAAGGAAATGGGGGAGCTGGGGCAATGTGGAATGCTATGGGATCTAAGTACGATTAGATTCAAAAAAGACCTAGGACGTTTGAAGAAAAAAAGATTGAATCTCATAGCTACCATATCTATACTTCTATACTTCTACTAATTTGTGACTCTCTAGAAAATCTCACGTTAATTAGATTATATGAGCCGTTAATCTGGTGGGAGCGAATTATTACGGTGTAGATTGAAGCTTGATATGTTAAATAAAAATATATTTAAATAACTTCCACCACAATCTATGTACATCTCTCCGTCTCCACTTTCTTTTTTTGAGAATCACCCCGTTTTCTTTCTAGGTTATAAGAATAGAAAAAGTCGTACGGACTCCCACATCTCACTTTTTTTTTTCTTTTGCTGGCTTACCCTCTCACGTTTCCCTATTACTTTCTCACGCACCTCTCTCTCGCTCTCAGGACCATAATCATGAAGGAAAAAGTCAAGGCCCATAACACACCTCTCTCTCTCTTTCAAAACAATTAAAATCATCAGTAAAAAAAGAGGCCCATAATCTTTTTTCGTTTGAAAAATAGAAGTAAAACACTCCCATATAAAACACTCAAGGACCATAATATTTGGTCAGCTAAAAAAAGTAGAAGTAAAATAATATTCGAGCCCAATCTATCTACAACTTCAGGCCTCTTTTCACGTCAGGATCAGTAGAAGCAGAAAACTCACATCTCGATCTCGACCTACCTAGAGCTCCACGGTCTCAATCTCCATGATTTCTATCTAGCTATTCTCCAAGATCTATTCTTTCTTATCAAATCTCTCTTCTCCCATGAAGAGAATACGTCAACGTGTATCTCTTTTTCCATGGGAAAAAATCCATCATTTATCTCAAGCTAAAGGAGATAGGTTAAGGTAGCGGACTTATGCAACTAGCTAGATTACTTCCTTGACAATCGGTGTTGGGAGGAGATGAAAAGCTACAGCGGATACATTCTGGCAGGTTTGCTTGATTATTTCCTAGCCTATTGGTGTTGAGCTAGCCGGCTGCTGGATCGATTCTGCTATGAGACGGAGGTATATTATGCTAATCCCTTATGTCTGTTCGGGAATACACGCGCACACAATGTCACAAATTCTTTGACATAGACTTGACACGTGATTTGTTGAATCAAGCTAGCATGAATGTACATGTCCATGACTACATGAACGGCCAGAAATAACATGGCCGATTTGATGACTGTGAGCGTGCTCTCGGCGCAAAGTAATCATCGATGATAGATGATCAGGCCTGCAACATTGACAGTATTCTTTGCTCAAGCTCTTTACATGCTACAACATTTTGCTTCCTATTTACATGGGAGTCATTAGATTTTCAGCCTAGCAAGTATATTCGAATCACCGTCAAAATAATGGATAGCCACAATCATGCGAGCTTTCGCCCAACCAGAGGTTTGCTTTATTGCACCACTCTTTTGATATTTTGAGAAAAAACATTCTTTTTGCATTATGTCTTCTGGGTTTTTTTTACTTTTAGACTAGAGTGCACATGCATCATGTTAAATATTATAAAATATTTCCTTTTGTATTCTATGGATGTAAAACACACAACTAGCTGGGACTGTTTCACAGGGATGTTCATCAACTAATTATTACTTAATTAACTACAAGATGCTTCTAAGCTTAATTATCGGTTGATACATTTTGGGATATGACGTGCACTTCCTTATGTTTTCATGGCAGTAGGCCACACCTAATTCCTTTTGATCTTACATTACATGAATCATGTTAAACACTTATGCCTTTCTTAATTTCATGGGGAATAAGGTATCAATATTATTTTAAGGTGGGTTTGCCAGTTTAGTCTGTTTGGGAATGTACACAAACACATTGCTGTTGCAGGCTCTTCTTCTACGTAAGAAGCTTCATGTACAACTCATGTTGTGGCAATACCATTTTCATCCTAATACCACTCATGTGTGCCTCAGTAAGCTCTCTTTGATCGAAAAGAATCATTCATAAATTACACTTGCTATATTTCCTTCATTTTCTTACATGTGGGTGAGGAGTGTCTCAGCTGGTGCGTCTCACTAGCTATTTTCCTTTGGGTAGCACATAGTTTTCCTATTGCTGGTATCGTGTTGTATGGCTACTGACTTTGATATTTCCAAATATCTCTATTTTCTCTTGGCTCGATAGAACATTTCCCACAACAAAAGTAGTATTCTTTTGGAGACTTTGACATCACTATTATGATCTTAATTTTGAATGCCAAATTATAATGTATAATTGCAAACAAATGAATCAACCGTATTGTTTGACTTCCATTATGTAATGATTTATTATGATTCAAGATAAAAACCATCGATTTATTATGTCTAGAGTTTGTCAATCAACTAAATAGTTGTTTGTCTACCTTCGGCACTCCAAAGGCCAGGACTGCGTGTTTATATCAAGTTTACTACACTCTACATTTTTTATCACGATCCATATCTTCTGCACTTCTGCATACAGTTTAATGGCCAAATTTTCATAGTCATTAGTCAATATGGATTTCTAGAACCGACTATTTATCTACACATTCGTAGTACGAGTTGGACGAAAGGCTAATTAGTTGAGGCAAAAAAATCGTATTTGAAGTAAAAAATTGAAGGACGATTTTCATACATGGTCATAATAAAAAATACTCTTTACTTTCATGTTTGATGTTCGTTGCATAAATGTTCACAAAGCATTATAAGTTAAAATTATGAAATGGTTTATCTAGAAACTTTTACGTTACTACATATTATAAGTCGACGCTTTTGAGAACTTCTATGTATATTATTATTAGTGTAATTTAGAGAAGTTTACCTACAAGTTTATGTGTGCCATACAATATCATTTAAGATATATTAGCATACACAAAACAATTTGGGAAATGCAAATAAATTCCTCGACTAACTAGAATTTTTATTGTTCCATTTTTTCTGAATAGTTACAAGTATAAAAGCTCATAACCTATACATAAGAAAAATAAGAAGGATGTTTGGCGTGTGTACGTCCTTCCTAAATGATACCAATAAACAAAGATTAGGGAAATTGTTCCCACATAATTGTAGCTTTGTAGTATTAGAGAACATTTAGCAATATATCAAGATTCTAAGTCATCTGCATTTTAGTTTGGTGAGGTTACATGATGATTTCATTTAACCTATATACATACATTCTTATCAAAATAATTTTTACTCTACACGAATATTCTTAAACTATCTTTCAAGTATAGTGATCCATCTGAAAAATCCATATTTTATTAAAATACATATTGACACAAAATAGATCATCATCCCGTGCAAATGCACGGGTTCACGAATAGTAATTTTAACTTTCCAGGATTAAACGTGAGGTTCATGTGGACCCAGCATATCAGCGTATTCTAGTTTTGCATCTTATAACCGTGAAAGGTCTGTGTGGTTCACCCGCAAAAAAAATTCTGTGTGATTTTTTTCTTGTGGAATTTTAAGGGTTAATCTGAACCGTAATAATTCGGCCCCACATAGATGAACGGTCGGTAATTTCCAATTATTGTGGTAATTTCTAAAGAGTCTATAATTAGTGTAAGTATAGATAGATGTAGAAGAAGTGAAAAAAAGAAAAAAAGTAAGCGTTGAAGGCCGCCCAATCGGGCACCTGGCGAGGCTAAGGAAGAAAACAAAGAGAAAAAGGGGAGAATGAGAATCGAACCTGGGTCTGCAGGGTGGAAGAGCCAGCGTCCAACCAGTTGGGATAGCCATGCACTTGTGATAAAAGTGAGGACCACGGTCCTCGCGACTTCCTAACACTTAATATGCCCATTGTTAAACAATTGTCATGCCCAAATTTACCCATATATGGATGTAATGATATGCATTCCTTGTGACAACATTTAATCTTGTACCATAGTTTGCACTAATAAAGTAAATATTCACAGGAATTCCATGGCTCCGAGTTGTCCTTGTAAGACCTCCCAATGCGGAGCCTTTAAAAGTGGCGGGTGGGCGCCCACCAATAATGCTTCTATAGCAGTTGGCGGGAGCCCCTGGCAGCCTTGCCTGCCACTACTAGGTTTTTCTCACCGGCCACTGCTAGCCATTCCTGCAGTAGTGCCAACTTGTTTGCGGAGAACCATGCCATCTACTCTGCCCGTTCACGCTCAAGCAGCTGCGTTGGTGCAGCTGTAGACGATCACGGATGAAAACAACGTGAGTCGCGGCTCCTATGCCGCGCCAAGGAACTATCGGGCGGGCCAGTTTGATTACGACAATGTCGGCGCCGCCATCTCCATCATGGACCTCACGTCCTACGGCGATGACAAGGCGCAAACATGTCCAAGGATGAATAGGGCACGAAAGACAGCGGGGCCTTGTTTCCCATGTGGGCCAGTTTGTCTCCCATGTTCTACTCTTTCTCGCCGGAGACCGCATCGTCACTTAATCGGTCTTATCACCGGTGCTAATGGAGACGGCAGATGGAGGATCATAAGGTATTGGACATTGGATGCTGCCATAGAATAGGTCGAGGGTTGGCTAGGAACGGGCTTCTTTCAAAATATTTGAAATCTAATAAAAATCCGATGTATTTGCATGAATGTCATCCTTTTTTATGAAATCCGGCCGTGTTCGCATGAATTTGCTCTCTGTTAGTCCAGATGATGTTTGAAATGTATGCGGCCAGCGTTGGATGGCGACCTGCGTATACGTTTTTTTATATTTTTTTTAGAAAAGGAGTATCACCGCCCGGCCTCTGCATCAATCGATGCAGCATCCATTTTTCTTAATTATTCCACAAAGGTCTGACAAGATCATACATCAAGCCACCCGAAGCCATCACTCACACCTACAAACATGATAATGTTGAGTGCTTTCACTATCCATATCAAAAACCGTTGTCATCACCGATCCATCCCTATAACGTATCAGAACAACAAACGGTACAACAAACCTAAATCGTATACCACTTGCACACATTTTAGAAGCCGCCATCATCATCGAACCATTGTCCCATCCTCAGGAGAGAGATCCATATCACCCTTGCCAGTCCGTCCATCCGTGGAAGCCACCACGGCGCTCAACGACGCCACCGTCATGCGCTCGTCCATCCTGACTTGAAGGCTCTGAAAGATCTATCGTACGTAGCACCTGCCGAGAAGGCGTGACACAACATAGCACCTGTCGACCAGGCATGGCTTGACATCTCCACCGAAGCTCCGATCAAGATGAAGCCGCTCCACCGCCTTCCTCTGTCATCCAACGCTGCTCCAGAAACGATGCTCCCAAGAGAGGCACGACACCATCGTGCCGCTATCGTCCGATCTGACGATCAGATCTTAGGGTTTCCCCTTGAGCATCACAAGTGGGTCAACAGTAGTTACACGATGATGCCTTCATTAGGTAAAGATGCAGAACACCGCCATTGTCTGCCATCGGCTCGGTTTTCACCGGCAACTATGTCTTCCCGACTCGCAGCCGGGACTAGATGACGGATCGTGAGATCCAACCACCTAGCCTCAGGCCGACCACCTCCGACGAAGGAGATAACCTCCGTATACGTGTGTATGGACTGGTCCCCTGTCCATGGACAGATGCGAAAAGAAATTTACGGGTTACCGTTGAAGATGCCCTAACAACGTATATAGACAGTATCATTCATTGGCGCTATTAAGAATGAGTATCTATTCATAGGTAGGTTACTTTTCCAACGTGAATAGCGCAGCTATACAAATTTGATTAATGAAGTTCAACTTAGCCGTCTAAAGAATAATATTTCTTGCATGATTTAAATACTCCTTATTGTGTGGCTGCTTACACATGACATATTCACTGATTTTATTTAAATACTCCTTATTGCAACTGGTTAAGCAGTTCGTGGATCTTGGTGAATGGGTAATCCATACGGTTTTTATCTTGATGCCTCCTTATCTCAAAATATATATTGTGGTTTGTGAGAGACACGCACAGAAGTGATCGACGCAAAATGTTATAATAGTAAACTATGAATCCTAAGACTGGTATGTTGTTGCGCATGCCTATATATCATGGTCATATGAGAATGAACAAATATTAAGGAGCACATGCACTCTGGTGTCTCCAACTACTTTCTGTGGACCAAATATGCTCTTCGGCGTGGTGCCACAATAGCATATACCTCACATGTGTGTCTAAAGCTTTGTAAATGGTTTCGGCTTGGTCCACTTATTAATTGTCGCTACACTAAAGAGTACAACAATCGGAGTAGCTTTCTAAGTTTTGATTTAGTTTTAGAGCAGGCTTTTTTGTCTTCCCTTTGTATAAAGTGATCACCAGTCAAACACAAAACGCTCCCTCATGTGCCGCTCCCGTGCACGACCACGGGAACCCTAGCCCATTGTCACACCTCCCATCCCGCATCTTCCCTCCTTTCTCGCAGCCGCAAAAAGGCGCCGCCGGGCGACGCCTTGCCATCAGTGGCGGTTGTGGAGCCTTCGCTTGTCTTGCGGTCGTGTCCAATGACTGGTGCTTGGTTGCGGGGTGAGCAATGGGGCTGAATGTGTTGGCGCATAGAGGGCAACCTCTGGGTGACAACGGGGGAGACTTGTGGCAAAATGGTCGGCATCCTTGATGGACATGAACGGGCACAACAGCTCGTGCCTTTTGGATAGGTGGGATGGTGAAGGGGGCAGATTGAGGGCTCTAAGTGGTGGTGGTCTGCAGCGGGTGCCACAATGTTGAACGGGTCGGGTTGCAGTGACGGTGAGAAGGCTGCTCTGGCGTTGGTTCATCTACAGTTCACTCCGGGTGTGTGTTCTTAGCTTCCATCAGCGACGACTAGGTATGGCTAGTCCGGTACCTCATGCCGTTGAGTAGGTGTATGGGCATGCCATATGTGTGCATCCATGAAGTGGCAGAACAGGTGGTGTCGTGTGGAGAGGTAGCGGGAGGGATGAGTGGCTTCCACGCAATCGTGCCACCTGTTGCCATCAGATGGGCTACTGCTCGTGGACGAAGTAAGTCCCTGCACTCTCGGCGCCCGATAGTTCTTGTGAATTTGGATACTGGAAGTTCTAAACAAGGTTGGGATCTAGATTAACGTATCATCTAAGGCCATGGAGGGGATTAGGGCTGGACAAGAGATTCTGGAAGCACGAGAAGAGAACATAAGTCGGGGAATCAATTAGAAATCGCAAGCATAACAATGACTACACATGTGTATGAAATATTATCAGTAACACTTATATACGTCAAAAAATAGTTGCATATCAAATAAATGAAGCCCCGTTGTTGCATAGCGTTTAGTTGTACCCTTTACAAAGTAGGAGTGTCGATCTTACAAGAACATGGGAAATGGACTTTTTTTCTCCTGTAGTGGTTCTTAATATGTTGGCCACATGTCAGGTGCTTCCTAAAGCAAACCAGAGTCGAAAGTTTGAAATATTGTAAGGATGATGTCGAACGTAAAGTAATAGTTGTTGGATTCAATAGGGTTGAAGCGTTCTCAAGAAGACCGGATTCCTTACTATTATCAATTTACCATGACCTATGCCTAGCCATAATAACTTAATATTCCTGAGGCACTTTACATGTTCCTATAATTGGACGAAGCAAATTGAAATACGTGCACACATAATGCAAGCCCATATCTAAATGATGTGTTACATACACCCTACGTTTCTTTTTAGTCTGCATATAAGGTTTGTATACATTCGAACGATCCTACTCTGGGTAGATTTTACCTTAAGTATACGTACAACATGTGGTAGACAAATTGAATTTTTTTAAATTATTGAGTCATTAAGACCCCAATTATCAAGTCTCCCTGATTCCTACCAGCTAGAGCAAAAATGGTCATGTATTACAACTTTATGGGGCACACTAAAAATTCAGTTTTTTTTTGCGTTGGGTAAACTTACATAGAGCTAGTGGGAAACAAAGAATACACGACACATATTGGGAACATGACATACATTATTCAAGTGACTAGTGATCAAGTCTTCTTTCATTTACCGGTCTGTCTAGAACTCAGTCGAATGAGACTTAGCTAAGACTCAGTCGAGTGAAATCAGCGTGATTGTTTTGCAGCAAGAGGCACGTCTACATGCTACAACCGATATTAAAAATATTGCGACGATTTTGCAAGGAATGGCAACTGATGTTGCAACCGGTCTGACAAAAATGCTACAACCGCCAATGATGGATGCTACAATAGGTGAGACCATGTGCAGCAATCTATGGGGGACAACATGCTACAACCAACATAACGGATGCTGCAACAGGTAGGAAAACAGGTTACAAACGGTGGAATAAAATGTTGCAAGGTCGACTGGGACTTAGTTAAAACTGAATTGACTGAGTTTTACCAAGCCCGTTCCCTTATTGCAAGAAATATTACAAAACTATTGATGGGCAAAGATTCTCTCAATAATGGGAACACTGAAGGAGGGACTTCCACAGTTGTGCTTAGCACCAATTAGTTCAGTAGCTTACATTTCTCTAATAACCGGATTTAAGGGCCTTATATGGTGTTAAGAAGCTTATAGTTTACCTCAAGTTAATTAAGGATATTATATTATGTATGGACAGAGATGGCCCACATTGGATGTAGGAAATCACGGAGTACATGTGGAGGCAGGGTACGTTCATGGCACAACACCCATAAAAGACATCCGACAGGTGGAAGGAGCTCCATAAAAGGTTGTGAAGAAAATATGTATGATGTATACATATACACACGTCCAGTCGATTAGGTCTCGCAAAATTTCCTCACTTCCCGTAATTCGTGCAACAATCACCTTCTAAAGGTTCCAGTCCATGGAACTCCTGAGAAATGCTGCTTCACGGGCCAAATGCACCGCTGTATGTCGTAACTGCATGTCTCACGTTTCATGTCTGCAGGTCTTGTGCATAGTCCATTTCAGGCGCGTTCGCCCTTCATATCGGATTGCTTGCATATGCATTTACTGTTCGGCCTGCGTGTATATGCATTTGGGGACATATATACATACATACGTATATCCCCTGTTAACCAGTAACTCAGATGGAAGCAAATAAAGAAATACAAGCATGCATCTATAACTTGGTGTCTTCATGTTGTTGCATGCATTGCGAGTATCCATTTTCAATCTTTTGAAACTTTTGAACCAGAACTCCAAATGATGATTTTTTAAATTCGTGTTCTTTGTGATGAGGGCTTGGAAATAAGACCCGTTTTAAATACATTTTGATGAATTTTTAAGAATTTGTTAGGTTCCATCTGCTGAAACTTGATGCAACGAACGACCGAAATAAGAAGTTTAGAAATGCTATCCATTTCATAATTCACTTGTCAATAATTATGTAACCGAGGAAGTAAAACTTAAAAATTTATGTTTTCTAATCCAACAACTTCAAATTTGTTATGTTCCATCTGCTTAGGAGCTATCGGAAATAAAACTATATGCTAGGGGTGGAACAAGAGTTGTCGGCGCTGGTTGAGCAGCTGCTGCTGATATGACTTTTTTAGGTTCTAATCCAACATCAGTAAAAACCCTCCCTTTTAAAGGTTCTAGTCCACGGAACTCCTGAGAAATGCTGCTTAACGGGTCAAGTGCACCACGGTATGTCGTAACTGCATGTCTCACATTTCATGTGTGCATGTCTTGTGCATAGTCCATATCAGACGCGTTCCTCCTTCATATCGGGTTGCTTGCATATGCATTTATTGTTCGGCATGCGTGTGTTTGCATTTGGGGACATATATACATACATATGTATATCCCATGTTAACCAGTAATTCAGATCAAAGCAAAAAAAGAAATACAAGCATGCATTGCGAGTGTTTCACGAAGGGGATTCGGGGCACGCAAAGTAGGGTCAACCGTCCCCATTTTTTTATTATCCATTTTCACTCTTTTGAGTCTTTTGAACCAAAACTCCAAATGATGCTTTTTTAGATTCATGTTCTTTGTGACGACGGCTTGGAAATAAGACCCATTTTAAATAAATTTTGATGAGTTTCTAGAACTTGTTAGGTTCCATGATGCAGCGAATGACCAAAATCACAAATTTTAGAAACAACTCTCTTCGTTTCATAATTCACTTGTCAATAGTTATGCAACAACGGAAGTAAAACTTCAAAATTGATGTTTTCTCATCCAATAACTTCGCAGATCACAATGTAGTCGCGTCGCCGGGGCACACTAGAAAGGTGTTTGTTCGTGTGAATTTCTCGCTTTTTGTGTCATGTACTACTATGTCAGACTGATTAAGTGTCCTGTGGATTTGACCGCTACCTTTTTGTCAGTGTGTCCATCCAGCCAACCTAATAATTGATCAAACTACCTTCCTGTTAGAGTGTTCATGCAGCTGACCTAATAATTGATCAAATGATTAGGGTCTATACTCCCTCAGTCTCGATTTAGGCGCGTCCACCTGGAAAGAAAATATCATCGACTCCCTCAGTCTCGATTGATAGGACGTGCACATAGTTCTGGTTCATGAATTTAACTAGCTAGATACGAGTTAGACACATATTTTTCTTTAAATATAATACATATTTAACTAGTTAAAGTATTAACTTAGAACGACTAGCATGTCTTATAAACCAAGACAGAGGAAGTCGCAAGTTAGCTTCTTTATGTGTACTCTCATTGCTTCGGTTGAAAGTATTAGCCCAGAAATGACGTGATAGATTAACAAGCTATTAAAACTCTTTTAATTATTAAATATCTGATGTAGTTAGGAAGGGGGCCTTCCCCAACCTCGAGGTATTAAGTGCCAATTTAGGTCTTTTCAGTGCTTCACCTTGTATAGATGATAATCTTGTCATGTAGACAAATAGTTTGACCTGACAAGATAGTTAGGAGGAGAGAGATGAATTTGAAACAATACCGAGCGCATGAACCTAGGCAAAAAAATTAAATGAAGGAAGATCACGAATGAGTGAAAGAGATTATTAAATGAAGGGAACTAGGCTACAACAAGTTAAAGACCTATGTATTTAGAGCTTTATTTGCTGAAGTGTTTAAATACTTAGCCCCTCATCTAGGCAGCTATCTATTGAAAGAGGCATTTTTCTAAAGTTAACTTCTTAAATATCCAAGTTAAGACACACCACTTTACAAAGAATAGTCATTAGAGTAAATGTGATTAACTAAATGCATTGATCTTTGAAGGTGGACAATGTCCCACAGTAATGTCCTTCGATCTGACTCATAGCCATGTCCCACAATCATGTCCTACATAAAGATACATGTCCTTGGCGAAACAATGTCTTGGAAAAGGCATATCCATGGACCAAAAGATGTTCCATTGTGAAAACACACACCCCTGTGTGAAATGAAGCGCAAGAACTTTTATACTAACACGTTAGAAATTTCAATTTGTAATTTTGCAAAAGACGTGATCAGAAAAAATGCATTAACACTGCCAAAACAGTAATGTACCACAATTTCCTTATCCGCTTTAATGTAATTTGAACTTACAAACTTCATGTTTAAAAATATTGAAAAAATTACAACAAAATCTGAAAAAAAGTTCACCAAAATCGCCACATAATATTCACAAAAAAGCACGATCTTTACACTAGTACCCACAATAGAAATTTGGAACATCTTGTTCCAATGGACCATTAGGACCCGAGGAAAACATTGATGGCGTCAAGACTTCGAATGGACCTACTCCTGGTTCGCTCTGTTTGCCTAGACACCGTATCTTGGCCTCTTGCCACTTCAGGGATCATCTTTGTTTGAACGACATACAACAACATATGTTAGGAACCAAGTCTTGCATGGAAGACACCTATGTGTAAGGGTCCCTTACAACGAAAGATCAATATCTTCGTGTGGGAGCTTCCATGGAATCGCCTCCCATCCGGAACAGAGCTGGTCAAGCGGAATGGTCTTGGCGATGGTTTATACCTCCTTTGTCGTGTCTTAGATACTAGGACCCCCATAATTTCCGCTTTCCTGATGCCTTTTTTATTTGGTATTGTTTCTGTGAAACTCTAGGGCGTAATTTGAAGTCAGGACCTCTTTGGGCCTGTTAAAACTCACTCCAACAAGACTCGGCAGAGAAGACGCCTCTTAGTACTACAATGACCTGCACACTCTGGTTGACGCACAACAAAATGGTTGTTGTGCATTTTTTTAAGGCGGGCCAGTGATGTTATTTCCAAATTTCTTGCCTTTTTACTGCACAGGAAAAGACTCTCTGGGTAGTGGGATACGGACTGGTTAGCAGCTTAATGGACACAGTGACAGCCAGAACGTGCTGCCTTCCCCATCCTTACACCCATTTATCTATCGACCGCTGGGTGGCCTCTTTCGTCTATTAGCGGGGCATGTACGTGTGGTTGCCCCACAAAATTATTTCTACTTTCTTAGGACTTGAACTTGCTATATGGACACATGGATTCCATTATCTATAAAGTTGGGTTAGATCATGTTTCGAGAGGTAATTGTCGACGTTATTCATTTCATGTGAAATCAAAAAATAAATTAGTGCATAATAGTGTATTGAAAAAAAAGAAACTACCAAGGGATATAAATAAATGGTCACCATGAAAGGTAATTAGCAAGGGATAGTAAATTCAAGGGACATTGTAAGAGGGCGGTTCCATTTTTTTTACGACAACTGTTTTTGTTTATTTGTTCTATACGGTAACTGCTTGCAATCCCTCAGGTTGTAGATTAACTTTAGCCCAAGTTTCATAAGTTTGTCTACCGTTTGAACTTATTCATTTCTACCTACCTATTTTTTATGACCTTTATTTATCTTAGTTGCAGTAGGCTACAACTTTAAGTAATTAAGATCCTATTATAGTTGCACTAGCTAGATGATGAGAAAAATGCCAACCCTTCAGCCTGAAAGAGTGCTATTTTCCATTCGCCAAAACAAGGTTGTGACATATCTTCCATAGATCTACTTGAGAACGTAAATTTCATAAAAAGAATATACTCATTTTTGTTCTAAATTTGGCGAATACCATCTCTCAAAGCTTCAGCCACGAATACACATACATTTTCTGGTTCACTGACTTGCCCTTCTTAACTTGATATTTTATTCCTATAGCTAGCAGTTTTGGTTGAGTGCATTCATTATAAAATTGCTCTTTCCTGCTGAGGGATTTTCCGAATCATTGGCTTAATATCCATAAATGCAGATGGGCAGTGCTCCAGCTTTGAAGGCCTACACCAGCTGTCTTAAAAGTAGTGGACATGCAGATGGGGCACTAGAAGCAGACGGGCAGTGCTCCAAAGACATACATAATTGAAGGGATCTCATAAAACGCAACAATGAGCCTATGTGTTCATATCAACCGGATGAGGCCAGATAAAGTTATTTGAATGTCGTATATTTGTGACACAATCTTCTGTAGTTACCGAACGTGCAATGCGTCTAGGAAAGATGGTTCCATCTAGGGTTAGGAGGTATCAGAAAAAAAACTGAATGTGTTGTTTGTCTTATAGGTCATACTCAATGGGAGGTCAACCCTGAACCGAGGGTGCGTACTTCACAACAGTTCCAACAGAGTAATTCAAAAACATATCCTTTTGTTGGAAAAAGCAATGAAAGTTCGAGAACAGACATCGCCAGTATGATCCTAGACGCCTCTATTTTGGACAGGCCGCATGTCCTCTCCTGGAGGATAATATCAACTCCGTGTTGGGACAAACCCACCAGCGACCCAAACGTCGGACGAAGGTAGATGAAGAAGACACCATGATTTTTTCGACGACAAACGCCGCGGCGCACCAACGCCTGTATCTTGGCTTTATTTCTCACAACGACTCAAACACATACATGAGGTACACACGCACGCATGCGGCACAACCCGAAAGAACTCTCACGTCGACCGGGCACATACCACGGTCCCGATGGAGACTACATCTCTCCTTCGGTGGCTCTCTTCTCGGCGATGCAACTCTACACGCACAGGCACAACTCTCTTAAATAGTACAAACGACCACACTCGCACAACCGTCATAGCGCAAGTCACGCACGCACTAGCCTAACTAGCCATCATATTAGGCCACTAACCGCATGGACTAACTACTCACTGCATGGACGTAAGAGCACGTCTAGCAACTACTCCCTGGAATCTTTCCACGAGCTGCAAGACTCAGCCAGGCAGCATACAACCTATGCGTGTCAAGATTATGACTAACACTCCGCCCAAGATGTGCATCCTGCAGCTATAGCTCCAACTCGTGGAGACAACGTTGTACAGTGTTGGGAATAGTAACAGCGATGCAGTTGTGATGTAGTTGGTAGAAAGCAATCACCGAGTTAGGGTTAGTGTTCAATCGTTTAGCTGCTATATATACTTGTCTATCTGGCTAAGTAATACATAGTACCCCCGTCTCGGTGCATTAGACATGTTACAAAAATCAAATAATCTCAAAACGGTAAGTCACATTACAGTAGTACTAGTTGCATGCATATTAATTAGACATAATCTATAAACTAAAGGACCAATACATGCAATTTATGTGGCGCCCTTTTTAGATTTGAAAAGATCTCCTAATTGATAGCATGTTTTCAGTAGAGAAAGGAATAGTGTGATTGGCTTTCTCTGCAATTGAATTTCTTCTCCTATCCAATCTCTGCGTGCCTAGGTTGCAGTGCATCTTCTAAAATGCCTAATGCACGGAGACGGGGGAGTAGTACTCGCTCCTTTTTTATATACAAGGTCACTTCGTTTTTCGTGTCAAACTTTGACTTGTAATTTAGGTCAAGAAAATATGGCTTGAATGTCACAAAAATATATTACGAGAAAGTTCTTTCAAATGTGCATGAACTAGCATAGTTTTTGTGGCATACAACTCACATTCTGTTAGGAAAATTAATGGTCAAAATTAGACATAAAAAAGAAAAGTGGCCTTGTATTAGTAGATGGAGGGAGTACTTTAAATTTGGAGCTTATCACGGTCCATATCTCCGTAAGTTTTAATTTGGGAGCTTATTACGTATGCGCTCTAGGGTACACACAACCAAAGCCAGCTTCGCAACATACGTGCTTCCCAACCAAAACCATAGGACGTAGAAAGCAAGAAAAAAAAAACACAGGACGTGCCAATAACATGCATCTCGAAACTAATAATTACATGACTTCGATTACAATTGTTACTTTTCTGAATCTAACCTCATCACATTGTTATTTTTTGCAGATATTCATTAACACTAGTGATGCTCCAGCTCGACGGCCTATGGACCTGCGTTTTTCAGTGTCGGTGTCGTCACTAGTAGAAAACAGGGCTATAATCCCGGTTGGTAAGGGCCTATACTCCCGGTTCATCAACCGAGACTATTAACTTGGGACTAAAGCCCTCCCCCCCTTAGTCCTGGTTTGCCACGAACCGGGACTAAATCCCTTCCACGTGGCTGTCAGAGTGTGTCAGGTGGCAGGGACCTTTAGTCCCGGTTGGTGTTACCAATCTATACTAATGGATTCCGTGATTTGAGGTTTTGGGGTTTTGGGATTTTGGGGTTTATTGATTATTTTTCCTTCTCATTTTCTATTTTCCATTTAATACTTTTTTATTTCAAAAATATCATAGAATTTGGTACATATATCATAGAATTTCTCGTAGGACTTATATTATAGAATATCTCGTATGACCATATATATATATATATATATATATGTATGTATGTATGTATGTGTACTCTCATTGCTTCGGCTGAAAGTATTAGCCCACAAATCACGTCGTAGATTAACAAGATATTAATACCCTCTTAGTTATCAAATATCTGATGCAGTTAGGGAGAGGGCCTTCCCCAACCTCGAGGTATTAAGTGCCAATTTAGGTATTTTCCAGTGCTTCGCCTTGTGTAGATGATAAACTTGTCATGCAGACAAAGAGTGTGAGGTTACAAGATAGTTAAGAGGAGAGAGATGAATTTCAAACAATGCCGAGCGCATGAACATAAGAAAAACAATTAAATGAAGGAAGCTCACGAATGAGTTAAAGAGTTTATTAAATGAAGGGAACTAGGCTACAACAAGTTAAACACCTATGTATTTAGGGCTTTAGATGCTGAAGTGTTTAAATACTTAGCCCCTCATGTTGGCACCTATCCATTAAAGGAGGCCTTTTTCTAAAATTCACTTCTTAAATATCCAAGTTAAGAGACACCACTTTACAAAGAATATTCATTAGAATAAATGGGATTAATTAAATGCATTGATCTCGGAAGGTGGACAATGTCCCACAGTAATGTCCTTCGATCTGACTCATAGCCATGTCCCACAGTCATGTCTTACATAAAGATACAGGTCCTTGACCAAACAATGTCTTGGAAAAGGCATATCCATGGACCAAAAGATGTTCCATTGTGAAAACACGCACCCGTGTGTGAAATAAAGTGCGAGAACTTTTATACTAACACGTTAGAAATTTCACTTTATAATTTTGCAAAAGACGTGATCAGAAAAAATGCATTAACTATGCCAAAACAGTAATGTACCACTATTTCTTTAACCGCTTTAATGTAATTTGAACTTATAAACTTCATGTTTAAAAGTATTGAAAAAATTACAACAAAGTCTGAAAATAAGTTCACCAAAAGCGTCACAAAATATTCACAGAAAATCACGATCTTTACACTAGTACCCACAATAGGAATTTGGAACATCTTGTTCCAATGGACATTAGGACCTGAGGAAAACATTAGACTTTGAACGGACCTTCTGTTGGTTCGCTCTGTTTGCCTGGACACCATATCTTGGCCTCTGGCCACTTCAGGGATCATCTTTATTTGAACGACATACAACAACATATGTTAGGAACCTACCCTTGCATGGGGGACACCTTTGTGTAAGGGTCCCTTACAACTAAAGATCAATATCTTCGTGTGGGAGCTTCCACGGAATCGCCTCCCATCCGAAACCGAGGTGGTCAAGCGGAATGGTCTTGGCAATGGTTTATACCTCCTTTGTGTTGTCTTAGGTACTAGGACCCCCATATTTTTCGCTTTCCTGATGCCAGTTTTCTTTGGTACTATGTCTGTGACTATCTAGGACCTAATTTGAAGTCAGGACCTGTTTGGACTACAATGACCTGCACACTCTGGTTGACGCACAACAAAATGGTTGTTGTGCATTTTTTTAAGGCGGGTCACTGATGCTATATCCAAATTTCTGGCATTTTTGCTGCACACGAACAGACTCTCTGGGCAGCAGGATACCGACTGGTTAGCACCTTAATGGATACAGTGGCAGTCGGAGCGTGTTGCTTTCCCATCCTTACACCCACTTATCTATCGACCGTTTGGTGGCCGCTTTCGTCTATTAGCGGGGCATGTACGCGTGGTTGCCCCGCAAAATTATTTCCACTTTCTTAGCATTTGAACTTGCTATATGGACACCGGGATTCCTTTATATATAAAGTTGGGTTAAATCATGTTGCGAGAGGTAATTATCGAAGTTGTGCATTTCATGTGAAATCAAAAATTAAACTAGTGCAGAATAGTTAATTTAAAAAAAAGAAACTACCAAGGGATATAAATCAATGGTCGCCATGAAAGGTGATTAGCAAGGACACTGTAAGAGGGCGGTTCTATTGTTTTTACGACAACTGTTTTTGTTTACTTGTTCTAGAAGGTAACTGCTTGCAATCCATGAGTTTCATAAGTTTGTATACCGTTTGAACTTCTTCATTTCCACTTAATTATTTTTATGACTTTTACTTATCTTAGTTGCACTAGGCTACAACTATAAATAATTAAGATGCTATTATAGTTGCACTAGCTAGATGATGAGAAAAATGCCAACCCTTGGGCATGAAAGAGTGCTGTTTTCCATTCGCCAAAACAAGGGTGTGATATATCTTCCATAGATCTACTTGAGAACGTAAATTTCATTAAAAAATACTCATTTTTGTTCTAAATTTGGCGAATACCATCTCTCAAAGCTTCAGCCAAGAATACACATGCATTTTCTCGCTCACAGACTTTCCCTTATTAACTTGATATTAGCTACTCCCTCCGTCACAGTTTAGAAGGTGCGCATGAGCAATCTCTCGGAGACAGAGGGAGTAGTACTTGCTCCTTTTTTATGTACATGGTCACTTCGTTTTTCGTGTCAAACTTTGACTTGTAATTTAGCTCAAGAAAATATGGCTTGAATGTCACAAAAATATATTACCAGAAAGTTCTTTCAAATGTGCTCCCAAGAGAGGCACGAGAGCGTAGTGCCGCCATCTTCCGATCTGACGATCTGATCTTAGGGTTTCCCCATGAGCATCACGACTGGGTCAACAGTAGGTACACGACGATGCCTTCATCAAGATAATGACGCAGAATGCCACCATCTTCTGCCATCGGCTCCGTTTTCACCGACAACTATGTCTTCCCGACTCGTAGCCGGGACTGGATGATGAATCGCGAGATCCAACCACCCAGTCTCAGGCCGACCACCTCCGACGGAGGTGACAACCTCCGTATACGTGTGTATGGACTGGTCCCCTGTCCATGGACAGATGCGAAAAGAAATTTGCAGGTTACCGTTGAAGATGCCCTTACAACGTATATAGATAGTATCATTCATTGGCGCTATTAAGAATGAGTATCTATTCATATGTACGTTATGAGCATTGGTTATTTTTCTTGCATGATTAATTAAGTGCAACTTAGCCGTCTAAAAAATAATATTTCTTGCATGATTTAAATACTCCTTATTGTGTGGCTGCTTACACATGACATATTCACTGATTTCTTTCAGTAGCAACACCCGACACGTGCACCATCGTCACCCCTAAACACCCATTAGGCCTTGTTCGGTTAGCCCCTCCCCCGCCGGGATTGGGGTCCAATCCCCGCCGAACTCCGTGGTTTCAGCCCGACCGGGATTCGACCCCGGCCTGCTTTACGAGCTTGTTCGCTTAAACCCGGTCGGGGCTACATCCCGGCCCAATCCCTCTCAAACCACATGGAACAGCCCGGGATAAAATCCTGGCCTCTCTACCTGTAGAACCAATCCCTCCCGACGGGTGAATCGGTATGCGAGGAGAAAATAAATCGGGCCATGTCTCCCCGAGCAGTCTCTCTCTCTCTCCCCCGCAATTCGGCGGCAGCGGCGGCGGCGGCGCGGCCATCCAGAGGCAACAATGGTGGCATACTTACCCACCTCTCGTTGCTCTCCCATCAGGTAAGCCTCGTCTCCTTTTTGTCCTCTGCTCCTCTTCTTTTCATTCTCCTCTTCCGATTCAGATCTGAAGTTGACCAGGGCAATGATTCATATGTATAGATCGGAAAAGGGAGTAACCGAACATGTTATGGTCAGAAGGATTCATGTGGATGGGGATTAGGAGTGATTGGGTGACAAGTAGGGGATCACCCAATCCCTGGGAGGTTAGAAACCACTGGTGGAATCTAACCACGGCAACCGAACAAGGCCTTAGTGGTTGGTTTGTCACGCAAGATAGTCAGGTTCCTCCTGCTGACCTACAACGCGGCTTTCCCAGGTCACCCCCACACTAGCCCGCCGGGACACTGGGTAGGACCGCTCGAGTAGTATGCTCCACCCGTGGTAGTCAGGGAGCATCCATTCGGGACGGTCCAGGGCATGGGTTTGCGTCTGGTACTGGTTCAACAGTTCGTGGATCTTGGCGAATGGGTAATCCATACTGTTTTTATCTTGATGCCTCCTAATCTCAAAATATATATGGTGGTTTGTGAGAGACACACACAGAAGTCATCGACGCAAAATGTTGTAATAGTATACTATGAATGCTAAGACTGCTATGTTGTTGTGCATGCCTATATATCATGTGGTCATATGAGAATGAACAAATATTTAGGAGCACATGCACTCTGGTGTCTCCAAATACTTTCTGTGGACCAAATATGCTCTTCGGCGTGGTGGCACAATAGCATATACCTCACATGTGTGTCTTAAGCTTTGTAAATGGTTTTGGCTTGGTCCACTTATTAATAGTCGCTACACTAAAAGAGTACAACAACTGGAGTAGCTTTCTAGGTTTTGATTTAGTTTTAGAGCAGACTTTTTGTCTTCGCTTTGTATAAAGTGATCTCCAGTAAAACACAAAACGCTCCCTCATGCGCCGCTCCCGTGAACGACCACGGGAAGCCCATTGTCACACCGCCCCATCCCGCATATTCCCTCCTCCCTCGCAGCCGCACAAAGGCGCCGCCGGGCGAAGCCTTGACATCAGTGGCAGCTGTGGAGCCTTCTCTTCTCTTGTGGTCGTGTCCAATGACTGGTGCTTGGTTGCGGGGCGAGCAATGGCGCTGAATGTGTTGGCGCATAGAGGGGCAACCTCTGGGTGACAACGGGGGAGAATTGTGGCAAAATGGTCGGCATCCTTGGTGGACATGAAGGGGCGCAACACCTCATGCCTTGTGGATAGGTGGATGGTGAAGGTGACAGATTGAGGGCTCTAAGCGGTGGTGGTCCGCAGCGGGTGCCAAAATGTTCAACAGGTCGGGTTGCAGCGACGGTGAGAAGGCTGCTCTGGCGTCGGTTCATCTACAGTTCACTCCGGGTGTGTGTTCTTAGCTTCCATCGGCAATGATTGGGTATGGTTAATCCGGTAACTCGTGCCATTGAGTAGGTGTATGGGCATGCCATGTGTGGATCCAGGTTCGGATCCATGAAGGGGCGGAAACGGTGGTGTCGTGTGGAGAGGTAGCGGGAGGGATGAGTGGCTTCGACGCAATCGGGTCACCTGTTGCCATCAGATGGGCTACTACTCGTGGACGAAGTAAGTCCCCGCACTCTCGACGCCCGATAGTTCTTCTGAATCTGGATACTAGAAGTTCTAACCAAGGTTGGGATCTAGATTGACGTATCAAGGCTGGACAAGAGATTCTGGCAGCCCGAGAAGAGAATAAAAGTCAGGGCATCAATTAGAAATCGTAAGCATAACAATGACTACAAATGTGTATGAAATATTATCAGTAACACTTATGTACGTCAAAAAATAGTTGCATGTCAAATAAATGAAGCCCCGTTACTGCATAGCGTTTAGTTGTACCCTTTACGAAGTAGGAGTGTCGATCTTACAAGAACATGGGAAATGGACTTTTTTCCTCCTGTAGTGGTTTTTAATATGTTGGCCACAAGTTAGGTGCTTCCTAAAGCAAACCAAAACCGAAAGTTTGAAATATTGCAAGGATGATGTCGAACGTAAAGTAATAGTTGTTGGAATCAATAGGGTTGAAGCGCTCTCAAACAAGAAATTTGGGTACTGCTCGTGGACGAAGTAAGTCCACACACTCTCGGCACCCAATAGTTCTTGTGAATCTGGATACTGGAAGTTCTAACCAAGGTTGGGATCTAGATTGACGTAACAAGGCTGGACAAGAGATTTTGGCAGCCCGAGAAGAGAATAAAAGTCAGGGCATCAATTAGAAATCGTAAGCATAACAATGACTACAAATGTCTACGAAATATTATCAGTAGCACTTATATACATCAAAAAATAGTTGCATGTCAAATAAATGAAACCCCGTTACTGCATAGCGTTTAGTTGTACCCTTTACGAAGTAGGAGTGTCGATCTTACAAGAACATGGGAAATGGACTTTTTTTCTCCTGTAGTGGTTTGTAATATGTTGGCCACAAGTTAGGTGCTTCCTAAAGAAAACCAAACCGGAAGTTTGAAATATTGCAAAGATGATGTCGAACGTAAAGTAATAGTTGTTGGAATCAATAGGGTTGAAGCGTTCTCAAGAAGACCGGATTCCTTACTATTATCAATTTACCATGACCTATGCCTAGCCATAATAACTTAATATTCCTAAGGCACTTTATATGTTCCTATAATTGGACGAAGCCAATTAAAGTACGTGCATACATAATGCAAGCCCATATCTAATTGTGTGTTACATACTACATCATGAAGCGAATTAAATGATATACTAGTATACATGACCATAAATTCAGCAACTTACTTAACGGGGAATAACTTTCAAGTAAGATGGGCATCATTTGCTATATATCCGTGCCAAATCAAGTACTTCATCGAGGATTGGTTTATATTTAGAGGGATAATTTTGAATTAAGAAGTGTTCTACTCCCTCCGTTCCTAAATATAAGACCTTTTAGAGATTGTACTATAAACTACATACGAATGTATATAGACATATTTTAGAGTATAGATTCACTCATTTTGCTCCGTATGTAGTCTTCTAATGAAATAACTAAAAGGTCTTATATTTTGAAACGGAGGGAGTAGAAGGGAAAACAGTAAGTACTACAATAAAAAGAGATGCAACAGGTTCATGGAGGAAAAATGTTTTCATTTGGAATACCAATGGATGGTAAAAGAATAATTAATTACTACACACATTAAGAAAAACAGAACAACGAATCTAACAAAGCACAATTTAGCAAAACGCAATTGGAAAGGTAATCAAAGATGCAGCTTCTGCCAGAACAATGAATCTATCAAGCACCTATTTCTCGAATGCCCTTTTGCAAAATTGTTTTGGAGTTCGATCCAGATTGCATTTAATATCAACCCCCCTAACACCATTAACACGTTATTTGGGACGTGGGTACAGGGGGTTCATTTACAGCTGGGACAGATTATTCGTGTGGGGACCTGTGCATTGTTGTGGTCTATTTGGAACTGCAGGAATGATTTAGTTTTTAACAAATGCAACTCCATCAATTTTTTGCAGGTTATATTCAGGGCTACTGGGTGTGCCCGCTGGGAGATGGTAGCTCAGGGTATCTTCAACCGGTTTGGATGGCGCGCAATAATAGGATAGGTGGTTAGTCATCTAGGTCTATTTATCATCGCCGGTTGTGACGCGGATGGCGTCTTGTGTCTTTATTTTTATCTCGGATTGTGACATTGGTTTTGAACTCTTTTCTATTTATTAGTAAAGGGTTGTATGCATCACTCGATGCAGAGGCCGTGGCGATGTCTCCTTTTCTAATTTTTTTTAAGAAAAACAGAAAAGCTTTTAGTTCTGCACTCTCAAAAGCATTTACTTTGACAAATCTTCCTATCGAAATTAAGGAAGTGACAAATGATTTGGATACTCCTTCCTAAGTTCACGTGAAAGATGACATAAAAATGCGTTCCCGCTTTACTATAGAGATGAAAACAGTATATATTACCATAAAAAGCTATTCTTTTAGTAACTTCATCGGACCTTATCGATTAATAACAGTTATGTTCATAGGGATAGTTAGAGAATCATGCGGCTCCTAAATTAAACATGATGGTCTATCAATCCAGCCCTGGGTATTGCTCGACCGATGCCGCAACTCGCCGAGACACACGCACGCGAGAACGCAAGATTGATGGCTAATAGGACCGTGTCGGTCCTATGTGTTTGTATTGCTTTGAACTCTTATCGCTTCAAGTTTACAGGGTACAGGGTGCATATATATACTAGAGAACTAGTCCTATACATGACCTATTCGGTGAAGGTCACGTATCCAACACGTACACGTGCGTACAACATTTATCCGAACCAGTTGATTTCGGGAAATATTAGATGTAACTTGGAAGATGGTACAGTCGAAAGCACGAGTTTTTATCTACCAGAAGCAAAAATAATAATTGATATTATGTAAAGATTTAGATAATAAGTTTCATCATTGTCCTTATCCATTGAAGTTCAACACCGCATTGTGCAGTAATCATGGATCGAAGCCCAAGTAAAGATAGCAGCACATGCATTGGGGTTGTTGAGCCACTTTTATGATGATTGACCTATATGATTAGACTTATACAAATGCATCTGGGTGTACGATGAGGGCCTATATCAGCTCACAAAATAAGTTGTGTGGATGCCGATGTGGGAGCGAGACATAGTAAAGTGATCAATCGGTTGGTGGGAGCTCCATATATAAAAGGCAATAAATTATATCTATATCCATATATACACATCCATTGGATGAGGTCACGCAAAGTTATCTCAGTTGTAAAGATTTGTACCTCAATCAGCTATCATCTGTGCCTGTGCAGTAGGTCAACAAATGGCAAAATTCAATCTAGGGTTAGGAGGTATCAGGAATAAAATTACAAGGTTGAGGCAGCTTGGTTGTAGTTAGATCAAAATAATACCCAGCGGCAACGGCTATGGCTCACCCAAGTCACTCAACGCTTGGACGATACGGGGTCAGGAAGGTTTTAGGTCACTGCATGTCGGAGCACTACATTCAGGTCTGCTGCCTGCATATTCGCCCCCAGTTTCTCCTTTAGAAAGTGTTACGATACCAAGCTCATAAGTGTTTCTTCCATTACGGAGTGAAATGGCTCCTTAGATGTGGTACTCATGTAGCAACATTTCAGCACCGTGAGTCTCCATGGCTGTCCATTTTGACCTCGTTCATTGGTCACGGCGGGGTTGCCTGGATTCGTCAATGACCATTTGTTCTGTGTTTGTGTGGGTTAAATACTTGTCCACACTGGGTTCCTTAACCTTGCTCTGTGTGGGCAACAGTATATGTCCGTCTCCCCTCTCATTTGCCGGCCTTCGATTCGTTTCTTGCTCTGTTTATATTTGGAACACTAGCTCCTCTTTGGTGCCAGTCGGCAGCTTAAACACACCAGTTGCGGATATCCATCGTGAGTAGTGCAGAAAATAACATATAAGTGATGGGCAGGGCCTAGACCACGTTGCTGCTATGACATAGTGTTTCACATTTCTTTGATCGGTTTTCAGATTCCATCAACCATGCTGAGCGATCATATCTCAGAGGACATGAATAAATTATCTCCACCTCCTGTCTCGCCTTGCCCCGCGCTCTCGACTCCCCATGCCCATCTCACAATTGCCACCTCTCTCCTTCCTCATCGCCCCCCCCCCCCCCCCCCCCCTTCGGCATTGTTCTACAACTTCTCTAGTCTCCCCTTGAACTAGGGTTGTAGCAACTGGGCGATGATAAGTGACAGGAGCACATCCTCAAGACAGGCATCATGGTCTAAGAACAACTCATAGTTGTTAATCCAGGTGCAGCATGCTTCAAAACAATAAACGAAAATTCAGCACCTAACAAAATCACCGAAATTCCGTGAATTTCAGTTATTTCAGTATGCATTTCGGACAAAGGACTGAAATATTCACTTCAATTCAATTAAATATTGGAATTTTCTGAAAAATATTTTGAAAAATATCTGAATTCCTGTGTATTAATGAAATTGCCCAAATAATATGGCCCAAATGAAATATTCCAGTGTATGCTGAAATTCATGAAGTTCAGTAAATTTCACCGAAATCTCACTGAAAAGTGAAAACCATGGTTAATACCAGACCCCCGTGCTATGATCCAGAGCACACACTCAACGATCCAGTTTGCTATGTTGTTAAATTAACTAGCCTTCAGTACCCTAATTATCTAATCTCCGATGAACAAACAAACAAAAAGTGTTATGGGTGGGGCTAGCCACTCCAGTCCCAGAGCAGTAATTACCACTACTAACTACTACTAGTACTAATTAGGGAACAAAAACTTTAGTAAATGAAAATAACGACTAATATACACTGCATACAGAAAAAATTTCATATATTATTCTAGTGATCAGGATCTATACGTCGCTGCGGAAAACCTATTTCACAACTTTTTGTGCCGCTACGGAAAATATGTCCACACAACTCTCATATCAGAGTTTTGATGTTCGGAAAGAAAAAAAAATCCACAAAATTTCGACCATCTCGTTTAGGCTAGTCATATTCCCTCTTGGCCCTCATAATTTCTACCCATTTAGAAATTTTTGGCCGAGCCCAACTTCCAGGGAGTTCCTACCTTCGGTTCTGTTGAGACAAAATCTGAAACCGAGTGCACTAACCCAAGCAATTTCGTTTCCTCTCGTTCTCGGGAACTTGACACTCCCGCGCAGTCTCAGGCCAATGCGTACCACCTCCAGGGTGTTGGGGAACGTCGCATGGGAAACAAAAATTTTCCTACGCGCACGAAGACCTATCATGGTGATGCCCATCTACGAGAGGGGATGTGTGATCTACGTACCCTTGTAGATCGTACAGCATAAGCGTTAGTGAACGCGGTTGATGTAGTGGAACGTCCTCACGTCCCTCGATCCGCCCCGCGAACCGTCCCGCGATCAGTCCCACGATCTAGTACCGAACGGACGGCACCTCCGCGTTCAGCACACGTACAGCTCGACGATGATCTTGGCCTTCTTGATCCAGCAAGAGAGACGGAGAGGTAGAAGAGTTCTCCAGCAGCGTGATGGCGCTCCTGAGGTTGGTGATGATCTCGTCTCAGGAGGGCTCCGCCCGAGCTCCGTAGAAACGCGATCTAGAGGTAAAACCGTGGAGATATGTGGTCGGGCTGCCGTGGCAAAGTTGTGTCAAATCAGCCCTAAAACCTCCGTATATATAGGGGGAAGAGGGGGAGCCTTGCCTTGGGGTCCAAGGACCCCTAAGGACTTCGGCCGAGCCAAGGGGGGGAGATCTCCCCTTCCAAACCGAGTCCAACTAGGTTTGGAAGGAGGAGTCCTTCCCCCTTTTCCCACCTCCTTTTTTTTTTTCTTTTCTCTTTGATTTTTCTTCCTATGGCGCATAGGGCTCTTTTGGGTTGTCCCACCAGCCCACTAAGGGCTGGTGCGTCACCCCCAATGCCTATGGGCTTCCCCGGGGTGGGTTGCCCCCCCCCCCCCCCCCGGTGAACTGCCGGAACCCATTCGTCATTCCCGGTAACTCCGAAAACCTTCCGGTAATCAAATGAGGTCATCCTATATATCAATCTTCGTTTCCGGACCATTCCGGAAACCCTCGTGACGTTCGTGATCTCATCCGGGACTCCGAACAGCATTCGGTAACCAACCATATAACTCAAATACGCATAAAACAACGTCGAACCTTAAGTGTGCAGACCCTGCGGGTTCGAGAACTATGTAGACATGACCCGAGAGACTCCTCGGTCAATATCCAATAACGGGACCTGGATGCCTATATTGGATCCTACATATTCTACGAAGATCTTATCGTTTGAACCTCAGTGCCAAGGATTCATATAATCCCGTATGTCATTCCCTTTGTCCTTCGGTATGTTACTTGCCCGAGATTCGATCGTCGGTATCCGTATACCTATTTCAATCTCGTTTACCGGCAAGTCTCTTTACTCGTTCCGTAATACAAGATACCGCAACTTACACTAAGTCACATTGCTTGCAAGGCTTGTGTGTGATGTTGTATTACCGAGTGGGCCCCGAGATACCTCTCCGTCACACGGAGTAACAAATCCCAGTCTCGATCCATACTAACTCAACGAACACCTTCGGAGATACCTGTAGAGCATCTTTATAGTCACCCAGTTACGTTGCGACGTTTGATACACACAAAGTATTCCTCCGGTGTTAGTGAGTTATATGATCTCATGGTCATAGGAACAAATACTTGACACGCAGAAAACAGTAGCAATAAAATGACACGATCAACATGCTACGTCTATTAGTTTGGGTCTAGTCCATCACGTGATTCTCCTAATGACGTGATCCAGTTATCAAGCAACAACACCTTGTTCATAATCAGAAGACACTGACTATCTTAGATCAACTGGCTAGCCAACTAGAGGCTTGCTAGGGACAGTGTTTTGTCTATGTATCCAAACATGTATATAAGTCTTTATTCAATACAATTATAGCATGGATAATAAACGATTATCTTGATACAGGAATTATAATAATAACTATATTTATTATTGCCTCTAGGGCATAATTCCAACACAGGGTGCACCAACTACCTTCACCGCATCTACAACCTCTCTATTTTGCCTTCTCCGAGGCTACGCCATACAGCTCAACGACAGCGGCAAAGGAGCTACGGTAAATGTGAAGACCAGTTCAATGGAGGAAGGAGCACACGGGAGTGCCAACTGCATGGAGGTCGACCCCTTGATTTTATTTTGTTCTCTTTGATTTCATTTTTTCAAATGTCGGCTGGATTTTTGCCAAATTTGGTCAAATTTCGTCAGGAATTCAAATTATGATTTTGCAATGTCATCCAAGATTTTGACGACATATTTAAAATGGACAAAATTCGGCCATCTAGGCCAAGAGTCAAAAAAACCGCAAACCCATAATAAAAACTCTGTGTCATACACATGTAGTAACTTGCACAACCATGGTACACAACTTGCCCTTCTTTTACCTATTCTATCTTCTATCTATTCTATCTAGTTTCTATTATCTACTAAAAGAAAAGTACGGGTCAAAACAAGATATTGGTGGGCCCAGAAATATTAAGGTAGAATACGGGTCAAAGTAGAGATATTGGCTAGAAAATGCCACGTTAATGAGAAAATACCCACCCTTAATCTGGTTAACCCTGAAATATTAAGGTATATAAGTTGTTCGATCTACGCATAACATTCATAAAGTAACGTTTATTTTTCTCATCTTGTGCCTTCTTCTCCATGACGCCATCCACTCTAGTTTCCTTTCCAATCTCGAGAGAATAGTCTATCGATTAACCTGGATGCATGCCTCGACGAAGCAGGGACCTCCAAAAGACGCCTCCGGGGAGCACACAAGGGCATTCATCTCCTGGACTCAGGCCCTCCCGATGGACAAAGCACATAAGTCGCAGTCGACAGGACCTACACAAGCCATGTTAGGTGAGCACACATGGCCAACCGCCTCCCCGACTCAGGCTCTTCTGATCGACAAAAACATGGAACATGTTGATGATCACGTGGCCTCTTATGCGCCCTACCACTGTGTTTTCTTCCTCCAACCAGTCAATCCGCCGGCAGCCATCAAATCTAAAAAACACGCTTCACCTCCTGTCTTGCCCGAGCTACTCGTATGCGGTCCCAACTTTGGAGGTCGAACAAGCATGGCATTTGACTAAAACTTTCCGCCTCCATAGACAATAGATAGGGACCCTATTTTAGCAAGATGCTTGGTTGTGTGGATCTCCGTTATGCACTGAGTTCTCGAACTTGTTTTCTATCTTCTGGGCTATGATGTTTTTGATTCCTTGGCTAACCATAATGGGAAATGGAACATCTCATTCCGGGGAACATTTGGACCCGAGGGAACTGTTCATTGAGTCGAGCATTCAAACGGACCTTTGACCGATGTGCCCAGGTGGCCTCGGGGCTCTTCATTTTTGGCTTGGCATACAACAACATGTTCTATCGGCCGACTTGCGTGGACGACATATTCGTTGAAGGCGTCCTTACATCTAAACATCAAGATCTTTGTGTGGCAGCTTCCACGAGATCGCTTCCCTCCGGGAATAGAGGTGGTCAAGCGTAATGGTATTGGCGAGAATTTATATCTCCTTTGTGGTGTGCTACAGAATATGACCCACAAACTTTTACCTTGATCCGCAGTTTGTTTAGTTCTATACTATGTCTATGAGGCTCTAGGGCCTAGTTTGGAAATCTGGACTTGTTTGGGTTTGTTAAAACTCGATCCAACGAAACCACAAGGGAAAACTTCTTTAGACGACAATGAACTTTACACTTTTGACGACGAACAACAAAATGATTATCATGTTCTTTTTTTAAGGTGGTCCACTGATGCTATAACCAAATTTCAGGCCTATCACAGCATGCGGGATCTGGAACCCACTGATGCTATAACATGATCCAACAATTTTTTTTAAGGCGGAGCACTGGAACCCACTGTCTGGGTAGCGGGATCCGACTGCCTTAGTATCTTGATGGACGCAATGACTATCGCAGCATGCGACCTTTCCCGTCCTTAGACTCATTTATCTATCTATCACTTCGTGGCTTTTTTTTAAGGGCATGTTTTATTGTTGCCCAACAAAATTATTTTTCCTTTAATGTCACGTGAACTTATTGTATGGACATGGTAATTCTAATATCTATAATGTGGGGCGAAATCCTATTTCGAGAGGTAATTATCAAAGTTATGCATGTCTTCCGAGGTAGAAAGGGATATAAATATCATTGGTCACCATGAGCTGTGATTAGCAACGCATAGTAATTTCAAGGGTCGCTATTTGTTTTCTGAACTAATTCAAGGGTCACTATGAGAGGGCGGTTCTATATTTTTTGAGAACTCGTGTTGTTTACTTGTTTCATATTGTAGTTGCTTGCAACCCCTGAGGCTGTAGATTAGTTGTAGGTCTATCATTTAAACTTCTTCATTTCCACCTAACTCTATTTTTAAGTCCTTTTTTATCTTAGTTGCACTTGGCCGATAACTGTAAGTAATTAAGATCCTATTAGAGTTGCACTAGCTAGATAATTAGAAAAATACGAACCCTTCGGCCTCAAAAAGTATTATTTTCCATTCGCTAGAGAAGGAGTGCTATATATTTTCTATATACATCTACTTAAGAACATAATTTTTATAAAACAGTTATACTGATTTTTTCTTCTTAATTTGGCAAATACCATTTCTCAAAGTTTCAACCATGAATACATATACATTTTCTTTTTCAGTGACTTGTCGTTATTAATTTGGTATTTTAGTCTCAGAACAAACATTGTTCAATTGATCCCGCGAAAAAAAACATTGTTCGTTGGAGTTCATTCATTATGGAATTGGTCGGTCCTGCTGGAGGAGTTTTCGAATAACTGGTTTTAATAGGCATACATGCAGGTTGGTTGCCTACACAGTTTTCTTGGATTGAAGACTAGTACATTTGGGTGAATTGTGAAGACCTACACCAGCTGCCATAAAAGCAGTCGCCAGGAAGAGGCATCAGAAGCAGATGGGGCAGTGCTCCATCGAAGACATACCTAATTGAAGGGTTATGATAGAATGTAACAAAGAACCTCTGTGTTCATAAATGCCAACCCGGATGAGATCACACAAAATTATTTCAGTGTAGTATATTTGTGCCACCATCATCTATAGTTTGAGAAGCTGGTCCAAGCTAGGGTTAGGAGGTATCAGCAATAAAACACGATGTGTTTTTTTGCCTATCGGTCATACTCAGTGGGATATCAACCCACAAACTAGGGGGCGTAGTTGACATCAGTTTCGACTAAGTCGTGCAGAAACATATCCTAGTGTTGGGAAGATCAACGGAAGTTCCAGATTCAACATCAGCAGTAAGATTCTAGACGTCCCCATTTTGGACAGGCCGCATCTCCTCTCGTGGAGGATAATAACAACTCTGCCCATGATGTATATTCCTGCCAATGATGGCCGGCCAACAGCTATAGTGCCAACTCGTGCAACCAATGTTCTACACTATTGGAATCAAAATTTTGGATTTCGACCATTTTTTTTTATTTTCATCCGAATTTCACCCATCCCATTCAGGCCCGGTAACCATCTCGTTCTACGGTGTTAGAAACCGGGACTAAAGGAGCTCGCATGGCCCGGTAACCATCCCCAGTCATGGACCGGGACTAGAGGTTCCTCTTAAACCGGGACTAAATCATAGCCTCATGAACCGGGACTAGTGGCAGCATTAATCCCGGTCCAGAAGCCAACCGGGACTAATGCTTCGGTCCAAAGGCCTGTTTTCTAGTGGTGTATATATATCCAAATTTCTAGCCTTTTTGCTACACAGGAACACACTCTGTGGGCAGCGGGATACGGACTTGTTAGCAGCTTTATGGACACAATGACTGTTGCAGCGTGCTGCCTAGCCCATCCTTAGACCCACTTATCTCTCATCCGCTCGGTGGCCTATTTCTTCTTTTATCGGGGCATGTACGTGTGGTTGCCCAGAAAAATTATTTCTACATTCCTAGGACTTTGACTTGTTATATGGACACGGGGATTCCTTTATCTATAAAGTGGGGCTAAATCGTGTTTCGAGAGGTAATTATGGAAGTTATGCATTTCATGTTAAATAAATAAACCTGTACAGAAAAGTGAATCTTAAAAATAAGAAGCTACCAAGGGATATAAAAATCATTGGTCATTATGAAAGCTGATTAGCAAGGGATAGTAAATTCAAGAGTCACTATAAGAGGGTGTTTCTATTTTTTTACGACAACTATTTTTTGTTTACTTGTTCCATAAGGTAATTGCTTGCAACCCCTGAGGTTGTACATTATCTTTAGCACACGTATATTGATAAGTTTGTCTAGCATTTGAACTTCTTCATTTCCACTTAACTATTTTTTATGACCTTTATTTATCTTCGTTGCACTAGGCCTACAACGATAAGTAATTAAGATCCTATTATAGTTGCACTAGCTAGATGATGAGAAAATACCAACCCTTCGTCCTCAAAGAGTGCTATTTTCCATTCGCCAAAAGAGGGGTGCGATATATCTTCCATTGATCTACTTGAGAACATAAATATCATACAAAAATATTGTCATTTTTGTTCTTTATTTAGGAAATACGATCTCTGAAAGCTTTAGTCACGAATACATATACATTTTCTTGACTTGCCTTTATTAACTCGATACTTTATTCCCATAGCTTCCATTGCTTGGTTGAGTGCATTCATTATAGAATCGATCCGTACTACTGAGGGAATTTTGGAATCACTAGATTTAATATCCATACATGCAGATTTTTTCTTTACATTATTTTTCTCAAATTAAAGGAAAGTACATTTGGGTGAATTGTGAAGGCCTACACCAGCACCATAAAAAAATGGGCATGCAGAGGCCTCACAAGAAGATGGGGCAGCACTCCATAGAAGACATACCTAACTGAAGGGAGTTCATAAAACGCAACAAAGAGCCTCCGTGTTCATTCATGTCAACCGTATGAGGTCACACAAAGTTATTTTGTTATCTCATATTTGTGCCACAATCATCTATAGTTTGCGATTGTGCAAAGAGTCCAACAAAGTAGGTCCAATCTAGGGTTAGGAGGTATCCAAAATAAAATTGCATGTTTTGTTTGTCCTATAGTTCATACTCACTTGGAGGTTAACTTGCAAACCAGAGTGTGTAGTTTGCAACAGTCTCGACAGCGTTGTGCAAAAACATATCCTAGTGTCTGCAAAAGCAATGAAAGTGCGAGCTTCTCCATCAATGAAATGATTCTAAACACCTCCTTTCGGGACAGGTCACATGTTCTCTCATAGAGGAAAATATCAACTCCTCCCAAGATGTGCATTCCCGCCGATCTACCACCACGGCCGGCTAAAAGCTACTACCCCACCATGTGCAACCATCTACAATGTTGGGACTAACGACGATGTGGTTACATTGTAAAAATTCTTTGAGGTGGGGTTAGTGTTACTCATTTAGCTTCTACATATGTACTCATCCAACCCTTAGTAATGAACTGGTTGGATCAGAAGAAATAGAACACGTGGCTCACCATGTACCTGCTGCAATTCACCGGTGTCCCGTGTCTCCTTGCCATACTTGTTCCGCAAGCATATTCATCCTTCAAGTTCAATCAATCTGGCTAATAAGTTCTAATTAGATGTTGTGGTTTGTTATGAGGTTTGGGTATGTGGCGCGGATAATTTGTATCCCTTCGCCAAGTGAATAGCAGTAGGGACAGATATAGGCAATATGGTGGTTCAGACATGTTGACCTATTACTTTGTAAGGTTATTAATAAAATGGTTGGATGCATCGTCCCGATGCGGAGGCCGGGGTCATCCTCCTAGTCGAAAAAGACAAAGTTCCCATTTTCGGAGGAAATGCACTTCGAGGGTCTTGCGGAAAGAATAACACTAGTTTTAATTGTGAAGTAAGCTATGTTTGTTCTTTCTCCCCACCATTTGGAGATATGGCCAAAATTTGATAAAAAATATGGTTCGTGGGTTGGCTTCGGAGAAACCTACTTCGTCCTCTTGACAAATTGACATGTTTTAAATTATTGAGTCATTAAGACCCCAATTATCGAGTCTCCCTGATTCCTAACAGCTAGAGAAAAAATGGTCATGTGTTACAACTTTATGGGGCACTACATACCTAGCACCCATGCACTAAATCCTGACTAATAAAGAGAAAGTCCACATTAAAAATTCAGTTTTTTTTGCGTTGGGTAAACTTATAGAGCTATGGTGATAGAAAAAAAGAATACACGTAACATATTGGGAACATGAGATACATTATTCAAGTGACTAGTGATCAAGTCTCAAACGTCTTTCATTTATCGGTCTGTCTAGAACTCAGTCGAATGAGAAGCACGTCTATATGCTACAACTGATATTAAAAATATTGCGATGATTTTGGAATGAATGGCAACTTATGTTGCAACCGGTCTGACAAAAATGCTACAACCGCCAATGACGGATGCTATAATCGGTGAGACCATGTGCATCAATCTATGGAACATTGAAGGAGGGACTTCCACAGTTGTGCTTAGCACCAATAAGTTCAGTAGCTTACATTTCTGTAATAACGTTAAGAGCCATATATGGTGTTAAGCAGCTTATAGTTTACCTCGAGTTAATTGAGAATATGATATTCTGTATGGACAGAGATGGACCACATCAGATGTAGGAAATCACGGAGTACATGCGGAGGCAGGGTAAGTTCATGCCACAGCGCCCATAAAAGACGTCCGACAGGTGGAAGGAGCTCCATAAAAGGTTGTGAGGAGAATATGTATGATGTAAAGAAGCACCCATATACACACGGTCAGTCGATCAGGTCTCGCAAAATTAACTCACTTTGCCTAATGCGTGCAACAATCACCTATCACGTATATTTGTGCAATACGCCCACAAAAGCTGGTCAATCTAGGCTTAGGAGCTACCGGAAATAAAACTATATGCTAGGGGTGGAACAAGAGTTGTCGGCGCTGGTTGAGCAGCTGCTCCTGATAGGACTTTTTTAGGTTCTAATCCAACATCAGTAAAAACCCTCCCTTTTAAAGGTTCTAGTCCACGGAACTCCTGAGAAATGCTGCGTGACTGGTCAAGTGCACCGCTGTATGTCGTAACTGCATATCTCACGTTTCATGTTTGCAAGTCTTGTGCATAGTCCATTTCAGGCGTGTTCGTCCTTCATATTGGGTTGCTTGCATATGCATTTACTGTTCGGCCTGCGTGTGTATGCCTTTGAAGACATATCTACATAAATACGTATATCCCTTGTTAACCAGTAACTCAGATCAAAGCAAATAAAGAAATACAAGCATGTATCTATAACTTGGTGTGTTCATGTTGTTGCATGCATTGTGAGTGTTTACGGAAGGGGATTCGGGGCACGCAGGCTAGGGTCAACCGACCCCATTTTTTTATTATCCATTTTCACTCTTTTGAACCTTTTGAACCAGAATTCGAAATGATGTTTTTTTAGATTCGTGTTCTTTGTGACCAGGGCTTGGAAATAAAACCCATTTTAAATACATTTTGATGAATTTCTAAGAATTTGTTAGGTTCCATCTGCTGAAACTTGATGCAGCGAACGACCAAAATCATAAGTTTTAGAAACAACTCTCTCCGTTTCATAATTCACTTGTCAATAATTATGTAACAATGGAAGTAAAACTTCAAAATTGATGTTTTCTCATCCAATAACTTCGCGGATCACGGTGTAGTCGCGTCGCCTGTAAACAAGTGCGAATTTCTCGTTTCTTGCGTCATGTACTACTAGGATGTCAGACTGATAGTGTCCTGTGGATTTGACCGCTACCTTCCTGTCAGAGTGTCCATGCAGCCGACCTAATAATTGATCAAACTACCTTCCTGTTAGAGTGTTCAAGCAGCTGACCTAATAATTGATCAAGTGATTAGGCTCTGTACTTGTGCGTCTACCTGGAAACAAAATATCATCTACTTCCTCCGTCTCGATTTATAGGACGTGCACGTACTTCTAAGTCATCGATTTGACTAGCTAGATGCGAGTTAGACATATATTTTTATTCAAATATAATACATATTTAGCTAGTTAAAGTATTAACTTAGAACGACTCGCATGTCTTATAAACCGAGACGGAGGAAGTAGCAAGTTAGCTTCTATGTGTACACTCATTGCTGTGGCTGAAAGTATTAGCCCAGAAATCACGTCATAAAATAACAAGCTGTTAATACTCTCTTAATTATCAAATATCTGACGCGGTTAGGAAGAAGGCCTTCCCCAACCTCGAGGTATTAAGTGCCAATTTAGGACTTTTCCGGTGCTTCACCTTGTATGGATGATAAACTTGTCATGTAGACAAAGAGTTTGGTGTGATAAGATAGTTAAGAGAGATGGGTTTGAAACAATGCCAAGCACATGAACCTAGGCAAAATAATTAAATGAAGGAAGCTCACGAATGAGTGGAAGAGTTTATTAAATGAAGGGAACTAGGCTACAACAAGTTAAACACCTATGTATTTAGGGCTTTAGTTGCTGAAGTGTTTAAATACTTAACCCCTCATCTTGGCACCTATCCATTGAAAGAGGCCTTTTTCTGAAATTAACTTCTTAAATACCCAAGTTAAGACACACTACTTTAAAAAGAATAGTCATTACATTAAATGGGATTAACTAAATGCATTGATCTTGGAAGGTGGGCAATGTCCCACAGTAATGTCCTTTGATCGGACTCATAGCCATGTCCCACAGTCATGTCCTAAATAAATATACATGTCCCTTGATGAAAAGATGTCCCTTCATGATAAGATATGGTCCTTGACCAAACAATGTCTTGGAAAAGGCATAGCCATGGACCAAAAGATGTTACATTGTGAAAACACATACCCCTGTGGAAAATGAAGCGCAAGAAGTTTTATACTAACACGTTAGAAATTTCACTTTATAATTTCGCAGAAGGCGTGATCAGAAAAAATGCATTAACTCTGCCAAAACAGTAATGTACCACAATTTCTTTATCCGCTTTAACGTAATTTGAACTTATGAACTTCATGTTTAAAAATATTGAAAAATTTACAACAAAATCTGAAAATAAGTTCACCAAAAGTGTCACATAATATTCATAGAAATGCACGATCTTTACACTAGTACCCACAATAGGAATTTGGAACATCTTGTTCCAATGGACATTAGGATCCGAGGAAAACATTGATTGAGTCAAGACTTCAAACGAACCTTCTGTTGGTTCGCTCTGGTTGCCTGGACACCGTATCTTGGCCTCTGGCCACTTCAGGGATCATCTTTGTTTGAACGACATACAACAACATATGTTACGAACTGAAATTTGCATGGAAGACACCTTTGTGTAAGGGTCCCTTACAACTAAACTTCAATATCTTCGTGTGGGAGGTTCCACGGAATCGCCTCCCATCCGGAACAGAGGTGGTCAAGCGGAATGGTCTTTGCGATGGTTTATACCTCCCTTGTGATTACAGTTCTGGCGATTATATGGGGTCTGCTTGAGATGCTCTTAGATACTAGGACCCCCATATTTTTCGCTTTCCCTGATGCCTGTTTTCTTTGGTACTGTGTCTGTGAGGCTCTAGGGCCTAATTTGAAGTCTGGACCTTTTTGGGCCTGTTAAAACTCAGTTCAACAAGACTCGGCGAAGAAGACACCTCTTTGGACTACAATGACCTGCACACTCTGGTTGACGCACAACAAAATGGTTGTTGTGCATTTTTTTAAGGCGGGACAGATACTATATCTAAATTTCTGGCCTTTTTGCTGCACAGGAAAAGACTCTCTGGGCAGCGGGATACAGACTGGTTAGCGGCTTAATGGACACGGTGACAGTCGAAGCGTCCCCATCCTTACACCCACTTATCTATCGACCGCTTGGTTCCCTCTTTCGTCTATTAGGCGGGCATGTACGTATGGTTGCCCCGCCAAATTATTTCTACATTCTTAGCACTTGAACTTGCTATATGGACACTGGGATTCCTTTATCTATAAAGTTGGGTTAAATCATGTAATGAGAGATAATTATCGAAGTTATGCATTTCATGTGAAATCAAAAAATAAACTAGTACAGAATAGTGAATCTTAAAAAAAGAAACTACCAAGGGATATAAATCAATGGTCAACATGAAAGGTGATTAGCAAGGGATAGTAAGTTCAAGGGACACTGTAATAGGGCGGTTATAATTTTTTGACGACAACTGTTTTTGTTTACTTGTTCCATACGGTAACTGCTTGCAATCCCTGAGGTTGTAGATTAGCTTTAGCCCAAGTTTCATAAGTTGGTCTACCGTTTGAACTTCTTCATTTCCACTTAACTATTTTTTATGACATTTATTTATCTTAGTTGCACTAGGCTACAACTATAAGTAACTAAGATCCTATTATAGTTGCAGTAGCTAGATGATGAGAAAAATGCCAACCCTTCGGCCTGAAAGAGTGCTATTTCCAATAGAAGGGTGTGATATATCTTCCATAGAAGGGTGTGATATATCTTCCATAGATCTACTTGAGAACGTAAATTTCATAAAAAATAAATACTCATTTTTGTTCTAAATTTGGCGAATACCATCTCTCAAAGCTTCAGCCACGAATACACATACATTTTCTCGTTCACTGACTTTCCCTTATTAACTTGATATTTTATTCCCATAGCTAGCATTTCTCGGTTGAGTGCATTCATTATAGAATTGCTGTTTCCTGCTGAGGGATTTTTCGAATCATTGGGTTAATATCCATAAATGCAGATTTGTTACCTCAAATTAAAGACAAATACCTTTAGAAAGTTTTTGAAGGCCTACACCAGCTGTCGTAAAAGCAGTGGACATGCAGAGGCACAAAAGCAGATGGGGCAGTGCTCCACTGAAGACATACATAATTGAAGGGATCTCATAAAACGCAACAAAGAGCCTATGTGTTCATATCAACCTGATGAGGCCACATAAAGTTATTTGAATGTCGTATATTTGTGATACAATCATCTGTAGTTACCGAACGTGCAATGCGTCTAGGAAAGCTGGTTCAATCTAGGGTTAGGAGGTATCAGAAATAAAACTGAATGTGTTGTTTGTCTTATAGGTCATACTCAATGGGAGGTCAACCCTCAACCCAGGGTGCGTACTTGACAACTGTTCCAAAAGAGTAATTCAAAAACATATCCTAGTGTTGGGAAAATCAATGAAAGTTCCAGAACCGACATCACCAGTATGATCCTAGAGGCCTCCATTTTAGACAGGCCGCATGTCCTCTCCTGGAGGATAATATCAACTCCGTCAAAGATGTGCATCCTGCCTATCATGGCCGGCCAACAGCTATAGCTCCAATGTTGGAATTATGTGTCCTACAACTATATTCAAACATTGATATAGGAATTACTAATATTAGGAATACCTCATTATGGAATTACACATGTATTTATGCATGGAATTGCTTTACATGATTGTCATGGAATTATCACTTGTGGGAACGTACTTAAGTTATATGCTTAAGGAAGCCGGTCGATCATCGGTGGAATACAATATATTATTTATATTGGAAAGACTACCCGGGTACACTGATGAACGGAAGGAGCTAGATCGTATAGTTAGATTACAGCCTTAATGTTGATCTACGTAATTAGAGGAATTTACACTCTATTACGACGCGTTGCTCACAAGCGTGTGCTCCGGGGACATAACGGGTAGAATCCGTTAACAGACAAATATGATCGTGGTTGGTAATTTGATCTAGACTCTATCCCGGAAACTAGTGGAAAATACTAGGAATCTTATATCTGTATAAGAGGTGGACTCTTTGAAAAGACAGTATAATAAGGTCCCTACCCCCTAGCCTCAGATATGCGATTATGAGCGGCACCACGGATAAGCGCAGAGGAATAGGGGTAGACCAAAAAACCCTAAATATCTAACATTGGTATAAGAGCTAGGTTACGCGCTCCGCCGCACCCAGTGTCAAGCCGCCGGACGGATTCCTCGCTTCCGCTTCAACTTTCCTCATGCAGCACGTTCGTCGGTGTTGCTTCATCAACGATGTCGCCATGATCCTAATTCACTGGGTAACTCTGCCGAGTACGATGCAGCAACTCGCTCAAGTACGTCAGGGAAGGAATCAAGCACGCCACAACTTTCTTGGCCCAAGTATCGAGGAAGGGAAATAATTCTTGCATATTCACATGGATCAACGACGGAGGAATTCAAGTCTATCGTTGCTACGAACTATACTACTGGGAAATAATCAGGCTAACTTCTACGTACATATAGATCCCTGTTGGTGTTTTTCCTTCGGAATCGAGCCGCGACGAACCCTGTTGATTAATCATGTTCACGCGTCAAGTTGGACACCGTGCAGGTGCCTCACGGACAGGATCATGCATGGATCTCGTTTATTTTCTTTTACGTGCAAGTCTACTCGTCGTCGCCGGAAACTTGCACTGGATCGGAATACAGATTGCGTCATAGCGCGGAACGGCTGCTCCCCGAGGAAACTACGATTGGTGGCATGTTCGAGCCATGATCGGAAATTCGGAATCACACATGAATCAACTGGAGACGTATTGCAGATTGAATCGATCGCCTCATCAATTATCGATTAGTCCGTGCCTGCGATATGCGCGCTGGTGCCGTCCTTTATCGTCGTCCACTGCATAAAAAATTCACAAGTTGATGACCTAGCTATGTTTACTCTACCTGCTCCAAGCCATACACCTCGACGGGTCGTCAGGTACACGAGCTAGTCGCCAACTACTGCTCGGAATTTGTCAGGCTCATGACCTGCTACTGCTCAACACCATAAATGAAAAAAAAAATCACTGAACTTTGTGGATAGATGGCTTCCAGATGGCACAAACTACACTGTTTGGAAAAGGAATATGGTGTTTCTTCTCATGGTTGAGAATATTTACTATGTGATTTACTGCCGATTTATTACCGAGCCTACATATCCCCGCTAATGATGCTAGTGATGAGGAATTAATTCTTCACACATGTGATCTTCATCTACCACTCAGATTGAGGAAGGAGATTGCAGATAATCTCCAGCTAGATCATGTTCCCTGTTTTTTTCGGTTTGTTTTCTCCGGAAAAAATGAAGACAGAAATCTCTCCGAGGGAATGGTTGGGTTAATTATGGTTGACTACACCCTCAAGAGGAATATAGGGTACTTCAAATAGAATTGGCCAAGAGGAAGTGTGTATTATGGAACATCACTTTTTTATGGAGGAAGATGGGAACCACTCCGTGGAAAAGGAAATTTGCTCTCACTTAATGGTATGTCCATTGTCAATGTTTGCATTATATGTCTATCTGTCACTATTTTTTTTCCTGGATAGTTAGATTATGGTGTTGGTTTGTATACATCATTTATTGTTGGAATACTATAGCAACTTTATTGGCATGCAACAATTACAAAGGAAAATTGATGTACTTTGGATTGGAAATTATGCCATGAAGCTTCCTTGTGAAGGAAAACTATTACTGTTATACAACACTCTGTGCAACTTCCATACGAAGGGATTTGATTTATTTTTTATCTTGGAACCTATTGATTATGACATACTATTTGGAAAAGGAAGAGCGGAAATATTGCTCAATGGTTAAATTAGTGCATTATGTATTTTCAAACAATGGTCTATCTTTCTTGATGTCCATTGGAAGTTGGCAAACAAATTTGTTTATTTGGAAAAGATAACTCTATATAGAGGAATACCGACAATGGGAACACATGCTTGGAATTTTATTATCTACGTCATCAACCACTTGGTCACATATCTTGGAACTAGATGAATTGGCTTACTGATTCTAGAATTCTAAACTTTAGTGGGAGGACTTTGGTATTTTGTGAAGCATATATATTGGACATTTTTACTGACACACCTTTTATTAAGGTGGAAGGAGATTACAAAAGGAAACTTCACATCATTTTTTATACAGTTATGGTATTTTTTTTTCCACTCCCACTAGAGGCTAGATTATTTATTTTATCACATTCATTGATAATTGCACTTGATATGGTTATGCTTGTACTATTTGAATCACAAGTTGGAATGTTTTATTGTGCTTGTCACATTACATACTGAAGTGGAAAATCAGTTGATTAAAAGATATCAAACTTTTAACAACTGATTGGTGGGGAATGTACACTTCAGGAATATGTTAATTGAACATGAAAAGAGCATGGAACTATTCACCATTGTAATATAGTTGTACACTCCACAATTGAATGGAGGAATTGAATGTCTTTTATATTCCATTTTTAAGGACCGTTGCATACTACCATTTGTTGTTATCATTCTTCATCTAGCACAGTCACTATGTCTTTTAGAGTGGAAGGAAATATTCCATCTTAGCAGGAAATTATCACATACTACAAAGCACACGCCAGGAAATTTTGATTGTTATTCTAGTGGATCAAAGGATGTTTTATTTGTTATATAAAAGAAGGAAACTGGTGGAAAGTAGGAACCCACTTACTTTTATGATCAAGGGTGGAATTGTTGACAATCATACTGGAATTTAATCTTGACCCCAAAGGAAACTACAAGTGTAACTCCTAACACTAACATGCTTAGGATAAGTGGGAGGAATTGACTTGGAATTTCATCTCTGGATAATTGTTATGTGTTTTATTCTTGGGGGAAGTCACTCTAAATTTTTAGAGGAACGATTAAATTCTCTTAAGAAGGTTTTCTCATCAATGACAACTATGGGCGGAAGAATTGCGGGAAGGAATAAACTCAATGAGGAATTTTATAGACTGGGAACTTATTATCTCACCAAGAAACCGCAATCCCATTGATTTTCTTCACACAAAAGGAAATATACTTTGTGGAAACTCTCACTCCTGGAATTTGGGATAGAGGAACTAAAGACATGGTTTACTAATTGGATATATTATAACGTATGGTCTTATGACAAGCTTCACATCAATGGAATGGAAGGGTTATACGGTTTTCTAAATGAAGCAAGGCGGTCATCTACAAATGTAAGTGTATATTTTGCTTGATTATTGTATACGTTAACATTGTTTTGTTGTTTGCAATGATAATACCACATTGATGGAAGTGAAAGCTTGGTCATGTTTTAACTTTCATATGAAAGGAATGTTTGAAGCTTCCTATGTTTTGGGAGTGGAACTACATAGGGCATGTTTATTGAAATGTTTTCTATGGAAAATTGCAAACTTGTTAAAGTACCTGAAGCAAAACTCAGTGAGGAATTATGTTTGAACTCGTGAGGAAAAAGGGATACATGGTGTTGAAATTTACTATGTCTTTGTTATACAATCGTACCTTAGCTTCCGGAATTTATGTTGCGTTAAAATAGTGGAAGGAAATACAAGAACCTAAGGGAATGTCACACATCATATTAGATTGTGGAAAGTGCATCATAACATGTCACTTGTTAAACACACTGAGGAAGTTATTATTATATCTACGAGATAAGAAATAAGTCCAGGTACGCATATTCAATTTTATTTTTGTAGTACTAATATGGTGCAGGTTCACTGACCAAAGTCAGGAATTTCATTCAAACATGGTTACTTATGGAACTTCATTTACTGATTGATTTGATATTTATGTGGTTCTAAAAATTTATTCAACATGGTTATTATATATTTTGACTCAGTGTGGAATTATTCACATTATTGATATATGTGACTGAAAATAAATGATGCGGAATTTTTACTTAAGGAGACAAAATACTCAAGGCGCCTGTAAAGGTGGAATTGCACTCGAGGGAATAATACTTGAGACGCCGAGAAAAGTTATGCTGGAATAATTAGGTGGAAACTAAGGTCTCTAAGTGATCTTAGTGGTCACAACAAGGAAACATATTGAGGGAATATATCACAATATATATTTTTGGAGTTTTCAATATAATGTTAATATGATTGCTGGTCCCTTGACTAAGTGTCTTAGCCAGGAGGTATTTGGCAAGCATGTTTTAGGCTATGGATTTACGAATATTTGAATGATCGTTTTGGACAAGTGGGAGATGTTGGAATTATGTGTCCTGCAACTATATTCAAACATTGATATAGGAATTACTAATATTAGGAATACCTCATTATGGAATTACACATGTATTTATGCATGGAATTGCTTTACATGATTGTCATGGAATTATCACTTGTTGGAACGTACTTAAGTTATATGCTTAAGGAAGCTGGTCGATCATCGGTGGAATACAATATATTATTTATATTGGAAAGACTATCCGGGTACACTGATGAACGGAAGGAGCTAGATCATATAGTTAGATTACAGCCCTAATGTTGATCTACGTAATTAGAGGAATTTACACTCTATTACGGCGCGTTGCTCACAAGCGTGTGCTCCGGGGACATAACGGGTAGAATCCGTTAACAGACAAATATGATCGTGGTTGGTAATTTGATCTGGACTCTATCCCGGAAACTAGTGGAAAATACTAGGAATCTTATATCTGTATAAGAGGTGGACTCTTTGAAAAGACAGTATAAGAAGCCCACTACCCCCTAGCCTCAGATATGCGATTGTGAGCGGCACCACGGATAAGCGCAGAGGAATAGGGGGTAGACCAAAAACCCTAAATATCTAACATCCAACGCGTGCAACCAACGTTGTACAATGTTGGGAATAGTAACAGCGATGCAGTGGTGATGTAGTTGGTTGAAAGCAATCACCGAGTTAGGGGTTAGTGTTCAATCGCTTAGCTGCTACATATACTTGTCTAACTGGCTAAGAAATACATAGTACTCCCACCGTCTTGGTGCATTAGGCATTTTACAAAATCAAATAATCTCAAAACGCTAAGGCACATTAAAGTGGTACTAGTTGCATGCATATTGATTAGACATCATGTATTAACTAAAGGACCAATACATGCAATTTATGCGCCATGATTTTTAGATTTAAAAAGATCTCCTAATTAATAGCATGTTTTCAGTTAAGAAAGGAATAATGTGATTGACTTCCTCTACAATTCAATTTATTCTCCTACCCAATCTCTGTCTGCCTAGGTTGCAGTGCTCCTTTTTTATATACAAAGGTCACTTCATTTTTGTGTCAAACTTGGACTTGTAATTTAGGTCAAGAAAATATGGCTTGAATGTCACAAAAATATATTACCAGAAAGTTCTTTCAATTGTGCATCAAATGGCATACTTTTTGTGGCATATAACTCACGTTTTCTTAGGAAAATTAATTGTCAAAATTAGACATAAAAAAAGTGAAGTGGCCTTGTATTAGTAGATGGAGGGAGTACTTTAAATTGGGAGCTTATCACGGTCAACAAACGTGCTCCCAGCCAAAACCATAGGACGTCGAAAGCAACAGAAAAGAAAAGAAAAACATAGGACGTGCCAGTAACATGCATCTCGAAACTAATAATTACATGACTTCAATTACAATTGTTACTTTTCTGAATCTAACCTCATCTCAATATTATTTTTTGCATATATTCATTAACACTAGTGATGCTCCGGCCCGAAGGCCTATGGACCTGCGTTTTCCAGTGTCGGTGGCGTGCCGGCATCATATGCCGGTGCAGCTCCGGCCCGGCGATCTGTTAGCCGCTTCCATTCCAGCTCACTTGGCTACAGAGTTGGCAAGTCTGATATGCGCTCTGTCGAGTCCTAACTTGCCGGTCTGGCTGGTCGTCGTTGGTTCCATTGCGATGGCTCTCTCCGCCTCGCCGAACAACCGAGGTGCTACATACTTTTTCTTCTGTCCAGCGGCGCCAAGTGACCGTATGAGGCAGCTTGCTCTTGTATATATATACGTGCACACACCCTTGTACTCTATACCAACGAAAAGATCAAACCAATACAAAGTAAAACAACAGTCTCAACACGAGCTTGTAGCCATCGAACCGTTTCGTTTCTTTCGTTAGTTTCGTTAGTTTCTTTCGTTAGTCTCGCCGGAAAGATCGACCGAATCTGTCGCAAATATCGCTAGCTACAAGCTCACGCGTACTGGCTAGCAAGTAGCTACCTAGCTAGCTTTGCACGTACCTATGTATATTTTTTGGCCAATTGATCTACGGTTCAAAAACCAACAAAGACTTCATAGTTTCGGCCAATGGCTTCTTCCTCATCTCAGATTCAGGATCCGACGATATTGGATTGCTCAGAATCAATAATCGGCCTGCCGCTGCTGTCCGCGGAGAAGCTAATTGGTGTCGTTTTCCTTCCTCGAAGCACTGCCACACGTGCTTCATCTCTGCCCCTCTTTGAGCTCAGCAGAAACCCTAGGACCAGTTCTTCAGCGTTTTGAGTTGGTTTTCAGTTCTCATGGCACTTATTGAATTTCCGGCAACTAAAAAGAAAAGAAAAACTTTGGGCATGCAAACAAGCTTAGAATGTGATGAAACTTTGCATGGTGTCTTTATTGGACACCTGTAGTGTGTTCTAAAAATATAACATTGTTATCACAAAAACTCGATGCACGTCGTGTACAACCGGACACTCTTAGAGTAAGTGTAAGGGTTTGGAACAAAAATAGCTTCCTGTCACTCACAATTCATTTTTCAAAATTATTTTCATGACTAATAGACTCCGAGTGCTAAAAAATTGAAGCTTTTTGAGTAGGTTTGCTATTTTCACCGCATTAATTAAATTTTTGGCAACTAAAAGGATAAATAGTTTTGGGCGTGTAAACGAGTTGGAAATGTGAGGAAACTTTGCATGGTGTCTTCACTGTACACTTGTAGGGTGTGGTAAAAAGTTTAGGTCGTTAAGACAAAAATTAGATGCACATAGAGTGGTTAACTTACATGTGGCGGGCAATCCCCAGTACCCGCCATTGCTTACTTCGGAATATACCAGTAGCCGGCAATGTGGTGGTCATTCTTAATGCCCACCACTGATAACCGTAGTACCAGTTGCCGGTACGTGTCCTGGCCTGCTAGTGCTCACTTTCATTATGGGAGCAAATTGGGGGACTTTCCTTGTGGCGGGTGCGAGTACTTGCCTGCACTTATACGACGCAAATGGCAGGTGGGTTTTCCTACCCAGCACTGCTTCTTTTTCAAAATGTCAGTGACGGGTGCCTGCCTATGTCCTCCACTAATTTTAGGCCACCTATAAGATTTTTCGCAATAGTGGGACAACAACGAGGCGGCCGGCGCTGCCGCAGTGTCATGTCGTTTCATTTTCAGGCTTTTGTGTGGTGCATCAGCAGTATTTTTGGATTATCAGATTTTCATAAGATGCCTAATGCATCGAGACGGATGGAGTAATATACAGTGCATAGAGGAAGTCTTTAACATATTATTCTAGTGGTGAAGATCTATAGGTCACTATGGAAAAACTAGTTCACAACTTTTTGTGCCACTATGGAAAATATGTCCACACAACTGTCATATCAGAGTTTTGATATTCGGGCCGAAAAAATAAATTTCTGCGAAATTTCGTCCATCTCGTCTAGGCCAGTCATATTCCCTTTCGGCCCTAATAATTTCTGCCCTTTTAATTTTTTTTTGGACCAGCCCAACTTCCAGAGAGTTCCTACCTTCGGTTCTACTGAGACAAAATCAGAAACTGAGCTAGAATGGTCGTAATGGAAGTATCATAAATAGTACTCCCTTTGTAGTTCTCCCCAACTAAAAGTATTTAGGTACAGAGGGTGAGGCATGCCGAGTATGCAATTTTGATAAGATGGCATAGAATTAAATAAAGAAACACTGGGTTAAGTATCATATGATGATATTGTATCATGTTAAATGATGTGCAATTATGTGTCATGCATGACCGTAAATGAACTATCCTATGATACTAAATGATACTATGTATTATAGAGCTAGTATCATACACTAATATCATATGCATGATACTGATATATGATACTTCCCATTACAACCAGCCTAACACTAGAAATTTCCTTTCCTCTCGTTCTTGAGCACTTGACATGCCGGCGCAGCTCTCAGGCCAACGTGTACCACCTCCATGGTACACCAAGTGCCTCCACCCCATCTCAACTTCTCTATTGCCTTCTCCAAGGACATACGACTAAATGACAACGGCAAAGGCGGTATGGTGGACGAGAAGACAAGTTCAATGGAGGCAAGAGCGCAGGGAAGCGGCAACTATATGGAGGCCGACCGCTGGATTTTGTTTTGTTCTCTTTGATTTTAGTTTTTCAAATTTTGGTTGAATTCTGGCCAAATTTGGTCCGATTTCGTCAATAATTCATATTCTGATTTTACGATGTCATCTGAGATTTTGCCGTCATATCTAAAATGCCCGAAATTCGGCCATCTCGGCCAAGATTCAAAAAACCTGCAAACCTATAATAAAAACTGCGTGTCATATAGATGTAGTAAGTTTCATAGCCATGCTAAACAACTTGCCATTCTTTTATCTATTATATCTTCTAGCTATTTTATATATTTTCTACTATCTATTAAAATCAAAATATGAGTCAAAATATAGATATTGGCTAGAAAATCCCACATTAATCAGAAAATACCAGCCCTCAATATGGTGGGCCCTGTAATGTTAAGATATAATACGGGTCAAAATAGAGATATTTGCTTGAAAATCTCACGTTAATTAGAAAATACCAGCCCTTAATTTGGTGGACCCTGAAATATTAAGGTGTATAAGTTGTTCGGTCTATGTATAACATGTATAAAGTAACATTGTTTTTCCACATCCGGTGCCTTCTTCTGGATGATGCCATCCTCTCCAATTTCCTTTGCAAACTTGAGAGGATGGGCTATCAATTAATAGGGATGCATGCCCGATAAAGCAGGGACCTCCAAAAGCCTCACAAGGGCAGTCATCTCCTCGACTCAGGACCTCCCGGTTGACAAAGCACGTCAGTCGCAGTAGCAGGGACCTGCACAACCCATGTTGGGGGAGCACGCATGGCCAGCTGCCTCCTCGACTCAGTCTCTTCCGATCCACAACACAACCATGGAACATGTCGACGATCCCGTGGTCTCTTTTTGCCGTAATACTGTGTTTTTCTTCCTCCAACCGGTCAATCCACCGGCAGCCATCGAGTCTAAAAAAACTGCTTCACCTCCTGTCTTGCCCGAACTATTTGTGTGCGGTCCCAATTCTAGAGGTCGAACAAGCATGACATTTGACTAAAACTTTTCGCCTCCATAGACAATAGATAGGGACTCTCTTTTAGCAACATCATTGGTTGTGTGGATCTCTGTTTTGCAAGGACACATCAAGCAGGCAAGGTCCACGTAGAGCTGTGCGCCGGACATAGCAGTCGAGGCTCTCTGAAAGCCTTGGTGGCCGCAGCAATGGGTTGTGGGAGAGATAGAGAAGGCTTGCATAGAGATGGTTGGGTGAGGTTCTAGGTGTGGATGGCTTGCGTGTCTTGCGGTATGGTAGCGGAGGAAAGAGTGTTGGCCAACGACGAGCTGGGAGAGGAACACGATGTGGGTAGAGATCGAGGTGGCGTCAGTGATTTTGGGAATTGGCGACAAAGATTTCAATCGAGACAGGGAGATGAGAACGAAGAGAGAGAGAGAGAGAAAAGTTATAACTTTATTGGTGGCGTGGACATAAATTGATTGGATTTTATTATTAGTGACGTGGCACTAATCAGTCACTCCACCACAAACTGGTTAAAAAAATCATAATTTAAATAGACCGGTTGAATTACTGGTGGTATGGCACTACTCAGACACACCACGACTACTTATAGTATCAATGGCGAGGCATATCTTCACAAGTCACCAATAACTTGCATCGGGTCAGACCGTTGGATCCCAAATACTTTTGGCATGGATTTTAGGCAGCACACCACCAGTAACCCATTACTGACGACGTATCAAATATGCCAATGCCACCACTATTAAAAAAATAGTGCTGACGTGGATAGAAAATGAGGAGCCACTAAGTACAGTTGTCACTAGTCATCTCTCTAATAGTGCAAGTGGCATTCCACGGGTCTATGAGTTCCTCCGTGGCATGTATCGACATAGGCAGATGAAAGTTTTGCCCAAATATTTGGGCCGTCTGGAGTTTCTGGACAGAAATGCCCTCATCCCTGCAAAACAACAAAATCGGGGGTGGCTTTCAGCAGCAATTTTTGGTTCCAAAGATCTTTCCAAAACAAAACCGTGGATCCATCTCCGACAACCAACGTCATGACACCTCTGTAGATGGGTGCCAGTTGTATCACATCTCGCCACGAAAAGGAGCAACAAGCACAAACACATGGTGCACTCTGACAGCATAGTACACTGACCAAATCAGTTTCACGCAAGTCACATCCAGATGATTGTACATTTTGTGTGGTTGTATGAGGAACAAACCCTAATTTTGCAAACCAAGATCATTCACATCCAATCCATCCTTGGACTTTGGCCTGCAAACAAGGTTTCATGTAGTCAACGAGTTTGATTTAGTGCCATCATCCGACTTTTTGGTCCAGAGGCTGCATCTTCGCAACTTATCCAGCTGCTCTAGGAGCTTTGGTGTTATTCTGATCAAGCACATAGTATAAATTGCTAGGGATTTGACCACCTACCACAAAAATTTCTTTGTCCACTTTACAAAATTTGATCTTCCGAACTTCATGCTTAAAAATTGACAAATTTAAACAAAAAAATTCAAAATAAGTTCACGAAAAGCGTCAAAATAAGTGCTCGTAAATGATGCGTTCATGTAGGGAAATGTCATGATATATAGGTGTCTGACCACTTCAAATATAAAAATCTATTCAAAATATTGACATGTAAAACTAGTTCTCCCAACTTTGTGGTCCGCTAAAGAAAAAATGTCCACACAACAGTTATATTGTACGATCCCAACATTATATTGTAACACAACGATGATAATTTTGTTCTTGGGTTGGAAGCTACAGCTCCGATGTCATGCACCAAATAATGTTGGGTTTGTCTAACATATATTTACCAAAAATAATTCAGTTTCGGTCAACTCATCTCTTCCCTTGGCTCTCCTTGCCTTGCCACTATGTTCTTTTTCGTCCAACCCTAGTTTTCATCTTCGTTGCCTCTGAGCTCCCGGACTAGTTTTTATCTTCTCGGAACCGATGTTGTTGAGGTCCTTGTCTACCCACAGTGTGAATTGGAACATCTCATTCAGACGAACATTTGGACCTAAGGAAACCGTTGATTGAGCCCAGCTTTTGAAGAACCATCCGCCAATACCCCTAGATTATCTGGAGGCCATATCTTGTGGAAGGTCACCTTACATCTAAAGATCGAGATATTCGTGTGGTAGATTCCATGGGATCATCACCCACGAGGAACATAGTTGGTCAAGGGGAATGGTCCTGGGATCTGCCCTTTTTCATTGGTACTTTGTCTATGAGGCTCTGCAATCCCAAGTCTGGACATGTTTGGGTTTGTCAAAACTCGGTCCAACCAGAATGAGAGAAGAAGACACATCTTTGGACGACAATGACCGACACATGTTGGACAACGCACAACAAAATGGTTATTGCGCACGTGTTATTATGGCAGGCCACTGCTGCCATATCCAAATTTTTAGCCTTTCCGCAACACGAAATCTCACTCTCTGGACAGCGAGATCCGAACTCGCTTAGCCGCTGATGGACGCAATGATTGTGGCAGCACACTGCCATGACAAGCTTAGACAACTGATCTACGGACCGCTTGCTGGCCATTTATCTTCTTTTTTCAGGGCACGTTGGTGTGGTTTCCCAGAAATATTTCTAGCATTTACGCAGAGATTCCTTCATCTATAAAGTGGGGCGAAATCCCGTTTCAAGAGATTACCATAGCAGGCATTGTTCGATTGCGTGCATTCATTATAGAATTGCACTGTCCTGCCGAGGGAGTTTTGGAATCACTGGATTGAATATCCATACATGCAGGTTTGTTGCCTACTTTATTTCCTCAGATTAAAGACAAGTACATTTGGGTAAATTATGAAGGCCTATACCAGCTGCCATAAAAGCAGGGCATGCAGGGGCTGCAGAAGCAGATGGGGCAGCGCTCCATATAAGACATACCTACTGAAGGGAGTTCATAAGAGGCAACAGAGAAAACCTTTGTGTTCATTCACGTCAACCGGATGAGGTCACACAAAGATATTTGATTGTTGTATATTTGTGCCACAGTCATCTATAGTTTGCGATTGTGCGAAGAGTCCAGCAAAGGACGCAATAAAGGAGGTTCAATCTAGGGTTAGGAGGCATCAGAAATAAAATTGCATGTGTTGTTCGGCCTATAGGTCAAACTCACTTGCAAGTCAACCCTCAATCCACAGTGAGTAGTTGGCTACACGTTCGACAGGGTAGTGCGAAAACATACCCTAGTGTCGGGAAAAGCAGCCAAAGAGCCAGATTTCCCATCCAAGGAATGATTCTAGACATAGCCTTTTCGGACATGTCACGTACGTCCTCTCGTAGTGGAATGTAGCAACTCCTCCCAAGATGTGCATCCCCGCCGATCTACCATCATGGCCTGCCAAAAGCTACTACCCCAACTCGTGCAACCATCTGCAGTTTTAGTGTTAGTGTTGACTCATTTAGCTGCTACATGTACTCATGTAACCCTTAGTAGTCAAGCGGCGGGATCAGAAAAATAGAAAACATAGCTCACCACGGGCCTGCTGCAATCGAACGATGTGCCTCCTTCCTATACCTGTTCAGTCAGCACATTCAGCCGTCAAGATAAATCAATCTGTCTAATAAGCTTTAATTAGCAAGCTAGGTTATCACGTGAGTTGTCCAGGGTCCAGGCAACCAAAGCCAGCTTCACACCGTTGGGTTCCGCCCACGATCACATAAAGACGATGAGGTACACGTGCAAACAAAGAACTACTCCCTTCGTTTCATAATATAAAAATGTTTTTGACACTATACTAATGTCAAAAGCATTCTAGTATCAAAAATGTTCTTACGTTATGAAACAGAGGGACTGATAGTCAAGTGCCGGCATCATGATCTTTCTTCCTCTCTTTTTTACTTTGTCTTTCTTTTTTCACGGTACAAATATTGAAGCCCTGGCCGTCTATGTATAAACGTAAACCCGGTGCAAAGCATTAACAGAAACACTTAGTCCTCCTTGCTAGCTAACGGACTCAAACTAGCACGTTATACAAGATGGACTATAGTACTGCTTGGTACGTACGTACTACTACTTCTAATCATGTGTATACTGTAGAACTAATCACGTTATACAAGATGGACTATAGTCTATAGCTAACAGACTCAACAAGTGTCAGAAGTTTGTCACGGTCAAAGAAGCTTTGTACGAAGAAAATCTTGCTATCTCTTTTCGTAGGACTCTACTTGGACCTCGACTCGCAGCATGGGCTGAACTTATGTAGTCATGCCATAAGCTTATATTTTGCATCGATGGATGCAGTGGTCGTGCATCTCATTATGGGAAAAAACAATACATTTGTTCTAGTGGGGCAGGGTGAAACCCCTTTCTATTCAAAAAAAGAAAGAATACATATGTTTTGGGGATTAGGAAACATCAATAAAAAATTTGTTGGCCCAGACCGTGTCGTCGAGTACTTTTCGACGACGCGCGACGACCGACGACGAACGACGATGACGAACGAAGCTCGCTGACGAACTCGACGAGATACTTTACGCCGAGATACACTATGCAGCGCAGTGGAAAGAAGTAGATCGACCCACCCTGTGTGTAAAGCTAGCCTTGATCGATCAACTACGGTGGAAGCAACACACAAAACGCGAGACACTTGGCGTACGTATCGTGCCTGTTAGTTTTCTTTATTGCTCAATCTCACGGTCTTGGTTACAAGGGGTGAGGTGCACGCGTATATATATTAGCTAGCCTGCTAATACTACTCCTATACGGTCATTGCTTAGAAACCTAGCCGGATACGTACATGCATGTATTGAATCCGACATGGCCACGTTCTTTCGTGTTTAATTCCAACAATCACCCCTCTAAACACGACGTCATTACGTTACGTACAGTCCGACGTCGATCTTTCTTCGGATCACCATGATCTTCTCTCGATCCAAAGCCTTCATTAGGATGTCCGCCAGCTGATCATTGGTATGATCGTAGTTGACCTCCGTCTTCTCTTCTTCCACGCAGTCCTTCATGTAGTGATACATCGTATCAATGTGCTTGCTTCTATCATGCCGCACTGCATCCCCACGTAGAGAAAATATAGACTCGCTGTCAACATTGAACACCACTTGTTCCGGATCTCGATTCATGAGATCACCGTGTAGCCTTCCTATCCATACACCTTGACACTTTGCTTCACTTGAAGTCGATGTCACCATTTTCTGCTTTCATGATAGCCAGCTTACTATGCTTCCATCAAGGAAATATGCCACGTCCGAGGTACTCTTACGGTCGTCAGCAATTTCTTCCTTGTCACTACCACAGTAGCCGAGTAGTCTCACCCTCGTTTTCTTGCTCAGCTCAAGACGAGGTTTCATTGAAGCGTCAATTGGATTGCAATCTTTCATGCTACAACTTTCAAGTACCTTTCTTGCATATGCCTCCTGGCATAGTGTGACCCCTTCCGACTTTTGATGTACCTCTGGCCCGAGGTAGCAACTCAAAAGACCTAGATCATCCATTTTGAAAAGCTCCTTCATTTGTAGCTTGAGCTTTGCAATCACCTCTTCATCTGCTCCAATAATCAATAGATCGTCGTCGTAGATGCCAACTAGTAGACGATCACTTCCTTCACCTCTCTTCTACATTGTATGCCCGAGTGGGGCTTTCTCAAATCCAAGAGAAATCATAGTCTGATCAAGTTTGATGTTGCACGCACGAAGGGCTTGCCGTCGCCCATACAAGACTTTGTGTAGCTTCAATACCTCGTGTCCTTCCTCTTTGATGAAACTCGATGGTTGATTCACATACACATCTCCTTCGTTCAAAACCGTGGATTTTACATCCATGTGATGTATCTTCCATGATTCTTGAACCGCGAGAGCGATGAGTAATCTCATCGATTTCATCTCTGCAACGGGAACAAACACTTCTTCGAAATCCACACCTGCCTCTTGTATGTACTCTTTGGCCACTAGCTTCGTCTTGTGCTTCACACAATTCCCTTCAGCTTCTTTCTTGATCGCAAATTCCCACTTGAGATCCATGAGTTTTTCATTGTTGGAAAGATCCACGAGCTCCCATGCATTGTTGTCGTGGATGGACCCCAACTTCTCCTCCATCGCATGACGCCAACACTCCTTCGTATTTGCGCCTTCAAATTTCGCCGATTCCTCGGCGCTTGCTAGACACCGTTGCCTACTCCCTTCGATCTTTACCGGGTCAATAGTCCGAAGAGTATCCTCCGAATATGTGTGTAACACCGGCAGTAGCTTTATAGATATAGGTGATGGTGTCCTTTCCTCCTTCACGTGTATCAGCGTTACCTTGCCGTTCTTGCCTCCCAGCATTGCACTGGCCAAGTTTGGCAAAACTGCACTTGACAAGACCTCTGATCTTCCTGGTAGATCAGCAGCCCGACCTGCGCCACCAAAACTAAGCTCAACTTCGCATGGACTTTCCGGTAGGGTTATTGGGTTGCACCTCACTTCGAGCCTGCTGGAAAGGTCCGCTGGATAGTTTCTTTGTGATAGACCAAGCCCACCACGTTCACCTCCTAGCACTCCTTCTCCTGCTGGACTACGTTGGTTGCAACCTGGTTCTTCACTTACCGGTCCATGTGTTGCCTCGTCTCGTCGTATTGGTTGACTGCTTTGAAGGCTCCAAGGAACATCTCCCTGTTGTGTCAGCCTGTGGGCCTCGCATCGCTGTTGCTGGCTCTGGCTCTCCTGGCCGACCACCACGTCGCCTGGTCGAGTGCACGCAACACTCGTTTCACCAGAGCAATCCGCCTTGCCATCCACTGACACGACGCGATTCTCATCAGGTTCGAACGGCATAGCTCGTCGTGTGCTATGGTTTTCTAGCACCATCACAGGTGTGTAGTGTACGTCTGACACCATGTCTTTGTCTGTTACTGGACAACATGACAAGGCTGGTGCGCACATGCCTACTTTTGCATCAGCATACTTTGATTCGTGGTCTTCAGGCTCCACGTACGCCGAAGTGACATTCGTGTCCGTAGCATCGACACAAATTTCAGACTTATGCATCGCGTCAGTAGCTTCGACACGAATTTTGGAATCACCCTTCATGTTTGTAACAAGGCCGCTTCTCCACGGCCGAGCGCATGCAATGAGCGCTTCCTTCGCTCCTGCAAAGATAGCACTTACACCCGTAGCATTGACGTAAGTTTCGGAATCACCCCCCGCATCCATATCATCGACACGAGTTTCCGAATCATGATCTTGAGAGCAAACTTTTCCTTCACGGAGCGCGGCAATTTCTTTAGCCGACCCTTGAAGAACTGGATCCTCCTCGTCCACGAGTTCACACATCAACATCATGTCACCTTCATCTCCTTGCTGGGCCATGAGCGCCTTCTCCTTTGGGGGATTCTTGCACTCCGACTTGAAGTGCCCCATGATGCCACAATTGTGACACTTGATCTTGCGCTTGTCGAACTTTTTCTTCTTCTTTGGAGCGCCATCGTTGACGTCCTTCTGACTTTGTTCGTTTGGCACACGATCTTGGCGAGCGTAACTGCTAGAGCCCTCACCTTCTCTCCTTGAGTCCAGCGCCTGCCACTGAGCCCGCGTGAGCATGACATGCTCATCGTTCATCCCGTCCCCGAGACTGTACCGCATACGCTCGTCGTGAGCCTTGTAGCGTCCGACGAGATCATCAATGGACAGTGTCGCGAGATCGACGCACTGCTCGATCGCCGTGATAATTTGCAGGTACCGGGGAGGAGCCGCGCGCAAGAACCGACGAACAACCGAGGCCTCCGTGAGGTTTTCTCCAAATGTGCGGATCCGATTGACGAGAGTAGAAACCCGTGAAGCGAACTCGTCCACGGACTCATTGTCGCCCATGACCAAAGTCTCATAGTTCCTTAAGAGAGTTTGGAGATTGGCTTGCTTGACGCGGTCGTGTCCCTCGAACATGAGCTCCAACGTATCCCACACGTCCTTCGCCGTTTCTTTGGCGATTACGTGTTGAAGGACATCCATCGGCATCACCGAATAAATCGCCGACGCCGTCTGCCGATCCTTCCGATGCTCAGCTCCCTCCTTCTTGAAAGTGTCGCCTCCTGGATCGACTGCATCCCACAACACGTTGGCGCGGAGACCACACTCCATCAGGGCCTTCCAGATCCCGAAGTTCTCGCGGTCAAATCGTGGGTACGACGAACTCGCTAGAGCAGCAAATACTTTAGCCGCACCAGAGTATGCCGCCAGCTGCTTGTCCTTGTCGTTCTTCGACATGATCTTCCGTTACTAAAAGATCAACCTTGCTCTAGATACCAATTGTTGGCCCAGACCGTGTCGTCGAGTACTTTCCGACGAGACGCGACGACCGACGACGAACGACGATGACGAACGAAGCTCGCTGACGAACTCGACGAGATACTTTACGCCGAGATACACGATGCAGCGCAGTGCAAAGAAGTAGATCGACTCACCCTGTGTGTAAAGCTAGCCTTGATCGATCAACTACGGTGGAAGCAACACACAAAACGCGAGACACTTGGCGTATTGCCTCAGGCACGTATCGTGCCTGTTAGTTTTCTTTATTGCTCAATCTCATGGTCTTGGTTACAAGGGGTGAGGTGCACGCGTATATATATTAGCAAGTCTGCTAATACTACTCCTATACGATCATTGCTTAGAAACCTAGCCGGATACGTACATGCATGTATTGAATCCGACATGGCCAGGTTCTTTCGTGTTTAATTCCAACAAAATTAATATCAGTTGTACATACCGTAAGTTCCGGTAACTTCTGGCCCAACACTATTTCTGAGATCACGTGCAGCATCCCCTACAAGTTGTGCTCTCTGACCACCACCATGCCGACATGGTATCCCGAACACACATTCAACACACCCTACGGAGGTTGCGCCAGTTCAAGCACTTCAAGGTTAGAGTGTGTCTAAGTAGTCGTAGCCGTTGTGCCATCTGGACGTAGTTCAGAGGAGGTTGGCAACGGTGTGCCCTCTGGAGGATGTTCAGAGGAGATTGGCGACCGTGTTGTGGTGGATCTGCAGAAAGAGCATGACCATATCCGACATTGACACAACCACGAAGGAAAGGATCCAAAGTAAATCCGCATCATTGTAAAAAGAAAATACTAAAGCCGTATCACTGGGCCTTACCTGCATATTCCATTGACCGTCTTGTTGCTTTGTTTTATTTTCTGTTTATGCTGCTCCAAATGTGCATCCACACACTGAAGACATAACTATATCGCCAACTAGTTATTCCCTCTAAGAAAACCTGCTGGTCATTCGAAGATGACCGTACCATACTAATTGATGGGCGAATGACCAAGGAATATGATACTCCCTTCATCCCATAATATAAGTTCGGTTCATGCTAAATATCCACCAGAATAACCAAAAAAAGACTTACACAAGCAAAATATTAGTCTCCTTGTCAAGTGGTGGTGAAAGTTGGAAACACAGCAAGGGTTGTGGCAAGACGTGGTTAGAGCTAAGTATCTCAGAAGAGATGATGTGGCCTCAGTTACAAGTAAGTTTGCGGAGTCTCCTATTTGGAAAGTTATAATGAAAGTAAAATCTCATTATATGGCTGGTAGAGAAGGGGTGCTGAAATCTGGAAATATTACGAGGTTGTGGCATGATTCTGTTGGTGGTAATCCCCCGTTAAAAAATGCCTATGCTGATATGTTCTACATATGCAATCAGAAGGATATTACAGTGGGGGGTTTTAAAGCGGGGGTGGGGAATGACTTCTTCAGGAGACAGATGACTTATTTGTTGGCTGGCCAATGGGTGGAGCTGAGGAAGACTGTTGATGGTTGGATCATATCTGATGAGCCAGATCAGATTGTCTGGAAGCTAGGGGATGGAAAAATGTTTTCTACTAAATCGATTATAGTATCTAGAAAGGAATGTTGCTGGTTGTGACTTTAGATGGATCTGGAGAGCAAAATTGCCTCTGAAGATCCAGATCTTCCTATGCCAATTGTTTCAGGATGCTATTCTCACTCGGGATGTGATGAAAAAAAGGAAGTGGAAAGGGAATCCTAGATATTCGTTTTGTTCGGAGAGGGTAAGTTCTCAACATCTGTGCTTTACTTGTCCTGTGGCTAGGGTGGTATGGAGAACTGTGGGCTGTATGCTTGGTACCAGTATGGGTCCTAGTAATATCTGGCAGTTTTATTCCTCGTGTTATGTTTATCTACCTAATGGAGCTAGATTTTACACCTGTGGTCTTGCTGATGTTTGTTGGGTGTTGTGAAACTGTCGCAATCGTGTGACCTTTGAAAATAAGAAGTTGAGGTCTCCTTTTGATGTTATTTACTCTGCTTGTGGCTTCCTTACATATTGGACAGGGCTGTTGACAGGGGAAGACAAAGATGTAATGGAGCGAGGGGCTAAGATGCTGAAGAGCAACTCGTCGGCTCTCATGAGGATTTGTGCGGCTCCGGAGGAGGCTTAATGTAGGGGTTTTCCAGTTTGCTGCCTGGTGGTGTTTAGAGGTTCAGGAGCTTTAGTTCCTCCCTGTGTGGAGTGGTTTCAGGCAGAGACCTGTGTTCTTCTGTAGTTCTGATACTGTCTTGAAATTTGGCTTGCTGGGGCAAGGTTCGTTGTGCGAATTGGATAGGTGTTCTTGGGTTTTCGCCCTGCAGTAGGCTGCTCGATGACGAGTGCCTATGGTGGGTTTCCCAAAAGTGCTTTGAACTCGCATCCCTTTCTGTTTTTTTCTTTTGGATGGACTATGTATTTCCGTTATGTCAAGTAATGGAAAGGGGTTTGCCCGGTTTAAAAAAAAATAAGTTTGGCTTTGCCGAGCTTTGGGAGATTTAGATCAAGGTTGAGTTTTGCTACTTTTGATCTCGAGCTGAAATTACAGTGAACCAAGCTGTAAAGGGTTATTGAGTGCGTTGCTCTTGCACGTCCCCGGAGACCAAAATTAAGTTCGTCACCTGTCACCCTGCACGAGCCAAGCCAGGAGTACCAACGAGCTCATCAACTTGCCCAACCTACACTCCTCAGCTAAATTATGTGCTACTAATACAACATATCTCCTGTATTCCGGCTGAATGGATTACAAATGAAATCAACACGATTCCGAAGGAATCGCGAGAATCTTGATCATAACAGACGTGCTACACGACCATAGGGGTCGGTGAGTTTCACCATAAGGGGCGGCTCGGATGGCTCAGATATGTATTCTTAGTAAAAGTAAATGTATTAAGGTGCACTATACTGGAAACTGTCGCAGTCATGAGTATTCTTAGTAAAGTAAATGTATTTTGATTTGATAAATACTGGACCAATCCCAAAATCATTACACGTCTGAAATATTAAGGCGCCTCTAAAAATAAAAGGTTTTATGTGGTTTGTTCATGAGAAAGTGGTCTTTCGTAAACATAACCTAGAATCCTCGAGCAGCATCTCCAACTCAACCAAACATGCTGTGTGAATCCATTGTGGTGGGGTACACATAGGAGGAGGTAACGACTTTCATAGATAATATCGTCTCCACCAGTGATCTGGCTAAGTCTTGGGTTGCCGACGGAGAACAAGGCGAGGTCCTTCGCCGGATTGTTCACTAACGCACAACAACCTTGCTAGGTCAGCCATGCAAGGGCCCATTGCCGAAGGTGAGTGTTTCTACACTAACATTGCATGATTCCCTGGTTGCGGACAATTGGAAGGTGGTGGCTAGATAAAGGAGATGGACAATCATAGCGGCGGTGGCTTACAAAACTGCATGCCCCGCAAAGTCTCCGTCTAATGACTATATACAAAGCCACAACGTAAAAGAAAGTTAAAGAGGCAGGGTATGCAGCCACGTGAGGCCATGGAAATCAACCAACATCTGCAATGTCCCTTCACATTTTTTTGGAGCTTTGGGTGAACTTGGCAAAAACCTCTGGCTGTGATCACCAAGGGTACGATGGCTAACTAGAAACTAATAACACTTCTCTTAGGGTGGAAGGATGATCAACATTAATCCTCTAAAAATAATAAAATACCTGATGAATTTTTGTAGAACGTAATATTTGCAGGAATAGACTTGTCACTAACTAAGGAAGTACCCATAGTTAGCACTATCTGATGGTCTACTAACTAATATCTATCAACTTTGCTCATGCATGTCAAAAATACTCATTGTATTATTTCCTTTCAGTTATGTCGAATGTCATGCCAATTCCGAAACTTGTAGTGTGACATCTATGAACAGAAATGCACCACCAAACACCATAAAGCTGACCTAGTTTTAACCATGTTACTTTGAGTACTCAAAGCAAAACGGGAGGTGACTGCACTGCAGGATAGTCTACATTGAAAGGAAATTAGTAGCTAAGACACTTTCACAAAATAAAAACGGATTATTGGACATTGTAGAGGAAAAATTATGTTTATACATTATTTCAAATAAGCTAATCCGTGTTTAACGGTTTTGTTTTAACCCGAGGCAGAATATTGTGATAGTTATTTTTTTCTAGCTTGGATTTGGGCCCGAATAAACAAATCCTATCTCCGCCCCTGTGTTTATTTATCTTCTAGTTGACATTACGTTTCAATATCGTTATATATATATTTGGTGACAAATGTTATTGAACATAAAGACACAATATGATACAAAGATCTGCTACATCAAAAGAAATATTGCAATCGTACTCAAATTTTGTTTTTGCAGGGTGAAAGGTACTCAAGTTGTTGCCTTATACTGCCACCATTAAGACGGACCAAGCCAAAACTTGTTATAAAGCCTCACAAAAACACATGGGGCATGCTAGCTTCAGCAAGACGACGAACATGTTCAGTCCGCGGAGTATAGTAGGATTCACCGAGGTAGATGTCTTATAGTACAAGACATCCAACATGGCATAAGCACTCCTAGCATAGTAAATATTTTTGGGGATTAGGAGTCATCATGAAAAATGTCAGCACTAACACTCTCTATCACGCCGGAGAGACTTAGCTACGGCTATGGCGAGAGGAGCGGGAGGTAGACGATGAGGTTTGCGCAGCGCAACTAACTTGCTGCTTTTCTGTTTCTTCTTCTTATTCACTTGCTAAACGGGAAAAACGGATCAGGAGCTACCCCCTCTACCGGATCGTGCCATCCCACGATCAAGGACGAGCTCGTGCCGTGATCTCTAAGGCCTCGGGAGCGCACACACCGCGTCCTCAGTCGCTGACTACCAGAAACGAGATAAGGTCTCTAACTGACGAAACTGACGAAACTACTGCACCTGCGGCTGCGGCATCATTCAGACACTTAGCAGCGCTGGTGATCTGTCACGCTAGATTATTAGCTATCAATTTCCCCCTAAGCTAGTCGTGACGAGCTATCTAAACCTCAACCATACCAATGCGTGAGCGCAGCTCTAGAAACCGAGTGCGTCCGAGGGATTTTGTGAAAATGTATGCGAGCTGATCGCCGGTGGAAGTGTGTTCGACCTTGATTCTTCCCTCCTCCACGCACCTTCGGATGAAGTGGTAGCGCACATCAATGTGCTTGCTTCGGTCGTGGAAGACGGGATTCTTGCACAGCTGGATGGCCGACTTGTTGTCGACGAAGATGGTGATGGCGCCGGTCTCCTCTGCCAGCAGGTCTCCTAAGAGCCTGCTCAGCCAAATCCCCTAGGACGCCACAGTCGTTGCGGCCACGTACTCGGCTTCGCATTGTACATTGTAGAGCAAAAATTATGTTTATACATAATTTCAAATAAAACACATATATATAGCTAATACGTATTTCAAATAAGCTAATACATTGTAGAGCAAAAATTATGTTTATACATTGTAGCTAATACATTGTAGAGCAAAAATTATGTTTATACATTATTTCAAATAAGCTAATACGTATTTAACGGTTTTCTATTAACCCGAGGCATAATATTGTGATAGTTATTTTTTACTAGCTTGGATTGGCGCCCGAATAAACAAATACTAGCTCCGCCAATTTATCTTCTAGTTGACATTATTACATTTCAATTTCGTTATATATATAGCTGGTGACGACAAATGTTATTGAACATAGAGCCACAACATGATACAAAGATCTGCTACATCAAAAGAAATATTGCAATCGTACTCAAATTTTGTTTTTGCAGGGTGAAAGGTACTCAAGTTGTTGCCTTATACTGCAACGATTAAGATGGACCAAGCCAAAACTTGTTATAAAGCCTCACAAAAACACATGGGGCTTGCTAGCTTCAGCAAGACGACGAACATATGCAGTCCACGGAGAATAGTAGGATTCACCGAGGTAGATATCATACACAAGACATCCAACATGGCATAAGCACTCCTAGCATAGTAAATATTTTTGGGGATTAGGAGTCATCATGAAAAAAACAATACGGGTTGTGCATTGCGGAAGATCCAATGAAGGCAAACCCATCACCATGCCGAAAAACAACCACTCCCGCATGGAGGTCTAGACACACACACTACGAAGGGGGCACAACATGTTGGAGTGGTCGAACATCCTGCCGTAGGTGTGCAGTATGAGATCCATCATCGGGCAGTACTCCCTGTAGAGGTCCCTGGTGAAGCCGAAAAAAAAAAAGCCACCGAGATTCGGGACTTGCATACGAAGGCCTGATGGGGTACACCGGGCATGGGATAAATTATGGAATCTGGGTAAATTCTTGTTAAACCTACACACCTATAACATGAATTGGAATATTTGTTTTCATCCAGTAAAAAATAATGCGCACATGTGACATAGGTCAATGCTCAACTCGTTTGCAAAACACATCATGCACACGCGCTGCCGGCAGCGCAGGATCGCGTGTGTACCACATGTCTTGTTATTCTCCAAAATAAAGTGAAAGAGAATCCCGTATATGGGGCCGGATGGGTGATCAATGACTAATGGAGACGGAGCCTTTAGCCCCGGCCCGTAAGGGGCTTTAGTCCCGGTTCACCAACCGGGACTAAAGGGGCGGGACTAAAGGCCTAACCTTTAGTCCCGGCCCTGTTACAAGCCGGGACTAAAGGTGCTCCACGTGGGCGCCTCATAGCGCCCCAGGGGCAGGACCTTTAGTCCCGGTCCGTTACACGGACCGGGACTAAAGAATTTCAGATTTTTCTTACTTTGGGGTTTTTTTTTTGAATGAAATTATTTTGGGGTTTTAGGGTTTTAGGGTTTAGGTGTTCGGGAGATTAACGTGATGCCTCGTTTGGTGTTCGGAAATTAGTTTTCATATAATTTAAATAGAAATAATTATGCATATATATATAAGATTAACTTATCTTACAAGCGAGCATATATATACAATTATATGGAGATCTGAATTATCGGGACTAGAGCCCGTCTATTCGATTACATGGACGAACATCAGTAATGGCCCCTAGCTACACTAAATCATCCTTTGTCATCTATATCTTCCGTCCTCAGAAAGGTCGCAAGCTCCACTGCAACAGCAATCGCGCGTTGCTCTGGTAGGAACTTTGTCCTCATGGCCGTGTACTATATAAGAAGAGGAGATGAATATGAATATCAATCATGATAACAAAGAATGACGGGTAAAAATAGAGGTGTGAATGTTCATTGCTTACGTCGAATCTGTGATCCTTGTGCTCAGAGGTAAACGTGCGAATGGTCTCGCAAACATAGTATCCGCATAGATGCGTTCCCAGTGGCTACTGGTCGCACTTTACGAGAATAGAATATATATAATCAAAATAATAATCTAGCATCATAAATGTATTGAAAATAGAAGTATATCATACTACTACTTACCTGAGCCGCTCTAAAGGTCAGCTTCTTAGGAAAGATACCGGGAGTCATGCACTTGAACCGCTTCCAAACCCTGCCCGACAAGGATAATGATTTGCTAAGCTTTTCATTAATTGATATATCAGAAAAGCATCGAAAGAGACCGATAGAGCGCAAGAATAATTGAAATTACCCTTGGAGCATGTCCTGCAGGCTTTGGAACTGTTTCAAGGGTCTCGATAATGGGTCGAAGGCATCAACTCTTCCCTTATCAATTTGAATGTCCAACAAAATCCAATGGAAGCTGCACACGTGTGTGTATATATATATATATATATGTGTGTGTGTGTGTGTGTGTGTGTGTGTGTGTGTGTGTGTGTCAGTAACTTATCAATTACACTTATAAGTGAATGGACACAACAGCGTAAAGACCCTCACCTGAAATTGTATGGAAACAGTATGTGGTCACAGAAATTTTGATCTCTTAGAAACCTTAGAAGGTTTTCCTCCGTCTCCTTGGGATAATTAGTTAGCGTCGCTATATGTATTTTATCTGGATCAATAAACCCAATATTTATGATGGTCTTACTTTTACACTCCAGAATCTTCATTTTGCATAATAGAGTACAAGTTATATATAGACAATGAATTGAAATAACTAAACAAGTTATATGTAAACAACGAATTGAAAAACTTACAGACAATAGCAACTCATAAGCGATTTGTCGAGGGCGTCGCCATTGTACATCTGGAAGAGTTCATCAAAGTCGATATGGATTTCTTTGGAGCGGCCGTAGTACTCCTGTGGGACACTCAGCACGATCATCGTTCTCCCATTCTTTGATTCACTTAAGTACCATTTATGCAAGTTACGCATATTTGTTGGGACATCATCTTTGCTGACCAAAGGCTCTCCCATGACAAACTGTGGCTTAGGGGCTACCACAGCCTTGGGTATCCTGTCGTCTTGGGAAGCCAGCAAATTTTCAACCAAGATACCACATTCATCCGCCAACTCCTTTGCTTTTTCAAAAGCTTGCCCCTGCACCGGAGGGGGAACATTCTCGGTTAACACCTTGAGGGGTGGGATCGACTGTTTGGCCTGTTGTCCAAGCTGAGGAACGTCTGATTTTTTCTTGCTTGTAGTTGAACTTGATTTGCTCCCACTTGCACTTGCATGTGACCTGCTCTTTTCACTTCCTTCTGCAATGTGCGTGTATAGTCATCAGGCTTATAGTGTAAGTCATACTGTGATGGAGTGGTTATGAAGTCTTTTGCCCATGCTATGTTCTTCTCGGTGTATTTCGGGCGGGGCTCGGGTTCCTTCCTTTTCATCTGCGCCTCATGTTGTTCCTTTGCTATCCTGGCGTTTTCCTCGGGGGTACGATCATAAGGTCTGATAGGAAGATTAGCATGAGGTACCTTTGGGAGGGGCGATAGTTTGCGCTTTGGGGAGCTCCGTCCCTTAGAAATCATCGACGAAGCGTTCTTGCTGGCACACTTCCGCTTAGTATCATGTGCGGGCGGCGGTGGAGACGGACGACCCAAGCCCGGCGGCGGTGATCGAGATGGACTCGTGTTGTGATGGCCGACGTCATGTGGAGGGCTTGGAGGTAATGGAGGTGTTGGTGACCTGCGACGACTCGGAGGCGGTGTTGTCCTTGGGGCCGAGCCTGGAAGCTTGATGTAGTTCTTGTCCCATAGGATGACTCCACCCAGTACTTCTCCGAGTGTCCTCTCATCTTCGGGTCCAGCTATGTCGAGCTCCATATCATTAAACCCCGTCATGATTTCATCCACCCCGACTTTAGCAAAGCCAGCTGGAATCTCACGGCCATGCCAGCGTGCATCAGGGCCAGAAGGTAAAGCTTGTCCGACGGCCACCTTCATGGATATGTTCTTGAATTTCTGATGGAGTTCACATGATGTTGACTCCTTGATTCCATCCACGGGGTAGCCGGGACCGCCCTCTATCATTCTTCGTTCATCGTCGGGCGGGGCCTCAGATTCAGCCACGTTGCTTTTCCGCTTAGATGGGGCGCCGGTAATATCAACTGTAGGATCTTCCTGGCGTGGTACTCCTCTAAGCTCATCAATCTGCTTCTGTTGCTCGTTAATCCTGGCAAGAAACTGGTTGAACTTGTCATTCTCCTCATCCTGCTGCCGCTTCTTTGCTCTCTCTCGGCTTCTGTAAGTGTCTTGGTCTTTGGCAAACCCAAGCCACCACGGGTAAGAAGGACCGAAGCCTCGCGTTCGTCCTCCATGTTCGTCATTGCCGAGGACCAGTGTGAGCAAATCTTTCTCTCCATCTGCAGTGAACTTTCTTCTTCCCTCCTTAATTTCTTTCACTATCCTTTTCCAATTCTCCCTGGGTATCCTAAGATTGTCATTGCAGATGAGGTCCCCTGTTGTTTCGTCGTACGACCCATCATGCGCAAGGAACCAATTTCTTGCTCTCAATTCCCACTCATCACGGAGTGGTTCAGGTACGACGCCTTTATCTATCAGATCTTGCTCTTTCTTATCCCACTTTGGGATGGCAGTCTCATACCCCCTGGCCCCAGCTTGTGGTGATATATCTTCTTGTCGGCATTTATCTTGTTCTTTTCTGATAATGCCTGGGCATCTTCTGACTCCTTGTACTCTTGAAATGCCTTTCAGTGATTCGCCTGCTTGGCTAGATACCCCTCGAATACTGGCACTTTCTGTGTCTTCAGATAGTTTTTCCATAGCTTCTTCTTCCAACTACGGAACAGTTCGGCCATCTTCTTCAGAGTCCACTGCTTGACTTTGGCCCTCAGTTTGTCTGCGGCGTCTTCATTCTCACATTCTGGCAGGTTGAAATGTGACATGAGATCATTCCAAAGATTATCTTTGTACCTTTCGGCGACATAGTCACTATCGGCTGCTCCTTTGCGCTTGTTCCACTCCCAAACGCTGATCGGGACGTGATCCCTAACGAGAACTCCGCATTGCTTCTTGAATGTGTCAGCAGCATTCTTAGGAAGCTTGGGTTCGCCCGTAGGAAATATCACCTCAAATGTGTAATGCGTCTGTGCATCCAACTTTCTAGTCGGGCCTCGTTTCGTAGTTTTGCTCGATGTGGAGGCCTAAGAGGGAGAAACATTCGTCAAATGAATGTATATGTATACAATATAGAGCTATCTCCAATATTTTTCACATATTACAAGTGATTGTCGAACTTCATATGTATACCTCGCCGGACTTCTCCTCTTCACCGGCTTCTCCATCAGTGGAGCTATCACCTTCTCCGTCATTGGACCTATCTCCTGCCCCATCGGCTTCATCTTCGTGTCGCTCGACCTCCATTCCAACGTCCTGGTTTAGATATAACGACGGAGATTCAGCTGATTCAACGTCGGGGCCGTCTTTGATTATATCTTCCAGAAGTTCTTCCTCTTCGAGGTTCCTGATATGTGGATCCATAGTTTTGCAAAAAACGGATTCTCTTAACCTTTGTACCAAAAACCAAAGTAGGAGTACTTTTCCAATTTGAGACTCCTAGATTTCTGCATAGTATTCAAAGTAGGAGTAATTTTCCAATTTGAGCATTCAATAAGCAAAACCAAATCGTAAAATAAAGTAGTATTCAAATTAGCATGCATTCAATTATAAGCTAATACATCATCACTTTTGTCCGTACATCGTCGAATATTATCATTAATACTCCTCGAATACTATCATACATATAGCATCACTAATACATCTAGAACCGTAGCGCCCGACGGGTATCGGCGCGGGCGGTGGATACCCAAAGAGAAGGAACCATCACAGGATCATAGCTCTAGTGAGATCCCCGAAGAACCTGCCAGGTATGCTCGAACCTGCCCTCCAATGCAACCATGTAGCGACGGACGTGCTCATCCTCCTCGCTGACACGGTGACGTACCACCTCCGCGGTGTCCGGAAGCCTCGGCACCCTCACTGGCCCACGCGACCGCCACCAAACAAGGATCGGGTCAACGACGGGCTGGCTCCTCACCAACCTACGCCCCCCGGAAGGTAGCACCTCCCAATACCAGCCGGGCGAAGCCCAGTCCCGGACAGGGCCCCTCTGATCAAGCAGGTGTCCTCCGCCGAGTCGACGACGAGGATGCGGGATAGGCATCGTAAAATGAACTAAAAAATAAACTAGTTCTATTAATTTTCTTGCTAAAAATAAACTATTAACACTTAAGCATACACAATAGCAAAATTAAACTATTAACACTTATTTTCATTTTTCTTCTCCTCCTCTTCTTTCTTCTCTTCTCCTCCTCTTCTTTTCTTCTCTTCTCCTCCTCTTCTTTTCTTCTTTTCTTATACACTATACACTATATACACTATAGCAAAATTCCTCCTCTCCTTATACACTATACACTATATACACTATACACTTAAGCATATACACTATACAATATACACTTTTTCTTTTTTTCTTCTCCTCCTCTTCTTATTTTCATTTTTCCTAATCTTATTTTCTTATTTTTGTTCATATTTCTTCTTCTTGTAACCCTAACCTAATTCTAAATATTGCTAACCCTAATAATCTAGCACAAACCTAATAACAATATGAATTAAATGACAAAAAAATCTTTTCTTTTTCTTCTTTTCTTCTCCTTTTTTCCTTTATTCTCCTTTTTCTTCTTCTCTTCTCCTTTTTCTTCTTTTCTTCTATACTGGCCGGAGTGTTGGAGAGGAGGGGGCGGGGGGCTTACTGGCCGGAGTGTTGGCGAGGAGGACGGCGCGGAGGACGGCGCGACGGCTAGGAGGACGGCGCGACGGCGAGGAGGACGGCCGACGTCGAGCAGGACGGCGGGCAGCCTGACGGCGTCGGTTAGTTCGTCGATGTGTCGCGCCGGGCAGGAGAACGAGAGGAAGAAGAAGAGAAATGGACGAATTGGGTTGGAAATTTTCGAAGTCCCGCTTATATAGGTGGATCTATAGTCCTGGTGCGTGGCTAGGGCCGGGACTAAAGACCCCCTTTAGTCCCGGGTGGAGCCACGACCCGGGACTAAAGACCTCTTTTCGGGCAGACCAAGAGGCGGGAAGCAGGGGGTCTTTAGTCCCGGGGCGTGGCTCCGACCGGGAATAAAGACCTCTTTTCGGGCAGACCAAGAGGCGGGAAGCAGGGGGTCTTTAGTCCCGGGGCGAGGCGGGCTAACACTTGTTTATAAGCCCCGCCGCAGCTTCTCCATCGAGCTCCTCTCTAAAGCAGGCTTACGGGCCTAAACTCACTGAAAATTGTAACTATATTAAAAATTATAGAGAAAATTCAATCTAAATTCAAATGAGAATTTAGGTTGAATTTTCTCTATGATTTCGAATATAGTTTCAATTTTTTTATTTTCATAATTAATAATTTTGACTATCCAAACTATTATCTATTTTGTTATTTTCAATTAAAAACTATGTTTATTAAAAATTCTTTTTGCATATTTGAGAATTTGACAAAACTATGATAATGAAAAGTGTTTCAAATTGAATAAATAATGCAAAACAATTTTTTATTTTCATAATTAATAATTTTGACTATCCAAACTATTATCTATTTTGTTATTTTGACTTCATTTGGTATATTTCGTGCATTTACTTTTTTTTTTGAGCTAGTTGATCCTGAAATTGAAAAGCACTAGAAATGAATTCTGAAAATGTTGAAAGTTGGCATGCTATCATAATTTCACCCACATAGCATGTGTTAAAAAGTTGAGAGGGCTACGACAAAAACTGGATGCAGTTGGTGTACAAAACTGACAATCTCTCTCGAAGTAGCAGGGTTTCGAACGAGAACTCATCTCTTACAAAGGGATTTCATTTTTTTTTGAACTTATTTTAACTCCATACTTTTTGTGTGTTCAAAATGCACCATTCAAAGGCACATCACAAAATTTCAACAATTTCTGACTTCATTTGGTATATTTCGTGCATTTACTTATTTTTTTTGAGGTAGTTGACCCTGAAATTGAAAAGCACTACAAATGAACTCTGAAAATGTTGAAACTTGGCATGCTATCATCATTTCATCCACATAGCTTGTGTTAAAAAGTTGAGAGGGCTACGACAAAAACTGGATGCACTTCGTGTACAAAACTGACATTCTCTCTCGAAGTAGGAGGGTTTCGAACGAGAACTCATCTCTTACAAAGGGATTTTATTTTTTTAAACTTATTTGAACTCCATAATTTTTGTCTGTTCAAAATGCACCATTCAAAGGCACATCAAAAAATTTCAACAATTTCTGACTTCATTTGGTATATTTCGTGCATTTACTTTTTTTTTGAGGTAGTTGACCCTGAAATTGAAAAGCACTACAAATGAACTCTGTAACGTTGAAACTTGGCATGCTATCATCATTTCACCCACATAGCATGTGTTAAAAAGTTGAGAGGGCTACGACAAAAACTGGATGCACTTCGTGTACAAAACTGACAATATCTGTTGAAGTAGCAGGGTTTCGAACGAGAACTCATCTCTTACAAAGGGATTTCATTTTTTAAAACTTATTTGAACTCCATACTTTTTGTGTGTTCAAAATGCACCATTCAAAGGCACATCACAAAATTTCAACAATTTCTGACTTCATTTGGTATATTTCGTGCATTTACTTAATTTTTTTGAGGTAGTTGACCCTGAAATTGAAAAGCACTACAAATGAACTCTGAAAATGTTGAAAGTTGGCATTCTATCATCATTTCACCCACATAGCATGTGTTAAAGAGTTGAGAGGGCTACGACAAAAACTGGATGCAGTTCGTGTATAAAACTGACAATCTCTCTCGAAGTAGCAGGGTTTCGAACGAGAACTCATCTCTTACAAAGGGATTTCATTTTTTTTCACTTATTTGAACTCCATACTTTTTTTGTGTTCAAAATGCACCACTCAAAGGCACATCACAAAATTTCAACAATTTCTGACTTCATTTGGTATATTTCGTGCATTTACTTATTTTTTTGAGCTAGTTGACCCTGAAATTGAAAAGCACTACAAATGAACTCTGAAAATGTTGAAAGTTGGCATGCTATCATCATTTCACCCACATAGCATGTGTTAAAAAGTTGATAGGGCTACGACAAAAACTGGATGCAGTTCGTGTAGAAAACTGACAATCTCTCTCGAAGTAGCAGGGTTTCGAACGAGAACTCATCTCTTACAAAGGGATTTCATTTTTTTGAACTTATTTGAACTCCATAATTTTTGTGTTTTCAAAATGCACCATGCAAAGGCACATCACAAAATTTCAACAATTTCTGACTTCATTTGGTATATTTCGTGCATTTACTTATTTTTTTTGAGGTAGGTGACCCTGAAATTGAAAAGCACTACAAATGAACTCTGAAAATGTTGAAAGTTGGCATGCTATCATCATTTCACCCACATAGCATGTGTTAAAAAGTTGAGAGGGCTACGACGAAAACTGGATGCAGTTCGTGTACAAAACTGACAATCTCTCTCGAAGTAGCAGGGTTTCGAACGAGAACTCATCTCTTACAAAGGTATTTCAATTTTTTGAACTTATTTGAACTCCATACATTTTGTGTGTTCAAAATGCAACATTCAAAGGCACATCACAAAATTTCAATAATTTCTGACTTCATTTGGTATATTTCGTGCATTTACTTATTTTTTTGGAGGTAGTTGACCCTGAAATTGAAAAGCACTACAAATGAACTCTGAAAATGTTGAAAGTTGGCTTGGTATCATCATTTCACCCACATAGCATGTGTTAAAAAGTTGAGAGGGCTACGACAAAAGCTGGATGCAGTTCGTGTACAAAACTGACAATCTCTCTCGAAGTAGCAGGGTTTCGAACGAGAACTCATCTCTTACAAAAGGGATTTTATTTTTTTAAACTTATTTGAACTCCATACTTTTTGTGTGTTCAAAATGCACCATTCAAAGGCACATCACAAAATTTCAACAATTTCTGACTTCATTTGGTATATTTCGTGCATTTACTTTTTTTTTGAGGTAGTTGACCCTGAAATTGAAAAGCACTACAAATGAACTCTGTAAATGTTGAAACTTGGCATGCTATCATCATTTCACCCACATAGCATGTGTTAAAAAGTTGAGAGGGCTACGACAAAAACTGGATACACTTCGTGTACAAAACTGACAATCTCTGTTGAAGTTGCAGGGTTTCGAACGAGAACTCATCTCTTACAAAGGGATTTCATTTTTTAAAAGTTATTTGAACTCCATACTTTTTGTGTGTTCGAAATGCACCATTCAAAGGCACATCACAAAATTACGACAATTTCTGACTTCATTTGGTATATTTCGTGCATTTACTTATTTTTTTGAGGGAGTTGACCCTGAAATTGAAAAGCACTACAAATGAACTCTGAAAATGTTGAAAGTTGGCATGCTATCATCATTTCACCCACATAGCATGTGTTAAAAAGTTGATAGGGCTACGACAAAAACTGGATGCAGTTCGTGTATAAAACTGACAATCTCTCTCGAAGTAGCAGGGTTTCGAACGAGAACTCATCTCTTACAAAGGGATTTCATTTTTTTTAACTTCTTTGAACTCCATACTTTTTGTGTGTTCAAAATGCACCACTCAAAGGCACATCACAAAATTTCAACAATTTCTGACTTCATTTCGTATATTTCGTGCATTTACTTATTTTTTTTGAGCTAGTTGACCCTGAAATTGAAAAGCACTACAAATGAACTCTGAAAATGTTGAAAGTTGGCATGCTATCATCATTTCACCCACATAGCATGTGTTAAAAAGTTGAGAGGGCTACGACAAAAACTGGATGCAGTTCGTGTACAAAACTGACAATCTCTCTCGAAGTAGCAGGGTTTCGAACGAGAACTCATCTCTTACAAAGGGATTTCATTTTTTTGAACTTATTTGAACTCCATACTTTTTGTGTTTTCAAAATGCACCATGCAAAGGCACATCACAAAATTTCAACAATTTCTGACTTCATTTGGTATATTTCGTGCATTTACTTATTTTTTTTGAGGTAGTTGACCCTGAAATTGAAAAGCACTACAAATGAACTCTGAAAATGTTGAAAGTTGGCATGCTATCATCATTTCACCCACATAGCATGTGTTAAAAATTTGAGAGGGCTACGACAAAAACTGGATGCAGTTCGTGTACAAAACTGACAATCTCTCTCGAAGTAGCAGGGTTTCGAACGAGAACTCATCTCTTACAATGGGATTTCAATTTTTTGAACTTATTTGAACTCCATACTTTTTGTGTGTTCAAAATGCACCATTCAAAGGCACATCACAAAATTTCAATAATTTCTGACTTCATTTGGTATATTTCGTGCATTTACTTATTTTTTTGGAGGTAGTTGACCCTGAAATTGAAAAGCACTACAAATGAATTCTGAAAATGTTGAAAGTTGGCTTGTTATCATCATTTCACCCACATAGCATGTGTTAAAAAGTTGGGAGGGCTATGACAAAAGCTGGATGCAGTTCGTGTACAAAACTGACAATCTCTCTCGAAGTAGGAGGGTTTCGAACGAGAACTCATCTCTTACAAAGGGATTTCATTTTTTTTTGAACTTATTTTAACTCCATACTTTTTGTCTGTTCAAAATGCACCATTCAAAGGCACATCACAAAATTTCAACAATTTCTGACTTCATTTGGTATATTTCGTGCATTTACTTATTTTTTTTGAGGTAGTTGACCCTGAAATTGAAAAGCACTACAAATGAACTCTGAAAATGTTGAAAGTTGGCATGCTATCATCATTTCACCCACATAGCATGTGTTAAAAAGTTGAGAGCGCTACGACAAAAACTGGATGCAGTTCGTGTACAAAACTGACAATCTCTCTCGAAGTAGGAGGGTTTCGAACGAGAACTCATCTCTTACAAAAGGGATTTCATTTTTTTAAACTTATTTGAACTCCATACTTTTTGTCTGTTCAAAATGCACCATTCAAAGGCACATCACAAAATTTCAACAATTTCTGACTTCATTTGGTATATTTCGTGCATTTACTTATTTTTTTTGAGGTAGTTGACTCTGAAATTGAAAAGCACTGAACTTATTTGAACTGAAGACTTTTTGTATATATATGTGGTCGAAATGCATGATACCATGAAGTTAGAAAGGGCTAAACCATTCAAAAGTAGCAAATGAAGTTAGAAAGGGCTAAACCATTCAAATTTGGAAACTATAATGGCACAAACAGAAACTAGACATATATAAATTGGTCCAAGAAGTACATGATACTAGCCCAAACAGTACATAATAATAGCTACCATAGATATATATACAAGTGTTAGACGTTCAGAACACTACTCGTCTAAATCATCTAAATCAGAATGTCCAAGTTCCTCGAGGTGACACTGGCCATAGTTGACGACTCGAATCTTGCGGTACAACTCGTATGAAACGTAATCTTTTGCTGCATACTGAATGTTGATATCATCAAGTGGGCCCTTCTCCCAAAATTTGTGTTGATACTTTGGGAAACTGGTCTTCATATCACCATATGACTCGTCGATCAAGGCAACTGCCATATGAGCCATCGAAGTCCTGTCATGTCAAAGCCTGAATATCGTTTGGAGATCAACGAGGCAACCAGCTGGTATCTCAATACCGAAGCTGTGCCTCATCTTCAGCCTGTCATTCCTTATGTCAACGGAAGCAAAAGTGACGCCGCTGCGAAGGAACTCCATGAGTCTAGGACAATGCTTGTCACTCCTGCAACATAAACAAATTAGAATGGAACAAATGTTACATAACTCTGCAATAAGGAAACATGTTTCACTACAACTAAAGAGAAACTTATCTTTAGGATTCAAATAGAACATATGCAATGGAACCTAGAGAGATCACTACAACTATTTGAAGCGAACCAACTATGATTCCAATGGAACATATTAAACACTAGTTCATTCTAATACGATTTTTCAGATTATGGAACACTATTCCAATCAGATTGTGTTCCCCTTCAACTAATCAAAATTGTTTCACTACAACTATTTGAAGCGAACCAACTATGATTCCAATGGAACATATTAAACACTAGTTGATTCTAATACGATTTTTCAGATTATGGAACACTATTCCAATTAGATTGTGTTCCCCTTCAACTAATCAAAATTGTTTCACTACAACTATTTGAAGGGAACCAACTATGATTGAAACAAATAAACTTACAATGTCATTACGTTGGATCAAAGAAAGCCTCAAAACTTACCTCGCCCATTGGAAGATCAAGACATGGTGTGCGAAGCATAGTTGGATGACGGCAACACCGTGTTGATCAGCCGTGTACTCCAGATCAAGCCCCAAGAACTTCTCATGATCCATTGCGGCGTCAAGCCATCGTTCCTTCAACTGTTCAAGAAAATACGACATCTCCCTGCTCTCGTTCGTGTACATCGAGCTTGGTCTTTCCATGTGCGAGCACCTCTCCAAAGCGAGTTGGCATGGTGGAAGAAGAGAAGGGAAGAAGAGAGGAGAAGAACGGAGCGAGAGCGAGAAAGAAGAAGAAACAGAGAAATGGCGACTCTGCTTCGGTTCGTGCTTTTCATCGCCCGAAACGACGCGAGATGCAAACCGTTTGGACCTTTAGTCCCGGGTTGAGCCACCAACCGGGACTAAAGAGGTATACCAATGGTTGCCACCACTACGGCAGGCCACGTGTTAGGCCTTTAGTCCCGGGTTGAGCCACCAACCGGGACTAAAGGGGGATATGAACGGTTGCCACCACCACTGCCCACCGCGTAGCCCTTTAGTCCCGGTTTGGGACACGAACCGGGACTAAAGGCTCCTTACGGGCCGGGACTAAAGCCTCGAGGGAGGCATTGAGAATTGGGGTGACGTGGCCGGGCCTTTAGTCCCGGCCCAGAGGCAGGTCGGGACTAAAGGGTCCCGGCCAAAGGCCCGTTTTCCACTAGTGAATCCGACCAGGCACGAGGTGAGGTACGTCGTTTGGTGCAGGCGGGGCGGTGATGGAGTCCGAGATGAAGTCGATGACGACGATCGGCATGAGATGACGTATGTACGAGACCGACGTGGCCGGAGCTGGCAGTCTGCTAGAGGCAGTCGGCGAGACCGACGCAGCCGAAAGCTAGCAGTCGGACTGAGGCAGATGCGGCCAGGCCGAGGAAGCCAACGTGGCCGAGCCAGCCAGAGTCGAGAGCTGTCCTGACACAGCGGGCGTGACCGTATGAGGCGATGAAGGCGCGTGGTGATGAAGTAGTTTCGGCTGGAGAAGGGCGGCGAAGGCCGGCGCAGGACGATGGGCGAGCAAAAGCGCGGTCGATGGATGTGAAGGGTTGTCGCGTCACGTCAGGCCGTCGGGTCAGTGTGGAGGCCGGGTCACGCCGATGTCGGAGTAGAGGCACGGGATCGACAGTGACGACGGGTGACACAAATCGACGGCGACGACGGCTGGCGGCGGCGGCTTCGGCTGGATCTAACCAGCTCTGTTTGAGGCGGTCCTGACGGCTGATGGGCGGCGTAGAAGATGGTGCCTGGCGGGAGGTGCACGCGCGTGACGACGGTGGTACGGGTCAGGGTGTTGGCTCCTATGGAGGCCCTCTTTGCTGGCGGGGTGTGGCAGTTCCGATTGTCCTCGTCGGCGGATGGGTGGCCCCCTGTTCTCGCGTGGATCTGGCCGGATGCCGTGGTAGGGCGTCCGGGGCTACGCAGGGGATGCTGTTGGAGGGACGGGCAGACCTACTGCTCGTCACTCGCGTAGGGGGCGCCGGTCCAGACGAGCTCCGCTCCCCCCTCCCCTCTTCCAGGCCTGGCCTCCTGGCTGCAGATCGTTGTAGGGCGGGTCGGCCACCGGCGGTTTTGCTGATGCTTGGGACCCGCTGGTCGGCTCAAAGACGACACCTTTGATGGTCTCCGGAGTATCTGGAAGCAGGGCGGCGGCCCTGGTGGTGGAAGCTGATGGCTCGTGGGCGGAGCTCACAGCTCGGGTGCTGACAACCTCGTTATCATGGCCGCATGGGCAGCATGGGGACAGGCCTTCGACGATCTACGGTGGTGGTGCGGCTGGCAATCTCCTGCCGTGTCGTACCACGGGCGTAGGTGGAGGGTAGTGGCCGAGGTGAAAACCTCGTCTGGTTCGTACCAGACCGATGGCGGCGGCGTCCATGCGTCGTTCCCTTCATGAAGGCTCCATCGCGGTAGCCCTGCGTCCTTCGCCGTACTCTGGGTGAAAACCTCGATTCAGTGGATCGGGCGGTGGCGGCTCTCCGGTGTCGTTTCTTTCTTGGAAGCACCGCTTTGGAGTTTCCTGGGTCATTAAATTTGTTGTTGCTGATCGTCAGCCCCTTGTATCTACCTTCGGTGTGTGTTGTGTCGGATTGTATGCTTTCTGTATGTGGTTCGTTGCTTTATTTATAAAGCGGTGCGAAAGTCTTTTTTGGTAAAACCAAAAGGAAAAGGGCTAATTATCCTTTTGCCCTCAGTGGTGTCCATGCGTTCAGTTTTTCCCTCAGTTGCGAGTCGTGCTTAATTTTGCTCCTAGACTGTGCGCAACTACTATCAAGATGCCAAACGGGCAGTTTTGAGTCCATTCCGCCTATTGACGTTAGTGGTAGTGAGTACGAGCTTACACATGGGAACGCATGGATGTGGGTCCGGATCTTACATATGGGACCGAGCAACAACGTCCTCAAATCAATCTCAGTGTTCTAACGGGGCCACTCGATTGTTGGAAATATGCCCTAGAGGCAATAATAAATTAGTTATTATTATATTTCTTTGTTCATGATAATCGTTTATTATCCATGCTATAATTGTATTGATTGGAAACACAATACTTGTGTGGATACATAGACAAAACACTGTCCCTAGTAAGCCTCTAGTTGACTAGCTCGTTGATCAAAGATGGTCAAGGTTTCCTGGCCATAGGCAAGTGTTGTTACTTGATAATGGGATCACATCATTAGGAGAATTATGTGATGGACTAGACCCAAACTAATAGACGTAGCATGTTGATCGTGTCATTTTGTTGCTACTGTTTTCTGCGTGTCAAGTATTTGTTCCTATGACCATGAGATCATATAACTCACTGACACCGGAGGAATGCTTTGTGTGTATCAAACGTCGCAACGTAACTCGGTGACTATAAATATGCTCTACAGGTATCTCCGATGGTGTTCGTTGAGTTAGTACGGATCAAGACTGGGATTTGTCACTCCGTATGAGGGAGAGGTATCTCGGGGCCCACTCGGTAATACAACATCACACACAAGCCTTGCAAGCAATGTGACTTAGTGTAAGTTGCGGAATCTTGTATTACGGAATGAGTAAAGAGACTTGCCGGTAAACGAGATTGAAATAGGTATGCGAATACTAACGATCGAATCTCGGGCAAGTAACATACCGAAGGACAAAGGGAATGATATACGGGATTATATGAATCCTTGGCACTGAGGTTCAAACGATAAGATCTTCGTAGAATATGTAGGATCTAATATGGGCATCCAGGTCCCGCTATTGGATATTGACCGAGGAGTCTCTCAGGTCATGTCTACATAGTTCTCGAACCCGCAGGGTCTGCACACTTAAGGTTCGATGTTGTTTTATGCGTATTTGAGTTATATGGTTGGTTACCGAATGTTGTTCGGAGTCCCGGATGAGATCAAGGACGTCACGAGTGTTTCCGTAATGGTCCGGAAACGAAGATTGATATATAGGATGACCTCATTTGGTTACCGGAAGGTTTTCGTGCATTACCGGAAAAGTTTCGGGCTCATCGGTAGTGTACTCGGAGTGCCGGGAGGGGTGCCGGGGACCATAAGGAGGGGTGTCACGCCCCAAGGGGTCTCATGGGCTATGGGAAGAGATAAACCAGCTCCTAGTGGGCTAGAATAAGTTCCCACTAAGGCCCATAAGGTTTGAGAAGGGAAAAACACAAGGTGGAAAGGGTTTCCATGTGGGAAGGTGGAATCCTACTCCAAGTAGGATTGGAGTAGGACTTCTCCACCTCAAATTTCGGCCAAACCTTGAGGGTTTGAGGCTGCCTCCTCCCCTCCCTCCCTCCTATATATACTGAGGTATTAGGGCTGATTTGAGACAACTTTTTCAAGGCAGCCCGACCACATACCTCCACGGTTTTACCTCTAGATCGCGTTTCTACGGAGCTCGGGCGGAGCCGTGCTGAGATTAGATCACCACCAACCTCCGGAGTGCCGTCACGCTGCCGGAGAACTCATCTACCTCTCCGTCTCTCTTGCTGGATCAAGAAGGCCGAGATCATCATCGAGCTGTACGTGTGCTGAACGCGGAGGTGCCGTCCGTTCGGCACTAGATCGTGGGACAGATCGCGGGACGGTTCGTGGGACAGTTCGCGGGGCGGATCGAGGGACGTGAGGACGTTCCACTACATCAACCACGTTCACTAACGCTTCTGCTGTGCGATCTACAAGGGTATGTAGATCGGAAATCCCCTCTCGTAGATGGACATCACCATGATAGGTCTTCGTGCGCGTAGGAAAATTTTTGTTTCCCATGCGACGTTCCCCAACATCGACGCCATTGTGTCCGGTCGCCGCACGGCCGTCCCGCGCCGCCGCGACCACCTGTGTCGCCGCCAGTTGCGCTGTCGTGGCCGTCCTGCTCCGCCCGCCACCTTCCTGCGACGCCAAGGGTGGGACGCCCGCCACCTGCTCGACCCGCGGCGTGGCCTCAAGGAAAACAATTTCCTATTAAAGTTGTGTGTTTCTATTCCTTATGCCTAGACACATGAGAGTTGTGGCTCATCATTCAGCCTTCAGAGAATGTGTTAAACTATATTAATTAACCAAGTTTAACTCAAATACTTGTCACCTCACTCTCGCTATAAGGTTTCTCAAGAATATCTTGCCTAACACGGTGTTTCAAGATAAAGCTACAGATAAGCATATGTGACCATTGACATGAAGCTCCACGACATTTATGAGGAGAATGCATAGCACCGCCTATGTTCCTTGCTTATTGACCGGCTAGCACCACCTATGTTCCTCTTATGCTGACTTTTTTTTATAATATTTACTCTTAAAGCTTCTGTTTGAACAAAGGATGACGCTAGACGATCGTAGATGTATTGTGGTGACCCGTGAAAAGCGCACAACTCATAAGTTGGCCCAGCTATCAAATATTCACAGTGAACAAATTAATTAGATTGAAACAGTAGGCCATGAATTTGTAGAAGTTTGATATAAACCAGGCCAATCAACACAAAGAAAAATCTTTCTATTGCGTGTTTGACCTGTCAGATATACTCTGCTCTTATCTCTTCTATATACGTACACTTGACTGTTATCATCAAAAGGCAAACAAATAAAAATGCTCGGTCAGTTCTATCCCGATTGTTCGCCACTCTAAAAGCAAAAAAGAACAAACCTCACATTATATCCAACAAAAGCATAGTGGAATGCAAGCTGCACCATAGCCAAGTTAAGCAGCATTCAAGACATACCATACTGACAGGGTGTGCCTGCCAACTTTCCAGTGCTTGGTTGGAAATAACAAAGAAAAAAAACATTTTCACACAACAGAGACGAGGAGAAACCGGATTTTTTTTTAAAAAGGAGGATCATAGCGCCGGCCTCTGCATCAATTGATGCATGCAACCATTTTATTAACTAAATAAGCAAATAAAGTCTTAAACTCTCAAATACAAAATAAACTGTGATAAAAACCGCACACACGCGGACGAGAAGTACCACATCGGGTGAAGAGAAACAAATAGACCAGAATGCTATTTGGATGTTGCAATTCTTTCGAAACTTTGGTAGGGTAAACGACCTGATTTCTAAGCAAGGTTTTTTTGACCTTGTCTAAATCAACCAAATAACTTTCCTACACATATATTCTACATATACATACTATGTGCGTTGGTTTTATTTTTAAATTTGGTTTGCTCATTTGAATTCTGGTCAAACCTAACTTTGACCAAGATTTAAAGAAGAGTGAAACATCAAAAGGAAAAACTAACCCTGGATCCTTTTTAGTCACTCCAAAATGAAGCTGTGGTGAGGTTTTTAAAAATTTCATGGTCCAAACCCCAAACCACTTCTTTTCACTTCATACGCCAAATGTTTTTTTAATGTATGTAGACATTGTTTATCAACATAAATTGCTAGTATATGACATAAGAAGACTACGTGCGCTTGTTTTTCAACTTTTAGATTTTTTTAATTTTTTATGCCCATTTAAATTGTGGTCAAACCTAACTTTGACCAACATTTAAACAAGTTGAAAACATGAAAATGAAAAACTAAGCCTGGATCCTTCTTAGTCACTCCAAAATGAATTTGTGCTGAGATTTTGAAATTTTCATGTTTATTTCGCAAAACACTTCTCTTCACTTTGTACAAGAGAGTTTGAGATATTTGAGATATCACATGAGACACATGAACTTTTCGTTAAAATGTATGTAGATCTTGTTTATCAACTTAAACCGTTTGTATATGACATAAGAATACTATGTGCGCTGGTTTTTCATTTTTATGATTTTTATTTAATTTATTATGCTCATTTGGAATCTGTTCAAACCTATCTTTGACTACTCCAAACCCCTCCCAATCCCCGCTAACCCTAGCGCTGAACAAGGACCATCCATCTAACCCTAGCGCCGAACAAAGACCGTCGATCTGCGAGGAGGAGTAGGTTGATCCGCGAGATACAATCTGATTGGTTGTGCGAATTTTTTTCTCAACACACATAATGGGCGCGCTAGATGGATCGTTGGACCGTCACGCTGTCCGGCCTTGTGAGGGTTGTTAATGCCGGTCTCAGCCTTTCCAGGCCTGCATGCATGCGAAGTCCGGCGATGTGGGCATGCATGCGCGGGAGGCGGACGTGGGCATGCATGCGCGGGAGGCGGACCGTGGGCATGCATGCGCGGGAGGGTTTCTTCCTCCGCCACCTTCTTCCTCGACTACCGCACCCGCTGACCAGCCGGGCGCCTCGCCTGCCGTGCGCTGGCACCGCCGCCTTCTTCCTCGACTGTCGTGCGCTGACCGGTCGCAGTTCGGCCGCCCGGTGCCTCGGCTGCCGCTCGTAGTAATGTCGCGGTTCGGCCGCCTCGGCTGCCGCGTGTAGTAATGCCTGACGCATCGCCTGCAGTCCGCATTAACGGTGCGATTCGGCCGCCCGACGCCTCACCTGCCCCCGCGGGGCTATAAAAGCTGATGTTGGCCCCGTCCCGGCCAGCACCAACCCCTCCTCCTCTCTTCCTTCTCGCCATGATTCTCTCTGCCGCGGCCAGCATGTCAACCGACTCCAACAGCTACGGTGTGGCACCGGGCAGAGTCTGGTCGTCCAGCCTGACCGAAGATCTGGCCCGGTTCGCGTTGTGCGTGCCGCCGTCGGCAAAGCTGTCGTGGCCATGGCGAATCTCCGCCAATGGCTACCCAACCGTCGGATCACCGACGTCGAGGGAGGCACTCTGGAGGCACGTCGGCGGCTGGTACGTCAGGAAAGGCCGCTACCGCTTCTGAACAGGAAAAAACTTTGACGACGTCGTCAGGGCGTTCAGGTGCGTCGCCCGTGGTGTCCCCGTCGGGAACATCCCATGGGAGGACGGCCCTTCCCGTCGCCGCACAGCCGCGCCCGCTGCCGCCGCCCCTCCTGCCTCGCCGGAAGTCGCGCTCCCGCCGGAGCAGGCGGCGCTGTACCAGGACGGTGACACGGCCGACACGCCTAGGTTGCTGGCGGCGTTGGCGCAGTCGGCAGAGGAGGCCAAGCTTGCGGCTGTGGAGGAAGCCTTGGAAGAAGCGCAGGCCGTGGCGGCGGCGCAGCAGGTCGTGGCGCTGGAGGCGGCGGCGGAGGAGGACGACTGGCTTCTGAGCAGCAACGACGACGACGGTGACCGCGGCGACGGCGACGACGACGAGGGCGACGGCGGCGGTGACGTGGCGGTTATCAACCTCATGGAAGAGGATTAGATTAGGTTTTTTATAAAATTTCGTTTGAATTGATATAATATATCCTAAAAATAAATGAAATTTGAATTATTCCTGTATAATTTGCTTTATACATTACACCCACGGCTCTTTGCTGGTACCACAAGCCACGAGAGCAACGGTCTAATCTCGTAGCGCGTCTGTGCCGCCTGGTCCCACCTGTAAGTGCCGAGTCAAAACGTTGACCTAACATAGACGGCAGTGTTCACGGAATGAGTCGGTGCGGACAGACTAGGGACAAAACTGAGCACGATTCACAACTAAGGGCAAAACTGAGCACAGAGATACCACTGAGGGTAAAATGATAATTAGACCAAAGGAAAATGCCGATCAATGCGACTGACGGGAGAGAGAAATATCCGGATCAAAGATCTGAAAAAAGACTATCTAGGACAGCCAATCAACACGACCGGCGAAAGCGACAGGCGGTCCCTAGGTGCGGTCCCTAGGTCTAGAAACTTACGGCAAAAATACCATGTTAGAAGGGATAGAGGGATTGGTGCGGAATATGATGGCTGGTATATTGACACTCATCGATGAGGATATATAGGTGTATATATTTGAAGGGTAAAAAGCCTCTCTTAAAAATAAGATAAAAAGCAGATTACGAATCTTAAAGTATTAAATACATGTATATCAAATATATCTTGAGGCCGGACCGTCCCTCTTGTGGTGTTTGTCTAGCCTATCAGCATAGTATATTTTGGTACCCAACGGTGTCTTTATATACTAGTTCGAGGTTACACAGTTTGAAACAAACACGTAACCCGCTAATTACGGGTCCAACTGTAGCACAACGTGTATAAACAATATTCAACACATATTTAACACACCAAATAAGCAAATGTATGGTCGCCACCTTGAAGCCGCAACGCAGGGATATCCGTGTACCCTGTAATACATGAAGCATTAATCACGAGCTCAGCAGCTACTCCTACGTCCTTGATTCATGTGGCTTCACCTGTAATTATAATCCCCATTCTTCTCCAACATAACCAATGCTCGCACAAGTATTGAGTTTGTCTCTACACATGATTTGTATTCCCAACGTTAGGATGAGAAGATATAGACCTGTTTGTTTACACGGACTAGACTAGTAAAAGTCTTTTTTAATTCCATGTAACCAAACAAGAGGGATTTTTCAAAAAGACGCTACTGAAGAATCTTTTTTGTTTAATCCCTCGAATTAAAAAAGTCTAGTCCTTTGAAACCAAACACCCCATGATGAAAGGACTGGCCATGGACGGATATTTGTAGGTAGCTGATCTTTTTATGTGGGGAGAGAAAGGAAGTTCGGATCTTATTGTTGGAAACTGAACCACTAATGTCGGTTACTCTTCGGCTGACCATTGAGGCTGTTCGTTTCTGCTTGCGCATGCATTCAAGGAAGCTACTCACATGACATGTATGCTGAGTTGGAGTGGCTGCATATGGCCATATGGGGATCATCTACTCTGAATAATGACATGTCATATAGTTTATGTGGACAGTGTGCATGGTGAGAAAATAGAAAGTAATGAGGCGTAACTTCTTAAAGATGGTAGATCTAATTTGGGCTATCCGCATTACAAACATCTATAAATGTAGTGCGATGGAATTGTACTTTGTTGCTACATGAATAAAAATGTCAAATAATGCTTCGAGTTGTAAATAAATTTACTTATATGTAACAACCACCATGTGACCCCACACATATTGCTTTGAGGTGTAAATATTGCTTTGAAGTGTCTTTTACAAAGGAAATTGGAACAGTCATGTGTGAACGAGGAGCACTTGTTCCATATAACTTTAGTTGATCCCATGGTACCACGAACTGGTGTTGGTTGACAGGGTGCACTAGTAGAAAACGGGCCTTTGGCCGGGATCATTTAGTCCCGGCCTGCCTCTGGGCCGGGACTAAAGGCCCGGCCACGTCGTCCCAATTCTCATATCCTCCCTCGAGGCTTTAGTCCCGTCCCGTAAGGAGCTTTTAGTCCCGGTTCGTGTCCCAAACCGGGACTAAAGGGCTACGCGGTGGGCAGCCCGCATGTGTGCCACCTTTAGTCCCGGTTTGCCTCTCAAACCGGGACTAAAGTCTTCTGCCTATATATAGCACAGCCCCCCTCTCCCTTCTTCGTTGCATTTTTCTTGGATGGAGGATTGTGGGTGGGTGCTTGCTCTCCACTTTTTGTGATGCACTAGAGGTGTTGAAATGTGTGTTAGAGCGATGCCGCTTCAGTTCACCGAACGCAACTACGATATGAGATGCCCGAGCCACGCTTAAACCTCTTCCTCTTTATTTCTACTTATTCTAAAAGGTTAGCAACTATATTTCCTCGTTTAGACCGTGCGGTACTAATTTTTAGGATCGTGATTGTATTTGATATACTGTCGTATAACGCAGATGAGCCATCCATGGATGTACGGTGATCGATGCACCGCCGCTTACAGAGAAGGCGTGCATTATTTTCGAGATGCAGCCGATGCGAACAAGCATGGTGGTGGCTATATGTTTTGTCCGTTTGTTGAATGTCGGAATGAGAAGGATTACACTTCCTCAAGAGTCATTCAGAGCCACCTGCTTCGGTCCGGTTTTATGACAGGCTATAATGTTTGGACCAAGCACGGAGAAAGAGGGGTTATGATGGAAGACGACGATGAAGAAGAAGAGAATGATGATGACAACTACCGATCTATCTTCCCTGAGTATGCTGATACCGCAATGGAAGACAATGAAGAAGAAGATCGGATGAAGAACGGGAAGCAGATGAGCCCGCTGATGATCTTGGCCGGGTCATTTCTGATGCACGGCGAGGCTGCGACACAAAAAAGGAGAGGTTGCAGTTCGAGCAGATGTTACAGGACCACAACAAATTGTTGTACCCAACTTGTGAAGATGGCCAGAAAAAGGTGGGTAGCACACTGGAATTGCTGAAGTGGAAGGCAGAGACCGGTGTGACTGACTCGTCATTCGAAAAGTTGCTGGTACTGATGAAGAAGATGCTTCCAAGAAAGAACGAATTGCCCGCCAACACGTATGAAGCAAAGAAGCTTGTCTGCCCTCTAGGATTAGACGTGCAGAAGATACATGCATGCCCTAATGACTGCATCCTCTACCGCGGTGAGAAGTACGAGAATATGTATAAATGCCCGGTATGCACTACATTGCGGTATAAGATCAGAAAAGATGACCCTCGTGATATTGAGGGCGAGCCACCCAGGAAGAGGGTTCCTGCCAAGGTGATGTGGTATGCTCCTATAATACCACGGTTGAAACGTCTGTTCAGAAATAAAGATCATGCGAAGTTGTTGCGATGGCACATAGAAGATCGTATGAAAGACGATAAGTTGAGGCACACCGCTGATGGTCGGCAGTGGAGAAAAATCGAAAGAGAGTTCCCGAGATTTGCAGCTGACGCAAGGAACTTATGGTTAGGTCTGAGTATAGATGGCATGAATCCTTTTGGGGAGCAGAGTTGCAGTCACAGCACCTGGTCTGTTACTCTATGTATCTACAACCTTCCTCCTTGGTTGTGCATGAAGCGGAAGTTCATTATGATGCCAGTGCTTATACAAGGTCCAAAGCAACCCGGCAACGATATTGATGTGTACATAAGGCCATTAGTTGATGAACTTTTACAGCTGTGGGCCGAACCAGGTGTACGTGTGTGGGACGAGCACAAACAAGAGGAATTTGACCTTCGAGCGTTGCTTTTCGTAACCATCAATGATTGGCCTGCTCTTAGTAACATTTCAGGACAGTCAAACAAGGGATACAATGCATGCACGCACTGTTTGGATCAGACAGAAAGTATATATCTCGACAACTGTAGGAAGAATGTGTATCCGTACAATCGTCGTTTTCTTCCGCCCAAGCATCCCTTAAAGAAAAAAGTCAAGCATTTCAATGGCAAGGCAGAACCCCGGGGGAAGCCTGTCATCCGTACTGGTGTTGAAGTATTTGAGATGGTCAAAGATTTAAAAGTAATCTTTGGAAAGGGTCCTCGCAGCCAACCTGTTCCTAACGGCCCTGATAAGCGCGTACCCATGTGGAAGAAGAAATCTATATTTTGGGAGCTACCCTACTGGAAAGTCCATGAGGTCCGCTCGGCAATCGACGTGATGCACCTGACGAAGAATCTCTGCGTGAATATTCTAGGCTTCCTAGGCTTGTATGGGAAATCAAAAGATACACCGGAAGCACGGGAGGACCACGAACGTCATAAAGGAAGAGATGGCATTCATCCATGGCAGTTTCAAGGGCGTGCCAGCTACGCTCTTACTAAGGAAGAGAAGGAAATCTTCTTTGAAGTCCTTTTCAGTATCAAGGTCCCGACTGGCTTCTCGTCGAATATAAAGGGAATCGTAAATATGAAAGACAAAAAATTCCAAAACCTAAAGTATCATGACTGCCACGTGCTTATGATGCAATTGCTTCCGGTTGCATTGAGGGGAATTCTACCGGAAAATGTTCGCCTGGCAATTGTGAAGGTATGTGCATTCCTCAATGCAATTTCTCAGAAGGTAATCGATCGAGAAAGTCTATCAGGGTTACAGATTGATGTGGTCCAATGTCTGGTCAGCTTTGAGTTGTTGTTCCCGCCATCCTTCTTCAATATAATGACACACCTGCTAGTTCACCGAGTCGAAGAGATTATAATTCTCGGTCCTGTGTTTCTACACAATATGTTCCCCTTCGAGAGGTTCATGAGAGTCTTAAAGAAATATGTTCGTAACCGTGCTAGGCCAGAAGGAAGCATCTCCAAGGGCTATGGAACAGAGGAGGTCATTGAGTTTTGTGTGGACTTTCTTCCTGACCTTAAGCCGATTGGTGTTCCTGAATCTCGGTATGAGGGTAGGCTGACAGGAAAAGGCACACTAGGAAGGAAAGCAAAAGTATGTATGGACGGGCATTCTTTCTCTCAAGCACACTACACAGTTCTACACAATTCCACCGTGGTGGCTCCGTATATCGTGAGACACAAGAATATTCTACGCTCCGAAAACCCGGGGAAGGCTGACTCTTGGATTAAAGGGGAACACGAGAAGACTTTTGGCAGTTGGTTGCAGACACATCTCATGAATGACGACGCTGTTGAAGATGAGTTGTACTGTTTGGCCAGGCCACCATCTTCGACTATATGTACTTTCCAAGGGTATGAGATAAATGGAATACATTTTACACGGTTTCCAAAGATAAAAAGAGCACCAACCAAAATAGTGGTGTCCGCTTTGATGCAACAGACGAGAATGAGCACTGTTTGGAAACATATTACGCGTACATAGAGGAGATATGGGAACTTGACTATGGACCTACTTTTAAGATCCCTTTATTTCGGTGCAAATGGGTGAAGCTGACAGGAGGTGGGGTAGTTGTAGACCAAAAGTACGGCATGACAACAGTGAATCTCAACAATCTTGCGTACATGGACGAACCATTTGTCCTAGCCAATGATGTCGCTCAGGTTTTCTATGTGAAGGACATGTCTACATTAACGAGAAAAAGAAATCATCAAAAGAAGATATCGTCCGATGAGCCAAAACGCCACATAGTTCTTTCAGGGAAAAGAAACATCGTGGGAGTAGATGACAAGACAGCCATGTCACAAGATTATAATAAGTTTCATGAAATTCCGCCCTTCAAAGTGAAAACTAACCCAAGCATCCTACTGAATAATGAAGATTCTCCATGGCTACGATCCAGAAGAAAACAGAAATAATAGATAGGAATATTGGTGCAATAATGTAATAATGCATTAAACCTTTTATGTAATGCATGTATGGAATGTACTAAATTTCAAACACTTTTCATTTTCATAGTATCCATGTAAGAGATGAGTTCTCGTTCGAAACCCTGATACTTCGAGAGAGATTTAACACATGCTATGTGGGTGAAATGATGATAGCATGCCAACTTTCAACATTTTTAGAGTTCATTTGTAGTGCTTTTCAATTTCAGGGTCAACTAGCTCAAAAAAAAAAGTAAATGCACGAAATATATCAAATGAAGTTAGAAATTGTTGAAATTTTGTGGTGTGCCTTTGAATGGTGCATTTTGAACACACAAAAAGTATGGAGTTCAAATAAGTTCAAAAAAATGAAATCACTTTGTAAGAGATGACTTCTCGTTCGAAACCCTGATACTTCGAAAGAGATTGTCCGTTTTGTACACGAAGTGCATTCAGTTTTTGTCGTAGCCCTCTCAACTTTTTAACACATGCTATGTGGGTGAAATGATGATAGCATGCCAACTTTCAACATTTTCAGAGTTCATTTGTAGCGCTTTTCAATTTCAGGGTCAACTAGCTCAAAAAAAAAAGTAAATCCATGAAATATACCAAATGAAGTCGGAAATTGTTGAAATTTTGTAATGTGCCTTTGAATGGTGCATTTTGAACACACAAAAAGTATGGAGTTCAAATAAGTTCAAAAAAATGAAATCCCTTTGTAAGAGATGAGTTCTCGTTCGAAACCCTCATACTTCGAGAGAGATTGTCCGTTTTGTACACGAAGTGCATCTAGTTTTTGTCGTAGCCCTCTCAACTTTTTCACACATGCTATGTGGGTGAAATGATGATAGCATGCCAACTTTCAACATTTTCAGAGTTCATTTGTAGTGCTTTTCAATTTCAGGGTCAACTAGCATAAAAAAAATAAGTAAATGCACGAAATATATCAAATGAAGTCAGAAATTGTTGAACTTTTGTGGTGTGCCTTTGAATGATGCATTTTGAACACACAAAAAGTATAGAGTTCAAATAAGTTCAAAAAAATGAAATCCCTTTGTAAGAGATGAGTTCTCGTTCGAAACCCTGATACTTCGAGAGAGATTGTCCGTTTTGTACACGAAGTGCATTCAGTTTTTGTCGTAGCCCTCTCAACTTTTTAACGCATGCTATGTGGGTGAAATGATGATAGCATGCCAACTTTCAACATTTTTAGAGTTCATTTGTAGTGCTTTTCAATTTCAGGGTCAACTAGCTCAAAAAAAATAAGTAAATCCACGAAATATACCAAATGAAGTCAGAAATTGTTGAAATTTTGTGATGTGCCTTTGAATGGTGCATTTTGAACACACAAAAAGTATGGAGTTCAAATAAGTTCAAAAAAATGAAATCCCTTTGTAAGAGATGACTTCTCGTTCGAAACCCTGATACTTCGAGAGAGATTGTCCGTTTTGTACACGAAGTGCATCCAGTTTTTGTCGTAGCCCTCTCAACTTTTTAACACATGCTATGTGGGTGAAATGATGATAGCATGCCAACTTTCAACATTTTCAGAGTTCATTTGTAGCGCTTTTCAATTTCAGGGTCAACTAGCTCAAAAAAAATAAGTAAATGCACGAAATATATCAAATGAAGTTAGAAATTGTTGAAATTTTGTGGTGTGCCTTTGAATGGTGCATTTTGAACACACAAAAAGTATGGAGTTCAAATAAGTTCAAAAAAATGAAATCCCTTTGTAAGAGATGAGTTCTCGTTCGAAACCCTCATACTTCGAGAGAGATTGTCCGTTTTGTACACGAAGTGCATTCAGTTTTTGTCGTAGCCCTCTCAACTTTTTAACACATGCTATGTGGGTGAAATGATGATAGCATGCCAACTTTCAACATTTTCAGAGTTCATTTGTAGTGCTTTTCAATTTCAGGGTCAACTAGCTCAAAAAAAATAAGTAAATCCATGAAATATACCAAATGAAGTCAGAAATTGTTGAAATTTTGTAATGTGCCTTTGAATGGTGCATTTTGAACACACAAAAAGTATGGAGTTCAAATAAGTTCAAAAAAATGAAATCCCTTTGTAAGAGATGAGTTCTCGTTCGAAACCCTCATACTTCGAGAGAGATTGTCCGTTTTGTACACGAAGTGCATCCAGTTTTTGTCGTAGCCCTCTCAACTTTTTCACACATGCTATGTGGTTGAAATGATGATAGCATGCCAACTTTCAACATTTTCAGAGTTCATTATTAGTGCTTTTCAATTTCAGGGTCAACTAGCATAAAAAAAAAGTAAATGCACGAAATATATCAAATGAAGTCAGAAATTGTTGAAATTTTGTGGTGTGCCTTTGAATGGTGCATTTTGAACACACAAAAAATATAGAGTTCAAATAAGTTCAAAAAAATGAAATCCCTTTGTAAGAGATGAGTTCTCGTTCGAAACCCTGATACTTCGAGAGAGATTGTCCGTTTTGTACACGAAGTGCATTCAGTTTTTGTCGTAGCCCTCTCAACTTTTTAACACATGATATGTGGGTGAAATGATGATAGCATGCCAACTTTCAACATTTTCAGAGTTCATTTGTAGTGCTTTTCAATTTCAGGGTCAACTAGCTCAAAAAAAAAAAGTAAATCCACGAAATATACCAAATGAAGTCAGAAATTTTAGAAACTTTGTGATGTGCCTTTGAATGGTGCATTTTGAACACACAAAAAGTATGGAGTTCAAGTAAGTTCAAAAAAATGAAATCCCTTTGTAAGAGATGAGTTCTCACTCGAAACCCTCATACTTCGAGAGAGATTGTCCGTTTTGTACACGAAGTGCATCCAGTTTTTGTCGTAGCCCTCTCAACTTTTTAACACATGCTATGTGGGTGAAATGATGATAGCATGCCAACTTTCAACATTTTCAGAGTTCATTTGTAGCGCTTTTCAATTTCAGGGTCAACTAGCTCAAAAAAAATAAGTAAATGCACGAAATATATCTAATGAAGTCATAAATTGTTGAAATTTTGTGGTGTGCCTTTGAATGATGCATTTTGAACACACAAAAAGTATGGAGTTCAAATAAGTTCAAAAAAAATGAAATCCCTTTGTAAGAGATGAGTTCTCGTTCGAAATCCTAATACTTCGAGAGAGATTGTCCGTTTTGTACACAAAGTGCATTCAGTTTTTGTCATAGCCCTCTCAACTTTTTAACACATGCTATGTGGATGAAATGATGATAGCATGGCAACATTCAACATTTTCAGAGTTCATTTGTAGTGCATTTCAATTTCAGGGTCAACTAGCTCAAAAAAAAAGTAAATTCATGAAATATACCAAATGAAGTCAGAAATTGTTGAAATTTTGTGATGTGCCTTTGAATGGTGCATTTTGAACACACAAAAAGTATGGAGTTAAAATAAGTTCAAAAAATCATTGCAGAACATATGACCAAATTAATACAAGTTCATCATCACATTAAAGCCAAAGAACAGTAGTGATCAAATGTTATTATTGCAAAAAATAAATACATAAAGTTCTCTCATAAAACAACATACAACTATGTAAAACATTTAAATGCAACAACAAACGCGATCAAAATCGCAACTAAGGTAACAATTGACCCAACAACATAATGATACCAAGCCTCTTTATCAATGACATATTTTCTAATATTCCTAATATTCAAGCGCATTTCATCCATCTTCAAGCGCATTGCATCCATCTTCAACCGCATCGCGTCGATCTTCATCTTGCGATCATCGATGACATCGGCGACATGCAACTCCAGTTCCATATTCTTATCCTCAATTATTTTCAATTTTTTCTTCAAATATTTGTTTTCTTTTTCAACCAAATTTAACTTCTCGACAAGAATTTTTATGTGGGTTGGAATTTCCGGTTCACATACCTCCTAGATTAAAAAAAATATATGTCACATTGGTCGTCATACTTGTCATAATCACTAAATAAAACAAATAGTTATAAAAGATAATATATACCACATCCGAATCATAGACAGGACGAGGGCCGACGGAGGCGGATACCAAAACCATCGCACTATATAATAACAAAAAATAATGAAAGTGAGTAATTTATACAGGTATGTATCTAAATCATACAAGTAAGATTTTTTTGATTTTAAAAAGAAGATAAGAACAAGAGACTCACCACGGTGGTGCTCACAGTTGGTGTGCACGGCCAAACCTAGACAAATATTAAGGAAAATGAAGCTTGGAGGTCGAGTTTGGAGAGGAGAAAGCTTAAGTAGAGTGGCTCGGGCATTTCATCGAACACGTCATGTGCATGAACTAGGGTGGCAAGAGCATGGCATGGTCACACTTCAACAACCAAAAAACAGGGGATATGGCGGGCAGGGGCGAGGGTTTATATAGGCTAAACCTTAGTCCCGGTTCTTGCCACGCCCGGGACTAAAGGCCCCTGCTTCCCGCCTTCTTGTCTGCCGAAAAAGGGCCTTTAGTCCCGGGTCGTGGCGCCAGCCGGGACTAAATACACCCTTTAGTCCCGGTTGGAGCCACGCCCCGGGACTAAAGGCCCCTGTTTCCCGCCTTCTAGTCTGCCCGAAAAAGGGTCTTTATTCCCGGGTCGTGGCGCCACCCGGGACTAAAGGGGTCTTTAGTCCCGGATCGAGCCCCTAACCGGGACTAAAGATCCACCTGTATAAGCGGGAGTTAGAAAATTTCGAACCCAAATCGTCCATTTTCTCTTCTCTTTCTCTCGTTCTCCTGCCCGGCGCGGCAAGCGACGAACTCGACGACGCCGTGAGGCTGCCCGCCGTCCTGCTCGCCGCCGCCTGCCGTCCTGCTCGCCGCCGCCGTCCTCCTCGCCGCGCGCCGCCCTCCTCGCCGCGCGCCGTCGACACCCCCGGCCGGTAAGCCCCACGCCCCCTCCTCCCCAACACTCCGGCCAGCACAACCAAAGAAGAAAAAGGAGAAGAAAGGAAGAAAAAGGAGAAGAAAGGAAGCAAAAGGAGAAGAAAGGAATAAAAAGGAGAAGAAAAGAATAAAAAGGAGAAGAAAGGAAGAAAAAGGAGAAGAAAGGAAGAAAAAGGAGAAGAAATGAAGAAAAAGGAGAAGAAATGAAGAAAAAGGAGAAGAAAGGAAGAAAAAGGGAAGAAAGGAAGAAAAAGGAGAAGAAAGGAAGAAAAAGGAGAATAAGAAAAGGAGGAGAAGAAAAGAAGAAAAAGGAGAATAAGATGAGGAGGAGAGGAGAAGAAGAGGAAAAATAGAAGAAGAGGAGAGGAGACGAAGTAGTAGAAGAATAGGAGAAGTAGAAGTAGAAGTAGAAGAATAGGAGAAGTAGAAGTATAAATATAATTTTGCTATTGTATATGCTTAAATGTTAATAGTTTATTTTTTCTATTGTATATGCTTAAGTGTTAATAGTTTATTTTTAGCAAGAAAATTAATAGAACTAGTTTAATTTTGCTATTGTATATGCTTAAGTGTCCGGGACTGGGCTCCGCCAGGCTGGTATTTTAGAGTTTAGGTTCTAGCCAAGACCCGGGACAAAAGGTCCTCCTATATAAAACGAGCCTTCGAAGTTTCCAACCCCTCTTATATAGTTTGTTAGTTTATTAGTTAATCAAATGTCCATTTTTTGCAGAACTATGGATCCACATATCAGGAACCTCGAAGAGGAAGAACTTCTCGAAGATATAATCAAAGACGGCCCCGACGTTGAACCAGCCGAATCTCCGACGTCATATCTAAACGACTCCGGATATGGAATGGAGGTTGAGCGACACGAAGATGAAGCCGATGGGGGCAGGAGATAGGTCCAATGACGGAGAAGGTGATGATAGCTCCACTGATGGAGAAGCCGGTGGAGAAGCCAGTGAAGAAATAATAAAGTCCGGCGAGGTATACATATGAAGTTCGACAATCACTTGTAAGATGTGAAAAATATTGGAGATAGCTCTATATTGTATACATATACATTCATTTGATGAATGTTTCTCCCTCTTAGCCTCCACATCGAGCAAATCTACGAAACGAGGCCCGACTAGAAAGTTGGATGCACGGACGCATTACACCTTTGAGGTGATAATGCCTACGGGCGAACCCAAGCTTCCTAAGAATGCTGCTGACACATTCAAGAAGCAATGCGGAGTTCTCGTTAGGGATCACGTCCCGATCAGCGTTCGGGAGTGGAACAAGCGCAAAGGGGCAGCCGATAGTGACTCTGTCGCCGAAAGGTACGAAGATAATATTTGGAATGATCTCATGTCACATTTCAACCTGCCAGAATGTGAGAATGAAGACGCCGCAGACAAACTGAGGGCCAAAGTCAAGCAGTGGACTCTAAAGAAGATGGCCGAACTGTTCCATAGCTGGAAGAAGAAGCTATGGAAAAACTATCTGGAGACCAAGAAAGTGCCAGTATTCGAGGGGTATCTAGCCAAGCAGGCGAATCACTGGAAGGAATTTCAAGAGTACAAGGAGTCAGAAGATGCCCAGGCATTATCAGAAAAGAACAAGATAAATGCAGATAAGAAGAAATATCACCACAAGCTGGGGCCAGGGGGCTATGAGACTGCCACCCCAAAGTGGGAAAGAAAGAGCAAGATCTGATAGATAAAGGCATCGTACCTGAACCACTCCGTGATGAGTGGGAATTGAGAGCAAGAAATTGGTTCCTTGCGCATGGTGGGTCGTACGACGAAAAAATAGGGGACCTCATCTGCAATGACAATCTTAGGATACCCAGGGAGAATTGGAAAAAGATAGTGAAAGAAATTAAGGAGGGACAAAGAAAGTTCACTGCAGATAGAGATAAAGATTTGCTCACATTGGTCCTCGGCAATGACGAACATGGAGGACAAACGCGAGGCTTCGGTCCTTCTTACCCGTGGTGGCTTGGGTTTGCCAAAGACCAAGACACTTACAGAAGCCGAGAGAGAGCAAAGAAGCGGCAGCAGGATGAGGAGAATGACAAGTTCAACCAGTTACTTGCCAGGATTAACGAGCAACAGAAGCAGATTGATGAGCTTAGAGGAGTACCGCGCCAGGAAGATCCTGCACTTGATATTACCGATGCCCCATCTAAGCGGAAAAGCAGCGTGGCTGAATCTGAGGCCCCGCCCGGCGATGAACGAAGAATAATACAGGGCGGTCCCGGCTACCCCGTGGACTGAATCAAGGAGTCAACATCATGTGAACTCCATCAGAAATTCAAGAACATATCCATGAATGTGGTTGTTGGACAAGCTTTACCTTCTGGCCTTGATGCACGCTGGCATGGTCGTGAGATTCCAGCTGGCTTTGCTAAAGTCGGGGTGGATGAAATCATGACGGGGTTTAGTGATATGGAGCTCGACATAGCTGGACCCGAAGATGAGAGGACACTCGGAGAAGTACTGGGTGGAGTCATCCTATGGGACAAGAACTACATCAAGCTTCCAGGCTCGGCCCCAACAACACCGCCTCCGAGTCGTCGCAGGTCACCTACACCTCCATTACCTCCAAGCCCTCCACATGACGTCGGCGAGCACAACACGAGTCCATCTCTATCTCCGCCGCCGCCCGCTCCAGATACAAAGCCTGAGCCTGCCACGGATACAAAGCGGGAGCGTGCCACCAAGAACGCTCCGCCATCGCCCGCTCCGGATACAAAGCCTGAGCCTGCCACGGATACAAAGCGGGAGCGTGCCACCAAGAACGCTCCGCCGCCGCCCGCTCCGGATACAAAGCCTGAGCCTGCCACGGATACAAAGCGAGAGCGTGCCACCAAGAACGCTCCGCCGCCGCCCGCTCCGGATACGCAGCCTGAGCCTGCCACGGATACAAAGCGGGAGCGTGCCACCAAGAACGCTCCGCCGCCGCCCGCTCCGGATACGCAGCCTGAGTCTGCCACGGATACAAAGCGGGAGCGTGCCACCAAGAACGCTCCGCCGACGATTCCTAAGTCACAGAGCACCCCAAAGCGCAAACGGTCGCCCCTCCCAAAGGTACGTCATGCTAATCTTCCTATCGGACCTTATGATCGTACCCCCTTCCATCACAGTATGACTTACACCATAAGCCTGATGACTATACACGCACGTTGCCAGCACAACACGAGTCCATCTCGATCACCGTCGCCGGGCTTGGGTCGTCCGTCTCTGCCGCCGCCCGCTCCGGATACTAAGCGGGAGCGTGCCACCAAGAACGCTACGCCGACGATTCCTAAGCCACAGAGCACCCCAAAGCGCAAACTGTCGCCCCTCCCAAAGGTACGTCATGCTAATCTTTCTATCAGACCTTATGACTTACACCATAAGCCTGATGACTATACACGCACATTGCAGAAGGAAGTGAAAAAGAGCAGATCACGTGCAAGTGCAAGTGGGAGGAAATCAAGTTCAACTACAAGCAAGAAAAAATCAGACGTTCCTCAGCTTGGACAACAGGCCAAACAGTCGATCCCACTCCTCAAGGTGTTAACCGAGAATGTTCCCCCTTCGATGCAGGGTCTAGCTTTAAAAAGTGCAAAGAAGTTGGCGGCTGCATGTGGTGTCTTTGTTGAAGAATTGTTGTCTTCCCAAGACGACAAGATACCCAAGGTTGTGGTAACCCCTAAGCCACAGTTTGTCTTGAGTGGGGCTTTGGTCAGCAAAGATGATCTCCCAACAAATATGCGTTACTTGCATCAATGGTACTTAAGTGAATCAAAGAATGGGAGATCGATGATCGTGTTGAGTGTCCCCAAGGAGTACTACGGCCGCCCTGAACAAATCCATATCGACTTTGATGAACTCTTCCAGATGTACAATGGCGACGCCCTCGACAAATCGCTTATGAGTTGCTATTGTCTGTAAGTTTTTCAATTCGTTGTCTACATATATATAACTTGTTTAGTTATTTCAATTCATTGTCTATATATAACTTGTACTCTATTATGCAGAATGAAGATTCTGTATTGTAAAAGTAAGTGCATCCTAAATATTGGGTTTATTGACCCAGATAAAATACATATAGCTACGCTAACTAATTATCCCAAGGAGACGGAGGAAAACCTTCTAAGGTTTCTAATAGATCAAAATTTCTGTGACCACATGCTGTTTCCATACAACTTCAGGTGAGGGTCTTTACTCTGTTGTGTCCACTCACTTATAAGTGTAATTGATAAGTTACTGACACTTATATATATATATATATGCAGCTTCCATTGGATTCTGTTGAACATTCAAATTGATAAGGGAAGAGTTGATGCCTTCGACCCATTATCGAGAACCTTGAAACAGTTCCAAAGCCTGCAGGACATGCTCCAAGGGTAATTTTAATCATTCTTGCGCTCTATCGGTCTCTTTCGATGATTTTCTGATATATCAATTAATGAAAAACTGAGCAAATCATTATCCTTGTCGGGCAGGGTTTGGAAGTGGTTCAAGTGCGTGACTCCCGGTAACTTTCATGAGAAGCTGACCTTTAAAGCGGCTCAGGTAAGTAGTAGTATGATATACTTCTATTAATTTTCAATACATTTATGATGCTAGATTATTATTTTGATTATATATATTCTATTCTCGTAAAGTGCGACCAGCAGCCACGGGGAACGCATCTATGTGGATACTATGTTTGCGAGACCATTCGCACGTTTACCTCTGAGCACAAGGATCACAGATTCGACGTAAGCAATGAACATTCACACCTCTATTTTTATCAGTCATTCTTTGTTATCATGATTGATATTCATATTCATCTCCTCTTCTTGAATCTCCTCTTCTTATATAGCACACGGCCATGACGACGAAGGTCCTACCAGAGCAACGCGCGATTGCTGTTGCAGAGGAGCTTGCGACCTTTCTGAGGACGGAAGCTATAGATGACAAAGGACGATTTAGTGTAGCTAGGGGCCATTACTGATGTCCGTCCATGTAATCGAATAGACGGGCTCTAGTCCCGATAATTCAGATCTCCATATAATTATATATATATGCTCGCTTGTAAGATAAGTTAATTTATATATATATATATGCATAATTATTTCTATTTTAAATTATATTGAAACTAATTCCCGAACACCAAACGAGGCATCACGTTAATCTCCCGAACACCTAAACCCTAAAACCCTAAAACCCAAAAACAATTTCATTCAAAAAAAAAGCCAAAAACCAGCAAAATCTGAAAATCTTTAGTCCCGGTCCGTGTAACGAGCCGGGACTAAAGGGCCTGCCCCTGGGGCGCTACGAGGTGCCCACGTGGAGCACCTTTAGTCCCGGCGTGTAAAAGGACTGGGACGAAAAGGTTAGGCCTTTAGTCCCGCCCCTTTAGTCCCGGTTGATGAACCGGGACTAAAGCCCCTTACGGGCCGGGGCTATAGGCCCTGTCCCCACTAGTGGTGCTAGATTTGTGTTTTTTCTTTTTTTCAAGTACATATTTTATTTTTTTGTTATAATTAATGAAATTACCTTAGTACACGTTCTACGGTTCATGGTTCATCAAAAAAAATATCACATGGTTGCACAACTGGCCAAAAGCTGTTGGATCACCTAGAGTGATATAACACCAAGTCAAACCCCATAGTTCATAATTACAGTAATGAATGACTGATAGACACTAGCCAACAACAGCCATCTCTTAGGAAACACAATGGGGGAGATAAACAAGCTCATCCTTCAACCTAGCGAGGAACCTGCTGCACTATCCGTTTTTCTCATTTCCGTCCCTCACATCAATTTCGTCCAAGACCTTGTCGGACAACAAGGATTCATTCTGGTTGATGACAACTATATCCGAAGTGATCTTAACCAAGAAACCGAGGACGTAACCCTTGTTCCTCCCAGGGAAGACTTTCTGCAGTTCAGCATTGATGAGCATGCCAATAGATTTGAGAATGTTATATGATCCAAGAATTAGTTGCATGTCACCATACTCGTAACCATCGCAAACCATCTAAAGGAACTTCTGCAGGTCACCCTACAAGAACCTACTCGGTGCATAGTCCACATAAAAACACTACTCTTTTCCCTGGTGTCTCTTATTCCCCGTCACCATTTTCATTTTTTTATGTCCATCTATTATCTCTCATGACTATGTAGCTCCTCCTATTTAGTCAATTTCAACAAATTTGAATGTGATGGATGAGTGTTCCAACTAGTAGAAATAGATGCTACTTCCTGAGTGACGATGGGGCGGTATATATCCACACACGCCAAACGTCATGATGCTCATTGTTTGAAGTTGTTGGCTCGGTACAATTTTGCATTGACTTCACATCCTACTATTCCATAAAGTTATAAATTATATGTTTGTTCCTCATTCTTTTTATTTTTGGTTGAGCACGATGTTGTTCAGTAAACCTTAAGCGGGGACCAGTTAAATATAGTAGTGGAACACTGTGGCTGCTGTGCAAAAAAAAATGACAAACAAGTTTAGGCTAGTTGTTTCTAGGAGAGCTCATGTGTGCAGTGTGGCTTTGCGTTGTTCGTACAAGCCAGAATATTTGTGTGGTGATCTTATTTTGTTGCTTACATAGCACGATGCATTTCATATGCAATAATATTAAATTATGCATTGATTCATAATTTGGTGAGAGTATGAACCGGAATATCAAGCCGGACTAATTTTAACATTGACTGCACTACTAGAATCTGGGATTTTGCCCAGTTTAAAATGTTTGCTGAGTTCCTTTTTTTCAGGGAACTTCCGAAAGAAATTTTTGATGTTTTTTTTTCTTTTTGCACTGGGCAAAATAATCTTTGCCAAGTTTTTCTATCCAAATTAAATGATAGTTTTGCTCTTTTATTTGGGTATGTTTTTGGGAGCCGTCTTTTTAGAAATGTGGAAGACTTTTCTTTCCCACAACGATAAACAACCCCTTCTCATGAACTATGATGAATGGATCACAGACAAGCCCACCAACAATATTAAGGGGGAGTACAATGTGAACAATGTCAGGGAGACTTCGATCAAGAAACCCACTGAGCCGGTTGTTATTCATGTACGCTTATTGCAGGTCAAGATCCCCAATTATCTCCAATTAGAAGATGACTATGCAAAGCTATCGTAATTTACTTTGCCACATGGTGTTTCCATGATTGTAGGTCCATCTTTCCTCAACTACCTATGCATGGTCCACATGCAAACGCTTCTCCTTTCTAAAGTATCTCTTTTTTCCGATACTGTTCACATTCTTTTTTCATGTTCATCTATTGTTTCTTAGGACTATATATCTAACTCTTTTCTTTTCTTCAACTTCCACAAATTTAATTTAATGGAAGTGTTCCAAGTAATAGAAGCTACTTCATGACCCATGATTGGACACTATATATTCACACACACACATAACATCAGGCTCGTCATAATTTTGCATTGATTTTTTTAGTGGAGAGGGACATCGCTCGCCCAATATTCCATGGTTTCGTCCCCCACCCGAAGGAATTCGCACCCTTCAGCATTGTACGACTTATAACAAAAGAGCATCGGCGCCGACACTATTGCTAGAATGCCTAGCAGTGACGGGTGCAAAAATGCTAGCAGTGGCGGGACCCTGGCACTAGTGGCGCTGCTAACATAGCATTAGTGGCGGGTGCCGCCCCTGATTCCTGCACGCCACATCAATTGAACTCTGCATTGGCGGGCATTTTGGTACCACCCGCCAAAGAATTTTGTGCCCGCTGCTGCTATTCTTCCATACCGAATTGATGGTACTTTAGCATATTGCACCTGGACCTTTTCATCGGATTGCATTTCACCCCATGCAAATTGGCGCTCGCTGTTGCCCGCGTGGACGAGGGCGCGGCGGGCTTGGTTCCGGTGCGCTGTATGGTCAAATAGGCGCAAGATACTCCCGAGCCGCCGCTGCCATCCCGCTGGTGGGAGTTTCTGGGTTGGCGGAGAACAGAGCAAACTGAAACCCAAAGCGGGAGCAGATCCGCGAACACGCCTCTGCGGCTTTCTCCAGCGCCGAGAATACGCCTTCGAGCACAGTCTGCATATCACGCGTGCCGTTTTCGATAGTGCAAGTAGACGTGCAAATCTTCAGTTTGTCGCACGGTTCAGTCGTCTCAATACTTCCCACAAAAAGAAAGCCATCTCTGATATTTTCTACTCCCTCTGTGCACAAATATAATACATCTTGTTTTTTTCAGAGAGTATTTTCTAAATTAATTGGGTTGTCCCAATCAAAAACATTTAAATCAATTTGACATGTGAAAGATCCTACATTCTTACCGTTTTCAACTATATCGACAATGATCCAGTGTTTTAAATTGCCGGCTATTATCAGCTATAGCTGCCGCTATTGCTGTTTCTGCAGTGTTCAGTTATTTTGCTTTCCTTCACAATCTTACCGCAATAGCCCGCTATAGCCTCAAATAGCCTAGCTATAGCCCCAAATAGCTCGTCGAAAAAGCCAGGCGCTAAATCCAATAGCCGGCAATTTAAAACCTTGCAATGATCTCGAGCTACGGTGTGATGACATCACCCTTTTCCATCCGGAGAAGAACTTCAGTGGTGTATAGTTGCTGAGCTTACCAACAAACTTGAGAACCTTATTTGTCTCATTGGTCACTTGCATATCATCATATTTCACTTTTTCGTACACCATCTTGAATAGGCCTACGAAGTTATACTTCTAGAATAAACTTGGTGCGTGCTGCATATAGAAATGCCCCTCCTTTTCCCCGTATCTCTTATTCCCTGATGTTGTTTTTACATTATATTTATGTTCATGTACAATCTCTCAGGACTAGCTCCTCTTTCGTTTTTACTTTTCATGAACTCAAATGTGATGGAAGAGTATTCCAACTTACAGAACTGGAGGCTACTTCTTGAGTCATGGTGGGGCAATATATATGTACACAACAAACGTCATGACGTTCATGGTTGAAAGTTGTTGGATCGGTGCAATTGTGTACTGATATCTTATACAGCTGTCCTCACGAACTCCAGTTCTCTTGACATACAACCATTCACATCACCAAATATGCCCATCATCACCCACTAGCACCATTTTGCAGCACATACATACCCCAATTTAATAGCTGCAACTCCAATGATCCAGCGTACATGTACAGTATTTGTTCACACCCAATAACTTTTGAAAAATAATAGCTTTTGATTTAGGTCATTTCGTTTATACATAATTAATCGAAAATTAATCTGCAACAACGTGCAGGAAAATCACCTAGTTATGTAAAGGTCTAGATTATATATTTCTTTGAGAGCTCATGTATGTGGTGTGGCATTGTGTTGATAGTACAAAGTTGGTAGCACTACAAGGGCGGAGTGCCCGAAGTAGCACTACAAGGGCGGAATGCCCGAAGCACTTCTCACCCTCAATTTCTCACATGCATGCAATGAAAAAATAATCACTACTGAATTATCGGGTACATGGAAGCATGACATTGTCAAAGACTTTCGATTCTTTATTTCGTTTTAACTTTTCTCTCCTGAACCTTTTTATCTGATTAAAGATCCATTTTAACCATTGTCTTTTGACAATGTCATATATATGTGATAGTACTGTGACTTTAACCATTTTAACCATTTTAACCATTGTCTTTTAACCAAGAAGTTAAAAGTTAAAATCATACAAAAGACAATGGTTAAAATGGATCTTTAATCAGATAAAAAGGTTCAGGAGAGAAAAGTTAAAACGAAATAAAGAATAGAAAGTCTTTGACAATGTCATATATATGTGATAGTACTGTGTATTAATCATAGAAAAAGTTTGAGGTTAAAATGATTTAAAAAAAAGTGGTAGATTAGATAGAAACCCAAGAGGGAGCAGGAACAGAGCCGCAAACCCGCCTCCGCAGCTTTCTCTAGCACCAAGAATGCGCCTTCGAATATCAGTCTGTGAACCGCACGTAATCGCTTTCCTTGGGGCAAGGAGACGGCGAAAATCATTAATAAAGTGTTCATGTTTTTTAGAAAAATTGTTCACATTTTAGAAAAAAATCCATAATTTTGGAAAAGTTCATGAATTCGAAAAATATTCCGGTATCCTTAAAAAAGTACATAAATTTTAGAAAAATGTTCATGTTTTAAAAAAATATCTGCGCGTTAAAAAATGTAGGTGAATTTAAGAAAAAGGATCACAATATCAAAAACATATTTGCGGATTTATAAAATCTTCATGAATTAATGAAAACCATGACTCGAAAAAAAATTTGAGTTTGTAAAAAGTGTTCACGATTTTCATATGTCGCTGGCTGTTTTCAGTGTTCCCGTCCAACATATCCCCACACGCCTCCTCCGCGGAGCCATCTGAAGCTATCCCCATACATTTCATATCGCATTTTAACGTAGGTGCTCACATTTTTCTAAATTTATTTCATGTCTTCCAATTATGTGTGTTCAGTGATTGGAGACGTTATCTTCGACTACGAACCCGTTTGTGGCGACTTCATCAACTCAGTCTCATAGACATGTTCATATGGATATGGTATGCGTGTGTGCATGTATTTATATGGATGAGTATATGTCGGTAGATTATACGTATGAGCGTTGTGTATATCCCGTGTTAAAACAAATAGTGCTCCTATTCCCCCTATAGTATGGGGGCGACCATGCGATCAAGAACCCCTCCCTCCCAATGCACGCGCTTTGGGGTGGCAGAAAGTGCGGGGAGGCGCACCCCTTTTTTTCGTATTTTTTCTTTACATTTTTGCTATTTTAAAATTAGAAATATCTTCATGAATCCGAAGTTTGTAAAAAATTGTTCAGGATTTAAGAAAATGATATTCAAAAAATGTACACAATATCGAAAACTTTCTCAAAAATAAACTATTGTTGACGATCTTGAAAACTTTTCTTGCATTTCATAAATGTTCTTGGATATGAGAAAATGTCCACGAATTTGAATAATGTTCAGGGATTTCAAAATTTGTTCTTGGATATCAAAATTATTCATTAATTTGTAATATATTCACATATTTCGAACAATATTCCCGAATTTGATTGTAGTTTTCACAATTCAAAAAATGTTTACGTCTTTTTGCAATAATGTTCACGTTTTTCATAAAAATGTTGAAGTTTTTTGGAAAAGGTGTTCAATGTTTTCAGAAAAACTGTTCGTGAATTTACAAAATATTCAGTGATTTTTAAAATTTTCTTGAATATGTTTGTTTTATTAATTTCCAAAACAAATGACTTTTTCAGAACAATGTTCTCATTTTTAATATATATCAAGTTCACATAAATACTCGCGCGAACATAGGGGATTTGAAGAGAAGGATTACAATTTCAGAAAAATCTTCTGGATTTCTAAAAATGTTAGTAACCACGAGTTCAAAAAAAGTTAAGTTTGGAAAAAGAGTTCACCAATTTCATAAATTGGTCTGTTTGAAAAGTGTTTGTGAATTTGAAAATTATTTGCAGTATTCAAAAAGATCATTAGTTCAAAATATGTTTGTAATATCAAAATTTATGATTTTTAGTTGAAAAACAGAAAAGATAAGAAAAGTGAGAAACAGAAAAGATAAGAAAAATGAAAAAAGAAAAGAAAATACGAAAAGGAATTTTAAAAAACATAAGAGGACAAAATACTTACAAAAAAAGGATTAAAAAGTAATTTAAGAAAGAAACAATAAGCAAGAGTGAAAATAAAAACCAAGCAAACGAAAAGGGAAAAAAAGGGTTTTTGAAAGTTAACGGGAAGTGAGAGCCTCCGCTTGGGCCAACCCAAATTCAGTAGCGAGCGAGAGGGAGGTGTTTGGTTGATGGTTTGTCGACCCATGCGATTAATAGGGATCACCAGCAAGGACAGACGCGGCTCAAATTCAGTAGCAAGCGAGAAGCCTAGTGTTGAAAATACAACAAGAGACAAATTGTCAGTCGACCGCATCATGCCTCATGCACGCACCTGGGGACCCGACTTCTCCGTGTAGGCCGGTGGAAGGGCGAGGAAGCGTGTCCGATAGAGAAAAAGTCGTCGTAGCTAGGTGAAGCAGCGCTTGCTGACGGCAGGCGGGTTGCCGACGGGCAGATGCAGCACAACTCCTCCTCCTCCCCAGCCGCCTCCTCCGTCGCCAGCTTTTGGGTCGCCGCATACCAGCAGAGAAGGAAAGTAAGCTGAAACCCAAAGCGGAAGCAGAGGTGCTAACCTGCCTCTCCAGCGTCGATAATGCAGTTGCGAGTCTCAATTGGAATAGAGAATTGTTTTCCCAAGTGCAAATATTCAGTTTGTTACATGGTTGGAGTCGAAAACAGAAGATGAATGGATCGAAAGTTTCCCGCAAAGAAAATCACATTTTCCCTTCCGTATAAGGTGAGCTCAGAAACTACTTTCTCTGAAATTACGGAATTGTTTCCTAAGTCAAATTGACAGATAAAGGATCATCCATTCTGGTTGATGCTAACTCGAGTATAAATGATCTAGACCAAGAAATTGAGGACGTCACCCTTGTTCCACCCGAAGAAGACCATCAGCGACACACTGTTGGTGAGCTTACCAACAGACTTGAGAACATCATATACGTCACCGACCAATTGCATTTCACCATAGTTAATTCTGTTGTGAACCATCTTGAACCAGGGATTGGACTCGCACTTCTAGAACCAACTCGGTGCGTGGTGCATATAGAAATGCCCCTTCTTTTCCCGATCGCTCTTATTCCCTGATACTGTTTTCACATTATATTTATGTTCATATACCATCTCTCAAAGACATGCTCCTCTTTCATCTTCACTTTTCATAATTTGAATGTGATGGAAGGGTGTTTCAACTAGTAGAACTGGATGCTACTAGTTGAGTCGTCATGGGGCTATATATATGCACACACACACACCATGCTTCATGATGCTCATGGTCAGAAGTTGTTGGCTCAGTACAATTGTGCATTGATATTATGTAAAGTTCTAGATGACTGTCCTTATTCATTCAAGTTGGGCATTGTATTTCTCAGCAACCATGAAGTAAAGCCCAAGTAAATGTACTAGTATAGACATTGTGGTTACTACACTAGTTTTCTTATAATGATTGACAAAACAAGTTTGAACTGATAGTTTTTTTTGAGGGATCATGTATGGGGTTTGGCATTGTGTTGTTCGTATAAGTTGGAATTATTTTCTGGATTTTATGTAACACAATGCATTTCATATAATACTATGCCAACAGTTATCAGATTAATTTCATCAACAATTACCAGATTAATATGATTAATAATATGATTTGACAACTTCTTTTCATCAACAGTTACCAGATTAATTTCACTTACTTATGAGATTTATGTACGCTTAGTTACAATAAATTTATAATAATATAGTCACCATAATACAAAATTCTCCCAGCACTATAAGTTGATAACACGCATAGAAAACATATTGTTACTTGGTATGGAAAAATTGGTAACTCCTTCTAAAAATGTGGTGACCATGTATTGGAAATCTGGTACTAGTGTCGATGGAAAACAATTCTGCCGAAACATGTCAATATGGGATCTTGTTCTCAAGCCCTCGTAGAAACAAACTTGCCTGTGAACAAGGATCGACAATTGAATTAACGGTTTATGAGATAAATCATTTAATGGTGATGACCACACGAAGTGCATGATTCCTGCATGCACTACAAGCCAATCCCCACCTAAGACAAAGTGGGGCACGACGTCCCCCACCTAGATTTTCTCTCCAATTAAAAATTTGCATTAGTTACATAATTCAGTGAAACTGTGATGTCTGATTCTTTGTCAATCACATATATAATATGAACCATTTCCCAAAAGAAAGCATGCCGAATATGGACCAGAATATAAAGCAAAAAGATGATTGATATATTAGGTGTTGGATCCGAAACACACTTTAAGAATAATATAGCTGGTTATTATGTGTGGGTTGTCGACATTAAGGACCTTGATGTATTTTCTTCATAAGAAAATCAATATCTGTTTTTCTTTATTTTTTCTCTTCATTTTATATAAGCACGCGGTGCATTCGTGTAGTTTCACATTCTATTTATGTTCATTTACTATCACTCAAGACTATCCCCCTCGCTTTTCTTCAGTTTCCGCATCATGAATGTGATGCAAGTGTTCCGACTACTACTACCTCCGTCATGGTTTAAACGGTTAAATTTATGTGTATTTTCACAATAGATAAAGTTTAAGGCGCGTTGCATTTACTCCTAGCAGCTAATTAGTACTCCGTTGCACTACTTCTATATGCATGCGTAGTGTCAATGCTATTTTTTAATTTATTTCACAGTCAATCAATAACCATCTAGATCCTAAAGAATTTCCATACACGTCTTTTTAAACCGTAACCGAGAAAAGTAGTAAAAGTGGATGCTACTGTTTAAGTCATGATGGGGCAGTATATATGTGCAAAGTCATGATGGGGCAGTATATATGTGCACCGCACCCGCGTGCACACATACCAAACGTCATGATATTTATTGTTGGAAACTGTTGTTGTTGGAAAACTGCCTCTGGATAAGTCTCAGGTCCTGGTCGTGCAGCTACTGGAGGAGCTATCCCTGCATGCAAGGCATGCATGGCCTCTTGGCCGTTGTAACAGCACCGCTGCGTGTATATACGTAACACTCTCTGATGCAATACGAGTCATTCATTCGAGCGATATATCCTCTAGTTTGGTATCAGTTCTTTCCTTCGATCCTCTCTCCCACCATGCATCACTTTTCCGCCGCACTCGTTCGGCCGAGCTCGACTCTGCATCACCAACCCCATCGCCCCCGTTCCTCTCGCCGCCGCGTCGCCTGCTGTGGTCGCCCCGCGGCCTCAGGCTCCAACCGTCGCCCCCACGCCCCGCCGTGCGACCGCCGCCGAGCTGGGCAAAACTGTCGTTCGGGACGACGGCCCGGCCACCTCCTCCACGCCGTCCGCCACCGCCGTCCCTCCCCCTGCCATGGGCGCCCTCCGCACCGCCGGCAGCGTCGCCGTCCCGGGCCTCCCCCTCGGCGTCACGGACCGCGCCCTCGTCCCATCTCTCGGCCTCGACTGCGACGCCGACCCTTCCTCCGCGTCGAACGGCCTGCCCTCCTCCATCACGCACTTCTTCGCCGCCAAGCTCCAGCTCGAGTCCGGCAACTACACCCGGTGACGCCAGCTCTTCTACCTCGTCGTCTGCAAGCACGAAGTCCAACATCACCTTGACGATGCCACCGAGCCCCTCGCCCAGAGCGCCCTCTGGCGCAACAACGATCTCACCGTCGTCCTCTGGCTGCACGGCGTCGTCGACGATGAGCTCTTGGTCGCCGTCGCCACCCCCACCAGTTCTGGGCATCACATCTGGATGGAACTCCACCTCCTCTTCACGGACAACCAACCCGGCCGCGCCGTCCTCATCGGCGCCGAATTCCGCAACCTCGTCCAAGGGAACTCTCCATCGCCGAGTACAGCCGGCGGCTCAAGTCACTCGCCGACGCTCTCGCGGACGTCGGCGAGCCTGTCTCCGACCAGTCGCTCACCCTTCAGCTGCTGCGGTCTCAGCCACAAATTCCACGTCATGGCCACCCTTCTGTCGATGCAGTCGCCATTCCCCTCCTTCGTCCAAGCTCGCTCCAAGCTGCTCATGGAGGAGATCTCCGCCAACGAACGTGCTCGCCTCGACGGACGCCCCGAAGCCACCGCCACTGCTCTCGCCGTCGGGCACGCCCCCGGCAGCGCCTCTGTCGACAGGACCCCCTCCGGCGCCCCCGGTGGCTCCACCGACCGGGGCAAGAGCCCCGCTGCCTCTCCTACCAGTGACTGCAACAGAGTAGGCGGGCGCGGCCGTGGACGCGGGCGCGGCTCCGGCGCCGGGCGTGGCGCACCTTCGCCAGGACCCGCAGCCCCGCCGGCCGGCTTCTTCGCCCCCTGCGGCACCCTCCTCCCCAACATCCACGCCACCCGCCCACCCTAGGTGGCTCCCAACGCCGCTGGCGTCCTCGGACTGCGTCCACCTCCGGCACATCAAGGCCTACCCCGTGGTCGCTCCTCCCACTCACGGCACCGGGCCGTCTTGGAAGCAGTATCACCAACTCTACGGGGCGCTACAAAACCTAATGCTGCAGCAACAGCATGCCGGCGGCACACCGGACTGGTTCCTCGACACGGGTGCTACGTCCCACGTCGCAGGTAACGCGAACACTCTCACCTCGTATGGTTCCCCTCTTTGGGTCATTCCTCTGGCATCCTCATCGGTGACGGCTCCCGCCTACCCATCACCGCCGTCGGCTCCACCTCTCTCTCCAACTTCTCTCTCAATGACGTGTTGATCTCCCCCAATATGATCAAAAATCTTATTGCAGTACGTCATTTCACCATAGACAACTATTGCTCTATTGCATTTGACCCTTTCTGTTTTTCCGTGAAGGACCTAGCCACGGGGAGGGTGATCATGATATCAAATAGCCATGGGGATCTCTACCCCTTCTTCAGCAACTCTGGTGTGCAGGCAGCCTTCTCCATCACCTCTGACGATCTATGGCATCTTCGCTTGGGTCACGCCAACAATAACGTCGTCTACACCATCGCTCGTAGTTTTCTTCTCAATTGTAATAATAGTCCTAGTCAACATGTTTGTAGTTCATGTAAACTAGGCAAGCAGCCTCGGCTGCCCTTTCCCCATTCCACCTCCAAGACTAGTGCACCTTTTCAATAAATACATTGTGACTTATGGATATCACCCGTGCAAAGCTTTTCCGGTTTTCAGTACTACCTTGTGTTACTTGACGACTATACGCACTACTCTTGGACTTTTCCGATACGTCACAAATCAGACACCGCCGACACCATCTCTCGCTTCTTTGCCTACATCCTCACACAATTTCGTGTGACCATCCAATGCATGCAATGCGACAATGGCGGTGAATTCCTCACTTCCTCCTTGCGTGACCTCTTCTCTCGCCACGGCTCGTCGTTTCGCCTCTCTTGCCTTCACATCTCTCCACAAAATGGCAAAGCCGAACGTCTTATCCGTACCACCAATGACATCGTTCGTGTTCTTCTCATCCATGCCAACCTACCTCCACCCTTCTGGGTAGAAGCACTCCACACTGCCACTTACATCCTCAACCGGCGCCCCTCCTCTGCCATACACCCCACTACATACTCCTCGGACAACACCCCACGTATGATCATATGCGCGTCTTTGGCTGCCTCTGTTTCCCAAACACCATAGCCACATCGCCCCACAAACTCGCCCCGCGATCATCCCGGTGTGTCTTCCTTGGCTACCCCTAGAACATAAGGGTTACCGGTGCCTCGACTTAGCCACTCGCAAAATCATAATCTCAAGACATGTCACGTTCGACGAATGTTGCTTCCCCTATCATCCTGCCTCCAACCCATCCGGCCACACCTCTCTCGGCACAGCTGATCCGCGTCTGGCCCCGCCTCCCGCATTCCCGCGCCCACCAACCCACGTCCCGCCCGCGTCCTGGGATCAGCGCCGGGTCCTCCCATACCCGCCTCCACCCGCGTCTCGGCGCCCGCGCCGGATCCACCTGGTTCTGCTATCGAACCAATCACTAACTGCCCTCCTATTCCCGTTGTTCCCCTCACACCTTGCCGCCCACCCGGGTCCAGTCCCCGCTGCACCATGCCAGCTTCTCCCGTCGCGGCTTCCCCACTCCCGGCCGCCCTTGACCCACCTGTCGCCTCGCCCCTCTCCCTTGTCTCACCACCTACATCCGACAGTTCCCATGCAGCCGATCCCCGCGCGTCGCGTGCCACCAGTGCTCTCACGCCCGCTCCTGCCCCACCTGCCAGCTCCCATGCAGCCCTTGCCTGCACGTCGCGTGCCCCCGAGTTCCACCGCGCGCCATGCTTGTTGATCCCCCTGCTAATCAACATCCCATGCGTACTCGTGGCAAGTCTGGCTTCGCCCAGCCCAAACTCCTACACACTACCACTACCTCCATCAGTCCCATTCCCTCGTCCTATCGTGTCGCTCTTCGTGACCCGAACTGGTATGTTGCGGTGCTCGAGGAATATGACGCACTGATGCGGAATAATACTTGGTGTTTAGTGTCTCGCCCTGCAGGTATGAACGTCGTCACGGGGAAGTGGATCTTCCGGCACAAGTTCCATCCCGACGGCACGCTCGCCCGGTACAAGGCGCGCTGGGTCCTCCGCGGCTTCACATAGCAGGCCGGTGTCGACTATGCTAAGACTTTCAGCCCTGTGGTCAAACCGGCCACGATCCGGACGGTCCTGAGCATCGCCGCCGGTAGGTCTTGGCCCATTCATCAGTTGGACGTCAAGAACGCCTTCCTCTACGGTCATCTCGCCGAGACGGTCTACTGCCATCAGCCCTCCGGCTTCGTCGATGCTGCATCACCGTCTCACGTGTGCCGGCTGAACCGTTCACTCTACGGTCTCAAGCAGGCTCCGCGTGTGTGGTTCACCCGCTTCACTGCCTAACTCCGGACGCTCGGCGTTGTCGCGTCCCGCTCGGATACATCTCTCTTCATCCTTCGACGCGACGACCACCTCGCCTACCTGCTCCTCTATGTCGACGACATCATCCTCACCGCCAGCTCTGCCGCAGTCCTCGACTCCGTCATCCAGTCGCTCGGCCGCGAGTTCGCGATGACTGACCTCGGCGCTTTTCATTACTTCCTCGGCATCAACGTCACCACCACTACACAGGCGTTGTTTCTCTCCCACGAATAGTACGCCCTGAAGATCCTCGATCGCGCGGGCATGTTGAACTGCAAGCCCATCTCCACTCCGGTCAACACATCCGCCAAGCTCTCTATTGACACCGGTCCACTCTTCCACGACCCGTCGCTCTACCGCAGCTTGGTCGGTGCTCTCCAGTACATCACGTTGACATGCCCCAACCTCTCCTACGCCGTTCAGCAGTGTTGCATGTTCATGCATGCCCCCGCGCGACTGCCACTATCAGCTTGTGAAGCGCATACTCCGATATCTTCGTGACACGACACATCTGGGGCTTCGGATCCACCGCGACACCGGCACTGAACTGGTCGCGTACTCCGACGCCGATTGGGCGGGCTGCCCCGACACTCGCCGTTCCACGTCGGGCTACTGCGTCTACCTAGGCACCAATCTTCTCTCTTGGTCCTTGAAGCGGCAGGTCACTGTCTCGCGATTGAGCGCCGAGGCAGAATACAGGCCGAATCGGTATGGCTCCGACAACTCCTCGGTGAGCTCCACCACTCGCCGTCTCGCGCCACGGTGGTCTACTGCGACAACATCAACGCCGTGTACATGTCGAGCAACCCGGTGCAACATCAACGCACCAAGCACATCGAGATCGACGTGCACTTCGTCCGCGAACGCGTCGCCCTTGGTGAAATCCGCGTCCTTCACGTGCCCACGAGCTCGGAATTCGTTGACATATTCACCAAGGGCCTGCCGACCAGTGTGTTTCTCGACTTCCAGTTCAGTCTCAACGTCGGCGAATCGCACGATTTCGACTCCGGGGGTGTTGGAAAATCCCTCTGGATAAGTCCCAGGTCCTGGTCGTGCGGCTACTGGAGGAACTTCCTTCGGCGCTACTCCACAGGGCCAACCGGGTCGTGCTCCTCATCCCTGCATGCAAGGCATGCATGGCCTCCTGGCCGTTGTAACAGCACCCCTGCATGTATATATGTAACACTTTATGCAATATGAGTCATTCATTCGAGCGATATATCCTCTAATTGTTGCGGCTCAGTAACATGTTTCGTCATCGTGCTTCTTCTTTGGTGTTAGAAAAGGATATTGTGGAGGAAATGGTTATGGTGATTATCATGTGAAAAAAATTACATAACTCATTATGGACACAGGACACAAGCCCAAGCGTCACGCGGTCTTGGCGCCGGCACAGCGACTCGTCGGCTCAGCGTTGCCGGTTATAAAGTCTGACGGCTACCCGATGCAGGTGGTGCTCCGAGTGTTTAGCCCACCCGAAAATGAGATATTACACGCGCCTTGTGTCTACCACACCGGCTCAAAGGAAGTCCCGCGGTCAAACCCAGCTCCATTCATCCTCTGGAGGAGGCAGCGGTGATAATCTCTGTTATGTGGACTATTTGAGGTAGTCGTAACAAATACACACACGGTGAGACAATGTTTCAACCCCTTAGATCGATGGAGATCATCCAGGATCCCTGCCAAGCATCATTCTATTCCAAAGATGAAAGAGGTTTGGATGAAACCGGATGTGGGGGTGATTAAGATTAACTCCGACGCAGCAATTGATGCAATGGGTGGACGAGCAGCTACGTGAGTTGTTGCCAGGGATCATGAAGGAAGATTCATTGTGGGAAGGTTCTGCCCATATGCTGGTATTAATGACCCTTATGTTAGTGAAGCTTTGGGATGCAGAGATGCTATGTTACTAGCTATGAAGAGACGGTGGCCGATCATTGAAATCTCATCAGACTGCAAGATAGTGGTAGAAGACTCGAATGGAGGGAGGGACCGATCAAGTTGTGGTTCAATTTTTAAAGAGATGTCCTCATATCTCTCGTGTTTTCAGGGATTCGAATTAAAATTTAGTGGTAGAGAAGCAAATGAAGTAGCTCATGTGTTTGCAAAAAAAGGGCTCTCCACTGAGATGCCAAGTGTAACTATAGATGTTATCCCTGACTTTCTGAGTGCGGCTGTGCACTCAGATTATGTACGGTCTTTGAATTAATAAAAATGCCTGAGGGTCGTATCCCAAAAAAAAAAAGAAGCTCCACTCGTCCTCTTGTGCATGAAGCACAACAATCAATCAGATATTACAACCGATCGACGAATGGACTCATATATAGTGGCAGGGGTCACCGGGAACTCTGGAGAGGTGGAGGCGATTTCCCCATGGATGCCTTTTTTTTTCATCGGCTCCAGTCAAGATTACGACATCTTATCACACGCATGCAGTTGTCATTCTTTACCCCCCATCTTTACGTCCTTATACCTTAACTCGCCACCGAGGAGAGGCTTTATCAACTATGTGCAGTCGCGTTAACGAATGACTTGATGCGACAGACTTAATCTATCTATTTCATATCTTATATTTACTAATTGAATGATTCATAGGAGCCTCCACGTTAATCTACATAAGCAAGATTAGTTTAGTCGTTAGATATAAAAAACAATGGCTATGATATTATTCGTTATCTTATAAAAAATAAAATAACTACATACATTAGAAGGAACATACCTGCACGTACAAAAAAAAAATCTCAACACAACGTGCATGTTCCGTTAAAAACTAAAACTACCACTAGTGGAAAACGAGCCTTTGGCCTGGACCCTTTAGTCCCGGCCTCCCTCTGGGCCGGGACTAAAGGCTCGGCCACGTCGCCCCAAATCGCAATGCCGCCCACGAGCCTTTGGTCCCGACCCGTAAGGAGCCTTTAGTCCCGGTTTGTGTCTCAAACCGGGACTAAAGGGCTACGCGGTGTGCAGCCCGCATGTGCGCCACCTTTAGTCCCGGTTTGTGTCTCAAACCGGGACTAAAGTCCTCTGCCTATATATAGCAGAGCCCCCCTCTCCCCTCTTCCTTGCATTTTTCTTGGATGGAAGAGTGTGGGTGTGTGCTAGCTCTCCATTTTTTTATGCACTAGAGGTGTTTGTTGAAATGTGTGTTAGAGCGATGCCGCTTCAGTTCACCGAACACAACTACGATATGAGATGCCCGAGCCACGCTTAAACCTCTTCCTCTTTATTTCTACTTATTCTAAAAGGTTAGCAACTATATTTCCTCGTTTAGACCGTGCGGTACTAATTTTTAGGATCATGATTGTATTTGATATACTGTCGTATAACGCAGATGAGCCATCCATGGATATACGGTGATCGACGCACAGCCGCTTACAGAGAAGGCGTGCATTCTTTTCGACATGCAGCCGATGCAAACAAGCATGGTGGTGGCTATATGTTTTGTCCATGTGTTGAATGTCGGAATGAGAAGGATTACACTTCCTCAAGAGTCATTCAGAGCCACCTGCTTCGGTCCGGTTTTATGTCGGGCTATAATGTTTGGACCAAGCACGGAGAAAGAGGGGTTATGATGGAAGACGACGATGAAGAAGAAGAGAACGTTGATGACAACTACCAATCTATGTTCCCTGAGTATGCTGATACCGCAATGGAAGACAATGAAGAAGAAGATCAGGATGAAGAACGGGAACCAGATGAGCCCGCTGATGATCTTGGCCGGGTCATTTCTGATGCACGGCGAGGTTGCGACACAGAAAAGGAGAGGTTGCAGTTCGAGCAGATGTTACAGGACCACAACAAATTATTGTACCCAACTTGTGAACATGGCCAGAAGAAGCTGGGTAGCACACTGGAATTGCTGAAGTGGAAGGCAGAGACCGGTGTGACTGTCTCGTCATTCGAAAAGTTGCTGGTACTGATGAAGAAGATGCTTCCAGGAAAGAACGAATTGCCCGCCAGCACGTACGAAGCAAAGAAGCTTGTCTGCCCTCTAGGATTAGACGTACAGAAGATACATGCATGCCCTAATGATTGCATCCTCTACCGCGGTGAGAAGTACGAGAATATGGATAAATGCCCGGTATGCACTGCATTGCGGTATAAGATCAGAAAAGATGACCCTGGTGATATTGAGGGCGAGCCACCCAGGAACAGGGTTCCTGCCAAGGTGATGTGGTATGCTTCTATAATACCACGGTTGAAACGTCTGTTCAGAAATAAAGATCATGCGAAGTTGTTGCGATGGCACATGGAAGATCGTATGAAAGACGATAAGTTGAGGCACACCGCTGATGGTCGGCAGTGGAGAAAAATCGAGAGAGAGTTTCCGAGATTTGCAGCTGACGCAAGGAACTTATGGTTAGGTCTGAGTACAGATGGCATGAATCCTTTTGGGGAGCAGAGTTGCAGTCACAGCACCTGGCCCGTTACTCTATGTATCTACAACCTTCCTCCTTGGTCTTGCATGAAGCGGATTTCATTATGATGCCAGTGCTTATCCAAGGTCCAAAGCAATCCGGCAACGATATTGATGTGTACCTAAGGCCATTAGTTGATGAACTTTTACAGCTGTGGGCCGAACCAGGTGTACGTGTGTGGGACGAGCACAAACAAGAGGAATTTGACCTTCGAGCGTTGCTTTTCGTAACCATCAATGATTGGCCTGCTCTTAGTAACATTTCAGGACAGTCAAACAAGGGATATAATGCATGCACGCACTGTTTGGATCAAACAGAAAGTATATATCTGGACAAATGTAGGAAGAATGTGCACCCGTACAATTATCGTTTTCTTCCGCCCAAGCATCCCTTAAAGAAAAAAGGCAAGCATTTCAATGGCAAGGCAGAACCCCGGGGGAAGCCTGTCATCCGTACTGGTGCTGAAGTATTTGATATGGTTAAAGATTTAAAAGTAATCTTTGGAAAGGGTCCTGGCAGCCAACCTGTTCCTAACGGCCCTGATAAGCGCGTACCCATGTGGAAGAAGAAATCTATATTTTGGGAGCTACCCTACTGGGAAGTCCATGAGGTCCGCTCGGCAATCGACGTGATGCACCTAACGAAGAATCTCTGCGTGAATATTCTAGGCTTCCTGGGCTTGTATGGGAAGTCAAATGATACACCGGAAGCACGGGAGGACCAGGAACGTCATAAAGGAAGAGATGGCATGCATCCAGGGCAGTTTCAAGGGCGTGCCAGCTACGCCCTTACTAAGGAAGAGAAGGAAATCTTCTTTGAAGTCCTTTTCAGTATCAAGGTCCCGACTGGCTTCTCGTCGAATATAAAGGGAATCGTAAATATGAAAGACAAAAAATTCCAAAACCTAAAGTCTCATGACTGCCACGTGCTTATGGCGCAATTGCTTCCGGTTGCATTGAGGGGAATTCTACCGGAAAATGTTCTCCTGGCAATTGTGAAGGTATGTGCATTCCTCAATGCAATTTCTCAGAAGGTAATCGATCGAGAAAGTCTATCAGGGTTACAGATTGATGTGGTCCAATGTCTGGTCAGCTTTGAGTTGTTGTTCCCGCCATCCTTCTTCAATATAATGACACACCTCCTAGTTCACCTAGTCGAAGAGATTAGAATTCTCGGTCCTGTGTTTCTACACAATATGTTCCCCTTCGAGAGGTTCATGGGAGTCTTAAAGAAATATGTCCGTAACCGTGCTAGGCCAGAAGGAAGCATCTCCAAGGGCTATGGAACAGAGGAGGTCATTGAGTTTTATGTGGACTTTCTTCCTGACCTTAAGCCGATTGGTGTTCCTGAATCTCGGTATGAGGGTAGGCTGACAGGAAAAGGCACACTAGGAAGGAAAGCAAAAGTATGTATGGACGGGCATTCTTTCTCTCAAGCACACTGCACAGTTCTACACAATTCCACCGTGGTGGCTCCGTATATCGTGAGACACAAGAATATTCTACGCTCCGAAAACCCGGGGAAGGTTGACTCTTGGATTAAAGGGGAACACGAGAAGACTTTCGGTAGTTGGTTGCAGACACATCTCATGAATGACGACACCGTTGGAGATCAGCTGTACTGTTTGGCTAGGCCACCATCTTCGACTATATTTACTTTCCAAGGGTATGAGATAAATGGGAATACATTTTACACGGTTTCCCAAGATAAAAAGAGCACCAACCAGAATAGTGGTGTCCGCTTTGATGCAATAGACGAGAATGGGCACTGTTTGGAAACATATTACGGGTACATAGAGGAGATATGGGAACTTGACTATGGACCTACTTTTAAGATCCCTTTGTTTCGGTGCAAATGGGTGAAGCTGACAAGAGGCGGGGTAGTTGTAGACCAAAAGTACAACATGACAACAGTGGATCTCAACAATCTTGCATACATGGACGAACCATTTGTCCTAGCCAATGATGTCGCTCAAGTTTTCTATGTGAAGGACATGTCTACAAAAACGTGAAAAAGAAATCAGCAAAAGAAGATATCGTCCGATGAGCCAAAACGCCACATAGTTCTTTCAGGGAAAAGAAACATCGTGGGAGTAGATGACAAGACAGACATGTCAGTAGATTATAATAAGTTTCATGAAATTCCGCCCTTCAAAGTGAAAACTGACTCAAGCATCCTACTGAATGATGAAGATTCTCCATGGCTACGACCGATAAGAAAACAGAAATAATAGATAGGAATATTGGTGCAATAATGTAATAATCTATTACACCTTTTATGTAATGCATGTATGGAATGTACTAAACCTTTTAGTTTTGAATTATTTTCATAGTTTTGTCAAATTCTCAAATATGCAAAAAGAATTTTAAAAAACCTTTGTAAGAGATGAGTTCTCGTTCGAAACGATGGTACTTCGAGAGAGATTGTCCGTTTTGTACACGAAGTGCATCCAGTTTTTGTCGTAGCCCTCTCAACTTTTTAACACATGCTATGTGGGTGAAATGAAGATAGCATGCCAACTTTCAACATTTTCAAAGTTCATTTGTAGTTCTTTTCAATTTCAGGGTCAACTAGCTCAAAAAAATAAGTAAATGCACGAAATATACCAAATTAAGTCCGAAATTGTTGAAATTTTGTGATGTACCTTTGAATGGTGCATTTTGAACACACAAAAAGTATGGAGTTCAAATAAGTTCAAAAAAATGAAATCCCTTTGTAAGAGATGAGTTCTCGTTCAAAACCCTCATACTTCGAGAGAGATTGTCCGTTTTATACACGACGTGCATCCAGTTTTTGTCGTAGCCCTCTCAACTTTTTAACACATGCTATGTGGGTGAAATGATGATAGCATGCCAACTTTCAACATTTTCAGAGTTCATTTGTATTGCTTTTCAATTTCAGGGTCAACTAGCTCAAAAAAAATAAGTAAATGCACGAAGAATAACAAATGAAGTCAGAAATTGTTGAAATTTTGTGATGTGCCTTTGAATGGTGCGATTTGAACACACAAAAATTATGGAGTTCAAATAAGTTCAAAAAATGAAATCCCTTTGTAAGAGATGAGTTCTCGTTCCAAACCATGATACTTCGAGAGAGATTGTCCGTTTTGTACACGAAGGGCATCCAGTTTTTGTCGTAGCCCTCTCAACTTTTTAACACATGCTATGTGGGTTAAATGATGATAGCATGCCAACTTTCAACATTTTCAGAGTTCATTTGTAGTGCTTTTCAATTTCAGGGTCAACTAGCTCAAAAATAATAAGTAAATGCACGAAGAATAACAAATAAAGTCAGAAATTGTTGAAATTTTGTAATGTGCCTTTGAATAGTGCATTTTGAACACACACAAAGTATGGAGTTTAAATAAGTTCAAAAAAATGAAATCCCTTTGTAAGAGATGAGTTCTCGTTCGAAACCCTGATACTTCGAGAGAGATTGTCCGTTTTGTACACGAAGTGCATCCAGTTTTGTCGTAGCCCTCTCAGCTTTTTAACACATGCTATGTGGTGAAATGATGATAGCATGCCAACTTTCAACATTTTCAAAGTTCATTTGTAGTTCTTTTCAATTTCAGGGTCAACTAGCTCAAAAAAATAAGTAAATGCACGAAATATACCAAATTAAGTCCGAAATTGTTGAAATTTTGTGATGTGCCTTTGAATGGTGCATTTTGAACACACAAAAAGTATGGAGTTCAAATAAGTTCAAAAAAATGAAATCCCTTTGTAAGAGATGAGTTCTCGTTCGAAACCCTCATACTTCGAGAGAGATTGTCCGTTTTATACACGAAGTGCATCCAGTTTTTGTCGTAGCCCTCTCAACTTTTTAACACATGCTATGTGGGTGAAATGATGATAGCATGCCAACTTTCAACATTTTCAGAGTTCATTTGTATTTCTTTTCAATTTCAGGGTCAACTAGCTCAAAAAAAATAAGTAAATGCACGAAGAATAACAAATGAAGTCAGAAATTGTTGAAATTTTGTGATGTGCCTTTGAATGGTGTGATTTGAACACACAAAAATTATGGAGTTCAAATAAGTTCAAAAAATGAAATCCCTTTGTAAGAGATGAGTTCTCGTTCCAAACCATGATACTTCGAGAGAGATTGTCCGTTTTGTACACGAAGGGCATCCAGTTTTTGTCGTAGCCCTCTCAACTTTTTAACACATGCTATGTGGGTTAAATGATGATAGCATGCCAACTTTCAACATTTTCAGAGTTCATTTGTAGTGCTTTTCAATTTCAGGGTCAACTAGCTCAAAAATAATAAGTAAATGCACGAAGAATAACAAATAAAGTCAGAAATTGTTGAAATTTTGTAATGTGCCTTTGAATAGTGCATTTTGAACACACAAAAAGTATGGAGTTTAAATAAGTTCAAAAAAATGAAATCCCTTTGTAAGAGATGAGTTCTCGTTCGAAACCCTGATACTTCGAGAGAGATTGTCCGTTTTGTACACGAAGTGCATCCAGTTTTGTCGTAGCCCTCTCAGCTTTTTAACACATGCTATGTGGTGAAATGATGATAGCATGCCAACTTTCAACATTTTCAAAGTTCATTTGTAGTTCTTTTCAATTTCAGGGTCAACTAGCTCAAAAAAATAAGTAAATGCACGAAGAATACCAAATGAAGTCAGAGAATTGTTGAGATTTTGTGATGTGCCTATGAATGGTGCATTTTAAACACGCAAAAAGTATGGATTTCAAATAAGTTCAAAAAAATGAAATCCCTTTGTAAGAGATGAGTTCTCGTTGGAAACCCTGATACTTCGAGAGAGATTGTCCGTTTTGTACACGAAGTGCATCCAGTTTTTGTCGTAGCCCTCTCAACTTTTTAACACATGCTATGTGGACGAAATGATGATAGCATGCCAACTTTCAACATTTTCAGAGTTCATTTGTATTGCTTTTCAATTTCAGGGTCAACTAGCTCAAAAAAAATAAGTAAATGCACGAAGAATAACAAATGAAGTCAAAAATTGTTGAAATTTTGTGATGTGCCTTTGAATGGTGCGATTTGAACACACAAAAAGTATGGAGTTCAAATAAGTTCAAAAAATGAAATCCCTTTGTAAGAGATGAGTTCTCGTTCCAAACCATGATACTTCGAGAGAGATTGTCCGTTTTGTACACGAAGTGCATCCAGTTTTTGTCGTAGCCCTCTCAACTTTTTAACACATGCTATGTGGGTTAAATGATGATAGCATGCCAACTTTCAACATTTTCAGAGTTCATTTGTAGTGCTTTTCAATTTCAGGGTCAACTAGCTCAAAAATAATAAGTAAATGCACGAAGAATAACAAATAAAGTCAGAAATTGTTGAAATTTTGTAATGTGCCTTTGAATAGTGCATTTTGAACACACAAAAAGTATGGAGTTCAAATAAGTTCAAAAAATGAAATCCCTTTGTAAGAGATGAGTTCTCGTTCCAAACCATGATACTTCGAGAGAGATTGTCCGTTTTGTACACGAAGTGCATCCAGTTTTTGTCGTAGCCCTCTCAACTTTTTAACACATGCTATGTGGGTTAAATGATGATAGCATGCCAACTTTCAACATTTTCAGAGTTCATTTGTAGTACTTTTCAATTTCAGGGTCAACTAGCTCAAAAAAAATAAGTAAATGCACGAAATATACCAAATTAAGTCAGAAATTGTTGAAATTTTGTGATGTGCCTTTCAATAGTGCATTTTGAACACACAAAAAGTATGGAGTTCAAATAAGTTCAAAAAAATGAAATCCCTTTGTAAGAGATGAGTTCTCGTTCGAAACCCTGATACTTCGAGAGAGATTGTCCGTTTTATACACGAAGTGCATCCAGTTTTTGTCGTAGCCCTCTCAACTTTTCAACACATGCTATGTGGTGAAATGATGATAGCATGCCAACTTTCAACATTTTCAGAGTTCATTTGTAGTGCTTTTCAATTTCAGGGTCAACTAGCTCAAAAAATTAAGTAAATGCAAGAAGAATACCAAATGAAGTCAGAGAATTGTTGAGATTTTGTGATGTGCCTTTCAATGGTGCATTTTGAACACACAAAAAGTATGGAGTTCAAATAAGTTCAAAAAAATGAAATCCCTTTGTAAGAGATGAGTTCTCGTTCGAAACCCTGATACTTCGAGAGAGATTGTCCGTTTTGTACACGAAGTGCATCCAGTTTTTGTTGTAACCCTCTCAACTTTTCAACACATGCTATGTGGGTGAAATGATGATAGCATGCCACTTTCAACATTTTCAGAGTTCATTTGTAGTGCTTTTCAATTTCAGGGTCAATTAGCTCAAAAAAAATAAGTAAATGCACGAAGAATACCAAATGAAGTCAGAGAATTGTTGAGATTTTGTGATGTGCCTATGAATGGTGCATTTTAAACACGCAAAAAGTATGGATTTCAAATAAGTTCAAAAAAATGAAATCCCTTTGTAAGAGATGAGTTCTCGTTGGAAACCCTGATACTTCGAGAGAGATTGTCCGTTTTGTACACGAAGTGCATCCAGTTTTTGTCGTAGCCCTCTCAACTTTTTAACACATGCTATGTGGACGAAATGATGATAGCATGCCAACTTTCAACATTTTCAGAGTTCATTTGTAGTGCTTTTCAATTTCAGGGTCAACTAGCTCAAATTAGTTTTTAATTGAAAATAACAAAATAGTTAAAACTTTGGATAGTCAAAATAATTAATTTTGAAAATAGAAAATAGTTTTGAATTATTTATTCAATTTCAAACACTTTTCATTATCATAGTTTTGTCAAATTCTCAAATATGCAAAAATAATTTTAATAAACATAGTTTTTAATTGAAAATAACAAAATAGTTAATAGTTTTGATAGTCAAAATAATTAATTTTGAAAATATAAAATAGTTTTGAATTATTTATTCAATTTCAAACACTTTTCATTATCATAGTTTTGTCAAATTCTCAAATATGCAAAAAGAATTTTAATAAACATAGTTTTTAATTGAAAGTAACAAAATAGTTAATAGTTTGGATAGTCAAAATAATTAATTTTGAAAATAGAAAATAGTTTTGAATTATTTATTCAATTTCAAACACTTTTCATTATCATAGTTTTGTCAAATTCTCAAATATGCAAAAAGAATTTTAATAAACATAGTTTTTAATTGAAAATAACAAAATAGTTAATTTTGAAAATAGAAAACAATTGAAACTATATGAGAATTTATAGAGAAAATTAAACCTAAATTCAAAGTGACATCACTTTGAATTCAGGTTTAATTTTCTCCATAATTTCAAATATAGTTTCAATTTTTAAATTTATAGTCAGTTTAGACCCGTAAGCCTGCTTTAGAGAGGAGCTCGATGGAGATGCTGCGACGGGGCTTATAAACTTGTGTTAGTCCCCCTCGCTGGGCGAGGTGGGACTAAACTTATCGTGCAGCCAGCGGAGGGGCTTTAGTCCCGGGTGGAGCCACGACCCGGGACTAAAGCCCCTCGCCTGCCGCCTGCCAAGCACGGGCCTTTAGTCCCGGGTCGTGGCTCCACCCGGGACTAAAGGGTGTCTTTAGTCCCGGCTCGAGCCCCGACCCGGGACTAAAGGCCCCTGCTTCCCGCCTTTTGGTCTGCCGAAAAAGGGCCTTTAGTCCCAGGTCGTGGCTCCACCCAGGACTAAAGGGTGTCTTTAGTCCCGGTTCGAGCCCTGAACCGGGACTAATGATCCACCTATATAAGCGGGAGTTAGAAATTTCCAACCCAAATCGCCATTTTGTTCTCTCTTCTTCCTCGGACTCTCCTCCGCGGCGCGGCACCGGACGAACTCGCCCGACGCCGCCAGGCTGCCCGCCGTCCTCCTCGCCGCCGCCGTCCTCTTCGCCGCCGCCTGCCGTCCTCCTCGCCGTCGTTGATGCCCTCCCCTCCCACTTCGGTCGGTAAGCCCCCCGCCCCTCCTCCCCAACACTCCGGCCGGTAGAAGAAAAGAAGAAAAAGGAGAAGAAAAGAAGAAAAAGGAGAAGAAAAGAAGAAAAAGGAGAAGAAAAGAAGAAAAATGAGAACGAAAGAAGAAAATGGAGAAGAAAAGAAGGAAAGGAGAAGAAAAGAAGAAAAAGGAGAAGAAAAGAAGAAAAAGGAGAAGAAAAGAAGAAAAGATTTTTTTTGTCATTTAATTCCTATTGTTATTAGGTTTGTGCTAGATTATTAGGGTTAGTAATATTTAGAATTAGGTTAGGGTTACAAGAAGAAGAAAGATGAACAAAAATAAGAAAATAAGATTAGGAAAAAGGAAAATAATAAGAGGAGGAGAAGAAAAGAAGAAAAAGGAGAATAAGAAGAGGAGGAGAGGAGAAGAAGAGGAAATATAGAAGAAGAGGAGAAGTAGAAGAAGAGAAGTTGAAGAAGAAGCGGAGAAGAAAATAAGAAAGAAGAAGAAGAAGAAGACATTTCTACGTATATAGATGCTTAATTAGTGTTTCTTAGATTATTACTTAATTTTTCTATTGTATATGCTTAAGTGTTAATAGTTTATTTTACTATATATATAATTAGTTTATTTTTAGCAAGAAAATTAATAGAACTAGTTTATTTTTTAGTTCATTTTACGATGTCTATCCCGCATCCTCGTCGTCGACTCGGCGGAGGACACCTACTTGATCAGAGGGGCCATGTCCGGGACTGGGCTCCGCCCGGCTGGTATTGGGAGGTGCTACATTCCGGGGGGCGTAGATTGGTGAGGAGCCAGCCCGTTGTTGACCCGATCCTTGTTTGGTGGCGGTCGCGTGGGCCAGTGACGGTGACGAGGCTTCCGGACACCGCGGAGGTGGTACGTCACCGTGTCAGTGAGGAGGATGAGCACGTCCATCGCTATATGGTTGCGTTGGAGGGCAGGTTCGAGCATACCTGGCAGGTTCTTCAGGGATCTCACTGGAGCTATGATCCTGTGATGGTTCCTTCTCTTTGGGTGTCCACCGCCCGCGACGATACCCGTCGGGCGCTTCGGTTCTAGCTGTGTCAGTGATGCTATATGTATGATAGTATTCGAGGAGTATTAGTGATAATATTCGACGATGTACGGACAAAAGAGATGATGTAGTTTTGCTTATAATTGAATGCATGCTAATTTGAATACTACTTTATTTTACGATTTGGTTTTGCTTATTGAATGCTCAAATTGGAAAAGTACTCCTACTTTGAATACTATGCAGAAATCTAGGAGTCCCGGGTGGATCCACGACCCGGTACTAAAGTTGTTTTGGAACGGAGTTCCTCGTAGAATAATTCTTTTTTGGTACAAAGTTCAACAAAGTCCTTTGACACTAGACAATGTGACATATAGAAGGGTAGATGAGATCAGGAAAAATAGGATCATTTTCTACACATCTAGAATGTTGCCATCTTGTTAAATCCTTAAAGGTTAAGAGAATCCGTTAGACATATTTTAGAGTTTAGGTTCTAGCCAAGACCCGGGACTAAAGGTCCTCCTATATAAAACGACACTTCGAAGTTTCCAACCCCTCTTATATAGTTTGTTAGTTTATTAGTTAATCAAATGTCCGTTTTTTGCAGAACTATGGATCCACATATCAGGAACCTCGAAGAGGAAGAACTTCTCGAAGATATAATCAAAGACGGCCCCGACGTTGAACTAGCTGAATCTCCGTCGTCATATCTAAACCCCTCCGGATATGTAATGGAGGTCGACCGACACGAAGATGAAGCCGATGGGGCAGGAGATAGGTCCAATGACGGAGAAGGTGATAGCTCCACTGATGGAGAAGCCGGTGGAGAAGCCGGTGGAGAAATAATAAAGTCCGGCGAGGTATACATATGAAGTTCGACAATCACTTGTAATATGTGCAAAATATTGGAGATATCTCTATATTGTATACATATACATTCATTTGACGAATGTTTCTCCCTCTTAGGCCTCCACATCGAGCAAAGATACGAAACGAGGCCCGACTAGAAAGTTGGATGCACGTATGCATTACACCTTTGAGGTGATATTGCCTACGGGCGAACCCAAGCTTCCTAAGAATGTTGCTGACACATTCAAGAAGCAATGCGGAGTTCTCGTTAGGGATCACGTCCCGATCAGCGTTCGGGAGTGGAACAAGCGCAAAGGGGCAGCCGATAGTGACTATGTCGCCGAAAGGTACAAAGACAATCTTTGGAATGATCTCATGTCACATTTTAACCTGCCAGAATGTGAGAATGAAGACGCCGCAAAAAAACTGAGAGCCAAAGTCAAGCAGTGGACTCTAAAGAAGATGGCCGAACTGTTCTGTAGCTGGAAGAAGAAGCTATGGAAAAACTATCTGAAGACAAAGAAAGTGCCAGTATTCGAGGGGTATCTAGCCAAGCAAGCGAATCACTGGAAGGCATTTCAAGAGTACAAGGAGTCATAAGATGCCCAGGCATTATCAGAAAAGAACAAGAAAAATGCCGACAAGAAGAAATATCACCACAAGCTGGGGCCAGGGGGCTATGAGACTGCCATCCCAAAGTGGGATAAGAAAGAGCAAGATCTGCTAGCTAAAGGCATCGTACCTGAACCACTCCGTGATGAGTAGGAATTGAGAGCAAGAAATTGGTTCCTTGCGCATGGTGGTTCGTACGACGAAGAAACAGGGGACCTCATCTGCAGTGACGGTCTTAGGATACCCAGGGAGAATTGGAAAAAGATAGTGAAAGAAATTAAGGAGGGAAAAAGACAGTTCACTGCAGATAGAGAGAAAGATCTGCTCACACTGGTCCTCGGCAATGACGAACATGGAGGACGATCGCGAGGCTTCGGTCCTTCTTACCCGTGGTGGCTTGCGTTTGCCAGAGACCAAGACACTTACAGAAGCCGAGCGAGAGCAAAGAAGCGATAGCAGGATGAGGAGAATGACAAGTTCAACCAGTTGCTTGCGAGGATTAACGAGCAATAGAAGCAGATTGATGAGCTTAGAGGAGTAGTGCGCCAGGAAGATCATGCACTCGATATTACCGGCGCCCCATCTAAGCGGAAAAGCAGCGTTGCTCAATCTGAGGCCCCGCCCGACGATGCACGAAGAATGATAGAGGGCGGTCCCGGCTACCCCGTGGATGGAATCAAGGAGTCAACATCATGTGAACTCCATCAGAAATTCAAGAACATATCCATGAAGGTGGCCGTCGGACAAGCTTTACCTTCTGGCCCTGATGCACGCTGGCATGGTCGTGAGATTCCAGCTGGCTTTGCTAAAGTCGGGGTGGATGAAATCATGGTGGGGTTTCATGATATGGAGCTCGACATAGCTGGACCCGAAGATGAGAGGACACTCGGAGAAGTACTGGGTGGAGTCATCCTATGGGACAAGAACTACATCAAGCTTCCACGCTCGGCCCCAAGGACAACACCGCCTCCGAGTCGTCGCAGGTCACCTACACCTCCATCACCTCCAAGCCCTCCACATGACGACGGCCAGCACAACACGAGTCCATCTCGATCACCGCCGCGGGACTTGGGTCGTCCGTCTCCGCCACCGCCCGCTCCGGATACTAAGCGGAAGCGTGCCAACAAGAACGCTCCGTCGATGATTTCTAAGCGACGGAGCTCCCCAAAGCGCAAACTGTCGCCCCTCCCAAAGGTACCTCATGCTAATATTCCTATCAAACCTTATGATCGTACCGCCGAGGAAAACGCGAGGATAGCAAAGGAACATCATGATGCGCAGATGAAAAAGAAGGAACCCGAGCCCCGCCCGGAATACACCGAGAAGCAAATAGCATATGCAAAATACTTCACGAACCTTCCATCACAGTATGACTTACACCATAAGCCTGATGACTATACACGCACATTGCAGAAGGAAGTGAAAAAGAGCAGATCACGTGCAAGTGCAAGTGGGAGCAAATCAAGTTCAACTACAAGCAAAAAAAGATCAGACGTTCCTCAACTTGGACAACAGGCCAAACAGTCGATCCCACCCCTCAGGGTGTTACCCGAGAATGTCCCCCCTCTGGTGCGGGGGCAAGATTTGGAATTAGCAAAGAAGTGGGCGGATGAATGGGGTATCCCGGTTGAAGACGCTCTGCCTTCCCAAGACGACAGGTTACCCAAGGTTGTGGTAGCCCCTAAGCCACAGTTTGTCATGGGAGCGCCTTTGATCAGCAAAGATGATCTCCCAACAAATATGCGTTACTTGCATACATGGTACTTAAGTGAATAAAGAATGGGAGAACGATGATCGTGGTGAGTGTCCCACGGGAATACTACGGCCGCCCCGAAGAAATCCATATCGACTTTGATGAACTCTTCCAGATGTACAATGCCGACGCCCTCGACAAATCGCTTATGAGTTGCTATTGTCTGTAAGTTTTTCAATTCATTGTTTAGATATAACTTGTTTAGTTATTTCAATTCATTGTCTACATATAACTTGTACTCTATTATGCAGAATGAAGATTCTGGAATGTAAAAATAGGAACATCCTAAATATTGGGTTTATTGACCCAGATAAAATACATATAGGGACGCTAACTGATAAACCCAAGGAGACGGAGGAAAACCTTCTAAGGTTTCTAACAGATCAAAATTTCTGTGACCACATACTGTTTCCATACAACTTCAGGTGAGGGTCTTTACTCTGTTGTGTCCATTCACTTATAAGTGTAATTGATAAGTTACTGACACACACACACAAATATATATATATATATATACATCTGCAGCTTTCATTGGATTCTGTTGGATATTCAAATTGATAAGGGAAGAGTTGATGCCTTCGACCCATTATCGAGACCCTTGGAACATTTCCAAAGCCTGCAAGACATGCTCCAAGGGTAATTTCAATCATTCTTGCGCTCTATCGGTCTCTTTCAATGATTTTCTGATATATCAATTAATGAAAAACTTAGCAAATCATTATCCTTGTCGGGCAGGGTTTGGAATCGGTTCAAGTGCGTGACTCCCGGTATCGAGCCTGAGAAGCTGACCTTTAGAGCGGATCAGGTAAGTAGTAGTATGATATACTTCTATTTTCAATACATTTATGATGCTAGATTATTATTTTGATTATATATATTCTATTCTCGTAAAGTGCGACAAGCAGCCACGGGGGACGCATCTATGCGGATACTATGTTTGCGAGACCATTCGCACGTTTACCTCTGAGCACAAGGATCACATATACGACATAAGCAATGAACATTCACACCTCTATTTTTACCCGTCATTCTTTGTTATCATGATTGATATTCATATTCATCTCCTCTTCTTATATAGTACACGGCCATGAGGGAGAAGTCCCTACCAGAGCAACGCGCGATTGCTGTTGCAGAGGAGCTTGCGACCTTTCTGAGGACGGAAGCTATAGATGACAAAGGACGATTTAGTGTAGCTAGGGGCCATTACTGATGTTGGTCCATGTAATCGAATAGACGGGCTCTAGTCTCAATAATTCATATCTCCATATAATTGTATATATATGCTCGCTTGTAAGATAAGTTAATCTTATATATATATATGCATAATTATTTCTATTTAGAATTATATGAAAACTAATTCCCGAACACCAAACGAGGCATCACGTTAATCTCCCGAACACCTAAACCCTAAAACCCTAAAATCCAAAAATAAACAAAATCTGCAGAAACTCTTTAGTCCCGGTCCCTGTTAAGACCCGGGACTAAAGGGCCTGCCCCTGAGGGCGCTCCGAGGCGCCCACGTGGAGCACCTTTGGTCCCGGCTTGGAACAGGGTCGGCCTTTAGTCCCAGTTGGTGAACCGGGACTAAAGCCCCTTACGGGCCGGGGCTATAGGCCCTGTCCCCACTAGTGTACATCATGTGAAAAAAAAAGAGTCCTCAACACTCACTCCAAACCATTAGAAAACACCACGCACAATAGAAAACATTGATTCTACACAAAATTATTTGATAAATTGAAAATTATATAGTGTTCCTTCAATCCTCCATAACGATCAAATACAATGCATGGAATTTCCAATACACAATACAATGCATGGAATTATATAGTCTTCTTTTAGGATCTTCTAGAAGTGCATAAATTGTGTTGTGATGTTGCTATTTACAATCAGGTGTCCACCACCACTTAGCCCTCAAGTGTCCAGCACCACTCAGCCCTCAAGGCGACGCTTTCAGGAAGGTCACGGCGTCAAGGACGTCGCCGCCGCCCACCGAAGTTAGGTGTGACAGCCTGAGACCGACGCTCCAGAAGATTCCCCTTTTATTCCATTACCGCCGTGCGATTAGTTTGTTTGTCGCATTCATCATCGCACCATGCACGTCATCTGTATTGCATCGGCACTCCGTTGCCGCCAGTTTTCAAACCTGCATCCGTTAGTAGTTGCCGGTTCTCTCCGTTTTCGTCGTTGATCGTTTTGAGCCCAACCACACACATCGAAAGAAAGATACAAAACTATTGATATGCAAATGGCAACAGTGACACAGGGACTTCCACGACTGTTCTTAGCACCAATAAATTCCGTAGCACAAGTTCTTGTATCACTAGATTTTTTTTAGAAAAAGAGGATGACCCCCGGCCTCTGCATTTGGAAGATGCATGCAACCACCTTATTAACTATTAACAAAGATCTTACAAAGCAATACATCAATATGTCTGAAGCCGCCCTCTTGGCAACATCTGTCGCTACTTCTATCCAATGATGAAGGGGTGCAGAAAGTGTGAGCCACATACCCAGACCTCTCACCTAGCCTAACATCTAAAACCCGAACGGCGCCCGAGCCCACGACCCGGAGAAGAACCGATCTGGGGTGGGAAACTCCAGATCCGCCGCCGCTAGCCCCCGCAGCGCTTCCGGGATCCCATCGGACTGTTGCCCGAGCGCGCCAACTCCACCTCCATGCCGTACGTCCATGGACGCCGTCGCATCTCAGCCAGAGGATCCCTCGTGAAGAAGGGAGGAAGGCCCGCTGTCCGCCAGGCGAGCTTCGCTCGCCGGCCTCCTCCGACGACGGCGGGGAAGCAGGGGAGGGGGGAGGTCGAGGGCGGCGGCGGCTAGGGCGCCCGAGTCGCCCCCCTGAGGCGACACGAGCCAGGATATTCTTGTCCTGGAGGGCTCGGCTGACAGCCAGAATCACTAGATTTAAGAGCCATATATAGAGTCAGTCTGCCTATACAATTTTCCTCTAGTAGATGGAACGAGAGGACCCACGTCATATCTAGGAAATCACGGTGCACATGCGGAGGCAGGGGACATTCATGGGGCAGCGTCCCATAGAAGACATCAGCTGGTTCGAGGGAGCTCCATTAAAGTTTGCTGATCTCATAAAATTACATACACACAGGTCTAGTTGATGAGATCTCATAAAATTACCTTACTTTTGCAGATTCGTGCAATAATCACCTACAATGTATGCTCGTTCAATATGTCCACGAAAGCTGGTCAATCTAGGGTTAGGAGGTATCAGAATAGAACTATATGATAGGGGTGGAACAAGAGTTGTCGGTGCTGGGTGAATAGCAGCTGCTGGCAACACTTCTGTATGTTGCCTGACGTTCGGATGATCAATACGCGCTGGGGGATTTTAAATCATTTCTTTTGGGAGCCATGCAAGGAGAGGTCGACTGCCTGCACTTGCCTCAAGTATTTCCTTTTAAAGGTTATAGTCTACACAACTCCTGAACAGCGCTGTCGTGATGGCTGTGCCATTGGATGTCGTTACTGCCAGTCTCCAGCCACGTTTCATCCCTATGAGTCTCCTGCATGGTCCATTTCAGACGCGCTCATCGGCGACATCAGGGTTGCTTGTATGTGTATTGACTGCTATGCCTGCGCGCATATGCATTTGGCGAGGAGGTGTGAGGAATAAGAATTCGTCGCCCTGGGTGACGAAGTGACTGAGATCAAAGCAAAGAAAGAAACACAAGCATGTATCAATAACTTGGCATCTTCATGCTGTCGCATGCATTGTGTGTCTTTCAGGAAAAGGATTTGGGGCACGCAGGTGCGGGGTAACCGACCCCATTTTTCTATTGATTTTCCATTTTCAATCTTTTGTATCTCTTGAACCAGAAGTCTAAATTAAATCCATATTTCCTTTTGATACTGTGTAAATGTGAATGACTAGTTGGTTCGAATGATGTTTGTTCATATGTGAGCCAGCTTGTTTGCTCCTTGTACTTTGCGTGCCTTCACCGAGCACTAGAATTGAAGAGTTATTTCAGTGAGCTGTACAATGTTAGTTCTAGTGCCTCAACCGAGCACTAGCAATATTTATTTATTTATTGATGTTGCAGCAGATTTGATTTTGTCTTCTTGTGGGTTTCCTTCTACACTTTGGGTTTACGGCAAAATTAGTTTTACCACTGAGCCATGACAGCCCAGTTCATGCGTTTTTTCTATGTCAACCAGAATAGAAAATACATTTCTGTTTTATGAAAAATAGAACCCTGGAACCTACGTGTAATTAATAATCTCTCCAACCTTGGTAGTGTCGATCATCGAATCCATAGCTTGGGTAGGAACGAATTATGTTGAAAGATGTTTAATTACGAATCATGATGGCTTTGAACTCGATTTCTCGCCTCCTGTTTCTGCATCCATCAGTGATGTTTTTCATCATGTGCTATATTTGATGATGCGCATGTATCGCGTCGTTTTCTGTGATAAGTTGCCGCTTGACAGGTTTTCACGCCCATTGTTTATGGCTGAGGCCAAGTATGTTTCTGCGGTTAGAGGTTAATTTTCTAACTCGTCTTTGCCCATTTCCTTACTAGCTCTACAAAATTCCGTTAAGTTTCCGTTTCGTATAGCAGGAAATGGGGATGCACGGTCGATCTGGTCCGAGTAAATGTTTTTTATTGTGAATGGGAGCAAATTATGTTTATAGTTGAGAAGGCTTGTTTACCTCAATCATCAAGTAGTACATCATCCTTGTATTTTATCCAATTTGGCTCTACGCTTGTATAAACAGTTCTCATTTTAATGATAGGAATCAATAATCTTTTTATTTAGGGAGTTCAAACCAGTAATCGAGAGAAGTGGAGAGAAATTTAAGGTGAAATCTTATTTCCCCGCCTATTAGCACATTGGGTAGAAATTCCTTTTTAGTTTTCTTCTCCTTTTTATCATTACTTTCTTTTTAATTTCAGAAACATTTTCCCAAATTCCTGAATATTATAAAAAATGGTCTTTTCTAAAATTTGCAAATATATTTTTGAACTTGTGAACGGTTTCAAAATACATGATTTTTGTACAATGTGTGGACAGTTTTAAAAGGCATGCATTTTTGAATATTTTTAAAAATTCTTGAATATTTTTTAAAAATCTTGAATACTTTAAGAATTTATGGGCATTTTTGAATAATTTATATCTATGAGAACAATTCTCAAACTTAAGAATATTTTGTAAATTTGTGAATAGTTTTTAATAGTGACCAGCTTTTTCAAAATTTACAAAGAATTTTTTATTTCTACTTTCTATCAAAACTACAATGAAAAACTGGTAAGGGCTTTTTTTCATGGATGAGTCTAGGGAGCGGCGGCTGCTCCCTAGGCTCTGGAACAGCCATTCGGAAAAGCAAATTTCGGGTCTTTAATCGATCAAAGGAAATGTTTTGTCCACCTATTAATCTATAGATAGAAACAGTTTATCCCCTAAATTCATATTAGAAAAAGTGAACATGTATGAACAGAAAAGGTAAAAGGTAAATGCAAACCACCCACGTGAACAAGTGTAAATGTACTTAACTCGGGCTTTCAAAATTTAAAAAAACACATAACTTTCAAACCCATCATCAAAATTAAGATCCATTTTCATCGTGAAACCTTCGCGACGCGCTCTTCAGAACTAGATCCTACATGGATATGTTTAAACAAAAAAATGAGCAATTTAGTCTTTATTTTGTGTAGCTACCTGGCCGTCGATGTGCTACTATCTGGCAGTGGATGTGCAACTTTCCGTATACCCCATAGATGTGTAGTTTTCACTGCTGGCACCTCCATCCCTAAACTACCTCCTTCTAGTGAGATGTGCAAATTCATGTGTTGTCTAGGCCAATTGTCTAGTAGTTGATGTGCAACTTTCCTCTTGCATGTGGTTGTGCTTTCACTGTCTCTTGCATTGGCCAACTGTTAGCAGTGGATGCGTAACTTCAGATACTGCCACGACCAACTGTCTATGAGTGATGTGGAACTTTCTCTCATACCCTGTGAATGTGTACTATCCCTACTGGCATTCTGTCCAAAAATGGAATTCACACTTTTTTTTAAGCTGCCGACATTTTCAAGTTTATGAACCATTATTGTTTTTCCAATTTTTTGTCAAGAGAAACCTCGTCCATGCAACATTTTTTAAACGAACCATTTAACAACTCAGCGAACTATCCACGAGCGGATGAGAAACGGACTGGCCCATGGACCGTCGAGGGAGCACTATCTTACACACTTTTTTTTAATCTAGTACCATAAATGCTTTTGCGTTGCAATGGGAAACATTGTTACACATCTTATGCCGGCCTCCACCTATGTTCGTCCGTCTTTATCTTAGTCTGCCACACGCCCGTGCATTGCAACAGGATCCAAACTCCTCGCCGCCTATGGTTTTACTATGCATTTTGCAAAACAATCAATAAATGATAAATGAGAAATTGTGATTTGTGAATCACATTAAAAATCACTATGCATTTTGCAAAGCACTCCTTATATTTTACTTTTTATTAGAGCTTTCCTTGTGCAAGGTCTTCCTTGTAATTATATTATATGCCCAAGGGCCCACAATCTCAGTCCAATGTGATTAATGAGGAAAAAAACAAAAAAATAGTGTTATATACAAGACACTACTGACACTATTTTGAGCACAAAAATGTTCTTTCGCCCTTAGGTCGATGCAGGGTTTTTGTTTGCGAAAAATTATATACATATAGAAAAGATCACAAGGTTAATATATAGATATATGACACATGTACAGATAAAGTAGAGATCACAAGGTAACAATCATGGTGATAGTTTAATGTTTTTCACGGTTTAATAGACTAGAAAGGAGATCGTGCTCTGTCCAGAAGTGAGCTAGCTTAACCTCCTTCTCATTGTTTTCGGATCATTTCTGCAACATTGAATCACTTCTTAACAGTGGTCCTGCACGCACATAGTCATCCATCAAGACCATGGCATAGTAGCCATACATGTGCATGGTTTCGCCTTTCGGTTGTTATCGGCAATAGAAGCTAGTGTTAAATTTATAGTACAAATACGGGATGTTCTTACGATCGAACTTATGACACATAGGAAGAGCAGCATTGAGAACTTTTTTCATATCGGTTCACGGCTTCTTAGGGTCTCTCCTGGAATCAAATAAATACGCTCGGCCATCTTGGGACATCAGTGCATGCGATTACAATCCAGTGTTCATTGCTGCGCTAAACTATTGGACAATGCAACATTGATGAGATTGACATCAAAGTAACCAGGTCTATATATATGTGCAAGGAAAAAGAAATGAACTTATGTTTCGATGTAAGGCACGACAAAGTTGTGCTTGTGTTGAGGACTATGAAGAATCACCTTGTGGAGGTAATTCGCCATGAGACATTGGCCTTTATTAGAATCCATATTGGTCCAATGCATGAGATATGAATCAAGGAAGCAAACCTCCTCATTCTGGAGTAATGAATTTGTAGCATGTCAGAGCGACCAAAGCCTCATTAAAGAAGGCTTGATTACGTCCACGTAGAAAATATTGTCGTTGACCACACTATCAAATCTAAGATATATTTTATTAGCAGGGTACTCGTCGACAAATTCAAGGCCCTCTATGTTGTAAATATGCCCTAGAGGCAATAATAAATAGTTGTTATTATATTTCCTTGTTCAAGATAATCGTTTATTACCCATGCTAGAACTGTATTGAATGGAAACTCGGACACATGTGTGGATACATAGACAACACATTGTCCCTAGTAGAGCTCTAGTTGACTAGCTTGTTGTTCAAAGATGGTCAAGGTTTCCTGACCATAGACAAGTGTTGTCACTTGATAAACGGGACCACATCATTAGGAGAATGATATGATGGACAAGATTCAAACTGTGAATATAGCATGTGATCGTGTCATTTTATTCCTACTGTTTTCGACATGTCAAGTATATATTCCTATGACCATGAGATCATGTAACTCACTGACACCGGAGGAATACCTTGTGTGTAATCAAACGTCGCAACGTAACTGGGTGACTATAAAGGTGCTCTACAGGTATATCCAAAGGTGTTCGTTGAGTTAGCATGGATCAAGACTGGGATTTGTCACTCCGTATGATGGAGAACTATCTCGGAGCCCACTCAGTAATACAACATCACATCAAGTCTTGCAAGCATTGTGACTAAAGAGTTAGCCACGGGATTTTGTACTATGGAACGAGTAAAGAGACTTGCCAGTAACGAGATTCAAATTGGTATAGAGATACCGACAATCGAATCTCGGGCAAGTAACATACCGAAGGACAAAGGGAATGTTATACGTGATTAACTGAATCCTTGACATACAGGTTCAACCAATTAAAGATCTTTCTATGTAGGATCCAATATGGACATCCAGGTCCCGCTATTGGGTATTGACCGGAGAGTGTCTCGGTCATGTCTACATAGTTCTCGAACCCGCAGGGTCTGCGCACTTAAGGTTCAGTAACGGTTCGCTATAGTTGAATTATTGATGTTGGTAAACAAAAGTTGTTCGGGGTCCCAGATGAGATCCTGGACGTCATGAGGGTTTTCAGAATGGTCTGGAGATGAAGATTGATATATAGGAAGTATCCATTTGGCTTCCGGGAGGATTTCGGGCATTACCGGTAAAGTACCAGGAGTGACGAATGGGCTTCGGAATTCCACCCGGAGGGGACCAAACAGGCCAAAGGGTGGCGCACCAGCCCCGGGTGTGCTAGTGGCCAGCCAAAGAGGGCCTATTCGGCCGAAGTGGAGAAGGAAAGAGAGGCGGGGCCAAACCGAATTGGAGAGGAGTTCTCCTCCTCCAAACCGTATTGGAGGAGGAGGACTCCCTCCTCCTTGCGCCGGCCGACCCCTAGGGCAAGTCCCTAGTGTTCGAAATATGCCCTAGAGGCAATGATAAAATAGTATTATTATATTTCCTGTTACAAGATAATCGTTTATTATCCATGCTATAATTGTATTGAATGAAAACATAGATACATGTGTGTATACACAGACAAAACAATGTCCCTAGCAAGCCTCTAGTTGGCTAGCCGGCTGATCAATGATAGCCAAGGTTTTCTGACTATATGCAAGTGTTGTCACTTGATAACTGGATCACATCATTAGGAGAACCATGTGATGGACTAGACCCAAACTGTGAACGTAGCATGTTGATCGTGTCATTTTGTTGCTATTGTTTTCTGCGTGTCAAGTATTTATTCCTATGACCATGAGATCATATAACTCACTGGCACCTGAGGAATACATTATGTGTATCAAACGTCGCAACGTAACTGAGTGACTATAAAGGTGATCTACAGGTATCTCCGAAGGTGTCCGTTGAGTTAGTATGGATCAAGACTGTGATTTGTCACTCCGTGTAACGGAGAGGTATCTCGGAGGCCACTCGGTAATACAACACAACACACAAGCCTTGCAAGCAATGTGACTAAGTGTAAGTCACGGGATCTTGTATTACAGAACGAGTAAAGAGACTTGCCAGTAACGAGATTGAAATAGGTAAGCGGATACCGACGATCGAATCTCGGGAAAGTAACATGCCGAAGGACAAAGGGAATGACATACGAGATTATATGAATCCTTGGCACTAAGGTTCAACCGATAAGATCTTCAGAGAATATATAGGATCCAATATGGGCATCCAGGTCCCGCTATTGAATATTGACCGAGGAGTGTCTCGGGTCATGTCTACATAGTTCTCGAACCCGCAGGGTCTGCACACTTAAGGATCGATGATGTTTTAGTATAGTTGAGTTATATGTGTGGTTACCGAATGTTGTTCGGAGTCCCGGATGAGATCACGAACGTCACGAGGGTTTCCGAAATGGTCCGGAAACGAAGATTGATATATAGGATGGTTTCATTTGGTCACCGGAAAGTTTCGGGCATTAACGGCAGTGTACCGGGAGTGACGAATGGGCTCTGGGTGTTTACCGGGAAGGGCCCACCCGCCCGGGAGTGATTCCATGGCCTTAGGGTGGCGCATCATGTCCTTAGTGGGCTGGTGGAGTCAGCCCAAGAGGGCTATGGCGCCACTAGCAAAAATACCAAAGGAAAGAAAAAAAAAAGAGGGAGGTGGGAAGGAAGAGGAGGACTCCTCCTTTCCAAACCAAATTGGAGGAGGAATCCTCCTCCACCCTTCGGTCGGCGCACCCTGCATTTGAACTCCAAGTGTTTCACCTCTGAGGTATGCATTGTCATATTTGTGCCTCTTAGAAATACTCGGATCGCTAGCCATCGGGGTGGAGCTCGAAAGTCGTGCTGGTGGTGGCGATAAGATGCCTCCTCCGGTGTTGGTGGAGGAGGACATGCGCGCCCGTGGAAGCGCGAGGAGGGGCCGGGAGCGATGGGCGACAAGGGCACGCGCGGCGGCAAGGGGCAACACGATGACGAGTGGCGCGCGGCGGCTAGGAGCGACGACAGTGGGGGGAGAGACGGCTAGCGCGGGGAGAACGGTTTTGTGTGAGAATTGAACCGCCAGCTTAGTGGAAATAGGAATGGTGGGCATCGTATAAGTTATTTACGTGTTAGTTGGTTTGGTGTGCGGGGACACAATAAAGTGTGTTTTTATCATATATGCTACTCCTACCAACAGACTTTAGAGAATCATGATTAGCGATGAATCTGTCAATTTATAATAAGAGATTAGAGGAAGAATAGACCAACCATGAAAATAAGGAAAGTGATTGGTGAGAGAATATTTGTTATGACCTATCCGTAGCGAATCGTTCGTGGGTGTATTTGGATGGATCTTTTTGACCGTTTGATTGAAGGACATTTTTAATTAATACAAATATTGGAGAAAATTACTTACGTTGTTGGATTTGTGTGCTATGATGGTGTTAAACGTGTCATGGACAACACTTTTGTTTTGTCAACCAAGGCCACACCACCTAAGTACTTACCAAGGGGCCCATTGATCGAGAGATCCTACCACGAAGCTCGGGTCAATGACCCAATTAATTGTGTATCCAATTAAAATTAGGGACCTCGGTTGAAGGGGAAAACTCTAAAATTAGAAAGCATAGTGTATTACAAAATAAATGAGAGAGCTCCATGTGAAATTGTTGACTCGGTCAAAATTGAATGACCCAATTTCAACTTAAGGGCCTTAATCGTTTGTGAGACTTTAAAAACTTAAAAGCTTAGTGTTGTAGGGGATTGGTGTCCTAAATTTAATTTAATTAAGGTTGCTGGTGCACAAGGACACATGGCACTCATTTGTTCGCCCTGCACAATAATTCCTACTAGAAACCCGGAAGTGAGCCGAACCCTACGCCCTCTGACAGACAATTATAGTGCACATGTAGACGCATTGGACACCGACGAGGCAGCAGCCTAGGGAAGATATATCTATGCTCCATAAAAGGCAACGAAGAGCATCTACATCAATATACATGTCCATGAAATGTGGTCTTGCAAATATGTCATATTCCAAATATATAATTATGCCCAACTTTTCTATCGTCTAAGCTCATACAAAAGAATACATCAAAGCCAGTTTAATCTAGGGTTAGGAGGTAACGGAAATAAAACTACATGTGCTGTTTGGCCTACAAGTTGTCCTTTTTTGGAGTTAAGCGCTCAAAAAATGATTTTCAGTGGAGAATAATATTGTCATCACCGAGCTAGAAAATATTTCTGTGCTCACTAGCAACGTGCCCATGAAAGTTTTAGACCAAGATCTACTTCAAATGTATCTCCTGCCTCCAGGACTGGCAGCGCGTCCTGGCCTTAAGTGCCATAGCCAGTCCTCGCTGCACATCGCCGCAATATTTTATATTTTGCGAAAGATACTGGTATTTTATTCCTCTGAAATAATGTTACAGTCTGTAAATATAATATTTTGCACACTATTTGAAAACTGATGCAACCAACAAGCTGTGTTACCTTCAGATCTTTGTAAATTAGCTAGACTAAGAGCAACTCTATTTTGATTACGAGCAATTTACAACAGAATAAACCCACGCGGCTCCAATAGCTTCTTCATCTCTGCCATCAAGTTTCCATATGCAGAACGGTCGAGTGAACCATCAGTTAGGGCGGCAATTACATTCAAAGGCTTCTCCTTGGGTCATTGTACGACGGTCTACCCCACCTCAACTGTGCACATCCAAAGGACCACTGATGTTGGGATTAACCATGATGTGGTGGCCATATCTGGAACTAGTGAAGTTTTTGTCAATTTTATGAACTTTTTCCAAATTTATGGATCTTTTTCCATTTTTTATGAAAAAAAAATCAAATTCGTGAACCATTTTCAACCCGCGATCTTTTTCCATTTTTTATGAAAAAAAAATCAAATTTATGACAAATTGAAGGCACGATGCCACGTGGTTTTGCCTTTCAATAAGTTTGCATTTTTTGAAGTTTTCTCGGTCAAAAAAAATTGTTGGATGCTTGGCAACTTGCACATGGTATCTTAAATCATTCAAACTTGATATGGATGTGCCTGGCATGTCCACCTGCTTGAAGAAGTTGAATTCATATTAAGCATGTCCAAAAATAGACCATGTTGAATTGACGGTGTTCAGATAGGCTACAAGGCATTGTTTGAGAGAACATTGTTTCTCGACAACTTTGGAATGAACCTAATTTTTTTCATGGCCTTGTATGACAAATTCAAGACACCATGGTAAGTTGGTTGGATATTCAACAAGGTTTGCATTTTTTTGGAGTTTTCTGGTTGGAAAGAGGATGATAAATGGACGAACATGTCACAATGTGAAAATGGTGTCGGAAGTCGTTCATATCTGGCATGTATTCCTCATATATCTGTGCCGGTATGCTGCAATAAGTAGAGACCAATTATCCATAGTCCAAAAACATCGTTGGTAACTTTCTGAAAAAGTTGTCAACATTTTTTGAAACACCAACATTTTATTATAGTTGTGAACAAACAATTCAAAGATGGTAACATTTCTAAAAATTGCCAACAATACTTAAAAACAAAACAATCAAACAATATTTGAAATTTTGATCATATTTTAAAAAATATAATGAATTTTTAAAACGAGATAAATTAATTAACGAAAAAAACAAGAAAATGGAAAAATAAACGCTTAGGCCTAGGCCTAATTAGGTGACAGCATTGTTACCCTTCGTGGGTTGAAGTCTCCACTAACATGGACGTACGATAGCGTCACCTATTGAAACCATGCCAAAAATCTCCGTGTCTACTTCTTCGCGTTTGATCTTCCTCACCTCTACTCCTTTACATGTGCAAAGTCTTTACTTTTCCGCTGCCATATATGTTGACTAGCATGTGTATGGTGCACTAGACTTGTTAGTATTGCTGAAATCCTGCCCTCTGTCAAAATTGCCAAGGCTAAGGTTTTTATCGTGACAAGTAGTCTATTGACCCCCACCCCCCTCTAGACACGTCTTTTATCGATCCCTCATGATCCTCTAACATGCGATCGAACTTCAACTTCTCCCTTTCACTTTCGCATTCTCTCTGTGCATCAACAATGACCCACCGAAGATCATCATCAGCGGGCACATCTGGTGCCTCTTGATCTTCAGCTTCCCCCGCTGCAGTATCACCGTATTCACGGAACATAGGATCCGGATAGTTCTCATCATCCTCTTCTTCTCCATTATTTTTTATCATAACCCCTCTTTGTCCGTGCTTGGTCCAAACATTATAGTGTGGCATTAAACCCTTCTCAAACAGGTGCAAGTGAAGGGTTTTTGAGGAAGAGTAATCCTTCGTATTCCCACAGACATTACATGGACAATACATAAAACCATTCTGCTTGTTTTCCTCAGCCACTTCGAAAAAATTATGTAGGTCGTCAATATAGTCGGAGGTGCGTCGGTCACCGTACATCCATTGCCGGTTCATCTGCGTGTATATAAACAACATACATATCAAATTGTGTACCTAAATCAAATAAACTCACACATGCACTTCTCCACTAAAACCCGCAAACGCACTACTTCTAGAGCATTTGAAATGAGGTAAACTAGTAGTGAGAGATAAGGATGAAGTTGCCAACTTTTTTAGAACACTTGGATAGTTGGTGCACCGCCAAACCTAGACAAATCTTGGAGGAAATGAAGCTTGGAGGTCGAGCTTGGAGAGGAAACAAAGCTTAAGTGTGGCTCGGGCATTTCATCAAATACCTCATGTGCGTAGAAGAGGTGAGAACAAAATAGCACGCACCTGCACACGTTGGCTGGCCAAAAATGAGAGGAGTGAGTGGGAAGGGACGAGCATATAGATAGCTAACCTTTTAGTCTTGGTTGGTGCCTAGGACCAGGACTGAAGACAGACATTTAGTCCCGGTTCCACGCACGAACCGGGACTAAAGGGGTTGCGCCAGGAGCCAGGCCCATCAGTCCTAGTTGGTGGTGGAAACCGGGACTAAAGGTCCTAGACGAATCAGGACTGGTGTCCGCCGAGACTCGACCGACGTCCTGGCCACTCGAATCGGGATTGATGTCCGCATTAGTCCCGGTTCGTAAGTCGGTCGGGACTAATGCTCTTATCTGACCAGAACCATAGCCTTGTTTTCTACTAATGCTTCCACCCTAATCCTACCCAATCCTACACCGCCGCCACCACATAGACTGAGAGACCAACCACCATGGTTGCCACATACCCCTCAAAAGACTTCATGCCATCGATTGTAGTCGCGATGCTGCTTTATCACCCTTGTCATTCTCATAAATGATAAATTAGGCGCTCATGGACGCACGTTTGAGCGCACTTGGGCGCTGCGCGAAGTAAAAACGCCTTGCTTTGGCCCTAGGCGACTGGCAAGATATTTTGACGCCGTCATGCGGAAGGAGAGGCAACAGAAGGGAAATGTCCACAACTATAAGAACGCCCATAAATTCATCAACAAATAAGGACGTACATGTTTTTCTTTCTCACCAAAGTTTGTCGTACTTCCACAATAACCACCTCGCAAATGAGTGGAGCAAGTATAAGGGAAGCCACGCGCCGACATATTCTGCTCGCAGTTTGCATGCAGTCTTTTCACTTCAGCGGAATCGACCTTCTACTTTTGTGTTAATTGTGCGAAACAAACATATTCAAGACTAGATTTGTAGAAAACACTATTTTCATAATTTTGGCAGAAAACACCATATATACAGTAACTATTTGCATAAACCACTAATCGACGGCTTAGGGTGTTTTGTTGACGTTTTTGACAGGTGGGACCAGGCTGCTAGAGCCAACTTGGCAAAAAATGTCACATAGACATGTCTGACTGGCCGACTCTTCTCCTATATCTCTTTCTCCTCTTGCAAAAACAAATTGCAAGCTGCCGCGCCACCAGCCTGCGAGGAGGAATGGTTGGGCCTCCCATCGGTGTACATCACGCTGGCAAGCACCGCTCAACCTGCTCTCTACGGCTCTACCCCCGCACTAGGGTGTTTCGGGGCTCGACCACCCGCGTTGCCTTCAAAACATGTTCATTTCTTTAAATTTTACTCTGTTTTTAGAAACATGTTCACAATTTCAAAAAATGGAATTTAACAATATGTTCATATATTTGATAAAAACAGCATGTATTAAAATTAATTCAAGTTTTTCACCTTTTTAAAAAAATGTTCACAATTCCACACAATTGTTAAAAATACCTTATTTAAAATGTTTCTTTATGTTTTCCAAAACAATCGCTATTTGAAAATTTATTGTATAATTAAAATATATGGTTTCACAATTCAGAGACAAAAAGATCAATTTTTCAGAAAATTGCCACATTTTATTAAAAAAACACTGTTGATGTTTTGAAAACAAATGCAAAAAAATTCGATTTTTTCTCTAAATTTAGAAAAAGTCCGCCTCTTTGGAAGTAATCGTTCATAATTTTTATAAAAATGGCGTTTGAAAATTTTGTTCAAATTTATATAATTTTTTCACAATTAAAAAATATCTTCATTTGAAAATAGATTCGTAATTCTAAGAATGTTCACATTTTTGAAATATTTTATTAACTTTCAAAAAGAAGCATGTTTAAAAATACAGTATTTTAAAAATATACAAAATAAAATACGACCAATGTTCATGGGCGCCCAGCAGGAGCTCTCACAAACATGCTATACGTCGGGCCATTTTTCTTGCCTCAGTTTAGCGAAAGCTCCTCAAATAAACGCACCCAGTAGGAGTTCTCAATAACACACTATGTACCGGGACATTTCGCGCCTTTAATGAAATATCCTCAAATCGACGCTAACGGGCGCCAAGCAGGAGGTCCACCAACTGCGACACCGTAGTGAGCCTCACCTCAATGGAACTCGTTAGTGGTCCGGTCCAATGCATTATTATGGCCTGCAGCTAGTACGGTGTCTTCATTCATATAGGGGAGAGACTTGTTGAGACAAGGTCTCATTCGGAGGATAGGTAATGGCCAAAGCACGAACATATGGAGTGACAACTGGATACCTGAAGAGACTACGCTGAGGCATATCACCTCCCTTCTACCAAATCCGCCGCAGCTGGTCTCTGAGTTACTGATTCCGGCAACAGTGAATTGGGATGAAAATCTGGTACGTGCATACGATCTTTCTACCCATTGATGCCAATGCAATACTAAAGATCCCCACATGTACGAGCAATATGGAGGATTTCTGGGCGTGGTCACCAGAGAAGAAGGGTATGTTTACTGTCTCTTCGGCGTATAATTTCTTGCTGAAAACCAAGTTGCAGCGAGAGGAATGGTTGCAGGGAAGGAGTGGATCATCTTACAATCAGCGCGATGAAAATTCTTGATCATCTCTTTGGAAGTTGAAGGTCCCATCAAAGATCAAAATATTTTTATGGCGTCTCACTCACCATTCACTACCTACTACCGATGTGCTGAAACATCGGAATATGTTTGTGGTGGATGCACGCATGCCCTCTTTGCGGTTGTCAGGACTCGTGCCGACATGCTTTGGTGTCATGCAACCTGTCTTGATGCATTTGGGCGTTCTCGGAAGATGAGTCGGTATCACAGATGTCAGAGAACAGCGAACCCAACGCAAGGCTTTGTCTATTCGAGCTTGCTGACACATTAGATCATGCAAACTTCACAAGGCTGGCGGTAACCCTTTGGGCTATTTGGTATGCGAGGAGGAAAAGCAGTCTATGAATCCATCTTCTAGGGTCTGCAGCAAACAGCCTCCTTCGTGAATAATTTCATAGCGGAGATGGGGCAGGCGTCAGCTCATAATGTTACTACTGCACGGGGGGAGCTGTACCAACTCAACCACAGCGGTGGTTACCCCCTCCAGATGGTTGCATGAAGATGAATGTTGATGGAGCGATAGCATGATCGCACTATGGGGGGGAGTAGCAGCGGTTTGCAGAGATCGGACGGGATTTTACTTGGGGTCCTCGGCGATTGTCTTCCCACATGTTAATGATCCACAGATTTTGGAGACATATGCTTGTCGAGAAGCTCTTTATCTCGCTGAGGATTTGGGAGTACAACACATTCACATCGCCTCGGATTGCGCTGGGGTGGTGAATGATATCACAAAGGGGACAGGTGGTCCGAATGGAGCTATAGTACATGAAATCATGAATTATTGTAATAGGTTTAGCTCAGTCTCTTTTAAACATGAACGTCGGAACTTTAATTTCGAGCATCACAATCTCGCAAAGTTTGCGTGTAACCTAGGAATAGGTAGACATGTGTCGTTAGGCAACCCTCATGATCCAAACCTTGTACGTATGATCGTGGCTTTTGATGAATAAAGAGGGAGAGATTTCTGAAAAAAATCATTATTCAATTTTTATTGTGGTTTATTATTCATTATTTATTTATTTTTTTATATATTTTCTTACTACTCTAAAGTCATGAATTAAAAAAATACATAAATACTTAAAACTGTTCATCACACATATAAAAATGTCCGCCCAGTGTAAAAGAAATACACACAATATTTAAAGCATGTTCATAGCGTTCAAAAAATATTCGTGAGATTAAAAAATGTGCAGAAGTTTCAAAAATATGTTTTTATTTTATTTTTAAATGTGTTTTTAAAATGTAAAGAGAATATTTGGATAATATATAAAATATGTTTCATACAATTCGAAAAAATGTTCATGACATTTCATAGACGCATAATCATTTTTTGAAATTATGCTGACATTTTATTTACATTGTAAAATGCATAATCATTGATCTCGTGGTAATCCATAAAGTATTATGTCGATGTTTGATAACTCACCTCTTGAAGCGTATTTGTGTGCATTTGTAGCTAATAATGAGACGCATCATTAGCTCGTTTTTTCTGCCGACAAGAACTATTACTTAACCCTCTTCACCGCCACTTCTTGTCAGTAAAAGTGCTGAAATACAATACTCTACAAGTATTAAACAAGAAATTAGCATCTAGAATCATGTCAACCGATTCCTCTTAAACTTCCTGGTGACCTAAGTAATCTCACAACAATTTGAATGTTTACCTTTCTCCACTCCACAAACACCTTTGGGTCTTCCAGTAGAACCGTACATGAACAACATGTAGTAGAGCTCCCACAACCTCTCATGCTCTCCCGAGGCGCAGTCGAATGCATGCTAGATACAACATGGCTCCTTCTCCACCGCTGCCATTCTGCCGGCACAAGCTTCTGGATCAATGAGTACCGTTGGAGAAGGAAAGGAAACCAAAACCCAAAGCCAAAGCAGAGCCACGAAGTTGCCTCCGTGGCACGGAGAATACGCCTTTGAGTTGGGTTTGCGTGCCACGCAGAAACGTTTTCCCTAGTGCAGCAGTGCAGGGAGACGTGCAAACCTTCATTTGCATCATTGCATGGTTCGAGTCAAAATTGGAACACACTTTGCACTATATTTCTTAGTGATGCTATCTAATCATGTATACTACTTAGTAAAAGAAGAATGTCTAATAAAAAGGTAAAAGAAGATGGTCCCTTCCACATTCATGTTTGAACCATTTAACATGATGTTACAGTAATATCGACCAATCTTGGAAGCCCCAACATGCTCAACCGTCAACCCGCCAAAGAGCATGATGTCAAAGGACGCCCAAATGGTACGGGCAACAATGTATAGCACCTCAACCTGTTGTGCTATCCCTTTTCCTGCTCCTTCCCCTCTAACTCGGCCCACCCCCTCTTGATCAAGGAGACTTCACCCTTGCTCGATGCCAAATATGCGGCATTGATCTCGTCCAAGAAATTTAGGAGGCCACCCTTGTTCCACCCAGAGAAGCTCTTCTACAACATGCCGTTTGTGAGCATACCGACAAACAAGACAGTGTGGTATGCCACACCAATCAGTTGCATGTCACCATATGGAACACCTTTGTGGACCATCTTGAATATTCTTTTAGACTCGTCTTTCTATAACTAACTCAATGCATGTTCCACACAGAAATGTTCCTCCTTTTCCTCGTGTCTCCTATTCCGTGATATATTTCCATATTCTATTTATGTTCATCTCCTATCACTCAAGATTAGCTTCTCTTTTTTCTTCAGTTTCCTCACATTTGAGTGTGATGAACAAGTGCTCCAACTAGTAGAAGTGGATGATACTCCTTGACTCATGATGGGGAGGTATATATGCACACATGACATTCATGGTTGGAAGTTGTTGGCGCGGTACATTTTTGCATTGATACCATGTAAAAGTCTAGTTGATATGTATCCTTCTTCTTTCAAGTTCAACATGATAACGTAGGTGTGAAGCAAAGCAAAAGTAAAGATAGTAGTGCATCCATTGTGGTTGTCTTGTCACTTTTTTAAAGTTGGTTGATCTGCATGTGATGACTAGTTTTTTTTTCTTTGAGAGCTCATATCTAGAATGTGGCATTGTGTTGCTCCGAAACTGGAGTTACTGTCTTGAGGTTTTATCCTCTCTTTTCGCATAAGGCGATGCAATTTATATTCAATACTATTAAATTAGGCATTAATTTCATAATTTTTGCGAGACTTCAAACCGCATAAGAACAGTATGGTCATTTGACCATAAGGTATACACACCATCGTACGTGGCACGTACGAGCTATATATATGTCCACAGCCGAACCGTCCGTCCATCACACTCTCTGTCATGGGCCTGGCCCAAATTTCTTTTTGAGATCAAAAAATAGGTGCGCGGGGTGGAATCCAAATTCCCAAGCTCTCGATTTACTTACACATGTTAAAACTAACTGGGTTAGCTCACTTCTTGTGCCTAGTTACTTATTTTATTCTTCTTGTTGTGCATCTTCTCGGTCTAGTTTCTTCTTCTTCTTGGTTTTGTTTGGCCCTTTTTTGGATTTATTCGTTTTTTACTTTTTATTTCGTTGCACACACCCCCACTGACCTGGGCTAGCCCAATTTCTTTTTCCTTTTTGCAACCTACAAAAAAGAAGCATGTTATGTTAATCACCTCGAATACCTCACCTCCTATGTCTAATTTCTTCTTTTTTCATCTTTAATAGTGCGTCCAATATAACCCTAAAAATAAAGACCCTAATTTTTCTTTTCTATCTGGCTGTTCCGGCCGGGTTTTTCTCAGGATTTTACTCGGACTTTTAATTTTAATTTATCTGTTCATACTCCTATTTTTGTATTTTCCATGGATTTTCAAATGCATGAATTTTCTGGAAATTTGAACTTTTCCACATTCGCGATATTTTCTTCAATTTGTGAATCTTTTTCAACTTCACAAAAATTTAAATCACACGAATTTCTTTTCATTTTTCGGCTAACACTCTAGTGAACGTCTTTAAAATCCACTAACATTTTCATTTTATTTGCAACATTTTCATTTTTTAAATTCATGAATATTTATTTAGACTAACAAAAAAATCCATAAAACTTGCGCCTTTTTTTCCTGTTTGTACTTTGTTTATTTTTCATTTTTTATATTTGTTCTTTTTATTTTCCAAAACATTCTCATGCTTTTAGAAAAAATGAACGTTTCAAAAAATGATTTTATTTAAAGAATATTTGAAAAATAAGTATATATATTTTAATAAAATTTATATAAATTCCAAACAATATTTTGTTTCTTCAAAAAATTCTACAAATATTCGTGTCTTATAAAAAAAATGAAAATAAAAATCACAAAAACAAATTGCAAAACACGTTCAAATTCGGAATTCTATAAAAAAGAAAATAATGAACAAAAATTAAACCAATTTTCTTTGAATTTGCGATTATTTTTGTATTTGTGTGGAGTACATTTGAAAAGAGGGACATTTTTTAAGTTCCAAACAAATGTTGAAAGCACAAACATTATTTGAAACTCCCCGGACATTTTTTGAATTTGTGTGAGGATAGAGAAATCGGGGACATTTCTTCAGTTTTTGAAACTCTCCTATTTTAACTCTATTATTCTTTCCTAAAACTGTTCGAAATTTCAAAAATTTGTAATAATTTATTAAGTAAGTGCTTTTAGTTAATATTTTAAATTATGTCTCATTTAGATATTTACTAAATGCTTTATAAAACGTGCTTACTATTTAACTAACTGGGCAATCTGGTTTTCGCTTTGTTTTTCTTAATTATCCAAGCGATTCCTTTCTTCTTAATGAATGAAGGAATCCTGCAATTTGGAGGAAAAAGAAGAAAGAAAATCAAAACATGATGGACAAGTAGCAAACCCACCTTTGTAGCTTCTCCGGTATGAAAAATACGCCTTCGAGCGGAGCCCATCTGCATAGATTCACAATGGGCAAGAGTTTTTTTCTTTTCTCAAACGAGTCTTCGAACGATGCACTCTTTTTGACCTGATATATCTACTTCAATTATTAGAGATGGAAATCATTTAAAATTAGATGAATTTGATTGCGCAAAGTACATACACTAATGTTATGTAGAAATTGATCAATTTCTTATTCCCAACCCATGATTTTACTCCCGTCACAATTTTATTTACTTCCGTTCACAATTGAATTGATGTAACACGAGAATGGTGGTGTGACTGATCCAACAAAAAAAGGGGCTGCGTATGCATTTGTCCATTGAATTATTATTTTATGTTTAGGCTTTGTCTTAAACGCCGTATATTAGGGTCCAATTAATTGAAAATGATAGAAGAGAGTTACCCGGTTAATTAATGTAAATCTGGACGAAAATTGTTGCAACACACCCCAAGATGGCACTAGGCGAGCCGACAACTCAGTCACCCAAGTAACCCAAAGCCGAAACCCTACAACCAAAACCGAAGCCGTCGCTCCGGTATACATGCTGACCCCGAGGCCGTGCACCAGGTAAGTGTAACACCCCAAATATTTAACCAAGATTTTATATATTAAAATTTGGCCATGTTCATTCATTTTTTTATTTCTGAGTTTTCTGTTGATTTCAGACCCACTTCTTTTCTCTGAATTATAAAATTTCTTTCCCCGAGTAGCAGTTTTTGAAAAATATGGTGAGACTTGAGTGCTTGCATCAAAACATTTCCTTGCATTTGAAAAATCTAGTGGAGATTTTTTTCTAAAAAGATCCAGGTTTCATTTATTCAAAAATGGTTTTCGATCCCTTTAAAGACCTCATTTGCACTGCAACCATTGGATAACTTTATTTAAAATTTCTACAAAAACTTGTAGGTGGCATATGATATCACTAGATCACTTTCATGCAAAAATCCAATTATGTGTTTTGGAAAAATTTAGCAAAACAATCCCTTTTCTATTCTGGTCCACTTGGTGTTTTGAACTACAACCACTTGATCTACTATTTCAAAAATTCTACAAAAAATTGGGAGATGTGAAGGAAGGTATGTAGATCACTTTTATGAAGAAAAAAAATCACTTTGGTCTTTTCAAAATTTTGAGCACCCCAACCCCTTTTCTTTTCTGGACCAGTTTTGCAGTTTGTACTTCAACCATGTTTTATTTTGCCCCAACTCCCTTTGAGATTTTTACTGTTGATAGTAGGACCTACCAAAACTTAAGTACAAGAGATTAACTCCAGTGACATAGTTTAAGCCCCTGCTTTAACCTCGTGAATTTTCTACCCAAAAAATGTTTTTTCTCAAATTAATGCAATAACAAGTTTCTGCTTTTCAAAAACTAACTTTTCCATTACCCTGTGCATATGAAGATACCTTGGACTGGAAATTTTGGTGACCAGAAAAGCCATCTAGATGCCCATGGCATTCTGTCGAGTACCTTGTGTGCGTGGCCAGAATTGACGTGGTTTCTGGTTTGCATGATGGATTCCATTTTTGTGCCAAACCAGCATGTCTAGAAGAGCCTTGGTGACCACCCTAGCCACCCTGTTTAGTTGCACCTCAAACCAAGCCTTCTAGCTTGTCGTGGCATTTGGTCGAACAGTTGGCGTGTGTGCTCTGGGCGCGAGCAGACCGCGTGTATTACAGCCGCAATGCCCGAGCCGCCGCGTCCACCTACCCCGCCCTTGCTCGCTTGTAAGGACACGCCTCGGTCCATCCAGCACCGCAGAGACGCTCCGGCCGCCCCCTGGTGCCTCGCAGCGCCGCCGTCAGACTCTCCTTGGCAGCACGCCGGCGGCCGCAGCAAGTCCCTTCCATGGCAGCACCGCCCAAGCCACAGTCGCGCGCCAGCTGCCCCCTGGAATAGCTCGAGCTCATCCACGAGCTCGTCTGCTAGTGCCTGGTCCTCGCCAGCCGACCGCCACATCGCCCCCTATAGCAGTCGTCGTTCTTATCCTCGGCTACCGCGGAAACGACCCCGACGCGCTATCAATAGGGCGCCCCGAGCTCTCAGCCGGAGCATGATCCCTCTACTGTCCCGCAAGAACCCTCAGTTTGAGCCAATTGAGACCGAGAGGGTCATCCTCTTCGTCTCCGGTAGCAATGGCTGTCGTCGCCATTCGGTCAAATTCGACCTGACCAGTGCCTATCCCCTCCCTTGCTCGCTCCTGGAGTTCCCCTGGATCCATCCCTAAGGCAAACTTTAGCCAGAGGAGCACCAGAGAGAGATGCCCAAATTTTGGTCCCGCCGGAGCTTTTCGGGTGAGCTCGTCCTCGGCGGCTCTGCCCACTATGGCGACCTGGAAGCCCCTCCCGAGGACCGCCGTGACCTCCTGAGCACCCTCAGGTGCTTGCCACCTCGCGTGAAGCCCCCCTTGCCGGCATTGGTCGCAGTTGCTCCGTCCCGGTTCTGTCGCGGGATGAGGAAGGAGGAGACCGGTCAAACCTGACCAGTGGACCAAGAGGGCCCACTGTCAGTGACTCGTGAGTCACGCATGCGCTGGATAAGTGGACGCGCATCCCGTGAAGTATGTTTCCACCTCACGCTGGCCTATTTCCCTCCGAATCGTTTTCCCTTTTCTGATTTATTTTAAAACAGAACTTTGACCAATCTTTGACTCGCTCTAATTTCTAAAATAAAACTCTGAATGAGTGGATTCTTTCTCTTACCTCTTTCAAATTTTATCTAGTTTATTTTAGTATTTATTTGAAAATTTTCTAAGACAGTTTTTGTTTACTGTTTTCAAATTATGTGTTGATTAGAATATTTTCAAAAGTAGGATATGGAGAGAGAAGTAAAAAACTTTCGAAAGTTTTGGAGTGCACCCTACCTCTCTACACTTGGAAGGCAAGCATCGTGAACTTGGATGTACTATGGTTGTGTGTGAATTGTTGTGATGTTAGAACAAGTATCATGCACATGAGTACATGGTGAGAAATTATTTTTGTTGCATATTGAGATGCATGTGATAGTAGTCACTCCGTTCTGCCACACATGCCTACCAGATGGGATCTGAAATGAGTCGGTGTCCCGGAAAGACACGACCTTGCGGACTGACATCTCGTGGGACGAGGATGGTCGGCGAGGCATGTTGGGGTATAAAAGGTGGTGATTATGTGTGGAATCGTGAAACATTTTTGTCGTGCTAATCATGCAGGGAATAACTTAAACCTCCTAAGTCAATCGTAGATCGAGTCTTGTCAGTGTGTCACCTTACCATTTCTTGCTACCACGGGTCTTCCTCAAAGGGAATACGGTTCAGTAAGTCGTAACCCTATTATCAGGTACACACCAAGTAGAGGGGCCGGAATGAAGGTCTTCGAGGCACTGGAATAAAGTCAGTCATCCAGTCAGGGGGCATGTGTGTTTCCGGTCTGGAACCGGTAGGGAAGAGCTCTTTCCTTATAGCGCGCGGTATAAATTCGATCTCATACTAGTCGAGGTTGTAGCCTTCCAGTCTTATGGTTTTTCCCTGACAGCGTAGTCCGAGTGATTCTGGTCTTCACGGAGAAAAAATGGGTGTGTGCTGATTTTGAGTGTTTACTTCTGAGATATCGTACACGAGATTAGACCGAGTGACTATTGAAATCCCTGGGCTGTGGGTAAAGAGTACACCATCTGCAGAGTCAAAACTATTCGAGTAGTCATGTCCACGGTCAACGACGACTGGTTGATAGATCAAGTGTCGGTCTGAGTGTAGGTCTTCGGAGAAATTAACTTAACCATGAGAAAATCGTAAAATATGATGGATGATCATAATTATTATTTTATCATGGACTAACCTTTATGATACATGAATGTTGAATATCCCTGGAATGGTTCTACTTCCTGGATATTCATTGTTATTATTTCATAAAACCTTTCATGTGGTGTCGCTCAGACGTCCGACTGTGACATGCATGTTATTATTTCTTATAAGCCCTTTATATGGTGCCGTTGAGACGCCAGAAAAGGCATGCTTCATATATTATCCTTTCGAGGCGTCCCTCAAGACAGCCGATCGGACTACTTTCTTGTTCTTGAAAATATTTGGGAGGACTACCGCCCGATGTTCCAATTAATATTCTTTCATTGTTTGCTTATTAAATTCTCAGTATGGTTAAAACATTTGTCTGCTTGCACTCAAGAAGTTTGATTATGACTAACGAAATATCATTGAATCATTTCAAGTGCATATTAACTACCACCTATTTTATGTCTGATTTCATGATGTTTGCGAGTATATTTAAAGTATTCATTGGCTTGTCCCTCGCTATTGTCTTGGTCAGAGAGGAGCACCCCCACGGTAGCCCCGGAACCTAGGCACCGAAGACAGCAGCCGTGTGAGATAGAAATTATCCAGATCAGTTGTTCCTGTGGGAAATGGAGTCCCATAGATGCTAGAGATCCCCGAACCGCTTCCGCCATCAACCAGTAGGAACTTTTTTTATGTACTCCATAGGCCATCTTGGTCTTGTACTTAAAATCTGTAATTTGCTTGGACATTTGTATCAAGGACTTGTGTACCAGCTAACAGTATTTCTGGGGCTGGTATGCACAAGGGTGATTTTGATGGGAATTTAAAATCCCAGAAAAACCGGCCCTGACAGTGAGCTGCCTGCTCTACCGTCCGAGCAACCGGAGTCAACACCTTACAACCATCTCTGGAGCAACTGCTCCGATATACAGACGGAAACCACACACGTCGACGTCAAGGCCGCGCACTAGGCGAACCACCAGCTTCGTCACAGAAGAAAACGGAGCCCACACCCAACAACCATATCCGAAGACGCCGCTTCGCCATCCACGCCGACCCTGAGGCTACGCACCAGGCTAACCGACGACACCGCCACCCATGTGACCTATGCCGACACCCTTCCATGACGACGGGATCTAGAGCCGCCGCTACGACTTCAAAGCCGGCCCCGAGGTCGCGCAACACCTGAGCCGATGGTTCTCAAGCCAATACGGCTCCAAAATGATGCCTTCAAAAAGGACCAAGACACCGAAGCGCCACCATCATCTCCTCCAGGAAGGAATTCGCTAGATACTTCATGATTTTTATTCATACTAGACTACAGGATGATGAAATCTGGCGAATAACAATGGTTTCCCTTCATGGTTGATTAATCACATGAAGTAGTGAAGAGAATACTAGACCTCCTTATCGAAATTAAATACAGGACATATGACATGTTATGGGTCACGCCTATCTTGAGATATGTCGAGGTGCCCCAGGAGAAGGACATGTAGCTATGGGCCTCATGGATCGTCTGTTAGCTTGGTGATACCTTTGTTGATTTCGCGTGAAGTTTGTTGAAACTTGGAACTCGGTTTGGGTCAAGCACACATTTTCTTTCTACCATAGGCACGATCTGCTGAATTACATACAGGCTAAGCCCATCGAAGGCAGTTAGGTGAAAGAAGAATGTCCTAGCTCATGATTTTACTTTGGTTCACGTTTGAACCATTCAATATAATGTTACTGTAGTTTGATCGGTATTGGAAGTCACAACACGGTCAACCTTCAATTCCCCATGGAATGTACAATCCATATACGAGTCAATGACTTGTCACATTGTTCATTCGCAGCTCCCTTTCTTCTGGTTTCATCCAACAAACATGTAGCCTTCATCTGGTCCATGCCAACTATATCAACAATTATCTCACCCAACAAGAGGAGTATTATTAACCCTCTTCACTGCCACTTCTTGACGGCACCCGAATCCAACCTTCTCCCCCTTCCGGTCTCTCGTTGAACAATCCATACATTTCTCCTTTTCTTTCAATTCCAGTCCCCATGATGTAGTATGCAGTATTAGAATCGACGAAAAAGGGTTTTCTCTCGTTTTATATTATAAAGAAACCGCAGCATACAACCAACAGTATGATAAATTAAAGCAGAAAAGAGAATAAGCCTGACTAGGGGCACGGCACAACAAACCCCAAAGAAGAAGCTACTAGACTAATCCGGCTTTGGAGGAGGGGGTGAGGGTGGTGGATCCATGGAAACGGCGCGTGAGCGGAGGCTGTTGGAAACGATGTCGATGAATTCATGTTGTCTTCGCTTGCTAAGCGGTCGCCATAGCTATAAGAAGCCACATAGTTTGTAAATGGCGGCAGTCGTGCGTTGAGGATCACATGCTCAATGACAAGTTTGTTCCGCGCACTCCAAAGCGTCCGTTCTAGGGCGCTAATAGCCACCCACATGGATGGGCGGGCCACAAAGAATAATTGAGGACCTCACTGAATAGGTTCGGAAGATTATCATGGGACCAGTGTCCACCCACAACATCCCGAAAGCATCCCCAAAGAAAAACCGCGGCAGGACACCGAAAAAAGATATGGTTAAAATCCCCAGGGATGTCGCAAAGTGGACATTGTCCGTTGGTGGGACCGTTTCGTCTAAGAACCGGTTGGTGTCATCGACCGGGACTAAAGGTCCTTCAGCCGGGCCCACCGCACGCTCGCAGCCATGTTGAGGGACTTTAGTCCCAGGCTGTGGCCAACAGGTTAGTCCCCACCTTTTAGTCCTGGTTGGTGACCCGGGACTATAGACCGTTGCCAACCAGGACTAAAGCTCCGTTCTCCACTAGTGCCTCTGTCCCCGAGGGGAGTCTGCCACGCGCCCATTGTCAAAAAAAATATGGATCTTCATTGGCACCTTAATCTCCCAAAGGAGGTTCAGCTCCCGCGGCCTAGGGGTGGTAAGCAAGGCCTAATAGAGAGACTTGGTGGAGAATGAGCCACTAGACTCAAGATGCCAATATGGCAGTATTAGCATCCCGAATTCACTCGTTAATTTAATTGGTGTAGTGTGCCCAATTCCAGTGTGATGCGATAATAAACATATGAGTTGCTAATCAGGTGAGGCTTTTCATATGAAAGTGATGCCAATTACTGTATATTTGTTTTCATTGCATTGAATGGAAGAAATTTCTGATTGCGGGAACATAATTAACTTAAAATGAAAGCTATCAATACATACCAAACAGGCCTAGAAACAATCACCGTAAACAGTACTGGTAAGCAGTACTGGAACAGAATGAATAATGTGTAGTTGTAATAGTGTTGAAATTAGAGCTACTCTTGTGGGGAGGGGGGGCACTTGACATCCCGAATTGCAACGAGGGCCAAATTTGGTTTTCATGAACCAAACATGGCTATGGATGCTAATGTATTAACAAGAAGATACAGACCAAGTTTCCATTAGGATTTTTACCAAAATTTCGCTAGGAACCTTCACCCACCCGTCCCCTGAACAACTCTCGGATCAGCATTGTATTTCCATTATTCATTTGACAGAAAGGGGTTAAGCCCGGTTCAAAACTTTTTACTGTTGGCCAAAGAGAAATTATAAAATTTTGCGACAATTTGGCAAGGAAAACATGGACAACAATTGGAATCAATCTAAGCTGGTCCAGGGCATTTTGTTTTCTCAAGCTACATGAACCCCAATAGGTCCATCACCATGATCAAGTTTAGAACCAAATGGTATCACAAATCAACCATGTGTTTTCCCTTTAGCTATATCTATCCGCAAATTTATCACTACACACCACAATGGTCCACTCTGAACAAGCTGTATGTATAAACGTTGGCTTAGCTAATACAACAAAGGCAGCAGCACTGTACAATTAGCAACAGCAAAACTATGCGCTCTCCTGTCTCTGGCCGGCGGCAGGATGTTGCTGCCAGTCTTGTTCGACGAGGCGGGAGGAGCTGAGCTCGGTGGTGCTGTAGAAGGACTCTTCCGGGCAGAAGCCCCCGTACTCCTTCTCGTCCTCCCACCGGAGCACCTCCCGGATGTACCGGAAGGCCTCGTCGATGGTGGGGCCGTCGCGGGCACGCGCCTGCCACACAAAGAGCTTCCGGTCGCCCGTGTGAGCCGCATACAGGTTCTTGAACTTCATCGCCACGTAGAAGAATGCCTGCTGCGCCATCGACTGGTTGTTGTGGGTGCGGAGCGGGTCAAAATCGCTGAACCACTCGCAGGCGGTGAGCGGGGCGCGCCCGATCTTCTCCTCGAAGAGGTCGAACTTGTTGAGCACCAGGACGAATGGCGTGTCACGGAAAGACGGGTGCCTGGCCAAAGTATGTATAGATTGAGTAAGTTCTGATCTAGGAATTCAGCTTAGCTAACTCTAGGCAAGCTGTAAATATGTTCTCACTCTCTATATCATGAAAGACGAATAGGTAATGTGCAGTTTACCAGATTGTTAGCCCCTGCAGGACCATTTAGCAAATGCAACTGACAAGACTACTTTACCTGATTGTGGCCTCAAACAAGTCCCTGCTCTGAATCATCTTATTCTCGAGGCGTCTGCTGCTGCCACTAGCAGGGGCTCCCAGCTGGTCATAATCGCTGAGTGCTACGGAGAATATCACCGCGCGGACATCCTCAAACATTTCCACCCATTTGCAGCCCTCATTCAAGCCCTTGGCGTTTACTCTGATCAGCTGATATCTGAGAAGGGATAAAAGTAGATGAGAAAAATTAAGTTTTTTTCGCAATTTGTTTCTCATGAGGAAAGTGTCATCAACCCATGCAAATGCAAAAATCAGGAAATCTACATACTGCACTACTGATGAGGTAGGGAAATTTACAGTGGCTATGCGTTTTCACCACAATCAATAGATACATTCCACAATAACAACATCGATGTTAAAAAAAATGCAAGACGTTTTTGGGTATACGGCAAATAGAACGATTTAGATGCAGTTTAGAGTAGACACAAGCCAGCAAGAGATTTACTTGTTTTGTGCCTGAGAGCTTGGGTCATGACTGTCACCATAAAGTTCTGACATAGGGCTCCGTTCGTCCAGAGTGAAGTCAATAAAGGCCAATCCATTCCCTTGTGATACTCCTTCAGCATATATTACATCTTTCTCTGAAGGTTCATACTCATTGCTTGATACTTCAATGGCCTGCAAAAACGGCATAAAAGAGAGAAATCAGTTTAGGTACTCAAATAACAATTACTGTGTACACACACAAAAGTAAGGAATAGCGCACTGTGCTATGCTGGACCATTCTATATGTTCAGAAAAAAAATGCTGGACCATTCTAGACAAAAGGACAGTTGGGTTAAGTCCAGGGATAGAAAAGGCCATTATGAGATTAAGTGGTCCATTTCCGGAAGATTAAACTGGGCATGTATTGCTTAGTTGCCATAATATGAAGTGCTGGTGCGGCATAATCTATGAAATACAAGCTGTAAACAGGTTGAAGTAAGGGGCTATTTCACACTGAATCACATATAAAAGGTTTGATGTGTATACCCTGCTTAAGAAATATTCAGCAACATCAGGGAGAAAATACAATTCGTCCTTTCTTTTATATGTTGCTTGTATGGCAGGATGCTTCCACAACTCATCAACAACTGGAGCATATTCACGTGTAGCTGCAGGGAAGAATGCATCTAGGTCTCCCATTGCAATGATGTCCAAAAGCCAATCTGAGAACTTCTTCAGCTTTGCATTTATTGAGTATATGCAGGAATTTAAACCACTCGATTCGTTTTCATCTGCATAATAAAACCAACTTCAGCATGCTGCATATGATCTTCAAAAAGATTAGTGGACGAAATATTAGTTTCCTTGCTACCTTGTTGGGTATCCTCATCCTCTGAGTTTGGGTTATTTGATACAGCCAAAGCCTCTTCCTCGAAACGCTCACGGCCCTCTAGAAGAATCCCAAGGTACTTGAACATGTTGCTTTGGATCATTAGTTTGATATTGTCAAGTTCTTCTGGGGTAAATCTAGTTCCATACAGTAACTTAGCCTGTGTTGTAAAACCAAACACCATGAAAATACATACAAGATAAATAGAAAGTCAAAAGTAAACGAATTGGACTGTCAGGATTCAGCTGGAGATTGCATGATAAACTGGTGATGAACAACTTGTATGATATTCCATAGACTTTGAGACATTTGTTTGCAGCAAAGATACCTATGAGGTTACGGCAACTAGACTAATGTATAAATACCCCCTAACTTGCAGAAGAATGTACCATGGCACGCATACATGTGTCATCTAAAACATCTACAAATATAGAAAACTAGTCAAACTCCAGAAGAGTAAAAAAATGTTTATACACCAAAAAGCCATACTACATGTAGAGAAAAACTTTAGCAATCAACTTCCAGCCATAGTTTGCTGCAAGCATATAGGTAAGTTGAAGTCCAAACCAAATATGGTGCTTGTTCCAGCTCCATATTACATGTAGAGAAAAGAACACAGTCTGACCTGCTTAAATATGGTGCTTGTTCCAGCTCCAGGTGATCCAAGAATAAGAAGTTTCTGTATTCTTTTCTGGTCTAAGTAATCAGGCACTGTTCTTGCTGAGTAAGGAGCATCATCTCTGGGCTCAACAGAGTTTGCAGGAGGCACCGGTAGTGAAACCAAGGTGCACACAAAACGTGTCAAAGGCTGCATAACAGGGGATACAGAAAATCTTGTTAAAACAAGCAAAAAAAGGAGAAATGCATTAATTTAAGGAAGGAAGAAGAAAGAATTGAAACTGTGTTGAACAAGATACGTACCGACTCCCATATCTTCCCTTTGATGTTATTTTGGCCTTCTTCCTCATACCCACCATCATGATAGACCCAAAAGTGAGTATCACGGGGACACTGAACTTGCGCAAACTGTAAGAATAATAATGCAGATATTGTGAAAAGCCAAATCAAAATACACGCACTCCATAATCATGATATACACAAAATGATAAGGATTCTCAATCTGTGTAGCTTAGAATGTGTATCGATACCTTCAGAATTTTCCGTTCTATGCTGGTAATTTCCCTTCCATTCATATAAACCTGAGTGTTGCCATTACTAGCATTGGGCTGAATCTTTCCATTGAAGTTCAGGTTAGTGCTGACAACCCGGTTTGGCTTTTCCCCTTCCTGGCAACGTAAACAGAAGGCTATTACTCCAAATACAGGTTTCAGATTTCACATTGGAGTACTTATTAGCAGCAAATACAGGTTTTGAATAAAGCTATGTTTCCTCTACTACCAAGAGGCTTACCTTTCCCCATAAGCCAGACTCCTTGTCATACCAATATCTTCCAGGCTTCAGATTTTGAGGAGGCCGTGGGCAGCTAAGCAAGTCTGACATCTCTTCTTGACAAAGAGGGAAGCCATTGACGATGAGCTGCTCGGGCCGGAGCTGGTTCGCCTGGCACTCCTTCTCGGCCTTCAAGATTTGCCTTACCTCCAGCGAGCTGAGTAACCGTGACAGTATCCTGGAACTCTTCCCTAGCTTCGACCGCTTTCCCTCATATATCGGCCAGCCAATGCAAGTGATACACTTGCGGCCTTCCGGCATCGACCCCATGGCTCTGAGCAGGCAGTAGCCGCAGTACCTCTTGTCGCAGACGATGCACGACTCCTTGCTCTCCCACTTCCTCTTGCCGCAGCGGTCGCAGGTCCTTCCCCTCTTCTCCGTCCTGGTCACCGCCACGAACTGCTCCGACCTGGTGTCATCGAGCTCGCTGCTCTGCTCATACTTGCTGTCATCGGCCAGCCCGAAGGTCACCACGTGAGACCTCCTCCCCTCCGGCGCAGCCATGGCATGCCTGCCGCCATCGCTCTGGCCCCGGTAGCTCGGCGCAGACTCACGCGACACAGAGCGCCGGGAGTCGTCGTCGGAGTCAGAGTACCCCTCATTCTGTGGACCTGAATGGGGCAACTCCGAGCCTCTCTGAACCTGCACAGATGGCGGCTCAGCGCGCGCCCCGGACACCGGCCTGGAGGCCTCGTCACGCGGCGCGGAGTCGGCCGGCCCTGGGCCGCCTCCCCTGGCCCGCGCAGACGGCGGCGGCGGCGGCTCGGCGCGTGCCCGGTTGGCCGGCGGCCTGAAGACGGGCGCGACGGGCACGCCGGTCCCGGGGAGGCCGTAGGAAGCGGAGACGGGCTCGGCCGTGGGCACGTCGGCCATGTCGACGGGGGCGATCCTGGGGACCTCGTAGGCGACGGGGGGGCCGTCGTACTCGAGCGCGATGGAGTAGTCGAGGTTCCCCGCCGCGCCCTCCGGGATGGTGGCCCCGGGCGGCAGCATCCGCCGCAGCATCTCCTCCCAGGTCGCCGTCTCCGCCTTGCCGGCCATCTCCCTTCCCCCTTCCTCCGGCGCAAAGGCGCAATCCGCCGAACACCCGCCGGGCAAGGGCGCAATCCACCAAGACTCGGAAAAGCTCTAACCTTTGGTGGGGAATTCCTCGGCTTTGCAGTCGTGGTCGTCGTCGTCGCCGCCGCCGCCTATCCGGCCTGGCTTGCACGGATGACGGTCAAGGCCCTGCGCTCCCCGCCCCGCCAACCACCACCACACATCGGCAAGCGGGACCCTCGCCGGTCAACCGGAGACGCGGGGGAGGGAGGGGAGGAAAGAGCGAGAGAAATCCAAATCTTTGGTTGAACGGGTAAAGCCGCCGGGCGGGGAAAGGGACGGCGCGGTTGGACCGACGGACTGGCCGCGCGCTCGAGATTTACCGCCGGGTGGAGATGGTGGGAGGAGCGGGTTCAGACTTGGGGGGAGACGACGGCCGTTGGGGATATTTCGCCGCTGGTGGTGAGAGTGGTGTGATGGTGGGAGTGGATTTTTCACCGCGCTTGGTAACAAGTGAATCAACGGCTTTTGACTCAAACTCAAATTCCATACATGCCTTGCAAGCTTTTGGCTCTAAACACAAATTCCATGCACCCCTTGCAAACTTTTGACCCAAACACAAAATCCATAGGCCTTACGAACTTGGGAAAAAGGAGTGTACTTCCTCCGTCCGCTGTCATTATGCCGGGGAGCCAAGGAAGCTCGTCTGTTTTTTACCGAATCGCGTGGACAGAGTGTTCAGTTTCTCCTTTATCGTCCTCCCTTCGCTCTTTCTGTTGAGGGCTAAAATCTCAAATGGTGGATGATTGCGTGCGGGTTTGGTGGAATCGGTTTAGGGTTGAGGATAATGTCGAGCAATTATAGCGTTCTCATAAAACACTGTGTTTGGATGTTTTCATTGGAGGCCTGGAATCTAAATTGGTATTCTTAAATTTTAATTCATATGTTTGGTTGGATATCGAATTGGCAGATTGAAATGAAACGAAAACGCTCGTAGAATTACCTCCCATGCGTAGTGCCCGCCCATAATACGGAGCCCTCCCGCTCTGAATCGTGCTGAAATTAGCCTCCCCGCAAAACATACCGCTTTGTCGGTCTACGGAAGGATATCGGGGGAGAAAATCAGCCTCCCCCTCACGAACAGAAAAGGATATCAGGGAGAAAATGAAGGCGATGACTACAGAGCTGGCGGCCACCACGGAACTGGCAGCGACCAGAAGGCGGCGGCGCAGGCCCGCCCTCCTCTTCCCCGCTCCCCCTCCTCCTAACAGGTTACTCCTCCTCCTCCTCTTGGGTCGCGGCTCACTTCCCCCTTCTCCTCTGGTGGCGCCCCTCTCTTCCCCGTCTGCAGCGTCCCAGCCACCATCCTCTTCCCCTCGTGCTCGTTCGCGTGGACGTGCTCTGCTCCGGATCCTGTGGCCTTCGGAGTTTCCCATACACGAGGAGTTGTGGGTGCACGAGCTTGGGCCATCACGCTCGGCGGCGTCACTCCATCCTGCTCGTGGATGGTCGGGTGACTATTGGGATGGCTGCGTCATGTGCTCCTCACGGCTGCTCGATCGACACTGTTCATGACGCAGCTCATGCACACCGTCAATTCCATTTTATGGCATCCAAATATAACATTGGTATTGCTAGCTTATCTAATTCCAACCGGCAATATTTTGTACACCCAAACATTTGTATTGGTATTGGAGCCATCGCAATACAAAGGTTGATTTGCTATTTGATCCAATGCAATACAGAGTCTCTCAATGGAGACATCCAAATGAAGAATAAGTGGTTTCCAAACAAAAAACAAATTGTTGTTTTGTTCTTTGGTCTCGCTAAAACTGTCCCCGGCCTAGCAATTTTTCAAACAGAGGAAGTAGTAGATAAAGAATTTCGAATGAACCCAGGACAACAGATGTTGTCTATGGATTCAAAAGAGGCGAATGCTCAAAAATACTTTGCTTCGCAGTATATAAGGCATCTAGATTTGTTTTTAAGTGAAATATATTGAAGTTCATACAAGTTTATAACAAAATGGTACTGCAGTAGCCTTTTAAAAACATAAACTTGACAAAACTTAAAAATCTACAAGCCTTATAAAACTGGAAACCTGATATCCATTTCGGCTTTGGGGCGTATTTGATCCTAAGCGTCTAGCAAAAAAGCCCCTAGCGCAGGCTAGTGTTTCCTATCTTTATGGCGACTCCCCGCCGTAAGTCCACTAGTGTCGGCGCCCCCGGCAAGCTTTTGCTGCATGCTTCACCCCTCCACGCCCTCCACCCTCCTCCTACACCCCTCGCCCTTCCCGCACTTCTCCGGTGACACCAAGCTATCGCGGAAGGAACCCTAGACGCGATAACTATGGCGGCGTTACGTTCTCTTCGTCAACCGGTAAATCCCAGGGCAAGGAGGATGACCTTGGTGACTTCTTCGACAAGTTGGATCTCCATGAGGATGAGTTTGATGATGTTGTGGTGGAGGAGGAAGCCCCTGAACTACTAGAGGAGATCCGCTGGGTTGCCCTGGCTAGGGTTCATACTTCCAAACTTTTTAGCCATGCTGCGTTCTATAAGGACATGCGAGCAGCCTGGAATTGCTCACAGCAAGTTAGGTTTCGTCCCATAGGACCGAACCTGTTCGTTGTGCAGGTCTACTGTCTTGGTGATTGGGATCGTATCATGCAACAAGGACCATGGCTCTTTCGGAACATGGCTATTTTGCTAGCTCCGTACGATGGATTCACAAAAGAAGAGGAGGTTCCGATTGTCTATATGCCCATCTGGCTGCAAATCCACAAGTTGCCTGACGGCTATTGTAGACATGATCTCATTGTTAAGTTGCTTCGATCAGCAGGGGAGGTTCTTGAGACCAGGATCAATGGGAATTCCAGAGGGGACTACGTCCGTGTTAGAGTGAATCATGATATTCGGAAGCCCTTGACTAAATTTGTGAGTATTGTTAAGGACAAATCTCGTCATGTCTTTGCAGTTAGATATGAAAAGCTTGCAAGGTTCTGCAGTGCATGTGGCGTAATTTGGCATGAACATAAAGAGTGTGGTGACGGTGTGCTTGAGGAAAAGGGTCTAAAGTTTGGAGCCTATCTATACGCGGATCATTTGGTTCGTGTTCGATCGGATCGGGAACATCCACTAGATCACAAGGCTACTTCGTACCCGGATGCTGCCAAACAGTGGATGGGTAAAACGGTTCATGTGGTGGTTGTTGAACATAAGACTTCTAGCCCGCTTACAATCAACCAGCTAAGCGGCATGGATCTTGATAAGTCGTCCCGAAAGCGGCTAAATGGAGACGGAGGCTACTGCCCTACCAGACGCCGACAACGTTGCTGCCCCTACGGGGAGGGTTTTACTGCTTACTGATGGTCCCTCGGAGGCCCTAGAGGAACCCGGTAATTCTGGGTGTAGCAAACGGGCAAAGGTGGGAGGTGAGGTTCTCAATTCTATTTTAACCACGGCGGGCTCTAAAGAGGAGCGCCGCCAATCCCAATGAGTCACCTGTTCTGGAACTGCCGGGGGGTGGGGAACCGCCGGACAGTTCGCGAAGTTAGGGCTCTTGTAAAAGCCCATTCCCCATGCTTGGTGTTTCTTGCTGAAACAAGACAGCCAAGTGTCAAAGTGGAAATTAGGTTTGAGAGGTTTCTGTGGTGTTGATTCTGATGGCCGTGGAGGACTTGCTTTATTCTGGGATGAATCTCTCACGGCGACAGTCCTTGAAACCTGCAACAGGTTTATTGATGTGGTTGTTCTGGATAATGGAGTAGGGAAGAGCTGGCGGTCTACCTTTGTGTATGGAGAGCCAAGGGTTGAGCATCGTCAACGTATGTGGGATCATCTCGTCAGACTAAAGGGTTCATCGGCACTACCGTGGGTGTTATGCGGCGATTTTAATGAGGCCTTGTGGCAGCATGAACACTTTTCCCGTACCAGTAGGGGAGAAAGCCAAATGGAGGCATTCAGGGATGCTTTGACGCTATGTGAAGTGGTGGACTTAGGCTTCTTGGGTGTGCCTTATACCTTTGATAACGGGCAGCAGGGACAAGGCAATGTTCGTCTTCGTATCGACCGGGCATGTGCTTGCAAAGAGTGGAGGGAATTATTTCCGTATGTCAGGGTTCAACACCTTGTGTCCCCGCGATCTGATCACTGTCCTATCATGATGTTCCTCGATTCATCAGAGGATCGCCGTCGCAAGGGGTCCCCAAAATATGAGATCATGTGGGAGCGTGACCCTAAGCTCCCGGAGATCATTTCAAGAGCATGGGCAAGGTCACGTTCAGAAGGTGACTTGGGTAATGTGGCGGCCTCGCTGAAATCTGTTATGGTTGATCTTCGTAAGTGGAGTAAGGAGAATTTTGGGAAGGTGGAGAAACAGATTGAGGCGCTGCGCAAAGAGCTTGAACAACTACAACTTAATGGATCTGACCGACTACTAGTCCGTCAGAAAATGCAAACCTTAGACGAGCTCCTATACCGTGAAGAGATGATGTGGTTGCAACGTAGCCGCATCGTTTGGCTGAAGGAAGGCGATCGCAACACGAAATATTTTCACCGGCAGGCTGTGTGGAGGGCGAGGAGAAATAACATACGCAGGCTACAGAAGAGCGATGGTTCATGGTGTAACTCTCCTTCGGAGATGGAACGTATGGCAGCGTCATATTTCCAGGAGTTGTACACAAAGGACCCGACCTTAGATCCTACTCCTGTTCTGGATACCCTAGTGCCGAAGGTCTCTGCTGACACAAATGAACGCCTGTTGGCCCCGTTTTCAGACTCTGAGATTGCTGATGCCTTATTCCAAATTGGTCCTTTAAAAGCACCGGGCCCTAACGGTTTTCCGGCTCGGTTCTACAAGCGGAATTGGGGTTGTCTAAAGGAGGATATCTTATCAGCGGTTCGTCGGTTTTTGGTTACAGGTCATATGCCTCCAGGAGTTAATGACACATGCATTGTTCTCATCCCTAAAGTCCAACATCCGACATCTCTGTAGGAGTTCCGACCAATTTCTCTTTGCAATGTCATTTATAAGGTCGTTTCGAAATGCATGGTTAAGGTGATTCATAAATTGTTCCATTGCAACGAGGCTCTTGAGGCAGAATTACAAGCAATGAAAGAAGGGCTTCAGCTGACGACTGCTCATTCTCCATTCCCGGTGGTGTTGCAATCTGATTGTGCGGTTGCACTCAAGATGATTACTACAGATTCCTTTGATAGATCGGCTTATGGTCACTTAGTTTCAGAGATTAGGAGATTTCTTTTGGATAGGGAGGTTTTTCCTCTTAAAGTTAGTAGGGAACAAAATAGAGTTGCTCATTGTTTAGCAAACTTTGGTAGATGTGAAGATAGTACTGCTTGTTGGTTGGGTAGACCGCCTCCATGCATCACCATGCTGATTGCTGAAGATTATAATTCTATACCTATGGAATAAAATCACCCTGTCCTGCGCAAAAAAATGATTTTATAAAAATAATAAAATACGAACAAATTCAGATATGTACGTATTTATGTCCAAATATAATAAAAGCTTATCTTAGCACTGAGGAAACCGCTTACAGATTGTTTGTTAGTAGGAAAATTGCCGTGTGACACTGATGGCTTTTGGGGACACGAAGAAGGTGAGGCAGGTCGTGTCAAGGCTCAGGAGACGCCCAGGTTGACCAACTGGAGAAGGTAGACAATGAGAATCAACACGTCATCGAACCTCTCGATGTACATCATTGTTTGAATTTCATTGTAGATGTGTTGGCCCGTCACCACCGATGACTTTACAGGAGAATCGGACGCATCAAACCAATAAAATTTTAGGCAGGTACACGAGATTATTAGAGCATTTTTCAACGCTGAAATAACATTTTAACGCGCGCGGTCGTATGGTAGCTTTGACAAAAGCTACAAACTTTAGCATGTGGTTGTAGCGCTTACCGAATGCGTTAAAATACAACGCGCGGGTCCAGAACAAACAGATTTTGCACTCAAACATAGAACAAAAAGTTCAAACATATTTAAAATAAAATCAATAATAAATAGTTCAACGGCAAACATTCAAATTCATAACAAGCAAGTTAATACAATGCTAAAATAAAAACACATAATCCTAGACTACTCCTCGTCTTCCTCGGTGTAATGTGCGTTTTTTTTTTCCAAAGTTTTGAGATATGGATATACGAATAATTACCTAAGGAGAAGTGTTCGAAAACCAAGCACATCGACCAGGCGGCGTTGGACGTGTGCGAGGCACGCTGCCTGGCACCTCCCATTTCCACACTTTGCGTTAAGTGGGTACTTATGCCTTGGCCCCCTACCTCTATATAAAGAGATGATGAGTAATCATTGTAAAAGAGATCAATTATAAATAAAAATAGTCTCCTCCCTACTTTTATGTGTTCATCTACTTTTGCGTATTCGACTTGATGAGGACATCAACATCATTGTTACACCCACAACCCCAGCTGATATACATACTAGACCAGTTACTGGAGCTCGTGCACGCCAATTGAATTACCAGGTACTTTGATATTTTGGAAATCCTTCTAATGTTTCTAAACATATGACGTTGCCTAAGTTAGATACTTTTGTTGTACTTATGAATGAAGGACCTAGCATGGACGAGAAGGATATCCGTTGGAGCGGGATCAAGCATGGAGTAGAAAGTGCACGCGCGGGTAAGAACAATGAAGCTTTCGTTGGTGATTTTCGCACTTTGAAGCCACCATAAGGAGAGCATGAAGGCTTGAACGAAATATTCAAGATGTCACTTCATAAATTTAGTCCATAGGCTATTATAGGTGTTGCGCCACATTATTTTTGGGGCAGGCCCATGTAATTTTGAAATACCACATTATAGGCTATTTTTAGAGTTCGTATGTGTGGGAAAACTGAGTTAGGGTCGGTTTCGGACCCCTCCTCCAAGGGGTCACAAAATCCCTCCTCTTCTTCCCCATATAAACAGCCCTTAGGGCGCCGTTTAGACTTGGGTTTTGTTTAGATTACCAATTCGCCATAGCTGCAACTTCACGTTCTTCGTTTGTATTCCATGACCAGACAAAGGCGTCACAGAACTCCACCTTCATCAATATAGCTTTCCTCTTATATTCGCAATATCTAGATTGCAATCTTAGTTTCTTGCTTGTTCTTCGTTTGCATGCAGGGACAAACCCTCGTGGTCAGGTTGATCGTGCTCCAGCATGGACAATAACTTCTCGGAGTTGGTTTAGCGATTGCTAAGGTGCGACGTACTCACACATTCGTAGTCGGATCGTCAGAGTCTACTCCACCAAAACGATAACCACCATCTCATCAAAAGACAGGGACAACTTTGCCTCTATCAAGTGGTATCATATTTTCAGGTTGCTCGGAGAGATTTTATCAGTTTTTCATAGTTAGATCGCCTCTGTTGTTCATATCTATAGTCCACGGAAAAGCAAAAAAAATAGGGTTAGATCATCACATCCGAACCAATATGAGCCTTTGCGTAGTCTTTTCAGTATTTTGCTTTGTTGAATTTACAGTTACATCGTCGTGTCGAGTTGCTGATCTTAGTGTCTAGTCCTTTAGAGTTTCGAGTTCTGTTCACAGGTTGTCACGCCGCCACCGCGCCATCTTTTATCACTACCATATACCACCACCACGCTACCATCATCGCTGCTGCCATATACCACCACCGCGCCATCATTATCCTTGTTGTCATATACAACCACCACATATCCACCAACAATCCTAGTCTGAGTCCTTTCCGTCTTAGGTTAATTTCGCCATAATGGGGTAGCCATATTGATCCTCACAAAACCTAATATAATGATTTTCTTGCTAGCATCACTTTGGGAGAAAGTAGAAATATTACACAGGCTACCTTGGGGAGCATTCACTTTCCTGCCATACATTATCTTGCTCTCTTCATAGGTAGATGTATTAACGGTAAACATGAGCATAGCCACCTTTGCGTACGTGACCTTAGTATTCTTAAGAGTGTGGTCATGGGTGATATACGATATAACTTGGGAGCTATTATTGCTAGGAGGCTACATAAAAATGCTAAGGACAACGATTTCTTTGGTGGAATTTATGCCACCCATGTAGCTAATTATCTTGGGATGCCTATAAGGGAGAATGATATTGAGTTACCAGTTGCTTTTCTTGATTATGAGGCTATGGTGCGCTACCAGTTTCTTAAGAGAAATGAACAACTCCTCCTATACCGACCAGTTTTTGATAGACACCATGTTGTCCATATTAACCTTCCTGCTCCTGCCTTCTTTAACTTTCAGGAAAAACGGAGGTACTTTATAACCAGAGAGGAGGTAGACGAGTACGAGAGAGAGGCGAAATCCGCTCACCTCTACGCTGAAGCCATTCAGGCAGCAGCCGCCGCAAGCCAGTACAACCCCAACTACGACTTTGGATATTATCTAGGCTAGCCATGGCCTTAGACCAACTTAGGTCAAAAGTCTAAGTTTGGGGGAGTACATATTTCTCATCGACATTGCATTCATGTTCACACACTCACTCGAGTTGTCGGTGTTCATACTTTTTCATTGTACCATCCATGGTAGTTTATTTCTTCTTTTTGTTTTCTTCTTGTGTGTTTCATTAACCTTGAGAAAATCCAAAAAAATAGTTCAAGCTTTACCTTCAAGTTTGTTTGGTTGTAGTGTTAAAAGAAGACCCAAAAAGATTTTTCGTTCATCTTTTGCTTGTTGGGGGCTTTCCCTTGTAAATAGTTTTTCTTTCTTCTTTGGGTCATAAGGAGAAGACCACGATGACATGCTGAGTGGCTCTCATATGCATTATCGTTTATCTATCACAGAGCTCATATTACCACGTATTCTCCTTTGAGCATTGCTCGCAGATTTCAGTTTAGTCATCCTCTTCTTATAAAAGGGCACTAGTGAGGCTTTACTGTTGAGTCATCCTCTTCTTATAAAAGGGCACCAGTTAGAGAGCACCCCAGTCATTTGTATGCTTTGTTATTAATTGATATTAAGTATGAGTATGACTGGATCTCCTTTACCATGAATTACAATGTTTAGTCAGTCCTTGTTTCTCGGAGGCACTCTGTATTTATGTTTTACGGTCTCAGAAAGGGCTAGCAAGATACCAATTTATCATATTGTATTATTGTTGTTTTGATAAAATTATTGTTATCCGAGACTTATTATTATTGTTTGTTAGTTGATTATGCCATTGATATAAGAAAATATGGGACCTGAATATTATTGTGAATGTGGTTAGTCTATAATCTTAGCTGAAGATCTGAACATCAGTTAGACATATTTACAACAACAAGATTAAGAAGAGTTTGTAAAGTTTTTATTTATCACTTTCAGTTTATCAACTGAATTGTTTAAGGACAAGCAAAGGTTTAAGCTTGGGGGAGTTGAGACGTATCTATTTTTCCAAACTCTCTTGCCCTTGTTTTGGACTATAATTTGCATAATTTGAATGGAACTAACCCGGACTGACGCTGTTTTCAGCAAAATTGTGTTGGTGTTATTTTTGTGCAGAAATAAAAGTTACCGGATTGACCTGAAAATTTACGGAGAATATTTTTTGAATTAATAAAAAATACTGGAGAAAAAATCAACCGGAGAAAGGGCCACCACGTGGCCACAAGCCTGCAGGGGCGCGTCCCCTGGCTTGTGGGGCCTTGTGACTTCTCCGACCTCGTTTCCACTTCTATATATTCCTATTCGGGGAGAAAAAAATCAGAGAGAAGAGTTCATCGCGTTTTACGATACGGAGCCGCCGCCACCTCGTGTTCTTTTTCGGGAGGGCAAATATGTAGTCTGATTTGGGCTCCGGAGAGGGGAAATGGACGCCGTCGTCATCACCAACCATCCTTCACCACCAATTTCATGATGCTCTCCGCCGTTCGTGAGTAATTTCATCGTAGGCTTGCTGGACGGTGATGGGTTGGATGAGATCTATCATGTAATCGAGTTAGTTTTTGATAGGATTTCATCCTTAGTATCCACTATGTTCTGGGATTGACTTTGCTATGCTTAATGCTTGTCACTAGGTCACGAGTGCCATGAATATATATGTGTTGGATGTCGGCGATAGGAAAGAGACACTATTTTGTCAAAAACACTCTTGAGGCTGGAACGGCTAGAGATGCCGTAAAAGGGGAGCATCGAACACAGGAGGAGGGAACACGTAGAATTCTCGACGTGTCTCAAGTCTGAATTCCGTGGACGAGTGAAGTCTGAAATAAACCCTGAGATTGTAAAGACCAACGCAAATGAACCCTCATCTTTAAATCCCGGAAGTCGGTACCCTCACCTTTCTGATCCCGATCATTTATAACCTTGGGGGCGTATCCAAACACCGGGATTTCTACGTGGCTCAAGAAAGTCCCGGATTAGGGTGAGTCGGCACCTGCAGATGGGTCCCACTAAATCAAACCTGGCCGTGCTACTGTTCGTGGCTGCCGTGAAACAGAATAGCTCCGGCACGCTGCATCAGGATTGTGCAATTCGATGCTCGCCAACGTCCGAGGCCTCGCGACGGAAGTTGCTCATGGACGTGATCTTCGAACTAGTGGGCACGCGGCGCGGATAGTACGGTTCCCGTCGTCAGCGCATCCACCGTACATGTCGCTGCTCCTGCTGCGGATCCACTACCTCCACCCGATCAGCGTTGCGGGACACGGCCGTGCGGATCGTAGCAGCATGGCTGACGAGCTACGAGCTGCCACTGGAGCCGGGTGTGGTGCAGTGCATGATAGATGCGGATGCGCGAACGTGAAGCATGGGTGGCGCTAAGCCCAGCTGGTCGTGCTCGCCTGGGCGTTCTGGCTGGAGCGACGGTGGCACAATCCTTCCATCACCATCGTCGTTCATGTGCCATACATCGTTTTCGTATGGTTCCTTCACATGGGTAGTGCAAACGGCGTAACAGTACCCGACGAAGCTGGAAAAGAGATCCTATGGGGTCAGCTCTATGGTGATGGTGTCATTTTCTAAAAAGTGTGGCAGTTAGATTAAAAATTGGTCAGAGTAATCCCAGTCTTTCGATGCCACGTCATCGAATCCACTCCTAAAAAGTCGAAGGTTTATTTAGACCGGGGTCAGAGAGGTCAGGGTACCAACTTCTAGGATTTAAAGATGAAGGTTCATTTATGTCCATCTTTAGGCCCTGTTTGGTTCGAAATAAGTCACCAACTTATAAGTTGAAAAGTGCAAAAAGTGACTTATTTTTGCCAAACAGACCTAACTTATAAGTCACCCCAACTTATAAGTCATAAGTTGCTTCACCCCAACTTAAAACTTATAAGTCATCCACTTTTACATGAAAATGTGATTTATAAGTTAGATGACAACCAAACAGGCGTGACTGGTTTCAAGTCACGTGGTGACTTAGGGCATGTACAACAATGTACAATCAGCTATCTAGAAGGGGTTACAGCTAGGATTTTAGATGACGTGGGGAGAGAAATTGAGGAGAGAGAAAGGGCCCGTCGGTATAATTAACGACGGTCTGCAGCGCTTGAAAATCTCTGGTTAAGGACAACCTTTCTAGCGTTGCATCGAGCGTGTCTGTAAAAAACGGCAACCGCCCCTTCTGTAGAGTAAGAGCTGTGGGGTCAGCCGGAGGTGGATGGGATTTAACTTAATAGACTAATTAACATATTTACTAATTTTAGGTTGTTACAGATGGCAAGAAAGGACGATCTATTGTATGAGATGATTTAACACTGTCTACAGATGATATGGACGATCGTTACAGACAATAGGTGTCTAAACCGATGTACTTGCCCTTATTGAAACCAAACAGGGGTTTAAGTCAGACTTTACTCTTCCGTGGACAGTAGATACGGTGGCTCTTTTACTGGTGACGCCGCGCTGACGCCATCGCAGCCGCCGCGCAGAGGCCAAGCGGGACCCGCCTCCGCCTCCGCCCCCGTCAGCACTTTGGTTCCCACTCACCAGACGCCTCTGAAGCCTGAACCCACCCACCCACCCTCCACCAACCCACCCACCCGCGGCGGCCTGGTGCGTGCGTTCCCCGGGCCCACCAGTCGGCCAACGGCGACGAAGGAACGGAACGATGCCACGCCATTTAACCAACGGAGGCGAGGGGTAGGTGGCCGCTCTCCTCCCGCATCGCAAACCAACGCTTGTCCACCTTCCTCCCTCCCTTCCTTCCTTCCTTCCTTGTTCCTCGACCCGCGCGGCGCAGGCAGATCCCATCCAAGGCAGGCAGGCAGGTGAGTCGTCTCTTCCCCCGCGCTCCCGAATCTCCTTCGCCTCCCCCCTCTCGTCCGTCCGCCGATCTCCGTCGCGGCCCGGGCGCGGGTTCCGCCGGGCCGGGCGGAGGAATCGAGGATCGTATAGCTACCAAAGGCACAGATCCAGCCCGGGCCGACCACCCAATCCCCACCTCTCGCGATTAGGGTTTCCGCCGCCGCCGCCCGTCTCGCCCGCCGGCCGCTCCTCCTCACCCCCTCCCCAGCGAAGCTCCGGCCGCCGCCGCCGACATGTACGGCCACCGCGGGTAAGCCCCTCCCTCACGCCTCGACTCGCCTCGGTACGGGCCGGTCTCCGATTGGGCTGCCTAGACTGTTCAGGCTGCTAGTTTACTGGTTGATTGATTTCGACCTAGTGGTCCGTTCCGGTTGCACGGTTAGCCTCCCTGTTTTGGGATTTGGAAGGATCTCTAGTTTGTTTGTGATTCGAGTTTTGTCTGCGAATCTGCGCGGCGGTAACCTGCCCAAGGTCAATTCGAATCCTTAGCCCAATCCATTTGGGTTGAGAACGAATTATTACTAGTATTTTTACTAGCCGTGTTTGGTGATGTACAAACTCGGTCCTAAGTTACGCCTTATACATCGTGGTTGTGGTCTCAGTGTGTAATCCCGCATGGTAATTCTGATGCATAAAACTTGGTTTGGTGTATGGAATTGGCAACCTGTAAGTTGTTAGTTTACTTGCGGATCTGGACATAGCTAGTTACGTTAGTTCGGGCCGCCGAGTTAGGTACTACTCCTACTACTTTTGGGCGGCGGGCGGCGGCCGGCGGCTGAAGCTGGACAGTGGCTGGCTCAGATCCATGGGTGGGATGGGATGGGGACGGAATGGGAGGGAGCAGTCTGGTTGACCGACTCGCGAATCCCGGTGGTTGCGTCTGATCGATGCTGAGACCAGCCTACTGTCTTGGCCTCATGGGCCGTCGCTGGTTTACCCGGACTACACATCAATGTTTCAGTTACCGTCGGTTCGCTCGCTCAATCACTCGCACGGGCGGTGCTTTTCGATTCAACTCTGATTTCCTACTCGACTGTGTTGCCGCAGACCATCAAAGATGAAGCTCTAGTTAGTTTAGTTGTGGATTCGAATTCCGCATGCCTGCCCTGCTGCATATGTCCTGCCAACATAGCATCCAGTACTGAATGCATCTGTGACCTCACATTCAGTTATCCACTGGCCACTCGCTGGATAAGTTTTCTGTTCGCCACAAACAATTACTTGGTATAATGCAGATGCATGATAATTTGGTTTGTTAGACAGTCTGTTAACATTTTCTACTGAGATATGCTTGAATATATTATATCTAACTAACTCTGTGTTTGGTGCATCTCCTTTTCAGGTACGGGATGGCTCTCACCAGAATTGGTCTTGCTGGCCTCGCCGTCATGGGGCAGAACCTTGCCCTCAACATTGCAGAGAAAGGCTTCCCCATCTCTGTCTACAACAGGACGACATCCAAGGTCGACGAGACCGTCCAGCGTGCCAAGCTAGAAGGAAACCTTCCTCTCTACGGTTTCCATGACCCTGCATCCTTCGTCAACTCCATTCAGAAGCCACGTGTCGTCATCATGCTTGTCAAGGCCGGTGCTCCGGTTGACCAGACCATCGCCACGCTCGCAGCACACCTGGAGCAGGGCGACTGCATCGTTGACGGAGGAAACGAGTGGTATGAGAACACAGAAAGGAGGGAGAAGGCGATGGAGGAGCGTGGACTCCTCTACCTCGGTATGGGTGTTTCTGGAGGAGAGGAGGGTGCCCGCCATGGCCCGTCCATGATGCCTGGAGGCTCGTTGGAGGCGTACCAGTACATTGAAGACATTCTTCTCAAGGTGTCTGCTCAGGTCCCTGACAGCGGCCCGTGCGTCACATACATTGGGAAGGGCGGCTCTGGAAACTTTGTGAAGATGGTTCACAATGGTATTGAGTACGGTGACATGCAGCTGATCGCTGAGGCGTATGACGTCCTCAAGTCGGTTGGTAAGCTCACAAACGGTGAGCTGCAGCAGGTTTTCGCCGAGTGGAACAAGGGTGAGCTCCTCAGTTTCTTGGTTGAGATCACAGCTGATATATTCAGCATCAAGGATGACCAGGGTGAAGGTTACTTGGTCGACAAGGTCCTGGACAAGACAGGGATGAAGGGAACCGGGAAGTGGACGGTGCAGCAGGCCGCTGAGCTCTCCGTGGCTGCTCCTACCATTGAGGCGTCCTTGGATTCCAGGTTCCTCAGCGGGCTGAAGGACGAGAGGGTGGCTGCTTCCAAGATCTTCCAGGGTGACTACAGCAGCGGCGAAACTGTCGACAAGGCACAGCTGATTGAGGATGTGAGGAAGGCCCTGTACGCCTCCAAGATCTGCAGCTACGCCCAGGGCATGAACATCATCAAGGCCAAGAGCACGGAGAAGGGGTGGGGCCTCAACCTCGGCGAGCTGGCCAGGATCTGGAAGGGCGGGTGCATCATCCGTGCCAGCTTCCTCGACCGCATCAAGAAGGCCTACGACAGGAATGGTGAGCTCGCCAACCTCCTCATCGACCCCGAGTTCGCGCAGGAGATCATGGACAGGCAAGCCGCGTGGAGGAGGGTCGTCTGCCTCGCCATCAACAACGGCGTCAGCACCCCCGGCATGTCCGCGAGTCTGGCCTACTTCGACTCCTACCGGAGGGACAGGCTTCCTGCCAACCTCGTCCAGGCCCAGAGGGACTACTTCGGGGCGCACACCTACGAGAGGGTCGACATGCCCGGCTCCTTCCACACCGAGTGGTACAAGATCGCCAACTCGAAGATCTAAGCTGCTGCTGCCGCTGGTCTACCGAGAGACGGCCCGTCAGGTTTCGTCTTGTTGGTATCCTTTGCCGCTGCCAGTCATGAGTCCTTTTCCTGCAGGGGAGCAACTGCCGTTTAATTTTTACTATTCGAGTATAATGAGTCCTGTATTTATTTTCTACAAGGAGATCACATATTCTCTCCAGTCCCTCCACTACTTCCATGTGATTGATCAAACCCTGGAGGGAAGACAGTAATTGTTGCTCGTCGAATCTCCCCCGGCGATTATTCTGAATTAGTTTGAATAAAATGTGTTTTCACCTACCCGTCTTTTTTTACCCGTGTTTGATTTGATTTGATGGGCAATGATCCTACTTTCCCAAGACCGCTTTTATATGTAGAACCACTGCCTGTTGTTTGCATGATGTGCCATAAAATTCTGACAAAATCATGTTGCTGCTATCTCTGTTTGGAAGACGAGCCATGTTTGCCTACCATGTACTAGTACCTGTAAACTTTTATCATCACAAGTAAACTTCAAGAGGGAGTATCAGGATTATTGGTTGAGAGCAGCACTTTGCATGTGTACATACGCTGATGTATCAAGCAGGGCTGGTCTTTCGGGGGGCCGGGGTGAAACTTTAACCCGGGCCCTATAATATAAATACCAATAATAATAATCGATGTATGTATATATATAATGTTACCAAGAAACACTTAAATTAAAATGTTCCGAAACGGTCCCATATAAGATAACTTACCAATACTACCTTAATAAAAAAAAACTAATATTTTTTTGAATACATACTTGGATGACCTAAATGTGATAAATTTAAAAAAGAAATTGATTAATCCAAAACTAGTGTGGAGTTACAAAGGTACTAGACATACTCAATTAAATCTTACTGATTATCAAGTTTAACTCATAAAGAACGAACCTCTGATATATACTTATCCCTAAAAATATCCAACCAATCCTTTATCAATGACTCTATGTAAACATTTAAAATTCAAATATTTACTGATAAACATTTAAATCAATCCACAAAATATTTTCAAATGAAATAATGTACACATACAATGCTGAAAAAATGGCACCAAAAGTTGAACGGTGAAATATATGCATCATAGGAAGGTCAATTACTTACTTTAGCCATATACATATAGGTACGTCGGATGGGTCAGATCCTTGTTGGTGATCGCCTTTTTTTTATGAGGGACTTCTAGGTGATCCCTGACTGAGCCCTCAGTCATGACTCAACGTAGACTGGCGTGTGTGTGTCAATGCATGTCTGCTCGACGATGAGGTCATGAGGAGATATGAACAGTCACCTGGAGTGGAGATCGGAGAGCGGCGCCTGTCAAACCGCAACCGGCAATCAAACAGGATTAGGGCATGATGGCGAATTGGCGATCGTCACGAAGAGATGAACTCGCGATATAAACTGAGATGTAAATTAGGAAACCGAAAAAAAGATCTGTGCGCACATGGCTACAACTACGAGATAACGGACGAGGAGTCATGGAACGACCTGACGGCATTAAATGAGCCGATGCGTGCCCCGCTCAGGGCCAATGTGTAGCTTCAACAGGCTGGCCGGGCCGGCATAGCTGTGTGTATGGGTTGCCTACTTACCTAGGTGCCCCCCGCGCCCTCCCTCAGGGCCGGCCCTGGTATCAAGGCAGTGTAGAGATATACTCCCTTCGTTTCTAAATATAAGTCCTTTTAGAAATTTCAACATAGGCTACATACGAAGCAAAATGAGTGAATCTATACTCTAAAATATGCCTACATACATCCGTATGTAGTCTTTATTGAAATCTCTAGAAAGAGTTATATTTAGAAACGGAGGGAGTATATGCTAATGTACCATGTTCGCAAGTTATGATCCTGAGTCGATTCCATGTCCTCCGTTTGAATGTTCTCATATGCTGCTGAATTGTTTGAACATTCTGAACTTCTAAATTGTCCAAATGTACATTAACCAGTAAAAAAAAAGTACAATGATGCGTCTCTGGTTATCTACAGGTACTGCTGGTTTTGCCTAGCGGTGTCACCGCCCTCAATCAATGTAGCATACATGCAATGTAATCAATGGTGCTCCTGAAATCCAGTTCCTGTAGATTTGAACCAACCAACTCAAGTCAGATACAGCCGATTCAGTCCAGTTTGTTGCTGAAGCATAACAACCCTGCCTTTTCAAATAATCTTAGCGTATACAGTAAGATTCAAGAAATTAGCTCCAGTGATCTACATACAAAGCAAGAGAAGCTTAATTGGTGGCAGGAACTCCCAGGAGATGGTACATGTCTGAGAATACATAAGAAGGTTCTAGCTAGAACGCATGTATATGTCTTGGAACAAAAGGTCCTGGTGGCTGGTTGCAGAGCCGTGGTACATGCTATCCTGCATTCCTGCTGTTGCGGAGTGAGATGGAAGCTGGGAGGAAAAGAGGGCCAGATCTGTAAACATCACATGAAGAAACCAGCAGGCACATCCATGTACTCCTCCCAATCACTTTCCCTCTCCTCTTCATCGGTAAACATGTAATATTCATATACTCTACGGAGATGGATTTGAAGAGTGTGACGGTTGGGATGCAAGGCGATGGCTTTTTCAACGGAAGCCTCCACACCCTCCACCTCGCCAGGAGTTGCATCAGAGCAATCGGTCTCCACCTGGAGGTGCTCGAGGCTTGAAAGGTGCTCGATGCCCATGTCAGCACCATCTCTAACACGATATGCGTTCCAGGAAACATGGAGCCGTCGGAGTGCTGGCATAGCACCTGCTGCAAATTCTATCCCAGTTGCTTCGCCTAGGCTAATACTGTAGTGGAACACCTCTAGCAGCTTGAATCCATTAGTGCTTACAGTGATGACACCGGCCGACTTTGATACCACTAGCTGGAGACAAGCCAGAGAAGGCATACCCATGAGAATATGGAGGTCCTCCTCGTCAAATAGTTTGACTTGTATCTGTAATTTGAGGATGTTGGTTAGGGATGCCATTCCCTTGGGAACCCTTTTCATGCCATACTCTAGTTTAACATCTTGGAGGTGCGGAAAGGTGCAGCGTGGATCTGTGAACAAATAATTTCCCATATCTCCATCGGTATGAAGGTATCGAAGGTTGCATTTGCCCAACTCCTTTAGAGATGACCCCAGTCTTTCTCTATAGCATCTTAAATCACGCTGGTCCTGAAGCCAAATGCATAACCTGCTCATAGAAATCTTTCTCAATTTTGTTAGATGCCCAAGCTCTTCCAAAAATTTCTCAGGGTTGTCAACTTTACAGATATCTGACACTTCCTCCAGGGCTCGCATGTTCTGAATTATATCTGCAGAAAACACAAGGCTGCAGTCAACGAACAGCCGCACCAGGTTTTGCAGCTGGGTAATTGTTGGTGGCAGTTTTGTAATTGAAGTGCCCCGCAAATCAAGAGTCTCTAATTTTTGCAGCTTTCCAATATCTTCAGGAAGCTCCGTTATCCTTTTTCTATGAATTCTCAAATACTTTAGTTGATAGAAACTTCCTATATTTCTTATATGCTCGTTTTCCCACGACCAATAACCATCACATAAATCAAACACACGCAAAGACTGGAAGTCCACAAGCGGGGGCATCTCCTTTGTTTCTCCAAACACATTCAATGAGCGAACATGTAACTTGCTTCTTGTGATGGCTTGGATTGCCCCATTCTGTTCAAGCCCCCTAGGTTGCAGAGAGAGTCGACGAATCTTGGTTGGCAAAGTATTGCAGACGCCATTTAGAACAGTGGCAAAATTCTCTTCATCTGACAGAGATATCATAAGGTCAAGTACCATGTCATGAACCCGGCAATATTGTTCGAAACCATAATCTTCAACATCAACATCAACTAGCTGGATCATGCTTCTATTGACAAGTTCATTAAAATAACTCTCTGCTTCTTCATTCAAATTTCCCCGTTTTGTAGTGATGAATCCTTCAGCTACCCATTTCAATTTCAGTCCTTCACACGGGATAAACGAGTCCTCTGGATATATACATAAGTACAACAAACAAGTCTTCAAGTGATGTGGAAGATCCCAATAACTAAGTAACAGTATGTGTGTCATATCTTTCCATGGTCATCACTCTCATATGAAAGACCAGTGCCAATGGATTCTTGGAGCCTCTCCCATTCATCAGGGTTTTGAGGTTTACTGGCTAGCAAACTCGCAATGGTAATTATAGCCAGTGGCAGACCACCACATTTTCTTAAGATCCTAGCTGAAACCTTTTCAAGCTGAGGAGGGCAGGAGTTGTCGGAGTGGAAAATTCTTTTAAAGAACAATCTTTGGGAATCAACAACATTCAGATGTGGCATCTGATAGAGCTGATCACCAGAGTTAGAACAACATGACTTAGCCACCTTGGTAATGCGTGTAGTAGCAATTATTCTGCTACCATTATAATTGTCGGGAAAAGCTGCTTTAACAAATTTCCAATCTTGTTCTTTCCATACATCATCAATAACAAGCAAGTACCTGAACACAATGTTACACTATTAATCAAGCTAATTAACACAATCTTGCACTATTAATCTGCACTAGACCTACATTTATCTTTGCAAACTGACAACCGGATGCGCTTGGACAAAAAGAACATATCATCAAATGCTAATCCCATGTATGGGTATAGAAACGATACCTCTTTCTGGTCAAGATACGTTGGATCTGACGGATTAGTTTGTCTTTCTCCCACCGTTCCGCCTGGCATTTACTGAACGCGTCTTCGTCGATTTGAGAAAGGATATCTTTCAATAGCTTCTCAAGATCAAGGGTGCGGGAAACTGACACAGAAGCACGGCACTGGAAGTGCTCTCCAATCTTGCGATAGACTTCCATGGCAAGGGTGGTCTTTCCCAGCCCTCCACCTCCAACAATGGCCACCACCTTGAGCTCCATGGTCTCCTCCGTCAACAAAGAGATAACCTGATCCCTGCGTTCGTCAATGGCCACCAAGCCCTTGGCCACGCCATGGAACGCAGCCAGCCTGGGATCTATCTTCACGGTCCTCGTTGGACTTACAACATAGTTATCGAGATTTAACCTCTGCCGTCGTTCGCACTCCTCCGCAACGCGGGCCTTGAGCTCCTTGATTTGGGTCCCGACGCCATGGCGCACAAACAACGTCTTGAGCCGGCGCGCGGTCCTCTTGGCGAACCCGGGTTGGGCGTCTCCATTGCCGAGGCGGAGCATGAAGCGGTCGATGCACTCTTCCATGTCGTAGCTGAGGTCGCGCATGCTGCTCTTCCAGTCCTTGGCTAGCTTGTCGAGCTCCTCCATGTCGGCGAGTGTGTTCACCAAGATCTGCATCCTGCGGAGCTCACGCTCGAGGAATGTGATGTCCTTGCGCACCCTCTTGAGCAGGGTGTACTCGTCGCTGAGCAACGTGGCGAGCTTGCCGATGACGGAGCCCAACGCTCCCGTCCCGACACCCACGCCCATCATCTCTTTCCGTCCTGCCCCTTGAGAAGAAGCAGACGCCGCTACACAAGCGCCATGGTTGGTGGTGAGCCTGCTTGACTGCTTGAGCAGAGTGTCGGTCAGGTGACTGGTGCAGGCAGGCAGCCACTGCGCCTCCCAAATGGAATTCCTCTAAAGAAAAAGTTGTGTCTGTGCTAACCAAATTCGCTCATATAATAACAGGATAGAAACAGATGGGATTTTTAGGCGTCGGCCCAACCTCTCTGCCCCTTGTCGCGCTTAGGCGGCCTTCATCCGGGGGAGATATTTCCACCAAGGTCGAAGCCGCACCTGGCCGGAAGACGGAGCCTCGCCCCCACCCCGAAGAGCCTCGCAACGAGTAGAAGCTGGACAGCAAGAGCACACACGCTCTGTGAACCGCAGAGCACCGCCGCGTCGCCTGGCCCCCTGGCCTGGGCCGGAGCTTGGGAGGAGGAGGAGAGAAGGGGCCGGCCGGTAGGATGAGCAAAGAGACGGCAGGGAAGATGGATCTCGGTGGTCTGGATCGAGTGGACTTTTGTGGGACTTTGACTGTTTGAGTGGTATAACATGGGAGAGGATAAACCGATAAAAGACGATGCTGACCTGCTTTGCTACATCTATGTAAAATTTCCCAGTGGCTGTTTGGATGGGCGGATATATGGAAAACGCGTTTTCAGCAGGATTTAGCAAAATCAGTTTTGCTACATGTTTTTCTAGCAGGATTTAGCAAAATCAGTTTTGCTACATGTGGTTGGATGATTAAGTGGACAGAGGTATCCTTGGTTCATCGGGGTTCTAAGTCCGGATGCTTGCATTTATTGCTGAATTCATTTCAAGATATCCGGCGATGCCTGTTCAGACAGTGGAAGGAGATGTTTCCGTCCATCACGAGACGCCTTTGATGACCGCGTCAATCTAAATCTCAAGATGATATGCCGGCTCGGTCTCTTCAGGTTTTCATAAAAATAAGGTATGTGTGTGTGTTCATAAGGATGAGTGTATGCGCGTATATATAAGCATCTGAGTTTGTACTATATATGTTAGAAAAACTAATTTACAGAAAAACATGTTTGGGTTTGGAAAGGGTAAAACGGGCTTGTCCATTTCCTTGTTTGGCTAAAAGGATGTCGATTCTGGTGACTCTCGCAATAGAGAGGCGGTCTAGGGTTTCCCCGCCGCCATCATTTACGCCCCCTCCTGTCCCGATCTCATCTGTAGCGGGTGTAGGGGTGACCGCCATGCATCAACGTTGGTTGTTCTCGTTCTTCCCCGTCACAAACTTCTCACTAAAAGCTTGTCGTGTGTACTAGGGCACGTGATCATACACCACTGTTTCCTAGGGTTCTCGTGTCGCCTGTGTTGTTTCAGAAGATGGAGAAGGTGGAGGGGCTGTCGAAGGACCTCATACTTTTGAAGAAAGTAAAGAAAGGATTCAAGATCAGATGGGTTGGATTTCGTAAGGTAGGTGTGGTGGAACCGCAGGCTCTCGCTAAGCTCATGTCGGAGAAACCATCGTTTGTGGAGGCGACGACAAAAACACTTGGCCGGATCTGGTGCCATTTCAAGGGACTAGAGTGCAAAGAAGTGTGTGTGTGTGTGTGTGTGGGGGGGGGGGGGGGGTGATGGTGTCCTGGAGTGGGGGGTGGTGATGGTGTCCTGGACTAGGGGGTACTCACCACGTCGACACCCGACCAGGTGGGTCGGGCCGAGGACCCCCATGGCGGTTCACTAATGAGCCACTTCGGTCAGCCCATGACAATACGAGGAAGATTCTACAAGACTTGGTGAAGAAAAGGACTCATCTCCATCGATGTAGCCGACTAGGACTCTTTTTCTTATCCTAGGCCGTTGGTGCATTATATAAGCCGATGCCAAACTAGCTAGTCGATAGATCATTATGACACATCCATACATACTCATCATCACCCCTAGGTTTAGTCCACCACATCCGATCTCGAGATAGATAAATTCTGTACGTTGCTACACCAATAATACAACAAGAGCAGGACGTAGGGTTTACCTCCATAGGGAGGGCTTGAACCTGGGTAAAACCTCGTGTGTTCCTAATATCCTGTTACCCGTCGACCTGAATTCACAGCTCAGGCCCCTTACCTGAGGTCTGTCGGTTTTAACACCTACATTGGGAGCTCGTTGTTGGATCGCTAAGGATTGATGGCTCGTCTGCAGATTGACAATATTTTTTTTGGACAGTGAATCTGTGGAGGTGGGAGTAATCGTTGAAAGGTGTACTCGCTAACTAGTGATTTCGCCACTCCACGGGCAGTGAGAAGACACAACACGCCCGTTTGGGCCGGCCCATGTCAAGGCGACATGTTTTTAAATTTATTTTTTTATTTTTCTTTTCCACTTACATTTTTTCTACTTTAAATAAATTTGGTTTTCAAATGAGTTCCGAAAAACAAAAAAAAAACAGAATTTTGAAATAATATGTTTAATAAATCATAATATGTTTGTGAGTTTTTAATAAGATGTTTGCTCATTAAGAAAATTCGGAATTTTGAAAATGAATGTTCAGAAAATAAATAAAGTGGTCATGGTCCTTTTAAATGTTTGTGTATTAAAAACTGTTAATTAATTGAACAAAAGTTTACCAATTTAGAAATGTACATGAATGAACAAATGTTCAAAAACTGCTCGTGACTTACAAACGTATTTATTAGTTCATAAAATGTTCGTTAATTAAAAAATGAGCATGCATTTTCAAAAATATTCGTTAAATCAAAACAAATGTTCATTAATTTAAAAAATTGTTACACCTATTTCCAAAAAATGTTCATCGATTCTTGAAATGTTTGCCCATTCAAGATAATTCTTTAAAGAAATGTTCACAATTTTAAAACAATGTTTGTAAATAATATAAACTGTTATTGAATTGAAAAAAGTTCTTGATTTTAGAAGTTGTTAAATTTTTTGTTAAAGTGTTCACGAATTTTAAAAATATTCGTTAGTTCAATTATGTGCACGAGTTTAAAAAAAGTTCTTGATTTCAAAACCTGTTCTTGATTTTACCAAATTTAGAGTGATTGTGTATCTCGATGATGCAGAAAAATGTGATCATGACCATTCCAGATTATGAGTTTTTTTACTCCCGTTGCAACGAAGAAATTTAGTTCCAAGGAAGGATTAAGGAATCTGAGGGACAAGGTTTTCTGAACATCTTTTTCTTGAGATTGTCGAATGATGTAGGAGTAATGCTTTACAAAATTCTTCCTCATATTCCAACTGTTTAATCACCTCGGCCCTGACGATTTTGTATATTGCCAGTGTCTTTCTTTCACTACACTCACGTAAGTGCAACTCTACCAGCGTCGTTGTATTCGTAACCTCAATAATGTGCTCTTTTTTTCTAGAGATGAGGCATCTGCTCTGCCTTAAACCGAGGCCCTTACAAGGTTCAAACCAGGTTAAAGAAAGAAATGAGAGGTAACAAATACAGGCCATCAGGCCATACATGTGACGCGGCACGGTAAGACTAGCAAGAACGGTCATCATGAAGACCAAGGCATGGGCCGTCCACCTCTAACCGGCCCTACACCGCACGCCGGAGTTCAATGCACTTTGCTCGCAACCTTGACGTGAGTCCCTCAACGAGCCTTCTGTCTTGGCGCCTTGCTAGCAGCTTCCACAGCTGCAACAGAGAAACAGTTTCATACAGTAGGTCAGTTGGGCGCGGATGAAAATACCCTCTATCAAAGCTTTATTCCTAGTGGTCCAAAGCGCCCACGCAATAGCCTCAAGTCCAATCCACGCGAGTCATTTCTGTCTCCCTCTTAGGTCTCTCGCGAGACGATAAAAATCCGAAAAACCAGATGGGTTTCAATCATTCCCGGTCACCTCTCTAATCGTGCTCCATACAAATCGCGCGATAATGTACCAAAACAATATATGATCTCTATCCTCACTGGCCCCACACCAGGAGCAGCTTCCATCTCCAGGACCACGGCGTTTCTGAACTTGGTCCCCACTAGTAATCATATTTCGGGCCACTTGCCAAAGAAAGGTCCGAATTTTGGCCAGTAAAGGGGCTTTCCAATTACCAGAAAGGTCGCATTGCGGGGACCCACAAAAGATTTATTTATATAAAGACCCAGTAGTGAATTGGCCGGACGGATCAAGCCGCCAAATCAACTCATCCTGCTCATCAGAAAGGTGCACGTGCTGGAGATGCGAACGAAGCTCATCCCACTCACCCATATCAGGAGGACTAAGGGAGCGTCGAAACCTGGGGTCCCATCGTTCCTGGTGACACACATCCGCCACCCTCCCATTTTGGTTCCCAGCAATGGCACACAGCCGAGGGAATGCCTCCTGAAGGGGACGATCCAGGAGCTAGCGATCCCACCAAAAGGACATAGATCGCCCATTTCGCAATGTGAACTTAGTCCCCAGCCGTAAGAGAGGTTGTACTTTTCGAATGTCCCTCGCAAACTGGGAGAAAGCGATATTGCGTTTGAACTCCACTCCATCCACATCGAGGTATTTCGCCCTAAAAATGTCAAGCCAAAGCCTGCCCTGTCCAGTGAGGGTTTTCCATGCCCATTTGGCCAGCACGAGTTCATAATCTTGGTGTTGATCACCCCCAAGCCTCCCAGCTCCTTTGGTTGGCAAATGTGTTCCCTCCTCACTATGTGGTATTTTTGTTTTTGGTTTTCCTTTGCCAAAAGAATCTGGATCTCACCCTATCCAATTTATCATGAATCCCATCCTGAAGCAAGTAGAATCCCATAATGAACATCAGAATGTTAGTAAGACAATCATTAACTAGAACCAAACGACCTCCCGAAGCAAGGAGCTTTCCTTTCCATGGCTCCACACGCGCCTCAGCCTTATCAACCATCTCCTAGAAATCTATCATGGAGAGAGCCCTCGCAGAAATAGGCATTCCCAACTATTTCATGGGGATGGAACCTAATTCGCAATTCATCAGATGGACCGCGCGGAGCTGCAATTCAAGATCACCTCCAGTCACAAACGCCTCACTTTTATCAAACTTAATTTTGAGGCTTGACACCTCCTCAAAACACATGAGGATAAACTTTAGGTTATAATCTCCCTCTCCGATTTTTTGATGAAAATAAGGGTATCATCAGCGTACTGCAGGTGAGAAATCCCTCCAGGAATAATAGATGATGCCACACCCGAAATGTGCCCAGGCGATTTAGCTTTATCCAGAATATCAGGCAAGGCATCAGCCGACACATTAAATAGCAGCGGAGAAATGGGGTCTCGCTGACGAAAGCCCCTCTTATTTCGAAAATAAGGACCATATGGCCGTTAAGGTTGACAGCCGTTTGGCCCCCACTGACAAGTTGATGCATCCAACTTATCCAAAGGGGAGTCAAAGCCCTTCTGGCGCAACACCTCCTCAAAAAAGTCCCATCTCACTCTATCGTATGCCTTCTCGGAATCAAGTTTCAGGATAAACACCTCTTCCTTATATTGTCGAATCTCGTGCAACACCTCATGCAAGACGACATCTTCGTCCAAGATACTCCTCCCTCTAATAAATGCAGATTGACCCGAGTCGATAATCTTGTGTGCCACCGAGGCAAGCCGTTGAGCGAAGCCTTTAGCCAACAGCCGAAGACTGACATTAGTAAGCGTGAGAGGCCGGAACTGCCGAATGTTGTGTGCACCCTGGACCTTCGGAATAAGAGCAAGAATGCCATAATTTAGCCTTTTCACTATCCATCCCAACGTAAATTCATGGACCATTTCCGCAAATTGGGGGCCTATCATGCTCCAAAATTTCTTGTAAAAAATCATGGGAAAACCGTCCGGCCCCGGGGCCGTGTTCACTCTCATTGTCTTTAAGTTGGTAGTAATCTTCTCAAGCGAGAAAGGTCTGATTAGCGCTGAATTATCCAGTCGAGACACCCTCCCATGGCCAGTCCACATATTCGGCCCCAAAGACATAGCTCCACCTCCAGCTACAGCCAAAAGACCTCTGTAGAAACCATCCACATGGGCCCTAAGGGCAGATTCCTCAGAGTACGTAGTCCCACCCTCGTGGAGGAGAGAAATCATGCACCTCCTCCTTTGGCCATTGGCAACCGCATGGAAGAATTCCGTGCTAGCATCCCCATTCAGCACCCACTTTTGTTGCCCACATTGCTTCCAGTACAAATCTTCGCAAGTCAAAATGAAAATCATCTCATCTTCAAGCTCGTATCTCCGCGCCCATTCCCCTCTAGAGAGGCCATACACATTTGCCTGCATGTCCAGTCCCTTAATTTCTGACAACAAAGCCTCCTTGCGATCCTTAGAGAAACTGCCAAAGTTAGCCCCCCATCCTCTGAGATGATGTCGAGTACGACAGATACAATGCTGCCAGTCATCCATCAAGTCACACAACGGCCCATATCTATGGACCCTACATCCTCTCGCTTTCTCCAAAATATCACACACTCTCTCCACAAATCCAGGCTGGAGCAGCCACTGGCGTTCGAAGAAAAACTGTTTTGAAGGGCGTCTTGTTCCCTCGCCTAAATTCAGAATTAACGGACAATGATCCGACCCCAGACTAGTTTCCGCCACCAGCGAGCAGGAGGGGTATTTAGCCTCCCATTCCATGGAGACAAAAACCCAATCAAGCACACACCTCATCGGGAGATCCTGGTTCTTAGACCAAGTGAAGTGAGCACCCACCCTTGGGAGATCGATAAGTTGGAGGTCCGCTATCCAGTTATTAAAATTGTCCACCAGCCCTTGGTCAAGAATTCTCCTATTGCTCTTATCATCAGCTGATCTAATAAGATTAAAATCACCTCCCACAACAACCGCCAAAGAGGTCCCCTCAATCTTAGCATACAATTCCCTTAGGAAACCGAGGGAACGTGAGTGGTCAGTCGACCCGTACACCACGAGAAGTTCCCATTTGAACTTTTTATTTCTCTAAGTAACTTCCGCCCCAAGAAAGAACTCCTCCCTAGAGAAAGATATTTCCTCAAAGACATCCTTATTCAACCCAGGAGGATCCCACCCGAACGTCCCATAGCCGGAACCCACTCCCAGTGGAATCAATCACTTCCACCAAGAGCATCTACCTTAATTTGAGAAAAGGAAGACCAAATTGTCTCTTGCAACCCCACAAAGTCCATCTTTTGGTTCCAGATATATTCAATCAGTTGGCGACGCCGGTCCCACTGCCCAAACCCTCTCATATTCCATATTAGACCTTTCATTGGGGCACCAAGGGGGATCACCCCCCACCCCTCAACATCACATTCCTCACGGATCGGCGATGCCCCACGGCCACGGCCCCTGCCTCGACCACGGCCAGAAGAAGCCCGGCCCAGGGAGCCTGTCGTCACCCTGGCAGGGTCCTCTGGAACCGAGGCAGCGTCAGCCAGCGCCTCTTCGGCCGCAATGGTGCGAGCCAGACCCCTCTTGGCCAAGGCCTCCACAAGAGCAGCTTGAGCTGCCTCTTGAGCCTGAAAACTCTCGATCACCTCTAAGGGGGGTTTCCCTTCCATCCCCAGCACAATATTGTAGTCACTCGCCACTTTCAAGATACGTGCGTCATTAGCCAACGCAAGCACCTTAAATAAAGACATAGACCGGGTTATGGGTTTAGAGATTATACCTTTAAGGGACTTGTTTGCCTTGAGTTCCATCGCCTTGTCCATCATCATCGACGCCTTAGAAGAGTCCGCCCGCTCGCTGGACCAGGACGCCCGCGGAGGAGAAACAGTAGCAGCAGTCCCCCATGGCAGAACCGGAGGCACGGGCACCTCCCTCATCTCCTCGAAAGCCTCAACGCAATCCTCCACCTCCATCAGGTTTTCAACGAACGCCTCTCCATCAAAACTTGCCGACAGATCAGTCGGCGGAACCCCAATGGCACCCGCCTTGGCACCCAGCGCCGAGAGAAACGCCGCCGAAGAAGCCGAGCGGAGAAGAGGGGACGAGCACGGGGTAGAGGACGCGCTCGGGACCGACGAGAAGGCAGCCGTGATACCACACGGGGTAGAGGACGCGGTGGGGACCGACGAGAAGGCAGCCGTGATACCAAACGGGGTAGAGGACGCGGTCGGGACCGGCGAGAAGGCAGCCGTGATACCACACGGGGTAGAGGACGCGGTCGGGACCGGCGAGAAGGCAGCCGTGATACCACACGGGGTAGAGGACGCGGTCGGGACCGGCGAGAAGGCAGCCGTGATACCACACGGGGTAGAGGACGCGGTCGGGACCGGCGAGAAGGCAGCCGTGATACCAAACGAGGTAGAGGACGCGGTCGGGACCGGCGAGAAGGCAGCCGTGATACCAAACGGGGTAGAGGACGCGGTCGGGACCGGCGAGAAGGCAGCCGTGATACCAAACGGGGTAGAGGACGCGGTCGGGACCGGCGAGAAGGCAGCCGTGATACCACACGGGGTAGAGGACGCGGTCGGGACCGGCGAGAAGGCAGCCGTGATACCACACGGGGTAGAGGACGCGGTCGGGACCGGCGAGAAGGCAGCCGTGATACCACACGGGGTAGAGGACGCGGTCGGGACCGGCGAGAAGGCAGCCGTGATACCAAACGGGGTAGAGGACGCGGTCGGGACCGGCGAGAAGGCAGCCGTGATACCACACGGGGTAGAGGACGCGGTCGGGACCGGCGAGAAGGCAGCCGTGATACCACACGGGGTAGAGGACGCGGTCGGGACCGGCGAGAAGGCAGCCGTGATACCACACGGGGTAGAGGACGCGGTCGGGACCGGCGAGAAGGCAGCCGTGATACCACACGGGGTAGAGGACGCGGTCGGGACCGGCGAGAAGGCAGCCGTGATACCAAACGGGGTAGAGGACGCGGTCGGGACCGGCGAGAAGGCAGCCGTGATACCACACGGGGTAGAGGACGCGGTCGGGACCGGCGAGAAGGCAGCCGTGATACCACACGGGGTAGAGGACGCGGTCGGGACCGGCGAGAAGGCAGCCGTGATACCACACGGGGTAGAGGACGCGGTCGGGACCGGCGAGAAGGCAGCCGTGATACCACACGGGGTAGAGGACGCGGTCGGGACCGGCGAGAAGGCAGCCGTGATACCACACGGGGTAGAGGACGCGGTCGGGACCGGCGAGAAGGCAGCCGTGATACCACACGGGGTAGAGGACGCGGTCGGGACCGGCGAGAAGGCAGCCGTGATACCAAACGGGGTAGAGGACGCGGTCGGGACCGGCGAGAAGGCAGCCGTGATACCACACGGGGTAGAGGACGCGGTCGGGACCGGCGAGAAGGCAGCCGTGATACCACACGGGGTAGAGGACGCGGTCGGGACCGGCGAGAAGGCAGCCGTGATACCACACGGGGTAGAGGACGCGGTCGGGACCGGCGAGAAGGCACCCGTGATACCAAACGGGGTAGAGGACGCGGTCGGGACCGGCGAGAAGGCACCCGTGATACCAAACGGGGTAGAGGACGCGGTCGGGACCGGCGAGAAGGCACCCGTGATACCACACGCGGTAGAGGACGCGGTCGGGACCGGCGAGAAGGCACCTACCACACGCGGTAGAGGACGCGGTCGGGACCGGCGAGAAGGCAGCCGTGATACCACACGGGGTAGAGGACGCGGTCGGGACCGGCGAGAAGGCAGCCGTGATACCACACGGGGTAGAGGACGCGGTCGGGACCGGCGAGAAGGCAGCCGTGATACCACACGGGGTAGAGGACGCGGTCGGGACCGGCGAGAAGGCACCCGTGATACCACACGGGGTAGAGGACGCGGTCGGGACCGGCGAGAAGGCAGCCGTGATACCACACGGGGTAGAGGACGCGGTCGGGACCGGCGAGAAGGCAGCCGTGATACCAAACGGGGTAGAGGACGCGGTCGGGACCGGCGAGAAGGCAGCCGTGATACCACACGGGGTAGAGGACGCGGTCGGGACCGGCGAGAAGGCAGCCGTGATACCACACGGGGTAGAGGACGCGGTCGGGACCGGCGAGAAGGCAGCCGTGATACCACACGGGGTAGAGGACGAGGTCGGGACCGGCGAGAAGGCAGCCGTGATACCAAACGGGGTAGAGGACGCGGTCGGGACCGGCGAGAAGGCAGCCGTGATACCAAACGGGGTAGAGGACGCGGTCGGGACCGGCGAGAAGGCAGCCGTGATACCACACGGGGTAGAGGACGCGGTGGGGACCGGCGAGAAGGCAGCCGTGATACCAAACGGGGTAGAGGACGCGGTCGGGACCGGCGAGAAGGCAGCCGTGATACCACACGGGGTAGACGACGCGGTCGGGACCGGCGAGAAGGCAGCCGTGATACCAAACGGGGTAGAGGACGCGGTCGGGACCGGCGAGAAGGCAGCCGTGATACCAAACGGGGTAGAGGACGCGGTCGGGACCGGCGAGAAGGCAGCCGTGATACCAAACGGGGTAGAGGACGCGGTCGGGACCGGCGAGAAGGCAGCCGTGATACCACACGGGGTAGAGGACGCGGTCGGGACCGGCGAGAAGGCAGCCGTGATACCACACGGGGTAGAGGACGCGGTCGGGACCGGCGAGAAGGCAGCCGTGATACCACACGGGGTAGAGGACGCGGTCGGGACCGGCGAGAAGGCAGCCGTGATACCAAACGGGGTAGAGGACGCGGTCGGGACCGGCGAGAAGGCAGCCGTGATACCAAACGGGGTAGAGGACGCGGTCGGGACCGGCGAGAAGGCAGCCGTGATACCACACGGGGTAGAGGACGCGGTCGGGACCGGCGAGAAGGCAGCCGTGATACCACACGGGGTAGAGGACGCGGTCGGGACCGGCGAGAAGGCAGCCGTGATACCACACGGGGTAGAGGACGCGGTCGGGACCGGCGAGAAGGCAGCCGTGATACCACACGGGGTAGAGGACGCGGTCGGGACCGGCGAGAAGGCAGCCGTGATACCAAACGGGGTAGAGGACGCGGTCGGGACCGGCGAGAAGGCAGCCGTGATACCAAACGGGGTAGAGGACGCGGTCGGGACCGGCGAGAAGGCAGCCGTGATACCACACGGGGTAGAGGACGCGGTCGGGACCGGCGAGAAGGCAGCCGTGATACCACACGGGGTAGAGGACGCGGTCGGGACCGGCGAGAAGGCAGCCGTGATACCACACGGGGTAGAGGACGCGGTCGGGACCGGCGAGAAGGCAGCCGTGATACCAAACGGGGTAGAGGACGCGGTCGGGACCGGCGAGAAGGCAGCCGTGATACCACACGGGGTAGAGGACGCGGTCGGGACCGGCGAGAAGGCAGCCGTGATACCACACGGGGTAGAGGACGCGGTCGGGACCGGCGAGAAGGCAGCCGTGATACCACACGGGGTAGAGGACGCGGTCGGGACCGGCGAGAAGGCAGCCGTGATACCACACGGGGTAGAGGACGCGGTCGGGACCGGCGAGAAGGCAGCCGTGATACCACACGGGGTAGAGGACGCGGTCGGGACCGGCGAGAAGGCAGCCGTGATACCACACGGGGTAGAGGACGCGGTCGGGACCGGCGAGAAGGCAGCCGTGATACCACACGGGGTAGAGGACGCGGTCGGGACCGGCGAGAAGGCAGCCGTGATACCAAACGGGGTAGAGGACGCGGTCGGGACCGGCGAGAAGGCAGCCGTGATACCACACGGGGTAGAGGACGCGGTCGGGACCGGCGAGAAGGCAGCCGTGATACCACACGGGGTAGAGGACGCGGTCGGGACCGGCGAGAAGGCAGCCGTGATACCACACGGGGTAGAGGACGCGGTCGGGACCGGCGAGAAGGCACCCGTGATACCAAACGGGGTAGAGGACGCGGTCGGGACCGGCGAGAAGGCACCCGTGATACCAAACGGGGTAGAGGACGCGGTCGGGACCGGCGAGAAGGCACCCGTGATACCACACGCGGTAGAGGACGCGGTCGGGACCGGCGAGAAGGCACCTACCACACGCGGTAGAGGACGCGGTCGGGACCGGCGAGAAGGCAGCCGTGATACCACACGGGGTAGAGGACGCGGTCGGGACCGGCGAGAAGGCAGCCGTGATACCACACGGGGTAGAGGACGCGGTCGGGACCGGCGAGAAGGCAGCCGTGATACCACACGGGGTAGAGGACGCGGTCGGGACCGGCGAGAAGGCACCCGTGATACCACACGGGGTAGAGGACGCGGTCGGGACCGGCGAGAAGGCAGCCGTGATACCACACGGGGTAGAGGACGCGGTCGGGACCGGCGAGAAGGCAGCCGTGATACCAAACGGGGTAGAGGACGCGGTCGGGACCGGCGAGAAGGCAGCCGTGATACCACACGGGGTAGAGGACGCGGTCGGGACCGGCGAGAAGGCAGCCGTGATACCACACGGGGTAGAGGACGCGGTCGGGACCGGCGAGAAGGCAGCCGTGATACCACACGGGGTAGAGGACGAGGTCGGGACCGGCGAGAAGGCAGCCGTGATACCAAACGGGGTAGAGGACGCGGTCGGGACCGGCGAGAAGGCAGCCGTGATACCAAACGGGGTAGAGGACGCGGTCGGGACCGGCGAGAAGGCAGCCGTGATACCACACGGGGTAGAGGACGCGGTGGGGACCGGCGAGAAGGCAGCCGTGATACCAAACGGGGTAGAGGACGCGGTCGGGACCGGCGAGAAGGCAGCCGTGATACCACACGGGGTAGACGACGCGGTCGGGACCGGCGAGAAGGCAGCCGTGATACCAAACGGGGTAGAGGACGCGGTCGGGACCGGCGAGAAGGCAGCCGTGATACCAAACGGGGTAGAGGACGCGGTCGGGACCGGCGAGAAGGCAGCCGTGATACCAAACGGGGTAGAGGACGCGGTCGGGACCGGCGAGAAGGCAGCCGTGATACCACACGGGGTAGAGGACGCGGTCGGGACCGGCGAGAAGGCAGCCGTGATACCACACGGGGTAGAGGACGCGGTCGGGACCGGCGAGAAGGCAGCCGTGATACCACACGGGGTAGAGGACGCGGTCGGGACCGGCGAGAAGGCAGCCGTGATACCAAACGGGGTAGAGGACGCGGTCGGGACCGGCGAGAAGGCAGCCGTGATACCAAACGGGGTAGAGGACGCGGTCGGGACCGGCGAGAAGGCAGCCGTGATACCACACGGGGTAGAGGACGCGGTCGGGACCGGCGAGAAGGCAGCCGTGATACCACACGGGGTAGAGGACGCGGTCGGGACCGGCGAGAAGGCAGCCGTGATACCACACGGGGTAGAGGACGCGGTCGGGACCGGCGAGAAGGCAGCCGTGATACCACACGGGGTAGAGGACGCGGTCGGGACCGGCGAGAAGGCAGCCGTGATACCAAACGGGGTAGAGGACGCGGTCGGGACCGGCGAGAAGGCAGCCGTGATACCAAACGGGGTAGAGGACGCGGTCGGGACCGGCGAGAAGGCAGCCGTGATACCACACGGGGTAGAGGACGCGGTCGGGACCGGCGAGAAGGCAGCCGTGATACCACACGGGGTAGAGGACGCGGTCGGGACCGGCGAGAAGGCAGCCGTGATACCACACGGGGTAGAGGACGCGGTCGGGACCGGCGAGAAGGCAGCCGTGATACCACACGGGGTAGAGGACGCGGTCGGGACCGGCGAGAAGGCAGCCGTGATACCACACGGGGTAGAGGACGCGGTCGGGACCGGCGAGAAGGCAGCCGTGATACCACACGGGGTAGAGGACGCGGTCGGGACCGGCGAGAAGGCAGCCGTGATACCAAACGGGGTAGAGGACGCGGTCGGGACCGGCGAGAAGGCAGCCGTGATACCACACGGGGTAGAGGACGCGGTCGGGACCGGCGAGAAGGCAGCCGTGATACCACACGGGGTAGAGGACGCGGTCGGGACCGGCGAGAAGGCAGCCGTGATACCACACGGGGTAGAGGACGCGGTCGGGACCGGCGAGAAGGCAGCCGTGATACCACACGGGGTAGAGGACGCGGTCGGGACCGGCGAGAAGGCAGCCGTGATACCAAACGGGGTAGAGGACGCGGTCGGGACCGGCGAGAAGGCAGCCGTGATACCACACGGGGTAGAGGACGCGGTCGGGACCGGCGAGAAGGCAGCCGTGATACCAAACGGGGTAGAGGACGCGGTCGGGACCGGCGAGAAGGCAGCCGTGATACCACACGGGGTAGAGGACGCGGTCGGGACCGGCGAGAAGGCACCCGTGATACCACACGGGGTAGAGGACGCGGTCGGGACCGGCGAGAAGGCACCCGTGATACCACACGGGGTAGAGGACGCGGTCGGGACCGGCGAGAAGGCACCCGTGATACCACACGGGGTAGAGGACGCGGTCGGGACCGGCGAGAAGGCAGCCGTGATACCACACGGGGTAGAGGACGCGGTCGGGACCGGCTAGAAGGCAGCCGTGATACCAAACGGGATAGAGGACGCGGTCGGGACCGGCGAGAAGGCAGCCGTGATACCACACGGGGTAGAGGACGCGGTCGGGACCGGGGTAGAGGATACACTCTTCATAATATTTTGAGGGATGCGAAGAAACATAGATTTTATCATAATGCGGCCTTTATTTATTCTTCTTTCTAGCCTATTACAATAATTTAGATTAAACAATTCAACGAATATTATTACAAACCATTAGTCCGAATATAGTAAATAATATGAGTTAACAAATGACCTAAATGTAATAAGTAATTTGATAAAAAAAACTAACTAATGGCTTCTAAAAAAATAAATAAACCCACTGTCATTCAGCTGGCTCCCAATGATGCCTAGCTAATTCGATCTTTAGGAGACCAGGTCTTCAAATCTTCTGATACGCCTAAAGAAATATTTGAATGTGGTCTGTCTGACTGCAGTGCCTGTATTTTCATAGTCAATGGTGTGTGCCGTACGTATCTCTTCCATCCTTGGTGATCATGTTATGTTATGTTATGTAGAATCGCACAACTTGTCATGATCTTTGCCAAGACATATTTGTTCCAGAAACAAGCAGGCCTACCCCTCGAAAAAAACAAAACAAAAAAACACAAGCCTCCGGCAAATCAGTGTCAAGTCTGAAGCACACGGCAACAAATCGGACTAATTCTCCTTTGAACCATTGTCTCCCACGTCTCTCAGTGTCAAGCCGCCCGTCTCCCACGTCTCTCCGTTGCCACTGCCAGATCCCCAGCTGGCTGGCTGTCAATCTTCAGTAAACCGTGACTCTTCCGGCACATAACTCATCGTCGGGACCGCGCGGCTCCCGTTGCTCGCTTCACCAGGACCGTCCGATCTACATCGAAAAGTGAGCGCACGGATCGAACGGCTAGAGCTCGCTGCATCCGACGGCTACGGCGCGACCGTCCGAACTGTTGGGCCGGTGCGCGGACGCCTAACACTCGCCTAAAAGAAAATGATTAGCGTGGGTGAAGTTATCATTGGTCAATCCGCCCGCTGAACGCGGTAATGACCTCGTCCGATCCGCCGTCGTTTGTTTTGGAAAGGGCGCGTCTAGAAAAAGGTCTGGCTGTTGTCTTGGCACGGCTCTCCACCTAATCGCCAAGCATATATATGCCCTAGACATATACCATCGATCGCAGGGAAGAGGTGGAGAGAAGGAAAACATACAATGGCGACAACCATGGCATCGGTTTCGCAAGATCGCCGGTCGTCAAGCAAGGTACACTCCAATCATAAAGTAGAAAATCTCATGCGCGCCTGCTTGTTGAATCTTTTTGTATTTCAGAATTCCGCACCGATTATTATTATTTTTTGCTTAGTTTGAATTCTTCGGTAGGGATTTTCTTTTGCAATAGTACTGGAAACAGTGCCCGCAGAAGAAAAACGAATACTACTGGAAACAGGAAAATGAAAGGGATTTGACAGGGATTAAACCCCTAACAAGTTAAAATCCCCTCCAATCCCCTTGAAAGAAGGATTAACCGAACAAGGCATCTGAATCCCCGATCCTCACTTGGATCTATGCCTTTGATCCGTCCCAGTTAACATCTGAAATTAGCCATCACTATGCTGTGCGACAATGGAGGAAACGTCTTAAGCCCTTGGCCCGACGTGTTGCGTGTTTATATGGAGGGTTGCAAGCCCGATCATGCGTACAAGATAGATGTTTGAGATACAATTTGGAGGGGAAGAAAACTAGGAGATAGAAAGATAAAGGTTACAAGAGTATCTATCTTGCCTAACTAAATGTCCTTCAATTGTACTTCCGTTGGATACTTCATATGGTTAGGATATATCTCGTTTAACACCCTCCCGTAATCACAGCTTCATCAAGTTGAGATTATATATGAATGCTTCAAAACATCTTGTAGGCAAAGCTTTGGTGAATCCATCTGCAACTTGGTCTTTCGAATGAATGAACCTAATATCCAAGAGTTTATTTGCAACCCTTTCTCGAACAAAATGAAAATCAATTTCAATGTGCTTTGTTCTAGCATGAAAAACTGGATTTGCTGATAGATATGTAGCACCCAAGTTATCACACCATAAACATGGAGCTTTAGTGCTTCTTATACCTAGTTCCTTCAAAATAGACTATATCCATATAATTTCTGCTGTTGCATTGGCCAGAGCTTTGTATTCTGCTTCTGTGCTGGATCTGGAAACAGTAGCTTGTTTTCTTGCACACCAGGATATTAAATTAGGTCCAAAGAAAACTGCAAAGCCACCAGTTGAGCGTCTGTCATCCAGACATCCAGCCCAATCTGAGTCAAAAAAGGCACTGACCAGTGAGGAAGGTGACTTGCTGAAATTTAGACCAATGCCTAAAGTATTCTTCACATATCTTACTATACGTTTAGCAGTAGTGAGATGAACGGTAGTAGGTGCATGAAGAAACTGACAGACTTTGTTAATAGCAAAAGAAATGTCTGGTCTAGTGAGTGTCAGATACTGAAGAGCACCTACTAAGCTTCTATATTTTGTACTGTCTTCTGGGTTTAGGAGTTCTCCTTCCACAAGAGACAATTTTTCTGTGCTAGACAAAGGAGTGGGAGAAGGCTTACAACTTTGTAGACCAGCCTTTTTAACTAGATCTGCAACATACTTAGCTTGAGATAGATGAAGACCATCCTTGTGTCTTTTTACCTCAATCCCAAGAAAGTAGTGTAGATCTCCCAAGTCCTTGAGAACAAACTCTTTAGACAAATCTTTTAACAGTCTTGTTCTGGCTTCATCAGAGGAGCTTGTAACAATGATATCATCAACATATATGAGAACAAATATGGATGTATTTGACTTGTTGTAAATAAACAATGAAGTGTCAGATTTTGAAGGAACAAAACCAAGTGTTTGCATCTTTTTGCTGAGACTAGAGTACCATGCTCTTGGAGTCTGTTTTAGTCCATACAAGGCTTTGTCAAGTTTGCACACATAAGAAGGTGCACTAGAATTTTCAAACCCAGGAGGTTGTTTCATGTAAACCTCTTCCTCCAGAACACCATGTAGAAACGCATTCTGTACATCTAGCAGTCGTAGACTCCAGCACCTGGACACAGCAATAGACAGAACAAGACGGATGGTAGCAACTTTAACAATTGGACTAAAGGTGTCCTCATAGTCAATACCATACCTTTGTTTCAAACCTTTTGCAACAAGCCTGGCTTTGTAGCGATCAATGGTTCCATCAGCTTTTCTTTTTATCCTATAGACCCACTTACAATCAATGATATTTTTACCTTGTTGAGGAGGAACAAGGTGCCATGTCTTGTTCTTCTTGAGTGCCATGAGTTCATCATGCATTGCTTTTCGCCAATTTTCCTTGCTAAAGGCTTCTTCAAGAGTGTTAGGTTCTCCTGGCTCACCTGTTGAACACACTATTCCATATTTCGTAATGTGCTTGTAATTAATAGGTTTAATTACCCCTTGCCGTAACCTTGTTTGACGTTTAACAGAAGTTGTTGGTGCAGCTGCAGCAAACAGCGATGTAGAAGATCCTGGATTAGTACCAGGTTGATCACCTCCTGATTCCGAGGCGAGATCGCCTTCGGCAGCGTCAAACACCGCGTCGGCAGTTTTTGCAGCTACTGGATCTTCTGCATCCGACGAGTGTTGCGCGAGGGCGTTTCTGTCCACAGAAGATCCCCCAAGGTGAGCAGTTGCCGGACCACCTGCGTCTGACCGAGTCGGAGCGCGCCGCTTGTACACATGCGGTTGGCTCGCATGCCGCGTACGGGGGACAGGCGCGCCGCTCGCACCCGACCGCCTGTCTGGGTCTATTTCTGCCGGCGCGCTGCTGGGTGCAAGTACCGAGGCGGATCCGCTGCATGGCAGTTGATCCGAGGAGGATCTGTCCCCCTGACTGGCCGGCGGCTGATCCAAGGCAGATTTGTCTCCTCGCTGCGGCACATAAGATGACAGCCATTTGCACCGTTTTCTTCTCTGTTGGCCGCGCCATTTTCTTCAGAATTTCGACTTGCGTGTTCTGCATCATTGCAAAGCTTAGAGAGGCTGTTAGAAGGGTTAGTCAACAAATGATCATCACAATTATTAATCCCCCTTGATCATAGCCGGATAGGTGAGGAGATAAGAGTAAGATTTCTTTGCGAAGTAGAGCATCGACATTAGGGTGAAGGTCCGCAAAAGGAATCTTTGTCTCATCAAAAATGACGTCACGAGAGATGTATACACGACCAGTGGAGATGTCAAGACATTTAACACCTTTGTGTTGAGCACTATACCCAAGAAAAGCACATTGCTTTGAGCGAAACATGAGCTTGCGAGGATTGTAAGGGCGAAGATTAGGCCAACAGGCGCAGCCAAAGACACAGAGAGAAATGTAATCAGGTTTGACCTGAAGGAGACCCTCCATGGGTGTTTCATTGTGGATGACACGGCTAGGTAACATATTGATGATATGGATGGCTGTAAGGAATGCCTCATCCCAAAATTTGAGAGGCATGGAGGCGCCTGCTAGGAGGGCCAGACCAACCTCAACTATATGCCTATGTTTGCGTTCGGCTGACCCGTTTTGTTGGTGAGCATGTCGACAGGACACATGATGGGATATGCCAAGAGTTTGGAAGAAGGAATTGAGCTTCTCATATTCCCCTCCCCAATCAGATTGGACATCAATGATCTTACTGTCAAACTTTCTTTCAACAAGTGCTTGAAAGTTTGAAAAACTTGAAACACATCAGATCTTCTCTTAAGAAGATAAATCCAGGAGAATTTGCTATAGTCATCTATGAAACTGACATAATAAGCGTGTCGACCAACACAAAGAGGGGCAGGACCCCAAACATCCGAAAAGATTAATTGTAAAGGTTTTGTGGAGACACTTGATATAGGATATGGTAATTGATGACTCTTAGCACACTAACAAGAATTACAAATAGTTTCTGTAGTACGCTCACCAACAAACGGGAGCTTATTTTTCCTAAGCAACTTTTCAACTAGAGAAAAAGAGGCATGTCCTAAACGATCATGCCATCGAGTAGACGAAAGTTTGATAGAACCACAAGCTTGTTTACTGAATCTTCTAAACTCCGGAATCAATGAGTAGAGCCCACGAACGCATCTACCTCGATAGAGAATTTTCTTCGTTGCCTGATCCTTGATCAAAAAGAAATAGGGATGAAATTCAAGGAAAACATGATTGTCTATGGCAATTCTATGAACTGAGAGAAGATTTTTGTGGGCATGAGGAACATGTAGAATTCTTTTGAGATGAATTTTTCTACTAGGGGTTTTAATAATTGAATGACCAATGTGACGTATGACCATACCTTCTCCACTTGCAGTGTGAATTTGTTCTTTTCCACGGTATTTTTCCTTCATGGTGACCTTTTCCAGCTCGTTGGTGATGTGGTTGGTGGCTCCGCTATCAACATACAAATTTGTATCGATGCCATATGAGCCATCAGCTTCAGCAGCCATCTTTTCTTCATCTTGCGAGGAATCTTCATCTTTGTCGTAGCGATACCAACAATCTTTTGCCGTATGCCCAGGCTTGCCACAGATTTGCCAGCGAGGCATATCCGGACGTGATCTGTTGGCACCACCACCGCGATGTCATTTGAAGTTGCCGCGAGGGGAGTCGCCACCACGACGCCCCCTGCCACGAGAGAAGCCTCGAGAGCGAGAGCCACTACCATGGCCTCTGGAGGCGGAGTTGGCCGATGACTTGAATCCGCCATTGGAGCCATTTTATTGCGCCATGCGCTGGTCAAAATTGCTAAGCATGGCAAAGAGCTCGTCAAGGGTTACCGGTGTGACGCGAGCGTCGAAGGCAGAGATCGGAGGTTGGTAGTCTTGATCAAGCCCGTGAATGATGTAGGACATGAGCTCGTCATCTTGGATGGCTTTGCCGGCTGCTGCAAGTTCATCCGCAAAGCCTCGCATGGTGGCGAAGTATGAGGCCACCGGTTGGTTCCCCTTCTGCATGTTGATCATGTTGATCAACCCTAAACCCTTTGATCGCGCGCTTATAAAGGCGGCTGGGTGGAGAGACGTGGGCCAAGCCCACGTCCGACACGACGTCTCGGATCGTGCCTTGTCCGTTACGTATTCTCCGTTCCTGACCGGCAAAAATAAGCGCGTAGGTATGAGCTCGGCTCGGCTCATTCCCGCAACCCGTGGCGTGGCGTGGCGTGGCGTGGCGGAGGAGGAGTGCGCGAGGGCACCTTCTCTTCTCACTCTCCAATAGCATGTGGAAGAGAGACCCTTATAAAGGGGTCCAAACTCTCCTCCACTAGCGGGGTGGGACTAAACTCCCACCACCTTGTCATGCCACCACCTACATGGGCCCTTGGAGATTTTTCTGAAATTCTCTAATGGGCCTAAAGCCCACCTCCAAATTTCAACAATCCCCCACCAGATCTCAAGGGCACATCGTGTTCCCTCGTTCCAATCACTGTTTTAATATACCAGCATTTCAGTGAAGACCTGTTAAGGTTGAGCTTCACCTAGAACAAGTAGCTACACCCCTTTACAACTGAACAATGGACTATGCCTTGAATTGTCAGTTTGGCGTAAAGGAGCTTCACCACAAGTCTTACTAGTACTAGACTGCCGAAGGTGACCCCTCGGGTGGAGCATATTAGTCACACTCCTGGCCTATTCATGAGTTTATTAGAGATCACCCAAATCTCATAGACTGTGACCAGCAGTCAAGCTCATATAGGTGTGTTCCTCCAAAGATCGCTCTGTAGGACAGCATCTTGCTTACATATAAGCTTTAGAACACATTAAGACAGTAGTCATCCTACCATACAGTATCCGAGAGTATTGCATCTCCAACGGAGTGGGTTAGTAAAGTTACTCTCCTCAGTTCACCACTGGCTTGTTTTCCCAGGCCCTACTTCACGGGATCTCCGATCATATAGGTTGGGTTGCTACCATGGCAACTCATGTGGGTCTCATACCCATCTCCCTCGATGCACTATCTATCACAACACGTGATAGCCCTTTAGTAAAGGGATCTGCCAGATTCTTAGCCGTTTGGATATAATCCAACGCTATCACTCTGGAGTTTCTCAAACGTCTGACAGACTTCAATCTCATTCTTATATGTTTGTTGGACTTCATATTGTCCTTTGAACTCTTCACTTTAACAATAACCGTCTGATTATCGCAGTTCATAAGGATAGCCGGAACCTGCTTCTCAACCACAGGTAAGTCCATCAAAAGATCTCGAAGAAATTCTGCTTCGACACCAGATGTGTCTAATGCTGTTAATTCTGCTTCCATTGTCGATCTTGTTAAGATCGTTTGCTTGCAAGACTTCCAGGAAACAGCACCACCCCAAGAGTAAACATATACCCAGTAGTGGCCTTCATCTCATCAGCATCAGAGATCCAATTCGCATCACTATACCCTTCAAGTACCGATGGGAATCCCGTATAGTGAAGCCCGTGGTTGACAGTACCTTTCAAGTAGCGCATAATTCTTTCAACAGCACGCCAATGAACATCGCCCGGGTTTGCAACAAACCGGCTAAGTTTGCTCACAGCAAACGCGATGTCAGGCCTCGTTGCGCTAGCTAGGTACATAAGTGAACCGATAATTTGAGAGAATCTCAATTGATCTATAGCTGTGCCTTTAAACTTTCGAATAAGCACACTAGGATCATATGGTGTTTGACAATTTTGCAGTCTGAATATCCAAAGCGACTCAAAATCTTATCAACATAGTGGGATTGCAGAAGTGTAATCCCACCCTCATCATCTCTCAACAGCTTGATGTTCAAGATAACATCAGCCACCCCAAGGTCCTTCATCTCAAAGTTTTGAGACCGAAAAGACTTAACCTCCTCAATTACTTTGAGGTTGGTTCCAAATATCAGTATGTCATCAACATACAAGCACAATATAACTCCTTCGCCCCCACCATGGCGATAGTATACACATTTGTCAGCTTCATTAACAACGAAGCCAACAGATGCCAGAGTTGTATTAAACTTCTCATGCCATTGCTTAGGTGCCTGTCTGAGACCATATAAAGATTTCAGCAACTTACACACCTTTCCTTCCTGACCTTCTATCACAAAGCCATCTGGTTGTTGCATATAGATTTCCTCATTTAGCTCTCCATTCAGGAAAGCCGTCTTAACGTCCATTTGATGAACGAGAAGACCATGAGAGGCCGCCAATGAGAGTAGTACTCGAATGGTGGTCAATCTAGCCACAGGTGAATAAGTATCGAAGAAATCTTCTTCTTCTTTCTGGGCATAGCCCTTGGCCACAAGCCTAGCCTTGTACTTTTCAATCGTACCATCGGGCCTAAGCTTCTTTTTGAACACCCACTTGCATCCCAATGGTTTGCAACCATAGGGACGATCAGTGATTTCCCATGTCCCGTTAGCCATGATGGAATCCATCTCGCTACGGACCGCAGCTTTCCAGTAATCAGCATCTGGAGAAGCATACGCTTCTGAAATAGAAGAGGGATTATCATCCACGAGGTATACGAAGAAATCATCACCAAAGGTCTTTGCAGTCCTTTGTCTCTTGCCCCTACCACGGGCTTCCTCGTCATCCTCCTCAGGATTTTCATCATGTGTTTGTTCACAATATTCCATAGGAATGGCAGGCTCAGGAGTTATCTCAGATTCCTGTCTAGAAGTGCTTTGCATATCTCTCATGGGAAATATATCCTCAAAGAATGTAGCATCCCTCGACTCCATTATTGTACCGACCTTCACGTCAGGTACCTCAGATTTCACTACTAGAAATCTATAGCCTACGCTATTCTTAGCGTATCCCAAATTAACGCAATCCACAGTCTTTAGTCCAAGCTTACGCTTCTTGGGGATTGGTACATTGACTTTCGCCAAGCAGCCCCAAGTACGTAAGTACGAGAGCGTCGTCCTTCTCTTCGACCACTCCTCGTAGGGAGTGACCTCATTATCTTTTGTAGGAACATTATTCAGGACATGACACGCAGTCAATATAGCCTCCCCCCACCATGCCTTGGATAAACCCGATGTATCTAACATGGTGTTAACCAAATCAGTTAGAGTACGGTTTTTCCACTCGGCAACCCCGTTTGACTGGGGTGCATAGGGAGGCGTCCTCTCATGAATAATGCCGTGTTCCGCACAAAATGAATCAAATTCGTTTGAGAAGTACTCTCCACCACGATCAGACCGGACTCGTTTAATTTTATTTTCAAGTTGATTCTCAACTTCTGCCTTATAGATTTTGAAGTAGTGTAGAGCCTCATCTTTAGTATTTAACAGATACACATAGCAAAATCTAGTGGAATCATCTATCAATGTCATGAAGTATTTCTTTCCACCTTTAGTCAACACACCATTCATCTCACAAAGATCAGAATGTATGAGTTCTAATGGTGCCAAGTGTCTCTCCTCTGCAGCCTTGTGAGGCTTGCGAGGTTGCTTTGCTTGCACACACGAGTGGCACTTAGAACCTTTGGCTAAAGTGAAAGTTGGGATTAAATTCAGTTTTGCTAGCCGCGACATAACACCGAAACTTATGTGACAAAGACGTGAATGCCAAACTTCAGATTCATTAACACTCGAATGAATATTGTTCACGACTTTATTACAAAAATCTGCTAGAGAAAGGCGGAACAGACCTCCGCATTCATAACCTTTTCCAACGAAAAGTCCATATTTCGTAACTACTACTTTATTAGACTCGAACACCAACTTAAACCCTTCTCTACACAGAAGGGAGCCACTAACGAGATTCTTCTTGATGGCGGGGACATGTTGCACGTTCTTTAGCTGCACGATCCTTCCCGAACTAAACTTCAGATCGACCATGCCAACACCAAGAACAGAAGCACTCGCGCCATTCCCCATCAATACGGACCCGCGACCGGTGGCCTGATAAGAAGAGAACAATGATAAGTCAGCACACACATGAATATTTGCACCCGTGTCCACCCACCAATCGGTGGACTGACAAACTGTAAATACGGTAAGTAAATTACCGTACCCAGATGCACCACTTTCATTGTTGCCCACAATCATGTTGGCAGACTTGGAGTCCTGCGCCGGCTTCTTGTACTTGTTTGGGCATTTGTTCGCCCAATGTTCCTCTGAACCACAAGTATAACAGCCATCTCCCTTCTTATTCTTCTTGAAGGGCTTCTTTCCCTTCTTCTTGAAGTCGGTATTCTGTTGGACAGAATCCTTTCCCTTGGGCTTGTGAGAATTGAAGTTCCTCTGATGTACCATATTGGCAGCAGAAGAGCTTTCCACCGCTTTTCCATTGGAGTCCTTTGCTCTCGAGTTCTGCTCAACACTCAGATGGCCGATGATGTCCTCTACTGAGAACTCACGCCTCTGATGTTTCAGAGTAGTAGCAAAGTTCCTCCAGGAATTAGGGAGCTTAGCAATTATATAGCCCGCAACAAACTTGCCCCTTAAGAACCTCAAGTTCCTTAGCTATGCATATTATCTCATGAGCTTGTTCCAATACAGAACGGTTGTCAACCATCTTGTAATCGTGGAACTGCTCCATAACATACATCTCACTCCCAGCATCGGTGTCCCCGAATTTAGATTCGAGCGCCTCCCACAAGTCCTTGTCAACATGCATATGTAAATATGCATCAACCAACTTATCTCCGATCACGCTAATGACTGCTCCAAGGAATAGGACGGTGGCCTCCTTAAACATCTTCTCCTGTTCAGGAGTGATAGTTTCCGTAGGAGTGACACCGGCTACCCAGAACACGTTCATAGCCGTGAGCCATAAGGTGGTTCTCGTTTGCCAACGCTTGAAAAAAGTACCGGTAAACTTATCCGGTTTCAGTGCAGCAGCAAAACCATTACTCGAAAAATTCCTACAGACATTAGGTTTTTGGATTGTTGAGTAAATAGGCAATTTTCCGAGTATATTAATCCACGAGATAATAACTAGCATATGGCATTGACTAGACTAATGATATACTGATCTTGAGCTAACCTACCACATACTACGCATATAGTGGATACATCTATGCAGACGAGCAGTACTGCTAGGATAAATACGAACATGAGGATAAACGAGTCATACCTCCAATCGGCCAGTTGGCCGTAGCAGCAGCAGCGGCGGCGGCAGTATCCTCTGCCGTCTTCTTCTCGGCTTCCTCGCGGAGACGATCAGCTTCGCTTGGTGAAGACATGGCGATGACGAGGGCGACACGGACGGAGGCGAGCAGTCGCGTGATCGCTCCCCAAAAACCTAATCGCCCCTCTCCCGTACAGGAACCGGAGAGGCAAGGTTTCGGAGGCCTGCTCTCCCGTCGACCGTGTACGCGGTAAACGGGACGGAGTCGCCGGCGGCGGCAGCAGTCAATGAACGAAGGCGTGAGGCAGATGTGATCTGATTCTCGTGACGGCTAGGGTAGGCGATCGCGTGCTTATAAGTGCGTAGGTATGAGCTCGGCTCGGCTCATTCCCGCAACCCGCGGCGCGTCGTGACGAGGCGTGGCGAGGCGGGCGGCGGAGGAGGAGTGCGCGAGGGCACCTTCTCTTCTCACTCTCCAATAGCATGTGGAAGAGAGACCCTTATAAAGGGGTCCAAACTCTCCTCCACTAGCGGGGTGGGACTAAACTCCCATCACCTTGTCATGCCACCACCTACATGGGCCCTTGGATATTTTTCTAAAATTCTCTAATGGGCCTAAAGCCCACCTCCAAATTTCAACAGATCAGCACAGTTCTTATGTTGTTGACGCGGCTGAGTGATTGTGACGAAAACATGTTCGCCAGGGACACCCATAAATCGCGCGCCGTGGTGATCATGGTCACCGTGACGAGCACCTCTTTGGAGAGGTTTTGGAGCAGGTAACCAAGGACCTGCTGGTCCTCCCTCACCCAGGATGAGTGAAGGGGATTCGATTCAGAGTGTTCCTTCCCGGCAGTGTCCTTGGTGGTCAGGACTTTGGCTGGTTCGAGAGCCATGCCGTCAACGTAGTGGAAGACGCCGGCGCCCCGCAGCTGCGGCGTGATCTGTGTGCGCCACATGATGTAGTTGGTGCGTGAGAGTTTCTCCGGGACCCCGCCGCTGAGCATCGGCTGATGGGAGGTGGAGGAAGACATGTCGGCTGTGCGCTTTTGGTGGAGATGGGATAGCTAGGTTAATGGAGGAAGGTAGCTCTGATTACCATGTGCGACAATGAAGGAAACGTCTTAAGCCCTTGGCCCGACGTGTTGCGTGTTTATATGGAGGGTTGCAAGCCTGATCATGCGTACAAGATAGATGTTTGAGATACAACTTAGAGGAGAAGAAAACTAGGAGATAGAAAGATAAAGGTTACAAGAGTATCTATCTTGCCTAACTAAATCTCCTTTAATTGTACTTCCGTTGGATACTTCATACGGTTAGGATATATCTCGTTTAACATACGCAACAGGGTTTCTATATTTTTTTAAAAAAAAGAGGCAAAGCAAGGGTCTCATCATTATGTCTCCCATGATTACTGATTTACTTGCCATTGCTCTTGTTTCAAGGGCCTCGTTTGTGCGTAACTGCAAATGGATCACCATGTGATAGCTACAAGAGAGGACCTGGAGCTCATGCTAATTAATGAAGCCCAAAAGCCCAGGCCCATGCTTTTTTCACTTCTTGAAGACATCACAAATGGTTTCTCTGAAGAGAATATTATTGGTAGGGGTGGATCTGCTGTGGTTTATAAGGTACAGATATCCACAAGTGAAACAGTCATCGTAATTACGGTTGATGTTGGAGAGCCAGGTAATTCTGACTAATCATATTATGACTACAGGGATCCATCGGGAATCGCGCAGTCGCCGTGAAGAAGCTGTCCGTACCACATGAGTGCGAGAAGGAATTCAATGGAGAGATTAAGTGTCTGATGAAGGTGAAGCACAAAAACATCGTTCGCTTTCTAGGATATTGTTCCGACACACAAGGACATATGGCAAGCTACAATGGGAAACTTGTGATGGCAGATGTACAAGAGCGATTGCTTTGTTTTGAATATCTATGTAAAGGAAGTCTTAATAAACATATCACGGGTAGGGTCATTTACCATATATATATATATATATAACTTAATATTTCTTCACTTAGACTACCTGTTTCAAGTATCTCCCAGACCCCACACACAGTACGAGTTAATTTTCATGTCCTATACCCTCCCTTTCACATTTTTACAGATGCAACATGTGGACTTGAATGGAAACAACGATATCAAATAATTGCTGGAGTTTGTCAGGGCTTACATCGACTTCACAAGGATCCCATTTTTCATTTGGATCTGAAACCGGGAAATATACTTCTGGATGACAACATGTCCCCGAAAATTTCTGATTTCGGCCTTGCAAGGTGCTTGGATAAAGACCAAACCAAGGTTCATACTCAAAATATAGGCGGAACATGGTAAGCTAGCTAAGCCTCTTCAGAGCTCATCAACTTTATTTCAAATGTAATTTATATTGAACTCCGACTTGCCTATTCAATCTAGCCATAAAAATTTATTTACAGGGGATACTTAGCACCAGAATTACACACGAATGATGGTGTAATCACAGTCAAGTCGATCACAGTGAAGTCTGATTTGTATAGTCTTGGTGTCATAATTATGGAGATAGTCACAGGAGGCAAGGGGTCTGACAGGTGTCGCAGTGTTGATGATGTAAGAACTTTATACCAACTCTTGATTTTAAAATAAGTAATTGTACTTTTTTTTGCAGGGAAATAAGTAATTATACTCTTCAAGTTTCTACTCCCTCCGTTCGATGGTATATACTCCTAGTTCTGTCATAGGTCAAGTCAATAAAAAAGCACCAACATCAACACCACCAAGATAGTATCATTAGATCCGTCATCAAATATATATTTTTAGTGCTTTACATAGGCTATGTCATATACATTAAATATGTGTTTAGATACAACTTCTGCAAAGGATTATATCTTAGAGTTGTATCTAAGAGCAAGGCTAATAGTTTAGCATGGCCATATCGTAAGTACCATGTCATCTAGAGCCATCATTTATATAGTCACTCATATAACTCATATAGTAAGGTTGGCTTTGACATTGTGTATTAGACAACCTGGTTCTTTTTCCCGACCGTCTCTTTATCTCTCTCTTCATATTTATTGCATCTGCCTATAAGCATATGTAGAGGTTGGCTTTGGCATAAGAGCCCACTTTCCTAACTTTTCATGTTTCTGCCTCTACTTAGTAAAAATTGTCACATAAGAAGGCTATCAATCCCTTATTACAATTGTTCTACAAGTACTCTGATTTAATAGATTTTGTGAGGGGAAGTCATAGTTTTCTTGTTTCGGTGCTAAGAGCTAGACCAAGATTAAGAAATACTAGTACTCTCATTCCTTACTAAATGTGGCCTCACATCAGATCTTTACCTAGGTTGCATGATTTAGATATAGTACACCTTGGAGCATTGATACTGCCCTTATTTCAAGTTAACATTGTGATGCCTTCCTTTTTATAGGGAAACAGCAGGAATCTGTTGTATATATTGTTGATTTTCAAATAAGTAGTACTCAATGCAGTGATCATCAAATAAAATAAAGGGAGAAAAATAAATGAAAGAAATAAAAAACTGTACATAAATAATTACATGAGAAAGTTAGAGCAAGAAGCAGCACCTAAAGTATCTGAAATCTTGGATCTTACCTTCAAAATCAGAGTATTTCTTTCTTTTGGTTCTGAATAAATTCTACTTTAACTCCTCTTTGAACTTCTTTCGACGATGGAATAAATTTGGAATGACCCCTTTGAAAATGTAGTCATTGTGTGTTGTCCATATTGCTCGTGCAGCTAGAAGTATAATTTCTATGAAAAAAAGGAAGTACCAAGAGCTGTTTGATATTTGTTAATTTCTGCCTACATGCCTTGATTAGTATGTGAACAGTTATCAGAAAGATGGGACCATCATACCTTAGCAAATAGGCAAGTGAAGAATAGGTGATATCTGGTCTCAAATGCAGTGGCCCCACACATGAAACATGAGTAAGATGGCATGAAGAAAATCTTCCTACGCAACATAGCTCCGGTGTTAAGTCTATTATGAACGAGGAACCAAACGAAAATCTTATGCTTTAATTGACAACATGTATCCCAATTCCATTTATTGCAACCATGACCTCATGTTCTCCTATGAAAAGAGCATAAAGTTTAGAAACTTGAAACTTTAAACTTTATGGCTCTTGGTGAAATTTGCCAGTGATCTGGATCTTTAGGTAGACGCATCTCTTGTAACACCTGAATTAGGTCTTCATACTGAAAAAAATCTTCCTGAAGGAGAGGTAAATGAAAATGATCTGATGGATCTTCTAAATTCCACGAAGTTGATGAATACAAAGTTGAGCCTTTAGTTGTCCATTCCACTTATTTGAAAAGAACTGAATGTTCGCTACGGCCTAGTAGTGGCGGGCGCAAAAAGGCTAGCAGTGGACTTCCTGGGGATTTCAGATGCCTGCCCTCATCCGTCTCATAATAGGGAGTCCGCGTTTGTTGGCCTAAAAGTGGCCGAATCTCCAGACATTTGAATGCCTAATATGGTTTCATATTGAAGATGTCCTATAAACAACGGAAAACGTAGGTTGGGTAGAGAATTTATGAGGTGATGCAACGTGAACAAACTGCATGCTTTCGACTCAAACCTACTTAATACATTTTGTTTGAGTTTATGAGGATTTATGAAAAAATAGGGGTTCGCATTAAAGATGTCCTACTAAACACTTTTTTAATGATTTTGTTTGATGATTTGGTGTCCAGCCTATCAGTTTCTTCTATTGTATCTTAGCTATTGTGGTTGTTTTATATTTATGGTTTGGATTACATGTTTTCGACTCAAACAACTAACCATCCGCATACTCTAGTCTAATTATAGCCATATACACATATTTAACATCAATTCCAACACATTGTACCTTTTTATTCTTATATTTTGGTCCGAACTAGAAGTGTAATCCAGATGATCGTATATCTGTCCTTTTGGTTTCATGCCAGGATATATACTTCCATTTTCTAACAAAAAGGATGCTGCTGGTTTATTTTTTTCTGAGCCGGACTGGTGGTTGCATTTTGGTAGGTAATTGAGAATTGGATCAGCAGGTTGGGCAAGTCGCCGTCAAACGCACAGTTGGACCAGATAAAAGTATGCGCTCAGATAGGGATTGAGTGCAGCGACATTAACCCGGCCAATAGACCACCAGATACAACGCATATAATCAATAGGCTTGGAGATACCGGAACTACTACACAGGTATGGTCAAAAGTTGAGACATGTAATTCTTGTACTTATGGGTGTGGTCAGATCTCAATCGATTGTGAAATGGGTTTTTCTTCGGTACACACACACCCTAGAAATAGTTCTCAATCAACCGACATTATCATTAGGTATGTTTCTTTTCAATACTATTTTTTAAATCCTAAAATGGAAACAAAAATCCTCATGAATCACAGCATGATGATTTAGAAGCTGCTTGAGAAATAATCAATTGAGAAATATCAATCTCCTATACTTGCGCATAACACATGACAGAACACAACCCTTGATCACACACGCGAGGTAGACACACACCCATGAAAAACACACACAGGAGGACGTAAGCGAATACGAACAGAAGTTTGATTTTTCCAATGCGTGACATTGCATCTTCTCTTCTTTCTCTCTTTTATTCAACAGGGTAACTACCTATTTGAGAAACATCTCCACGATCTGTTTTTCCCATGCCATCCAACGGTCGAAATCGTGGCCAGCTCCTCACACTTTTACAGGAACAGAGAAAACACTACAACGACTAAATCTAGCTTAAGACTCGGATTGGGCCGCAATGTGAACAAACCGCATGCTTCTGGCCTTATTTCTTAGATGCAATATCATGTCTAATTTGACAGGTTCATGAACATCGACATTAGCTTCAACCTTTCACCCCTTAAAGCTTGATTTCTTGAACTCAGCTCCTGCATGCCAATCTTCTCCATCAGTGGCATAAATTGAAACCTTGCAAAAAAAACATGGCGCCCAATCCGGCGGCTCCACATGCAGCAGCCAACGCGCATAATCCGACGCCCTAGATTTGCAGTCCGGGTGCCAGCGCGTCAAAGATTTGCAGCACGGGCGCTAAAGTTTTGTGTGCATGCTCTAATTTACAGCGGCTGCTAGAGCGCTGTTTTTTGTCCCCGACGCATAAAAACGACAGTTTTTAGCGCGTAAGGCCTGTTTGAGCGTCTGTTGTAGATGCTTTAATATGTGTCTAGTACTTCTGGATAACCATACTACCGCTGCAAATTGCCTGCTATACGACAGACCATCACACCAATCTCTTTAATGCTCAACGATGAAGATAAAAGGTGGTCGGGACTCCCGAGTGCTATCACACCTTTTGAAATACTCTATGGATGTGAAATCAGACTTCCTAAACGGTGAGCTCCTCGAGGACGTCTATGTTGTGCACCCGCCGGGGTATAAATGGCTGAAGTTTCCCTCCTGCGTGAGTGGTTAGATATGATGGCTGTCGGCGCCACCCTGGCTCTGATGGCGTGTGGTATCTGGGGAAATTTCTGAAAATACCTCTTTCCTCTTACATGATGTTTTTTTTTGCGGAACCTCTTACATGATGTTACACGTAAATAAACGCCGTATGGTAGACATATTAAATGTGACAGCTGGAATTTGTAAGACGTCCGAAGTATGCTAGCCGTGAAATTCATGCAGTAGAAAAACCTACCATCCTTAAAAAAAAAAGAATGCTAAATGTGCAAGTTGTTATTCTTCAGGAAACACAAGAGTTCAAGCTACTTCGGGTCCAGCCGACCTTACTCGTGTTTGACTTACAACCCGGGAAGTTGATCCCATGCTCACTACAGCTAACAAACGACTCGGATAAACATGTGGCATTCAAGCTTACTACGACGGAGAGTGTGGACTGGTCGGACCACTTCATGAAAAGACTGCCGCTATACGCCATTGTGCAGGCGAGATCCACTTACACTCTCATTCTAACAGTGTCGGAGTTGGATGTACCAGAGAAAAGAATTTGCGTTATGACCCTGCAGAGCCGTGTATTACGCCGCATCCAGAATTTCAGAGATAGACACGACCGTGAGCAATTGTTTAAAGTTGATAACAAGGCAGGGAATGTGGTGCACGAGGTGAAACTGACCGCCTTCTTATCTCTCAAAGGACAGTCAACATCGTCCGAGGTGAGAAACCAACTTTTCTTTCTGCTCATCATCCAAGTTTTTTCTTTTTCTTTTTTCAAAGGTGATTGCCCCGTCTCTGCATCACGGGATGCACACAACCATATTATTAAACATAAATCAAGTACCATCATCCAAGGTTTTATTTATGATGAATGCTCAACTGACATGTTGGTGTTGTCGTGTTTGCATTGGTCATGACCGTGGTTGTCGCACTTGCATGGTACGTCAAACGTCATGGTCATCATTTTGCAGCCAACCGGGCCGGGCATCAAGGTATACACACACACACACACACACACACACACACACACACATATATATATATATATATATATATATATATATATATATATATATATATATGTATATATAGTTGAAGAGAGCTAGTCTAGTTCTTCTCAACTAAAAGTATTTAGGCATAGAGGGAGTTTTTACTTACCATGCAGATTGTTTCTTGTTAGTTTGTAAGGTGTGTGAATGCATCTTAACTATACATAGCCTGCGTTGAATCAGATCTTATCCATGGAGAAACCATGGAAAACTCTCTATTCCGTGGATGCACATCCGGACAATCCATGGTGAGTGAACTCGGGTTTTAAACAAAAAAAAAACTCCTTTTTATATTTGCTTGTTAATCTTCGTTCCTCCGTTGGGTGTGCTTGAAGATTTTAATCCACATCCATTTCTGGCATGAGAATCTGCAGAGCCACTTTGTCTATTTTTTACTCCCGCAGTTTCTAAATATAAGTCTTTTTAGAGATTCCAGTACGGACTACATATAGAACAAAATGAATGAATCTATACTGTAAAATATGTCTATGTACATCCATACGTATTTTATTGTGAAATCTCTAAAAAGACTTATATTTAAGAACAGAGGGAGCACAAGTGTAGAAAAGCATGCACAACGGGTGGTCTACTGATAAAATTTGGCTAATTGTGTATACAGGATCATAAGCGGTCATGCATGTGGACATATTCGCATTTGGAACCATGAGACAAAGGCAAGCGAGTCATTCCTTCAATATAGTAGCACGTCATTATAGGGTTTAGGTTGCAAGTTTTAACTACAAACAAGCTCGATTTGTCCGGATAAAATTCGCACCCTGCCTTATATATTGATAGCCTATTTGATGAGTAATTACAAAAGACAATGACTGGATGCATCGATTGATGCACAGGCCGGGGGTTCAACCTCCTTTTCAAAAGAAAATATTGAAAGCCCATTTCGTGAATTATTACCAAACACAGAAAAACAGTAGTGTTTCAAACAACTTAACAAGAACCTCGAGTTCTCATCAGATTTTGTGATGGTTTCCATTTGACACCTTTTGCATGTGATCTCCAAAATAAAGAATCTTCGTTCCAGACACGGCAGGGGAGATGTTTAGCACCGTTCTCCCTACCGAGGGCTTTGTAATGGAGCTTAGGTGTGATGTTGTATTTAGCTCTTTTTATGTTCGTGTTTTTGGTAGCATAGGCGCATGTGTTCTGCATGATCCGTTTATCTTGGGATTTGACGTTATGTGAGGGCTACCTTATCATGTTGTATCATTTCGCCGTGTATTTGATTTGGTTATTGCATAGAAATATATAAACAGGACGAAAGCCTTTTTCTCATGAGTGCGTGCGTGCGGAATAACGCAGGTCGAGCAAGGCCCTGGCGCTGCAGCGCAGGGGCGCAAAGGCCGATGCAGGATCAGGCTGCACTAAGCCGGCTGGAGGTACAAGGGGCTGCTGGTGGCTGATGCTTTGCATGCACGCGAGGCTGCTCAACAACAACATGCACGACATTTGTTTTGGAAACAAAAGGAGGACATAGTCCTCGTACGACGCCGAGAGAGGCTGAGACAGATTGATTAAAGCGGAAAAAAATTCCATCCTGATATCCATCGGGGAGAGCAGGGCTATTGGCAGCAACAACAGTGCATCGGGTTGCGTCCAACGGCAAGTGGAACAACAATGGCAATTCCAAGGCAGTAGTTTTTGACGAAGCATCAAACGCTAGTGCAGGAGCTCTCGTGACTAGTAAAATTAAATCGATCTTTGATTTAGTGTTTCTGCTGCTTGCACACGAGAAATGTACCAGGGAAGTTTGTGCTTTGCTATGTGCACCCGGATTGCAAGGCATCGTTTGAAGCTTGGATAATTCTTTCAAGTGGTTAGTCGTACAAAGAATCATGGTGTCAACGGGTATCAGGTTTGAGGTGGAGAAGTTCGACAGAATTAAAAACCTTGGGTTATGACAGACAAGGATGAAAGATTGTTGGCACAACAGAGATGTTTTGAAGGCGTTGCAGGAGGTCATGCCAGCTAAGATGGAGTTATCATGTGATGGATGGAAATTCGCAGAAGATGATTTGCGAGCCTCGAGTGTGTCATGCAGTTGGACGATTTCGGCTGGGTCGGACTAGATAGTCTGATGGATCGACACGAGTCGGTTGGTACAGAAGACGGTGGTGGGATCGGCGACAACGACGTAGGACCGTGATGCTGATCGTGACCGACTTCTGGGCGTGGAAACACGTGGTGCAGGCTCTAGGGCTTGTGTGGCTTCGACAAGACTATGACGCGGGGTTGATTCAAGATGATGTATACACGGAGCTTGAAGTCGACGGGGGCGTGGGGTGGACTGATCATCTACCATGGAGTCATGTTGAAGGTGGAGCTGTATTGAGGGGCTACGGTGTAAGGATCCGGAGATCGCAGCCTATTCAGCGGAAAAAAAGCGAGTGACATGTGGTTCGGACTGGAGCCCAGTGGTCTGATGGAAGCGTGAAACTCGTCATCGGTCGGTGATGATCGGTGGTACTCTGCAGTGGGGGTTGAGCGGTGTGGGTTCGCGACCCTTGAGACTCGACCAGGACAGCGGAGGCTCGATGCGATAATAGCGGAGAGGCGTGCAATACGCATGAGACATGGAGACATGCCAGGGCTCTAGTGGTCATACATGTGGTGAGACAACTGCGAATTTGACTCGGGATGACTACAAGCAATGGTGAAATTTCTTCAAGTTTCAGACAGGCGGTCAAGGCAGAGCGATGATGTTGAGTTCAGGTAACTCTTATCTGCGACACCCAATATGAGTTGTTCACTTTCACGCAGGTCAGTGATCGGTGTGCGATGGTGTTGGATACTCTGGAAGTTGGGAGCTCAACTAGAGTAACGTGGAGCTTAATTTCGTTTGAGCGTTGACTATGGTCAGAAAAAGAAGGAACTACAAGTTGCAAGGTGGAGTTACATGGAGTCTTTGGAGTAGCAGCGGTGCTCATGGATAAGCTCAAGTTCAATGTACATGGAAGTTTGACGCATAGACGAATTCAAGGTGGTGAAGAATATTCGCCAAGGTGGAGTTTGTTAGAGTTGTGTTGAATATTATTGTACAAGGTAGGTTACAGTTGGACTCTGAGTAGTATTGTGTTTAGACAGGATATGGAGTTGTGTCCTGATAGGATACTTGTATCCTAGGCCTCTCATATATAGCGGGGATAGACACACGATGTAACCTAAGCCAACATAATAGCACAGGCGCACGGGGGAGTCGGCGGCGTGTGCCGGCGCCCGGGCGGCCGGCGTGCGGTATTGTGACGGTGTCACGGGGAGGAGCGCCCGTAGTCAGGCCCCGGGGATGTAGCCATATCGGTGAACCTCGTTAACAAATCTCGGTGTCGTGCTCGTGTGATTGCTTGGTCCTCGGATGATCGACGGAGTGCCTCGGACTTATTCTAACAGATCGTATGGATTTGAGGGGCCGAATATGAGGTGAGGTTGGGGATGCGTATAAATGATGGACTGACCACTATGCGCAAACATGTCCAAAGCGTCTGTCGATGTTTAGACGGTAAATTTGCGAAACTCGAATGTAGATACTCTAAGAGTAGAACATCTAAAGTCGGACTCCTCAAACACCCCCTATATGTCCGGGCGGATGGCCCTTTCGGTGACCATGAAGAAAATGCGACCCTGCCTCACCACTCATACCGACCCTATACGTTCGAGCTGATCGACACTCCTCATATATGGCCCATATCTGGGGCGGGTATGGGGTGACCGGACGCTGGCCCACCCCGACCCAAGATATATTCTTCTTATCTGCATCTCATACCAAACCCTAGCCACGACACTCCACTATTGCCCCAAGCTCCTTTCCTGCGAGCTTCTGCCTTCTACGACATGGCAATCAATGGATTGGACTTCGTAATCTTCCGATCCATCGACTGCGACGTCATCACATGCAAGGATGAGGAGGATTTGGTCGTCCGGCTGGCTCTCCCTCGATCTTGGATCCGCTTCGGCATGAATCCATTGTGTCTGTGCAAATGACGCTTGGATCCGCCAACGCCGGAGGTGGGAGGCGTGTGACCGCGGCCTCGCTATACACTGTGAACATTGGCTGGATGCAAACCCTGACTGGTGGCACAACCCCTGCGACGGTGCCTCATCCCCGCAGTGTCGGGCTATGAGTTGTAGGTCAACGTCGGAATGCGTCACGACCCGACTGTTGCACATGCGGCATGCCCCTTGTGGAAGGAAGAAGGTGCAGGAAGTTGCAGCAACCCTTGAGGCGGAGTACGCGGATGTGGAGTCACATTCTGGCTTGGACAACAATGAGCAAACCCTCTATGCCCGTATCCTCGAGAAGCGACAAAGGAGGACCACACACCACCACCACAAGGGGAGCAAATTCGGGCGGTCCGTGACAGCCGGACTTCTCTCCCCAAACAGGAAAAAGGAGGAAACCATTGACGGATAGGACATTTCCAACAGTGAACATGTCCGACTCAATCCATTTTGCGTCGACTTCCACTGCTACTTTCGTGACAAATACGTCAACGGCAAGGGCATGTGGCAGCCATATGTGAATTTTCACCATAGCTCTAGTATGTAGGACATGACAATTTTGATAGAGACAGAAGGCATGTATAATGAAGTAGTAGCATAATGCCAATTTTTACTAGTCTGATGGCATGCATGATGAAGTAGTTGTATGCTATGTGTGGGATCGAGATGTAGTATATGAGTTTAGTTAACGTTCCAAGACATTGTATGAATTTAAGAATATGCTGATTGAGGTATCCGGTTGTAGACACAAACATTCAATGGGTGGGAGTCATTGTACATGGACTACACCCGCTAACATTTTTGGGCAACTCAAATGGCCGATCCGAATAGACGTAGAATGTCTCCGCTTTTTGTATGTTCGATTGCCAAGTCGGGCAGGCTTTCGACCCATATCCGACCTTTCCTAGCCATGTCACCCATTCTGTGCAATCATGATCGGAATAAATGAAATATTCCATATGATTAAACAAAACCTTAACATGCTTTACAACTAAATAGATAAAAATTACATGTCTACAACCAAATGAATTTAAGATTTTAGCAAATAAATTGGAAGAAGTGAGATGATAAAAATATTGGTTTCCTATGTGAGTTCACATATTCTCAACCAAATTATCATGAAGTTTAATGTGAGCTGCCTGATCAGGCATTACATGTTGAAATTAGATGAACCGTGCAAATGTTGCCCCTCCACCCTCGGGCTCAACGAAATCATCCTGGCATTCCCACCCTTAGTCATAGATGTTGTCATTACGTTGTCCTCTACGATCCTGTTATACATGATCACGCAAGCAGACGTCACCTGTCAACTCTTCATGTTTTAGCAGGGTGCCCAACCATAGCCCAACGAGATTGGAGCAGACCAAAAACATGATCGACATCCTTTCGAGCACTCTCGTCGAAATGTGTTCAATGACAAGAAGCCTAGCAACCAAAACATCACTCTCACTATCAGGGCTGCGACAACAAAATTTGAGGCCCCGTGCCAAACTCTAAAATAGGCCTACCTCTGAGTAGGCCTATATTTTATTTTCTAGAACGATTTGTAGAAGGTATAACCTGATGTTGGGACCCTGAACTCTAGATAAAAGATGAAAAATAATAAAGTTAGCAAGAAACCATTGTCAGTGCTATTAGGACCGGCCGCGGAACTAATCGTCACATACCGCAGGTCCTTGAGGACGAGCAATGGATATGTCAAACTCATACTACTTCTGCAAAATTGCGGGGAGTCACGGACAAAGACGAACTGACAGGCGAGCTTGACGGCTAGAGGAATCGCCCATAGAGTTCACATCTACGGCTCGTGCTAGCGTGCTTGATTGCACCATCTGAGGCCTTGTGTCCTGGACGACGGATCGATCTGGATCGGCCATCGTCATCGTGAGTAGATGAAGAAGACTAATTGACGGTGGCACGCTCGGGCGTCAGAGGTTGAATCGTTTGGCAGGCCAACTGCAAAGGCTAGGCCTGATCCTGGACTTCCACTCTTCCAGCAGCTCATCCCAGCCTCACCAATGGTCATGGGCTATAGGTGCGGTTGTCAGAATTTGGGGGCCCCTGAAAATTTGGGGCCCGTGCCGTTTGCACAGGCTGCACATCCATGGGGCCTACGCCTAAGTCACTATCGGATGATTATTCAGACGATGATGAACAAAAGAGGCTATTGTAAAAAAACTCATCCGAGCTATCTGACATGATCTTTGGAGAGGTGAATCTGTACTTCAACATGAGGCCAGACAAATGGCCAAACACCTTGTGTCCGACGACGGTCGCGGGCATGGACTGATCTCGATCGATGAAGACCCACATCCTGGCCGGTTCCGGTGGTGGCGGTCACAGAGCCGTCGAACTCAGCATCCACCCGCGATGGTGGTGGTTTGCCGAGGGTGGCCATGACCTTGGTTAAAGGGGTTATAGGGGCGCGGGCAGCAAGCTACACCCTCTGCATAAAGAAATGGAAACAACTCACTCTGATAATGACGACGTCGATGGCAATGGGATGAGGGGTGGCAGCTAGGATAGAAGCGGGTTTGGCGGTGAGGGCAAAGAGGATGGGAAGGTCAAAATCGACGGGGTGGGGGTTGGGGGTACTGGTCTGTGTGCCACTAGTGGGTGGGCCAGGGAAGGACAAGGGGAGGACAATGCGAACGTCCTTGGCATGTCCACACGAACGAAAATCCAATCCTAATGTGGATCAAAAACGGATCGAAGCGGGCAACAAAACAAACATCACTCTGTTTACATCCCTGCTTGGATCATGTTTTTTCTCGCATGGACGGACAAATTACATCAACATGTTAGGTTATTTGATAGTTTTTTTTTGGGTGAAAGTGATGTCCTTGGGTGATCTCATAGTTTTTACGGATGGAGACAATAAGTCGGTCCATGAAATTTTCTTCCTTTTGATATATTTCGCTCAAATGGTTGAAGCGAGACAATGAAAGTTATTCGTCGACTATGGACCAGTTTTTTTGGCGTCTTAAAATATAAGCTGCCTTCTCCTCAGCTTTTCTTATAAGCCATATCTTTCATTTGTTGAAGCTTATGCATTAATTATGAATTAACTAATTTAAAAGTCTTTCCAAATTGTAGAAATGAATTATTTTTTAAGCTGAAGAAAGGCAGCTTATTTTTTAAGTCTTAAAAAAAACTGACCCTATGTATGCTTTTAACACTTCACCTGAGACCCGACATCTATCTTCTTATCACACTCGCCCAGACCCGGAACAACTTGGTCCACCAAGCAGCCATGAGCCATCCACGCCCCGCCAGTAGCGGGCCAAAAGCACTGTTCTAACCTTGTGGGCCAAGATGTTCATAAACTAAACCCGAGACCGAAGGATTTTCACGATCTAACCTTTCTGGAAACGCCAAGGGTCGTGGCGTTTCGGACCAACACAGAAACGTCGAGGTAGTTCGCGTCGTTCGTCCTCCCACGGCCCGTAAGGGCGGTAATGGCCATCGAGTTCAGCCATGGTGGCGTGCCTATACAAACTGAAGAAGATCCATTCTTTTAAAATAAGGCTCTTAGCGACGGTCATACATGAGAGATTGATGCAGGTTGTGACCCTTCAACCGAAGAACTAGTGGAACCTAAAAAAACAAAAGCATAATTTTGTTATTTCTCTCAACTTGACACTATGAAAAACAAACAATGTAGAACACAAGTACCTCCCCCCTTTCCACTAGCAAATCATAATGCTTCTTTTCGTAATAATCATCAAGGCCGGGATATTTATCCGGCTCGAACATCCTACATAATAACTTTAGGAATTAACATAAGAAGTTTAGCAACAAACAAATCACAAACAAATCATAAATAATATTAGGATTCAACATAATACATTTCTAAAGATTCACCATGAAGAATAATCTTAGGTCTAACATAATAAGTTTAGCCAAAAACAAAAATCACAAACAACCAATTTTAGGGTTTCACCATGTTTCAAAAAATGTATCTACAACAATCAATCTTGACTTAAAAAAATTAGAGGAACGAAAGGAGAATACCTCAAGCAACATCGGTCCGGTCTACTCTTTTTTATGCCAAAAATGGAGGATTAGGGTTGGATTTGGTGGAAGAGGAGAGGGGCGGAGAGCAGTTCGTCTCTGGCGGCTCAGGAAGAAGATGGGTAACTGGGCACCCGTTGCCCATTACGCTGACTTAATCCAGGTCAGAAACGCAAACGGCCAAGCATTTTCAGAAATGCAGCATGGGTCAGCATTTCTTGCCTGCCACGTCAGCGGGTAACGCGTGATCGGCCTGGCAGTGAGCCAAGGAAGAAACGCGACCTACCTCGACGTTTCTATGTTGGGCAGAAATGCGAACTACCTCGGCATTTTTGTGTTGGTCCGGAACGTCACGGCCTTTGGCGTTTTCAGAAAGGTCAGATCTTGAAATCCTTCAGTCTCGGGTTCACTTTGTTAACATCTTGGTCCACAAGGTTAGAACAGTGATTTTAGCCCTAGTAGCAGCCCGACCAGGCTCGAGCCCCAGTGGGTCCCACAACGGCCAGTTCTGGAGGCAGAGCCACCCAAATCCAGACTCACCGTAGCACACCACCTTTGCGCCTCGGTGATCCGCGGCCGGCCGGAGCCAAGCTGCCACGACGACAAGGAACAGATGCCGCGCCAAGCCACATCGCCATCGGGCCAAGAGCCATGCCGCTCGACCATCTCGCCGCCGCATCGTCGAGCGAAAATACCGTGTCACCGAGGAAGCCCATGACGGATCTCCATACAAAGCCCCACAACGCTGCTGACTAGCCCCGCCGCTGCCAGCGCCGCACGGGGTGACGCCCACCAGCGGTGGCGAGGGGAGGGGAGGTGAGGCGGGGCGTAGGAAGCTTAGGGCGGGGGGCAAGTGAGGGGAAATTTTGTTCTATTTAGACTGAAAAAAGTACTTATCTCTGTTGATTAAGTTTCTTCTGTCACGCACTGATAGGCTAAATAACTTGATCACTCTCGCTGCAGTTCCTTCTGTTAAATTTATTGCGCGGAAGCAATGGTTCATTTCCGGCTCAGCGGAAGGTCTCATACATGTGTACAGCTATGAAAATGAAATGCAGAAGATCACGAGTTTCAGAGCTCATGATGGCCTCATGTCGCTGGCCGTTCATCCGGCTCAGCCGTATGTGATCTCATCGCCTTGGTCACGTCACCACAGGAAGAAGCTTTGGAACTGGGAGAAGGGATGGGAGTGCACACAAATATTTGAGAGGGAATACTTTGAAACGGATTTTGTATGCCAGGTTGCTTTTGATCCCAAGGAGGCCAACCGTTTTGCTAGTACTTCGGAATACTCAGTGAAGGTACGGGATTGTCCATCTTTGCTGAGAAAATTGTAGTACATGATGAAGGCAAGCTCTGATCGATACTATACATTTAGTGTAAATTATATGCTTCATGTTCAGGTTTGGAGCCTAGATTCTCCCAGATCTAACTATACTCTGGCTAATTATGTTGGGAAAGTGAACTTGCTGGAATTCTTCACACGTGATGATCAGCAGTATTTGATTACTGGCTCTCATGATATGACTGCAAGGGTATGCATTTCTGTTCAGAAATACTCTAATTAAGTATGCAGTCCAGTATAATAGTGCGTGTCTTGTCTTTCTCAAACCAGATATGGGACATGCAGATGGAGCAATATGTTCCTAACAACCAGCAAACTTTAATGTATCCGGTGGCTTCTGTCTTCTCACATCCTAATCTACCAATACTGCTCACATGTTCATCTTATGGTACTTCTCATTTCTGGAGCTCCAAATATTTCAGGTAATAAAAAAAGTTGATAGCCCTAGCTTATATTGCCAAGCTAGCGTGTTGGCATGTGATATTTGCAATGCGGAAAATTGTCAAAAATATTAGCAACGAAGGTGGCGTTTTCTTTTCGTAAATTGGTTTGTTATTTTAGAATTTTGATAGAATCATGGGCCCCCCAAAAAGTTGCCGACCATTTGGGCCCAGTCTATTTTCAGAGGCTTGCCAACAAATAGTAGTGGTAACTTGCATAGAAACCAAATCGATTTTATGAAAAATAAAAACCAAATCGATTGACCAGTTGGTTGGATATTACTCCCGCCGTCTAGGTTTAGTAAGCCCTCACAATAAACACATCAACCAAGGGAATCTACAATTGCATAGAATAACATTCTTTAATTATGTGTGTTTTCCACCAGTTTCTCATGTGTCGGTCCATTTAAAGCCTTAACTGGCATATTGATGACATGGCATAGTATTAATTCAGGAGAGAGATGATACTAGTATGATATCATAATATTGTATCATAGCACTGGAGTACTACTATGAGTCATAGAAATTTATAAACGAGGTAATCGAGAATACCAACACAAGATAATATGCACTATGAAGGTAGTATGTACTACTATCTCCTTATTATGACCAGCTTTATCTCTCAACTTCTAGCCAGTGACTAGATCATGCATGGCCACCTCCTCTTAATTACTGTTGGGTGCCCCTTCACATTTAATTTCTGTCGCGCATAGTCTTGTTGCCTAAATTAGCACTCCTGTACACAAGTGATAAATTATGGTAAAATGTCTCATATCTTTTGTCCAAGCAACCATCCTATGTCGCATTCCATATTTCGTTATGTAACTTGTATAACTGAATCTCACAATACTCAACTATGAATTGCCCACAATATTAGGAAGGGCTAGCAATCTATTTTACTCCCTAATTTATATGGGTCAAACTAACCATGCTAGTTTTCTTAGCTGGAACTACTATATGTCTGTGTGGATTAATAGATGCAGAGGTCGGGGGTTATCCTCCTTTTCGAAAAAAATAGTCATATGGAAAGAAGTACCTGAGTCAGGAATTAAGTGATATGCCTAAAGGTGAAGATATGGAAGGTAGGGTTGCACTATCAAGAGGCCTAGCAGCAGATCCAACAAGAGGTTGACAGTCCACAATGTTGGTTGGTCCAAGTTAAGGCAGACTTGACGCAATCACCCCCGAAGCAGAACTTCGAGGCAACATCTTCAAAAAGGAAATGATGTGTGGTCGTCGACTCTGGCTTATCTTGCCAAAAGGCTAAATTGTTGGTGTTGTTAGAGTTGTGTCAAATATTGTGTACAAGATAGGTTACACTTGGACTTGTAGTTGTATTGTGTTTAGATAGGATATAGAGTCGTGTCCAAGCAGGACACTTGTATCCTAGGCCTCTCATATATAGCGGGGGTAAACACACGATGTAACCAAATGCCAACATAATAGCACATGCGTGCAGGGGAGTCTGCGGCGTGCCAGGGTGCGGTATTGTGACGGTGTCACGGGGAGGCCCCGGGGATGTAGCCATATCGGTGAACCTCGTTAACAAATCTCGGTGTCGTGCTGGTGTGATTGCTTGGTTCTCAGATGATCGAGGTGTGCCTCGGATTTATTCTAGCAAGTGGTATCATGAGCTAGGTTGTTCGAAGTTTGTGGATTGTTGATCTAGAGGATAACTCGTTGGCTGGTTGATTTCGTTGGTGGTGTCGATGATCGCGATTGTGTGATGCACTGGAAGCAGCGACCGAAGGCAGCGTAGCAGTCGAAGCTAGCGACGAGGCGTTCTAGATGAAGTCTCGTCGAGATCGGATTGGTGTTGGAACCGTGCACGCGCAACTTTGCACGAGCGCAGGCAAGAGCATCGGTCAAGGCCTAGGCGGGGGCAATCTAAAGGGATGTGGATCGCGGGAGGCAGCGGTCCATGGCACGAGCAGCTTGCGGGCGTTGGGCTGTTGTGGCGGCGCAAGCAGGGACGAGTGAGACCAGGGATCGGAGGAGCAATCTGGGCAGTGTTCACGAGAATTGCTTGAAGAAAAATAGAGGACCGTGTCCTCGTGTTGACACATCAGGCAAATCAGGTCTGGTTGAAGAGATCCATTGTGTTGTGCATCCATCGGAATTAGCAGGAGGGTTGACAAAACAATTAGCGAGCATCGGGTTGAGCCAAGACAGGGAGCTACTACACGTGATGGCCATGTATGCTTTGGTTGGTTTGCTTTTAGTACGCGGAACTTTGGTTCGTGTACATGGGGCATCGTGGGCTCGGATGATTTTTCACACGGCAGTTGTACAAAGAACCATGGCGTCATAGGATACCAGGTTTGAGGTGGAGACGTTCGATAGAACTGAAAACTTTGGGTTATGGCAGACAAAAGTGAAAGATTTGTTGGCACAACAAGGATGCTTGAAGGCATTGCAGAAAGTCATGTCAGCTAAGATGGAATTATCATGTGATGGATGGAAATTTACGGAAGATGATTAGGGAGTCTGGAGTGTGTCGTGCAGTCGGACAAGTTCAGCTTGGTCGGACTAGTTAGCCTGACGGATCGACGCGAGTCGGTTGGTATAGAAGATGGTGGTAGGATCGGCGATGATGACATAGGAGCGTGATGCTGATGGTGACTGACTTCTAGGCGTGGAAACATGCGGCACAAGCTCTAGGGCTTGTGTGGCTTCGACAAGACTATGGCGCGGGGTTGATTCAAGACGGTGCACATGTGAGCTTGAAGTCGACGGGGCGCAAGGGATGGACTGATCATCTACCATGGAGTCATGTTGAAGGTGGAGATGGAGTCTGGAGGACTTCACTCGGGGAAAAGCGAGTGACACGTGGTTCGGACTGGTGCTCGGTGGTCTGATGGAAACATGATACTCGTCATCGGTCGGTGATGATTGGTGGTACTCTGCAGTGGGGGTTGAGTGGTGTGGGTTCGCGACCCTTGAGACTCGACCAGGACATCGGAGGCTCGACGCGGTAATAGCGGCGAGGTGTGCGGTACGCACGGGACATGGAGACGGGCCAGGGCTCTGGTGTTCATACATGCATGTGGTGAGGCAATTGCGAATTTGACTCGGGATGATGAAAAGCAATGGTGAAATTCCTTCAAGTTTCAGACGGGCGGTCAAGGAAGAGCGGTGATGTTGAGTTCAGGTAACTCTTATGTGCGACACCCAATATGAGTTGTTCACTTTCACGCAGGTCAGTGATCGGTGTGTGATGGTGTTGGATACTCTGGAAGTTGGGAGCGCAACTAGAGTAATGTGGAGCTTAATTTTGTTCAAGCGTTGACTATGGCTAGAAAAAGATGGAACTACAAGTTGCACGTGGAGTCACATGGAGTCTTTGAATAGCAGCGGTGCTCATGGGATAAGCTCAAGTCCAATATACATGAAAGTTTGATGCATGAATGAATTCAAGGTGGTGGAGAATATTCGCCAAGGTGGAGTTTGTTAGAGTTATGTCATATATTGTGTACAAGGTAGGTTACACTTGGACTTGTAGTTGTATTGTGTTTAGATAGGATATGAAGTCGTGTCCAAGCAGGACACTTGTATCCTAGGCCTTTCATATATAGCGGGGGTAAACACACGATGTAACCAAATGCCAACATAATAGCACATGCGTGGAGGGGAGCCGGCGGCGTGTGCCAGCGCCCAGGGCGGCCAGAGTGCGGTATTGTGACGGTGTCACGGGGAGGAGCGTCCGTAGTCATGCCCCGGGGATGTAGCCATATCGGTGAACCTCGTTAACAAATCTCGGTGTCGTGCTGGTGTGATTGCTTGGTCCTCAGATGATCGACGGTGTGCCTCGGATTTATTCTAACAGGTGTTTCACCTGGATAGAACAACACCTTGATGTTAACCGCCAATGTTGCTATCGAGCTCTTAGCCAGCATCCACATATAACTAGAGGCCAAAGAATAATATGACTTGTGTGATTGGCTTCCAGGCCGGAATAGTTTGGTAGCATCATTTGTTTTGTTTGTTTGGTGATTGTTGGTTTGGTTTTGTCCCGAGTTGTCAGTTATTTATTCTTGTGCTAGGAACCTAACTATGGTGCAAGCTTTTTGCGTTTTCTCAATGCATGGAGGTGCAAGCTTTTTGCGTTTTCTCAAAAAAAAAGAGGAGATTTCGTTTGAAGAGAAGACATCACCGTGTTGCTTCTAGTCATTGTTGTTACAGGAGAAACTTGATTGTCTTGCGGACCATGGGGCAAATATATAATACAATAGAACAATATAATACTCCTTAACACCCCCCAATGTAAAGCGCATGCAATAACATTGCATTGGAAAAAGATTAACACAAAGAAATTGGGTTAAAATCCAAAATCCGCTTCTTGGAAGTTCTTTCGTAGCATGGAGTCTTTAGAAACCCTGCTGATCAAGCCAAAGTGGAATAGAAAAAGCACGCCAAAAAATATCATAGCACAAGAAATTGTCAGGAAAGGAAGCTCAATGGCAAGACAATGGGCGTAGATAAAAAACAATGCATAACATCGCCACATACTCATATAGAGTATAACCAGGACCAGAAAAGCCAAAATTATTTGACAGAAAAGACTATAACCAGAAGAGAAGGATGTCCGATAAAGGTTTGGTGGACTCGCATGACCTAATAAACATGAAAGAACAATAGACTTGGTGGACAATGTAGGAAAATAGAAAGCTAGTATGCACACACGACATGGTGATGCAGAAGCCATTGTGTTCGCAAGGTAGGCTGCCGCCTGTGTAGGTGATATGTCGGCGAGTACCAACGACGATTCAGACGGTGTAGAAAAATATGGCGGACGAGGAGCTAAAGTAGTGAGATGTCGGTGAGGATCCATCATGTCTACATGGGAGGTTACGAAGGAAGCCGTGGAAGCGATGTAGCACGACCATCTAGTCATGCAGAAACCACCAAAAGAGTCGATGTCACATCCCGAAAGCAGCAAGCGCAAGGGAAAGCGCATGTGCGAGATGAGGAGCAGAGGGAGTTGATGACATTGTAACTGATGTTTTTCTTTTCTTTTTATGCTTGAGTGTTTTTTCTGTGGAATATCATAGGTCTGAACGGATCTGGATCCAACTGAACGGTGTTTCTCCATTATTTGCTTCACTGAAGCTGGCCCTATTTCGGAAGAACAGAGGAGAGGCAGTCACACATGGAAGCAAGGTGGCGCTCTGTAGAGCAGCGAGGGTCCGAAGTGGCGGTTAGCGGGGGAGCAGCCGACAGCAGCGCCCATGTGACAGACGATAGTAGGCGGCTCCCATATAACATTGAATTTGGCTGCCAGTTCTAGTGACCAAGTCTTCAATTATGGCCAAGTTAGAAACACGGGCTTGGATCCGTGATCGAGCGATGCAGGAGCAGTGATGAGGCCCGATGGGAGAGGCGGGGCCTACAGGGAGGGTGGGCTACCAGCGGCTGTGGCGTGCTTGACAGAAGAGATAGGTAGACCGGTGGCTGTGGCGTGCTTGACAGAAGACATAGGTGCTTTGGAGGTGCTGCTGGCAGGGCGCCAAAGGCGAAAGGCTGGCGGCTGTCCAACATTGCGGGGACGATGATAGTGGGGTGGACAACCGTGAGGCCGTTGAAGACGTCGAGCCGACAGTCGGCGGATGATGGCTCCTCGATCGGGCAGCTGCTTAAAGATGAAGGTTTCATGCCGATAAACTAGTGGCAATGATGCAGAGGAATGGGAGTCTGGGCGTGAAAAACAACATGATTGCTGTTGTGGATGGCAGCCATTAGTGACCTGATTCAAAACTAAGGATTGACCGGCAAAGGAGATGGCTGCTTTGCGGTCTCACGAGAAAAAAAACTAAACCTAGGCCCATTATACCATGTTAGGAGAGAAACTTGATTGTATTGCATTGCCCATGGGGAAAATAGGTAGTGGTATAATATTTGGGGTACAAGGAAGGAAATCTAGACTAGTAAGCCACCACCAATACTGATACTCCTTAACATTTGGCACACCAGGTCTCGTCAGTGGCAGCCATGTGCGCCAGGGCAATACCTAGCAGCTTCGGCCACCATATGTGCTGCCTGGCCGACGATGGCCTGCTTCAGCAGATCCAGCCTATGGTCAACCCTCATGGTGGGCATAAAACCCGATACCCGAACCCCGAACCCGAACCCGTATAACCCGAACCTGAAAAACCCGATCACTATATTGGGTATCAATAGTGGAAACCCGAATTTAATTCGGGTAATTCGGGTAAAAGATCACCGTACCCGAATTACCCGAATAGCCCGAATTGTTTGGCAACTCAGTAAGAATGCTCCACGCATAGAGAAGGTCGGCCCAAAAATAGCCATCACTACTCGCATCCCTGCAAAACCTAGGTCGGGTCGCCAGCCTCCAGGCCACATGGTCGTGGTGTCGTGTTCGATAGACTTCCTTGAGCGTCCACCGCGTGCGCAAGTGTGGTGTCACGCGAATCCATCCGCCTAGCGTCCTCCTATGATGTGAAGTGGTGCTCTTATTCGGGTAAACCCGAACACGAACCCGAATTTTCGGGTACCAAATTGTCGGGTTCTTATATTTTTGGCTATATTCCGGGTTTCATTTTTCATAACCCGAATTTTCCAAAACCCGAATTACCCAACCCAATTTTTTCGGGTAACCCGAATGCCCAGCCTGCGTCAAGCCACAACCAACCAGCCGCTACAGGAAACTAGGGGGTCTACGAATAAAAATATCTGTCGTTTAGATTGTTGCTTATCCCATATCATGGTTGTTCATGGTTGTAGGACGATTCATTATTTTTCTTTTTCTGTAACGAAATAACTATTTCTTAACAGAGTATTTAGTTAGTTTGCATGAGTCATTCTTTCTCTTATAACTTTTTAAACAAGTGTTTCCTTCCCACAGGCTTGAGGGAGTCCTTGACTATAGTTCTGGAGGAGATTTACGGGGCATCCCATGTTTAACGGTATCGAAAAGGTAATTAATTTTCTCCTTTGGCTTCTTCTTTTATTGCCTAATATATTGTGCACATTCATCAACTTGAGGAGGCGTCCTTCGGTGCACCCCTCTAGAGAAAGTTTACTGATCTCAAAGTCACTTAGAGAGAATGTACTTATGTAATTTGTTAATTAACTGCTTAATACCAGCTGAGATTAGATATCTAATTATTTACTGTGCTACACAACAAAAAATTTAGCCGCTACACCTCAATGAGCTCATGCCTATTCATTTGCATCATCTACAAAATAGCCACCCATCTCATGTACGTCTGTTTCGGCCAGCCGAGGTTGGTAGCGCATATAATGCCGGGGCCTCTTTCAAAGACGTTGGATCTTTTATCAGGTCAATTCATAAAACCCACGATGATGGCACCAATATGGATGGCATCCATCAGTGTTTGGTTCAGCCGTGTGCAGAAGGCAGGCGAAAAAATTATTTACATCTTCTAATTTCGTGAGAAGGAATTGCCTATTTCTATAATGGAGGAGCAAGCTAGCCTTCCACATACAAGCAAAATTTATTACTCTATATAAGTATAAACAATTCAAAAGTATGACTGCCAAACAAATCACCGTTCTTTCTCAATCCTGAACCACACTTACATTATTCTCACTTCCTATTATTCCAGTAAACCAAGGTGTCTTTATGTGATTGGGCAAGAAGCTGCATTAACAATCCTGGATATTGAAAATGAGAAATATCAGGACTCAGTGGAATCTAGTGTGCCACAGTTATGCGCTGATACGACACCAGATGACACAAATTCTAAGGTGAGTTAACTGTTTGGAAACTCACTGAATTCGAACTACATAGCCCAAGTACGAAGGTTAATCATTCCAATCTTGTTCCCCTGCAGATGATAGCCAAAGTGTCAAACGAGCTTCTTCATGTCCACACACTGAAGCTCCACTTCCCTTTCCAAGCTCACAAGTTGATCCCGTGCTCACTGCACCTAACAAACAACACAGATAAACATGTGGCTTTTAGACTTAGTGCAGAAGAGGGGCCGACGTGGTGGCAAGAGCCCTTTGCAAGGATGCCCTTAGGGGGAATTGTGCCCTCGAGATCCACTTACACTCTCGTTGTGACAATGAGAGAGCGGCCGAATCTAAAAAAAGAACAAAACTTCAATCTGATCCTGCAGAGTAGTATATCTGGGGATAAGTACATCTATACATTCGAAGATCAATCCGCATGTGATCTTTTTTTTTTGGGATGCCAAAGAGAAAGGGAATGCGGTGCATGAGGTGAAACTCAAAGCTGCTTTGTCCCTACAAGGACATGGAATGTCTAAGGTGAGGTTTTCTAAGTCAAAAAGTATATATTTCTTCTCGCGTTTTACCATTCAATTTGTTACTTTTGTCTGTCTTACTTCTTTTTATGTTAAACCAAAACAGAGGGTTATTTTTTGGTGGCATATGCTAACTTCATTAAGAAGGCCAAACTTTGTTAATTACCCATTATTCCTGCTGTTTTCTTCTTGTTTTGATTCCATTAAACCGGAATAAGGGCCAGGTCAAAAATAATGAGAGTGGATTGGTTTAGAATTAACCCGTCAAAATTTGCAGAACATATCGACTGGAGAAGATGTAATCCAACCTTTAATAAAAATATGGGGTTTGTTCCACCCTGCCAAGGATTCTTCTGGTGCGCTGTGTTCCCTAGATGCTGATCCGACATTGTCATGGTGGGTGCATATATAGAATAATATAGGCATATTAATAGTTTGTGCTTTCTTCAAGCGAGTCATTTGGATGCTAAGGCCCTATCACTAAATCTATTCTCCCCAAACAGGATTATAACGGGTCATCGCCACGGAGATGTTGCTATATGGAAGTGCAGCACACAGGCAAGTTAATGCATTACTTCCAGTACCATAGTCCAGGTGTATGTTTTTTTTGTTTTTTTTTTTAGAGAAGGAGCTTAAACCCCCGGTCTCTGCATCAATCGATGCATGCAGCCATCTTATTAATTATTCCATAAAGGTCTAACAAGAGTATACATCAATCCACCTAAAGCCACCACTCACACCTACAAACTCGATAATGTGGAGTGCTCTCACTCCACATATCTAAGACCGGTGTTGTTTCCAATCCATCCACATAACGTATCGGGAACAACAGCCGGTGCAGCACACCTAAAACGCACACCTTACGCACACGTTTTACCAGCCGACATCATCCTCGAACCACTGACCCATCTTCAGGAAAGAGATCCGCATCATCCTTGCCAGTCCAATCATCCGTTGACGCCACCACAGCGCCCAACGGCGTCACCGCCCTGCGCTCATCCGTCCATATGCGAAGACTCCGGGAGATCTATCGTGCGTAGCACCTGCCAACCAGGCATGACTCAGCGTAGCACCTGTCGGCCAGGCATGACTTGACAGCTCCACCGAAATTCCGTGCAAGACGAAACCGCTCCACCTCCTGCCTCAGTCTGACAGCGCTGCTCCACAAACGATGCTCCCAAGAGAGAAACGGCACCGCAGTACCGCCATCACCCGATCTGGAAGACCAGATCCTAGGGTTTCCCCCGAAGCAGTGCCCACCACCAGCAACCGTTCAGGACCCACACAGTGCCCACCACCACTCAGCCCTCAAGGCGACGCCTTCAGGAAGGTCACGACGTCAAGGACGCCGCCGCCGCCCACCGGAGTTAGGGTTTTCACCCGAGAGGCAAGGAAGGGGAGCAGAGGAGCAGATGTATACCGACGTCTCCAAAAAAAAATAACAGCGCCCTTGAGCGTCGTCATCGGCGTGGCCGGCCTGGGCCAACCAAGGGGTTTCCCCCAATCCGAATCTCCTCCACCGGCTTCACCCACAGGAAGGGCCCCGACAACCACGCCGGCACCGCCAAGAATCCGCAGGAGAGAGGCCCACAGATCAGGACCTGGGGGGCGTAGGTGGCGGTGCGGGCAGCGCCCGATGAAGGGGAACAACACACCTCCACAACGACGCTTCCAAGAACGATAGCGGTACCCGCGGGCGTCACCGTCGCTGCTCCGATGAAACCAGAGCAAGGATTTCTCCCGGAGCTGCGCTGGATATCCACCGCCACCGACCGCTGAGCATGGCCGCCACGCACCATCACGACCCCCAGCCAAGGCCACTGCACCGCGCGCCCTAGACACTGCTCGTGCCCAGCCAACCAGCGCAGCCAGACCCGGCTGCCGCTCCCTACCACCAGGGCCGAGCGCCCCGCTAGATCCGGCCATGGAGCCCCGGATCCGCCCTCCACCGCCGCCGATTGGCGAGATCACACCGGATCCCGCAACCGCCGACGCGGAGCGCCGCCGTCAGAGCCCGAAGGCCGACGCGAGGGGCCTCGCCGCCGCCATCCCCGGGGCTGCGCGCGGCTTTGCCGGCGTCCCCTCCGGCAGCGGCGAAGCGGGAGGGAGGCGGAGAGGGTGTCCGGGTGGCGGCGCGGTGCGTGTCTCTATGCGGAGAGGATGCGCGCCGGCGACGTGCTCGCGAGGCGCCGGACTGGAGGAGCGCGGGCCGGGCAGATCGGGAGCCGGGGCAGCGGCGTGGAACTGGTGAGATGGGGTGGCGGCGGCTGGCGCACGAGATGGGGTGGCGGCCGTCCAGGTGTATGCTTATGTTTGGTGATGGTCGCCTTTGGTCACAGCCTAACAACAATCGCCAGAATGCATGTCTGTTTTGTTGTAATGGTTATGGTATTACCAGTGCTAAATCCATTGAATTTTCAAATCACAATGTAGCCTTTTCCGTGCATTGAATTAACAAAAAATCATTTGTTATTACCGTCAGAGAATGATGTCTTCGATTAACACCTGGGAGGAAACAGGTGTCTCTCTGGATATCAACACCCAACATGATGTTTATTCTGTTAAATTCATTACGAGGAGGCGATGGTTTGTGGCAGGAACATATGATGGTTTCATCCATGTCTATAATTATGAAACAAGAATGGACTCCATTAAGAGATTCAAAGGTATTACCTTCGATTCCATAATTAAGTAGACCCATTTAGCATTTCTGGGTTTTATCCTAAATGGATGTAGTCTTACAATCTGCCAACAGTTCTACAATGTTTCCCTCCATTAATTCCCTTACATAATGAGTTATTTTCTCATATCTACAGTACACCCGTCTTGGATTACAAACACTGGTCTTTACTCGTCCAGAGCGCTGGTCGTCCATCCAACCAAACCATATGTGCTCTCGGCTTTTGTAGAAATGAAACTTTGGGACTGGGACAAAGATTGGAAGTGCATACAAACATTTGATACAGAACACTATGATTCCATACGTCAAGTAGTATTTAGTCCAAAAGACACAAACACTTTTGCTAGTGCTTCAAGTGATCACACAATAAAGGTTTGAGTCTCTCTCTCTCTCTCTCTCTCTCTCTCTCTCTCTCTCTCCACAACATATGAAGGTAAGTTTAATTTTCTTCTATCATTCAGCTTTGGAGACTTAATTCTTCCAAATCTGAGTATACTCTGCGTGGCCATTCGGACAAAGTGAACTGCCTGGAGTTCTTCACTGGTGATGGTCAGCTATATTTGATTACTGGCTCTGAAGACTGTACTGCCAAGGTATGTGCATGCCATTTTCATTAAAATATACTCCCTCCGTCTCAAAATAAGGGTTTCAAGCTTAGTATAACTTTGTACTAAAGTTAGTATAAAGCTGAGACACTTATTTTGGGATGGAGGGAATACTATGGTACGCACATAATATTTCTAGTAATCCATGTTTTTGTTTTTGCCAATTAAGATTTGGAGCTTGCAGGAAAAGACGTGTGTTCATACAATAGATGTTTTCATGTCGCCAGTTGTTTCTGTCATTTCCCTTCCAGATACTCCATATTTAACTACAGGTTCGGAAGATGGAACTGTTCATTTGTGGAGCCGTTCTAGTTTCAGGTATCTAATCAGTAAAATACGACATCATGAGATATGAATCAACTAATGTTGTCAGAAGTTGTCGCACTGAATGTACATCTATGCCTGTTTTACATTTGTCCTCCTTATTGAGAGTTTCCCTGTGGGATAATAACATTTTTGTGAAATTCGTAACCGATGGTTTATACTCAGGCTTGAGAGAATATTTAACATTGGTTGCGCTGGACCGGTTCGGAGTCTATGTTTGATGGGTTCAAATAGGTGATCAACACCATCCTATCTTTTTTTGATTGAATATATTTTGTTGAGACTGCCTAAGATCATTGCTGTTGAAACAAAGAGAGTATAACCATAGTATCTGAACCTGGCTTATGTCCATCTTTTAAATTCATTTCTGTTCTCAACTCTCGATGTTACAGTTCACGACCTGATCCTATGCTTTTATACACACGAACAAGGTCCTGGCTACAAAAATGACTATGTTCCTAACTCAAGTACTTCCTAGAAACTAGTAATCGTGCACATGCAAACAAGTCCAGTTTGACCGTAATATTATTTCCAAGATTAGCCACAACAAATGTTGATTTCAAGATTAATTGTGTTTAATGCAATTAATGTTGTTTCCAAATTATAATTAATCCAATTAACATGTTCCCAAAATTATTGATGATGTGATAGATACATCATTGAAGTAGCGCGAGACGTTGGAAATAAGGGTTGGATGACTCATATCATTTGGATTCACCAAACCCATGCTTTTATAAGTACTAGTGTAGAATACTAGCTAACACAACTACAGCACTACCGTAACCAGCAGCCAGCTAATTACATAAGAACACAAGGTACTGAACCAACTAGTGCTTTGATTCTGTCCGAAGCACTACACTTGATCCAACTAGTATGGATTCTTGTCTAGTACCGTGCTTGCCTAATCCAACTTTGCTACGTGAGACTCTAGGACTCAGCTAGCAAACTGACTCTTATTTCAGTACTAACTGAACATGAAATTAATCCTGACTTAAGATTGTTTCCAACACTTACTCTCAGTATGTAAACGCAGTATGGGAGTATAGATTACCAGCTTTCTAGAATAGTTATCACTGTCTGTTATGCCAGACTTGTAAACTAGTCTTTATCTTGTAGGGTTGTAATTCAACAGGAGGGTGAAATATCAATCATGGATATTGACACAATTTCTGAGGTAAGCCCACTAAAATGAACTTACAAAGCTGCTAACCACATTTATGAATTCATCATGTTGATAATTTGGGCTAGCCCTATTACGCGGTGATGACACAAACGTACTATACCAGTTATTCTCAATTTTTCTGTATACTTCCATTCATTTTTTTTTTGAAAAGGAGGATGAGCCCCCGGCCTCTGCATCATGATGATGCATGCAGCCATTTTATTTAATCGCAAAGGTTGAACCGTAGTGCAAGGTACATAAACAGCCAGAAGTCTACCGAAAAAGAAAAATAAATACATGCCAACATGGGCTAAATCAAGCTCAGACTAAGATGCCTATACACCTAGCCTGTTAGTGTGCAGCCATCCATATCGGTTGAAGATAGCCCGCGCTGCCGTCTCCCACCGGTTGCACCCAATAGCCAAACGATCCCTGAACTCCGGAGGCGTGAGTAACAACCACGTACGGATCAAGGAGGTTGCTCTGTATATGACCTGTAAGAAGTTGTTGAATCTATTATTGTTAAAAATCATATCATTCCTGCTATTCCAAATAGCCCATAATAAAGCACATGATCCAATCCTAATTTGCTTGGCTATATTGTCTTGCACTCCATTAAGCCACGTCCCAAATAACATGTTCATACTTAATGGAGTATTAATATTAAAAGCTATATGAATAGTGCGTCATAAAAGTCTAGCCAATGGACAATCGAGAAAGAGGTGTTTTATCGTTTCATTGTTATCACAGAAGCAACATCTAGGGTTACCCACCCATCTTCTTTTAATCAAATTATCTTTCGTGAGTATGACCCCTTTGTGAAGAAACCACATAAAAATCTTAATTTTTAGTGGTACTTTAATTTTCCAAATATGTGAAGAGGTAGGAATTGTTCCGGTATTAATGGTGTGTGTGTACATCGATTTCACTGTAAAACTACCACTTGTAGTTAACTTCCAGTGAATTTTGTCTGGTTGATCAGATAGCTGTACATTCATAAGCCTTCTTACCAAGTGTAACCAATAATCCCATCTTTCTCCCAGCAGTGACCTCCTGAATTGAATATTCAGGGGGGTTGTCTGCATAACTGTAGCGACATAATCCTGTTTACGCCGTACAATATTATATAATACCGGATACTGCGCAGATAGTGGTGTATCTCCCAACCACGTATCCTCCCAAAATCTGGTCGTGGTACCATCGCCTATGTGAAACTTCACCATACGGAAAAAGGATTGTTTTATCTTCATTAACCCTTTCCAAAACGGTGAATCCGTGCGTTTCACTGTCACTTGTGCCAGAGTTTTGGTTTGTAGGTACTTATTACGCAAAATTTGCACCCATATTCCTTCCGTCTCCACTGAAAGTCTATAAATCCATTTGCTTAATAAGCACATGTTTTTCACCTGTAGGTTTTCTATTCCTAACCCTCCCTGATCCTTCGGCCTGCACATCATGTCCCATTTGGCAAGCCTATATTTCTTCTTACTTTCATCACTTTGCCAAAAAAATCTAGATCTGTAAAAATCTAGTCTTTTTCGTACCCCTACGGGTATCTCGAAAAAAGATAGGAGGAACATTGGTAAACTTGTTAACACTGAGTTAATAAGCACTAGCCGGCCCCCATATGACATAAGTTTGCTCTTCCAGCAACTTAGTCTTTTCTCAAAACGATCCTCAATGCTTTTCCATTCTTTATTTGTAAGTTTTCTGTGGTGAATAGGTATACCCAAATAAGAAAATGGCAACGATCCCATCTCGCAACCGAATAATTGTTTGTAGGATTCTTGTTCCTCCTTGGCTTTACCAAAACAGAACAATTCGCTTTTCTTAAAATTAATCTTTAGCCCCGAGAGTTGTTCAAACAGGCACAATATAAGTTTCATATTCCTAGCTTTGGCTATGTCATGCTCCATAAAAATGATTGTATCATCCGCGTATTGTAAGATGGACACTCCTCCATCCACAAATGTGGAATCAGTCCCCCAATAAGTGCCTTCTCCTTGGCTCTATTTATTAGGATCGTCAACATATCAGCAATTATGTTGAATAGAATTGGGGACATAGCATCTCCCTGTCTTAATCCTTTGTAGGTTTGGAAATAATGACCCATGTCATCGTTAATCTTTATCCCTACACTACCTTTCTGGATAAAGGTCTCAACCTGTTTCCTCCAGGCTTCATTGAACCCTTTCATTCGCATCGCTTGCTGTAGAAAAGGCCATTTCACTTTGTCATATGCTTTCTCAAAATCCACTATAAAAACTACTCCATCTAGTTTCTTAGAGTGTATTTCGTGTAAAGTTTCATGCAGTACGACAACCCCTTCCAGGATGTGTCTACCTGGCATGAACGCTGTTTGAGTTTCTTGAACAACCGAATGAGCTATCTATGCCAATCTATTCGTTGCAACCTTTGTGAATATTTTGAAACTGACATTTAGCAAACAAATTGGCCTAAATTGCTCAATTCGAATGGCTCCTTCTTTCTTTGGTAGTAAAGTTATGGAGCCAAAGTTTAAGTGAAATAAATGGAGCTGCCCGTTAAATAAATCATGAAACATGGACATAAGGTCATCTTTTATGATGTGCCAGCAGCGTTTGTAAAACTCAATTGGAAACCCATCTGGTCCAGGGGCTTTGTTCTGTTTCATTTGCATAATTGCATCAAACACCTCTTTCTCAGTAAACGGAGCTGAAAGGACCCCATTCTCATCGTCATTGAGTTGAGGTATATCCTCTGTAGCAGTTTCATCTAATGTTACAGAGTTCACTTCGGGAGTACCAAATATTTTTTTGTAATAGTTTGAGATATACAATTTTAGGTTCTCATGCCCAATAATTGTAGCCTCATCCTGTTCAAGTTGCAATATTTTCTTCTTTCTACGTTTGCCATTGGCTATCATATGAAAAAATTGTGTGTTATCATCCCCATGGACGACCGCGGACACTTTAGCTCTTAATGCCCACTTAATCTCTTCCTCTCGAAGTAACTTCCGAAGCTTCTCTTCTGCCTCAGATTTACTACTCCTATCCGCAATATTTAGCGGTGCAATCTCAGCTTTCAATTCCAAACTATTGATAAGCTGAATCAATTCTTCTTTTTGAATTCTATAATGCCCACTTTGGTTCTTTGCCCAACCACGTAAAAATTGTCGCAAATGTCTGATTTTACTTTGCCATCTTTGCACATTAGAAATTCCCCCAATTCCTTTGTCCCATTCAGCCGCTATAAGATCTATAAATCCTTCTCTTTCAAACCACCCTAGTTCGAAAGAGAAGATATTTTTGTTTCCCACATGTGTTGCCTCCCCCGAGTCAACCAACAGTGGTGTGTGATCAGAAATAGCGCGCTGCAAAGCTTGGACCGTGATGAGCGGAAATTTCTGTTCCCACTCCACACTAGTCAAAACCCTATCCAACTTCTCATATGTTGGGTTGGGTAAATTGTTCGCCCAAGTATATTGTCTCCTGGTTAGATCAATTTCCCTTAAATTAAGGCTCTCAATAATCATATTAAACATGTATGACCACCTAGCATCAAAATTATTATTATTATTCTCCTCTCTCCTTCTAATGATGTTGAAATCTCCCCCTACTAAAATGGGTAATTCCTCATTTCCGCAGATCCTCACTAGATCTGATAGAAATTCTGTTTTAAGCTCCTGTTGAGCAGCTCCATAAACTGCAACAAGAGCCCAACGAAACCCATCAATTTTCGACCTCACACGAAATTTGACTGTAAACTCACCGTACAAAACATCCAGGACTTCTAGCGTATCACATTTGACCCCTAGGAGAATCCCGCCGGATCGCCCCCGTGGTGGAAGGCAGTGCCAATCAAAAACTACACCCCCTGAAATGTTCCTTAGAAACTGTGGATTGAAGTTATCCATGCCCGTTTCTAGTAAGGCCATAAAATCCAATTTATGCTGAATTGATGTTTTTGAAAGAAATCTCCTCTTAGCCAAGTCTGCAAGACCTCTGCTATTCCAAAAAATTCCTCTCATGATTCATCATAAAAAAAATTCTTTTGTATGACGCGCGCGCTTCTGTGTACTGCGGACACAGGGTAAAATTTTCTCTTCCATGGTCTCCTAGGTTTATTACTCATTGTCTCTAATGTTTCAATATCATGTGTTGATTTTGGAGAAAACAATGATTCCAAAGGTGCTACATACCCTTGTGAAATCATATCTTCCTCCTCCTCCTCCCCGGCGTTCTCCGACCCGGGGATAAGGTCCTCACACATACTTTGAAGATTCGAAATACCTAGGTTGTTAATCTCCATATCATTCATTGGTTTTAGCGCTGCCACATTTCTCATAATCTCTATAGCTCTATCTGTTTCTAGATCTAGGAGGTCATTAATAGAATTCGCAATCTGTTTTTCAGAATTACCCAGAGAAATCCCAATACTATTAGCTTTATCTAAAATCTCATGTTCAGAAAAATGCAAAAGGGAGTTACGAGTATCAAAGGACGTACTTATTGTTCCTTCGACATCTCGAAGCTTGGCCGCTCTCATGGCCCTCCCCAGCTGCAAATCATCAACATCGGCCTGTCCTTGAATCCGTTGGCTAACACGTCTGTCAGCCGTGTTCGGATCCAGAATTCCTCCATAAGCAATCATGTCCTCGGTGGTGACAGTACTCGGAACTTGACCTCCTGTCATTGTCCAAGATGGTGCCTTCTTAGTGCCACTAAAGTTGTGTTCCTGGTTTTGATGTTCTATGACGTTTGGTGTAACACTCCGCCCATGTACTGTACGAGTGTTTTGCATATTTGCTAGTTTCTCATGTGTTGACAGAATCTGTGCATGCGATGAGACTGCATGCAGGTGCTTGCCATCCTGATTAGCTGCAGCTCCATCAGATGCCAAACCGGCCACATGTATTTGTTCCACTGAACTATATTCCGCTGCTTGAACAACTGGCTGTTGTGCCGATCTCATCAGTATCTCCGACACAGGCGCCCGACTATCCCGAACGCATTCCTCCGCCCTGGTCCGAGAAGCAGTTGTCGTCATAGAAGATGAATTAGCTACGAGTACAAGATCATCTAGCGACTCTGCGCTTTTGATGTCGACTCTGTCTGTACTATCTCGAGAGCACTCCTCCTCCCTGGTACTAGCAGCAGTTGGCATCATAGAGGATGAGTTAGGTACGAATGGAATATCATCTAGCGACTCTTCGCTTTCGATGTCGACTCTGTCTCCCCATAAGCGAGTTGGTGCTGATTTCGCTTGAAAAGAACCAAACCGCAAGGAGTGTAAAGAAACCGAACTGATCCCCGGTCCTCTAGGCGTATGGAACCCAGTTTTTTGATTGTTCTGCTCTTTTGGGGTGGTGTTTTATCCTCCATCCCTTTAGGTAGTTCCTTCTCCCTATTCCCATCCCCTTCTCCATCATCTGTCCTGTCTACGTCCATCTTTTTATCATCCAAATCTTCCCCAGACTCTTCCTCCAGGTCGATCTGCAAATCATGAACTGACCCCTCGTATGTCCACGGAACCTCGTCAGGTATATATTCCACATGAAGCACTTGCACCCGCAGCCTTGCAATGCCATGTGACCGAGTGAATGCCATATCAACTTGCACTGTTTTGCCTATCAAGGAACCCAAGCTCCATACCAGGAGAAAATCATTGATCGCCTCCTCTGGTACACCCGAAAGTCTGACCCAAATTTGGCTCATTTTCCTACCCTTGATTGTTGGTTTTTTACATTCGTCAAATTCCAAAAGACACTTACTGTTGGGGAACGTAGCATAAATTCAAAATTTTCCTACGCATGTTCAGATCTTCCTATGGAGAGACCAGCAACGAGAGAGGGGTAAGAGCATCTTCATACCTTTGAAGATCGCTAAGCGGAAGCGTTGCTAGAACGCGGTTGATGGAGTCGTACTCGCAGTGATTCCGATCTAGTGCCGAACAACGGCACCTCCGCGTTCAACACACGTGCAGCCCGGTGACGTCTCCCGCACCTTGATCCAGCAAGGAGGAGGGAGAGGTTGGGGAAGAAGTCCAGCAACACGACGGCGTGGTGTCGGTGGAGAGACGAGGTCTCCCGACAGGGCTTCGCCAAGCGCCGGCAGAGAGGAGGAGGAAGAAGTGCAGGGCTGCGCCGAGGGAGAGGGAAAACTGTGTCCTCCAAAGGCCAAAAGTGCCCACTATATATAGGGGAAGGGGAGAGGGGGTGCCACCCCTAGGGTTCCCACCCTAGGGGGTGCGGCAGCCCTCCCAGATGGGGGGTGTGGCGGCCAGATGAGGGAGGAGGGGTGGCGCACCCCTCTGGTGGGCCTAAGGCCCACCTAAGTTAGGGTTCCCCCCTCTCCCCTTTTTTCTGGTGCACATGGGCTGGGTGGGGGCGCACCAGCCCACTTAGGGGCTGGTTCCCTTCCCCACTTAGCCCATCTAGCATCCCGGGGTCGTCACCCCCCTTCGGTGGTCCCCCGGGACCACCTCCGGTGGTCCCGGTGGTCCCGGTACGTTACCGGTGATGCCCGAAACACTTCCGGTGTCCGAAACCATCCGTCCTATATATCAATCTTTACCTCCGGACCATTCCGGAGCTCCTCGTGACGTCCGGGATCTCATCCGGGACTCCGAACAACTTTCGGTAATCTCGTATAACAATTCCCTATAACCCTAGCATCATCGAACCTTAAGTGTGTAGACCCTACGGGTTCGGGAGACAGGCAGACATGACCGAGACACCTCTCTGGCCAATAACCATCAGCGGGGTATGGATACCCATGGTGGCTCCCACTAGCTCCACGATGATCTCATCGGATGAACCACGATGTCAAGGATTCAATCAATCCCGTATACGATTCCCTTTGTCTGTCGGTATAGAACTTGCCCGAGATTCGATCGTCGGTATGCCTATACCTTGTTCAATCTTGTTACCGGTAAGTCTCTTTACTCGTTCCGTAGCACGTCATCGTGTGACTAACTCCTTAGTCACATTGAGCTCATGATGATGTTCTACCGAGTGGGCCCAGAGATACCTCTCCGTCACACGGAGTGACAAATCCCGATCTCGATTCGTGCCAACCCAACAGACACTTTCGGAGGTACCCGTAGTGCACCTTTATAGTCACCCAGTTACGTTGTGACGTTTGATACACCCAAAGCACTCCTACGGTATCCGGGAGTTGCACAATCTCACGGTCGAAGGAAAAGATACTTGACATTAGAAAAGCATTAGCATACGAACAATACGATCTAGTGCTAGGCTTAGGATTGGGTCTTGTCCACCACATCATTCTCCCAATGATGTGATCCCGTTATCAATGACATCCAATGTCCATGATCAGGAAACCATGATCATCTATTGACTAACGAGCTAGCCAACTAGAGGCTTGCTAGGGACACATTGTGATCTATTCATTCACACATGTATTACTGTTTCCTGTTAATACAATTATAGCATGAACGATAGACGATTATCATGAACGAGGAAATATGATAATAACCATTTTATTATTGCCTCTAGGGCATATTTCCAACACTTACTTCCAGGCACCTTACTAAAACCAAACTTCAGCAGCCTATCCAAATCCTCTCTTCTTGGGAATTCAACCCTGTATGTGTTCTCTTCAATGGCTATAGGGACCCATTGAAATGATTCTGACACAAGTCGTTTGAGTTGTTGAGCCACCTCGTCTGCAGTCAAACTCCCATGTGATACTTTTACCACACCATTTGTTGAGATTCCGGATATCCTTTTCTGCGAGACAACATGTGGCGTCTTAAAAAACATAAGCATGTTATCACTGCAACCATAAATCGCCACCGTTGGCTTAGCTGCCAATAACAAGGGACAATTTTGCGTCGTATGTGCTGGTTTCAAGCATATCTCACATAATAACGCCGTGCAGTCCGAAGCAAAATGCCCTGGTTCACCACATCTGAAGCAACACATCTTTTCTTTCTTCCTAGCTATTTTGTTTGCACGTACCTGTACATTAGCATCACTATCTTTTTCACTACCTGCATCTGAATTTTCATTTGTAGCAACCTTGGTCTCAGCAAGAGCCTTCACCGCCGCCGTTGCTGCCTCTGTCAACGTAACAGCTTGGTTCTCTGCCTTGGATTCAGTCCCATCTCGTCTGGTTGTCTTGGCTGAATTAGTTGTTGCGACATCATTTGAGTTCCGAGGAGGAAAATTCCGGCCTGAATTTCTTCCTCCTCCTCCACGCCCAGGCACGGGTCTATACCTAAATTGCGGTCCCGTAGCTCCTTGCACAAAATTGCCGACTGGCGGGTTGAAGCCCCGGTTTTGCCATCGGTTGGAATCATAGCCACGACCTGAATTACTGGAAGCCCCGAACTCAAATCTGCTATTATCAAAACTCCTATTTCCACCAGCCCTGTGATTAAACCTGTCATCTATACCGCGACCCGCCGCAGGCCCAAAACCTCTGCCTGGTTGTCTGAAACCCTGCTGCCGATCTCCTTGCGTGCTCCCACCTCCACGTCCAGCACCACCTGCACCACCTGTAGCAGCAGCTATAGGACCGTGGGGCTATCCCGTCGCCTCGCGAGAGTCGAGTTCGCTGCCTCGTTGCGGCTCACCAGCGGACTTGGCCGGCGGTAGAGGAGCACCTCGACCCGCCATGTCCACAGCGCCGCCAGAGACGCAGATCCGCCGAGCTTTGCCGTGCCGTATAGGAAATCCTGGGACAGTGCTACCTATGCGTACCCTAGAAGGGATAAGCAAGTTGCTGCCCAATATTTGTTGGTTAACAATACGTACAAGCCCAACATGGCTGTTTGTACGTACATGCCACGTCTTATCTACCTGGGACTCTACCTGGGCCATATACCCAGGCTCTTTTGAGTCCAACTCGATAATACTGTCAACCTCTGGCCCGCTTTGTTTAACCATGTCATTCAAACGCGCTTTACGTATTTCCCGGCTGGTCGGCTTGTCGACGACGGCCGGTAACTGAACCATGTGTTTTGGACCCTTCTTCTTCCTCCTAGGCAGCACCGTAGTCCAGGAATCAGAGGAAATAAGATCTGAAACCCGCAATGGTTCCAGGGATACCTTGGGCAGTGGACCTATCCAAGGTTTAATCAACCTTTTCTGCTTTTGATGAACGTCCCCTACTCTCTTCTTAGCAGGCTTAGTAGAAAGTTTAATACCTTCATCTGGCAGCCATTGCTGCTGCAAATCAAATGTATGAAATACCTCCTGTGGTGATGGCTGTTCTGCCACTTCGTCCTCGTCCTCTCCTGCTAGAACCCAAAATCGTCCCCCAACTTGAGGATGATTTGGTTTTAATCTCGTCTTGTCTTCGTCGGAGGACACCTCAATTGGATGCCGTTCTTCTTGATGGATCGAGTTAACCTGCAATATATGTGAACCGCAAGTGACAGAATAAATGTCTACGAAGAAAGGCGTACCTACGCTGATCAGATCTCCCTCTTGGAGATACCGGCCGGCGAGAATGTCATCCTCCGCGTCTCTGAGTGTCAGCCATCTTGATTTTGGATTGAAGACTATCATACCTTCCTTCAGATCCGATCTGCCAATCTCTGAAAAAGTAGATTTCCATCTTATCCGCTTATTGTCTTCCCCCTCCGGCGAGATCAGATTCTGCTTGTACTCCGTCGCCGATGATCCCGTCACAGGAATCCCTAACCCGGACTGTACACCGATCCGCCCGTCTCCATCCTCTACGGCTGTGCCTGACTCGCCCGGATCGCCCGGATCGCCAGGGTCGTCAGAGTCGCCAGTCGTCATGACTTAAAAATTCCACAATCCACCCATTCATACTATATATTTATTGTTTAAAATAACCTACACATTCCGTACATGATAATCCCAAGTGTATCTTTGATGGTGGAGAAAAAGGCAACAAAGAAATTTTAGAGTTAGAAAAGAATCGATCAGGATGGATGGTACTGGGAGGTTAGGCCGACTAAGTATAGGTTGATGCATACTGTAAGCGGTTCTATGCTGGAACCACCACTGATATATGTATATCACAGTCAAGTTGTGAGTTTCAGAATAAAAAAAACCCAGGCGCAATAGAGAAATTTGGCGAATCGCGTTTGTCCCCAACCGAATACCAAATAGAGAAATTTGAGAATTCTAAAATTTAAATTCCTTATTTAGTGAAATAGAATATGATTGCATTTTAGACGTGAAATCAATGGTCTTGTGGTAGTATGCCAGTCACAATGGTAGCTGAGGTGCAACCGATGGGAGATAGCCGCACGGGTTATCTTCAACCGGTTTGGATGTCATGTTAGTAATAGACTAGGTGTATAGGCATCGTAGTCTACTATCTGATACGCCGGATGTGGCAGTCTTTTTAAGAGCTTGTTTTTTTTCCTTTTTTTTATTTACTTTCACAGACTTAAGTGGACATATGATGGTACTTTTCATCTTTATTAATAATATGGCTGCATGCATCATTGATGCAGAGGCCGGGGGTCATCCTCCTTTTCAAAAAAAAAATGCCAGTCACAATGGTAGCTGAGGTTATGTGTTTGATTCCACCGTGGATCTTTTTATCTCTTTTCAAATATATGTAAATCCTATTATTTTTTCACGATAACTTGGTTCAGATCCTACCAAAATTCGTTGAGATTTTGGACCGGATCCTAAAACTATGGTCATGGTGAACTTACTGGATTGTGGAAGTCCTATGGATGATATCTTGGTAAACTTCGGAGCTGGGGTCACTTTGCATGGCCTGAATAGATGGGCTTTCTCTTGGCATGCCTTTTTTCTTCTTTAGGTCAAGTTTCGTCCTGTCTTGTTTTATTGGCAATATTTAGCAGTGAATCCAGGAGTCTAATGTCAAGGAGCCTTTAAAAAGGATGAAAGAAGGCAAGGTGAGGGGCCCAAATTGTATCCCCATTGAGATGTGAAGAGGTGTTGGCGACATAGCGATAGTATGGCTAACTAAGCTTTCCAATCTTATTTTTTTGGACAAATAAGATGTCGAAAGAATGAAGATGGGGTATATTAGTACCAATCTTTAAAAACAAGAGGGATGTTCAGAGTTGTACTAATTACCTTGAAATTAAGCCGATGAGCCATATAATGAAGCTATGAGAGGGAGTCATTGAGCACCGCTTAAGAAGAATGTCAAGTGTACTGAAAATAAGTTTGATTGCATGCCTAGGAGGTCGGTCATGCAAGCCATTTTCTTGGTACGACAACTTATGAAGAGATAGAGGGAGCAAAAGAAGGACCTACATATGATGTTCATTGACTTGGAGAAGGTCTACGATAAGATATCACGAAATCTCATCTGATGGGCCTTGGAGAAAGAAAAAGTCTCAACAAAGTACATTACCCTCATCAAGGAGATATATGATACTGTTGTGACAATTGTTTGAACAATGGATGGCAACACAAATGAATTTCCGATTAAAATTGGACTGCACCAGGGTTCTGCTTTGAGCCCTGATCTTTTTTTGTTTTGGTGATGGATGAGGTCACAAGGAACCTACAAAGAGATATCCCATGATGTATGCTCTTTGTGCATGATGTGGTGCTAGTCACTGATAGTGAACGAGGTAATAGGAAGTTAAGAGCTAGGAAGACAAACTTTGCATTCGAAAGGTTTTAGACTTAGTACAACTAAAACCGAGTACATGAGGTTCGGTTTCTGCACTAATAGGCATGAGGAGGAGGGGGAGGTTAGCTTTGATGGGCAAGTGGTGTATCAGAAGGACACGTCCCGATATTTAGGGTTAATGTTGCAGAAGGATGGAGATAACTATGAAGATGTGAATCATCGAATCAAAGCCGAAGGGATGAAGTGGCGCCAAGCTTATGGCGTTCTCTGTGAAAAGAGAGTGCCACAAAAGCTAAAAGGCAGGTTCTATAGGATGGCGATTTGACCCGCAATGTTGTATGGCGCCGAGTCTTGGCTGATTAAAAGGCAACATGTTAAGAAGTTAGATGTGATGGAGATGTGCTTGTTGAGATGAATGTGTCACCACACAAGAAAGAACCGGATCCTAATGATGATATTAGATACAAAGTTGGGGTGGTAGCACTGATTGAACAGAAGTTTGTCGAAGATCGTCTGAGATAAGCGCGAGTGCATACCGGACACCTAGGGTGCTGATAATGTCAAAAGAGGACAGGATGGACCGAACTTGACATTAGAGGATTCCGTAAAGAGAGATTTGAAGGGCTGTAATATCATCAAAGAACAAGCCATGAATAGAGGGACTATAAGCTTGCTATCCATGTGCCAGAACCATGAGTTGACTGCGAGACCTTCTGGGTTTCACCTCTAGCCTATCTCAACTTGTTTGAGACTAAAAGATTTATTATTGTTACTATTGTTGTTGTTGGCATTAACAACTTTGTTATAGAGTCTAAAAGGACATCCTCGATTCACGGGTTAGAAACCTTGATGATATGGTACTCACTACGTCTTTGCGAACTCGCCTCTCCTTGTGCTCCCTTGTTCAAATGTAATCGCTATTTTTATATTTGCATGTATAAAACAATATACATAAAATACATGTTACCTAAAAATTATTATATATACCACAAAATATTCCTATATACTAATCCCTCCATCCCGTAATAGAAGAGGTTCTATTACGGGATGGAGGGAGTACAGTGGCAGCAAGCCAAACTTGTGCTTGTTCCATCTGGTCGTAAAGGCTCTGCTAATTGTAGTAAAGTAACTCCAGGTAGTTACCACCTGATCGTAACGGCTTTGGTAATTGTTGTAAAAAACTCCATCTAGTTACTACCAATGCCTAGGTAAAAAGTAACGATAAAAAGATTTAATTTTCTTGTAAAAGACGCCACGTGGTGCGTGTGATGAGGGACTCAAATGACAGAATTTGCTTGTTGTAATTACAGTGTACTCTGTACTTGCTTACTACACATGCCGCGACTCCCTACACCATCCAACTATGGTTGCCGTAAAATGTAAAATTTGTGTAGTAACAAAGTGTAGTGGTTTAGAGCTTTAATATGACATGAACAATCTATCTCTCGATAGTAAAATTATATGAAAGATCTAAACCAACAAACAATATTATTGTGTTCATGTTTTATATTTTACGGTAATATTACCATCTGCCCGATTTTTTAACTAGAAAAGTCTATTTGTTTACCATTGACCTTTTGCCTAAGCACTGTTTGTAATTAGCTGCACTTATTTTACTACATTTAGTAAAGCTCTTTATGGCAACATGAGAATAGCAGTGATTTGGCTGGCTGGACGTGTACGTTGGGCTGTCCGGAGTGTACAATTAGTATTATGTGCTCTGGCTAATTTTAGCGCATCTGTATATTTGTATATATGAAGGTTGTGTGGAGAACGTGTCAAGACTTATTAATTTTTTAACGTTTTAGTAGCTCTCAAATAATTTGAAATAAATAGTGAAACATCACTCCAATGATATGAGATGATCCAACAGAATGATTGTGAAAATATGGTTTCATGTGCCCGCGGGAAAAAACAATCATTTTAGCTCAATGTGACATAAATATACACTCAACTATTTGTTTTTTGTCCAGGGCACATACAATCTTATTTTTCCAATCCCTAAATCATCTTACATTATACTCCCTCCGTTTCCTAAATATAAGACCTTTTAGAGATTTCACTATAGACTACATACGAAGCAAAATGAGTGAATCTACACTCTAAAATATGCCTATATACATCCGTATATAGTCTATAGTGAAATCTCTAAAAGGTCTTATATTTAGGAACGGAGGGAGTAGTTGTTAGCATATTTTTTTCCATAATTTTGGAATCTTCCACACAATCAAAACTTCAAATGGGTTCCATGGTAATTATTGATTGGAAGTCCTCCTGTATCAACATGTATATATACTGTTTTGCTTCTGAGGTTTTCTTACCCAGGTTACATTACATATATATGAAAGATCGTAAGATTACCTCAGGTGAAGAATAGACTTATATAGGCATTGACTATTCGTCATCCTGAGTGAGGAATAGTTATTCTTCACCCCTTTATTTTAATATAAATGCACCGTAATTTTACGTTCCACAAATTTTATTTTATTTCATACGTAAAATAATGAACATAAGAAAATAAATAATGGCTATAAAAATATTTTGTGATACGTCAAATTACAAACATGAAAACGTAGTGTATAATATGCACAAAATGCTATTTTTCTGGTCTTATGACCTATATATTTGTTTTTATGCCAAATTTTACGTAGTGAATCAATATAAATATAACTATTTGTATTTGAAATGTAATTTATTTATGAAAAGCTCGTAAGAATATCTCGGGTGAATATATATATTCATCACCCAATGAGCAGAATAAGTTATTCTTCACCTGAGGTAATTTTATGAACATTTCATTAATAAACTACATTTGGTATACAAATATTAACATTCATATTATTTCCCTACGTAAAATTTGATATAAGAAAACAAATATATATATCATAAAACAGGAAAATTGCATTATATGTTTATTTTACACTATACTTTTTCGCTTGTGATTTTACTTAGGATAAAATATTTTTTGTGGTGTTTATATATTTTAATATGTACTCTTTTTCGTATGAAATAAGACAAAATTTATGGAACGCAAAATTATGGTGCATTGATGTTAAAATAGACGGGGGTCAATAATAATTATTCCTCACCGACGGTGACAAATAGCACGACCCTATGATAGTATATGAGACATGTGGCGTAACTACCAGCTAACATATTTAGGGCCTGTATGAGACTGTTCTGCTCCAGAAAATCCAGCTTCGCTCGAGAAAATGTAAGGCAAACGGGGTAGCTCCATGATATAACGCTCCACAAAAAAACTAGAATCTGGGTTACAACTCTAGAAGGTGCTCCATAAAATTGTAGAAGCTAGAGTTGAAAGAAAATTACCCATCACTATCACCAGTAAGTGGACACCCCTTCGTTTATCCCCTCTCATCCAATTAAATAGGTCATTTCCATCAAATTTTCCATTTTTTGAAGCTGAAACTAGATGAAAGCCAAACATTCTTTTGAAAGAGTCGCAACAGCTATATGAAACTGCTCCAAAGTGGATTTGATGAAGCGGAACTGATTTTATTGAAGCAGAGCAGCCCTAAACAGGACCTTGAAATGATAAATTATGTATACAGAATGACTATTCATCGCGCCTCTCTTATTACATTGCTACATCACATTTTTACGTCCCATAAATTATGTGCTATATTGGAAATGAAAATAGAAGGTAAGAAAATATATGTTGGTCACAGAATATATTTCATGGGACGTAAAATTATGAGCATAAAAACATAGTGCAAACCATACATATAAATGTAAATATTTTGTCTTCTGACTCATATCTTACTTTTTTTGTGCCCAATTTTGTGTAATGAATAAATATGAAGTAAGTATTTGTATACCAAACGTATTTTTCATGAAATGGTCGTAAAATTACCTCGGTGCAGAATAACTTATTCCACAAAAATGCTCAAAAAAATATGTCCCCACTGAAATACTTGAAAATTTCCACTTACCTGAAAATGCTAGAAAGTTTCCACAGAAATTAAGTTTAGCAACTGAACACGTTGTTGTGTTAGTGTCAGTTAAAGTTCTTGGATTGCATGTGTATCCGGCTCCCATTAATCCTGCGCTTTCTTCTCATTATGTTATAGGCAAGCACATTAGCCCCCTCAAATCAATTGATCCAAGTTGAACCCCCAGAGTTGCGGTTCCCAGTTGTCCAAGAGGTGTCAAGCCCACTGAAGATCAGCAATATTACTGATCACCACGTAGCTTTCACTATATGGTCATCGACCAATAGAGCGGACTACAATGCATTGCCTACCAAAGGTGTTCTATCACCAAATGCGACAGTACAAGTTATTGTAACAAGAGTTGCACATGACTGGGTACCAGCAGACCTCACACCCGAGGAGGTAATCTTTGTGAAGGGCATTGTCGTGGTCGAGGGATTGGATGACACAGATGTCACTTATGACATGTTCAAACCAAAGACAGGCCGAATTGTGCATGAGGTGGAGCTGGATGTTGTTTCTGTAGCCTCGGAGGTGTGTCCAACTTTTGTCCAATTTTTATATGTATCAACCTGTGGACAATTTGATATGTTTTTAACCTTACTGTTCGGTGTTTGTGATCAGATTATATCAAACGTAAGGTTACCATGGACCTTAGATGTCCATCCAACAGAGCCATGGTGAGTGCATATTCCCTGAAGCAATTGCACAATATGAGCTTGTTGCTAGCATATGACTGTATTTGTAAGAAATTTCTTCACTGCCCTCACAGGATAATGACCACTCAAGGAGATTACCATGTCCATATATGGAACTATGAAACACGGGTAAGTACTACGCACATAGTTAATACCATATAGTACGTATGCAGGAACGAATTTTGTGCTCCCAAGAGTTTTAGAATGACTCCTGTATCTTGGAAGATTACACCTGCATGTATGAAATTTGCAATTTGTTTGTGATATATGTATAGCTAGCATCAACTACATGTGTAAAAATCTATCGGTTAACATGTTATACAATAAAAAAAAGTCCACATTACAACCCTGAACTAACCACGCGGTTTAAAACTCAACGGCAAACTTCAAAACCATTTGACATACACCCCAAACCAACCATGCAGTCCAAAAAGCAACCCTCGTCTCGGTTTTGGCTCAGTCAAGATGTTTTGACCACATTGACCATTGACTAGCAGTGCCAACTCAGCATCCCATGCCAACTAAGCCTAGTGCTGGGAGATGCATTGCAACCTATTGAACTTCTGTACCCACATAATATGTCCTTGATTACACTGCTGGTGAGCAGAATCTCTGCAAGGAAGATGAGTTCACAGCTTCGTGCATGAACAGAGGACGAAAGGCAAGCATACTTTGTTTTCCCTCATTGGAACCTAACCATCAGCCGCACACGAAGACACCAGCAAAAAAAACTCGCTCGTTCTCTCTCGTTCATCCACACAACCATGACCTCAAGCTACTTAGGACAAAACAAATGTGATCGGGCAATGCTGCACATCTACCAGACTGGCACTCCCCACCCCACCAGAGCCCCCCCCCCCCCCCCCCCCCCGCGCTCGACACCTTCTACCATTGGAGACCGAAGAACGGCAGCGATCGCCCGACCCCCCCCCCCCCCCCCCGCGCTCGACACCTTCTACCATTGGAGACCGAAGAACGGCAGCGATCGCCCGACCCCCCCCCCCCCCCCCCCCCCCCCCCGCGCTCGACACCTTCTACCATTGGAGACCGAAGAACGGCAGCGATCGCCCGACCCCCCCCCCCCCCCCCCCCCCCCCCCGCGCTCGACACCTTCTACCATTGGAGACCGAAGAACGGCAGCGATCGCCCGACCCCTGATCTCTGATGCTTTGCTAGTAGCCTTCGGACCCTCAATTACAGAAACCACGCGCCAATTTCCTCCATAGAGAGCCCTTCTTCCCACTTCCGGCGAAGATGCCCATCGTGATTCCGAGGAAGATCCGAGCGGTACCGACAGCCCCTGTTCAATTCCTCATGTGTTGAACCTTCCTTGGAGTAGGCCTACCATTGCCGTGTTTCAATTCTACCCAAGCAGATACATTTTTTTAAAAAGGAGGATCCCATCCCCCGACCTCTGCATCAATCGATGCATACATCCATTTTATTAACTAAGTAAGCAAACAAAGTCTTAAGTTCTCAAATACAAAACAAACTATGATAAAAACCGCACACAAGCGGAAAATAACTGCCACATCCGGCGAACATAAACAAATAGACCACGATGTCTATACACCTAGTCTATTAGTAGCTCGCCATCCAAATCGGTTGAAGATAGCCCCTGCGACCGTCTCCCCCCTGTTGCACCCAATAACCATAAGCTCCATGTAGTCCACATGGCTGAGTAATGACCACGTACGGATCAAAGCCGTAGCTCTGTAGATAAACTAAAAAAATATGGATATCTTTACCATTAAAAATCTGATCGTTTCTCGTGTTTCATATAATCCTGATATGATTCGCTATAGTTCCGTCTACTCCGTTAAGCCACGGTCCAAATAGCGTGTTAATGCTGGTTGGTTGAGTAATGTTAAAAGCTATATGTACAATGCGCCATAGTAATTTGGCTAGTGGACAATCAAGAAAGAGGTGTTTGACTGTTTCATCCTGATCACAAAAGCAACATTTAGAACTGGCTATCCATCGACGTCTTATCAAATTATCTTTGATTAACACAACTCCCTTGTGTATGAATCACATGAAAATCTGAATTCTAAGTGGCACCTTGATCTTCCAAATATGTAGAGATCTCGAGAGTGGTCCAGAATTAATTACATCGATGTACATTGACTTCACCGTAAACCTACCAGATGTAATTAGTTTCCAGTGAATGGAATCTTCGTGATCCGATAGTTCAACCTCCATCAAACGTCTGACCAAGTGAATCCAGGCATTCCATCTTTCTTCCACTAGTGCTCGTCTGAATTGGATATTTAGAGGTATTGATTGGAATACTGTCACCACGTAATCTTCCTTACATTGTGTGATATTATAAAGGGTAGGATATTACAAAGCTAGCGGCGTAGTCCCCAGCCATGTGTCCTCCCAGAATCTGGTTGTGTTACCGTTGCCAACTGAAAACTTTACCCTCTGAAAGAAAGTTACTTTCACCTTCATTAACCCCTTTCAAAAAGATGAGTCATTAGGTCGAGCAGTGGCCTGAGCCAGAGACTTAGAATGTAGGTACTTGTTTCTCAAAATTTGTATCCACATCCCATCGGTCTTAGTAGACAACCTGTATAGCCATTTGCTAAGCAAGCATCTATTTTTAACCTCTAAATTATCAATACCTAAGCCCCCTTGGTCTTTTGGTCTGCAGATAATATCCAACTTTGCTAGTTTGTATTTCTTCTTAGCCTCATCACATTGCCAGAAGAAATGAGAGAGATAGAAATTTAATCGTTTTCGTACACCCACCGATACTTCAGAGAAAGAAAGAAGAAACATCGGCAGTCTTGACAACACCGAGTGTCCGCCATCGTCTGTCTAGGAGCAAAGCTGCTGCCATAGAATGTGCATGCCCGGAAGAAGAACCAGTACTCCTATGGCAACTAGAGGACACAAGAACAAGCGCCATGGACCGCAACGTGCCCAACACCGACGTTCTTGCTCCCTCGTCTGTCCGTGCGCCATAGGGTTGGATTGGCATAATTGCGTCGACCACCTACTTCTTGTGCCGGTCCCTATTGTCAAAGACAGCCAGACACCTCTCGAGGTGCAGCTTCCGCCCTCGAAGCAACATCTTCTCACGTCGTCGGAGTGACCGTTGTTAAGCTTTATGCACTAGCCAACGCAACCTAACGTTCGAACAGTAGGAGAGGGTCGGACATTATACTCCAACACTCTCCTAGTCATTAACTCAGATGTGAGAGGGCCAGACATTATACTTCAACAACTGCTAGGGCTTGGCGTGAACACAGAGCATATGGACTAAATGAGCTACCGTGTGTGCTCGTGCGGGCTTCGCTCAAGCGAGCCCGGCAGACAAAGCGGCGGCATGACTTCTCTGTTGACGAGCTTAGGGCAAGGTCGTGCTAGTGAAGGAAAAGAACAGAGTTGCAAATGGCAAAAAAAAAAAAAAAAAAAACTACTCCCAACATTAGTCTTAATTTGCATGGGCTGCTGAGTTGGCACTACCTAGTCAATGGTCAAAGTGATCAAACCATTTGACTGATCAAAACCGAGACGATAGTTGATTTGTTGACTGCGTGGTTAGTTTAGGGTGTATATTGCCCGATTTTGATGTTCGGCGTTGAGTTTTAAAATACATGGTTTCAGGATTTTTGTTGACCATATGGTTAGTTCAGGGTTGTAATGTAGACTTTCCTCTATGCATTATTGCATGTTGCTACTAGTAGTTGGCAAGACAACTTACCCTAAATATACAAGTGTTAAGGTGATTGGCGAGTTTACATGTCGTCTATCCACACTAATCCGACGGTGAAAAAATAGGAGTTACAAGGAGTGACGAAAATAAAATTACTGGAAATTACACATAACAATGGGACCAATGCAATTTTTTGGTGAGACCAGTTACTTTACCATTCTTTCCTTTTTATAAAAAATAATATCTGTAAATGATTTTTCAGATCCAACGGTTAGAAAAAAATTAAAGATAGAGTTACACGAAATTACAAGTCGTAACTCGTCAATCACCGTAAAAGAGCTCAAATAAATAACCACGTGAGCTATATTCAGTTCTTATGTACTCCCTCCGTCCAGAATTACTTATCATAGGAATAGATGATTCTAGACATATTTTAGTTCTAGATACATTCTTTTTTTTTTCATTTTGGTGACAAGTAATCCGGACGGAGGAAGTATTTAGTTTTCTTGATTTATCATTCCTCTAAGCTAGAGAAATTTTGCAATTATATACAAGGACTAATCAATTAATGAGTGCCCATATTCGTGCAGGAAGCTAAACCTATTGCTATCAAGGGGAGAGAAGGCATGCTTTGAATTTTAACAGTGTTTCTCTCATGTTTTTTATCACTATTTTTAGAATATAGGATTTTTCACTCTAATATCACTTTGATTGCAGTTACTTCGGCTAAATTTATAGCATGCAAGCAGTGGATTATGGCGGGCTGTTCTAGTGGACTCATCTATGTCTACAGTTACAATCCAGTAAAGAAAATCCGAGTTCTGCAACGACCCTCAAAATCTGTCCATTCTTTGGATGTTCATGCAACTGATTCTTCATCAAAATCTGTCAATTCATTGGCTGTTCATGCAACTGAGCCTTACGTGCTGTCAGCATTCCAAGATGGCAAAATTTTGATATGGAATTATGAAAATGACTGGGAGCTAATTAGAACAGTTTATGCCAAAAGCCTTCCTGTAGAGCTTGTCGAGTTTAGCGACTATGGAAATGACTCGGAGTTATTGAAAACATTTCATGCCAAAAGCCTTTCTGTGAGGCAAGTCGCGTTTAGCCCAGAGGACACTGATATGTTTGCCAGTGCCCAGGACAAGACAATTAAGGTTTGTTTAGGTTTCATCTACATGTGTTGGATAAATAAACGTTCCAATCAATCTCAGTTTTCCTGATACATGTATTTGTTTGAAACTGCAGATTTGGAACCTGCACTCTGGTGAGTGTAAACACATATTGTCTGGGCATTCTGGTTTGGTGGTGTGTTTGGATTACTTCCATCTGGGTGATAAGCTACACTTGATCACTGGTTCGCAAGACAGAACTGCCAAGGTATGAAATTTCCACTGAAGAATAGGCTAGGTGGCCCATTATCATACGTACTTACAGAATATTTGTTAGATCACGAGTTTTTATCTTGTGGAGTTAGATCTGGGACTGCGAGACTGGGAGGTGTGTTCAGACTTTGAAAGGACATATGGATGTTGTTAAGAGTGCATGTTGCCATCCGGATCTTCCAATAATAATTACAGGTTCACAGGACGGGTCAGTTCGTCTGTGGGACTCGAACACTTTCCGGTAATTATTAACTACTACCCTGTAGAATCACAAGTCTGGACACGTGCACAGTGCATGATCTTATTCACGCACAACTTAATTTTGAGGTGTACACATGCTAGTTAACATTTCATTATTCCCTGTATGTTCATTTTATAATGTTACTTTATCCTATTTGAATGTGGTTTATAGATTGATTGGAATCTAAATTTGTCATTTCGTAACCCAATTTGAAGTGCTAACAACAACAACCAATATGACAACAACAACAAAGCCTTTAGTCCCAAATAAGTTGGGGTAGAGTGGAGGTGAAATTCATAAGATCTCGCGACCAACTCGTGGTTTTAGCACATTGATAACAAGTTTTCACGCACCCTTGTCCAGGGCTAGTTCTTTGGTGATACTTCAGTCCTTCAGATCTCTCTTTATGGACTCCTATGTCAAGTTCGGTCTACCAACTTCTTTTGATATTATCAGCATGCTTTAGCTGTCAAGTATTCACTCGGGCTTCTGAGGGCATGCGCTGAATATGTCCAAATCAGACAATTTTGCGGGAGGAACCGCCGTTTCTATAGAACTTTTCTTTTAGCTTTTGTCGCTCTCTCTTGTCACATAGAATGTGTGAAGCTTGGCGCCACTTCATCCATCCGGCTTTAATTCGATGGTTCACATCTTCATCTGTACCCCTATACTTCTGCAGCATTGACCCCAATCGATATGTGTCCTTCTGAGATACCACCTTCCCATCAAGGATAACCTCATCCTCCTTGTGTCTAGTAGTACTGAAACCGCACCTCATGTACTCGGTTTTGGTTCTAACTTCCTGTTGACCTCGTCCGACTATCATCGACTACCACCACATTGTTCGCAAAGAGCACAGAACATGTGATATCTCTTTGTATATCCCTTCTGACCTCATCCATCATCAAGGCAAAAAGATAAGGGCTAAAACTTGGCCCCTGGTGCAGTCCTATTTTAATCGGGAAGTCATCAATGTCATCATCACTTGTTTGAATATTTGTCACAACATTACCGTACATGTCCTTGATGAGAGTAACGTACTTTGTTGTGACTTTGTGTTTCTCCAAGGCCCACCACATGACATTCCACGGTGTCTTATCATAGGCCTTCTCTAAGTCAATAAACACCATATGCAAGTCCTTCTTTTGCTCCCTGTATCTCTTCATAAGTTGTCGTATCAAGAAAATTGCTTCCATGGTCAACCTCTCAGGCATGAAACCAATCTGAGTTGTCGTCACGCTACTCAATGAATCTCTGCCATAGCTTAATTGTATGCCTCATCAGCTTAATTTTATGGTAATTAGTACAACTCTGAACAACCCCTTGTTCTTCAAGATTGATAATAATATAGTCTGTCTCCATTATTCTGGAATCTTGTTTGCCCGAAAAATAACGTTGAAAATCTTAGTTAGCCATACTATCACTATGTCCCCGAGGCCTCTCCACACCTCAATGGAGATACAATCAGGACCCTCAGCTTGCCTCTTTCCAACCTTTTTAAAGCCTTTTTGACCTCAGACGCGTGGATTCGCCACACAAAATGCCTGCTTAACAACAAAGGACTCGTCTACTAATATATTAGAGCCCTCACTCTTCCAGTTGAATAGCTTGTTAAAGTACTCTCGCCATCTATGCTTAATCTCCTCGTTTGTCATCAGGAGCTGATCTGGTGCGTCCTTGATGCATTGGATTTGGTTAACATCCATCCTCTTCCTCTCTCGGATCTTGGTCATCTTATAGATGTTCCTTTCACCTTCCTTTGTGTCTAACCACTACTAGAGGTCCTCATACGCCCGACCCCTTGCTTCACTCACCGCTCACTTTGTGGCCTTCTTTGTCATTTTGTACTTCTCTATGTTGTTCGCACTCCTATCCAGGTATAGGTGTTTGAAACAATCTTTCTTCTCCTTAATTGCCTTCTCGACATCATTGCTCCACCACAGGGTATCTCTAGCTTCGCTTCTATTCCTCTGGACACTCCAAACTCCTCTAAGGCCACCTTACGAAAGCGAATCGCCATCTTTGTCCACATGTTGTTTGCATCACCTCATTCCTCCCAAGGGCCCCCTTAATGCCCTCTTCTTGAACAACCGAGCTACCTCCCCATTGGGCTTTCACCACTTTGTTCTAGCGACTTTGGCACGCTTGTCACACTGGACATGAATTCAGAAGCGGAAGTCAGCAACCACAAGCTTATACCGAGGGACAACACTCTCTCCAAGTATCACCTTACAGCCTAGGCATGCACACCTATCTTCTCTTCTCGAGAGGATGAAATCAATCTTGATAGAGTGTTGACCATTACTAAAAGTCACTAAATGTGATTCTCTCTTCATAAAGAGGGTGTTAGCTATAATCATGTCGTAGGCTAGCGCAAAGCTTAAGACATCTTCTCCTTCTTGATTCCTGATGACATAGCCAAAGCCCCCATGCAACCCTTGAAAACATGTCTTAGATGTGCCCACGTGATCATTGAGATCTCCTCCTATGAAGAGCCTCTCGCCAATCGGTACGTTCCTAACCATGTCCTCCAGACCTTCCTTGCAGAACTTTCTCTTGGTGTTATCATTTCAGCTTTAGCTGCTTAGAAGTCAAAATCCTGACAAGCTATGATCTTTTTTTAGATGACCAAGGTACCATTTTGCCAATTCAGCTCTTATCCTTAAATCTTGCAATCTTAAAAATATTTTGCACCTAATTAGGCTTTACTTTTAGGGCTAATGCAAACTTAAAGATTTCAACTAAATTAGTGTTGTAAAATATGTAAAACACTGCAATCAAAGTAATTGTTGGACTAATACTTTAAACATAAGGTTCTATTCCCTTGTAAAGAAATATAAGATTGTTTAGAACACTACTTTAGTGATCTAAATGTAAAGCCCAACCACCTAAGTATTGTTTAATAAATAATTTCATTATTCCCAAGACATTTTGACCAGTTTGGCATTTTGTGGTAGTTGATCATCTTTAAGGAAAACGTGTTAACAATGTGCATCACATTCTTACATAAATGAGCGTACGCTCAGCCTTGACCTCGGAGAAGTGTATGCTATAGCAAGTTTGAGGGGATCAACAAGGTATATGATTAAAAGTCTCATGTTTTATATACTTATGTTTGATACTAAGATTTTTTTTTTAAAATAAACTAGACGATACCTGCCCGTTGCTGCGGGATTTGTTTGATATACATATGACTTATTATATTTGATTATGTATAGTTCTAAAACATTTATTGAATATAAATAGAATAATTGATTGGAAAACACTTACAAATGATTTGTTGAATTTTATGGTGGGTTTCTTCCTTGCATGATTGCATCTTAAGGGAGCCTTATCACATTCATAATTGTATGTTGAGGCGACATACTTGCATTTTGAAATAAATAGGTTAGTGACACTCTTAGGTATATAAGATTACATAAAACTACCAGAACTGGGGCTAGGGTAAAGATCTGGTATTTTTGTTTTGTTTTGCAAGTCGCTACCACTCTTGGGCCTGGCGTTGCAGATAGCACTGATTCTAGTTTGATGACACATTGACATTGTTTTTGACTGACGGGGCCATCTGTTAGGGGTGATGTGTCATGAAAAGTGGACAACTCGCCGTCGTGGAAATAGACCCCTGTCATCTCCATCTTTATGTCTCTCTTCCTTCACACTCTTATTATCTCAATCCATCGGGTAGCTGTTGTCGACCTTATCGTACCTCCGTCAATGTCGGTGGCAACGAGCGTGGTGCTGCATGCGTTATTCTTCAATGGCTATCGGAGCATCGGCTAGTAAACTGATGGACCAGCAACAACAAGAAGTAGAACCAGTGAGGAGCACCAATGGAGCGTCGACCTGGGGACCCAAAGGAGCAGCGACGGCTAGAAGTGGAAGCATGTAAAGGGATGACAATGGTAAGTCGCTGCACTTCAAGGTGACATCCTTCCAGACTTCATTTGGCAGAGCAGAGAATTCACCAACAACGACACAAGCAGTAAGTCAGTCTTGGGTGCTAAGTTGGCCGGCTAGAACTTTGATCCTGCCACCATCGACCCCTAGTTCTTCATATGCACAGTGTCGAAGCCCTGCCTCGACAACAGCTATGGCTTACTTGATAAGATGGAGGTTGTTGGCTCCTTCATCGGCACCACTGCTCGTGGACCGTCTCGCCGTGCCACCTCCTGTTGTATCACCACCTTGTCTGTTGGCTCACCATCGCCATAGCCGTCAGATGTTAGAGTTGTGTCAAATATTGATGTACGAGTTGGGTTACATATGAACTTGGTATTGTAGTTTGGATAGAATACATGTAGTGTCGTAGTCGGACATGTTGTACACTTGACCTCTTATATATGAGGAGGCACCCCACGTTGTAACCCATGAGGACTAGATAGCGACAGGCTCGCAAGGGGGAGCCGGCGGCTTGGGTCGGCGCCCGGGTGGCCGGTGTTGCGGTATCTCGGGGAGGAGCGCCCGTAGTCATTGCCCCGGGGAGTAGGCGAGTTCCCCGAACCTCGTTAACAAATCTCGGTGTCGTCATCGTGCTGTGATCGCTTGTTCCTCGATGGATCGACCGCGTACTTCGGATTTATTCTAGCAAGTGGTATCATGAGCTAGGTTGTTCGGAGGCTACGGATGTTGATCTAAAGGAGGTGGATATCGTTGAAGTTCTGCAGGAACGGTTGCAGCCGGAGCGGAAGAAGATCGACGAGATGTCGTTGATGAGTTCTGTCAGGAGCGACTAAGAAGAGGTGTTCCAGCAGTTGTTACAAGCGGCGGAACAATCCGATACGAAGCAGTGCAGGCGGCGGCATCATACGCGGGAGCTAGAGCAGGCAGAGGCGGTGACGAAGCCAGGCGCACAGGGCCGACTGTGTACATGAGTCGCGCAGTTATCCAAGGCTACTGGGCTACAAGAGATTTGTTTGGAAACAAAAGGGGACCGAGTCCCTGGAGAAAGTTTGCTCACGTTCGTGTCCGGGTCGGACTGCTGGCCGTGCAAGCGCACGTTAAAAGCAGCCGCAGGGACGCACAACAGTAGATCGAATCAGGGAAGAAAAAAGTCCATCGTTGCATGCATTCATCGGAAAGGCAAGGGCAAGGCAAAGCAAATTGATCAGCATCGGTAGTTGTGCTCAAGAGATACTACTCGTGAATACAGGGAGGATTTTTTTTTAGGAATTTGCTACTAGTAAATCTTGCGTACTTGAACACGTGTAGGAAGATCGGATTATTTTTTCACACAGTCAGCCGTACAGAGAATCATGGCGTCAGTGGGTACCAGGTTTAAGGTGGAGAAGTTCGACGGGACTGGAAGCTTTGGGTTATGACACACAAGGGTGAAAGATTTGTTGGCACAACAGGGATATTTGAAGGCATTGTTGCAGGAAGCCAAGCCAGCCAAGATGGAGGCTGAGGACTAGGAGGAGTTACAGTTGAGGACAGCCGGAACTATACGGTTGTGTCTGTCGGACCAGGTTATTTATCATGTGATGGATGAGAATTCGTCGAAAAAGATCTGGGAGAGGCTGGAGAGTCAATTTATCTCCAAGACTGCGACGACCAAGGTGTATCTGAAACAAAAGTTGTATGGGATGAAGATGCAGGAGGGGTCGGATCTTGTGAAGTATATGAACGCCTTTAATCAAGTCGTGACGGATCTAGCACGCTTGGGTGTAACGATTGATGGCGAGGATAGGGCAATTCTGCTTCTTTATTCGTTGCCATCATCCTATGACCATTTGATCACTACCCTGACGCACGGTAAGGAGACCGTTAAGAATGAGGATATTACTGCAGCCTTGCTATCTTATCATATGAGAAAGAAGAATGCCGTGGAAGTCACTCATGGTGAAGGTTTGCTAGTCAAGGATGAAGAGTGGCGGAAGGGATATGAGGCAGGGAAGAACAATAAAAAGAAAATACAGTGTCACAAGTGTAAGCAGAGGGGACATACTAAAAAGGACTGTCCAGAGCTCAAAGGTGGGTCAAGTGCTAATATGGCAATTCATGGTGATGATTCAGACAACAATAGTGATGCCCTCGTAATATCAGACAGGCGGTCAACCAAAAGTGAAGCGTGGATGTTGGATTTATCATGCTCTTTTCATGCGACAACCAACAAGGAGTGATTCTCTTCGTACCAGACTGGTGATTTTGGTTTAGCCTATATGGGCGATGACACTGGTTATCGTATGGCTGGAGTAGGTGACATCAAAATCAAGATGTTTGACGGAGTTGAGTGGATGCTTCGGGGAGTCAGGCATGTGCCGGGGCTAAGGAGGAATCTAATTTCGCTTGGAGTTCTTCATGATGATGGTATCGTATTCCGTTGTGATCGGGATAAGAAGACCATAAAAATCATGGAAGATAAGGTGACCGTGATGATTGAAGCGAGGACGGCTTCACATCTTTACAAGTTGCAAGGAAGCACTATTGCAGGTGGAGTCATGAAGACTGGAGTTGCAGGAGTAGCAGCAGGTTCCCACGGAGGCGGTGGGTCTGGAGCAGACTCGTCGGGTAGCTCTCGGTAAGCTACGAAGAAGACAACACAAGTCCGGAATACATGGAAGTTTGATGCATGGACAAATTCAAAGTGATGAAAATATTCGTCAAGGTGGAGTTTGTTAGAGTTGTGTCAAATATTGATGTACGAGTTGGATTACATATGGACTTGGTGTTGTAGTTTGGGTAGGATACATGTAGTGTCATATTCGGACACGTTGTACACTTGGCCTCTTATATATGAGGAGGCACCCCACGTTGTAACCCATGACGACTAGATAGCGACAGGCTCGCAAGGGGGAGCCGACGGCTTCTGCCGGCGCCCGGTTGGCTAGTGTTGCGGTATCTCGGAAAGGAACACCCGTAATCATTGCTTCGGAAAATAGGCGAGTTCGCCGAACCTCGTTAACAAATCTTGATGTCGTCATCGTGTTATTGTCTTGTTCCTAGGTGGATCGACCCCATACCTAGAATTTATTTTAACATCAGAGACGACAGCGATGCAGATAAGATTCTCGCTCTCAAGGCAGCCCATGACACATTCAATTGCCTGTCGTGGCACCTCTCCACAGTGCCTAAGCTCTGCACCTGTGCAACATTGTCGGACATGTCACCATGCTCGTTCTCGGGGGCCTCAACCTCGCTCAAGGCACCTGCATATCCTCAAGTCGAATGTGCTCGTCGGCATGTCCCCGCTGGCCTTCCCATTGCACTCCGCAACGTCAAGCTGAATAATCAAGTCGAATGATTCACTCCTAGATTACTCTGAAACCTGCCTGCCATACTTATGCCAGGCTAACGTCAAGCTGCTCTACCTCATCGGCAACCGCCTCTCGGGTGAGATGTTGGGGGAGCTCGCGTGTGTGCCCCGCTCACCGCTGTGCTCCTCGACGAGGACATGATGACGGGACCCATTCCACCGCCGCCGCAACCCACGCTCTGACTGCTCGTCGTGCCATCCTCCACCGCCGCTAGGAACGACTCCTTGGCTGCGCTAGCTCTGGTGTTGAATAGGTTATAAGCGAAGCCGATGCACCAAGCCGATTTTGTCCTAGTCAACACGAGCGGCATGTGCCTCATGTGCCAGTGCCATGTCATTGGCGAGTAACCGGCCTCGCAAATTATTATTTATGTTAGACAGTGGTCAAGCGGCTGTTAATGCGATAAGTAATGCCATGCTTGAAAAGCGGTACTGATTTGAAAACACAAACAACGTGATACCAATCCGTTACCCAAGCCCCAGTTGTGGTAGTTTTGTGTACTATACATAATTGTGGCGCTTTTGTGTAAGTCTATTATTTCTTGTTTGATAGTTGAGGCACCGGGCTGTCTCCACACAACTCCCCTCAACCCCCGCGCATTTCACTCCTCTGCCGCCGCCGGCCCTGTGGCGCGGCGGCGGCGAACTTCCTCTTGCGTCCCGGGATCTAAGGCGGCGGCGGCCAGACCTGGACCCCTTATGACGAGGATGGCGGGCAGCGGCGGCCAGACCTGGACCCCTTATGACCAGGATGGTGGGCAGCGGCGGCCAGACCTGGACCCCTTATGACGAGGATGGCGGGCAGCGGCGGCCGGGGCGTGTCGGGGGGACTCTGCTGTAGCCGGCGGGGTCGGTAGGAGAAGACGGCAGCGGCGGCCGGGATACGTCCCGGGCTCGATCTACGACCTTCAGGTCCAGGAGGGCGGCTGCATCTCGTCCTCAATCTGCTGCATCTCGGCGACGACTCGCGGAGGCACTCCGGGTCTGCATCGCATCACGAGGATTATGGCGGTGGTGGTCATCTCCTACGTCGGAGGTGGTCGTCCTGAGGCTGGGTGATCGGATCTTCAGATCTATCATCTAGTCCCGGCTGCGAGTCGGGGAGACATAGTTGCCGGTGAAAACGGAGCCGACGGTGGACGGCGGCGTTCTACGTCGTTACCTTGATGAAGGCTTCGTCCTGTAATTACTGTCGATCCACTCGTGTTGCTCCAGGGGAAACCATACGATCTGGTTTTCCAGATCGGACGATGGCGGCATTGCGGTGTCGTTCCTCTCTAGGGAGCATCGTTTGTGGAGCAGCGTTGGAAGACAGAGGCAGGAGGTGGAGCATCTTCGTCGTGCACGGAGCTTCGGTGGTGATGTCAGGTCATGCCTAGACGACAGGTGCTACGCATTGTCATGCCTGTTCGGCAGGTGCTACACACGAGAGAACTTACAGAGTCTTCGCGTCTGGATGGATGAGTGCAGGGAGGTCGATCCACTCGTGATGCTCGAGGGGAAACCCTAGGATCTAGTTTTCCAGATCGGACGATGGCGGCATTGTGGTGTCGTTCCTCTCTAGGGAGGATTGTTTGTGGAGCAGCGCTGGAAGACAGAGGCAGACGGTGGAGCGTCTTCGTCTTGCACGGAGCTTCGCTGGTGATGTCAGGTCATGCCTGGCCGACAGGTGCTACGCTTTGTCATGCATGTTCGGCAGGTGCTACGCACGACAGGTCTTATAGAGTCTTCGCGTCTGGATGGATGAGCGCAGGGAGGTGGCGCCGTTGGGCGCCATGGTGGCGTCGACGGATGGCCGGACTGGCATGGATGATGCGGATTTCTCTCCTGAAGATGGGTCAGCGGTTCGATGATGATGACGACTTCTAAAACGTGTGCATGTGGTGTACGCTTTAGGTTTGCTGCACCGGTTGTTAGTTCCGATACGTTATGTGGATAGATCGGCGAAGACACCGTTTTTAGATATGCAGAGTGAGAGCACTTCACATTGTCACGTTTTGTAGGTGTGAGTGGGGACTTCGGGTGGCTTGATGTATGTTCTTGTCAGACCTTTGTTGAATAAGTAATAAAGATGGCTGTATTGAGCGATTGATGCAGAGGCCGAGGGTCTTAACCTCCTTTTCTTAAAAAAAATTGATAGTTGAGGCAAATCTTTGCCTCCCTTCCGAAAAAAAACCTTGTAAGTGCAAATGAAAATGAACTAGGCTGCAAATATAGTAGTGTAGTTTTCACTTTGAGTATGTTTAATTCTGGGGTTTGCTCTTCTGAATGCCGCTTGTCATGGCCCTTCGTAGGCTTGCAATCTTTTGATGCCGATGCAGTTCTAATCTTATTAGACTTATTGTTCGAATGAATAGTCATTCAATTATTACACATATCGTTATATCTATGACCTTTGTGTAACAACATAGGTTGTTTATGATAATAGCATGGTCTGCATTGTACCACTTTGATTTCAACAAATTGAGTTCTACGAAAAAATCTATTTTAGTCCCTATATTTTATTTAGAAAATCACATAAACTGCTTTTTTTGTACAAAAAGGGTAAATCTATCCACACTCCCTTCCTCCGGAAATACTTGTCATAGAAATGTACAAAATGGATGTATCTATAAGTAAAATAAGCCTAGATACATCTACTTCTAGAACAAGTATTTCCGGACGGAGGGAGTACAATTGTTAGTTTTTTCTTTGGCCCTGTTTCTTTCAATGCCAAAAATCTTATTTTTAGAAAATGTGAGTTCTACATCAAGCCTCTGCATCAGTTATCTCTAGTATAAAGCCCAATGTAATGAGCAACATGTTAATTTATTGTAGGATCGCGATCGGAAATGAAAAAGGATTAGTACTGGTAGATATAGACCTGGAGGACAGGAAATATGGTGGTGTGCAGAGCACCAAAGGATTAGCACGGTTGGAAATAGGCCTGAAGGGCAAGAAGGATCGCAGTGCAGAGAACACCGCCGCTGTCATGGGTTCCAAGGAAGACACAGGTCAAATGATTGAAGAGGTGAGTTCCCTAATAACTAAATAGAGTGTATTACATTTATTTTTCTATAAAATGTCAGTTATATTGATTTGAGGAGAACAGTATGACCACATAAGTGGGGCAAATTGGCCAGACAGACTTAATCTTTTTTACAAACTATACTCCCCCAATTCTCCAAGTGTTTTTACAAACTACTCCCCACAATTCTCCAAAAGTTGTTGTTTTGTGCATGTATTGTCTGCTAAGTGTAATTTTGATATTTTAATCTCCTAGAAAATATATACTTATCGTGTTTGTCAGTTTGTGTATCTGATATATATATTTAAAAAGAGACTTGTAGTAAAATTTTGACTAGGCCAATGTAAAAAACAACTGCTTTTAGAACCTCCACAGCACTAGATGTTCATGGATGGATGCTTGAAGTGAAAGAGTATACCGACATCATTAATCAACTATGTTGGAAAAGACTATCAAGAGGCCTGTTCAACTGGCCATGATTTCTTTTTCTTTGTGTTTCTGTAAGCCAGTGCTTTGGCTTAATATATGGTTGTGTGCATCAATTGATGCACATGCCAGGTTTTTTCCTCCTCTACAAAAAAATATTTGATCTACTAGAATGCAATTATCTTTGCATGGTACTTCAGCACCTCTTAAGCAGAGGTGTCTAATGATGCTGTCGTGCTAAACAGGTAAGCATCCATGATATCTATCTATGAAAAAAAAAACCGAACCTGTGTAAAGCTAAGCACATCTCCATACACCTCTAGATACTCTTAGGGAACTAGAAGGAATACAATATTATTTAGATTAACTATATTTATAGCTGGCACGCAAGTATAGGATCGACATGTACTATGTAGCAAAAGCAACTTTTCTTTGGCGGTTAATTTTGATATAACAGAAGAATGTGTTATTTAGTAGATGTTTCTTAGTTTCATGTCTAGTAAGTCATGCTTGAATGCATCTACGGATATGTGGTAGTTAAAACTTAATAGGCACTATAGCAAAGTGAGCCTCTACTGACAGCTCGCAAACCCCCTCCACTGACAGCGCCCATTGCTAATTGCATGTCAGTGGTACTTCAAGAGCCCACTCACTGGTGGTAGTACAACAGAAGAAAAAAGATAAACATGGGCTCCGACGTTGTAGCTCCTGTTGTCGCCGGCCTCGATCATACCCTCTGTTAGATGAGGCTGTAGATGACCGCACCGACATTGTAGCTCCTGCTTGTCCCTTGCCGTGCTCATCTGGGATGGGCCACGCCGGTCCTGACCGGCACCTTGTCCGGTCGCACTCTGGTGTGGCTGTGCAAGAAGCTGTTTGTGGGTGCCCCATGATGCAGCTCTTGCCAAAGTAGAATCCAATTCAACAGTATGGATCACATGATCCAGGAGATAATGGGGACAGGGGGCTGGGAGAAAAAGAAAATGGTGCTGGAGAAAGGGAAAGAATAGACCAAGGAGAGGAAGGAAAGCGGGAAGATCAGAGCGTTTGAATGGTTATTGCTACCAGTTTTGTATGCCCTTGATTTAATGGTCGGAGTTACATTTTGTGCCTTGAAAGCTGGTATTAATAAATGTTGTGATAATGGTCCGAGTTCCATTTTTGTCATTGATGACGTAAACATGTTGGAACTAAATAATGATGTATTTCTATCAAAGTGATAATAGTAATGATGTATTTGTTACCTTGAGCCCAAGTTCTTCAATTGCATGTCTATCCTACTCCCACCAATCGAGCGCTTACTTCTTAATTTGTTTTAGATAAGCTCATTAGCTGTCCCCAGTGAGCTGATCAAGGTTGACCCCCTCCAGTTGCGCTTCCCTGTTGCGCAAATCATGTCAAGCACACTGAAGATATGCAACGTTACTGATTACCATGTGGCTTTCAGTATATATAGTACAGCGAAGTGCACCATATTACCGAGCGAAGGAGTTCTGTCACCACAGTCGAGGCTAGATCCTCTAGTAACCTTTTTTTCTTCAAAAAAACACAAAAGCTTGAAGCCTGAGGTGGTCACTGTGAAGAGCACCATCGTAGAGGAGAGTTTGACGACTGAGGATGTTGCACATGAAATGTTCAAACCAAAGACGGGCCGAAATGTGCATCACATCGAGCTGGCCATAGATTTTATAACCTCCAAGGTGAGTCCAACCTTTGTCCTTTTTCTTTTTCTTTTTGAGGGGACTTTGCCAGGTTTTCATTTGTATCAACCTATGCGCAACCAATTCTGAAATATTTCTGACAAATCTCTATGGGTGTTTGCGAATAGACCATATCCAAACTAAAGTCAGTGTCGACAATAGAACTGCATCCAATAGATCCATGGTGAGTGGATCAATTTCTCGTGCTGGTGCAGAAATTGAGTTCTCTGTTTGCACTATGATTGCATTAATTAAGAAAAATCCTTCTCTTGCGATACAGGATGGTCATTACCCAAGGAGGCAAGTCTTTCCAAATGAACTACCATGCAAAGGCAAGTGACTGAACTCACTCCAGAATTTCTTACGAGCAATACAATTTTTTCAGTATATAAGAACATAAACACATGTTGTACTCGGGAAATTTTGACGGATTTTTGTACTTTAATGGAAAGAAAATTTCCAAATAATCGTCTAACCATAGGTCCTCGGGCTACTTAGCCGCCTAACCTCGTTTTCTTTGATTAAGAAAGAAGTTTATACAATGCCAAAGAAAGGCATGACCCAATACAAGTGACACGACACAAACTAAAACAGCATAAGGATAACTAACCCAAAACTTGGCGATCCACGACCTAGAGACTGCCAAAGCAAACCCAGCCTAGTTTAGAACAGTAGTATGTTAGTTTAATCTTGAAGTAGTATTGCGTCAAGTTTGTAGCTGGTTCAAACTGCTATGGACTTGGCTAGATGCATGTCAGGTTGCCGTGTGATTACTAGTCCGGTTTGGACTATATTAGTTAGTAAAACTAGGTAATTGTTTGCGTCTAGTAGTAGTCCGTGTAGGGATTGGTTTCATGGGTCGGTTGGGTCAGGCCGTGTATATATACACAAAATTGGTCGACGGAGATTGTAACACCATGAAGAGAAAAGGAGAAAACAAAGGGAGGAAAAATAAAGGCACGTCAAGGGCCTGTGGCCATCAATTTTTTGTGTGTGCGTGTTCGTAGTGATTTTGTGTGGTCGATCCGTGGGTGAGTTTCAATAATTGGTATCAGAAGATGCGCTTGGCCGAGGGTGGCGATGTAGTAGCACCTTGGGGCGGGCGATGTTATCGCTAGGTGGTGCAACGACGAGGAGGTTCAGGTGATCATCGTTCGGTGGAGTGGCAAGGAGGGAGATGACATTTTGTCGTCGGGAAGGCAGTGGAAGAAGATTGTTGACGGAAGCGGTGGTGCAGGGTGTGGTGCCGGTATGTTCCCAAGATCATCGTCTGTAGAAAATATATGAGTCAAGGAGTCGTGTGTGTTAACACGTTCGGTCGTGTCGTCCAAGGGAGTCAAGGAGTCATGCGGGTTTGCACGGTCGGTCGGTTGTCGTCGTCATGTCAGAGTCGACATGTCCAAGTGCTCATCTCTGTGAGGAGGCGTTGAAGATGAAGCGTCCAGGTCGTCTATATGTCTCGACGGAAGGATCAGGTTCAACTATGTGGGGGCGGTAAACCAATAAAGGTGAGTCTCTTCAATGAGGCCATGTCTCTACATGAGGTTGGAGTGCATGATGTAATGCACGGGGTGGTGTGATCCACAAGGAGCCGGCATATATCTTGCTAAGGTGGATGGTGTAGACAACCGGATGGTGTATTTCATAGGTTACTACCATGATTAGGTAGTCCAATGCATATTTGAGGTGATCAGTAAATTCACCAAGTTAAAATTGGAAAGAAGTTGTTGCGATCAATGAAGCCTATCAATTCGACTTGTCGTGGTGCGAGATGTATGAGTCGACAAGGGAGGAATCTTCAACGAGCCAAGACCGAAGAAGAGCGGAAGACAATGTTAAGATTAGGGAGAGATTGTTACTTTAATCTTGAAGTAGTATCGTGTCAAAGTTTATAGCTGGTTCAAACTGCTATGAACTTGGCTAGATGCGTGTCAGGTTTGGTACGTGGAGGCCAGGTTTCCGTGTGATTACTAGTCCACTTTGGACTATATTAGTTAGTAAACTAGGTAATTGTTTGCGTCTAGTAGTAGTCCGTGTAGGGATTGGTTACATGGGTCGGTTGAGTAAGGCCGTGTATATATAAACAGCATTGGTCGACGGAGGGTGTAACACCGTGAAAAGAAAAGGAGAAAAGAAAGGCACGACAATGGCCTTTGGCTATCAGTTTTTTGTGTGCGCGTATTTATCGTGATTTGATGTGATCGATCCATAGACGAGTCCCAACATAATATGTCACAAGGTAAGGAAGCAAAAATCATGCACCACAAGGGCCAACACGACATCAACTCGACTACCATAACGACAACAACGATAGCAACTGAAGCACAAGCATCGAAGGCAAGGATCCACCATCAGCCTGGAGATGCCACCACATGAGCGAGACAAGATGCAACATCGCCAAGCACCAAGAACACCAGTCCAATGCCGCCAGAGCAACCAGATGGAGGGGATGACCATGAGGGGACGAGCACCAACTCGAGGGTAGTAGGACGTTGCATGCAGGCATTAGGGACAAAACCCACTAGGGTCCGATGATGAGGGGAAGTAGACACAACACGAGATGAAGCCAATTGAGACCTATGCCTCTCATGACCTGATCACCTCAAACCAACAATGACCAATGAAAGTCTCCTGGTCGGATACGAACCGACATGGGGCATCTCGGCCAAATCCGGTAGAGCTACTGCCAAATCTGGCCATCTGACCCAGGATGACCAACTAGATGGGGCAGCGAGGATAGCGCGGGGGGGGGGGGGGGCAATCGTTCGACGGTACAAACTAAAGCAACCGCGAGCCACGACCAAGCGGGTCAAATAAGAATGGTGGGGACGTGACCTACCACCACACGAGCAACAACAGGGGGGAAGGCACCAAAGATGAGGGATTTGGAGTGTAGCACCCGTGACAGGTTCCATCTAGAGATGAGATGAGAACAACGAGCCATAGTGACCTCATGAACCGCCTTCAGCCACATGGGCTTCAGCCGGTGGTGTTGAGAGGGGATGGAGGCATGGGTGGCTAGGGTTGGGAATTGATAAGAAAAATGATTGGGGGACTGGGTACAATATCACAAACCAACATTCCCCTCCACCTCTGGCGACCATCCACGTCACCTTGTTCTCATCGCAGTAGAACCAAGCTCGTCATTTCCTAAGTGATGCGTCTAAGTATACACTCACTACCTCATGGTACCAGATATAGCTCAATGTGGGGAGGCAATTTCCTGCTCGGCCAAGTAATTGGAGGTGTTATGGGCTGGAGGGACTGGACACACCAAATGGACCATGAGCATGCATGGCCTTTTTTGGGTGACTGGCCCTTTTTGCATAAGTTGAGGGCCAATTACTTTGGTGACTTTTTTGGGCTTCGAGAATATGATGTCTCCTATCTAGATTTTTGATTGGGCTTCTAGAATAAGCTGGTTAAGGAGCAGCTTATTTAATCCTGGGGATCCCTTGAAGGTCATAGTGGGTAATTTGGGGCTTCTCCTAGGAACCAGGCATGGCATTGATGATACATTTAGCCCGGTAATCATACTGGTTACCATTGGGACGGATCTCTCCCTCGTACTGTTTTCAGATGGCTTGTTCATTATATGAACATAAATAATGCCTTCACACATCTTGCTGATGAGACCAGAACGTTGGGGACTGCCGGACTGTTAACTCTAGGTCTTGATGAGCGGCGCAGTCATGTGCGTGGTGACCTCAGAGTGCAAGGAAACCACTTGGCATGGCGATTTCGTGGTAATCTTGTGCATATATATATCTATATCTCTATTCTATAGTGTACGAGTTTTGAATTGTTGCTACAACATCAATCCTAGCCGTTGGTCTCATAAATCGAACGGTTGAGACTCAAAGGATTCGCAGTGCACAGTAGCCTGTAGCTGCATCTATTGTTTCTGGAACCATCACCTGTTCGCATCACACCTCGGATCTTCTCCCCACGTTGCATGCGCCAGGGCGTCAGGCAGAGAGCTTGTGTACAAGATAAGCATACGGTAGGAGAAAGAAAGTAAATAATTTGTGGGGTCCATCACATACATCTATATTTTCTTCCTATGAAAATATCTGGGTGTCAACGTAGGTGAATTATATCATACCACTTACCAATTTTCTTTTATTTTCTTTTCATTTATGCATGCATACATGGAATATTCTCTTTGCTCTGAAATTGACTGCAAAGTACCATACGTCTTCTTTTTTTCTTTTACAAGAATCATCATCGGAACAATATTGCTAAGACGTGCATTGCACGTGTATACATACTAGTCAACCATATGTGTAGATTTTTGCTGGTGTACACAAATCAATAAATTATTAAACTGATATTACCATTACTCATATGCTACTGCTAATATGTTGATTTCGACTAGCACTTCGTCGAACTTGGCTACTCCAGCTATTTAACATTCCTAACCATCTCAGTTTTGCTCGGTTACCGTGCTTAATATTCTCGTATGTGAGAAGTAATTGACTTCTGTGCACATATCTACCCGCAGGAAGTGGAATTGGTTGAGTTGAAGGGGGGAAAAGGCATGCTTCTGACTTTCACCACATTGACCTAATGTTTTTATTTTTGCCATCTCACATTTCAGCAATATAACATTTGATATCTATCTCATTGCAGTTAGTTTGGTTAAATTTATAGCCCGTGAGCAATGGATTTTGGCTGGTTTTACTAGTGGACTACTCTGCGTGTATAATTGTGATTCACAAAGTAGAATCCACGTTCTACATGAACACTCAACATCTATCAAGTCTTTGGCTATCCATGGAACTAAGCCCTATGTGCTATCAGCATCCTGTGATGGTAAAATTTTGCTATGGGACTATGGAAAAGACTGGCAATTGATAAAAACATTTGATGCCAATAGTTGTCTTGATAAATGCGATACTGTGCAGCAAGTTGCGTTTAACCCGAAGGACACTGATATGTTTGCCAGTGCCCAGGGCAATACAGTAAAGGTTTGTTTAGATTTCCTATGCATGCATGCAGTAAACATCATTTTGGATGTTCCAAGTTTTCCTGATACATGTATTTGCTTGAAATTGCAGTTTTGGAATCTGCATTCGGGTGAATGTAAGCACATATTGTCTGGCCATTCAGATTCAGTGATGTGTTTGGATTACTTCAGTCTGGGTCAGAAGCTATACTTGATCACCGGTTCACAAGACAAAACTGCTAAGGTATAGCATTTTCACTAAAGAATAGACTAGCCCTTTATCATACTGACAGAATATTTATTCAATCATGAGTTTTGCTCCTTGTGTCAGATCTGGGACTGTGAGACACAGAGGTGTGTTCATTCACTGAAAGGGCACATGGATGTTGTTAACATTGCGTTTTGCCATCGGGATCTTCCAATACTCATTACAGGTTCATGGGACGGGTCAGTTCGTTTATGGGACTCCACCACCTTCCGGTAATTATTAATTATTAACACTCGCGATGCTTCAATATGAATCAATGAAAATTGTCCTTTATCGAAAAATTATCAACACCCCTGTAGTCACTGTATTTTGTTTGAATTTGGAGTGTTGATTACTTGAAATTTAAATTATCAATATGGTTAATTTGTAACCCAATTTCTAGTATTGATATTACGATACTTTTTGTTCTGTTGGAGGCACTAATATCCAAATTCAGCTTTAGCAATTTGGAAGACAAAATTTTGACAAGCTCCGATCTTTGTTTAGATGACCAAGTTTTGTATATACCTATACTTCATTAATCCCATTCAGCTTTAATCCTTGTGAAATCACGAAAAAACTTGACACCAGATTGGGCTTCAAAATTACTAGTCCACTACCATCGAGAATATATCCTATTGACACTAGATTGACAAATATATAAAGGATTTAACGGATTAAAAATGTGTATTTAACAAAACAAATACCACTTTCCAACCAACCCTAGCAAGAAACTACCACTACAAAAATAGAAAAAAACCTACTGATTTTTTTTCTATTATGGCCGAAAACTGCAATGTGTGATAATTGTCCTATTAAACCCGATTATGATAGGCTATGCCCGTCCGGACTGAAAAAGTCAACACCGTTACTTTAACTGTTAACATGTGGGGCCCACATGTCAGTTATATCTCCTTCCTATGAAATTATGCATGGACATTTCCGGTGACTTCCAATCGCCTCCAATCGAGCTAGGCGCCTCGCCGTTGAAGACTTGATTGATTAATTAACAAGCAGGCCATGTTGCCATTCTTGTTGGCGGACACGACGTCGAAGTCAGAGAGGCTCTCGAGCTGGTACGAGGCCGCCATCGCTGCACCATTGACCTCTCAGCCGGCTGGTCGCCCTCCATTAAAAAACTGGCTACGGTATAGGCCAGTGGCATCGAGGCCAGCCATCACGGCGGGCTTGCTCGCCCGGCATGGAAGCTCACGCGGAGGACAACTTCGAGTGTGTCGCCTACCATGGCCAGCTTGGCCAGCGGTGCGGAGGTTAACTCACCCGACATGGAAACTCGTGCAGACACCAGCTTCGAGCACGGCGCGTGCCATGGCCAGCTCGGGCGGCAGCGTGGAGGATAGCAAGGCCGACGGCGAGCTCGCGCTGCAGCACAGTATGTTTTATGAAATGTCCCGGTGATAATATTTGGATGAAGAAGGGGATTGATGTCCACATGTAGGTCTCATATGTCATAATAGTCAACATAACGTTCAATCAAGCAGAGTTGATTACTGTGCCACGTCAACGTTTACGTGTGGACCAATCCTGTCATAATCCAGTTTAATTTTGACGAAATCTGTGACTTGTCTCACTTGGTAGTTTTTTTACCATAGATTAGAAAAAATAGTATTTTGCTTCTAATATTGTAGAGTGGTAGTTTCTTGCTAGGGTTGGTTAGAAATTGGTAGTCTTTTGTTAAATACTCGAATAAAAGGACATATAGAAAAATAAAGAATAAAACTAAATTGGTATGTGAATTGTTGAGTCGGGCGAGAGACGTACCTCGCAGCTTTGTCTCCTATGGAAGCTTCAGGCATGGGTACACTCGATGCACCTCTCCTAGGTTAGCTATCTATATGGGCTTGGGCCCATATCGGTTCAACAACAACCCCCCCCCCCTCTCATGATGGGTGGTAGATATATTGTTATTTTCATCTTCTTACATGCCAAGTTACAATCTTTTGTTTGTAGTTCCTTTTTCAACCAATCTCCAGCTTGTTGTCCAAAGCTGATATGAGCGAGGCTGATAATCTCAGCATCAAGTTTGTCCTTAACGAAGAAGTGGTCAATTTGCATATCTTTAGTTCTACCATGTTGAACTGCGTTATTAGCATAGCTTATAGCCGACTGATTGTCACGCCACACCCTCAAGGGTCCCTTTCTCAAAAGTTTCAATTCGCGCAAAAGGTGTTTCACCCAAAGCATCTCACTCAACCCTTGAGATAAGTCTATATACTCAGCTTTTGTTGTTGATTTGCGTTATTAGCAAAGCTTATAGCCGACTGATTGTCACGCCACACCCTCAAGGGTCCCTTTCTCAAAAGTTTCAATTCGCACAAAAGGTGTTTCACCCAAAGCATCTCACTCAACCCTTGAGATAAGGCTATATACTCAGCTTTTGTTATTGATTTAGGCACAACCCTTGGATTCTTGTTTCCCCATGACACCAAATTTCCTCCAACAAACATACAATAGCTAGAAGTTTGGCCATCTATCATCTTGACAATTAGAACAATCAGAGTTACTGTAGCCATCCACCTTAAGATATCCACACTTTAACTAGAGTTCCCTTCAAGTATCTTAGGATTTTTTGCACAATATCAAGACGCCCACTCCTTGGTTCATGAATGTATCTGCTCACCATGCCCACGACATAAGTAATGTTAGGCCTAGTATGACACAAGTTCAATAACCTCCCAACTAGTTTCTGGTAATCTTCCTTATTCACCAGCTCTCTTGATTGTGTTGCCACTTGATAGTTTTGTTCAATCGGAATGGGGGCAACACGACATTCCATCATGTCCATGTCATCAAAAGATCCAAGCCAAATTTCATTTGAGACAAATATATTCCGTTATCTGACCCAACCACTTCAATGCCAACGAAGTATTTTAGGTTGCCTAAATCCTTCACCTCAAATTCCATGCCTAGACACCCCTTTAATATCTGCATTTCCTCCTTATAATCTCTAGTGATGATAATGCCATCCACGTACACAACAAGAATAGTGATCTTCTTATCAGAGTGTTTTTAGAACATTGTGTGATCATCGTTATATTGATCATACTACATACCGCAGATAGCTCGTCTAAACCTATCAAACCATGCCCTCGGTGATTGGTTCAAACCGCATATACAAGGATTTCTTCCTACATCTCATCATCCAGAAAGGCATTCTTGACATCTGTTTGATGCAACTTTCACCCGAAGTTTGCATCAGGGGAGACCAATATCCTTAAAGTGTTCATCTTTGTCACTAGAGCAAACGTCTCATCATGATCAATTCCATACGTTTAACTATCTAGCGACCAATCTGGCCATACACTGTTCCACCTTCCGCTTGGGATTTTGCTTCATAGTATAAATCCACTTACAACTCGCCACTTTTGTTTTTGCTCGCGATATGGTTAGCACACACGTCTTCTTTTTTCCTTGGTGCTTCCAATGCCTCTATTATTTCTTCACGCCACGTCAGATCTTTCTTTGCACCCTTCCAATACTTTGTGGTTGACATAGTTTGAAAGAAGACAACAAACACTATACAAAGGAGACAAAACATCGTAAGACACAAAATTCCAATGTCATGATCATAGAAAACCTCTGGTGGTAAAGCCTTATGTGGCACTTCATGTGTCCATTTCACAACGCAATAGGTAGTTCCACTTTGTGAGATGAGCTTCCATCACTTTGTTGCTACTCCCCCTACAGTGACTGCTCCCCCCGCACTTGTTGCTACTTCTACACATATGGTAGCCGCTGAGAATACACTACAGGAATCTTCTGCCACCAATCTCAAATAGGGAGTGGGAGATCACCAATTTGAATGGAACTCACTGTTGGCTGGACCAAAACCTGCACATCAACATTAGTTAGAGTAACAACTGGAATTGTACCCATAATTGGCTGCACTTGAACCAGCACATCATCATTAGTGTTTATGTTCACAGAATGATCTTGAGTGTGAGATATAGCCTTCTTTGACCATCTTGTACAAAATGGAAGTGGTCAAGCTCTTGAAACAATACACTTAGATCTATTGGCTCATCATATAATGACTCAGACTCCGTGAAGCTTTTATCAATACTTACAAGCCTGCGTTTCTCAAAGGTACATCAACATTTATACCCCTGCGACCAGAAGAATAGCCTAGAAAAATACACTTTGTTTCTTGTGGATTAATTTTCCTGAAAGAAGGTCACGGATCTCGAGCAAAACAAGTACTATCAAACAACTGGGAATAACAAACTTAGTCCGCGGAGATTTCATGCCTAGTATTCTTGTTGGTATTCGGTTGCTCAATGTATTTGGCTGTCATAAGTACTCATCACATAAATAGCTAAACACCTCATCTTTGTGACGCATCAAATAAATCCAAGTCATATGAGAATAGAAATTGATAAATGCAAAAAATCACTTCATTTCATTCATTGACACAATTGGGCAAGTCCATACATCTTAATGAAACAACACAAAAGAAGATATGCTTGTAAGCCCCTTACACACATATGAGGAAGTTGTGTGTTTGGCATATTCACAAGCATCACATGTCAACTTGCCCTTTCCTATCCCACACATAACATCTTGAGAGATTCTACTCATTTTAACAAAAGATACACGCCCGATCCTACAATGATGGAACGTCGCCTTTTTTTCCTTGTCCTCCATGGTCGTATCACACACTAATTCTGGTTGCACCTCCTCGTCCATGTACCAGAGACCCCTACGCCTGGTGCTAGTCCCAATAATCTGCATCGTTCATCCCTCCTGAATCATGCAATCAAATTTGTCAAATATCACACGATGGTCTATTTGATCAATTAGAGCACAGAAAGAGATCAAGTTGACAAGGAAAGCTGGCACATGTAAAACAAAGGATATGGAAATGGTCGGAGTGCACTTTACTGTGCCAACTCCTTTGACACGTTGTTTTGTGTCATGAGCAGTTTGTATACTCCATGTGTGAGAAAAATGATGCTTAGTGTAAGACTTGAACGTGCATGCATTACTTGCAACATGCTTAGATGCTTGATAGTCAAGAACCCACTCTGGACCACTCCCATTAGTAGCAAGAGATGCCTTGTCCAAATTACCTTCATCGATGGAGGCCTAGTGAGCAAAGTCTTCATAGTCAGCATCATCTGCATCTTTGCCTTTTGACATCCCATTGTCTCCTGCAACTGCCATGTGAGCCCTATGACCCCCTGAGTTTTCTAAGTACCACCTCTGCCCCTAGGAGCATAACCCCCATGAGGTCCCTGAGTATCCACCTCTCCCTCTAGCGCTCATGCCTCTGCCAGTCCATCCCTCTGCCTCTGTCATGAGTTGGACAGACTCAGTTCCAATGTCATACCTCCCTATAGATATGACAGTTGTTGGAATCTCTCCACTCCATCCTCTCCATGACTGCAAATGTTGAAGCCGACACAACCTTTACATAGGCGTGCTCCAAAGATAGTTGCACCTCCTCTTGAGACATTGTTGTAATAGTCGCATCAATAGTATGCACAAGACGTCCTATCATGAAAGCAACCTCTGAGCCCCTCCAACAGTTTGAACATACGCCTACATGCAATCCACTTGTGGCCTGACTCGATGGATGTCGTATCACAGAGTTTGAGAGGAACACGGTTATCATGCTCTACCCATAAAGTTTGCAGCTCTGCCACATATTTCATAACTGACATGTCGTCACCTTGATGCAGTCAACTAGTCTTCCCCTCAATCTAATAAATTAGCATAAAAATGCCCTTGCCTGAGTACAGGGTGAACAGAGTCGTCCATATCGCAACGTATGTGGATAGCCCCTCCATAGAGCGTCCAATGGAGGGCACCACCGAGTTCAACAACCAGCTCATGAGCACAAAGTCACAAAGTCTATGAACTTCCACTTCTTTCTCTCCGTAGTAGCCTTGTCTCATGCTTCCTCAATAGCACCCATCATGTGTCCATCAAGCTCCTTCTCCTCCACAACCAGCAATGCCCTCGAGGACCAGCTCAGTTAATTTGTGGGCCCGTCCACCTTTATGCCCATGGGCGATAGTTTGATATTGTGAGCCGCTTCTTGCCGAGGAGGCATGGCCCAAAGTGCAACTCCACGAGGATCTTGACGAGCTTCTTAAAAACCTCAGCAAGGCATTGTCGTTCACACCATCTTAGGCAGCAGCAACAACTCTTGCAGCAGCCGCACACAACTCCTCTCTTTCAGCAGCAACAACCATGAAAGTACACGGCCGAACGATAGAAAATGGTGAGGTAGCCGTCTTACAAACCGATCTTGAGATACCCGGCTCACGTAAAATGCACTCGACTACGCTACCGCTAACACACATCGGGCGAGCTAAACACCCCCATGCTACGACCTAGCATACCTAGGCTCCGCGACAAAGCCCTCAAGAGGGAAAACAACGCAGAAAGACGCCGCCGCCGAGTCCATCGGACAAAGGTTTTCACCCGGAGCCCTGACACGAGGAGAAGAACCGCAACGACGTCTTCAGAAAGAGAAGGGTACCCGCGGGTGTCGCCGCTGTTGGCGCCAAGGCACGGAGCTTTCGCTCGGCAACTCACCCGTGCCACTACGAGGCCGCCAAGAGGAGCATGACGATGTTAGATCCCCATATCCGGATCAGGACGCTACTTCTCCAGGAGAGAAAGCACGTCCGAGCTACCTGCTAGCCCACCTCCCGTTGCCCTCACAACCTGTGAAGGGAGCCACCATCATTGCAATGCTGCCCACTGGAGAACGAGTATGCAACCTGCCATCCGGGGCCACTGCCCCGGCATCCCTGTCGCGAGATACCGTCGGTCATGCACCTCACGTCACACATAACTCCAGGTGGAAGAACAATGCCAGTCTATCAGCTCCTAGCCCGGCATCGGTCCCCGAGTCTAGGTAGACGCCTCCACCCTAGGAGGCATCCACACCTGTGTCCCCTACCAATACCCGGTGTACTTGAGGGGACACGACTCCGAGATTGTCGACGATCGCCGGCGAGCCAGCCCCAAGCCCATGGCCAGGCGAGCTCACTCGATGCCATGCCCACGGTCACCGTCGCCGATCCGTGCACCAACACACCGGTATCAGGGCCACCACCAACGAGCATCATACCCGCGTAGGAAGCCCGAGCATCCCTACGAGCACATCCCAGGTCAATCCCAACCTCTCCTACCTGAAGCAAAATCTCTGATCCGCCCCGGGCCCAATCTGACCCGCCCGAGCACGAACCCTAGATCTAGTCCATCCCTGAAACGCATGTAGCCGGCACCATCGGCATTGCGGACTAGATCCACTAGAAGGAGGCTGACATCGTCGCCCCGCGCCGCGCCGCCACATCCCTGCCCGTAGCCGCTGCCACCGGAGGGGAAGCAGAGTTGTGTTACAGTATATGTGGATTGCACTAGCCCTTTCCAATAGTTCAAATTTTTGATTGCTTTGGCTAGTGCATGAAGCTTAACAAGGATAATAAATTCATTATAGTTTGTGGAATATTTCACTAGTTTGACATTTTTTGTAGTTCACAATCTTTAAGGTAAAGTCTAGAGCAGATGTATAAGTGCTAATAATGTGCATCACATTCTTCCAGACATGAGCTCAACCCTGACCTCGGTGAAGTGTATGCTATAGCAGGTTTGAAGAGATCAACAAGGTATATGATCAAAAGTATCATGTCTTCCATACTTATATTTGGTTATTAGAAAACTCTTTTTCAACAATTGCATAACCTTGCAATTGCAAACGAAAATGAACTAGACTGCAAATATAGTTGTGTGTAACTTTCATTATGTTTAATTCTGAGATTTTTCCTTGTTATGGCAGTTGTCATAGTCGTTTCAAGGCATGCAGTTCTTTGATGCTGACGCAGTTCTAACCTTATTTATTAGACTTGTTTGCATGAACAGTCATTCAATTGTTACACATAACATTATATCCATCCCTCTGAGTAACAACATAGGTCTCTCATGACGGTAGCATGATCTCAATTGTACCACTTTGTTTTCAACAAAAATAAGTCAAATCCAATAATTCCTACATACAGTAGGCTCATGCCCTGTGTTAGCACCTAAAACGTAAGATGGAAATGAATGCAAATACAGGAAAACTACGCCTACTGGGAGGATGCGAAACCAGTGACTGCAGGGTTCCACATTAATTTGCAATGGCTTGACATCAACAGTTAAGTTCAGATAAGAGAGGAATAACACGGCCTGACAAACCTCAGGGGACTCCTCATCAACGTCACAGTGGTGCACCCTCTGGGACCACCATCATTGGGGTTAGACCCCTGACTTCTTGCTCCTCGCGAGCCGCAGCTTTCCCTCTCGCCCCAACATTCGCCATGATCAAGCTAGGGTTAGGGTGGAGAGGAGAGGTAGAGCAAGCAAGAATAATAGGGGATACTGGAATGAGCGAGTGAAGTGAACTGGCTTCCAGCCAACTGGCCTAACCCTTATAGACCTCTCCTTAAATTCCGTATTCCCACAATAAAATAATGGGATGGTATGTCCATAACTAGATTGGCTACCTTCATGTAATTAAGAACAATTCCAGTGATGCACATCGGCTTATCCACTCATGAATACTGACATAGCTACTTCTATGTAAGAATAATGCAAAGTGTAATTCGTCATAATGCTTTACAATTTCATTCTACCACTAACCTGTCTCCCTCAAAATTTCTGAAAAATGGTTGATTGGGGCATTTTTGTGATGTTTAACCATCTTCATCGTTAATCCTCACCATTTTATTATTTACAAGTGTTAATTATGATCGTCATATTTTTTCCAGGCTTGTGCGTGTGCTGAAGTTTAAACTTGGAGAAGTGAATTCTATAGCATGTTTGAAGGGATCAACGAGGTATATAGTGAAAAGTGCCTTGCTATATTTTATATCTGGTTAATAGGAAAAATCACGCTTCCTGACCGTGCTCATCCTTGAAAAGCAAATTATAAGAAATCACAATGCAAATATACCAATTTCTGCAGTGTGGAGTTTGCTCATCCTAATTGCGCTTATTGTTGTGGAATTCAAGGCATGCATTTTTTAGTACAAAATAGTTCAGCCATCCTTTTTGTTCATAGGATAGGAATATGATAGGAATAGAAAAATCGTTGGAAGTGAGACGACATGTATCTCAATTCCTATATGGAAAGAGATATGTCATTTGATGTATAGGATAGGAATTTTTACATTGAGCCTAGGGTAATGTTTCTTTTTCTTTAAAATGTGAAGGACCGATTCCTACCTACATAGGAATAGGAGTTCATTCCTACAAACCAAAGGGCTCCAAAGGAAATTTTCAACAAAATTCTTATTCTTAAAATTCCTACAAAATTCATGTAAACGTAAGGAGGCGTCGGTGTTTGCAGACACAAAGTCCTGCTTTTCTTTGTTTTGGCTTTGTTGCCTCCAATGTATAATGCGTGATGCGTTAACTGGTGCAGGATCGTGATTGGGCATGAGAAAGGATTAGTGCTGGCAGACATAAGGCCCTGAGAAGGCGATTTGAGCAACCGAACAAAACCGAAAGGTTAATGCTAGCCATTGGAGTAAATCAAGATGGTTGGAGAAGGCTAAAGAACTGTGGTATTCTTGTGAATCTGATTGGGCTGATTCAATTCGAAACGGCAAACAGACCAAAGAACTGTGAACCATGCATGTAATATTCCCCCTTCTTTTCTAAATATGTTTGTTATTGGCATGTCTTTAAGCAAATTTGATTTGCTGGAGAAACTCCGCCATGGAAAACATTCAATAGAGCCTATGAGCCCCGGTCCTCTTATTTCAGCCGTCTGTTTCGATTTTATTGGTGTCGTCTTTACCCGGTAAAACATGTCACGGGTCTAGCTACTTGACCTTGATATTCTGCTCCCCCTCCCCCTCCCCCTCCCAACCTTAGCCGCCCCACTCCCTCCCCCTCCCTTTCTCGCCGCCACGCGAGGCAGCCGCCGGGCAAGCCCGGGGCGCCAAGGATCGTGGCGGCGGGGCCTTGGCTGCCCTGCCTCTGCGTGGGGAACCCCGGATCTGGAGCGGCGGCTCCATGGATGAGGCACGGCAGGCTAGCAGCCATGCAGACGGTGGATCTGGCGTCCCGGCCGCGCGGGCTGCGGCATCCGGTGGTTGTTGGCGGCCGGCGGCGGCCTCTGCGGTGGCCGGTGCGCGCGATCTGGCGCATCCCCTCCTCCCTTGTTCGGCGTGCGGGCTAGCTTGGTCGGGCCGCGCTTCCTTGGTCGCCGGTTCTGTACAGGAGGCGCTGCTGGTGGCGGGGATCTAATTCGGGCGAAATCCTTGGCCGACCATAGTCGGCCGCATCGACGGCGATGCCTGAGGGCGTCGTTCCCCTCCTTGTAGGCATCGGTATGGACTGATCCCCTCACTTCCCCTTCCCCTAGGTCACCCGGGCGAAAGTCCTAACTTTGTTGGGTGGCGACGGCGCTCACGGCATCGTTCCCTTCTTGAAGGCGCCACTTTGGGAACCTTGGGGCTGGGTGGTGCTTGTGGGTTGTGGGCGACGGCGGTGGTGCGACCCTAGCCTAGCATGGATCTGCGTCCGCTGCTTGAAGATGGACTCGCGTAGGTGGAGGTCATCGTTTGGCGTCATGGTGGCGTCGATGGCGGAGGCACCTGCCAAGGCTGACACCTCAATCTGCTCTGAAGATGAATAGATGGAAGATGATGGGGGCGACACATCTGAGTGAGTCAGACCGGTTTGTGCCCCGGACCCGGTATGTGGCTCGGTCGGGGCCTCCGGCTTTAGATGTTAGGCTTATGTGAGAGGTCTGGGTATTTGGCCCAGCTTGCACCCGTTCATCATATGGATAGGAGTAGCGGCAGATGTTGCCAAGATGACGGATTCAGGCATATTGTTGTACTACTTTATAAGATCCTCGGGAATAATCAATAAAATGATCGCATGCATCTTCCAGATGGAGAGACAGGGGATCACCCTCTTTTTTCTAAAAAAAAAAAACTTATAGCACGCAAGTTTAAAATATTACGTACTGCACAAGTAATCATGAAAAGGAGTGGTGTAGTTTTGCTAGATTTTATAACTGATGTAAGATGCGGCCAATGCTCTGAAGACACCAAAGGAGCGAGGAGATAGAGGCCTGACAATGGATGGCTAAAATGTCCGTGACGATCAAGCCGTTTGACCTGTGATCTGCTTGCTGCAGGACTGAACACCTGTTCTGATCCGGAAGAAGTTGAGGCAGCTGCTGTATTGTCATCATAAATTATTATTTTTGCCATGAAGTCAATGGGAGTCATTTCTTGGCCAATTCTTATACGTAATCATATTTGATTCCAAAAAAGAGATTGGGAACATTTTAACCTTTTTAAGAATTACTAAATTATTTGACGCAGGTGCGCTGGCTCTTTTTTCATGGCCGAGAGCACCAAGTTCCCGTCCTTTCAGGCTGGCTCTTTTTTCATGGCCTTTGTTTCCTTCTGTTCATACAACAATCATTAACCATGCATGTTCTAGGAAAATTGCACAATCGCAGTTGTGTACCATCTTTTTCCATCCATAATCAAACATCCAACTTCTGCTATAAGAAATAAAAACAATCATACGATATTGTACCCAATAAATGGTGCAAAAAACATATACAAAAGAGCAAAAATAGTAATTTTAGTTGGATGGAAACCTTCTTCTAGGTTACACGGTTAGGTAGAGAAAATATGGAAAAGGAAACTCGTTCAAGGGAGCATCACCTTGTTGGTGAATGCACCGGGTGCTTAACTATGAAGGGAGATGAAAAAGGAAAAAAAACTACTGAATTCTAGAAAGAAAATACATCAATATCAGCAATCCGCAATAATCAACCCATTAAATTGTTCTTAAGTTGTGTTCTAGAATTAGACCTATCGTCCAATATATCACTCAATGTTTTGCTTGATATTCTGGTTTATTTCCGATATAAGGGAAAATATGGCGCGCTATGCAAAATAGGGCGGCCCCTTAAGTTTGGAAATTAGCATGCTATAACGAGCTATAGCATGCTATTAGTGAGACATTATGCATCACGGTATCAAATTATGAAATTAATGCTCGATTTTAATAGTTTGCATATGAAAAACATTGTCTTGTGTAAGAAAAATGATAAGATCTCCGAACAATAATTCCAGCTTACAAGTAACACAAATGCCACATTCCAGACATGAGCTCTCAAAGAAATAATATCAATCAAAACATACAAGTCAATCATCTAAAAAGTGGCACAAAAACACATCACATGTACTATCTTTACTTGTGCTTGAAATCATGGTTACTGCACAATATTATTTTGAGTTTTAAAGAAGGACGATGATGAAACATGTCATAGACCTTAAAATAATATCAATGCAAAGTCATACAAACCCAACAACTTCCAACCCATGAATATCATGGTATCCGGGGTGTGCGTGTGGGCGCGCGTGCGCGCATATATAGCAACCCATCATCACTCAAGCAGTACCATCTACTTCTACTAGTTGGAACACTCCTGCATCACATTCAAAACTGAAAAGGCTGAGGAAAAAAAGAGGAATTGGTCATGAATGATAGTAGATGAACATAAATAGAATATGAAAATTGTATTGGGGAATAAGAGACACCGAGAAGAGGATGAGCGTTTCTATGCGGGTCATGCATCAAGTTGCTTGAGGAAGGGTGAATCTTGACACTTTGTCAAGATAGCTCACCAGAATTTCCCGTATGGTGAAATGCAACCGATCAGTGAGGCATATTATGTTTTCAAGCATGTTGGTAACCTCACAAACAACGACCCATGGCAGGACTTCTCTGGGTGGCACAAGGGTGAGCCCCTCGGTTCTCGGCCTAGATCACTGTCGCACATTAGTCGTCAATCAGGGGTGAAGGCTCCTTGTTCAACGAGGTCTTGGACGAGACATAGATGAAGGGAGACAGAAAAAGGGACAACACGACAAGTTGTTGATCTATATGTGGATGCTCTTACCATTTTGGCATCCTGGACCGAACAATCCTTTAGCGGGCTGACGGATGAGTATCTTAGGGCTTCCAAGATTGATTAATGCTATGGTAACATAATGTTACATGGCTTGAAGTAAGAAGTTCTTCCTCTACAAAGTATACTACCTGACATGGCCAACTTGTAGTCCAGTCAGAGATGGTAGAGCAAATGTGTTTTCAAAATTACGTACGAATATAAGACTTCGTCGTCCAAAATTATGTATGAATAGAATGTGTTCTCAGATGCCCATGTTCCGCATGTGTTTGTGTATGGTGTGCCATATTGTTCTCACAAAATTATGTTGCTTCCAAATTCCAACGTGTCTGATATCTTTGAAAACGTCCATTTTTTGAAATGCCAATGGCATTTTTACAACTAATATTATCATTCAAAAATAAAAACTCAGAAAAAGTGAAACTTGTTATCCAAACAGAAAGTTGGCATACTTCACAAATAAAGTTGCCATCCTCGGGTAGCTAAAGTTGCCATCAGAAAATGTCAGAGCAAAATTGCTTTGTGCCACGCGTGTGATACTTATTAGGATCCTATAATATAAAGGTACATTTCATGCTGAATCGAATAACTAATTTTGTATTATGGATGTCGACAAATTTTTCCTTAAACTTGACTTTTGGAATACAAGTAGTATTATCTAAGTTTCACTGCGAAGTGTATTAAAATCATGGAGTGCCAATAAGAAATCAACTCAATTATAACATTAGTCTTTACACGGTGCCACCAATTTTTGTGTATTTTGAAATGATTTCTATCCCTAATTGCTGAAGTAGATGAATTGGTAGATCAGCTTAACAAGTGTGCATCTCTTGGTGCAGGTCGTGCAAAGGCAGTTCTCCGCAGTGCGCATAACAGGCTCCTGTTTTTCATGTTGGAGAAGCTGTGCGCATACAAGGCTCCTATTTTTCATGTTGGAGAAGTCGTGGAGGCGGGCTTGCTACTTTGCATGTGCTTTCTGATTGCTTACTTTTTCAATGCCGCACACCAAGTCCGAAACTTGCCGTGGCGGCGGAGCCATGCTATATCTTGTACTCCCTCCGTTTCTAAATATAAGTCTTTTAAACGATTTTACTAGATGTCTACATACGAAGCAAAATGATTGAATGTACACTCTAAAATGTGTCTATATACATTCGTATGTAGTCCACTAGTGAAATCTCTACAAAGACTTATATTTAGGAACGGAGGGAGTACATGTTCAATGACGCCCACACCAGGACACCTGCTGCCTTGCTTGCAGCGACTACCTCTGCACCGTCTCATCATTCTCATGCGGGATCGCCGTCGTGCTTCTGCGGTAGGGTGAGAAAATATGTATACCGAAACTACGTGTCAGTGAATAGATCTGGTGCTTATATAAAATGAGGAGAAAAAGAAAGGAAGAAAGAAAACACAGATATTGAATATTTTGGAAGAACATACATCAAGGTCCTACATATGAGCAATTCTCCACTATATCTATATCTACAGATCAGTATGAATATAAAAAGATGCAAAGGGGTATGTCCAACTAATCTTGACCATCAAACCATGTCGATTCAACGATTTGGATTGCTCTCAATATGTTTAACATGCAATTATTCTCATGCTAAATGTTAATATCAACGTTAATCACATAATTAACATGTAATTACTATTTTACCAATACCAATGCGCAGTTAATTAATATCCTCCCAAGTATCAATGGGCATTGCACGTACACATTTACTAGTTATTCTTAAAGTGTGTTTCAAACCAAACGCCCGATAGTCATTGTTTTCTTTTCTTGATATATCAGTTTATATGTGTGAATGACAAAGAATTATGCATCACAATTTCACCAAATTATGCAATTAATACTGATTTCAATTGTATTGTTAAACTAATTGTATTATATAAAAGTGAATATAAGATCTCCACACATTAATTGCAACTTGTGCGAACAGCAAAATGCCAAACTCCGGTCATGAGTTCTCAAAGAAAAATATCACTCCAAATTTGTTTAGTCAATTACCTCACATAGCAATTGCGCTGCCTATACTGCTATATTTACTTGGGCTTTACTTCATGACTGATGATGCATAATTTGAAAAAATAACGAATGTGATGAAACATATCATTTAGACCTTACATAATATAAATACACAATTGTACCGAGCCAACAACTTTCAACAATGAACGTCATGACGTTTGGTGTGTGTATGTGTGCATATATACCGCCCCTATCATGATTCAAGCAGTGGCATCTACTTCTACTAGTTAGAACATACTTCCATCACATTCGGATTTAAATGTGAAGGTGAAAGTAGCCTTTGAGAGATGGTAGATAAAATAATACAATGTAAAACTTGTATAAGGGAATAAGAGACATCAGGAAAAGGAGAGACATTCCTATATGAAGCATGCACCGAGTTGGTTTTAGAAGTGTGAGTCCGAGAATCTCTTAAGGTTGGTTTACAACAAAATTTACTATGATGACATGCAACTCATCGACGAGGTATATAATGTTTTCAAGTCTGTTGGTAAGCTCACCAACGTGAGGCTGCTAAAAGTCTACTTAGGGTGGAACAAGGATGACACCTTGAGTTTGTTAGTCGAGATCACCATCGATATAGGTGACATGAGACCCAGATTTAGCATCTTTTATTCTTAGTTTGACTTGGTACAAATTTCAGTTTGGAACAGAAAGTACCTGAGATATGTCGTTGGATTTGTATTATCATCGATATAGGAAGTACAAATGTATTTTCGACTATAGCCATGTAAGAAACTGAAGCTTTGCCGGTCAAAAGAAAAAGAAAACTGAAGATTTGAACGCCTCCTTGTGCTGGGAAACGGATCCGCACAGTACGCAAACTGAGCTCGATGGCGGATTCCCCATGATCCGCTTCCGCTTTTGTGTCTGTTCAATTTCCTTCTCCGCTGTCGGCGGCGGAATGGCGGCGGAGGAGGAGGAGCCGTGCTGCACCTCGCACGCCTTCGACTGCGCCGCACGCCGGGACCCCGCCCTAATTGCCGCCATCCATGCCAGCAACAGAGACCGCCCCTTCGCCTGCGGCGACCTCCTCTGTGTCGTCTCCTTGCTCTCCCTCCGCATTGCCGCCATGCTTCCTCGCCCCTCCACCGCCCACCACGGTGACAACGGGTCCCTAGGTGTGTGAGTGAGCCACGATGCCCTCGGCTGACATTTGTTGTCCGCTGACTCTGAATTCCGAATTTGGAAGCCTAGGCTGCTCGGATCGACACAGGGGAGGCACGAGCGCGACGCCTAGGGTCGTTGGGGTGTACGCCTCGCCGTCCGAGGGTCGTTGGGGTGTACGCCTCGACGTCACAGGGGAGGCACGGGCGCGACAAGTATTTGTTTTCTTTTTCAACCAAATTTAACTTCTCGACAAAAAATTATATGTGGGTTGGAATTTCCTGTTCACATACCTCCTAGATTAAAAAATATATGTCACGTTGGTCGTCATAATTGTCAAAACACTAAATAAAACAAATAGTTATAAAAGATAATATATACCACACCCGAATCATAGATAGGACGAGGACCGACGGAGGCGGATACCAAAACCATCGCACTATATAATAACAAAAAAAATGAAAGTAAGTAATTTATATAAGTATGTATCTAAATCATACAAGTAAGATTTTTTTTCTTTTAAAAAGAAGACAAGAACAAGAGGCTAACCACGGTGGTGCTCACGACGAGATCGGCGCGGGCGATCGACAAAAGGTGAGGACGGGCACGGGACGACACCCTACACATGTGCAGACTCTAAGAAGTTAATTTGAGCATTTGAAATGAGCTAAACTAGCAGTGACAGATGAAAGGATGAAGTAGCTAACCTTTTAAAACACTTGTGCAGTTGGTGCACGGCCAAACCTAGACAAATATTGAGGAAAATGGAGCTTGAAGGTCGAGCTTGGAGAGGAGAAAGCTTAAGTAGTGTGGCTCGGGCATTTCATCGAACACTTCATCTACATGAACTAGAGTGGCAAGAGCATGGCATGGTCACACTTCAACAACCAAAAAACAGAGCAGAGGGTGGGCAGGGGCGAGGGTTTATATAGGCAACACTTTAGTCCCGGTTTTTGTCTAAAATCGGGACTAATAGCCTACACTTTAGTCCCGGTTCGTGTCACAAACCGGGACTAATGCTCCGCGGCAAGCCACATGGCAGTCGTTGGATCTTTAGTCCTGGGTTTTGCCCTGAACCGGAACTAACGAGGTGAACCGAACCGGGATTAATGAGGCGAACTGAAACGGGACCAATGCCCCGACAAACCGAACCGGGATCAATGCCTGGCATTGGTCCCGGTTTTCGTTCGAACCAGGACAAATGGTCTTTCGGCCGAGGCCGAAAGACCCTTTTTCTACTAGTGGAGCGAGTGAATCGATCAGACAGAAGGATCATGTAAAACAGGCTAGTGCTAGCGTGGGCGTATTGGGCTACGCCAGCATAATCTGTACCAAACAAAAAAAAACTGAAATTGCCTATGTCATTATACAAAATTGCAACTCCACTACTATACGTGTAGCATTTGTTGGGGAACAAAAATTTTCCTACGCGCACGAAGACCTATCATGGTGATGTCCATCTACCAGAGGGGATGTTCGATCTACGTACCCTTGTAGACCGCACATCAGAAGCGTTAGTGAACGCGGTTGATGTAGTGGAACGTCCTCACGTCCCTCGATCCGCCCCGCGAACCGTCCCGCGATCAGTCCCACGATCTAGTGCCGAACGGACGGCACCTCCGCGTTCAGCACACGTACAGCTCGACGATGATCTCGGCCTTCTTGATCCAGCAAGAGAGACAGAGAGGTAGATGAGTTCTCCAGCAGCGTGACGGCGCTCCGGAGGTTGGTGGTGATCTTATCTCAGCAGGGCTCCGCCCGAGCTCCGCAGAAACGCGATCTAGAGGTAAAACTGTGGAGATATGTGGTCGGGCTGCCGTGGCAAAGTTGTCTAAAATCATCCCTAAAACCTCCATATATATAGGGGGAGGAGGGAGAGCCTTGCCTTGGGGTCCAAGGACTCCCAGGGGGTCGACCGAGTCAAAGGGGGCAACCCTCCCCTTCCAAACCGAGTCCAACTAGGTTTGGAAGGAGGAGTCCTTCCCCCTTTTCCCACCTCCTCTTTTTTTTCTTTTCTCTTTGATTTTCTTCCTATGACCTTATTGGGCTGTCCCACCAGCCCACTAAGGGCTGGTGCGCCACCCCCAAGGCCTATGGGCTTACCCGGGGTGGGTTGCCCCCCCCCCCCCCCCCGGTGAACACCCGGAACCCATTCGTCATTCCCGGTAACTCCGAAAACCTTCCGGTAATCAAATGAGGTCATCCTATATATCAATCTTCGTTTCTGGACCATTCCGGAAACCCTCGTGACGTCCGTGATCTCATCTGGGACTCCGAACAACATTCGGTAACCAACCATATAACTCAAATACGCATAAAACAACGTCGAACCTTAAGTGTGCAGACCCTGCGGGTTCGAGAACTATGTAGACATGACCCGAGAGACTCCTCGGTCAATTTCCAATAGCGGGACCTGGATGCCCATATTGGATCCTACATATTCTATGAAGATCTTATCGTTTGAACCTCAGTGCCAAGGATTCATATAATCCCGTATGTCATTCCCTTTGTCCTTCGGTATGTTACTTGCCTGAGATTCGATCGTCAGTATCCGCATACCTATTTCAATCTCGTTTACCGGCAAGTCTCTTTACTCGTTCCATAATACAAGATCCCGTAACTTACACTAAGTCACATTGCTTGCAAGGCTTGTGTGTGATGTTGTATTACCGAGTGGGCCCCGAGATACCTCTCCGTCACACGGAGTGACAAATCCCAGTCTTGATCCATACTAACTCAACTAACACCTTCGGAGATACCTGTAGAGCATCTTTATAGTCACCCAGTTACGTTGCGATGTTTGACACACACAAAGCATTCCTCCGGTGTCAGTGAGTTATATGATCTCATGGTCATAGGAACAAATACTTTGACACGCACAAAACAGTAGCAAAAAAATGACACGATCAACATGCTACGTTTATTAGTTTGGGTCTAGTCCATCACGTGATTCTCCAAATGACGTGATCCAGTTATCAAGCAACGACACCTTGTTTATAATGAGAAGACACTGACTATCTTTGATCAACTGGCTAGCCAACTAGAGGCTTGCTAGGGACAGTGTTTTGTGTATGTATCTACACATGTATATAAGTCTTCATTTAATACAATTATAGCATGGATAATAAACGATTATCTTGATACAGGAATTATAATAATAACTTTATTTATTATTGCCTCTAGGGCATAATTCCAACAGTCTCCCACTTGCACTAGAGTCAATAATCTAACCCTCACATCATCATGCGAATTACATTGTAATAAATCTAACACCCATACAGTTCTGGTGTTGAACATGCTTTGCCCGTGGAAGAGGTTTAGTCAGCGGGCCTGCTACATTCAGATCCGTGTGCACTTTGCATATATTTACGTCATCTCCTTCGACGTAGTCGCGGATGAGGTTGAAGCGTCGTTTGATGTGTCTGGACTTCTTGTGAAACCGTGGTTCCTTTGCTAGGGCAATGGCACCCGTGTTGTCACAGAACAACGTTATTGGATTCAGTGCGCTTGGCACCACTCCAAGATCCGTCATGAACTGCTTCATCCAGACACCCTCCTTAGCCGCCTCCGAGGCAGCCATGTACTCCGCTTCACATGTAGAATCTGCTACGACGCTTTGCTTGGAACTGCACCAGCTTACCGCACCCCCATTAAGAATAAATACGTATCCGGTCTACGACTTAGAGTCGTCCGGATCTGTGTCAAAGCTTGCATCGACGTAACCTTTTACGGCAAGCTCTTCGTCACCTCCATCCACGAGAAACATCTCCTTAGTCCTTTTCAGGTACTTCAGGATATTCTTGACCGCCGTCCAGTGATCCACTCCTGGATTACTCTGGAACCTACCTGCCATACTTATGGCCAGTCTAACGTCCGGTCTAGTGCACACAATTGCATACATGATAGAATCTATGGCTGAAGCATAGGGGACGGTGCTCATATGCTCTCTATCCTCATCAGTTGCTGGGCAGTGAGTCTTACTCAATCTCGTACCTTGTAAAACTGGCAAGAACCCTTTCTTGGACTGTTCCATTTTGAACCTCTTCAAAACTTTATCAAGGTATGTGCTTTGTGAAAGTCCTATCAGGCGTTTTGATCTATCCCTGTAGATCTTAATGCCTAGAATGTAAGCAGCTTCTCCTAGGTCCTTCATAGAGAAACTTTTATTCAAGTAATCCTTTATGCTCTCCAAAAACTCTACGTTGTTTCCAATCAGCAATATGTCATCCACATATAATATTAGAAACGCCACAGAGCTCCCACTCACTTTCTTGTAAATACAAGATTCTCCAACCACTTGTATAAACCCAAATGCTTTGATCACCTCATCAAAGCGTTTGTTCCAACTCCGAGATGCTTGCACCAGTCCATAAATGGATCGCTGGAGCTTGCACACCTTGTTAGCATTCTTAGGATCGACAAAACCTTCGGGTTGCATCATATACAACTCTTCCTTAAGGAAACCATTAAGAAACACCGTTTTGACATCCATCTGCCAGATTTCATAATCGAAAAATGCAGCTATTGCTAACATGATTCTGACGGACTTCAGCATCGCTACGGGTGAGAAAGTCTCATCGTAGTCAACTCCTTGAACTTGTGAAAAGCCCTTTGCCACAAGTCGAGCTTTATAAACGGTCACATTGCCGTCAGCGTCCGTATTCCTCTTAAAGATCCATTTGTTCTGAATAGCCTTGCGGCCCTCAGGTAGTACTTCCAAAGTCCACACTTTGTTCTCATACATGGATCCTATCTCGGACTTCATGGCTTCTAGCCATTTGTTGGAATCTGGGCCCACCATTGCTTCTTCATAATTTGCAGGTTCATTGTTGTCTAACAACATGATTGACAAGACGGGATTACCGTACCACTCTAGAGCAGCACGTGGTCTCGTCGACCTGCGTGGTTCGACAGAAACTTGAACCGGAGTTTCATGATCATCATCATTAACTTCCTCCTCAACCGGCGTTGCAACGACAGAGGTTTCCCCTTGCCCTGCGCCACCATCTAGAGGGATGAGAGGTTCGACAACCTCATCAAGTTCTATCTTCCTCCCACTCAATTCTCTCGAGAGAAACTCCTTCTCGAGAAAAACTCCGTTTTTAGCAACAAACACTTTGCCCTCGGATTTGAGATAGAAGGTGTACCCAACTGTCTCTTTTGGGTAACCTATGAAGATGCACTTTTCCGCTTTGGGTTCCAGCTTTTCAGGCTAAAGCTTTTTGACATAAGCATCACATCCCCAAAGTTTAAGAAACGACAACTTTGGCCTTTTTCCATACCACAGTTCGTATGGTGTCGTCTCAACGGATTTTGATGGTGCCCTATTTAAAGTGAATGCAACTGTGTCTAATGCATAACCCCAAAACGATAACGGCAAATCGATAAGAGACATCATAGATCGCACCATCTCTAATAAAGTACGATTACGATGTTCGGACACACCATTACGCTGTGGTGTTCCAGGCGGTGTCAATTGTGAAACAATTCCACATTGTCTTAAGTGAGCACCAAACTCGAAACTCATATATTCACCCCCACGATCAGACGTAGGAACTTGATCTTCTTGTTACGATGATTTTCAACTTCACTTTGAAATTGTTTGAACTTTTCAAATGTTTCAGAATTGTGCTTCATTAAGTAGACATAACCATATCTACTCAAATCGTCAGTGAAGGTGAGAAAATAACGATATCCGCCGCGTGCCTCCACGCTCATCGGACCGCACACATCGGTATGTATGATTTCCAACAAGTCACTTGCACGCTCCATTGTTCCGGAGAACGGAGTTTTAGTCATCTTGCCCATGAGGCATGGTTCGCACGTGTCAAGTGAATCAAAGTCAAGTGACTCAAAAAGTCCATCGGCATGGAGTTTCTTCATGTGCTTTACACCAATATGACCTAAGCGGCAGTGCCACAAAAATATGGCGCTATCATTGTTAACTCTAACTCTTTTGGTCTCAATGTTATGTATGTGTGTATCACTATCAAGATTCAATATGAACAATCCTCTCACATTGGGTGCATGACCATGAAAGATGTTACTCATAGAAATAGAACAACCATTATTCTCTGACTTAAAAGTGTAACCGTCTCGCAATAAACAAGATCCAGATATAATGTTCATGCTCAACGCAGGCACTAAATAACAATGATTCAAGTTCATAACTAATCCTGATGGTAACTGAAGTGAAACTGTGCCGATGGCGATTGCATCAACCTTGGAACCATTTCCTACGCGCATCGTCACTTCATCTTTCGCCAACCTTCGTTTATTCCGCAGTTCCTGTTTCGAGTTGCAAATATGAGCAACAGAACCGGTATCGAATACCCAGGCACTACTACGAGAGCCGGTTAAGTACACATCAATAACATGTATATAAAATATACCTGATTTTTCTTTGGCCGCCTTCTTATCAGCCAGATACTTGGGGCAATTGCGCTTCCAGTGACCCATAACCTTGCAATAGTAACACTCTGTTTCAGGCTTAGGTCCAGCTTTGGGTTTCTTCGTCGGATTGGCAACAGGCTTGCCGCTCTTCTTTGAATTACCCTTCTTGCCTTTGCCGTTTCTCTTGAAACTAGTGGTCTTATTCACCATCAACACTTGATGTTCTTTACGGAGTTCAGACTCTGCGACTTTCAGCATCGCAAACGACTCGCCGGGTGACTTGTTCATCCCTTGCATGTTGTAGTTAAACACAAAGCCTTTATAGCTTGGCGGCAGTGATTGAAGGATTCTGTCAGTGATAGCCTCTTGCAGGAGTTCAATCCCCAGCTCAGCTAGACGGTTTGAGTACCCACACATTTTGAGCACATGTTCACTGACAAACGAGTTCTCCTCCATCTTGCAAGCATAGAATTTATCGGAGGTCTCATACCTCTCGATCCGGGCGTTCTTCTGAAAGATGAACTTCAACTCCTGGAACATCTCAAATGCTCCATGACGCTCAAAGCGACGTTGAAGTCCCGGTTCTAAGCCATACAAGACTGCACATTGAACTACTGAATAGTCCTCCTTACGTGCTAACCAAGCGTTCTTAACATCCTGGTCAGCCGTAGCGGGTGGTTCATCTCCTAGCGCAACATTAAGGACATAATCCTTCTTCCCAGCTTGTAAGATTAGCTTAAGATTACGAGCCCAGTCTACAAAGTTGCTTCCATCATCTTTCAACTTAGCTTTCTCTAGGAACGTATTAAAATTCAGGGTGACTGTCGCGTGAGCCATGATCTACAACACAAATATATTCAAAGTGGACTTAGACTATGTTCAAGATAATTAGAGTTTAACTTAATCAAATTACTCGCTAAACTCCCACTCAAAAAGTACATCTCTCTAGTCATTTGAGTGGTTCATGATCCACTTACACTAGCTCAAGTCCGATCATCACGTGAGTTGAGTATAGTTTGAGTCGTAAGCATCCCTATGCTAATCATATCATCTATATGATTCGTGATCGACCTTTCGGTCTCATGTGTTCCGAGGCCATGTCTGCACATGCTAGGCTCGTCAAGCTTAACCCGAGTGTTCCGCGTGTGCAACTGTTTTGCACCCGTTGTATGTGAACGTTGAGTCTATCACACCCGATCATCACGTGGTGTCTCGAAACGACGAACTGTAGCAACGGTGCACAGTCGGGGATAACACAATTTCGTCTTGAAATTTTAGTGAGAGATCACCTCATAATGCTACCATCGTTCTAAGCAAAATAAGGTGCATAAAAGGATTAACATCACATGCAATTCATAAGTGACATGATATGGCCATCATCACGTGCTCCTTGATCTCCATCACCAAAGCACCGGCACGATCTTCTTGTCACCGACGCCACACCATGATCTCCATCAACGTGTCGCCATCGGGGTTGTCGTGCTACTCATGCTATTACTACTAAGGCTACATCCTAGCAAAATAGTAAACGCATCTCCAAGCACAAACGTTAGTTTAAAGACAACCCTATGGCTCCTGCCGGTTGCCGTACCATCGACGTGCAAGTCGATATTTATCTATTACAACATGATCATCTCATACATCCAATATATCACATCACATCGTTGGCCATATCACATCACAAGCATACCCTGCAAAAACAAGTTAGACGTCCTCCAATTTTGTTGTTGCATGTTTTACGTGGTGACCATGGGTATCTAGTGTTGGGGAACGTCGCATGGGAAACAAAAATTTTCCTACGCGCACGAAGAACTATCATGGTGATGTCCATCTACCAGAGGGGATGAGTGATCTACGTACCCTTGTAGACCGTACAAAAGAAGCGTTAGAGAACGCGGTTGACGTAGTGGAACGTCCTCACGTCCCTCGATCCACCCCGCGAACAATCCCGCGATCAGTCCCACGATCTAGTACCAAACGGACGGCACCTCCGCGTTCAGCAGACGTACAGCTCGACGATGATCTCGACCTTCTTGATCCAGCAAGAGAAACGGAGAGGTAGAAGAGTTCTCCGACAGCGTGACGGTGCTCCGGAGATTGGGGATGACCTTGTCTCAGCAGGGCTCCGCCCGAGCTACGCAGAAACACGATCTAGAGGAAAAACCGTGGAGGTATGTGGTCGGGCTGCCGTGGAAAAGTCGTCTCAAATCAGCCCTAAAACGTTTGTATATATAAGGGGGTCGGCCGAGACCAAGGGGGAAGGCTCCCCCCCCCCAAACCGAGTTGGACTTGGTTTGGTGGGTGGGAGTCCTTCCTTCCCTTCCCACCTCCCTTTTTGTTCTCTTTGATTTTCTTCCCTAGGCGCATAGGGCCCTTTTGGGCTGTCCCACCAGCCCACTAAGGGCTGGTGCGCCACCCTCATGGCCTATGGGCTTCCCCGGGGTGGGTTGCCCCCCCCCCCGGGTGAACTCCCGGAACCCATTCGTCATTCCCGGTACATTCCCGGTAACTCCGAAAACCTTCCGGTAATCAAATAAGGTCATCCTATATATCTATCTTAGTTTCCGGACCATTCCGGAAACCCTCGTGACGTCCGTGATCTCATCCGGGACTCCGAACAACATTCGGTAACCAACCATATAACTCAAATACGCATAAAACAACGTCGAACCTTAAGTGTGCAGACCCTGCGGGTTCGAGAACTATGTAGACATGACCCAAGAGACTCCTCGGTCAATATCCAACAGCGGGACCTGGATGCCCACATTGGATCCTACATATTCTATGAAGAACTTATCGTTTGAACCTCAGTGAGAAGGATTCATATAATCCCGTATGTCATTCCCTTTGTCCTTCGGTATGTTACTTGCCCGAGATTCGATCGTCTGTATCCGCATACCTATTTCAATCTCGTTTACCGGCAAGTCTCTTTACTCGTTCCGTAATACAAGATCCCGCAACTTACACTAAGTCACATTGCTTGCAAGGCTTGTGTGTGATGTTGTATTACCGAGTGGGCCCCGAGATACCTCTCCGTCACACGGAGTGACAAATCCCAGTCTTGATCCATACTAACTCAACTAACACCTTCGGAGATACCTGTAGAGCATCTTTATAGTCACCCAGTTACGTTGCGATGTTTGATACACACAAAGCATTCCTCCGGTGTCAGTGAGTTATATGATCTCATGGTCATAGGAACAAATACTTTGACACGCACAAAACAGTAGCAAAAAAATGACACGATCAACATGCTACGTTTATTAGTTTGGGTCTAGTCCATCACGTGATTCTCCAAATGACGTGATCCAGTTATCAAGCAACGACACCGTGTTTATAATGAGAAGACACTGACTATCTTTGATCAACTGGCTAGCCAACTAGAGGCTTGCTAGGGACAGTGTTTTGTGTATGTATCCACACATGTAAATGAGTCTTCATTCAATACAATTATAGCATGGATAATAAACGATTATCTTGATACAGGAATTATAATAATAACTATATTTATTATTGCCTCTAGGGCATAATTCCAACAGTCTCCCACTTGCACTAGAGTCAATAATCTAGCCCTCACTTCATCATGCAAATTACATTGTAATAAATCTAACACCCATACAGTTCTGGTGTTGATCATGCTTTGACCGTGGAAGAGGTTTAGTCAGCGGGTCTGCTACATCCAGATCCGTGTGCACTTTGCATATATTCACGTCCTCTCCTTCGACGTAGTCGCGGATGAGGTTGAAGCGTCGTTTGATGTGTCTGGACTTCTTGTGAAACCGTGGTTCCTTTGCTAAGGCAATGGCACCCGTGTTGTCACAGAACAAGGTTATTGGATTCAGTGCGCTTGGCACCACTCTAAGATCCGTCATGAACTGCTTCATCCAGACACCCTCCTTAGCCGCCTCCGAGGCAGCCATGTACTCCGCTTCACATGTAGAATCTGCTACGACGCTTTGCTTGGAACTGCACCAGCTTACCGCACCCCCATTAAGAATAAAAACGTATCCGGTTTGCGACTTAGAGTCGTCCGGATCTGTGTCAAAGCTTGCATCGACGTAACCTTTTACGGCGAGCTCTTCGTCACCTCCATACACGAGAAACATCTCCTTAGTCCTTTTCAGGTACTTCAGGATATTCTTGACCGCTGTCCAGTGATCCACTCCTGGATTACTCTGGAACCTACCTGCCATACTTATGGCCATGCTAACATCCGGTCTAGTGCACAGCATTGCATACATGATAGAACCTATGGCTGAAGCATAGGGGACGGAGCGCATATGCTCTCTATCTTCATCAGTTGCTGGGCACTGAGTCTTATTCAATCTTGTACCTTGTAAAACTGGCAAGAACCCTTTCTTGGACTGTTCCATTTCGAACCTCTTCAAAACTTTATCAAGGTATGTGCTTTGTGAAAGTCCTATCACGCGTTTTGATCTATCCCTATAGATCTTAATGCCTAGAATGTAAGCGGCTTCTCCTAGGTCCTTCATAGAGAAACTTTTATTCTAGTAATCCTTTATGCTCTCTTAAAACTCCACGTTGTTTCCAATCAGCAATATGTCATCCACATATAATATTAGAAACGCCACAGAGCTCCCACTCACTTTCTTGTAAATACTGTTGGGTAACGTCGCACGGGAAACAAAAAATTTCCTACGCGCACGAAGACCTATCATGGTGATGTCCATCTACGAGAGGGGATGAGTGATCTACGTACCCTTGTAGATCGTACAGCAGAAGCGTTAGTGAACGCGGTTGATGTAGTGGAACGTCCTCACGTCCCTCGATCCGCCCCGCGAACAATCCCGCGATCAGTCCCACGATCTAGTGCCGAACGGACGGCACCTCCGCGTTCAGCACACGTACAGCTCGACGATGATCTCGGCCTTCTTGATCCAGCAAGAGAGACGGGGAGGTAGAAGAGTTCTCCGGCAGCGTGACGGCGCTCCGGAGGTTGGTGATGACCTTGTCTCAGCAGGGCTCCGCCCGAGCTCCGCAGAAACGCGATCTAGAGGAAAAACCGTGGAGGTATGTGGTCGGGCTGCCGTGGAAAAGTCGTCTCAAATCAGCCCTAAAACCTCCGTATATATAGGTGGGAGGGAGGGGACCTTGCCTTGGGGCTCAAGGAGCCCCAAGGGGGTCGGCCGAGTCCAAGGGGGGAGGACCCCCCCCCCCAAACCGAGTTGGACTTGGTTTGGTGGGAGGGAGTCCCCCTTCCTTCCCACCTCCTCCTTTTTTTTCTTTTCTCTTGATTTTCTTTTCTTGGCGCATAGAGCCCTTTTGGGCTGTCCCACCAGCCCACTAAGGCCTGGTGTGCCACCCTCAAGGCCTATGGGCTTCCCCGGGGTGGGTTGCCCCCCCCCCCCCCCCGGTGAACTCCCGGAACCCGTTCGTCATTCCCTGTACATTCCCGGTAACTCCGAAAACCTTCCTGTAATCAAATGAGGTCATCCTATATATCAATCTTCGTTTCTGGACTATTCCGGAAACCCTCGCGACATCCGTGATCTCATCCGGGACTCCGAACAACATTCGGTAACCAACCATATAACTCAAATACGCATAAAACAGCGTCGAACCTTAAGTGTGCAGACCCTGCGGGTTCGAGAACTATGTAGACATGACCCGAGAGACTCCTCGGTTAATATCCAATAGCGGGACCTGGATGCCCATATTGGATCCTACATATTCTACGAAGAACTTATCGTTTGAACCTCAGTGCCAAGGATTCATATAATCCCGTATGTCATTCCCTTTGTCCTTCGGTATGTTACTTGCCCGAGATTCGATCGTCAGTATCCGTATACCTATTTCAATCTCGTTTACCGGCAAGTCTCTTTACTCGTTCCGTAATACAAGATCCCGCAACTTACACTAAGTTACATTGCTTGCAAGGCTTGTGTGTGATGTTGTATTACCGAGTGGGCCCCGAGATACCTCTCCGTTCACACGGAGTGACAAATCCCAGTCTTGATCCATACTAACTCAACTAACACCTTCGGAGATACCTGTAGAGCATCTTTATAGTCACCCAGTTACGTTGCGACGTTTGATACACAAAAAGCATTCCTCCGGTGTCAGTGAGTTATATGATCTCATGGTCATAGGAATAAATACTTGACACGCCGAAAACAATAGCAACAAAATGACACGATCAACATGCTACGTCTATTAGTTTGGGTCTAGTCCATCACGTGATTCTCCTAATGACGTGATCCAGTTATCAAGCAACAACACCTTGTTTATAATCAGAAGACACTGACTATCTTTGATCAACTGGCTAGCCAACTAGAGGCTTGCTAGGGACATTGTTTTGTCTATGTATCCACACATGTAAATGAGTCTTCATTCAATACAATTATAGCATGGATAATAAACGATTATCTTGATACAGGAATTATAATAATAACTATATTTATCATTGCCTCTAGGGCATAATTCCAACAGTCTCCCACTTGCACTAGAGTCAATAATCTAGCCCTCACATCACCATGTGAATTACATTGTAATAAATCTAACACCCATACAGTTCTGGTGTTGATCATGCTTTGGCTGTGGAAGAGGTTTAGTCAGCGGGTCTGCTACATTCAGATCCGTGTGCACTTTGCATATATTCACGTCCTCTCCCTCGACGTAGTCGCGGATGAGGTTGAAGCGTCGTTTGATGTGTCTGGACTTCTTGTGAAACCGTGGTTCCTTTGCTAAGGCAATGGCACAAGTGTTGTCACAGAACAAGGTTATTGGATTCAGTGCGCTTGGCACCACTCCAAGATCTGTCATGAACTGCTTCATCCAGACACCCTCCTTAGCCGCCTCCGAGGCAGCCATGTACTCCGCTTCACATGTAGAATCTGCTACGACGCTTTGCTTGGAACTGCACCAGCTTACTGCACCCCCATTAAGAATAAATACGTATCCGGTTTGCGACTTAGAGTCGTCCGGATCTGTGTCAAAGCTTGCATCGACGTAACCTTTTACGGCGAGCTCTTCGTCACCTCCATATACGAGAAACATCTCCTTAGTCCTTTTCAGGTACTTCAGGATATTCTTGACCGTTGTCCAGTGATCCACTCCTGGATTACTCTGGAACCCACCTGCCATACTTATGGCGAGGCTAACATCCGGTCTAGTGCATAGTATCGCATACATGATAGAACCTATGGCTGAAGCATAGGGGACGGAGCGCATATGCTCTCTATCTTCATCAGTTGTTGGGCACTGAGTCTTACTCAATCTTGTACCTTGTAGAACTGGCAAGAACCTTTCTTGGACTGTTCCATTTTGAACCTCTTCAAAACTTTATCAAGGTATGTGCTTTGTGAAAGTCCTATCACGCGTTTTGATCTATCCTTATAGATCTTAATGCCTAGAATGTAAGCAGCTTCTCCTAGGTCCTTCATAGAGAAATTTTTATTCAAGTAATCCTTTATGCTCTCTAAAAACTCTACATTGTTTCCAATCAGTAATATGTCATCCACATATAATATTAGAAACGCCACAGAGCTCCCACTCACTTTCTTGTAAATACAAGATTCTCCAACCACTTGTATAAACCCAAATGCTTTGATCACCTCATCAAAGCGTTTGTTCCAACTCCGAGATGCTTGCACCAGTCCATAAATGGATCGCTGGAGCTTGCACACCTTGTTAGCATTCTTAGGATCGACAAAACCTTCGGGTTGTATCATATACAACTCTTCCTTAAGGAAACCGTTAAGGAACACCGTTTTGACATCCATCTGCCAGATTTCATAATCGAAAAATGCACCTATTGCGAACATGATTCTGACGGACTTAAGCATCTCTACGGGTGAGAAAGTCTCATCGTAGTCAACTCCTTGAACTTGTGAAAAACCCTTTGCCACAAGTCGAGCTTTATAAACGGTCACATTACCGTCAGCGTCCGTCTTCCTCTTAACGATCCATTTGTTCTGAATGGCCTTGCGGCCCTCAGGCAGTACCTCCAAAGTCCACACTTTGTTCTCATACATGGATCCTATCTCGGACTTCATGGCTTCCAGCCATTTGTTGGAATCTGGGCCCACCATTGCTTCTTCATAATTCGCAGATTCATTGTTGTCTAACAACATGATTGATAAGACGGGATTACCGTACCACTCTGGAGCAGCACGTGGTCTCGTCGACCTGCGTGGTTCGACAGAAACTTGAACTGGAGTTTCATGATCATCATCATTAACTTCCTCCTCAACCGGCGTCGCAATGACAGAGGTTTCCCCTTGCCCTGCGCCACCATCCAGAGGGATGAGAGGTTCGACAACCTCGTCAAGTTCTATCTTCCTCCCACTCAATTCTCTCGAGAGAAACTCCTTCTCGAGAAAAGCTCCGATTTTAGCAACAAACACTTTGCCCTCGGATTTAAGATAGAAGGTGTACCCAACTGTCTCTTTTGGGTAACCTATGAAGACACACTTTTCCGCTTTGGGTTCCAGCTTTTCAGGCTGAAGCTTTTTGTCATAAGCATCACATCCCAAAACTTTAAGAAACGACAACTTTGGCCTTTTGCCGTACCACAGTTCGTATGGTGTCGTCTCAACGGATTTTGATGGTGCCCTATTTAAAGTGAATGCAGCTGTTTCTAATGCATAGCCCCAAAATGATAACGACAAATCAGTAAGAGACATCATAGATCGCACCATCTCTAATAGAGTACGATTACGACGTTCGGACACACCATTACGCTGTGGTGTTCCAGGCGGTGTTAACTGTGAAACAATTCCATATTGTCTTACGTGAGCACCAAACTCGAAACTCACATATTCACCCCCATGATCAGACCGTAGGAACTTGATCTTCTTGTTACGATGATTTTCCACTTCACTCTGAAATTGCTTGAACTTTTCAAATGTTTCAGACTTGTGCTTCATCAAGTAGACATAACCATATCTACTTAAATCGTCAGTGAAGGTGAGAAAATAACGATATCCCCCGCGTGCCTCCACGCTCATCGGACCACACACATCGGTATGTATGATTTCCAACAAGTCACTTGCACGCTCCATTGTTCCTGAGAACGGAGTCTTAGTCATCTTGCCCATGAGGCATGGTTCGCACGTGTCAAGTGAATCAAAGTCAAGTGACTCCAAAAGTCCATCAGCATGGAGTTTCTTCATGCGCTTTACACCAATATGACCTAAGCGGCAGTGCCACAAAAATATGGCGCTATCATTGTTAACTCTAACTCTTTTGGTCTCAATGTTATGTATATGTGTATCGCTATCAAGATTCAATATGAACAATCCTCTCACATTCGGTGCATGACCATAAAAGATGTTACTCATAGAAATAGAACAACCATTATTCTCTGACTTAAAAGAGTAACCGTCTCGCAATAAACAAGATCCAGATATAATGTTCATGCTCAACGCAGGCACTAAATAACAATGATTTAAGTTCATCACTAATCCTGACGGTAACTGAAGTGACACTGTGCCGACGGCGATTGCATCAACCTTGGAACCATTTCCTACGCGCATCGTCACTTCATCTTTCGCCAGCCTTCTCCTATTCCGCAGTTCCCGTTTCGAGTTGCAAATATGAGCAACAGAACCGGTATCGAATACCCAGGCACTACTACGAGAGCCGGTTAAGTACACATCAATAACATGTATATCAAATATACCCGATTTTTCTTTGCCCGCCTTCTTATCTGCCAGATACTTGGGGCAATTGCGCTTCCAGTGACCCATACCCTTGCAATAGTAACACTCCATTTCCGGCTTAGGTCCAGCTTTGGGTTTCTTCGTCGGATTGGCAACAGGCTTTCCGCTCTTCTTCGAATTGCCCTTCTTGCCTTTGCCGTTTCTCTTGAAACTAGTGGTCTTATTCAATTATTCACCATCAACACTTGATGCTCTTTACGGAGTTCAGACTCTGCGACTTTCAGCATCGCAAACAACTCGCCGGGAGACTTGTTCATCCCTTGCATGTTGTAGTTCAACACAAAGCCTTTATAGCTTGGCGACAGTGATTGAAGGATTCTGTTAGTGATAGCTTCTTGCGGGAGTTCAATCCCCAGCTCAGCTAGACGGTTTGAGTACCCAGACATTTTGAGCACATGTTCACTGACAGATGAGTTTTCCTCCATCTTGCAAGCATAGAATTTATCGGAGGTCTCATACCTCTCGATCCGGGCGTTCTTCTGAAAGATAAACTCCAACTCCTGGAACATCTCAAATGCTCCATGACGCTCAAAACGACGTTGAAGTCCCGGTTCTAAGCCATACAAGACTGCACATTGAACTATTGAGTAGTCCTCCTTACGTGCTAACCAAGCGTTCTTAACATCCTGATCAGCCGTAGCGGGTGGTTCATCTCCTAACGCAGCATGAAGGACATAATCCTTCTTCCTAGCTTGTAAGATTAGCTTAAGATTATGAGCCCAGTCTACAAAGTTGCTTCCATCATCTTTCAACTTAGCTTTCTCTAGGAACGTATTAAAATTCAGGATGACTGTCGCGTGAGCCATGATCTACAACACAAATATATTCAAAGTGGACTTGGACTATGTTCAAGATAATTAGAGTTTAACTTAATCAAATTATTCGCTAAACTCCCACTCAAAAAGTACATCTCTCCAGTCATTTGAGTGGTTCATGATCCACTTACACTAGCTCAAGTCCGATCATCACGTGAGTTGAGTATAGTTTCAGTGGTAAGCATCCCTATGCTAATCATATCATCTATATGATTCATGATCGACCTTTCGGTCTCATGTGTTCCGAGGCCATGTCTGCACATGCTAGGCTCGTCAAGCTTAACCCGAGTGTTCCGCGTGCGCAACTGTTTTGCACCCGTTGTATGTGAACGTTGAGTCTATCACACCCGATCATCACGTGGTGTCTCGAAACGACGAACTGTAGCAACGGTGCACAGTCGGGGAGAACACAATTTCGTCTTGAAATTTTAGTGAGAGATCACCTCATAATGCTACCGTCGTTCTAAGCAAAATAAGGTGCATAAAAGGATTAACATCACATGCAATTCATAAGTGACATGATATGGCCATCATCACGTGCTTCTTGATCTCCATCACCAAAGCACCGGCACGATCTTCTTGTCACCGGCGCCACACCATGATCTCCATCAACGTGTTGTCATCGGGGTTGTCGTGCTACTCATGCTATTACTACTAAAGCTACATCCTAGCAAAATAGTAAACGCATCTGCAAGCACACACGTTAGTATAAAGACAACCCTATGGCCCCTGCCGGTTGCCGTACCATCGACGTGCAAGTCGATATTTCTATTACAACATGATCATCTCATACATCCAATATATCACATCACATCATTGGCCATATCACATCACAAGCATACCCTGCAAAAACAAGTTAGACGTCCTCTAATTTTGTTGTTGCATGTTTTACGTGGTGACCATGGGTATCTAGTAGGATCGCATCTTACTTACGCAAACACCACAACGGAAATATATGAGTTGCTATTTAACCTCATCCAAGGACCTCCTCGGTCAAATCCGATTCAACTAAAGTTGGAGAAACCGACACTTGCCAGTCATCTTTGAGCAACGGAGTTACTCGTAATGATGAAACCAGTCTCTCGTAAGCGTACGAGTAATGTCGGTCCAAGCCGCTTCAATCCAACAATACCGCGGAATCAAGAAAAGACTAAGGAGGGCAGCAAAACGCACATCACCGCCCACAAAAACTTTTGTGTTCTACTCGAGAAGACATCTACGCATGAACCTAGCTCATGATGCCACTGTTGGGTAACGTCGCACAGGAAACAAAAAATTTCCTACGCGCACGAAGACCTATCATGGTGATGTCCATCTACGAGAGGGGATGAGTGATCTACGTACCCTTGTAGATCGTACAGCAGAAGCGTTAGTGAACGCGGTTGATGTAGTGGAACGTCCTCACGTCCCTCGATCCGCCCCGCGAACAATCCCGCGATCAGTCCCACGATCTAGTGCCGAACGGACGGCACCTCCGCGTTCAGCACACGTACAGCTCGACGATGATCTCGGCCTTCTTGATCCAGCAAGAGAGACGGAGAGGTAGAAGAGTTCTCCGGTAGCGTGACGGCGCTCCGGAGGTTGGTGATGACCTTGTCTCAGCAGGGCTCCGCCCGAGCTCCGCAGAAACGCGATCTAGAGGAAAAACCGTGGAGGTATGTGGTCGGGCTGCCATGGAAAAGTCGTCTCAAATCAGCCCTAAAACCTCCGTATATATAAGTGGGAGGGAGGGGGCCTTGCCTTGGGGCTCAAGGAGCCCCAAGGGGGTCGGCCGAGTCCAAGGGGGGAGGACGCCCCCCCCAAACCGAGTTGGACTTGGTTTGGTGGGAGGGAGTCCCCCTTCCTTCCCACCTCCTCCTTTTTTTTTCTTTTCTCTTGATTTTCTTTTCTTGGCGCATAGAGCCCTTTTGGGCTGTCCCACCAGCCCACTAAGGGCTGGTGTGCCACCCTCAAGGCCTATGGGCTTCCCCGGGGTGGGTTGCCCCCCCCCCCCCGGTGAACTCCCGGAACCCATTCGTCATTCCCGGTACATTCCCGGTAACTCCGAAAACCTTCCGGTAATCAAATGAGGTCATCCTATATATCAATCTTCGTTTCCGGACTATTCCAGAAACCCTCGCGACGTCCGTGATCTCATCCGGGACTCCGAACAACATTCGGTAACCAACCATATAACTCAAATACGCATAAAACAACGTCGAACCTTAAGTGTGCAGACCCTGCGGGTTCGAGAACTATGTAGACATGACCCAAGAGACTCCTCGGTTAATATCCAATAGCGGGACCTGGATGCCCATATTGGATCCTACATATTCTACGAAGAACTTATCGTTTGAACCTCAGTGCCAAGGATTCATATAATCCCGTATGTCATTCCCTTTGTCCTTCGGTATGTTACTTGCCCGAGATTCGATCGTCAGTATCCGTATACCTATGTCAATCTCGTTTACCGGCAAGTCTCTTTACTCGTTCCGTAATACAAGATCCCGCAACTTACACTAAGTTACATTGCTTGCAAGGCTTGTGTGTGATGTTGTATTACCGAGTGGGCCCCGAGATACCTCTTCGTTCACACGGAGTGACAAATCCCAGTCTTGATCCATACTAACTCAACTAACACCTTCGGAGATACCTGTAGAGCATCTTTATAGTCACCCAGTTACGTTGCGACGTTTGATACACACAAAGCATTCCTCTGGTGTCAGTGAGTTATATGATCTCATGGTCATAGGAATAAATACTTGACACGCAGAAAACAATAGCAACAAAATGACACGATCAACATGCTACGTCTATTAGTTTGGGTCTAGTCCATCACGTGATTCTCCTAATGACGTGATCCACTTATCAAGCAACAACACCTTGTTCATAATCAGAAGACACTGACTATCTTTGATCAACTGGCTAGCCAACTAGAGATTTGCTAGGGACGGTGTTTTGTCTATGTATCCACACATGTAAATGAGTCTTCATTCAATATAATTATAGCATGGATAATAAACGATTATCTTGATACAGGAATTATAACAATAACTATATTTATCATTGCATCTAGGGCATAATTCCAACAAATACAAGATTCTCCAACCACTTGTATAAACCTAAATGCTTTGATCACCTCATCAAAGCGTTTGTTCCAACTCCGAGATGCTTGCACCAGTCCATAAATGGATCGCTGGAGCTTGCACACCTTGTTAGCATTCTTAGGATCGACAAAACCTTCGGGTTGCATCATATACAATTCTTCCTTAAGGAAACCGTTAAGGAACGCCGTTTTGACATCCATCTGCCAGATTTCATAATCGAAAAATGCAGCTATTGCTAACATGATTCTGACGGACTTCAGCATCGCTACGGGTGAGAAAGTCTCATCGTAGTCAACTCCTTGAACTTGTGAAAAACCCTTTGCCACAAGTCGAGCTTTATAAACGGTCACATTGCCGTCAGCGTCCGTCTTCCTCTTAAAAATCCATTTGTTCTGAATAGCCTTGCGGCCCTCAGGTAGTACCTCCAAAGTCCACACTTTGTTCTCATACATGGATCCTATCTCGGACTTCATGGCTTCTAGCCATTTGTTGGAATCTGGGCCCACCATTGCTTCTTCATAATTTGCAGGCTCATTGTTGTCCAACAACATGATCGATAAGACGGGATTACCGTACCACTCTGGAGCAGCACGTGTTCTCGTCGACCTGCGTGGTTCGACAAAAACTTGAACCTGCCACCAACAACGACACAAGCAGTAAGTCAGTCTTGGGTGCTAAGTTGGCCGGCTAGAACTTTGATCCTGCCACCATCGACCCCTAGTTCTTCATATGCACAGTGTCGAAGCCCTGCCTCGACAACGGCTATGGCTTACTTGATAAGATGGAGGTTGTTGGCTCCTTCATCGGCACCACTGCTCGTGGACCGTCTCGCCGTGCCACCTCCTGTTGTATCACCACCTTGTCTGTTGGCTCACCATCGCCATAGCCGTCAGATGTTAGAGTTGTGTCAAATATTGATGTACGAGTTGGGTTACATATGGACTTGGTGTTGTAGTTTGGATAGAATACATGTAGTGTCGTAGTCGGACATGTTGTACACTTGGCCCCTTATATATGAGGAGGCACCCCACGTTGTAACCCATGAGGACTAGATAGCGACAGGCTCGCAAGGGGGAGCCGGCGGCTTGGGTCGGCGCCCGGGTGGCCGGTGTTGCGGTATCTCGGGGAGGAGCGCCCGTAGTCATTGCCCCGGAGAGTAGGCGAGTTCACCGAACCTCGTTAACAAATCTCGGTGTCGTCATCGTGCTGTGATCGCTTGTTCCTCGATGGATCGACCGCGTACTTCGGATTTATTCTAGCAAGTGGTATCATGAGCTAGGTTGTTCGGAGGCTACGGATGTTGATCTAAAGGAGGTGGATATCGTTGAAGTCTGCAGGAACGGTTGCAGCCGGAGCGGAAGAAGATCGACGAGATGTCGTTGATGAGTTCTGTCAGGAGCGACTAAGAAGAGGTGTTCCAGCAGTTGTTACAAGCGGCGGAACAATCCGATACGAAGCAGTGCAGGCGGCGGCATCATACGCGGGAGCTAGAGCAGGCAGAGGCGGTGACGAAGCCAGGCGCACAGGGCCGACTGTGTACATGAGTCGCGCAGTTATCCAAGGCTACTGGGCTACAAGAGATTTGTTTGGAAACAAAAGGGGACCGAGTCCCTGGAGAAAGTTTGCTCACGTTCGTGTCCGGGTCGGACTGCTGGCCGTGCAAGCGCACGTTAAAAGCAGCCGCAGGGACGCACAACAGTAGATCGAATCAGGGAAGAAAAAAGTCCATCGTTGCATGCATTCATCGGAAAGGCAAGGGCAAGGCAAAGCAAATTGATCAGCATCGGTAGTTGTGCTCAAGAGATACTACTCGTGAATACAGGGAGGATTTTTTTTTAGGAATTTGCTACTAGTAAATCTTGCGTACTTGAACACGTGTAGGAAGATCGGATTATTTTTTCACACAGTCAGCCGTACAGAGAATCATGGCGTCAGTGGGTACCAGGTTTAAGGTGGAGAAGTTCGACGGGACTGGAAGCTTTGGGTTATGACACACAAGGGTGAAAGATTTGTTGGCACAACAGGGATATTTGAAGGCATTGTTGCAGGAAGCCAAGCCAGCCAAGATGGAGGCTGAGGACTAGGAGGAGTTACAGTTGAGGACAGCCGGAACTATACGGTTGTGTCTGTCGGACCAGGTTATTTATCATGTGATGGATGAGAATTCGTCGAAAAAGATCTGGGAGAGGCTGGAGAGTCAATTTATCTCCAAGACTGCGACGACCAAGGTGTATCTGAAACAAAAGTTGTATGGGATGAAGATGCAGGAGGGGTCGGATCTTGTGAAGTATATGAACGCCTTTAATCAAGTCGTGACGGATCTAGCACGCTTGGGTGTAACGATTGATGGCGAGGATAGGGCAATTCTGCTTCTTTATTCGTTGCCATCATCCTATGACCATTTGATCACTACCCTGACGCACGGTAAGGAGACCGTTAAGAATGAGGATATTACTGCAGCCTTGCTATCTTATCATATGAGAAAGAAGAATGCCGTGGAAGTCACTCATGGTGAAGGTTTGCTAGTCAAGGATGAAGAGTGGCGGAAGGGATATGAGGCAGGGAAGAACAATAAAAAGAAAATACAGTGTCACAAGTGTAAGCAGAGGGGACATACTAAAAAGGACTGTCCAGAGCTCAAAGGTGGGTCAAGTGCTAATATGGCAATTCATGGTGATGATTCAGACAACAATAGTGATGCCCTCGTAATATCAGACAGGCGGTCAACCAAAAGTGAAGCGTGGATGTTGGATTTATCATGCTCTTTTCATGCGACAACCAACAAGGAGTGATTCTCTTCGTACCAGACTGGTGATTTTGGTTTAGCCTATATGGGCGATGACACTGGTTATCGTATGGCTGGAGTAGGTGACATCAAAATCAAGATGTTTGACGGAGTTGAGTGGATGCTTCGGGGAGTCAGGCATGTGCCGGGGCTAAGGAGGAATCTAATTTCGCTTGGAGTTCTTCATGATGATGGTATCGTATTCCGTTGTGATCGGGATAAGAAGACCATAAAAATCATGGAAGATAAGGTGACCGTGATGATTGAAGCGAGGACGGCTTCACATCTTTACAAGTTGCAAGGAAGCACTATTGCAGGTGGAGTCATGAAGACTGGAGTTGCAGGAGTAGCAGCAGGTTCCCACGGAGGCGGTGGGTCTGGAGCAGACTCGTCGGGTAGCTCTCGGTAAGCTACGAAGAAGACAACACAAGTCCGGAATACATGGAAGTTTGATGCATGGACAAATTCAAAGTGATGAAAATATTCGTCAAGGTGGAGTTTGTTAGAGTTGTGTCAAATATTGATGTACGAGTTGGATTACATATGGACTTGGTGTTGTAGTTTGGGTAGGATACATGTAGTGTCATATTCGGACACGTTGTACACTTGGCCTCTTATATATGAGGAGGCACCCCACGTTGTAACCCATGACGACTAGATAGCGACAGGCTCGCAAGGGGGAGCCGACGGCTTCTGCCGGCGCCCGGTTGGCTAGTGTTGCAGTATCTCGGAAAGGAACACCCGTAATCATTGCTTCGGAAAATAGGCGAGTTCGCCGAACCTCGTTAACAAATTTTGATGTCGTCATCGTGTTATTGTCTTGTTCCTAGGTGGATCGACCCCATACCTAGAATTTATTTTAACATCAGAGACGACAGCGATGCAGATAAGATTCTCGCTCTCAAGGCAGCCCATGACACATTCAATTGCCTGTCGTGGCACCTCTCCACAGTGCCTAAGCTCTGCACCTGTGCAACATTGTCGGACATGTCACCATGCTCGTTCTCGGGGGCCTCAACCTCGCTCAAGGCACCTGCATATCCTCAAGTCGAATGTGCTCGTCGGCATGTCCCCGCTGGCCTTCCCATTGCACTCCGCAACGTCAAGCTGAATAATCAAGTCGAATGATTCACTCCTAGATTACTCTGAAACCTGCCTGCCATACTTATGGCCAGGCTAACGTCAAGCTGCTCTACCTCATCGGCAACCGCCTCTCGGGTGAGATGTTGGGGGAGCTCGCGTGTGTGCCCCGCTCACCGCTGTGCTCCTCGACGAGGACATGATGACGGGACCCATTCCACCGCCGCCGCAACCCACGCTCTGACTGCTCGTCGTGCCATCCTCCACCGCCGCTAGGAACGACTCCTTGGCTGCGCTAGCTCTGGTGTTGAATAGGTTATAAGCGAAGCCGATGCACCAAGCCGATTTTGTCCTAGTCAACACGAGCGGCATGTGCCTCATGTGCCAGTGCCATGTCATTGGCGAGTAACCGGCCTCGCAAATTATTATTTATGTTAGACAGTGGTCAAGCGGCTGTTAATGCGATAAGTAATGCCATGCTTGAAAAGCGGTACTGATTTGAAAACACAAACAACGTGATACCAATCCGTTACCCAAGCCCCAGTTGTGGTAGTTTTGTGTACTATACATAATTGTGGCGCTTTTGTGTAAGTCTATTATTTCTTGTTTGATAGTTGAGGCACCGGGCTGTCTCCACACAACTCCCCTCAACCCCCGCGCATTTCACTCCTCTGCCGCCGCCGGCCCTGTGGCGCGGCGGCGGCGAACTTCCTCTTGCGTCCCGGGATCTAAGGCGGCGGCGGCCAGACCTGGACCCCTTATGACGAGGATGGCGGGCAGCGGCGGCCAGACCTGGACCCCTTATGACCAGGATGGTGGGCAGCGGCGGCCAGACCTGGACCCCTTATGACGAGGATGGCGGGCAGCGGCGGCCGGGGCGTGTCGGGGGGACTCTGCTGTAGCCGGCGGGGTCGGTAGGAGAAGACGGCAGCGGCGGCCGGGATACGTCCCGGGCTCGATCTACGACCTTCAGGTCCAGGAGGGCGGCTGCATCTCGTCCTCAATCTGCTGCATCTCGGCGACGACTCGCGGAGGCACTCCGGGTCTGCATCGCATCACGAGGATTATGGCGGTGGTGGTCATCTCCTACGTCGGAGGTGGTCGTCCTGAGGCTGGGTGATCGGATCTTCAGATCTATCATCTAGTCCCGGCTGCGAGTCGGGGAGACATAGTTGCCGGTGAAAACGGAGCCGACGGTGGACGGCGGCGTTCTACGTCGTTACCTTGATGAAGGCTTCGTCCTGTAATTACTGTCGATCCACTCGTGTTGCTCCAGGGGAAACCATACGATCTGGTTTTCCAGATCGGACGATGGCGGCATTGCGGTGTCGTTCCTCTCTAGGGAGCATCGTTTGTGGAGCAGCGTTGGAAGACAGAGGCAGGAGGTGGAGCATCTTCGTCGTGCACGGAGCTTCGGTGGTGATGTCAGGTCATGCCTAGACGACAGGTGCTACGCATTGTCATGCCTGTTCGGCAGGTGCTACACACGAGAGAACTTACAGAGTCTTCGCGTCTGGATGGATGAGTGCAGGGAGGTCGATCCACTCGTGATGCTCGAGGGGAAACCCTAGGATCTAGTTTTCCAGATCGGACGATGGCGGCATTGTGGTGTCGTTCCTCTCTAGGGAGGATTGTTTGTGGAGCAGCGCTGGAAGACAGAGGCAGACGGTGGAGCGTCTTCGTCTTGCACGGAGCTTCGCTGGTGATGTCAGGTCATGCCTGGCCGACAGGTGCTACGCTTTGTCATGCATGTTCGGCAGGTGCTACGCACGACAGGTCTTATAGAGTCTTCGCGTCTGGATGGATGAGCGCAGGGAGGTGGCGCCGTTGGGCGCCATGGTGGCGTCGACGGATGGCCGGACTGGCATGGATGATGCGGATTTCTCTCCTGAAGATGGGTCAGCGGTTCGATGATGATGACGACTTCTAAAACGTGTGCATGTGGTGTACGCTTTAGGTTTGCTGCACCGGTTGTTAGTTCCGATACGTTATGTGGATAGATCGGCGAAGACACCGTTTTTAGATATGCAGAGTGAGAGCACTTCACATTGTCACGTTTTGTAGGTGTGAGTGGGGACTTCGGGTGGCTTGATGTATGTTCTTGTCAGACCTTTGTTGAATAAGTAATAAAGATGGCTGTATTGAGCGATTGATGCAGAGGCCGAGGGTCTTAACCTCCTTTTCTTAAAAAAAATTGATAGTTGAGGCAAATCTTTGCCTCCCTTCCGAAAAAAAACCTTGTAAGTGCAAATGAAAATGAACTAGGCTGCAAATATAGTAGTGTAGTTTTCACTTTGAGTATGTTTAATTCTGGGGTTTGCTCTTCTGAATGCCGCTTGTCATGGCCCTTCGTAGGCTTGCAATCTTTTGATGCCGATGCAGTTCTAATCTTATTAGACTTATTGTTCGAATGAATAGTCATTCAATTATTACACATATCGTTATATCTATGACCTTTGTGTAACAACATAGGTTGTTTATGATAATAGCATGGTCTGCATTGTACCACTTTGATTTCAACAAATTGAGTTCTACGAAAAAATCTATTTTAGTCCCTATATTTTATTTAGAAAATCACATAAACTGCTTTTTTTGTACAAAAAGGGTAAATCTATCCACACTCCCTTCCTCCGGAAATACTTGTCATAGAAATGTACAAAATGGATGTATCTATAAGTAAAATAAGCCTAGATACATCTTACTTCTAGAACAAGTATTTCCGGACGGAGGGAGTACAATTGTTAGTTTTTTCTTTGGCCCTGTTTCTTTCAATGCCAAAAATCTTATTTTTAGAAAATGTGAGTTCTACATCAAGCCTCTGCATCAGTTATCTCTAGTATAAAGCCCAATGTAATGAGCAACATGTTAATTTATTGTAGGATCGCGATCGGAAATGAAAAAGGATTAGTACTGGTAGATATAGACCTGGAGGACAGGAAATATGGTGGTGTGCAGAGCACCAAAGGATTAGCACGGTTGGAAATAGGCCTGAAGGGCAAGAAGGATCGCAGTGCAGAGAACACCGCCGCTGTCATGGGTTCCAAGGAAGACACAGGTCAAATGATTGAAGAGGTGAGTTCCCTAATAACTAAATAGAGTGTATTACATTTATTTTTCTATAAAATGTCAGTTATATTGATTTGAGGAGAACAGTATGACCACATAAGTGGGGCAAATTGGCCAGACAGACTTAATCTTTTTTACAAACTATACTCCCCCAATTCTCCAAGTGTTTTTACAAACTACTCCCCACAATTCTCCAAAAGTTGTTGTTTTGTGCATGTATTGTCTGCTAAGTGTAATTTTGATATTTTAATCTCCTAGAAAATATATACTTATCGTGTTTGTCAGTTTGTGTATCTGATATATATATTTAAAAAGAGACTTGTAGTAAAATTTTGACTAGGCCAATGTAAAAAACAACTGCTTTTAGAACCTCCACAGCACTAGATGTTCATGGATGGATGCTTGAAGTGAAAGAGTATACCGACATCATTAATCAACTATGTTGGAAAAGACTATCAAGAGGCCTGTTCAACTGGCCATGATTTCTTTTTCTTTGTGTTTCTGTAAGCCAGTGCTTTGGCTTAATATATGGTTGTGTGCATCAATTGATGCACATGCCAGGTTTTTTCCTCCTCTACAAAAAAATATTTGATCTACTAGAATGCAATTATCTTTGCATGGTACTTCAGCACCTCTTAAGCAGAGGTGTCTAATGATGCTGTCGTGCTAAACAGGTAAGCATCCATGATATCTATCTATGAAAAAAAAAACCGAACCTGTGTAAAGCTAAGCACATCTCCATACACCTCTAGATACTCTTAGGGAACTAGAAGGAATACAATATTATTTAGATTAACTATATTTATAGCTGTCACGCAAGTATAGGATCGACATGTACTATGTAGCAAAAGCAACTTTTCTTTGGCGGTTAATTTTGATATAACAGAAGAATGTGTTATTTAGTAGATGTTTCTTAGTTTCATGTCTAGTAAGTCATGCTTGAATGCATCTACGGATATGTGGTAGTTAAAACTTAATAGGCACTATAGCAAAGTGAGCCTCTACTGACAGCTCGCAAACCCCCTCCACTGACAGCGCCCATTGCTAATTGCATGTCAGTGGTACTTCAAGAGCCCACTCACTGGTGGTAGTACAACAGAAGAAAAAAGATAAACATGGGCTCCGACGTTGTAGCTCCTGTTGTCGCCGGCCTCGATCATACCCTCTGTTAGATGAGGCTGTAGATGACCGCACCGACATTGTAGCTCCTGCTTGTCCCTTGCCGTGCTCATCTGGGATGGGCCACGCCGGTCCTGACCGGCACCTTGTCCGGTCGCACTCTGGTGTGGCTGTGCAAGAAGCTGTTTGTGGGTGCCCCATGATGCAGCTCTTGCCAAAGTAGAATCCAATTCAACAGTATGGATCACATGATCCAGGAGATAATGGGGACAGGGGGCTGGGAGAAAAAGAAAATGGTGCTGGAGAAAGGGAAAGAATAGACCAAGGAGAGGAAGGAAAGCGGGAAGATCAGAGCGTTTGAATGGTTATTGCTACCAGTTTTGTATGCCCTTGATTTAATGGTCGGAGTTACATTTTGTGCCTTGAAAGCTGGTATTAATAAATGTTGTGATAATGGTCCGAGTTCCATTTTTGTCATTGATGACGTAAACATGTTGGAACTAAATAATGATGTATTTCTATCAAAGTGATAATAGTAATGATGTATTTGTTACCTTGAGCCCAAGTTCTTCAATTGCATGTCTATCCTACTCCCACCAATCGAGCGCTTACTTCTTAATTTGTTTTAGATAAGCTCATTAGCTGTCCCCAGTGAGCTGATCAAGGTTGACCCCCTCCAGTTGCGCTTCCCTGTTGCGCAAATCATGTCAAGCACACTGAAGATATGCAACGTTACTGATTACCATGTGGCATTCAGTATATATAGTACAGCGAAGTGCACCATATTACCGAGCGAAGGAGTTCTGTCACCACAGTCGAGGCTAGATCCTCTAGTAACCTTTTTTTCTTCAAAAAAACACAAAAGCTTGAAGCCTGAGGTGGTCACTGTGAAGAGCACCATCGTAGAGGAGAGTTTGACGACTGAGGATGTTGCACATGAAATGTTCAAACCAAAGACGGGCCGAAATGTGCATCACATCGAGCTGGCCATAGATTTTATAACCTCCAAGGTGAGTCCAACCTTTGTCCTTTTTCTTTTTCTTTTTGAGGGGACTTTGCCAGGTTTTCATTTGTATCAACCTATGCGCAACCAATTCTGAAATATTTCTGACAAATCTCTATGGGTGTTTGCGAATAGACCATATCCAAACTAAAGTCAGTGTCGACAATAGAACTGCATCCAATAGATCCATGGTGAGTGGATCAATTTCTCGTGCTGGTGCAGAAATTGAGTTCTCTGTTTGCACTATGATTGCATTAATTAAGAAAAATCCTTCTCTTGCGATACAGGATGGTCATTACCCAAGGAGGCAAGTCTTTCCAAATGAACTACCATGCAAAGGCAAGTGACTGAACTCACTCCAGAATTTCTTACGAGCAATACAATTTTTTCAGTATATAAGAACATAAACACATGTTGTACTCGGGAAATTTTGACGGATTTTTGTACTTTAATGGAAAGAAAATTTCCAAATAATCGTCTAACCATAGGTCCTCGGGCTACTTAGCCGCCTAACCTCGTTTTCTTTGATTAAGAAAGAAGTTTATACAATGCCAAAGAAAGGCATGACCCAATACAAGTGACACGACACAAACTAAAACAGCATAAGGATAACTAACCCAAAACTTGGCGATCCACGACCTAGAGACTGCCAAAGCAAACCCAGCCTAGTTTAGAACAGTAGTATGTTAGTTTAATCTTGAAGTAGTATTGCGTCAAGTTTGTAGCTGGTTCAAACTGCTATGGACTTGGCTAGATGCGTGTCAGGTTGCCGTGTGATTACTAGTCCGGTTTGGACTATATTAGTTAGTAAAACTAGGTAATTGTTTGCGTCTAGTAGTAGTCCGTGTAGGGATTGGTTTCATGGGTCGGTTGGGTCAGGCCGTGTATATATACACAAAATTGGTCGACGGAGATTGTAACACCATGAAGAGAAAAGGAGAAAACAAAGGGAGGAAAAATAAAGGCACGTCAAGGGCCTGTGGCCATCAATTTTTTGTGTGTGCGTGTTCGTAGTGATTTTGTGTGGTCGATCCGTGGGTGAGTTTCAATAATTGGTATCAGAAGATGCGCTTGGCCGAGGGTGGCGATGTAGTAGCACCTTGGGGCGGGCGATGTTATCGCTAGGTGGTGCAACGACGAGGAGGTTCAGGTGATCATCGTTCGGTGGAGTGGCAAGGAGGGAGATGACATTTTGTCGTCGGGAAGGCAGTGGAAGAAGATTGTTGACGGAAGCGGTGGTGCAGGGTGTGGTGCCGGTATGTTCCCAAGATCATCGTCTGTAGAAAATATATGAGTCAAGGAGTCGTGTGTGTTAACACGTTCGGTCGTGTCGTCCAAGGGAGTCAAGGAGTCATGCGGGTTTGCACGGTCGGTCGGTTGTCGTCGTCATGTCAGAGTCGACATGTCCAAGTGCTCATCTCTGTGAGGAGGCGTTGAAGATGAAGCGTCCAGGTCGTCTATATGTCTCGACGGAAGGATCAGGTTCAACTATGTGGGGGCGGTAAACCAATAAAGGTGAGTCTCTTCAATGAGGCCATGTCTCTACATGAGGTTGGAGTGCATGATGTAATGCACGGGGTGGTGTGATCCACAAGGAGCCGGCATATATCTTGCTAAGGTGGATGGTGTAGACAACCGGATGGTGTATTTCATAGGTTACTACCATGATTAGGTAGTCCAATGCATATTTGAGGTGATCAGTAAATTCACCAAGTTAAAATTGGAAAGAAGTTGTTGCGATCAATGAAGCCTATCAATTCGACTTGTCGTGGTGCGAGATGTATGAGTCGACAAGGGAGGAATCTTCAACGAGCCAAGACCGAAGAAGAGCGGAAGACAATGTTAAGATTAGGGAGAGATTGTTACTTTAATCTTGAAGTAGTATCGTGTCAAAGTTTATAGCTGGTTCAAACTGCTATGAACTTGGCTAGATGCGTGTCAGGTTTGGTACGTGGAGGCCAGGTTTCCGTGTGATTACTAGTCCACTTTGGACTATATTAGTTAGTAAACTAGGTAATTGTTTGCGTCTAGTAGTAGTCCGTGTAGGGATTGGTTACATGGGTCGGTTGAGTAAGGCCGTGTATATATAAACAGCATTGGTCGACGGAGGGTGTAACACCGTGAAAAGAAAAGGAGAAAAGAAAGGCACGACAATGGCCTTTGGCTATCAGTTTTTTGTGTGCGCGTATTTATCGTGATTTGATGTGATCGATCCATAGACGAGTCCCAACATAATATGTCACAAGGTAAGGAAGCAAAAATCATGCACCACAAGGGCCAACACGACATCAACTCGACTACCATAACGACAACAACGATAGCAACTGAAGCACAAGCATCGAAGGCAAGGATCCACCATCAGCCTGGAGATGCCACCACATGAGCGAGACAAGATGCAACATCGCCAAGCACCAAGAACACCAGTCCAATGCCGCCAGAGCAACCAGATGGAGGGGATGACCATGAGGGGACGAGCACCAACTCGAGGGTAGTAGGACGTTGCATGCAGGCATTAGGGACAAAACCCACTAGGGTCCGATGATGAGGGGAAGTAGACACAACACGAGATGAAGCCAATTGAGACCTATGCCTCTCATGACCTGATCACCTCAAACCAACAATGACCAATGAAAGTCTCCTGGTCGGATACGAACCGACATGGGGCATCTCGGCCAAATCCGGTAGAGCTACTGCCAAATCTGGCCATCTGACCCAGGATGACCAACTAGATGGGGCAGCGAGGATAGCGCGGGGGGGGGGGGGGGCAATCGTTCGACGGTACAAACTAAAGCAACCGCGAGCCACGACCAAGCGGGTCAAATAAGAATGGTGGGGACGTGACCTACCACCACACGAGCAACAACAGGGGGGAAGGCACCAAAGATGAGGGATTTGGAGTGTAGCACCCGTGACAGGTTCCATCTAGAGATGAGATGAGAACAACGAGCCATAGTGACCTCATGAACCGCCTTCAGCCACATGGGCTTCAGCCGGTGGTGTTGAGAGGGGATGGAGGCATGGGTGGCTAGGGTTGGGAATTGATAAGAAAAATGATTGGGGGACTGGGTACAGTATCACAAACCAACATTCCCCTCCACCTCTGGCGACCATCCACGTCACCTTGTTCTCATCGCAGTAGAACCAAGCTCGTCATTTCCTAAGTGATGCGTCTAAGTATACACTCACTACCTCATGGTACCAGATATAGCTCAATGTGGGGAGGCAATTTCCTGCTCGGCCAAGTAATTGGAGGTGTTATGGGCTGGAGGGACTGGACACACCAAATGGACCATGAGCATGCATGGCCTTTTTTGGGTGACTGGCCCTTTTTGCATAAGTTGAGGGCCAATTACTTTGGTGACTTTTTTGGGCTTCAAGAATATGATGTCTCCTATCTAGATTTTTGATTGGGCTTCTAGAATAAGCTGGTTAAGGAGCAGCTTATTTAATCCTGGGGATCCCTTGAAGGTCATAGTGGGTAATTTGGGGCTTCTCCTAGGAACCAGGCATGGCATTGATGATACATTTAGCCCGGTAATCATACTGGTTACCATTGGGACGGATCTCTCCCTCGTACTGTTTTCAGATGGCTTGTTCATTATATGAACATAAATAATGCCTTCACACATCTTGCTGATGAGACCAGAACGTTGGGGACTGCCGGACTGTTAACTCTAGGTCTTGATGAGCGGCGCAGTCATGTGCGTGGTGACCTCAGAGTGCAAGGAAACCACTTGGCATGGCGATTTCGTGGTAATCTTGTGCATATATATATCTATATCTCTATTCTATAGTGTACGAGTTTTGAATTGTTGCTACAACATCAATCCTAGCCGTTGGTCTCATAAATCGAACGGTTGAGACTCAAAGGATTCGCAGTGCACAGTAGCCTGTAGCTGCATCTATTGTTTCTGGAACCATCACCTGTTCGCATCACACCTCGGATCTTCTCCCCACGTTGCATGCGCCAGGGCGTCAGGCAGAGAGCTTGTGTACAAGATAAGCATACGGTAGGAGAAAGAAAGTAAATAATTTGTGGGGTCCATCACATACATCTATATTTTCTTCCTATGAAAATATCTGGGTGTCAACGTAGGTGAATTATATCATACCACTTACCAATTTTCTTTTATTTTCTTTTCATTTATGCATGCATACATGGAATATTCTCTTTGCTCTGAAATTGACTGCAAAGTACCATACGTCTTCTTTTTTTCTTTTACAAGAATCATCATCGGAACAATATTGCTAAGACGTGCATTGCACGTGTATACATACTAGTCAACCATATGTGTAGATTTTTGCTGGTGTACACAAATCAATAAATTATTAAACTGATATTACCATTACTCATATGCTACTGCTAATATGTTGATTTCGACTAGCACTTCGTCGAACTTGGCTACTCCAGCTATTTAACATTCCTAACCATCTCAGTTTTGCTCGGTTACCGTGCTTAATATTCTCGTATGTGAGAAGTAATTGACTTCTGTGCACATATCTACCCGCAGGAAGTGGAATTGGTTGAGTTGAAGGGGGGAAAAGGCATGCTTCTGACTTTCACCACATTGACCTAATGTTTTTATTTTTGCCATCTCACATTTCAGCAATATAACATTTGATATCTATCTCATTGCAGTTAGTTTGGTTAAATTTATAGCCCGTGAGCAATGGATTTTGGCTGGTTTTACTAGTGGACTACTCTGCGTGTATAATTGTGATTCACAAAGTAGAATCCACGTTCTACATGAACACTCAACATCTATCAAGTCTTTGGCTATCCATGGAACTAAGCCCTATGTGCTATCAGCATCCTGTGATGGTAAAATTTTGCTATGGGACTATGGAAAAGACTGGCAATTGATAAAAACATTTGATGCCAATAGTTGTCTTGATAAATGCGATACTGTGCAGCAAGTTGCGTTTAACCCGAAGGACACTGATATGTTTGCCAGTGCCCAGGGCAATACAGTAAAGGTTTGTTTAGATTTCCTATGCATGCATGCAGTAAACATCATTTTGGATGTTCCAAGTTTTCCTGATACATGTATTTGCTTGAAATTGCAGTTTTGGAATCTGCATTCGGGTGAATGTAAGCACATATTGTCTGGCCATTCAGATTCAGTGATGTGTTTGGATTACTTCAGTCTGGGTCAGAAGCTATACTTGATCACCGGTTCACAAGACAAAACTGCTAAGGTATATCATTTTCACTAAAGAATAGACTAGCCCTTTATCATACTGACAGAATATTTATTCAATCATGAGTTTTGCTCCTTGTGTCAGATCTGGGACTGTGAGACACAGAGGTGTGTTCATTCACTGAAAGGGCACATGGATGTTGTTAACATTGCGTTTTGCCATCGGGATCTTCCAATACTCATTACAGGTTCATGGGACGGGTCAGTTCGTTTATGGGACTCCACCACCTTCCGGTAATTATTAATTATTAACACTCGCGATGCTTCAATATGAATCAATGAAAATTGTCCTTTTATCGAAAAATTATCAACACCCCTGTAGTCACTGTATTTTGTTTGAATTTGGAGTGTTGATTACTTGAAATTTAAATTATCAATATGGTTAATTTGTAACCCAATTTCTAGTATTGATATTACGATACTTTTTGTTCTGTTGGAGGCACTAATATCCAAATTCAGCTTTAGCAATTTGGAAGACAAAATTTTGACAAGCTCCGATCTTTGTTTAGATGACCAAGTTTTGTATATACCTATACTTCATTAATCCCATTCAGCTTTAATCCTTGTGAAATCACGAAAAAACTTGACACCAGATTGGGCTTCAAAATTACTAGTCCACTACCATCGAGAATATATCCTATTGACACTAGATTGACAAATATATAAAGGATTTAACGGATTAAAAATGTGTATTTAACAAAACAAATACCACTTTCCAACCAACCCTAGCAAGAAACTACCACTACAAAAATAGAAAAAAACCTACTGATTTTTTTTCTATTATGGCCGAAAACTGCAATGTGTGATAATTGTCCTATTAAACCCGATTATGATAGGCTATGCCCGTCCGGACTGAAAAAGTCAACACCGTTACTTTAACTGTTAACATGTGGGGCCCACATGTCAGTTATATCTCCTTCCTATGAAATTATGCATGGACATTTCCGGTGACTTCCAATCGCCTCCAATCGAGCTAGGCGCCTCGCCGTTGAAGACTTGATTGATTAATTAACAAGCAGGCCATGTTGCCATTCTTGTTGGCGGACACGACGTCGAAGTCAGAGAGGCTCTCGAGCTGGTACGAGGCCGCCATCGCTGCACCATTGACCTCTCAGCCGGCTGGTCGCCCTCCATTAAAAAACTGGCTACGGTATAGGCCAGTGGCATCGAGGCCAGCCATCACGGCGGGCTTGCTCGCCCGGCATGGAAGCTCACGCGGAGGACAACTTCGAGTGTGTCGCCTACCATGGCCAGCTTGGCCAGCGGTGCGGAGGTTAACTCACCCGACATGGAAACTCGTGCAGACACCAGCTTCGAGCACGGCGCGTGCCATGGCCAGCTCGGGCGGCAGCGTGGAGGATAGCAAGGCCGACGGCGAGCTCGCGCTGCAGCACAGTATGTTTTATGAAATGTCCCGGTGATAATATTTGGATGAAGAAGGGGATTGATGTCCACATGTAGGTCTCATATGTCATAATAGTCAACATAACGTTCAATCAAGCAGAGTTGATTACTGTGCCACGTCAACGTTTACGTGTGGACCAATCCTGTCATAATCCAGTTTAATTTTGACGAAATCTGTGACTTGTCTCACTTGGTAGTTTTTTTACCATAGATTAGAAAAAATAGTATTTTGCTTCTAATATTGTAGAGTGGTAGTTTCTTGCTAGGGTTGGTTAGAAATTGGTAGTCTTTTGTTAAATACTCGAATAAAAGGACATATAGAAAAATAAAGAATAAAACTAAATTGGTATGTGAATTGTTGAGTCGGGCGAGAGACGTACCTCGCAGCTTTGTCTCCTATGGAAGCTTCAGGCATGGGTACACTCGATGCACCTCTCCTAGGTTAGCTATCTATATGGGCTTGGGCCCATATCGGTTCAACAACAACCCCCCCCCCCCTCTCATGATGGGTGGTAGATATATTGTTATTTTCATCTTCTTACATGCCAAGTTACAATCTTTTGTTTGTAGTTCCTTTTTCAACCAATCTCCAGCTTGTTGTCCAAAGCTGATATGAGCGAGGCTGATAATCTCAGCATCAAGTTTGTCCTTAACGAAGAAGTGGTCAATTTGCATATCTTTAGTTCTACCATGTTGAACTGCGTTATTAGCATAGCTTATAGCCGACTGATTGTCACGCCACACCCTCAAGGGTCCCTTTCTCAAAAGTTTCAATTCGCGCAAAAGGTGTTTCACCCAAAGCATCTCACTCAACCCTTGAGATAAGTCTATATACTCAGCTTTTGTTGTTGATTTGCGTTATTAGCAAAGCTTATAGCCGACTGATTGTCACGCCACACCCTCAAGGGTCCCTTTCTCAAAAGTTTCAATTCGCACAAAAGGTGTTTCACCCAAAGCATCTCACTCAACCCTTGAGATAAGGCTATATACTCAGCTTTTGTTATTGATTTAGGCACAACCCTTGGATTCTTGTTTCCCCATGACACCAAATTTCCTCCAACAAACATACAATAGCTAGAAGTTTGGCCATCTATCATCTTGACAATTAGAACAATCAGAGTTACTGTAGCCATCCACCTTAAGATATCCACACTTTAACTAGAGTTCCCTTCAAGTATCTTAGGATTTTTTGCACAATATCAAGACGCCCACTCCTTGGTTCATGAATGTATCTGCTCACCATGCCCACGACATAAGTAATGTTAGGCCTAGTATGACACAAGTTCAATAACCTCCCAACTAGTTTCTGGTAATCTTCCTTATTCACCAGCTCTCTTGATTGTGTTGCCACTTGATAGTTTTGTTCAATCGGAATGGGGGCAACACGACATTCCATCATGTCCATGTCATCAAAAGATCCAAGCCAAATTTCATTTGAGACAAATATATTCCGTTATCTGACCCAACCACTTCAATGCCAACGAAGTATTTTAGGTTGCCTAAATCCTTCACCTCAAATTCCATGCCTAGACACCCCTTTAATATCTGCATTTCCTCCTTATAATCTCTAGTGATGATAATGCCATCCACGTACACAACAAGAATAGTGATCTTCTTATCAAAGTGTTTTTAGAACATTGTGTGATCATCGTTATATTGATCATACTACATACCGCAGATAGCTCGTCTAAACCTATCAAACCATGCCCTCGGTGATTGGTTCAAACCGCATATACAAGGATTTCTTCCTACATCTCATCATCCAGAAAGGCATTCTTGACATCTGTTTGATGAAACTTTCACCCGAAGTTTGCATCAGGGGAGACCAATATCCTTAAAGTGTTCATCTTTGTCACTAGAGCAAACGTCTCATCATGATCAATTCCATACGTTTAACTATCTAGCGACCAATCTGGCCATACACTGTTCCACCTTCCGCTTGGGATTTTGCTTCATAGTATAAATCCACTTACAACTCGCCACTTTTGTTTTTGCTCGCGATATGGTTAGCACACACGTCTTCTTTTTTCCTTGGTGCTTCCAATGCCTCTATTATTTCTTCACGCCACGTCAGATCTTTCTTTGCACCCTTCCAATACTTTGTGGTTGACATAGTTTGAAAGAAGACAACAAACACTATACAAAGGAGACAAAACATCGTAAGACACAAAATTCCAATGTCATGATCATAGAAAACCTCTGGTGGTAAAGCCTTATGTGGCACTTCATGTGTCCATTTCACAACGCAATAGGTAGTTCCACTTTGTGAGATGAGCTTCCATCACTTTGTTGCTACTCCCCCTACAGTGACTGCTCCCCCCGCACTTGTTGCTACTTCTACACATATGGTAGCCGCTGAGAATACACTACAGGAATCTTCTGCCACCAATCTCAAATAGGGAGTGGGAGATCACCAATTTGAATGGAACTCACTGTTGGCTGGACCAAAACCTGCACATCAACATTAGTTAGAGTAACAACTGGAATTGTACCCATAATTGGCTGCACTTGAACCAGCACATCATCATTAGTGTTTATGTTCACAGAATGATCTTGAGTGTGAGATATAGCCTTCTTTGACCATCTTGTACAAAATGGAAGTGGTCAAGCTCTTGAAACAATACACTTAGATCTATTGGCTCATCATATAATGACTCAGACTCCGTGAAGCTTTTATCAATACTTACAAGCCTGCGTTTCTCAAAGGTACATCAACATTTATACCCCTGCGACCAGAAGAATAGCCTAGAAAAATACACTTTGTTTCTTGTGGATTAATTTTCCTGAAAGAAGGTCACGGATCTCGAGCAAAACAAGTACTATCAAACAACTGGGAATAACAAACTTAGTCCGCGGAGATTTCATGCCTAGTATTCTTGTTGGTATTCGGTTGCTCAATGTATTTGGCTGTCATAAGTACTCATCACATAAATAGCTAAACACCTCATCTTTGTGACGCATCAAATAAATCCAAGTCATATGAGAATAGAAATTGATAAATGCAAAAAATCACTTCATTTCATTCATTGACACAATTGGGCAAGTCCATACATCTTAATGAAACAACACAAAAGAAGATATGCTTGTAAGCCCCTTACACACATATGAGGAAGTTGTGTGTTTGGCATATTCACAAGCATCACATGTCAACTTGCCCTTTCCTATCCCACACATAACATCTTGAGAGATTCTACTCATTTTAACAAAAGATACACGCCCGATCCTACAATGATGGAACGTCGCCTTTTTTTCCTTGTCCTCCATGGTCGTATCACACACTAATTCTGGTTGCACCTCCTCGTCCATGTACCAGAGACCCCTACGCCTGGTGCTAGTCCCAATAATCTGCATCGTTCATCCCTCCTGAATCATGCAATCAAATTTGTCAAATATCACACGATGGTCTATTTGATCAATTAGAGCACAGAAAGAGATCAAGTTGACAAGGAAAGCTGGCACATGTAAAACAAAGGATATGGAAATGGTCGGAGTGCACTTTACTGTGCCAACTCCTTTGACACGTTGTTTTGTGTCATGAGCAGTTTGTATACTCCATGTGTGAGAAAAATGATGCTTAGTGTAAGACTTGAACGTGCATGCATTACTTGCAACATGCTTAGATGCTTGATAGTCAAGAACCCACTCTGGACCACTCCCATTAGTAGCAAGAGATGCCTTGTCCAAATTACCTTCATCGATGGAGGCCTAGTGAGCAAAGTCTTCATAGTCAGCATCATCTGCATCTTTGCCTTTTGACATCCCATTGTCTCCTGCAACTGCCATGTGAGCCCTATGACCCCCTGAGTTTTCTAAGTACCACCTCTGCCCCTAGGAGCATAACCCCCATGAGGTCCCTGAGTATCCACCTCTCCCTCTAGCGCTCATGCCTCTGCCAGTCCATCCCTCTGCCTCTGTCATGAGTTGGACAGACTCAGTTCCAATGTCATACCTCCCTATAGATATGACAGTTGTTGGAATCTCTCCACTCCATCCTCTCCATGACTGCAAATGTTGAAGCCGACACAACCTTTACATAGGCGTGCTCCAAAGATAGTTGCACCTCCTCTTGAGACATTGTTGTAATAGTCGCATCAATAGTATGCACAAGACGTCCTATCATGAAAGCAACCTCTGAGCCCCTCCAACAGTTTGAACATACGCCTACATGCAATCCACTTGTGGCCTGACTCGATGGATGTCGTATCACAGAGTTTGAGAGGAACACGGTTATCATGCTCTACCCATAAAGTTTGCAGCTCTGCCACATATTTCATAACTGACATGTCGTCACCTTGATGCAGTCAACTAGTCTTCCCCTCAATCTAATAAATTAGCATAAAAATGCCCTTGCCTGAGTACAGGGTGAACAGAGTCGTCCATATCGCAACGTATGTGGATAGCCCCTCCATAGAGCGTCCAATGGAGGGCACCACCGAGTTCAACAACCAGCTCATGAGCACAAAGTCACAAAGTCTATGAACTTCCACTTCTTTCTCTCCGTAGTAGCCTTGTCTCATGCTTCCTCAATAGCACCCATCATGTGTCCATCAAGCTCCTTCTCCTCCACAACCAGCAATGCCCTCGAGGACCAGCTCAGTTAATTTGTGGGCCCGTCCACCTTTATGCCCATGGGCGATAGTTTGATATTGTGAGCCGCTTCTTGCCGAGGAGGCATGGCCCAAAGTGCAACTCCACGAGGATCTTGACGAGCTTCTTAAAAACCTCAGCAAGGCATTGTCGTTCACCCATCTTAGGCAGCAGCAACAACTCTTGCAGCAGCCGCACACAACTCCTCTCTTTCAGCAGCAACAACCATGAAAGTACACGGCCGAACGATAGAAAATGGTGAGGTAGCCGTCTTACAAACCGATCTTGAGATACCCGGCTCACGTAAAATGCACTCGACTACGCTACCGCTAACACACATCGGGCGAGCTAAACACCCCCATGCTACGACCTAGCATACCTAGGCTCCGCGACAAAGCCCTCAAGAGGGAAAACAACGCAGAAAGACGCCGCCGCCGAGTCCATCGGACAAAGGTTTTCACCCGGAGCCCTGACACGAGGAGAAGAACCGCAACGACGTCTTCAGAAAGAGAAGGGTACCCGCGGGTGTCGCCGCTGTTGGCGCCAAGGCACGGAGCTTTCGCTCGGCAACTCACCCGTGCCACTACGAGGCCGCCAAGAGGAGCATGACGATGTTAGATCCCCATATCCGGATCAGGACGCTACTTCTCCAGGAGAGAAAGCACGTCCGAGCTACCTGCTAGCCCACCTCCCGTTGCCCTCACAACCTGTGAAGGGAGCCACCATCATTGCAATGCTGCCCACTGGAGAACGAGTATGCAACCTGCCATCCGGGGCCACTGCCCCGGCATCCCTGTCGCGAGATACCGTCGGTCATGCACCTCACGTCACACATAACTCCAGGTGGAAGAACAATGCCAGTCTATCAGCTCCTAGCCCGGCATCGGTCCCCGAGTCTAGGTAGACGCCTCCACCCTAGGAGGCATCCACACCTGTGTCCCCTACCAATACCCGGTGTACTTGAGGGGACACGACTCCGAGATTGTCGACGATCGCCGGCGAGCCAGCCCCAAGCCCATGGCCAGGCGAGCTCACTCGATGCCATGCCCACGGTCACCGTCGCCGATCCGTGCACCAACACACCGGTATCAGGGCCACCACCAACGAGCATCATACCCGCGTAGGAAGCCCGAGCATCCCTACGAGCACATCCCAGGTCAATCCCAACCTCTCCTACCTGAAGCAAAATCTCTGATCCGCCCCGGGCCCAATCTGACCCGCCCGAGCACGAACCCTAGATCTAGTCCATCCCTGAAACGCATGTAGCCGGCACCATCGGCATTGCGGACTAGATCCACTAGAAGGAGGCTGACATCGTCGCCCCGCGCCGCGCCGCCACATCCCTGCCCGTAGCCGCTGCCACCGGAGGGGAAGCAGAGTTGTGTTACAGTATATGTGGATTGCACTAGCCCTTTCCAATAGTTCAAATTTTTGATTGCTTTGGCTAGTGCATGAAGCTTAACAAGGATAATAAATTCATTATAGTTTGTGGAATATTTCACTAGTTTGACATTTTTTGTAGTTCACAATCTTTAAGGTAAAGTCTAGAGCAGATGTATAAGTGCTAATAATGTGCATCACATTCTTCCAGACATGAGCTCAACCCTGACCTCGGTGAAGTGTATGCTATAGCAGGTTTGAAGAGATCAACAAGGTATATGATCAAAAGTATCATGTCTTCCATACTTATATTTGGTTATTAGAAAACTCTTTTTCAACAATTGCATAACCTTGCAATTGCAAACGAAAATGAACTAGACTGCAAATATAGTTGTGTGTAACTTTCATTATGTTTAATTCTGAGATTTTTCCTTGTTATGGCAGTTGTCATAGTCGTTTCAAGGCATGCAGTTCTTTGATGCTGACGCAGTTCTAACCTTATTTATTAGACTTGTTTGCATGAACAGTCATTCAATTGTTACACATAACATTATATCCATCCCTCTGAGTAACAACATAGGTCTCTCATGACGGTAGCATGATCTCAATTGTACCACTTTGTTTTCAACAAAAATAAGTCAAATCCAATAATTCCTACATACAGTAGGCTCATGCCCTGTGTTAGCACCTAAAACGTAAGATGGAAATGAATGCAAATACAGGAAAACTACGCCTACTGGGAGGATGCGAAACCAGTGACTGCAGGGTTCCACATTAATTTGCAATGGCTTGACATCAACAGTTAAGTTCAGATAAGAGAGGAATAACACGGCCTGACAAACCTCAGGGGACTCCTCATCAACGTCACAGTGGTGCACCCTCTGGGACCACCATCATTGGGGTTAGACCCCTGACTTCTTGCTCCTCGCGAGCCGCAGCTTTCCCTCTCGCCCCAACATTCGCCATGATCAAGCTAGGGTTAGGGTGGAGAGGAGAGGTAGAGCAAGCAAGAATAATAGGGGATACTGGAATGAGCGAGTGAAGTGAACTGGCTTCCAGCCAACTGGCCTAACCCTTATAGACCTCTCCTTAAATTCCGTATTCCCACAATAAAATAATGGGATGGTATGTCCATAACTAGATTGGCTACCTTCATGTAATTAAGAACAATTCCAGTGATGCACATCGGCTTATCCACTCATGAATACTGACATAGCTACTTCTATGTAAGAATAATGCAAAGTGTAATTCGTCATAATGCTTTACAATTTCATTCTACCACTAACCTGTCTCCCTCAAAATTTCTGAAAAATGGTTGATTGGGGCATTTTTGTGATGTTTAACCATCTTCATCGTTAATCCTCACCATTTTATTATTTACAAGTGTTAATTATGATCGTCATATTTTTTCCAGGCTTGTGCGTGTGCTGAAGTTTAAACTTGGAGAAGTGAATTCTATAGCATGTTTGAAGGGATCAACGAGGTATATAGTGAAAAGTGCCTTGCTATATTTTATATCTGGTTAATAGGAAAAATCACGCTTCCTGACCGTGCTCATCCTTGAAAAGCAAATTATAAGAAATCACAATGCAAATATACCAATTTCTGCAGTGTGGAGTTTGCTCATCCTAATTGCGCTTATTGTTGTGGAATTCAAGGCATGCATTTTTTAGTACAAAATAGTTCAGCCATCCTTTTTGTTCATAGGATAGGAATATGATAGGAATAGAAAAATCGTTGGAAGTGAGACGACATGTATCTCAATTCCTATATGGAAAGAGATATGTCATTTGATGTATAGGATAGGAATTTTTACATTGAGCCTAGGGTAATGTTTCTTTTTCTTTAAAATGTGAAGGACCGATTCCTACCTACATAGGAATAGGAGTTCATTCCTACAAACCAAAGGGCTCCAAAGGAAATTTTCAACAAAATTCTTATTCTTAAAATTCCTACAAAATTCATGTAAACGTAAGGAGGCGTCGGTGTTTGCAGACACAAAGTCCTGCTTTTCTTTGTTTTGGCTTTGTTGCCTCCAATGTATAATGCGTGATGCGTTAACTGGTGCAGGATCGTGATTGGGCATGAGAAAGGATTAGTGCTGGCAGACATAAGGCCCTGAGAAGGCGATTTGAGCAACCGAACAAAACCGAAAGGTTAATGCTAGCCATTGGAGTAAATCAAGATGGTTGGAGAAGGCTAAAGAACTGTGGTATTCTTGTGAATCTGATTGGGCTGATTCAATTCGAAACGGCAAACAGACCAAAGAACTGTGAACCATGCATGTAATATTCCCCCTTCTTTTCTAAATATGTTTGTTATTGGCATGTCTTTAAGCAAATTTGATTTGCTGGAGAAACTCCGCCATGGAAAACATTCAATAGAGCCTATGAGCCCCGGTCCTCTTATTTCAGCCGTCTGTTTCGATTTTATTGGTGTCGTCTTTACCCGGTAAAACATGTCACGGGTCTAGCTACTTGACCTTGATATTCTGCTCCCCCTCCCCCTCCCCCTCCCAACCTTAGCCGCCCCACTCCCTCCCCCTCCCTTTCTCGCCGCCACGCGAGGCAGCCGCCGGGCAAGCCCGGGGCGCCAAGGATCGTGGCGGCGGGGCCTTGGCTGCCCTGCCTCTGCGTGGGGAACCCCGGATCTGGAGCGGCGGCTCCATGGATGAGGCACGGCAGGCTAGCAGCCATGCGGACGGTGGATCTGGCGTCCCGGCCGCGCGGGCTGCGGCATCCGGTGGTTGTTGGCGGCCGGCGGCGGCCTCTGCGGTGGCCGGTGCGCGCGATCTGGCGCATCCCCTCCTCCCTTGTTCGGCGTGCGGGCTAGCTTGGTCGGGCCGCGCTTCCTTGGTCGCCGGTTCTGTACAGGAGGCGCTGCTGGTGGCGGGGATCTAATTCGGGCGAAATCCTTGGCCGACCATAGTCGGCCGCATCGACGGCGATGCCTGAGGGCGTCGTTCCCCTCCTTGTAGGCATCGGTATGGACTGATCCCCTCACTTCCCCTTCCCCTAGGTCACCCGGGCGAAAGTCCTAACTTTGTTGGGTGGCGACGGCGCTCACGGCATCGTTCCCTTCTTGAAGGCGCCACTTTGGGAACCTTGGGGCTGGGTGGTGCTTGTGGGTTGTGGGCGACGGCGGTGGTGCGACCCTAGCCTAGCATGGATCTGCGTCCGCTGCTTGAAGATGGACTCGCGTAGGTGGAGGTCATCGTTTGGCGTCATGGTGGCGTCGATGGCGGAGGCACCTGCCAAGGCTGACACCTCAATCTGCTCTGAAGATGAATAGATGGAAGATGATGGGGGCGACACATCTGAGTGAGTCAGACCGGTTTGTGCCCCGGACCCGGTATGTGGCTCGGTCGGGGCCTCCGGCTTTAGATGTTAGGCTTATGTGAGAGGTCTGGGTATTTGGCCCAGCTTGCACCCGTTCATCATATGGATAGGAGTAGCGGCAGATGTTGCCAAGATGACGGATTCAGGCATATTGTTGTACTACTTTATAAGATCCTCGGGAATAATCAATAAAATGATCGCATGCATCTTCCAGATGGAGAGACAGGGGATCACCCTCTTTTTTCTAAAAAAAAAAAACTTATAGCACGCAAGTTTAAAATATTACGTACTGCACAAGTAATCATGAAAAGGAGTGGTGTAGTTTTGCTAGATTTTATAACTGATGTAAGATGCGGCCAATGCTCTGAAGACACCAAAGGAGCGAGGAGATAGAGGCCTGACAATGGATGGCTAAAATGTCCGTGACGATCAAGCCGTTTGACCTGTGATCTGCTTGCTGCAGGACTGAACACCTGTTCTGATCCGGAAGAAGTTGAGGCAGCTGCTGTATTGTCATCATAAATTATTATTTTTGCCATGAAGTCAATGGGAGTCATTTCTTGGCCAATTCTTATACGTAATCATATTTGATTCCAAAAAAGAGATTGGGAACATTTTAACCTTTTTAAGAATTACTAAATTATTTGACGCAGGTGCGCTGGCTCTTTTTTCATGGCCGAGAGCACCAAGTTCCCGTCCTTTCAGGCTGGCTCTTTTTTCATGGCCTTTGTTTCCTTCTGTTCATACAACAATCATTAACCATGCATGTTCTAGGAAAATTGCACAATCGCAGTTGTGTACCATCTTTTTCCATCCATAATCAAACATCCAACTTCTGCTATAAGAAATAAAAACAATCATACGATATTGTACCCAATAAATGGTGCAAAAAACATATACAAAAGAGCAAAAATAGTAATTTTAGTTGGATGGAAACCTTCTTCTAGGTTACACGGTTAGGTAGAGAAAATATGGAAAAGGAAACTCGTTCAAGGGAGCATCACCTTGTTGGTGAATGCACCGGGTGCTTAACTATGAAGGGAGATGAAAAAGGAAAAAAAACTACTGAATTCTAGAAAGAAAATACATCAATATCAGCAATCCGCAATAATCAACCCATTAAATTGTTCTTAAGTTGTGTTCTAGAATTAGACCTATCGTCCAATATATCACTCAATGTTTTGCTTGATATTCTGGTTTATTTCCGATATAAGGGAAAATATGGCGCGCTATGCAAAATAGGGCGGCCCCTTAAGTTTGGAAATTAGCATGCTATAACGAGCTATAGCATGCTATTAGTGAGACATTATGCATCACGGTATCAAATTATGAAATTAATGCTCGATTTTAATAGTTTGCATATGAAAAACATTGTCTTGTGTAAGAAAAATGATAAGATCTCCGAACAATAATTCCAGCTTACAAGTAACACAAATGCCACATTCCAGACATGAGCTCTCAAAGAAATAATATCAATCAAAACATACAAGTCAATCATCTAAAAAGTGGCACAAAAACACATCACATGTACTATCTTTACTTGTGCTTGAAATCATGGTTACTGCACAATATTATTTTGAGTTTTAAAGAAGGACGATGATGAAACATGTCATAGACCTTAAAATAATATCAATGCAAAGTCATACAAACCCAACAACTTCCAACCCATGAATATCATGGTATCCGGGGTGTGCGTGTGGGCGCGCGTGCGCGCATATATAGCAACCCATCATCACTCAAGCAGTACCATCTACTTCTACTAGTTGGAACACTCCTGCATCACATTCAAAACTGAAAAGGCTGAGGAAAAAAAGAGGAATTGGTCATGAATGATAGTAGATGAACATAAATAGAATATGAAAATTGTATTGGGGAATAAGAGACACCGAGAAGAGGATGAGCGTTTCTATGCGGGTCATGCATCAAGTTGCTTGAGGAAGGGTGAATCTTGACACTTTGTCAAGATAGCTCACCAGAATTTCCCGTATGGTGAAATGCAACCGATCAGTGAGGCATATTATGTTTTCAAGCATGTTGGTAACCTCACAAACAACGACCCATGGCAGGACTTCTCTGGGTGGCACAAGGGTGAGCCCCTCGGTTCTCGGCCTAGATCACTGTCGCACATTAGTCGTCAATCAGGGGTGAAGGCTCCTTGTTCAACGAGGTCTTGGACGAGACATAGATGAAGGGAGACAGAAAAAGGGACAACACGACAAGTTGTTGATCTATATGTGGATGCTCTTACCATTTTGGCATCCTGGACCGAACAATCCTTTAGCGGGCTGACGGATGAGTATCTTAGGGCTTCCAAGATTGATTAATGCTATGGTAACATAATGTTACATGGCTTGAAGTAAGAAGTTCTTCCTCTACAAAGTATACTACCTGACATGGCCAACTTGTAGTCCAGTCAGAGATGGTAGAGCAAATGTGTTTTCAAAATTACGTACGAATATAAGACTTCGTCGTCCAAAATTATGTATGAATAGAATGTGTTCTCAGATGCCCATGTTCCGCATGTGTTTGTGTATGGTGTGCCATATTGTTCTCACAAAATTATGTTGCTTCCAAATTCCAACGTGTCTGATATCTTTGAAAACGTCCATTTTTTGAAATGCCAATGGCATTTTTACAACTAATATTATCATTCAAAAATAAAAACTCAGAAAAAGTGAAACTTGTTATCCAAACAGAAAGTTGGCATACTTCACAAATAAAGTTGCCATCCTCGGGTAGCTAAAGTTGCCATCAGAAAATGTCAGAGCAAAATTGCTTTGTTCCACGCGTGTGATACTTATTAGGATCCTATAATATAAAGGTACATTTCATGCTGAATCGAATAACTAATTTTGTATTATGGATGTCGACAAATTTTTCCTTAAACTTGACTTTTGGAATACAAGTAGTATTATCTAAGTTTCACTGCGAAGTGTATTAAAATCATGGAGTGCCAATAAGAAATCAACTCAATTATAACATTAGTCTTTACACGGTGCCACCAATTTTTGTGTATTTTGAAATGATTTCTATCCCTAATTGCTGAAGTAGATGAATTGGTAGATCAGCTTAACAAGTGTGCATCTCTTGGTGCAGGTCGTGCAAAGGCAGTTCTCCGCAGTGCGCATAACAGGCTCCTGTTTTTCATGTTGGAGAAGCTGTGCGCATACAAGGCTCCTATTTTTCATGTTGGAGAAGTCGTGGAGGCGGGCTTGCTACTTTGCATGTGCTTTCTGATTGCTTACTTTTTCAATGCCGCACACCAAGTCCGAAACTTGCCGTGGCGGCGGAGCCATGCTATATCTTGTACTCCCTCCGTTTCTAAATATAAGTCTTTTAAACGATTTTACTAGATGTCTACATACGAAGCAAAATGATTGAATGTACACTCTAAAATGTGTCTATATACATTCGTATGTAGTCCACTAGTGAAATCTCTACAAAGACTTATATTTAGGAACGGAGGGAGTACATGTTCAATGACGCCCACACCAGGACACCTGCTGCCTTGCTTGCAGCGACTACCTCTACACCGTCTCATCATTCTCATGCGGGATCGCCGTCGTGCTTCTGCGGTAGGGTGAGAAAATATGTATACCGAAACTACGTGTCAGTGAATAGATCTGGTGCTTATATAAAATGAGGAGAAAAAGAAAGGAAGAAAGAAAACACAGATATTGAATATTTTGGAAGAACATACATCAAGGTCCTACATATGAGCAATTCTCCACTATATCTATATCTACAGATCAGTATGAATATAAAAAGATGCAAAGGGGTATGTCCAACTAATCTTGACCATCAAACCATGTCGATTCAACGATTTGGATTGCTCTCAATATGTTTAACATGCAATTATTCTCATGCTAAATGTTAATATCAACGTTAATCACATAATTAACATGTAATTACTATTTTACCAATACCAATGCGCAGTTAATTAATATCCTCCCAAGTATCAATGGGCATTGCACGTACACATTTACTAGTTATTCTTAAAGTGTGTTTCAAACCAAACGCCCGATAGTCATTGTTTTCTTTTCTTGATATATCAGTTTATATGTGTGAATGACAAAGAATTATGCATCACAATTTCACCAAATTATGCAATTAATACTGATTTCAATTGTATTGTTAAACTAATTGTATTATATAAAAGTGAATATAAGATCTCCACACATTAATTGCAACTTGTGCGAACAGCAAAATGCCAAACTCCGGTCATGAGTTCTCAAAGAAAAATATCACTCCAAATTTGTTTAGTCAATTACCTCACATAGCAATTGCGCTGCCTATACTGCTATATTTACTTGGGCTTTACTTCATGACTGATGATGCATAATTTGAAAAAATAACGAATGTGATGAAACATATCATTTAGACCTTACATAATATAAATACACAATTGTACCGAGCCAACAACTTTCAACAATGAACGTCATGACGTTTGGTGTGTGTATGTGTGCATATATACCGCCCCTATCATGATTCAAGCAGTGGCATCTACTTCTACTAGTTAGAACATACTTCCATCACATTCGGATTTAAATGTGAAGGTGAAAGTAGCCTTTGAGAGATGGTAGATAAAATAATACAATGTAAAACTTGTATAAGGGAATAAGAGACATCAGGAAAAGGAGAGACATTCCTATATGAAGCATGCACCGAGTTGGTTTTAGAAGTGTGAGTCCGAGAATCTCTTAAGGTTGGTTTACAACAAAATTTACTATGATGACATGCAACTCATCGACGAGGTATATAATGTTTTCAAGTCTGTTGGTAAGCTCACCAACGTGAGGCTGCTAAAAGTCTACTTAGGGTGGAACAAGGATGACACCTTGAGTTTGTTAGTCGAGATCACCATCGATATAGGTGACATGAGACCCAGATTTAGCATCTTTTATTCTTAGTTTGACTTGGTACAAATTTCAGTTTGGAACAGAAAGTACCTGAGATATGTCGTTGGATTTGTATTATCATCGATATAGGAAGTACAAATGTATTTTCGACTATAGCCATGTAAGAAACTGAAGCTTTGCCGGTCAAAAGAAAAAGAAAACTGAAGATTTGAACGCCTCCTTGTGCTGGGAAACGGATCCGCACAGTACGCAAACTGAGCTCGATGGCGGATTCCCCATGATCCGCTTCCGCTTTTGTGTCTGTTCAATTTCCTTCTCCGCTGTCGGCGGCGGAATGGCGGCGGAGGAGGAGGAGCCGTGCTGCACCTCGCACGCCTTCGACTGCGCCGCACGCCGGGACCCCGCCCTAATTGCCGCCATCCATGCCAGCAACAGAGACCGCCCCTTCGCCTGCGGCGACCTCCTCTGTGTCGTCTCCTTGCTCTCCCTCCGCATTGCCGCCATGCTTCCTCGCCCCTCCACCGCCCACCACGGTGACAACGGGTCCCTAGGTGTGTGAGTGAGCCACGATGCCCTCGGCTGACATTTGTTGTCCGCTGACTCTGAATTCCGAATTTGGAAGCCTAGGCTGCTCGGATCGACACAGGGGAGGCACGAGCGCGACGCCTAGGGTCGTTGGGGTGTACGCCTCGCCGTCCGAGGGTCGTTGGGGTGTACGCCTCGACGTCACAGGGGAGGCACGGGCGCGACAAGTATTTGTTTTCTTTTTCAACCAAATTTAACTTCTCGACAAAAAATTATATGTGGGTTGGAATTTCCTGTTCACATACCTCCTAGATTAAAAAATATATGTCACGTTGGTCGTCATAATTGTCAAAACACTAAATAAAAAAAATAGTTATAAAAGATAATATATACCACACCCGAATCATAGATAGGACGAGGACCGACGGAGGCGGATACCAAAACCATCGCACTATATAATAACAAAAAAAATGAAAGTAAGTAATTTATATAAGTATGTATCTAAATCATACAAGTAAGATTTTTTTTCTTTTAAAAAGAAGACAAGAACAAGAGGCTAACCACGGTGGTGCTCACGACGAGATCGGCGCGGGCGATCGACAAAAGGTGAGGACGGGCACGGGACGACACCCTACACATGTGCAGACTCTAAGAAGTTAATTTGAGCATTTGAAATGAGCTAAACTAGCAGTGACAGATGAAAGGATGAAGTAGCTAACCTTTTAAAACACTTGTGCAGTTGGTGCACGGCCAAACCTAGACAAATATTGAGGAAAATGGAGCTTGAAGGTCGAGCTTGGAGAGGAGAAAGCTTAAGTAGTGTGGCTCGGGCATTTCATCGAACACTTCATCTACATGAACTAGAGTGGCAAGAGCATGGCATGGTCACACTTCAACAACCAAAAAACAGAGCAGAGGGTGGGCAGGGGCGAGGGTTTATATAGGCAACACTTTAGTCCCGGTTTTTGTCTAAAATCGGGACTAATAGCCTACACTTTAGTCCCGGTTCGTGTCACAAACCGGGACTAATGCTCCGCGGCAAGCCACATGGCAGTCGTTGGATCTTTAGTCCTGGGTTTTGCCCTGAACCGGAACTAACGAGGTGAACCGAACCGGGATTAATGAGGCGAACTGAAACGGGACCAATGCCCCGACAAACCGAACCGGGATCAATGCCTGGCATTGGTCCCGGTTTTCGTTCGAACCAGGACAAATGGTCTTTCCGCCGAGGCCGAAAGACCCTTTTTCTACTAGTGGAGCGAGTGAATCGATCAGACAGAAGGATCATGTAAAACAGGCTAGTGCTAGCGTGGGCGTATTGGGCTACGCCAGCATAATCTGTACCAAACAAAAAAAAACTGAAATTGCCTATGTCATTATACAAAATTGCAACTCCACTACTATACGTGTAGCATTTGTTGGGGAACAAAAATTTTCCTACGCGCACGAAGACCTATCATGGTGATGTCCATCTACCAGAGGGGATGTTCGATCTACGTATCCTTGTAGACCGCACATCAGAAGCGTTAGTGAACGCGGTTGATGTAGTGGAACGTCCTCACGTCCCTCGATCCGCCCCGCGAACCGTCCCGCGATCAGTCCCACGATCTAGTGCCGAACGGACGGCACCTCCGCGTTCAGCACACGTACAGCTCGACGATGATCTCGGCCTTCTTGATCCAGCAAGAGAGACAGAGAGGTAGATGAGTTCTCCAGCAGCGTGACGGCGCTCCGGAGGTTGGTGGTGATCTTATCTCAGCAGGGCTCCGCCCGAGCTCCGCAGAAACGCGGATCTAGAGGTAAAACTGTGGAGATATGTGGTCGGGCTGCCGTGGCAAAGTTGTCTAAAATCATCCCTAAAACCTCCATATATATAGGGGGAGGAGGGAGAGCCTTGCCTTGGGGTCCAAGGACTCCCAGGGGGTCGACCGAGTCAAAGGGGGCAACCCTCCCCTTCCAAACCGAGTCCAACTAGGTTTGGAAGGAGGAGTCCTTCCCCCTTTTCCCACCTCCTCTTTTTTTTCTTTTCTCTTTGATTTTCTTCCTATGACCTTATTGGGCTGTCCCACCAGCCCACTAAGGGCTGGTGCGCCACCCCCAAGGCCTATGGGCTTACCCGGGGTGGGTTGCCCCCCCCCCCCCCCGGTGAACACCCGGAACCCATTCGTCATTCCCGGTAACTCCGAAAACCTTCCGGTAATCAAATGAGGTCATCCTATATATCAATCTTCGTTTCTGGACCATTCCGGAAACCCTCGTGACGTCCGTGATCTCATCTGGGACTCCGAACAACATTCGGTAACCAACCATATAACTCAAATACGCATAAAACAACGTCGAACCTTAAGTGTGCAGACCCTGCGGGTTCGAGAACTATGTAGACATGACCCGAGAGACTCCTCGGTCAATTTCCAATAGCGGGACCTGGATGCCCATATTGGATCCTACATATTCTATGAAGATCTTATCGTTTGAACCTCAGTGCCAAGGATTCATATAATCCCGTATGTCATTCCCTTTGTCCTTCGGTATGTTACTTGCCTGAGATTCGATCGTCAGTATCCGCATACCTATTTCAATCTCGTTTACCGGCAAGTCTCTTTACTCGTTCCGTAATACAAGATCCCGTAACTTACACTAAGTCACATTGCTTGCAAGGCTTGTGTGTGATGTTGTATTACCGAGTGGGCCCCGAGATACCTCTCCGTCACACGGAGTGACAAATCCCAGTCTTGATCCATACTAACTCAACTAACACCTTCGGAGATACCTGTAGAGCATCTTTATAGTCACCCAGTTACGTTGCGATGTTTGACACACACAAAGCATTCCTCCGGTGTCAGTGAGTTATATGATCTCATGGTCATAGGAACAAATACTTTGACACGCACAAAACAGTAGCAAAAAAATGACACGATCAACATGCTACGTTTATTAGTTTGGGTCTAGTCCATCACGTGATTCTCCAAATGACGTGATCCAGTTATCAAGCAACGACACCTTGTTTATAATGAGAAGACACTGACTATCTTTGATCAACTGGCTAGCCAACTAGAGGCTTGCTAGGGACAGTGTTTTGTGTATGTATCTACACATGTATATAAGTCTTCATTTAATACAATTATAGCATGGATAATAAACGATTATCTTGATACAGGAATTATAATAATAACTTTATTTATTATTGCCTCTAGGGCATAATTCCAACAGTCTCCCACTTGCACTAGAGTCAATAATCTAACCCTCACATCATCATGCGAATTACATTGTAATAAATCTAACACCCATACAGTTCTGGTGTTGAACATGCTTTGCCCGTGGAAGAGGTTTAGTCAGCGGGCCTGCTACATTCAGATCCGTGTGCACTTTGCATATATTTACGTCATCTCCTTCGACGTAGTCGCGGATGAGGTTGAAGCGTCGTTTGATGTGTCTGGACTTCTTGTGAAACCGTGGTTCCTTTGCTAGGGCAATGGCACCCGTGTTGTCACAGAACAACGTTATTGGATTCAGTGCGCTTGGCACCACTCCAAGATCCGTCATGAACTGCTTCATCCAGACACCATCCTTAGCCGCCTCCGAGGCAGCCATGTACTCCGCTTCACATGTAGAATCTGCTACGACGCTTTGCTTGGAACTGCACCAGCTTACCGCACCCCCATTAAGAATAAATACGTATCCGGTCTACGACTTAGAGTCGTCCGGATCTGTGTCAAAGCTTGCATCGACGTAACCTTTTACGGCAAGCTCTTCGTCACCTCCATCCACGAGAAACATCTCCTTAGTCCTTTTCAGGTACTTCAGGATATTCTTGACCGCCGTCCAGTGATCCACTCCTGGATTACTCTGGAACCTACCTGCCATACTTATGGCCAGTCTAACGTCCGGTCTAGTGCACACAATTGCATACATGATAGAATCTATGGCTGAAGCATAGGGGACGGTGCTCATATGCTCTCTATCCTCATCAGTTGCTGGGCAGTGAGTCTTACTCAATCTCGTACCTTGTAAAACTGGCAAGAACCCTTTCTTGGACTGTTCCATTTTGAACCTCTTCAAAACTTTATCAAGGTATGTGCTTTGTGAAAGTCCTATCAGGCGTTTTGATCTATCCCTGTAGATCTTAATGCCTAGAATGTAAGCAGCTTCTCCTAGGTCCTTCATAGAGAAACTTTTATTCAAGTAATCCTTTATGCTCTCCAAAAACTCTACGTTGTTTCCAATCAGCAATATGTCATCCACATATAATATTAGAAACGCCACAGAGCTCCCACTCACTTTCTTGTAAATACAAGATTCTCCAACCACTTGTATAAACCCAAATGCTTTGATCACCTCATCAAAGCGTTTGTTCCAACTCCGAGATGCTTGCACCAGTCCATAAATGGATCGCTGGAGCTTGCACACCTTGTTAGCATTCTTAGGATCGACAAAACCTTCGGGTTGCATCATATACAACTCTTCCTTAAGGAAACCATTAAGAAACACCGTTTTGACATCCATCTGCCAGATTTCATAATCGAAAAATGCAGCTATTGCTAACATGATTCTGACGGACTTCAGCATCGCTACGGGTGAGAAAGTCTCATCGTAGTCAACTCCTTGAACTTGTGAAAAGCCCTTTGCCACAAGTCGAGCTTTATAAACGGTCACATTGCCGTCAGCGTCCGTCTTCCTCTTAAAGATCCATTTGTTCTGAATAGCCTTGCGGCCCTCAGGTAGTACTTCCAAAGTCCACACTTTGTTCTCATACATGGATCCTATCTCGGACTTCATGGCTTCTAGCCATTTGTTGGAATCTGGGCCCACCATTGCTTCTTCATAATTTGCAGGTTCATTGTTGTCTAACAACATGATTGACAAGACGGGATTACCGTACCACTCTAGAGCAGCACGTGGTCTCGTCGACCTGCGTGGTTCGACAGAAACTTGAACCGGAGTTTCATGATCATCATCATTAACTTCCTCCTCAACCGGCGTTGCAACGACAGAGGTTTCCCCTTGCCCTGCGCCACCATCTAGAGGGATGAGAGGTTCGACAACCTCATCAAGTTCTATCTTCCTCCCACTCAATTCTCTCGAGAGAAACTCCTTCTCGAGAAAAACTCCGTTTTTAGCAACAAACACTTTGCCCTCGGATTTGAGATAGAAGGTGTACCCAACTGTCTCTTTTGGGTAACCTATGAAGATGCACTTTTCCGCTCTGGGTTCCAGCTTTTCAGGCTAAAGCTTTTTGACATAAGCATCACATCCCCAAAGTTTAAGAAACGACAACTTTGGCCTTTTTCCATACCACAGTTCGTATGGTGTCGTCTCAACGGATTTTGATGGTGCCCTATTTAAAGTGAATGCAACTGTGTCTAATGCATAACCCCAAAACGATAACGGCAAATCGATAAGAGACATCATAGATCGCACCATCTCTAATAAAGTACGATTACGACGTTCGGACACACCATTACGCTGTGGTGTTCCAGGCGGTGTCAATTGTGAAACAATTCCACATTGTCTTAAGTGAGCACCAAACTCGAAACTCATATATTCACCCCCACGATCAGACGTAGGAACTTGATCTTCTTGTTACGATGATTTTCAACTTCACTTTGAAATTGTTTGAACTTTTCAAATGTTTCAGAATTGTGCTTCATTAAGTAGACATAACCATATCTACTCAAATCGTCAGTGAAGGTGAGAAAATAACGATATCCGCCGCGTGCCTCCACGCTCATCGGACCGCACACATCGGTATGTATGATTTCCAACAAGTCACTTGCACGCTCCATTGTTCCGGAGAACGGAGTTTTAGTCATCTTGCCCATGAGGCATGGTTCGCACGTGTCAAGTGAATCAAAGTCAAGTGACTCAAAAAGTCCATCGGCATGGAGTTTCTTCATGTGCTTTACACCAATATGACCTAAGCGGCAGTGCCACAAAAATATGGCGCTATCATTGTTAACTCTAACTCTTTTGGTCTCAATGTTATGTATGTGTGTATCACTATCAAGATTCAATATGAACAATCCTCTCACATTGGGTGCATGACCATGAAAGATGTTACTCATAGAAATAGAACAACCATTATTCTCTGACTTAAAAGTGTAACCGTCTCGCAATAAACAAGATCCAGATATAATGTTCATGCTCAACGCAGGCACTAAATAACAATGATTCAAGTTCATAACTAATCCTGATGGTAACTGAAGTGAAACTGTGCCGATGGCGATTGCATCAACCTTGGAACCATTTCCTACGCGCATCGTCACTTCATCTTTCGCCAACCTTCGTTTATTCCGCAGTTCCTGTTTCGAGTTGCAAATATGAGCAACAGAACCGGTATCGAATACCCAGGCACTACTACGAGAGCCGGTTAAGTACACATCAATAACATGTATATAAAATATACCTGATTTTTCTTTGGCCGCCTTCTTATCAGCCAGATACTTGGGGCAATTGCGCTTCCAGTGACCCATAACCTTGCAATAGTAACACTCTGTTTCAGGCTTAGGTCCAGCTTTGGGTTTCTTCGTCGGATTGGCAACAGGCTTGCCGCTCTTCTTTGAATTACCCTTCTTGCCTTTGCCGTTTCTCTTGAAACTAGTGGTCTTATTCACCATCAACACTTGATGTTCTTTACGGAGTTCAGACTCTGCGACTTTCAGCATCGCAAACGACTCGCCGGGTGACTTGTTCATCCCTTGCATGTTGTAGTTCAACACAAAGCCTTTATAGCTTGGCGGCAGTGATTGAAGGATTCTGTCAGTGATAGCCTCTTGCAGGAGTTCAATCCCCAGCTCAGCTAGACGGTTTGAGTACCCACACATTTTGAGCACATGTTCACTGACAAACGAGTTCTCCTCCATCTTGCAAGCATAGAATTTATCGGAGGTCTCATACCTCTCGATCCGGGCGTTCTTCTGAAAGATGAACTTCAACTCCTGGAACATCTCAAATGCTCCATGACGCTCAAAGCGACGTTGAAGTCCCGGTTCTAAGCCATACAAGACTGCACATTGAACTACTGAATAGTCCTCCTTACGTGCTAACCAAGCGTTCTTAACATCCTGGTCAGCCGTAGCGGGTGGTTCATCTCCTAGCGCAACATTAAGGACATAATCCTTCTTCCCAGCTTGTAAGATTAGCTTAAGATTACGAGCCCAGTCTACAAAGTTGCTTCCATCATCTTTCAACTTAGCTTTCTCTAGGAACGTATTAAAATTCAGGGTGACTGTCGCGTGAGCCATGATCTACAACACAAATATATTCAAAGTGGACTTAGACTATGTTCAAGATAATTAGAGTTTAACTTAATCAAATTACTCGCTAAACTCCCACTCAAAAAGTACATCTCTCTAGTCATTTGAGTGGTTCATGATCCACTTACACTAGCTCAAGTCCGATCATCACGTGAGTTGAGTATAGTTTGAGTCGTAAGCATCCCTATGCTAATCATATCATCTATATGATTCGTGATCGACCTTTCGGTCTCATGTGTTCCGAGGCCATGTCTGCACATGCTAGGCTCGTCAAGCTTAACCCGAGTGTTCCGCGTGTGCAACTGTTTTGCACCCGTTGTATGTGAACGTTGAGTCTATCACACCCGATCATCACGTGGTGTCTCGAAACGACGAACTGTAGCAACGGTGCACAGTCGGGGATAACACAATTTCGTCTTGAAATTTTAGTGAGAGATCACCTCATAATGCTACCATCGTTCTAAGCAAAATAAGGTGCATAAAAGGATTAACATCACATGCAATTCATAAGTGACATGATATGGCCATCATCACGTGCTCCTTGATCTCCATCACCAAAGCACCGGCACGATCTTCTTGTCACCGGCGCCACACCATGATCTCCATCAACGTGTCGCCATCGGGGTTGTTGTGCTACTCATGCTATTACTACTAAGGCTACATCCTAGCAAAATAGTAAACGCATCTCCAAGCACAAACGTTAGTTTAAAGACAACCCTATGGCTCCTGCCGGTTGCCGTACCATCGACGTGCAAGTCGATATTTATCTATTACAACATGATCATCTCATACATCCAATATATCACATCACATCGTTGGCCATATCACATCACAAGCATACCCTGCAAAAACAAGTTAGACGTCCTCCAATTTTGTTGTTGCATGTTTTACGTGGTGACCATGGGTATCTAGTGTTGGGGAACGTCGCATGGGAAACAAAAATTTTCCTACGCGCACGAAGAACTATCATGGTGATGTCCATCTACCAGAGGGGATGAGTGATCTACGTACCCTTGTAGACCGTACAAAAGAAGCGTTAGAGAACGCGGTTGACGTAGTGGAACGTCCTCACGTCCCTCGATCCACCCCGCGAACAATCCCGCGATCAGTCCCACGATCTAGTACCAAACGGACGGCACCTCCGCGTTCAGCAGACGTACAGCTCGACGATGATCTCGACCTTCTTGATCCAGCAAGAGAAACGGAGAGGTAGAAGAGTTCTCCGACAGCGTGACGGTGCTCCGGAGGTTGGGGATGACCTTGTCTCAGCAGGGCTCCGCCCGAGCTACGCAGAAACACGATCTAGAGGAAAAACCGTGGAGGTATGTGGTCGGGCTGCCGTGGAAAAGTCGTCTCAAATCAGCCCTAAAACGTTTGTATATATAAGGGGGTCGGCCGAGACCAAGGGGGAAGGCTCCCCCCCCCCCAAACCGAGTTGGACTTGGTTTGGTGGGTGGGAGTCCTTCCTTCCCTTCCCACCTCCCTTTTTGTTCTCTTTGATTTTCTTCCCTAGGCGCATAGGGCCCTTTTGGGCTGTCCCACCAGCCCACTAAGGGCTGGTGCGCCACCCTCATGGCCTATGGGCTTCCCCGGGGTGGGTTGCCCCCCCCCCCCCCGGGTGAACTCCCGGAACCCATTCGTCATTCCCGGTACATTCCCGGTAACTCCGAAAACCTTCCGGTAATCAAATAAGGTCATCCTATATATCTATCTTAGTTTCCGGACCATTCCGGAAACCCTCGTGACGTCCGTGATCTCATCCGGGACTCCGAACAACATTCGGTAACCAACCATATAACTCAAATACGCATAAAACAACGTCGAACCTTAAGTGTGCAGACCCTGCGGGTTCGAGAACTATGTAGACATGACCCAAGAGACTCCTCGGTCAATATCCAACAGCGGGACCTGGATGCCCACATTGGATCCTACATATTCTATGAAGAACTTATCGTTTGAACCTCAGTGAGAAGGATTCATATAATCCCGTATGTCATTCCCTTTGTCCTTCGGTATGTTACTTGCCCGAGATTCGATCGTCTGTATCCGCATACCTATTTCAATCTCGTTTACCGGCAAGTCTCTTTACTCGTTCCGTAATACAAGATCCCGCAACTTACACTAAGTCACATTGCTTGCAAGGCTTGTGTGTGATGTTGTATTACCGAGTGGGCCCCGAGATACCTCTCCGTCACACGGAGTGACAAATCCCAGTCTTGATCCATACTAACTCAACTAACACCTTCGGAGATACCTGTAGAGCATCTTTATAGTCACCCAGTTACGTTGCGATGTTTGATACACACAAAGCATTCCTCCGGTGTCAGTGAGTTATATGATCTCATGGTCATAGGAACAAATACTTTGACACGCACAAAACAGTAGCAAAAAAATGACACGATCAACATGCTACGTTTATTAGTTTGGGTCTAGTCCATCACGTGATTCTCCAAATGACGTGATCCAGTTATCAAGCAACGACACCGTGTTTATAATGAGAAGACACTGACTATCTTTGATCAACTGGCTAGCCAACTAGAGGCTTGCTAGGGACAGTGTTTTGTGTATGTATCCACACATGTAAATGAGTCTTCATTCAATACAATTATAGCATGGATAATAAACGATTATCTTGATACAGGAATTATAATAATAACTATATTTATTATTGCCTCTAGGGCATAATTCCAACAGTCTCCCACTTGCACTAGAGTCAATAATCTAGCCCTCACTTCATCATGCAAATTACATTGTAATAAATCTAACACCCATACAGTTCTGGTGTTGATCATGCTTTGACCGTGGAAGAGGTTTAGTCAGCGGGTCTGCTACATCCAGATCCGTGTGCACTTTGCATATATTCACGTCCTCTCCTTCGACGTAGTCGCGGATGAGGTTGAAGCGTCGTTTGATGTGTCTGGACTTCTTGTGAAACCGTGGTTCCTTTGCTAAGGCAATGGCACCCGTGTTGTCACAGAACAAGGTTATTGGATTCAGTGCGCTTGGCACCACTCTAAGATCCGTCATGAACTGCTTCATCCAGACACCCTCCTTAGCCGCCTCCGAGGCAGCCATGTACTCCGCTTCACATGTAGAATCTGCTACGACGCTTTGCTTGGAACTGCACCAGCTTACCGCACCCCCATTAAGAATAAAAACGTATCCGGTTTGCGACTTAGAGTCGTCCGGATCTGTGTCAAAGCTTGCATCGACGTAACCTTTTACGGCGAGCTCTTCGTCACCTCCATACACGAGAAACATCTCCTTAGTCCTTTTCAGGTACTTCAGGATATTCTTGACCGCTGTCCAGTGATCCACTCCTGGATTACTCTGGAACCTACCTCCCATACTTATGGCCATGCTAACATCCGGTCTAGTGCACAGCATTGCATACATGATAGAACCTATGGCTGAAGCATAGGGGACGGAGCGCATATGCTCTCTATCTTCATCAGTTGCTGGGCACTGAGTCTTATTCAATCTTGTACCTTGTAAAACTGGCAAGAACCCTTTCTTGGACTGTTCCATTTCGAACCTCTTCAAAACTTTATCAAGGTATGTGCTTTGTGAAAGTCCTATCACGCGTTTTGATCTATCCCTATAGATCTTAATGCCTAGAATGTAAGCGGCTTCTCCTAGGTCCTTCATAGAGAAACTTTTATTCTAGTAATCCTTTATGCTCTCTTAAAACTCCACGTTGTTTCCAATCAGCAATATGTCATCCACATATAATATTAGAAACGCCACAGAGCTCCCACTCACTTTCTTGTAAATACTGTTGGGTAACGTCGCACGGGAAACAAAAAATTTCCTACGCGCACGAAGACCTATCATGGTGATGTCCATCTACGAGAGGGGATGAGTGATCTACGTACCCTTGTAGATCGTACAGCAGAAGCGTTAGTGAACGCGGTTGATGTAGTGGAACGTCCTCACGTCCCTCGATCCGCCCCGCGAACAATCCCGCGATCAGTCCCACGATCTAGTGCCGAACGGACGGCACCTCCGCGTTCAGCACACGTACAGCTCGACGATGATCTCGGCCTTCTTGATCCAGCAAGAGAGACGGGGAGGTAGAAGAGTTCTCCGGCAGCGTGACGGCGCTCCGGAGGTTGGTGATGACCTTGTCTCAGCAGGGCTCCGCCCGAGCTCCGCAGAAACGCGATCTAGAGGAAAAACCGTGGAGGTATGTGGTCGGGCTGCCGTGGAAAAGTCGTCTCAAATCAGCCCTAAAACCTCCGTATATATAGGTGGGAGGGAGGGGACCTTGCCTTGGGGCTCAAGGAGCCCCAAGGGGGTCGGCCGAGTCCAAGGGGGGAGGACCCCCCCCCCAAACCGAGTTGGACTTGGTTTGGTGGGAGGGAGTCCCCCTTCCTTCCCACCTCCTCCTTTTTTTTTCTTTTCTCTTGATTTTCTTTTCTTGGCGCATAGAGCCCTTTTGGGCTGTCCCACCAGCCCACTAAGGCCTGGTGTGCCACCCTCAAGGCCTATGGGCTTCCCCGGGGTGGGTTGCCCCCCCCCCCCCGGTGAACTCCCGGAACCCGTTCGTCATTCCCTGTACATTCCCGGTAACTCCGAAAACCTTCCGGTAATCAAATGAGGTCATCCTATATATCAATCTTCGTTTCTGGACTATTCCGGAAACCCTCGCGACATCCGTGATCTCATCCGGGACTCCGAACAACATTCGGTAACCAACCATATAACTCAAATACGCATAAAACAGCGTCGAACCTTAAGTGTGCAGACCCTGCGGGTTCGAGAACTATGTAGACATGACCCGAGAGACTCCTCGGTTAATATCCAATAGCGGGACCTGGATGCCCATATTGGATCCTACATATTCTACGAAGAACTTATCGTTTGAACCTCAGTGCCAAGGATTCATATAATCCCGTATGTCATTCCCTTTGTCCTTCGGTATGTTACTTGCCCGAGATTCGATCGTCAGTATCCGTATACCTATTTCAATCTCGTTTACCGGCAAGTCTCTTTACTCGTTCCGTAATACAAGATCCCGCAACTTACACTAAGTTACATTGCTTGCAAGGCTTGTGTGTGATGTTGTATTACCGAGTGGGCCCCGAGATACCTCTCCGTTCACACGGAGTGACAAATCCCAGTCTTGATCCATACTAACTCAACTAACACCTTCGGAGATACCTGTGGAGCATCTTTATAGTCACCCAGTTACGTTGCGACGTTTGATACACAAAAAGCATTCCTCCGGTGTCAGTGAGTTATATGATCTCATGGTCATAGGAATAAATACTTGACACGCCGAAAACAATAGCAACAAAATGACACGATCAACATGCTACGTCTATTAGTTTGGGTCTAGTCCATCACGTGATTCTCCTAATGACGTGATCCAGTTATCAAGCAACAACACCTTGTTTATAATCAGAAGACACTGACTATCTTTGATCAACTGGCTAGCCAACTAGAGGCTTGCTAGGGACATTGTTTTGTCTATGTATCCACACATGTAAATGAGTCTTCATTCAATACAATTATAGCATGGATAATAAACGATTATCTTGATACAGGAATTATAATAATAACTATATTTATCATTGCCTCTAGGGCATAATTCCAACAGTCTCCCACTTGCACTAGAGTCAATAATCTAGCCCTCACATCACCATGTGAATTACATTGTAATAAATCTAACACCCATACAGTTCTGGTGTTGATCATGCTTTGGCCGTGGAAGAGGTTTAGTCAGCGGGTCTGCTACATTCAGATCCGTGTGCACTTTGCATATATTCACGTCCTCTCCCTCGACGTAGTCGCGGATGAGGTTGAAGCGTCGTTTGATGTGTCTGGACTTCTTGTGAAACCGTGGTTCCTTTGCTAAGGCAATGGCACAAGTGTTGTCACAGAACAAGGTTATTGGATTCAGTGCGCTTGGCACCACTCCAAGATCTGTCATGAACTGCTTCATCCAGACACCCTCCTTAGCCGCCTCCGAGGCAGCCATGTACTCCGCTTCACATGTAGAATCTGCTACGACGCTTTGCTTGGAACTGCACCAGCTTACTGCACCCCCATTAAGAATAAATACGTATCCGGTTTGCGACTTAGAGTCGTCCGGATCTGTGTCAAAGCTTGCATCGACGTAACCTTTTACGGCGAGCTCTTCGTCACCTCCATATACGAGAAACATCTCCTTAGTCCTTTTCAGGTACTTCAGGATATTCTTGACCGTTGTCCAGTGATCCACTCCTGGATTACTCTGGAACCCACCTGCCATACTTATGGCGAGGCTAACATCCGGTCTAGTGCATAGTATCGCATACATGATAGAACCTATGGCTGAAGCATAGGGGACGGAGCGCATATGCTCTCTATCTTCATCAGTTGTTGGGCACTGAGTCTTACTCAATCTTGTACCTTGTAGAACTGGCAAGAACCTTTCTTGGACTGTTCCATTTTGAACCTCTTCAAAACTTTATCAAGGTATGTGCTTTCTGAAAGTCCTATCACGCGTTTTGATCTATCGTTATAGATCTTAATGCCTAGAATGTAAGCAGCTTCTCCTAGGTCCTTCATAGAGAAATTTTTATTCAAGTAATCCTTTATGCTCTCTAAAAACTCTACATTGTTTCCAATCAGTAATATGTCATCCACATATAATATTAGAAACGCCACAGAGCTCCCACTCACTTTCTTGTAAATACAAGATTCTCCAACCACTTGTATAAACCCAAATGCTTTGATCACCTCATCAAAGCGTTTGTTCCAACTCCGAGATGCTTGCACCAGTCCATAAATGGATCGCTGGAGCTTGCACACCTTGTTAGCATTCTTAGGATCGACAAAACCTTCGGGTTGTATCATATACAACTCTTCCTTAAGGAAACCGTTAAGGAACACCGTTTTGACATCCATCTGCCAGATTTCATAATCGAAAAATGCACCTATTGCGAACATGATTCTGACGGACTTAAGCATCTCTACGGGTGAGAAAGTCTCATCGTAGTCAACTCCTTGAACTTGTGAAAAACCCTTTGCCACAAGTCGAGCTTTATAAACGGTCACATTACCGTCAGCGTCCGTCTTCCTCTTAACGATCCATTTGTTCTGAATGGCCTTGCGGCCCTCAGGCAGTACCTCCAAAGTCCACACTTTGTTCTCATACATGGATCCTATCTCGGACTTCATGGCTTCCAGCCATTTGTTGGAATCTGGGCCCACCATTGCTTCTTCATAATTCGCAGATTCATTGTTATCTAACAACATGATTGATAAGACGGGATTACCGTACCACTCTGGAGCAGCACGTGGTCTCGTCGACCTGCGTGGTTCGACAGAAACTTGAACCGGAGTTTCATGATCATCATCATTAACTTCCTCCTCAACCGGCGTTGCAACGACAGAGGTTTCCCCTTGCCCTGCGCCACCATCTAGAGGGATGAGAGGTTCGACAACCTCATCAAGTTCTATCTTCCTCCCACTCAATTCTCTCGAGAGAAACTCCTTCTCGAGAAAAACTCCGTTTTTAGCAACAAACACTTTGCCCTCGGATTTGAGATAGAAGGTGTACCCAACTGTCTCTTTTGGGTAACCTATGAAGATGCACTTTTCCGCTTTGGGTTCCAGCTTTTCAGGCTAAAGCTTTTTGACATAAGCATCACATCCCCAAAGTTTAAGAAACGACAACTTTGGCCTTTTTCCATACCACAGTTCGTATGGTGTCGTCTCAACGGATTTTGATGGTGCCCTATTTAAAGTGAATGCAACTGTGTCTAATGCATAACCCCAAAACGATAACGGCAAATCGATAAGAGACATCATAGATCGCACCATCTCTAATAAAGTACGATTACGACGTTCGGACACACCATTACGCTGTGGTGTTCCAGGCGGTGTCAATTGTGAAACAATTCCACATTGTCTTAAGTGAGCACCAAACTCGAAACTCATATATTCACCCCCACGATCAGACGTAGGAACTTGATCTTCTTGTTACGATGATTTTCAACTTCACTTTGAAATTGTTTGAACTTTTCAAATGTTTCAGAATTGTGCTTCATTAAGTAGACATAACCATATCTACTCAAATCGTCAGTGAAGGTGAGAAAATAACGATATCCGCCGCGTGCCTCCACGCTCATCGGACCGCACACATCGGTATGTATGATTTCCAACAAGTCACTTGCACGCTCCATTGTTCCGGAGAACGGAGTTTTAGTCATCTTGCCCATGAGGCATGGTTCGCACGTGTCAAGTGAATCAAAGTCAAGTGACTCAAAAAGTCCATCGGCATGGAGTTTCTTCATGTGCTTTACACCAATATGACCTAAGCGGCAGTGCCACAAAAATATGGCGCTATCATTGTTAACTCTAACTCTTTTGGTCTCAATGTTATGTATGTGTGTATCACTATCAAGATTCAATATGAACAATCCTCTCACATTGGGTGCATGACCATGAAAGATGTTACTCATAGAAATAGAACAACCATTATTCTCTGACTTAAAAGTGTAACCGTCTCGCAATAAACAAGATCCAGATATAATGTTCATGCTCAACGCAGGCACTAAATAACAATGATTCAAGTTCATAACTAATCCTGATGGTAACTGAAGTGAAACTGTGCCGATGGCGATTGCATCAACCTTGGAACCATTTCCTACGCGCATCGTCACTTCATCTTTCGCCAACCTTCGTTTATTCCGCAGTTCCTGTTTCGAGTTGCAAATATGAGCAACAGAACCGGTATCGAATACCCAGGCACTACTACGAGAGCCGGTTAAGTACACATCAATAACATGTATATCAAATATACCCGATTTTTCTTTGCCCGCCTTCTTATCTGCCAGATACTTGGGGCAATTGCGCTTCCAGTGACCCATACCCTTGAAATAGTAACACTCCATTTCCGGCTTAGGTCCAGCTTTGGGTTTCTTCGTCGGATTGGCAACAGGCTTTCCGCTCTTCTTCGAATTGCCCTTCTTGCCTTTGCCGTTTCTCTTGAAACTAGTGGTCTTATTCAATTATTCACCATCAACACTTGATGCTCTTTACGGAGTTCAGACTCTGCGACTTTCAGCATCGCAAACAACTCGCCGGGAGACTTGTTCATCCCTTGCATGTTGTAGTTCAACACAAAGCCTTTATAGCTTGGCGACAGTGATTGAAGGATTCTGTTAGTGATAGCTTCTTGCGGGAGTTCAATCCCCAGCTCAGCTAGACGGTTTGAGTACCCAGACATTTTGAGCACATGTTCACTGACAGATGAGTTTTCCTCCATCTTGCAAGCATAGAATTTATCGGAGGTCTCATACCTCTCGATCCGGGCGTTCTTCTGAAAGATAAACTCCAACTCCTGGAACATCTCAAATGCTCCATGACGCTCAAAACGACGTTGAAGTCCCGGTTCTAAGCCATACAAGACTGCACATTGAACTATTGAGTAGTCCTCCTTACGTGCTAACCAAGCGTTCTTAACATCCTGATCAGCCGTAGCGGGTGGTTCATCTCCTAACGCAGCATGAAGGACATAATCCTTCTTCCTAGCTTGTAAGATTAGCTTAAGATTATGAGCCCAGTCTACAAAGTTGCTTCCATCATCTTTCAACTTAGCTTTCTCTAGGAACGTATTAAAATTCAGGATGACTGTCGCGTGAGCCATGATCTACAACACAAATATATTCAAAGTGGACTTGGACTATGTTCAAGATAATTAGAGTTTAACTTAATCAAATTATTCGCTAAACTCCCACTCAAAAAGTACATCTCTCCAGTCATTTGAGTGGTTCATGATCCACTTACACTAGCTCAAGTCCGATCATCACGTGAGTTGAGTATAGTTTCAGTGGTAAGCATCCCTATGCTAATCATATCATCTATATGATTCATGATCGACCTTTCGGTCTCATGTGTTCCGAGGCCATGTCTGCACATGCTAGGCTCGTCAAGCTTAACCCGAGTGTTCCGCGTGCGCAACTGTTTTGCACCCGTTGTATGTGAACGTTGAGTCTATCACACCCGATCATCACGTGGTGTCTCGAAACGACGAACTGTAGCAACGGTGCACAGTCGGGGAGAACACAATTTCGTCTTGAAATTTTAGTGAGAGATCACCTCATAATGCTACCGTCGTTCTAAGCAAAATAAGGTGCATAAAAGGATTAACATCACATGCAATTCATAAGTGACATGATATGGCCATCATCACGTGCTTCTTGATCTCCATCACCAAAGCACCGGCACGATCTTCTTGTCACCGGCGCCACACCATGATCTCCATCAACGTGTTGTCATCGGGGTTGTCGTGCTACTCATGCTATTACTACTAAAGCTACATCCTAGCAAAATAGTAAACGCATCTGCAAGCACATACGTTAGTATAAAGACAACCCTATGGCCCCTGCCGGTTGCCGTACCATCGACGTGCAAGTCGATATTTCTATTACAACATGATCATCTCATACATCCAATATATCACATCACATCATTGGCCATATCACATCACAAGCATACCCTGCAAAAACAAGTTAGACGTCCTCTAATTTTGTTGTTGCATGTTTTACGTGGTGACCATGGGTATCTAGTAGGATCGCATCTTACTTACGCAAACACCACAACGGAAATATATGAGTTGCTATTTAACCTCATCCAAGGACCTCCTCGGTCAAATCCGATTCAACTAAAGTTGGAGAAACCGACACTTGCCAGTCATCTTTGAGCAACGGAGTTACTCGTAATGATGAAACCAGTCTCTCGTAAGCGTACGAGTAATGTCGGTCCAAGCCGCTTCAATCCAACAATACCGCGGAATCAAGAAAAGACTAAGGAGGGCAGCAAAACGCACATCACCGCCCACAAAAACTTTTGTGTTCTACTCGAGAAGACATCTACGCATGAACCTAGCTCATGATGCCACTGTTGGGTAACGTCGCACAGGAAACAAAAAATTTCCTACGCGCACGAAGACCTATCATGGTGATGTCCATCTACGAGAGGGGATGAGTGATCTACGTACCCTTGTAGATCGTACAGCAGAAGCGTTAGTGAACGCGGTTGATGTAGTGGAACGTCCTCACGTCCCTCGATCCGCCCCGCGAACAATCCCGCGATCAGTCCCACGATCTAGTGCCGAACGGACGGCACCTCCGCGTTCAGCACACGTACAGCTCGACGATGATCTCGGCCTTCTTGATCCAGCAAGAGAGACGGAGAGGTAGAAGAGTTCTCCGGTAGCGTGACGGCGCTCCGGAGGTTGGTGATGACCTTGTCTCAGCAGGGCTCCGCCCGAGCTCCGCAGAAACGCGATCTAGAGGAAAAACCGTGGAGGTATGTGGTCGGGCTGCCATGGAAAAGTCGTCTCAAATCAGCCCTAAAACCTCCGTATATATAAGTGGGAGGGAGGGGGCCTTGCCTTGGGGCTCAAGGAGCCCCAAGGGGGTCGGCCGAGTCCAAGGGGGGAGGACGCCCCCCCCCAAACCGAGTTGGACTTGGTTTGGTGGGAGGGAGTCCCCCTTCCTTCCCACCTCCTCCTTTTTTTTCTTTTCTCTTGATTTTCTTTTCTTGGCGCATAGAGCCCTTTTGGGCTGTCCCACCAGCCCACTAAGGGCTGGTGTGCCACCCTCAAGGCCTATGGGCTTCCCCGGGGTGGGTTGCCCCCCCCCCCCCCGGTGAACTCCCGGAACCCATTCGTCATTCCCGGTACATTCCCGGTAACTCCGAAAACCTTCCGTAATCAAATGAGGTCATCCTATATATCAATCTTCGTTTCCGGACTATTCCAGAAACCCTCGCGACGTCCGTGATCTCATCCGGGACTCCGAACAACATTCGGTAACCAACCATATAACTCAAATACGCATAAAACAACGTCGAACCTTAAGTGTGCAGACCCTGCGGGTTCGAGAACTATGTAGACATGACCCAAGAGACTCCTCGGTTAATATCCAATAGCGGGACCTGGATGCCCATATTGGATCCTACATATTCTACGAAGAACTTATCGTTTGAACCTCAGTGCCAAGGATTCATATAATCCCGTATGTCATTCCCTTTGTCCTTCGGTATGTTACTTGCCCGAGATTCGATCGTCAGTATCCGTATACCTATGTCAATCTCGTTTACCGGCAAGTCTCTTTACTTTGTTCCGTAATACAAGATCCCGCAACTTACACTAAGTTACATTGCTTGCAAGGCTTGTGTGTGATGTTGTATTACCGAGTGGGCCCCGAGATACCTCTTCGTTCACACGGAGTGACAAATCCCAGTCTTGATCCATACTAACTCAACTAACACCTTCGGAGATACCTGTAGAGCATCTTTATAGTCACCCAGTTACGTTGCGACGTTTGATACACACAAAGCATTCCTCTGGTGTCAGTGAGTTATATGATCTCATGGTCATAGGAATAAATACTTGACACGCAGAAAACAATAGCAACAAAATGACACGATCAACATGCTACGTCTATTAGTTTGGGTCTAGTCCATCACGTGATTCTCCTAATGACGTGATCCACTTATCAAGCAACAACACCTTGTTCATAATCAGAAGACACTGACTATCTTTGATCAACTGGCTAGCCAACTAGAGATTTGCTAGGGACGGTGTTTTGTCTATGTATCCACACATGTAAATGAGTCTTCATTCAATATAATTATAGCATGGATAATAAACGATTATCTTGACACAGGAATTATAACAATAACTATATTTATCATTGCATCTAGGGCATAATTCCAACAAATACAAGATTCTCCAACCACTTGTATAAACCTAAATGCTTTGATCACCTCATCAAAGCGTTTGTTCCAACTCCGAGATGCTTGCACCAGTCCATAAATGGATCGCTGGAGCTTGCACACCTTGTTAGCATTCTTAGGATCGACAAAACCTTCGGGTTGCATCATATACAATTCTTCCTTAAGGAAACCGTTAAGGAACGCCGTTTTGACATCCATCTGCCAGATTTCATAATCGAAAAATGCAGCTATTGCTAACATGATTCTGACGGACTTCAGCATCGCTACGGGTGAGAAAGTCTCATCGTAGTCAACTCCTTGAACTTGTGAAAAACCCTTTGCCACAAGTCGAGCTTTATAAACGGTCACATTGCCGTCAGCGTCCGTCTTCCTCTTAAAAATCCATTTGTTCTGAATAGCCTTGCGGCCCTCAGGTAGTACCTCCAAAGTCCACACTTTGTTCTCATACATGGATCCTATCTCGGACTTCATGGCTTCTAGCCATTTGTTGGAATCTGGGCCCACCATTGCTTCTTCATAATTTGCAGGCTCATTGTTGTCCAACAACATGATCGATAAGACGGGATTACCGTACCACTCTGGAGCAGCACGTGTTCTCGTCGACCTGCGTGGTTCGACAAAAACTTGAACCTGCCACCAACAACGACACAAGCAGTAAGTCAGTCTTGGGTGCTAAGTTGGCCGGCTAGAACTTTGATCCTGCCACCATCGACCCCTAGTTCTTCATATGCACAGTGTCGAAGCCCTGCCTCGACAACGGCTATGGCTTACTTGATAAGATGGAGGTTGTTGGCTCCTTCATCGGCACCACTGCTCGTGGACCGTCTCGCCGTGCCACCTCCTGTTGTATCACCACCTTGTCTGTTGGCTCACCATCGCCATAGCCGTCAGATGTTAGAGTTGTGTCAAATATTGATGTACGAGTTGGGTTACATATGGACTTGGTGTTGTAGTTTGGATAGAATACATGTAGTGTCGTAGTCGGACATGTTGTACACTTGGCCCCTTATATATGAGGAGGCACCCCACGTTGTAACCCATGAGGACTAGATAGCGACAGGCTCGCAAGGGGGAGCCGGCGGCTTGGGTCGGCGCCCGGGTGGCCGGTGTTGCGGTATCTCGGGGAGGAGCGCCCGTAGTCATTGCCCCGGAGAGTAGGCGAGTTCACCGAACCTCGTTAACAAATCTCGGTGTCGTCATCGTGCTGTGATCGCTTGTTCCTCGATGGATCGACCGCGTACTTCGGATTTATTCTAGCAAGTGGTATCATGAGCTAGGTTGTTCGGAGGCTACGGATGTTGATCTAAAGGAGGTGGATATCGTTGAAGTCTGCAGGAACGGTTGCAGCCGGAGCGGAAGAAGATCGACGAGATGTCGTTGATGAGTTCTGTCAGGAGCGACTAAGAAGAGGTGTTCCAGCAGTTGTTACAAGCGGCGGAACAATCCGATACGAAGCAGTGCAGGCGGCGGCATCATACGCGGGAGCTAGAGCAGGCAGAGGCGGTGACGAAGCCAGGCGCACAGGGCCGACTGTGTACATGAGTCGCGCAGTTATCCAAGGCTACTGGGCTACAAGAGATTTGTTTGGAAACAAAAGGGGACCGAGTCCCTGGAGAAAGTTTGCTCACGTTCGTGTCCGGGTCGGACTGCTGGCCGTGCAAGCGCACGTTAAAAGCAGCCGCAGGGACGCACAACAGTAGATCGAATCAGGGAAGAAAAAAGTCCATCGTTGCATGCATTCATCGGAAAGGCAAGGGCAAGGCAAAGCAAATTGATCAGCATCGGTAGTTGTGCTCAAGAGATACTACTCGTGAATACAGGGAGGATTTTTTTTTAGGAATTTGCTACTAGTAAATCTTGCGTACTTGAACACGTGTAGGAAGATCGGATTATTTTTTCACACAGTCAGCCGTACAGAGAATCATGGCGTCAGTGGGTACCAGGTTTAAGGTGGAGAAGTTCGACGGGACTGGAAGCTTTGGGTTATGACACACAAGGGTGAAAGATTTGTTGGCACAACAGGGATATCTGAAGGCATTGTTGCAGGAAGCCAAGCCAGCCAAGATGGAGGCTGAGGACTAGGAGGAGTTACAGTTGAGGACAGCCGGAACTATACGGTTGTGTCTGTCGGACCAGGTTATTTATCATGTGATGGATGAGAATTCGTCGAAAAAGATCTGGGAGAGGCTGGAGAGTCAATTTATCTCCAAGACTGCGACGACCAAGGTGTATCTGAAACAAAAGTTGTATGGGATGAAGATGCAGGAGGGGTCGGATCTTGTGAAGTATATGAACGCCTTTAATCAAGTCGTGACGGATCTAGCACGCTTGGGTGTAACGATTGATGGCGAGGATAGGGCAATTCTGCTTCTTTATTCGTTGCCATCATCCTATGACCATTTGATCACTACCCTGACGCACGGTAAGGAGACCGTTAAGAATGAGGATATTACTGCAGCCTTGCTATCTTATCATATGAGAAAGAAGAATGCCGTGGAAGTCACTCATGGTGAAGGTTTGCTAGTCAAGGATGAAGAGTGGCGGAAGGGATATGAGGCAGGGAAGAACAATAAAAAGAAAATACAGTGTCACAAGTGTAAGCAGAGGGGACATACTAAAAAGGACTGTCCAGAGCTCAAAGGTGGGTCAAGTGCTAATATGGCAATTCATGGTGATGATTCAGACAACAATAGTGATGCCCTCGTAATATCAGACAGGCGGTCAACCAAAAGTGAAGCGTGGATGTTGGATTTATCATGCTCTTTTCATGCGACAACCAACAAGGAGTGATTCTCTTCGTACCAGACTGGTGATTTTGGTTTAGCCTATATGGGCGATGACACTGGTTATCGTATGGCTGGAGTAGGTGACATCAAAATCAAGATGTTTGACGGAGTTGAGTGGATGCTTCGGGGAGTCAGGCATGTGCCGGGGCTAAGGAGGAATCTAATTTCGCTTGGAGTTCTTCATGATGATGGTATCGTATTCCGTTGTGATCGGGATAAGAAGACCATAAAAATCATGGAAGATAAGGTGACCGTGATGATTGAAGCGAGGACGGCTTCACATCTTTACAAGTTGCAAGGAAGCACTATTGCAGGTGGAGTCATGAAGACTGGAGTTGCAGGAGTAGCAGCAGGTTCCCACGGAGGCGGTGGGTCTGGAGCAGACTCGTCGGGTAGCTCTGGGTAAGCTACGAAGAAGACAACACAAGTCCGGAATACATGGAAGTTTGATGCATGGACAAATTCAAAGTGATGAAAATATTCGTCAAGGTGGAGTTTGTTAGAGTTGTGTCAAATATTGATGTACGAGTTGGATTACATATGGACTTGGTGTTGTAGTTTGGGTAGGATACATGTAGTGTCATATTCGGACACGTTGTACACTTGGCCTCTTATATATGAGGAGGCACCCCACGTTGTAACCCATGACGACTAGATAGCGACAGGCTCGCAAGGGGGAGCCGACGGCTTCTGCCGGCGCCCGGTTGGCTAGTGTTGCAGTATCTCGGAAAGGAACACCCGTAATCATTGCTTCGGAAAATAGGCGAGTTCGCCGAACCTCGTTAACAAATTTTGATGTCGTCATCGTGTTATTGTCTTGTTCCTAGGTGGATCGACCCCATACCTAGAATTTATTTTAACATCAGAGACGACAGCGATGCAGATAAGATTCTCGCTCTCAAGGCAGCCCATGACACATTCAATTGCCTGTCGTGGCACCTCTCCACAGTGCCTAAGCTCTGCACCTGTGCAACATTGTCGGACATGTCACCATGCTCGTTCTCGGGGGCCTCAACCTCGCTCAAGGCACCTGCATATCCTCAAGTCGAATGTGCTCGTCGGCATGTCCCCGCTGGCCTTCCCATTGCACTCCGCAACGTCAAGCTGAATAATCAAGTCGAATGATTCACTCCTAGATTACTCTGAAACCTGCCTGCCATACTTATGGCCAGGCTAACGTCAAGCTGCTCTACCTCATCGGCAACCGCCTCTCGGGTGAGATGTTGGGGGAGCTCGCGTGTGTGCCCCGCTCACCGCTGTGCTCCTCGACGAGGACATGATGACGGGACCCATTCCACCGCCGCCGCAACCCACGCTCTGACTGCTCGTCGTGCCATCCTCCACCGCCGCTAGGAACGACTCCTTGGCTGCGCTAGCTCTGGTGTTGAATAGGTTATAAGCGAAGCCGATGCACCAAGCCGATTTTGTCCTAGTCAACACGAGCGGCATGTGCCTCATGTGCCAGTGCCATGTCATTGGCGAGTAACCGGCCTCGCAAATTATTATTTATGTTAGACAGTGGTCAAGCGGCTGTTAATGCGATAAGTAATGCCATGCTTGAAAAGCGGTACTGATTTGAAAACACAAACAATGTGATACCAATCCGTTACCCAAGCCCCAGTTGTGGTAGTTTTGTGTACTATACATAATTGTGGCGCTTTTGTGTAAGTCTATTATTTCTTGTTTGATAGTTGAGGCACCGGGCTGTCTCCACACAACTCCCCTCAACCCCCGCGCATTTCACTCCTCTGCCGCCGCCGGCCCTGTGGCGCGGCGGCGGCGAACTTCCTCTTGCGTCCCGGGATCTAAGGCGGCGGCGGCCAGACCTGGACCCCTTATGACGAGGATGGCGGGCAGCGGCGGCCAGACCTGGACCCCTTATGACCAGGATGGTGGGCAGCGGCGGCCAGACCTGGACCCCTTATGACGAGGATGGCGGGCAGCGGCGGCCGGGGCGTGTCGGGGGGACTCTGCTGTAGCCGGCGGGGTCGGTAGGAGAAGACGGCAGCGGCGGCCGGGATACGTCCCGGGCTCGATCTACGACCTTCAGGTCCAGGAGGGCGGCTGCATCTCGTCCTCAATCTGCTGCATCTCGGCGACGACTCGCGGAGGCACTCCGGGTCTGCATCGCATCACGAGGATTATGGCGGTGGTGGTCATCTCCTACGTCGGAGGTGGTCGTCCTGAGGCTGGGTGATCGGATCTTCAGATCTATCATCTAGTCCCGGCTGCGAGTCGGGGAGACATAGTTGCCGGTGAAAACGGAGCCGACGGTGGACGGCGGCGTTCTACGTCGTTACCTTGATGAAGGCTTCGTCCTGTAATTACTGTCGATCCACTCGTGTTGCTCCAGGGGAAACCATACGATCTGGTTTTCCAGATCGGACGATGGCGGCATTGCGGTGTCGTTCCTCTCTAGGGAGCATCGTTTGTGGAGCAGCGTTGGAAGACAGAGGCAGGAGGTGGAGCATCTTCGTCGTGCACGGAGCTTCGGTGGTGATGTCAGGTCATGCCTAGACGACAGGTGCTACGCATTGTCATGCCTGTTCGGCAGGTGCTACACACGAGAGAACTTACAGAGTCTTCGCGTCTGGATGGATGAGTGCAGGGAGGTCGATCCACTCGTGATGCTCGAGGGGAAACCCTAGGATCTAGTTTTCCAGATCGGACGATGGCGGCATTGTGGTGTCGTTCCTCTCTAGGGAGGATTGTTTGTGGAGCAGCGCTGGAAGACAGAGGCAGACGGTGGAGCGTCTTCGTCTTGCACGGAGCTTCGCTGGTGATGTCAGGTCATGCCTGGCCGACAGGTGCTACGCTTTGTCATGCATGTTCGGCAGGTGCTACGCACGACAGGTCTTATAGAGTCTTCGCGTCTGGATGGATGAGCGCAGGGAGGTGGCGCCGTTGGGCGCCATGGTGGCGTCGACGGATGGCCGGACTGGCATGGATGATGCGGATTTCTCTCCTGAAGATGGGTCAGCGATTCGATGATGATGACGACTTCTAAAACGTGTGCATGTGGTGTACGCTTTAGGTTTGCTGCACCGGTTGTTAGTTCCGATACGTTATGTGGATAGATCGGCGAAGACACCGTTTTTAGATATGCAGAGTGAGAGCACTTCACATTGTCACGTTTTGTAGGTGTGAGTGGGGACTTCGGGTGGCTTGATGTATGTTCTTGTCAGACCTTTGTTGAATAAGTAATAAAGATGGCTGTATTGAGCGATTGATGCAGAGGCCGAGGGTCTTAACCTCCTTTTCTTAAAAAAAATTGATAGTTGAGGCAAATCTTTGCCTCCCTTCCGAAAAAAAACCTTGTAAGTGCAAATGAAAATGAACTAGGCTGCAAATATAGTAGTGTAGTTTTCACTTTGAGTATGTTTAATTCTGGGGTTTGCTCTTCTGAATGCCGCTTGTCATGGCCCTTCGTAGGCTTGCAATCTTTTGATGCCGATGCAGTTCTAATCTTATTAGACTTATTGTTCGAATGAATAGTCATTCAATTATTACACATATCGTTATATCTATGACCTTTGTGTAACAACATAGGTTGTTTATGATAATAGCATGGTCTGCATTGTACCACTTTGATTTCAACAAATTGAGTTCTACGAAAAAATCTATTTTAGTCCCTATATTTTATTTAGAAAATCACATAAACTGCTTTTTTTGTACAAAAAGGGTAAATCTATCCACACTCCCTTCCTCCGGAAATACTTGTCATAGAAATGTACAAAATGGATGTATCTATAAGTAAAATAAGCCTAGATACATCTTACTTCTAGAACAAGTATTTCCGGACGGAGGGAGTACAATTGTTAGTTTTTTCTTTGGCCCTGTTTCTTTCAATGCCAAAAATCTTATTTTTAGAAAATGTGAGTTCTACATCAAGCCTCTGCATCAGTTATCTCTAGTATAAAGCCCAATGTAATGAGCAACATGTTAATTTATTGTAGGATCGCGATCGGAAATGAAAAAGGATTAGTACTGGTAGATATAGACCTGGAGGACAGGAAATATGGTGGTGTGCAGAGCACCAAAGGATTAGCACGGTTGGAAATAGGCCTGAAGGGCAAGAAGGATCGCAGTGCAGAGAACACCGCCGCTGTCATGGGTTCCAAGGAAGACACAGGTCAAATGATTGAAGAGGTGAGTTCCCTAATAACTAAATAGAGTGTATTACATTTATTTTTCTATAAAATGTCAGTTATATTGATTTGAGGAGAACAGTATGACCACATAAGTGGGGCAAATTGGCCAGACAGACTTAATCTTTTTTACAAACTATACTCCCCCAATTCTCCAAGTGTTTTTACAAACTACTCCCCACAATTCTCCAAAAGTTGTTGTTTTGTGCATGTATTGTCTGCTAAGTGTAATTTTGATATTTTAATCTCCTAGAAAATATATACTTATCGTGTTTGTCAGTTTGTGTATCTGATATATATATTTAAAAAGAGACTTGTAGTAAAATTTTGACTAGGCCAATGTAAAAAACAACTGCTTTTAGAACCTCCACAGCACTAGATGTTCATGGATGGATGCTTGAAGTGAAAGAGTATACCGACATCATTAATCAACTATGTTGGAAAAGACTATCAAGAGGCCTGTTCAACTGGCCATGATTTCTTTTTCTTTGTGTTTCTGTAAGCCAGTGCTTTGGCTTAATATATGGTTGTGTGCATCAATTGATGCACATGCCAGGTTTTTTCCTCCTCTACAAAAAAATATTTGATCTACTAGAATGCAATTATCTTTGCATGGTACTTCAGCACCTCTTAAGCAGAGGTGTCTAATGATGCTGTCGTGCTAAACAGGTAAGCATCCATGATATCTATCTATGAAAAAAAAAAACGAACCTGTGTAAAGCTAAGCACATCTCCATACACCTCTAGATACTCTTAGGGAACTAGAAGGAATACAATATTATTTAGATTAACTATATTTATAGCTGGCACGCAAGTATAGGATCGACATGTACTATGTAGCAAAAGCAACTTTTCTTTGGCGGTTAATTTTGATATAACAGAAGAATGTGTTATTTAGTAGATGTTTCTTAGTTTCATGTCTAGTAAGTCATGCTTGAATGCATCTACGGATATGTGGTAGTTAAAACTTAATAGGCACTATAGCAAAGTGAGCCTCTACTGACAGCTCGCAAACCCCCTCCACTGACAGCGCCCATTGCTAATTGCATGTCAGTGGTACTTCAAGAGCCCACTCACTGGTGGTAGTACAACAGAAGAAAAAAGATAAACATGGGCTCCGACGTTGTAGCTCCTGTTGTCGCCGGCCTCGATCATACCCTCTGTTAGATGAGGCTGTAGATGACCGCACCGACATTGTAGCTCCTGCTTGTCCCTTGCCGTGCTCATCTGGGATGGGCCACGCCGGTCCTGACCGGCACCTTGTCCGGTCGCACTCTGGTGTGGCTGTGCAAGAAGCTGTTTGTGGGTGCCCCATGATGCAGCTCTTGCCAAAGTAGAATCCAATTCAACAGTATGGATCACATGATCCAGGAGATAATGGGGACAGGGGGCTGGGAGAAAAAGAAAATGGTGCTGGAGAAAGGGAAAGAATAGACCAAGGAGAGGAAGGAAAGCGGGAAGATCAGAGCGTTTGAATGGTTATTGCTACCAGTTTTGTATGCCCTTGATTTAATGGTCGGAGTTACATTTTGTGCCTTGAAAGCTGGTATTAATAAATGTTGTGATAATGGTCCGAGTTCCATTTTTGTCATTGATGACGTAAACATGTTGGAACTAAATAATGATGTATTTCTATCAAAGTGATAATAGTAATGATGTATTTGTTACCTTGAGCCCAAGTTCTTCAATTGCATGTCTATCCTACTCCCACCAATCGAGCGCTTACTTCTTAATTTGTTTTAGATAAGCTCATTAGCTGTCCCCAGTGAGCTGATCAAGGTTGACCCCCTCCAGTTGCGCTTCCCTGTTGCGCAAATCATGTCAAGCACACTGAAGATATGCAACGTTACTGATTACCATGTGGCTTTCAGTATATATAGTACAGCGAAGTGCACCATATTACCGAGCGAAGGAGTTCTGTCACCACAGTCGAGGCTAGATCCTCTAGTAACCTTTTTTTCTTCAAAAAAACACAAAAGCTTGAAGCCTGAGGTGGTCACTGTGAAGAGCACCATCGTAGAGGAGAGTTTGACGACTGAGGATGTTGCACATGAAATGTTCAAACCAAAGACGGGCCGAAATGTGCATCACATCGAGCTGGCCATAGATTTTATAACCTCCAAGGTGAGTCCAACCTTTGTCCTTTTTCTTTTTCTTTTTGAGGGGACTTTGCCAGGTTTTCATTTGTATCAACCTATGCGCAACCAATTCTGAAATATTTCTGACAAATCTCTATGGGTGTTTGCGAATAGACCATATCCAAACTAAAGTCAGTGTCGACAATAGAACTGCATCCAATAGATCCATGGTGAGTGGATCAATTTCTCGTGCTGGTGCAGAAATTGAGTTCTCTGTTTGCACTATGATTGCATTAATTAAGAAAAATCCTTCTCTTGCGATACAGGATGGTCATTACCCAAGGAGGCAAGTCTTTCCAAATGAACTACCATGCAAAGGCAAGTGACTGAACTCACTCCAGAATTTCTTACGAGCAATACAATTTTTTCAGTATATAAGAACATAAACACATGTTGTACTCGGGAAATTTTGACGGATTTTTGTACTTTAATGGAAAGAAAATTTCCAAATAATCGTCTAACCATAGGTCCTCGGGCTACTTAGCCGCCTAACCTCGTTTTCTTTGATTAAGAAAGAAGTTTATACAATGCCAAAGAAAGGCATGACCCAATACAAGTGACACGACACAAACTAAAACAGCATAAGGATAACTAACCCAAAACTTGGCGATCCACGACCTAGAGACTGCCAAAGCAAACCCAGCCTAGTTTAGAACAGTAGTATGTTAGTTTAATCTTGAAGTAGTATTGCGTCAAGTTTGTAGCTGGTTCAAACTGCTATGGACTTGGCTAGATGCGTGTCAGGTTGCCGTGTGATTACTAGTCCGGTTTGGACTATATTAGTTAGTAAAACTAGGTAATTGTTTGCGTCTAGTAGTAGTCCGTGTAGGGATTGGTTTCATGGGTCGGTTGGGTCAGGCCGTGTATATATACACAAAATTGGTCGACGGAGATTGTAACACCATGAAGAGAAAAGGAGAAAACAAAGGGAGGAAAAATAAAGGCACGTCAAGGGCCTGTGGCCATCAATTTTTTGTGTGTGCGTGTTCGTAGTGATTTTGTGTGGTCGATCCGTGGGTGAGTTTCAATAATTGGTATCAGAAGATGCGCTTGGCCGAGGGTGGCGATGTAGTAGCACCTTGGGGCGGGCGATGTTATCGCTAGGTGGTGCAACGACGAGGAGGTTCAGGTGATCATCGTTCGGTGGAGTGGCAAGGAGGGAGATGACATTTTGTCGTCGGGAAGGCAGTGGAAGAAGATTGTTGACGGAAGCGGTGGTGCAGGGTGTGGTGCCGGTATGTTCCCAAGATCATCGTCTGTAGAAAATATATGAGTCAAGGAGTCGTGTGTGTTAACACGTTCGGTCGTGTCGTCCAAGGGAGTCAAGGAGTCATGCGGGTTTGCACGGTCGGTCGGTTGTCGTCGTCATGTCAGAGTCGACATGTCCAAGTGCTCATCTCTGTGAGGAGGCGTTGAAGATGAAGCGTCCAGGTCGTCTATATGTCTCGACGGAAGGATCAGGTTCAACTATGTGGGGGCGGTAAACCAATAAAGGTGAGTCTCTTCAATGAGGCCATGTCTCTACATGAGGTTGGAGTGCATGATGTAATGCACGGGGTGGTGTGATCCACAAGGAGCCGGCATATATCTTGCTAAGGTGGATGGTGTAGACAACCGGATGGTGTATTTCATAGGTTACTACCATGATTAGGTAGTCCAATGCATATTTGAGGTGATCAGTAAATTCACCAAGTTAAAATTGGAAAGAAGTTGTTGCGATCAATGAAGCCTATCAATTCGACTTGTCGTGGTGCGAGATGTATGAGTCGACAAGGGAGGAATCTTCAACGAGCCAAGACCGAAGAAGAGCGGAAGACAATGTTAAGATTAGGGAGAGATTGTTACTTTAATCTTGAAGTAGTATCGTGTCAAAGTTTATAGCTGGTTCAAACTGCTATGAACTTGGCTAGATGCGTGTCAGGTTTGGTACGTGGAGGCCAGGTTTCCGTGTGATTACTAGTCCACTTTGGACTATATTAGTTAGTAAACTAGGTAATTGTTTGCGTCTAGTAGTAGTCCGTGTAGGGATTGGTTACATGGGTCGGTTGAGTAAGGCCGTGTATATATAAACAGCATTGGTCGACGGAGGGTGTAACACCGTGAAAAGAAAAGGAGAAAAGAAAGGCACGACAATGGCCTTTGGCTATCAGTTTTTTGTGTGCGCGTATTTATCGTGATTTGATGTGATCGATCCATAGACGAGTCCCAACATAATATGTCACAAGGTAAGGAAGCAAAAATCATGCACCACAAGGGCCAACACGACATCAACTCGACTACCATAACGACAACAACGATAGCAACTGAAGCACAAGCATCGAAGGCAAGGATCCACCATCAGCCTGGAGATGCCACCACATGAGCGAGACAAGATGCAACATCGCCAAGCACCAAGAACACCAGTCCAATGCCGCCAGAGCAACCAGATGGAGGGGATGACCATGAGGGGACGAGCACCAACTCGAGGGTAGTAGGACGTTGCATGCAGGCATTAGGGACAAAACCCACTAGGGTCCGATGATGAGGGGAAGTAGACACAACACGAGATGAAGCCAATTGAGACCTATGCCTCTCATGACCTGATCACCTCAAACCAACAATGACCAATGAAAGTCTCCTGGTCGGATACGAACCGACATGGGGCATCTCGGCCAAATCCGGTAGAGCTACTGCCAAATCTGGCCATCTGACCCAGGATGACCAACTAGATGGGGCAGCGAGGATAGCGCGGGGGGGGGGGGGGGGGGCAATCGTTCGACGGTACAAACTAAAGCAACCGCGAGCCACGACCAAGCGGGTCAAATAAGAATGGTGGGGACGTGACCTACCACCACACGAGCAACAACAAGGGGGAAGGCACCAAAGATGAGGGATTTGGAGTGTAGCACCCGTGACAGGTTCCATCTAGAGATGAGATGAGAACAACGAGCCATAGTGACCTCATGAACCGCCTTCAGCCACATGGGCTTCAGCCGGTGGTGTTGAGAGGGGATGGAGGCATGGGTGGCTAGGGTTGGGAATTGATAAGAAAAATGATTGGGGGACTGGGTACAGTATCACAAACCAACATTCCCCTCCACCTCTGGCGACCATCCACGTCACCTTGTTCTCATCGCAGTAGAACCAAGCTCGTCATTTCCTAAGTGATGCGTCTAAGTATACACTCACTACCTCATGGTACCAGATATAGCTCAATGTGGGGAGGCAATTTCCTGCTCGGCCAAGTAATTGGAGGTGTTATGGGCTGGAGGGACTGGACACACCAAATGGACCATGAGCATGCATGGCCTTTTTTGGGTGACTGGCCCTTTTTGCATAAGTTGAGGGCCAATTACTTTGGTGACTTTTTTGGGCTTCGAGAATATGATGTCTCCTATCTAGATTTTTGATTGGGCTTCTAGAATAAGCTGGTTAAGGAGCAGCTTATTTAATCCTGGGGATCCCTTGAAGGTCATAGTGGGTAATTTGGGGCTTCTCCTAGGAACCAGGCATGGCATTGATGATACATTTAGCCCGGTAATCATACTGGTTACCATTGGGACGGATCTCTCCCTCGTACTGTTTTCAGATGGCTTGTTCATTATATGAACATAAATAATGCCTTCACACATCTTGCTGATGAGACCAGAACGTTGGGGACTGCCGGACTGTTAACTCTAGGTCTTGATGAGCGGCGCAGTCATGTGCGTGGTGACCTCAGAGTGCAAGGAAACCACTTGGCATGGCGATTTCGTGGTAATCTTGTGCATATATATATCTATATCTCTATTCTATAGTGTACGAGTTTTGAATTGTTGCTACAACATTAATCCTAGCCGTTGGTCTCATAAATCGAACGGTTGAGACTCAAAGGATTCGCAGTGCACAGTAGCCTGTAGCTGCATCTATTGTTTCTGGAACCATCACCTGTTCGCATCACACCTCGGATCTTCTCCCCACGTTGCATGCGCCAGGGCGTCAGGCAGAGAGCTTGTGTACAAGATAAGCATACGGTAGGAGAAAGAAAGTAAATAATTTGTGGGGTCCATCACATACATCTATATTTTCTTCCTATGAAAATATCTGGGTGTCAACGTAGGTGAATTATATCATACCACTTACCAATTTTCTTTTATTTTCTTTTCATTTATGCATGCATACATGGAATATTCTCTTTGCTCTGAAATTGACTGCAAAGTACCATACGTCTTCTTTTTTTCTTTTACAAGAATCATCATCGGAACAATATTGCTAAGACGTGCATTGCACGTGTATACATACTAGTCAACCATATGTGTAGATTTTTGCTGGTGTACACAAATCAATAAATTATTAAACTGATATTACCATTACTCATATGCTACTGCTAATATGTTGATTTCGACTAGCACTTCGTCGAACTTGGCTACTCCAGCTATTTAACATTCCTAACCATCTCAGTTTTGCTCGGTTACCGTGCTTAATATTCTCGTATGTGAGAAGTAATTGACTTCTGTGCACATATCTACCCGCAGGAAGTGGAATTGGTTGAGTTGAAGGGGGGAAAAGGCATGCTTCTGACTTTCACCACATTGACCTAATGTTTTTATTTTTGCCATCTCACATTTCAGCAATATAACATTTGATATCTATCTCATTGCAGTTAGTTTGGTTAAATTTATAGCCCGTGAGCAATGGATTTGTATAATTGTGATTCACAAAGTAGAATCCACGTTCTACATGAACACTCAACATCTATCAAGTCTTTGGCTATCCATGGAACTAAGCCCTATGTGCTATCAGCATCCTGTGATGGTAAAATTTTGCTATGGGACTATGGAAAAGACTGGCAATTGATAAAAACATTTGATGCCAATAGTTGTCTTGATAAATGCGATACTGTGCAGCAAGTTGCGTTTAACCCGAAGGACACTGATATGTTTGCCAGTGCCCAGGGCAATACAGTAAAGGTTTGTTTAGATTTCCTATGCATGCATGCAGTAAACATCATTTTGGATGTTCCAAGTTTTCCTGATACATGTATTTGCTTGAAATTGCAGTTTTGGAATCTGCATTCGGGTGAATGTAAGCACATATTGTCTGGCCATTCAGATTCAGTGATGTGTTTGGATTACTTCAGTCTGGGTCAGAAGCTATACTTGATCACCGGTTCACAAGACAAAACTGCTAAGGTATAGCATTTTCACTAAAGAATAGACTAGCCCTTTATCATACTGACAGAATATTTATTCAATCATGAGTTTTGCTCCTTGTGTCAGATCTGGGACTGTGAGACACAGAGGTGTGTTCATTCACTGAAAGGGCACATGGATGTTGTTAACATTGCGTTTTGCCATCGGGATCTTCCAATACTCATTACAGGTTCATGGGACGGGTCAGTTCGTTTATGGGACTCCACCACCTTCCGGTAATTATTAATTATTAACACTCGCGATGCTTCAATATGAATCAATGAAAATTGTCCTTTATCGAAAAATTATCAACACCCCTGTAGTCACTGTATTTTGTTTGAATTTGGAGTGTTGATTACTTGAAATTTAAATTATCAATATGGTTAATTTGTAACCCAATTTCTAGTATTGATATTACGATACTTTTTGTTCTGTTGGAGGCACTAATATCCAAATTCAGCTTTAGCAATTTGGAAGACAAAATTTTGACAAGCTCCGATCTTTGTTTAGATGACCAAGTTTTGTATATACCTATACTTCATTAATCCCATTCAGCTTTAATCCTTGTGAAATCACGAAAAAACTTGACACCAGATTGGGCTTCAAAATTACTAGTCCACTACCATCGAGAATATATCCTATTGACACTAGATTGACAAATATATAAAGGATTTAACGGATTAAAAATGTGTATTTAACAAAACAAATACCACTTTCCAACCAACCCTAGCAAGAAACTACCACTACAAAAATAGAAAAAAACCTACTGATTTTTTTTCTATTATGGCCGAAAACTGCAATGTGTGATAATTGTCCTATTAAACCCGATTATGATAGGCTATGCCCGTCCGGACTGAAAAAGTCAACACCGTTACTTTAACTGTTAACATGTGGGGCCCACATGTCAGTTATATCTCCTTCCTATGAAATTATGCATGGACATTTCCGGTGACTTCCAATCGCCTCCAATCGAGCTAGGCGCCTCGCCGTTGAAGACTTGATTGATTAATTAACAAGCAGGCCATGTTGCCATTCTTGTTGGCGGACACGACGTCGAAGTCAGAGAGGCTCTCGAGCTGGTACGAGGCCGCCATCGCTGCACCATTGACCTCTCAGCCGGCTGGTCGCCCTCCATTAAAAAACTGGCTACGGTATAGGCCAGTGGCATCGAGGCCAGCCATCACGGCGGGCTTGCTCGCCCGGCATGGAAGCTCACGCGGAGGACAACTTCGAGTGTGTCGCCTACCATGGCCAGCTTGGCCAGCGGTGCGGAGGTTAACTCACCCGACATGGAAACTCGTGCAGACACCAGCTTCGAGCACGGCGCGTGCCATGGCCAGCTCGGGCGGCAGCGTGGAGGATAGCAAGGCCGACGGCGAGCTCGCGCTGCAGCACAGTATGTTTTATGAAATGTCCCGGTGATAATATTTGGATGAAGAAGGGGATTGATGTCCACATGTAGGTCTCATATGTCATAATAGTCAACATAACGTTCAATCAAGCAGAGTTGATTACTGTGCCACGTCAACGTTTACGTGTGGACCAATCCTGTCATAATCCAGTTTAATTTTGACGAAATCTGTGACTTGTCTCACTTGGTAGTTTTTTTACCATAGATTAGAAAAAATAGTATTTTGCTTCTAATATTGTAGAGTGGCAGTTTCTTGCTAGGGTTGGTTAGAAATTGGTAGTCTTTTGTTAAATACTCGAATAAAAGGACATATAGAAAAATAAAGAATAAAACTAAATTGGTATGTGAATTGTTGAGTCGGGCGAGAGACGTACCTCGCAGCTTTGTCTCCTATGGAAGCTTCAGGCATGGGTACACTCGATGCACCTCTCCTAGGTTAGCTATCTATATGGGCTTGGGCCCATATCGGTTCAACAACAACCCCCCCCCCCTCTCATGATGGGTGGTAGATATATTGTTATTTTCATCTTCTTACATGCCAAGTTACAATCTTTTGTTTGTAGTTCCTTTTTCAACCAATCTCCAGCTTGTTGTCCAAAGCTGATATGAGCGAGGCTGATAATCTCAGCATCAAGTTTGTCCTTAACGAAGAAGTGGTCAATTTGCATATCTTTAGTTCTACCATGTTGAACTGCGTTATTAGCATAGCTTATAGCCGACTGATTGTCACGCCACACCCTCAAGGGTCCCTTTCTCAAAAGTTTCAATTCGCGCAAAAGGTGTTTCACCCAAAGCATCTCACTCAACCCTTGAGATAAGTCTATATACTCAGCTTTTGTTGTTGATTTGCGTTATTAGCAAAGCTTATAGCCGACTGATTGTCACGCCACACCCTCAAGGGTCCCTTTCTCAAAAGTTTCAATTCGCACAAAAGGTGTTTCACCCAAAGCATCTCACTCAACCCTTGAGATAAGGCTATATACTCAGCTTTTGTTATTGATTTAGGCACAACCCTTGGATTCTTGTTTCCCCATGACACCAAATTTCCTCCAACAAACATACAATAGCTAGAAGTTTGGCCATCTATCATCTTGACAATTAGAACAATCAGAGTTACTGTAGCCATCCACCTTAAGATATCCACACTTTAACTAGAGTTCCCTTCAAGTATCTTAGGATTTTTTGCACAATATCAAGACGCCCACTCCTTGGTTCATGAATGTATCTGCTCACCATGCCCACGACATAAGTAATGTTAGGCCTAGTATGACACAAGTTCAATAACCTCCCAACTAGTTTCTGGTAATCTTCCTTATTCACCAGCTCTCTTGATTGTGTTGCCACTTGATAGTTTTGTTCAATCGGAATGGGGGCAACACGACATTCCATCATGTCCATGTCATCAAAAGATCCAAGCCAAATTTCATTTGAGACAAATATATTCCGTTATCTGACCCAACCACTTCAATGCCAACGAAGTATTTTAGGTTGCCTAAATCCTTCACCTCAAATTCCATGCCTAGACACCCCTTTAATATCTGCATTTCCTCCTTATAATCTCTAGTGATGATAATGCCATCCACGTACACAACAAGAATAGTGATCTTCTTATCAAAGTGTTTTTAGAACATTGTGTGATCATCGTTATATTGATCATACTACATACCGCAGATAGCTCGTCTAAACCTATCAAACCATGCCCTCGGTGATTGGTTCAAACCGCATATACAAGGATTTCTTCCTACATCTCATCATCCAGAAAGGCATTCTTGACATCTGTTTGATGCAACTTTCACCCGAAGTTTGCATCAGGGGAGACCAATATCCTTAAAGTGTTCATCTTTGTCACTAGAGCAAACGTCTCATCATGATCAATTCCATACGTTTAACTATCTAGCGACCAATCTGGCCATACACTGTTCCACCTTCCGCTTGGGATTTTGCTTCATAGTATAAATCCACTTACAACTCGCCACTTTTGTTTTTGCTCGCGATATGGTTAGCACACACGTCTTCTTTTTTCCTTGGTGCTTCCAATGCCTCTATTATTTCTTCACGCCACGTCAGATCTTTCTTTGCACCCTTCCAATACTTTGTGGTTGACATAGTTTGAAAGAAGACAACAAACACTATACAAAGGAGACAAAACATCGTAAGACACAAAATTCCAATGTCATGATCATAGAAAACCTCTGGTGGTAAAGCCTTATGTGGCACTTCATGTGTCCATTTCACAACGCAATAGGTAGTTCCACTTTGTGAGATGAGCTTCCATCACTTTGTTGCTACTCCCCCTACAGTGACTGCTCCCCCCGCACTTGTTGCTACTTCTACACATATGGTAGCCGCTGAGAATACACTACAGGAATCTTCTGCCACCAATCTCAAATAGGGAGTGGGAGATCACCAATTTGAATGGAACTCACTGTTGGCTGGACCAAAACCTGCACATCAACATTAGTTAGAGTAACAACTGGAATTGTACCCATAATTGGCTGCACTTGAACCAGCACATCATCATTAGTGTTTATGTTCACAGAATGATCTTGAGTGTGAGATATAGCCTTCTTTGACCATCTTGTACAAAATGGAAGTGGTCAAGCTCTTGAAACAATACACTTAGATCTATTGGCTCATCATATAATGACTCAGACTCCGTGAAGCTTTTATCAATACTTACAAGCCTGCGTTTCTCAAAGGTACATCAACATTTATACCCCTGCGACCAGAAGAATAGCCTAGAAAAATACACTTTGTTTCTTGTGGATTAATTTTCCTGAAAGAAGGTCACGGATCTCGAGCAAAACAAGTACTATCAAACAACTGGGAATAACAAACTTAGTCCGCGGAGATTTCATGCCTAGTATTCTTGTTGGTATTCGGTTGCTCAATGTATTTGGCTGTCATAAGTACTCATCACATAAATAGCTAAACACCTCATCTTTGTGACGCATCAAATAAATCCAAGTCATATGAGAATAGAAATTGATAAATGCAAAAAATCACTTCATTTCATTCATTGACACAATTGGGCAAGTCCATACATCTTAATGAAACAACACAAAAGAAGATATGCTTGTAAGCCCCTTACACACATATGAGGAAGTTGTGTGTTTGGCATATTCACAAGCATCACATGTCAACTTGCCCTTTCCTATCCCACACATAACATCTTGAGAGATTCTACTCATTTTAACAAAAGATACACGCCCGATCCTACAATGATGGAACGTCGCCTTTTTTTCCTTGTCCTCCATGGTCGTATCACACACTAATTCTGGTTGCACCTCCTCGTCCATGTACCAGAGACCCCTACGCCTGGTGCTAGTCCCAATAATCTGCATCGTTCATCCCTCCTGAATCATGCAATCAAATTTGTCAAATATCACACGATGGTCTATTTGATCAATTAGAGCACAGAAAGAGATCAAGTTGACAAGGAAAGCTGGCACATGTAAAACAAAGGATATGGAAATGGTCGGAGTGCACTTTACTGTGCCAACTCCTTTGACACGTTGTTTTGTGTCATGAGCAGTTTGTATACTCCATGTGTGAGAAAAATGATGCTTAGTGTAAGACTTGAACGTGCATGCATTACTTGCAACATGCTTAGATGCTTGATAGTCAAGAACCCACTCTGGACCACTCCCATTAGTAGCAAGAGATGCCTTGTCCAAATTACCTTCATCGATGGAGGCCTAGTGAGCAAAGTCTTCATAGTCAGCATCATCTGCATCTTTGCCTTTTGACATCCCATTGTCTCCTGCAACTGCCATGTGAGCCCTATGACCCCCTGAGTTTTCTAAGTACCACCTCTGCCCCTAGGAGCATAACCCCCATGAGGTCCCTGAGTATCCACCTCTCCCTCTAGCGCTCATGCCTCTGCCAGTCCATCCCTCTGCCTCTGTCATGAGTTGGACAGACTCAGTTCCAATGTCATACCTCCCTATAGATATGACAGTTGTTGGAATCTCTCCACTCCATCCTCTCCATGACTGCAAATGTTGAAGCCGACACAACCTTTACATAGGCGTGCTCCAAAGATAGTTGCACCTCCTCTTGAGACATTGTTGTAATAGTCGCATCAATAGTATGCACAAGACGTCCTATCATGAAAGCAACCTCTGAGCCCCTCCAACAGTTTGAACATACGCCTACATGCAATCCACTTGTGGCCTGACTCGATGGATGTCGTATCACAGAGTTTGAGAGGAACACGGTTATCATGCTCTACCCATAAAGTTTGCAGCTCTGCCACATATTTCATAACTGACATGTCGTCACCTTGATGCAGTCAACTAGTCTTCCCCTCAATCTAATAAATTAGCATAAAAATGCCCTTGCCTGAGTACAGGGTGAACAGAGTCGTCCATATCGCAACGTATGTGGATAGCCCCTCCATAGAGCGTCCAATGGAGGGCACCACCGAGTTCAACAACCAGCTCATGAGCACAAAGTCACAAAGTCTATGAACTTCCACTTCTTTCTCTCCGTAGTAGCCTTGTCTCATGCTTCCTCAATAGCACCCATCATGTGTCCATCAAGCTCCTTCTCCTCCACAACCAGCAATGCCCTCGAGGACCAGCTCAGTTAATTTGTGGGCCCGTCCACCTTTATGCCCATGGGCGATAGTTTGATATTGTGAGCCGCTTCTTGCCGAGGAGGCATGGCCCAAAGTGCAACTCCACGAGGATCTTGACGAGCTTCTTAAAAACCTCAGCAAGGCATTGTCGTTCACCCATCTTAGGCAGCAGCAACAACTCTTGCAGCAGCCGCACACAACTCCTCTCTTTCAGCAGCAACAACCATGAAAGTACACGGCCGAACGATAGAAAATGGTGAGGTAGCCGTCTTACAAACCGATCTTGAGATACCCGGCTCACGTAAAATGCACTCGACTACGCTACCGCTAACACACATCGGGCGAGCTAAACACCCCCATGCTACGACCTAGCATACCTAGGCTCCGCGACAAAGCCCTCAAGAGGGAAAACAACGCAGAAAGACGCCGCCGCCGAGTCCATCGGACAAAGGTTTTCACCCGGAGCCCTGACACGAGGAGAAGAACCGCAACGACGTCTTCAGAAAGAGAAGGGTACCCGCGGGTGTCGCCGCTGTTGGCGCCAAGGCACGGAGCTTTCGCTCGGCAACTCACCCGTGCCACTACGAGGCCGCCAAGAGGAGCATGACGATGTTAGATCCCCATATCCGGATCAGGACGCTACTTCTCCAGGAGAGAAAGCACGTCCGAGCTACCTGCTAGCCCACCTCCCGTTGCCCTCACAACCTGTGAAGGGAGCCACCATCATTGCAATGCTGCCCACTGGAGAACGAGTATGCAACCTGCCATCCGGGGCCACTGCCCCGGCATCCCTGTCGCGAGATACCGTCGGTCATGCACCTCACGTCACACATAACTCCAGGTGGAAGAACAATGCCAGTCTATCAGCTCCTAGCCCGGCATCGGTCCCCGAGTCTAGGTAGACGCCTCCACCCTAGGAGGCATCCACACCTGTGTCCCCTACCAATACCCGGTGTACTTGAGGGGACACGACTCCGAGATTGTCGACGATCGCCGGCGAGCCAGCCCCAAGCCCATGGCCAGGCGAGCTCACTCGATGCCATGCCCACGGTCACCGTCGCCGATCCGTGCACCAACACACCGGTATCAGGGCCACCACCAACGAGCATCATACCCGCGTAGGAAGCCCGAGCATCCCTACGAGCACATCCCAGGTCAATCCCAACCTCTCCTACCTGAAGCAAAATCTCTGATCCGCCCCGGGCCCAATCTGACCCGCCCGAGCACGAACCCTAGATCTAGTCCATCCCTGAAACGCATGTAGCCGGCACCATCGGCATTGCGGACTAGATCCACTAGAAGGAGGCTGACATCGTCGCCCCGCGCCGCGCCGCCACATCCCTGCCCGTAGCCGCTGCCACCGGAGGGGAAGCAGAGTTGTGTTACAGTATATGTGGATTGCACTAGCCCTTTCCAATAGTTCAAATTTTTGATTGCTTTGGCTAGTGCATGAAGCTTAACAAGGATAATAAATTCATTATAGTTTGTGGAATATTTCACTAGTTTGACATTTTTTGTAGTTCACAATCTTTAAGGTAAAGTCTAGAGCAGATGTATAAGTGCTAATAATGTGCATCACATTCTTCCAGACATGAGCTCAACCCTGACCTCGGTGAAGTGTATGCTATAGCAGGTTTGAAGAGATCAACAAGGTATATGATCAAAAGTATCATGTCTTCCATACTTATATTTGGTTATTAGAAAACTCTTTTTCAACAATTGCATAACCTTGCAATTGCAAACGAAAATGAACTAGACTGCAAATATAGTTGTGTGTAACTTTCATTATGTTTAATTCTGAGATTTTTCCTTGTTATGGCAGTTGTCATAGTCGTTTCAAGGCATGCAGTTCTTTGATGCTGACGCAGTTCTAACCTTATTTATTAGACTTGTTTGCATGAACAGTCATTCAATTGTTACACATAACATTATATCCATCCCTCTGAGTAACAACATAGGTCTCTCATGACGGTAGCATGATCTCAATTGTACCACTTTGTTTTCAACAAAAATAAGTCAAATCCAATAATTCCTACATACAGTAGGCTCATGCCCTGTGTTAGCACCTAAAACGTAAGATGGAAATGAATGCAAATACAGGAAAACTACGCCTACTGGGAGGATGCGAAACCAGTGACTGCAGGGTTCCACATTAATTTGCAATGGCTTGACATCAACAGTTAAGTTCAGATAAGAGAGGAATAACACGGCCTGACAAACCTCAGGGGACTCCTCATCAACGTCACAGTGGTGCACCCTCTGGGACCACCATCATTGGGGTTAGACCCCTGACTTCTTGCTCCTCGCGAGCCGCAGCTTTCCCTCTCGCCCCAACATTCGCCATGATCAAGCTAGGGTTAGGGTGGAGAGGAGAGGTAGAGCAAGCAAGAATAATAGGGGATACTGGAATGAGCGAGTGAAGTGAACTGGCTTCCAGCCAACTGGCCTAACCCTTATAGACCTCTCCTTAAATTCCGTATTCCCACAATAAAATAATGGGATGGTATGTCCATAACTAGATTGGCTACCTTCATGTAATTAAGAACAATTCCAGTGATGCACATCGGCTTATCCACTCATGAATACTGACATAGCTACTTCTATGTAAGAATAATGCAAAGTGTAATTCGTCATAATGCTTTACAATTTCATTCTACCACTAACCTGTCTCCCTCAAAATTTCTGAAAAATGGTTGATTGGGGCATTTTTGTGATGTTTAACCATCTTCATCGTTAATCCTCACCATTTTATTATTTACAAGTGTTAATTATGATCGTCATATTTTTTCCAGGCTTGTGCGTGTGCTGAAGTTTAAACTTGGAGAAGTGAATTCTATAGCATGTTTGAAGGGATCAACGAGGTATATAGTGAAAAGTGCCTTGCTATATTTTATATCTGGTTAATAGGAAAAATCACGCTTCCTGACCGTGCTCATCCTTGAAAAGCAAATTATAAGAAATCACAATGCAAATATACCAATTTCTGCAGTGTGGAGTTTGCTCATCCTAATTGCGCTTATTGTTGTGGAATTCAAGGCATGCATTTTTTAGTACAAAATAGTTCAGCCATCCTTTTTGTTCATAGGATAGGAATATGATAGGAATAGAAAAATCGTTGGAAGTGAGACGACATGTATCTCAATTCCTATATGGAAAGAGATATGTCATTTGATGTATAGGATAGGAATTTTTACATTGAGCCTAGGGTAATGTTTCTTTTTCTTTAAAATGTGAAGGACCGATTCCTACCTACATAGGAATAGGAGTTCATTCCTACAAACCAAAGGGCTCCAAAGGAAATTTTCAACAAAATTCTTATTCTTAAAATTCCTACAAAATTCATGTAAACGTAAGGAGGCGTCGGTGTTTGCAGACACAAAGTCCTGCTTTTCTTTGTTTTGGCTTTGTTGCCTCCAATGTATAATGCGTGATGCGTTAACTGGTGCAGGATCGTGATTGGGCATGAGAAAGGATTAGTGCTGGCAGACATAAGGCCCTGAGAAGGCGATTTGAGCAACCGAACAAAACCGAAAGGTTAATGCTAGCCATTGGAGTAAATCAAGATGGTTGGAGAAGGCTAAAGAACTGTGGTATTCTTGTGAATCTGATTGGGCTGATTCAATTCGAAACGGCAAACAGACCAAAGAACTGTGAACCATGCATGTAATATTCCCCCTTCTTTTCTAAATATGTTTGTTATTGGCATGTCTTTAAGCAAATTTGATTTGCTGGAGAAACTCCGCCATGGAAAACATTCAATAGAGCCTATGAGCCCCGGTCCTCTTATTTCAGCCGTCTGTTTCGATTTTATTGGTGTCGTCTTTACCCGGTAAAACATGTCACGGGTCTAGCTACTTGACCTTGATATTCTGCTCCCCCTCCCCCTCCCACTCCCAACCTTAGCCGCCCCACTCCCTCCCCCTCCCTTTCTCGCCGCCACGCGAGGCAGCCGCCGGGCAAGCCCGGGGCGCCAAGGATCGTGGCGGCGGGGCCTTGGCTGCCCTGCCTCTGCGTGGGGAACCCCGGATCTGGAGCGGCGGCTCCATGGATGAGGCACGGCAGGCTAGCAGCCATGCGGACGGTGGATCTGGCGTCCCGGCCGCGCGGGCTGCGGCATCCGGTGGTTGTTGGCGGCCGGCGGCGGCCTCTGCGGTGGCCGGTGCGCGCGATCTGGCGCATCCCCTCCTCCCTTGTTCGGCGTGCGGGCTAGCTTGGTCGGGCCGCGCTTCCTTGGTCGCCGGTTCTGTACAGGAGGCGCTGCTGGTGGCGGGGATCTAATTCGGGCGAAATCCTTGGCCGACCATAGTCGGCCGCATCGACGGCGATGCCTGAGGGCGTCGTTCCCCTCCTTGTAGGCATCGGTATGGACTGATCCCCTCACTTCCCCTTCCCCTAGGTCACCCGGGCGAAAGTCCTAACTTTGTTGGGTGGCGACGGCGCTCACGGCATCGTTCCCTTCTTGAAGGCGCCACTTTGGGAACCTTGGGGCTGGGTGGTGCTTGTGGGTTGTGGGCGACGGCGGTGGTGCGACCCTAGCCTAGCATGGATCTGCGTCCGCTGCTTGAAGATGGACTCGCGTAGGTGGAGGTCATCGTTTGGCGTCATGGTGGCGTCGATGGCGGAGGCACCTGCCAAGGCTGACACCTCAATCTGCTCTGAAGATGAATAGATGGAAGATGATGGGGGCGACACATCTGAGTGAGTCAGACCGGTTTGTGCCCCGGACCCGGTATGTGGCTCGGTCGGGGCCTCCGGCTTTAGATGTTAGGCTTATGTGAGAGGTCTGGGTATTTGGCCCAGCTTGCACCCGTTCATCATATGGATAGGAGTAGCGGCAGATGTTGCCAAGATGACGGATTCAGGCATATTGTTGTACTACTTTATAAGATCCTCGGGAATAATCAATAAAATGATCGCATGCATCTTCCAGATGGAGAGACAGGGGATCACCCTCTTTTTTCTAAAAAAAAAAAACTTATAGCACGCAAGTTTAAAATATTACGTACTGCACAAGTAATCATGAAAAGGAGTGGTGTAGTTTTGCTAGATTTTATAACTGATGTAAGATGCGGCCAATGCTCTGAAGACACCAAAGGAGCGAGGAGATAGAGGCCTGACAATGGATGGCTAAAATGTCCGTGACGATCAAGCCGTTTGACCTGTGATCTGCTTGCTGCAGGACTGAACACCTGTTCTGATCCGGAAGAAGTTGAGGCAGCTGCTGTATTGTCATCATAAATTATTATTTTTGCCATGAAGTCAATGGGAGTCATTTCTTGGCCAATTCTTATACGTAATCATATTTGATTCCAAAAAAGAGATTGGGAACATTTTAACCTTTTTAAGAATTACTAAATTATTTGACGCAGGTGCGCTGGCTCTTTTTTCATGGCCGAGAGCACCAAGTTCCCGTCCTTTCAGGCTGGCTCTTTTTTCATGGCCTTTGTTTCCTTCTGTTCATACAACAATCATTAACCATGCATGTTCTAGGAAAATTGCACAATCGCAGTTGTGTACCATCTTTTTCCATCCATAATCAAACATCCAACTTCTGCTATAAGAAATAAAAACAATCATACGATATTGTACCCAATAAATGGTGCAAAAAACATATACAAAAGAGCAAAAATAGTAATTTTAGTTGGATGGAAACCTTCTTCTAGGTTACACGGTTAGGTAGAGAAAATATGGAAAAGGAAACTCGTTCAAGGGAGCATCACCTTGTTGGTGAATGCACCGGGTGCTTAACTATGAAGGGAGATGAAAAAGGAAAAAAAACTACTGAATTCTAGAAAGAAAATACATCAATATCAGCAATCCGCAATAATCAACCCATTAAATTGTTCTTAAGTTGTGTTCTAGAATTAGACCTATCGTCCAATATATCACTCAATGTTTTGCTTGATATTCTGGTTTATTTCCGATATAAGGGAAAATATGGCGCGCTATGCAAAATAGGGCGGCCCCTTAAGTTTGGAAATTAGCATGCTATAACGAGCTATAGCATGCTATTAGTGAGACATTATGCATCACGGTATCAAATTATGAAATTAATGCTCGATTTTAATAGTTTGCATATGAAAAACATTGTCTTGTGTAAGAAAAATGATAAGATCTCCGAACAATAATTCCAGCTTACAAGTAACACAAATGCCACATTCCAGACATGAGCTCTCAAAGAAATAATATCAATCAAAACATACAAGTCAATCATCTAAAAAGTGGCACAAAAACACATCACATGTACTATCTTTACTTGTGCTTGAAATCATGGTTACTGCACAATATTATTTTGAGTTTTAAAGAAGGACGATGATGAAACATGTCATAGACCTTAAAATAATATCAATGCAAAGTCATACAAACCCAACAACTTCCAACCCATGAATATCATGGTATCCGGGGTGTGCGTGTGGGCGCGCGTGCGCGCATATATAGCAACCCATCATCACTCAAGCAGTACCATCTACTTCTACTAGTTGGAACACTCCTGCATCACATTCAAAACTGAAAAGGCTGAGGAAAAAAAGAGGAATTGGTCATGAATGATAGTAGATGAACATAAATAGAATATGAAAATTGTATTGGGGAATAAGAGACACCGAGAAGAGGATGAGCGTTTCTATGCGGGTCATGCATCAAGTTGCTTGAGGAAGGGTGAATCTTGACACTTTGTCAAGATAGCTCACCAGAATTTCCCGTATGGTGAAATGCAACCGATCAGTGAGGCATATTATGTTTTCAAGCATGTTGGTAACCTCACAAACAACGACCCATGGCAGGACTTCTCTGGGTGGCACAAGGGTGAGCCCCTCGGTTCTCGGCCTAGATCACTGTCGCACATTAGTCGTCAATCAGGGGTGAAGGCTCCTTGTTCAACGAGGTCTTGGACGAGACATAGATGAAGGGAGACAGAAAAAGGGACAACACGACAAGTTGTTGATCTATATGTGGATGCTCTTACCATTTTGGCATCCTGGACCGAACAATCCTTTAGCGGGCTGACGGATGAGTATCTTAGGGCTTCCAAGATTGATTAATGCTATGGTAACATAATGTTACATGGCTTGAAGTAAGAAGTTCTTCCTCTACAAAGTATACTACCTGACATGGCCAACTTGTAGTCCAGTCAGAGATGGTAGAGCAAATGTGTTTTCAAAATTACGTACGAATATAAGACTTCGTCGTCCAAAATTATGTATGAATAGAATGTGTTCTCAGATGCCCATGTTCCGCATGTGTTTGTGTATGGTGTGCCATATTGTTCTCACAAAATTATGTTGCTTCCAAATTCCAACGTGTCTGATATCTTTGAAAACGTCCATTTTTTGAAATGCCAATGGCATTTTTACAACTAATATTATCATTCAAAAATAAAAACTCAGAAAAAGTGAAACTTGTTATCCAAACAGAAAGTTGGCATACTTCACAAATAAAGTTGCCATCCTCGGGTAGCTAAAGTTGCCATCAGAAAATGTCAGAGCAAAATTGCTTTGTTCCACGCGTGTGATACTTATTAGGATCCTATAATATAAAGGTACATTTCATGCTGAATCGAATAACTAATTTTGTATTATGGATGTCGACAAATTTTTCCTTAAACTTGACTTTTGGAATACAAGTAGTATTATCTAAGTTTCACTGCGAAGTGTATTAAAATCATGGAGTGCCAATAAGAAATCAACTCAATTATAACATTAGTCTTTACACGGTGCCACCAATTTTTGTGTATTTTGAAATGATTTCTATCCCTAATTGCTGAAGTAGATGAATTGGTAGATCAGCTTAACAAGTGTGCATCTCTTGGTGCAGGTCGTGCAAAGGCAGTTCTCCGCAGTGCGCATAACAGGCTCCTGTTTTTCATGTTGGAGAAGCTGTGCGCATACAAGGCTCCTATTTTTCATGTTGGAGAAGTCGTGGAGGCGGGCTTGCTACTTTGCATGTGCTTTCTGATTGCTTACTTTTTCAATGCCGCACACCAAGTCCGAAACTTGCCGTGGCGGCGGAGCCATGCTATATCTTGTACTCCCTCCGTTTCTAAATATAAGTCTTTTAAACGATTTTACTAGATGTCTACATACGAAGCAAAATGATTGAATGTACACTCTAAAATGTGTCTATATACATTCGTATGTAGTCCACTAGTGAAATCTCTACAAAGACTTATATTTAGGAACGGAGGGAGTACATGTTCAATGACGCCCACACCAGGACACCTGCTGCCTTGCTTGCAGCGACTACCTCTGCACCGTCTCATCATTCTCATGCGGGATCGCCGTCGTGCTTCTGCGGTAGGGTGAGAAAATATGTATACCGAAACTACGTGTCAGTGAATAGATCTGGTGCTTATATAAAATGAGGAGAAAAAGAAAGGAAGAAAGAAAACACAGATATTGAATATTTTGGAAGAACATACATCAAGGTCCTACATATGAGCAATTCTCCACTATATCTATATCTACAGATCAGTATGAATATAAAAAGATGCAAAGGGGTATGTCCAACTAATCTTGACCATCAAACCATGTCGATTCAACGATTTGGATTGCTCTCAATATGTTTAACATGCAATTATTCTCATGCTAAATGTTAATATCAACGTTAATCACATAATTAACATGTAATTACTATTTTACCAATACCAATGCGCAGTTAATTAATATCCTCCCAAGTATCAATGGGCATTGCACGTACACATTTACTAGTTATTCTTAAAGTGTGTTTCAAACCAAACGCCCGATAGTCATTGTTTTCTTTTCTTGATATATCAGTTTATATGTGTGAATGACAAAGAATTATGCATCACAATTTCACCAAATTATGCAATTAATACTGATTTCAATTGTATTGTTAAACTAATTGTATTATATAAAAGTGAATATAAGATCTCCACACATTAATTGCAACTTGTGCGAACAGCAAAATGCCAAACTCCGGTCATGAGTTCTCAAAGAAAAATATCACTCCAAATTTGTTTAGTCAATTACCTCACATAGCAATTGCGCTGCCTATACTGCTATATTTACTTGGGCTTTACTTCATGACTGATGATGCATAATTTGAAAAAATAACGAATGTGATGAAACATATCATTTAGACCTTACATAATATAAATACACAATTGTACCGAGCCAACAACTTTCAACAATGAACGTCATGACGTTTGGTGTGTGTATGTGTGCATATATACCGCCCCTATCATGATTCAAGCAGTGGCATCTACTTCTACTAGTTAGAACATACTTCCATCACATTCGGATTTAAATGTGAAGGTGAAAGTAGCCTTTGAGAGATGGTAGATAAAATAATACAATGTAAAACTTGTATAAGGGAATAAGAGACATCAGGAAAAGGAGAGACATTCCTATATGAAGCATGCACCGAGTTGGTTTTAGAAGTGTGAGTCCGAGAATCTCTTAAGGTTGGTTTACAACAAAATTTACTATGATGACATGCAACTCATCGACGAGGTATATAATGTTTTCAAGTCTGTTGGTAAGCTCACCAACGTGAGGCTGCTAAAAGTCTACTTAGGGTGGAACAAGGATGACACCTTGAGTTTGTTAGTCGAGATCACCATCGATATAGGTGACATGAGACCCAGATTTAGCATCTTTTATTCTTAGTTTGACTTGGTACAAATTTCAGTTTGGAACAGAAAGTACCTGAGATATGTCGTTGGATTTGTATTATCATCGATATAGGAAGTACAAATGTATTTTCGACTATAGCCATGTAAGAAACTGAAGCTTTGCCGGTCAAAAGAAAAAGAAAACTGAAGATTTGAACGCCTCCTTGTGCTGGGAAACGGATCCGCACAGTACGCAAACTGAGCTCGATGGCGGATTCCCCATGATCCGCTTCCGCTTTTGTGTCTGTTCAATTTCCTTCTCCGCTGTCGGCGGCGGAATGGCGGCGGAGGAGGAGGAGCCGTGCTGCACCTCGCACGCCTTCGACTGCGCCGCACGCCGGGACCCCGCCCTAATTGCCGCCATCCATGCCAGCAACAGAGACCGCCCCTTCGCCTGCGGCGACCTCCTCTGTGTCGTCTCCTTGCTCTCCCTCCGCATTGCCGCCATGCTTCCTCGCCCCTCCACCGCCCACCACGGTGACAACGGGTCCCTAGGTGTGTGAGTGAGCCACGATGCCCTCGGCTGACATTTGTTGTCCGCTGACTCTGAATTCCGAATTTGGAAGCCTAGGCTGCTCGGATCGACACAGGGGAGGCACGAGCGCGACGCCTAGGGTCGTTGGGGTGTACGCCTCGCCGTCCGAGGGTCGTTGGGGTGTACGCCTCGACGTCACAGGGGAGGCACGGGCGCGACAAGTATTTGTTTTCTTTTTCAACCAAATTTAACTTCTCGACAAAAAATTATATGTGGGTTGGAATTTCCTGTTCACATACCTCCTAGATTAAAAAATATATGTCACGTTGGTCGTCATAATTGTCAAAACACTAAATAAAACAAATAGTTATAAAAGATAATATATACCACACCCGAATCATAGATAGGACGAGGACCGACGGAGGCGGATACCAAAACCATCGCACTATATAATAACAAAAAAAATGAAAGTAAGTAATTTATATAAGTATGTATCTAAATCATACAAGTAAGATTTTTTTTCTTTTAAAAAGAAGACAAGAACAAGAGGCTAACCACGGTGGTGCTCACGACGAGATCGGCGCGGGCGATCGACAAAAGGTGAGGACGGGCACGGGACGACACCCTACACATGTGCAGACTCTAAGAAGTTAATTTGAGCATTTGAAATGAGCTAAACTAGCAGTGACAGATGAAAGGATGAAGTAGCTAACCTTTTAAAACACTTGTGCAGTTGGTGCACGGCCAAACCTAGACAAATATTGAGGAAAATGGAGCTTGAAGGTCGAGCTTGGAGAGGAGAAAGCTTAAGTAGTGTGGCTCGGGCATTTCATCGAACACTTCATCTACATGAACTAGAGTGGCAAGAGCATGGCATGGTCACACTTCAACAACCAAAAAACAGAGCAGAGGGTGGGCAGGGGCGAGGGTTTATATAGGCAACACTTTAGTCCCGGTTTTTGTCTAAAATCGGGACTAATAGCCTACACTTTAGTCCCGGTTCGTGTCACAAACCGGGACTAATGCTCCGCGGCAAGCCACATGGCAGTCGTTGGATCTTTAGTCCTGGGTTTTGCCCTGAACCGGAACTAACGAGGTGAACCGAACCGGGATTAATGAGGCGAACTGAAACGGGACCAATGCCCCGACAAACCGAACCGGGATCAATGCCTGGCATTGGTCCCGGTTTTCGTTCGAACCAGGACAAATGGTCTTTCGGCCGAGGCCGAAAGACCCTTTTTCTACTAGTGGAGCGAGTGAATCGATCAGACAGAAGGATCATGTAAAACAGGCTAGTGCTAGCGTGGGCGTATTGGGCTACGCCAGCATAATCTGTACCAAACAAAAAAAAACTGAAATTGCCTATGTCATTATACAAAATTGCAACTCCACTACTATACGTGTAGCATTTGTTGGGGAACAAAAATTTTCCTACGCGCACGAAGACCTATCATGGTGATGTCCATCTACCAGAGGGGATGTTCGATCTACGTACCCTTGTAGACCGCACATCAGAAGCGTTAGTGAACGCGGTTGATGTAGTGGAACGTCCTCACGTCCCTCGATCCGCCCCGCGAACCGTCCCGCGATCAGTCCCACGATCTAGTGCCGAACGGACGGCACCTCCGCGTTCAGCACACGTACAGCTCGACGATGATCTCGGCCTTCTTGATCCAGCAAGAGAGACAGAGAGGTAGATGAGTTCTCCAGCAGCGTGACGGCGCTCCGGAGGTTGGTGGTGATCTTATCTCAGCAGGGCTCCGCCCGAGCTCCGCAGAAACGCGATCTAGAGGTAAAACTGTGGAGATATGTGGTCGGGCTGCCGTGGCAAAGTTGTCTAAAATCATCCCTAAAACCTCCATATATATAGGGGGAGGAGGGAGAGCCTTGCCTTGGGGTCCAAGGACTCCCAGGGGGTCGACCGAGTCAAAGGGGGCAACCCTCCCCTTCCAAACCGAGTCCAACTAGGTTTGGAAGGAGGAGTCCTTCCCCCTTTTCCCACCTCCTCTTTTTTTTCTTTTCTCTTTGATTTTCTTCCTATGACCTTATTGGGCTGTCCCACCAGCCCACTAAGGGCTGGTGCGCCACCCCCAAGGCCTATGGGCTTACCCGGGGTGGGTTGCCCCCCCCCCCCCCCGGTGAACACCCGGAACCCATTCGTCATTCCCGGTAACTCCGAAAACCTTCCGGTAATCAAATGAGGTCATCCTATATATCAATCTTCGTTTCTGGACCATTCCGGAAACCCTCGTGACGTCCGTGATCTCATCTGGGACTCCGAACAACATTCGGTAACCAACCATATAACTCAAATACGCATAAAACAACGTCGAACCTTAAGTGTGCAGACCCTGCGGGTTCGAGAACTATGTAGACATGACCCGAGAGACTCCTCGGTCAATTTCCAATAGCGGGACCTGGATGCCCATATTGGATCCTACATATTCTATGAAGATCTTATCGTTTGAACCTCAGTGCCAAGGATTCATATAATCCCGTATGTCATTCCCTTTGTCCTTCGGTATGTTACTTGCCTGAGATTCGATCGTCAGTATCCGCATACCTATTTCAATCTCGTTTACCGGCAAGTCTCTTTACTCGTTCCGTAATACAAGATCCCGTAACTTACACTAAGTCACATTGCTTGCAAGGCTTGTGTGTGATGTTGTATTACCGAGTGGGCCCCGAGATACCTCTCCGTCACACGGAGTGACAAATCCCAGTCTTGATCCATACTAACTCAACTAACACCTTCGGAGATACCTGTAGAGCATCTTTATAGTCACCCAGTTACGTTGCGATGTTTGACACACACAAAGCATTCCTCCGGTGTCAGTGAGTTATATGATCTCATGGTCATAGGAACAAATACTTTGACACGCACAAAACAGTAGCAAAAAAATGACACGATCAACATGCTACGTTTATTAGTTTGGGTCTAGTCCATCACGTGATTCTCCAAATGACGTGATCCAGTTATCAAGCAACGACACCTTGTTTATAATGAGAAGACACTGACTATCTTTGATCAACTGGCTAGCCAACTAGAGGCTTGCTAGGGACAGTGTTTTGTGTATGTATCTACACATGTATATAAGTCTTCATTTAATACAATTATAGCATGGATAATAAACGATTATCTTGATACAGGAATTATAATAATAACTTTATTTATTATTGCCTCTAGGGCATAATTCCAACAGTCTCCCACTTGCACTAGAGTCAATAATCTAACCCTCACATCATCATGCGAATTACATTGTAATAAATCTAACACCCATACAGTTCTGGTGTTGAACATGCTTTGCCCGTGGAAGAGGTTTAGTCAGCGGGCCTGCTACATTCAGATCCGTGTGCACTTTGCATATATTTACGTCATCTCCTTCGACGTAGTCGCGGATGAGGTTGAAGCGTCGTTTGATGTGTCTGGACTTCTTGTGAAACCGTGGTTCCTTTGCTAGGGCAATGGCACCCGTGTTGTCACAGAACAACGTTATTGGATTCAGTGCGCTTGGCACCACTCCAAGATCCGTCATGAACTGCTTCATCCAGACACCCTCCTTAGCCGCCTCCGAGGCAGCCATGTACTCCGCTTCACATGTAGAATCTGCTACGACGCTTTGCTTGGAACTGCACCAGCTTACCGCACCCCCATTAAGAATAAATACGTATCCGGTCTACGACTTAGAGTCGTCCGGATCTGTGTCAAAGCTTGCATCGACGTAACCTTTTACGGCAAGCTCTTCGTCACCTCCATCCACGAGAAACATCTCCTTAGTCCTTTTCAGGTACTTCAGGATATTCTTGACCGCCGTCCAGTGATCCACTCCTGGATTACTCTGGAACCTATCTGCCATACTTATGGCCAGTCTAACGTCCGGTCTAGTGCACACAATTGCATACATGATAGAATCTATGGCTGAAGCATAGGGGACGGTGCTCATATGCTCTCTATCCTCATCAGTTGCTGGGCAGTGAGTCTTACTCAATCTCGTACCTTGTAAAACTGGCAAGAACCCTTTCTTGGACTGTTCCATTTTGAACCTCTTCAAAACTTTATCAAGGTATGTGCTTTGTGAAAGTCCTATCAGGCGTTTTGATCTATCCCTGTAGATCTTAATGCCTAGAATGTAAGCAGCTTCTCCTAGGTCCTTCATAGAGAAACTTTTATTCAAGTAATCCTTTATGCTCTCCAAAAACTCTACGTTGTTTCCAATCAGCAATATGTCATCCACATATAATATTAGAAACGCCACAGAGCTCCCACTCACTTTCTTGTAAATACAAGATTCTCCAACCACTTGTATAAACCCAAATGCTTTGATCACCTCATCAAAGCGTTTGTTCCAACTCCGAGATGCTTCCACCAGTCCATAAATGGATCGCTGGAGCTTGCACACCTTGTTAGCATTCTTAGGATCGACAAAACCTTCGGGTTGCATCATATACAACTCTTCCTTAAGGAAACCATTAAGAAACACCGTTTTGACATCCATCTGCCAGATTTCATAATCGAAAAATGCAGCTATTGCTAACATGATTCTGACGGACTTCAGCATCGCTACGGGTGAGAAAGTCTCATCGTAGTCAACTCCTTGAACTTGTGAAAAGCCCTTTGCCACAAGTCGAGCTTTATAAACGGTCACATTGCCGTCAGCGTCCGTCTTCCTCTTAAAGATCCATTTGTTCTGAATAGCCTTGCGGCCCTCAGGTAGTACTTCCAAAGTCCACACTTTGTTCTCATACATGGATCCTATCTCGGACTTCATGGCTTCTAGCCATTTGTTGGAATCTGGGCCCACCATTGCTTCTTCATAATTTGCAGGTTCATTGTTGTCTAACAACATGATTGACAAGACGGGATTACCGTACCACTCTAGAGCAGCACGTGGTCTCGTCGACCTGCGTGGTTCGACAGAAACTTGAACCGGAGTTTCATGATCATCATCATTAACTTCCTCCTCAACCGGCGTTGCAACGACAGAGGTTTCCCCTTGCCCTGCGCCACCATCTAGAGGGATGAGAGGTTCGACAACCTCATCAAGTTCTATCTTCCTCCCACTCAATTCTCTCGAGAGAAACTCCTTCTCGAGAAAAACTCCGTTTTTAGCAACAAACACTTTGCCCTCGGATTTGAGATAGAAGGTGTACCCAACTGTCTCTTTTGGGTAACCTATGAAGATGCACTTTTCCGCTTTGGGTTCCAGCTTTTCAGGCTAAAGCTTTTTGACATAAGCATCACATCCCCAAAGTTTAAGAAACGACAACTTTGGCCTTTTTCCATACCACAGTTCGTATGGTGTCGTCTCAACGGATTTTGATGGTGCCCTATTTAAAGTGAATGCAACTGTGTCTAATGCATAACCCCAAAACGATAACGGCAAATCGATAAGAGACATCATAGATCGCACCATCTCTAATAAAGTACGATTACGACGTTCGGACACACCATTACGCTGTGGTGTTCCAGGCGGTGTCAATTGTGAAACAATTCCACATTGTCTTAAGTGAGCACCAAACTCGAAACTCATATATTCACCCCCACGATCAGACGTAGGAACTTGATCTTCTTGTTACGATGATTTTCAACTTCACTTTGAAATTGTTTGAACTTTTCAAATGTTTCAGAATTGTGCTTCATTAAGTAGACATAACCATATCTACTCAAATCGTCAGTGAAGGTGAGAAAATAACGATATCCGCCGCGTGCCTCCACGCTCATCGGACCGCACACATCGGTATGTATGATTTCCAACAAGTCACTTGCACGCTCCATTGTTCCGGAGAACGGAGTTTTAGTCATCTTGCCCATGAGGCATGGTTCGCACGTGTCAAGTGAATCAAAGTCAAGTGACTCAAAAAGTCCATCGGCATGGAGTTTCTTCATGTGCTTTACACCAATATGACCTAAGCGGCAGTGCCACAAAAATATGGCGCTATCATTGTTAACTCTAACTCTTTTGGTCTCAATGTTATGTATGTGTGTATCACTATCAAGATTCAATATGAACAATCCTCTCACATTGGGTGCATGACCATGAAAGATGTTACTCATAGAAATAGAACAACCATTATTCTCTGACTTAAAAGTGTAACCGTCTCGCAATAAACAAGATCCAGATATAATGTTCATGCTCAACGCAGGCACTAAATAACAATGATTCAAGTTCATAACTAATCCTGATGGTAACTGAAGTGAAACTGTGCCGATGGCGATTGCATCAACCTTGGAACCATTTCCTACGCGCATCGTCACTTCATCTTTCGCCAACCTTCGTTTATTCCGCAGTTCCTGTTTCGAGTTGCAAATATGAGCAACAGAACCGGTATCGAATACCCAGGCACTACTACGAGAGCCGGTTAAGTACACATCAATAACATGTATATAAAATATACCTGATTTTTCTTTGGCCGCCTTCTTATCAGCCAGATACTTGGGGCAATTGCGCTTCCAGTGACCCATAACCTTGCAATAGTAACACTCTGTTTCAGGCTTAGGTCCAGCTTTGGGTTTCTTCGTCGGATTGGCAACAGGCTTGCCGCTCTTCTTTGAATTACCCTTCTTGCCTTTGCCGTTTCTCTTGAAACTAGTGGTCTTATTCACCATCAACACTTGATGTTCTTTACGGAGTTCAGACTCTGCGACTTTCAGCATCGCAAACGACTCGCCGGGTGACTTGTTCATCCCTTGCATGTTGTAGTTCAACACAAAGCCTTTATAGCTTGGCGGCAGTGATTGAAGGATTCTGTCAGTGATAGCCTCTTGCAGGAGTTCAATCCCCAGCTCAGCTAGACGGTTTGAGTACCCACACATTTTGAGCACATGTTCACTGACAAACGAGTTCTCCTCCATCTTGCAAGCATAGAATTTATCGGAGGTCTCATACCTCTCGATCCGGGCGTTCTTCTGAAAGATGAACTTCAACTCCTGGAACATCTCAAATGCTCCATGACGCTCAAAGCGACGTTGAAGTCCCGGTTCTAAGCCATACAAGACTGCACATTGAACTACTGAATAGTCCTCCTTACGTGCTAACCAAGCGTTCTTAACATCCTGGTCAGCCGTAGCGGGTGGTTCATCTCCTAGCGCAACATTAAGGACATAATCCTTCTTCCCAGCTTGTAAGATTAGCTTAAGATTACGAGCCCAGTCTACAAAGTTGCTTCCATCATCTTTCAACTTAGCTTTCTCTAGGAACGTATTAAAATTCAGGGTGACTGTCGCGTGAGCCATGATCTACAACACAAATATATTCAAAGTGGACTTAGACTATGTTCAAGATAATTAGAGTTTAACTTAATCAAATTACTCGCTAAACTCCCACTCAAAAAGTACATCTCTCTAGTCATTTGAGTGGTTCATGATCCACTTACACTAGCTCAAGTCCGATCATCACGTGAGTTGAGTATAGTTTGAGTCGTAAGCATCCCTATGCTAATCATATCATCTATATGATTCGTGATCGACCTTTCGGTCTCATGTGTTCCGAGGCCATGTCTGCACATGCTAGGCTCGTCAAGCTTAACCCGAGTGTTCCGCGTGTGCAACTGTTTTGCACCCGTTGTATGTGAACGTTGAGTCTATCACACCCGATCATCACGTGGTGTCTCGAAACGACGAACTGTAGCAACGGTGCACAGTCGGGGATAACACAATTTCGTCTTGAAATTTTAGTGAGAGATCACCTCATAATGCTACCATCGTTCTAAGCAAAATAAGGTGCATAAAAGGATTAACATCACATGCAATTCATAAGTGACATGATATGGCCATCATCACGTGCTCCTTGATCTCCATCACCAAAGCACCGGCACGATCTTCTTGTCACCGGCGCCACACCATGATCTCCATCAACGTGTCGCCATCGGGGTTGTCGTGCTACTCATGCTATTACTACTAAGGCTACATCCTAGCAAAATAGTAAACGCATCTCCAAGCACAAACGTTAGTTTAAAGACAACCCTATGGCTCCTGCCGGTTGCCGTACCATCGACGTGCAAGTCGATATTTATCTATTACAACATGATCATCTCATACATCCAATATATCACATCACATCGTTGGCCATATCACATCACAAGCATACCCTGCAAAAACAAGTTAGACGTCCTCCAATTTTGTTGTTGCATGTTTTACGTGGTGACCATGGGTATCTAGTGTTGGGGAACGTCGCATGGGAAACAAAAATTTTCCTACGCGCACGAAGAACTATCATGGTGATGTCCATCTACCAGAGGGGATGAGTGATCTACGTACCCTTGTAGACCGTACAAAAGAAGCGTTAGAGAACGCGGTTGACGTAGTGGAACGTCCTCACGTCCCTCGATCCACCCCGCGAACAATCCCGCGATCAGTCCCACGATCTAGTACCAAACGGACGGCACCTCCGCGTTCAGCAGACGTACAGCTCGACGATGATCTCGACCTTCTTGATCCAGCAAGAGAAACGGAGAGGTAGAAGAGTTCTCCGACAGCGTGACGGTGCTCCGGAGGTTGGGGATGACCTTGTCTCAGCAGGGCTCCGCCCGAGCTACGCAGAAACACGATCTAGAGGAAAAACCGTGGAGGTATGTGGTCGGGCTGCCGTGGAAAAGTCGTCTCAAATCAGCCCTAAAACGTTTGTATATATAAGGGGGTCGGCCGAGACCAAGGGGGAAGGCTCCCCCCCCCCAAACCGAGTTGGACTTGGTTTGGTGGGTGGGAGTCCTTCCTTCCCTTCCCACCTCCCTTTTTGTTCTCTTTGATTTTCTTCCCTAGGCGCATAGGGCCCTTTTGGGCTGTCCCACCAGCCCACTAAGGGCTGGTGCGCCACCCTCATGGCCTATGGGCTTCCCCGGGGTGGGTTGCCCCCCCCCCCCCCCCCCCCGGGTGAACTCCCGGAACCCATTCGTCATTCCCGGTACATTCCTGGTAACTCCGAAAACCTTCCGGTAATCAAATAAGGTCATCCTATATATCTATCTTAGTTTCCGGACCATTCCGGAAACCCTCGTGACGTCCGTGATCTCATCCGGGACTCCGAACAACATTCGGTAACCAACCATATAACTCAAATACGCATAAAACAACGTCGAACCTTAAGTGTGCAGACCCTGCGGGTTCGAGAACTATGTAGACATGACCCAAGAGACTCCTCGGTCAATATCCAACAGCGGGACCTGGATGCCCACATTGGATCCTACATATTCTATGAAGAACTTATCGTTTGAACCTCAGTGAGAAGGATTCATATAATCCCGTATGTCATTCCCTTTGTCCTTCGGTATGTTACTTGCCCGAGATTCGATCGTCTGTATCCGCATACCTATTTCAATCTCGTTTACCGGCAAGTCTCTTTACTCGTTCCGTAATACAAGATCCCGCAACTTACACTAAGTCACATTGCTTGCAAGGCTTGTGTGTGATGTTGTATTACCGAGTGGGCCCCGAGATACCTCTCCGTCACACGGAGTGACAAATCCCAGTCTTGATCCATACTAACTCAACTAACACCTTCGGAGATACCTGTAGAGCATCTTTATAGTCACCCAGTTACGTTGCGATGTTTGATACACACAAAGCATTCCTCCGGTGTCAGTGAGTTATATGATCTCATGGTCATAGGAACAAATACTTTGACACGCACAAAACAGTAGCAAAAAAATGACACGATCAACATGCTACGTTTATTAGTTTGGGTCTAGTCCATCACGTGATTCTCCAAATGACGTGATCCAGTTATCAAGCAACGACACCGTGTTTATAATGAGAAGACACTGACTATCTTTGATCAACTGGCTAGCCAACTAGAGGCTTGCTAGGGACAGTGTTTTGTGTATGTATCCACACATGTAAATGAGTCTTCATTCAATACAATTATAGCATGGATAATAAACGATTATCTTGATACAGGAATTATAATAATAACTATATTTATTATTGCCTCTAGGGCATAATTCCAACAGTCTCCCACTTGCACTAGAGTCAATAATCTAGCCCTCACTTCATCATGCAAATTACATTGTAATAAATCTAACACCCATACAGTTCTGGTGTTGATCATGCTTTGACCGTGGAAGAGGTTTAGTCAGCGGGTCTGCTACATCCAGATCCGTGTGCACTTTGCATATATTCACGTCCTCTCCTTCGACGTAGTCGCGGATGAGGTTGAAGCGTCGTTTGATGTGTCTGGACTTCTTGTGAAACCGTGGTTCCTTTGCTAAGGCAATGGCACCCGTGTTGTCACAGAACAAGGTTATTGGATTCAGTGCGCTTGGCACCACTCTAAGATCCGTCATGAACTGCTTCATCCAGACACCCTCCTTAGCCGCCTCCGAGGCAGCCATGTACTCCGCTTCACATGTAGAATCTGCTACGACGCTTTGCTTGGAACTGCACCAGCTTACCGCACCCCCATTAAGAATAAAAACGTATCCGGTTTGCGACTTAGAGTCGTCCGGATCTGTGTCAAAGCTTGCATCGACGTAACCTTTTACGGCGAGCTCTTCGTCACCTCCATACACGAGAAACATCTCCTTAGTCCTTTTCAGGTACTTCAGGATATTCTTGACCGCTGTCCAGTGATCCACTCCTGGATTACTCTGGAACCTACCTGCCATACTTATGGCCATGCTAACATCCGGTCTAGTGCACAGCATTGCATACATGATAGAACCTATGGCTGAAGCATAGGGGACGGAGCGCATATGCTCTCTATCTTCATCAGTTGCTGGGCACTGAGTCTTATTCAATCTTGTACCTTGTAAAACTGGCAAGAACCCTTTCTTGGACTGTTCCATTTCGAACCTCTTCAAAACTTTATCAAGGTATGTGCTTTGTGAAAGTCCTATCACGCGTTTTGATCTATCCCTATAGATCTTAATGCCTAGAATGTAAGCGGCTTCTCCTAGGTCCTTCATAGAGAAACTTTTATTCTAGTAATCCTTTATGCTCTCTTAAAACTCCACGTTGTTTCCAATCAGCAATATGTCATCCACATATAATATTAGAAACGCCACAGAGCTCCCACTCACTTTCTTGTAAATACTGTTGGGTAACGTCGCACGGGAAACAAAAAATTTCCTACGCGCACGAAGACCTATCATGGTGATGTCCATCTACGAGAGGGGATGAGTGATCTACGTACCCTTGTAGATCGTACAGCAGAAGCGTTAGTGAACGCGGTTGATGTAGTGGAACGTCCTCACGTCCCTCGATCCGCCCCGCGAACAATCCCGCGATCAGTCCCACGATCTAGTGCCGAACGGACGGCACCTCCGCGTTCAGCACACGTACAGCTCGACGATGATCTCGGCCTTCTTGATCCAGCAAGAGAGACGGGGAGGTAGAAGAGTTCTCCGGCAGCGTGACGGCGCTCCGGAGGTTGGTGATGACCTTGTCTCAGCAGGGCTCCGCCCGAGCTCCGCAGAAACGCGATCTAGAGGAAAAACCGTGGAGGTATGTGGTCGGGCTGCCGTGGAAAAGTCGTCTCAAATCAGCCCTAAAACCTCCGTATATATAGGTGGGAGGGAGGGGACCTTGCCTTGGGGCTCAAGGAGCCCCAAGGGGGTCGGCCGAGTCCAAGGGGGGAGGACCCCCCCCCCCAAACCGAGTTGGACTTGGTTTGGTGGGAGGGAGTCCCCCTTCCTTCCCACCTCCTCCTTTTTTTTTCTTTTCTCTTGATTTTCTTTTCTTGGCGCATAGAGCCCTTTTGGGCTGTCCCACCAGCCCACTAAGGCCTGGTGTGCCACCCTCAAGGCCTATGGGCTTCCCCGGGGTGGGTTCCCCCCCCCCCCCCGGTGAACTCCCGGAACCCGTTCGTCATTCCCTGTACATTCCCGGTAACTCCGAAAACCTTCCGGTAATCAAATGAGGTCATCCTATATATCAATCTTCGTTTCTGGACTATTCCGGAAACCCTCGCGACATCCGTGATCTCATCCGGGACTCCGAACAACATTCGGTAACCAACCATATAACTCAAATACGCATAAAACAGCGTCGAACCTTAAGTGTGCAGACCCTGCGGGTTCGAGAACTATGTAGACATGACCCGAGAGACTCCTCGGTTAATATCCAATAGCGGGACCTGGATGCCCATATTGGATCCTACATATTCTACGAAGAACTTATCGTTTGAACCTCAGTGCCAAGGATTCATATAATCCCGTATGTCATTCCCTTTGTCCTTCGGTATGTTACTTGCCCGAGATTCGATCGTCAGTATCCGTATACCTATTTCAATCTCGTTTACCGGCAAGTCTCTTTACTCGTTCCGTAATACAAGATCCCGCAACTTACACTAAGTTACATTGCTTGCAAGGCTTGTGTGTGATGTTGTATTACCGAGTGGGCCCCGAGATACCTCTCCGTTCACACGGAGTGACAAATCCCAGTCTTGATCCATACTAACTCAACTAACACCTTCGGAGATACCTGTAGAGCATCTTTATAGTCACCCAGTTACGTTGCGACGTTTGATACACAAAAAGCATTCCTCCGGTGTCAGTGAGTTATATGATCTCATGGTCATAGGAATAAATACTTGACACGCCGAAAACAATAGCAACAAAATGACACGATCAACATGCTACGTCTATTAGTTTGGGTCTAGTCCATCACGTGATTCTCCTAATGACGTGATCCAGTTATCAAGCAACAACACCTTGTTTATAATCAGAAGACACTGACTATCTTTGATCAACTGGCTAGCCAACTAGAGGCTTGCTAGGGACATTGTTTTGTCTATGTATCCACACATGTAAATGAGTCTTCATTCAATACAATTATAGCATGGATAATAAACGATTATCTTGATACAGGAATTATAATAATAACTATATTTATCATTGCCTCTAGGGCATAATTCCAACAGTCTCCCACTTGCACTAGAGTCAATAATCTAGCCCTCACATCACCATGTGAATTACATTGTAATAAATCTAACACCCATACAGTTCTGGTGTTGATCATGCTTTGGCCGTGGAAGAGGTTTAGTCAGCGGGTCTGCTACATTCAGATCCGTGTGCACTTTGCATATATTCACGTCCTCTCCCTCGACGTAGTCGCGGATGAGGTTGAAGCGTCGTTTGATGTGTCTGGACTTCTTGTGAAACCGTGGTTCCTTTGCTAAGGCAATGGCACAAGTGTTGTCACAGAACAAGGTTATTGGATTCAGTGCGCTTGGCACCACTCCAAGATCTGTCATGAACTGCTTCATCCAGACACCCTCCTTAGCCGCCTCCGAGGCAGCCATGTACTCCGCTTCACATGTAGAATCTGCTACGACGCTTTGCTTGGAACTGCACCAGCTTACTGCACCCCCATTAAGAATAAATACGTATCCGGTTTGCGACTTAGAGTCGTCCGGATCTGTGTCAAAGCTTGCATCGACGTAACCTTTTACGGCGAGCTCTTCGTCACCTCCATATACGAGAAACATCTCCTTAGTCCTTTTCAGGTACTTCAGGATATTCTTGACCGTTGTCCAGTGATCCACTCCTGGATTACTCTGGAACCCACCTGCCATACTTATGGCGAGGCTAACATCCGGTCTAGTGCATAGTATCGCATACATGATAGAACCTATGGCTGAAGCATAGGGGACGGAGCGCATATGCTCTCTATCTTCATCAGTTGTTGGGCACTGAGTCTTACTCAATCTTGTACCTTGTAGAACTGGCAAGAACCTTTCTTGGACTGTTCCATTTTGATCCTCTTCAAAACTTTATCAAGGTATGTGCTTTGTGAAAGTCCTATCACGCGTTTTGATCTATCCTTATAGATCTTAATGCCTAGAATGTAAGCAGCTTCTCCTAGGTCCTTCATAGAGAAATTTTTATTCAAGTAATCCTTTATGCTCTCTAAAAACTCTACATTGTTTCCAATCAGTAATATGTCATCCACATATAATATTAGAAACGCCACAGAGCTCCCACTCACTTTCTTGTAAATACAAGATTCTCCAACCACTTGTATAAACCCAAATGCTTTGATCACCTCATCAAAGCGTTTGTTCCAACTCCGAGATGCTTGCACCAGTCCATAAATGGATCGCTGGAGCTTGCACACCTTGTTAGCATTCTTAGGATCGACAAAACCTTCGGGTTGTATCATATACAACTCTTCCTTAAGGAAACCGTTAAGGAACACCGTTTTGACATCCATCTGCCAGATTTCATAATCGAAAAATGCACCTATTGCGAACATGATTCTGACGGACTTAAGCATCTCTACGGGTGAGAAAGTCTCATCGTAGTCAACTCCTTGAACTTGTGAAAAACCCTTTGCCACAAGTCGAGCTTTATAAACGGTCACATTACCGTCAGCGTCCGTCTTCCTCTTAACGATCCATTTGTTCTGAATGGCCTTGCGGCCCTCAGGCAGTACCTCCAAAGTCCACACTTTGTTCTCATACATGGATCCTATCTCGGACTTCATGGCTTCCAGCCATTTGTTGGAATCTGGGCCCACCATTGCTTCTTCATAATTCGCAGATTCATTGTTATCTAACAACATGATTGATAAGACGGGATTACCGTACCACTCTGGAGCAGCACGTGGTCTCGTCGACCTGCGTGGTTCGACAGAAACTTGAACCGGAGTTTCATGATCATCATCATTAACTTCCTCCTCAACCGGCGTTGCAACGACAGAGGTTTCCCCTTGCCCTGCGCCACCATCTAGAGGGATGAGAGGTTCGACAACCTCATCAAGTTCTATCTTCCTCCCACTCAATTCTCTCGAGAGAAACTCCTTCTCGAGAAAAACTCCGTTTTTAGCAACAAACACTTTGCCCTCGGATTTGAGATAGAAGGTGTACCCAACTGTCTCTTTTGGGTAACCTATGAAGATGCACTTTTCCGCTTTGGGTTCCAGCTTTTCAGGCTAAAGCTTTTTGACATAAGCATCACATCCCCAAAGTTTAAGAAACGACAACTTTGGCCTTTTTCCATACCACAGTTCGTATGGTGTCGTCTCAACGGATTTTGATGGTGCCCTATTTAAAGTGAATGCAACTGTGTCTAATGCATAACCCCAAAACGATAACGGCAAATCGATAAGAGACATCATAGATCGCACCATCTCTAATAAAGTACGATTACGACGTTCGGACACACCATTACGCTGTGGTGTTCCAGGCGGTGTCAATTGTGAAACAATTCCACATTGTCTTAAGTGAGCACCAAACTCGAAACTCATATATTCACCCCCACGATCAGACGTAGGAACTTGATCTTCTTGTTACGATGATTTTCAACTTCACTTTGAAATTGTTTGAACTTTTCAAATGTTTCAGAATTGTGCTTCATTAAGTAGACATAACCATATCTACTCAAATCGTCAGTGAAGGTGAGAAAATAACGATATCCGCCGCGTGCCTCCACGCTCATCGGACCGCACACATCGGTATGTATGATTTCCAACAAGTCACTTGCACGCTCCATTGTTCCGGAGAACGGAGTTTTAGTCATCTTGCCCATGAGGCATGGTTCGCACATGTCAAGTGAATCAAAGTCAAGTGACTCAAAAAGTCCATCGGCATGGAGTTTCTTCATGTGCTTTACACCAATATGACCTAAGCGGCAGTGCCACAAAAATATGGCGCTATCATTGTTAACTCTAACTCTTTTGGTCTCAATGTTATGTATGTGTGTATCACTATCAAGATTCAATATGAACAATCCTCTCACATTGGGTGCATGACCATGAAAGATGTTACTCATAGAAATAGAACAACCATTATTCTCTGACTTAAAAGTGTAACCGTCTCGCAATAAACAAGATCCAGATATAATGTTCATGCTCAACGCAGGCACTAAATAACAATGATTCAAGTTCATAACTAATCCTGATGGTAACTGAAGTGAAACTGTGCCGATGGCGATTGCATCAACCTTGGAACCATTTCCTACGCGCATCGTCACTTCATCTTTCGCCAACCTTCGTTTATTCCGCAGTTCCTGTTTCGAGTTGCAAATATGAGCAACAGAACCGGTATCGAATACCCAGGCACTACTACGAGAGCCGGTTAAGTACACATCAATAACATGTATATCAAATATACCCGATTTTTCTTTGCCCGCCTTCTTATCTGCCAGATACTTGGGGCAATTGCGCTTCCAGTGACCCATACCCTTGCAATAGTAACACTCCATTTCCGGCTTAGGTCCAGCTTTGGGTTTCTTCGTCGGATTGGCAACAGGCTTTCCGCTCTTCTTCGAATTGCCCTTCTTGCCTTTGCCGTTTCTCTTGAAACTAGTGGTCTTATTCAATTATTCACCATCAACACTTGATGCTCTTTACGGAGTTCAGACTCTGCGACTTTCAGCATCGCAAACAACTCGCCGGGAGACTTGTTCATCCCTTGCATGTTGTAGTTCAACACAAAGCCTTTATAGCTTGGCGACAGTGATTGAAGGATTCTGTTAGTGATAGCTTCTTGCGGGAGTTCAATCCCCAGCTCAGCTAGACGGTTTGAGTACCCAGACATTTTGAGCACATGTTCACTGACAGATGAGTTTTCCTCCATCTTGCAAGCATAGAATTTATCGGAGGTCTCATACCTCTCGATCCGGGCGTTCTTCTGAAAGATAAACTCCAACTCCTGGAACATCTCAAATGCTCCATGACGCTCAAAACGACGTTGAAGTCCCGGTTCTAAGCCATACAAGACTGCACATTGAACTATTGAGTAGTCCTCCTTACGTGCTAACCAAGCGTTCTTAACATCCTGATCAGCCGTAGCGGGTGGTTCATCTCCTAACGCAGCATGAAGGACATAATCCTTCTTCCTAGCTTGTAAGATTAGCTTAAGATTATGAGCCCAGTCTACAAAGTTGCTTCCATCATCTTTCAACTTAGCTTTCTCTAGGAACGTATTAAAATTCAGGATGAGTGTCGCGTGAGCCATGATCTACAACACAAATATATTCAAAGTGGACTTGGACTATGTTCAAGATAATTAGAGTTTAACTTAATCAAATTATTCGCTAAACTCCCACTCAAAAAGTACATCTCTCCAGTCATTTGAGTGGTTCATGATCCACTTACACTAGCTCAAGTCCGATCATCACGTGAGTTGAGTATAGTTTCAGTGGTAAGCATCCCTATGCTAATCATATCATCTATATGATTCATGATCGACCTTTCGGTCTCATGTGTTCCGAGGCCATGTCTGCACATGCTAGGCTCGTCAAGCTTAACCCGAGTGTTCCGCGTGCGCAACTGTTTTGCACCCGTTGTATGTGAACGTTGAGTCTATCACACCCGATCATCACGTGGTGTCTCGAAACGACGAACTGTAGCAACGGTGCACAGTCGGGGAGAACACAATTTCGTCTTGAAATTTTAGTGAGAGATCACCTCATAATGCTACCGTCGTTCTAAGCAAAATAAGGTGCATAAAAGGATTAACATCACATGCAATTCATAAGTGACATGATATGGCCATCATCACGTGCTTCTTGATCTCCATCACCAAAGCACCGGCACGATCTTCTTGTCACCGGCGCCACACCATGATCTCCATCAACGTGTTGTCATCGGGGTTGTCGTGCTACTCATGCTATTACTACTAAAGCTACATCCTAGCAAAATAGTAAACGCATCTGCAAGCACATACGTTAGTATAAAGACAACCCTATGGCCCCTGCCGGTTGCCGTACCATCGACGTGCAAGTCGATATTTCTATTACAACATGATCATCTCATACATCCAATATATCACATCACATCATTGGCCATATCACATCACAAGCATACCCTGCAAAAACAAGTTAGACGTCCTCTAATTTTGTTGTTGCATGTTTTACGTGGTGACCATGGGTATCTAGTAGGATCGCATCTTACTTACGCAAACACCACAACGGAAATATATGAGTTGCTATTTAACCTCATCCAAGGACCTCCTCGGTCAAATCCGATTCAACTAAAGTTGGAGAAACCGACACTTGCCAGTCATCTTTGAGCAACGGAGTTACTCGTAATGATGAAACCAGTCTCTCGTAAGCGTACGAGTAATGTCGGTCCAAGCCGCTTCAATCCAACAATACCGCGGAATCAAGAAAAGACTAAGGAGGGCAGCAAAACGCACATCACCGCCCACAAAAACTTTTGTGTTCTACTCGAGAAGACATCTACGCATGAACCTAGCTCATGATGCCACTGTTGGGTAACGTCGCACAGGAAACAAAAAATTTCCTACGCGCACGAAGACCTATCATGGTGATGTCCATCTACGAGAGGGGATGAGTGATCTACGTACCCTTGTAGATCGTACAGCAGAAGCGTTAGTGAACGCGGTTGATGTAGTGGAACGTCCTCACGTCCCTCGATCCGCCCCGCGAACAATCCCGCGATCAGTCCCACGATCTAGTGCCGAACGGACGGCACCTCCGCGTTCAGCACACGTACAGCTCGACGATGATCTCGGCCTTCTTGATCCAGCAAGAGAGACGGAGAGGTAGAAGAGTTCTCCGGTAGCGTGACGGCGCTCCGGAGGTTGGTGATGACCTTGTCTCAGCAGGGCTCCGCCCGAGCTCCGCAGAAACGCGATCTAGAGGAAAAACCGTGGAGGTATGTGGTCGGGCTGCCATGGAAAAGTCGTCTCAAATCAGCCCTAAAACCTCCGTATATATAAGTGGGAGGGAGGGGGCCTTGCCTTGGGGCTCAAGGAGCCCCAAGGGGGTCGGCCGAGTCCAAGGGGGGAGGACGCCCCCCCCAAACCGAGTTGGACTTGGTTTGGTGGGAGGGAGTCCCCCTTCCTTCCCACCTCCTCCTTTTTTTTCTTTTCTCTTGATTTTCTTTTCTTGGCGCATAGAGCCCTTTTGGGCTGTCCCACCAGCCCACTAAGGGCTGGTGTGCCACCCTCAAGGCCTATGGGCTTCCCCGGGGTGGGTTGCCCCCCCCCCCCCCCCCCGGTGAACTCCCGGAACCCATTCGTCATTCCCGGTACATTCCCGGTAACTCCGAAAACCTTCCGGTAATCAAATGAGGTCATCCTATATATCAATCTTCGTTTCCGGACTATTCCAGAAACCCTCGCGACGTCCGTGATCTCATCCGGGACTCCGAACAACATTCGGTAACCAACCATATAACTCAAATACGCATAAAACAACGTCGAACCTTAAGTGTGCAGACCCTGCGGGTTCGAGAACTATGTAGACATGACCCAAGAGACTCCTCGGTTAATATCCAATAGCGGGACCTGGATGCCCATATTGGATCCTACATATTCTACGAAGAACTTATCGTTTGAACCTCAGTGCCAAGGATTCATATAATCCCGTATGTCATTCCCTTTGTCCTTCGGTATGTTACTTGCCCGAGATTCGATCGTCAGTATCCGTATACCTATGTCAATCTCGTTTACCGGCAAGTCTCTTTACTCGTTCCGTAATACAAGATCCCGCAACTTACACTAAGTTACATTGCTTGCAAGGCTTGTGTGTGATGTTGTATTACCGAGTGGGCCCCGAGATACCTCTTCGTTCACACGGAGTGACAAATCCCAGTCTTGATCCATACTAACTCAACTAACACCTTCGGAGATACCTATAGAGCATCTTTATAGTCACCCAGTTACGTTGCGACGTTTGATACACACAAAGCATTCCTCTGGTGTCAGTGAGTTATATGATCTCATGGTCATAGGAATAAATACTTGACACGCAGAAAACAATAGCAACAAAATGACACGATCAACATGCTACGTCTATTAGTTTGGGTCTAGTCCATCACGTGATTCTCCTAATGACGTGATCCACTTATCAAGCAACAACACCTTGTTCATAATCAGAAGACACTGACTATCTTTGATCAACTGGCTAGCCAACTAGAGATTTGCTAGGGACGGTGTTTTGTCTATGTATCCACACATGTAAATGAGTCTTCATTCAATATAATTATAGCATGGATAATAAACGATTATCTTGATACAGGAATTATAACAATAACTATATTTATCATTGCATCTAGGGCATAATTCCAACAAATACAAGATTCTCCAACCACTTGTATAAACCTAAATGCTTTGATCACCTCATCAAAGCGTTTGTTCCAACTCCGAGATGCTTGCACCAGTCCATAAATGGATCGCTGGAGCTTGCACACCTTGTTAGCATTCTTAGGATCGACAAAACCTTCGGGTTGCATCATATACAATTCTTCCTTAAGGAAACCGTTAAGGAACGCCGTTTTGACATCCATCTGCCAGATTTCATAATCGAAAAATGCAGCTATTGCTAACATGATTCTGACGGACTTCAGCATCGCTACGGGTGAGAAAGTCTCATCGTAGTCAACTCCTTGAACTTGTGAAAAACCCTTTGCCACAAGTCGAGCTTTATAAACGGTCACATTGCCGTCAGCGTCCGTCTTCCTCTTAAAAATCCATTTGTTCTGAATAGCCTTGCGGCCCTCAGGTAGTACCTCCAAAGTCCACACTTTGTTCTCATACATGGATCCTATCTCGGACTTCATGGCTTCTAGCCATTTGTTGGAATCTGGGCCCACCATTGCTTCTTCATAATTTGCAGGCTCATTGTTGTCCAACAACATGATCGATAAGACGGGATTACCGTACCACTCTGGAGCAGCACGTGTTCTCGTCGACCTGCGTGGTTCGACAAAAACTTGAACCTGCCACCAACAACGACACAAGCAGTAAGTCAGTCTTGGGTGCTAAGTTGGCCGGCTAGAACTTTGATCCTGCCACCATCGACCCCTAGTTCTTCATATGCACAGTGTCGAAGCCCTGCCTCGACAACGGCTATGGCTTACTTGATAAGATGGAGGTTGTTGGCTCCTTCATCGGCACCACTGCTCGTGGACCGTCTCGCCGTGCCACCTCCTGTTGTATCACCACCTTGTCTGTTGGCTCACCATCGCCATAGCCGTCAGATGTTAGAGTTGTGTCAAATATTGATGTACGAGTTGGGTTACATATGGACTTGGTGTTGTAGTTTGGATAGAATACATGTAGTGTCGTAGTCGGACATGTTGTACACTTGGCCCCTTATATATGAGGAGGCACCCCACGTTGTAACCCATGAGGACTAGATAGCGACAGGCTCGCAAGGGGGAGCCGGCGGCTTGGGTCGGCGCCCGGGTGGCCGGTGTTGCGGTATCTCGGGGAGGAGCGCCCGTAGTCATTGCCCCGGAGAGTAGGCGAGTTCACCGAACCTCGTTAACAAATCTCGGTGTCGTCATCGTGCTGTGATCGCTTGTTCCTCGATGGATCGACCGCGTACTTCGGATTTATTCTAGCAAGTGGTATCATGAGCTAGGTTGTTCGGAGGCTACGGATGTTGATCTAAAGGAGGTGGATATCGTTGAAGTTCTGCAGGAACGGTTGCAGCCGGAGCGGAAGAAGATCGACGAGATGTCGTTGATGAGTTCTGTCAGGAGCGACTAAGAAGAGGTGTTCCAGCAGTTGTTACAAGCGGCGGAACAATCCGATACGAAGCAGTGCAGGCGGCGGCATCATACGCGGGAGCTAGAGCAGGCAGAGGCGGTGACGAAGCCAGGCGCACAGGGCCGACTGTGTACATGAGTCGCGCAGTTATCCAAGGCTACTGGGCTACAAGAGATTTGTTTGGAAACAAAAGGGGACCGAGTCCCTGGAGAAAGTTTGCTCACGTTCGTGTCCGGGTCGGACTGCTGGCCGTGCAAGCGCACGTTAAAAGCAGCCGCAGGGACGCACAACAGTAGATCGAATCAGGGAAGAAAAAAGTCCATCGTTGCATGCATTCATCGGAAAGGCAAGGGCAAGGCAAAGCAAATTGATCAGCATCGGTAGTTGTGCTCAAGAGATACTACTCGTGAATACAGGGAGGATTTTTTTTTAGGAATTTGCTACTAGTAAATCTTGCGTACTTGAACACGTGTAGGAAGATCGGATTATTTTTTCACACAGTCAGCCGTACAGAGAATCATGGCGTCAGTGGGTACCAGGTTTAAGGTGGAGAAGTTCGACGGGACTGGAAGCTTTGGGTTATGACACACAAGGGTGAAAGATTTGTTGGCACAACAGGGATATTTGAAGGCATTGTTGCAGGAAGCCAAGCCAGCCAAGATGGAGGCTGAGGACTAGGAGGAGTTACAGTTGAGGACAACCGGAACTATACGGTTGTGTCTGTCGGACCAGGTTATTTATCATGTGATGGATGAGAATTCGTCGAAAAAGATCTGGGAGAGGCTGGAGAGTCAATTTATCTCCAAGACTGCGACGACCAAGGTGTATCTGAAACAAAAGTTGTATGGGATGAAGATGCAGGAGGGGTCGGATCTTGTGAAGTATATGAACGCCTTTAATCAAGTCGTGACGGATCTAGCACGCTTGGGTGTAACGATTGATGGCGAGGATAGGGCAATTCTGCTTCTTTATTCGTTGCCATCATCCTATGACCATTTGATCACTACCCTGACGCACGGTAAGGAGACCGTTAAGAATGAGGATATTACTGCAGCCTTGCTATCTTATCATATGAGAAAGAAGAATGCCGTGGAAGTCACTCATGGTGAAGGTTTGCTAGTCAAGGATGAAGAGTGGCGGAAGGGATATGAGGCAGGGAAGAACAATAAAAAGAAAATACAGTGTCACAAGTGTAAGCAGAGGGGACATACTAAAAAGGACTGTCCAGAGCTCAAAGGTGGGTCAAGTGCTAATATGGCAATTCATGGTGATGATTCAGACAACAATAGTGATGCCCTCGTAATATCAGACAGGCGGTCAACCAAAAGTGAAGCGTGGATGTTGGATTTATCATGCTCTTTTCATGCGACAACCAACAAGGAGTGATTCTCTTCGTACCAGACTGGTGATTTTGGTTTAGCCTATATGGGCGATGACACTGGTTATCGTATGGCTGGAGTAGGTGACATCAAAATCAAGATGTTTGACGGAGTTGAGTGGATGCTTCGGGGAGTCAGGCATGTGCCGGGGCTAAGGAGGAATCTAATTTCGCTTGGAGTTCTTCATGATGATGGTATCGTATTCCGTTGTGATCGGGATAAGAAGACCATAAAAATCATGGAAGATAAGGTGACCGTGATGATTGAAGCGAGGACGGCTTCACATCTTTACAAGTTGCAAGGAAGCACTATTGCAGGTGGAGTCATGAAGACTGGAGTTGCAGGAGTAGCAGCAGGTTCCCACGGAGGCGGTGGGTCTGGAGCAGACTCGTCGGGTAGCTCTCGGTAAGCTACGAAGAAGACAACACAAGTCCGGAATACATGGAAGTTTGATGCATGGACAAATTCAAAGTGATGAAAATATTCGTCAAGGTGGAGTTTGTTAGAGTTGTGTCAAATATTGATGTACGAGTTGGATTACATATGGACTTGGTGTTGTAGTTTGGGTAGGATACATGTAGTGTCATATTCGGACACGTTGTACACTTGGCCTCTTATATATGAGGAGGCACCCCACGTTGTAACCCATGACGACTAGATAGCGACAGGCTCGCAAGGGGGAGCCGACGGCTTCTGCCGGCGCCCGGTTGGCTAGTGTTGCAGTATCTCGGAAAGGAACACCCGTAATCATTGCTTCGGAAAATAGGCGAGTTCGCCGAACCTCGTTAACAAATCTTGATGTCGTCATCGTGTTATTGTCTTGTTCCTAGGTGGATCGACCCCATACCTAGAATTTATTTTAACATCAGAGACGACAGCGATGCAGATAAGATTCTCGCTCTCAAGGCAGCCCATGACACATTCAATTGCCTGTCGTGGCACCTCTCCACAGTGCCTAAGCTCTGCACCTGTGCAACATTGTCGGACATGTCACCATGCTCGTTCTCGGGGGCCTCAACCTCGCTCAAGGCACCTGCATATCCTCAAGTCGAATGTGCTCGTCGGCATGTCCCCGCTGGCCTTCCCATTGCACTCCGCAACGTCAAGCTGAATAATCAAGTCGAATGATTCACTCCTAGATTACTCTGAAACCTGCCTGCCATACTTATGGCCAGGCTAACGTCAAGCTGCTCTACCTCATCGGCAACCGCCTCTCGGGTGAGATGTTGGGGGAGCTCGCGTGTGTGCCCCGCTCACCGCTGTGCTCCTCGACGAGGACATGATGACGGGACCCATTCCACCGCCGCCGCAACCCACGCTCTGACTGCTCGTCGTGCCATCCTCCACCGCCGCTAGGAACGACTCCTTGGCTGCGCTAGCTCTGGTGTTGAATAGGTTATAAGCGAAGCCGATGCACCAAGCCGATTTTGTCCTAGTCAACACGAGCGGCATGTGCCTCATGTGCCAGTGCCATGTCATTGGCGAGTAACCGGCCTCGCAAATTATTATTTATGTTAGACAGTGGTCAAGCGGCTGTTAATGCGATAAGTAATGCCATGCTTGAAAAGCGGTACTGATTTGAAAACACAAACAACGTGATACCAATCCGTTACCCAAGCCCCAGTTGTGGTAGTTTTGTGTACTATACATAATTGTGGCGCTTTTGTGTAAGTCTATTATTTCTTGTTTGATAGTTGAGGCACCGGGCTGTCTCCACACAACTCCCCTCAACCCCCGCGCATTTCACTCCTCTGCCGCCGCCGGCCCTGTGGCGCGGCGGCGGCGAACTTCCTCTTGCGTCCCGGGATCTAAGGCGGCGGCGGCCAGACCTGGACCCCTTATGACGAGGATGGCGGGCAGCGGCGGCCAGACCTGGACCCCTTATGACCAGGATGGTGGGCAGCGGCGGCCAGACCTGGACCCCTTATGACGAGGATGGCGGGCAGCGGCGGCCGGGGCGTGTCGGGGGGACTCTGCTGTAGCCGGCGGGGTCGGTAGGAGAAGACGGCAGCGGCGGCCGGGATACGTCCCGGGCTCGATCTACGACCTTCAGGTCCAGGAGGGCGGCTGCATCTCGTCCTCAATCTGCTGCATCTCGGCGACGACTCGCGGAGGCACTCCGGGTCTGCATCGCATCACGAGGATTATGGCGGTGGTGGTCATCTCCTACGTCGGAGGTGGTCGTCCTGAGGCTGGGTGATCGGATCTTCAGATCTATCATCTAGTCCCGGCTGCGAGTCGGGGAGACATAGTTGCCGGTGAAAACGGAGCCGACGGTGGACGGCGGCGTTCTACGTCGTTACCTTGATGAAGGCTTCGTCCTGTAATTACTGTCGATCCACTCGTGTTGCTCCAGGGGAAACCATACGATCTGGTTTTCCAGATCGGACGATGGCGGCATTGCGGTGTCGTTCCTCTCTAGGGAGCATCGTTTGTGGAGCAGCGTTGGAAGACAGAGGCAGGAGGTGGAGCATCTTCGTCGTGCACGGAGCTTCGGTGGTGATGTCAGGTCATGCCTAGACGACAGGTGCTACGCATTGTCATGCCTGTTCGGCAGGTGCTACACACGAGAGAACTTACAGAGTCTTCGCGTCTGGATGGATGAGTGCAGGGAGGTCGATCCACTCGTGATGCTCGAGGGGAAACCCTAGGATCTAGTTTTCCAGATCGGACGATGGCGGCATTGTGGTGTCGTTCCTCTCTAGGGAGGATTGTTTGTGGAGCAGCGCTGGAAGACAGAGGCAGACGGTGGAGCGTCTTCGTCTTGCACGGAGCTTCGCTGGTGATGTCAGGTCATGCCTGGCCGACAGGTGCTACGCTTTGTCATGCATGTTCGGCAGGTGCTACGCACGACAGGTCTTATAGAGTCTTCGCGTCTGGATGGATGAGCGCAGGGAGGTGGCGCCGTTGGGCGCCATGGTGGCGTCGACGGATGGCCGGACTGGCATGGATGATGCGGATTTCTCTCCTGAAGATGGGTCAGCGGTTCGATGATGATGACGACTTCTAAAACGTGTGCATGTGGTGTACGCTTTAGGTTTGCTGCACCGGTTGTTAGTTCCGATACGTTATGTGGATAGATCGGCGAAGACACCGTTTTTAGATATGCAGAGTGAGAGCACTTCACATTGTCACGTTTTGTAGGTGTGAGTGGGGACTTCGGGTGGCTTGATGTATGTTCTTGTCAGACCTTTGTTGAATAAGTAATAAAGATGGCTGTATTGAGCGATTGATGCAGAGGCCGAGGGTCTTAACCTCCTTTTCTTAAAAAAAATTGATAGTTGAGGCAAATCTTTGCCTCCCTTCCGAAAAAAAACCTTGTAAGTGCAAATGAAAATGAACTAGGCTGCAAATATAGTAGTGTAGTTTTCACTTTGAGTATGTTTAATTCTGGGGTTTGCTCTTCTGAATGCCGCTTGTCATGGCCCTTCGTAGGCTTGCAATCTTTTGATGCCGATGCAGTTCTAATCTTATTAGACTTATTGTTCGAATGAATAGTCATTCAATTATTACACATATCGTTATATCTATGACCTTTGTGTAACAACATAGGTTGTTTATGATAATAGCATGGTCTGCATTGTACCACTTTGATTTCAACAAATTGAGTTCTACGAAAAAATCTATTTTAGTCCCTATATTTTATTTAGAAAATCACATAAACTGCTTTTTTTGTACAAAAAGGGTAAATCTATCCACACTCCCTTCCTCCGGAAATACTTGTCATAGAAATGTACAAAATGGATGTATCTATAAGTAAAATAAGCCTAGATACATCTTACTTCTAGAACAAGTATTTCCGGACGGAGGGAGTACAATTGTTAGTTTTTTCTTTGGCCCTGTTTCTTTCAATGCCAAAAATCTTATTTTTAGAAAATGTGAGTTCTACATCAAGCCTCTGCATCAGTTATCTCTAGTATAAAGCCCAATGTAATGAGCAACATGTTAATTTATTGTAGGATCGCGATCGGAAATGAAAAAGGATTAGTACTGGTAGATATAGACCTGGAGGACAGGAAATATGGTGGTGTGCAGAGCACCAAAGGATTAGCACGGTTGGAAATAGGCCTGAAGGGCAAGAAGGATCGCAGTGCAGAGAACACCGCCGCTGTCATGGGTTCCAAGGAAGACACAGGTCAAATGATTGAAGAGGTGAGTTCCCTAATAACTAAATAGAGTGTATTACATTTATTTTTCTATAAAATGTCAGTTATATTGATTTGAGGAGAACAGTATGACCACATAAGTGGGGCAAATTGGCCAGACAGACTTAATCTTTTTTACAAACTATACTCCCCCAATTCTCCAAGTGTTTTTACAAACTACTCCCCACAATTCTCCAAAAGTTGTTGTTTTGTGCATGTATTGTCTGCTAAGTGTAATTTTGATATTTTAATCTCCTAGAAAATATATACTTATCGTGTTTGTCAGTTTGTGTATCTGATATATATATTTAAAAAGAGACTTGTAGTAAAATTTTGACTAGGCCAATGTAAAAAACAACTGCTTTTAGAACCTCCACAGCACTAGATGTTCATGGATGGATGCTTGAAGTGAAAGAGTATACCGACATCATTAATCAACTATGTTGGAAAAGACTATCAAGAGGCCTGTTCAACTGGCCATGATTTCTTTTTCTTTGTGTTTCTGTAAGCCAGTGCTTTGGCTTAATATATGGTTGTGTGCATCAATTGATGCACATGCCAGGTTTTTTCCTCCTCTACAAAAAAATATTTGATCTACTAGAATGCAATTATCTTTGCATGGTACTTCAGCACCTCTTAAGCAGAGGTGTCTAATGATGCTGTCGTGCTAAACAGGTAAGCATCCATGATATCTATCTATGAAAAAAAAAACCGAACCTGTGTAAAGCTAAGCACATCTCCATACACCTCTAGATACTCTTAGGGAACTAGAAGGAATACAATATTATTTAGATTAACTATATTTATAGCTGGCACGCAAGTATAGGATCGACATGTACTATGTAGCAAAAGCAACTTTTCTTTGGCGGTTAATTTTGATATAACAGAAGAATGTGTTATTTAGTAGATGTTTCTTAGTTTCATGTCTAGTAAGTCATGCTTGAATGCATCTACGGATATGTGGTAGTTAAAACTTAATAGGCACTATAGCAAAGTGAGCCTCTACTGACAGCTCGCAAACCCCCTCCACTGACAGCGCCCATTGCTAATTGCATGTCAGTGGTACTTCAAGAGCCCACTCACTGGTGGTAGTACAACAGAAGAAAAAAGATAAACATGGGCTCCGACGTTGTAGCTCCTGTTGTCGCCGGCCTCGATCATACCCTCTGTTAGATGAGGCTGTAGATGACCGCACCGACATTGTAGCTCCTGCTTGTCCCTTGCCGTGCTCATCTGGGATGGGCCACGCCGGTCCTGACCGGCACCTTGTCCGGTCGCACTCTGGTGTGGCTGTGCAAGAAGCTGTTTGTGGGTGCCCCATGATGCAGCTCTTGCCAAAGTAGAATCCAATTCAACAGTATGGATCACATGATCCAGGAGATAATGGGGACAGGGGGCTGGGAGAAAAAGAAAATGGTGCTGGAGAAAGGGAAAGAATAGACCAAGGAGAGGAAGGAAAGCGGGAAGATCAGAGCGTTTGAATGGTTATTGCTACCAGTTTTGTATGCCCTTGATTTAATGGTCGGAGTTACATTTTGTGCCTTGAAAGCTGGTATTAATAAATGTTGTGATAATGGTCCGAGTTCCATTTTTGTCATTGATGACGTAAACATGTTGGAACTAAATAATGATGTATTTCTATCAAAGTGATAATAGTAATGATGTATTTGTTACCTTGAGCCCAAGTTCTTCAATTGCATGTCTATCCTACTCCCACCAATCGAGCGCTTACTTCTTAATTTGTTTTAGATAAGCTCATTAGCTGTCCCCAGTGAGCTGATCAAGGTTGACCCCCTCCAGTTGCGCTTCCCTGTTGCGCAAATCATGTCAAGCACACTGAAGATATGCAACGTTACTGATTACCATGTGGCTTTCAGTATATATAGTACAGCGAAGTGCACCATATTACCGAGCGAAGGAGTTCTGTCACCACAGTCGAGGCTAGATCCTCTAGTAACCTTTTTTTCTTCAAAAAAACACAAAAGCTTGAAGCCTGAGGTGGTCACTGTGAAGAGCACCATCGTAGAGGAGAGTTTGACGACTGAGGATGTTGCACATGAAATGTTCAAACCAAAGACGGGCCGAAATGTGCATCACATCGAGCTGGCCATAGATTTTATAACCTCCAAGGTGAGTCCAACCTTTGTCCTTTTTCTTTTTCTTTTTGAGGGGACTTTGCCAGGTTTTCATTTGTATCAACCTATGCGCAACCAATTCTGAAATATTTCTGACAAATCTCTATGGGTGTTTGCGAATAGACCATATCCAAACTAAAGTCAGTGTCGACAATAGAACTGCATCCAATAGATCCATGGTGAGTGGATCAATTTCTCGTGCTGGTGCAGAAATTGAGTTCTCTGTTTGCACTATGATTGCATTAATTAAGAAAAATCCTTCTCTTGCGATACAGGATGGTCATTACCCAAGGAGGCAAGTCTTTCCAAATGAACTACCATGCAAAGGCAAGTGACTGAACTCACTCCAGAATTTCTTACGAGCAATACAATTTTTTCAGTATATAAGAACATAAACACATGTTGTACTCGGGAAATTTTGACGGATTTTTGTACTTTAATGGAAAGAAAATTTCCAAATAATCGTCTAACCATAGGTCCTCGGGCTACTTAGCCGCCTAACCTCGTTTTCTTTGATTAAGAAAGAAGTTTATACAATGCCAAAGAAAGGCATGACCCAATACAAGTGACACGACACAAACTAAAACAGCATAAGGATAACTAACCCAAAACTTGGCGATCCACGACCTAGAGACTGCCAAAGCAAACCCAGCCTAGTTTAGAACAGTAGTATGTTAGTTTAATCTTGAAGTAGTATTGCGTCAAGTTTGTAGCTGGTTCAAACTGCTATGGACTTGGCTAGATGCGTGTCAGGTTGCCGTGTGATTACTAGTCCGGTTTGGACTATATTAGTTAGTAAAACTAGGTAATTGTTTGCGTCTAGTAGTAGTCCGTGTAGGGATTGGTTTCATGGGTCGGTTGGGTCAGGCCGTGTATATATACACAAAATTGGTCGACGGAGATTGTAACACCATGAAGAGAAAAGGAGAAAACAAAGGGAGGAAAAATAAAGGCACGTCAAGGGCCTGTGGCCATCAATTTTTTGTGTGTGCGTGTTCGTAGTGATTTTGTGTGGTCGATCCGTGGGTGAGTTTCAATAATTGGTATCAGAAGATGCGCTTGGCCGAGGGTGGCGATGTAGTAGCACCTTGGGGCGGGCGATGTTATCGCTAGGTGGTGCAACGACGAGGAGGTTCAGGTGATCATCGTTCGGTGGAGTGGCAAGGAGGGAGATGACATTTTGTCGTCGGGAAGGCAGTGGAAGAAGATTGTTGACGGAAGCGGTGGTGCAGGGTGTGGTGCCGGTATGTTCCCAAGATCATCGTCTGTAGAAAATATATGAGTCAAGGAGTCGTGTGTGTTAACACGTTCGGTCGTGTCGTCCAAGGGAGTCAAGGAGTCATGCGGGTTTGCACGGTCGGTCGGTTGTCGTCGTCATGTCAGAGTCGACATGTCCAAGTGCTCATCTCTGTGAGGAGGCGTTGAAGATGAAGCGTCCAGGTCGTCTATATGTCTCGACGGAAGGATCAGGTTCAACTATGTGGGGGCGGTAAACCAATAAAGGTGAGTCTCTTCAATGAGGCCATGTCTCTACATGAGGTTGGAGTGCATGATGTAATGCACGGGGTGGTGTGATCCACAAGGAGCCGGCATATATCTTGCTAAGGTGGATGGTGTAGACAACCGGATGGTGTATTTCATAGGTTACTACCATGATTAGGTAGTCCAATGCATATTTGAGGTGATCAGTAAATTCACCAAGTTAAAATTGGAAAGAAGTTGTTGCGATCAATGAAGCCTATCAATTCGACTTGTCGTGGTGCGAGATGTATGAGTCGACAAGGGAGGAATCTTCAACGAGCCAAGACCGAAGAAGAGCGGAAGACAATGTTAAGATTAGGGAGAGATTGTTACTTTAATCTTGAAGTAGTATCGTGTCAAAGTTTATAGCTGGTTCAAACTGCTATGAACTTGGCTAGATGCGTGTCAGGTTTGGTACGTGGAGGCCAGGTTTCCGTGTGATTACTAGTCCACTTTGGACTATATTAGTTAGTAAACTAGGTAATTGTTTGCGTCTAGTAGTAGTCCGTGTAGGGATTGGTTACATGGGTCGGTTGAGTAAGGCCGTGTATATATAAACAGCATTGGTCGACGGAGGGTGTAACACCGTGAAAAGAAAAGGAGAAAAGAAAGGCACGACAATGGCCTTTGGCTATCAGTTTTTTGTGTGCGCGTATTTATCGTGATTTGATGTGATCGATCCATAGACGAGTCCCAACATAATATGTCACAAGGTAAGGAAGCAAAAATCATGCACCACAAGGGCCAACACGACATCAACTCGACTACCATAACGACAACAACGATAGCAACTGAAGCACAAGCATCGAAGGCAAGGATCCACCATCAGCCTGGAGATGCCACCACATGAGCGAGACAAGATGCAACATCGCCAAGCACCAAGAACACCAGTCCAATGCCGCCAGAGCAACCAGATGGAGGGGATGACCATGAGGGGACGAGCACCAACTCGAGGGTAGTAGGACGTTGCATGCAGGCATTAGGGACAAAACCCACTAGGGTCCGATGATGAGGGGAAGTAGACACAACACGAGATGAAGCCAATTGAGACCTATGCCTCTCATGACCTGATCACCTCAAACCAACAATGACCAATGAAAGTCTCCTGGTCGGATACGAACCGACATGGGGCATCTCGGCCAAATCCGGTAGAGCTACTGCCAAATCTGGCCATCTGACCCAGGATGACCAACTAGATGGGGCAGCGAGGATAGCGCGGGGGGGGGGGGGGGCAATCGTTCGACGGTACAAACTAAAGCAACCGCGAGCCACGACCAAGCGGGTCAAATAAGAATGGTGGGGACGTGACCTACCACCACACGAGCAACAACAGGGGGGAAGGCACCAAAGATGAGGGATTTGGAGTGTAGCACCCGTGACAGGTTCCATCTAGAGATGAGATGAGAACAACGAGCCATAGTGACCTCATGAACCGCCTTCAGCCACATGGGCTTCAGCCGGTGGTGTTGAGAGGGGATGGAGGCATGGGTGGCTAGGGTTGGGAATTGATAAGAAAAATGATTGGGGGACTGGGTACAGTATCACAAACCAACATTCCCCTCCACCTCTGGCGACCATCCACGTCACCTTGTTCTCATCGCAGTAGAACCAAGCTCGTCATTTCCTAAGTGATGCGTCTAAGTATACACTCACTACCTCATGGTACCAGATATAGCTCAATGTGGGGAGGCAATTTCCTGCTCGGCCAAGTAATTGGAGGTGTTATGGGCTGGAGGGACTGGACACACCAAATGGACCATGAGCATGCATGGCCTTTTTTGGGTGACTGGCCCTTTTTGCATAAGTTGAGGGCCAATTACTTTGGTGACTTTTTTGGGCTTCAAGAATATGATGTCTCCTATCTAGATTTTTGATTGGGCTTCTAGAATAAGCTGGTTAAGGAGCAGCTTATTTAATCCTGGGGATCCCTTGAAGGTCATAGTGGGTAATTTGGGGCTTCTCCTAGGAACCAGGCATGGCATTGATGATACATTTAGCCCGGTAATCATACTGGTTACCATTGGGACGGATCTCTCCCTCGTACTGTTTTCAGATGGCTTGTTCATTATATGAACATAAATAATGCCTTCACACATCTTGCTGATGAGACCAGAACGTTGGGGACTGCCGGACTGTTAACTCTAGGTCTTGATGAGCGGCGCAGTCATGTGCGTGGTGACCTCAGAGTGCAAGGAAACCACTTGGCATGGCGATTTCGTGGTAATCTTGTGCATATATATATCTATATCTCTATTCTATAGTGTACGAGTTTTGAATTGTTGCTACAACATCAATCCTAGCCGTTGGTCTCATAAATCGAACGGTTGAGACTCAAAGGATTCGCAGTGCACAGTAGCCTGTAGCTGCATCTATTGTTTCTGGAACCATCACCTGTTCGCATCACACCTCGGATCTTCTCCCCACGTTGCATGCGCCAGGGCGTCAGGCAGAGAGCTTGTGTACAAGATAAGCATACGGTAGGAGAAAGAAAGTAAATAATTTGTGGGGTCCATCACATACATCTATATTTTCTTCCTATGAAAATATCTGGGTGTCAACGTAGGTGAATTATATCATACCACTTACCAATTTTCTTTTATTTTCTTTTCATTTATGCATGCATACATGGAATATTCTCTTTGCTCTGAAATTGACTGCAAAGTACCATACGTCTTCTTTTTTTCTTTTACAAGAATCATCATCGGAACAATATTGCTAAGACGTGCATTGCACGTGTATACATACTAGTCAACCATATGTGTAGATTTTTGCTGGTGTACACAAATCAATAAATTATTAAACTGATATTACCATTACTCATATGCTACTGCTAATATGTTGATTTCGACTAGCACTTCGTCGAACTTGGCTACTCCAGCTATTTAACATTCCTAACCATCTCAGTTTTGCTCGGTTACCGTGCTTAATATTCTCGTATGTGAGAAGTAATTGACTTCTGTGCACATATCTACCCGCAGGAAGTGGAATTGGTTGAGTTGAAGGGGGGAAAAGGCATGCTTCTGACTTTCACCACATTGACCTAATGTTTTTATTTTTGCCATCTCACATTTCAGCAATATAACATTTGATATCTATCTCATTGCAGTTAGTTTGGTTAAATTTATAGCCCGTGAGCAATGGATTTTGGCTGGTTTTACTAGTGGACTACTCTGCGTGTATAATTGTGATTCACAAAGTAGAATCCACGTTCTACATGAACACTCAACATCTATCAAGTCTTTGGCTATCCATGGAACTAAGCCCTATGTGCTATCAGCATCCTGTGATGGTAAAATTTTGCTATGGGACTATGGAAAAGACTGGCAATTGATAAAAACATTTGATGCCAATAGTTGTCTTGATAAATGCGATACTGTGCAGCAAGTTGCGTTTAACCCGAAGGACACTGATATGTTTGCCAGTGCCCAGGGCAATACAGTAAAGGTTTGTTTAGATTTCCTATGCATGCATGCAGTAAACATCATTTTGGATGTTCCAAGTTTTCCTGATACATGTATTTGCTTGAAATTGCAGTTTTGGAATCTGCATTCGGGTGAATGTAAGCACATATTGTCTGGCCATTCAGATTCAGTGATGTGTTTGGATTACTTCAGTCTGGGTCAGAAGCTATACTTGATCACCGGTTCACAAGACAAAACTGCTAAGGTATATCATTTTCACTAAAGAATAGACTAGCCCTTTATCATACTGACAGAATATTTATTCAATCATGAGTTTTGCTCCTTGTGTCAGATCTGGGACTGTGAGACACAGAGGTGTGTTCATTCACTGAAAGGGCACATGGATGTTGTTAACATTGCGTTTTGCCATCGGGATCTTCCAATACTCATTACAGGTTCATGGGACGGGTCAGTTCGTTTATGGGACTCCACCACCTTCCGGTAATTATTAATTATTAACACTCGCGATGCTTCAATATGAATCAATGAAAATTGTCCTTTTATCGAAAAATTATCAACACCCCTGTAGTCACTGTATTTTGTTTGAATTTGGAGTGTTGATTACTTGAAATTTAAATTATCAATATGGTTAATTTGTAACCCAATTTCTAGTATTGATATTACGATACTTTTTGTTCTGTTGGAGGCACTAATATCCAAATTCAGCTTTAGCAATTTGGAAGACAAAATTTTGACAAGCTCCGATCTTTGTTTAGATGACCAAGTTTTGTATATACCTATACTTCATTAATCCCATTCAGCTTTAATCCTTGTGAAATCACGAAAAAACTTGACACCAGATTGGGCTTCAAAATTACTAGTCCACTACCATCGAGAATATATCCTATTGACACTAGATTGACAAATATATAAAGGATTTAACGGATTAAAAATGTGTATTTAACAAAACAAATACCACTTTCCAACCAACCCTAGCAAGAAACTACCACTACAAAAATAGAAAAAAACCTACTGATTTTTTTTCTATTATGGCCGAAAACTGCAATGTGTGATAATTGTCCTATTAAACCCGATTATGATAGGCTATGCCCGTCCGGACTGAAAAAGTCAACACCGTTACTTTAACTGTTAACATGTGGGGCCCACATGTCAGTTATATCTCCTTCCTATGAAATTATGCATGGACATTTCCGGTGACTTCCAATCGCCTCCAATCGAGCTAGGCGCCTCGCCGTTGAAGACTTGATTGATTAATTAACAAGCAGGCCATGTTGCCATTCTTGTTGGCGGACACGACGTCGAAGTCAGAGAGGCTCTCGAGCTGGTACGAGGCCGCCATCGCTGCACCATTGACCTCTCAGCCGGCTGGTCGCCCTCCATTAAAAAACTGGCTACGGTATAGGCCAGTGGCATCGAGGCCAGCCATCACGGCGGGCTTGCTCGCCCGGCATGGAAGCTCACGCGGAGGACAACTTCGAGTGTGTCGCCTACCATGGCCAGCTTGGCCAGCGGTGCGGAGGTTAACTCACCCGACATGGAAACTCGTGCAGACACCAGCTTCGAGCACGGCGCGTGCCATGGCCAGCTCGGGCGGCAGCGTGGAGGATAGCAAGGCCGACGGCGAGCTCGCGCTGCAGCACAGTATGTTTTATGAAATGTCCCGGTGATAATATTTGGATGAAGAAGGGGATTGATGTCCACATGTAGGTCTCATATGTCATAATAGTCAACATAACGTTCAATCAAGCAGAGTTGATTACTGTGCCACGTCAACGTTTACGTGTGGACCAATCCTGTCATAATCCAGTTTAATTTTGACGAAATCTGTGACTTGTCTCACTTGGTAGTTTTTTTACCATAGATTAGAAAAAATAGTATTTTGCTTCTAATATTGTAGAGTGGTAGTTTCTTGCTAGGGTTGGTTAGAAATTGGTAGTCTTTTGTTAAATACTCGAATAAAAGGACATATAGAAAAATAAAGAATAAAACTAAATTGGTATGTGAATTGTTGAGTCGGGCGAGAGACGTACCTCGCAGCTTTGTCTCCTATGGAAGCTTCAGGCATGGGTACACTCGATGCACCTCTCCTAGGTTAGCTATCTATATGGGCTTGGGCCCATATCGGTTCAACAACAACCCCCCCCCCCCTCTCATGATGGGTGGTAGATATATTGTTATTTTCATCTTCTTACATGCCAAGTTACAATCTTTTGTTTGTAGTTCCTTTTTCAACCAATCTCCAGCTTGTTGTCCAAAGCTGATATGAGCGAGGCTGATAATCTCAGCATCAAGTTTGTCCTTAACGAAGAAGTGGTCAATTTGCATATCTTTAGTTCTACCATGTTGAACTGCGTTATTAGCATAGCTTATAGCCGACTGATTGTCACGCCACACCCTCAAGGGTCCCTTTCTCAAAAGTTTCAATTCGCGCAAAAGGTGTTTCACCCAAAGCATCTCACTCAACCCTTGAGATAAGTCTATATACTCAGCTTTTGTTGTTGATTTGCGTTATTAGCAAAGCTTATAGCCGACTGATTGTCACGCCACACCCTCAAGGGTCCCTTTCTCAAAAGTTTCAATTCGCACAAAAGGTGTTTCACCCAAAGCATCTCACTCAACCCTTGAGATAAGGCTATATACTCAGCTTTTGTTATTGATTTAGGCACAACCCTTGGATTCTTGTTTCCCCATGACACCAAATTTCCTCCAACAAACATACAATAGCTAGAAGTTTGGCCATCTATCATCTTGACAATTAGAACAATCAGAGTTACTGTAGCCATCCACCTTAAGATATCCACACTTTAACTAGAGTTCCCTTCAAGTATCTTAGGATTTTTTGCACAATATCAAGACGCCCACTCCTTGGTTCATGAATGTATCTGCTCACCATGCCCACGACATAAGTAATGTTAGGCCTAGTATGACACAAGTTCAATAACCTCCCAACTAGTTTCTGGTAATCTTCCTTATTCACCAGCTCTCTTGATTGTGTTGCCACTTGATAGTTTTGTTCAATCGGAATGGGGGCAACACGACATTCCATCATGTCCATGTCATCAAAAGATCCAAGCCAAATTTCATTTGAGACAAATATATTCCGTTATCTGACCCAACCACTTCAATGCCAACGAAGTATTTTAGGTTGCCTAAATCCTTCACCTCAAATTCCATGCCTAGACACCCCTTTAATATCTGCATTTCCTCCTTATAATCTCTAGTGATGATAATGCCATCCACGTACACAACAAGAATAGTGATCTTCTTATCAAAGTGTTTTTAGAACATTGTGTGATCATCGTTATATTGATCATACTACATACCGCAGATAGCTCGTCTAAACCTATCAAACCATGCCCTCGGTGATTGGTTCAAACCGCATATACAAGGATTTCTTCCTACATCTCATCATCCAGAAAGGCATTCTTGACATCTGTTTGATGAAACTTTCACCCGAAGTTTGCATCAGGGGAGACCAATATCCTTAAAGTGTTCATCTTTGTCACTAGAGCAAACGTCTCATCATGATCAATTCCATACGTTTAACTATCTAGCGACCAATCTGGCCATACACTGTTCCACCTTCCGCTTGGGATTTTGCTTCATAGTATAAATCCACTTACAACTCGCCACTTTTGTTTTTGCTCGCGATATGGTTAGCACACACGTCTTCTTTTTTCCTTGGTGCTTCCAATGCCTCTATTATTTCTTCACGCCACGTCAGATCTTTCTTTGCACCCTTCCAATACTTTGTGGTTGACATAGTTTGAAAGAAGACAACAAACACTATACAAAGGAGACAAAACATCGTAAGACACAAAATTCCAATGTCATGATCATAGAAAACCTCTGGTGGTAAAGCCTTATGTGGCACTTCATGTGTCCATTTCACAACGCAATAGGTAGTTCCACTTTGTGAGATGAGCTTCCATCACTTTGTTGCTACTCCCCCTACAGTGACTGCTCCCCCCGCACTTGTTGCTACTTCTACACATATGGTAGCCGCTGAGAATACACTACAGGAATCTTCTGCCACCAATCTCAAATAGGGAGTGGGAGATCACCAATTTGAATGGAACTCACTGTTGGCTGGACCAAAACCTGCACATCAACATTAGTTAGAGTAACAACTGGAATTGTACCCATAATTGGCTGCACTTGAACCAGCACATCATCATTAGTGTTTATGTTCACAGAATGATCTTGAGTGTGAGATATAGCCTTCTTTGACCATCTTGTACAAAATGGAAGTGGTCAAGCTCTTGAAACAATACACTTAGATCTATTGGCTCATCATATAATGACTCAGACTCCGTGAAGCTTTTATCAATACTTACAAGCCTGCGTTTCTCAAAGGTACATCAACATTTATACCCCTGCGACCAGAAGAATAGCCTAGAAAAATACACTTTGTTTCTTGTGGATTAATTTTCCTGAAAGAAGGTCACGGATCTCGAGCAAAACAAGTACTATCAAACAACTGGGAATAACAAACTTAGTCCGCGGAGATTTCATGCCTAGTATTCTTGTTGGTATTCGGTTGCTCAATGTATTTGGCTGTCATAAGTACTCATCACATAAATAGCTAAACACCTCATCTTTGTGACGCATCAAATAAATCCAAGTCATATGAGAATAGAAATTGATAAATGCAAAAAATCACTTCATTTCATTCATTGACACAATTGGGCAAGTCCATACATCTTAATGAAACAACACAAAAGAAGATATGCTTGTAAGCCCCTTACACACATATGAGGAAGTTGTGTGTTTGGCATATTCACAAGCATCACATGTCAACTTGCCCTTTCCTATCCCACACATAACATCTTGAGAGATTCTACTCATTTTAACAAAAGATACACGCCCGATCCTACAATGATGGAACGTCGCCTTTTTTTCCTTGTCCTCCATGGTCGTATCACACACTAATTCTGGTTGCACCTCCTCGTCCATGTACCAGAGACCCCTACGCCTGGTGCTAGTCCCAATAATCTGCATCGTTCATCCCTCCTGAATCATGCAATCAAATTTGTCAAATATCACACGATGGTCTATTTGATCAATTAGAGCACAGAAAGAGATCAAGTTGACAAGGAAAGCTGGCACATGTAAAACAAAGGATATGGAAATGGTCGGAGTGCACTTTACTGTGCCAACTCCTTTGACACGTTGTTTTGTGTCATGAGCAGTTTGTATACTCCATGTGTGAGAAAAATGATGCTTAGTGTAAGACTTGAACGTGCATGCATTACTTGCAACATGCTTAGATGCTTGATAGTCAAGAACCCACTCTGGACCACTCCCATTAGTAGCAAGAGATGCCTTGTCCAAATTACCTTCATCGATGGAGGCCTAGTGAGCAAAGTCTTCATAGTCAGCATCATCTGCATCTTTGCCTTTTGACATCCCATTGTCTCCTGCAACTGCCATGTGAGCCCTATGACCCCCTGAGTTTTCTAAGTACCACCTCTGCCCCTAGGAGCATAACCCCCATGAGGTCCCTGAGTATCCACCTCTCCCTCTAGCGCTCATGCCTCTGCCAGTCCATCCCTCTGCCTCTGTCATGAGTTGGACAGACTCAGTTCCAATGTCATACCTCCCTATAGATATGACAGTTGTTGGAATCTCTCCACTCCATCCTCTCCATGACTGCAAATGTTGAAGCCAACACAACCTTTACATAGGCGTGCTCCAAAGATAGTTGCACCTCCTCTTGAGACATTGTTGTAATAGTCGCATCAATAGTATGCACAAGACGTCCTATCATGAAAGCAACCTCTGAGCCCCTCCAACAGTTTGAACATACGCCTACATGCAATCCACTTGTGGCCTGACTCGATGGATGTCGTATCACAGAGTTTGAGAGGAACACGGTTATCATGCTCTACCCATAAAGTTTGCAGCTCTGCCACATATTTCATAACTGACATGTCGTCACCTTGATGCAGTCAACTAGTCTTCCCCTCAATCTAATAAATTAGCATAAAAATGCCCTTGCCTGAGTACAGGGTGAACAGAGTCGTCCATATCGCAACGTATGTGGATAGCCCCTCCATAGAGCGTCCAATGGAGGGCACCACCGAGTTCAACAACCAGCTCATGAGCACAAAGTCACAAAGTCTATGAACTTCCACTTCTTTCTCTCCGTAGTAGCCTTGTCTCATGCTTCCTCAATAGCACCCATCATGTGTCCATCAAGCTCCTTCTCCTCCACAACCAGCAATGCCCTCGAGGACCAGCTCAGTTAATTTGTGGGCCCGTCCACCTTTATGCCCATGGGCGATAGTTTGATATTGTGAGCCGCTTCTTGCCGAGGAGGCATGGCCCAAAGTGCAACTCCACGAGGATCTTGACGAGCTTCTTAAAAACCTCAGCAAGGCATTGTCGTTCACCCATCTTAGGCAGCAGCAACAACTCTTGCAGCAGCCGCACACAACTCCTCTCTTTCAGCAGCAACAACCATGAAAGTACACGGCCGAACGATAGAAAATGGTGAGGTAGCCGTCTTACAAACCGATCTTGAGATACCCGGCTCACGTAAAATGCACTCGACTACGCTACCGCTAACACACATCGGGCGAGCTAAACACCCCCATGCTACGACCTAGCATACCTAGGCTCCGCGACAAAGCCCTCAAGAGGGAAAACAACGCAGAAAGACGCCGCCGCCGAGTCCATCGGACAAAGGTTTTCACCCGGAGCCCTGACACGAGGAGAAGAACCGCAACGACGTCTTCAGAAAGAGAAGGGTACCCGCGGGTGTCGCCGCTGTTGGCGCCAAGGCACGGAGCTTTCGCTCGGCAACTCACCCGTGCCACTACGAGGCCGCCAAGAGGAGCATGACGATGTTAGATCCCCATATCCGGATCAGGACGCTACTTCTCCAGGAGAGAAAGCACGTCCGAGCTACCTGCTAGCCCACCTCCCGTTGCCCTCACAACCTGTGAAGGGAGCCACCATCATTGCAATGCTGCCCACTGGAGAACGAGTATGCAACCTGCCATCCGGGGCCACTGCCCCGGCATCCCTGTCGCGAGATACCGTCGGTCATGCACCTCACGTCACACATAACTCCAGGTGGAAGAACAATGCCAGTCTATCAGCTCCTAGCCCGGCATCGGTCCCCGAGTCTAGGTAGACGCCTCCACCCTAGGAGGCATCCACACCTGTGTCCCCTACCAATACCCGGTGTACTTGAGGGGACACGACTCCGAGATTGTCGACGATCGCCGGCGAGCCAGCCCCAAGCCCATGGCCAGGCGAGCTCACTCGATGCCATGCCCACGGTCACCGTCGCCGATCCGTGCACCAACACACCGGTATCAGGGCCACCACCAACGAGCATCATACCCGCGTAGGAAGCCCGAGCATCCCTACGAGCACATCCCAGGTCAATCCCAACCTCTCCTACCTGAAGCAAAATCTCTGATCCGCCCCGGGCCCAATCTGACCCGCCCGAGCACGAACCCTAGATCTAGTCCATCCCTGAAACGCATGTAGCCGGCACCATCGGCATTGCGGACTAGATCCACTAGAAGGAGGCTGACATCGTCGCCCCGCGCCGCGCCGCCACATCCCTGCCCGTAGCCGCTGCCACCGGAGGGGAAGCAGAGTTGTGTTACAGTATATGTGGATTGCACTAGCCCTTTCCAATAGTTCAAATTTTTGATTGCTTTGGCTAGTGCATGAAGCTTAACAAGGATAATAAATTCATTATAGTTTGTGGAATATTTCACTAGTTTGACATTTTTTGTAGTTCACAATCTTTAAGGTAAAGTCTAGAGCAGATGTATAAGTGCTAATAATGTGCATCACATTCTTCCAGACATGAGCTCAACCCTGACCTCGGTGAAGTGTATGCTATAGCAGGTTTGAAGAGATCAACAAGGTATATGATCAAAAGTATCATGTCTTCCATACTTATATTTGGTTATTAGAAAACTCTTTTTCAACAATTGCATAACCTTGCAATTGCAAACGAAAATGAACTAGACTGCAAATATAGTTGTGTGTAACTTTCATTATGTTTAATTCTGAGATTTTTCCTTGTTATGGCAGTTGTCATAGTCGTTTCAAGGCATGCAGTTCTTTGATGCTGACGCAGTTCTAACCTTATTTATTAGACTTGTTTGCATGAACAGTCATTCAATTGTTACACATAACATTATATCCATCCCTCTGAGTAACAACATAGGTCTCTCATGACGGTAGCATGATCTCAATTGTACCACTTTGTTTTCAACAAAAATAAGTCAAATCCAATAATTCCTACATACAGTAGGCTCATGCCCTGTGTTAGCACCTAAAACGTAAGATGGAAATGAATGCAAATACAGGAAAACTACGCCTACTGGGAGGATGCGAAACCAGTGACTGCAGGGTTCCACATTAATTTGCAATGGCTTGACATCAACAGTTAAGTTCAGATAAGAGAGGAATAACACGGCCTGACAAACCTCAGGGGACTCCTCATCAACGTCACAGTGGTGCACCCTCTGGGACCACCATCATTGGGGTTAGACCCCTGACTTCTTGCTCCTCGCGAGCCGCAGCTTTCCCTCTCGCCCCAACATTCGCCATGATCAAGCTAGGGTTAGGGTGGAGAGGAGAGGTAGAGCAAGCAAGAATAATAGGGGATACTGGAATGAGCGAGTGAAGTGAACTGGCTTCCAGCCAACTGGCCTAACCCTTATAGACCTCTCCTTAAATTCCGTATTCCCACAATAAAATAATGGGATGGTATGTCCATAACTAGATTGGCTACCTTCATGTAATTAAGAACAATTCCAGTGATGCACATCGGCTTATCCACTCATGAATACTGACATAGCTACTTCTATGTAAGAATAATGCAAAGTGTAATTCGTCATAATGCTTTACAATTTCATTCTACCACTAACCTGTCTCCCTCAAAATTTCTGAAAAATGGTTGATTGGGGCATTTTTGTGATGTTTAACCATCTTCATCGTTAATCCTCACCATTTTATTATTTACAAGTGTTAATTATGATCGTCATATTTTTTCCAGGCTTGTGCGTGTGCTGAAGTTTAAACTTGGAGAAGTGAATTCTATAGCATGTTTGAAGGGATCAACGAGGTATATAGTGAAAAGTGCCTTGCTATATTTTATATCTGGTTAATAGGAAAAATCACGCTTCCTGACCGTGCTCATCCTTGAAAAGCAAATTATAAGAAATCACAATGCAAATATACCAATTTCTGCAGTGTGGAGTTTGCTCATCCTAATTGCGCTTATTGTTGTGGAATTCAAGGCATGCATTTTTTAGTACAAAATAGTTCAGCCATCCTTTTTGTTCATAGGATAGGAATATGATAGGAATAGAAAAATCGTTGGAAGTGAGACGACATGTATCTCAATTCCTATATGGAAAGAGATATGTCATTTGATGTATAGGATAGGAATTTTTACATTGAGCCTAGGGTAATGTTTCTTTTTCTTTAAAATGTGAAGGACCGATTCCTACCTACATAGGAATAGGAGTTCATTCCTACAAACCAAAGGGCTCCAAAGGAAATTTTCAACAAAATTCTTATTCTTAAAATTCCTACAAAATTCATGTAAACGTAAGGAGGCGTCGGTGTTTGCAGACACAAAGTCCTGCTTTTCTTTGTTTTGGCTTTGTTGCCTCCAATGTATAATGCGTGATGCGTTAACTGGTGCAGGATCGTGATTGGGCATGAGAAAGGATTAGTGCTGGCAGACATAAGGCCCTGAGAAGGCGATTTGAGCAACCGAACAAAACCGAAAGGTTAATGCTAGCCATTGGAGTAAATCAAGATGGTTGGAGAAGGCTAAAGAACTGTGGTATTCTTGTGAATCTGATTGGGCTGATTCAATTCGAAACGGCAAACAGACCAAAGAACTGTGAACCATGCATGTAATATTCCCCCTTCTTTTCTAAATATGTTTGTTATTGGCATGTCTTTAAGCAAATTTGATTTGCTGGAGAAACTCCGCCATGGAAAACATTCAATAGAGCCTATGAGCCCCGGTCCTCTTATTTCAGCCGTCTGTTTCGATTTTATTGGTGTCGTCTTTACCCGGTAAAACATGTCACGGGTCTAGCTACTTGACCTTGATATTCTGCTCCCCCTCCCCCTCCCCCTCCCAACCTTAGCCGCCCCACTCCCTCCCCCTCCCTTTCTCGCCGCCACGCGAGGCAGCCGCCGGGCAAGCCCGGGGCGCCAAGGATCGTGGCGGCGGGGCCTTGGCTGCCCTGCCTCTGCGTGGGGAACCCCGGATCTGGAGCGGCGGCTCCATGGATGAGGCACGGCAGGCTAGCAGCCATGCGGACGGTGGATCTGGCGTCCCGGCCGCGCGGGCTGCGGCATCCGGTGGTTGTTGGCGGCCGGCGGCGGCCTCTGCGGTGGCCGGTGCGCGCGATCTGGCGCATCCCCTCCTCCCTTGTTCGGCGTGCGGGCTAGCTTGGTCGGGCCGCGCTTCCTTGGTCGCCGGTTCTGTACAGGAGGCGCTGCTGGTGGCGGGGATCTAATTCGGGCGAAATCCTTGGCCGACCATAGTCGGCCGCATCGACGGCGATGCCTGAGGGCGTCGTTCCCCTCCTTGTAGGCATCGGTATGGACTGATCCCCTCACTTCCCCTTCCCCTAGGTCACCCGGGCGAAAGTCCTAACTTTGTTGGGTGGCGACGGCGCTCACGGCATCGTTCCCTTCTTGAAGGCGCCACTTTGGGAACCTTGGGGCTGGGTGGTGCTTGTGGGTTGTGGGCGACGGCGGTGGTGCGACCCTAGCCTAGCATGGATCTGCGTCCGCTGCTTGAAGATGGACTCGCGTAGGTGGAGGTCATCGTTTGGCGTCATGGTGGCGTCGATGGCGGAGGCACCTGCCAAGGCTGACACCTCAATCTGCTCTGAAGATGAATAGATGGAAGATGATGGGGGCGACACATCTGAGTGAGTCAGACCGGTTTGTGCCCCGGACCCGGTATGTGGCTCGGTCGGGGCCTCCGGCTTTAGATGTTAGGCTTATGTGAGAGGTCTGGGTATTTGGCCCAGCTTGCACCCGTTCATCATATGGATAGGAGTAGCGGCAGATGTTGCCAAGATGACGGATTCAGGCATATTGTTGTACTACTTTATAAGATCCTCGGGAATAATCAATAAAATGATCGCATGCATCTTCCAGATGGAGAGACAGGGGATCACCCTCTTTTTTCTAAAAAAAAAAAACTTATAGCACGCAAGTTTAAAATATTACGTACTGCACAAGTAATCATGAAAAGGAGTGGTGTAGTTTTGCTAGATTTTATAACTGATGTAAGATGCGGCCAATGCTCTGAAGACACCAAAGGAGCGAGGAGATAGAGGCCTGACAATGGATGGCTAAAATGTCCGTGACGATCAAGCCGTTTGACCTGTGATCTGCTTGCTGCAGGACTGAACACCTGTTCTGATCCGGAAGAAGTTGAGGCAGCTGCTGTATTGTCATCATAAATTATTATTTTTGCCATGAAGTCAATGGGAGTCATTTCTTGGCCAATTCTTATACGTAATCATATTTGATTCCAAAAAAGAGATTGGGAACATTTTAACCTTTTTAAGAATTACTAAATTATTTGACGCAGGTGCGCTGGCTCTTTTTTCATGGCCGAGAGCACCAAGTTCCCGTCCTTTCAGGCTGGCTCTTTTTTCATGGCCTTTGTTTCCTTCTGTTCATACAACAATCATTAACCATGCATGTTCTAGGAAAATTGCACAATCGCAGTTGTGTACCATCTTTTTCCATCCATAATCAAACATCCAACTTCTGCTATAAGAAATAAAAACAATCATACGATATTGTACCCAATAAATGGTGCAAAAAACATATACAAAAGAGCAAAAATAGTAATTTTAGTTGGATGGAAACCTTCTTCTAGGTTACACGGTTAGGTAGAGAAAATATGGAAAAGGAAACTCGTTCAAGGGAGCATCACCTTGTTGGTGAATGCACCGGGTGCTTAACTATGAAGGGAGATGAAAAAGGAAAAAAAACTACTGAATTCTAGAAAGAAAATACATCAATATCAGCAATCCGCAATAATCAACCCATTAAATTGTTCTTAAGTTGTGTTCTAGAATTAGACCTATCGTCCAATATATCACTCAATGTTTTGCTTGATATTCTGGTTTATTTCCGATATAAGGGAAAATATGGCGCGCTATGCAAAATAGGGCGGCCCCTTAAGTTTGGAAATTAGCATGCTATAACGAGCTATAGCATGCTATTAGTGAGACATTATGCATCACGGTATCAAATTATGAAATTAATGCTCGATTTTAATAGTTTGCATATGAAAAACATTGTCTTGTGTAAGAAAAATGATAAGATCTCCGAACAATAATTCCAGCTTACAAGTAACACAAATGCCACATTCCAGACATGAGCTCTCAAAGAAATAATATCAATCAAAACATACAAGTCAATCATCTAAAAAGTGGCACAAAAACACATCACATGTACTATCTTTACTTGTGCTTGAAATCATGGTTACTGCACAATATTATTTTGAGTTTTAAAGAAGGACGATGATGAAACATGTCATAGACCTTAAAATAATATCAATGCAAAGTCATACAAACCCAACAACTTCCAACCCATGAATATCATGGTATCCGGGGTGTGCGTGTGGGCGCGCGTGCGCGCATATATAGCAACCCATCATCACTCAAGCAGTACCATCTACTTCTACTAGTTGGAACACTCCTGCATCACATTCAAAACTGAAAAGGCTGAGGAAAAAAAGAGGAATTGGTCATGAATGATAGTAGATGAACATAAATAGAATATGAAAATTGTATTGGGGAATAAGAGACACCGAGAAGAGGATGAGCGTTTCTATGCGGGTCATGCATCAAGTTGCTTGAGGAAGGGTGAATCTTGACACTTTGTCAAGATAGCTCACCAGAATTTCCCGTATGGTGAAATGCAACCGATCAGTGAGGCATATTATGTTTTCAAGCATGTTGGTAACCTCACAAACAACGACCCATGGCAGGACTTCTCTGGGTGGCACAAGGGTGAGCCCCTCGGTTCTCGGCCTAGATCACTGTCGCACATTAGTCGTCAATCAGGGGTGAAGGCTCCTTGTTCAACGAGGTCTTGGACGAGACATAGATGAAGGGAGACAGAAAAAGGGACAACACGACAAGTTGTTGATCTATATGTGGATGCTCTTACCATTTTGGCATCCTGGACCGAACAATCCTTTAGCGGGCTGACGGATGAGTATCTTAGGGCTTCCAAGATTGATTAATGCTATGGTAACATAATGTTACATGGCTTGAAGTAAGAAGTTCTTCCTCTACAAAGTATACTACCTGACATGGCCAACTTGTAGTCCAGTCAGAGATGGTAGAGCAAATGTGTTTTCAAAATTACGTACGAATATAAGACTTCGTCGTCCAAAATTATGTATGAATAGAATGTGTTCTCAGATGCCCATGTTCCGCATGTGTTTGTGTATGGTGTGCCATATTGTTCTCACAAAATTATGTTGCTTCCAAATTCCAACGTGTCTGATATCTTTGAAAACGTCCATTTTTTGAAATGCCAATGGCATTTTTACAACTAATATTATCATTCAAAAATAAAAACTCAGAAAAAGTGAAACTTGTTATCCAAACAGAAAGTTGGCATACTTCACAAATAAAGTTGCCATCCTCGGGTAGCTAAAGTTGCCATCAGAAAATGTCAGAGCAAAATTGCTTTGTTCCACGCGTGTGATACTTATTAGGATCCTATAATATAAAGGTACATTTCATGCTGAATCGAATAACTAATTTTGTATTATGGATGTCGACAAATTTTTCCTTAAACTTGACTTTTGGAATACAAGTAGTATTATCTAAGTTTCACTGCGAAGTGTATTAAAATCATGGAGTGCCAATAAGAAATCAACTCAATTATAACATTAGTCTTTACACGGTGCCACCAATTTTTGTGTATTTTGAAATGATTTCTATCCCTAATTGCTGAAGTAGATGAATTGGTAGATCAGCTTAACAAGTGTGCATCTCTTGGTGCAGGTCGTGCAAAGGCAGTTCTCCGCAGTGCGCATAACAGGCTCCTGTTTTTCATGTTGGAGAAGCTGTGCGCATACAAGGCTCCTATTTTTCATGTTGGAGAAGTCGTGGAGGCGGGCTTGCTACTTTGCATGTGCTTTCTGATTGCTTACTTTTTCAATGCCGCACACCAAGTCCGAAACTTGCCGTGGCGGCGGAGCCATGCTATATCTTGTACTCCCTCCGTTTCTAAATATAAGTCTTTTAAACGATTTTACTAGATGTCTACATACGAAGCAAAATGATTGAATGTACACTCTAAAATGTGTCTATATACATTCATATGTAGTCCACTAGTGAAATCTCTACAAAGACTTATATTTAGGAACGGAGGGAGTACATGTTCAATGACGCCCACACCAGGACACCTGCTGCCTTGCTTGCAGCGACTACCTCTGCACCGTCTCATCATTCTCATGCGGGATCGCCGTCGTGCTTCTGCGGTAGGGTGAGAAAATATGTATACCGAAACTACGTGTCAGTGAATAGATCTGGTGCTTATATAAAATGAGGAGAAAAAGAAAGGAAGAAAGAAAACACAGATATTGAATATTTTGGAAGAACATACATCAAGGTCCTACATATGAGCAATTCTCCACTATATCTATATCTACAGATCAGTATGAATATAAAAAGATGCAAAGGGGTATGTCCAACTAATCTTGACCATCAAACCATGTCGATTCAACGATTTGGATTGCTCTCAATATGTTTAACATGCAATTATTCTCATGCTAAATGTTAATATCAACGTTAATCACATAATTAACATGTAATTACTATTTTACCAATACCAATGCGCAGTTAATTAATATCCTCCCAAGTATCAATGGGCATTGCACGTACACATTTACTAGTTATTCTTAAAGTGTGTTTCAAACCAAACGCCCGATAGTCATTGTTTTCTTTTCTTGATATATCAGTTTATATGTGTGAATGACAAAGAATTATGCATCACAATTTCACCAAATTATGCAATTAATACTGATTTCAATTGTATTGTTAAACTAATTGTATTATATAAAAGTGAATATAAGATCTCCACACATTAATTGCAACTTGTGCGAACAGCAAAATGCCAAACTCCGGTCATGAGTTCTCAAAGAAAAATATCACTCCAAATTTGTTTAGTCAATTACCTCACATAGCAATTGCGCTGCCTATACTGCTATATTTACTTGGGCTTTACTTCATGACTGATGATGCATAATTTGAAAAAATAACGAATGTGATGAAACATATCATTTAGACCTTACATAATATAAATACACAATTGTACCGAGCCAACAACTTTCAACAATGAACGTCATGACGTTTGGTGTGTGTATGTGTGCATATATACCGCCCCTATCATGATTCAAGCAGTGGCATCTACTTCTACTAGTTAGAACATACTTCCATCACATTCGGATTTAAATGTGAAGGTGAAAGTAGCCTTTGAGAGATGGTAGATAAAATAATACAATGTAAAACTTGTATAAGGGAATAAGAGACATCAGGAAAAGGAGAGACATTCCTATATGAAGCATGCACCGAGTTGGTTTTAGAAGTGTGAGTCCGAGAATCTCTTAAGGTTGGTTTACAACAAAATTTACTATGATGACATGCAACTCATCGACGAGGTATATAATGTTTTCAAGTCTGTTGGTAAGCTCACCAACGTGAGGCTGCTAAAAGTCTACTTAGGGTGGAACAAGGATGACACCTTGAGTTTGTTAGTCGAGATCACCATCGATATAGGTGACATGAGACCCAGATTTAGCATCTTTTATTCTTAGTTTGACTTGGTACAAATTTCAGTTTGGAACAGAAAGTACCTGAGATATGTCGTTGGATTTGTATTATCATCGATATAGGAAGTACAAATGTATTTTCGACTATAGCCATGTAAGAAACTGAAGCTTTGCCGGTCAAAAGAAAAAGAAAACTGAAGATTTGAACGCCTCCTTGTGCTGGGAAACGGATCCGCACAGTACGCAAACTGAGCTCGATGGCGGATTCCCCATGATCCGCTTCCGCTTTTGTGTCTGTTCAATTTCCTTCTCCGCTGTCGGCGGCGGAATGGCGGCGGAGGAGGAGGAGCCGTGCTGCACCTCGCACGCCTTCGACTGCGCCGCACGCCGGGACCCCGCCCTAATTGCCGCCATCCATGCCAGCAACAGAGACCGCCCCTTCGCCTGCGGCGACCTCCTCTGTGTCGTCTCCTTGCTCTCCCTCCGCATTGCCGCCATGCTTCCTCGCCCCTCCACCGCCCACCACGGTGACAACGGGTCCCTAGGTGTGTGAGTGAGCCACGATGCCCTCGGCTGACATTTGTTGTCCGCTGACTCTGAATTCCGAATTTGGAAGCCTAGGCTGCTCGGATCGACACAGGGGAGGCACGAGCGCGACGCCTAGGGTCGTTGGGGTGTACGCCTCGCCGTCCGAGGGTCGTTGGGGTGTACGCCTCGACGTCACAGGGGAGGCACGGGCGCGACAAGTATTTGTTTTCTTTTTCAACCAAATTTAACTTCTCGACAAAAAATTATATGTGGGTTGGAATTTCCTGTTCACATACCTCCTAGATTAAAAAATATATGTCACGTTGGTCGTCATAATTGTCAAAACACTAAATAAAAAAAATAGTTATAAAAGATAATATATACCACACCCGAATCATAGATAGGACGAGGACCGACGGAGGCGGATACCAAAACCATCGCACTATATAATAACAAAAAAAATGAAAGTAAGTAATTTATATAAGTATGTATCTAAATCATACAAGTAAGATTTTTTTTCTTTTAAAAAGAAGACAAGAACAAGAGGCTAACCACGGTGGTGCTCACGACGAGATCGGCGCGGGCGATCGACAAAAGGTGAGGACGGGCACGGGACGACACCCTACACATGTGCAGACTCTAAGAAGTTAATTTGAGCATTTGAAATGAGCTAAACTAGCAGTGACAGATGAAAGGATGAAGTAGCTAACCTTTTAAAACACTTGTGCAGTTGGTGCACGGCCAAACCTAGACAAATATTGAGGAAAATGGAGCTTGAAGGTCGAGCTTGGAGAGGAGAAAGCTTAAGTAGTGTGGCTCGGGCATTTCATCGAACACTTCATCTACATGAACTAGAGTGGCAAGAGCATGGCATGGTCACACTTCAACAACCAAAAAACAGAGCAGAGGGTGGGCAGGGGCGAGGGTTTATATAGGCAACACTTTAGTCCCGGTTTTTGTCTAAAATCGGGACTAATAGCCTACACTTTAGTCCCGGTTCGTGTCACAAACCGGGACTAATGCTCCGCGGCAAGCCACATGGCAGTCGTTGGATCTTTAGTCCTGGGTTTTGCCCTGAACCGGAACTAACGAGGTGAACCGAACCGGGATTAATGAGGCGAACTGAAACGGGACCAATGCCCCGACAAACCGAACCGGGATCAATGCCTGGCATTGGTCCCGGTTTTCGTTCGAACCAGGACAAATGGTCTTTCGGCCGAGGCCGAAAGACCCTTTTTCTACTAGTGGAGCGAGTGAATCGATCAGACAGAAGGATCATGTAAAACAGGCTAGTGCTAGCGTGGGCGTATTGGGCTACGCCAGCATAATCTGTACCAAACAAAAAAAAACTGAAATTGCCTATGTCATTATACAAAATTGCAACTCCACTACTATACGTGTAGCATTTGTTGGGGAACAAAAATTTTCCTACGCGCACGAAGACCTATCATGGTGATGTCCATCTACCAGAGGGGATGTTCGATCTACGTACCCTTGTAGACCGCACATCAGAAGCGTTAGTGAACGCGGTTGATGTAGTGGAACGTCCTCACGTCCCTCGATCCGCCCCGCGAACCGTCCCGCGATCAGTCCCACGATCTAGTGCCGAACGGACGGCACCTCCGCGTTCAGCACACGTACAGCTCGACGATGATCTCGGCCTTCTTGATCCAGCAAGAGAGACAGAGAGGTAGATGAGTTCTCCAGCAGCGTGACGGCGCTCCGGAGGTTGGTGGTGATCTTATCTCAGCAGGGCTCCGCCCGAGCTCCGCAGAAACGCGGATCTAGAGGTAAAACTGTGGAGATATGTGGTCGGGCTGCCGTGGCAAAGTTGTCTAAAATCATCCCTAAAACCTCCATATATATAGGGGGAGGAGGGAGAGCCTTGCCTTGGGGTCCAAGGACTCCCAGGGGGTCGACCGAGTCAAAGGGGGCAACCCTCCCCTTCCAAACCGAGTCCAACTAGGTTTGGAAGGAGGAGTCCTTCCCCCTTTTCCCACCTCCTCTTTTTTTTCTTTTCTCTTTGATTTTCTTCCTATGACCTTATTGGGCTGTCCCACCAGCCCACTAAGGGCTGGTGCGCCACCCCCAAGGCCTATGGGCTTACCCGGGGTGGGTTGCCCCCCCCCCCCCCCGGTGAACACCCGGAACCCATTCGTCATTCCCGGTAACTCCGAAAACCTTCCGGTAATCAAATGAGGTCATCCTATATATCAATCTTCGTTTCTGGACCATTCCGGAAACCCTCGTGACGTCCGTGATCTCATCTGGGACTCCGAACAACATTCGGTAACCAACCATATAACTCAAATACGCATAAAACAACGTCGAACCTTAAGTGTGCAGACCCTGCGGGTTCGAGAACTATGTAGACATGACCCGAGAGACTCCTCGGTCAATTTCCAATAGCGGGACCTGGATGCCCATATTGGATCCTACATATTCTATGAAGATCTTATCGTTTGAACCTCAGTGCCAAGGATTCATATAATCCCGTATGTCATTCCCTTTGTCCTTCGGTATGTTACTTGCCTGAGATTCGATCGTCAGTATCCGCATACCTATTTCAATCTCGTTTACCGGCAAGTCTCTTTACTCGTTCCGTAATACAAGATCCCGTAACTTACACTAAGTCACATTGCTTGCAAGGCTTGTGTGTGATGTTGTATTACCGAGTGGGCCCCGAGATACCTCTCCGTCACACGGAGTGACAAATCCCAGTCTTGATCCATACTAACTCAACTAACACCTTCGGAGATACCTGTAGAGCATCTTTATAGTCACCCAGTTACGTTGCGATGTTTGACACACACAAAGCATTCCTCCGGTGTCAGTGAGTTATATGATCTCATGGTCATAGGAACAAATACTTTGACACGCACAAAACAGTAGCAAAAAAATGACACGATCAACATGCTACGTTTATTAGTTTGGGTCTAGTCCATCACGTGATTCTCCAAATGACGTGATCCAGTTATCAAGCAACGACACCTTGTTTATAATGAGAAGACACTGACTATCTTTGATCAACTGGCTAGCCAACTAGAGGCTTGCTAGGGACAGTGTTTTGTGTATGTATCTACACATGTATATAAGTCTTCATTTAATACAATTATAGCATGGATAATAAACGATTATCTTGATACAGGAATTATAATAATAACTTTATTTATTATTGCCTCTAGGGCATAATTCCAACAGTCTCCCACTTGCACTAGAGTCAATAATCTAACCCTCACATCATCATGCGAATTACATTGTAATAAATCTAACACCCATACAGTTCTGGTGTTGAACATGCTTTGCCCGTGGAAGAGGTTTAGTCAGCGGGCCTGCTACATTCAGATCCGTGTGCACTTTGCATATATTTACGTCATCTCCTTCGACGTAGTCGCGGATGAGGTTGAAGCGTCGTTTGATGTGTCTGGACTTCTTGTGAAACCGTGGTTCCTTTGCTAGGGCAATGGCACCCGTGTTGTCACAGAACAACGTTATTGGATTCAGTGCGCTTGGCACCACTCCAAGATCCGTCATGAACTGCTTCATCCAGACACCATCCTTAGCCGCCTCCGAGGCAGCCATGTACTCCGCTTCACATGTAGAATCTGCTACGACGCTTTGCTTGGAACTGCACCAGCTTACCGCACCCCCATTAAGAATAAATACGTATCCGGTCTACGACTTAGAGTCGTCCGGATCTGTGTCAAAGCTTGCATCGACGTAACCTTTTACGGCAAGCTCTTCGTCACCTCCATCCACGAGAAACATCTCCTTAGTCCTTTTCAGGTACTTCAGGATATTCTTGACCGCCGTCCAGTGATCCACTCCTGGATTACTCTGGAACCTACCTGCCATACTTATGGCCAGTCTAACGTCCGGTCTAGTGCACACAATTGCATACATGATAGAATCTATGGCTGAAGCATAGGGGACGGTGCTCATATGCTCTCTATCCTCATCAGTTGCTGGGCAGTGAGTCTTACTCAATCTCGTACCTTGTAAAACTGGCAAGAACCCTTTCTTGGACTGTTCCATTTTGAACCTCTTCAAAACTTTATCAAGGTATGTGCTTTGTGAAAGTCCTATCAGGCGTTTTGATCTATCCCTGTAGATCTTAATGCCTAGAATGTAAGCAGCTTCTCCTAGGTCCTTCATAGAGAAACTTTTATTCAAGTAATCCTTTATGCTCTCCAAAAACTCTACGTTGTTTCCAATCAGCAATATGTCATCCACATATAATATTAGAAACGCCACAGAGCTCCCACTCACTTTCTTGTAAATACAAGATTCTCCAACCACTTGTATAAACCCAAATGCTTTGATCACCTCATCAAAGCGTTTGTTCCAACTCCGAGATGCTTGCACCAGTCCATAAATGGATCGCTGGAGCTTGCACACCTTGTTAGCATTCTTAGGATCGACAAAACCTTCGGGTTGCATCATATACAACTCTTCCTTAAGGAAACCATTAAGAAACACCGTTTTGACATCCATCTGCCAGATTTCATAATCGAAAAATGCAGCTATTGCTAACATGATTCTGACGGACTTCAGCATCGCTACGGGTGAGAAAGTCTCATCGTAGTCAACTCCTTGAACTTGTGAAAAGCCCTTTGCCACAAGTCGAGCTTTATAAACGGTCACATTGCCGTCAGCGTCCGTCTTCCTCTTAAAGATCCATTTGTTCTGAATAGCCTTGCGGCCCTCAGGTAGTACTTCCAAAGTCCACACTTTGTTCTCATACATGGATCCTATCTCGGACTTCATGGCTTCTAGCCATTTGTTGGAATCTGGGCCCACCATTGCTTCTTCATAATTTGCAGGTTCATTGTTGTCTAACAACATGATTGACAAGACGGGATTACCGTACCACTCTAGAGCAGCACGTGGTCTCGTCGACCTGCGTGGTTCGACAGAAACTTGAACCGGAGTTTCATGATCATCATCATTAACTTCCTCCTCAACCGGCGTTGCAACGACAGAGGTTTCCCCTTGCCCTGCGCCACCATCTAGAGGGATGAGAGGTTCGACAACCTCATCAAGTTCTATCTTCCTCCCACTCAATTCTCTCGAGAGAAACTCCTTCTCGAGAAAAACTCCGTTTTTAGCAACAAACACTTTGCCCTCGGATTTGAGATAGAAGGTGTACCCAACTGTCTCTTTTGGGTAACCTATGAAGATGCACTTTTCCGCTCTGGGTTCCAGCTTTTCAGGCTAAAGCTTTTTGACATAAGCATCACATCCCCAAAGTTTAAGAAACGACAACTTTGGCCTTTTTCCATACCACAGTTCGTATGGTGTCGTCTCAACGGATTTTGATGGTGCCCTATTTAAAGTGAATGCAACTGTGTCTAATGCATAACCCCAAAACGATAACGGCAAATCGATAAGAGACATCATAGATCGCACCATCTCTAATAAAGTACGATTACGACGTTCGGACACACCATTACGCTGTGGTGTTCCAGGCGGTGTCAATTGTGAAACAATTCCACATTGTCTTAAGTGAGCACCAAACTCGAAACTCATATATTCACCCCCACGATCAGACGTAGGAACTTGATCTTCTTGTTACGATGATTTTCAACTTCACTTTGAAATTGTTTGAACTTTTCAAATGTTTCAGAATTGTGCTTCATTAAGTAGACATAACCATATCTACTCAAATCGTCAGTGAAGGTGAGAAAATAACGATATCCGCCGCGTGCCTCCACGCTCATCGGACCGCACACATCGGTATGTATGATTTCCAACAAGTCACTTGCACGCTCCATTGTTCCGGAGAACGGAGTTTTAGTCATCTTGCCCATGAGGCATGGTTCGCACGTGTCAAGTGAATCAAAGTCAAGTGACTCAAAAAGTCCATCGGCATGGAGTTTCTTCATGTGCTTTACACCAATATGACCTAAGCGGCAGTGCCACAAAAATATGGCGCTATCATTGTTAACTCTAACTCTTTTGGTCTCAATGTTATGTATGTGTGTATCACTATCAAGATTCAATATGAACAATCCTCTCACATTGGGTGCATGACCATGAAAGATGTTACTCATAGAAATAGAACAACCATTATTCTCTGACTTAAAAGTGTAACCGTCTCGCAATAAACAAGATCCAGATATAATGTTCATGCTCAACGCAGGCACTAAATAACAATGATTCAAGTTCATAACTAATCCTGATGGTAACTGAAGTGAAACTGTGCCGATGGCGATTGCATCAACCTTGGAACCATTTCCTACGCGCATCGTCACTTCATCTTTCGCCAACCTTCGTTTATTCCGCAGTTCCTGTTTCGAGTTGCAAATATGATCAACAGAACCGGTATCGAATACCCAGGCACTACTACGAGAGCCGGTTAAGTACACATCAATAACATGTATATAAAATATACCTGATTTTTCTTTGGCCGCCTTCTTATCAGCCAGATACTTGGGGCAATTGCGCTTCCAGTGACCCATAACCTTGCAATAGTAACACTCTGTTTCAGGCTTAGGTCCAGCTTTGGGTTTCTTCGTCGGATTGGCAACAGGCTTGCCGCTCTTCTTTGAATTACCCTTCTTGCCTTTGCCGTTTCTCTTGAAACTAGTGGTCTTATTCACCATCAACACTTGATGTTCTTTACGGAGTTCAGACTCTGCGACTTTCAGCATCGCAAACGACTCGCCGGGTGACTTGTTCATCCCTTGCATGTTGTAGTTCAACACAAAGCCTTTATAGCTTGGCGGCAGTGATTGAAGGATTCTGTCAGTGATAGCCTCTTGCAGGAGTTCAATCCCCAGCTCAGCTAGACGGTTTGAGTACCCACACATTTTGAGCACATGTTCACTGACAAACGAGTTCTCCTCCATCTTGCAAGCATAGAATTTATCGGAGGTCTCATACCTCTCGATCCGGGCGTTCTTCTGAAAGATGAACTTCAACTCCTGGAACATCTCAAATGCTCCATGACGCTCAAAGCGACGTTGAAGTCCCGGTTCTAAGCCATACAAGACTGCACATTGAACTACTGAATAGTCCTCCTTACGTGCTAACCAAGCGTTCTTAACATCCTGGTCAGCCGTAGCGGGTGGTTCATCTCCTAGCGCAACATTAAGGACATAATCCTTCTTCCCAGCTTGTAAGATTAGCTTAAGATTACGAGCCCAGTCTACAAAGTTGCTTCCATCATCTTTCAACTTAGCTTTCTCTAGGAACGTATTAAAATTCAGGGTGACTGTCGCGTGAGCCATGATCTACAACACAAATATATTCAAAGTGGACTTAGACTATGTTCAAGATAATTAGAGTTTAACTTAATCAAATTACTCGCTAAACTCCCACTCAAAAAGTACATCTCTCTAGTCATTTGAGTGGTTCATGATCCACTTACACTAGCTCAAGTCCGATCATCACGTGAGTTGAGTATAGTTTGAGTCGTAAGCATCCCTATGCTAATCATATCATCTATATGATTCGTGATCGACCTTTCGGTCTCATGTGTTCCGAGGCCATGTCTGCACATGCTAGGCTCGTCAAGCTTAACCCGAGTGTTCCGCGTGTGCAACTGTTTTGCACCCGTTGTATGTGAACGTTGAGTCTATCACACCCGATCATCACGTGGTGTCTCGAAACGACGAACTGTAGCAACGGTGCACAGTCGGGGATAACACAATTTCGTCTTGAAATTTTAGTGAGAGATCACCTCATAATGCTACCATCGTTCTAAGCAAAATAAGGTGCATAAAAGGATTAACATCACATGCAATTCATAAGTGACATGATATGGCCATCATCACGTGCTCCTTGATCTCCATCACCAAAGCACCGGCACGATCTTCTTGTCACCGGCGCCACACCATGATCTCCATCAACGTGTCGCCATCGGGGTTGTCGTGCTACTCATGCTATTACTACTAAGGCTACATCCTAGCAAAATAGTAAACGCATCTCCAAGCACAAACGTTAGTTTAAAGACAACCCTATGGCTCCTGCCGGTTGCCGTACCATCGACGTGCAAGTCGATATTTATCTATTACAACATGATCATCTCATACATCCAATATATCACATCACATCGTTGGCCATATCACATCACAAGCATACCCTGCAAAAACAAGTTAGACGTCCTCCAATTTTGTTGTTGCATGTTTTACGTGGTGACCATGGGTATCTAGTGTTGGGGAACGTCGCATGGGAAACAAAAATTTTCCTACGCGCACGAAGAACTATCATGGTGATGTCCATCTACCAGAGGGGATGAGTGATCTACGTACCCTTGTAGACCGTACAAAAGAAGCGTTAGAGAACGCGGTTGACGTAGTGGAACGTCCTCACGTCCCTCGATCCACCCCGCGAACAATCCCGCGATCAGTCCCACGATCTAGTACCAAACGGACGGCACCTCCGCGTTCAGCAGACGTACAGCTCGACGATGATCTCGACCTTCTTGATCCAGCAAGAGAAACGGAGAGGTAGAAGAGTTCTCCGACAGCGTGACGGTGCTCCGGAGGTTGGGGATGACCTTGTCTCAGCAGGGCTCCGCCCGAGCTACGCAGAAACACGATCTAGAGGAAAAACCGTGGAGGTATGTGGTCGGGCTGCCGTGGAAAAGTCGTCTCAAATCAGCCCTAAAACGTTTGTATATATAAGGGGGTCGGCCGAGACCAAGGGGGAAGGCTCCCCCCCCCCCAAACCGAGTTGGACTTGGTTTGGTGGGTGGGAGTCCTTCCTTCCCTTCCCACCTCCCTTTTTGTTCTCTTTGATTTTCTTCCCTAGGCGCATAGGGCCCTTTTGGGCTGTCCCACCAGCCCACTAAGGGCTGGTGCGCCACCCTCATGGCCTATGGGCTTCCCCGGGGTGGGTTGCCCCCCCCCCCCCCGGGTGAACTCCCGGAACCCATTCGTCATTCCCGGTACATTCCCGGTAACTCCGAAAACCTTCCGGTAATCAAATAAGGTCATCCTATATATCTATCTTAGTTTCCGGACCATTCCGGAAACCCTCGTGACGTCCGTGATCTCATCCGGGACTCCGAACAACATTCGGTAACCAACCATATAACTCAAATACGCATAAAACAACGTCGAACCTTAAGTGTGCAGACCCTGCGGGTTCGAGAACTATGTAGACATGACCCAAGAGACTCCTCGGTCAATATCCAACAGCGGGACCTGGATGCCCACATTGGATCCTACATATTCTATGAAGAACTTATCGTTTGAACCTCAGTGAGAAGGATTCATATAATCCCGTATGTCATTCCCTTTGTCCTTCGGTATGTTACTTGCCCGAGATTCGATCGTCTGTATCCGCATACCTATTTCAATCTCGTTTACCGGCAAGTCTCTTTACTCGTTCCGTAATACAAGATCCCGCAACTTACACTAAGTCACATTGCTTGCAAGGCTTGTGTGTGATGTTGTATTACCGAGTGGGCCCCGAGATACCTCTCCGTCACACGGAGTGACAAATCCCAGTCTTGATCCATACTAACTCAACTAACACCTTCGGAGATACCTGTAGAGCATCTTTATAGTCACCCAGTTACGTTGCGATGTTTGATACACACAAAGCATTCCTCCGGTGTCAGTGAGTTATATGATCTCATGGTCATAGGAACAAATACTTTGACACGCACAAAACAGTAGCAAAAAAATGACACGATCAACATGCTACGTTTATTAGTTTGGGTCTAGTCCATCACGTGATTCTCCAAATGACGTGATCCAGTTATCAAGCAACGACACCGTGTTTATAATGAGAAGACACTGACTATCTTTGATCAACTGGCTAGCCAACTAGAGGCTTGCTAGGGACAGTGTTTTGTGTATGTATCCACACATGTAAATGAGTCTTCATTCAATACAATTATAGCATGGATAATAAACGATTATCTTGATACAGGAATTATAATAATAACTATATTTATTATTGCCTCTAGGGCATAATTCCAACAGTCTCCCACTTGCACTAGAGTCAATAATCTAGCCCTCACTTCATCATGCAAATTACATTGTAATAAATCTAACACCCATACAGTTCTGGTGTTGATCATGCTTTGACCGTGGAAGAGGTTTAGTCAGCGGGTCTGCTACATCCAGATCCGTGTGCACTTTGCATATATTCACGTCCTCTCCTTCGACGTAGTCGCGGATGAGGTTGAAGCGTCGTTTGATGTGTCTGGACTTCTTGTGAAACCGTGGTTCCTTTGCTAAGGCAATGGCACCCGTGTTGTCACAGAACAAGGTTATTGGATTCAGTGCGCTTGGCACCACTCTAAGATCCGTCATGAACTGCTTCATCCAGACACCCTCCTTAGCCGCCTCCGAGGCAGCCATGTACTCCGCTTCACATGTAGAATCTGCTACGACGCTTTGCTTGGAACTGCACCAGCTTACCGCACCCCCATTAAGAATAAAAACGTATCCGGTTTGCGACTTAGAGTCGTCCGGATCTGTGTCAAAGCTTGCATCGACGTAACCTTTTACGGCGAGCTCTTCGTCACCTCCATACACGAGAAACATCTCCTTAGTCCTTTTCAGGTACTTCAGGATATTCTTGACCGCTGTCCAGTGATCCACTCCTGGATTACTCTGGAACCTACCTGCCATACTTATGGCCATGCTAACATCCGGTCTAGTGCACAGCATTGCATACATGATAGAACCTATGGCTGAAGCATAGGGGACGGAGCGCATATGCTCTCTATCTTCATCAGTTGCTGGGCACTGAGTCTTATTCAATCTTGTACCTTGTAAAACTGGCAAGAACCCTTTCTTGGACTGTTCCATTTCGAACCTCTTCAAAACTTTATCAAGGTATGTGCTTTGTGAAAGTCCTATCACGCGTTTTGATCTATCCCTATAGATCTTAATGCCTAGAATGTAAGCGGCTTCTCCTAGGTCCTTCATAGAGAAACTTTTATTCTAGTAATCCTTTATGCTCTCTTAAAACTCCACGTTGTTTCCAATCAGCAATATGTCATCCACATATAATATTAGAAACGCCACAGAGCTCCCACTCACTTTCTTGTAAATACTGTTGGGTAACGTCGCACGGGAAACAAAAAATTTCCTACGCGCACGAAGACCTATCATGGTGATGTCCATCTACGAGAGGGGATGAGTGATCTACGTACCCTTGTAGATCGTACAGCAGAAGCGTTAGTGAACGCGGTTGATGTAGTGGAACGTCCTCACGTCCCTCGATCCGCCCCGCGAACAATCCCGCGATCAGTCCCACGATCTAGTGCCGAACGGACGGCACCTCCGCGTTCAGCACACGTACAGCTCGACGATGATCTCGGCCTTCTTGATCCAGCAAGAGAGACGGGGAGGTAGAAGAGTTCTCCGGCAGCGTGACGGCGCTCCGGAGGTTGGTGATGACCTTGTCTCAGCAGGGCTCCGCCCGAGCTCCGCAGAAACGCGATCTAGAGGAAAAACCGTGGAGGTATGTGGTCGGGCTGCCGTGGAAAAGTCGTCTCAAATCAGCCCTAAAACCTCCGTATATATAGGTGGGAGGGAGGGGACCTTGCCTTGGGGCTCAAGGGGGGTCGGCCGAGTCCAAGGGGGGAGGACCCCCCCCCAAACCGAGTTGGACTTGGTTTGGTGGGAGGGAGTCCCCCTTCCTTCCCACCTCCTCCTTTTTTTTTCTTTTCTCTTGATTTTCTTTTCTTGGCGCATAGAGCCCTTTTGGGCTGTCCCACCAGCCCACTAAGGCCTGGTGTGCCACCCTCAAGGCCTATGGGCTTCCCCGGGGTGGGTTGCCCCCCCCCCCGGTGAACTCCCGGAACCCGTTCGTCATTCCCTGTACATTCCCGGTAACTCCGAAAACCTTCCGGTAATCAAATGAGGTCATCCTATATATCAATCTTCGTTTCTGGACTATTCCGGAAACCCTCGCGACATCCGTGATCTCATCCGGGACTCCGAACAACATTCGGTAACCAACCATATAACTCAAATACGCATAAAACAGCGTCGAACCTTAAGTGTGCAGACCCTGCGGGTTCGAGAACTATGTAGACATGACCCGAGAGACTCCTCGGTTAATATCCAATAGCGGGACCTGGATGCCCATATTGGATCCTACATATTCTACGAAGAACTTATCGTTTGAACCTCAGTGCCAAGGATTCATATAATCCCGTATGTCATTCCCTTTGTCCTTCGGTATGTTACTTGCCCGAGATTCGATCGTCAGTATCCGTATACCTATTTCAATCTCGTTTACCGGCAAGTCTCTTTACTCGTTCCGTAATACAAGATCCCGCAACTTACACTAAGTTACATTGCTTGCAAGGCTTGTGTGTGATGTTGTATTACCGAGTGGGCCCCGAGATACCTCTCCGTTCACACGGAGTGACAAATCCCAGTCTTGATCCATACTAACTCAACTAACACCTTCGGAGATACCTGTGGAGCATCTTTATAGTCACCCAGTTACGTTGCGACGTTTGATACACAAAAAGCATTCCTCCGGTGTCAGTGAGTTATATGATCTCATGGTCATAGGAATAAATACTTGACACGCCGAAAACAATAGCAACAAAATGACACGATCAACATGCTACGTCTATTAGTTTGGGTCTAGTCCATCACGTGATTCTCCTAATGACGTGATCCAGTTATCAAGCAACAACACCTTGTTTATAATCAGAAGACACTGACTATCTTTGATCAACTGGCTAGCCAACTAGAGGCTTGCTAGGGACATTGTTTTGTCTATGTATCCACACATGTAAATGAGTCTTCATTCAATACAATTATAGCATGGATAATAAACGATTATCTTGATACAGGAATTATAATAATAACTATATTTATCATTGCCTCTAGGGCATAATTCCAACAGTCTCCCACTTGCACTAGAGTCAATAATCTAGCCCTCACATCACCATGTGAATTACATTGTAATAAATCTAACACCCATACAGTTCTGGTGTTGATCATGCTTTGGCCGTGGAAGAGGTTTAGTCAGCGGGTCTGCTACATTCAGATCCGTGTGCACTTTGCATATATTCACGTCCTCTCCCTCGACGTAGTCGCGGATGAGGTTGAAGCGTCGTTTGATGTGTCTGGACTTCTTGTGAAACCGTGGTTCCTTTGCTAAGGCAATGGCACAAGTGTTGTCACAGAACAAGGTTATTGGATTCAGTGCGCTTGGCACCACTCCAAGATCTGTCATGAACTGCTTCATCCAGACACCCTCCTTAGCCGCCTCCGAGGCAGCCATGTACTCCGCTTCACATGTAGAATCTGCTACGACGCTTTGCTTGGAACTGCACCAGCTTACTGCACCCCCATTAAGAATAAATACGTATCCGGTTTGCGACTTAGAGTCGTCCGGATCTGTGTCAAAGCTTGCATCGACGTAACCTTTTACGGCGAGCTCTTCGTCACCTCCATATACGAGAAACATCTCCTTAGTCCTTTTCAGGTACTTCAGGATATTCTTGACCGTTGTCCAGTGATCCACTCCTGGATTACTCTGGAACCCACCTGCCATACTTATGGCGAGGCTAACATCCGGTCTAGTGCATAGTATCGCATACATGATAGAACCTATGGCTGAAGCATAGGGGACGGAGCGCATATGCTCTCTATCTTCATCAGTTGTTGGGCACTGAGTCTTACTCAATCTTGTACCTTGTAGAACTGGCAAGAACCTTTCTTGGACTGTTCCATTTTGAACCTCTTCAAAACTTTATCAAGGTATGTGCTTTCTGAAAGTCCTATCACGCGTTTTGATCTATCGTTATAGATCTTAATGCCTAGAATGTAAGCAGCTTCTCCTAGGTCCTTCATAGAGAAATTTTTATTCAAGTAATCCTTTATGCTCTCTAAAAACTCTACATTGTTTCCAATCAGTAATATGTCATCCACATATAATATTAGAAACGCCACAGAGCTCCCACTCACTTTCTTGTAAATACAAGATTCTCCAACCACTTGTATAAACCCAAATGCTTTGATCACCTCATCAAAGCGTTTGTTCCAACTCCGAGATGCTTGCACCAGTCCATAAATGGATCGCTGGAGCTTGCACACCTTGTTAGCATTCTTAGGATCGACAAAACCTTCGGGTTGTATCATATACAACTCTTCCTTAAGGAAACCGTTAAGGAACACCGTTTTGACATCCATCTGCCAGATTTCATAATCGAAAAATGCACCTATTGCGAACATGATTCTGACGGACTTAAGCATCTCTACGGGTGAGAAAGTCTCATCGTAGTCAACTCCTTGAACTTGTGAAAAACCCTTTGCCACAAGTCGAGCTTTATAAACGGTCACATTACCGTCAGCGTCCGTCTTCCTCTTAACGATCCATTTGTTCTGAATGGCCTTGCGGCCCTCAGGCAGTACCTCCAAAGTCCACACTTTGTTCTCATACATGGATCCTATCTCGGACTTCATGGCTTCCAGCCATTTGTTGGAATCTGGGCCCACCATTGCTTCTTCATAATTCGCAGATTCATTGTTATCTAACAACATGATTGATAAGACGGGATTACCGTACCACTCTGGAGCAGCACGTGGTCTCGTCGACCTGCGTGGTTCGACAGAAACTTGAACCGGAGTTTCATGATCATCATCATTAACTTCCTCCTCAACCGGCGTTGCAACGACAGAGGTTTCCCCTTGCCCTGCGCCACCATCTAGAGGGATGAGAGGTTCGACAACCTCATCAAGTTCTATCTTCCTCCCACTCAATTCTCTCGAGAGAAACTCCTTCTCGAGAAAAACTCCGTTTTTAGCAACAAACACTTTGCCCTCGGATTTGAGATAGAAGGTGTACCCAACTGTCTCTTTTGGGTAACCTATGAAGATGCACTTTTCCGCTTTGGGTTCCAGCTTTTCAGGCTAAAGCTTTTTGACATAAGCATCACATCCCCAAAGTTTAAGAAACGACAACTTTGGCCTTTTTCCATACCACAGTTCGTATGGTGTCGTCTCAACGGATTTTGATGGTGCCCTATTTAAAGTGAATGCAACTGTGTCTAATGCATAACCCCAAAACGATAACGGCAAATCGATAAGAGACATCATAGATCGCACCATCTCTAATAAAGTACGATTACGACGTTCGGACACACCATTACGCTGTGGTGTTCCAGGCGGTGTCAATTGTGAAACAATTCCACATTGTCTTAAGTGAGCACCAAACTCGAAACTCATATATTCACCCCCACGATCAGACGTAGGAACTTGATCTTCTTGTTACGATGATTTTCAACTTCACTTTGAAATTGTTTGAACTTTTCAAATGTTTCAGAATTGTGCTTCATTAAGTAGACATAACCATATCTACTCAAATCGTCAGTGAAGGTGAGAAAATAACGATATCCGCCGCGTGCCTCCACGCTCATCGGACCGCACACATCGGTATGTATGATTTCCAACAAGTCACTTGCACGCTCCATTGTTCCGGAGAACGGAGTTTTAGTCATCTTGCCCATGAGGCATGGTTCGCACGTGTCAAGTGAATCAAAGTCAAGTGACTCAAAAAGTCCATCGGCATGGAGTTTCTTCATGTGCTTTACACCAATATGACCTAAGCGGCAGTGCCACAAAAATATGGCGCTATCATTGTTAACTCTAACTCTTTTGGTCTCAATGTTATGTATGTGTGTATCACTATCAAGATTCAATATGAACAATCCTCTCACATTGGGTGCATGACCATGAAAGATGTTACTCATAGAAATAGAACAACCATTATTCTCTGACTTAAAAGTGTAACCGTCTCGCAATAAACAAGATCCAGATATAATGTTCATGCTCAACGCAGGCACTAAATAACAATGATTCAAGTTCATAACTAATCCTGATGGTAACTGAAGTGAAACTGTGCCGATGGCGATTGCATCAACCTTGGAACCATTTCCTACGCGCATCGTCACTTCATCTTTCGCCAACCTTCGTTTATTCCGCAGTTCCTGTTTCGAGTTGCAAATATGAGCAACAGAACCGGTATCGAATACCCAGGCACTACTACGAGAGCCGGTTAAGTACACATCAATAACATGTATATCAAATATACCCGATTTTTCTTTGCCCGCCTTCTTATCTGCCAGATACTTGGGGCAATTGCGCTTCCAGTGACCCATACCCTTGAAATAGTAACACTCCATTTCCGGCTTAGGTCCAGCTTTGGGTTTCTTCGTCGGATTGGCAACAGGCTTTCCGCTCTTCTTCGAATTGCCCTTCTTGCCTTTGCCGTTTCTCTTGAAACTAGTGGTCTTATTCAATTATTCACCATCAACACTTGATGCTCTTTACGGAGTTCAGACTCTGCGACTTTCAGCATCGCAAACAACTCGCCGGGAGACTTGTTCATCCCTTGCATGTTGTAGTTCAACACAAAGCCTTTATAGCTTGGCGACAGTGATTGAAGGATTCTGTTAGTGATAGCTTCTTGCGGGAGTTCAATCCCCAGCTCAGCTAGACGGTTTGAGTACCCAGACATTTTGAGCACATGTTCACTGACAGATGAGTTTTCCTCCATCTTGCAAGCATAGAATTTATCGGAGGTCTCATACCTCTCGATCCGGGCGTTCTTCTGAAAGATAAACTCCAACTCCTGGAACATCTCAAATGCTCCATGACGCTCAAAACGACGTTGAAGTCCCGGTTCTAAGCCATACAAGACTGCACATTGAACTATTGAGTAGTCCTCCTTACGTGCTAACCAAGCGTTCTTAACATCCTGATCAGCCGTAGCGGGTGGTTCATCTCCTAACGCAGCATGAAGGACATAATCCTTCTTCCTAGCTTGTAAGATTAGCTTAAGATTATGAGCCCAGTCTACAAAGTTGCTTCCATCATCTTTCAACTTAGCTTTCTCTAGGAACGTATTAAAATTCAGGATGACTGTCGCGTGAGCCATGATCTACAACACAAATATATTCAAAGTGGACTTGGACTATGTTCAAGATAATTAGAGTTTAACTTAATCAAATTATTCGCTAAACTCCCACTCAAAAAGTACATCTCTCCAGTCATTTGAGTGGTTCATGATCCACTTACACTAGCTCAAGTCCGATCATCACGTGAGTTGAGTATAGTTTCAGTGGTAAGCATCCCTATGCTAATCATATCATCTATATGATTCATGATCGACCTTTCGGTCTCATGTGTTCCGAGGCCATGTCTGCACATGCTAGGCTCGTCAAGCTTAACCCGAGTGTTCCGCGTGCGCAACTGTTTTGCACCCGTTGTATGTGAACGTTGAGTCTATCACACCCGATCATCACGTGGTGTCTCGAAACGACGAACTGTAGCAACGGTGCACAGTCGGGGAGAACACAATTTCGTCTTGAAATTTTAGTGAGAGATCACCTCATAATGCTACCGTCGTTCTAAGCAAAATAAGGTGCATAAAAGGATTAACATCACATGCAATTCATAAGTGACATGATATGGCCATCATCACGTGCTTCTTGATCTCCATCACCAAAGCACCGGCACGATCTTCTTGTCACCGGCGCCACACCATGATCTCCATCAACGTGTTGTCATCGGGGTTGTCGTGCTACTCATGCTATTACTACTAAAGCTACATCCTAGCAAAATAGTAAACGCATCTGCAAGCACATACGTTAGTATAAAGACAACCCTATGGCCCCTGCCGGTTGCCGTACCATCGACGTGCAAGTCGATATTTCTATTACAACATGATCATCTCATACATCCAATATATCACATCACATCATTGGCCATATCACATCACAAGCATACCCTGCAAAAACAAGTTAGACGTCCTCTAATTTTGTTGTTGCATGTTTTACGTGGTGACCATGGGTATCTAGTAGGATCGCATCTTACTTACGCAAACACCACAACGGAAATATATGAGTTGCTATTTAACCTCATCCAAGGACCTCCTCGGTCAAATCCGATTCAACTAAAGTTGGAGAAACCGACACTTGCCAGTCATCTTTGAGCAACGGAGTTACTCGTAATGATGAAACCAGTCTCTCGTAAGCGTACGAGTAATGTCGGTCCAAGCCGATTCAATCCAACAATACCGCGGAATCAAGAAAAGACTAAGGAGGGCAGCAAAACGCACATCACCGCCCACAAAAACTTTTGTGTTCTACTCGAGAAGACATCTACGCATGAACCTAGCTCATGATGCCACTGTTGGGTAACGTCGCACAGGAAACAAAAAATTTCCTACGCGCACGAAGACCTATCATGGTGATGTCCATCTACGAGAGGGGATGAGTGATCTACGTACCCTTGTAGATCGTACAGCAGAAGCGTTAGTGAACGCGGTTGATGTAGTGGAACGTCCTCACGTCCCTCGATCCGCCCCGCGAACAATCCCGCGATCAGTCCCACGATCTAGTGCCGAACGGACGGCACCTCCGCGTTCAGCACACGTACAGCTCGACGATGATCTCGGCCTTCTTGATCCAGCAAGAGAGACGGAGAGGTAGAAGAGTTCTCCGGTAGCGTGACGGCGCTCCGGAGGTTGGTGATGACCTTGTCTCAGCAGGGCTCCGCCCGAGCTCCGCAGAAACGCGATCTAGAGGAAAAACCGTGGAGGTATGTGGTCGGGCTGCCATGGAAAAGTCGTCTCAAATCAGCCCTAAAACCTCCGTATATATAAGTGGGAGGGAGGGGGCCTTGCCTTGGGGCTCAAGGAGCCCCAAGGGGGTCGGCCGAGTCCAAGGGGGGAGGACGCCCCCCCCCAAACCGAGTTGGACTTGGTTTGGTGGGAGGGAGTCCCCCTTCCTTCCCACCTCCTCCTTTTTTTTCTTTTCTCTTGATTTTCTTTTCTTGGCGCATAGAGCCCTTTTGGGCTGTCCCACCAGCCCACTAAGGGCTGGTGTGCCACCCTCAAGGCCTATGGGCTTCCCCGGGGTGGGTTGCCCCCCCCCCCCCCCCGGTGAACTCCCGGAACCCATTCGTCATTCCCGGTACATTCCCGGTAACTCCGAAAACCTTCCGTAATCAAATGAGGTCATCCTATATATCAATCTTCGTTTCCGGACTATTCCAGAAACCCTCGCGACGTCCGTGATCTCATCCGGGACTCCGAACAACATTCGGTAACCAACCATATAACTCAAATACGCATAAAACAACGTCGAACCTTAAGTGTGCAGACCCTGCGGGTTCGAGAACTATGTAGACATGACCCAAGAGACTCCTCGGTTAATATCCAATAGCGGGACCTGGATGCCCATATTGGATCCTACATATTCTACGAAGAACTTATCGTTTGAACCTCAGTGCCAAGGATTCATATAATCCCGTATGTCATTCCCTTTGTCCTTCGGTATGTTACTTGCCCGAGATTCGATCGTCAGTATCCGTATACCTATGTCAATCTCGTTTACCGGCAAGTCTCTTTACTCGTTCCGTAATACAAGATCCCGCAACTTACACTAAGTTACATTGCTTGCAAGGCTTGTGTGTGATGTTGTATTACCGAGTGGGCCCCGAGATACCTCTTCGTTCACACGGAGTGACAAATCCCAGTCTTGATCCATACTAACTCAACTAACACCTTCGGAGATACCTGTAGAGCATCTTTATAGTCACCCAGTTACGTTGCGACGTTTGATACACACAAAGCATTCCTCTGGTGTCAGTGAGTTATATGATCTCATGGTCATAGGAATAAATACTTGACACGCAGAAAACAATAGCAACAAAATGACACGATCAACATGCTACGTCTATTAGTTTGGGTCTAGTCCATCACGTGATTCTCCTAATGACGTGATCCACTTATCAAGCAACAACACCTTGTTCATAATCAGAAGACACTGACTATCTTTGATCAACTGGCTAGCCAACTAGAGATTTGCTAGGGACGGTGTTTTGTCTATGTATCCACACATGTAAATGAGTCTTCATTCAATATAATTATAGCATGGATAATAAACGATTATCTTGATACAGGAATTATAACAATAACTATATTTATCATTGCATCTAGGGCATAATTCCAACAAATACAAGATTCTCCAACCACTTGTATAAACCTAAATGCTTTGATCACCTCATCAAAGCGTTTGTTCCAACTCCGAGATGCTTGCACCAGTCCATAAATGGATCGCTGGAGCTTGCACACCTTGTTAGCATTCTTAGGATCGACAAAACCTTCGGGTTGCATCATATACAATTCTTCCTTAAGGAAACCGTTAAGGAACGCCGTTTTGACATCCATCTGCCAGATTTCATAATCGAAAAATGCAGCTATTGCTAACATGATTCTGACGGACTTCAGCATCGCTACGGGTGAGAAAGTCTCATCGTAGTCAACTCCTTGAACTTGTGAAAAACCCTTTGCCACAAGTCGAGCTTTATAAACGGTCACATTGCCGTCAGCGTCCGTCTTCCTCTTAAAAATCCATTTGTTCTGAATAGCCTTGCGGCCCTCAGGTAGTACCTCCAAAGTCCACACTTTGTTCTCATACATGGATCCTATCTCGGACTTCATGGCTTCTAGCCATTTGTTGGAATCTGGGCCCACCATTGCTTCTTCATAATTTGCAGGCTCATTGTTGTCCAACAACATGATCGATAAGACGGGATTACCGTACCACTCTGGAGCAGCACGTGTTCTCGTCGACCTGCGTGGTTCGACAAAAACTTGAACCTGCCACCAACAACGACACAAGCAGTAAGTCAGTCTTGGGTGCTAAGTTGGCCGGCTAGAACTTTGATCCTGCCACCATCGACCCCTAGTTCTTCATATGCACAGTGTCGAAGCCCTGCCTCGACAACGGCTATGGCTTACTTGATAAGATGGAGGTTGTTGGCTCCTTCATCGGCACCACTGCTCGTGGACCGTCTCGCCGTGCCACCTCCTGTTGTATCACCACCTTGTCTGTTGGCTCACCATCGCCATAGCCGTCAGATGTTAGAGTTGTGTCAAATATTGATGTACGAGTTGGGTTACATATGGACTTGGTGTTGTAGTTTGGATAGAATACATGTAGTGTCGTAGTCGGACATGTTGTACACTTGGCCCCTTATATATGAGGAGGCACCCCACGTTGTAACCCATGAGGACTAGATAGCGACAGGCTCGCAAGGGGGAGCCGGCGGCTTGGGTCGGCGCCCGGGTGGCCGGTGTTGCGGTATCTCGGGGAGGAGCGCCCGTAGTCATTGCCCCGGAGAGTAGGCGAGTTCACCGAACCTCGTTAACAAATCTCGGTGTCGTCATCGTGCTGTGATCGCTTGTTCCTCGATGGATCGACCGCGTACTTCGGATTTATTCTAGCAAGTGGTATCATGAGCTAGGTTGTTCGGAGGCTACGGATGTTGATCTAAAGGAGGTGGATATCGTTGAAGTCTGCAGGAACGGTTGCAGCCGGAGCGGAAGAAGATCGACGAGATGTCGTTGATGAGTTCTGTCAGGAGCGACTAAGAAGAGGTGTTCCAGCAGTTGTTACAAGCGGCGGAACAATCCGATACGAAGCAGTGCAGGCGGCGGCATCATACGCGGGAGCTAGAGCAGGCAGAGGCGGTGACGAAGCCAGGCGCACAGGGCCGACTGTGTACATGAGTCGCGCAGTTATCCAAGGCTACTGGGCTACAAGAGATTTGTTTGGAAACAAAAGGGGACCGAGTCCCTGGAGAAAGTTTGCTCACGTTCGTGTCCGGGTCGGACTGCTGGCCGTGCAAGCGCACGTTAAAAGCAGCCGCAGGGACGCACAACAGTAGATCGAATCAGGGAAGAAAAAAGTCCATCGTTGCATGCATTCATCGGAAAGGCAAGGGCAAGGCAAAGCAAATTGATCAGCATCGGTAGTTGTGCTCAAGAGATACTACTCGTGAATACAGGGAGGATTTTTTTTTAGGAATTTGCTACTAGTAAATCTTGCGTACTTGAACACGTGTAGGAAGATCGGATTATTTTTTCACACAGTCAGCCGTACAGAGAATCATGGCGTCAGTGGGTACCAGGTTTAAGGTGGAGAAGTTCGACGGGACTGGAAGCTTTGGGTTATGACACACAAGGGTGAAAGATTTGTTGGCACAACAGGGATATCTGAAGGCATTGTTGCAGGAAGCCAAGCCAGCCAAGATGGAGGCTGAGGACTAGGAGGAGTTACAGTTGAGGACAGCCGGAACTATACGGTTGTGTCTGTCGGACCAGGTTATTTATCATGTGATGGATGAGAATTCGTCGAAAAAGATCTGGGAGAGGCTGGAGAGTCAATTTATCTCCAAGACTGCGACGACCAAGGTGTATCTGAAACAAAAGTTGTATGGGATGAAGATGCAGGAGGGGTCGGATCTTGTGAAGTATATGAACGCCTTTAATCAAGTCGTGACGGATCTAGCACGCTTGGGTGTAACGATTGATGGCGAGGATAGGGCAATTCTGCTTCTTTATTCGTTGCCATCATCCTATGACCATTTGATCACTACCCTGACGCACGGTAAGGAGACCGTTAAGAATGAGGATATTACTGCAGCCTTGCTATCTTATCATATGAGAAAGAAGAATGCCGTGGAAGTCACTCATGGTGAAGGTTTGCTAGTCAAGGATGAAGAGTGGCGGAAGGGATATGAGGCAGGGAAGAACAATAAAAAGAAAATACAGTGTCACAAGTGTAAGCAGAGGGGACATACTAAAAAGGACTGTCCAGAGCTCAAAGGTGGGTCAAGTGCTAATATGGCAATTCATGGTGATGATTCAGACAACAATAGTGATGCCCTCGTAATATCAGACAGGCGGTCAACCAAAAGTGAAGCGTGGATGTTGGATTTATCATGCTCTTTTCATGCGACAACCAACAAGGAGTGATTCTCTTCGTACCAGACTGGTGATTTTGGTTTAGCCTATATGGGCGATGACACTGGTTATCGTATGGCTGGAGTAGGTGACATCAAAATCAAGATGTTTGACGGAGTTGAGTGGATGCTTCGGGGAGTCAGGCATGTGCCGGGGCTAAGGAGGAATCTAATTTCGCTTGGAGTTCTTCATGATGATGGTATCGTATTCCGTTGTGATCGGGATAAGAAGACCATAAAAATCATGGAAGATAAGGTGACCGTGATGATTGAAGCGAGGACGGCTTCACATCTTTACAAGTTGCAAGGAAGCACTATTGCAGGTGGAGTCATGAAGACTGGAGTTGCAGGAGTAGCAGCAGGTTCCCACGGAGGCGGTGGGTCTGGAGCAGACTCGTCGGGTAGCTCTGGGTAAGCTACGAAGAAGACAACACAAGTCCGGAATACATGGAAGTTTGATGCATGGACAAATTCAAAGTGATGAAAATATTCGTCAAGGTGGAGTTTGTTAGAGTTGTGTCAAATATTGATGTACGAGTTGGATTACATATGGACTTGGTGTTGTAGTTTGGGTAGGATACATGTAGTGTCATATTCGGACACGTTGTACACTTGGCCTCTTATATATGAGGAGGCACCCCACGTTGTAACCCATGACGACTAGATAGCGACAGGCTCGCAAGGGGGAGCCGACGGCTTCTGCCGGCGCCCGGTTGGCTAGTGTTGCAGTATCTCGGAAAGGAACACCCGTAATCATTGCTTCGGAAAATAGGCGAGTTCGCCGAACCTCGTTAACAAATTTTGATGTCGTCATCGTGTTATTGTCTTGTTCCTAGGTGGATCGACCCCATACCTAGAATTTATTTTAACATCAGAGACAACAGCGATGCAGATAAGATTCTCGCTCTCAAGGCAGCCCATGACACATTCAATTGCCTGTCGTGGCACCTCTCCACAGTGCCTAAGCTCTGCACCTGTGCAACATTGTCGGACATGTCACCATGCTCGTTCTCGGGGGCCTCAACCTCGCTCAAGGCACCTGCATATCCTCAAGTCGAATGTGCTCGTCGGCATGTCCCCGCTGGCCTTCCCATTGCACTCCGCAACGTCAAGCTGAATAATCAAGTCGAATGATTCACTCCTAGATTACTCTGAAACCTGCCTGCCATACTTATGGCCAGGCTAACGTCAAGCTGCTCTACCTCATCGGCAACCGCCTCTCGGGTGAGATGTTGGGGGAGCTCGCGTGTGTGCCCCGCTCACCGCTGTGCTCCTCGACGAGGACATGATGACGGGACCCATTCCACCGCCGCCGCAACCCACGCTCTGACTGCTCGTCGTGCCATCCTCCACCGCCGCTAGGAACGACTCCTTGGCTGCGCTAGCTCTGGTGTTGAATAGGTTATAAGCGAAGCCGATGCACCAAGCCGATTTTGTCCTAGTCAACACGAGCGGCATGTGCCTCATGTGCCAGTGCCATGTCATTGGCGAGTAACCGGCCTCGCAAATTATTATTTATGTTAGACAGTGGTCAAGCGGCTGTTAATGCGATAAGTAATGCCATGCTTGAAAAGCGGTACTGATTTGAAAACACAAACAATGTGATACCAATCCGTTACCCAAGCCCCAGTTGTGGTAGTTTTGTGTACTATACATAATTGTGGCGCTTTTGTGTAAGTCTATTATTTCTTGTTTGATAGTTGAGGCACCGGGCTGTCTCCACACAACTCCCCTCAACCCCCGCGCATTTCACTCCTCTGCCGCCGCCGGCCCTGTGGCGCGGCGGCGGCGAACTTCCTCTTGCGTCCCGGGATCTAAGGCGGCGGCGGCCAGACCTGGACCCCTTATGACGAGGATGGCGGGCAGCGGCGGCCAGACCTGGACCCCTTATGACCAGGATGGTGGGCAGCGGCGGCCAGACCTGGACCCCTTATGACGAGGATGGCGGGCAGCGGCGGCCGGGGCGTGTCGGGGGGACTCTGCTGTAGCCGGCGGGGTCGGTAGGAGAAGACGGCAGCGGCGGCCGGGATACGTCCCGGGCTCGATCTACGACCTTCAGGTCCAGGAGGGCGGCTGCATCTCGTCCTCAATCTGCTGCATCTCGGCGACGACTCGCGGAGGCACTCCGGGTCTGCATCGCATCACGAGGATTATGGCGGTGGTGGTCATCTCCTACGTCGGAGGTGGTCGTCCTGAGGCTGGGTGATCGGATCTTCAGATCTATCATCTAGTCCCGGCTGCGAGTCGGGGAGACATAGTTGCCGGTGAAAACGGAGCCGACGGTGGACGGCGGCGTTCTACGTCGTTACCTTGATGAAGGCTTCGTCCTGTAATTACTGTCGATCCACTCGTGTTGCTCCAGGGGAAACCATACGATCTGGTTTTCCAGATCGGACGATGGCGGCATTGCGGTGTCGTTCCTCTCTAGGGAGCATCGTTTGTGGAGCAGCGTTGGAAGACAGAGGCAGGAGGTGGAGCATCTTCGTCGTGCACGGAGCTTCGGTGGTGATGTCAGGTCATGCCTAGACGACAGGTGCTACGCATTGTCATGCCTGTTCGGCAGGTGCTACACACGAGAGAACTTACAGAGTCTTCGCGTCTGGATGGATGAGTGCAGGGAGGTCGATCCACTCGTGATGCTCGAGGGGAAACCCTAGGATCTAGTTTTCCAGATCGGACGATGGCGGCATTGTGGTGTCGTTCCTCTCTAGGGAGGATTGTTTGTGGAGCAGCGCTGGAAGACAGAGGCAGACGGTGGAGCGTCTTCGTCTTGCACGGAGCTTCGCTGGTGATGTCAGGTCATGCCTGGCCGACAGGTGCTACGCTTTGTCATGCATGTTCGGCAGGTGCTACGCACGACAGGTCTTATAGAGTCTTCGCGTCTGGATGGATGAGCGCAGGGAGGTGGCGCCGTTGGGCGCCATGGTGGCGTCGACGGATGGCCGGACTGGCATGGATGATGCGGATTTCTCTCCTGAAGATGGGTCAGCGGTTCGATGATGATGACGACTTCTAAAACGTGTGCATGTGGTGTACGCTTTAGGTTTGCTGCACCGGTTGTTAGTTCCGATACGTTATGTGGATAGATCGGCGAAGACACCGTTTTTAGATATGCAGAGTGAGAGCACTTCACATTGTCACGTTTTGTAGGTGTGAGTGGGGACTTCGGGTGGCTTGATGTATGTTCTTGTCAGACCTTTGTTGAATAAGTAATAAAGATGGCTGTATTGAGCGATTGATGCAGAGGCCGAGGGTCTTAACCTCCTTTTCTTAAAAAAAATTGATAGTTGAGGCAAATCTTTGCCTCCCTTCCGAAAAAAAACCTTGTAAGTGCAAATGAAAATGAACTAGGCTGCAAATATAGTAGTGTAGTTTTCACTTTGAGTATGTTTAATTCTGGGGTTTGCTCTTCTGAATGCCGCTTGTCATGGCCCTTCGTAGGCTTGCAATCTTTTGATGCCGATGCAGTTCTAATCTTATTAGACTTATTGTCCGAATGAATAGTCATTCAATTATTACACATATCGTTATATCTATGACCTTTGTGTAACAACATAGGTTGTTTATGATAATAGCATGGTCTGCATTGTACCACTTTGATTTCAACAAATTGAGTTCTACGAAAAAATCTATTTTAGTCCCTATATTTTATTTAGAAAATCACATAAACTGCTTTTTTTGTACAAAAAGGGTAAATCTATCCACACTCCCTTCCTCCGGAAATACTTGTCATAGAAATGTACAAAATGGATGTATCTATAAGTAAAATAAGCCTAGATACATCTTACTTCTAGAACAAGTATTTCCGGACGGAGGGAGTACAATTGTTAGTTTTTTCTTTGGCCCTGTTTCTTTCAATGCCAAAAATCTTATTTTTAGAAAATGTGAGTTCTACATCAAGCCTCTGCATCAGTTATCTCTAGTATAAAGCCCAATGTAATGAGCAACATGTTAATTTATTGTAGGATCGCGATCGGAAATGAAAAAGGATTAGTACTGGTAGATATAGACCTGGAGGACAGGAAATATGGTGGTGTGCAGAGCACCAAAGGATTAGCACGGTTGGAAATAGGCCTGAAGGGCAAGAAGGATCGCAGTGCAGAGAACACCGCCGCTGTCATGGGTTCCAAGGAAGACACAGGTCAAATGATTGAAGAGGTGAGTTCCCTAATAACTAAATAGAGTGTATTACATTTATTTTTCTATAAAATGTCAGTTATATTGATTTGAGGAGAACAGTATGACCACATAAGTGGGGCAAATTGGCCAGACAGACTTAATCTTTTTTACAAACTATACTCCCCCAATTCTCCAAGTGTTTTTACAAACTACTCCCCACAATTCTCCAAAAGTTGTTGTTTTGTGCATGTATTGTCTGCTAAGTGTAATTTTGATATTTTAATCTCCTAGAAAATATATACTTATCGTGTTTGTCAGTTTGTGTATCTGATATATATATTTAAAAAGAGACTTGTAGTAAAATTTTGACTAGGCCAATGTAAAAAACAACTGCTTTTAGAACCTCCACAGCACTAGATGTTCATGGATGGATGCTTGAAGTGAAAGAGTATACCGACATCATTAATCAACTATGTTGGAAAAGACTATCAAGAGGCCTGTTCAACTGGCCATGATTTCTTTTTCTTTGTGTTTCTGTAAGCCAGTGCTTTGGCTTAATATATGGTTGTGTGCATCAATTGATGCACATGCCAGGTTTTTTCCTCCTCTACAAAAAAATATTTGATCTACTAGAATGCAATTATCTTTGCATGGTACTTCAGCACCTCTTAAGCAGAGGTGTCTAATGATGCTGTCGTGCTAAACAGGTAAGCATCCATGATATCTATCTATGAAAAAAAAAACCGAACCTGTGTAAAGCTAAGCACATCTCCATACACCTCTATATACTCTTAGGGAACTAGAAGGAATACAATATTATTTAGATTAACTATATTTATAGCTGGCACGCAAGTATAGGATCGACATGTACTATGTAGCAAAAGCAACTTTTCTTTGGCGGTTAATTTTGATATAACAGAAGAATGTGTTATTTAGTAGATGTTTCTTAGTTTCATGTCTAGTAAGTCATGCTTGAATGCATCTACGGATATGTGGTAGTTAAAACTTAATAGGCACTATAGCAAAGTGAGCCTCTACTGACAGCTCGCAAACCCCCTCCACTGACAGCGCCCATTGCTAATTGCATGTCAGTGGTACTTCAAGAGCCCACTCACTGGTGGTAGTACAACAGAAGAAAAAAGATAAACATGGGCTCCGACGTTGTAGCTCCTGTTGTCGCCGGCCTCGATCATACCCTCTGTTAGATGAGGCTGTAGATGACCGCACCGACATTGTAGCTCCTGCTTGTCCCTTGCCGTGCTCATCTGGGATGGGCCACGCCGGTCCTGACCGGCACCTTGTCCGGTCGCACTCTGGTGTGGCTGTGCAAGAAGCTGTTTGTGGGTGCCCCATGATGCAGCTCTTGCCAAAGTAGAATCCAATTCAACAGTATGGATCACATGATCCAGGAGATAATGGGGACAGGGGGCTGGGAGAAAAAGAAAATGGTGCTGGAGAAAGGGAAAGAATAGACCAAGGAGAGGAAGGAAAGCGGGAAGATCAGAGCGTTTGAATGGTTATTGCTACCAGTTTTGTATGCCCTTGATTTAATGGTCGGAGTTACATTTTGTGCCTTGAAAGCTGGTATTAATAAATGTTGTGATAATGGTCCGAGTTCCATTTTTGTCATTGATGACGTAAACATGTTGGAACTAAATAATGATGTATTTCTATCAAAGTGATAATAGTAATGATGTATTTGTTACCTTGAGCCCAAGTTCTTCAATTGCATGTCTATCCTACTCCCACCAATCGAGCGCTTACTTCTTAATTTGTTTTAGATAAGCTCATTAGCTGTCCCCAGTGAGCTGATCAAGGTTGACCCCCTCCAGTTGCGCTTCCCTGTTGCGCAAATCATGTCAAGCACACTGAAGATATGCAACGTTACTGATTACCATGTGGCTTTCAGTATATATAGTACAGCGAAGTGCACCATATTACCGAGCGAAGGAGTTCTGTCACCACAGTCGAGGCTAGATCCTCTAGTAACCTTTTTTTCTTCAAAAAAACACAAAAGCTTGAAGCCTGAGGTGGTCACTGTGAAGAGCACCATCGTAGAGGAGAGTTTGACGACTGAGGATGTTGCACATGAAATGTTCAAACCAAAGACGGGCCGAAATGTGCATCACATCGAGCTGGCCATAGATTTTATAACCTCCAAGGTGAGTCCAACCTTTGTCCTTTTTCTTTTTCTTTTTGAGGGGACTTTGCCAGGTTTTCATTTGTATCAACCTATGCGCAACCAATTCTGAAATATTTCTGACAAATCTCTATGGGTGTTTGCGAATAGACCATATCCAAACTAAAGTCAGTGTCGACAATAGAACTGCATCCAATAGATCCATGGTGAGTGGATCAATTTCTCGTGCTGGTGCAGAAATTGAGTTCTCTGTTTGCACTATGATTGCATTAATTAAGAAAAATCCTTCTCTTGCGATACAGGATGGTCATTACCCAAGGAGGCAAGTCTTTCCAAATGAACTACCATGCAAAGGCAAGTGACTGAACTCACTCCAGAATTTCTTACGAGCAATACAATTTTTTCAGTATATAAGAACATAAACACATGTTGTACTCGGGAAATTTTGACGGATTTTTGTACTTTAATGGAAAGAAAATTTCCAAATAATCGTCTAACCATAGGTCCTCGGGCTACTTAGCCGCCTAACCTCGTTTTCTTTGATTAAGAAAGAAGTTTATACAATGCCAAAGAAAGGCATGACCCAATACAAGTGACACGACACAAACTAAAACAGCATAAGGATAACTAACCCAAAACTTGGCGATCCACGACCTAGAGACTGCCAAAGCAAACCCAGCCTAGTTTAGAACAGTAGTATGTTAGTTTAATCTTGAAGTAGTATTGCGTCAAGTTTGTAGCTGGTTCAAACTGCTATGGACTTGGCTAGATGCGTGTCAGGTTGCCGTGTGATTACTAGTCCGGTTTGGACTATATTAGTTAGTAAAACTAGGTAATTGTTTGCGTCTAGTAGTAGTCCGTGTAGGGATTGGTTTCATGGGTCGGTTGGGTCAGGCCGTGTATATATACACAAAATTGGTCGACGGAGATTGTAACACCATGAAGAGAAAAGGAGAAAACAAAGGGAGGAAAAATAAAGGCACGTCAAGGGCCTGTGGCCATCAATTTTTTGTGTGTGCGTGTTCGTAGTGATTTTGTGTGGTCGATCCGTGGGTGAGTTTCAATAATTGGTATCAGAAGATGCGCTTGGCCGAGGGTGGCGATGTAGTAGCACCTTGGGGCGGGCGATGTTATCGCTAGGTGGTGCAACGACGAGGAGGTTCAGGTGATCATCGTTCGGTGGAGTGGCAAGGAGGGAGATGACATTTTGTCGTCGGGAAGGCAGTGGAAGAAGATTGTTGACGGAAGCGGTGGTGCAGGGTGTGGTGCCGGTATGTTCCCAAGATCATCGTCTGTAGAAAATATATGAGTCAAGGAGTCGTGTGTGTTAACACGTTCGGTCGTGTCGTCCAAGGGAGTCAAGGAGTCATGCGGGTTTGCACGGTCGGTCGGTTGTCGTCGTCATGTCAGAGTCGACATGTCCAAGTGCTCATCTCTGTGAGGAGGCGTTGAAGATGAAGCGTCCAGGTCGTCTATATGTCTCGACGGAAGGATCAGGTTCAACTATGTGGGGGCGGTAAACCAATAAAGGTGAGTCTCTTCAATGAGGCCATGTCTCTACATGAGGTTGGAGTGCATGATGTAATGCACGGGGTGGTGTGATCCACAAGGAGCCGGCATATATCTTGCTAAGGTGGATGGTGTAGACAACCGGATGGTGTATTTCATAGGTTACTACCATGATTAGGTAGTCCAATGCATATTTGAGGTGATCAGTAAATTCACCAAGTTAAAATTGGAAAGAAGTTGTTGCGATCAATGAAGCCTATCAATTCGACTTGTCGTGGTGCGAGATGTATGAGTCGACAAGGGAGGAATCTTCAACGAGCCAAGACCGAAGAAGAGCGGAAGACAATGTTAAGATTAGGGAGAGATTGTTACTTTAATCTTGAAGTAGTATCGTGTCAAAGTTTATAGCTGGTTCAAACTGCTATGAACTTGGCTAGATGCGTGTCAGGTTTGGTACGTGGAGGCCAGGTTTCCGTGTGATTACTAGTCCACTTTGGACTATATTAGTTAGTAAACTAGGTAATTGTTTGCGTCTAGTAGTAGTCCGTGTAGGGATTGGTTACATGGGTCGGTTGAGTAAGGCCGTGTATATATAAACAGCATTGGTCGACGGAGGGTGTAACACCGTGAAAAGAAAAGGAGAAAAGAAAGGCACGACAATGGCCTTTGGCTATCAGTTTTTTGTGTGCGCGTATTTATCGTGATTTGATGTGATCGATCCATAGACGAGTCCCAACATAATATGTCACAAGGTAAGGAAGCAAAAATCATGCACCACAAGGGCCAACACGACATCAACTCGACTACCATAACGACAACAACGATAGCAACTGAAGCACAAGCATCGAAGGCAAGGATCCACCATCAGCCTGGAGATGCCACCACATGAGCGAGACAAGATGCAACATCGCCAAGCACCAAGAACACCAGTCCAATGCCGCCAGAGCAACCAGATGGAGGGGATGACCATGAGGGGACGAGCACCAACTCGAGGGTAGTAGGACGTTGCATGCAGGCATTAGGGACAAAACCCACTAGGGTCCGATGATGAGGGGAAGTAGACACAACACGAGATGAAGCCAATTGAGACCTATGCCTCTCATGACCTGATCACCTCAAACCAACAATGACCAATGAAAGTCTCCTGGTCGGATACGAACCGACATGGGGCATCTCGGCCAAATCCGGTAGAGCTACTGCCAAATCTGGCCATCTGACCCAGGATGACCAACTAGATGGGGCAGCGAGGATAGCGCGGGGGGGGGGGGCAATCGTTCGACGGTACAAACTAAAGCAACCGCGAGCCACGACCAAGCGGGTCAAATAAGAATGGTGGGGACGTGACCTACCACCACACGAGCAACAACAGGGGGGAAGGCACCAAAGATGAGGGATTTGGAGTGTAGCACCCGTGACAGGTTCCATCTAGAGATGAGATGAGAACAACGAGCCATAGTGACCTCATGAACCGCCTTCAGCCACATGGGCTTCAGCCGGTGGTGTTGAGAGGGGATGGAGGCATGGGTGGCTAGGGTTGGGAATTGATAAGAAAAATGATTGGGGGACTGGGTACAGTATCACAAACCAACATTCCCCTCCACCTCTGGCGACCATCCACGTCACCTTGTTCTCATCGCAGTAGAACCAAGCTCGTCATTTCCTAAGTGATGCGTCTAAGTATACACTCACTACCTCATGGTACCAGATATAGCTCAATGTGGGGAGGCAATTTCCTGCTCGGCCAAGTAATTGGAGGTGTTATGGGCTGGAGGGACTGGACACACCAAATGGACCATGAGCATGCATGGCCTTTTTTGGGTGACTGGCCCTTTTTGCATAAGTTGAGGGCCAATTACTTTGGTGACTTTTTTGGGCTTCGAGAATATGATGTCTCCTATCTAGATTTTTGATTGGGCTTCTAGAATAAGCTGGTTAAGGAGCAGCTTATTTAATCCTGGGGATCCCTTGAAGGTCATAGTGGGTAATTTGGGGCTTCTCCTAGGAACCAGGCATGGCATTGATGATACATTTAGCCCGGTAATCATACTGGTTACCATTGGGACGGATCTCTCCCTCGTACTGTTTTCAGATGGCTTGTTCATTATATGAACATAAATAATGCCTTCACACATCTTGCTGATGAGACCAGAACGTTGGGGACTGCCGGACTGTTAACTCTAGGTCTTGATGAGCGGCGCAGTCATGTGCGTGGTGACCTCAGAGTGCAAGGAAACCACTTGGCATGGCGATTTCGTGGTAATCTTGTGCATATATATATCTATATCTCTATTCTATAGTGTACGAGTTTTGAATTGTTGCTACAACATCAATCCTAGCCGTTGGTCTCATAAATCGAACGGTTGAGACTCAAAGGATTCGCAGTGCACAGTAGCCTGTAGCTGCATCTATTGTTTCTGGAACCATCACCTGTTCGCATCACACCTCGGATCTTCTCCCCACGTTGCATGCGCCAGGGCGTCAGGCAGAGAGCTTGTGTACAAGATAAGCATACGGTAGGAGAAAGAAAGTAAATAATTTGTGGGGTCCATCACATACATCTATATTTTCTTCCTATGAAAATATCTGGGTGTCAACGTAGGTGAATTATATCATACCACTTACCAATTTTCTTTTATTTTCTTTTCATTTATGCATGCATACATGGAATATTCTCTTTGCTCTGAAATTGACTGCAAAGTACCATACGTCTTCTTTTTTTCTTTTACAAGAATCATCATCGGAACAATATTGCTAAGACGTGCATTGCACGTGTATACATACTAGTCAACCATATGTGTAGATTTTTGCTGGTGTACACAAATCAATAAATTATTAAACTGATATTACCATTACTCATATGCTACTGCTAATATGTTGATTTCGACTAGCACTTCGTCGAACTTGGCTACTCCAGCTATTTAACATTCCTAACCATCTCAGTTTTGCTCGGTTACCGTGCTTAATATTCTCGTATGTGAGAAGTAATTGACTTCTGTGCACATATCTACCCGCAGGAAGTGGAATTGGTTGAGTTGAAGGGGGGAAAAGGCATGCTTCTGACTTTCACCACATTGACCTAATGTTTTTATTTTTGCCATCTCACATTTCAGCAATATAACATTTGATATCTATCTCATTGCAGTTAGTTTGGTTAAATTTATAGCCCGTGAGCAATGGATTTGTATAATTGTGATTCACAAAGTAGAATCCACGTTCTACATGAACACTCAACATCTATCAAGTCTTTGGCTATCCATGGAACTAAGCCCTATGTGCTATCAGCATCCTGTGATGGTAAAATTTTGCTATGGGACTATGGAAAAGACTGGCAATTGATAAAAACATTTGATGCCAATAGTTGTCTTGATAAATGCGATACTGTGCAGCAAGTTGCGTTTAACCCGAAGGACACTGATATGTTTGCCAGTGCCCAGGGCAATACAGTAAAGGTTTGTTTAGATTTCCTATGCATGCATGCAGTAAACATCATTTTGGATGTTCCAAGTTTTCCTGATACATGTATTTGCTTGAAATTGCAGTTTTGGAATCTGCATTCGGGTGAATGTAAGCACATATTGTCTGGCCATTCAGATTCAGTGATGTGTTTGGATTACTTCAGTCTGGGTCAGAAGCTATACTTGATCACCGGTTCACAAGACAAAACTGCTAAGGTATAGCATTTTCACTAAAGAATAGACTAGCCCTTTATCATACTGACAGAATATTTATTCAATCATGAGTTTTGCTCCTTGTGTCAGATCTGGGACTGTGAGACACAGAGGTGTGTTCATTCACTGAAAGGGCACATGGATGTTGTTAACATTGCGTTTTGCCATCGGGATCTTCCAATACTCATTACAGGTTCATGGGACGGGTCAGTTCGTTTATGGGACTCCACCACCTTCCGGTAATTATTAATTATTAACACTCGCGATGCTTCAATATGAATCAATGAAAATTGTCCTTTATCGAAAAATTATCAACACCCCTGTAGTCACTGTATTTTGTTTGAATTTGGAGTGTTGATTACTTGAAATTTAAATTATCAATATGGTTAATTTGTAACCCAATTTCTAGTATTGATATTACGATACTTTTTGTTCTGTTGGAGGCACTAATATCCAAATTCAGCTTTAGCAATTTGGAAGACAAAATTTTGACAAGCTCCGATCTTTGTTTAGATGACCAAGTTTTGTATATACCTATACTTCATTAATCCCATTCAGCTTTAATCCTTGTGAAATCACGAAAAAACTTGACACCAGATTGGGCTTCAAAATTACTAGTCCACTACCATCGAGAATATATCCTATTGACACTAGATTGACAAATATATAAAGGATTTAACGGATTAAAAATGTGTATTTAACAAAACAAATACCACTTTCCAACCAACCCTAGCAAGAAACTACCACTACAAAAATAGAAAAAAACCTACTGATTTTTTTTCTATTATGGCCGAAAACTGCAATGTGTGATAATTGTCCTATTAAACCCGATTATGATAGGCTATGCCCGTCCGGACTGAAAAAGTCAACACCGTTACTTTAACTGTTAACATGTGGGGCCCACATGTCAGTTATATCTCCTTCCTATGAAATTATGCATGGACATTTCCGGTGACTTCCAATCGCCTCCAATCGAGCTAGGCGCCTCGCCGTTGAAGACTTGATTGATTAATTAACAAGCAGGCCATGTTGCCATTCTTGTTGGCGGACACGACGTCGAAGTCAGAGAGGCTCTCGAGCTGGTACGAGGCCGCCATCGCTGCACCATTGACCTCTCAGCCGGCTGGTCGCCCTCCATTAAAAAACTGGCTACGGTATAGGCCAGTGGCATCGAGGCCAGCCATCACGGCGGGCTTGCTCGCCCGGCATGGAAGCTCACGCGGAGGACAACTTCGAGTGTGTCGCCTACCATGGCCAGCTTGGCCAGCGGTGCGGAGGTTAACTCACCCGACATGGAAACTCGTGCAGACACCAGCTTCGAGCACGGCGCGTGCCATGGCCAGCTCGGGCGGCAGCGTGGAGGATAGCAAGGCCGACGGCGAGCTCGCGCTGCAGCACAGTATGTTTTATGAAATGTCCCGGTGATAATATTTGGATGAAGAAGGGGATTGATGTCCACATGTAGGTCTCATATGTCATAATAGTCAACATAACGTTCAATCAAGCAGAGTTGATTACTGTGCCACGTCAACGTTTACGTGTGGACCAATCCTGTCATAATCCAGTTTAATTTTGACGAAATCTGTGACTTGTCTCACTTGGTAGTTTTTTTACCATAGATTAGAAAAAATAGTATTTTGCTTCTAATATTGTAGAGTGGCAGTTTCTTGCTAGGGTTGGTTAGAAATTGGTAGTCTTTTGTTAAATACTCGAATAAAAGGACATATAGAAAAATAAAGAATAAAACTAAATTGGTATGTGAATTGTTGAGTCGGGCGAGAGACGTACCTCGCAGCTTTGTCTCCTATGGAAGCTTCAGGCATGGGTACACTCGATGCACCTCTCCTAGGTTAGCTATCTATATGGGCTTGGGCCCATATCGGTTCAACAACAACCCCCCCCCCCCCTCTCATGATGGGTGGTAGATATATTGTTATTTTCATCTTCTTACATGCCAAGTTACAATCTTTTGTTTGTAGTTCCTTTTTCAACCAATCTCCAGCTTGTTGTCCAAAGCTGATATGAGCGAGGCTGATAATCTCAGCATCAAGTTTGTCCTTAACGAAGAAGTGGTCAATTTGCATATCTTTAGTTCTACCATGTTGAACTGCGTTATTAGCATAGCTTATAGCCGACTGATTGTCACGCCACACCCTCAAGGGTCCCTTTCTCAAAAGTTTCAATTCGCGCAAAAGGTGTTTCACCCAAAGCATCTCACTCAACCCTTGAGATAAGTCTATATACTCAGCTTTTGTTGTTGATTTGCGTTATTAGCAAAGCTTATAGCCGACTGATTGTCACGCCACACCCTCAAGGGTCCCTTTCTCAAAAGTTTCAATTCGCACAAAAGGTGTTTCACCCAAAGCATCTCACTCAACCCTTGAGATAAGGCTATATACTCAGCTTTTGTTATTGATTTAGGCACAACCCTTGGATTCTTGTTTCCCCATGACACCAAATTTCCTCCAACAAACATACAATAGCTAGAAGTTTGGCCATCTATCATCTTGACAATTAGAACAATCAGAGTTACTGTAGCCATCCACCTTAAGATATCCACACTTTAACTAGAGTTCCCTTCAAGTATCTTAGGATTTTTTGCACAATATCAAGACGCCCACTCCTTGGTTCATGAATGTATCTGCTCACCATGCCCACGACATAAGTAATGTTAGGCCTAGTATGACACAAGTTCAATAACCTCCCAACTAGTTTCTGGTAATCTTCCTTATTCACCAGCTCTCTTGATTGTGTTGCCACTTGATAGTTTTGTTCAATCGGAATGGGGGCAACACGACATTCCATCATGTCCATGTCATCAAAAGATCCAAGCCAAATTTCATTTGAGACAAATATATTCCGTTATCTGACCCAACCACTTCAATGCCAACGAAGTATTTTAGGTTGCCTAAATCCTTCACCTCAAATTCCATGCCTAGACACCCCTTTAATATCTGCATTTCCTCCTTATAATCTCTAGTGATGATAATGCCATCCACGTACACAACAAGAATAGTGATCTTCTTATCAAAGTGTTTTTAGAACATTGTGTGATCATCGTTATATTGATCATACTACATACCGCAGATAGCTCGTCTAAACCTATCAAACCATGCCCTCGGTGATTGGTTCAAACCGCATATACAAGGATTTCTTCCTACATCTCATCATCCAGAAAGGCATTCTTGACATCTGTTTGATGCAACTTTCACCCGAAGTTTGCATCAGGGGAGACCAATATCCTTAAAGTGTTCATCTTTGTCACTAGAGCAAACGTCTCATCATGATCAATTCCATACGTTTAACTATCTAGCGACCAATCTGGCCATACACTGTTCCACCTTCCGCTTGGGATTTTGCTTCATAGTATAAATCCACTTACAACTCGCCACTTTTGTTTTTGCTCGCGATATGGTTAGCACACACGTCTTCTTTTTTCCTTGGTGCTTCCAATGCCTCTATTATTTCTTCACGCCACGTCAGATCTTTCTTTGCACCCTTCCAATACTTTGTGGTTGACATAGTTTGAAAGAAGACAACAAACACTATACAAAGGAGACAAAACATCGTAAGACACAAAATTCCAATGTCATGATCATAGAAAACCTCTGGTGGTAAAGCCTTATGTGGCACTTCATGTGTCCATTTCACAACGCAATAGGTAGTTCCACTTTGTGAGATGAGCTTCCATCACTTTGTTGCTACTCCCCCTACAGTGACTGCTCCCCCCGCACTTGTTGCTACTTCTACACATATGGTAGCCGCTGAGAATACACTACAGGAATCTTCTGCCACCAATCTCAAATAGGGAGTGGGAGATCACCAATTTGAATGGAACTCACTGTTGGCTGGACCAAAACCTGCACATCAACATTAGTTAGAGTAACAACTGGAATTGTACCCATAATTGGCTGCACTTGAACCAGCACATCATCATTAGTGTTTATGTTCACAGAATGATCTTGAGTGTGAGATATAGCCTTCTTTGACCATCTTGTACAAAATGGAAGTGGTCAAGCTCTTGAAACAATACACTTAGATCTATTGGCTCATCATATAATGACTCAGACTCCGTGAAGCTTTTATCAATACTTACAAGCCTGCGTTTCTCAAAGGTACATCAACATTTATACCCCTGCGACCAGAAGAATAGCCTAGAAAAATACACTTTGTTTCTTGTGGATTAATTTTCCTGAAAGAAGGTCACGGATCTCGAGCAAAACAAGTACTATCAAACAACTGGGAATAACAAACTTAGTCCGCGGAGATTTCATGCCTAGTATTCTTGTTGGTATTCGGTTGCTCAATGTATTTGGCTGTCATAAGTACTCATCACATAAATAGCTAAACACCTCATCTTTGTGACGCATCAAATAAATCCAAGTCATATGAGAATAGAAATTGATAAATGCAAAAAATCACTTCATTTCATTCATTGACACAATTGGGCAAGTCCATACATCTTAATGAAACAACACAAAAGAAGATATGCTTGTAAGCCCCTTACACACATATGAGGAAGTTGTGTGTTTGGCATATTCACAAGCATCACATGTCAACTTGCCCTTTCCTATCCCACACATAACATCTTGAGAGATTCTACTCATTTTAACAAAAGATACACGCCCGATCCTACAATGATGGAACGTCGCCTTTTTTTCCTTGTCCTCCATGGTCGTATCACACACTAATTCTGGTTGCACCTCCTCGTCCATGTACCAGAGACCCCTACGCCTGGTGCTAGTCCCAATAATCTGCATCGTTCATCCCTCCTGAATCATGCAATCAAATTTGTCAAATATCACACGATGGTCTATTTGATCAATTAGAGCACAGAAAGAGATCAAGTTGACAAGGAAAGCTGGCACATGTAAAACAAAGGATATGGAAATGGTCGGAGTGCACTTTACTGTGCCAACTCCTTTGACACGTTGTTTTGTGTCATGAGCAGTTTGTATACTCCATGTGTGAGAAAAATGATGCTTAGTGTAAGACTTGAACGTGCATGCATTACTTGCAACATGCTTAGATGCTTGATAGTCAAGAACCCACTCTGGACCACTCCCATTAGTAGCAAGAGATGCCTTGTCCAAATTACCTTCATCGATGGAGGCCTAGTGAGCAAAGTCTTCATAGTCAGCATCATCTGCATCTTTGCCTTTTGACATCCCATTGTCTCCTGCAACTGCCATGTGAGCCCTATGACCCCCTGAGTTTTCTAAGTACCACCTCTGCCCCTAGGAGCATAACCCCCATGAGGTCCCTGAGTATCCACCTCTCCCTCTAGCGCTCATGCCTCTGCCAGTCCATCCCTCTGCCTCTGTCATGAGTTGGACAGACTCAGTTCCAATGTCATACCTCCCTATAGATATGACAGTTGTTGGAATCTCTCCACTCCATCCTCTCCATGACTGCAAATGTTGAAGCCGACACAACCTTTACATAGGCGTGCTCCAAAGATAGTTGCACCTCCTCTTGAGACATTGTTGTAATAGTCGCATCAATAGTATGCACAAGACGTCCTATCATGAAAGCAACCTCTGAGCCCCTCCAACAGTTTGAACATACGCCTACATGCAATCCACTTGTGGCCTGACTCGATGGATGTCGTATCACAGAGTTTGAGAGGAACACGGTTATCATGCTCTACCCATAAAGTTTGCAGCTCTGCCACATATTTCATAACTGACATGTCGTCACCTTGATGCAGTCAACTAGTCTTCCCCTCAATCTAATAAATTAGCATAAAAATGCCCTTGCCTGAGTACAGGGTGAACAGAGTCGTCCATATCGCAACGTATGTGGATAGCCCCTCCATAGAGCGTCCAATGGAGGGCACCACCGAGTTCAACAACCAGCTCATGAGCACAAAGTCACAAAGTCTATGAACTTCCACTTCTTTCTCTCCGTAGTAGCCTTGTCTCATGCTTCCTCAATAGCACCCATCATGTGTCCATCAAGCTCCTTCTCCTCCACAACCAGCAATGCCCTCGAGGACCAGCTCAGTTAATTTGTGGGCCCGTCCACCTTTATGCCCATGGGCGATAGTTTGATATTGCGAGCCGCTTCTTGCCGAGGAGGCATGGCCCAAAGTGCAACTCCACGAGGATCTTGACGAGCTTCTTAAAAACCTCAGCAAGGCATTGTCGTTCACCCATCTTAGGCAGCAGCAACAACTCTTGCAGCAGCCGCACACAACTCCTCTCTTTCAGCAGCAACAACCATGAAAGTACACGGCCGAACGATAGAAAATGGTGAGGTAGCCGTCTTACAAACCGATCTTGAGATACCCGGCTCACGTAAAATGCACTCGACTACGCTACCGCTAACACACATCGGGCGAGCTAAACACCCCCATGCTACGACCTAGCATACCTAGGCTCCGCGACAAAGCCCTCAAGAGGGAAAACAACGCAGAAAGACGCCGCCGCCGAGTCCATCGGACAAAGGTTTTCACCCGGAGCCCTGACACGAGGAGAAGAACCGCAACGACGTCTTCAGAAAGAGAAGGGTACCCGCGGGTGTCGCCGCTGTTGGCGCCAAGGCACGGAGCTTTCGCTCGGCAACTCACCCGTGCCACTACGAGGCCGCCAAGAGGAGCATGACGATGTTAGATCCCCATATCCGGATCAGGACGCTACTTCTCCAGGAGAGAAAGCACGTCCGAGCTACCTGCTAGCCCACCTCCCGTTGCCCTCACAACCTGTGAAGGGAGCCACCATCATTGCAATGCTGCCCACTGGAGAACGAGTATGCAACCTGCCATCCGGGGCCACTGCCCCGGCATCCCTGTCGCGAGATACCGTCGGTCATGCACCTCACGTCACACATAACTCCAGGTGGAAGAACAATGCCAGTCTATCAGCTCCTAGCCCGGCATCGGTCCCCGAGTCTAGGTAGACGCCTCCACCCTAGGAGGCATCCACACCTGTGTCCCCTACCAATACCCGGTGTACTTGAGGGGACACGACTCCGAGATTGTCGACGATCGCCGGCGAGCCAGCCCCAAGCCCATGGCCAGGCGAGCTCACTCGATGCCATGCCCACGGTCACCGTCGCCGATCCGTGCACCAACACACCGGTATCAGGGCCACCACCAACGAGCATCATACCCGCGTAGGAAGCCCGAGCATCCCTACGAGCACATCCCAGGTCAATCCCAACCTCTCCTACCTGAAGCAAAATCTCTGATCCGCCCCGGGCCCAATCTGACCCGCCCGAGCACGAACCCTAGATCTAGTCCATCCCTGAAACGCATGTAGCCGGCACCATCGGCATTGCGGACTAGATCCACTAGAAGGAGGCTGACATCGTCGCCCCGCGCCGCGCCGCCACATCCCTGCCCGTAGCCGCTGCCACCGGAGGGGAAGCAGAGTTGTGTTACAGTATATGTGGATTGCACTAGCCCTTTCCAATAGTTCAAATTTTTGATTGCTTTGGCTAGTGCATGAAGCTTAACAAGGATAATAAATTCATTATAGTTTGTGGAATATTTCACTAGTTTGACATTTTTTGTAGTTCACAATCTTTAAGGTAAAGTCTAGAGCAGATGTATAAGTGCTAATAATGTGCATCACATTCTTCCAGACATGAGCTCAACCCTGACCTCGGTGAAGTGTATGCTATAGCAGGTTTGAAGAGATCAACAAGGTATATGATCAAAAGTATCATGTCTTCCATACTTATATTTGGTTATTAGAAAACTCTTTTTCAACAATTGCATAACCTTGCAATTGCAAACGAAAATGAACTAGACTGCAAATATAGTTGTGTGTAACTTTCATTATGTTTAATTCTGAGATTTTTCCTTGTTATGGCAGTTGTCATAGTCGTTTCAAGGCATGCAGTTCTTTGATGCTGACGCAGTTCTAACCTTATTTATTAGACTTGTTTGCATGAACAGTCATTCAATTGTTACACATAACATTATATCCATCCCTCTGAGTAACAACATAGGTCTCTCATGACGGTAGCATGATCTCAATTGTACCACTTTGTTTTCAACAAAAATAAGTCAAATCCAATAATTCCTACATACAGTAGGCTCATGCCCTGTGTTAGCACCTAAAACGTAAGATGGAAATGAATGCAAATACAGGAAAACTACGCCTACTGGGAGGATGCGAAACCAGTGACTGCAGGGTTCCACATTAATTTGCAATGGCTTGACATCAACAGTTAAGTTCAGATAAGAGAGGAATAACACGGCCTGACAAACCTCAGGGGACTCCTCATCAACGTCACAGTGGTGCACCCTCTGGGACCACCATCATTGGGGTTAGACCCCTGACTTCTTGCTCCTCGCGAGCCGCAGCTTTCCCTCTCGCCCCAACATTCGCCATGATCAAGCTAGGGTTAGGGTGGAGAGGAGAGGTAGAGCAAGCAAGAATAATAGGGGATACTGGAATGAGCGAGTGAAGTGAACTGGCTTCCAGCCAACTGGCCTAACCCTTATAGACCTCTCCTTAAATTCCGTATTCCCACAATAAAATAATGGGATGGTATGTCCATAACTAGATTGGCTACCTTCATGTAATTAAGAACAATTCCAGTGATGCACATCGGCTTATCCACTCATGAATACTGACATAGCTACTTCTATGTAAGAATAATGCAAAGTGTAATTCGTCATAATGCTTTACAATTTCATTCTACCACTAACCTGTCTCCCTCAAAATTTCTGAAAAATGGTTGATTGGGGCATTTTTGTGATGTTTAACCATCTTCATCGTTAATCCTCACCATTTTATTATTTACAAGTGTTAATTATGATCGTCATATTTTTTCCAGGCTTGTGCGTGTGCTGAAGTTTAAACTTGGAGAAGTGAATTCTATAGCATGTTTGAAGGGATCAACGAGGTATATAGTGAAAAGTGCCTTGCTATATTTTATATCTGGTTAATAGGAAAAATCACGCTTCCTGACCGTGCTCATCCTTGAAAAGCAAATTATAAGAAATCACAATGCAAATATACCAATTTCTGCAGTGTGGAGTTTGCTCATCCTAATTGCGCTTATTGTTGTGGAATTCAAGGCATGCATTTTTTAGTACAAAATAGTTCAGCCATCCTTTTTGTTCATAGGATAGGAATATGATAGGAATAGAAAAATCGTTGGAAGTGAGACGACATGTATCTCAATTCCTATATGGAAAGAGATATGTCATTTGATGTATAGGATAGGAATTTTTACATTGAGCCTAGGGTAATGTTTCTTTTTCTTTAAAATGTGAAGGACCGATTCCTACCTACATAGGAATAGGAGTTCATTCCTACAAACCAAAGGGCTCCAAAGGAAATTTTCAACAAAATTCTTATTCTTAAAATTCCTACAAAATTCATGTAAACGTAAGGAGGCGTCGGTGTTTGCAGACACAAAGTCCTGCTTTTCTTTGTTTTGGCTTTGTTGCCTCCAATGTATAATGCGTGATGCGTTAACTGGTGCAGGATCGTGATTGGGCATGAGAAAGGATTAGTGCTGGCAGACATAAGGCCCTGAGAAGGCGATTTGAGCAACCGAACAAAACCGAAAGGTTAATGCTAGCCATTGGAGTAAATCAAGATGGTTGGAGAAGGCTAAAGAACTGTGGTATTCTTGTGAATCTGATTGGGCTGATTCAATTCGAAACGGCAAACAGACCAAAGAACTGTGAACCATGCATGTAATATTCCCCCTTCTTTTCTAAATATGTTTGTTATTGGCATGTCTTTAAGCAAATTTGATTTGCTGGAGAAACTCCGCCATGGAAAACATTCAATAGAGCCTATGAGCCCCGGTCCTCTTATTTCAGCCGTCTGTTTCGATTTTATTGGTGTCGTCTTTACCCGGTAAAACATGTCACGGGTCTAGCTACTTGACCTTGATATTCTGCTCCCCCTCCCCCTCCCCCTCCCAACCTTAGCCGCCCCACTCCCTCCCCCTCCCTTTCTCGCCGCCACGCGAGGCAGCCGCCGGGCAAGCCCGGGGCGCCAAGGATCGTGGCGGCGGGGCCTTGGCTGCCCTGCCTCTGCGTGGGGAACCCCGGATCTGGAGCGGCGGCTCCATGGATGAGGCACGGCAGGCTAGCAGCCATGCGGACGGTGGATCTGGCGTCCCGGCCGCGCGGGCTGCGGCATCCGGTGGTTGTTGGCGGCCGGCGGCGGCCTCTGCGGGGGCCGGTGCGCGCGATCTGGCGCATCCCCTCCTCCCTTGTTCGGCGTGCGGGCTAGCTTGGTCGGGCCGCGCTTCCTTGGTCGCCGGTTCTGTACAGGAGGCGCTGCTGGTGGCGGGGATCTAATTCGGGCGAAATCCTTGGCCGACCATAGTCGGCCGCATCGACGGCGATGCCTGAGGGCGTTGTTCCCCTCCTTGTAGGCATCGGTATGGACTGATCCCCTCACTTCCCCTTCCCCTAGGTCACCCGGGCGAAAGTCCTAACTTTGTTGGGTGGCGACGGCGCTCACGGCATCGTTCCCTTCTTGAAGGCGCCACTTTGGGAACCTTGGGGCTGGGTGGTGCTTGTGGGTTGTGGGCGACGGCGGTGGTGCGACCCTAGCCTAGCATGGATCTGCGTCCGCTGCTTGAAGATGGACTCGCGTAGGTGGAGGTCATCGTTTGGCGTCATGGTGGCGTCGATGGCGGAGGCACCTGCCAAGGCTGACACCTCAATCTGCTCTGAAGATGAATAGATGGAAGATGATGGGGGCGACACATCTGAGTGAGTCAGACCGGTTTGTGCCCCGGACCCGGTATGTGGCTCGGTCGGGGCCTCCGGCTTTAGATGTTAGGCTTATGTGAGAGGTCTGGGTATTTGGCCCAGCTTGCACCCGTTCATCATATGGATAGGAGTAGCGGCAGATGTTGCCAAGATGACGGATTCAGGCATATTGTTGTACTACTTTATAAGATCCTCGGGAATAATCAATAAAATGATCGCATGCATCTTCCAGATGGAGAGACAGGGGATCACCCTCTTTTTTCTAAAAAAAAAAAACTTATAGCACGCAAGTTTAAAATATTACGTACTGCACAAGTAATCATGAAAAGGAGTGGTGTAGTTTTGCTAGATTTTATAACTGATGTAAGATGCGGCCAATGCTCTGAAGACACCAAAGGAGCGAGGAGATAGAGGCCTGACAATGGATGGCTAAAATGTCCGTGACGATCAAGCCGTTTGACCTGTGATCTGCTTGCTGCAGGACTGAACACCTGTTCTGATCCGGAAGAAGTTGAGGCAGCTGCTGTATTGTCATCATAAATTATTATTTTTGCCATGAAGTCAATGGGAGTCATTTCTTGGCCAATTCTTATACGTAATCATATTTGATTCCAAAAAAGAGATTGGGAACATTTTAACCTTTTTAAGAATTACTAAATTATTTGACGCAGGTGCGCTGGCTCTTTTTTCATGGCCGAGAGCACCAAGTTCCCGTCCTTTCAGGCTGGCTCTTTTTTCATGGCCTTTGTTTCCTTCTGTTCATACAACAATCATTAACCATGCATGTTCTAGGAAAATTGCACAATCGCAGTTGTGTACCATCTTTTTCCATCCATAATCAAACATCCAACTTCTGCTATAAGAAATAAAAACAATCATACGATATTGTACCCAATAAATGGTGCAAAAAACATATACAAAAGAGCAAAAATAGTAATTTTAGTTGGATGGAAACCTTCTTCTAGGTTACACGGTTAGGTAGAGAAAATATGGAAAAGGAAACTCGTTCAAGGGAGCATCACCTTGTTGGTGAATGCACCGGGTGCTTAACTATGAAGGGAGATGAAAAAGGAAAAAAAACTACTGAATTCTAGAAAGAAAATACATCAATATCAGCAATCCGCAATAATCAACCCATTAAATTGTTCTTAAGTTGTGTTCTAGAATTAGACCTATCGTCCAATATATCACTCAATGTTTTGCTTGATATTCTGGTTTATTTCCGATATAAGGGAAAATATGGCGCGCTATGCAAAATAGGGCGGCCCCTTAAGTTTGGAAATTAGCATGCTATAACGAGCTATAGCATGCTATTAGTGAGACATTATGCATCACGGTATCAAATTATGAAATTAATGCTCGATTTTAATAGTTTGCATATGAAAAACATTGTCTTGTGTAAGAAAAATGATAAGATCTCCGAACAATAATTCCAGCTTACAAGTAACACAAATGCCACATTCCAGACATGAGCTCTCAAAGAAATAATATCAATCAAAACATACAAGTCAATCATCTAAAAAGTGGCACAAAAACACATCACATGTACTATCTTTACTTGTGCTTGAAATCATGGTTACTGCACAATATTATTTTGAGTTTTAAAGAAGGACGATGATGAAACATGTCATAGACCTTAAAATAATATCAATGCAAAGTCATACAAACCCAACAACTTCCAACCCATGAATATCATGGTATCCGGGGTGTGCGTGTGGGCGCGCGTGCGCGCATATATAGCAACCCATCATCACTCAAGCAGTACCATCTACTTCTACTAGTTGGAACACTCCTGCATCACATTCAAAACTGAAAAGGCTGAGGAAAAAAAGAGGAATTGGTCATGAATGATAGTAGATGAACATAAATAGAATATGAAAATTGTATTGGGGAATAAGAGACACCGAGAAGAGGATGAGCGTTTCTATGCGGGTCATGCATCAAGTTGCTTGAGGAAGGGTGAATCTTGACACTTTGTCAAGATAGCTCACCAGAATTTCCCGTATGGTGAAATGCAACCGATCAGTGAGGCATATTATGTTTTCAAGCATGTTGGTAACCTCACAAACAACGACCCATGGCAGGACTTCTCTGGGTGGCACAAGGGTGAGCCCCTCGGTTCTCGGCCTAGATCACTGTCGCACATTAGTCGTCAATCAGGGGTGAAGGCTCCTTGTTCAACGAGGTCTTGGACGAGACATAGATGAAGGGAGACAGAAAAAGGGACAACACGACAAGTTGTTGATCTATATGTGGATGCTCTTACCATTTTGGCATCCTGGACCGAACAATCCTTTAGCGGGCTGACGGATGAGTATCTTAGGGCTTCCAAGATTGATTAATGCTATGGTAACATAATGTTACATGGCTTGAAGTAAGAAGTTCTTCCTCTACAAAGTATACTACCTGACATGGCCAACTTGTAGTCCAGTCAGAGATGGTAGAGCAAATGTGTTTTCAAAATTACGTACGAATATAAGACTTCGTCGTCCAAAATTATGTATGAATAGAATGTGTTCTCAGATGCCCATGTTCCGCATGTGTTTGTGTATGGTGTGCCATATTGTTCTCACAAAATTATGTTGCTTCCAAATTCCAACGTGTCTGATATCTTTGAAAACGTCCATTTTTTGAAATGCCAATGGCATTTTTACAACTAATATTATCATTCAAAAATAAAAACTCAGAAAAAGTGAAACTTGTTATCCAAACAGAAAGTTGGCATACTTCACAAATAAAGTTGCCATCCTCGGGTAGCTAAAGTTGCCATCAGAAAATGTCAGAGCAAAATTGCTTTGTTCCACGCGTGTGATACTTATTAGGATCCTATAATATAAAGGTACATTTCATGCTGAATCGAATAACTAATTTTGTATTATGGATGTCGACAAATTTTTCCTTAAACTTGACTTTTGGAATACAAGTAGTATTATCTAAGTTTCACTGCGAAGTGTATTAAAATCATGGAGTGCCAATAAGAAATCAACTCAATTATAACATTAGTCTTTACACGGTGCCACCAATTTTTGTGTATTTTGAAATGATTTCTATCCCTAATTGCTGAAGTAGATGAATTGGTAGATCAGCTTAACAAGTGTGCATCTCTTGGTGCAGGTCGTGCAAAGGCAGTTCTCCGCAGTGCGCATAACAGGCTCCTGTTTTTCATGTTGGAGAAGCTGTGCGCATACAAGGCTCCTATTTTTCATGTTGGAGAAGTCGTGGAGGCGGGCTTGCTACTTTGCATGTGCTTTCTGATTGCTTACTTTTTCAATGCCGCACACCAAGTCCGAAACTTGCCGTGGCGGCGGAGCCATGCTATATCTTGTACTCCCTCCGTTTCTAAATATAAGTCTTTTAAACGATTTTACTAGATGTCTACATACGAAGCAAAATGATTGAATGTACACTCTAAAATGTGTCTATATACATTCGTATGTAGTCCACTAGTGAAATCTCTACAAAGACTTATATTTAGGAACGGAGGGAGTACATGTTCAATGACGCCCACACCAGGACACCTGCTGCCTTGCTTGCAGCGACTACCTCTGCACCGTCTCATCATTCTCATGCGGGATCGCCGTCGTGCTTCTGCGGTAGGGTGAGAAAATATGTATACCGAAACTACGTGTCAGTGAATAGATCTGGTGCTTATATAAAATGAGGAGAAAAAGAAAGGAAGAAAGAAAACACAGATATTGAATATTTTGGAAGAACATACATCAAGGTCCTACATATGAGCAATTCTCCACTATATCTATATCTACAGATCAGTATGAATATAAAAAGATGCAAAGGGGTATGTCCAACTAATCTTGACCATCAAACCATGTCGATTCAACGATTTGGATTGCTCTCAATATGTTTAACATGCAATTATTCTCATGCTAAATGTTAATATCAACGTTAATCACATAATTAACATGTAATTACTATTTTACCAATACCAATGCGCAGTTAATTAATATCCTCCCAAGTATCAATGGGCATTGCACGTACACATTTACTAGTTATTCTTAAAGTGTGTTTCAAACCAAACGCCCGATAGTCATTGTTTTCTTTTCTTGATATATCAGTTTATATGTGTGAATGACAAAGAATTATGCATCACAATTTCACCAAATTATGCAATTAATACTGATTTCAATTGTATTGTTAAACTAATTGTATTATATAAAAGTGAATATAAGATCTCCACACATTAATTGCAACTTGTGCGAACAGCAAAATGCCAAACTCCGGTCATGAGTTCTCAAAGAAAAATATCACTCCAAATTTGTTTAGTCAATTACCTCACATAGCAATTGCGCTGCCTATACTGCTATATTTACTTGGGCTTTACTTCATGACTGATGATGCATAATTTGAAAAAATAACGAATGTGATGAAACATATCATTTAGACCTTACATAATATAAATACACAATTGTACCGAGCCAACAACTTTCAACAATGAACGTCATGACGTTTGGTGTGTGTATGTGTGCATATATACCGCCCCTATCATGATTCAAGCAGTGGCATCTACTTCTACTAGTTAGAACATACTTCCATCACATTCGGATTTAAATGTGAAGGTGAAAGTAGCCTTTGAGAGATGGTAGATAAAATAATACAATGTAAAACTTGTATAAGGGAATAAGAGACATCAGGAAAAGGAGAGACATTCCTATATGAAGCATGCACCGAGTTGGTTTTAGAAGTGTGAGTCCGAGAATCTCTTAAGGTTGGTTTACAACAAAATTTACTATGATGACATGCAACTCATCGACGAGGTATATAATGTTTTCAAGTCTGTTGGTAAGCTCACCAACGTGAGGCTGCTAAAAGTCTACTTAGGGTGGAACAAGGATGACACCTTGAGTTTGTTAGTCGAGATCACCATCGATATAGGTGACATGAGACCCAGATTTAGCATCTTTTATTCTTAGTTTGACTTGGTACAAATTTCAGTTTGGAACAGAAAGTACCTGAGATATGTCGTTGGATTTGTATTATCATCGATATAGGAAGTACAAATGTATTTTCGACTATAGCCATGTAAGAAACTGAAGCTTTGCCGGTCAAAAGAAAAAGAAAACTGAAGATTTGAACGCCTCCTTGTGCTGGGAAACGGATCCGCACAGTACGCAAACTGAGCTCGATGGCGGATTCCCCATGATCCGCTTCCGCTTTTGTGTCTGTTCAATTTCCTTCTCCGCTGTCGGCGGCGGAATGGCGGCGGAGGAGGAGGAGCCGTGCTGCACCTCGCACGCCTTCGACTGCGCCGCACGCCGGGACCCCGCCCTAATTGCCGCCATCCATGCCAGCAACAGAGACCGCCCCTTCGCCTGCGGCGACCTCCTCTGTGTCGTCTCCTTGCTCTCCCTCCGCATTGCCGCCATGCTTCCTCGCCCCTCCACCGCCCACCACGGTGACAACGGGTCCCTAGGTGTGTGAGTGAGCCACGATGCCCTCGGCTGACATTTGTTGTCCGCTGACTCTGAATTCCGAATTTGGAAGCCTAGGCTGCTCGGATCGACACAGGGGAGGCACGAGCGCGACGCCTAGGGTCGTTGGGGTGTACGCCTCGCCGTCCGAGGGTCGTTGGGGTGTACGCCTCGACGTCACAGGGGAGGCACGGGCGCGACAAGTATTTGTTTTTTTTTTCAACCAAATTTAACTTCTCGACAAAAAATTATATGTGGGTTGGAATTTCCTGTTCACATACCTCCTAGATTAAAAAATATATGTCACGTTGGTCGTCATAATTGTCAAAACACTAAATAAAACAAATAGTTATAAAAGATAATATATACCACACCCGAATCATAGATAGGACGAGGACCGACGGAGGCGGATACCAAAACCATCGCACTATATAATAACAAAAAAAATGAAAGTAAGTAATTTATATAAGTATGTATCTAAATCATACAAGTAAGATTTTTTTTCTTTTAAAAAGAAGACAAGAACAAGAGGCTAACCACGGTGGTGCTCACGACGAGATCGGCGCGGGCGATCGACAAAAGGTGAGGACGGGCACGGGACGACACCCTACACATGTGCAGACTCTAAGAAGTTAATTTGAGCATTTGAAATGAGCTAAACTAGCAGTGACAGATGAAAGGATGAAGTAGCTAACCTTTTAAAACACTTGTGCAGTTGGTGCACGGCCAAACCTAGACAAATATTGAGGAAAATGGAGCTTGAAGGTCGAGCTTGGAGAGGAGAAAGCTTAAGTAGTGTGGCTCGGGCATTTCATCGAACACTTCATCTACATGAACTAGAGTGGCAAGAGCATGGCATGGTCACACTTCAACAACCAAAAAACAGAGCAGAGGGTGGGCAGGGGCGAGGGTTTATATAGGCAACACTTTAGTCCCGGTTTTTGTCTAAAATCGGGACTAATAGCCTACACTTTAGTCCCGGTTCGTGTCACAAACCGGGACTAATGCTCCGCGGCAAGCCACATGGCAGTCGTTGGATCTTTAGTCCTGGGTTTTGCCCTGAACCGGAACTAACGAGGTGAACCGAACCGGGATTAATGAGGCGAACTGAAACGGGACCAATGCCCCGACAAACCGAACCGGGATCAATGCCTGGCATTGGTCCCGGTTTTCGTTCGAACCAGGACAAATGGTCTTTCGGCCGAGGCCGAAAGACCCTTTTTCTACTAGTGGAGCGAGTGAATCGATCAGACAGAAGGATCATGTAAAACAGGCTAGTGCTAGCGTGGGCGTATTGGGCTACGCCAGCATAATCTGTACCAAACAAAAAAAAACTGAAATTGCCTATGTCATTATACAAAATTGCAACTCCACTACTATACGTGTAGCATTTGTTGGGGAACAAAAATTTTCCTACGCGCACGAAGACCTATCATGGTGATGTCCATCTACCAGAGGGGATGTTCGATCTACGTACCCTTGTAGACCGCACATCAGAAGCGTTAGTGAACGCGGTTGATGTAGTGGAACGTCCTCACGTCCCTCGATCCGCCCCGCGAACCGTCCCGCGATCAGTCCCACGATCTAGTGCCGAACGGACGGCACCTCCGCGTTCAGCACACGTACAGCTCGACGATGATCTCGGCCTTCTTGATCCAGCAAGAGAGACAGAGAGGTAGATGAGTTCTCCAGCAGCGTGACGGCGCTCCGGAGGTTGGTGGTGATCTTATCTCAGCAGGGCTCCGCCCGAGCTCCGCAGAAACGCGATCTAGAGGTAAAACTGTGGAGATATGTGGTCGGGCTGCCGTGGCAAAGTTGTCTAAAATCATCCCTAAAACCTCCATATATATAGGGGGACGAGGGAGAGCCTTGCCTTGGGGTCCAAGGACTCCCAGGGGGTCGACCGAGTCAAAGGGGGCAACCCTCCCCTTCCAAACCGAGTCCAACTAGGTTTGGAAGGAGGAGTCCTTCCCCCTTTTCCCACCTCCTCTTTTTTTTCTTTTCTCTTTGATTTTCTTCCTATGACCTTATTGGGCTGTCCCACCAGCCCACTAAGGGCTGGTGCGCCACCCCCAAGGCCTATGGGCTTACCCGGGGTGGGTTGCCCCCCCCCCCCCCCCCGGTGAACACCCGGAACCCATTCGTCATTCCCGGTAACTCCGAAAACCTTCCGGTAATCAAATGAGGTCATCCTATATATCAATCTTCGTTTCTGGACCATTCCGGAAACCCTCGTGACGTCCGTGATCTCATCTGGGACTCCGAACAACATTCGGTAACCAACCATATAACTCAAATACGCATAAAACAACGTCGAACCTTAAGTGTGCAGACCCTGCGGGTTCGAGAACTATGTAGACATGACCCGAGAGACTCCTCGGTCAATTTCCAATAGCGGGACCTGGATGCCCATATTGGATCCTACATATTCTATGAAGATCTTATCGTTTGAACCTCAGTGCCAAGGATTCATATAATCCCGTATGTCATTCCCTTTGTCCTTCGGTATGTTACTTGCCTGAGATTCGATCGTCAGTATCCGCATACCTATTTCAATCTCGTTTACCGGCAAGTCTCTTTACTCGTTCCGTAATACAAGATCCCGTAACTTACACTAAGTCACATTGCTTGCAAGGCTTGTGTGTGATGTTGTATTACCGAGTGGGCCCCGAGATACCTCTCCGTCACACGGAGTGACAAATCCCAGTCTTGATCCATACTAACTCAACTAACACCTTCGGAGATACCTGTAGAGCATCTTTATAGTCACCCAGTTACGTTGCGATGTTTGACACACACAAAGCATTCCTCCGGTGTCAGTGAGTTATATGATCTCATGGTCATAGGAACAAATACTTTGACACGCACAAAACAGTAGCAAAAAAATGACACGATCAACATGCTACGTTTATTAGTTTGGGTCTAGTCCATCACGTGATTCTCCAAATGACGTGATCCAGTTATCAAGCAACGACACCTTGTTTATAATGAGAAGACACTGACTATCTTTGATCAACTGGCTAGCCAACTAGAGGCTTGCTAGGGACAGTGTTTTGTGTATGTATCTACACATGTATATAAGTCTTCATTTAATACAATTATAGCATGGATAATAAACGATTATCTTGATACAGGAATTATAATAATAACTTTATTTATTATTGCCTCTAGGGCATAATTCCAACAGTCTCCCACTTGCACTAGAGTCAATAATCTAACCCTCACATCATCATGCGAATTACATTGTAATAAATCTAACACCCATACAGTTCTGGTGTTGAACATGCTTTGCCCGTGGAAGAGGTTTAGTCAGCGGGCCTGCTACATTCAGATCCGTGTGCACTTTGCATATATTTACGTCATCTCCTTCGACGTAGTCGCGGATGAGGTTGAAGCGTCGTTTGATGTGTCTGGACTTCTTGTGAAACCGTGGTTCCTTTGCTAGGGCAATGGCACCCGTGTTGTCACAGAACAACGTTATTGGATTCAGTGCGCTTGGCACCACTCCAAGATCCGTCATGAACTGCTTCATCCAGACACCCTCCTTAGCCGCCTCCGAGGCAGCCATGTACTCCGCTTCACATGTAGAATCTGCTACGACGCTTTGCTTGGAACTGCACCAGCTTACCGCACCCCCATTAAGAATAAATACGTATCCGGTCTACGACTTAGAGTCGTCCGGATCTGTGTCAAAGCTTGCATCGACGTAACCTTTTACGGCAAGCTCTTCGTCACCTCCATCCACGAGAAACATCTCCTTAGTCCTTTTCAGGTACTTCAGGATATTCTTGACCGCCGTCCAGTGATCCACTCCTGGATTACTCTGGAACCTACCTGCCATACTTATGGCCAGTCTAACGTCCGGTCTAGTGCACACAATTGCATACATGATAGAATCTATGGCTGAAGCATAGGGGACGGTGCTCATATGCTCTCTATCCTCATCAGTTGCTGGGCAGTGAGTCTTACTCAATCTCGTACCTTGTAAAACTGGCAAGAACCCTTTCTTGGACTGTTCCATTTTGAACCTCTTCAAAACTTTATCAAGGTATGTGCTTTGTGAAAGTCCTATCAGGCGTTTTGATCTATCCCTGTAGATCTTAATGCCTAGAATGTAAGCAGCTTCTCCTAGGTCCTTCATAGAGAAACTTTTATTCAAGTAATCCTTTATGCTCTCCAAAAACTCTACGTTGTTTCCAATCAGCAATATGTCATCCACATATAATATTAGAAACGCCACAGAGCTCCCACTCACTTTCTTGTAAATACAAGATTCTCCAACCACTTGTATAAACCCAAATGCTTTGATCACCTCATCAAAGCGTTTGTTCCAACTCCGAGATGCTTCCACCAGTCCATAAATGGATCGCTGGAGCTTGCACACCTTGTTAGCATTCTTAGGATCGACAAAACCTTCGGGTTGCATCATATACAACTCTTCCTTAAGGAAACCATTAAGAAACACCGTTTTGACATCCATCTGCCAGATTTCATAATCGAAAAATGCAGCTATTGCTAACATGATTCTGACGGACTTCAGCATCGCTACGGGTGAGAAAGTCTCATCGTAGTCAACTCCTTGAACTTGTGAAAAGCCCTTTGCCACAAGTCGAGCTTTATAAACGGTCACATTGCCGTCAGCGTCCGTCTTCCTCTTAAAGATCCATTTGTTCTGAATAGCCTTGCGGCCCTCAGGTAGTACTTCCAAAGTCCACACTTTGTTCTCATACATGGATCCTATCTCGGACTTCATGGCTTCTAGCCATTTGTTGGAATCTGGGCCCACCATTGCTTCTTCATAATTTGCAGGTTCATTGTTGTCTAACAACATGATTGACAAGACGGGATTACCGTACCACTCTAGAGCAGCACGTGGTCTCGTCGACCTGCGTGGTTCGACAGAAACTTGAACCGGAGTTTCATGATCATCATCATTAACTTCCTCCTCAACCGGCGTTGCAACGACAGAGGTTTCCCCTTGCCCTGCGCCACCATCTAGAGGGATGAGAGGTTCGACAACCTCATCAAGTTCTATCTTCCTCCCACTCAATTCTCTCGAGAGAAACTCCTTCTCGAGAAAAACTCCGTTTTTAGCAACAAACACTTTGCCCTCGGATTTGAGATAGAAGGTGTACCCAACTGTCTCTTTTGGGTAACCTATGAAGATGCACTTTTCCGCTTTGGGTTCCAGCTTTTCAGGCTAAAGCTTTTTGACATAAGCATCACATCCCCAAAGTTTAAGAAACGACAACTTTGGCCTTTTTCCATACCACAGTTCGTATGGTGTCGTCTCAACGGATTTTGATGGTGCCCTATTTAAAGTGAATGCAACTGTGTCTAATGCATAACCCCAAAACGATAACGGCAAATCGATAAGAGACATCATAGATCGCACCATCTCTAATAAAGTACGATTACGACGTTCGGACACACCATTACGCTGTGGTGTTCCAGGCGGTGTCAATTGTGAAACAATTCCACATTGTCTTAAGTGAGCACCAAACTCGAAACTCATATATTCACCCCCACGATCAGACGTAGGAACTTGATCTTCTTGTTACGATGATTTTCAACTTCACTTTGAAATTGTTTGAACTTTTCAAATGTTTCAGAATTGTGCTTCATTAAGTAGACATAACCATATCTACTCAAATCGTCAGTGAAGGTGAGAAAATAACGATATCCGCCGCGTGCCTCCACGCTCATCGGACCGCACACATCGGTATGTATGATTTCCAACAAGTCACTTGCACGCTCCATTGTTCCGGAGAACGGAGTTTTAGTCATCTTGCCCATGAGGCATGGTTCGCACGTGTCAAGTGAATCAAAGTCAAGTGACTCAAAAAGTCCATCGGCATGGAGTTTCTTCATGTGCTTTACACCAATATGACCTAAGCGGCAGTGCCACAAAAATATGGCGCTATCATTGTTAACTCTAACTCTTTTGGTCTCAATGTTATGTATGTGTGTATCACTATCAAGATTCAATATGAACAATCCTCTCACATTGGGTGCATGACCATGAAAGATGTTACTCATAGAAATAGAACAACCATTATTCTCTGACTTAAAAGTGTAACCGTCTCGCAATAAACAAGATCCAGATATAATGTTCATGCTCAACGCAGGCACTAAATAACAATGATTCAAGTTCATAACTAATCCTGATGGTAACTGAAGTGAAACTGTGCCGATGGCGATTGCATCAACCTTGGAACCATTTCCTACGCGCATCGTCACTTCATCTTTCGCCAACCTTCGTTTATTCCGCAGTTCCTGTTTCGAGTTGCAAATATGAGCAACAGAACCGGTATCGAATACCCAGGCACTACTACGAGAGCCGGTTAAGTACACATCAATAACATGTATATAAAATATACCTGATTTTTCTTTGGCCGCCTTCTTATCAGCCAGATACTTGGGGCAATTGCGCTTCCAGTGACCCATAACCTTGCAATAGTAACACTCTGTTTCAGGCTTAGGTCCAGCTTTGGGTTTCTTCGTCGGATTGGCAACAGGCTTGCCGCTCTTCTTTGAATTACCCTTCTTGCCTTTGCCGTTTCTCTTGAAACTAGTGGTCTTATTCACCATCAACACTTGATGTTCTTTACGGAGTTCAGACTCTGCGACTTTCAGCATCGCAAACGACTCGCCGGGTGACTTGTTCATCCCTTGCATGTTGTAGTTCAACACAAAGCCTTTATAGCTTGGCGGCAGTGATTGAAGGATTCTGTCAGTGATAGCCTCTTGCAGGAGTTCAATCCCCAGCTCAGCTAGACGGTTTGAGTACCCACACATTTTGAGCACATGTTCACTGACAAACGAGTTCTCCTCCATCTTGCAAGCATAGAATTTATCGGAGGTCTCATACCTCTCGATCCGGGCGTTCTTCTGAAAGATGAACTTCAACTCCTGGAACATCTCAAATGCTCCATGACGCTCAAAGCGACGTTGAAGTCCCGGTTCTAAGCCATACAAGACTGCACATTGAACTACTGAATAGTCCTCCTTACGTGCTAACCAAGCGTTCTTAACATCCTGGTCAGCCGTAGCGGGTGGTTCATCTCCTAGCGCAACATTAAGGACATAATCCTTCTTCCCAGCTTGTAAGATTAGCTTAAGATTACGAGCCCAGTCTACAAAGTTGCTTCCATCATCTTTCAACTTAGCTTTCTCTAGGAACGTATTAAAATTCAGGGTGACTGTCGCGTGAGCCATGATCTACAACACAAATATATTCAAAGTGGACTTAGACTATGTTCAAGATAATTAGAGTTTAACTTAATCAAATTACTCGCTAAACTCCCACTCAAAAAGTACATCTCTCTAGTCATTTGAGTGGTTCATGATCCACTTACACTAGCTCAAGTCCGATCATCACGTGAGTTGAGTATAGTTTGAGTCGTAAGCATCCCTATGCTAATCATATCATCTATATGATTCGTGATCGACCTTTCGGTCTCATGTGTTCCGAGGCCATGTCTGCACATGCTAGGCTCGTCAAGCTTAACCCGAGTGTTCCGCGTGTGCAACTGTTTTGCACCCGTTGTATGTGAACGTTGAGTCTATCACACCCGATCATCACGTGGTGTCTCGAAACGACGAACTGTAGCAACGGTGCACAGTCGGGGATAACACAATTTCGTCTTGAAATTTTAGTGAGAGATCACCTCATAATGCTACCATCGTTCTAAGCAAAATAAGGTGCATAAAAGGATTAACATCACATGCAATTCATAAGTGACATGATATGGCCATCATCACGTGCTCCTTGATCTCCATCACCAAAGCACCGGCACGATCTTCTTGTCACCGGCGCCACACCATGATCTCCATCAACGTGTCGCCATCGGGGTTGTCGTGCTACTCATGCTATTACTACTAAGGCTACATCCTAGCAAAATAGTAAACGCATCTCCAAGCACAAACGTTAGTTTAAAGACAACCCTATGGCTCCTGCCGGTTGCCGTACCATCGACGTGCAAGTCGATATTTATCTATTACAACATGATCATCTCATACATCCAATATATCACATCACATCGTTGGCCATATCACATCACAAGCATACCCTGCAAAAACAAGTTAGACGTCCTCCAATTTTGTTGTTGCATGTTTTACGTGGTGACCATGGGTATCTAGTGTTGGGGAACGTCGCATGGGAAACAAAAATTTTCCTACGCGCACGAAGAACTATCATGGTGATGTCCATCTACCAGAGGGGATGAGTGATCTACGTACCCTTGTAGACCGTACAAAAGAAGCGTTAGAGAACGCGGTTGACGTAGTGGAACGTCCTCACGTCCCTCGATCCACCCCGCGAACAATCCCGCGATCAGTCCCACGATCTAGTACCAAACGGACGGCACCTCCGCGTTCAGCAGACGTACAGCTCGACGATGATCTCGACCTTCTTGATCCAGCAAGAGAAACGGAGAGGTAGAAGAGTTCTCCGACAGCGTGACGGTGCTCCGGAGGTTGGGGATGACCTTGTCTCAGCAGGGCTCCGCCCGAGCTACGCAGAAACACGATCTAGAGGAAAAACCGTGGAGGTATGTGGTCGGGCTGCCGTGGAAAAGTCGTCTCAAATCAGCCCTAAAACGTTTGTATATATAAGGGGGTCGGCCGAGACCAAGGGGGAAGGCTCCCCCCCCCCCAAACCGAGTTGGACTTGGTTTGGTGGGTGGGAGTCCTTCCTTCCCTTCCCACCTCCCTTTTTGTTCTCTTTGATTTTCTTCCCTAGGCGCATAGGGCCCTTTTGGGCTGTCCCACCAGCCCACTAAGGGCTGGTGCGCCACCCTCATGGCCTATGGGCTTCCCCGGGGTGGGTTGCCCCCCCCCCCCCCGGGTGAACTCCCGGAACCCATTCGTCATTCCCGGTACATTCCCGGTAACTCCGAAAACCTTCCGGTAATCAAATAAGGTCATCCTATATATCTATCTTAGTTTCCGGACCATTCCGGAAACCCTCGTGACGTCCGTGATCTCATCCGGGACTCCGAACAACATTCGGTAACCAACCATATAACTCAAATACGCATAAAACAACGTCGAACCTTAAGTGTGCAGACCCTGCGGGTTCGAGAACTATGTAGACATGACCCAAGAGACTCCTCGGTCAATATCCAACAGCGGGACCTGGATGCCCACATTGGATCCTACATATTCTATGAAGAACTTATCGTTTGAACCTCAGTGAGAAGGATTCATATAATCCCGTATGTCATTCCCTTTGTCCTTCGGTATGTTACTTGCCCGAGATTCGATCGTCTGTATCCGCATACCTATTTCAATCTCGTTTACCGGCAAGTCTCTTTACTCGTTCCGTAATACAAGATCCCGCAACTTACACTAAGTCACATTGCTTGCAAGGCTTGTGTGTGATGTTGTATTACCGAGTGGGCCCCGAGATACCTCTCCGTCACACGGAGTGACAAATCCCAGTCTTGATCCATACTAACTCAACTAACACCTTCGGAGATACCTGTAGAGCATCTTTATAGTCACCCAGTTACGTTGCGATGTTTGATACACACAAAGCATTCCTCCGGTGTCAGTGAGTTATATGATCTCATGGTCATAGGAACAAATACTTTGACACGCACAAAACAGTAGCAAAAAAATGACACGATCAACATGCTACGTTTATTAGTTTGGGTCTAGTCCATCACGTGATTCTCCAAATGACGTGATCCAGTTATCAAGCAACGACACCGTGTTTATAATGAGAAGACACTGACTATCTTTGATCAACTGGCTAGCCAACTAGAGGCTTGCTAGGGACAGTGTTTTGTGTATGTATCCACACATGTAAATGAGTCTTCATTCAATACAATTATAGCATGGATAATAAACGATTATCTTGATACAGGAATTATAATAATAACTATATTTATTATTGCCTCTAGGGCATAATTCCAACAGTCTCCCACTTGCACTAGAGTCAATAATCTAGCCCTCACTTCATCATGCAAATTACATTGTAATAAATCTAACACCCATACAGTTCTGGTGTTGATCATGCTTTGACCGTGGAAGAGGTTTAGTCAGCGGGTCTGCTACATCCAGATCCGTGTGCACTTTGCATATATTCACGTCCTCTCCTTCGACGTAGTCGCGGATGAGGTTGAAGCGTCGTTTGATGTGTCTGGACTTCTTGTGAAACCGTGGTTCCTTTGCTAAGGCAATGGCACCCGTGTTGTCACAGAACAAGGTTATTGGATTCAGTGCGCTTGGCACCACTCTAAGATCCGTCATGAACTGCTTCATCCAGACACCCTCCTTAGCCGCCTCCGAGGCAGCCATGTACTCCGCTTCACATGTAGAATCTGCTACGACGCTTTGCTTGGAACTGCACCAGCTTACCGCACCCCCATTAAGAATAAAAACGTATCCGGTTTGCGACTTAGAGTCGTCCGGATCTGTGTCAAAGCTTGCATCGACGTAACCTTTTACGGCGAGCTCTTCGTCACCTCCATACACGAGAAACATCTCCTTAGTCCTTTTCAGGTACTTCAGGATATTCTTGACCGCTGTCCAGTGATCCACTCCTGGATTACTCTGGAACCTACCTGCCATACTTATGGCCATGCTAACATCCGGTCTAGTGCACAGCATTGCATACATGATAGAACCTATGGCTGAAGCATAGGGGACGGAGCGCATATGCTCTCTATCTTCATCAGTTGCTGGGCACTGAGTCTTATTCAATCTTGTACCTTGTAAAACTGGCAAGAACCCTTTCTTGGACTGTTCCATTTCGAACCTCTTCAAAACTTTATCAAGGTATGTGCTTTGTGAAAGTCCTATCACGCGTTTTGATCTATCCCTATAGATCTTAATGCCTAGAATGTAAGCGGCTTCTCCTAGGTCCTTCATAGAGAAACTTTTATTCTAGTAATCCTTTATGCTCTCTTAAAACTCCACGTTGTTTCCAATCAGCAATATGTCATCCACATATAATATTAGAAACGCCACAGAGCTCCCACTCACTTTCTTGTAAATACTGTTGGGTAACGTCGCACGGGAAACAAAAAATTTCCTACGCGCACGAAGACCTATCATGGTGATGTCCATCTACGAGAGGGGATGAGTGATCTACGTACCCTTGTAGATCGTACAGCAGAAGCGTTAGTGAACGCGGTTGATGTAGTGGAACGTCCTCACGTCCCTCGATCCGCCCCGCGAACAATCCCGCGATCAGTCCCACGATCTAGTGCCGAACGGACGGCACCTCCGCGTTCAGCACACGTACAGCTCGACGATGATCTCGGCCTTCTTGATCCAGCAAGAGAGACGGGGAGGTAGAAGAGTTCTCCGGCAGCGTGACGGCGCTCCGGAGGTTGGTGATGACCTTGTCTCAGCAGGGCTCCGCCCGAGCTCCGCAGAAACGCGATCTAGAGGAAAAACCGTGGAGGTATGTGGTCGGGCTGCCGTGGAAAAGTCGTCTCAAATCAGCCCTAAAACCTCCGTATATATAGGTGGGAGGGAGGGGACCTTGCCTTGGGGCTCAAGGAGCCCCAAGGGGGTCGGCCGAGTCCAAGGGGGGAGGACCCCCCCCCCCAAACCGAGTTGGACTTGGTTTGGTGGGAGGGAGTCCCCCTTCCTTCCCACCTCCTCCTTTTTTTTTCTTTTCTCTTGATTTTCTTTTCTTGGCGCATAGAGCCCTTTTGGGCTGTCCCACCAGCCCACTAAGGCCTGGTGTGCCACCCTCAAGGCCTATGGGCTTCCCCGGGGTGGGTTCCCCCCCCCCCCGGTGAACTCCCGGAACCCGTTCGTCATTCCCTGTACATTCCCGGTAACTCCGAAAACCTTCCGGTAATCAAATGAGGTCATCCTATATATCAATCTTCGTTTCTGGACTATTCCGGAAACCCTCGCGACATCCGTGATCTCATCCGGGACTCCGAACAACATTCGGTAACCAACCATATAACTCAAATACGCATAAAACAGCGTCGAACCTTAAGTGTGCAGACCCTGCGGGTTCGAGAACTATGTAGACATGACCCGAGAGACTCCTCGGTTAATATCCAATAGCGGGACCTGGATGCCCATATTGGATCCTACATATTCTACGAAGAACTTATCGTTTGAACCTCAGTGCCAAGGATTCATATAATCCCGTATGTCATTCCCTTTGTCCTTCGGTATGTTACTTGCCCGAGATTCGATCGTCAGTATCCGTATACCTATTTCAATCTCGTTTACCGGCAAGTCTCTTTACTCGTTCCGTAATACAAGATCCCGCAACTTACACTAAGTTACATTGCTTGCAAGGCTTGTGTGTGATGTTGTATTACCGAGTGGGCCCCGAGATACCTCTCCGTTCACACGGAGTGACAAATCCCAGTCTTGATCCATACTAACTCAACTAACACCTTCGGAGATACCTGTAGAGCATCTTTATAGTCACCCAGTTACGTTGCGACGTTTGATACACAAAAAGCATTCCTCCGGTGTCAGTGAGTTATATGATCTCATGGTCATAGGAATAAATACTTGACACGCCGAAAACAATAGCAACAAAATGACACGATCAACATGCTACGTCTATTAGTTTGGGTCTAGTCCATCACGTGATTCTCCTAATGACGTGATCCAGTTATCAAGCAACAACACCTTGTTTATAATCAGAAGACACTGACTATCTTTGATCAACTGGCTAGCCAACTAGAGGCTTGCTAGGGACATTGTTTTGTCTATGTATCCACACATGTAAATGAGTCTTCATTCAATACAATTATAGCATGGATAATAAACGATTATCTTGATACAGGAATTATAATAATAACTATATTTATCATTGCCTCTAGGGCATAATTCCAACAGTCTCCCACTTGCACTAGAGTCAATAATCTAGCCCTCACATCACCATGTGAATTACATTGTAATAAATCTAACACCCATACAGTTCTGGTGTTGATCATGCTTTGGCCGTGGAAGAGGTTTAGTCAGCGGGTCTGCTACATTCAGATCCGTGTGCACTTTGCATATATTCACGTCCTCTCCCTCGACGTAGTCGCGGATGAGGTTGAAGCGTCGTTTGATGTGTCTGGACTTCTTGTGAAACCGTGGTTCCTTTGCTAAGGCAATGGCACAAGTGTTGTCACAGAACAAGGTTATTGGATTCAGTGCGCTTGGCACCACTCCAAGATCTGTCATGAACTGCTTCATCCAGACACCCTCCTTAGCCGCCTCCGAGGCAGCCATGTACTCCGCTTCACATGTAGAATCTGCTACGACGCTTTGCTTGGAACTGCACCAGCTTACTGCACCCCCATTAAGAATAAATACGTATCCGGTTTGCGACTTAGAGTCGTCCGGATCTGTGTCAAAGCTTGCATCGACGTAACCTTTTACGGCGAGCTCTTCGTCACCTCCATATACGAGAAACATCTCCTTAGTCCTTTTCAGGTACTTCAGGATATTCTTGACCGTTGTCCAGTGATCCACTCCTGGATTACTCTGGAACCCACCTGCCATACTTATGGCGAGGCTAACATCCGGTCTAGTGCATAGTATCGCATACATGATAGAACCTATGGCTGAAGCATAGGGGACGGAGCGCATATGCTCTCTATCTTCATCAGTTGTTGGGCACTGAGTCTTACTCAATCTTGTACCTTGTAGAACTGGCAAGAACCTTTCTTGGACTGTTCCATTTTGAACCTCTTCAAAACTTTATCAAGGTATGTGCTTTGTGAAAGTCCTATCACGCGTTTTGATCTATCCTTATAGATCTTAATGCCTAGAATGTAAGCAGCTTCTCCTAGGTCCTTCATAGAGAAATTTTTATTCAAGTAATCCTTTATGCTCTCTAAAAACTCTACATTGTTTCCAATCAGTAATATGTCATCCACATATAATATTAGAAACGCCACAGAGCTCCCACTCACTTTCTTGTAAATACAAGATTCTCCAACCACTTGTATAAACCCAAATGCTTTGATCACCTCATCAAAGCGTTTGTTCCAACTCCGAGATGCTTGCACCAGTCCATAAATGGATCGCTGGAGCTTGCACACCTTGTTAGCATTCTTAGGATCGACAAAACCTTCGGGTTGTATCATATACAACTCTTCCTTAAGGAAACCGTTAAGGAACACCGTTTTGACATCCATCTGCCAGATTTCATAATCGAAAAATGCACCTATTGCGAACATGATTCTGACGGACTTAAGCATCTCTACGGGTGAGAAAGTCTCATCGTAGTCAACTCCTTGAACTTGTGAAAAACCCTTTGCCACAAGTCGAGCTTTATAAACGGTCACATTACCGTCAGCGTCCGTCTTCCTCTTAACGATCCATTTGTTCTGAATGGCCTTGCGGCCCTCAGGCAGTACCTCCAAAGTCCACACTTTGTTCTCATACATGGATCCTATCTCGGACTTCATGGCTTCCAGCCATTTGTTGGAATCTGGGCCCACCATTGCTTCTTCATAATTCGCAGATTCATTGTTATCTAACAACATGATTGATAAGACGGGATTACCGTACCACTCTGGAGCAGCACGTGGTCTCGTCGACCTGCGTGGTTCGACAGAAACTTGAACCGGAGTTTCATGATCATCATCATTAACTTCCTCCTCAACCGGCGTTGCAACGACAGAGGTTTCCCCTTGCCCTGCGCCACCATCTAGAGGGATGAGAGGTTCGACAACCTCATCAAGTTCTATCTTCCTCCCACTCAATTCTCTCGAGAGAAACTCCTTCTCGAGAAAAACTCCGTTTTTAGCAACAAACACTTTGCCCTCGGATTTGAGATAGAAGGTGTACCCAACTGTCTCTTTTGGGTAACCTATGAAGATGCACTTTTCCGCTTTGGGTTCCAGCTTTTCAGGCTAAAGCTTTTTGACATAAGCATCACATCCCCAAAGTTTAAGAAACGACAACTTTGGCCTTTTTCCATACCACAGTTCGTATGGTGTCGTCTCAACGGATTTTGATGGTGCCCTATTTAAAGTGAATGCAACTGTGTCTAATGCATAACCCCAAAACGATAACGGCAAATCGATAAGAGACATCATAGATCGCACCATCTCTAATAAAGTACGATTACGACGTTCGGACACACCATTACGCTGTGGTGTTCCAGGCGGTGTCAATTGTGAAACAATTCCACATTGTCTTAAGTGAGCACCAAACTCGAAACTCATATATTCACCCCCACGATCAGACGTAGGAACTTGATCTTCTTGTTACGATGATTTTCAACTTCACTTTGAAATTGTTTGAACTTTTCAAATGTTTCAGAATTGTGCTTCATTAAGTAGACATAACCATATCTACTCAAATCGTCAGTGAAGGTGAGAAAATAACGATATCCGCCGCGTGCCTCCACGCTCATCGGACCGCACACATCGGTATGTATGATTTCCAACAAGTCACTTGCACGCTCCATTGTTCCGGAGAACGGAGTTTTAGTCATCTTGCCCATGAGGCATGGTTCGCACGTGTCAAGTGAATCAAAGTCAAGTGACTCAAAAAGTCCATCGGCATGGAGTTTCTTCATGTGCTTTACACCAATATGACCTAAGCGGCAGTGCCACAAAAATATGGCGCTATCATTGTTAACTCTAACTCTTTTGGTCTCAATGTTATGTATGTGTGTATCACTATCAAGATTCAATATGAACAATCCTCTCACATTGGGTGCATGACCATGAAAGATGTTACTCATAGAAATAGAACAACCATTATTCTCTGACTTAAAAGTGTAACCGTCTCGCAATAAACAAGATCCAGATATAATGTTCATGCTCAACGCAGGCACTAAATAACAATGATTCAAGTTCATAACTAATCCTGATGGTAACTGAAGTGAAACTGTGCCGATGGCGATTGCATCAACCTTGGAACCATTTCCTACGCGCATCGTCACTTCATCTTTCGCCAACCTTCGTTTATTCCGCAGTTCCTGTTTCGAGTTGCAAATATGAGCAACAGAACCGGTATCGAATACCCAGGCACTACTACGAGAGCCGGTTAAGTACACATCAATAACATGTATATCAAATATACCCGATTTTTCTTTGCCCGCCTTCTTATCTGCCAGATACTTGGGGCAATTGCGCTTCCAGTGACCCATACCCTTGCAATAGTAACACTCCATTTCCGGCTTAGGTCCAGCTTTGGGTTTCTTCGTCGGATTGGCAACAGGCTTTCCGCTCTTCTTCGAATTGCCCTTCTTGCCTTTGCCGTTTCTCTTGAAACTAGTGGTCTTATTCAATTATTCACCATCAACACTTGATGCTCTTTACGGAGTTCAGACTCTGCGACTTTCAGCATCGCAAACAACTCGCCGGGAGACTTGTTCATCCCTTGCATGTTGTAGTTCAACACAAAGCCTTTATAGCTTGGCGACAGTGATTGAAGGATTCTGTTAGTGATAGCTTCTTGCGGGAGTTCAATCCCCAGCTCAGCTAGACGGTTTGAGTACCCAGACATTTTGAGCACATGTTCACTGACAGATGAGTTTTCCTCCATCTTGCAAGCATAGAATTTATCGGAGGTCTCATACCTCTCGATCCGGGCGTTCTTCTGAAAGATAAACTCCAACTCCTGGAACATCTCAAATGCTCCATGACGCTCAAAACGACGTTGAAGTCCCGGTTCTAAGCCATACAAGACTGCACATTGAACTATTGAGTAGTCCTCCTTACGTGCTAACCAAGCGTTCTTAACATCCTGATCAGCCGTAGCGGGTGGTTCATCTCCTAACGCAGCATGAAGGACATAATCCTTCTTCCTAGCTTGTAAGATTAGCTTAAGATTATGAGCCCAGTCTACAAAGTTGCTTCCATCATCTTTCAACTTAGCTTTCTCTAGGAACGTATTAAAATTCAGGATGACTGTCGCGTGAGCCATGATCTACAACACAAATATATTCAAAGTGGACTTGGACTATGTTCAAGATAATTAGAGTTTAACTTAATCAAATTATTCGCTAAACTCCCACTCAAAAAGTACATCTCTCCAGTCATTTGAGTGGTTCATGATCCACTTACACTAGCTCAAGTCCGATCATCACGTGAGTTGAGTATAGTTTCAGTGGTAAGCATCCCTATGCTAATCATATCATCTATATGATTCATGATCGACCTTTCGGTCTCATGTGTTCCGAGGCCATGTCTGCACATGCTAGGCTCGTCAAGCTTAACCCGAGTGTTCCGCGTGCGCAACTGTTTTGCACCCGTTGTATGTGAACGTTGAGTCTATCACACCCGATCATCACGTGGTGTCTCGAAACGACGAACTGTAGCAACGGTGCACAGTCGGGGAGAACACAATTTCGTCTTGAAATTTTAGTGAGAGATCACCTCATAATGCTACCGTCGTTCTAAGCAAAATAAGGTGCATAAAAGGATTAACATCACATGCAATTCATAAGTGACATGATATGGCCATCATCACGTGCTTCTTGATCTCCATCACCAAAGCACCGGCACGATCTTCTTGTCACCGGCGCCACACCATGATCTCCATCAACGTGTTGTCATCGGGGTTGTCGTGCTACTCATGCTATTACTACTAAAGCTACATCCTAGCAAAATAGTAAACGCATCTGCAAGCACATACGTTAGTATAAAGACAACCCTATGGCCCCTGCCGGTTGCCGTACCATCGACGTGCAAGTCGATATTTCTATTACAACATGATCATCTCATACATCCAATATATCACATCACATCATTGGCCATATCACATCACAAGCATACCCTGCAAAAACAAGTTAGACGTCCTCTAATTTTGTTGTTGCATGTTTTACGTGGTGACCATGGGTATCTAGTAGGATCGCATCTTACTTACGCAAACACCACAACGGAAATATATGAGTTGCTATTTAACCTCATCCAAGGACCTCCTCGGTCAAATCCGATTCAACTAAAGTTGGAGAAACCGACACTTGCCAGTCATCTTTGAGCAACGGAGTTACTCGTAATGATGAAACCAGTCTCTCGTAAGCGTACGAGTAATGTCGGTCCAAGCCGCTTCAATCCAACAATACCGCGGAATCAAGAAAAGACTAAGGAGGGCAGCAAAACGCACATCACCGCCCACAAAAACTTTTGTGTTCTACTCGAGAAGACATCTACGCATGAACCTAGCTCATGATGCCACTGTTGGGTAACGTCGCACAGGAAACAAAAAATTTCCTACGCGCACGAAGACCTATCATGGTGATGTCCATCTACGAGAGGGGATGAGTGATCTACGTACCCTTGTAGATCGTACAGCAGAAGCGTTAGTGAACGCGGTTGATGTAGTGGAACGTCCTCACGTCCCTCGATCCGCCCCGCGAACAATCCCGCGATCAGTCCCACGATCTAGTGCCGAACGGACGGCACCTCCGCGTTCAGCACACGTACAGCTCGACGATGATCTCGGCCTTCTTGATCCAGCAAGAGAGACGGAGAGGTAGAAGAGTTCTCCGGTAGCGTGACGGCGCTCCGGAGGTTGGTGATGACCTTGTCTCAGCAGGGCTCCGCCCGAGCTCCGCAGAAACGCGATCTAGAGGAAAAACCGTGGAGGTAGGTGGTCGGGCTGCCATGGAAAAGTCGTCTCAAATCAGCCCTAAAACCTCCGTATATATAAGTGGGAGGGAGGGGGCCTTGCCTTGGGGCTCAAGGAGCCCCAAGGGGGTCGGCCGAGTCCAAGGGGGGAGGACGCCCCCCCCAAACCGAGTTGGACTTGGTTTGGTGGGAGGGAGTCCCCCTTCCTTCCCACCTCCTCCTTTTTTTTCTTTTCTCTTGATTTTCTTTTCTTGGCGCATAGAGCCCTTTTGGGCTGTCCCACCAGCCCACTAAGGGCTGGTGTGCCACCCTCAAGGCCTATGGGCTTCCCCGGGGTGGGTTGCCCCCCCCCCCCCCCGGTGAACTCCCGGAACCCATTCGTCATTCCCGGTACATTCCCGGTAACTCCGAAAACCTTCCGGTAATCAAATGAGGTCATCCTATATATCAATCTTCGTTTCCGGACTATTCCAGAAACCCTCGCGACGTCCGTGATCTCATCCGGGACTCCGAACAACATTCGGTAACCAACCATATAACTCAAATACGCATAAAACAACGTCGAACCTTAAGTGTGCAGACCCTGCGGGTTCGAGAACTATGTAGACATGACCCAAGAGACTCCTCGGTTAATATCCAATAGCGGGACCTGGATGCCCATATTGGATCCTACATATTCTACGAAGAACTTATCATTTGAACCTCAGTGCCAAGGATTCATATAATCCCGTATGTCATTCCCTTTGTCCTTCGGTATGTTACTTGCCCGAGATTCGATCGTCAGTATCCGTATACCTATGTCAATCTCGTTTACCGGCAAGTCTCTTTACTCGTTCCGTAATACAAGATCCCGCAACTTACACTAAGTTACATTGCTTGCAAGGCTTGTGTGTGATGTTGTATTACCGAGTGGGCCCCGAGATACCTCTTCGTTCACACGGAGTGACAAATCCCAGTCTTGATCCATACTAACTCAACTAACACCTTCGGAGATACCTATAGAGCATCTTTATAGTCACCCAGTTACGTTGCGACGTTTGATACACACAAAGCATTCCTCTGGTGTCAGTGAGTTATATGATCTCATGGTCATAGGAATAAATACTTGACACGCAGAAAACAATAGCAACAAAATGACACGATCAACATGCTACGTCTATTAGTTTGGGTCTAGTCCATCACGTGATTCTCCTAATGACGTGATCCACTTATCAAGCAACAACACCTTGTTCATAATCAGAAGACACTGACTATCTTTGATCAACTGGCTAGCCAACTAGAGATTTGCTAGGGACGGTGTTTTGTCTATGTATCCACACATGTAAATGAGTCTTCATTCAATATAATTATAGCATGGATAATAAACGATTATCTTGATACAGGAATTATAACAATAACTATATTTATCATTGCATCTAGGGCATAATTCCAACAAATACAAGATTCTCCAACCACTTGTATAAACCTAAATGCTTTGATCACCTCATCAAAGCGTTTGTTCCAACTCCGAGATGCTTGCACCAGTCCATAAATGGATCGCTGGAGCTTGCACACCTTGTTAGCATTCTTAGGATCGACAAAACCTTCGGGTTGCATCATATACAATTCTTCCTTAAGGAAACCGTTAAGGAACGCCGTTTTGACATCCATCTGCCAGATTTCATAATCGAAAAATGCAGCTATTGCTAACATGATTCTGACGGACTTCAGCATCGCTACGGGTGAGAAAGTCTCATCGTAGTCAACTCCTTGAACTTGTGAAAAACCCTTTGCCACAAGTCGAGCTTTATAAACGGTCACATTGCCGTCAGCGTCCGTCTTCCTCTTAAAAATCCATTTGTTCTGAATAGCCTTGCGGCCCTCAGGTAGTACCTCCAAAGTCCACACTTTGTTCTCATACATGGATCCTATCTCGGACTTCATGGCTTCTAGCCATTTGTTGGAATCTGGGCCCACCATTGCTTCTTCATAATTTGCAGGCTCATTGTTGTCCAACAACATGATCGATAAGACGGGATTACCGTACCACTCTGGAGCAGCACGTGTTCTCGTCGACCTGCGTGGTTCGACAAAAACTTGAACCTGCCACCAACAACGACACAAGCAGTAAGTCAGTCTTGGGTGCTAAGTTGGCCGGCTAGAACTTTGATCCTGCCACCATCGACCCCTAGTTCTTCATATGCACAGTGTCGAAGCCCTGCCTCGACAACGGCTATGGCTTACTTGATAAGATGGAGGTTGTTGGCTCCTTCATCGGCACCACTGCTCGTGGACCGTCTCGCCGTGCCACCTCCTGTTGTATCACCACCTTGTCTGTTGGCTCACCATCGCCATAGCCGTCAGATGTTAGAGTTGTGTCAAATATTGATGTACGAGTTGGGTTACATATGGACTTGGTGTTGTAGTTTGGATAGAATACATGTAGTGTCGTAGTCGGACATGTTGTACACTTGGCCCCTTATATATGAGGAGGCACCCCACGTTGTAACCCATGAGGACTAGATAGCGACAGGCTCGCAAGGGGGAGCCGGCGGCTTGGGTCGGCGCCCGGGTGGCCGGTGTTGCGGTATCTCGGGGAGGAGCGCCCGTAGTCATTGCCCCGGAGAGTAGGCGAGTTCACCGAACCTCGTTAACAAATCTCGGTGTCGTCATCGTGCTGTGATCGCTTGTTCCTCGATGGATCGACCGCGTACTTCGGATTTATTCTAGCAAGTGGTATCATGAGCTAGGTTGTTCGGAGGCTACGGATGTTGATCTAAAGGAGGTGGATATCGTTGAAGTTCTGCAGGAACGGTTGCAGCCGGAGCGGAAGAAGATCGACGAGATGTCGTTGATGAGTTCTGTCAGGAGCGACTAAGAAGAGGTGTTCCAGCAGTTGTTACAAGCGGCGGAACAATCCGATACGAAGCAGTGCAGGCGGCGGCATCATACGCGGGAGCTAGAGCAGGCAGAGGCGGTGACGAAGCCAGGCGCACAGGGCCGACTGTGTACATGAGTCGCGCAGTTATCCAAGGCTACTGGGCTACAAGAGATTTGTTTGGAAACAAAAGGGGACCGAGTCCCTGGAGAAAGTTTGCTCACGTTCGTGTCCGGGTCGGACTGCTGGCCGTGCAAGCGCACGTTAAAAGCAGCCGCAGGGACGCACAACAGTAGATCGAATCAGGGAAGAAAAAAGTCCATCGTTGCATGCATTCATCGGAAAGGCAAGGGCAAGGCAAAGCAAATTGATCAGCATCGGTAGTTGTGCTCAAGAGATACTACTCGTGAATACAGGGAGGATTTTTTTTTAGGAATTTGCTACTAGTAAATCTTGCGTACTTGAACACGTGTAGGAAGATCGGATTATTTTTTCACACAGTCAGCCGTACAGAGAATCATGGCGTCAGTGGGTACCAGGTTTAAGGTGGAGAAGTTCGACGGGACTGGAAGCTTTGGGTTATGACACACAAGGGTGAAAGATTTGTTGGCACAACAGGGATATTTGAAGGCATTGTTGCAGGAAGCCAAGCCAGCCAAGATGGAGGCTGAGGACTAGGAGGAGTTACAGTTGAGGACAACCGGAACTATACGGTTGTGTCTGTCGGACCAGGTTATTTATCATGTGATGGATGAGAATTCGTCGAAAAAGATCTGGGAGAGGCTGGAGAGTCAATTTATCTCCAAGACTGCGACGACCAAGGTGTATCTGAAACAAAAGTTGTATGGGATGAAGATGCAGGAGGGGTCGGATCTTGTGAAGTATATGAACGCCTTTAATCAAGTCGTGACGGATCTAGCACGCTTGGGTGTAACGATTGATGGCGAGGATAGGGCAATTCTGCTTCTTTATTCGTTGCCATCATCCTATGACCATTTGATCACTACCCTGACGCACGGTAAGGAGACCGTTAAGAATGAGGATATTACTGCAGCCTTGCTATCTTATCATATGAGAAAGAAGAATGCCGTGGAAGTCACTCATGGTGAAGGTTTGCTAGTCAAGGATGAAGAGTGGCGGAAGGGATATGAGGCAGGGAAGAACAATAAAAAGAAAATACAGTGTCACAAGTGTAAGCAGAGGGGACATACTAAAAAGGACTGTCCAGAGCTCAAAGGTGGGTCAAGTGCTAATATGGCAATTCATGGTGATGATTCAGACAACAATAGTGATGCCCTCGTAATATCAGACAGGCGGTCAACCAAAAGTGAAGCGTGGATGTTGGATTTATCATGCTCTTTTCATGCGACAACCAACAAGGAGTGATTCTCTTCGTACCAGACTGGTGATTTTGGTTTAGCCTATATGGGCGATGACACTGGTTATCGTATGGCTGGAGTAGGTGACATCAAAATCAAGATGTTTGACGGAGTTGAGTGGATGCTTCGGGGAGTCAGGCATGTGCCGGGGCTAAGGAGGAATCTAATTTCGCTTGGAGTTCTTCATGATGATGGTATCGTATTCCGTTGTGATCGGGATAAGAAGACCATAAAAATCATGGAAGATAAGGTGACCGTGATGATTGAAGCGAGGACGGCTTCACATCTTTACAAGTTGCAAGGAAGCACTATTGCAGGTGGAGTCATGAAGACTGGAGTTGCAGGAGTAGCAGCAGGTTCCCACGGAGGCGGTGGGTCTGGAGCAGACTCGTCGGGTAGCTCTCGGTAAGCTACGAAGAAGACAACACAAGTCCGGAATACATGGAAGTTTGATGCATGGACAAATTCAAAGTGATGAAAATATTCGTCAAGGTGGAGTTTGTTAGAGTTGTGTCAAATATTGATGTACGAGTTGGATTACATATGGACTTGGTGTTGTAGTTTGGGTAGGATACATGTAGTGTCATATTCGGACACGTTGTACACTTGGCCTCTTATATATGAGGAGGCACCCCACGTTGTAACCCATGACGACTAGATAGCGACAGGCTCGCAAGGGGGAGCCGACGGCTTCTGCCGGCGCCCGGTTGGCTAGTGTTGCAGTATCTCGGAAAGGAACACCCGTAATCATTGCTTCGGAAAATAGGCGAGTTCGCCGAACCTCGTTAACAAATCTTGATGTCGTCATCGTGTTATTGTCTTGTTCCTAGGTGGATCGACCCCATACCTAGAATTTATTTTAACATCAGAGACGACAGCGATGCAGATAAGATTCTCGCTCTCAAGGCAGCCCATGACACATTCAATTGCCTGTCGTGGCACCTCTCCACAGTGCCTAAGCTCTGCACCTGTGCAACATTGTCGGACATGTCACCATGCTCGTTCTCGGGGGCCTCAACCTCGCTCAAGGCACCTGCATATCCTCAAGTCGAATGTGCTCGTCGGCATGTCCCCGCTGGCCTTCCCATTGCACTCCGCAACGTCAAGCTGAATAATCAAGTCGAATGATTCACTCCTAGATTACTCTGAAACCTGCCTGCCATACTTATGGCCAGGCTAACGTCAAGCTGCTCTACCTCATCGGCAACCGCCTCTCGGGTGAGATGTTGGGGGAGCTCGCGTGTGTGCCCCGCTCACCGCTGTGCTCCTCGACGAGGACATGATGACGGGACCCATTCCACCGCCGCCGCAACCCACGCTCTGACTGCTCGTCGTGCCATCCTCCACCGCCGCTAGGAACGACTCCTTGGCTGCGCTAGCTCTGGTGTTGAATAGGTTATAAGCGAAGCCGATGCACCAAGCCGATTTTGTCCTAGTCAACACGAGCGGCATGTGCCTCATGTGCCAGTGCCATGTCATTGGCGAGTAACCGGCCTCGCAAATTATTATTTATGTTAGACAGTGGTCAAGCGGCTGTTAATGCGATAAGTAATGCCATGCTTGAAAAGCGGTACTGATTTGAAAACACAAACAACGTGATACCAATCCGTTACCCAAGCCCCAGTTGTGGTAGTTTTGTGTACTATACATAATTGTGGCGCTTTTGTGTAAGTCTATTATTTCTTGTTTGATAGTTGAGGCACCGGGCTGTCTCCACACAACTCCCCTCAACCCCCGCGCATTTCACTCCTCTGCCGCCGCCGGCCCTGTGGCGCGGCGGCGGCGAACTTCCTCTTGCGTCCCGGGATCTAAGGCGGCGGCGGCCAGACCTGGACCCCTTATGACGAGGATGGCGGGCAGCGGCGGCCAGACCTGGACCCCTTATGACCAGGATGGTGGGCAGCGGCGGCCAGACCTGGACCCCTTATGACGAGGATGGCGGGCAGCGGCGGCCGGGGCGTGTCGGGGGGACTCTGCTGTAGCCGGCGGGGTCGGTAGGAGAAGACGGCAGCGGCGGCCGGGATACGTCCCGGGCTCGATCTACGACCTTCAGGTCCAGGAGGGCGGCTGCATCTCGTCCTCAATCTGCTGCATCTCGGCGACGACTCGCGGAGGCACTCCGGGTCTGCATCGCATCACGAGGATTATGGCGGTGGTGGTCATCTCCTACGTCGGAGGTGGTCGTCCTGAGGCTGGGTGATCGGATCTTCAGATCTATCATCTAGTCCCGGCTGCGAGTCGGGGAGACATAGTTGCCGGTGAAAACGGAGCCGACGGTGGACGGCGGCGTTCTACGTCGTTACCTTGATGAAGGCTTCGTCCTGTAATTACTGTCGATCCACTCGTGTTGCTCCAGGGGAAACCATACGATCTGGTTTTCCAGATCGGACGATGACGGCATTGCGGTGTCGTTCCTCTCTAGGGAGCATCGTTTGTGGAGCAGCGTTGGAAGACAGAGGCAGGAGGTGGAGCATCTTCGTCGTGCACGGAGCTTCGGTGGTGATGTCAGGTCATGCCTAGACGACAGGTGCTACGCATTGTCATGCCTGTTCGGCAGGTGCTACACACGAGAGAACTTACAGAGTCTTCGCGTCTGGATGGATGAGTGCAGGGAGGTCGATCCACTCGTGATGCTCGAGGGGAAACCCTAGGATCTAGTTTTCCAGATCGGACGATGGCGGCATTGTGGTGTCGTTCCTCTCTAGGGAGGATTGTTTGTGGAGCAGCGCTGGAAGACAGAGGCAGACGGTGGAGCGTCTTCGTCTTGCACGGAGCTTCGCTGGTGATGTCAGGTCATGCCTGGCCGACAGGTGCTACGCTTTGTCATGCATGTTCGGCAGGTGCTACGCACGACAGGTCTTATAGAGTCTTCGCGTCTGGATGGATGAGCGCAGGGAGGTGGCGCCGTTGGGCGCCATGGTGGCGTCGACGGATGGCCGGACTGGCATGGATGATGCGGATTTCTCTCCTGAAGATGGGTCAGCGGTTCGATGATGATGACGACTTCTAAAACGTGTGCATGTGGTGTACGCTTTAGGTTTGCTGCACCGGTTGTTAGTTCCGATACGTTATGTGGATAGATCGGCGAAGACACCGTTTTTAGATATGCAGAGTGAGAGCACTTCACATTGTCACGTTTTGTAGGTGTGAGTGGGGACTTCGGGTGGCTTGATGTATGTTCTTGTCAGACCTTTGTTGAATAAGTAATAAAGATGGCTGTATTGAGCGATTGATGCAGAGGCCGAGGGTCTTAACCTCCTTTTCTTAAAAAAAATTGATAGTTGAGGCAAATCTTTGCCTCCCTTCCGAAAAAAAACCTTGTAAGTGCAAATGAAAATGAACTAGGCTGCAAATATAGTAGTGTAGTTTTCACTTTGAGTATGTTTAATTCTGGGGTTTGCTCTTCTGAATGCCGCTTGTCATGGCCCTTCGTAGGCTTGCAATCTTTTGATGCCGATGCAGTTCTAATCTTATTAGACTTATTGTTCGAATGAATAGTCATTCAATTATTACACATATCGTTATATCTATGACCTTTGTGTAACAACATAGGTTGTTTATGATAATAGCATGGTCTGCATTGTACCACTTTGATTTCAACAAATTGAGTTCTACGAAAAAATCTATTTTAGTCCCTATATTTTATTTAGAAAATCACATAAACTGCTTTTTTTGTACAAAAAGGGTAAATCTATCCACACTCCCTTCCTCCGGAAATACTTGTCATAGAAATGTACAAAATGGATGTATCTATAAGTAAAATAAGCCTAGATACATCTACTTCTAGAACAAGTATTTCCGGACGGAGGGAGTACAATTGTTAGTTTTTTCTTTGGCCCTGTTTCTTTCAATGCCAAAAATCTTATTTTTAGAAAATGTGAGTTCTACATCAAGCCTCTGCATCAGTTATCTCTAGTATAAAGCCCAATGTAATGAGCAACATGTTAATTTATTGTAGGATCGCGATCGGAAATGAAAAAGGATTAGTACTGGTAGATATAGACCTGGAGGACAGGAAATATGGTGGTGTGCAGAGCACCAAAGGATTAGCACGGTTGGAAATAGGCCTGAAGGGCAAGAAGGATCGCAGTGCAGAGAACACCGCCGCTGTCATGGGTTCCAAGGAAGACACAGGTCAAATGATTGAAGAGGTGAGTTCCCTAATAACTAAATAGAGTGTATTACATTTATTTTTCTATAAAATGTCAGTTATATTGATTTGAGGAGAACAGTATGACCACATAAGTGGGGCAAATTGGCCAGACAGACTTAATCTTTTTTACAAACTATACTCCCCCAATTCTCCAAGTGTTTTTACAAACTACTCCCCACAATTCTCCAAAAGTTGTTGTTTTGTGCATGTATTGTCTGCTAAGTGTAATTTTGATATTTTAATCTCCTAGAAAATATATACTTATCGTGTTTGTCAGTTTGTGTATCTGATATATATATTTAAAAAGAGACTTGTAGTAAAATTTTGACTAGGCCAATGTAAAAAACAACTGCTTTTAGAACCTCCACAGCACTAGATGTTCATGGATGGATGCTTGAAGTGAAAGAGTATACCGACATCATTAATCAACTATGTTGGAAAAGACTATCAAGAGGCCTGTTCAACTGGCCATGATTTCTTTTTCTTTGTGTTTCTGTAAGCCAGTGCTTTGGCTTAATATATGGTTGTGTGCATCAATTGATGCACATGCCAGGTTTTTTCCTCCTCTACAAAAAAATATTTGATCTACTAGAATGCAATTATCTTTGCATGGTACTTCAGCACCTCTTAAGCAGAGGTGTCTAATGATGCTGTCGTGCTAAACAGGTAAGCATCCATGATATCTATCTATGAAAAAAAAAACCGAACCTGTGTAAAGCTAAGCACATCTCCATACACCTCTAGATACTCTTAGGGAACTAGAAGGAATACAATATTATTTAGATTAACTATATTTATAGCTGGCACGCAAGTATAGGATCGACATGTACTATGTAGCAAAAGCAACTTTTCTTTGGCGGTTAATTTTGATATAACAGAAGAATGTGTTATTTAGTAGATGTTTCTTAGTTTCATGTCTAGTAAGTCATGCTTGAATGCATCTACGGATATGTGGTAGTTAAAACTTAATAGGCACTATAGCAAAGTGAGCCTCTACTGACAGCTCGCAAACCCCCTCCACTGACAGCGCCCATTGCTAATTGCATGTCAGTGGTACTTCAAGAGCCCACTCACTGGTGGTAGTACAACAGAAGAAAAAAGATAAACATGGGCTCCGACGTTGTAGCTCCTGTTGTCGCCGGCCTCGATCATACCCTCTGTTAGATGAGGCTGTAGATGACCGCACCGACATTGTAGCTCCTGCTTGTCCCTTGCCGTGCTCATCTGGGATGGGCCACGCCGGTCCTGACCGGCACCTTGTCCGGTCGCACTCTGGTGTGGCTGTGCAAGAAGCTGTTTGTGGGTGCCCCATGATGCAGCTCTTGCCAAAGTAGAATCCAATTCAACAGTATGGATCACATGATCCAGGAGATAATGGGGACAGGGGGCTGGGAGAAAAAGAAAATGGTGCTGGAGAAAGGGAAAGAATAGACCAAGGAGAGGAAGGAAAGCGGGAAGATCAAAGCGTTTGAATGGTTATTGCTACCAGTTTTGTATGCCCTTGATTTAATGGTCGGAGTTACATTTTGTGCCTTGAAAGCTGGTATTAATAAATGTTGTGATAATGGTCCGAGTTCCATTTTTGTCATTGATGACGTAAACATGTTGGAACTAAATAATGATGTATTTCTATCAAAGTGATAATAGTAATGATGTATTTGTTACCTTGAGCCCAAGTTCTTCAATTGCATGTCTATCCTACTCCCACCAATCGAGCGCTTACTTCTTAATTTGTTTTAGATAAGCTCATTAGCTGTCCCCAGTGAGCTGATCAAGGTTGACCCCCTCCAGTTGCGCTTCCCTGTTGCGCAAATCATGTCAAGCACACTGAAGATATGCAACGTTACTGATTACCATGTGGCTTTCAGTATATATAGTACAGCGAAGTGCACCATATTACCGAGCGAAGGAGTTCTGTCACCACAGTCGAGGCTAGATCCTCTAGTAACCTTTTTTTCTTCAAAAAAACACAAAAGCTTGAAGCCTGAGGTGGTCACTGTGAAGAGCACCATCGTAGAGGAGAGTTTGACGACTGAGGATGTTGCACATGAAATGTTCAAACCAAAGACGGGCCGAAATGTGCATCACATCGAGCTGGCCATAGATTTTATAACCTCCAAGGTGAGTCCAACCTTTGTCCTTTTTCTTTTTCTTTTTGAGGGGACTTTGCCAGGTTTTCATTTGTATCAACCTATGCGCAACCAATTCTGAAATATTTCTGACAAATCTCTATGGGTGTTTGCGAATAGACCATATCCAAACTAAAGTCAGTGTCGACAATAGAACTGCATCCAATAGATCCATGGTGAGTGGATCAATTTCTCGTGCTGGTGCAGAAATTGAGTTCTCTGTTTGCACTATGATTGCATTAATTAAGAAAAATCCTTCTCTTGCGATACAGGATGGTCATTACCCAAGGAGGCAAGTCTTTCCAAATGAACTACCATGCAAAGGCAAGTGACTGAACTCACTCCAGAATTTCTTACGAGCAATACAATTTTTTCAGTATATAAGAACATAAACACATGTTGTACTCGGGAAATTTTGACGGATTTTTGTACTTTAATGGAAAGAAAATTTCCAAATAATCGTCTAACCATAGGTCCTCGGGCTACTTAGCCGCCTAACCTCGTTTTCTTTGATTAAGAAAGAAGTTTATACAATGCCAAAGAAAGGCATGACCCAATACAAGTGACACGACACAAACTAAAACAGCATAAGGATAACTAACCCAAAACTTGGCGATCCACGACCTAGAGACTGCCAAAGCAAACCCAGCCTAGTTTAGAACAGTAGTATGTTAGTTTAATCTTGAAGTAGTATTGCGTCAAGTTTGTAGCTGGTTCAAACTGCTATGGACTTGGCTAGATGCGTGTCAGGTTGCCGTGTGATTACTAGTCCGGTTTGGACTATATTAGTTAGTAAAACTAGGTAATTGTTTGCGTCTAGTAGTAGTCCGTGTAGGGATTGGTTTCATGGGTCGGTTGGGTCAGGCCGTGTATATATACACAAAATTGGTCGACGGAGATTGTAACACCATGAAGAGAAAAGGAGAAAACAAAGGGAGGAAAAATAAAGGCACGTCAAGGGCCTGTGGCCATCAATTTTTTGTGTGTGCGTGTTCGTAGTGATTTTGTGTGGTCGATCCGTGGGTGAGTTTCAATAATTGGTATCAGAAGATGCGCTTGGCCGAGGGTGGCGATGTAGTAGCACCTTGGGGCGGGCGATGTTATCGCTAGGTGGTGCAACGACGAGGAGGTTCAGGTGATCATCGTTCGGTGGAGTGGCAAGGAGGGAGATGACATTTTGTCGTCGGGAAGGCAGTGGAAGAAGATTGTTGACGGAAGCGGTGGTGCAGGGTGTGGTGCCGGTATGTTCCCAAGATCATCGTCTGTAGAAAATATATGAGTCAAGGAGTCGTGTGTGTTAACACGTTCGGTCGTGTCGTCCAAGGGAGTCAAGGAGTCATGCGGGTTTGCACGGTCGGTCGGTTGTCGTCGTCATGTCAGAGTCGACATGTCCAAGTGCTCATCTCTGTGAGGAGGCGTTGAAGATGAAGCGTCCAGGTCGTCTATATGTCTCGACGGAAGGATCAGGTTCAACTATGTGGGGGCGGTAAACCAATAAAGGTGAGTCTCTTCAATGAGGCCATGTCTCTACATGAGGTTGGAGTGCATGATGTAATGCACGGGGTGGTGTGATCCACAAGGAGCCGGCATATATCTTGCTAAGGTGGATGGTGTAGACAACCGGATGGTGTATTTCATAGGTTACTACCATGATTAGGTAGTCCAATGCATATTTGAGGTGATCAGTAAATTCACCAAGTTAAAATTGGAAAGAAGTTGTTGCGATCAATGAAGCCTATCAATTCGACTTGTCGTGGTGCGAGATGTATGAGTCGACAAGGGAGGAATCTTCAACGAGCCAAGACCGAAGAAGAGCGGAAGACAATGTTAAGATTAGGGAGAGATTGTTACTTTAATCTTGAAGTAGTATCGTGTCAAAGTTTATAGCTGGTTCAAACTGCTATGAACTTGGCTAGATGCGTGTCAGGTTTGGTACGTGGAGGCCAGGTTTCCGTGTGATTACTAGTCCACTTTGGACTATATTAGTTAGTAAACTAGGTAATTGTTTGCGTCTAGTAGTAGTCCGTGTAGGGATTGGTTACATGGGTCGGTTGAGTAAGGCCGTGTATATATAAACAGCATTGGTCGACGGAGGGTGTAACACCGTGAAAAGAAAAGGAGAAAAGAAAGGCACGACAATGGCCTTTGGCTATCAGTTTTTTGTGTGCGCGTATTTATCGTGATTTGATGTGATCGATCCATAGACGAGTCCCAACATAATATGTCACAAGGTAAGGAAGCAAAAATCATGCACCACAAGGGCCAACACGACATCAACTCGACTACCATAACGACAACAACGATAGCAACTGAAGCACAAGCATCGAAGGCAAGGATCCACCATCAGCCTGGAGATGCCACCACATGAGCGAGACAAGATGCAACATCGCCAAGCACCAAGAACACCAGTCCAATGCCGCCAGAGCAACCAGATGGAGGGGATGACCATGAGGGGACGAGCACCAACTCGAGGGTAGTAGGACGTTGCATGCAGGCATTAGGGACAAAACCCACTAGGGTCCGATGATGAGGGGAAGTAGACACAACACGAGATGAAGCCAATTGAGACCTATGCCTCTCATGACCTGATCACCTCAAACCAACAATGACCAATGAAAGTCTCCTGGTCGGATACGAACCGACATGGGGCATCTCGGCCAAATCCGGTAGAGCTACTGCCAAATCTGGCCATCTGACCCAGGATGACCAACTAGATGGGGCAGCGAGGATAGCGCGGGGGGGGGGGGGGGGCAATCGTTCGACGGTACAAACTAAAGCAACCGCGAGCCACGACCAAGCGGGTCAAATAAGAATGGTGGGGACGTGACCTACCACCACACGAGCAACAACAGGGGGGAAGGCACCAAAGATGAGGGATTTGGAGTGTAGCACCCGTGACAGGTTCCATCTAGAGATGAGATGAGAACAACGAGCCATAGTGACCTCATGAACCGCCTTCAGCCACATGGGCTTCAGCCGGTGGTGTTGAGAGGGGATGGAGGCATGGGTGGCTAGGGTTGGGAATTGATAAGAAAAATGATTGGGGGACTGGGTACAGTATCACAAACCAACATTCCCCTCCACCTCTGGCGACCATCCACGTCACCTTGTTCTCATCGCAGTAGAACCAAGCTCGTCATTTCCTAAGTGATGCGTCTAAGTATACACTCACTACCTCATGGTACCAGATATAGCTCAATGTGGGGAGGCAATTTCCTGCTCGGCCAAGTAATTGGAGGTGTTATGGGCTGGAGGGACTGGACACACCAAATGGACCATGAGCATGCATGGCCTTTTTTGGGTGACTGGCCCTTTTTGCATAAGTTGAGGGCCAATTACTTTGGTGACTTTTTTGGGCTTCGAGAATATGATGTCTCCTATCTAGATTTTTGATTGGGCTTCTAGAATAAGCTGGTTAAGGAGCAGCTTATTTAATCCTGGGGATCCCTTGAAGGTCATAGTGGGTAATTTGGGGCTTCTCCTAGGAACCAGGCATGGCATTGATGATACATTTAGCCCGGTAATCATACTGGTTACCATTGGGACGGATCTCTCCCTCGTACTGTTTTCAGATGGCTTGTTCATTATATGAACATAAATAATGCCTTCACACATCTTGCTGATGAGACCAGAACGTTGGGGACTGCCGGACTGTTAACTCTAGGTCTTGATGAGCGGCGCAGTCATGTGCGTGGTGACCTCAGAGTGCAAGGAAACCACTTGGCATGGCGATTTCGTGGTAATCTTGTGCATATATATATCTATATCTCTATTCTATAGTGTACGAGTTTTGAATTGTTGCTACAACATCAATCCTAGCCGTTGGTCTCATAAATCGAACGGTTGAGACTCAAAGGATTCGCAGTGCACAGTAGCCTGTAGCTGCATCTATTGTTTCTGGAACCATCACCTGTTCGCATCACACCTCGGATCTTCTCCCCACGTTGCATGCGCCAGGGCGTCAGGCAGAGAGCTTGTGTACAAGATAAGCATACGGTAGGAGAAAGAAAGTAAATAATTTGTGGGGTCCATCACATACATCTATATTTTCTTCCTATGAAAATATCTGGGTGTCAACGTAGGTGAATTATATCATACCACTTACCAATTTTCTTTTATTTTCTTTTCATTTATGCATGCATACATGGAATATTCTCTTTGCTCTGAAATTGACTGCAAAGTACCATACGTCTTCTTTTTTTCTTTTACAAGAATCATCATCGGAACAATATTGCTAAGACGTGCATTGCACGTGTATACATACTAGTCAACCATATGTGTAGATTTTTGCTGGTGTACACAAATCAATAAATTATTAAACTGATATTACCATTACTCATATGCTACTGCTAATATGTTGATTTCGACTAGCACTTCGTCGAACTTGGCTACTCCAGCTATTTAACATTCCTAACCATCTCAGTTTTGCTCGGTTACCGTGCTTAATATTCTCGTATGTGAGAAGTAATTGACTTCTGTGCACATATCTACCCGCAGGAAGTGGAATTGGTTGAGTTGAAGGGGGGAAAAGGCATGCTTCTGACTTTCACCACATTGACCTAATGTTTTTATTTTTGCCATCTCACATTTCAGCAATATAACATTTGATATCTATCTCATTGCAGTTAGTTTGGTTAAATTTATAGCCCGTGAGCAATGGATTTTGGCTGGTTTTACTAGTGGACTACTCTGCGTGTATAATTGTGATTCACAAAGTAGAATCCACGTTCTACATGAACACTCAACATCTATCAAGTCTTTGGCTATCCATGGAACTAAGCCCTATGTGCTATCAGCATCCTGTGATGGTAAAATTTTGCTATGGGACTATGGAAAAGACTGGCAATTGATAAAAACATTTGATGCCAATAGTTGTCTTGATAAATGCGATACTGTGCAGCAAGTTGCGTTTAACCCGAAGGACACTGATATGTTTGCCAGTGCCCAGGGCAATACAGTAAAGGTTTGTTTAGATTTCCTATGCATGCATGCAGTAAACATCATTTTGGATGTTCCAAGTTTTCCTGATACATGTATTTGCTTGAAATTGCAGTTTTGGAATCTGCATTCGGGTGAATGTAAGCACATATTGTCTGGCCATTCAGATTCAGTGATGTGTTTGGATTACTTCAGTCTGGGTCAGAAGCTATACTTGATCACCGGTTCACAAGACAAAACTGCTAAGGTATAGCATTTTCACTAAAGAATAGACTAGCCCTTTATCATACTGACAGAATATTTATTCAATCATGAGTTTTGCTCCTTGTGTCAGATCTGGGACTGTGAGACACAGAGGTGTGTTCATTCACTGAAAGGGCACATGGATGTTGTTAACATTGCGTTTTGCCATCGGGATCTTCCAATACTCATTACAGGTTCATGGGACGGGTCAGTTCGTTTATGGGACTCCACCACCTTCCGGTAATTATTAATTATTAACACTCGCGATGCTTCAATATGAATCAATGAAAATTGTCCTTTATCGAAAAATTATCAACACCCCTGTAGTCACTGTATTTTGTTTGAATTTGGAGTGTTGATTACTTGAAATTTAAATTATCAATATGGTTAATTTGTAACCCAATTTCTAGTATTGATATTACGATACTTTTTGTTCTGTTGGAGGCACTAATATCCAAATTCAGCTTTAGCAATTTGGAAGACAAAATTTTGACAAGCTCCGATCTTTGTTTAGATGACCAAGTTTTGTATATACCTATACTTCATTAATCCCATTCAGCTTTAATCCTTGTGAAATCACGAAAAAACTTGACACCAGATTGGGCTTCAAAATTACTAGTCCACTACCATCGAGAATATATCCTATTGACACTAGATTGACAAATATATAAAGGATTTAACGGATTAAAAATGTGTATTTAACAAAACAAATACCACTTTCCAACCAACCCTAGCAAGAAACTACCACTACAAAAATAGAAAAAAACCTACTGATTTTTTTTCTATTATGGCCGAAAACTGCAATGTGTGATAATTGTCCTATTAAACCCGATTATGATAGGCTATGCCCGTCCGGACTGAAAAAGTCAACACCGTTACTTTAACTGTTAACATGTGGGGCCCACATGTCAGTTATATCTCCTTCCTATGAAATTATGCATGGACATTTCCGGTGACTTCCAATCGCCTCCAATCGAGCTAGGCGCCTCGCCGTTGAAGACTTGATTGATTAATTAACAAGCAGGCCATGTTGCCATTCTTGTTGGCGGACACGACGTCGAAGTCAGAGAGGCTCTCGAGCTGGTACGAGGCCGCCATCGCTGCACCATTGACCTCTCAGCCGGCTGGTCGCCCTCCATTAAAAAACTGGCTACGGTATAGGCCAGTGGCATCGAGGCCAGCCATCACGGCGGGCTTGCTCGCCCGGCATGGAAGCTCACGCGGAGGACAACTTCGAGTGTGTCGCCTACCATGGCCAGCTTGGCCAGCGGTGCGGAGGTTAACTCACCCGACATGGAAACTCGTGCAGACACCAGCTTCGAGCACGGCGCGTGCCATGGCCAGCTCGGGCGGCAGCGTGGAGGATAGCAAGGCCGACGGCGAGCTCGCGCTGCAGCACAGTATGTTTTATGAAATGTCCCGGTGATAATATTTGGATGAAGAAGGGGATTGATGTCCACATGTAGGTCTCATATGTCATAATAGTCAACATAACGTTCAATCAAGCAGAGTTGATTACTGTGCCACGTCAACGTTTACGTGTGGACCAATCCTGTCATAATCCAGTTTAATTTTGACGAAATCTGTGACTTGTCTCACTTGGTAGTTTTTTTACCATAGATTAGAAAAAATAGTATTTTGCTTCTAATATTGTAGAGTGGTAGTTTCTTGCTAGGGTTGGTTAGAAATTGGTAGTCTTTTGTTAAATACTCGAATAAAAGGACATATAGAAAAATAAAGAATAAAACTAAATTGGTATGTGAATTGTTGAGTCGGGCGAGAGACGTACCTCGCAGCTTTGTCTCCTATGGAAGCTTCAGGCATGGGTACACTCGATGCACCTCTCCTAGGTTAGCTATCTATATGGGCTTGGGCCCATATCGGTTCAACAACAACCCCCCCCCCCTCTCATGATGGGTGGTAGATATATTGTTATTTTCATCTTCTTACATGCCAAGTTACAATCTTTTGTTTGTAGTTCCTTTTTCAACCAATCTCCAGCTTGTTGTCCAAAGCTGATATGAGCGAGGCTGATAATCTCAGCATCAAGTTTGTCCTTAACGAAGAAGTGGTCAATTTGCATATCTTTAGTTCTACCATGTTGAACTGCGTTATTAGCATAGCTTATAGCCGACTGATTGTCACGCCACACCCTCAAGGGTCCCTTTCTCAAAAGTTTCAATTCGCGCAAAAGGTGTTTCACCCAAAGCATCTCACTCAACCCTTGAGATAAGTCTATATACTCAGCTTTTGTTGTTGATTTGCGTTATTAGCAAAGCTTATAGCCGACTGATTGTCACGCCACACCCTCAAGGGTCCCTTTCTCAAAAGTTTCAATTCGCACAAAAGGTGTTTCACCCAAAGCATCTCACTCAACCCTTGAGATAAGGCTATATACTCAGCTTTTGTTATTGATTTAGGCACAACCCTTGGATTCTTGTTTCCCCATGACACCAAATTTCCTCCAACAAACATACAATAGCTAGAAGTTTGGCCATCTATCATCTTGACAATTAGAACAATCAGAGTTACTGTAGCCATCCACCTTAAGATATCCACACTTTAACTAGAGTTCCCTTCAAGTATCTTAGGATTTTTTGCACAATATCAAGACGCCCACTCCTTGGTTCATGAATGTATCTGCTCACCATGCCCACGACATAAGTAATGTTAGGCCTAGTATGACACAAGTTCAATAACCTCCCAACTAGTTTCTGGTAATCTTCCTTATTCACCAGCTCTCTTGATTGTGTTGCCACTTGATAGTTTTGTTCAATCGGAATGGGGGCAACACGACATTCCATCATGTCCATGTCATCAAAAGATCCAAGCCAAATTTCATTTGAGACAAATATATTCCGTTATCTGACCCAACCACTTCAATGCCAACGAAGTATTTTAGGTTGCCTAAATCCTTCACCTCAAATTCCATGCCTAGACACCCCTTTAATATCTGCATTTCCTCCTTATAATCTCTAGTGATGATAATGCCATCCACGTACACAACAAGAATAGTGATCTTCTTATCAGAGTGTTTTTAGAACATTGTGTGATCATCGTTATATTGATCATACTACATACCGCAGATAGCTCGTCTAAACCTATCAAACCATGCCCTCGGTGATTGGTTCAAACCGCATATACAAGGATTTCTTCCTACATCTCATCATCCAGAAAGGCATTCTTGACATCTGTTTGATGCAACTTTCACCCGAAGTTTGCATCAGGGGAGACCAATATCCTTAAAGTGTTCATCTTTGTCACTAGAGCAAACGTCTCATCATGATCAATTCCATACGTTTAACTATCTAGCGACCAATCTGGCCATACACTGTTCCACCTTCCGCTTGGGATTTTGCTTCATAGTATAAATCCACTTACAACTCGCCACTTTTGTTTTTGCTCGCGATATGGTTAGCACACACGTCTTCTTTTTTCCTTGGTGCTTCCAATGCCTCTATTATTTCTTCACGCCACGTCAGATCTTTCTTTGCACCCTTCCAATACTTTGTGGTTGACATAGTTTGAAAGAAGACAACAAACACTATACAAAGGAGACAAAACATCGTAAGACACAAAATTCCAATGTCATGATCATAGAAAACCTCTGGTGGTAAAGCCTTATGTGGCACTTCATGTGTCCATTTCACAACGCAATAGGTAGTTCCACTTTGTGAGATGAGCTTCCATCACTTTGTTGCTACTCCCCCTACAGTGACTGCTCCCCCCGCACTTGTTGCTACTTCTACACATATGGTAGCCGCTGAGAATACACTACAGGAATCTTCTGCCACCAATCTCAAATAGGGAGTGGGAGATCACCAATTTGAATGGAACTCACTGTTGGCTGGACCAAAACCTGCACATCAACATTAGTTAGAGTAACAACTGGAATTGTACCCATAATTGGCTGCACTTGAACCAGCACATCATCATTAGTGTTTATGTTCACAGAATGATCTTGAGTGTGAGATATAGCCTTCTTTGACCATCTTGTACAAAATGGAAGTGGTCAAGCTCTTGAAACAATACACTTAGATCTATTGGCTCATCATATAATGACTCAGACTCCGTGAAGCTTTTATCAATACTTACAAGCCTGCGTTTCTCAAAGGTACATCAACATTTATACCCCTGCGACCAGAAGAATAGCCTAGAAAAATACACTTTGTTTCTTGTGGATTAATTTTCCTGAAAGAAGGTCACGGATCTCGAGCAAAACAAGTACTATCAAACAACTGGGAATAACAAACTTAGTCCGCGGAGATTTCATGCCTAGTATTCTTGTTGGTATTCGGTTGCTCAATGTATTTGGCTGTCATAAGTACTCATCACATAAATAGCTAAACACCTCATCTTTGTGACGCATCAAATAAATCCAAGTCATATGAGAATAGAAATTGATAAATGCAAAAAATCACTTCATTTCATTCATTGACACAATTGGGCAAGTCCATACATCTTAATGAAACAACACAAAAGAAGATATGCTTGTAAGCCCCTTACACACATATGAGGAAGTTGTGTGTTTGGCATATTCACAAGCATCACATGTCAACTTGCCCTTTCCTATCCCACACATAACATCTTGAGAGATTCTACTCATTTTAACAAAAGATACACGCCCGATCCTACAATGATGGAACGTCGCCTTTTTTTCCTTGTCCTCCATGGTCGTATCACACACTAATTCTGGTTGCACCTCCTCGTCCATGTACCAGAGACCCCTACGCCTGGTGCTAGTCCCAATAATCTGCATCGTTCATCCCTCCTGAATCATGCAATCAAATTTGTCAAATATCACACGATGGTCTATTTGATCAATTAGAGCACAGAAAGAGATCAAGTTGACAAGGAAAGCTGGCACATGTAAAACAAAGGATATGGAAATGGTCGGAGTGCACTTTACTGTGCCAACTCCTTTGACACGTTGTTTTGTGTCATGAGCAGTTTGTATACTCCATGTGTGAGAAAAATGATGCTTAGTGTAAGACTTGAACGTGCATGCATTACTTGCAACATGCTTAGATGCTTGATAGTCAAGAACCCACTCTGGACCACTCCCATTAGTAGCAAGAGATGCCTTGTCCAAATTACCTTCATCGATGGAGGCCTAGTGAGCAAAGTCTTCATAGTCAGCATCATCTGCATCTTTGCCTTTTGACATCCCATTGTCTCCTGCAACTGCCATGTGAGCCCTATGACCCCCTGAGTTTTCTAAGTACCACCTCTGCCCCTAGGAGCATAACCCCCATGAGGTCCCTGAGTATCCACCTCTCCCTCTAGCGCTCATGCCTCTGCCAGTCCATCCCTCTGCCTCTGTCATGAGTTGGACAGACTCAGTTCCAATGTCATACCTCCCTATAGATATGACAGTTGTTGGAATCTCTCCACTCCATCCTCTCCATGACTGCAAATGTTGAAGCCGACACAACCTTTACATAGGCGTGCTCCAAAGATAGTTGCACCTCCTCTTGAGACATTGTTGTAATAGTCGCATCAATAGTATGCACAAGACGTCCTATCATGAAAGCAACCTCTGAGCCCCTCCAACAGTTTGAACATACGCCTACATGCAATCCACTTGTGGCCTGACTCGATGGATGTCGTATCACAGAGTTTGAGAGGAACACGGTTATCATGCTCTACCCATAAAGTTTGCAGCTCTGCCACATATTTCATAACTGACATGTCGTCACCTTGATGCAGTCAACTAGTCTTCCCCTCAATCTAATAAATTAGCATAAAAATGCCCTTGCCTGAGTACAGGGTGAACAGAGTCGTCCATATCGCAACGTATGTGGATAGCCCCTCCATAGAGCGTCCAATGGAGGGCACCACCGAGTTCAACAACCAGCTCATGAGCACAAAGTCACAAAGTCTATGAACTTCCACTTCTTTCTCTCCGTAGTAGCCTTGTCTCATGCTTCCTCAATAGCACCCATCATGTGTCCATCAAGCTCCTTCTCCTCCACAACCAGCAATGCCCTCGAGGACCAGCTCAGTTAATTTGTGGGCCCGTCCACCTTTATGCCCATGGGCGATAGTTTGATATTGTGAGCCGCTTCTTGCCGAGGAGGCATGGCCCAAAGTGCAACTCCACGAGGATCTTGACGAGCTTCTTAAAAACCTCAGCAAGGCATTGTCGTTCACCCATCTTAGGCAGCAGCAACAACTCTTGCAGCAGCCGCACACAACTCCTCTCTTTCAGCAGCAACAACCATGAAAGTACACGGCCGAACGATAGAAAATGGTGAGGTAGCCGTCTTACAAACCGATCTTGAGATACCCGGCTCACGTAAAATGCACTCGACTACGCTACCGCTAACACACATCGGGCGAGCTAAACACCCCCATGCTACGACCTAGCATACCTAGGCTCCGCGACAAAGCCCTCAAGAGGGAAAACAACGCAGAAAGACGCCGCCGCCGAGTCCATCGGACAAAGGTTTTCACCCGGAGCCCTGACACGAGGAGAAGAACCGCAACGACGTCTTCAGAAAGAGAAGGGTACCCGCGGGTGTCGCCGCTGTTGGCGCCAAGGCACGGAGCTTTCGCTCGGCAACTCACCCGTGCCACTACGAGGCCGCCAAGAGGAGCATGACGATGTTAGATCCCCATATCCGGATCAGGACGCTACTTCTCCAGGAGAGAAAGCACGTCCGAGCTACCTGCTAGCCCACCTCCCGTTGCCCTCACAACCTGTGAAGGGAGCCACCATCATTGCAATGCTGCCCACTGGAGAACGAGTATGCAACCTGCCATCCGGGGCCACTGCCCCGGCATCCCTGTCGCGAGATACCGTCGGTCATGCACCTCACGTCACACATAACTCCAGGTGGAAGAACAATGCCAGTCTATCAGCTCCTAGCCCGGCATCGGTCCCCGAGTCTAGGTAGACGCCTCCACCCTAGGAGGCATCCACACCTGTGTCCCCTACCAATACCCGGTGTACTTGAGGGGACACGACTCCGAGATTGTCGACGATCGCCGGCGAGCCAGCCCCAAGCCCATGGCCAGGCGAGCTCACTCGATGCCATGCCCACGGTCACCGTCGCCGATCCGTGCACCAACACACCGGTATCAGGGCCACCACCAACGAGCATCATACCCGCGTAGGAAGCCCGAGCATCCCTACGAGCACATCCCAGGTCAATCCCAACCTCTCCTACCTGAAGCAAAATCTCTGATCCGCCCCGGGCCCAATCTGACCCGCCCGAGCACGAACCCTAGATCTAGTCCATCCCTGAAACGCATGTAGCCGGCACCATCGGCATTGCGGACTAGATCCACTAGAAGGAGGCTGACATCGTCGCCCCGCGCCGCGCCGCCACATCCCTGCCCGTAGCCGCTGCCACCGGAGGGGAAGCAGAGTTGTGTTACAGTATATGTGGATTGCACTAGCCCTTTCCAATAGTTCAAATTTTTGATTGCTTTGGCTAGTGCATGAAGCTTAACAAGGATAATAAATTCATTATAGTTTGTGGAATATTTCACTAGTTTGACATTTTTTGTAGTTCACAATCTTTAAGGTAAAGTCTAGAGCAGATGTATAAGTGCTAATAATGTGCATCACATTCTTCCAGACATGAGCTCAACCCTGACCTCGGTGAAGTGTATGCTATAGCAGGTTTGAAGAGATCAACAAGGTATATGATCAAAAGTATCATGTCTTCCATACTTATATTTGGTTATTAGAAAACTCTTTTTCAACAATTGCATAACCTTGCAATTGCAAACGAAAATGAACTAGACTGCAAATATAGTTGTGTGTAACTTTCATTATGTTTAATTCTGAGATTTTTCCTTGTTATGGCAGTTGTCATAGTCGTTTCAAGGCATGCAGTTCTTTGATGCTGACGCAGTTCTAACCTTATTTATTAGACTTGTTTGCATGAACAGTCATTCAATTGTTACACATAACATTATATCCATCCCTCTGAGTAACAACATAGGTCTCTCATGACGGTAGCATGATCTCAATTGTACCACTTTGTTTTCAACAAAAATAAGTCAAATCCAATAATTCCTACATACAGTAGGCTCATGCCCTGTGTTAGCACCTAAAACGTAAGATGGAAATGAATGCAAATACAGGAAAACTACGCCTACTGGGAGGATGCGAAACCAGTGACTGCAGGGTTCCACATTAATTTGCAATGGCTTGACATCAACAGTTAAGTTCAGATAAGAGAGGAATAACACGGCCTGACAAACCTCAGGGGACTCCTCATCAACGTCACAGTGGTGCACCCTCTGGGACCACCATCATTGGGGTTAGACCCCTGACTTCTTGCTCCTCGCGAGCCGCAGCTTTCCCTCTCGCCCCAACATTCGCCATGATCAAGCTAGGGTTAGGGTGGAGAGGAGAGGTAGAGCAAGCAAGAATAATAGGGGATACTGGAATGAGCGAGTGAAGTGAACTGGCTTCCAGCCAACTGGCCTAACCCTTATAGACCTCTCCTTAAATTCCGTATTCCCACAATAAAATAATGGGATGGTATGTCCATAACTAGATTGGCTACCTTCATGTAATTAAGAACAATTCCAGTGATGCACATCGGCTTATCCACTCATGAATACTGACATAGCTACTTCTATGTAAGAATAATGCAAAGTGTAATTCGTCATAATGCTTTACAATTTCATTCTACCACTAACCTGTCTCCCTCAAAATTTCTGAAAAATGGTTGATTGGGGCATTTTTGTGATGTTTAACCATCTTCATCGTTAATCCTCACCATTTTATTATTTACAAGTGTTAATTATGATCGTCATATTTTTTCCAGGCTTGTGCGTGTGCTGAAGTTTAAACTTGGAGAAGTGAATTCTATAGCATGTTTGAAGGGATCAACGAGGTATATAGTGAAAAGTGCCTTGCTATATTTTATATCTGGTTAATAGGAAAAATCACGCTTCCTGACCGTGCTCATCCTTGAAAAGCAAATTATAAGAAATCACAATGCAAATATACCAATTTCTGCAGTGTGGAGTTTGCTCATCCTAATTGCGCTTATTGTTGTGGAATTCAAGGCATGCATTTTTTAGTACAAAATAGTTCAGCCATCCTTTTTGTTCATAGGATAGGAATATGATAGGAATAGAAAAATCGTTGGAAGTGAGACGACATGTATCTCAATTCCTATATGGAAAGAGATATGTCATTTGATGTATAGGATAGGAATTTTTACATTGAGCCTAGGGTAATGTTTCTTTTTCTTTAAAATGTGAAGGACCGATTCCTACCTACATAGGAATAGGAGTTCATTCCTACAAACCAAAGGGCTCCAAAGGAAATTTTCAACAAAATTCTTATTCTTAAAATTCCTACAAAATTCATGTAAACGTAAGGAGGCGTCGGTGTTTGCAGACACAAAGTCCTGCTTTTCTTTGTTTTGGCTTTGTTGCCTCCAATGTATAATGCGTGATGCGTTAACTGGTGCAGGATCGTGATTGGGCATGAGAAAGGATTAGTGCTGGCAGACATAAGGCCCTGAGAAGGCGATTTGAGCAACCGAACAAAACCGAAAGGTTAATGCTAGCCATTGGAGTAAATCAAGATGGTTGGAGAAGGCTAAAGAACTGTGGTATTCTTGTGAATCTGATTGGGCTGATTCAATTCGAAACGGCAAACAGACCAAAGAACTGTGAACCATGCATGTAATATTCCCCCTTCTTTTCTAAATATGTTTGTTATTGGCATGTCTTTAAGCAAATTTGATTTGCTGGAGAAACTCCGCCATGGAAAACATTCAATAGAGCCTATGAGCCCCGGTCCTCTTATTTCAGCCGTCTGTTTCGATTTTATTGGTGTCGTCTTTACCCGGTAAAACATGTCACGGGTCTAGCTACTTGACCTTGATATTCTGCTCCCCCTCCCCCTCCCCCTCCCAACCTTAGCCGCCCCACTCCCTCCCCCTCCCTTTCTCGCCGCCACGCGAGGCAGCCGCCGGGCAAGCCCGGGGCGCCAAGGATCGTGGCGGCGGGGCCTTGGCTGCCCTGCCTCTGCGTGGGGAACCCCGGATCTGGAGCGGCGGCTCCATGGATGAGGCACGGCAGGCTAGCAGCCATGCGGACGGTGGATCTGGCGTCCCGGCCGCGCGGGCTGCGGCATCCGGTGGTTGTTGGCGGCCGGCGGCGGCCTCTGCGGTGGCCGGTGCGCGCGATCTGGCGCATCCCCTCCTCCCTTGTTCGGCGTGCGGGCTAGCTTGGTCGGGCCGCGCTTCCTTGGTCGCCGGTTCTGTACAGGAGGCGCTGCTGGTGGCGGGGATCTAATTCGGGCGAAATCCTTGGCCGACCATAGTCGGCCGCATCGACGGCGATGCCTGAGGGCGTCGTTCCCCTCCTTGTAGGCATCGGTATGGACCGATCCCCTCACTTCCCCTTCCCCTAGGTCACCCGGGCGAAAGTCCTAACTTTGTTGGGTGGCGACGGCGCTCACGGCATCGTTCCCTTCTTGAAGGCGCCACTTTGGGAACCTTGGGGCTGGGTGGTGCTTGTGGGTTGTGGGCGACGGCGGTGGTGCGACCCTAGCCTAGCATGGATCTGCGTCCGCTGCTTGAAGATGGACTCGCGTAGGTGGAGGTCATCGTTTGGCGTCATGGTGGCGTCGATGGCGGAGGCACCTGCCAAGGCTGACACCTCAATCTGCTCTGAAGATGAATAGATGGAAGATGATGGGGGCGACACATCTGAGTGAGTCAGACCGGTTTGTGCCCCGGACCCGGTATGTGGCTCGGTCGGGGCCTCCGGCTTTAGATGTTAGGCTTATGTGAGAGGTCTGGGTATTTGGCCCAGCTTGCACCCGTTCATCATATGGATAGGAGTAGCGGCAGATGTTGCCAAGATGACGGATTCAGGCATATTGTTGTACTACTTTATAAGATCCTCGGGAATAATCAATAAAATGATCGCATGCATCTTCCAGATGGAGAGACAGGGGATCACCCTCTTTTTTTTTAAAAAAAAAAACTTATAGCACGCAAGTTTAAAATATTACGTACTGCACAAGTAATCATGAAAAGGAGTGGTGTAGTTTTGCTAGATTTTATAACTGATGTAAGATGCGGCCAATGCTCTGAAGACACCAAAGGAGCGAGGAGATAGAGGCCTGACAATGGATGGCTAAAATGTCCGTGACGATCAAGCCGTTTGACCTGTGATCTGCTTGCTGCAGGACTGAACACCTGTTCTGATCCGGAAGAAGTTGAGGCAGCTGCTGTATTGTCATCATAAATTATTATTTTTGCCATGAAGTCAATGGGAGTCATTTCTTGGCCAATTCTTATACGTAATCATATTTGATTCCAAAAAAGAGATTGGGAACATTTTAACCTTTTTAAGAATTACTAAATTATTTGACGCAGGTGCGCTGGCTCTTTTTTCATGGCCGAGAGCACCAAGTTCCCGTCCTTTCAGGCTGGCTCTTTTTTCATGGCCTTTGTTTCCTTCTGTTCATACAACAATCATTAACCATGCATGTTCTAGGAAAATTGCACAATCGCAGTTGTGTACCATCTTTTTCCATCCATAATCAAACATCCAACTTCTGCTATAAGAAATAAAAACAATCATACGATATTGTACCCAATAAATGGTGCAAAAAACATATACAAAAGAGCAAAAATAGTAATTTTAGTTGGATGGAAACCTTCTTCTAGGTTACACGGTTAGGTAGAGAAAATATGGAAAAGGAAACTCGTTCAAGGGAGCATCACCTTGTTGGTGAATGCACCGGGTGCTTAACTATGAAGGGAGATGAAAAAGGAAAAAAAACTACTGAATTCTAGAAAGAAAATACATCAATATCAGCAATCCGCAATAATCAACCCATTAAATTGTTCTTAAGTTGTGTTCTAGAATTAGACCTATCGTCCAATATATCACTCAATGTTTTGCTTGATATTCTGGTTTATTTCCGATATAAGGGAAAATATGGCGCGCTATGCAAAATAGGGCGGCCCCTTAAGTTTGGAAATTAGCATGCTATAACGAGCTATAGCATGCTATTAGTGAGACATTATGCATCACGGTATCAAATTATGAAATTAATGCTCGATTTTAATAGTTTGCATATGAAAAACATTGTCTTGTGTAAGAAAAATGATAAGATCTCCGAACAATAATTCCAGCTTACAAGTAACACAAATGCCACATTCCAGACATGAGCTCTCAAAGAAATAATATCAATCAAAACATACAAGTCAATCATCTAAAAAGTGGCACAAAAACACATCACATGTACTATCTTTACTTGTGCTTGAAATCATGGTTACTGCACAATATTATTTTGAGTTTTAAAGAAGGACGATGATGAAACATGTCATAGACCTTAAAATAATATCAATGCAAAGTCATACAAACCCAACAACTTCCAACCCATGAATATCATGGTATCCGGGGTGTGCGTGTGGGCGCGCGTGCGCGCATATATAGCAACCCATCATCACTCAAGCAGTACCATCTACTTCTACTAGTTGGAACACTCCTGCATCACATTCAAAACTGAAAAGGCTGAGGAAAAAAAGAGGAATTGGTCATGAATGATAGTAGATGAACATAAATAGAATATGAAAATTGTATTGGGGAATAAGAGACACCGAGAAGAGGATGAGCGTTTCTATGCGGGTCATGCATCAAGTTGCTTGAGGAAGGGTGAATCTTGACACTTTGTCAAGATAGCTCACCAGAATTTCCCGTATGGTGAAATGCAACCGATCAGTGAGGCATATTATGTTTTCAAGCATGTTGGTAACCTCACAAACAACGACCCATGGCAGGACTTCTCTGGGTGGCACAAGGGTGAGCCCCTCGGTTCTCGGCCTAGATCACTGTCGCACATTAGTCGTCAATCAGGGGTGAAGGCTCCTTGTTCAACGAGGTCTTGGACGAGACATAGATGAAGGGAGACAGAAAAAGGGACAACACGACAAGTTGTTGATCTATATGTGGATGCTCTTACCATTTTGGCATCCTGGACCGAACAATCCTTTAGCGGGCTGACGGATGAGTATCTTAGGGCTTCCAAGATTGATTAATGCTATGGTAACATAATGTTACATGGCTTGAAGTAAGAAGTTCTTCCTCTACAAAGTATACTACCTGACATGGCCAACTTGTAGTCCAGTCAGAGATGGTAGAGCAAATGTGTTTTCAAAATTACGTACGAATATAAGACTTCGTCGTCCAAAATTATGTATGAATAGAATGTGTTCTCAGATGCCCATGTTCCGCATGTGTTTGTGTATGGTGTGCCATATTGTTCTCACAAAATTATGTTGCTTCCAAATTCCAACGTGTCTGATATCTTTGAAAACGTCCATTTTTTGAAATGCCAATGGCATTTTTACAACTAATATTATCATTCAAAAATAAAAACTCAGAAAAAGTGAAACTTGTTATCCAAACAGAAAGTTGGCATACTTCACAAATAAAGTTGCCATCCTCGGGTAGCTAAAGTTGCCATCAGAAAATGTCAGAGCAAAATTGCTTTGTGCCACGCGTGTGATACTTATTAGGATCCTATAATATAAAGGTACATTTCATGCTGAATCGAATAACTAATTTTGTATTATGGATGTCGACAAATTTTTCCTTAAACTTGACTTTTGGAATACAAGTAGTATTATCTAAGTTTCACTGCGAAGTGTATTAAAATCATGGAGTGCCAATAAGAAATCAACTCAATTATAACATTAGTCTTTACACGGTGCCACCAATTTTTGTGTATTTTGAAATGATTTCTATCCCTAATTGCTGAAGTAGATGAATTGGTAGATCAGCTTAACAAGTGTGCATCTCTTGGTGCAGGTCGTGCAAAGGCAGTTCTCCGCAGTGCGCATAACAGGCTCCTGTTTTTCATGTTGGAGAAGCTGTGCGCATACAAGGCTCCTATTTTTCATGTTGGAGAAGTCGTGGAGGCGGGCTTGCTACTTTGCATGTGCTTTCTGATTGCTTACTTTTTCAATGCCGCACACCAAGTCCGAAACTTGCCGTGGCGGCGGAGCCATGCTATATCTTGTACTCCCTCCGTTTCTAAATATAAGTCTTTTAAACGATTTTACTAGATGTCTACATACGAAGCAAAATGATTGAATGTACACTCTAAAATGTGTCTATATACATTCGTATGTAGTCCACTAGTGAAATCTCTACAAAGACTTATATTTAGGAACGGAGGGAGTACATGTTCAATGACGCCCACACCAGGACACCTGCTGCCTTGCTTGCAGCGACTACCTCTGCACCGTCTCATCATTCTCATGCGGGATCGCCGTCGTGCTTCTGCGGTAGGGTGAGAAAATATGTATACCGAAACTACGTGTCAGTGAATAGATCTGGTGCTTATATAAAATGAGGAGAAAAAGAAAGGAAGAAAGAAAACACAGATATTGAATATTTTGGAAGAACATACATCAAGGTCCTACATATGAGCAATTCTCCACTATATCTATATCTACAGATCAGTATGAATATAAAAAGATGCAAAGGGGTATGTCCAACTAATCTTGACCATCAAACCATGTCGATTCAACGATTTGGATTGCTCTCAATATGTTTAACATGCAATTATTCTCATGCTAAATGTTAATATCAACGTTAATCACATAATTAACATGTAATTACTATTTTACCAATACCAATGCGCAGTTAATTAATATCCTCCCAAGTATCAATGGGCATTGCACGTACACATTTACTAGTTATTCTTAAAGTGTGTTTCAAACCAAACGCCCGATAGTCATTGTTTTCTTTTCTTGATATATCAGTTTATATGTGTGAATGACAAAGAATTATGCATCACAATTTCACCAAATTATGCAATTAATACTGATTTCAATTGTATTGTTAAACTAATTGTATTATATAAAAGTGAATATAAGATCTCCACACATTAATTGCAACTTGTGCGAACAGCAAAATGCCAAACTCCGGTCATGAGTTCTCAAAGAAAAATATCACTCCAAATTTGTTTAGTCAATTACCTCACATAGCAATTGCGCTGCCTATACTGCTATATTTACTTGGGCTTTACTTCATGACTGATGATGCATAATTTGAAAAAATAACGAATGTGATGAAACATATCATTTAGACCTTACATAATATAAATACACAATTGTACCGAGCCAACAACTTTCAACAATGAACGTCATGACGTTTGGTGTGTGTATGTGTGCATATATACCGCCCCTATCATGATTCAAGCAGTGGCATCTACTTCTACTAGTTAGAACATACTTCCATCACATTCGGATTTAAATGTGAAGGTGAAAGTAGCCTTTGAGAGATGGTAGATAAAATAATACAATGTAAAACTTGTATAAGGGAATAAGAGACATCAGGAAAAGGAGAGACATTCCTATATGAAGCATGCACCGAGTTGGTTTTAGAAGTGTGAGTCCGAGAATCTCTTAAGGTTGGTTTACAACAAAATTTACTATGATGACATGCAACTCATCGACGAGGTATATAATGTTTTCAAGTCTGTTGGTAAGCTCACCAACGTGAGGCTGCTAAAAGTCTACTTAGGGTGGAACAAGGATGACACCTTGAGTTTGTTAGTCGAGATCACCATCGATATAGGTGACATGAGACCCAGATTTAGCATCTTTTATTCTTAGTTTGACTTGGTACAAATTTCAGTTTGGAACAGAAAGTACCTGAGATATGTCGTTGGATTTGTATTATCATCGATATAGGAAGTACAAATGTATTTTCGACTATAGCCATGTAAGAAACTGAAGCTTTGCCGGTCAAAAGAAAAAGAAAACTGAAGATTTGAACGCCTCCTTGTGCTGGGAAACGGATCCGCACAGTACGCAAACTGAGCTCGATGGCGGATTCCCCATGATCCGCTTCCGCTTTTGTGTCTGTTCAATTTCCTTCTCCGCTGTCGGCGGCGGAATGGCGGCGGAGGAGGAGGAGCCGTGCTGCACCTCGCACGCCTTCGACTGCGCCGCACGCCGGGACCCCGCCCTAATTGCCGCCATCCATGCCAGCAACAGAGACCGCCCCTTCGCCTGCGGCGACCTCCTCTGTGTCGTCTCCTTGCTCTCCCTCCGCATTGCCGCCATGCTTCCTCGCCCCTCCACCGCCCACCACGGTGACAACGGGTCCCTAGGTGTGTGAGTGAGCCACGATGCCCTCGGCTGACATTTGTTGTCCGCTGACTCTGAATTCCGAATTTGGAAGCCTAGGCTGCTCGGATCGACACAGGGGAGGCACGAGCGCGACGCCTAGGGTCGTTGGGGTGTACGCCTCGCCGTCCGAGGGTCGTTGGGGTGTACGCCTCGACGTCACAGGGGAGGCACGGGCGCGACAAGTATTTGTTTTCTTTTTCAACCAAATTTAACTTCTCGACAAAAAATTATATGTGGGTTGGAATTTCCTGTTCACATACCTCCTAGATTAAAAAATATATGTCACGTTGGTCGTCATAATTGTCAAAACACTAAATAAAAAAAATAGTTATAAAAGATAATATATACCACACCCGAATCATAGATAGGACGAGGACCGACGGAGGCGGATACCAAAACCATCGCACTATATAATAACAAAAAAAATGAAAGTAAGTAATTTATATAAGTATGTATCTAAATCATACAAGTAAGATTTTTTTTCTTTTAAAAAGAAGACAAGAACAAGAGGCTAACCACGGTGGTGCTCACGACGAGATCGGCGCGGGCGATCGACAAAAGGTGAGGACGGGCACGGGACGACACCCTACACATGTGCAGACTCTAAGAAGTTAATTTGAGCATTTGAAATGAGCTAAACTAGCAGTGACAGATGAAAGGATGAAGTAGCTAACCTTTTAAAACACTTGTGCAGTTGGTGCACGGCCAAACCTAGACAAATATTGAGGAAAATGGAGCTTGAAGGTCGAGCTTGGAGAGGAGAAAGCTTAAGTAGTGTGGCTCGGGCATTTCATCGAACACTTCATCTACATGAACTAGAGTGGCAAGAGCATGGCATGGTCACACTTCAACAACCAAAAAACAGAGCAGAGGGTGGGCAGGGGCGAGGGTTTATATAGGCAACACTTTAGTCCCGGTTTTTGTCTAAAATCGGGACTAATAGCCTACACTTTAGTCCCGGTTCGTGTCACAAACCGGGACTAATGCTCCGCGGCAAGCCACATGGCAGTCGTTGGATCTTTAGTCCTGGGTTTTGCCCTGAACCGGAACTAACGAGGTGAACCGAACCGGGATTAATGAGGCGAACTGAAACGGGACCAATGCCCCGACAAACCGAACCGGGATCAATGCCTGGCATTGGTCCCGGTTTTCGTTCGAACCAGGACAAATGGTCTTTCGGCCGAGGCCGAAAGACCCTTTTTCTACTAGTGGAGCGAGTGAATCGATCAGACAGAAGGATCATGTAAAACAGGCTAGTGCTAGCGTGGGCGTATTGGGCTACGCCAGCATAATCTGTACCAAACAAAAAAAAACTGAAATTGCCTATGTCATTATACAAAATTGCAACTCCACTACTATACGTGTAGCATTTGTTGGGGAACAAAAATTTTCCTACGCGCACGAAGACCTATCATGGTGATGTCCATCTACCAGAGGGGATGTTCGATCTACGTACCCTTGTAGACCGCACATCAGAAGCGTTAGTGAACGCGGTTGATGTAGTGGAACGTCCTCACGTCCCTCGATCCGCCCCGCGAACCGTCCCGCGATCAGTCCCACGATCTAGTGCCGAACGGACGGCACCTCCGCGTTCAGCACACGTACAGCTCGACGATGATCTCGGCCTTCTTGATCCAGCAAGAGAGACAGAGAGGTAGATGAGTTCTCCAGCAGCGTGACGGCGCTCCGGAGGTTGGTGGTGATCTTATCTCAGCAGGGCTCCGCCCGAGCTCCGCAGAAACGCGATCTAGAGGTAAAACTGTGGAGATATGTGGTCGGGCTGCCGTGGCAAAGTTGTCTAAAATCATCCCTAAAACCTCCATATATATAGGGGGACGAGGGAGAGCCTTGCCTTGGGGTCCAAGGACTCCCAGGGGGTCGACCGAGTCAAAGGGGGCAACCCTCCCCTTCCAAACCGAGTCCAACTAGGTTTGGAAGGAGGAGTCCTTCCCCCTTTTCCCACCTCCTCTTTTTTTTCTTTTCTCTTTGATTTTCTTCCTATGACCTTATTGGGCTGTCCCACCAGCCCACTAAGGGCTGGTGCGCCACCCCCAAGGCCTATGGGCTTACCCGGGGTGGGTTGCCCCCCCCCCCCCCCCCGGTGAACACCCGGAACCCATTCGTCATTCCCGGTAACTCCGAAAACCTTCCGGTAATCAAATGAGGTCATCCTATATATCAATCTTCGTTTCTGGACCATTCCGGAAACCCTCGTGACGTCCGTGATCTCATCTGGGACTCCGAACAACATTCGGTAACCAACCATATAACTCAAATACGCATAAAACAACGTCGAACCTTAAGTGTGCAGACCCTGCGGGTTCGAGAACTATGTAGACATGACCCGAGAGACTCCTCGGTCAATTTCCAATAGCGGGACCTGGATGCCCATATTGGATCCTACATATTCTATGAAGATCTTATCGTTTGAACCTCAGTGCCAAGGATTCATATAATCCCGTATGTCATTCCCTTTGTCCTTCGGTATGTTACTTGCCTGAGATTCGATCGTCAGTATCCGCATACCTATTTCAATCTCGTTTACCGGCAAGTCTCTTTACTCGTTCCGTAATACAAGATCCCGTAACTTACACTAAGTCACATTGCTTGCAAGGCTTGTGTGTGATGTTGTATTACCGAGTGGGCCCCGAGATACCTCTCCGTCACACGGAGTGACAAATCCCAGTCTTGATCCATACTAACTCAACTAACACCTTCGGAGATACCTGTAGAGCATCTTTATAGTCACCCAGTTACGTTGCGATGTTTGACACACACAAAGCATTCCTCCGGTGTCAGTGAGTTATATGATCTCATGGTCATAGGAACAAATACTTTGACACGCACAAAACAGTAGCAAAAAAATGACACGATCAACATGCTACGTTTATTAGTTTGGGTCTAGTCCATCACGTGATTCTCCAAATGACGTGATCCAGTTATCAAGCAACGACACCTTGTTTATAATGAGAAGACACTGACTATCTTTGATCAACTGGCTAGCCAACTAGAGGCTTGCTAGGGACAGTGTTTTGTGTATGTATCTACACATGTATATAAGTCTTCATTTAATACAATTATAGCATGGATAATAAACGATTATCTTGATACAGGAATTATAATAATAACTTTATTTATTATTGCCTCTAGGGCATAATTCCAACAGTCTCCCACTTGCACTAGAGTCAATAATCTAACCCTCACATCATCATGCGAATTACATTGTAATAAATCTAACACCCATACAGTTCTGGTGTTGAACATGCTTTGCCCGTGGAAGAGGTTTAGTCAGCGGGCCTGCTACATTCAGATCCGTGTGCACTTTGCATATATTTACGTCATCTCCTTCGACGTAGTCGCGGATGAGGTTGAAGCGTCGTTTGATGTGTCTGGACTTCTTGTGAAACCGTGGTTCCTTTGCTAGGGCAATGGCACCCGTGTTGTCACAGAACAACGTTATTGGATTCAGTGCGCTTGGCACCACTCCAAGATCCGTCATGAACTGCTTCATCCAGACACCCTCCTTAGCCGCCTCCGAGGCAGCCATGTACTCCGCTTCACATGTAGAATCTGCTACGACGCTTTGCTTGGAACTGCACCAGCTTACCGCACCCCCATTAAGAATAAATACGTATCCGGTCTACGACTTAGAGTCGTCCGGATCTGTGTCAAAGCTTGCATCGACGTAACCTTTTACGGCAAGCTCTTCGTCACCTCCATCCACGAGAAACATCTCCTTAGTCCTTTTCAGGTACTTCAGGATATTCTTGACCGCCGTCCAGTGATCCACTCCTGGATTACTCTGGAACCTACCTGCCATACTTATGGCCAGTCTAACGTCCGGTCTAGTGCACACAATTGCATACATGATAGAATCTATGGCTGAAGCATAGGGGACGGTGCTCATATGCTCTCTATCCTCATCAGTTGCTGGGCAGTGAGTCTTACTCAATCTCGTACCTTGTAAAACTGGCAAGAACCCTTTCTTGGACTGTTCCATTTTGAACCTCTTCAAAACTTTATCAAGGTATGTGCTTTGTGAAAGTCCTATCAGGCGTTTTGATCTATCCCTGTAGATCTTAATGCCTAGAATGTAAGCAGCTTCTCCTAGGTCCTTCATAGAGAAACTTTTATTCAAGTAATCCTTTATGCTCTCCAAAAACTCTACGTTGTTTCCAATCAGCAATATGTCATCCACATATAATATTAGAAACGCCACAGAGCTCCCACTCACTTTCTTGTAAATACAAGATTCTCCAACCACTTGTATAAACCCAAATGCTTTGATCACCTCATCAAAGCGTTTGTTCCAACTCCGAGATGCTTCCACCAGTCCATAAATGGATCGCTGGAGCTTGCACACCTTGTTAGCATTCTTAGGATCGACAAAACCTTCGGGTTGCATCATATACAACTCTTCCTTAAGGAAACCATTAAGAAACACCGTTTTGACATCCATCTGCCAGATTTCATAATCGAAAAATGCAGCTATTGCTAACATGATTCTGACGGACTTCAGCATCGCTACGGGTGAGAAAGTCTCATCGTAGTCAACTCCTTGAACTTGTGAAAAGCCCTTTGCCACAAGTCGAGCTTTATAAACGGTCACATTGCCGTCAGCGTCCGTCTTCCTCTTAAAGATCCATTTGTTCTGAATAGCCTTGCGGCCCTCAGGTAGTACTTCCAAAGTCCACACTTTGTTCTCATACATGGATCCTATCTCGGACTTCATGGCTTCTAGCCATTTGTTGGAATCTGGGCCCACCATTGCTTCTTCATAATTTGCAGGTTCATTGTTGTCTAACAACATGATTGACAAGACGGGATTACCGTACCACTCTAGAGCAGCACGTGGTCTCGTCGACCTGCGTGGTTCGACAGAAACTTGAACCGGAGTTTCATGATCATCATCATTAACTTCCTCCTCAACCGGCGTTGCAACGACAGAGGTTTCCCCTTGCCCTGCGCCACCATCTAGAGGGATGAGAGGTTCGACAACCTCATCAAGTTCTATCTTCCTCCCACTCAATTCTCTCGAGAGAAACTCCTTCTCGAGAAAAACTCCGTTTTTAGCAACAAACACTTTGCCCTCGGATTTGAGATAGAAGGTGTACCCAACTGTCTCTTTTGGGTAACCTATGAAGATGCACTTTTCCGCTTTGGGTTCCAGCTTTTCAGGCTAAAGCTTTTTGACATAAGCATCACATCCCCAAAGTTTAAGAAACGACAACTTTGGCCTTTTTCCATACCACAGTTCGTATGGTGTCGTCTCAACGGATTTTGATGGTGCCCTATTTAAAGTGAATGCAACTGTGTCTAATGCATAACCCCAAAACGATAACGGCAAATCGATAAGAGACATCATAGATCGCACCATCTCTAATAAAGTACGATTACGACGTTCGGACACACCATTACGCTGTGGTGTTCCAGGCGGTGTCAATTGTGAAACAATTCCACATTGTCTTAAGTGAGCACCAAACTCGAAACTCATATATTCACCCCCACGATCAGACGTAGGAACTTGATCTTCTTGTTACGATGATTTTCAACTTCACTTTGAAATTGTTTGAACTTTTCAAATGTTTCAGAATTGTGCTTCATTAAGTAGACATAACCATATCTACTCAAATCGTCAGTGAAGGTGAGAAAATAACGATATCCGCCGCGTGCCTCCACGCTCATCGGACCGCACACATCGGTATGTATGATTTCCAACAAGTCACTTGCACGCTCCATTGTTCCGGAGAACGGAGTTTTAGTCATCTTGCCCATGAGGCATGGTTCGCACGTGTCAAGTGAATCAAAGTCAAGTGACTCAAAAAGTCCATCGGCATGGAGTTTCTTCATGTGCTTTACACCAATATGACCTAAGCGGCAGTGCCACAAAAATATGGCGCTATCATTGTTAACTCTAACTCTTTTGGTCTCAATGTTATGTATGTGTGTATCACTATCAAGATTCAATATGAACAATCCTCTCACATTGGGTGCATGACCATGAAAGATGTTACTCATAGAAATAGAACAACCATTATTCTCTGACTTAAAAGTGTAACCGTCTCGCAATAAACAAGATCCAGATATAATGTTCATGCTCAACGCAGGCACTAAATAACAATGATTCAAGTTCATAACTAATCCTGATGGTAACTGAAGTGAAACTGTGCCGATGGCGATTGCATCAACCTTGGAACCATTTCCTACGCGCATCGTCACTTCATCTTTCGCCAACCTTCGTTTATTCCGCAGTTCCTGTTTCGAGTTGCAAATATGAGCAACAGAACCGGTATCGAATACCCAGGCACTACTACGAGAGCCGGTTAAGTACACATCAATAACATGTATATAAAATATACCTGATTTTTCTTTGGCCGCCTTCTTATCAGCCAGATACTTGGGGCAATTGCGCTTCCAGTGACCCATAACCTTGCAATAGTAACACTCTGTTTCAGGCTTAGGTCCAGCTTTGGGTTTCTTCGTCGGATTGGCAACAGGCTTGCCGCTCTTCTTTGAATTACCCTTCTTGCCTTTGCCGTTTCTCTTGAAACTAGTGGTCTTATTCACCATCAACACTTGATGTTCTTTACGGAGTTCAGACTCTGCGACTTTCAGCATCGCAAACGACTCGCCGGGTGACTTGTTCATCCCTTGCATGTTGTAGTTCAACACAAAGCCTTTATAGCTTGGCGGCAGTGATTGAAGGATTCTGTCAGTGATAGCCTCTTGCAGGAGTTCAATCCCCAGCTCAGCTAGACGGTTTGAGTACCCACACATTTTGAGCACATGTTCACTGACAAACGAGTTCTCCTCCATCTTGCAAGCATAGAATTTATCGGAGGTCTCATACCTCTCGATCCGGGCGTTCTTCTGAAAGATGAACTTCAACTCCTGGAACATCTCAAATGCTCCATGACGCTCAAAGCGACGTTGAAGTCCCGGTTCTAAGCCATACAAGACTGCACATTGAACTACTGAATAGTCCTCCTTACGTGCTAACCAAGCGTTCTTAACATCCTGGTCAGCCGTAGCGGGTGGTTCATCTCCTAGCGCAACATTAAGGACATAATCCTTCTTCCCAGCTTGTAAGATTAGCTTAAGATTACGAGCCCAGTCTACAAAGTTGCTTCCATCATCTTTCAACTTAGCTTTCTCTAGGAACGTATTAAAATTCAGGGTGACTGTCGCGTGAGCCATGATCTACAACACAAATATATTCAAAGTGGACTTAGACTATGTTCAAGATAATTAGAGTTTAACTTAATCAAATTACTCGCTAAACTCCCACTCAAAAAGTACATCTCTCTAGTCATTTGAGTGGTTCATGATCCACTTACACTAGCTCAAGTCCGATCATCACGTGAGTTGAGTATAGTTTGAGTCGTAAGCATCCCTATGCTAATCATATCATCTATATGATTCGTGATCGACCTTTCGGTCTCATGTGTTCCGAGGCCATGTCTGCACATGCTAGGCTCGTCAAGCTTAACCCGAGTGTTCCGCGTGTGCAACTGTTTTGCACCCGTTGTATGTGAACGTTGAGTCTATCACACCCGATCATCACGTGGTGTCTCGAAACGACGAACTGTAGCAACGGTGCACAGTCGGGGATAACACAATTTCGTCTTGAAATTTTAGTGAGAGATCACCTCATAATGCTACCATCGTTCTAAGCAAAATAAGGTGCATAAAAGGATTAACATCACATGCAATTCATAAGTGACATGATATGGCCATCATCACGTGCTCCTTGATCTCCATCACCAAAGCACCGGCACGATCTTCTTGTCACCGGCGCCACACCATGATCTCCATCAACGTGTCGCCATCGGGGTTGTCGTGCTACTCATGCTATTACTACTAAGGCTACATCCTAGCAAAATAGTAAACGCATCTCCAAGCACAAACGTTAGTTTAAAGACAACCCTATGGCTCCTGCCGGTTGCCGTACCATCGACGTGCAAGTCGATATTTATCTATTACAACATGATCATCTCATACATCCAATATATCACATCACATCGTTGGCCATATCACATCACAAGCATACCCTGCAAAAACAAGTTAGACGTCCTCCAATTTTGTTGTTGCATGTTTTACGTGGTGACCATGGGTATCTAGTGTTGGGGAACGTCGCATGGGAAACAAAAATTTTCCTACGCGCACGAAGAACTATCATGGTGATGTCCATCTACCAGAGGGGATGAGTGATCTACGTACCCTTGTAGACCGTACAAAAGAAGCGTTAGAGAACGCGGTTGACGTAGTGGAACGTCCTCACGTCCCTCGATCCACCCCGCGAACAATCCCGCGATCAGTCCCACGATCTAGTACCAAACGGACGGCACCTCCGCGTTCAGCAGACGTACAGCTCGACGATGATCTCGACCTTCTTGATCCAGCAAGAGAAACGGAGAGGTAGAAGAGTTCTCCGACAGCGTGACGGTGCTCCGGAGGTTGGGGATGACCTTGTCTCAGCAGGGCTCCGCCCGAGCTACGCAGAAACACGATCTAGAGGAAAAACCGTGGAGGTATGTGGTCGGGCTGCCGTGGAAAAGTCGTCTCAAATCAGCCCTAAAACGTTTGTATATATAAGGGGGTCGGCCGAGACCAAGGGGGAAGGCTCCCCCCCCCCAAACCGAGTTGGACTTGGTTTGGTGGGTGGGAGTCCTTCCTTCCCTTCCCACCTCCCTTTTTGTTCTCTTTGATTTTCTTCCCTAGGCGCATAGGGCCCTTTTGGGCTGTCCCACCAGCCCACTAAGGGCTGGTGCGCCACCCTCATGGCCTATGGGCTTCCCCGGGGTGGGTTGCCCCCCCCCCCCCCGGGTGAACTCCCGGAACCCATTCGTCATTCCCGGTACATTCCCGGTAACTCCGAAAACCTTCCGGTAATCAAATAAGGTCATCCTATATATCTATCTTAGTTTCCGGACCATTCCGGAAACCCTCGTGACGTCCGTGATCTCATCCGGGACTCCGAACAACATTCGGTAACCAACCATATAACTCAAATACGCATAAAACAACGTCGAACCTTAAGTGTGCAGACCCTGCGGGTTCGAGAACTATGTAGACATGACCCAAGAGACTCCTCGGTCAATATCCAACAGCGGGACCTGGATGCCCACATTGGATCCTACATATTCTATGAAGAACTTATCGTTTGAACCTCAGTGAGAAGGATTCATATAATCCCGTATGTCATTCCCTTTGTCCTTCGGTATGTTACTTGCCCGAGATTCGATCGTCTGTATCCGCATACCTATTTCAATCTCGTTTACCGGCAAGTCTCTTTACTCGTTCCGTAATACAAGATCCCGCAACTTACACTAAGTCACATTGCTTGCAAGGCTTGTGTGTGATGTTGTATTACCGAGTGGGCCCCGAGATACCTCTCCGTCACACGGAGTGACAAATCCCAGTCTTGATCCATACTAACTCAACTAACACCTTCGGAGATACCTGTAGAGCATCTTTATAGTCACCCAGTTACGTTGCGATGTTTGATACACACAAAGCATTCCTCCGGTGTCAGTGAGTTATATGATCTCATGGTCATAGGAACAAATACTTTGACACGCACAAAACAGTAGCAAAAAAATGACACGATCAACATGCTACGTTTATTAGTTTGGGTCTAGTCCATCACGTGATTCTCCAAATGACGTGATCCAGTTATCAAGCAACGACACCGTGTTTATAATGAGAAGACACTGACTATCTTTGATCAACTGGCTAGCCAACTAGAGGCTTGCTAGGGACAGTGTTTTGTGTATGTATCCACACATGTAAATGAGTCTTCATTCAATACAATTATAGCATGGATAATAAACGATTATCTTGATACAGGAATTATAATAATAACTATATTTATTATTGCCTCTAGGGCATAATTCCAACAGTCTCCCACTTGCACTAGAGTCAATAATCTAGCCCTCACTTCATCATGCAAATTACATTGTAATAAATCTAACACCCATACAGTTCTGGTGTTGATCATGCTTTGACCGTGGAAGAGGTTTAGTCAGCGGGTCTGCTACATCCAGATCCGTGTGCACTTTGCATATATTCACGTCCTCTCCTTCGACGTAGTCGCGGATGAGGTTGAAGCGTCGTTTGATGTGTCTGGACTTCTTGTGAAACCGTGGTTCCTTTGCTAAGGCAATGGCACCCGTGTTGTCACAGAACAAGGTTATTGGATTCAGTGCGCTTGGCACCACTCTAAGATCCGTCATGAACTGCTTCATCCAGACACCCTCCTTAGCCGCCTCCGAGGCAGCCATGTACTCCGCTTCACATGTAGAATCTGCTACGACGCTTTGCTTGGAACTGCACCAGCTTACCGCACCCCCATTAAGAATAAAAACGTATCCGGTTTGCGACTTAGAGTCGTCCGGATCTGTGTCAAAGCTTGCATCGACGTAACCTTTTACGGCGAGCTCTTCGTCACCTCCATACACGAGAAACATCTCCTTAGTCCTTTTCAGGTACTTCAGGATATTCTTGACCGCTGTCCAGTGATCCACTCCTGGATTACTCTGGAACCTACCTGCCATACTTATGGCCATGCTAACATCCGGTCTAGTGCACAGCATTGCATACATGATAGAACCTATGGCTGAAGCATAGGGGACGGAGCGCATATGCTCTCTATCTTCATCAGTTGCTGGGCACTGAGTCTTATTCAATCTTGTACCTTGTAAAACTGGCAAGAACCCTTTCTTGGACTGTTCCATTTCGAACCTCTTCAAAACTTTATCAAGGTATGTGCTTTGTGAAAGTCCTATCACGCGTTTTGATCTATCCCTATAGATCTTAATGCCTAGAATGTAAGCGGCTTCTCCTAGGTCCTTCATAGAGAAACTTTTATTCTAGTAATCCTTTATGCTCTCTTAAAACTCCACGTTGTTTCCAATCAGCAATATGTCATCCACATATAATATTAGAAACGCCACAGAGCTCCCACTCACTTTCTTGTAAATACTGTTGGGTAACGTCGCACGGGAAACAAAAAATTTCCTACGCGCACGAAGACCTATCATGGTGATGTCCATCTACGAGAGGGGATGAGTGATCTACGTACCCTTGTAGATCGTACAGCAGAAGCGTTAGTGAACGCGGTTGATGTAGTGGAACGTCCTCACGTCCCTCGATCCGCCCCGCGAACAATCCCGCGATCAGTCCCACGATCTAGTGCCGAACGGACGGCACCTCCGCGTTCAGCACACGTACAGCTCGACGATGATCTCGGCCTTCTTGATCCAGCAAGAGAGACGGGGAGGTAGAAGAGTTCTCCGGCAGCGTGACGGCGCTCCGGAGGTTGGTGATGACCTTGTCTCAGCAGGGCTCCGCCCGAGCTCCGCAGAAACGCGATCTAGAGGAAAAACCGTGGAGGTATGTGGTCGGGCTGCCGTGGAAAAGTCGTCTCAAATCAGCCCTAAAACCTCCGTATATATAGGTGGGAGGGAGGGGACCTTGCCTTGGGGCTCAAGGAGCCCCAAGGGGGTCGGCCGAGTCCAAGGGGGGAGGACCCCCCCCCCAAACCGAGTTGGACTTGGTTTGGTGGGAGGGAGTCCCCCTTCCTTCCCACCTCCTCCTTTTTTTTTCTTTTCTCTTGATTTTCTTTTCTTGGCGCATAGAGCCCTTTTGGGCTGTCCCACCAGCCCACTAAGGCCTGGTGTGCCACCCTCAAGGCCTATGGGCTTCCCCGGGGTGGGTTCCCCCCCCCCCGGTGAACTCCCGGAACCCGTTCGTCATTCCCTGTACATTCCCGGTAACTCCGAAAACCTTCCGGTAATCAAATGAGGTCATCCTATATATCAATCTTCGTTTCTGGACTATTCCGGAAACCCTCGCGACATCCGTGATCTCATCCGGGACTCCGAACAACATTCGGTAACCAACCATATAACTCAAATACGCATAAAACAGCGTCGAACCTTAAGTGTGCAGACCCTGCGGGTTCGAGAACTATGTAGACATGACCCGAGAGACTCCTCGGTTAATATCCAATAGCGGGACCTGGATGCCCATATTGGATCCTACATATTCTACGAAGAACTTATCGTTTGAACCTCAGTGCCAAGGATTCATATAATCCCGTATGTCATTCCCTTTGTCCTTCGGTATGTTACTTGCCCGAGATTCGATCGTCAGTATCCGTATACCTATTTCAATCTCGTTTACCGGCAAGTCTCTTTACTCGTTCCGTAATACAAGATCCCGCAACTTACACTAAGTTACATTGCTTGCAAGGCTTGTGTGTGATGTTGTATTACCGAGTGGGCCCCGAGATACCTCTCCGTTCACACGGAGTGACAAATCCCAGTCTTGATCCATACTAACTCAACTAACACCTTCGGAGATACCTGTAGAGCATCTTTATAGTCACCCAGTTACGTTGCGACGTTTGATACACAAAAAGCATTCCTCCGGTGTCAGTGAGTTATATGATCTCATGGTCATAGGAATAAATACTTGACACGCCGAAAACAATAGCAACAAAATGACACGATCAACATGCTACGTCTATTAGTTTGGGTCTAGTCCATCACGTGATTCTCCTAATGACGTGATCCAGTTATCAAGCAACAACACCTTGTTTATAATCAGAAGACACTGACTATCTTTGATCAACTGGCTAGCCAACTAGAGGCTTGCTAGGGACATTGTTTTGTCTATGTATCCACACATGTAAATGAGTCTTCATTCAATACAATTATAGCATGGATAATAAACGATTATCTTGATACAGGAATTATAATAATAACTATATTTATCATTGCCTCTAGGGCATAATTCCAACAGTCTCCCACTTGCACTAGAGTCAATAATCTAGCCCTCACATCACCATGTGAATTACATTGTAATAAATCTAACACCCATACAGTTCTGGTGTTGATCATGCTTTGGCCGTGGAAGAGGTTTAGTCAGCGGGTCTGCTACATTCAGATCCGTGTGCACTTTGCATATATTCACGTCCTCTCCCTCGACGTAGTCGCGGATGAGGTTGAAGCGTCGTTTGATGTGTCTGGACTTCTTGTGAAACCGTGGTTCCTTTGCTAAGGCAATGGCACAAGTGTTGTCACAGAACAAGGTTATTGGATTCAGTGCGCTTGGCACCACTCCAAGATCTGTCATGAACTGCTTCATCCAGACACCCTCCTTAGCCGCCTCCGAGGCAGCCATGTACTCCGCTTCACATGTAGAATCTGCTACGACGCTTTGCTTGGAACTGCACCAGCTTACTGCACCCCCATTAAGAATAAATACGTATCCGGTTTGCGACTTAGAGTCGTCCGGATCTGTGTCAAAGCTTGCATCGACGTAACCTTTTACGGCGAGCTCTTCGTCACCTCCATATACGAGAAACATCTCCTTAGTCCTTTTCAGGTACTTCAGGATATTCTTGACCGTTGTCCAGTGATCCACTCCTGGATTACTCTGGAACCCACCTGCCATACTTATGGCGAGGCTAACATCCGGTCTAGTGCATAGTATCGCATACATGATAGAACCTATGGCTGAAGCATAGGGGACGGAGCGCATATGCTCTCTATCTTCATCAGTTGTTGGGCACTGAGTCTTACTCAATCTTGTACCTTGTAGAACTGGCAAGAACCTTTCTTGGACTGTTCCATTTTGAACCTCTTCAAAACTTTATCAAGGTATGTGCTTTGTGAAAGTCCTATCACGCGTTTTGATCTATCCTTATAGATCTTAATGCCTAGAATGTAAGCAGCTTCTCCTAGGTCCTTCATAGAGAAATTTTTATTCAAGTAATCCTTTATGCTCTCTAAAAACTCTACATTGTTTCCAATCAGTAATATGTCATCCACATATAATATTAGAAACGCCACAGAGCTCCCACTCACTTTCTTGTAAATACAAGATTCTCCAACCACTTGTATAAACCCAAATGCTTTGATCACCTCATCAAAGCGTTTGTTCCAACTCCGAGATGCTTGCACCAGTCCATAAATGGATCGCTGGAGCTTGCACACCTTGTTAGCATTCTTAGGATCGACAAAACCTTCGGGTTGTATCATATACAACTCTTCCTTAAGGAAACCGTTAAGGAACACCGTTTTGACATCCATCTGCCAGATTTCATAATCGAAAAATGCACCTATTGCGAACATGATTCTGACGGACTTAAGCATCTCTACGGGTGAGAAAGTCTCATCGTAGTCAACTCCTTGAACTTGTGAAAAACCCTTTGCCACAAGTCGAGCTTTATAAACGGTCACATTACCGTCAGCGTCCGTCTTCCTCTTAACGATCCATTTGTTCTGAATGGCCTTGCGGCCCTCAGGCAGTACCTCCAAAGTCCACACTTTGTTCTCATACATGGATCCTATCTCGGACTTCATGGCTTCCAGCCATTTGTTGGAATCTGGGCCCACCATTGCTTCTTCATAATTCGCAGATTCATTGTTATCTAACAACATGATTGATAAGACGGGATTACCGTACCACTCTGGAGCAGCACGTGGTCTCGTCGACCTGCGTGGTTCGACAGAAACTTGAACCGGAGTTTCATGATCATCATCATTAACTTCCTCCTCAACCGGCGTTGCAACGACAGAGGTTTCCCCTTGCCCTGCGCCACCATCTAGAGGGATGAGAGGTTCGACAACCTCATCAAGTTCTATCTTCCTCCCACTCAATTCTCTCGAGAGAAACTCCTTCTCGAGAAAAACTCCGTTTTTAGCAACAAACACTTTGCCCTCGGATTTGAGATAGAAGGTGTACCCAACTGTCTCTTTTGGGTAACCTATGAAGATGCACTTTTCCGCTTTGGGTTCCAGCTTTTCAGGCTAAAGCTTTTTGACATAAGCATCACATCCCCAAAGTTTAAGAAACGACAACTTTGGCCTTTTTCCATACCACAGTTCGTATGGTGTCGTCTCAACGGATTTTGATGGTGCCCTATTTAAAGTGAATGCAACTGTGTCTAATGCATAACCCCAAAACGATAACGGCAAATCGATAAGAGACATCATAGATCGCACCATCTCTAATAAAGTACGATTACGACGTTCGGACACACCATTACGCTGTGGTGTTCCAGGCGGTGTCAATTGTGAAACAATTCCACATTGTCTTAAGTGAGCACCAAACTCGAAACTCATATATTCACCCCCACGATCAGACGTAGGAACTTGATCTTCTTGTTACGATGATTTTCAACTTCACTTTGAAATTGTTTGAACTTTTCAAATGTTTCAGAATTGTGCTTCATTAAGTAGACATAACCATATCTACTCAAATCGTCAGTGAAGGTGAGAAAATAACGATATCCGCCGCGTGCCTCCACGCTCATCGGACCGCACACATCGGTATGTATGATTTCCAACAAGTCACTTGCACGCTCCATTGTTCCGGAGAACGGAGTTTTAGTCATCTTGCCCATGAGGCATGGTTCGCACGTGTCAAGTGAATCAAAGTCAAGTGACTCAAAAAGTCCATCGGCATGGAGTTTCTTCATGTGCTTTACACCAATATGACCTAAGCGGCAGTGCCACAAAAATATGGCGCTATCATTGTTAACTCTAACTCTTTTGGTCTCAATGTTATGTATGTGTGTATCACTATCAAGATTCAATATGAACAATCCTCTCACATTGGGTGCATGACCATGAAAGATGTTACTCATAGAAATAGAACAACCATTATTCTCTGACTTAAAAGTGTAACCGTCTCGCAATAAACAAGATCCAGATATAATGTTCATGCTCAACGCAGGCACTAAATAACAATGATTCAAGTTCATAACTAATCCTGATGGTAACTGAAGTGAAACTGTGCCGATGGCGATTGCATCAACCTTGGAACCATTTCCTACGCGCATCATCACTTCATCTTTCGCCAACCTTCGTTTATTCCGCAGTTCCTGTTTCGAGTTGCAAATATGAGCAACAGAACCGGTATCGAATACCCAGGCACTACTACGAGAGCCGGTTAAGTACACATCAATAACATGTATATCAAATATACCCGATTTTTCTTTGCCCGCCTTCTTATCTGCCAGATACTTGGGGCAATTGCGCTTCCAGTGACCCATACCCTTGCAATAGTAACACTCCATTTCCGGCTTAGGTCCAGCTTTGGGTTTCTTCGTCGGATTGGCAACAGGCTTTCCGCTCTTCTTCGAATTGCCCTTCTTGCCTTTGCCGTTTCTCTTGAAACTAGTGGTCTTATTCAATTATTCACCATCAACACTTGATGCTCTTTACGGAGTTCAGACTCTGCGACTTTCAGCATCGCAAACAACTCGCCGGGAGACTTGTTCATCCCTTGCATGTTGTAGTTCAACACAAAGCCTTTATAGCTTGGCGACAGTGATTGAAGGATTCTGTTAGTGATAGCTTCTTGCGGGAGTTCAATCCCCAGCTCAGCTAGACGGTTTGAGTACCCAGACATTTTGAGCACATGTTCACTGACAGATGAGTTTTCCTCCATCTTGCAAGCATAGAATTTATCGGAGGTCTCATACCTCTCGATCCGGGCGTTCTTCTGAAAGATAAACTCCAACTCCTGGAACATCTCAAATGCTCCATGACGCTCAAAACGACGTTGAAGTCCCGGTTCTAAGCCATACAAGACTGCACATTGAACTATTGAGTAGTCCTCCTTACGTGCTAACCAAGCGTTCTTAACATCCTGATCAGCCGTAGCGGGTGGTTCATCTCCTAACGCAGCATGAAGGACATAATCCTTCTTCCTAGCTTGTAAGATTAGCTTAAGATTATGAGCCCAGTCTACAAAGTTGCTTCCATCATCTTTCAACTTAGCTTTCTCTAGGAACGTATTAAAATTCAGGATGACTGTCGCGTGAGCCATGATCTACAACACAAATATATTCAAAGTGGACTTGGACTATGTTCAAGATAATTAGAGTTTAACTTAATCAAATTATTCGCTAAACTCCCACTCAAAAAGTACATCTCTCCAGTCATTTGAGTGGTTCATGATCCACTTACACTAGCTCAAGTCCGATCATCACGTGAGTTGAGTATAGTTTCAGTGGTAAGCATCCCTATGCTAATCATATCATCTATATGATTCATGATCGACCTTTCGGTCTCATGTGTTCCGAGGCCATGTCTGCACATGCTAGGCTCGTCAAGCTTAACCCGAGTGTTCCGCGTGCGCAACTGTTTTGCACCCGTTGTATGTGAACGTTGAGTCTATCACACCCGATCATCACGTGGTGTCTCGAAACGACGAACTGTAGCAACGGTGCACAGTCGGGGAGAACACAATTTCGTCTTGAAATTTTAGTGAGAGATCACCTCATAATGCTACCGTCGTTCTAAGCAAAATAAGGTGCATAAAAGGATTAACATCACATGCAATTCATAAGTGACATGATATGGCCATCATCACGTGCTTCTTGATCTCCATCACCAAAGCACCGGCACGATCTTCTTGTCACCGGCGCCACACCATGATCTCCATCAACGTGTTGTCATCGGGGTTGTCGTGCTACTCATGCTATTACTACTAAAGCTACATCCTAGCAAAATAGTAAACGCATCTGCAAGCACATACGTTAGTATAAAGACAACCCTATGGCCCCTGCCGGTTGCCGTACCATCGACGTGCAAGTCGATATTTCTATTACAACATGATCATCTCATACATCCAATATATCACATCACATCATTGGCCATATCACATCACAAGCATACCCTGCAAAAACAAGTTAGACGTCCTCTAATTTTGTTGTTGCATGTTTTACGTGGTGACCATGGGTATCTAGTAGGATCGCATCTTACTTACGCAAACACCACAACGGAAATATATGAGTTGCTATTTAACCTCATCCAAGGACCTCCTCGGTCAAATCCGATTCAACTAAAGTTGGAGAAACCGACACTTGCCAGTCATCTTTGAGCAACGGAGTTACTCGTAATGATGAAACCAGTCTCTCGTAAGCGTACGAGTAATGTCGGTCCAAGCCGCTTCAATCCAACAATACCGCGGAATCAAGAAAAGACTAAGGAGGGCAGCAAAACGCACATCACCGCCCACAAAAACTTTTGTGTTCTACTCGAGAAGACATCTACGCATGAACCTAGCTCATGATGCCACTGTTGGGTAACGTCGCACAGGAAACAAAAAATTTCCTACGCGCACGAAGACCTATCATGGTGATGTCCATCTACGAGAGGGGATGAGTGATCTACGTACCCTTGTAGATCGTACAGCAGAAGCGTTAGTGAACGCGGTTGATGTAGTGGAACGTCCTCACGTCCCTCGATCCGCCCCGCGAACAATCCCGCGATCAGTCCCACGATCTAGTGCCGAACGGACGGCACCTCCGCGTTCAGCACACGTACAGCTCGACGATGATCTCGGCCTTCTTGATCCAGCAAGAGAGACGGAGAGGTAGAAGAGTTCTCCGGTAGCGTGACGGCGCTCCGGAGGTTGGTGATGACCTTGTCTCAGCAGGGCTCCGCCCGAGCTCCGCAGAAACGCGATCTAGAGGAAAAACCGTGGAGGTATGTGGTCGGGCTGCCATGGAAAAGTCGTCTCAAATCAGCCCTAAAACCTCCGTATATATAAGTGGGAGGGAGGGGGCCTTGCCTTGGGGCTCAAGGAGCCCCAAGGGGGTCGGCCGAGTCCAAGGGGGGAGGACGCCCCCCCCAAACCGAGTTGGACTTGGTTTGGTGGGAGGGAGTCCCCCTTCCTTCCCACCTCCTCCTTTTTTTTCTTTTCTCTTGATTTTCTTTTCTTGGCGCATAGAGCCCTTTTGGGCTGTCCCACCAGCCCACTAAGGCCTGGTGTGCCACCCTCAAGGCCTATGGGCTTCCCCGGGGTGGGTTGCCCCCCCCCCCCCCGGTGAACTCCCGGAACCCATTCGTCATTCCCGGTACATTCCCGGTAACTCCGAAAACCTTCCGGTAATCAAATGAGGTCATCCTATATATCAATCTTCGTTTCCGGACTATTCCAGAAACCCTCGCGACGTCCGTGATCTCATCCGGGACTCCGAACAACATTCGGTAACCAACCATATAACTCAAATACGCATAAAACAACGTCGAACCTTAAGTGTGCAGACCCTGCGGGTTCGAGAACTATGTAGACATGACCCAAGAGACTCCTCGGTTAATATCCAATAGCGGGACCTGGATGCCCATATTGGATCCTACATATTCTACGAAGAACTTATCGTTTGAACCTCAGTGCCAAGGATTCATATAATCCCGTATGTCATTCCCTTTGTCCTTCGGTATGTTACTTGCCCGAGATTCGATCGTCAGTATCCGTATACCTATGTCAATCTCGTTTACCGGCAAGTCTCTTTACTCGTTCCGTAATACAAGATCCCGCAACTTACACTAAGTTACATTGCTTGCAAGGCTTGTGTGTGATGTTGTATTACCGAGTGGGCCCCGAGATACCTCTTCGTTCACACGGAGTGACAAATCCCAGTCTTGATCCATACTAACTCAACTAACACCTTCGGAGATACCTATAGAGCATCTTTATAGTCACCCAGTTACGTTGCGACGTTTGATACACACAAAGCATTCCTCTGGTGTCAGTGAGTTATATGATCTCATGGTCATAGGAATAAATACTTGACACGCAGAAAACAATAGCAACAAAATGACACGATCAACATGCTACGTCTATTAGTTTGGGTCTAGTCCATCACGTGATTCTCCTAATGACGTGATCCACTTATCAAGCAACAACACCTTGTTCATAATCAGAAGACACTGACTATCTTTGATCAACTGGCTAGCCAACTAGAGATTTGCTAGGGACGGTGTTTTGTCTATGTATCCACACATGTAAATGAGTCTTCATTCAATATAATTATAGCATGGATAATAAACGATTATCTTGATACAGGAATTATAACAATAACTATATTTATCATTGCATCTAGGGCATAATTCCAACAAATACAAGATTCTCCAACCACTTGTATAAACCTAAATGCTTTGATCACCTCATCAAAGCGTTTGTTCCAACTCCGAGATGCTTGCACCAGTCCATAAATGGATCGCTGGAGCTTGCACACCTTGTTAGCATTCTTAGGATCGACAAAACCTTCGGGTTGCATCATATACAATTCTTCCTTAAGGAAACCGTTAAGGAACGCCGTTTTGACATCCATCTGCCAGATTTCATAATCGAAAAATGCAGCTATTGCTAACATGATTCTGACGGACTTCAGCATCGCTACGGGTGAGAAAGTCTCATCGTAGTCAACTCCTTGAACTTGTGAAAAACCCTTTGCCACAAGTCGAGCTTTATAAACGGTCACATTGCCGTCAGCGTCCGTCTTCCTCTTAAAAATCCATTTGTTCTGAATAGCCTTGCGGCCCTCAGGTAGTACCTCCAAAGTCCACACTTTGTTCTCATACATGGATCCTATCTCGGACTTCATGGCTTCTAGCCATTTGTTGGAATCTGGGCCCACCATTGCTTCTTCATAATTTGCAGGCTCATTGTTGTCCAACAACATGATCGATAAGACGGGATTACCGTACCACTCTGGAGCAGCACGTGTTCTCGTCGACCTGCGTGGTTCGACAAAAACTTGAACCTGCCACCAACAACGACACAAGCAGTAAGTCAGTCTTGGGTGCTAAGTTGGCCGGCTAGAACTTTGATCCTGCCACCATCGACCCCTAGTTCTTCATATGCACAGTGTCGAAGCCCTGCCTCGACAACGGCTATGGCTTACTTGATAAGATGGAGGTTGTTGGCTCCTTCATCGGCACCACTGCTCGTGGACCGTCTCGCCGTGCCACCTCCTGTTGTATCACCACCTTGTCTGTTGGCTCACCATCGCCATAGCCGTCAGATGTTAGAGTTGTGTCAAATATTGATGTACGAGTTGGGTTACATATGGACTTGGTGTTGTAGTTTGGATAGAATACATGTAGTGTCGTAGTCGGACATGTTGTACACTTGGCCCCTTATATATGAGGAGGCACCCCACGTTGTAACCCATGAGGACTAGATAGCGACAGGCTCGCAAGGGGGAGCCGGCGGCTTGGGTCGGCGCCCGGGTGGCCGGTGTTGCGGTATCTCGGGGAGGAGCGCCCGTAGTCATTGCCCCGGAGAGTAGGCGAGTTCACCGAACCTCGTTAACAAATCTCGGTGTCGTCATCGTGCTGTGATCGCTTGTTCCTCGATGGATCGACCGCGTACTTCGGATTTATTCTAGCAAGTGGTATCATGAGCTAGGTTGTTCGGAGGCTACGGATGTTGATCTAAAGGAGGTGGATATCGTTGAAGTCTGCAGGAACGGTTGCAGCCGGAGCGGAAGAAGATCGACGAGATGTCGTTGATGAGTTCTGTCAGGAGCGACTAAGAAGAGGTGTTCCAGCAGTTGTTACAAGCGGCGGAACAATCCGATACGAAGCAGTGCAGGCGGCGGCATCATACGCGGGAGCTAGAGCAGGCAGAGGCGGTGACGAAGCCAGGCGCACAGGGCCGACTGTGTACATGAGTCGCGCAGTTATCCAAGGCTACTGGGCTACAAGAGATTTGTTTGGAAACAAAAGGGGACCGAGTCCCTGGAGAAAGTTTGCTCACGTTCGTGTCCGGGTCGGACTGCTGGCCGTGCAAGCGCACGTTAAAAGCAGCCGCAGGGACGCACAACAGTAGATCGAATCAGGGAAGAAAAAAGTCCATCGTTGCATGCATTCATCGGAAAGGCAAGGGCAAGGCAAAGCAAATTGATCAGCATCGGTAGTTGTGCTCAAGAGATACTACTCGTGAATACAGGGAGGATTTTTTTTTAGGAATTTGCTACTAGTAAATCTTGCGTACTTGAACACGTGTAGGAAGATCGGATTATTTTTTCACACAGTCAGCCGTACAGAGAATCATGGCGTCAGTGGGTACCAGGTTTAAGGTGGAGAAGTTCGACGGGACTGGAAGCTTTGGGTTATGACACACAAGGGTGAAAGATTTGTTGGCACAACAGGGATATTTGAAGGCATTGTTGCAGGAAGCCAAGCCAGCCAAGATGGAGGCTGAGGACTAGGAGGAGTTACAGTTGAGGACAACCGGAACTATACGGTTGTGTCTGTCGGACCAGGTTATTTATCATGTGATGGATGAGAATTCGTCGAAAAAGATCTGGGAGAGGCTGGAGAGTCAATTTATCTCCAAGACTGCGACGACCAAGGTGTATCTGAAACAAAAGTTGTATGGGATGAAGATGCAGGAGGGGTCGGATCTTGTGAAGTATATGAACGCCTTTAATCAAGTCGTGACGGATCTAGCACGCTTGGGTGTAACGATTGATGGCGAGGATAGGGCAATTCTGCTTCTTTATTCGTTGCCATCATCCTATGACCATTTGATCACTACCCTGACGCACGGTAAGGAGACCGTTAAGAATGAGGATATTACTGCAGCCTTGCTATCTTATCATATGAGAAAGAAGAATGCCGTGGAAGTCACTCATGGTGAAGGTTTGCTAGTCAAGGATGAAGAGTGGCGGAAGGGATATGAGGCAGGGAAGAACAATAAAAAGAAAATACAGTGTCACAAGTGTAAGCAGAGGGGACATACTAAAAAGGACTGTCCAGAGCTCAAAGGTGGGTCAAGTGCTAATATGGCAATTCATGGTGATGATTCAGACAACAATAGTGATGCCCTCGTAATATCAGACAGGCGGTCAACCAAAAGTGAAGCGTGGATGTTGGATTTATCATGCTCTTTTCATGCGACAACCAACAAGGAGTGATTCTCTTCGTACCAGACTGGTGATTTTGGTTTAGCCTATATGGGCGATGACACTGGTTATCGTATGGCTGGAGTAGGTGACATCAAAATCAAGATGTTTGACGGAGTTGAGTGGATGCTTCGGGGAGTCAGGCATGTGCCGGGGCTAAGGAGGAATCTAATTTCGCTTGGAGTTCTTCATGATGATGGTATCGTATTCCGTTGTGATCGGGATAAGAAGACCATAAAAATCATGGAAGATAAGGTGACCGTGATGATTGAAGCGAGGACGGCTTCACATCTTTACAAGTTGCAAGGAAGCACTATTGCAGGTGGAGTCATGAAGACTGGAGTTGCAGGAGTAGCAGCAGGTTCCCACGGAGGCGGTGGGTCTGGAGCAGACTCGTCGGGTAGCTCTCGGTAAGCTACGAAGAAGACAACACAAGTCCGGAATACATGGAAGTTTGATGCATGGACAAATTCAAAGTGATGAAAATATTCGTCAAGGTGGAGTTTGTTAGAGTTGTGTCAAATATTGATGTACGAGTTGGATTACATATGGACTTGGTGTTGTAGTTTGGGTAGGATACATGTAGTGTCATATTCGGACACGTTGTACACTTGGCCTCTTATATATGAGGAGGCACCCCACGTTGTAACCCATGACGACTAGATAGCGACAGGCTCGCAAGGGGGAGCCGACGGCTTCTGCCGGCGCCCGGTTGGCTAGTGTTGCAGTATCTCGGAAAGGAACACCCGTAATCATTGCTTCGGAAAATAGGCGAGTTCGCCGAACCTCGTTAACAAATCTTGATGTCGTCATCGTGTTATTGTCTTGTTCCTAGGTGGATCGACCCCATACCTAGAATTTATTTTAACATCAGAGACGACAGCGATGCAGATAAGATTCTCGCTCTCAAGGCAGCCCATGACACATTCAATTGCCTGTCGTGGCACCTCTCCACAGTGCCTAAGCTCTGCACCTGTGCAACATTGTCGGACATGTCACCATGCTCGTTCTCGGGGGCCTCAACCTCGCTCAAGGCACCTGCATATCCTCAAGTCGAATGTGCTCGTCGGCATGTCCCCGCTGGCCTTCCCATTGCACTCCGCAACGTCAAGCTGAATAATCAAGTCGAATGATTCACTCCTAGATTACTCTGAAACCTGCCTGCCATACTTATGGCCAGGCTAACGTCAAGCTGCTCTACCTCATCGGCAACCGCCTCTCGGGTGAGATGTTGGGGGAGCTCGCGTGTGTGCCCCGCTCACCGCTGTGCTCCTCGACGAGGACATGATGACGGGACCCATTCCACCGCCGCCGCAACCCACGCTCTGACTGCTCGTCGTGCCATCCTCCACCGCCGCTAGGAACGACTCCTTGGCTGCGCTAGCTCTGGTGTTGAATAGGTTATAAGCGAAGCCGATGCACCAAGCCGATTTTGTCCTAGTCAACACGAGCGGCATGTGCCTCATGTGCCAGTGCCATGTCATTGGCGAGTAACCGGCCTCGCAAATTATTATTTATGTTAGACAGTGGTCAAGCGGCTGTTAATGCGATAAGTAATGCCATGCTTGAAAAGCGGTACTGATTTGAAAACACAAACAACGTGATACCAATCCGTTACCCAAGCCCCAGTTGTGGTAGTTTTGTGTACTATACATAATTGTGGCGCTTTTGTGTAAGTCTATTATTTCTTGTTTGATAGTTGAGGCACCGGGCTGTCTCCACACAACTCCCCTCAACCCCCGCGCATTTCACTCCTCTGCCGCCGCCGGCCCTGTGGCGCGGCGGCGGCGAACTTCCTCTTGCGTCCCGGGATCTAAGGCGGCGGCGGCCAGACCTGGACCCCTTATGACGAGGATGGCGGGCAGCGGCGGCCAGACCTGGACCCCTTATGACCAGGATGGTGGGCAGCGGCGGCCAGACCTGGACCCCTTATGACGAGGATGGCGGGCAGCGGCGGCCGGGGCGTGTCGGGGGGACTCTGCTGTAGCCGGCGGGGTCGGTAGGAGAAGACGGCAGCGGCGGCCGGGATACGTCCCGGGCTCGATCTACGACCTTCAGGTCCAGGAGGGCGGCTGCATCTCGTCCTCAATCTGCTGCATCTCGGCGACGACTCGCGGAGGCACTCCGGGTCTGCATCGCATCACGAGGATTATGGCGGTGGTGGTCATCTCCTACGTCGGAGGTGGTCGTCCTGAGGCTGGGTGATCGGATCTTCAGATCTATCATCTAGTCCCGGCTGCGAGTCGGGGAGACATAGTTGCCGGTGAAAACGGAGCCGACGGTGGACGGCGGCGTTCTACGTCGTTACCTTGATGAAGGCTTCGTCCTGTAATTACTGTCGATCCACTCGTGTTGCTCCAGGGGAAACCATACGATCTGGTTTTCCAGATCGGACGATGACGGCATTGCGGTGTCGTTCCTCTCTAGGGAGCATCGTTTGTGGAGCAGCGTTGGAAGACAGAGGCAGGAGGTGGAGCATCTTCGTCGTGCACGGAGCTTCGGTGGTGATGTCAGGTCATGCCTAGACGACAGGTGCTACGCATTGTCATGCCTGTTCGGCAGGTGCTACACACGAGAGAACTTACAGAGTCTTCGCGTCTGGATGGATGAGTGCAGGGAGGTCGATCCACTCGTGATGCTCGAGGGGAAACCCTAGGATCTAGTTTTCCAGATCGGACGATGGCGGCATTGTGGTGTCGTTCCTCTCTAGGGAGGATTGTTTGTGGAGCAGCGCTGGAAGACAGAGGCAGACGGTGGAGCGTCTTCGTCTTGCACGGAGCTTCGCTGGTGATGTCAGGTCATGCCTGGCCGACAGGTGCTACGCTTTGTCATGCATGTTCGGCAGGTGCTACGCACGACAGGTCTTATAGAGTCTTCGCGTCTGGATGGATGAGCGCAGGGAGGTGGCGCCGTTGGGCGCCATGGTGGCGTCGACGGATGGCCGGACTGGCATGGATGATGCGGATTTCTCTCCTGAAGATGGGTCAGCGGTTCGATGATGATGACGACTTCTAAAACGTGTGCATGTGGTGTACGCTTTAGGTTTGCTGCACCGGTTGTTAGTTCCGATACGTTATGTGGATAGATCGGCGAAGACACCGTTTTTAGATATGCAGAGTGAGAGCACTTCACATTGTCACGTTTTGTAGGTGTGAGTGGGGACTTCGGGTGGCTTGATGTATGTTCTTGTCAGACCTTTGTTGAATAAGTAATAAAGATGGCTGTATTGAGCGATTGATGCAGAGGCCGAGGGTCTTAACCTCCTTTTCTTAAAAAAAATTGATAGTTGAGGCAAATCTTTGCCTCCCTTCCGAAAAAAAACCTTGTAAGTGCAAATGAAAATGAACTAGGCTGCAAATATAGTAGTGTAGTTTTCACTTTGAGTATGTTTAATTCTGGGGTTTGCTCTTCTGAATGCCGCTTGTCATGGCCCTTCGTAGGCTTGCAATCTTTTGATGCCGATGCAGTTCTAATCTTATTAGACTTATTGTTCGAATGAATAGTCATTCAATTATTACACATATCGTTATATCTATGACCTTTGTGTAACAACATAGGTTGTTTATGATAATAGCATGGTCTGCATTGTACCACTTTGATTTCAACAAATTGAGTTCTACGAAAAAATCTATTTTAGTCCCTATATTTTATTTAGAAAATCACATAAACTGCTTTTTTTGTACAAAAAGGGTAAATCTATCCACACTCCCTTCCTCCGGAAATACTTGTCATAGAAATGTACAAAATGGATGTATCTATAAGTAAAATAAGCCTAGATACATCTACTTCTAGAACAAGTATTTCCGGACGGAGGGAGTACAATTGTTAGTTTTTTCTTTGGCCCTGTTTCTTTCAATGCCAAAAATCTTATTTTTAGAAAATGTGAGTTCTACATCAAGCCTCTGCATCAGTTATCTCTAGTATAAAGCCCAATGTAATGAGCAACATGTTAATTTATTGTAGGATCGCGATCGGAAATGAAAAAGGATTAGTACTGGTAGATATAGACCTGGAGGACAGGAAATATGGTGGTGTGCAGAGCACCAAAGGATTAGCACGGTTGGAAATAGGCCTGAAGGGCAAGAAGGATCGCAGTGCAGAGAACACCGCCGCTGTCATGGGTTCCAAGGAAGACACAGGTCAAATGATTGAAGAGGTGAGTTCCCTAATAACTAAATAGAGTGTATTACATTTATTTTTCTATAAAATGTCAGTTATATTGATTTGAGGAGAACAGTATGACCACATAAGTGGGGCAAATTGGCCAGACAGACTTAATCTTTTTTACAAACTATACTCCCCCAATTCTCCAAGTGTTTTTACAAACTACTCCCCACAATTCTCCAAAAGTTGTTGTTTTGTGCATGTATTGTCTGCTAAGTGTAATTTTGATATTTTAATCTCCTAGAAAATATATACTTATCGTGTTTGTCAGTTTGTGTATCTGATATATATATTTAAAAAGAGACTTGTAGTAAAATTTTGACTAGGCCAATGTAAAAAACAACTGCTTTTAGAACCTCCACAGCACTAGATGTTCATGGATGGATGCTTGAAGTGAAAGAGTATACCGACATCATTAATCAACTATGTTGGAAAAGACTATCAAGAGGCCTGTTCAACTGGCCATGATTTCTTTTTCTTTGTGTTTCTGTAAGCCAGTGCTTTGGCTTAATATATGGTTGTGTGCATCAATTGATGCACATGCCAGGTTTTTTCCTCCTCTACAAAAAAATATTTGATCTACTAGAATGCAATTATCTTTGCATGGTACTTCAGCACCTCTTAAGCAGAGGTGTCTAATGATGCTGTCGTGCTAAACAGGTAAGCATCCATGATATCTATCTATGAAAAAAAAAACCGAACCTGTGTAAAGCTAAGCACATCTCCATACACCTCTAGATACTCTTAGGGAACTAGAAGGAATACAATATTATTTAGATTAACTATATTTATAGCTGGCACGCAAGTATAGGATCGACATGTACTATGTAGCAAAAGCAACTTTTCTTTGGCGGTTAATTTTGATATAACAGAAGAATGTGTTATTTAGTAGATGTTTCTTAGTTTCATGTCTAGTAAGTCATGCTTGAATGCATCTACGGATATGTGGTAGTTAAAACTTAATAGGCACTATAGCAAAGTGAGCCTCTACTGACAGCTCGCAAACCCCCTCCACTGACAGCGCCCATTGCTAATTGCATGTCAGTGGTACTTCAAGAGCCCACTCACTGGTGGTAGTACAACAGAAGAAAAAAGATAAACATGGGCTCCGACGTTGTAGCTCCTGTTGTCGCCGGCCTCGATCATACCCTCTGTTAGATGAGGCTGTAGATGACCGCACCGACATTGTAGCTCCTGCTTGTCCCTTGCCGTGCTCATCTGGGATGGGCCACGCCGGTCCTGACCGGCACCTTGTCCGGTCGCACTCTGGTGTGGCTGTGCAAGAAGCTGTTTGTGGGTGCCCCATGATGCAGCTCTTGCCAAAGTAGAATCCAATTCAACAGTATGGATCACATGATCCAGGAGATAATGGGGACAGGGGGCTGGGAGAAAAAGAAAATGGTGCTGGAGAAAGGGAAAGAATAGACCAAGGAGAGGAAGGAAAGCGGGAAGATCAGAGCGTTTGAATGGTTATTGCTACCAGTTTTGTATGCCCTTGATTTAATGGTCGGAGTTACATTTTGTGCCTTGAAAGCTGGTATTAATAAATGTTGTGATAATGGTCCGAGTTCCATTTTTGTCATTGATGACGTAAACATGTTGGAACTAAATAATGATGTATTTCTATCAAAGTGATAATAGTAATGATGTATTTGTTACCTTGAGCCCAAGTTCTTCAATTGCATGTCTATCCTACTCCCACCAATCGAGCGCTTACTTCTTAATTTGTTTTAGATAAGCTCATTAGCTGTCCCCAGTGAGCTGATCAAGGTTGACCCCCTCCAGTTGCGCTTCCCTGTTGCGCAAATCATGTCAAGCACACTGAAGATATGCAACGTTACTGATTACCATGTGGCTTTCAGTATATATAGTACAGCGAAGTGCACCATATTACCGAGCGAAGGAGTTCTGTCACCACAGTCGAGGCTAGATCCTCTAGTAACCTTTTTTTCTTCAAAAAAACACAAAAGCTTGAAGCCTGAGGTGGTCACTGTGAAGAGCACCATCGTAGAGGAGAGTTTGACGACTGAGGATGTTGCACATGAAATGTTCAAACCAAAGACGGGCCGAAATGTGCATCACATCGAGCTGGCCATAGATTTTATAACCTCCAAGGTGAGTCCAACCTTTGTCCTTTTTCTTTTTCTTTTTGAGGGGACTTTGCCAGGTTTTCATTTGTATCAACCTATGCGCAACCAATTCTGAAATATTTCTGACAAATCTCTATGGGTGTTTGCGAATAGACCATATCCAAACTAAAGTCAGTGTCGACAATAGAACTGCATCCAATAGATCCATGGTGAGTGGATCAATTTCTCGTGCTGGTGCAGAAATTGAGTTCTCTGTTTGCACTATGATTGCATTAATTAAGAAAAATCCTTCTCTTGCGATACAGGATGGTCATTACCCAAGGAGGCAAGTCTTTCCAAATGAACTACCATGCAAAGGCAAGTGACTGAACTCACTCCAGAATTTCTTACGAGCAATACAATTTTTTCAGTATATAAGAACATAAACACATGTTGTACTCGGGAAATTTTGACGGATTTTTGTACTTTAATGGAAAGAAAATTTCCAAATAATCGTCTAACCATAGGTCCTCGGGCTACTTAGCCGCCTAACCTCGTTTTCTTTGATTAAGAAAGAAGTTTATACAATGCCAAAGAAAGGCATGACCCAATACAAGTGACACGACACAAACTAAAACAGCATAAGGATAACTAACCCAAAACTTGGCGATCCACGACCTAGAGACTGCCAAAGCAAACCCAGCCTAGTTTAGAACAGTAGTATGTTAGTTTAATCTTGAAGTAGTATTGCGTCAAGTTTGTAGCTGGTTCAAACTGCTATGGACTTGGCTAGATGCGTGTCAGGTTGCCGTGTGATTACTAGTCCGGTTTGGACTATATTAGTTAGTAAAACTAGGTAATTGTTTGCGTCTAGTAGTAGTCCGTGTAGGGATTGGTTTCATGGGTCGGTTGGGTCAGGCCGTGTATATATACACAAAATTGGTCGACGGAGATTGTAACACCATGAAGAGAAAAGGAGAAAACAAAGGGAGGAAAAATAAAGGCACGTCAAGGGCCTGTGGCCATCAATTTTTTGTGTGTGCGTGTTCGTAGTGATTTTGTGTGGTCGATCCGTGGGTGAGTTTCAATAATTGGTATCAGAAGATGCGCTTGGCCGAGGGTGGCGATGTAGTAGCACCTTGGGGCGGGCGATGTTATCGCTAGGTGGTGCAACGACGAGGAGGTTCAGGTGATCATCGTTCGGTGGAGTGGCAAGGAGGGAGATGACATTTTGTCGTCGGGAAGGCAGTGGAAGAAGATTGTTGACGGAAGCGGTGGTGCAGGGTGTGGTGCCGGTATGTTCCCAAGATCATCGTCTGTAGAAAATATATGAGTCAAGGAGTCGTGTGTGTTAACACGTTCGGTCGTGTCGTCCAAGGGAGTCAAGGAGTCATGCGGGTTTGCACGGTCGGTCGGTTGTCGTCGTCATGTCAGAGTCGACATGTCCAAGTGCTCATCTCTGTGAGGAGGCGTTGAAGATGAAGCGTCCAGGTCGTCTATATGTCTCGACGGAAGGATCAGGTTCAACTATGTGGGGGCGGTAAACCAATAAAGGTGAGTCTCTTCAATGAGGCCATGTCTCTACATGAGGTTGGAGTGCATGATGTAATGCACGGGGTGGTGTGATCCACAAGGAGCCGGCATATATCTTGCTAAGGTGGATGGTGTAGACAACCGGATGGTGTATTTCATAGGTTACTACCATGATTAGGTAGTCCAATGCATATTTGAGGTGATCAGTAAATTCACCAAGTTAAAATTGGAAAGAAGTTGTTGCGATCAATGAAGCCTATCAATTCGACTTGTCGTGGTGCGAGATGTATGAGTCGACAAGGGAGGAATCTTCAACGAGCCAAGACCGAAGAAGAGCGGAAGACAATGTTAAGATTAGGGAGAGATTGTTACTTTAATCTTGAAGTAGTATCGTGTCAAAGTTTATAGCTGGTTCAAACTGCTATGAACTTGGCTAGATGCGTGTCAGGTTTGGTACGTGGAGGCCAGGTTTCCGTGTGATTACTAGTCCACTTTGGACTATATTAGTTAGTAAACTAGGTAATTGTTTGCGTCTAGTAGTAGTCCGTGTAGGGATTGGTTACATGGGTCGGTTGAGTAAGGCCGTGTATATATAAACAGCATTGGTCGACGGAGGGTGTAACACCGTGAAAAGAAAAGGAGAAAAGAAAGGCACGACAATGGCCTTTGGCTATCAGTTTTTTGTGTGCGCGTATTTATCGTGATTTGATGTGATCGATCCATAGACGAGTCCCAACATAATATGTCACAAGGTAAGGAAGCAAAAATCATGCACCACAAGGGCCAACACGACATCAACTCGACTACCATAACGACAACAACGATAGCAACTGAAGCACAAGCATCGAAGGCAAGGATCCACCATCAGCCTGGAGATGCCACCACATGAGCGAGACAAGATGCAACATCGCCAAGCACCAAGAACACCAGTCCAATGCCGCCAGAGCAACCAGATGGAGGGGATGACCATGAGGGGACGAGCACCAACTCGAGGGTAGTAGGACGTTGCATGCAGGCATTAGGGACAAAACCCACTAGGGTCCGATGATGAGGGGAAGTAGACACAACACGAGATGAAGCCAATTGAGACCTATGCCTCTCATGACCTGATCACCTCAAACCAACAATGACCAATGAAAGTCTCCTGGTCGGATACGAACCGACATGGGGCATCTCGGCCAAATCCGGTAGAGCTACTGCCAAATCTGGCCATCTGACCCAGGATGACCAACTAGATGGGGCAGCGAGGATAGCGCGGGGGGGGGGGGGGGGGGGCAATCGTTCGACGGTACAAACTAAAGCAACCGCGAGCCACGACCAAGCGGGTCAAATAAGAATGGTGGGGACGTGACCTACCACCACACGAGCAACAACAGGGGGGAAGGCACCAAAGATGAGGGATTTGGAGTGTAGCACCCGTGACAGGTTCCATCTAGAGATGAGATGAGAACAACGAGCCATAGTGACCTCATGAACCGCCTTCAGCCACATGGGCTTCAGCCGGTGGTGTTGAGAGGGGATGGAGGCATGGGTGGCTAGGGTTGGGAATTGATAAGAAAAATGATTGGGGGACTGGGTACAGTATCACAAACCAACATTCCCCTCCACCTCTGGCGACCATCCACGTCACCTTGTTCTCATCGCAGTAGAACCAAGCTCGTCATTTCCTAAGTGATGCGTCTAAGTATACACTCACTACCTCATGGTACCAGATATAGCTCAATGTGGGGAGGCAATTTCCTGCTCGGCCAAGTAATTGGAGGTGTTATGGGCTGGAGGGACTGGACACACCAAATGGACCATGAGCATGCATGGCCTTTTTTGGGTGACTGGCCCTTTTTGCATAAGTTGAGGGCCAATTACTTTGGTGACTTTTTTGGGCTTCGAGAATATGATGTCTCCTATCTAGATTTTTGATTGGGCTTCTAGAATAAGCTGGTTAAGGAGCAGCTTATTTAATCCTGGGGATCCCTTGAAGGTCATAGTGGGTAATTTGGGGCTTCTCCTAGGAACCAGGCATGGCATTGATGATACATTTAGCCCGGTAATCATACTGGTTACCATTGGGACGGATCTCTCCCTCGTACTGTTTTCAGATGGCTTGTTCATTATATGAACATAAATAATGCCTTCACACATCTTGCTGATGAGACCAGAACGTTGGGGACTGCCGGACTGTTAACTCTAGGTCTTGATGAGCGGCGCAGTCATGTGCGTGGTGACCTCAGAGTGCAAGGAAACCACTTGGCATGGCGATTTCGTGGTAATCTTGTGCATATATATATCTATATCTCTATTCTATAGTGTACGAGTTTTGAATTGTTGCTACAACATCAATCCTAGCCGTTGGTCTCATAAATCGAACGGTTGAGACTCAAAGGATTCGCAGTGCACAGTAGCCTGTAGCTGCATCTATTGTTTCTGGAACCATCACCTGTTCGCATCACACCTCGGATCTTCTCCCCACGTTGCATGCGCCAGGGCGTCAGGCAGAGAGCTTGTGTACAAGATAAGCATACGGTAGGAGAAAGAAAGTAAATAATTTGTGGGGTCCATCACATACATCTATATTTTCTTCCTATGAAAATATCTGGGTGTCAACGTAGGTGAATTATATCATACCACTTACCAATTTTCTTTTATTTTCTTTTCATTTATGCATGCATACATGGAATATTCTCTTTGCTCTGAAATTGACTGCAAAGTACCATACGTCTTCTTTTTTTCTTTTACAAGAATCATCATCGGAACAATATTGCTAAGACGTGCATTGCACGTGTATACATACTAGTCAACCATATGTGTAGATTTTTGCTGGTGTACACAAATCAATAAATTATTAAACTGATATTACCATTACTCATATGCTACTGCTAATATGTTGATTTCGACTAGCACTTCGTCGAACTTGGCTACTCCAGCTATTTAACATTCCTAACCATCTCAGTTTTGCTCGGTTACCGTGCTTAATATTCTCGTATGTGAGAAGTAATTGACTTCTGTGCACATATCTACCCGCAGGAAGTGGAATTGGTTGAGTTGAAGGGGGGAAAAGGCATGCTTCTGACTTTCACCACATTGACCTAATGTTTTTATTTTTGCCATCTCACATTTCAGCAATATAACATTTGATATCTATCTCATTGCAGTTAGTTTGGTTAAATTTATAGCCCGTGAGCAATGGATTTTGGCTGGTTTTACTAGTGGACTACTCTGCGTGTATAATTGTGATTCACAAAGTAGAATCCACGTTCTACATGAACACTCAACATCTATCAAGTCTTTGGCTATCCATGGAACTAAGCCCTATGTGCTATCAGCATCCTGTGATGGTAAAATTTTGCTATGGGACTATGGAAAAGACTGGCAATTGATAAAAACATTTGATGCCAATAGTTGTCTTGATAAATGCGATACTGTGCAGCAAGTTGCGTTTAACCCGAAGGACACTGATATGTTTGCCAGTGCCCAGGGCAATACAGTAAAGGTTTGTTTAGATTTCCTATGCATGCATGCAGTAAACATCATTTTGGATGTTCCAAGTTTTCCTGATACATGTATTTGCTTGAAATTGCAGTTTTGGAATCTGCATTCGGGTGAATGTAAGCACATATTGTCTGGCCATTCAGATTCAGTGATGTGTTTGGATTACTTCAGTCTGGGTCAGAAGCTATACTTGATCACCGGTTCACAAGACAAAACTGCTAAGGTATAGCATTTTCACTAAAGAATAGACTAGCCCTTTATCATACTGACAGAATATTTATTCAATCATGAGTTTTGCTCCTTGTGTCAGATCTGGGACTGTGAGACACAGAGGTGTGTTCATTCACTGAAAGGGCACATGGATGTTGTTAACATTGCGTTTTGCCATCGGGATCTTCCAATACTCATTACAGGTTCATGGGACGGGTCAGTTCGTTTATGGGACTCCACCACCTTCCGGTAATTATTAATTATTAACACTCGCGATGCTTCAATATGAATCAATGAAAATTGTCCTTTATCGAAAAATTATCAACACCCCTGTAGTCACTGTATTTTGTTTGAATTTGGAGTGTTGATTACTTGAAATTTAAATTATCAATATGGTTAATTTGTAACCCAATTTCTAGTATTGATATTACGATACTTTTTGTTCTGTTGGAGGCACTAATATCCAAATTCAGCTTTAGCAATTTGGAAGACAAAATTTTGACAAGCTCCGATCTTTGTTTAGATGACCAAGTTTTGTATATACCTATACTTCATTAATCCCATTCAGCTTTAATCCTTGTGAAATCACGAAAAAACTTGACACCAGATTGGGCTTCAAAATTACTAGTCCACTACCATCGAGAATATATCCTATTGACACTAGATTGACAAATATATAAAGGATTTAACGGATTAAAAATGTGTATTTAACAAAACAAATACCACTTTCCAACCAACCCTAGCAAGAAACTACCACTACAAAAATAGAAAAAAACCTACTGATTTTTTTTCTATTATGGCCGAAAACTGCAATGTGTGATAATTGTCCTATTAAACCCGATTATGATAGGCTATGCCCGTCCGGACTGAAAAAGTCAACACCGTTACTTTAACTGTTAACATGTGGGGCCCACATGTCAGTTATATCTCCTTCCTATGAAATTATGCATGGACATTTCCGGTGACTTCCAATCGCCTCCAATCGAGCTAGGCGCCTCGCCGTTGAAGACTTGATTGATTAATTAACAAGCAGGCCATGTTGCCATTCTTGTTGGCGGACACGACGTCGAAGTCAGAGAGGCTCTCGAGCTGGTACGAGGCCGCCATCGCTGCACCATTGACCTCTCAGCCGGCTGGTCGCCCTCCATTAAAAAACTGGCTACGGTATAGGCCAGTGGCATCGAGGCCAGCCATCACGGCGGGCTTGCTCGCCCGGCATGGAAGCTCACGCGGAGGACAACTTCGAGTGTGTCGCCTACCATGGCCAGCTTGGCCAGCGGTGCGGAGGTTAACTCACCCGACATGGAAACTCGTGCAGACACCAGCTTCGAGCACGGCGCGTGCCATGGCCAGCTCGGGCGGCAGCGTGGAGGATAGCAAGGCCGACGGCGAGCTCGCGCTGCAGCACAGTATGTTTTATGAAATGTCCCGGTGATAATATTTGGATGAAGAAGGGGATTGATGTCCACATGTAGGTCTCATATGTCATAATAGTCAACATAACGTTCAATCAAGCAGAGTTGATTACTGTGCCACGTCAACGTTTACGTGTGGACCAATCCTGTCATAATCCAGTTTAATTTTGACGAAATCTGTGACTTGTCTCACTTGGTAGTTTTTTTACCATAGATTAGAAAAAATAGTATTTTGCTTCTAATATTGTAGAGTGGTAGTTTCTTGCTAGGGTTGGTTAGAAATTGGTAGTCTTTTGTTAAATACTCGAATAAAAGGACATATAGAAAAATAAAGAATAAAACTAAATTGGTATGTGAATTGTTGAGTCGGGCGAGAGACGTACCTCGCAGCTTTGTCTCCTATGGAAGCTTCAGGCATGGGTACACTCGATGCACCTCTCCTAGGTTAGCTATCTATATGGGCTTGGGCCCATATCGGTTCAACAACAACCCCCCCCCCCTCTCATGATGGGTGGTAGATATATTGTTATTTTCATCTTCTTACATGCCAAGTTACAATCTTTTGTTTGTAGTTCCTTTTTCAACCAATCTCCAGCTTGTTGTCCAAAGCTGATATGAGCGAGGCTGATAATCTCAGCATCAAGTTTGTCCTTAACGAAGAAGTGGTCAATTTGCATATCTTTAGTTCTACCATGTTGAACTGCGTTATTAGCATAGCTTATAGCCGACTGATTGTCACGCCACACCCTCAAGGGTCCCTTTCTCAAAAGTTTCAATTCGCGCAAAAGGTGTTTCACCCAAAGCATCTCACTCAACCCTTGAGATAAGTCTATATACTCAGCTTTTGTTGTTGATTTGCGTTATTAGCAAAGCTTATAGCCGACTGATTGTCACGCCACACCCTCAAGGGTCCCTTTCTCAAAAGTTTCAATTCGCACAAAAGGTGTTTCACCCAAAGCATCTCACTCAACCCTTGAGATAAGGCTATATACTCAGCTTTTGTTATTGATTTAGGCACAACCCTTGGATTCTTGTTTCCCCATGACACCAAATTTCCTCCAACAAACATACAATAGCTAGAAGTTTGGCCATCTATCATCTTGACAATTAGAACAATCAGAGTTACTGTAGCCATCCACCTTAAGATATCCACACTTTAACTAGAGTTCCCTTCAAGTATCTTAGGATTTTTTGCACAATATCAAGACGCCCACTCCTTGGTTCATGAATGTATCTGCTCACCATGCCCACGACATAAGTAATGTTAGGCCTAGTATGACACAAGTTCAATAACCTCCCAACTAGTTTCTGGTAATCTTCCTTATTCACCAGCTCTCTTGATTGTGTTGCCACTTGATAGTTTTGTTCAATCGGAATGGGGGCAACACGACATTCCATCATGTCCATGTCATCAAAAGATCCAAGCCAAATTTCATTTGAGACAAATATATTCCGTTATCTGACCCAACCACTTCAATGCCAACGAAGTATTTTAGGTTGCCTAAATCCTTCACCTCAAATTCCATGCCTAGACACCCCTTTAATATCTGCATTTCCTCCTTATAATCTCTAGTGATGATAATGCCATCCACGTACACAACAAGAATAGTGATCTTCTTATCAGAGTGTTTTTAGAACATTGTGTGATCATCGTTATATTGATCATACTACATACCGCAGATAGCTCGTCTAAACCTATCAAACCATGCCCTCGGTGATTGGTTCAAACCGCATATACAAGGATTTCTTCCTACATCTCATCATCCAGAAAGGCATTCTTGACATCTGTTTGATGCAACTTTCACCCGAAGTTTGCATCAGGGGAGACCAATATCCTTAAAGTGTTCATCTTTGTCACTAGAGCAAACGTCTCATCATGATCAATTCCATACGTTTAACTATCTAGCGACCAATCTGGCCATACACTGTTCCACCTTCCGCTTGGGATTTTGCTTCATAGTATAAATCCACTTACAACTCGCCACTTTTGTTTTTGCTCGCGATATGGTTAGCACACACGTCTTCTTTTTTCCTTGGTGCTTCCAATGCCTCTATTATTTCTTCACGCCACGTCAGATCTTTCTTTGCACCCTTCCAATACTTTGTGGTTGACATAGTTTGAAAGAAGACAACAAACACTATACAAAGGAGACAAAACATCGTAAGACACAAAATTCCAATGTCATGATCATAGAAAACCTCTGGTGGTAAAGCCTTATGTGGCACTTCATGTGTCCATTTCACAACGCAATAGGTAGTTCCACTTTGTGAGATGAGCTTCCATCACTTTGTTGCTACTCCCCCTACAGTGACTGCTCCCCCCGCACTTGTTGCTACTTCTACACATATGGTAGCCGCTGAGAATACACTACAGGAATCTTCTGCCACCAATCTCAAATAGGGAGTGGGAGATCACCAATTTGAATGGAACTCACTGTTGGCTGGACCAAAACCTGCACATCAACATTAGTTAGAGTAACAACTGGAATTGTACCCATAATTGGCTGCACTTGAACCAGCACATCATCATTAGTGTTTATGTTCACAGAATGATCTTGAGTGTGAGATATAGCCTTCTTTGACCATCTTGTACAAAATGGAAGTGGTCAAGCTCTTGAAACAATACACTTAGATCTATTGGCTCATCATATAATGACTCAGACTCCGTGAAGCTTTTATCAATACTTACAAGCCTGCGTTTCTCAAAGGTACATCAACATTTATACCCCTGCGACCAGAAGAATAGCCTAGAAAAATACACTTTGTTTCTTGTGGATTAATTTTCCTGAAAGAAGGTCACGGATCTCGAGCAAAACAAGTACTATCAAACAACTGGGAATAACAAACTTAGTCCGCGGAGATTTCATGCCTAGTATTCTTGTTGGTATTCGGTTGCTCAATGTATTTGGCTGTCATAAGTACTCATCACATAAATAGCTAAACACCTCATCTTTGTGACGCATCAAATAAATCCAAGTCATATGAGAATAGAAATTGATAAATGCAAAAAATCACTTCATTTCATTCATTGACACAATTGGGCAAGTCCATACATCTTAATGAAACAACACAAAAGAAGATATGCTTGTAAGCCCCTTACACACATATGAGGAAGTTGTGTGTTTGGCATATTCACAAGCATCACATGTCAACTTGCCCTTTCCTATCCCACACATAACATCTTGAGAGATTCTACTCATTTTAACAAAAGATACACGCCCGATCCTACAATGATGGAACGTCGCCTTTTTTTCCTTGTCCTCCATGGTCGTATCACACACTAATTCTGGTTGCACCTCCTCGTCCATGTACCAGAGACCCCTACGCCTGGTGCTAGTCCCAATAATCTGCATCGTTCATCCCTCCTGAATCATGCAATCAAATTTGTCAAATATCACACGATGGTCTATTTGATCAATTAGAGCACAGAAAGAGATCAAGTTGACAAGGAAAGCTGGCACATGTAAAACAAAGGATATGGAAATGGTCGGAGTGCACTTTACTGTGCCAACTCCTTTGACACGTTGTTTTGTGTCATGAGCAGTTTGTATACTCCATGTGTGAGAAAAATGATGCTTAGTGTAAGACTTGAACGTGCATGCATTACTTGCAACATGCTTAGATGCTTGATAGTCAAGAACCCACTCTGGACCACTCCCATTAGTAGCAAGAGATGCCTTGTCCAAATTACCTTCATCGATGGAGGCCTAGTGAGCAAAGTCTTCATAGTCAGCATCATCTGCATCTTTGCCTTTTGACATCCCATTGTCTCCTGCAACTGCCATGTGAGCCCTATGACCCCCTGAGTTTTCTAAGTACCACCTCTGCCCCTAGGAGCATAACCCCCATGAGGTCCCTGAGTATCCACCTCTCCCTCTAGCGCTCATGCCTCTGCCAGTCCATCCCTCTGCCTCTGTCATGAGTTGGACAGACTCAGTTCCAATGTCATACCTCCCTATAGATATGACAGTTGTTGGAATCTCTCCACTCCATCCTCTCCATGACTGCAAATGTTGAAGCCGACACAACCTTTACATAGGCGTGCTCCAAAGATAGTTGCACCTCCTCTTGAGACATTGTTGTAATAGTCGCATCAATAGTATGCACAAGACGTCCTATCATGAAAGCAACCTCTGAGCCCCTCCAACAGTTTGAACATACGCCTACATGCAATCCACTTGTGGCCTGACTCGATGGATGTCGTATCACAGAGTTTGAGAGGAACACGGTTATCATGCTCTACCCATAAAGTTTGCAGCTCTGCCACATATTTCATAACTGACATGTCGTCACCTTGATGCAGTCAACTAGTCTTCCCCTCAATCTAATAAATTAGCATAAAAATGCCCTTGCCTGAGTACAGGGTGAACAGAGTCGTCCATATCGCAACGTATGTGGATAGCCCCTCCATAGAGCGTCCAATGGAGGGCACCACCGAGTTCAACAACCAGCTCATGAGCACAAAGTCACAAAGTCTATGAACTTCCACTTCTTTCTCTCCGTAGTAGCCTTGTCTCATGCTTCCTCAATAGCACCCATCATGTGTCCATCAAGCTCCTTCTCCTCCACAACCAGCAATGCCCTCGAGGACCAGCTCAGTTAATTTGTGGGCCCGTCCACCTTTATGCCCATGGGCGATAGTTTGATATTGTGAGCCGCTTCTTGCCGAGGAGGCATGGCCCAAAGTGCAACTCCACGAGGATCTTGACGAGCTTCTTAAAAACCTCAGCAAGGCATTGTCGTTCACCCATCTTAGGCAGCAGCAACAACTCTTGCAGCAGCCGCACACAACTCCTCTCTTTCAGCAGCAACAACCATGAAAGTACACGGCCGAACGATAGAAAATGGTGAGGTAGCCGTCTTACAAACCGATCTTGAGATACCCGGCTCACGTAAAATGCACTCGACTACGCTACCGCTAACACACATCGGGCGAGCTAAACACCCCCATGCTACGACCTAGCATACCTAGGTTCCGCGACAAAGCCCTCAAGAGGGAAAACAACGCAGAAAGACGCCGCCGCCGAGTCCATCGGACAAAGGTTTTCACCCGGAGCCCTGACACGAGGAGAAGAACCGCAACGACGTCTTCAGAAAGAGAAGGGTACCCGCGGGTGTCGCCGCTGTTGGCGCCAAGGCACGGAGCTTTCGCTCGGCAACTCACCCGTGCCACTACGAGGCCGCCAAGAGGAGCATGACGATGTTAGATCCCCATATCCGGATCAGGACGCTACTTCTCCAGGAGAGAAAGCACGTCCGAGCTACCTGCTAGCCCACCTCCCGTTGCCCTCACAACCTGTGAAGGGAGCCACCATCATTGCAATGCTGCCCACTGGAGAACGAGTATGCAACCTGCCATCCGGGGCCACTGCCCCGGCATCCCTGTCGCGAGATACCGTCGGTCATGCACCTCACGTCACACATAACTCCAGGTGGAAGAACAATGCCAGTCTATCAGCTCCTAGCCCGGCATCGGTCCCCGAGTCTAGGTAGACGCCTCCACCCTAGGAGGCATCCACACCTGTGTCCCCTACCAATACCCGGTGTACTTGAGGGGACACGACTCCGAGATTGTCGACGATCGCCGGCGAGCCAGCCCCAAGCCCATGGCCAGGCGAGCTCACTCGATGCCATGCCCACGGTCACCGTCGCCGATCCGTGCACCAACACACCGGTATCAGGGCCACCACCAACGAGCATCATACCCGCGTAGGAAGCCCGAGCATCCCTACGAGCACATCCCAGGTCAATCCCAACCTCTCCTACCTGAAGCAAAATCTCTGATCCGCCCCGGGCCCAATCTGACCCGCCCGAGCACGAACCCTAGATCTAGTCCATCCCTGAAACGCATGTAGCCGGCACCATCGGCATTGCGGACTAGATCCACTAGAAGGAGGCTGACATCGTCGCCCCGCGCCGCGCCGCCACATCCCTGCCCGTAGCCGCTGCCACCGGAGGGGAAGCAGAGTTGTGTTACAGTATATGTGGATTGCACTAGCCCTTTCCAATAGTTCAAATTTTTGATTGCTTTGGCTAGTGCATGAAGCTTAACAAGGATAATAAATTCATTATAGTTTGTGGAATATTTCACTAGTTTGACATTTTTTGTAGTTCACAATCTTTAAGGTAAAGTCTAGAGCAGATGTATAAGTGCTAATAATGTGCATCACATTCTTCCAGACATGAGCTCAACCCTGACCTCGGTGAAGTGTATGCTATAGCAGGTTTGAAGAGATCAACAAGGTATATGATCAAAAGTATCATGTCTTCCATACTTATATTTGGTTATTAGAAAACTCTTTTTCAACAATTGCATAACCTTGCAATTGCAAACGAAAATGAACTAGACTGCAAATATAGTTGTGTGTAACTTTCATTATGTTTAATTCTGAGATTTTTCCTTGTTATGGCAGTTGTCATAGTCGTTTCAAGGCATGCAGTTCTTTGATGCTGACGCAGTTCTAACCTTATTTATTAGACTTGTTTGCATGAACAGTCATTCAATTGTTACACATAACATTATATCCATCCCTCTGAGTAACAACATAGGTCTCTCATGACGGTAGCATGATCTCAATTGTACCACTTTGTTTTCAACAAAAATAAGTCAAATCCAATAATTCCTACATACAGTAGGCTCATGCCCTGTGTTAGCACCTAAAACGTAAGATGGAAATGAATGCAAATACAGGAAAACTACGCCTACTGGGAGGATGCGAAACCAGTGACTGCAGGGTTCCACATTAATTTGCAATGGCTTGACATCAACAGTTAAGTTCAGATAAGAGAGGAATAACACGGCCTGACAAACCTCAGGGGACTCCTCATCAACGTCACAGTGGTGCACCCTCTGGGACCACCATCATTGGGGTTAGACCCCTGACTTCTTGCTCCTCGCGAGCCGCAGCTTTCCCTCTCGCCCCAACATTCGCCATGATCAAGCTAGGGTTAGGGTGGAGAGGAGAGGTAGAGCAAGCAAGAATAATAGGGGATACTGGAATGAGCGAGTGAAGTGAACTGGCTTCCAGCCAACTGGCCTAACCCTTATAGACCTCTCCTTAAATTCCGTATTCCCACAATAAAATAATGGGATGGTATGTCCATAACTAGATTGGCTACCTTCATGTAATTAAGAACAATTCCAGTGATGCACATCGGCTTATCCACTCATGAATACTGACATAGCTACTTCTATGTAAGAATAATGCAAAGTGTAATTCGTCATAATGCTTTACAATTTCATTCTACCACTAACCTGTCTCCCTCAAAATTTCTGAAAAATGGTTGATTGGGGCATTTTTGTGATGTTTAACCATCTTCATCGTTAATCCTCACCATTTTATTATTTACAAGTGTTAATTATGATCGTCATATTTTTTCCAGGCTTGTGCGTGTGCTGAAGTTTAAACTTGGAGAAGTGAATTCTATAGCATGTTTGAAGGGATCAACGAGGTATATAGTGAAAAGTGCCTTGCTATATTTTATATCTGGTTAATAGGAAAAATCACGCTTCCTGACCGTGCTCATCCTTGAAAAGCAAATTATAAGAAATCACAATGCAAATATACCAATTTCTGCAGTGTGGAGTTTGCTCATCCTAATTGCGCTTATTGTTGTGGAATTCAAGGCATGCATTTTTTAGTACAAAATAGTTCAGCCATCCTTTTTGTTCATAGGATAGGAATATGATAGGAATAGAAAAATCGTTGGAAGTGAGACGACATGTATCTCAATTCCTATATGGAAAGAGATATGTCATTTGATGTATAGGATAGGAATTTTTACATTGAGCCTAGGGTAATGTTTCTTTTTCTTTAAAATGTGAAGGACCGATTCCTACCTACATAGGAATAGGAGTTCATTCCTACAAACCAAAGGGCTCCAAAGGAAATTTTCAACAAAATTCTTATTCTTAAAATTCCTACAAAATTCATGTAAACGTAAGGAGGCGTCGGTGTTTGCAGACACAAAGTCCTGCTTTTCTTTGTTTTGGCTTTGTTGCCTCCAATGTATAATGCGTGATGCGTTAACTGGTGCAGGATCGTGATTGGGCATGAGAAAGGATTAGTGCTGGCAGACATAAGGCCCTGAGAAGGCGATTTGAGCAACCGAACAAAACCGAAAGGTTAATGCTAGCCATTGGAGTAAATCAAGATGGTTGGAGAAGGCTAAAGAACTGTGGTATTCTTGTGAATCTGATTGGGCTGATTCAATTCGAAACGGCAAACAGACCAAAGAACTGTGAACCATGCATGTAATATTCCCCCTTCTTTTCTAAATATGTTTGTTATTGGCATGTCTTTAAGCAAATTTGATTTGCTGGAGAAACTCCGCCATGGAAAACATTCAATAGAGCCTATGAGCCCCGGTCCTCTTATTTCAGCCGTCTGTTTCGATTTTATTGGTGTCGTCTTTACCCGGTAAAACATGTCACGGGTCTAGCTACTTGACCTTGATATTCTGCTCCCCCTCCCCCTCCCCCTCCCAACCTTAGCCGCCCCACTCCCTCCCCCTCCCTTTCTCGCCGCCACGCGAGGCAGCCGCCGGGCAAGCCCGGGGCGCCAAGGATCGTGGCGGCGGGGCCTTGGCTGCCCTGACTCTGCGTGGGGAACCCCGGATCTGGAGCGGCGGCTCCATGGATGAGGCACGGCAGGCTAGCAGCCATGCGGACGGTGGATCTGGCGTCCCGGCCGCGCGGGCTGCGGCATCCGGTGGTTGTTGGCGGCCGGCGGCGGCCTCTGCGGTGGCCGGTGCGCGCGATCTGGCGCATCCCCTCCTCCCTTGTTCGGCGTGCGGGCTAGCTTGGTCGGGCCGCGCTTCCTTGGTCGCCGGTTCTGTACAGGAGGCGCTGCTGGTGGCGGGGATCTAATTCGGGCGAAATCCTTGGCCGACCATAGTCGGCCGCATCGACGGCGATGCCTGAGGGCGTCGTTCCCCTCCTTGTAGGCATCGGTATGGACCGATCCCCTCACTTCCCCTTCCCCTAGGTCACCCGGGCGAAAGTCCTAACTTTGTTGGGTGGCGACGGCGCTCACGGCATCGTTCCCTTCTTGAAGGCGCCACTTTGGGAACCTTGGGGCTGGGTGGTGCTTGTGGGTTGTGGGCGACGGCGGTGGTGCGACCCTAGCCTAGCATGGATCTGCGTCCGCTGCTTGAAGATGGACTCGCGTAGGTGGAGGTCATCGTTTGGCGTCATGGTGGCGTCGATGGCGGAGGCACCTGCCAAGGCTGACACCTCAATCTGCTCTGAAGATGAATAGATGGAAGATGATGGGGGCGACACATCTGAGTGAGTCAGACCGGTTTGTGCCCCGGACCCGGTATGTGGCTCGGTCGGGGCCTCCGGCTTTAGATGTTAGGCTTATGTGAGAGGTCTGGGTATTTGGCCCAGCTTGCACCCGTTCATCATATGGATAGGAGTAGCGGCAGATGTTGCCAAGATGACGGATTCAGGCATATTGTTGTACTACTTTATAAGATCCTCGGGAATAATCAATAAAATGATCGCATGCATCTTCCAGATGGAGAGACAGGGGATCACCCTCTTTTTTTTAAAAAAAAAAAACTTATAGCACGCAAGTTTAAAATATTACGTACTGCACAAGTAATCATGAAAAGGAGTGGTGTAGTTTTGCTAGATTTTATAACTGATGTAAGATGCGGCCAATGCTCTGAAGACACCAAAGGAGCGAGGAGATAGAGGCCTGACAATGGATGGCTAAAATGTCCGTGACGATCAAGCCGTTTGACCTGTGATCTGCTTGCTGCAGGACTGAACACCTGTTCTGATCCGGAAGAAGTTGAGGCAGCTGCTGTATTGTCATCATAAATTATTATTTTTGCCATGAAGTCAATGGGAGTCATTTCTTGGCCAATTCTTATACGTAATCATATTTGATTCCAAAAAAGAGATTGGGAACATTTTAACCTTTTTAAGAATTACTAAATTATTTGACGCAGGTGCGCTGGCTCTTTTTTCATGGCCGAGAGCACCAAGTTCCCGTCCTTTCAGGCTGGCTCTTTTTTCATGGCCTTTGTTTCCTTCTGTTCATACAACAATCATTAACCATGCATGTTCTAGGAAAATTGCACAATCGCAGTTGTGTACCATCTTTTTCCATCCATAATCAAACATCCAACTTCTGCTATAAGAAATAAAAACAATCATACGATATTGTACCCAATAAATGGTGCAAAAAACATATACAAAAGAGCAAAAATAGTAATTTTAGTTGGATGGAAACCTTCTTCTAGGTTACACGGTTAGGTAGAGAAAATATGGAAAAGGAAACTCGTTCAAGGGAGCATCACCTTGTTGGTGAATGCACCGGGTGCTTAACTATGAAGGGAGATGAAAAAGGAAAAAAAACTACTGAATTCTAGAAAGAAAATACATCAATATCAGCAATCCGCAATAATCAACCCATTAAATTGTTCTTAAGTTGTGTTCTAGAATTAGACCTATCGTCCAATATATCACTCAATGTTTTGCTTGATATTCTGGTTTATTTCCGATATAAGGGAAAATATGGCGCGCTATGCAAAATAGGGCGGCCCCTTAAGTTTGGAAATTAGCATGCTATAACGAGCTATAGCATGCTATTAGTGAGACATTATGCATCACGGTATCAAATTATGAAATTAATGCTCGATTTTAATAGTTTGCATATGAAAAACATTGTCTTGTGTAAGAAAAATGATAAGATCTCCGAACAATAATTCCAGCTTACAAGTAACACAAATGCCACATTCCAGACATGAGCTCTCAAAGAAATAATATCAATCAAAACATACAAGTCAATCATCTAAAAAGTGGCACAAAAACACATCACATGTACTATCTTTACTTGTGCTTGAAATCATGGTTACTGCACAATATTATTTTGAGTTTTAAAGAAGGACGATGATGAAACATGTCATAGACCTTAAAATAATATCAATGCAAAGTCATACAAACCCAACAACTTCCAACCCATGAATATCATGGTATCCGGGGTGTGCGTGTGGGCGCGCGTGCGCGCATATATAGCAACCCATCATCACTCAAGCAGTACCATCTACTTCTACTAGTTGGAACACTCCTGCATCACATTCAAAACTGAAAAGGCTGAGGAAAAAAAGAGGAATTGGTCATGAATGATAGTAGATGAACATAAATAGAATATGAAAATTGTATTGGGGAATAAGAGACACCGAGAAGAGGATGAGCGTTTCTATGCGGGTCATGCATCAAGTTGCTTGAGGAAGGGTGAATCTTGACACTTTGTCAAGATAGCTCACCAGAATTTCCCGTATGGTGAAATGCAACCGATCAGTGAGGCATATTATGTTTTCAAGCATGTTGGTAACCTCACAAACAACGACCCATGGCAGGACTTCTCTGGGTGGCACAAGGGTGAGCCCCTCGGTTCTCGGCCTAGATCACTGTCGCACATTAGTCGTCAATCAGGGGTGAAGGCTCCTTGTTCAACGAGGTCTTGGACGAGACATAGATGAAGGGAGACAGAAAAAGGGACAACACGACAAGTTGTTGATCTATATGTGGATGCTCTTACCATTTTGGCATCCTGGACCGAACAATCCTTTAGCGGGCTGACGGATGAGTATCTTAGGGCTTCCAAGATTGATTAATGCTATGGTAACATAATGTTACATGGCTTGAAGTAAGAAGTTCTTCCTCTACAAAGTATACTACCTGACATGGCCAACTTGTAGTCCAGTCAGAGATGGTAGAGCAAATGTGTTTTCAAAATTACGTACGAATATAAGACTTCGTCGTCCAAAATTATGTATGAATAGAATGTGTTCTCAGATGCCCATGTTCCGCATGTGTTTGTGTATGGTGTGCCATATTGTTCTCACAAAATTATGTTGCTTCCAAATTCCAACGTGTCTGATATCTTTGAAAACGTCCATTTTTTGAAATGCCAATGGCATTTTTACAACTAATATTATCATTCAAAAATAAAAACTCAGAAAAAGTGAAACTTGTTATCCAAACAGAAAGTTGGCATACTTCACAAATAAAGTTGCCATCCTCGGGTAGCTAAAGTTGCCATCAGAAAATGTCAGAGCAAAATTGCTTTGTGCCACGCGTGTGATACTTATTAGGATCCTATAATATAAAGGTACATTTCATGCTGAATCGAATAACTAATTTTGTATTATGGATGTCGACAAATTTTTCCTTAAACTTGACTTTTGGAATACAAGTAGTATTATCTAAGTTTCACTGCGAAGTGTATTAAAATCATGGAGTGCCAATAAGAAATCAACTCAATTATAACATTAGTCTTTACACGGTGCCACCAATTTTTGTGTATTTTGAAATGATTTCTATCCCTAATTGCTGAAGTAGATGAATTGGTAGATCAGCTTAACAAGTGTGCATCTCTTGGTGCAGGTCGTGCAAAGGCAGTTCTCCGCAGTGCGCATAACAGGCTCCTGTTTTTCATGTTGGAGAAGCTGTGCGCATACAAGGCTCCTATTTTTCATGTTGGAGAAGTCGTGGAGGCGGGCTTGCTACTTTGCATGTGCTTTCTGATTGCTTACTTTTTCAATGCCGCACACCAAGTCCGAAACTTGCCGTGGCGGCGGAGCCATGCTATATCTTGTACTCCCTCCGTTTCTAAATATAAGTCTTTTAAACGATTTTACTAGATGTCTACATACGAAGCAAAATGATTGAATGTACACTCTAAAATGTGTCTATATACATTCGTATGTAGTCCACTAGTGAAATCTCTACAAAGACTTATATTTAGGAACGGAGGGAGTACATGTTCAATGACGCCCACACCAGGACACCTGCTGCCTTGCTTGCAGCGACTACCTCTGCACCGTCTCATCATTCTCATGCGGGATCGCCGTCGTGCTTCTGCGGTAGGGTGAGAAAATATGTATACCGAAACTACGTGTCAGTGAATAGATCTGGTGCTTATATAAAATGAGGAGAAAAAGAAAGGAAGAAAGAAAACACAGATATTGAATATTTTGGAAGAACATACATCAAGGTCCTACATATGAGCAATTCTCCACTATATCTATATCTACAGATCAGTATGAATATAAAAAGATGCAAAGGGGTATGTCCAACTAATCTTGACCATCAAACCATGTCGATTCAACGATTTGGATTGCTCTCAATATGTTTAACATGCAATTATTCTCATGCTAAATGTTAATATCAACGTTAATCACATAATTAACATGTAATTACTATTTTACCAATACCAATGCGCAGTTAATTAATATCCTCCCAAGTATCAATGGGCATTGCACGTACACATTTACTAGTTATTCTTAAAGTGTGTTTCAAACCAAACGCCCGATAGTCATTGTTTTCTTTTCTTGATATATCAGTTTATATGTGTGAATGACAAAGAATTATGCATCACAATTTCACCAAATTATGCAATTAATACTGATTTCAATTGTATTGTTAAACTAATTGTATTATATAAAAGTGAATATAAGATCTCCACACATTAATTGCAACTTGTGCGAACAGCAAAATGCCAAACTCCGGTCATGAGTTCTCAAAGAAAAATATCACTCCAAATTTGTTTAGTCAATTACCTCACATAGCAATTGCGCTGCCTATACTGCTATATTTACTTGGGCTTTACTTCATGACTGATGATGCATAATTTGAAAAAATAACGAATGTGATGAAACATATCATTTAGACCTTACATAATATAAATACACAATTGTACCGAGCCAACAACTTTCAACAATGAACGTCATGACGTTTGGTGTGTGTATGTGTGCATATATACCGCCCCTATCATGATTCAAGCAGTGGCATCTACTTCTACTAGTTAGAACATACTTCCATCACATTCGGATTTAAATGTGAAGGTGAAAGTAGCCTTTGAGAGATGGTAGATAAAATAATACAATGTAAAACTTGTATAAGGGAATAAGAGACATCAGGAAAAGGAGAGACATTCCTATATGAAGCATGCACCGAGTTGGTTTTAGAAGTGTGAGTCCGAGAATCTCTTAAGGTTGGTTTACAACAAAATTTACTATGATGACATGCAACTCATCGACGAGGTATATAATGTTTTCAAGTCTGTTGGTAAGCTCACCAACGTGAGGCTGCTAAAAGTCTACTTAGGGTGGAACAAGGATGACACCTTGAGTTTGTTAGTCGAGATCACCATCGATATAGGTGACATGAGACCCAGATTTAGCATCTTTTATTCTTAGTTTGACTTGGTACAAATTTCAGTTTGGAACAGAAAGTACCTGAGATATGTCGTTGGATTTGTATTATCATCGATATAGGAAGTACAAATGTATTTTCGACTATAGCCATGTAAGAAACTGAAGCTTTGCCGGTCAAAAGAAAAAGAAAACTGAAGATTTGAACGCCTCCTTGTGCTGGGAAACGGATCCGCACAGTACGCAAACTGAGCTCGATGGCGGATTCCCCATGATCCGCTTCCGCTTTTGTGTCTGTTCAATTTCCTTCTCCGCTGTCGGCGGCGGAATGGCGGCGGAGGAGGAGGAGCCGTGCTGCACCTCGCACGCCTTCGACTGCGCCGCACGCCGGGACCCCGCCCTAATTGCCGCCATCCATGCCAGCAACAGAGACCGCCCCTTCGCCTGCGGCGACCTCCTCTGTGTCGTCTCCTTGCTCTCCCTCCGCATTGCCGCCATGCTTCCTCGCCCCTCCACCGCCCACCACGGTGACAACGGGTCCCTAGGTGTGTGAGTGAGCCACGATGCCCTCGGCTGACATTTGTTGTCCGCTGACTCTGAATTCCGAATTTGGAAGCCTAGGCTGCTCGGATCGACACAGGGGAGGCACGAGCGCGACGCCTAGGGTCGTTGGGGTGTACGCCTCGCCGTCCGAGGGTCGTTGGGGTGTACGCCTCGACGTCACAGGGGAGGCACGGGCGCGACAAGTATTTGTTTTCTTTTTCAACCAAATTTAACTTCTCGACAAAAAATTATATGTGGGTTGGAATTTCCTGTTCACATACCTCCTAGATTAAAAAATATATGTCACGTTGGTCGTCATAATTGTCAAAACACTAAATAAAAAAAATAGTTATAAAAGATAATATATACCACACCCGAATCATAGATAGGACGAGGACCGACGGAGGCGGATACCAAAACCATCGCACTATATAATAACAAAAAAAATGAAAGTAAGTAATTTATATAAGTATGTATCTAAATCATACAAGTAAGATTTTTTTTCTTTTAAAAAGAAGACAAGAACAAGAGGCTAACCACGGTGGTGCTCACGACGAGATCGGCGCGGGCGATCGACAAAAGGTGAGGACGGGCACGGGACGACACCCTACACATGTGCAGACTCTAAGAAGTTAATTTGAGCATTTGAAATGAGCTAAACTAGCAGTGACAGATGAAAGGATGAAGTAGCTAACCTTTTAAAACACTTGTGCAGTTGGTGCACGGCCAAACCTAGACAAATATTGAGGAAAATGGAGCTTGAAGGTCGAGCTTGGAGAGGAGAAAGCTTAAGTAGTGTGGCTCGGGCATTTCATCGAACACTTCATCTACATGAACTAGAGTGGCAAGAGCATGGCATGGTCACACTTCAACAACCAAAAAACAGAGCAGAGGGTGGGCAGGGGCGAGGGTTTATATAGGCAACACTTTAGTCCCGGTTTTTGTCTAAAATCGGGACTAATAGCCTACACTTTAGTCCCGGTTCGTGTCACAAACCGGGACTAATGCTCCGCGGCAAGCCACATGGCAGTCGTTGGATCTTTAGTCCTGGGTTTTGCCCTGAACCGGAACTAACGAGGTGAACCGAACCGGGATTAATGAGGCGAACTGAAACGGGACCAATGCCCCGACAAACCGAACCGGGATCAATGCCTGGCATTGGTCCCGGTTTTCGTTCGAACCAGGACAAATGGTCTTTCGGCCGAGGCCGAAAGACCCTTTTTCTACTAGTGGAGCGAGTGAATCGATCAGACAGAAGGATCATGTAAAACAGGCTAGTGCTAGCGTGGGCGTATTGGGCTACGCCAGCATAATCTGTACCAAACAAAAAAAAACTGAAATTGCCTATGTCATTATACAAAATTGCAACTCCACTACTATACGTGTAGCATTTGTTGGGGAACAAAAATTTTCCTACGCGCACGAAGACCTATCATGGTGATGTCCATCTACCAGAGGGGATGTTCGATCTACGTACCCTTGTAGACCGCACATCAGAAGCGTTAGTGAACGCGGTTGATGTAGTGGAACGTCCTCACGTCCCTCGATCCGCCCCGCGAACCGTCCCGCGATCAGTCCCACGATCTAGTGCCGAACGGACGGCACCTCCGCGTTCAGCACACGTACAGCTCGACGATGATCTCGGCCTTCTTGATCCAGCAAGAGAGACAGAGAGGTAGATGAGTTCTCCAGCAGCGTGACGGCGCTCCGGAGGTTGGTGGTGATCTTATCTCAGCAGGGCTCCGCCCGAGCTCCGCAGAAACGCGATCTAGAGGTAAAACTGTGGAGATATGTGGTCGGGCTGCCGTGGCAAAGTTGTCTAAAATCATCCCTAAAACCTCCATATATATAGGGGGAGGAGGGAGAGCCTTGCCTTGGGGTCCAAGGACTCCCAGGGGGTCGACCGAGTCAAAGGGGGCAACCCTCCCCTTCCAAACCGAGTCCAACTAGGTTTGGAAGGAGGAGTCCTTCCCCCTTTTCCCACCTCCTCTTTTTTTTCTTTTCTCTTTGATTTTCTTCCTATGACCTTATTGGGCTGTCCCACCAGCCCACTAAGGGCTGGTGCGCCACCCCCAAGGCCTATGGGCTTACCCGGGGTGGGTTGCCCCCCCCCCCCCCCCGGTGAACACCCGGAACCCATTCGTCATTCCCGGTAACTCCGAAAACCTTCCGGTAATCAAATGAGGTCATCCTATATATCAATCTTCGTTTCTGGACCATTCCGGAAACCCTCGTGACGTCCGTGATCTCATCTGGGACTCCGAACAACATTCGGTAACCAACCATATAACTCAAATACGCATAAAACAACGTCGAACCTTAAGTGTGCAGACCCAGCGGGTTCGAGAACTATGTAGACATGACCCGAGAGACTCCTCGGTCAATTTCCAATAGCGGGACCTGGATGCCCATATTGGATCCTACATATTCTATGAAGATCTTATCGTTTGAACCTCAGTGCCAAGGATTCATATAATCCCGTATGTCATTCCCTTTGTCCTTCGGTATGTTACTTGCCTGAGATTCGATCGTCAGTATCCGCATACCTATTTCAATCTCGTTTACCGGCAAGTCTCTTTACTCGTTCCGTAATACAAGATCCCGTAACTTACACTAAGTCACATTGCTTGCAAGGCTTGTGTGTGATGTTGTATTACCGAGTGGGCCCCGAGATACCTCTCCGTCACACGGAGTGACAAATCCCAGTCTTGATCCATACTAACTCAACTAACACCTTCGGAGATACCTGTAGAGCATCTTTATAGTCACCCAGTTACGTTGCGATGTTTGACACACACAAAGCATTCCTCCGGTGTCAGTGAGTTATATGATCTCATGGTCATAGGAACAAATACTTTGACACGCACAAAACAGTAGCAAAAAAATGACACGATCAACATGCTACGTTTATTAGTTTGGGTCTAGTCCATCACGTGATTCTCCAAATGACGTGATCCAGTTATCAAGCAACGACACCTTGTTTATAATGAGAAGACACTGACTATCTTTGATCAACTGGCTAGCCAACTAGAGGCTTGCTAGGGACAGTGTTTTGTGTATGTATCTACACATGTATATAAGTCTTCATTTAATACAATTATAGCATGGATAATAAACGATTATCTTGATACAGGAATTATAATAATAACTTTATTTATTATTGCCTCTAGGGCATAATTCCAACAGTCTCCCACTTGCACTAGAGTCAATAATCTAACCCTCACATCATCATGCGAATTACATTGTAATAAATCTAACACCCATACAGTTCTGGTGTTGAACATGCTTTGCCCGTGGAAGAGGTTTAGTCAGCGGGCCTGCTACATTCAGATCCGTGTGCACTTTGCATATATTTACGTCATCTCCTTCGACGTAGTCTCGGATGAGGTTGAAGCGTCGTTTGATGTGTCTGGACTTCTTGTGAAACCGTGGTTCCTTTGCTAGGGCAATGGCACCCGTGTTGTCACAGAACAACGTTATTGGATTCAGTGCGCTTGGCACCACTCCAAGATCCGTCATGAACTGCTTCATCCAGACACCCTCCTTAGCCGCCTCCGAGGCAGCCATGTACTCCGCTTCACATGTAGAATCTGCTACGACGCTTTGCTTGGAACTGCACCAGCTTACCGCACCCCCATTAAGAATAAATACGTATCCGGTGTACGACTTAGAGTCGTCCGGATCTGTGTCAAAGCTTGCATCGACGTAACCTTTTACGGCAAGCTCTTCGTCACCTCCATCCACGAGAAACATCTCCTTAGTCCTTTTCAGGTACTTCAGGATATTCTTGACCGCCGTCCAGTGATCCACTCCTGGATTACTCTGGAACCTACCTGCCATACTTATGGCCAGTCTAACGTCCGGTCTAGTGCACACAATTGCATACATGATAGAATCTATGGCTGAAGCATAGGGGACGGTGCTCATATGCTCTCTATCCTCATCAGTTGCTGGGCAGTGAGTCTTACTCAATCTCGTACCTTGTAAAACTGGCAAGAACCCTTTCTTGGACTGTTCCATTTTGAACCTCTTCAAAACTTTATCAAGGTATGTGCTTTGTGAAAGTCCTATCAGGCGTTTTGATCTATCCCTGTAGATCTTAATGCCTAGAATGTAAGCAGCTTCTCCTAGGTCCTTCATAGAGAAACTTTTATTCAAGTAATCCTTTATGCTCTCCAAAAACTCTACGTTGTTTCCAATCAGCAATATGTCATCCACATATAATATTAGAAACGCCACAGAGCTCCCACTCACTTTCTTGTAAATACAAGATTCTCCAACCACTTGTATAAACCCAAATGCTTTGATCACCTCATCAAAGCGTTTGTTCCAACTCCGAGATGCTTGCACCAGTCCATAAATGGATCGCTGGAGCTTGCACACCTTGTTAGCATTCTTAGGATCGACAAAACCTTCGGGTTGCATCATATACAACTCTTCCTTAAGGAAACCATTAAGAAACACCGTTTTGACATCCATCTGCCAGATTTCATAATCGAAAAATGCAGCTATTGCTAACATGATTCTGACGGACTTCAGCATCGCTACGGGTGAGAAAGTCTCATCGTAGTCAACTCCTTGAACTTGTGAAAAGCCCTTTGCCACAAGTCGAGCTTTATAAACGGTCACATTGCCGTCAGCGTCCGTCTTCCTCTTAAAGATCCATTTGTTCTGAATAGCCTTGCGGCCCTCAGGTAGTACTTCCAAAGTCCACACTTTGTTCTCATACATGGATCCTATCTCGGACTTCATGGCTTCTAGCCATTTGTTGGAATCTGGGCCCACCATTGCTTCTTCATAATTTGCAGGTTCATTGTTGTCTAACAACATGATTGACAAGACGGGATTACCGTACCACTCTAGAGCAGCACGTGGTCTCGTCGACCTGCGTGGTTCGACAGAAACTTGAACCGGAGTTTCATGATCATCATCATTAACTTCCTCCTCAACCGGCGTTGCAACGACAGAGGTTTCCCCTTGCCCTGCGCCACCATCTAGAGGGATGAGAGGTTCGACAACCTCATCAAGTTCTATCTTCCTCCCACTCAATTCTCTCGAGAGAAACTCCTTCTCGAGAAAAACTCCGTTTTTAGCAACAAACACTTTGCCCTCGGATTTGAGATAGAAGGTGTACCCAACTGTCTCTTTTGGGTAACCTATGAAGATGCACTTTTCCGCTTTGGGTTCCAGCTTTTCAGGCTAAAGCTTTTTGACATAAGCATCACATCCCCAAAGTTTAAGAAACGACAACTTTGGCCTTTTTCCATACCACAGTTCGTATGGTGTCGTCTCAACGGATTTTGATGGTGCCCTATTTAAAGTGAATGCAACTGTGTCTAATGCATAACCCCAAAACGATAACGGCAAATCGATAAGAGACATCATAGATCGCACCATCTCTAATAAAGTACGATTACGACGTTCGGACACACCATTACGCTGTGGTGTTCCAGGCGGTGTCAATTGTGAAACAATTCCACATTGTCTTAAGTGAGCACCAAACTCGAAACTCATATATTCACCCCCACGATCAGACGTAGGAACTTGATCTTCTTGTTACGATGATTTTCAACTTCACTTTGAAATTGTTTGAACTTTTCAAATGTTTCAGAATTGTGCTTCATTAAGTAGACATAACCATATCTACTCAAATCGTCAGTGAAGGTGAGAAAATAACGATATCCGCCGCGTGCCTCCACGCTCATCGGACCGCACACATCGGTATGTATGATTTCCAACAAGTCACTTGCACGCTCCATTGTTCCGGAGAACGGAGTTTTAGTCATCTTGCCCATGAGGCATGGTTCGCACGTGTCAAGTGAATCAAAGTCAAGTGACTCAAAAAGTCCATCGGCATGGAGTTTCTTCATGTGCTTTACACCAATATGACCTAAGCGGGAGTGCCACAAAAATATGGCGCTATCATTGTTAACTCTAACTCTTTTGGTCTCAATGTTATGTATGTGTGTATCACTATCAAGATTCAATATGAACAATCCTCTCACATTGGGTGCATGACCATGAAAGATGTTACTCATAGAAATAGAACAACCATTATTCTCTGACTTAAAAGTGTAACCGTCTCGCAATAAACAAGATCCAGATATAATGTTCATGCTCAACGCAGGCACTAAATAACAATGATTCAAGTTCATAACTAATCCTGATGGTAACTGAAGTGAAACTGTGCCGATGGCGATTGCATCAACCTTGGAACCATTTCCTACGCGCATCGTCACTTCATCTTTCGCCAACCTTCGTTTATTCCGCAGTTCCTGTTTCGAGTTGCAAATATGAGCAACAGAACCGGTATCGAATACCCAGGCACTACTACGAGAGCCGGTTAAGTACACATCAATAACATGTATATAAAATATACCTGATTTTTCTTTGGCCGCCTTCTTATCAGCCAGATACTTGGGGCAATTGCGCTTCCAGTGACCCATAACCTTGCAATAGTAACACTCTGTTTCAGGCTTAGGTCCAGCTTTGGGTTTCTTCGTCGGATTGGCAACAGGCTTGCCGCTCTTCTTTGAATTACCCTTCTTGCCTTTGCCGTTTCTCTTGAAACTAGTGGTCTTATTCACCATCAACACTTGATGTTCTTTACGGAGTTCAGACTCTGCGACTTTCAGCATCGCAAACGACTCGCCGGGTGACTTGTTCATCCCTTGCATGTTGTAGTTCAACACAAAGCCTTTATAGCTTGGCGGCAGTGATTGAAGGATTCTGTCAGTGATAGCCTCTTGCAGGAGTTCAATCCCCAGCTCAGCTAGACGGTTTGAGTACCCACACATTTTGAGCACATGTTCACTGACAAACGAGTTCTCCTCCATCTTGCAAGCATAGAATTTATCGGAGGTCTCATACCTCTCGATCCGGGCGTTCTTCTGAAAGATGAACTTCAACTCCTGGAACATCTCAAATGCTCCATGACGCTCAAAGCGACGTTGAAGTCCCGGTTCTAAGCCATACAAGACTGCACATTGAACTACTGAATAGTCCTCCTTACGTGCTAACCAAGCGTTCTTAACATCCTGGTCAGCCGTAGCGGGTGGTTCATCTCCTAGCGCAACATTAAGGACATAATCCTTCTTCCCAGCTTGTAAGATTAGCTTAAGATTACGAGCCCAGTCTACAAAGTTGCTTCCATCATCTTTCAACTTAGCTTTCTCTAGGAACGTATTAAAATTCAGGGTGACTGTCGCGTGAGCCATGATCTACAACACAAATATATTCAAAGTGGACTTAGACTATGTTCAAGATAATTAGAGTTTAACTTAATCAAATTACTCGCTAAACTCCCACTCAAAAAGTACATCTCTCTAGTCATTTGAGTGGTTCATGATCCACTTACACTAGCTCAAGTCCGATCATCACGTGAGTTGAGTATAGTTTGAGTCGTAAGCATCCCTATGCTAATCATATCATCTATATGATTCGTGATCGACCTTTCGGTCTCATGTGTTCCGAGGCCATGTCTGCACATGCTAGGCTCGTCAAGCTTAACCCGAGTGTTCCGCGTGTGCAACTGTTTTGCACCCGTTGTATGTGAACGTTGAGTCTATCACACCCGATCATCACGTGGTGTCTCGAAACGACGAACTGTAGCAACGGTGCACAGTCGGGGATAACACAATTTCGTCTTGAAATTTTAGTGAGAGATCACCTCATAATGCTACCATCGTTCTAAGCAAAATAAGGTGCATAAAAGGATTAACATCACATGCAATTCATAAGTGACATGATATGGCCATCATCACGTGCTCCTTGATCTCCATCACCAAAGCACCGGCACGATCTTCTTGTCACCGGCGCCACACCATGATCTCCATCAACGTGTCGCCATCGGGGTTGTCGTGCTACTCATGCTATTACTACTAAGGCTACATCCTAGCAAAATAGTAAACGCATCTCCAAGCACAAACGTTAGTTTAAAGACAACCCTATGGCTCCTGCCGGTTGCCGTACCATCGACGTGCAAGTCGATATTTATCTATTACAACATGATCATCTCATACATCCAATATATCACATCACATCGTTGGCCATATCACATCACAAGCATACCCTGCAAAAACAAGTTAGACGTCCTCCAATTTTGTTGTTGCATGTTTTACGTGGTGACCATGGGTATCTAGTGTTGGGGAACGTCGCATGGGAAACAAAAATTTTCCTACGCGCACGAAGAACTATCATGGTGATGTCCATCTACCAGAGGGGATGAGTGATCTACGTACCCTTGTAGACCGTACAAAAGAAGCGTTAGAGAACGCGGTTGACGTAGTGGAACGTCCTCACGTCCCTCGATCCACCCCGCGAACAATCCCGCGATCAGTCCCACGATCTAGTACCAAACGGACGGCACCTCCGCGTTCAGCAGACGTACAGCTCGACGATGATCTCGACCTTCTTGATCCAGCAAGAGAAACGGAGAGGTAGAAGAGTTCTCCGACAGCGTGACGGTGCTCCGGAGGTTGGGGATGACCTTGTCTCAGCAGGGCTCCGCCCGAGCTACGCAGAAACACGATCTAGAGGAAAAACCGTGGAGGTATGTGGTCGGGCTGCCGTGGAAAAGTCGTCTCAAATCAGCCCTAAAACGTTTGTATATATAAGGGGGTCGGCCGAGACCAAGGGGGAAGGCTCCCCCCCCCCAAACCGAGTTGGACTTGGTTTGGTGGGTGGGAGTCCTTCCTTCCCTTCCCACCTCCCTTTTTGTTCTCTTTGATTTTCTTCCCTAGGCGCATAGGGCCCTTTTGGGCTGTCCCACCAGCCCACTAAGGGCTGGTGCGCCACCCTCATGGCCTATGGGCTTCCCCGGGGTGGGTTGCCCCCCCCCCCCCCCCCCCGGGTGAACTCCCGGAACCCATTCGTCATTCCCGGTACATTCCCGGTAACTCCGAAAACCTTCCGGTAATCAAATAAGGTCATCCTATATATCTATCTTAGTTTCCGGACCATTCCGGAAACCCTCGTGACGTCCGTGATCTCATCCGGGACTCCGAACAACATTCGGTAACCAACCATATAACTCAAATACGCATAAAACAACGTCGAACCTTAAGTGTGCAGACCCTGCGGGTTCGAGAACTATGTAGACATGACCCAAGAGACTCCTCGGTCAATATCCAACAGCGGGACCTGGATGCCCACATTGGATCCTACATATTCTATGAAGAACTTATCGTTTGAACCTCAGTGAGAAGGATTCATATAATCCCGTATGTCATTCCCTTTGTCCTTCGGTATGTTACTTGCCCGAGATTCGATCGTCTGTATCCGCATACCTATTTCAATCTCGTTTACCGGCAAGTCTCTTTACTCGTTCCGTAATACAAGATCCCGCAACTTACACTAAGTCACATTGCTTGCAAGGCTTGTGTGTGATGTTGTATTACCGAGTGGGCCCCGAGATACCTCTCCGTCACACGGAGTGACAAATCCCAGTCTTGATCCATACTAACTCAACTAACACCTTCGGAGATACCTGTAGAGCATCTTTATAGTCACCCAGTTACGTTGCGATGTTTGATACACACAAAGCATTCCTCCGGTGTCAGTGAGTTATATGATCTCATGGTCATAGGAACAAATACTTTGACACGCACAAAACAGTAGCAAAAAAATGACACGATCAACATGCTACGTTTATTAGTTTGGGTCTAGTCCATCACGTGATTCTCCAAATGACGTGATCCAGTTATCAAGCAACGACACCGTGTTTATAATGAGAAGACACTGACTATCTTTGATCAACTGGCTAGCCAACTAGAGGCTTGCTAGGGACAGTGTTTTGTGTATGTATCCACACATGTAAATGAGTCTTCATTCAATACAATTATAGCATGGATAATAAACGATTATCTTGATACAGGAATTATAATAATAACTATATTTATTATTGCCTCTAGGGCATAATTCCAACAGTCTCCCACTTGCACTAGAGTCAATAATCTAGCCCTCACTTCATCATGCAAATTACATTGTAATAAATCTAACACCCATACAGTTCTGGTGTTGATCATGCTTTGACCGTGGAAGAGGTTTAGTCAGCGGGTCTGCTACATCCAGATCCGTGTGCACTTTGCATATATTCACGTCCTCTCCTTCGACGTAGTCGCGGATGAGGTTGAAGCGTCGTTTGATGTGTCTGGACTTCTTGTGAAACCGTGGTTCCTTTGCTAAGGCAATGGCACCCGTGTTGTCACAGAACAAGGTTATTGGATTCAGTGCGCTTGGCACCACTCTAAGATCCGTCATGAACTGCTTCATCCAGACACCCTCCTTAGCCGCCTCCGAGGCAGCCATGTACTCCGCTTCACATGTAGAATCTGCTACGACGCTTTGCTTGGAACTGCACCAGCTTACCGCACCCCCATTAAGAATAAAAACGTATCCGGTTTGCGACTTAGAGTCGTCCGGATCTGTGTCAAAGCTTGCATCGACGTAACCTTTTACGGCGAGCTCTTCGTCACCTCCATACACGAGAAACATCTCCTTAGTCCTTTTCAGGTACTTCAGGATATTCTTGACCGCTGTCCAGTGATCCACTCCTGGATTACTCTGGAACCTACCTGCCATACTTATGGCCATGCTAACATCCGGTCTAGTGCACAGCATTGCATACATGATAGAACCTATGGCTGAAGCATAGGGGACGGAGCGCATATGCTCTCTATCTTCATCAGTTGCTGGGCACTGAGTCTTATTCAATCTTGTACCTTGTAAAACTGGCAAGAACCCTTTCTTGGACTGTTCCATTTCGAACCTCTTCAAAACTTTATCAAGGTATGTGCTTTGTGAAAGTCCTATCACGCGTTTTGATCTATCCCTATAGATCTTAATGCCTAGAATGTAAGCGGCTTCTCCTAGGTCCTTCATAGAGAAACTTTTATTCTAGTAATCCTTTATGCTCTCTTAAAACTCCACGTTGTTTCCAATCAGCAATATGTCATCCACATATAATATTAGAAACGCCACAGAGCTCCCACTCACTTTCTTGTAAATACTGTTGGGTAACGTCGCACGGGAAACAAAAAATTTCCTACGCGCACGAAGACCTATCATGGTGATGTCCATCTACGAGAGGGGATGAGTGATCTACGTACCCTTGTAGATCGTACAGCAGAAGCGTTAGTGAACGCGGTTGATGTAGTGGAACGTCCTCACGTCCCTCGATCCGCCCCGCGAACAATCCCGCGATCAGTCCCACGATCTAGTGCCGAACGGACGGCACCTCCGCGTTCAGCACACGTACAGCTCGACGATGATCTCGGCCTTCTTGATCCAGCAAGAGAGACGGGGAGGTAGAAGAGTTCTCCGGCAGCGTGACGGCGCTCCGGAGGTTGGTGATGACCTTGTCTCAGCAGGGCTCCGCCCGAGCTCCGCAGAAACGCGATCTAGAGGAAAAACCGTGGAGGTATGTGGTCGGGCTGCCGTGGAAAAGTCGTCTCAAATCAGCCCTAAAACCTCCGTATATATAGGTGGGAGGGAGGGGACCTTGCCTTGGGGCTCAAGGAGCCCCAAGGGGGTCGGCCGAGTCCAAGGGGGGAGGACCCCCCCCCAAACCGAGTTGGACTTGGTTTGGTGGGAGGGAGTCCCCCTTCCTTCCCACCTCCTCCTTTTTTTTTCTTTTCTCTTGATTTTCTTTTCTTGGCGCATAGAGCCCTTTTGGGCTGTCCCACCAGCCCACTAAGGCCTGGTGTGCCACCCTCAAGGCCTATGGGCTTCCCCGGGGTGGGTTGCCCCCCCCCCCCCCGGTGAACTCCCGGAACCCGTTCGTCATTCCCTGTACATTCCCGGTAACTCCGAAAACCTTCCGGTAATCAAATGAGGTCATCCTATATATCAATCTTCGTTTCTGGACTATTCCGGAAACCCTCGCGACATCCGTGATCTCATCCGGGACTCCGAACAACATTCGGTAACCAACCATATAACTCAAATACGCATAAAACAGCGTCGAACCTTAAGTGTGCAGACCCTGCGGGTTCGAGAACTATGTAGACATGACCCGAGAGACTCCTCGGTTAATATCCAATAGCGGGACCTGGATGCCCATATTGGATCCTACATATTCTACGAAGAACTTATCGTTTGAACCTCAGTGCCAAGGATTCATATAATCCCGTATGTCATTCCCTTTGTCCTTCGGTATGTTACTTGCCCGAGATTCGATCGTCAGTATCCGTATACCTATTTCAATCTCGTTTACCGGCAAGTCTCTTTACTCGTTCCGTAATACAAGATCCCGCAACTTACACTAAGTTACATTGCTTGCAAGGCTTGTGTGTGATGTTGTATTACCGAGTGGGCCCCGAGATACCTCTCCGTTCACACGGAGTGACAAATCCCAGTCTTGATCCATACTAACTCAACTAACACCTTCGGAGATACCTGTAGAGCATCTTTATAGTCACCCAGTTACGTTGCGACGTTTGATACACAAAAAGCATTCCTCCGGTGTCAGTGAGTTATATGATCTCATGGTCATAGGAATAAATACTTGACACGCCGAAAACAATAGCAACAAAATGACACGATCAACATGCTACGTCTATTAGTTTGGGTCTAGTCCATCACGTGATTCTCCTAATGACGTGATCCAGTTATCAAGCAACAACACCTTGTTTATAATCAGAAGACACTGACTATCTTTGATCAACTGGCTAGCCAACTAGAGGCTTGCTAGGGACATTGTTTTGTCTATGTATCCACACATGTAAATGAGTCTTCATTCAATACAATTATAGCATGGATAATAAACGATTATCTTGATACAGGAATTATAATAATAACTATATTTATCATTGCCTCTAGGGCATAATTCCAACAGTCTCCCACTTGCACTAGAGTCAATAATCTAGCCCTCACATCACCATGTGAATTACATTGTAATAAATCTAACACCCATACAGTTCTGGTGTTGATCATGCTTTGGCCGTGGAAGAGGTTTAGTCAGCGGGTCTGCTACATTCAGATCCGTGTGCACTTTGCATATATTCACGTCCTCTCCCTCGACGTAGTCGCGGATGAGGTTGAAGCGTCGTTTGATGTGTCTGGACTTCTTGTGAAACCGTGGTTCCTTTGCTAAGGCAATGGCACAAGTGTTGTCACAGAACAAGGTTATTGGATTCAGTGCGCTTGGCACCACTCCAAGATCTGTCATGAACTGCTTCATCCAGACACCCTCCTTAGCCGCCTCCGAGGCAGCCATGTACTCCGCTTCACATGTAGAATCTGCTACGACGCTTTGCTTGGAACTGCACCAGCTTACTGCACCCCCATTAAGAATAAATACGTATCCGGTTTGCGACTTAGAGTCGTCCGGATCTGTGTCAAAGCTTGCATCGACGTAACCTTTTACGGCGAGCTCTTCGTCACCTCCATATACGAGAAACATCTCCTTAGTCCTTTTCAGGTACTTCAGGATATTCTTGACCGTTGTCCAGTGATCCACTCCTGGATTACTCTGGAACCCACCTGCCATACTTATGGCGAGGCTAACATCCGGTCTAGTGCATAGTATCGCATACATGATAGAACCTATGGCTGAAGCATAGGGGACGGAGCGCATATGCTCTCTATCTTCATCCGTTGTTGGGCACTGAGTCTTACTCAATCTTGTACCTTGTAGAACTGGCAAGAACCTTTCTTGGACTGTTCCATTTTGAACCTCTTCAAAACTTTATCAAGGTATGTGCTTTGTGAAAGTCCTTGAACTTGTGAAAAACCCTTTGCCACAAGTCGAGCTTTATAAACGGTCACATTACCGTCAGCGTCCGTCTTCCTCTTAACGATCCATTTGTTCTGAATGGCCTTGCGGCCCTCAGGCAGTACCTCCAAAGTCCACACTTTGTTCTCATACATGGATCCTATCTCGGACTTCATGGCTTCCAGCCATTTGTTGGAATCTGGGCCCACCATTGCTTCTTCATAATTCGCAGATTCATTGTTGTCTAACAACATGATTGATAAGACGGGATTACCGTACCACTCTGGAGCAGCACGTGGTCTCGTCGACCTGCGTGGTTCGACAGAAACTTGAACTGGAGTTTCATGATCATCATCATTAACTTCCTCCTCAACCGGCGTCGCAATGACAGAGGTTTCCCCTTGCCCTGCGCCACCATCCAGAGGGATGAGAGGTTCGACAACCTCGTCAAGTTCTATCTTCCTCCCACTCAATTCTCTCGAGAGAAACTCCTTCTCGAGAAAAGCTCCGATTTTAGCAACAAACACTTTGCCCTCGGATTTAAGATAGAAGGTGTACCCAACTGTCTCTTTTGGGTAACCTATGAAGACACACTTTTCCGCTTTGGGTTCCAGCTTTTCAGGCTGAAGCTTTTTGTCATAAGCATCACATCCCAAAACTTTAAGAAACGACAACTTTGGCCTTTTGCCGTACCACAGTTCGTATGGTGTCGTCTCAACGGATTTTGATGGTGCCCTATTTAAAGTGAATGCAGCTGTTTCTAATGCATAGCCCCAAAATGATAACGACAAATCAGTAAGAGACATCATAGATCGCACCATCTCTAATAGAGTACGATTACGACGTTCGGACACACCATTACGCTGTGGTGTTCCAGGCGGTGTTAACTGTGAAACAATTCCACATTGTCTTACGTGAGCACCAAACTCGAAACTCACATATTCACCCCCACGATCAGACCGTAGGAACTTGATCTTCTTGTTACGATGATTTTCCACTTCACTCTGAAATTGCTTGAACTTTTCAAATGTTTCAGACTTGTGCTTCATCAAGTAGACATAACCATATCTACTTAAATCGTCAGTGAAGGTGAGAAAATAACGATATCCCCCGCGTGCCTCCACGCTCATCGGACCACACACATCGGTATGTATGATTTCCAACAAGTCACTTGCACGCTCCATTGTTCCTGAGAACGGAGTCTTAGTCATCTTGCCCATGAGGCATGGTTCGCACGTGTCAAGTGAATCAAAGTCAAGTGACTCCAAAAGTCCATCAGCATGGAGTTTCTTCATGCGCTTTACACCAATATGACCTAAGCGGCAGTGCCACAAAAATATGGCGCTATCATTGTTAACTCTAACTCTTTTGGTCTCAATGTTATGTATATGTGTATCGCTATCAAGATTCAATATGAACAATCCTCTCACATTCGGTGCATGACCATAAAAGATGTTACTCATAGAAATAGAACAACCATTATTCTCTGACTTAAAAGAGTAACCGTCTCGCAATAAACAAGATCCAGATATAATGTTCATGCTCAACGCAGGCACTAAATAACAATGATTTAAGTTCATCACTAATCCTGACGGTAACTGAAGTGACACTGTGCCGACGGCGATTGCATCAACCTTGGAACCATTTCCTACGCGCATCGTCACTTCATCTTTCGCCAGCCTTCTCCTATTCCGCAGTTCCCGTTTCGAGTTGCAAATATGAGCAACAGAACCGGTATCGAATACCCAGGCACTACTACGAGAGCCGGTTAAGTACACATCAATAACATGTATATCAAATATACCCGATTTTTCTTTGCCCGCCTTCTTATCTGCCAGATACTTGGGGCAATTGCGCTTCCAGTGACCCATACCCTTGCAATAGTAACACTCCATTTCCGGCTTAGGTCCAGCTTTGGGTTTCTTCGTCGGATTGGCAACAGGCTTTCCGCTCTTCTTCGAATTGCCCTTCTTGCCTTTGCCGTTTCTCTTGAAACTAGTGGTCTTATTCAATTATTCACCATCAACACTTGATGCTCTTTACGGAGTTCAGACTCTGCGACTTTCAGCATCGCAAACAACTCGCCGGGAGACTTGTTCATCCCTTGCATGTTGTAGTTCAACACAAAGCCTTTATAGCTTGGCGACAGTGATTGAAGGATTCTGTTAGTGATAGCTTCTTGCGGGAGTTCAATCCCCAGCTCAGCTAGACGGTTTGAGTACCCAGACATTTTGAGCACATGTTCACTGACAGATGAGTTTTCCTCCATCTTGCAAGCATAGAATTTATCGGAGGTCTCATACCTCTCGATCCGGGCGTTCTTCTGAAAGATAAACTCCAACTCCTGGAACATCTCAAATGCTCCATGACGCTCAAAACGACGTTGAAGTCCCGGTTCTAAGCCATACAAGACTGCACATTGAACTATTGAGTAGTCCTCCTTACGTGCTAACCAAGCGTTCTTAACATCCTGATCAGCCGTAGCGGGTGGTTCATCTCCTAACGCAGCATGAAGGACATAATCCTTCTTCCTAGCTTGTAAGATTAGCTTAAGATTATGAGCCCAGTCTACAAAGTTGCTTCCATCATCTTTCAACTTAGCTTTCTCTAGGAACGTATTAAAATTCAGGATGACTGTCGCGTGAGCCATGATCTACAACACAAATATATTCAAAGTGGACTTGGACTATGTTCAAGATAATTAGAGTTTAACTTAATCAAATTATTCGCTAAACTCCCACTCAAAAAGTACATCTCTCCAGTCATTTGAGTGGTTCATGATCCACTTACACTAGCTCAAGTCCGATCATCACGTGAGTTGAGTATAGTTTCAGTGGTAAGCATCCCTATGCTAATCATATCATCTATATGATTCATGATCGACCTTTCGGTCTCATGTGTTCCGAGGCCATGTCTGCACATGCTAGGCTCGTCAAGCTTAACCCGAGTGTTCCGCGTGCGCAACTGTTTTGCACCCGTTGTATGTGAACGTTGAGTCTATCACACCCGATCATCACGTGGTGTCTCGAAACGACGAACTGTAGCAACGGTGCACAGTCGGGGAGAACACAATTTCGTCTTGAAATTTTAGTGAGAGATCACCTCATAATGCTACCGTCGTTCTAAGCAAAATAAGGTGCATAAAAGGATTAACATCACATGCAATTCATAAGTGACATGATATGGCCATCATCACGTGCTTCTTGATCTCCATCACCAAAGCACCGGCACGATCTTCTTGTCACCGGCGCCACACCATGATCTCCATCAACGTGTTGTCATCGGGGTTGTCGTGCTACTCATGCTATTACTACTAAAGCTACATCCTAGCAAAATAGTAAACGCATCTGCAAGCACACACGTTAGTATAAAGACAACCCTATGGCCCCTGCCGGTTGCCGTACCATCGACGTGCAAGTCGATATTTCTATTACAACATGATCATCTCATACATCCAATATATCACATCACATCATTGGCCATATCACATCACAAGCATACCCTGCAAAAACAAGTTAGACGTCCTCTAATTTTGTTGTTGCATGTTTTACGTGGTGACCATGGGTATCTAGTAGGATCGCATCTTACTTACGCAAACACCACAACGGAAATATATGAGTTGCTATTTAACCTCATCCAAGGACCTCCTCGGTCAAATCCGATTCAACTAAAGTTGGAGAAACCGACACTTGCCAGTCATCTTTGAGCAACGGAGTTACTCGTAATGATGAAACCAGTCTCTCGTAAGCGTACGAGTAATGTCGGTCCAAGCCGCTTCAATCCAACAATACCGCGGAATCAAGAAAAGACTAAGGAGGGCAGCAAAACGCACATCACCGCCCACAAAAACTTTTGTGTTCTACTCGAGAAGACATCTACGCATGAACCTAGCTCATGATGCCACTGTTGGGTAACGTCGCACAGGAAACAAAAAATTTCCTACGCGCACGAAGACCTATCATGGTGATGTCCATCTACGAGAGGGGATGAGTGATCTACGTACCCTTGTAGATCGTACAGCAGAAGCGTTAGTGAACGCGGTTGATGTAGTGGAACGTCCTCACGTCCCTCGATCCGCCCCGCGAACAATCCCGCGATCAGTCCCACGATCTAGTGCCGAACGGACGGCACCTCCGCGTTCAGCACACGTACAGCTCGACGATGATCTCGGCCTTCTTGATCCAGCAAGAGAGACGGAGAGGTAGAAGAGTTCTCCGGTAGCGTGACGGCGCTCCGGAGGTTGGTGATGACCTTGTCTCAGCAGGGCTCCGCCCGAAATCCGCAGAAACGCGATCTAGAGGAAAAACCGTGGAGGTATGTGGTCGGGCTGCCATGGAAAAGTCGTCTCAAATCAGCCCTAAAACCTCCGTATATATAAGTGGGAGGGAGGGGGCCTTGCCTTGGGGCTCAAGGAGCCCCAAGGGGGTCGGCCGAGTCCAAGGGGGGAGGACGCCCCCCCCAAACCGAGTTGGACTTGGTTTGGTGGGAGGGAGTCCCCCTTCCTTCCCACCTCCTCCTTTTTTTTCTTTTCTCTTGATTTTCTTTTCTTGGCGCATAGAGCCCTTTGGGCTGTCCCACCAGCCCACTAAGGGCTGGTGTGCCACCCTCAAGGCCTATGGGCTTCCCCGGGGTGGGTTGCCCCCCCCCCCCCCGGTGAACTCCCGGAACCCATTCGTCATTCCCGGTACATTCCCGGTAACTCCGAAAACCTTCCGGTAATCAAATGAGGTCATCCTATATATCAATCTTCGTTTCCGGACTATTCCAGAAACCCTCGCGACGTCCGTGATCTCATCCGGGACTCCGAACAACATTCGGTAACCAACCATATAACTCAAATACGCATAAAACAACGTCGAACCTTAAGTGTGCAGACCCTGCGGGTTCGAGAACTATGTAGACATGACCCAAGAGACTCCTCGGTTAATATCCAATAGCGGGACCTGGATGCCCATATTGGATCCTACATATTCTACGAAGAACTTATCGTTTGAACCTCAGTGCCAAGGATTCATATAATCCCGTATGTCATTCCCTTTGTCCTTCGGTATGTTACTTGCCCGAGATTCGATCGTCAGTATCCGTATACCTATGTCAATCTCGTTTACCGGCAAGTCTCTTTACTCGTTCCGTAATACAAGATCCCGCAACTTACACTAAGTTACATTGCTTGCAAGGCTTGTGTGTGATGTTGTATTACCGAGTGGGCCCCGAGATACCTCTTCGTTCACACGGAGTGACAAATCCCAGTCTTGATCCATACTAACTCAACTAACACCTTCGGAGATACCTGTAGAGCATCTTTATAGTCACCCAGTTACGTTGCGACGTTTGATACACACAAAGCATTCCTCTGGTGTCAGTGAGTTATATGATCTCATGGTCATAGGAATAAATACTTGACACGCAGAAAACAATAGCAACAAAATGACACGATCAACATGCTACGTCTATTAGTTTGGGTCTAGTCCATCACGTGATTCTCCTAATGACGTGATCCACTTATCAAGCAACAACACCTTGTTCATAATCAGAAGACACTGACTATCTTTGATCAACTGGCTAGCCAACTAGAGATTTGCTAGGGACGGTGTTTTGTCTATGTATCCACACATGTAAATGAGTCTTCATTCAATATAATTATAGCATGGATAATAAACGATTATCTTGATACAGGAATTATAACAATAACTATATTTATCATTGCATCTAGGGCATAATTCCAACAAATACAAGATTCTCCAACCACTTGTATAAACCTAAATGCTTTGATCACCTCATCAAAGCGTTTGTTCCAACTCCGAGATGCTTGCACCAGTCCATAAATGGATCGCTGGAGCTTGCACACCTTGTTAGCATTCTTAGGATCGACAAAACCTTCGGGTTGCATCATATACAATTCTTCCTTAAGGAAACCGTTAAGGAACGCCGTTTTGACATCCATCTGCCAGATTTCATAATCGAAAAATGCAGCTATTGCTAACATGATTCTGACGGACTTCAGCATCGCTACGGGTGAGAAAGTCTCATCGTAGTCAACTCCTTGAACTTGTGAAAAACCCTTTGCCACAAGTCGAGCTTTATAAACGGTCACATTGCCGTCAGCGTCCGTCTTCCTCTTAAAAATCCATTTGTTCTGAATAGCCTTGCGGCCCTCAGGTAGTACCTCCAAAGTCCACACTTTGTTCTCATACATGGATCCTATCTCGGACTTCATGGCTTCTAGCCATTTGTTGGAATCTGGGCCCACCATTGCTTCTTCATAATTTGCAGGCTCATTGTTGTCCAACAACATGATCGATAAGACGGGATTACCGTACCACTCTGGAGCAGCACGTGTTCTCGTCGACCTGCGTGGTTCGACAAAAACTTGAACCTGCCACCAACAACGACACAAGCAGTAAGTCAGTCTTGGGTGCTAAGTTGGCCGGCTAGAACTTTGATCCTGCCACCATCGACCCCTAGTTCTTCATATGCACAGTGTCGAAGCCCTGCCTCGACAACGGCTATGGCTTACTTGATAAGATGGAGGTTGTTGGCTCCTTCATCGGCACCACTGCTCGTGGACCGTCTCGCCGTGCCACCTCCTGTTGTATCACCACCTTGTCTGTTGGCTCACCATCGCCATAGCCGTCAGATGTTAGAGTTGTGTCAAATATTGATGTACGAGTTGGGTTACATATGGACTTGGTGTTGTAGTTTGGATAGAATACATGTAGTGTCGTAGTCGGACATGTTGTACACTTGGCCTCTTATATATGAGGAGGCACCCCACGTTGTAACCCATGAGGACTAGATAGCGACAGGCTCGCAAGGGGGAGCCGGCGGCTTGGGTCGGCGCCCGGGTGGCCGGTGTTGCGGTATCTCGGGGAGGAGCGCCCGTAGTCATTGCCCCGGAGAGTAGGCGAGTTCACCGAACCTCGTTAACAAATCTCGGTGTCGTCATCGTGCTGTGATCGCTTGTTCCTCGATGGATCGACCGCGTACTTCGGATTTATTCTAGCAAGTGGTATCATGAGCTAGGTTGTTCGGAGGCTACGGATGTTGATCTAAAGGAGGTGGATATCGTTGAAGTTCTGCAGGAACGGTTGCAGCCGGAGCGGAAGAAGATCGACGAGATGTCGTTGATGAGTTCTGTCAGGAGCGACTAAGAAGAGGTGTTCCAGCAGTTGTTACAAGCGGCGGAACAATCCGATACGAAGCAGTGCAGGCGGCGGCATCATACGCGGGAGCTAGAGCAGGCAGAGGCGGTGACGAAGCCAGGCGCACAGGGCCGACTGTGTACATGAGTCGCGCAGTTATCCAAGGCTACTGGGCTACAAGAGATTTGTTTGGAAACAAAAGGGGACCGAGTCCCTGGAGAAAGTTTGCTCACGTTCGTGTCCGGGTCGGACTGCTGGCCGTGCAAGCGCACGTTAAAAGCAGCCGCAGGGACGCACAACAGTAGATCGAATCAGGGAAGAAAAAAGTCCATCGTTGCATGCATTCATCGGAAAGGCAAGGGCAAGGCAAAGCAAATTGATCAGCATCGGTAGTTGTGCTCAAGAGATACTACTCGTGAATACAGGGAGGATTTTTTTTTAGGAATTTGCTACTAGTAAATCTTGCGTACTTGAACACGTGTAGGAAGATCGGATTATTTTTTCACACAGTCAGCCGTACAGAGAATCATGGCGTCAGTGGGTACCAGGTTTAAGGTGGAGAAGTTCGACGGGACTGGAAGCTTTGGGTTATGACACACAAGGGTGAAAGATTTGTTGGCACAACAGGGATATTTGAAGGCATTGTTGCAGGAAGCCAAGCCAGCCAAGATGGAGGCTGAGGACTAGGAGGAGTTACAGTTGAGGACAGCCGGAACTATACGGTTGTGTCTGTCGGACCAGGTTATTTATCATGTGATGGATGAGAATTCGTCGAAAAAGATCTGGGAGAGGCTGGAGAGTCAATTTATCTCCAAGACTGCGACGACCAAGGTGTATCTGAAACAAAAGTTGTATGGGATGAAGATGCAGGAGGGGTCGGATCTTGTGAAGTATATGAACGCCTTTAATCAAGTCGTGACGGATCTAGCACGCTTGGGTGTAACGATTGATGGCGAGGATAGGGCAATTCTGCTTCTTTATTCGTTGCCATCATCCTATGACCATTTGATCACTACCCTGACGCACGGTAAGGAGACCGTTAAGAATGAGGATATTACTGCAGCCTTGCTATCTTATCATATGAGAAAGAAGAATGCCGTGGAAGTCACTCATGGTGAAGGTTTGCTAGTCAAGGATGAAGAGTGGCGGAAGGGATATGAGGTAGGGAAGAACAATAAAAAGAAAATACAGTGTCACAAGTGTAAGCAGAGGGGACATACTAAAAAGGACTGTCCAGAGCTCAAAGGTGGGTCAAGTGCTAATATGGCAATTCATGGTGATGATTCAGACAACAATAGTGATGCCCTCGTAATATCAGACAGGCGGTCAACCAAAAGTGAAGCGTGGATGTTGGATTTATCATGCTCTTTTCATGCGACAACCAACAAGGAGTGATTCTCTTCGTACCAGACTGGTGATTTTGGTTTAGCCTATATGGGCGATGACACTGGTTATCGTATGGCTGGAGTAGGTGACATCAAAATCAAGATGTTTGACGGAGTTGAGTGGATGCTTCGGGGAGTCAGGCATGTGCCGGGGCTAAGGAGGAATCTAATTTCGCTTGGAGTTCTTCATGATGATGGTATCGTATTCCGTTGTGATCGGGATAAGAAGACCATAAAAATCATGGAAGATAAGGTGACCGTGATGATTGAAGCGAGGACGGCTTCACATCTTTACAAGTTGCAAGGAAGCACTATTGCAGGTGGAGTCATGAAGACTGGAGTTGCAGGAGTAGCAGCAGGTTCCCACGGAGGCGGTGGGTCTGGAGCAGACTCGTCGGGTAGCTCTCGGTAAGCTACGAAGAAGACAACACAAGTCCGGAATACATGGAAGTTTGATGCATGGACAAATTCAAAGTGATGAAAATATTCGTCAAGGTGGAGTTTGTTAGAGTTGTGTCAAATATTGATGTACGAGTTGGATTACATATGGACTTGGTGTTGTAGTTTGGGTAGGATACATGTAGTGTCATATTCGGACACGTTGTACACTTGGCCTCTTATATATGAGGAGGCACCCCACGTTGTAACCCATGACGACTAGATAGCGACAGGCTCGCAAGGGGGAGCCGACGGCTTCTGCCGGCGCCCGGTTGGCTAGTGTTGCGGTATCTCGGAAAGGAACACCCGTAATCATTGCTTCGGAAAATAGGCGAGTTCGCCGAACCTCGTTAACAAATCTTGATGTCGTCATCGTGTTATTGTCTTGTTCCTAGGTGGATCGACCCCATACCTAGAATTTATTTTAACATCAGAGACGACAGCGATGCAGATAAGATTCTCGCTCTCAAGGCAGCCCATGACACATTCAATTGCCTGTCGTGGCACCTCTCCACAGTGCCTAAGCTCTGCACCTGTGCAACATTGTCGGACATGTCACCATGCTCGTTCTCGGGGGCCTCAACCTCGCTCAAGGCACCTGCATATCCTCAAGTCGAATGTGCTCGTCGGCATGTCCCCGCTGGCCTTCCCATTGCACTCCGCAACGTCAAGCTGAATAATCAAGTCGAATGATTCACTCCTAGATTACTCTGAAACCTGCCTGCCATACTTATGGCCAGGCTAACGTCAAGCTGCTCTACCTCATCGGCAACCGCCTCTCGGGTGAGATGTTGGGGGAGCTCGCGTGTGTGCCCCGCTCACCGCTGTGCTCCTCGACGAGGACATGATGACGGGACCCATTCCACCGCCGCCGCAACCCACGCTCTGACTGCTCGTCGTGCCATCCTCCACCGCCGCTAGGAACGACTCCTTGGCTGCGCTAGCTCTGGTGTTGAATAGGTTATAAGCGAAGCCGATGCACCAAGCCGATTTTGTCCTAGTCAACACGAGCGGCATGTGCCTCATGTGCCAGTGCCATGTCATTGGCGAGTAACCGGCCTCGCAAATTATTATTTATGTTAGACAGTGGTCAAGCGGCTGTTAATGCGATAAGTAATGCCATGCTTGAAAAGCGGTACTGATTTGAAAACACAAACAATGTGATACCAATCCGTTACCCAAGCCCCAGTTGTGGTAGTTTTGTGTACTATACATAATTGTGGCGCTTTTGTGTAAGTCTATTATTTCTTGTTTGATAGTTGAGGCACCGGGCTGTCTCCACACAACTCCCCTCAACCCCCGCGCATTTCACTCCTCTGCCGCCGCCGGCCCTGTGGCGCGGCGGCGGCGAACTTCCTCTTGCGTCCCGGGATCTAAGGCGGCGGCGGCCAGACCTGGACCCCTTATGACGAGGATGGCGGGCAGCGGCGGCCAGACCTGGACCCCTTATGACCAGGATGGTGGGCAGCGGCGGCCAGACCTGGACCCCTTATGACGAGGATGGCGGGCAGCGGCGGCCGGGGCGTGTCGGGGGGACTCTGCTGTAGCCGGCGGGGTCGGTAGGAGAAGACGGCAGCGGCGGCCGGGATACGTCCCGGGCTCGATCTACGACCTTCAGGTCCAGGAGGGCGGCTGCATCTCGTCCTCAATCTGCTGCATCTCGGCGACGACTCGCGGAGGCACTCCGGGTCTGCATCGCATCACGAGGATTATGGCGGTGGTGGTCATCTCCTACGTCGGAGGTGGTCGTCCTGAGGCTGGGTGATCGGATCTTCAGATCTATCATCTAGTCCCGGCTGCGAGTCGGGGAGACATAGTTGCCGGTGAAAACGGAGCCGACGGTGGACGGCGGCGTTCTACGTCGTTACCTTGATGAAGGCTTCGTCCTGTAATTACTGTCGATCCACTCGTGTTGCTCCAGGGGAAACCATACGATCTGGTTTTCCAGATCGGACGATGGCGGCATTGCGGTGTCGTTCCTCTCTAGGGAGCATCGTTTGTGGAGCAGCGTTGGAAGACAGAGGCAGGAGGTGGAGCATCTTCGTCGTGCACGGAGCTTCGGTGGTGATGTCAGGTCATGCCTAGACGACAGGTGCTACGCATTGTCATGCCTGTTCGGCAGGTGCTACACACGAGAGAACTTACAGAGTCTTCGCGTCTGGATGGATGAGTGCAGGGAGGTCGATCCACTCGTGATGCTCGAGGGGAAACCCTAGGATCTAGTTTTCCAGATCGGACGATGGCGGCATTGTGGTGTCGTTCCTCTCTAGGGAGGATTGTTTGTGGAGCAGCGCTGGAAGACAGAGGCAGACGGTGGAGCGTCTTCGTCTTGCACGGAGCTTCGCTGGTGATGTCAGGTCATGCCTGGCCGACAGGTGCTACGCTTTGTCATGCATGTTCGGCAGGTGCTACGCACGACAGGTCTTATAGAGTCTTCGCGTCTGGATGGATGAGCGCAGGGAGGTGGCGCCGTTGGGCGCCATGGTGGCGTCGACGGATGGCCGGACTGGCATGGATGATGCGGATTTCTCTCCTGAAGATGGGTCAGCGGTTCGATGATGATGACGACTTCTAAAACGTGTGCATGTGGTGTACGCTTTAGGTTTGCTGCACCGGTTGTTAGTTCCGATACGTTATGTGGATAGATCGGCGAAGACACCGTTTTTAGATATGCAGAGTGAGAGCACTTCACATTGTCACGTTTTGTAGGTGTGAGTGGGGACTTCGGGTGGCTTGATGTATGTTCTTGTCAGACCTTTGTTGAATAAGTAATAAAGATGGCTGTATTGAGCGATTGATGCAGAGGCCGAGGGTCTTAACCTCCTTTTCTTAAAAAAAAATTGATAGTTGAGGCAAATCTTTGCCTCCCTTCCGAAAAAAAACCTTGTAAGTGCAAATGAAAATGAACTAGGCTGCAAATATAGTAGTGTAGTTTTCACTTTGAGTATGTTTAATTCTGGGGTTTGCTCTTCTGAATGCCGCTTGTCATGGCCCTTCGTAGGCTTGCAATCTTTTGATGCCGATGCAGTTCTAATCTTATTAGACTTATTGTTCGAATGAATAGTCATTCAATTATTACACATATCGTTATATCTATGACCTTTGTGTAACAACATAGGTTGTTTATGATAATAGCATGGTCTGCATTGTACCACTTTGATTTCAACAAATTGAGTTCTACGAAAAAATCTATTTTAGTCCCTATATTTTATTTAGAAAATCACATAAACTGCTTTTTTTGTACAAAAAGGGTAAATCTATCCACACTCCCTTCCTCCGGAAATACTTGTCATAGAAATGTACAAAATGGATGTATCTATAAGTAAAATAAGCCTAGATACATCTACTTCTAGAACAAGTATTTCCGGACGGAGGGAGTACAATTGTTAGTTTTTTCTTTGGCCCTGTTTCTTTCAATGCCAAAAATCTTATTTTTAGAAAATGTGAGTTCTACATCAAGCCTCTGCATCAGTTATCTCTAGTATAAAGCCCAATGTAATGAGCAACATGTTAATTTATTGTAGGATCGCGATCGGAAATGAAAAAGGATTAGTACTGGTAGATATAGACCTGGAGGACAGGAAATATGGTGGTGTGCAGAGCACCAAAGGATTAGCACGGTTGGAAATAGGCCTGAAGGGCAAGAAGGATCGCAGTGCAGAGAACACCGCCGCTGTCATGGGTTCCAAGGAAGACACAGGTCAAATGATTGAAGAGGTGAGTTCCCTAATAACTAAATAGAGTGTATTACATTTATTTTTCTATAAAATGTCAGTTATATTGATTTGAGGAAAACAGTATGACCACATAAGTGGGGCAAATTGGCCAGACAGACTTAATCTTTTTTACAAACTATACTCCCCCAATTCTCCAAGTGTTTTTACAAACTACTCCCCACAATTCTCCAAAAGTTGTTGTTTTGTGCATGTATTGTCTGCTAAGTGTAATTTTGATATTTTAATCTCCTAGAAAATATATACTTATCGTGTTTGTCAGTTTGTGTATCTGATATATATATTTAAAAAGAGACTTGTAGTAAAATTTTGACTAGGCCAATGTAAAAAACAACTGCTTTTAGAACCTCCACAGCACTAGATGTTCATGGATGGATGCTTGAAGTGAAAGAGTATACCGACATCATTAATCAACTATGTTGGAAAAGACTATCAAGAGGCCTGTTCAACTGGCCATGATTTCTTTTTCTTTGTGTTTCTGTAAGCCAGTGCTTTGGCTTAATATATGGTTGTGTGCATCAATTGATGCACATGCCAGGTTTTTTCCTCCTCTACAAAAAAATATTTGATCTACTAGAATGCAATTATCTTTGCATGGTACTTCAGCACCTCTTAAGCAGAGGTGTCTAATGATGCTGTCGTGCTAAACAGGTAAGCATCCATGATATCTATCTATGAAAAAAAAAACCGAACCTGTGTAAAGCTAAGCACATCTCCATACACCTCTAGATACTCTTAGGGAACTAGAAGGAATACAATATTATTTAGATTAACTATATTTATAGCTGGCACGCAAGTATAGGATCGACATGTACTATGTAGCAAAAGCAACTTTTCTTTGGCGGTTAATTTTGATATAACAGAAGAATGTGTTATTTAGTAGATGTTTCTTAGTTTCATGTCTAGTAAGTCATGCTTGAATGCATCTACGGATATGTGGTAGTTAAAACTTAATAGGCACTATAGCAAAGTGAGCCTCTACTGACAGCTCGCAAACCCCCTCCACTGACAGCGCCCATTGCTAATTGCATGTCAGTGGTACTTCAAGAGCCCACTCACTGGTGGTAGTACAACAGAAGAAAAAAGATAAACATGGGCTCCGACGTTGTAGCTCCTGTTGTCGCCGGCCTCGATCATACCCTCTGTTAGATGAGGCTGTAGATGACCGCACCGACATTGTAGCTCCTGCTTGTCCCTTGCCGTGCTCATCTGGGATGGGCCACGCCGGTCCTGACCGGCACCTTGTCCGGTCGCACTCTGGTGTGGCTGTGCAAGAAGCTGTTTGTGGGTGCCCCATGATGCAGCTCTTGCCAAAGTAGAATCCAATTCAACAGTATGGATCACATGATCCAGGAGATAATGGGGACAGGGGGCTGGGAGAAAAAGAAAATGGTGCTGGAGAAAGGGAAAGAATAGACCAAGGAGAGGAAGGAAAGCGGGAAGATCAGAGCGTTTGAATGGTTATTGCTACCAGTTTTGTATGCCCTTGATTTAATGGTCGGAGTTACATTTTGTGCCTTGAAAGCTGGTATTAATAAATGTTGTGATAATGGTCCGAGTTCCATTTTTGTCATTGATGACGTAAACATGTTGGAACTAAATAATGATGTATTTCTATCAAAGTGATAATAGTAATGATGTATTTGTTACCTTGAGCCCAAGTTCTTCAATTGCATGTCTATCCTACTCCCACCAATCGAGCGCTTACTTCTTAATTTGTTTTAGATAAGCTCATTAGCTGTCCCCAGTGAGCTGATCAAGGTTGACCCCCTCCAGTTGCGCTTCCCTGTTGCGCAAATCATGTCAAGCACACTGAAGATATGCAACGTTACTGATTACCATGTGGCTTTCAGTATATATAGTACAGCGAAGTGCACCATATTACCGAGCGAAGGAGTTCTGTCACCACAGTCGAGGCTAGATCCTCTAGTAACCTTTTTTTCTTCAAAAAAACACAAAAGCTTGAAGCCTGAGGTGGTCACTGTGAAGAGCACCATCGTAGAGGAGAGTTTGACGACTGAGGATGTTGCACATGAAATGTTCAAACCAAAGACGGGCCGAAATGTGCATCACATCGAGCTGGCCATAGATTTTATAACCTCCAAGGTGAGTCCAACCTTTGTCCTTTTTCTTTTTCTTTTTGAGGGGACTTTGCCAGGTTTTCATTTGTATCAACCTATGCGCAACCAATTCTGAAATATTTCTGACAAATCTCTATGGGTGTTTGCGAATAGACCATATCCAAACTAAAGTCAGTGTCGACAATAGAACTGCATCCAATAGATCCATGGTGAGTGGATCAATTTCTCGTGCTGGTGCAGAAATTGAGTTCTCTGTTTGCACTATGATTGCATTAATTAAGAAAAATCCTTCTCTTGCGATACAGGATGGTCATTACCCAAGGAGGCAAGTCTTTCCAAATGAACTACCATGCAAAGGCAAGTGACTGAACTCACTCCAGAATTTCTTACGAGCAATACAATTTTTTCAGTATATAAGAACATAAACACATGTTGTACTCGGGAAATTTTGACGGATTTTTGTACTTTAATGGAAAGAAAATTTCCAAATAATCGTCTAACCATAGGTCCTCGGGCTACTTAGCCGCCTAACCTCGTTTTCTTTGATTAAGAAAGAAGTTTATACAATGCCAAAGAAAGGCATGACCCAATACAAGTGACACGACACAAACTAAAACAGCATAAGGATAACTAACCCAAAACTTGGCGATCCACGACCTAGAGACTGCCAAAGCAAACCCAGCCTAGTTTAGAACAGTAGTATGTTAGTTTAATCTTGAAGTAGTATTGCGTCAAGTTTGTAGCTGGTTCAAACTGCTATGGACTTGGCTAGATGCGTGTCAGGTTGCCGTGTGATTACTAGTCCGGTTTGGACTATATTAGTTAGTAAAACTAGGTAATTGTTTGCGTCTAGTAGTAGTCCGTGTAGGGATTGGTTTCATGGGTCGGTTGGGTCAGGCCGTGTATATATACACAAAATTGGTCGACGGAGATTGTAACACCATGAAGAGAAAAGGAGAAAACAAAGGGAGGAAAAATAAAGGCACGTCAAGGGCCTGTGGCCATCAATTTTTTGTGTGTGCGTGTTCGTAGTGATTTTGTGTGGTCGATCCGTGGGTGAGTTTCAATAATTGGTATCAGAAGATGCGCTTGGCCGAGGGTGGCGATGTAGTAGCACCTTGGGGCGGGCGATGTTATCGCTAGGTGGTGCAACGACGAGGAGGTTCAGGTGATCATCGTTCGGTGGAGTGGCAAGGAGGGAGATGACATTTTGTCGTCGGGAAGGCAGTGGAAGAAGATTGTTGACGGAAGCGGTGGTGCAGGGTGTGGTGCCGGTATGTTCCCAAGATCATCGTCTGTAGAAAATATATGAGTCAAGGAGTCGTGTGTGTTAACACGTTCGGTCGTGTCATCCAAGGGAGTCAAGGAGTCATGCGGGTTTGCACGGTCGGTCGGTTGTCGTCGTCATGTCAGAGTCGACATGTCCAAGTGCTCATCTCTGTGAGGAGGCGTTGAAGATGAAGCGTCCAGGTCGTCTATATGTCTCGACGGAAGGATCAGGTTCAACTATGTGGGGGCGGTAAACCAATAAAGGTGAGTCTCTTCAATGAGGCCATGTCTCTACATGAGGTTGGAGTGCATGATGTAATGCACGGGGTGGTGTGATCCACAAGGAGCCGGCATATATCTTGCTAAGGTGGATGGTGTAGACAACCGGATGGTGTATTTCATAGGTTACTACCATGATTAGGTAGTCCAATGCATATTTGAGGTGATCAGTAAATTCACCAAGTTAAAATTGGAAAGAAGTTGTTGCGATCAATGAAGCCTATCAATTCGACTTGTCGTGGTGCGAGATGTATGAGTCGACAAGGGAGGAATCTTCAACGAGCCAAGACCGAAGAAGAGCGGAAGACAATGTTAAGATTAGGGAGAGATTGTTACTTTAATCTTGAAGTAGTATCGTGTCAAAGTTTATAGCTGGTTCAAACTGCTATGAACTTGGCTAGATGCGTGTCAGGTTTGGTACGTGGAGGCCAGGTTTCCGTGTGATTACTAGTCCACTTTGGACTATATTAGTTAGTAAACTAGGTAATTGTTTGCGTCTAGTAGTAGTCCGTGTAGGGATTGGTTACATGGGTCGGTTGAGTAAGGCCGTGTATATATAAACAGCATTGGTCGACGGAGGGTGTAACACCGTGAAAAGAAAAGGAGAAAAGAAAGGCACGACAATGGCCTTTGGCTATCAGTTTTTTGTGTGCGCGTATTTATCGTGATTTGATGTGATCGATCCATAGACGAGTCCCAACATAATATGTCACAAGGTAAGGAAGCAAAAATCATGCACCACAAGGGCCAACACGACATCAACTCGACTACCATAACGACAACAACGATAGCAACTGAAGCACAAGCATCGAAGGCAAGGATCCACCATCAGCCTGGAGATGCCACCACATGAGCGAGACAAGATGCAACATCGCCAAGCACCAAGAACACCAGTCCAATGCCGCCAGAGCAACCAGATGGAGGGGATGACCATGAGGGGACGAGCACCAACTCGAGGGTAGTAGGACGTTGCATGCAGGCATTAGGGACAAAACCCACTAGGGTCCGATGATGAGGGGAAGTAGACACAACACGAGATGAAGCCAATTGAGACCTATGCCTCTCATGACCTGATCACCTCAAACCAACAATGACCAATGAAAGTCTCCTGGTCGGATACGAACCGACATGGGGCATCTCGGCCAAATCCGGTAGAGCTACTGCCAAATCTGGCCATCTGACCCAGGATGACCAACTAGATGGGGCAGCGAGGATAGCGCGGGGGGGGGGGGGGGGGGCAATCGTTCGACGGTACAAACTAAAGCAACCGCGAGCCACGACCAAGCGGGTCAAATAAGAATGGTGGGGACGTGACCTACCACCACACGAGCAACAACAGGGGGGAAGGCACCAAAGATGAGGGATTTGGAGTGTAGCACCCGTGACAGGTTCCATCTAGAGATGAGATGAGAACAACGAGCCATAGTGACCTCATGAACCGCCTTCAGCCACATGGGCTTCAGCCGGTGGTGTTGAGAGGGGATGGAGGCATGGGTGGCTAGGGTTGGGAATTGATAAGAAAAATGATTGGGGGACTGGGTACAGTATCACAAACCAACATTCCCCTCCACCTCTGGCGACCATCCACGTCACCTTGTTCTCATCGCAGTAGAACCAAGCTCGTCATTTCCTAAGTGATGCGTCTAAGTATACACTCACTACCTCATGGTACCAGATATAGCTCAATGTGGGGAGGCAATTTCCTGCTCGGCCAAGTAATTGGAGGTGTTATGGGCTGGAGGGACTGGACACACCAAATGGACCATGAGCATGCATGGCCTTTTTTGGGTGACTGGCCCTTTTTGCATAAGTTGAGGGCCAATTACTTTGGTGACTTTTTTGGGCTTCGAGAATATGATGTCTCCTATCTAGATTTTTGATTGGGCTTCTAGAATAAGCTGGTTAAGGAGCAGCTTATTTAATCCTGGGGATCCCTTGAAGGTCATAGTGGGTAATTTGGGGCTTCTCCTAGGAACCAGGCATGGCATTGATGATACATTTAGCCCGGTAATCATACTGGTTACCATTGGGACGGATCTCTCCCTCGTACTGTTTTCAGATGGCTTGTTCATTATATGAACATAAATAATGCCTTCACACATCTTGCTGATGAGACCAGAACGTTGGGGACTGCCGGACTGTTAACTCTAGGTCTTGATGAGCGGCGCAGTCATGTGCGTGGTGACCTCAGAGTGCAAGGAAACCACTTGGCATGGCGATTTCGTGGTAATCTTGTGCATATATATATCTATATCTCTATTCTATAGTGTACGAGTTTTGAATTGTTGCTACAACATCAATCCTAGCCGTTGGTCTCATAAATCGAACGGTTGAGACTCAAAGGATTCGCAGTGCACAGTAGCCTGTAGCTGCATCTATTGTTTCTGGAACCATCACCTGTTCGCATCACACCTCGGATCTTCTCCCCACGTTGCATGCGCCAGGGCGTCAGGCAGAGAGCTTGTGTACAAGATAAGCATACGGTAGGAGAAAGAAAGTAAATAATTTGTGGGGTCCATCACATACATCTATATTTTCTTCCTATGAAAATATCTGGGTGTCAACGTAGGTGAATTATATCATACCACTTACCAATTTTCTTTTATTTTCTTTTCATTTATGCATGCATACATGGAATATTCTCTTTGCTCTGAAATTGACTGCAAAGTACCATACGTCTTCTTTTTTTCTTTTACAAGAATCATCATCGGAACAATATTGCTAAGACGTGCATTGCACGTGTATACATACTAGTCAACCATATGTGTAGATTTTTGCTGGTGTACACAAATCAATAAATTATTAAACTGATATTACCATTACTCATATGCTACTGCTAATATGTTGATTTCGACTAGCACTTCGTCGAACTTGGCTACTCCAGCTATTTAACATTCCTAACCATCTCAGTTTTGCTCGGTTACCGTGCTTAATATTCTCGTATGTGAGAAGTAATTGACTTCTGTGCACATATCTACCCGCAGGAAGTGGAATTGGTTGAGTTGAAGGGGGGAAAAGGCATGCTTCTGACTTTCACCACATTGACCTAATGTTTTTATTTTTGCCATCTCACATTTCAGCAATATAACATTTGATATCTATCTCATTGCAGTTAGTTTGGTTAAATTTATAGCCCGTGAGCAATGGATTTTGGCTGGTTTTACTAGTGGACTACTCTGCGTGTATAATTGTGATTCACAAAGTAGAATCCACGTTCTACATGAACACTCAACATCTATCAAGTCTTTGGCTATCCATGGAACTAAGCCCTATGTGCTATCAGCATCCTGTGATGGTAAAATTTTGCTATGGGACTATGGAAAAGACTGGCAATTGATAAAAACATTTGATGCCAATAGTTGTCTTGATAAATGCGATACTGTGCAGCAAGTTGCGTTTAACCCGAAGGACACTGATATGTTTGCCAGTGCCCAGGGCAATACAGTAAAGGTTTGTTTAGATTTCCTATGCATGCATGCAGTAAACATCATTTTGGATGTTCCAAGTTTTCCTGATACATGTATTTGCTTGAAATTGCAGTTTTGGAATCTGCATTCGGGTGAATGTAAGCACATATTGTCTGGCCATTCAGATTCAGTGATGTGTTTGGATTACTTCAGTCTGGGTCAGAAGCTATACTTGATCACCGGTTCACAAGACAAAACTGCTAAGGTATAGCATTTTCACTAAAGAATAGACTAGCCCTTTATCATACTGACAGAATATTTATTCAATCATGAGTTTTGCTCCTTGTGTCAGATCTGGGACTGTGAGACACAGAGGTGTGTTCATTCACTGAAAGGGCACATGGATGTTGTTAACATTGCGTTTTGCCATCGGGATCTTCCAATACTCATTACAGGTTCATGGGACGGGTCAGTTCGTTTATGGGACTCCACCACCTTCCGGTAATTATTAATTATTAACACTCGCGATGCTTCAATATGAATCAATGAAAATTGTCCTTTATCGAAAAATTATCAACACCCCTGTAGTCACTGTATTTTGTTTGAATTTGGAGTGTTGATTACTTGAAATTTAAATTATCAATATGGTTAATTTGTAACCCAATTTCTAGTATTGATATTACGATACTTTTTGTTCTGTTGGAGGCACTAATATCCAAATTCAGCTTTAGCAATTTGGAAGACAAAATTTTGACAAGCTCCGATCTTTGTTTAGATGACCAAGTTTTGTATATACCTATACTTCATTAATCCCATTCAGCTTTAATCCTTGTGAAATCACGAAAAAACTTGACACCAGATTGGGCTTCAAAATTACTAGTCCACTACCATCGAGAATATATCCTATTGACACTAGATTGACAAATATATAAAGGATTTAACGGATTAAAAATGTGTATTTAACAAAACAAATACCACTTTCCAACCAACCCTAGCAAGAAACTACCACTACAAAAATAGAAAAAAACCTACTGATTTTTTTTCTATTATGGCCGAAAACTGCAATGTGTGATAATTGTCCTATTAAACCCGATTATGATAGGCTATGCCCGTCCGGACTGAAAAAGTCAACACCGTTACTTTAACTGTTAACATGTGGGGCCCACATGTCAGTTATATCTCCTTCCTATGAAATTATGCATGGACATTTCCGGTGACTTCCAATCGCCTCCAATCGAGCTAGGCGCCTCGCCGTTGAAGACTTGATTGATTAATTAACAAGCAGGCCATGTTGCCATTCTTGTTGGCGGACACGACGTCGAAGTAAGAGAGGCTCTCGAGCTGGTACGAGGCCGCCATCGCTGCACCATTGACCTCTCAGCCGGCTGGTCGCCCTCCATTAAAAAACTGGCTACGGTATAGGCCAGTGGCATCGAGGCCAGCCATCACGGCGGGCTTGCTCGCCCGGCATGGAAGCTCACGCGGAGGACAACTTCGAGTGTGTCGCCTACCATGGCCAGCTTGGCCAGCGGTGCGGAGGTTAACTCACCCGACATGGAAACTCGTGCAGACACCAGCTTCGAGCACGGCGCGTGCCATGGCCAGCTCGGGCGGCAGCGTGGAGGATAGCAAGGCCGACGGCGAGCTCGCGCTGCAGCACAGTATGTTTTATGAAATGTCCCGGTGATAATATTTGGATGAAGAAGGGGATTGATGTCCACATGTAGGTCTCATATGTCATAATAGTCAACATAACGTTCAATCAAGCAGAGTTGATTACTGTGCCACGTCAACGTTTACGTGTGGACCAATCCTGTCATAATCCAGTTTAATTTTGACGAAATCTGTGACTTGTCTCACTTGGTAGTTTTTTTACCATAGATTAGAAAAAATAGTATTTTGCTTCTAATATTGTAGAGTGGTAGTTTCTTGCTAGGGTTGGTTAGAAATTGGTAGTCTTTTGTTAAATACTCGAATAAAAGGACATATAGAAAAATAAAGAATAAAACTAAATTGGTATGTGAATTGTTGAGTCGGGCGAGAGACGTACCTCGCAGCTTTGTCTCCTATGGAAGCTTCAGGCATGGGTACACTCGATGCACCTCTCCTAGGTTAGCTATCTATATGGGCTTGGGCCCATATCGGTTCAACAACAACCCCCCCCCCCCTCTCATGATGGGTGGTAGATATATTGTTATTTTCATCTTCTTACATGCCAAGTTACAATCTTTTGTTTGTAGTTCCTTTTTCAACCAATCTCCAGCTTGTTGTCCAAAGCTGATATGAGCGAGGCTGATAATCTCAGCATCAAGTTTGTCCTTAACGAAGAAGTGGTCAATTTGCATATCTTTAGTTCTACCATGTTGAACTGCGTTATTAGCATAGCTTATAGCCGACTGATTGTCACGCCACACCCTCAAGGGTCCCTTTCTCAAAAGTTTCAATTCGCGCAAAAGGTGTTTCACCCAAAGCATCTCACTCAACCCTTGAGATAAGTCTATATACTCAGCTTTTGTTGTTGATTTGCGTTATTAGCAAAGCTTATAGCCGACTGATTGTCACGCCACACCCTCAAGGGTCCCTTTCTCAAAAGTTTCAATTCGCACAAAAGGTGTTTCACCCAAAGCATCTCACTCAACCCTTGAGATAAGGCTATATACTCAGCTTTTGTTATTGATTTAGGCACAACCCTTGGATTCTTGTTTCCCCATGACACCAAATTTCCTCCAACAAACATACAATAGCTAGAAGTTTGGCCATCTATCATCTTGACAATTAGAACAATCAGAGTTACTGTAGCCATCCACCTTAAGATATCCACACTTTAACTAGAGTTCCCTTCAAGTATCTTAGGATTTTTTGCACAATATCAAGACGCCCACTCCTTGGTTCATGAATGTATCTGCTCACCATGCCCACGACATAAGTAATGTTAGGCCTAGTATGACACAAGTTCAATAACCTCCCAACTAGTTTCTGGTAATCTTCCTTATTCACCAGCTCTCTTGATTGTGTTGCCACTTGATAGTTTTGTTCAATCGGAATGGGGGCAACACGACATTCCATCATGTCCATGTCATCAAAAGATCCAAGCCAAATTTCATTTGAGACAAATATATTCCGTTATCTGACCCAACCACTTCAATGCCAACGAAGTATTTTAGGTTGCCTAAATCCTTCACCTCAAATTCCATGCCTAGACACCCCTTTAATATCTGCATTTCCTCCTTATAATCTCTAGTGATGATAATGCCATCCACGTACACAACAAGAATAGTGATCTTCTTATCAAAGTGTTTTTAGAACATTGTGTGATCATCGTTATATTGATCATACTACATACCGCAGATAGCTCGTCTAAACCTATCAAACCATGCCCTCGGTGATTGGTTCAAACCGCATATACAAGGATTTCTTCCTACATCTCATCATCCAGAAAGGCATTCTTGACATCTGTTTGATGCAACTTTCACCCGAAGTTTGCATCAGGGGAGACCAATATCCTTAAAGTGTTCATCTTTGTCACTAGAGCAAACGTCTCATCATGATCAATTCCATACGTTTAACTATCTAGCGACCAATCTGGCCATACACTGTTCCACCTTCCGCTTGGGATTTTGCTTCATAGTATAAATCCACTTACAACTCGCCACTTTTGTTTTTGCTCGCGATATGGTTAGCACACACGTCTTCTTTTTTCCTTGGTGCTTCCAATGCCTCTATTATTTCTTCACGCCACGTCAGATCTTTCTTTGCACCCTTCCAATACTTTGTGGTTGACATAGTTTGAAAGAAGACAACAAACACTATACAAAGGAGACAAAACATCGTAAGACACAAAATTCCAATGTCATGATCATAGAAAACCTCTGGTGGTAAAGCCTTATGTGGCACTTCATGTGTCCATTTCACAACGCAATAGGTAGTTCCACTTTGTGAGATGAGCTTCCATCACTTTGTTGCTACTCCCCCTACAGTGACTGCTCCCCCCGCACTTGTTGCTACTTCTACACATATGGTAGCCGCTGAGAATACACTACAGGAATCTTCTGCCACCAATCTCAAATAGGGAGTGGGAGATCACCAATTTGAATGGAACTCACTGTTGGCTGGACCAAAACCTGCACATCAACATTAGTTAGAGTAACAACTGGAATTGTACCCATAATTGGCTGCACTTGAACCAGCACATCATCATTAGTGTTTATGTTCACAGAATGATCTTGAGTGTGAGATATAGCCTTCTTTGACCATCTTGTACAAAATGGAAGTGGTCAAGCTCTTGAAACAATACACTTAGATCTATTGGCTCATCATATAATGACTCAGACTCCGTGAAGCTTTTATCAATACTTACAAGCCTGCGTTTCTCAAAGGTACATCAACATTTATACCCCTGCGACCAGAAGAATAGCCTAGAAAAATACACTTTGTTTCTTGTGGATTAATTTTCCTGAAAGAAGGTCACGGATCTCGAGCAAAACAAGTACTATCAAACAACTGGGAATAACAAACTTAGTCCGCGGAGATTTCATGCCTAGTATTCTTGTTGGTATTCGGTTGCTCAATGTATTTGGCTGTCATAAGTACTCATCACATAAATAGCTAAACACCTCATCTTTGTGACGCATCAAATAAATCCAAGTCATATGAGAATAGAAATTGATAAATGCAAAAAATCACTTCATTTCATTCATTGACACAATTGGGCAAGTCCATACATCTTAATGAAACAACACAAAAGAAGATATGCTTGTAAGCCCCTTACACACATATGAGGAAGTTGTGTGTTTGGCATATTCACAAGCATCACATGTCAACTTGCCCTTTCCTATCCCACACATAACATCTTGAGAGATTCTACTCATTTTAACAAAAGATACACGCCCGATCCTACAATGATGGAACGTCGCCTTTTTTTCCTTGTCCTCCATGGTCGTATCACACACTAATTCTGGTTGCACCTCCTCGTCCATGTACCAGAGACCCGTACGCCTGGTGCTAGTCCCAATAATCTGCATCGTTCATCCCTCCTGAATCATGCAATCAAATTTGTCAAATATCACACGATGGTCTATTTGATCAATTAGAGCACAGAAAGAGATCAAGTTGACAAGGAAAGCTGGCACATGTAAAACAAAGGATATGGAAATGGTCGGAGTGCACTTTACTGTGCCAACTCCTTTGACACGTTGTTTTGTGTCATGAGCAGTTTGTATACTCCATGTGTGAGAAAAATGATGCTTAGTGTAAGACTTGAACGTGCATGCATTACTTGCAACATGCTTAGATGCTTGATAGTCAAGAACCCACTCTGGACCACTCCCATTAGTAGCAAGAGATGCCTTGTCCAAATTACCTTCATCGATGGAGGCCTAGTGAGCAAAGTCTTCATAGTCAGCATCATCTGCATCTTTGCCTTTTGACATCCCATTGTCTCCTGCAACTGCCATGTGAGCCCTATGACCCCCTGAGTTTTCTAAGTACCACCTCTGCCCCTAGGAGCATAACCCCCATGAGGTCCCTGAGTATCCACCTCTCCCTCTAGCGCTCATGCCTCTGCCAGTCCATCCCTCTGCCTCTGTCATGAGTTGGACAGACTCAGTTCCAATGTCATACCTCCCTATAGATATGACAGTTGTTGGAATCTCTCCACTCCATCCTCTCCATGACTGCAAATGTTGAAGCCGACACAACCTTTACATAGGCGTGCTCCAAAGATAGTTGCACCTCCTCTTGAGACATTGTTGTAATAGTCGCATCAATAGTATGCACAAGACGTCCTATCATGAAAGCAACCTCTGAGCCCCTCCAATAGTTTGAACATACGCCTACATGCAATCCACTTGTGGCCTGACTCGATGGATGTCGTATCACAGAGTTTGAGAGGAACACGGTTATCATGCTCTACCCATAAAGTTTGCAGCTCTGCCACATATTTCATAACTGACATGTCGTCACCTTGATGCAGTCAACTAGTCTTCCCCTCAATCTAATAAATTAGCATAAAAATGCCCTTGCCTGAGTACAGGGTGAACAGAGTCGTCCATATCGCAACGTATGTGGATAGCCCCTCCATAGAGCGTCCAATGGAGGGCACCACCGAGTTCAACAACCAGCTCATGAGCACAAAGTCACAAAGTCTATGAACTTCCACTTCTTTCTCTCCGTAGTAGCCTTGTCTCATGCTTCCTCAATAGCACCCATCATGTGTCCATCAAGCTCCTTCTCCTCCACAACCAGCAATGCCCTCGAGGACCAGCTCAGTTAATTTGTGGGCCCGTCCACCTTTATGCCCATGGGCGATAGTTTGATATTGTGAGCCGCTTCTTGCCGAGGAGGCATGGCCCAAAGTGCAACTCCACGAGGATCTTGACGAGCTTCTTAAAAACCTCAGCAAGGCATTGTCGTTCACCCATCTTAGGCAGCAGCAACAACTCTTGCAGCAGCCGCACACAACTCCTCTCTTTCAGCAGCAACAACCATGAAAGTACACGGCCGAACGATAGAAAATGGTGAGGTAGCCGTCTTACAAACCGATCTTGAGATACCCGGCTCACGTAAAATGCACTCGACTACGCTACCGCTAACACACATCGGGCGAGCTAAACACCCCCATGCTACGACCTAGCATACCTAGGCTCCACGACAAAGCCCTCAAGAGGGAAAACAACGCAGAAAGACGCCGCCGCCGAGTCCATCGGACAAAGGTTTTCACCCGGAGCCCTGACACGAGGAGAAGAACCGCAACGACGTCTTCAGAAAGAGAAGGGTACCCGCGGGTGTCGCCGCTGTTGGCGCCAAGGCACGGAGCTTTCGCTCGGCAACTCACCCGTGCCACTACGAGGCCGCCAAGAGGAGCATGACGATGTTAGATCCCCATATCCGGATCAGGACGCTACTTCTCCAGGAGAGAAAGCACGTCCGAGCTACCTGCTAGCCCACCTCCCGTTGCCCTCACAACCTGTGAAGGGAGCCACCATCATTGCAATGCTGCCCACTGGAGAACGAGTATGCAACCTGCCATCCGGGGCCACTGCCCCGGCATCCCTGTCGCGAGATACCGTCGGTCATGCACCTCACGTCACACATAACTCCAGGTGGAAGAACAATGCCAGTCTATCAGCTCCTAGCCCGGCATCGGTCCCCGAGTCTAGGTAGACGCCTCCACCCTAGGAGGCATCCACACCTGTGTCCCCTACCAATACCCGGTGGACTTGAGGGGACACGACTCCGAGATTGTCGACGATCGCCGGCGAGCCAGCCCCAAGCCCATGGCCAGGCGAGCTCACTCGATGCCATGCCCACGGTCACCGTCGCCGATCCGTGCACCAACACACCGGTATCAGGGCCACCACCAACGAGCATCATACCCGCGTAGGAAGCCCGAGCATCCCTACGAGCACATCCCAGGTCAATCCCAACCTCTCCTACCTGAAGCAAAATCTCTGATCCGCCCCGGGCCCAATCTGACCCGCCCGAGCACGAACCCTAGATCTAGTCCATCCCTGAAACGCATGTAGCCGGCACCATCGGCATTGCGGACTAGATCCACTAGAAGGAGGCTGACATCGTCGCCCCGCGCCGCGCCGCCACATCCCTGCCCGTAGCCGCTGCCACCGGAGGGGAAGCAGAGTTGTGTTACAATATATGTGGATTGCACTAGCCCTTTCCAATAGTTCAAATTTTTGATTGCTTTGGCTAGTGCATGAAGCTTAACAAGGATAATAAATTCATTATAGTTTGTGGAATATTTCACTAGTTTGACATTTTTTGTAGTTCACAATCTTTAAGGTAAAGTCTAGAGCAGATGTATAAGTGCTAATAATGTGCATCACATTCTTCCAGACATGAGCTCAACCCTGACCTCGGTGAAGTGTATGCTATAGCAGGTTTGAAGAGATCAACAAGGTATATGATCAAAAGTATCATGTCTTCCATACTTATATTTGGTTATTAGAAAACTCTTTTTCAACAATTGCATAACCTTGCAATTGCAAACGAAAATGAACTAGACTGCAAATATAGTTGTGTGTAACTTTCATTATGTTTAATTCTGAGATTTTTCCTTGTTATGGCAGTTGTCATAGTCGTTTCAAGGCATGCAGTTCTTTGATGCTGACGCAGTTCTAACCTTATTTATTAGACTTGTTTGCATGAACAGTCATTCAATTGTTACACATAACATTATATCCATCCCTCTGAGTAACAACATAGGTCTCTCATGACGGTAGCATGATCTCAATTGTACCACTTTGTTTTCAACAAAAATAAGTCAAATCCAATAATTCCTACATACAGTAGGCTCATGCCCTGTGTTAGCACCTAAAACGTAAGATGGAAATGAATGCAAATACAGGAAAACTACGCCTACTGGGAGGATGCGAAACCAGTGACTGCAGGGTTCCACATTAATTTGCAATGGCTTGACATCAACAGTTAAGTTCAGATAAGAGAGGAATAACACGGCCTGACAAACCTCAGGGGACTCCTCATCAACGTCACAGTGGTGCACCCTCTGGGACCACCATCATTGGGGTTAGACCCCTGACTTCTTGCTCCTCGCGAGCCGCAGCTTTCCCTCTCGCCCCAACATTCGCCATGATCAAGCTAGGGTTAGGGTGGAGAGGAGAGGTAGAGCAAGCAAGAATAATAGGGGATACTGGAATGAGCGAGTGAAGTGAACTGGCTTCCAGCCAACTGGCCTAACCCTTATAGACCTCTCCTTAAATTCCGTATTCCCACAATAAAATAATGGGATGGTATGTCCATAACTAGATTGGCTACCTTCATGTAATTAAGAACAATTCCAGTGATGCACATCGGCTTATCCACTCATGAATACTGACATAGCTACTTCTATGTAAGAATAATGCAAAGTGTAATTCGTCATAATGCTTTACAATTTCATTCTACCACTAACCTGTCTCCCTCAAAATTTCTGAAAAATGGTTGATTGGGGCATTTTTGTGATGTTTAACCATCTTCATCGTTAATCCTCACCATTTTATTATTTACAAGTGTTAATTATGATCGTCATATTTTTTCCAGGCTTGTGCGTGTGCTGAAGTTTAAACTTGGAGAAGTGAATTCTATAGCATGTTTGAAGGGATCAACGAGGTATATAGTGAAAAGTGCCTTGCTATATTTTATATCTGGTTAATAGGAAAAATCACGCTTCCTGACCGTGCTCATCCTTGAAAAGCAAATTATAAGAAATCACAATGCAAATATACCAATTTCTGCAGTGTGGAGTTTGCTCATCCTAATTGCGCTTATTGTTGTGGAATTCAAGGCATGCATTTTTTAGTACAAAATAGTTCAGCCATCCTTTTTGTTCATAGGATAGGAATATGATAGGAATAGAAAAATCGTTGGAAGTGAGACGACATGTATCTCAATTCCTATATGGAAAGAGATATGTCATTTGATGTATAGGATAGGAATTTTTACATTGAGCCTAGGGTAATGTTTCTTTTTCTTTAAAATGTGAAGGACCGATTCCTACCTACATAGGAATAGGAGTTCATTCCTACAAACCAAAGGGCTCCAAAGGAAATTTTCAACAAAATTCTTATTCTTAAAATTCCTACAAAATTCATGTAAACGTAAGGAGGCGTCGGTGTTTGCAGACACAAAGTCCTGCTTTTCTTTGTTTTGGCTTTGTTGCCTCCAATGTATAATGCGTGATGCGTTAACTGGTGCAGGATCGTGATTGGGCATGAGAAAGGATTAGTGCTGGCAGACATAAGGCCCTGAGAAGGCGATTTGAGCAACCGAACAAAACCGAAAGGTTAATGCTAGCCATTGGAGTAAATCAAGATGGTTGGAGAAGGCTAAAGAACTGTGGTATTCTTGTGAATCTGATTGGGCTGATTCAATTCGAAACGGCAAACAGACCAAAGAACTGTGAACCATGCATGTAATATTCCCCCTTCTTTTCTAAATATGTTTGTTATTGGCATGTCTTTAAGCAAATTTGATTTGCTGGAGAAACTCCGCCATGGAAAACATTCAATAGAGCCTATGAGCCCCGGTCCTCTTATTTCAGCCGTCTGTTTCGATTTTATTGGTGTCGTCTTTACCCGGTAAAACATGTCACGGGTCTAGCTACTTGACCTTGATATTCTGCTCCCCCTCCCCCTCCCCCTCCCAACCTTAGCCGCCCCACTCCCTCCCCCTCCCTTTCTCGCCGCCACGCGAGGCAGCCGCCGGGCAAGCCCGGGGCGCCAAGGATCGTGGCGGCGGGGCCTTGGCTGCCCTGCCTCTGCGTGGGGAACCCCGGATCTGGAGCGGCGGCTCCATGGATGAGGCACGGCAGGCTAGCAGCCATGCGGACGGTGGATCTGGCGTCCCGGCCGCGCGGGCTGCGGCATCCGGTGGTTGTTGGCGGCCGGCGGCGGCCTCTGCGGTGGCCGGTGCGCGCGATCTGGCGCATCCCCTCCTCCCTTGTTCGGCGTGCGGGCTAGCTTGGTCGGGCCGCGCTTCCTTGGTCGCCGGTTCTGTACAGGAGGCGCTGCTGGTGGCGGGGATCTAATTCGGGCGAAATCCTTGGCCGACCATAGTCGGCCGCATCGACGGCGATGCCTGAGGGCGTCGTTCCCCTCCTTGTAGGCATCGGTATGGACCGATCCCCTCACTTCCCCTTCCCCTAGGTCACCCGGGCGAAAGTCCTAACTTTGTTGGGTGGCGACGGCGCTCACGGCATCGTTCCCTTCTTGAAGGCGCCACTTTGGGAACCTTGGGGCTGGGTGGTGCTTGTGGGTTGTGGGCGACGGCGGTGGTGCGACCCTAGCCTAGCATGGATCTGCGTCCGCTGCTTGAAGATGGACTCGCGTAGGTGGAGGTCATCGTTTGGCGTCATGGTGGCGTCGATGGCGGAGGCACCTGCCAAGGCTGACACCTCAATCTGCTCTGAAGATGAATAGATGGAAGATGATGGGGGCGACACATCTGAGTGAGTCAGACCGGTTTGTGCCCCGGACCCGGTATGTGGCTCGGTCGGGGCCTCCGGCTTTAGATGTTAGGCTTATGTGAGAGGTCTGGGTATTTGGCCCAGCTTGCACCCGTTCATCATATGGATAGGAGTAGCGGCAGATGTTGCCAAGATGACGGATTCAGGCATATTGTTGTACTACTTTATAAGATCCTCGGGAATAATCAATAAAATGATCGCATGCATCTTCCAGATGGAGAGACAGGGGATCACCCTCTTTTTTCTAAAAAAAAAAAACTTATAGCACGCAAGTTTAAAATATTACGTACTGCACAAGTAATCATGAAAAGGAGTGGTGTAGTTTTGCTAGATTTTATAACTGATGTAAGATGCGGCCAATGCTCTGAAGACACCAAAGGAGCGAGGAGATAGAGGCCTGACAATGGATGGCTAAAATGTCCGTGACGATCAAGCCGTTTGACCTGTGATCTGCTTGCTGCAGGACTGAACACCTGTTCTGATCCGGAAGAAGTTGAGGCAGCTGCTGTATTGTCATCATAAATTATTATTTTTGCCATGAAGTCAATGGGAGTCATTTCTTGGCCAATTCTTATACGTAATCATATTTGATTCCAAAAAAGAGATTGGGAACATTTTAACCTTTTTAAGAATTACTAAATTATTTGACGCAGGTGCGCTGGCTCTTTTTTCATGGCCGAGAGCACCAAGTTCCCGTCCTTTCAGGCTGGCTCTTTTTTCATGGCCTTTGTTTCCTTCTGTTCATACAACAATCATTAACCATGCATGTTCTAGGAAAATTGCACAATCGCAGTTGTGTACCATCTTTTTCCATCCATAATCAAACATCCAACTTCTGCTATAAGAAATAAAAACAATCATACGATATTGTACCCAATAAATGGTGCAAAAAACATATACAAAAGAGCAAAAATAGTAATTTTAGTTGGATGGAAACCTTCTTCTAGGTTACACGGTTAGGTAGAGAAAATATGGAAAAGGAAACTCGTTCAAGGGAGCATCACCTTGTTGGTGAATGCACCGGGTGCTTAACTATGAAGGGAGATGAAAAAGGAAAAAAAACTACTGAATTCTAGAAAGAAAATACATCAATATCAGCAATCCGCAATAATCAACCCATTAAATTGTTCTTAAGTTGTGTTCTAGAATTAGACCTATCGTCCAATATATCACTCAATGTTTTGCTTGATATTCTGGTTTATTTCCGATATAAGGGAAAATATGGCGCGCTATGCAAAATAGGGCGGCCCCTTAAGTTTGGAAATTAGCATGCTATAACGAGCTATAGCATGCTATTAGTGAGACATTATGCATCACGGTATCAAATTATGAAATTAATGCTCGATTTTAATAGTTTGCATATGAAAAACATTGTCTTGTGTAAGAAAAATGATAAGATCTCCGAACAATAATTCCAGCTTACAAGTAACACAAATGCCACATTCCAGACATGAGCTCTCAAAGAAATAATATCAATCAAAACATACAAGTCAATCATCTAAAAAGTGGCACAAAAACACATCACATGTACTATCTTTACTTGTGCTTGAAATCATGGTTACTGCACAATATTATTTTGAGTTTTAAAGAAGGACGATGATGAAACATGTCATAGACCTTAAAATAATATCAATGCAAAGTCATACAAACCCAACAACTTCCAACCCATGAATATCATGGTATCCGGGGTGTGCGTGTGGGCGCGCGTGCGCGCATATATAGCAACCCATCATCACTCAAGCAGTACCATCTACTTCTACTAGTTGGAACACTCCTGCATCACATTCAAAACTGAAAAGGCTGAGGAAAAAAAGAGGAATTGGTCATGAATGATAGTAGATGAACATAAATAGAATATGAAAATTGTATTGGGGAATAAGAGACACCGAGAAGAGGATGAGCGTTTCTATGCGGGTCATGCATCAAGTTGCTTGAGGAAGGGTGAATCTTGACACTTTGTCAAGATAGCTCACCAGAATTTCCCGTATGGTGAAATGCAACCGATCAGTGAGGCATATTATGTTTTCAAGCATGTTGGTAACCTCACAAACAACGACCCATGGCAGGACTTCTCTGGGTGGCACAAGGGTGAGCCCCTCGGTTCTCGGCCTAGATCACTGTCGCACATTAGTCGTCAATCAGGGGTGAAGGCTCCTTGTTCAACGAGGTCTTGGACGAGACATAGATGAAGGGAGACAGAAAAAGGGACAACACGACAAGTTGTTGATCTATATGTGGATGCTCTTACCATTTTGGCATCCTGGACCGAACAATCCTTTAGCGGGCTGACGGATGAGTATCTTAGGGCTTCCAAGATTGATTAATGCTATGGTAACATAATGTTACATGGCTTGAAGTAAGAAGTTCTTCCTCTACAAAGTATACTACCTGACATGGCCAACTTGTAGTCCAGTCAGAGATGGTAGAGCAAATGTGTTTTCAAAATTACGTACGAATATAAGACTTCGTCGTCCAAAATTATGTATGAATAGAATGTGTTCTCAGATGCCCATGTTCCGCATGTGTTTGTGTATGGTGTGCCATATTGTTCTCACAAAATTATGTTGCTTCCAAATTCCAACGTGTCTGATATCTTTGAAAACGTCCATTTTTTGAAATGCCAATGGCATTTTTACAACTAATATTATCATTCAAAAATAAAAACTCAGAAAAAGTGAAACTTGTTATCCAAACAGAAAGTTGGCATACTTCACAAATAAAGTTGCCATCCTCGGGTAGCTAAAGTTGCCATCAGAAAATGTCAGAGCAAAATTGCTTTGTGCCACGCGTGTGATACTTATTAGGATCCTATAATATAAAGGTACATTTCATGCTGAATCGAATAACTAATTTTGTATTATGGATGTCGACAAATTTTTCCTTAAACTTGACTTTTGGAATACAAGTAGTATTATCTAAGTTTCACTGCGAAGTGTATTAAAATCATGGAGTGCCAATAAGAAATCAACTCAATTATAACATTAGTCTTTACACGGTGCCACCAATTTTTGTGTATTTTGAAATGATTTCTATCCCTAATTGCTGAAGTAGATGAATTGGTAGATCAGCTTAACAAGTGTGCATCTCTTGGTGCAGGTCGTGCAAAGGCAGTTCTCCGCAGTGCGCATAACAGGCTCCTGTTTTTCATGTTGGAGAAGCTGTGCGCATACAAGGCTCCTATTTTTCATGTTGGAGAAGTCGTGGAGGCGGGCTTGCTACTTTGCATGTGCTTTCTGATTGCTTACTTTTTCAATGCCGCACACCAAGTCCGAAACTTGCCGTGGCGGCGGAGCCATGCTATATCTTGTACTCCCTCCGTTTCTAAATATAAGTCTTTTAAACGATTTTACTAGATGTCTACATACGAAGCAAAATGATTGAATGTACACTCTAAAATGTGTCTATATACATTCGTATGTAGTCCACTAGTGAAATCTCTACAAAGACTTATATTTAGGAACGGAGGGAGTACATGTTCAATGACGCCCACACCAGGACACCTGCTGCCTTGCTTGCAGCGACTACCTCTGCACCGTCTCATCATTCTCATGCGGGATCGCCGTCGTGCTTCTGCGGTAGGGTGAGAAAATATGTATACCGAAACTACGTGTCAGTGAATAGATCTGGTGCTTATATAAAATGAGGAGAAAAAGAAAGGAAGAAAGAAAACACAGATATTGAATATTTTGGAAGAACATACATCAAGGTCCTACATATGAGCAATTCTCCACTATATCTATATCTACAGATCAGTATGAATATAAAAAGATGCAAAGGGGTATGTCCAACTAATCTTGACCATCAAACCATGTCGATTCAACGATTTGGATTGCTCTCAATATGTTTAACATGCAATTATTCTCATGCTAAATGTTAATATCAACGTTAATCACATAATTAACATGTAATTACTATTTTACCAATACCAATGCGCAGTTAATTAATATCCTCCCAAGTATCAATGGGCATTGCACGTACACATTTACTAGTTATTCTTAAAGTGTGTTTCAAACCAAACGCCCGATAGTCATTGTTTTCTTTTCTTGATATATCAGTTTATATGTGTGAATGACAAAGAATTATGCATCACAATTTCACCAAATTATGCAATTAATACTGATTTCAATTGTATTGTTAAACTAATTGTATTATATAAAAGTGAATATAAGATCTCCACACATTAATTGCAACTTGTGCGAACAGCAAAATGCCAAACTCCGGTCATGAGTTCTCAAAGAAAAATATCACTCCAAATTTGTTTAGTCAATTACCTCACATAGCAATTGCGCTGCCTATACTGCTATATTTACTTGGGCTTTACTTCATGACTGATGATGCATAATTTGAAAAAATAACGAATGTGATGAAACATATCATTTAGACCTTACATAATATAAATACACAATTGTACCGAGCCAACAACTTTCAACAATGAACGTCATGACGTTTGGTGTGTGTATGTGTGCATATATACCGCCCCTATCATGATTCAAGCAGTGGCATCTACTTCTACTAGTTAGAACATACTTCCATCACATTCGGATTTAAATGTGAAGGTGAAAGTAGCCTTTGAGAGATGGTAGATAAAATAATACAATGTAAAACTTGTATAAGGGAATAAGAGACATCAGGAAAAGGAGAGACATTCCTATATGAAGCATGCACCGAGTTGGTTTTAGAAGTGTGAGTCCGAGAATCTCTTAAGGTTGGTTTACAACAAAATTTACTATGATGACATGCAACTCATCGACGAGGTATATAATGTTTTCAAGTCTGTTGGTAAGCTCACCAACGTGAGGCTGCTAAAAGTCTACTTAGGGTGGAACAAGGATGACACCTTGAGTTTGTTAGTCGAGATCACCATCGATATAGGTGACATGAGACCCAGATTTAGCATCTTTTATTCTTAGTTTGACTTGGTACAAATTTCAGTTTGGAACAGAAAGTACCTGAGATATGTCGTTGGATTTGTATTATCATCGATATAGGAAGTACAAATGTATTTTCGACTATAGCCATGTAAGAAACTGAAGCTTTGCCGGTCAAAAGAAAAAGAAAACTGAAGATTTGAACGCCTCCTTGTGCTGGGAAACGGATCCGCACAGTACGCAAACTGAGCTCGATGGCGGATTCCCCATGATCCGCTTCCGCTTTTGTGTCTGTTCAATTTCCTTCTCCGCTGTCGGCGGCGGAATGGCGGCGGAGGAGGAGGAGCCGTGCTGCACCTCGCACGCCTTCGACTGCGCCGCACGCCGGGACCCCGCCCTAATTGCCGCCATCCATGCCAGCAACAGAGACCGCCCCTTCGCCTGCGGCGACCTCCTCTGTGTCGTCTCCTTGCTCTCCCTCCGCATTGCCGCCATGCTTCCTCGCCCCTCCACCGCCCACCACGGTGACAACGGGTCCCTAGGTGTGTGAGTGAGCCACGATGCCCTCGGCTGACATTTGTTGTCCGCTGACTCTGAATTCCGAATTTGGAAGCCTAGGCTGCTCGGATCGACACAGGGGAGGCACGAGCGCGACGCCTAGGGTCGTTGGGGTGTACGCCTCGCCGTCCGAGGGTCGTTGGGGTGTACGCCTCGACGTCACAGGGGAGGCACGGGCGCGACAAGTATTTGTTTTCTTTTTCAACCAAATTTAACTTCTCGACAAAAAATTATATGTGGGTTGGAATTTCCTGTTCACATACCTCCTAGATTAAAAAATATATGTCACGTTGGTCGTCATAATTGTCAAAACACTAAATAAAACAAATAGTTATAAAAGATAATATATACCACACCCGAATCATAGATAGGACGAGGACCGACGGAGGCGGATACCAAAACCATCGCACTATATAATAACAAAAAAAATGAAAGTAAGTAATTTATATAAGTATGTATCTAAATCATACAAGTAAGATTTTTTTTCTTTTAAAAAGAAGACAAGAACAAGAGGCTAACCACGGTGGTGCTCACGACGAGATCGGCGCGGGCGATCGACAAAAGGTGAGGACGGGCACGGGACGACACCCTACACATGTGCAGACTCTAAGAAGTTAATTTGAGCATTTGAAATGAGCTAAACTAGCAGTGACAGATGAAAGGATGAAGTAGCTAACCTTTTAAAACACTTGTGCAGTTGGTGCACGGCCAAACCTAGACAAATATTGAGGAAAATGGAGCTTGAAGGTCGAGCTTGGAGAGGAGAAAGCTTAAGTAGTGTGGCTCGGGCATTTCATCGAACACTTCATCTACATGAACTAGAGTGGCAAGAGCATGGCATGGTCACACTTCAACAACCAAAAAACAGAGCAGAGGGTGGGCAGGGGCGAGGGTTTATATAGGCAACACTTTAGTCCCGGTTTTTGTCTAAAATCGGGACTAATAGCCTACACTTTAGTCCCGGTTCGTGTCACAAACCGGGACTAATGCTCCGCGGCAAGCCACATGGCAGTCGTTGGATCTTTAGTCCTGGGTTTTGCCCTGAACCGGAACTAACGAGGTGAACCGAACCGGGATTAATGAGGCGAACTGAAACGGGACCAATGCCCCGACAAACCGAACCGGGATCAATGCCTGGCATTGGTCCCGGTTTTCGTTCGAACCAGGACAAATGGTCTTTCGGCCGAGGCCGAAAGACCCTTTTTCTACTAGTGGAGCGAGTGAATCGATCAGACAGAAGGATCATGTAAAACAGGCTAGTGCTAGCGTGGGCGTATTGGGCTACGCCAGCATAATCTGTACCAAACAAAAAAAAACTGAAATTGCCTATGTCATTATACAAAATTGCAACTCCACTACTATACGTGTAGCATTTGTTGGGGAACAAAAATTTTCCTACGCGCACGAAGACCTATCATGGTGATGTCCATCTACCAGAGGGGATGTTCGATCTACGTACCCTTGTAGACCGCACATCAGAAGCGTTAGTGAACGCGGTTGATGTAGTGGAACGTCCTCACGTCCCTCGATCCGCCCCGCGAACCGTCCCGCGATCAGTCCCACGATCTAGTGCCGAACGGACGGCACCTCCGCGTTCAGCACACGTACAGCTCGACGATGATCTCGGCCTTCTTGATCCAGCAAGAGAGACAGAGAGGTAGATGAGTTCTCCAGCAGCGTGACGGCGCTCCGGAGGTTGGTGGTGATCTTATCTCAGCAGGGCTCCGCCCGAGCTCCGCAGAAACGCGATCTAGAGGTAAAACTGTGGAGATATGTGGTCGGGCTGCCGTGGCAAAGTTGTCTAAAATCATCCCTAAAACCTCCATATATATAGGGGGAGGAGGGAGAGCCTTGCCTTGGGGTCCAAGGACTCCCAGGGGGTCGACCGAGTCAAAGGGGGCAACCCTCCCCTTCCAAACCGAGTCCAACTAGGTTTGGAAGGAGGAGTCCTTCCCCCTTTTCCCACCTCCTCTTTTTTTTCTTTTCTCTTTGATTTTCTTCCTATGACCTTATTGGGCTGTCCCACCAGCCCACTAAGGGCTGGTGCGCCACCCCCAAGGCCTATGGGCTTACCCGGGGTGGGTTGCCCCCCCCCCCCCCGGTGAACACCCGGAACCCATTCGTCATTCCCGGTAACTCCGAAAACCTTCCGGTAATCAAATGAGGTCATCCTATATATCAATCTTCGTTTCTGGACCATTCCGGAAACCCTCGTGACGTCCGTGATCTCATCTGGGACTCCGAACAACATTCGGTAACCAACCATATAACTCAAATACGCATAAAACAACGTCGAACCTTAAGTGTGCAGACCCTGCGGGTTCGAGAACTATGTAGACATGACCCGAGAGACTCCTCGGTCAATTTCCAATAGCGGGACCTGGATGCCCATATTGGATCCTACATATTCTATGAAGATCTTATCGTTTGAACCTCAGTGCCAAGGATTCATATAATCCCGTATGTCATTCCCTTTGTCCTTCGGTATGTTACTTGCCTGAGATTCGATCGTCAGTATCCGCATACCTATTTCAATCTCGTTTACCGGCAAGTCTCTTTACTCGTTCCGTAATACAAGATCCCGTAACTTACACTAAGTCACATTGCTTGCAAGGCTTGTGTGTGATGTTGTATTACCGAGTGGGCCCCGAGATACCTCTCCGTCACACGGAGTGACAAATCCCAGTCTTGATCCATACTAACTCAACTAACACCTTCGGAGATACCTGTAGAGCATCTTTATAGTCACCCAGTTACGTTGCGATGTTTGACACACACAAAGCATTCCTCCGGTGTCAGTGAGTTATATGATCTCATGGTCATAGGAACAAATACTTTGACACGCACAAAACAGTAGCAAAAAAATGACACGATCAACATGCTACGTTTATTAGCTTGGGTCTAGTCCATCACGTGATTCTCCAAATGACGTGATCCAGTTATCAAGCAACGACACCTTGTTTATAATGAGAAGACACTGACTATCTTTGATCAACTGGCTAGCCAACTAGAGGCTTGCTAGGGACAGTGTTTTGTGTATGTATCTACACATGTATATAAGTCTTCATTTAATACAATTATAGCATGGATAATAAACGATTATCTTGATACAGGAATTATAATAATAACTTTATTTATTATTGCCTCTAGGGCATAATTCCAACAGTCTCCCACTTGCACTAGAGTCAATAATCTAACCCTCACATCATCATGCGAATTACATTGTAATAAATCTAACACCCATACAGTTCTGGTGTTGAACATGCTTTGCCCGTGGAAGAGGTTTAGTCAGCGGGCCTGCTACATTCAGATCCGTGTGCACTTTGCATATATTTACGTCATCTCCTTCGACGTAGTCGCGGATGAGGTTGAAGCGTCGTTTGATGTGTCTGGACTTCTTGTGAAACCGTGGTTCCTTTGCTAGGGCAATGGCACCCGTGTTGTCACAGAACAACGTTATTGGATTCAGTGCGCTTGGCACCACTCCAAGATCCGTCATGAACTGCTTCATCCAGACACCCTCCTTAGCCGCCTCCGAGGCAGCCATGTACTCCGCTTCACATGTAGAATCTGCTACGACGCTTTGCTTGGAACTGCACCAGCTTACCGCACCCCCATTAAGAATAAATACGTATCCGGTCTACGACTTAGAGTCGTCCGGATCTGTGTCAAAGCTTGCATCGACGTAACCTTTTACGGCAAGCTCTTCGTCACCTCCATCCACGAGAAACATCTCCTTAGTCCTTTTCAGGTACTTCAGGATATTCTTGACCGCCGTCCAGTGATCCACTCCTGGATTACTCTGGAACCTACCTGCCATACTTATGGCCAGTCTAACGTCCGGTCTAGTGCACACAATTGCATACATGATAGAATCTATGGCTGAAGCATAGGGGACGGTGCTCATATGCTCTCTATCCTCATCAGTTGCTGGGCAGTGAGTCTTACTCAATCTCGTACCTTGTAAAACTGGCAAGAACCCTTTCTTGGACTGTTCCATTTTGAACCTCTTCAAAACTTTATCAAGGTATGTGCTTTGTGAAAGTCCTATCAGGCGTTTTGATCTATCCCTGTAGATCTTAATGCCTAGAATGTAAGCAGCTTCTCCTAGGTCCTTCATAGAGAAACTTTTATTCAAGTAATCCTTTATGCTCTCCAAAAACTCTACGTTGTTTCCAATCAGCAATATGTCATCCACATATAATATTAGAAACGCCACAGAGCTCCCACTCACTTTCTTGTAAATACAAGATTCTCCAACCACTTGTATAAACCCAAATGCTTTGATCACCTCATCAAAGCGTTTGTTCCAACTCCGAGATGCTTGCACCAGTCCATAAATGGATCGCTGGAGCTTGCACACCTTGTTAGCATTCTTAGGATCGACAAAACCTTCGGGTTGCATCATATACAACTCTTCCTTAAGGAAACCATTAAGAAACACCGTTTTGACATCCATCTGCCAGATTTCATAATCGAAAAATGCAGCTATTGCTAACATGATTCTGACGGACTTCAGCATCGCTACGGGTGAGAAAGTCTCATCGTAGTCAACTCCTTGAACTTGTGAAAAGCCCTTTGCCACAAGTCGAGCTTTATAAACGGTCACATTGCCGTCAGCGTCCGTCTTCCTCTTAAAGATCCATTTGTTCTGAATAGCCTTGCGGCCCTCAGGTAGTACTTCCAAAGTCCACACTTTGTTCTCATACATGGATCCTATCTCGGACTTCATGGCTTCTAGCCATTTGTTGGAATCTGGGCCCACCATTGCTTCTTCATAATTTGCAGGTTCATTGTTGTCTAACAACATGATTGACAAGACGGGATTACCGTACCACTCTAGAGCAGCACGTGGTCTCGTCGACCTGCGTGGTTCGACAGAAACTTGAACCGGAGTTTCATGATCATCATCATTAACTTCCTCCTCAACCGGCGTTGCAACGACAGAGGTTTCCCCTTGCCCTACGCCACCATCTAGAGGGATGAGAGGTTCGACAACCTCATCAAGTTCTATCTTCCTCCCACTCAATTCTCTCGAGAGAAACTCCTTCTCGAGAAAAACTCCGTTTTTAGCAACAAACACTTTGCCCTCGGATTTGAGATAGAAGGTGTACCCAACTGTCTCTTTTGGGTAACCTATGAAGATGCACTTTTCCGCTTTGGGTTCCAGCTTTTCAGGCTAAAGCTTTTTGACATAAGCATCACATCCCCAAAGTTTAAGAAACGACAACTTTGGCCTTTTTCCATACCACAGTTCGTATGGTGTCATCTCAACGGATTTTGATGGTGCCCTATTTAAAGTGAATGCAACTGTGTCTAATGCATAACCCCAAAACGATAACGGCAAATCGATAAGAGACATCATAGATCGCACCATCTCTAATAAAGTACGATTACGACGTTCGGACACACCATTACGCTGTGGTGTTCCAGGCGGTGTCAATTGTGAAACAATTCCACATTGTCTTAAGTGAGCACCAAACTCGAAACTCATATATTCACCCCCACGATCAGACGTAGGAACTTGATCTTCTTGTTACGATGATTTTCAACTTCACTTTGAAATTGTTTGAACTTTTCAAATGTTTCAGAATTGTGCTTCATTAAGTAGACATAACCATATCTACTCAAATCGTCAGTGAAGGTGAGAAAATAACGATATCCGCCGCGTGCCTCCACGCTCATCGGACCGCACACATCGGTATGTATGATTTCCAACAAGTCACTTGCACGCTCCATTGTTCCGGAGAACGGAGTTTTAGTCATCTTGCCCATGAGGCATGGTTCGCACGTGTCAAGTGAATCAAAGTCAAGTGACTCAAAAAGTCCATCGGCATGGAGTTTCTTCATGTGCTTTACACCAATATGACCTAAGCGGCAGTGCCACAAAAATATGGCGCTATCATTGTTAACTCTAACTCTTTTGGTCTCAATGTTATGTATGTGTGTATCACTATCAAGATTCAATATGAACAATCCTCTCACATTGGGTGCATGACCATGAAAGATGTTACTCATAGAAATAGAACAACCATTATTCTCTGACTTAAAAGTGTAACCGTCTCGCAATAAACAAGATCCAGATATAATGTTCATGCTCAACGCAGGCACTAAATAACAATGATTCAAGTTCATAACTAATCCTGATGGTAACTGAAGTGAAACTGTGCCGATGGCGATTGCATCAACCTTGGAACCATTTCCTACGCGCATCGTCACTTCATCTTTCGCCAACCTTCGTTTATTCCGCAGTTCCTGTTTCGAGTTGCAAATATGAGCAACAGAACCGGTATCGAATACCCAGGCACTACTACGAGAGCCGGTTAAGTACACATCAATAACATGTATATAAAATATACCTGATTTTTCTTTGGCCGCCTTCTTATCAGCCAGATACTTGGGGCAATTGCGCTTCCAGTGACCCATAAACTTGCAATAGTAACACTCTGTTTCAGGCTTAGGTCCAGCTTTGGGTTTCTTCGTCGGATTGGCAACAGGCTTGCCGCTCTTCTTTGAATTACCCTTCTTGCCTTTGCCGTTTCTCTTGAAACTAGTGGTCTTATTCACCATCAACACTTGATGTTCTTTACGGAGTTCAGACTCTGCGACTTTCAGCATCGCAAACGACTCGCCGGGTGACTTGTTCATCCCTTGCATGTTGTAGTTCAACACAAAGCCTTTATAGCTTGGCGGCAGTGATTGAAGGATTCTGTCAGTGATAGCCTCTTGCAGGAGTTCAATCCCCAGCTCAGCTAGACGGTTTGAGTACCCACACATTTTGAGCACATGTTCACTGACAAACGAGTTCTCCTCCATCTTGCAAGCATAGAATTTATCGGAGGTCTCATACCTCTCGATCCGGGCGTTCTTCTGAAAGATGAACTTCAACTCCTGGAACATCTCAAATGCTCCATGACGCTCAAAGCGACGTTGAAGTCCCGGTTCTAAGCCATACAAGACTGCACATTGAACTACTGAATAGTCCTCCTTACGTGCTAACCAAGCGTTCTTAACATCCTGGTCAGCCGTAGCGGGTGGTTCATCTCCTAGCGCAACATTAAGGACATAATCCTTCTTCCCAGCTTGTAAGATTAGCTTAAGATTACGAGCCCAGTCTACAAAGTTGCTTCCATCATCTTTCAACTTAGCTTTCTCTAGGAACGTATTAAAATTCAGGGTGACTGTCGCGTGAGCCATGATCTACAACACAAATATATTCAAAGTGGACTTAGACTATGTTCAAGATAATTAGAGTTTAACTTAATCAAATTACTCGCTAAACTCCCACTCAAAAAGTACATCTCTCTAGTCATTTGAGTGGTTCATGATCCACTTACACTAGCTCAAGTCCGATCATCACGTGAGTTGAGTATAGTTTGAGTCGTAAGCATCCCTATGCTAATCATATCATCTATATGATTCGTGATCGACCTTTCGGTCTCATGTGTTCCGAGGCCATGTCTGCACATGCTAGGCTCGTCAAGCTTAACCCGAGTGTTCCGCGTGTGCAACTGTTTTGCACCCGTTGTATGTGAACGTTGAGTCTATCACACCCGATCATCACGTGGTGTCTCGAAACGACGAACTGTAGCAACGGTGCACAGTCGGGGATAACACAATTTCGTCTTGAAATTTTAGTGAGAGATCACCTCATAATGCTACCATCGTTCTAAGCAAAATAAGGTGCATAAAAGGATTAACATCACATGCAATTCATAAGTGACATGATATGGCCATCATCACGTGCTCCTTGATCTCCATCACCAAAGCACCGGCACGATCTTCTTGTCACCGGCGCCACACCATGATCTCCATCAACGTGTCGCCATCGGGGTTGTCGTGCTACTCATGCTATTACTACTAAGGCTACATCCTAGCAAAATAGTAAACGCATCTCCAAGCACAAACGTTAGTTTAAAGACAACCCTATGGCTCCTGCCGGTTGCCGTACCATCGACGTGCAAGTCGATATTTATCTATTACAACATGATCATCTCATACATCCAATATATCACATCACATCGTTGGCCATATCACATCACAAGCATACCCTGCAAAAACAAGTTAGACGTCCTCCAATTTTGTTGTTGCATGTTTTACGTGGTGACCATGGGTATCTAGTGTTGGGGAACGTCGCATGGGAAACAAAAATTTTCCTACGCGCACGAAGAACTATCATGGTGATGTCCATCTACCAGAGGGGATGAGTGATCTACGTACCCTTGTAGACCGTACAAAAGAAGCGTTAGAGAACGCGGTTGACGTAGTGGAACGTCGTCACGTCCCTCGATCCACCCCGCGAACAATCCCGCGATCAGTCCCACGATCTAGTACCAAACGGACGGCACCTCCGCGTTCAGCAGACGTACAGCTCGACGATGATCTCGACCTTCTTGATCCAGCAAGAGAAACGGAGAGGTAGAAGAGTTCTCCGACAGCGTGACGGTGCTCCGGAGGTTGGGGATGACCTTGTCTCAGCAGGGCTCCGCCCGAGCTACGCAGAAACACGATCTAGAGGAAAAACCGTGGAGGTATGTGGTCGGGCTGCCGTGGAAAAGTCGTCTCAAATCAGCCCTAAAACGTTTGTATATATAAGGGGGTCGGCCGAGACCAAGGGGGAAGGCTCCCCCCCCCCCCCAAACCGAGTTGGACTTGGTTTGGTGGGTGGGAGTCCTTCCTTCCCTTCCCACCTCCCTTTTTGTTCTCTTTGATTTTCTTCCCTAGGCGCATAGGGCCCTTTTGGGCTGTCCCACCAGCCCACTAAGGGCTGGTGCGCCACCCTCATGGCCTATGGGCTTCCCCGGGGTGGGTTGCCCCCCCCCCCCCCCCCCCGGGTGAACTCCCGGAACCCATTCGTCATTCCCGGTACATTCCCGGTAACTCCGAAAACCTTCCGGTAATCAAATAAGGTCATCCTATATATCTATCTTAGTTTCCGGACCATTCCGGAAACCCTCGTGACGTCCGTGATCTCATCCGGGACTCCGAACAACATTCGGTAACCAACCATATAACTCAAATACGCATAAAACAACGTCGAACCTTAAGTGTGCAGACCCTGCGGGTTCGAGAACTATGTAGACATGACCCAAGAGACTCCTCGGTCAATATCCAACAGCGGGACCTGGATGCCCACATTGGATCCTACATATTCTATGAAGAACTTATCGTTTGAACCTCAGTGAGAAGGATTCATATAATCCCGTATGTCATTCCCTTTGTCCTTCGGTATGTTACTTGCCCGAGATTCGATCGTCTGTATCCGCATACCTATTTCAATCTCGTTTACCGGCAAGTCTCTTTACTCGTTCCGTAATACAAGATCCCGCAACTTACACTAAGTCACATTGCTTGCAAGGCTTGTGTGTGATGTTGTATTACCGAGTGGGCCCCGAGATACCTCTCCGTCACACGGAGTGACAAATCCCAGTCTTGATCCATACTAACTCAACTAACACCTTCGGAGATACCTGTAGAGCATCTTTATAGTCACCCAGTTACGTTGCGATGTTTGATACACACAAAGCATTCCTCCGGTGTCAGTGAGTTATATGATCTCATGGTCATAGGAACAAATACTTTGACACGCACAAAACAGTAGCAAAAAAATGACACGATCAACATGCTACGTTTATTAGTTTGGGTCTAGTCCATCACGTGATTCTCCAAATGACGTGATCCAGTTATCAAGCAACGACACCGTGTTTATAATGAGAAGACACTGACTATCTTTGATCAACTGGCTAGCCAACTAGAGGCTTGCTAGGGACAGTGTTTTGTGTATGTATCCACACATGTAAATGAGTCTTCATTCAATACAATTATAGCATGGATAATAAACGATTATCTTGATACAGGAATTATAATAATAACTATATTTATTATTGCCTCTAGGGCATAATTCCAACAGTCTCCCACTTGCACTAGAGTCAATAATCTAGCCCTCACTTCATCATGCAAATTACATTGTAATAAATCTAACACCCATACAGTTCTGGTGTTGATCATGCTTTGACCGTGGAAGAGGTTTAGTCAGCGGGTCTGCTACATCCAGATCCGTGTGCACTTTGCATATATTCACGTCCTCTCCTTCGACGTAGTCGCGGATGAGGTTGAAGCGTCGTTTGATGTGTCTGGACTTCTTGTGAAACCGTGGTTCCTTTGCTAAGGCAATGGCACCCGTGTTGTCACAGAACAAGGTTATTGGATTCAGTGCGCTTGGCACCACTCTAAGATCCGTCATGAACTGCTTCATCCAGACACCCTCCTTAGCCGCCTCCGAGGCAGCCATGTACTCCGCTTCACATGTAGAATCTGCTACGACGCTTTGCTTGGAACTGCACCAGCTTACCGCACCCCCATTAAGAATAAAAACGTATCCGGTTTGCGACTTAGAGTCGTCCGGATCTATGTCAAAGCTTGCATCGACGTAACCTTTTACGGCGAGCTCTTCGTCACCTCCATACACGAGAAACATCTCCTTAGTCCTTTTCAGGTACTTCAGGATATTCTTGACCGCTGTCCAGTGATCCACTCCTGGATTACTCTGGAACCTACCTGCCATACTTATGGCCATGCTAACATCCGGTCTAGTGCACAGCATTGCATACATGATAGAACCTATGGCTGAAGCATAGGGGACGGAGCGCATATGCTCTCTATCTTCATCAGTTGCTGGGCACTGAGTCTTATTCAATCTTGTACCTTGTAAAACTGGCAAGAACCCTTTCTTGGACTGTTCCATTTCGAACCTCTTCAAAACTTTATCAAGGTATGTGCTTTGTGAAAGTCCTATCACGCGTTTTGATCTATCCCTATAGATCTTAATGCCTAGAATGTAAGCGGCTTCTCCTAGGTCCTTCATAGAGAAACTTTTATTCTAGTAATCCTTTATGCTCTCTTAAAACTCCACGTTGTTTCCAATCAGCAATATGTCATCCACATATAATATTAGAAACGCCACAGAGCTCCCACTCACTTTCTTGTAAATACTGTTGGGTAACGTCGCACGGGAAACAAAAAATTTCCTACGCGCACGAAGACCTATCATGGTGATGTCCATCTACGAGAGGGGATGAGTGATCTACGTACCCTTGTAGATCGTACAGCAGAAGCGTTAGTGAACGCGGTTGATGTAGTGGAACGTCCTCACGTCCCTCGATCCGCCCCGCGAACAATCCAGCGATCAGTCCCACGATCTAGTGCCGAACGGACGGCACCTCCGCGTTCAGCACACGTACAGCTCGACGATGATCTCGGCCTTCTTGATCCAGCAAGAGAGACGGGGAGGTAGAAGAGTTCTCCGGCAGCGTGACGGCGCTCCGGAGGTTGGTGATGACCTTGTCTCAGCAGGGCTCCGCCCGAGCTCCGCAGAAACGCGATCTAGAGGAAAAACCGTGGAGGTATGTGGTCGGGCTGCCGTGGAAAAGTCGTCTCAAATCAGCCCTAAAACCTCCGTATATATAGGTGGGAGGGAGGGGACCTTGCCTTGGGGCTCAAGGAGCCCCAAGGGGGTCGGCCGAGTCCAAGGGGGGAGGACCCCCCCCCCAAACCGAGTTGGACTTGGTTTGGTGGGAGGGAGTCCCCCTTCCTTCCCACCTCCTCCTTTTTTTTTCTTTTCTCTTGATTTTCTTTTCTTGGCGCATAGAGCCCTTTTGGGCTGTCCCACCAGCCCACTAAGGCCTGGTGTGCCACCCTCAAGGCCTATGGGCTTCCCCGGGGTGGGTTGCCCCCCCCCCCCCCCCCCGGTGAACTCCCGGAACCCGTTCGTCATTCCCTGTACATTCCCGGTAACTCCGAAAACCTTCCGGTAATCAAATGAGGTCATCCTATATATCAATCTTCGTTTCTGGACTATTCCGGAAACCCTCGCGACATCCGTGCTCTCATCCGGGACTCCGAACAACATTCGGTAACCAACCATATAACTCAAATACGCATAAAACAGCGTCGAACCTTAAGTGTGCAGACCCTGCGGGTTCGAGAACTATGTAGACATGACCCGAGAGACTCCTCGGTTAATATCCAATAGCGGGACCTGGATGCCCATATTGGATCCTACATATTCTACGAAGAACTTATCGTTTGAACCTCAGTGCCAAGGATTCATATAATCCCGTATGTCATTCCCTTTGTCCTTCGGTATGTTACTTGCCCGAGATTCGATCGTCAGTATCCGTATACCTATTTCAATCTCGTTTACCGGCAAGTCTCTTTACTCGTTCCGTAATACAAGATCCCGCAACTTACACTAAGTTACATTGCTTGCAAGGCTTGTGTGTGATGTTGTATTACCGAGTGGGCCCCGAGATACCTCTCCGTTCACACGGAGTGACAAATCCCAGTCTTGATCCATACTAACTCAACTAACACCTTCGGAGATACCTGTAGAGCATCTTTATAGTCACCCAGTTACGTTGCGACGTTTGATACACAAAAAGCATTCCTCCGGTGTCAGTGAGTTATATGATCTCATGGTCATAGGAATAAATACTTGACACGCCGAAAACAATAGCAACAAAATGACACGATCAACATGCTACGTCTATTAGTTTGGGTCTAGTCCATCACGTGATTCTCCTAATGACGTGATCCAGTTATCAAGCAACAACACCTTGTTTATAATCAGAAGACACTGACTATCTTTGATCAACTGGCTAGCCAACTAGAGGCTTGCTAGGGACATTGTTTTGTCTATGTATCCACACATGTAAATGAGTCTTCATTCAATACAATTATAGCATGGATAATAAACGATTATCTTGATACAGGAATTATAATAATAACTATATTTATCATTGCCTCTAGGGCATAATTCCAACAGTCTCCCACTTGCACTAGAGTCAATAATCTAGCCCTCACATCACCATGTGAATTACATTGTAATAAATCTAACACCCATACAGTTCTGGTGTTGATCATGCTTTGGCCGTGGAAGAGGTTTAGTCAGCGGGTCTGCTACATGCAGATCCGTGTGCACTTTGCATATATTCACGTCCTCTCCCTCGACGTAGTCGCGGATGAGGTTGAAGCGTCGTTTGATGTGTCTGGACTTCTTGTGAAACCGTGGTTCCTTTGCTAAGGCAATGGCACAAGTGTTGTCACAGAACAAGGTTATTGGATTCAGTGCGCTTGGCACCACTCCAAGATCTGTCATGAACTGCTTCATCCAGACACCCTCCTTAGCCGCCTCCGAGGCAGCCATGTACTCCGCTTCACATGTAGAATCTGCTACGACGCTTTGCTTGGAACTGCACCAGCTTACTGCACCCCCATTAAGAATAAATACGTATCCGGTTTGCGACTTAGAGTCGTTCGGATCTGTGTCAAAGCTTGCATCGACGTAACCTTTTACGGCGAGCTCTTCGTCACCTCCATATACGAGAAACATCTCCTTAGTCCTTTTCAGGTACTTCAGGATATTCTTGACCGTTGTCCAGTGATCCACTCCTGGATTACTCTGGAACCCACCTGCCATACTTATGGCGAGGCTAACATCCGGTCTAGTGCATAGTATCGCATACATGATAGAACCTATGGCTGAAGCATAGGGGACGGAGCGCATATGCTCTCTATCTTCATCAGTTGTTGGGCACTGAGTCTTACTCAATCTTGTACCTTGTAGAACTGGCAAGAACCTTTCTTGGACTGTTCCATTTTGAACCTCTTCAAAACTTTATCAAGGTATGTGCTTTGTGAAAGTCCTATCACGCGTTTTGATCTATCCTTATAGATCTTAATGCCTAGAATGTAAGCAGCTTCTCCTAGGTCCTTCATAGAGAAATTTTTATTCAAGTAATCCTTTATGCTCTCTAAAAACTCTACATTGTTTCCAATCAGTAATATGTCATCCACATATAATATTAGAAACGCCACAGAGCTCCCACTCACTTTCTTGTAAATACAAGATTCTCCAACCACTTGTATAAACCCAAATGCTTTGATCACCTCATCAAAGCGTTTGTTCCAACTCCGAGATGCTTGCACCAGTCCATAAATGGATCGCTGGAGCTTGCACACCTTGTTAGCATTCTTAGGATCGACAAAACCTTCGGGTTGTATCATATACAACTCTTCCTTAAGGAAACCGTTAAGGAACACCGTTTTGACATCCATCTGCCAGATTTCATAATCGAAAAATGCACCTATTGCGAACATGATTCTGACGGACTTAAGCATCTCTACGGGTGAGAAAGTCTCATCGTAGTCAACTCCTTGAACTTGTGAAAAACCCTTTGCCACAAGTCGAGCTTTATAAACGGTCACATTACCGTCAGCGTCCGTCTTCCTCTTAACGATCCATTTGTTCTGAATGGCCTTGCGGCCCTCAGGCAGTACCTCCAAAGTCCACACTTTGTTCTCATACATGGATCCTATCTCGGACTTCATGGCTTCCAGCCATTTGTTGGAATCTGGGCCCACCATTGCTTCTTCATAATTCGCAGATTCATTGTTGTCTAACAACATGATTGATAAGACGGGATTACCGTACCACTCTGGAGCAGCACGTGGTCTCGTCGACCTGCGTGGTTCGACAGAAACTTGAACTGGAGTTTCATGATCATCATCATTAACTTCCTCCTCAACCGGCGTCGCAATGACAGAGGTTTCCCCTTGCCCTGCGCCACCATCCAGAGGGATGAGAGGTTCGACAACCTCGTCAAGTTCTATCTTCCTCCCACTCAATTCTCTCGAGAGAAACTCCTTCTCGAGAAAAGCTCCGATTTTAGCAACAAACACTTTGCCCTCGGATTTAAGATAGAAGGTGTACCCAACTGTCTCTTTTGGGTAACCTATGAAGACACACTTTTCCGCTTTGGGTTCCAGCTTTTCAGGCTGAAGCTTTTTGTCATAAGCATCACATCCCAAAACTTTAAGAAACGACAACTTTGGCCTTTTGCCGTACCACAGTTCGTATGGTGTCGTCTCAACGGATTTTGATGGTGCCCTATTTAAAGTGAATGCAGCTGTTTCTAATGCATAGCCCCAAAATGATAACGACAAATCAGTAAGAGACATCATAGATCGCACCATCTCTAATAGAGTACGATTACGACGTTCGGACACACCATTACGCTGTGGTGTTCCAGGCGGTGTTAACTGTGAAACAATTCCACATTGTCTTACGTGAGCACCAAACTCGAAACTCACATATTCACCCCCACGATCAGACCGTAGGAACTTGATCTTCTTGTTACGATGATTTTCCACTTCACTCTGAAATTGCTTGAACTTTTCAAATGTTTCAGACTTGTGCTTCATCAAGTAGACATAACCATATCTACTTAAATCGTCAGTGAAGGTGAGAAAATAACGATATCCCCCGCGTGCCTCCACGCTCATCGGACCACACACATCGGTATGTATGATTTCCAACAAGTCACTTGCACGCTCCATTGTTCCTGAGAACGGAGTCTTAGTCATCTTGCCCATGAGGCATGGTTCGCACGTGTCAAGTGAATCAAAGTCAAGTGACTCCAAAAGTCCATCAGCATGGAGTTTCTTCATGCGCTTTACACCAATATGACCTAAGCGGCAGTGCCACAAAAATATGGCGCTATCATTGTTAACTCTAACTCTTTTGGTCTCAATGTTATGTATATGTGTATCGCTATCAAGATTCAATATGAACAATCCTCTCACATTCGGTGCATGACCATAAAAGATGTTACTCATAGAAATAGAACAACCATTATTCTCTGACTTAAAAGAGTAACCGTCTCGCAATAAACAAGATCCAGATATAATGTTCATGCTCAACGCAGGCACTAAATAACAATGATTTAAGTTCATCACTAATCCTGACGGTAACTGAAGTGACACTGTGCCGACGGCGATTGCATCAACCTTGGAACCATTTCCTACGCGCATCGTCACTTCATCTTTCGCCAGCCTTCTCCTATTCCGCAGTTCCCGTTTCGAGTTGCAAATATGAGCAACAGAACCGGTATCGAATACCCAGGCACTACTACGAGAGCCGGTTAAGTACACATCAATAACATGTATATCAAATATACCCGATTTTTCTTTGCCCGCCTTCTTATCTGCCAGATACTTGGGGCAATTGCGCTTCCAGTGACCCATACCCTTGCAATAGTAACACTCCATTTCCGGCTTAGGTCCAGCTTTGGGTTTCTTCGTCGGATTGGCAACAGGCTTTCCGCTCTTCTTCGAATTGCCCTTCTTGCCTTTGCCGTTTCTCTTGAAACTAGTGGTCTTATTCAATTATTCACCATCAACACTTGATGCTCTTTATGGAGTTCAGACTCTGCGACTTTCAGCATCGCAAACAACTCGCCGGGAGACTTGTTCATCCCTTGCATGTTGTAGTTCAACACAAAGCCTTTATAGCTTGGCGACAGTGATTGAAGGATTCTGTTAGTGATAGCTTCTTGCGGGAGTTCAATCCCCAGCTCAGCTAGACGGTTTGAGTACCCAGACATTTTGAGCACATGTTCACTGACAGATGAGTTTTCCTCCATCTTGCAAGCATAGAATTTATCGGAGGTCTCATACCTCTCGATCCGGGCGTTCTTCTGAAAGATAAACTCCAACTCCTGGAACATCTCAAATGCTCCATGACGCTCAAAACGACGTTGAAGTCCCGGTTCTAAGCCATACAAGACTGCACATTGAACTATTGAGTAGTCCTCCTTACGTGCTAACCAAGCGTTCTTAACATCCTGATCAGCCGTAGCGGGTGGTTCATCTCCTAACGCAGCATGAAGGACATAATCCTTCTTCCTAGCTTGTAAGATTAGCTTAAGATTATGAGCCCAGTCTACAAAGTTGCTTCCATCATCTTTCAACTTAGCTTTCTCTAGGAACGTATTAAAATTCAGGATGACTGTCGCGTGAGCCATGATCTACAACACAAATATATTCAAAGTGGACTTGGACTATGTTCAAGATAATTAGAGTTTAACTTAATCAAATTATTCGCTAAACTCCCACTCAAAAAGTACATCTCTCCAGTCATTTGAGTGGTTCATGATCCACTTACACTAGCTCAAGTCCGATCATCACGTGAGTTGAGTATAGTTTCAGTGGTAAGCATCCCTATGCTAATCATATCATCTATATGATTCATGATCGACCTTTCGGTCTCATGTGTTCCGAGGCCATGTCTGCACATGCTAGGCTCGTCAAGCTTAACCCGAGTGTTCCGCGTGCGCAACTGTTTTGCACCCGTTGTATGTGAACGTTGAGTCTATCACACCCGATCATCACGTGGTGTCTCGAAACGACGAACTGTAGCAACGGTGCACAGTCGGGGAGAACACAATTTCGTCTTGAAATTTTAGTGAGAGATCACCTCATAATGCTACCGTCGTTCTAAGCAAAATAAGGTGCATAAAAGGATTAACATCACATGCAATTCATAAGTGACATGATATGGCCATCATCACGTGCTTCTTGATCTCCATCACCAAAGCACCGGCACGATCTTCTTGTCACCGGCGCCACACCATGATCTCCATCAACGTGTTGTCATCGGGGTTGTCGTGCTACTCATGCTATTACTACTAAAGCTACATCCTAGCAAAATAGTAAACGCATCTGCAAGCACACACGTTAGTATAAAGACAACCCTATGGCCCCTGCCGGTTGCCGTACCATCGACGTGCAAGTCGATATTTCTATTACAACATGATCATCTCATACATCCAATATATCACATCACATCATTGGCCATATCACATCACAAGCATACCCTGCAAAAACAAGTTAGACGTCCTCTAATTTTGTTGTTGCATGTTTTACGTGGTGACCATGGGTATCTAGTAGGATCGCATCTTACTTACGCAAACACCACAACGGAAATATATGAGTTGCTATTTAACCTCATCCAAGGACCTCCTCGGTCAAATCCGATTCAACTAAAGTTGGAGAAACCGACACTTGCCAGTCATCTTTGAGCAACGGAGTTACTCGTAATGATGAAACCAGTCTCTCGTAAGCGTACGAGTAATGTCGGTCCAAGCCGCTTCAATCCAACAATACCGCGGAATCAAGAAAAGACTAAGGAGGGCAGCAAAACGCACATCACCGCCCACAAAAACTTTTGTGTTCTACTCGAGAAGACATCTACGCATGAACCTAGCTCATGATGCCACTGTTGGGTAACGTCGCACAGGAAACAAAAAATTTCCTACGCGCACGAAGACCTATCATGGTGATGTCCATCTACGAGAGGGGATGAGTGATCTACGTACCCTTGTAGATCGTACAGCAGAAGCGTTAGTGAACGCGGTTGATGTAGTGGAACGTCCTCACGTCCCTCGATCCGCCCCGCGAACAATCCCGCGATCAGTCCCACGATCTAGTGCCGAACGGACGGCACCTCCGCGTTCAGCACACGTACAGCTCGACGATGATCTCGGCCTTCTTGATCCAGCAAGAGAGACGGAGAGGTAGAAGAGTTCTCCGGTAGCGTGACGGCGCTCCGGAGGTTGGTGATGACCTTGTCTCAGCAGGGCTCCGCCCGAGCTCCGCAGAAACGCGATCTAGAGGAAAAACCGTGGAGGTATGTGGTCGGGCTGCCATGGAAAAGTCGTCTCAAATCAGCCCTAAAACCTCCGTATATATAAGTGGGAGGGAGGGGGCCTTGCCTTGGGGCTCAAGGAGCCCCAAGGGGGTCGGCCGAGTCCAAGGGGGGAGGACGCCCCCCCCAAACCGAGTTGGACTTGGTTTGGTGGGAGGGAGTCCCCCTTCCTTCCCACCTCCTCCTTTTTTTTCTTTTCTCTTGATTTTCTTTTCTTGGCGCATAGAGCCCTTTTGGGCTGTCCCACCAGCCCACTAAGGGCTGGTGTGCCACCCTCAAGGCCTATGGGCTTCCCCGGGGTGGGTTGCCCCCCCCCCCCCCCCCCGGTGAACTCCCGGAACCCATTCGTCATTCCCGGTACATTCCCGGTAACTCCGAAAACCTTCCGGTAATCAAATGAGGTCATCCTATATATCAATCTTCGTTTCCGGACTATTCCAGAAACCCTCGCGACGTCCGTGATCTCATCCGGGACTCCGAACAACATTCGGTAACCAACCATATAACTCAAATACGCATAAAACAACGTCGAACCTTAAGTGTGCAGACCCTGCGGGTTCGAGAACTATGTAGACATGACCCAAGAGACTCCTCGGTTAATATCCAATAGCGGGACCTGGATGCCCATATTGGATCCTACATATTCTACGAAGAACTTATCGTTTGAACCTCAGTGCCAAGGATTCATATAATCCCGTATGTCATTCCCTTTGTCCTTCGGTATGTTACTTGCCCGAGATTCGATCGTCAGTATCCGTATACCTATGTCAATCTCGTTTACCGGCAAGTCTCTTTACTCGTTCCATAATACAAGATCCCGCAACTTACACTAAGTTACATTGCTTGCAAGGCTTGTGTGTGATGTTGTATTACCGAGTGGGCCCCGAGATACCTCTTCGTTCACACGGAGTGACAAATCCCAGTCTTGATCCATACTAACTCAACTAACACCTTCGGAGATACCTGTAGAGCATCTTTATAGTCACCCAGTTACGTTGCGACGTTTGATACACACAAAGCATTCCTCTGGTGTCAGTGAGTTATATGATCTCATGGTCATAGGAATAAATACTTGACACGCAGAAAACAATAGCAACAAAATGACACGATCAACATGCTACGTCTATTAGTTTGGGTCTAGTCCATCACGTGATTCTCCTAATGACGTGATCCACTTATCAAGCAACAACACCTTGTTCATAATCAGAAGACACTGACTATCTTTGATCAACTGGCTAGCCAACTAGAGATTTGCTAGGGACGGTGTTTTGTCTATGTATCCACACATGTAAATGAGTCTTCATTCAATATAATTATAGCATGGATAATAAACGATTATCTTGATACAGGAATTATAACAATAACTATATTTATCATTGCATCTAGGGCATAATTCCAACAAATACAAGATTCTCCAACCACTTGTATAAACCTAAATGCTTTGATCACCTCATCAAAGCGTTTGTTCCAACTCCGAGATGCTTGCACCAGTCCATAAATGGATCGCTGGAGCTTGCACACCTTGTTAGCATTCTTAGGATCGACAAAACCTTCGGGTTGCATCATATACAATTCTTCCTTAAGGAAACCGTTAAGGAACGCCGTTTTGACATCCATCTGCCAGATTTCATAATCGAAAAATGCAGCTATTGCTAACATGATTCTGACGGACTTCAGCATCGCTACGGGTGAGAAAGTCTCATCGTAGTCAACTCCTTGAACTTGTGAAAAACCCTTTGCCACAAGTCGAGCTTTATAAACGGTCACATTGCCGTCAGCGTCCGTCTTCCTCTTAAAAATCCATTTGTTCTGAATAGCCTTGCGGCCCTCAGGTAGTACCTCCAAAGTCCACACTTTGTTCTCATACATGGATCCTATCTCGGACTTCATGGCTTCTAGCCATTTGTTGGAATCTGGGCCCACCATTGCTTCTTCATAATTTGCAGGCTCATTGTTGTCCAACAACATGATCGATAAGACGGGATTACCGTACCACTCTGGAGCAGCACGTGTTCTCGTCGACCTGCGTGGTTCGACAAAAACTTGAACCTGCCACCAACAACGACACAAGCAGTAAGTCAGTCTTGGGTGCTAAGTTGGCCGGCTAGAACTTTGATCCTGCCACCATCGACCCCTAGTTCTTCATATGCACAGTGTCGAAGCCCTGCCTCGACAACGGCTATGGCTTACTTGATAAGATGGAGGTTGTTGGCTCCTTCATCGGCACCACTGCTCGTGGACCGTCTCGCCGTGCCACCTCCTGTTGTATCACCACCTTGTCTGTTGGCTCACCATCGCCATAGCCGTCAGATGTTAGAGTTGTGTCAAATATTGATGTACGAGTTGGGTTACATATGGACTTGGTGTTGTAGTTTGGATAGAATACATGTAGTGTCGTAGTCGGACATGTTGTACACTTGGCCCCTTATATATGAGGAGGCACCCCACGTTGTAACCCATGAGGACTAGATAGCGACAGGCTCGCAAGGGGGAGCCGGCGGCTTGGGTCGGCGCCCGGGTGGCCGGTGTTGCGGTATCTCGGGGAGGAGCGCCCGTAGTCATTGCCCCGGAGAGTAGGCGAGTTCACCGAACCTCGTTAACAAATCTCGGTGTCGTCATCGTGCTGTGATCGCTTGTTCCTCGATGGATCGACCGCGTACTTCGGATTTATTCTAGCAAGTGGTATCATGAGCTAGGTTGTTCGGAGGCTACGGATGTTGATCTAAAGGAGGTGGATATCGTTGAAGTCTGCAGGAACGGTTGCAGCCGGAGCGGAAGAAGATCGACGAGATGTCGTTGATGAGTTCTGTCAGGAGCGACTAAGAAGAGGTGTTCCAGCAGTTGTTACAAGCGGCGGAACAATCCGATACGAAGCAGTGCAGGCGGCGGCATCATACGCGGGAGCTAGAGCAGGCAGAGGCGGTGACGAAGCCAGGCGCACAGGGCCGACTGTGTACATGAGTCGCGCAGTTATCCAAGGCTACTGGGCTACAAGAGATTTGTTTGGAAACAAAAGGGGACCGAGTCCCTGGAGAAAGTTTGCTCACGTTCGTGTCCGGGTCGGACTGCTGGCCGTGCAAGCGCACGTTAAAAGCAGCCGCAGGGACGCACAACAGTAGATCGAATCAGGGAAGAAAAAAGTCCATCGTTGCATGCATTCATCGGAAAGGCAAGGGCAAGGCAAAGCAAATTGATCAGCATCGGTAGTTGTGCTCAAGAGATACTACTCGTGAATACAGGGAGGATTTTTTTTTAGGAATTTGCTACTAGTAAATCTTGCGTACTTGAACACGTGTAGGAAGATCGGATTATTTTTTCACACAGTCAGCCGTACAGAGAATCATGGCGTCAGTGGGTACCAGGTTTAAGGTGGAGAAGTTCGACGGGACTGGAAGCTTTGGGTTATGACACACAAGGGTGAAAGATTTGTTGGCACAACAGGGATATTTGAAGGCATTGTTGCAGGAAGCCAAGCCAGCCAAGATGGAGGCTGAGGACTAGGAGGAGTTACAGTTGAGGACAGCCGGAACTATACGGTTGTGTCTGTCGGACCAGGTTATTTATCATGTGATGGATGAGAATTCGTCGAAAAAGATCTGGGAGAGGCTGGAGAGTCAATTTATCTCCAAGACTGCGACGACCAAGGTGTATCTGAAACAAAAGTTGTATGGGATGAAGATGCAGGAGGGGTCGGATCTTGTGAAGTATATGAACGCCTTTAATCAAGTCGTGACGGATCTAGCACGCTTGGGTGTAACGATTGATGGCGAGGATAGGGCAATTCTGCTTCTTTATTCGTTGCCATCATCCTATGACCATTTGATCACTACCCTGACGCACGGTAAGGAGACCGTTAAGAATGAGGATATTACTGCAGCCTTGCTATCTTATCATATGAGAAAGAAGAATGCCGTGGAAGTCACTCATGGTGAAGGTTTGCTAGTCAAGGATGAAGAGTGGCGGAAGGGATATGAGGCAGGGAAGAACAATAAAAAGAAAATACAGTGTCACAAGTGTAAGCAGAGGGGACATACTAAAAAGGACTGTCCAGAGCTCAAAGGTGGGTCAAGTGCTAATATGGCAATTCATGGTGATGATTCAGACAACAATAGTGATGCCCTCGTAATATCAGACAGGCGGTCAACCAAAAGTGAAGCGTGGATGTTGGATTTATCATGCTCTTTTCATGCGACAACCAACAAGGAGTGATTCTCTTCGTACCAGACTGGTGATTTTGGTTTAGCCTATATGGGCGATGACACTGGTTATCGTATGGCTGGAGTAGGTGACATCAAAATCAAGATGTTTGACGGAGTTGAGTGGATGCTTCGGGGAGTCAGGCATGTGCCGGGGCTAAGGAGGAATCTAATTTCGCTTGGAGTTCTTCATGATGATGGTATCGTATTCCGTTGTGATCGGGATAAGAAGACCATAAAAATCATGGAAGATAAGGTGACCGTGATGATTGAAGCGAGGACGGCTTCACATCTTTACAAGTTGCAAGGAAGCACTATTGCAGGTGGAGTCATGAAGACTGGAGTTGCAGGAGTAGCAGCAGGTTCCCACGGAGGCGGTGGGTCTGGAGCAGACTCGTCGGGTAGCTCTGGGTAAGCTACGAAGAAGACAACACAAGTCCGGAATACATGGAAGTTTGATGCATGGACAAATTCAAAGTGATGAAAATATTCGTCAAGGTGGAGTTTGTTAGAGTTGTGTCAAATATTGATGTACGAGTTGGATTACATATGGACTTGGTGTTGTAGTTTGGGTAGGATACATGTAGTGTCATATTCGGACACGTTGTACACTTGGCCTCTTATATATGAGGAGGCACCCCACGTTGTAACCCATGACGACTAGATAGCGACAGGCTCGCAAGGGGGAGCCGACGGCTTCTGCCGGCGCCCGGTTGGCTAGTGTTGCGGTATCTCGGAAAGGAACACCCGTAATCATTGCTTCGGAAAATAGGCGAGTTCGCCGAACCTCGTTAACAAATCTTGATGTCGTCATCGTGTTATTGTCTTGTTCCTAGGTGGATCGACCCCATACCTAGAATTTATTTTAACATCAGAGACGACAGCGATGCAGATAAGATTCTCGCTCTCAAGGCAGCCCATGACACATTCAATTGCCTGTCGTGGCACCTCTCCACAGTGCCTAAGCTCTGCACCTGTGCAACATTGTCGGACATGTCACCATGCTCGTTCTCGGGGGCCTCAACCTCGCTCAAGGCACCTGCATATCCTCAAGTCGAATGTGCTCGTCGGCATGTCCCCGCTGGCCTTCCCATTGCACTCCGCAACGTCAAGCTGAATAATCAAGTCGAATGATTCACTCCTAGATTACTCTGAAACCTGCCTGCCATACTTATGGCCAGGCTAACGTCAAGCTGCTCTACCTCATCGGCAACCGCCTCTCGGGTGAGATGTTGGGGGAGCTCGCGTGTGTGCCCCGCTCACCGCTGTGCTCCTCGACGAGGACATGATGACGGGACCCATTCCACCGCCGCCGCAACCCACGCTCTGACTGCTCGTCGTGCCATCCTCCACCGCCGCTAGGAACGACTCCTTGGCTGCGCTAGCTCTGGTGTTGAATAGGTTATAAGCGAAGCCGATGCACCAAGCCGATTTTGTCCTAGTCAACACGAGCGGCATGTGCCTCATGTGCCAGTGCCATGTCATTGGCGAGTAACCGGCCTCGCAAATTATTATTTATGTTAGACAGTGGTCAAGCGGCTGTTAATGCGATAAGTAATGCCATGCTTGAAAAGCGGTACTGATTTGAAAACACAAACAATGTGATACCAATCCGTTACCCAAGCCCCAGTTGTGGTAGTTTTGTGTACTATACATAATTGTGGCGCTTTTGTGTAAGTCTATTATTTCTTGTTTGATAGTTGAGGCACCGGGCTGTCTCCACACAACTCCCCTCAACCCCCGCGCATTTCACTCCTCTGCCGCCGCCGGCCCTGTGGCGCGGCGGCGGCGAACTTCCTCTTGCGTCCCGGGATCTAAGGCGGCGGCGGCCAGACCTGGACCCCTTATGACGAGGATGGCGGGCAGCGGCGGCCAGACCTGGACCCCTTATGACCAGGATGGTGGGCAGCGGCGGCCAGACCTGGACCCCTTATGACGAGGATGGCGGGCAGCGGCGGCCGGGGCGTGTCGGGGGGACTCTGCTGTAGCCGGCGGGGTCGGTAGGAGAAGACGGCAGCGGCGGCCGGGATACGTCCCGGGCTCGATCTACGACCTTCAGGTCCAGGAGGGCGGCTGCATCTCGTCCTCAATCTGCTGCATCTCGGCGACGACTCGCGGAGGCACTCCGGGTCTGCATCGCATCACGAGGATTATGGCGGTGGTGGTCATCTCCTACGTCGGAGGTGGTCGTCCTGAGGCTGGGTGATCGGATCTTCAGATCTATCATCTAGTCCCGGCTGCGAGTCGGGGAGACATAGTTGCCGGTGAAAACGGAGCCGACGGTGGACGGCGGCGTTCTACGTCGTTACCTTGATGAAGGCTTCGTCCTGTAATTACTGTCGATCCACTCGTGTTGCTCCAGGGGAAACCATACGATCTGGTTTTCCAGATCGGACGATGGCGGCATTGCGGTGTCGTTCCTCTCTAGGGAGCATCGTTTGTGGAGCAGCGTTGGAAGACAGAGGCAGGAGGTGGAGCATCTTCGTCGTGCACGGAGCTTCGGTGGTGATGTCAGGTCATGCCTAGACGACAGGTGCTACGCATTGTCATGCCTGTTCGGCAGGTGCTACACACGAGAGAACTTACAGAGTCTTCGCGTCTGGATGGATGAGTGCAGGGAGGTCGATCCACTCGTGATGCTCGAGGGGAAACCCTAGGATCTAGTTTTCCAGATCGGACGATGGCGGCATTGTGGTGTCGTTCCTCTCTAGGGAGGATTGTTTGTGGAGCAGCGCTGGAAGACAGAGGCAGACGGTGGAGCGTCTTCGTCTTGCACGGAGCTTCGCTGGTGATGTCAGGTCATGCCTGGCCGACAGGTGCTACGCTTTGTCATGCATGTTCGGCAGGTGCTACGCACGACAGGTCTTATAGAGTCTTCGCGTCTGGATGGATGAGCGCAGGGAGGTGGCGCCGTTGGGCGCCATGGTGGCGTCGACGGATGGCCGGACTGGCATGGATGATGCGGATTTCTCTCCTGAAGATGGGTCAGCGGTTCGATGATGATGACGACTTCTAAAACGTGTGCATGTGGTGTACGCTTTAGGTTTGCTGCACCGGTTGTTAGTTCCGATACGTTATGTGGATAGATCGGCGAAGACACCGTTTTTAGATATGCAGAGTGAGAGCACTTCACATTGTCACGTTTTGTAGGTGTGAGTGGGGACTTCGGGTGGCTTGATGTATGTTCTTGTCAGACCTTTGTTGAATAAGTAATAAAGATGGCTGTATTGAGCGATTGATGCAGAGGCCGAGGGTCTTAACCTCCTTTTCTTAAAAAAAAATTGATAGTTGAGGCAAATCTTTGCCTCCCTTCCGAAAAAAAACCTTGTAAGTGCAAATGAAAATGAACTAGGCTGCAAATATAGTAGTGTAGTTTTCACTTTGAGTATGTTTAATTCTGGGGTTTGCTCTTCTGAATGCCGCTTGTCATGGCCCTTCGTAGGCTTGCAATCTTTTGATGCCGATGCAGTTCTAATCTTATTAGACTTATTGTTCGAATGAATAGTCATTCAATTATTACACATATCGTTATATCTATGACCTTTGTGTAACAACATAGGTTGTTTATGATAATAGCATGGTCTGCATTGTACCACTTTGATTTCAACAAATTGAGTTCTACGAAAAAATCTATTTTAGTCCCTATATTTTATTTAGAAAATCACATAAACTGCTTTTTTTGTACAAAAAGGGTAAATCTATCCACACTCCCTTCCTCCGGAAATACTTGTCATAGAAATGTACAAAATGGATGTATCTATAAGTAAAATAAGCCTAGATACATCTACTTCTAGAACAAGTATTTCCGGACGGAGGGAGTACAATTGTTAGTTTTTTCTTTGGCCCTGTTTCTTTCAATGCCAAAAATCTTATTTTTAGAAAATGTGAGTTCTACATCAAGCCTCTGCATCAGTTATCTCTAGTATAAAGCCCAATGTAATGAGCAACATGTTAATTTATTGTAGGATCGCGATCGGAAATGAAAAAGGATTAGTACTGGTAGATATAGACCTGGAGGACAGGAAATATGGTGGTGTGCAGAGCACCAAAGGATTAGCACGGTTGGAAATAGGCCTGAAGGGCAAGAAGGATCGCAGTGCAGAGAACACCGCCGCTGTCATGGGTTCCAAGGAAGACACAGGTCAAATGATTGAAGAGGTGAGTTCCCTAATAACTAAATAGAGTGTATTACATTTATTTTTCTATAAAATGTCAGTTATATTGATTTGAGGAGAACAGTATGACCACATAAGTGGGGCAAATTGGCCAGACAGACTTAATCTTTTTTACAAACTATACTCCCCCAATTCTCCAAGTGTTTTTACAAACTACTCCCCACAATTCTCCAAAAGTTGTTGTTTTGTGCATGTATTGTCTGCTAAGTGTAATTTTGATATTTTAATCTCCTAGAAAATATATACTTATCGTGTTTGTCAGTTTGTGTATCTGATATATATATTTAAAAAGAGACTTGTAGTAAAATTTTGACTAGGCCAATGTAAAAAACAACTGCTTTTAGAACCTCCACAGCACTAGATGTTCATGGATGGATGCTTGAAGTGAAAGAGTATACCGACATCATTAATCAACTATGTTGGAAAAGACTATCAAGAGGCCTGTTCAACTGGCCATGATTTCTTTTTCTTTGTGTTTCTGTAAGCCAGTGCTTTGGCTTAATATATGGTTGTGTGCATCAATTGATGCACATGCCAGGTTTTTTCCTCCTCTACAAAAAAATATTTGATCTACTAGAATGCAATTATCTTTGCATGGTACTTCAGCACCTCTTAAGCAGAGGTGTCTAATGATGCTGTCGTGCTAAACAGGTAAGCATCCATGATATCTATCTATGAAAAAAAAAACCGAACCTGTGTAAAGCTAAGCACATCTCCATACACCTCTAGATACTCTTAGGGAACTAGAAGGAATACAATATTATTTAGATTAACTATATTTATAGCTGGCACGCAAGTATAGGATCGACATGTACTATGTAGCAAAAGCAACTTTTCTTTGGCGGTTAATTTTGATATAACAGAAGAATGTGTTATTTAGTAGATGTTTCTTAGTTTCATGTCTAGTAAGTCATGCTTGAATGCATCTACGGATATGTGGTAGTTAAAACTTAATAGGCACTATAGCAAAGTGAGCCTCTACTGACAGCTCGCAAACCCCCTCCACTGACAGCGCCCATTGCTAATTGCATGTCAGTGGTACTTCAAGAGCCCACTCACTGGTGGTAGTACAACAGAAGAAAAAAGATAAACATGGGCTCCGACGTTGTAGCTCCTGTTGTCGCCGGCCTCGATCATACCCTCTGTTAGATGAGGCTGTAGATGACCGCACCGACATTGTAGCTCCTGCTTGTCCCTTGCCGTGCTCATCTGGGATGGGCCACGCCGGTCCTGACCGGCACCTTGTCCGGTCGCACTCTGGTGTGGCTGTGCAAGAAGCTGTTTGTGGGTGCCCCATGATGCAGCTCTTGCCAAAGTAGAATCCAATTCAACAGTATGGATCACATGATCCAGGAGATAATGGGGACAGGGGGCTGGGAGAAAAAGAAAATGGTGCTGGAGAAAGGGAAAGAATAGACCAAGGAGAGGAAGGAAAGCGGGAAGATCAGAGCGTTTGAATGGTTATTGCTACCAGTTTTGTATGCCCTTGATTTAATGGTCGGAGTTACATTTTGTGCCTTGAAAGCTGGTATTAATAAATGTTGTGATAATGGTCCGAGTTCCATTTTTGTCATTGATGACGTAAACATGTTGGAACTAAATAATGATGTATTTCTATCAAAGTGATAATAGTAATGATGTATTTGTTACCTTGAGCCCAAGTTCTTCAATTGCATGTCTATCCTACTCCCACCAATCGAGCGCTTACTTCTTAATTTGTTTTAGATAAGCTCATTAGCTGTCCCCAGTGAGCTGATCAAGGTTGACCCCCTCCAGTTGCGCTTCCCTGTTGCGCAAATCATGTCAAGCACACTGAAGATATGCAACGTTACTGATTACCATGTGGCTTTCAGTATATATAGTACAGCGAAGTGCACCATATTACCGAGCGAAGGAGTTCTGTCACCACAGTCGAGGCTAGATCCTCTAGTAACCTTTTTTTCTTCAAAAAAACACAAAAGCTTGAAGCCTGAGGTGGTCACTGTGAAGAGCACCATCGTAGAGGAGAGTTTGACGACTGAGGATGTTGCACATGAAATGTTCAAACCAAAGACGGGCCGAAATGTGCATCACATCGAGCTGGCCATAGATTTTATAACCTCCAAGGTGAGTCCAACCTTTGTCCTTTTTCTTTTTCTTTTTGAGGGGACTTTGCCAGGTTTTCATTTGTATCAACCTATGCGCAACCAATTCTGAAATATTTCTGACAAATCTCTATGGGTGTTTGCGAATAGACCATATCCAAACTAAAGTCAGTGTCGACAATAGAACTGCATCCAATAGATCCATGGTGAGTGGATCAATTTCTCGTGCTGGTGCAGAAATTGAGTTCTCTGTTTGCACTATGATTGCATTAATTAAGAAAAATCCTTCTCTTGCGATACAGGATGGTCATTACCCAAGGAGGCAAGTCTTTCCAAATGAACTACCATGCAAAGGCAAGTGACTGAACTCACTCCAGAATTTCTTACGAGCAATACAATTTTTTCAGTATATAAGAACATAAACACATGTTGTACTCGGGAAATTTTGACGGATTTTTGTACTTTAATGGAAAGAAAATTTCCAAATAATCGTCTAACCATAGGTCCTCGGGCTACTTAGCCGCCTAACCTCGTTTTCTTTGATTAAGAAAGAAGTTTATACAATGCCAAAGAAAGGCATGACCCAATACAAGTGACACGACACAAACTAAAACAGCATAAGGATAACTAACCCAAAACTTGGCGATCCACGACCTAGAGACTGCCAAAGCAAACCCAGCCTAGTTTAGAACAGTAGTATGTTAGTTTAATCTTGAAGTAGTATTGCGTCAAGTTTGTAGCTGGTTCAAACTGCTATGGACTTGGCTAGATGCGTGTCAGGTTGCCGTGTGATTACTAGTCCGGTTTGGACTATATTAGTTAGTAAAACTAGGTAATTGTTTGCGTCTAGTAGTAGTCCGTGTAGGGATTGGTTTCATGGGTCGGTTGGGTCAGGCCGTGTATATATACACAAAATTGGTCGACGGAGATTGTAACACCATGAAGAGAAAAGGAGAAAACAAAGGGAGGAAAAATAAAGGCACGTCAAGGGCCTGTGGCCATCAATTTTTTGTGTGTGCGTGTTCGTAGTGATTTTGTGTGGTCGATCCGTGGGTGAGTTTCAATAATTGGTATCAGAAGATGCGCTTGGCCGAGGGTGGCGATGTAGTAGCACCTTGGGGCGGGCGATGTTATCGCTAGGTGGTGCAACGACGAGGAGGTTCAGGTGATCATCGTTCGGTGGAGTGGCAAGGAGGGAGATGACATTTTGTCGTCGGGAAGGCAGTGGAAGAAGATTGTTGACGGAAGCGGTGGTGCAGGGTGTGGTGCCGGTATGTTCCCAAGATCATCGTCTGTAGAAAATATATGAGTCAAGGAGTCGTGTGTGTTAACACGTTCGGTCGTGTCGTCCAAGGGAGTCAAGGAGTCATGCGGGTTTGCACGGTCGGTCGGTTGTCGTCGTCATGTCAGAGTCGACATGTCCAAGTGCTCATCTCTGTGAGGAGGCGTTGAAGATGAAGCGTCCAGGTCGTCTATATGTCTCGACGGAAGGATCAGGTTCAACTATGTGGGGGCGGTAAACCAATAAAGGTGAGTCTCTTCAATGAGGCCATGTCTCTACATGAGGTTGGAGTGCATGATGTAATGCACGGGGTGGTGTGATCCACAAGGAGCCGGCATATATCTTGCTAAGGTGGATGGTGTAGACAACCGGATGGTGTATTTCATAGGTTACTACCATGATTAGGTAGTCCAATGCATATTTGAGGTGATCAGTAAATTCACCAAGTTAAAATTGGAAAGAAGTTGTTGCGATCAATGAAGCCTATCAATTCGACTTGTCGTGGTGCGAGATGTATGAGTCGACAAGGGAGGAATCTTCAACGAGCCAAGACCGAAGAAGAGCGGAAGACAATGTTAAGATTAGGGAGAGATTGTTACTTTAATCTTGAAGTAGTATCGTGTCAAAGTTTATAGCTGGTTCAAACTGCTATGAACTTGGCTAGATGCGTGTCAGGTTTGGTACGTGGAGGCCAGGTTTCCGTGTGATTACTAGTCCACTTTGGACTATATTAGTTAGTAAACTAGGTAATTGTTTGCGTCTAGTAGTAGTCCGTGTAGGGATTGGTTACATGGGTCGGTTGAGTAAGGCCGTGTATATATAAACAGCATTGGTCGACGGAGGGTGTAACACCGTGAAAAGAAAAGGAGAAAAGAAAGGCACGACAATGGCCTTTGGCTATCAGTTTTTTGTGTGCGCGTATTTATCGTGATTTGATGTGATCGATCCATAGACGAGTCCCAACATAATATGTCACAAGGTAAGGAAGCAAAAATCATGCACCACAAGGGCCAACACGACATCAACTCGACTACCATAACGACAACAACGATAGCAACTGAAGCACAAGCATCGAAGGCAAGGATCCACCATCAGCCTGGAGATGCCACCACATGAGCGAGACAAGATGCAACATCGCCAAGCACCAAGAACACCAGTCCAATGCCGCCAGAGCAACCAGATGGAGGGGATGACCATGAGGGGACGAGCACCAACTCGAGGGTAGTAGGACGTTGCATGCAGGCATTAGGGACAAAACCCACTAGGGTCCGATGATGAGGGGAAGTAGACACAACACGAGATGAAGCCAATTGAGACCTATGCCTCTCATGACCTGATCACCTCAAACCAACAATGACCAATGAAAGTCTCCTGGTCGGATACGAACCGACATGGGGCATCTCGGCCAAATCCGGTAGAGCTACTGCCAAATCTGGCCATCTGACCCAGGATGACCAACTAGATGGGGCAGCGAGGATAGCGCGGGGGGGGGGGGGGGCAATCGTTCGACGGTACAAACTAAAGCAACCGCGAGCCACGACCAAGCGGGTCAAATAAGAATGGTGGGGACGTGACCTACCACCACACGAGCAACAACAGGGGGGAAGGCACCAAAGATGAGGGATTTGGAGTGTAGCACCCGTGACAGGTTCCATCTAGAGATGAGATGAGAACAACGAGCCATAGTGACCTCATGAACCGCCTTCAGCCACATGGGCTTCAGCCGGTGGTGTTGAGAGGGGATGGAGGCATGGGTGGCTAGGGTTGGGAATTGATAAGAAAAATGATTGGGGGACTGGGTACAGTATCACAAACCAACATTCCCCTCCACCTCTGGCGACCATCCACGTCACCTTGTTCTCATCGCAGTAGAACCAAGCTCGTCATTTCCTAAGTGATGCGTCTAAGTATACACTCACTACCTCATGGTACCAGATATAGCTCAATGTGGGGAGGCAATTTCCTGCTCGGCCAAGTAATTGGAGGTGTTATGGGCTGGAGGGACTGGACACACCAAATGGACCATGAGCATGCATGGCCTTTTTTGGGTGACTGGCCCTTTTTGCATAAGTTGAGGGCCAATTACTTTGGTGACTTTTTTGGGCTTCGAGAATATGATGTCTCCTATCTAGATTTTTGATTGGGCTTCTAGAATAAGCTGGTTAAGGAGCAGCTTATTTAATCCTGGGGATCCCTTGAAGGTCATAGTGGGTAATTTGGGGCTTCTCCTAGGAACCAGGCATGGCATTGATGATACATTTAGCCCGGTAATCATACTGGTTACCATTGGGACGGATCTCTCCCTCGTACTGTTTTCAGATGGCTTGTTCATTATATGAACATAAATAATGCCTTCACACATCTTGCTGATGAGACCAGAACGTTGGGGACTGCCGGACTGTTAACTCTAGGTCTTGATGAGCGGCGCAGTCATGTGCGTGGTGACCTCAGAGTGCAAGGAAACCACTTGGCATGGCGATTTCGTGGTAATCTTGTGCATATATATATCTATATCTCTATTCTATAGTGTACGAGTTTTGAATTGTTGCTACAACATCAATCCTAGCCGTTGGTCTCATAAATCGAACGGTTGAGACTCAAAGGATTCGCAGTGCACAGTAGCCTGTAGCTGCATCTATTGTTTCTGGAACCATCACCTGTTCGCATCACACCTCGGATCTTCTCCCCACGTTGCATGCGCCAGGGCGTCAGGCAGAGAGCTTGTGTACAAGATAAGCATACGGTAGGAGAAAGAAAGTAAATAATTTGTGGGGTCCATCACATACATCTATATTTTCTTCCTATGAAAATATCTGGGTGTCAACGTAGGTGAATTATATCATACCACTTACCAATTTTCTTTTATTTTCTTTTCATTTATGCATGCATACATGGAATATTCTCTTTGCTCTGAAATTGACTGCAAAGTACCATACGTCTTCTTTTTTTCTTTTACAAGAATCATCATCGGAACAATATTGCTAAGACGTGCATTGCACGTGTATACATACTAGTCAACCATATGTGTAGATTTTTGCTGGTGTACACAAATCAATAAATTATTAAACTGATATTACCATTACTCATATGCTACTGCTAATATGTTGATTTCGACTAGCACTTCGTCGAACTTGGCTACTCCAGCTATTTAACATTCCTAACCATCTCAGTTTTGCTCGGTTACCGTGCTTAATATTCTCGTATGTGAGAAGTAATTGACTTCTGTGCACATATCTACCCGCAGGAAGTGGAATTGGTTGAGTTGAAGGGGGGAAAAGGCATGCTTCTGACTTTCACCACATTGACCTAATGTTTTTATTTTTGCCATCTCACATTTCAGCAATATAACATTTGATATCTATCTCATTGCAGTTAGTTTGGTTAAATTTATAGCCCGTGAGCAATGGATTTTGGCTGGTTTTACTAGTGGACTACTCTGCGTGTATAATTGTGATTCACAAAGTAGAATCCACGTTCTACATGAACACTCAACATCTATCAAGTCTTTGGCTATCCATGGAACTAAGCCCTATGTGCTATCAGCATCCTGTGATGGTAAAATTTTGCTATGGGACTATGGAAAAGACTGGCAATTGATAAAAACATTTGATGCCAATAGTTGTCTTGATAAATGCGATACTGTGCAGCAAGTTGCGTTTAACCCGAAGGACACTGATATGTTTGCCAGTGCCCAGGGCAATACAGTAAAGGTTTGTTTAGATTTCCTATGCATGCATGCAGTAAACATCATTTTGGATGTTCCAAGTTTTCCTGATACATGTATTTGCTTGAAATTGCAGTTTTGGAATCTGCATTCGGGTGAATGTAAGCACATATTGTCTGGCCATTCAGATTCAGTGATGTGTTTGGATTACTTCAGTCTGGGTCAGAAGCTATACTTGATCACCGGTTCACAAGACAAAACTGCTAAGGTATAGCATTTTCACTAAAGAATAGACTAGCCCTTTATCATACTGACAGAATATTTATTCAATCATGAGTTTTGCTCCTTGTGTCAGATCTGGGACTGTGAGACACAGAGGTGTGTTCATTCACTGAAAGGGCACATGGATGTTGTTAACATTGCGTTTTGCCATCGGGATCTTCCAATACTCATTACAGGTTCATGGGACGGGTCAGTTCGTTTATGGGACTCCACCACCTTCCGGTAATTATTAATTATTAACACTCGCGATGCTTCAATATGAATCAATGAAAATTGTCCTTTATCGAAAAATTATCAACACCCCTGTAGTCACTGTATTTTGTTTGAATTTGGAGTGTTGATTACTTGAAATTTAAATTATCAATATGGTTAATTTGTAACCCAATTTCTAGTATTGATATTACGATACTTTTTGTTCTGTTGGAGGCACTAATATCCAAATTCAGCTTTAGCAATTTGGAAGACAAAATTTTGACAAGCTCCGATCTTTGTTTAGATGACCAAGTTTTGTATATACCTATACTTCATTAATCCCATTCAGCTTTAATCCTTGTGAAATCACGAAAAAACTTGACACCAGATTGGGCTTCAAAATTACTAGTCCACTACCATCGAGAATATATCCTATTGACACTAGATTGACAAATATATAAAGGATTTAACGGATTAAAAATGTGTATTTAACAAAACAAATACCACTTTCCAACCAACCCTAGCAAGAAACTACCACTACAAAAATAGAAAAAAACCTACTGATTTTTTTTCTATTATGGCCGAAAACTGCAATGTGTGATAATTGTCCTATTAAACCCGATTATGATAGGCTATGCCCGTCCGGACTGAAAAAGTCAACACCGTTACTTTAACTGTTAACATGTGGGGCCCACATGTCAGTTATATCTCCTTCCTATGAAATTATGCATGGACATTTCCGGTGACTTCCAATCGCCTCCAATCGAGCTAGGCGCCTCGCCGTTGAAGACTTGATTGATTAATTAACAAGCAGGCCATGTTGCCATTCTTGTTGGCGGACACGACGTCGAAGTCAGAGAGGCTCTCGAGCTGGTACGAGGCCGCCATCGCTGCACCATTGACCTCTCAGCCGGCTGGTCGCCCTCCATTAAAAAACTGGCTACGGTATAGGCCAGTGGCATCGAGGCCAGCCATCACGGCGGGCTTGCTCGCCCGGCATGGAAGCTCACGCGGAGGACAACTTCGAGTGTGTCGCCTACCATGGCCAGCTTGGCCAGCGGTGCGGAGGTTAACTCACCCGACATGGAAACTCGTGCAGACACCAGCTTCGAGCACGGCGCGTGCCATGGCCAACTCGGGCGGCAGCGTGGAGGATAGCAAGGCCGACGGCGAGCTCGCGCTGCAGCACAGTATGTTTTATGAAATGTCCCGGTGATAATATTTGGATGAAGAAGGGGATTGATGTCCACATGTAGGTCTCATATGTCATAATAGTCAACATAACGTTCAATCAAGCAGAGTTGATTACTGTGCCACGTCAACGTTTACGTGTGGACCAATCCTGTCATAATCCAGTTTAATTTTGACGAAATCTGTGACTTGTCTCACTTGGTAGTTTTTTTACCATAGATTAGAAAAAATAGTATTTTGCTTCTAATATTGTAGAGTGGTAGTTTCTTGCTAGGGTTGGTTAGAAATTGGTAGTCTTTTGTTAAATACTCGAATAAAAGGACATATAGAAAAATAAAGAATAAAACTAAATTGGTATGTGAATTGTTGAGTCGGGCGAGAGACGTACCTCGCAGCTTTGTCTCCTATGGAAGCTTCAGGCATGGGTACACTCGATGCACCTCTCCTAGGTTAGCTATCTATATGGGCTTGGGCCCATATCGGTTCAACAACAACCCCCCCCCTCTCATGATGGGTGGTAGATATATTGTTATTTTCATCTTCTTACATGCCAAGTTACAATCTTTTGTTTGTAGTTCCTTTTTCAACCAATCTCCAGCTTGTTGTCCAAAGCTGATATGAGCGAGGCTGATAATCTCAGCACCAAGTTTGTCCTTAACGAAGAAGTGGTCAATTTGCATATCTTTAGTTCTACCATGTTGAACTGCGTTATTAGCATAGCTTATAGCCGACTGATTGTCACGCCACACCCTCAAGGGTCCCTTTCTCAAAAGTTTCAATTCGCGCAAAAGGTGTTTCACCCAAAGCATCTCACTCAACCCTTGAGATAAGTCTATATACTCAGCTTTTGTTGTTGATTTGCGTTATTAGCAAAGCTTATAGCCGACTGATTGTCACGCCACACCCTCAAGGGTCCCTTTCTCAAAAGTTTCAATTCGCACAAAAGGTGTTTCACCCAAAGCATCTCACTCAACCCTTGAGATAAGGCTATATACTCAGCTTTTGTTATTGATTTAGGCACAACCCTTGGATTCTTGTTTCCCCATGACACCAAATTTCCTCCAACAAACATACAATAGCTAGAAGTTTGGCCATCTATCATCTTGACAATTAGAACAATCAGAGTTACTGTAGCCATCCACCTTAAGATATCCACACTTTAACTAGAGTTCCCTTCAAGTATCTTAGGATTTTTTGCACAATATCAAGACGCCCACTCCTTGGTTCATGAATGTATCTGCTCACCATGCCCACGACATAAGTAATGTTAGGCCTAGTATGACACAAGTTCAATAACCTCCCAACTAGTTTCTGGTAATCTTCCTTATTCACCAGCTCTCTTGATTGTGTTGCCACTTGATAGTTTTGTTCAATCGGAATGGGGGCAACACGACATTCCATCATGTCCATGTCATCAAAAGATCCAAGCCAAATTTCATTTGAGACAAATATATTCCGTTATCTGACCCAACCACTTCAATGCCAACGAAGTATTTTAGGTTGCCTAAATCCTTCACCTCAAATTCCATGCCTAGACACCCCTTTAATATCTGCATTTCCTCCTTATAATCTCTAGTGATGATAATGCCATCCACGTACACAACAAGAATAGTGATCTTCTTATCAGAGTGTTTTTAGAACATTGTGTGATCATCGTTATATTGATCATACTACATACCGCAGATAGCTCGTCTAAACCTATCAAACCATGCCCTCGGTGATTGGTTCAAACCGCATATACAAGGATTTCTTCCTACATCTCATCATCCAGAAAGGCATTCTTGACATCTGTTTGATGCAACTTTCACCCGAAGTTTGCATCAGGGGAGACCAATATCCTTAAAGTGTTCATCTTTGTCACTAGAGCAAACGTCTCATCATGATCAATTCCATACGTTTAACTATCTAGCGACCAATCTGGCCATACACTGTTCCACCTTCCGCTTGGGATTTTGCTTCATAGTATAAATCCACTTACAACTCGCCACTTTTGTTTTTGCTCGCGATATGGTTAGCACACACGTCTTCTTTTTTCCTTGGTGCTTCCAATGCCTCTATTATTTCTTCACGCCACGTCAGATCTTTCTTTGCACCCTTCCAATACTTTGTGGTTGACATAGTTTGAAAGAAGACAACAAACACTATACAAAGGAGACAAAACATCGTAAGACACAAAATTCCAATGTCATGATCATAGAAAACCTCTGGTGGTAAAGCCTTATGTGGCACTTCATGTGTCCATTTCACAACGCAATAGGTAGTTCCACTTTGTGAGATGAGCTTCCATCACTTTGTTGCTACTCCCCCTACAGTGACTGCTCCCCCCGCACTTGTTGCTACTTCTACACATATGGTAGCCGCTGAGAATACACTACAGGAATCTTCTGCCACCAATCTCAAATAGGGAGTGGGAGATCACCAATTTGAATGGAACTCACTGTTGGCTGGACCAAAACCTGCACATCAACATTAGTTAGAGTAACAACTGGAATTGTACCCATAATTGGCTGCACTTGAACCAGCACATCATCATTAGTGTTTATGTTCACAGAATGATCTTGAGTGTGAGATATAGCCTTCTTTGACCATCTTGTACAAAATGGAAGTGGTCAAGCTCTTGAAACAATACACTTAGATCTATTGGCTCATCATATAATGACTCAGACTCCGTGAAGCTTTTATCAATACTTACAAGCCTGCGTTTCTCAAAGGTACATCAACATTTATACCCCTGCGACCAGAAGAATAGCCTAGAAAAATACACTTTGTTTCTTGTGGATTAATTTTCCTGAAAGAAGGTCACGGATCTCGAGCAAAACAAGTACTATCAAACAACTGGGAATAACAAACTTAGTCCGCGGAGATTTCATGCCTAGTATTCTTGTTGGTATTCGGTTGCTCAATGTATTTGGCTGTCATAAGTACTCATCACATAAATAGCTAAACACCTCATCTTTGTGACGCATCAAATAAATCCAAGTCATATGAGAATAGAAATTGATAAATGCAAAAAATCACTTCATTTCATTCATTGACACAATTGGGCAAGTCCATACATCTTAATGAAACAACACAAAAGAAGATATGCTTGTAAGCCCCTTACACACATATGAGGAAGTTGTGTGTTTGGCATATTCACAAGCATCACATGTCAACTTGCCCTTTCCTATCCCACACATAACATCTTGAGAGATTCTACTCATTTTAACAAAAGATACACGCCCGATCCTACAATGATGGAACGTCGCCTTTTTTTCCTTGTCCTCCATGGTCGTATCACACACTAATTCTGGTTGCACCTCCTCGTCCATGTACCAGAGACCCCTACGCCTGGTGCTAGTCCCAATAATCTGCATCGTTCATCCCTCCTGAATCATGCAATCAAATTTGTCAAATATCACACGATGGTCTATTTGATCAATTAGAGCACAGAAAGAGATCAAGTTGACAAGGAAAGCTGGCACATGTAAAACAAAGGATATGGAAATGGTCGGAGTGCACTTTACTGTGCCAACTCCTTTGACACGTTGTTTTGTGTCATGAGCAGTTTGTATACTCCATGTGTGAGAAAAATGATGCTTAGTGTAAGACTTGAACGTGCATGCATTACTTGCAACATGCTTAGATGCTTGATAGTCAAGAACCCACTCTGGACCACTCCCATTAGTAGCAAGAGATGCCTTGTCCAAATTACCTTCATCGATGGAGGCCTAGTGAGCAAAGTCTTCATAGTCAGCATCATCTGCATCTTTGCCTTTTGACATCCCATTGTCTCCTGCAACTGCCATGTGAGCCCTATGACCCCCTGAGTTTTCTAAGTACCACCTCTGCCCCTAGGAGCATAACCCCCATGAGGTCCCTGAGTATCCACCTCTCCCTCTAGCGCTCATGCCTCTGCCAGTCCATCCCTCTGCCTCTGTCATGAGTTGGACAGACTCAGTTCCAATGTCATACCTCCCTATAGATATGACAGTTGTTGGAATCTCTCCACTCCATCCTCTCCATGACTGCAAATGTTGAAGCCGACACAACCTTTACATAGGCGTGCTCCAAAGATAGTTGCACCTCCTCTTGAGACATTGTTGTAATAGTCGCATCAATAGTATGCACAAGACGTCCTATCATGAAAGCAACCTCTGAGCCCCTCCAACAGTTTGAACATACGCCTACATGCAATCCACTTGTGGCCTGACTCGATGGATGTCGTATCACAGAGTTTGAGAGGAACACGGTTATCATGCTCTACCCATAAAGTTTGCAGCTCTGCCACATATTTCATAACTGACATGTCGTCACCTTGATGCAGTCAACTAGTCTTCCCCTCAATCTAATAAATTAGCATAAAAATGCCCTTGCCTGAGTACAGGGTGAACAGAGTCGTCCATATCGCAACGTATGTGGATAGCCCCTCCATAGAGCGTCCAATGGAGGGCACCACCGAGTTCAACAACCAGCTCATGAGCACAAAGTCACAAAGTCTATGAACTTCCACTTCTTTCTCTCCGTAGTAGCCTTGTCTCATGCTTCCTCAATAGCACCCATCATGTGTCCATCAAGCTCCTTCTCCTCCACAACCAGCAATGCCCTCGAGGACCAGCTCAGTTAATTTGTGGGCCCGTCCACCTTTATGCCCATGGGCGATAGTTTGATATTGTGAGCCGCTTCTTGCCGAGGAGGCATGGCCCAAAGTGCAACTCCACGAGGATCTTGACGAGCTTCTTAAAAACCTCAGCAAGGCATTGTCGTTCACCCATCTTAGGCAGCAGCAACAACTCTTGCAGCAGCCGCACACAACTCCTCTCTTTCAGCAGCAACAACCATGAAAGTACACGGCCGAACGATAGAAAATGGTGAGGTAGCCGTCTTACAAACCGATCTTGAGATACCCGGCTCACGTAAAATGCACTCGACTACGCTACCGCTAACACACATCGGGTGAGCTAAACACCCCCATGCTACGACCTAGCATACCTAGGCTCCGCGACAAAGCCCTCAAGAGGGAAAACAACGCAGAAAGACGCCGCCGCCGAGTCCATCGGACAAAGGTTTTCACCCGGAGCCCTGACACGAGGAGAAGAACCGCAACGACGTCTTCAGAAAGAGAAGGGTACCCGCGGGTGTCGCCGCTGTTGGCGCCAAGGCACGGAGCTTTCGCTCGGCAACTCACCCGTGCCACTACGAGGCCGCCAAGAGGAGCATGACGATGTTAGATCCCCATATCCGGATCAGGACGCTACTTCTCCAGGAGAGAAAGCACGTCCGAGCTACCTGCTAGCCCACCTCCCGTTGCCCTCACAACCTGTGAAGGGAGCCACCATCATTGCAATGCTGCCCACTGGAGAACGAGTATGCAACCTGCCATCCGGGGCCACTGCCCCGGCATCCCTGTCGCGAGATACCGTCGGTCATGCACCTCACGTCACACATAACTCCAGGTGGAAGAACAATGCCAGTCTATCAGCTCCTAGCCCGGCATCGGTCCCCGAGTCTAGGTAGACGCCTCCACCCTAGGAGGCATCCACACCTGTGTCCCCTACCAATACCCGGTGGACTTGAGGGGACACGACTCCGAGATTGTCGACGATCGCCGGCGAGCCAGCCCCAAGCCCATGGCCAGGCGAGCTCACTCGATGCCATGCCCACGGTCACCGTCGCCGATCCGTGCACCAACACACCGGTATCAGGGCCACCACCAACGAGCATCATACCCGCGTAGGAAGCCCGAGCATCCCTACGAGCACATCCCAGGTCAATCCCAACCTCTCCTACCTGAAGCAAAATCTCTGATCCGCCCCGGGCCCAATCTGACCCGCCCGAGCACGAACCCTAGATCTAGTCCATCCCTGAAACGCATGTAGCCGGCACCATCGGCATTGCGGACTAGATCCACTAGAAGGAGGCTGACATCGTCGCCCCGCGCCGCGCCGCCACATCCCTGCCCGTAGCCGCTGCCACCGGAGGGGAAGCAGAGTTGTGTTACAGTATATGTGGATTGCACTAGCCCTTTCCAATAGTTCAAATTTTTGATTGCTTTGGCTAGTGCATGAAGCTTAACAAGGATAATAAATTCATTATAGTTTGTGGAATATTTCACTAGTTTGACATTTTTTGTAGTTCACAATCTTTAAGGTAAAGTCTAGAGCAGATGTATAAGTGCTAATAATGTGCATCACATTCTTCCAGACATGAGCTCAACCCTGACCTCGGTGAAGTGTATGCTATAGCAGGTTTGAAGAGATCAACAAGGTATATGATCAAAAGTATCATGTCTTCCATACTTATATTTGGTTATTAGAAAACTCTTTTTCAACAATTGCATAACCTTGCAATTGCAAACGAAAATGAACTAGACTGCAAATATAGTTGTGTGTAACTTTCATTATGTTTAATTCTGAGATTTTTCCTTGTTATGGCAGTTGTCATAGTCGTTTCAAGGCATGCAGTTCTTTGATGCTGACGCAGTTCTAACCTTATTTATTAGACTTGTTTGCATGAACAGTCATTCAATTGTTACACATAACATTATATCCATCCCTCTGAGTAACAACATAGGTCTCTCATGACGGTAGCATGATCTCAATTGTACCACTTTGTTTTCAACAAAAATAAGTCAAATCCAATAATTCCTACATACAGTAGGCTCATGCCCTGTGTTAGCACCTAAAACGTAAGATGGAAATGAATGCAAATACAGGAAAACTACGCCTACTGGGAGGATGCGAAACCAGTGACTGCAGGGTTCCACATTAATTTGCAATGGCTTGACATCAACAGTTAAGTTCAGATAAGAGAGGAATAACACGGCCTGACAAACCTCAGGGGACTCCTCATCAACGTCACAGTGGTGCACCCTCTGGGACCACCATCATTGGGGTTAGACCCCTGACTTCTTGCTCCTCGCGAGCCGCAGCTTTCCCTCTCGCCCCAACATTCGCCATGATCAAGCTAGGGTTAGGGTGGAGAGGAGAGGTAGAGCAAGCAAGAATAATAGGGGATACTGGAATGAGCGAGTGAAGTGAACTGGCTTCCAGCCAACTGGCCTAACCCTTATAGACCTCTCCTTAAATTCCGTATTCCCACAATAAAATAATGGGATGGTATGTCCATAACTAGATTGGCTACCTTCATGTAATTAAGAACAATTCCAGTGATGCACATCGGCTTATCCACTCATGAATACTGACATAGCTACTTCTATGTAAGAATAATGCAAAGTGTAATTCGTCATAATGCTTTACAATTTCATTCTACCACTAACCTGTCTCCCTCAAAATTTCTGAAAAATGGTTGATTGGGGCATTTTTGTGATGTTTAACCATCTTCATCGTTAATCCTCACCATTTTATTATTTACAAGTGTTAATTATGATCGTCATATTTTTTCCAGGCTTGTGCGTGTGCTGAAGTTTAAACTTGGAGAAGTGAATTCTATAGCATGTTTGAAGGGATCAACGAGGTATATAGTGAAAAGTGCCTTGCTATATTTTATATCTGGTTAATAGGAAAAATCACGCTTCCTGACCGTGCTCATCCTTGAAAAGCAAATTATAAGAAATCACAATGCAAATATACCAATTTCTGCAGTGTGGAGTTTGCTCATCCTAATTGCGCTTATTGTTGTGGAATTCAAGGCATGCATTTTTTAGTACAAAATAGTTCAGCCATCCTTTTTGTTCATAGGATAGGAATATGATAGGAATAGAAAAATCGTTGGAAGTGAGACGACATGTATCTCAATTCCTATATGGAAAGAGATATGTCATTTGATGTATAGGATAGGAATTTTTACATTGAGCCTAGGGTAATGTTTCTTTTTCTTTAAAATGTGAAGGACCGATTCCTACCTACATAGGAATAGGAGTTCATTCCTACAAACCAAAGGGCTCCAAAGGAAATTTTCAACAAAATTCTTATTCTTAAAATTCCTACAAAATTCATGTAAACGTAAGGAGGCGTCGGTGTTTGCAGACACAAAGTCCTGCTTTTCTTTGTTTTGGCTTTGTTGCCTCCAATGTATAATGCGTGATGCGTTAACTGGTGCAGGATCGTGATTGGGCATGAGAAAGGATTAGTGCTGGCAGACATAAGGCCCTGAGAAGGCGATTTGAGCAACCGAACAAAACCGAAAGGTTAATGCTAGCCATTGGAGTAAATCAAGATGGTTGGAGAAGGCTAAAGAACTGTGGTATTCTTGTGAATCTGATTGGGCTGATTCAATTCGAAACGGCAAACAGACCAAAGAACTGTGAACCATGCATGTAATATTCCCCCTTCTTTTCTAAATATGTTTGTTATTGGCATGTCTTTAAGCAAATTTGATTTGCTGGAGAAACTCCGCCATGGAAAACATTCAATAGAGCCTATGAGCCCCGGTCCTCTTATTTCAGCCGTCTGTTTCGATTTTATTGGTGTCGTCTTTACCCGGTAAAACATGTCACGGGTCTAGCTACTTGACCTTGATATTCTGCTCCCCCTCCCCCTCCCCCTCCCAACCTTAGCCGCCCCACTCCCTCCCCCTCCCTTTCTCGCCGCCACGCGAGGCAGCCGCCGGGCAAGCCCGGGGCGCCAAGGATCGTGGCGGCGGGGCCTTGGCTGCCCTGCCTCTGCGTGGGGAACCCCGGATCTGGAGCGGCGGCTCCATGGATGAGGCACGGCAGGCTAGCAGCCATGCGGACGGTGGATCTGGCGTCCCGGCCGCGCGGGCTGCGGCATCCGGTGGTTGTTGGCGGCCGGCGGCGGCCTCTGCGGTGACCGGTGCGCGCGATCTGGCGCATCCCCTCCTCCCTTGTTCGGCGTGCGGGCTAGCTTGATCGGGCCGCGCTTCCTTGGTCGCCGGTTCTGTACAGGAGGCGCTGCTGGTGGCGGGGATCTAATTCGGGCGAAATCCTTGGCCGACCATAGTCGGCCGCATCGACGGCGATGCCTGAGGGCGTCGTTCCCCTCCTTGTAGGCATCGGTATGGACTGATCCCCTCACTTCCCCTTCCCCTAGGTCACCCGGGCGAAAGTCCTAACTTTGTTGGGTGGCGACGGCGCTCACGGCATCGTTCCCTTCTTGAAGGCGCCACTTTGGGAACCTTGGGGCTGGGTGGTGCTTGTGGGTTGTGGGCGACGGCGGTGGTGCGACCCTAGCCTAGCATGGATCTGCGTCCGCTGCTTGAAGATGGACTCGCGTAGGTGGAGGTCATCGTTTGGCGTCATGGTGGCGTCGATGGCGGAGGCACCTGCCAAGGCTGACACCTCAATCTGCTCTGAAGATGAATAGATGGAAGATGATGGGGGCGACACATCTGAGTGAGTCAGACCGGTTTGTGCCCCGGACCCGGTATGTGGCTCGGTCGGGGCCTCCGGCTTTAGATGTTAGGCTTATGTGAGAGGTCTGGGTATTTGGCCCAGCTTGCACCCGTTCATCATATGGATAGGAGTAGCGGCAGATGTTGCCAAGATGACGGATTCAGGCATATTGTTGTACTACTTTATAAGATCCTCGGGAATAATCAATAAAATGATCGCATGCATCTTCCAGATGGAGAGACAGGGGATCACCCTCTTTTTTCTAAAAAAAAAAAACTTATAGCACGCAAGTTTAAAATATTACGTACTGCACAAGTAATCATGAAAAGGAGTGGTGTAGTTTTGCTAGATTTTATAACTGATGTAAGATGCGGCCAATGCTCTGAAGACACCAAAGGAGCGAGGAGATAGAGGCCTGACAATGGATGGCTAAAATGTCCGTGACGATCAAGCCGTTTGACCTGTGATCTGCTTGCTGCAGGACTGAACACCTGTTCTGATCCGGAAGAAGTTGAGGCAGCTGCTGTATTGTCATCATAAATTATTATTTTTGCCATGAAGTCAATGGGAGTCATTTCTTGGCCAATTCTTATACGTAATCATATTTGATTCCAAAAAAGAGATTGGGAACATTTTAACCTTTTTAAGAATTACTAAATTATTTGACGCAGGTGCGCTGGCTCTTTTTTCATGGCCGAGAGCACCAAGTTCCCGTCCTTTCAGGCTGGCTCTTTTTTCATGGCCTTTGTTTCCTTCTGTTCATACAACAATCATTAACCATGCATGTTCTAGGAAAATTGCACAATCGCAGTTGTGTACCATCTTTTTCCATCCATAATCAAACATCCAACTTCTGCTATAAGAAATAAAAACAATCATACGATATTGTACCCAATAAATGGTGCAAAAAACATATACAAAAGAGCAAAAATAGTAATTTTAGTTGGATGGAAACCTTCTTCTAGGTTACACGGTTAGGTAGAGAAAATATGGAAAAGGAAACTCGTTCAAGGGAGCATCACCTTGTTGGTGAATGCACCGGGTGCTTAACTATGAAGGGAGATGAAAAAGGAAAAAAAACTACTGAATTCTAGAAAGAAAATACATCAATATCAGCAATCCGCAATAATCAACCCATTAAATTGTTCTTAAGTTGTGTTCTAGAATTAGACCTATCGTCCAATATATCACTCAATGTTTTGCTTGATATTCTGGTTTATTTCCGATATAAGGGAAAATATGGCGCGCTATGCAAAATAGGGCGGCCCCTTAAGTTTGGAAATTAGCATGCTATAACGAGCTATAGCATGCTATTAGTGAGACATTATGCATCACGGTATCAAATTATGAAATTAATGCTCGATTTTAATAGTTTGCATATGAAAAACATTGTCTTGTGTAAGAAAAATGATAAGATCTCCGAACAATAATTCCAGCTTACAAGTAACACAAATGCCACATTCCAGACATGAGCTCTCAAAGAAATAATATCAATCAAAACATACAAGTCAATCATCTAAAAAGTGGCACAAAAACACATCACATGTACTATCTTTACTTGTGCTTGAAATCATGGTTACTGCACAATATTATTTTGAGTTTTAAAGAAGGACGATGATGAAACATGTCATAGACCTTAAAATAATATCAATGCAAAGTCATACAAACCCAACAACTTCCAACCCATGAATATCATGGTATCCGGGGTGTGCGTGTGGGCGCGCGTGCGCGCATATATAGCAACCCATCATCACTCAAGCAGTACCATCTACTTCTACTAGTTGGAACACTCCTGCATCACATTCAAAACTGAAAAGGCTGAGGAAAAAAAGAGGAATTGGTCATGAATGATAGTAGATGAACATAAATAGAATATGAAAATTGTATTGGGGAATAAGAGACACCGAGAAGAGGATGAGCGTTTCTATGCGGGTCATGCATCAAGTTGCTTGAGGAAGGGTGAATCTTGACACTTTGTCAAGATAGCTCACCAGAATTTCCCGTATGGTGAAATGCAACCGATCAGTGAGGCATATTATGTTTTCAAGCATGTTGGTAACCTCACAAACAACGACCCATGGCAGGACTTCTCTGGGTGGCACAAGGGTGAGCCCCTCGGTTCTCGGCCTAGATCACTGTCGCACATTAGTCGTCAATCAGGGGTGAAGGCTCCTTGTTCAACGAGGTCTTGGACGAGACATAGATGAAGGGAGACAGAAAAAGGGACAACACGACAAGTTGTTGATCTATATGTGGATGCTCTTACCATTTTGGCATCCTGGACCGAACAATCCTTTAGCGGGCTGACGGATGAGTATCTTAGGGCTTCCAAGATTGATTAATGCTATGGTAACATAATGTTACATGGCTTGAAGTAAGAAGTTCTTCCTCTACAAAGTATACTACCTGACATGGCCAACTTGTAGTCCAGTCAGAGATGGTAGAGCAAATGTGTTTTCAAAATTACGTACGAATATAAGACTTCGTCGTCCAAAATTATGTATGAATAGAATGTGTTCTCAGATGCCCATGTTCCGCATGTGTTTGTGTATGGTGTGCCATATTGTTCTCACAAAATTATGTTGCTTCCAAATTCCAACGTGTCTGATATCTTTGAAAACGTCCATTTTTTGAAATGCCAATGGCATTTTTACAACTAATATTATCATTCAAAAATAAAAACTCAGAAAAAGTGAAACTTGTTATCCAAACAGAAAGTTGGCATACTTCACAAATAAAGTTGCCATCCTCGGGTAGCTAAAGTTGCCATCAGAAAATGTCAGAGCAAAATTGCTTTGTGCCACGCGTGTGATACTTATTAGGATCCTATAATATAAAGGTACATTTCATGCTGAATCGAATAACTAATTTTGTATTATGGATGTCGACAAATTTTTCCTTAAACTTGACTTTTGGAATACAAGTAGTATTATCTAAGTTTCACTGCGAAGTGTATTAAAATCATGGAGTGCCAATAAGAAATCAACTCAATTATAACATTAGTCTTTACACGGTGCCACCAATTTTTGTGTATTTTGAAATGATTTCTATCCCTAATTGCTGAAGTAGATGAATTGGTAGATCAGCTTAACAAGTGTGCATCTCTTGGTGCAGGTCGTGCAAAGGCAGTTCTCCGCAGTGCGCATAACAGGCTCCTGTTTTTCATGTTGGAGAAGCTGTGCGCATACAAGGCTCCTATTTTTCATGTTGGAGAAGTCGTGGAGGCGGGCTTGCTACTTTGCATGTGCTTTCTGATTGCTTACTTTTTCAATGCCGCACACCAAGTCCGAAACTTGCCGTGGCGGCGGAGCCATGCTATATCTTGTACTCCCTCCGTTTCTAAATATAAGTCTTTTAAACGATTTTACTAGATGTCTACATACGAAGCAAAATGATTGAATGTACACTCTAAAATGTGTCTATATACATTCGTATGTAGTCCACTAGTGAAATCTCTACAAAGACTTATATTTAGGAACGGAGGGAGTACATGTTCAATGACGCCCACACCAGGACACCTGCTGCCTTGCTTGCAGCGACTACCTCTGCACCGTCTCATCATTCTCATGCGGGATCGCCGTCGTGCTTCTGCGGTAGGGTGAGAAAATATGTATACCGAAACTACGTGTCAGTGAATAGATCTGGTGCTTATATAAAATGAGGAGAAAAAGAAAGGAAGAAAGAAAACACAGATATTGAATATTTTGGAAGAACATACATCAAGGTCCTACATATGAGCAATTCTCCACTATATCTATATCTACAGATCAGTATGAATATAAAAAGATGCAAAGGGGTATGTCCAACTAATCTTGACCATCAAACCATGTCGATTCAACGATTTGGATTGCTCTCAATATGTTTAACATGCAATTATTCTCATGCTAAATGTTAATATCAACGTTAATCACATAATTAACATGTAATTACTATTTTACCAATACCAATGCGCAGTTAATTAATATCCTCCCAAGTATCAATGGGCATTGCACGTACACATTTACTAGTTATTCTTAAAGTGTGTTTCAAACCAAACGCCCGATAGTCATTGTTTTCTTTTCTTGATATATCAGTTTATATGTGTGAATGACAAAGAATTATGCATCACAATTTCACCAAATTATGCAATTAATACTGATTTCAATTGTATTGTTAAACTAATTGTATTATATAAAAGTGAATATAAGATCTCCACACATTAATTGCAACTTGTGCGAACAGCAAAATGCCAAACTCCGGTCATGAGTTCTCAAAGAAAAATATCACTCCAAATTTGTTTAGTCAATTACCTCACATAGCAATTGCGCTGCCTATACTGCTATATTTACTTGGGCTTTACTTCATGACTGATGATGCATAATTTGAAAAAATAACGAATGTGATGAAACATATCATTTAGACCTTACATAATATAAATACACAATTGTACCGAGCCAACAACTTTCAACAATGAACGTCATGACGTTTGGTGTGTGTATGTGTGCATATATACCGCCCCTATCATGATTCAAGCAGTGGCATCTACTTCTACTAGTTAGAACATACTTCCATCACATTCGGATTTAAATGTGAAGGTGAAAGTAGCCTTTGAGAGATGGTAGATAAAATAATACAATGTAAAACTTGTATAAGGGAATAAGAGACATCAGGAAAAGGAGAGACATTCCTATATGAAGCATGCACCGAGTTGGTTTTAGAAGTGTGAGTCCGAGAATCTCTTAAGGTTGGTTTACAACAAAATTTACTATGATGACATGCAACTCATCGACGAGGTATATAATGTTTTCAAGTCTGTTGGTAAGCTCACCAACGTGAGGCTGCTAAAAGTCTACTTAGGGTGGAACAAGGATGACACCTTGAGTTTGTTAGTCGAGATCACCATCGATATAGGTGACATGAGACCCAGATTTAGCATCTTTTATTCTTAGTTTGACTTGGTACAAATTTCAGTTTGGAACAGAAAGTACCTGAGATATGTCGTTGGATTTGTATTATCATCGATATAGGAAGTACAAATGTATTTTCGACTATAGCCATGTAAGAAACTGAAGCTTTGCCGGTCAAAAGAAAAAGAAAACTGAAGATTTGAACGCCTCCTTGTGCTCGGAAACGGATCCGCACAGTACGCAAACTGAGCTCGATGGCGGATTCCCCATGATCCGCTTCCGCTTTTGTGTCTGTTCAATTTCCTTCTCCGCTGTCGGCGGCGGAATGGCGGCGGAGGAGGAGGAGCCGTGCTGCACCTCGCACGCCTTCGACTGCGCCGCACGCCGGGACCCCGCCCTAATTGCCGCCATCCATGCCAGCAACAGAGACCGCCCCTTCGCCTGCGGCGACCTCCTCTGTGTCGTCTCCTTGCTCTCCCTCCGCATTGCCGCCATGCTTCCTCGCCCCTCCACCGCCCACCACGGTGACAACGGGTCCCTAGGTGTGTGAGTGAGCCACGATGCCCTCGGCTGACATTTGTTGTCCGCTGACTCTGAATTCCGAATTTGGAAGCCTAGGCTGCTCGGATCGACACAGGGGAGGCACGAGCGCGACGCCTAGGGTCGTTGGGGTGTACGCCTCGCCGTCCGAGGGTCGTTGGGGTGTACGCCTCGACGTCACAGGGGAGGCACGGGCGCGACAAGTATTTGTTTTCTTTTTCAACCAAATTTAACTTCTCGACAAAAAATTATATGTGGGTTGGAATTTCCTGTTCACATACCTCCTAGATTAAAAAATATATGTCACGTTGGTCGTCATAATTGTCAAAACACTAAATAAAACAAATAGTTATAAAAGATAATATATACCACACCCGAATCATAGATAGGACGAGGACCGACGGAGGCGGATACCAAAACCATCGCACTATATAATAACAAAAAAAATGAAAGTAAGTAATTTATATAAGTATGTATCTAAATCATACAAGTAAGATTTTTTTTCTTTTAAAAAGAAGACAAGAACAAGAGGCTAACCACGGTGGTGCTCACGACGAGATCGGCGCGGGCGATCGACAAAAGGTGAGGACGGGCACGGGACGACACCCTACACATGTGCAGACTCTAAGAAGTTAATTTGAGCATTTGAAATGAGCTAAACTAGCAGTGACAGATGAAAGGATGAAGTAGCTAACCTTTTAAAACACTTGTGCAGTTGGTGCACGGCCAAACCTAGACAAATATTGAGGAAAATGGAGCTTGAAGGTCGAGCTTGGAGAGGAGAAAGCTTAAGTAGTGTGGCTCGGGCATTTCATCGAACACTTCATCTACATGAACTAGAGTGGCAAGAGCATGGCATGGTCACACTTCAACAACCAAAAAACAGAGCAGAGGGTGGGCAGGGGCGAGGGTTTATATAGGCAACACTTTAGTCCCGGTTTTTGTCTAAAATCGGGACTAATAGCCTACACTTTAGTCCCGGTTCGTGTCACAAACCGGGACTAATGCTCCGCGGCAAGCCACATGGCAGTCGTTGGATCTTTAGTCCTGGGTTTTGCCCTGAACCGGAACTAACGAGGTGAACCGAACCGGGATTAATGAGGCGAACTGAAACGGGACCAATGCCCCGACAAACCGAACCGGGATCAATGCCTGGCATTGGTCCCGGTTTTCGTTCGAACCAGGACAAATGGTCTTTCGGCCGAGGCCGAAAGACCCTTTTTCTACTAGTGGAGCGAGTGAATCGATCAGACAGAAGGATCATGTAAAACAGGCTAGTGCTAGCGTGGGCGTATTGGGCTACGCCAGCATAATCTGTACCAAACAAAAAAAAACTGAAATTGCCTATGTCATTATACAAAATTGCAACTCCACTACTATACGTGTAGCATTTGTTGGGGAACAAAAATTTTCCTACGCGCACGAAGACCTATCATGGTGATGTCCATCTACCAGAGGGGATGTTCGATCTACGTACCCTTGTAGACCGCACATCAGAAGCGTTAGTGAACGCGGTTGATGTACTGGAACGTCCTCACGTCCCTCGATCCGCCCCGCGAACCGTCCCGCGATCAGTCCCACGATCTAGTGCCGAACGGACGGCACCTCCGCGTTCAGCACACGTACAGCTCGACGATGATCTCGGCCTTCTTGATCCAGCAAGAGAGACAGAGAGGTAGATGAGTTCTCCAGCAGCGTGACGGCGCTCCGGAGGTTGGTGGTGATCTTATCTCAGCAGGGCTCCGCCCGAGCTCCGCAGAAACGCGATCTAGAGGTAAAACTGTGGAGATATGTGGTCGGGCTGCCGTGGCAAAGTTGTCTAAAATCATCCCTAAAACCTCCATATATATAGGGGGAGGAGGGAGAGCCTTGCCTTGGGGTCCAAGGACTCCCAGGGGGTCGACCGAGTCAAAGGGGGCAACCCTCCCCTTCCAAACCGAGTCCAACTAGGTTTGGAAGGAGGAGTCCTTCCCCCTTTTCCCACCTCCTCTTTTTTTTCTTTTCTCTTTGATTTTCTTCCTATGACCTTATTGGGCTGTCCCACCAGCCCACTAAGGGCTGGTGCGCCACCCCCAAGGCCTATGGGCTTACCCGGGGTGGGTTGCCCCCCCCCCCCCCCCGGTGAACACCCGGAACCCATTCGTCATTCCCGGTAACTCCGAAAACCTTCCGGTAATCAAATGAGGTCATCCTATATATCAATCTTCGTTTCTGGACCATTCCGGAAACCCTCGTGACGTCCGTGATCTCATCTGGGACTCCGAACAACATTCGGTAACCAACCATATAACTCAAATACGCATAAAACAACGTCGAACCTTAAGTGTGCAGACCCTGCGGGTTCGAGAACTATGTAGACATGACCCGAGAGACTCCTCGGTCAATTTCCAATAGCGGGACCTGGATGCCCATATTGGATCCTACATATTCTATGAAGATCTTATCGTTTGAACCTCAGTGCCAAGGATTCATATAATCCCGTATGTCATTCCCTTTGTCCTTCGGTATGTTACTTGCCTGAGATTCGATCGTCAGTATCCGCATACCTATTTCAATCTCGTTTACCGGCAAGTCTCTTTACTCGTTCCGTAATACAAGATCCCGTAACTTACACTAAGTCACATTGCTTGCAAGGCTTGTGTGTGATGTTGTATTACCGAGTGGGCCCCGAGATACCTCTCCGTCACACGGAGTGACAAATCCCAGTCTTGATCCATACTAACTCAACTAACACCTTCGGAGATACCTGTAGAGCATCTTTATAGTCACCCAGTTACGTTGCGATGTTTGACACACACAAAGCATTCCTCCGGTGTCAGTGAGTTATATGATCTCATGGTCATAGGAACAAATACTTTGACACGCACAAAACAGTAGCAAAAAAATGACACGATCAACATGCTACGTTTATTAGTTTGGGTCTAGTCCATCACGTGATTCTCCAAATGACGTGATCCAGTTATCAAGCAACGACACCTTGTTTATAATGAGAAGACACTGACTATCTTTGATCAACTGGCTAGCCAACTAGAGGCTTGCTAGGGACAGTGTTTTGTGTATGTATCTACACATGTATATAAGTCTTCATTTAATACAATTATAGCATGGATAATAAACGATTATCTTGATACAGGAATTATAATAATAACTTTATTTATTATTGCCTCTAGGGCATAATTCCAACAGTCTCCCACTTGCACTAGAGTCAATAATCTAACCCTCACATCATCATGCGAATTACATTGTAATAAATCTAACACCCATACAGTTCTGGTGTTGAACATGCTTTGCCCGTGGAAGAGGTTTAGTCAGCGGGCCTGCTACATTCAGATCCGTGTGCACTTTGCATATATTTACGTCATCTCCTTCGACGTAGTCGCGGATGAGGTTGAAGCGTCGTTTGATGTGTCTGGACTTCTTGTGAAACCGTGGTTCCTTTGCTAGGGCAATGGCACCCGTGTTGTCACAGAACAACGTTATTGGATTCAGTGCGCTTGGCACCACTCCAAGATCCGTCATGAACTGCTTCATCCAGACACCCTCCTTAGCCGCCTCCGAGGCAGCCATGTACTCCGCTTCACATGTAGAATCTGCTACGACGCTTTGCTTGGAACTGCACCAGCTTACCGCACCCCCATTAAGAATAAATACGTATCCGGTCTACGACTTAGAGTCGTCCGGATCTGTGTCAAAGCTTGCATCGACGTAACCTTTTACGGCAAGCTCTTCGTCACCTCCATCCACGAGAAACATCTCCTTAGTCCTTTTCAGGTACTTCAGGATATTCTTGACCGCCGTCCAGTGATCCACTCCTGGATTACTCTGGAACCTACCTGCCATACTTATGGCCAGTCTAACGTCCGGTCTAGTGCACACAATTGCATACATGATAGAATCTATGGCTGAAGCATAGGGGACGGTGCTCATATGCTCTCTATCCTCATCAGTTGCTGGGCAGTGAGTCTTACTCAATCTCGTACCTTGTAAAACTGGCAAGAACCCTTTCTTGGACTGTTCCATTTTGAACCTCTTCAAAACTTTATCAAGGTATGTGCTTTGTGAAAGTCCTATCAGGCGTTTTGATCTATCCCTGTAGATCTTAATGCCTAGAATGTAAGCAGCTTCTCCTAGGTCCTTCATAGAGAAACTTTTATTCAAGTAATCCTTTATGCTCTCCAAAAACTCTACGTTGTTTCCAATCAGCAATATGTCATCCACATATAATATTAGAAACGCCACAGAGCTCCCACTCACTTTCTTGTAAATACAAGATTCTCCAACCACTTGTATAAACCCAAATGCTTTGATCACCTCATCAAAGCGTTTGTTCCAACTCCGAGATGCTTGCACCAGTCCATAAATGGATCGCTGGAGCTTGCACACCTTGTTAGCATTCTTAGGATCGACAAAACCTTCGGGTTGCATCATATACAACTCTTCCTTAAGGAAACCATTAAGAAACACCGTTTTGACATCCATCTGCCAGATTTCATAATCGAAAAATGCAGCTATTGCTAACATGATTCTGACGGACTTCAGCATCGCTACGGGTGAGAAAGTCTCATCGTAGTCAACTCCTTGAACTTGTGAAAAGCCCTTTGCCACAAGTCGAGCTTTATAAACGGTCACATTGCCGTCAGCGTCCGTCTTCCTCTTAAAGATCCATTTGTTCTGAATAGCCTTGCGGCCCTCAGGTAGTACTTCCAAAGTCCACACTTTGTTCTCATACATGGATCCTATCTCGGACTTCATGGCTTCTAGCCATTTGTTGGAATCTGGGCCCACCATTGCTTCTTCATAATTTGCAGGTTCATTGTTGTCTAACAACATGATTGACAAGACGGGATTACCGTACCACTCTAGAGCAGCACGTGGTCTCGTCGACCTGCGTGGTTCGACAGAAACTTGAACCGGAGTTTCATGATCATCATCATTAACTTCCTCCTCAACCGGCGTTGCAACGACAGAGGTTTCCCCTTGCCCTACGCCACCATCTAGAGGGATGAGAGGTTCGACAACCTCATCAAGTTCTATCTTCCTCCCACTCAATTCTCTCGAGAGAAACTCCTTCTCGAGAAAAACTCCGTTTTTAGCAACAAACACTTTGCCCTCGGATTTGAGATAGAAGGTGTACCCAACTGTCTCTTTTGGGTAACCTATGAAGATGCACTTTTCCGCTTTGGGTTCCAGCTTTTCAGGCTAAAGCTTTTTGACATAAGCATCACATCCCCAAAGTTTAAGAAACGACAACTTTGGCCTTTTTCCATACCACAGTTCGTATGGTGTCATCTCAACGGATTTTGATGGTGCCCTATTTAAAGTGAATGCAACTGTGTCTAATGCATAACCCCAAAACGATAACGGCAAATCGATAAGAGACATCATAGATCGCACCATCTCTAATAAAGTACGATTACGACGTTCGGACACACCATTACGCTGTGGTGTTCCAGGCGGTGTCAATTGTGAAACAATTCCACATTGTCTTAAGTGAGCACCAAACTCGAAACTCATATATTCACCCCCACGATCAGACGTAGGAACTTGATCTTCTTTTTACGATGATTTTCAACTTCACTTTGAAATTGTTTGAACTTTTCAAATGTTTCAGAATTGTGCTTCATTAAGTAGACATAACCATATCTACTCAAATCGTCAGTGAAGGTGAGAAAATAACGATATCCGCCGCGTGCCTCCACGCTCATCGGACCGCACACATCGGTATGTATGATTTCCAACAAGTCACTTGCACGCTCCATTGTTCCGGAGAACGGAGTTTTAGTCATCTTGCCCATGAGGCATGGTTCGCACGTGTCAAGTGAATCAAAGTCAAGTGACTCAAAAAGTCCATCGGCATGGAGTTTCTTCATGTGCTTTACACCAATATGACCTAAGCGGCAGTGCCACAAAAATATGGCGCTATCATTGTTAACTCTAACTCTTTTGGTCTCAATGTTATGTATGTGTGTATCACTATCAAGATTCAATATGAACAATCCTCTCACATTGGGTGCATGACCATGAAAGATGTTACTCATAGAAATAGAACAACCATTATTCTCTGACTTAAAAGTGTAACCGTCTCGCAATAAACAAGATCCAGATATAATGTTCATGCTCAACGCAGGCACTAAATAACAATGATTCAAGTTCATAACTAATCCTGATGGTAACTGAAGTGAAACTGTGCCGATGGCGATTGCATCAACCTTGGAACCATTTCCTACGCGCATCGTCACTTCATCTTTCGCCAACCTTCGTTTATTCCGCAGTTCCTGTTTCGAGTTGCAAATATGAGCAACAGAACCGGTATCGAATACCCAGGCACTACTACGAGAGCCGGTTAAGTACACATCAATAACATGTATATAAAATATACCTGATTTTTCTTTGGCCGCCTTCTTATCAGCCAGATACTTGGGGCAATTGCGCTTCCAGTGACCCATAACCTTGCAATAGTAACACTCTGTTTCAGGCTTAGGTCCAGCTTTGGGTTTCTTCGTCGGATTGGCAACAGGCTTGCCGCTCTTCTTTGAATTACCCTTCTTGCCTTTGCCGTTTCTCTTGAAACTAGTGGTCTTATTCACCATCAACACTTGATGTTCTTTACGGAGTTCAGACTCTGCGACTTTCAGCATCGCAAACGACTCGCCGGGTGACTTGTTCATCCCTTGCATGTTGTAGTTCAACACAAAGCCTTTATAGCTTGGCGGCAGTGATTGAAGGATTCTGTTAGTGATAGCTTCTTGCGGGAGTTCAATCCCCAGCTCAGCTAGACGGTTTGAGTACCCACACATTTTGAGCACATGTTCACTGACAAACGAGTTCTCCTCCATCTTGCAAGCATAGAATTTATCGGAGGTCTCATACCTCTCGATCCGGGCGTTCTTCTGAAAGATGAACTTCAACTCCTGGAACATCTCAAATGCTCCATGACGCTCAAAGCGACGTTGAAGTCCCGGTTCTAAGCCATACAAGACTGCACATTGAACTACTGAATAGTCCTCCTTACGTGCTAACCAAGCGTTCTTAACATCCTGGTCAGCCGTAGCGGGTGGTTCATCTCCTAGCGCAACATTAAGGACATAATCCTTCTTCCCAGCTTGTAAGATTAGCTTAAGATTACGAGCCCAGTCTACAAAGTTGCTTCCATCATCTTTCAACTTAGCTTTCTCTAGGAACGTATTAAAATTCAGGGTGACTGTCGCGTGAGCCATGATCTACAACACAAATATATTCAAAGTGGACTTAGACTATGTTCAAGATAATTAGAGTTTAACTTAATCAAATTACTCGCTAAACTCCCACTCAAAAAGTACATCTCTCTAGTCATTTGAGTGGTTCATGATCCACTTACACTAGCTCAAGTCCGATCATCACGTGAGTTGAGTATAGTTTGAGTCGTAAGCATCCCTATGCTAATCATATCATCTATATGATTCGTGATCGACCTTTCGGTCTCATGTGTTCCGAGGCCATGTCTGCACATGCTAGGCTCGTCAAGCTTAACCCGAGTGTTCCGCGTGTGCAACTGTTTTGCACCTGTTGTATGTGAACGTTGAGTCTATCACACCCGATCATCACGTGGTGTCTCGAAACGACGAACTGTAGCAACGGTGCACAGTCGGGGATAACACAATTTCGTCTTGAAATTTTAGTGAGAGATCACCTCATAATGCTACCATCGTTCTAAGCAAAATAAGGTGCATAAAAGGATTAACATCACATGCAATTCATAAGTGACATGATATGGCCATCATCACGTGCTCCTTGATCTCCATCACCAAAGCACCGGCACGATCTTCTTGTCACCGGCGCCACACCATGATCTCCATCAACGTGTCGCCATCGGGGTTGTCGTGCTACTCATGCTATTACTACTAAGGCTACATCCTAGCAAAATAGTAAACGCATCTGCAAGCACAAACGTTAGTTTAAAGACAACCCTATGGCTCCTGCCGGTTGCCGTACCATCGACGTGCAAGTCGATATTTATCTATTACAACATGATCATCTCATACATCCAATATATCACATCACATCGTTGGCCATATCACATCACAAGCATACCCTGCAAAAACAAGTTAGACGTCCTCCAATTTTGTTGTTGCATGTTTTACGTGGTGACCATGGGTATCTAGTGTTGGGGAACGTCGCATGGGAAACAAAAATTTTCCTACGCGCACGAAGAACTATCATGGTGATGTCCATCTACCAGAGGGGATGAGTGATCTACGTACCCTTGTAGACCGTACAAAAGAAGCGTTAGAGAACGCGGTTGACGTAGTGGAACGTCCTCACGTCCCTCGATCCACCCCGCGAACAATCCCGCGATCAGTCCCACGATCTAGTACCAAACGGACGGCACCTCCGCGTTCAGCAGACGTACAGCTCGACGATGATCTCGACCTTCTTGATCCAGCAAGAGAAACGGAGAGGTAGAAGAGTTCTCCGACAGCGTGACGGTGCTCCGGAGGTTGGGGATGACCTTGTCTCAGCAGGGCTCCGCCCGAGCTACGCAGAAACACGATCTAGAGGAAAAACCGTGGAGGTATGTGGTCGGGCTGCCGTGGAAAAGTCGTCTCAAATCAGCCCTAAAACGTTTGTATATATAAGGGGGTCGGCCGAGACCAAGGGGGAAGGCTCCCCCCCCCCAAACCGAGTTGGACTTGGTTTGGTGGGTGGGAGTCCTTCCTTCCCTTCCCACCTCCCTTTTTGTTCTCTTTGATTTTCTTCCCTAGGCGCATAGGGCCCTTTTGGGCTGTCCCACCAGCCCACTAAGGGCTGGTGCGCCACCCTCATGGCCTATGGGCTTCCCCGGGGTGGGTTGCCCCCCCCCCCGGGTGAACTCCCGGAACCCATTCGTCATTCCCGGTACATTCCCGGTAACTCCGAAAACCTTCCGGTAATCAAATAAGGTCATCCTATATATCAATCTTAGTTTCCGGACCATTCCGGAAACCCTCGTGACGTCCGTGATCTCATCCGGGACTCCGAACAACATTCGGTAACCAACCATATAACTCAAATACGCATAAAACAACGTCGAACCTTAAGTGTGCAGACCCTGCGGGTTCGAGAACTATGTAGACATGACCCAAGAGACTCCTCGGTCAATATCCAACAGCGGGACCTGGATGCCCACATTGGATCCTACATATTCTATGAAGAACTTATCGTTTGAACCTCAGTGAGAAGGATTCATATAATCCCGTATGTCATTCCCTTTGTCCTTCGGTATGTTACTTGCCCGAGATTCGATCGTCTGTATCCGCATACCTATTTCAATCTCGTTTACCGGCAAGTCTCTTTACTCGTTCCGTAATACAAGATCCCGCAACTTACACTAAGTCACATTGCTTGCAAGGCTTGTGTGTGATGTTGTATTACCGAGTGGGCCCCGAGATACCTCTCCGTCACACGGAGTGACAAATCCCAGTCTTGATCCATACTAACTCAACTAACACCTTCGGAGATACCTGTAGAGCATCTTTATAGTCACCCAGTTACGTTGCGATGTTTGATACACACAAAGCATTCCTCCGGTGTCAGTGAGTTATATGATCTCATGGTCATAGGAACAAATACTTTGACACGCACAAAACAGTAGCAAAAAAATGACACGATCAACATGCTACGTTTATTAGTTTGGGTCTAGTCCATCACGTGATTCTCCAAATGACGTGATCCAGTTATCAAGCAACGACACCTTGTTTATAATGAGAAGACACTGACTATCTTTGATCAACTGGCTAGCCAACTAGAGGCTTGCTAGGGACAGTGTTTTGTGTATGTATCCACACATGTAAATGAGTCTTCATTCAATACAATTATAGCATGGATAATAAACGATTATCTTGATACAGGAATTATAATAATAACTATATTTATTATTGCCTCTAGGGCATAATTCCAACAGTCTCCCACTTGCACTAGAGTCAATAATCTAGCCCTCACTTCATCATGCAAATTACATTGTAATAAATCTAACACCCATACAGTTCTGGTGTTGATCATGCTTTGACCGTGGAAGAGGTTTAGTCAGCGGGTCTGCTACATCCAGATCCGTGTGCACTTTGCATATATTCACGTCCTCTCCTTCGACGTAGTCGCGGATGAGGTTGAAGCGTCGTTTGATGTGTCTGGACTTCTTGTGAAACCGTGGTTCCTTTGCTAAGGCAATGGCACCCGTGTTGTCACAGAACAAGGTTATTGGATTCAGTGCGCTTGGCACCACTCTAAGATCCGTCATGAACTGCTTCATCCAGACACCCTCCTTAGCCGCCTCCGAGGCAGCCATGTACTCCGCTTCACATGTAGAATCTGCTACGACGCTTTGCTTGGAACTGCACCAGCTTACCGCACCCCCATTAAGAATAAAAACGTATCCGGTTTGCGACTTAGAGTCGTCCGGATCTGTGTCAAAGCTTGCATCGACGTAACCTTTTACGGCGAGCTCTTCGTCACCTCCATACACGAGAAACATCTCCTTAGTCCTTTTCAGGTACTTCAGGATATTCTTGACCGCTGTCCAGTGATCCACTCCTGGATTACTCTGGAACCTACCTGCCATACTTATGGCCATGCTAACATCCGGTCTAGTGCACAGCATTGCATACATGATAGAACCTATGGCTGAAGCATAGGGGACGGAGCGCATATGCTCTCTATCTTCATCAGTTGCTGGGCACTGAGTCTTATTCAATCTTGTACCTTGTAAAACTGGCAAGAACCCTTTCTTGGACTGTTCCATTTCGAACCTCTTCAAAACTTTATCAAGGTATGTGCTTTGTGAAAGTCCTATCACGCGTTTTGATCTATCCCTATAGATCTTAATGCCTAGAATGTAAGCGGCTTCTCCTAGGTCCTTCATAGAGAAACTTTTATTCAAGTAATCCTTTATGCTCTCTTAAAACTCCACGTTGTTTCCAATCAGCAATATGTCATCCACATATAATATTAGAAACGCCACAGAGCTCCCACTCACTTTCTTGTAAATACTGTTGGGTAACGTCGCACGGGAAACAAAAAATTTCCTACGCGCACGAAGACCTATCATGGTGATGTCCATCTACGAGAGGGGATGAGTGATCTACGTACCCTTGTAGATCGTACAGCAGAAGCGTTAGTGAACGCGGTTGATGTAGTGGAACGTCCTCACGTCCCTCGATCCGCCCCGCGAACAATCCCGCGATCAGTCCCACGATCTAGTGCCGAACGGACGGCACCTCCGCGTTCAGCACACGTACAGCTCGACGATGATCTCGGCCTTCTTGATCCAGCAAGAGAGACGGGGAGGTAGAAGAGTTCTCCGGCAGCGTGACGGCGCTCCGGAGGTTGGTGATGACCTTGTCTCAGCAGGGCTCCGCCCGAGCTCCGCAGAAACGCGATCTAGAGGAAAAACCGTGGAGGTATGTGGTCGGGCTGCCGTGGAAAAGTCGTCTCAAATCAGCCCTAAAACCTCCGTATATATAGGTGGGAGGGAGGGGACCTTGCCTTGGGGCTCAAGGAGCCCCAAGGGGGTCGGCCGAGTCCAAGGGGGGAGGACCCCCCCCCCAAACCGAGTTGGACTTGGTTTGGTGGGAGGGAGTCCCCCTTCCTTCCCACCTCCTCCTTTTTTTTTCTTTTCTCTTGATTTTCTTTTCTTGGCGCATAGAGCCCTTTTGGGCTGTCCCACCAGCCCACTAAGGCCTGGTGTGCCACCCTCAAGGCCTATGGGCTTCCCCGGGGTGGGTTGCCCCCCCCCCCCCCCCCGGTGAACTCCCGGAACCCGTTCGTCATTCCCTGTACATTCCCGGTAACTCCGAAAACCTTCCGGTAATCAAATGAGGTCATCCTATATATCAATCTTCGTTTCTGGACTATTCCGGAAACCCTCGCGACATCCGTGATCTCATCCGGGACTCCGAACAACATTCGGTAACCAACCATATAACTCAAATACGCATAAAACAGCGTCGAACCTTAAGTGTGCAGACCCTGCGGGTTCGAGAACTATGTAGACATGACCCGAGAGACTCCTCGGTTAATATCCAATAGCGGGACCTGGATGCCCATATTGGATCCTACATATTCTACGAAGAACTTATCGTTTGAACCTCAGTGCCAAGGATTCATATAATCCCGTATGTCATTCCCTTTGTCCTTCGGTATGTTACTTGCCCGAGATTCGATCGTCAGTATCCGTATACCTATTTCAATCTCGTTTACCGGCAAGTCTCTTTACTCGTTCCGTAATACAAGATCCCGCAACTTACACTAAGTTACATTGCTTGCAAGGCTTGTGTGTGATGTTGTATTACCGAGTGGGCCCCGAGATACCTCTCCGTTCACACGGAGTGACAAATCCCAGTCTTGATCCATACTAACTCAACTAACACCTTCGGAGATACCTGTAGAGCATCTTTATAGTCACCCAGTTACGTTGCGACGTTTGATACACAAAAAGCATTCCTCCGGTGTTAGTGAGTTATATGATCTCATGGTCATAGGAATAAATACTTGACACGCCGAAAACAATAGCAACAAAATGACACGATCAACATGCTACGTCTATTAGTTTGGGTCTAGTCCATCACGTGATTCTCCTAATGACGTGATCCAGTTATCAAGCAACAACACCTTGTTTATAATCAGAAGACACTGACTATCTTTGATCAACTGGCTAGCCAACTAGAGGCTTGCTAGGGACATTGTTTTGTCTATGTATCCACACATGTAAATGAGTCTTCATTCAATACAATTATAGCATGGATAATAAACGATTATCTTGATACAGGAATTATAATAATAACTTTATTTATCATTGCCTCTAGGGCATAATTCCAACAGTCTCCCACTTGCACTAGAGTCAATAATCTAGCCCTCACATCACCATGTGAATTACATTGTAATAAATCTAACACCCATACAGTTCTGGTGTTGATCATGCTTTGCCCGTGGAAGAGGTTTAGTCAGCGGGTCTGCTACATTCAGATCCGTGTGCACTTTGCATATATTCACGTCCTCTCCCTCGACGTAGTCGCGGATGAGGTTGAAGCGTCGTTTGATGTGTCTGGACTTCTTGTGAAACCGTGGTTCCTTTGCTAAGGCAATGGCACAAGTGTTGTCACAGAACAAGGTTATTGGATTCAGTGCGCTTGGCACCACTCCAAGATCTGTCATGAACTGCTTCATCCAGACACCCTCCTTAGCCGCCTCCGAGGCAGCCATGTACTCCGCTTCACATGTAGAATCTGCTACGACGCTTTGCTTGGAACTGCACCAGCTTACTGCACCCCCATTAAGAATAAATACGTATCCGGTTTGCGACTTAGAGTCGTCCGGATCTGTGGCAAAGCTTGCATCGACGTAACCTTTTACGGCGAGCTCTTCGTCACCTCCATATACGAGAAACATCTCCTTAGTCCTTTTCAGGTACTTCAGGATATTCTTGACCGTTGTCCAGTGATCCACTCCTGGATTACTCTGGAACCCACCTGCCATACTTATGGCGAGGCTAACATCCGGTCTAGTGCATAGTATCGCATACATGATAGAACCTATGGCTGAAGCATAGGGGACGGAGCGCATATGCTCTCTATCTTCATCAGTTGTTGGGCACTGAGTCTTACTCAATCTTGTACCTTGTAGAACTGGCAAGAACCTTTCTTGGACTGTTCCATTTTGAACCTCTTCAAAACTTTATCAAGGTATGTGCTTTGTGAAAGTCCTATCACGCGTTTTGATCTATCCTTATAGATCTTAATGCCTAGAATGTAAGCAGCTTCTCCTAGGTCCTTCATAGAGAAATTTTTATTCAAGTAATCCTTTATGCTCTCTAAAAACTCTACATTGTTTCCAATCAGTAATATGTCATCCACATATAATATTAGAAACGCCACAGAGCTCCCACTCACTTTCTTGTAAATACAAGATTCTCCAACCACTTGTATAAACCCAAATGCTTTGATCACCTCATCAAAGCGTTTGTTCCAACTCCGAGATGCTTGCACCAGTCCATAAATGGATCGCTGGAGCTTGCACACCTTGTTAGCATTCTTAGGATCGACAAAACCTTCGGGTTGTATCATATACAACTCTTCCTTAAGGAAACCGTTAAGGAACACCGTTTTGACATCCATCTGCCAGATTTCATAATCGAAAAATGCACCTATTGCGAACATGATTCTGACGGTCTTAAGCATCTCTACGGGTGAGAAAGTCTCATCGTAGTCAACTCCTTGAACTTGTGAAAAACCCTTTGCCACAAGTCGAGCTTTATAAACGGTCACATTACCGTCAGCGTCCGTCTTCCTCTTAACGATCCATTTGTTCTGAATGGCCTTGCGGCCCTCAGGCAGTACCTCCAAAGTCCACACTTTGTTCTCATACATGGATCCTATCTCGGACTTCATGGCTTCCAGCCATTTGTTGGAATCTGGGCCCACCATTGCTTCTTCATAATTCGCAGATTCATTGTTGTCTAACAACATGATTGATAAGACGGGATTACCGTACCACTCTGGAGCAGCACGTGGTCTCGTCGACCTGCGTGGTTCGACAGAAACTTGAACTGGAGTTTCATGATCATCATCATTAACTTCCTCCTCAACCGGCGTCGCAATGACAGAGGTTTCCCCTTGCCCTGCGCCACCATCCAGAGGGATGAGAGGTTCGACAACCTCGTCAAGTTCTATCTTCCTCCCACTCAATTCTCTCGAGAGAAACTCCTTCTCGAGAAAAGCTCCGATTTTAGCAACAAACACTTTGCCCTCGGATTTAAGATAGAAGGTGTACCCAACTGTCTCTTTTGGGTAACCTATGAAGACACACTTTTCCGCTTTGGGTTCCAGCTTTTCAGGCTGAAGCTTTTTGACATAAGCATCACATCCCAAAACTTTAAGAAACGACAACTTTGGCCTTTTGCCGTACCACAGTTCGTATGGTGTCGTCTCAACGGATTTTGATGGTGCCCTATTTAAAGTGAATGCAGCTGTTTCTAATGCATAGCCCCAAAATGATAACGACAAATCAGTAAGAGACATCATAGATCGCACCATCTCTAATAGAGTACGATTACGACGTTCGGACACACCATTACGCTGTGGTGTTCCAGGCGGTGTTAACTGTGAAACAATTCCACATTGTCTTACGTGAGCACCAAACTCGAAACTCACATATTCACCCCCACGATCAGACCGTAGGAACTTGATCTTCTTGTTACGATGATTTTCCACTTCACTCTGAAATTGCTTGAACTTTTCAAATGTTTCAGACTTGTGCTTCATCAAGTAGACATAACCATATCTACTTAAATCGTCAGTGAAGGTGAGAAAATAACGATATCCCCCGCGTGCCTCCACGCTCATCGGACCACACACATCGGTATGTATGATTTCCAACAAGTCACTTGCACGCTCCATTGTTCCTGAGAACGGAGTCTTAGTCATCTTGCCCATGAGGCATGGTTCGCACGTGTCAAGTGAATCAAAGTCAAGTGACTCCAAAAGTCCATCAGCATGGAGTTTCTTCATGCGCTTTACACCAATATGACCTAAGCGGCAGTGCCACAAAAATATGGCGCTATCATTGTCAACTCTAACTCTTTTGGTCTCAATGTTATGTATATGTGTATCGCTATCAAGATTCAATATGAACAATCCTCTCACATTCGGTGCATGACCATAAAAGATGTTACTCATAGAAATAGAACAACCATTATTCTCTGACTTAAAAGAGTAACCGTCTCGCAATAAACAAGATCCAGATATAATGTTCATGCTCAACGCAGGCACTAAATAACAATGATTTAAGTTCATCACTAATCCTGACGGTAACTGAAGTGACACTGTGCCGACGGCGATTGCATCAACCTTGGAACCATTTCCTACGCGCATCGTCACTTCATCTTTCGCCAGCCTTCTCCTATTCCGCAGTTCCCGTTTCGAGTTGCAAATATGAGCAACAGAACCGGTATCGAATACCCAGGCACTACTACGAGAGCCGGTTAAGTACACATCAATAACATGTATATCAAATATACCCGATTTTTCTTTGCCCGCCTTCTTATCTGCCAGATACTTGGGGCAATTGCGCTTCCAGTGACCCATACCCTTGCAATAGTAACACTCCATTTCCGGCTTAGGTCCAGCTTTGGGTTTCTTCGTCGGATTGGCAACAGGCTTTCCGCTCTTCTTCGAATTGCCCTTCTTGCCTTTGCCGTTTCTCTTGAAACTAGTGGTCTTATTCAATTATTCACCATCAACACTTGATGCTCTTTACGGAGTTCAGACTCTGCGACTTTCAGCATCGCAAACAACTCGCCGGGAGACTTGTTCATCCCTTGCATGTTGTAGTTCAACACAAAGCCTTTATAGCTTGGCGACAGTGATTGAAGGATTCTGTTAGTGATAGCTTCTTGCTGGAGTTCAATCCCCAGCTCAGCTAGACGGTTTGAGTACCCAGACATTTTGAGCACATGTTCACTGACAGATGAGTTTTCCTCCATCTTGCAAGCATAGAATTTATCGGAGGTCTCATACCTCTCGATCCGGGCGTTCTTCTGAAAGATAAACTCCAACTCCTGGAACATCTCAAATGCTCCATGACGCTCAAAACAACGTTGAAGTCCCGGTTCTAAGCCATACAAGACTGCACATTGAACTATTGAGTAGTCCTCCTTACGTGCTAACCAAGCGTTCTTAACATCCTGATCAGCCGTAGCGGGTGGTTCATCTCCTAACGCAGCATGAAGGACATAATCCTTCTTCCTAGCTTGTAAGATTAGCTTAAGATTATGAGCCCAGTCTACAAAGTTGCTTCCATCATCTTTCAACTTAGCTTTCTCTAGGAACGTATTAAAATTCAGGATGACTGTCGCGTGAGCCATGATCTACAACACAAATATATTCAAAGTGGACTTGGACTATGTTCAAGATAATTAGAGTTTAACTTAATCAAATTATTCGCTAAACTCCCACTCAAAAAGTACATCTCTCCAGTCATTTGAGTGGTTCATGATCCACTTACACTAGCTCAAGTCCGATCATCACGTGAGTTGAGTATAGTTTCAGTGGTAAGCATCCCTATGCTAATCATATCATCTATATGATTCATGATCGACCTTTCGGTCTCATGTGTTCCGAGGCCATGTCTGCACATGCTAGGCTCGTCAAGCTTAACCCGAGTGTTCCGCGTGCGCAACTGTTTTGCACCCGTTGTATGTGAACGTTGAGTCTATCACACCCGATCATCACGTGGTGTCTCGAAACGACGAACTGTAGCAACGGTGCACAGTCGGGGAGAACACAATTTCGTCTTGAAATTTTAGTGAGAGATCACCTCATAATGCTACCGTCGTTCTAAGCAAAATAAGGTGCATAAAAGGATTAACATCACATGCAATTCATAAGTGACATGATATGGCCATCATCACGTGCTTCTTGATCTCCATCACCAAAGCACCGGCACGATCTTCTTGTCACCGGCGCCACACCATGATCTCCATCAACGTGTTGTCATCGGGGTTGTCGTGCTACTCATGCTATTACTACTAAAGCTACATCCTAGCAAAATAGTAAACGCATCTGCAAGCACACACGTTAGTATAAAGACAACCCTATGGCCCCTGCCGGTTGCCGTACCATCGACGTGCAAGTCGATATTTCTATTACAACATGATCATCTCATACATCCAATATATCACATCACATCATTGGCCATATCACATCACAAGCATACCCTGCAAAAACAAGTTAGACGTCCTCTAATTTTGTTGTTGCATGTTTTACGTGGTGACCATGGGTATCTAGTAGGATCGCATCTTACTTACGCAAACACCACAACGGAAATATATGAGTTGCTATTTAACCTCATCCAAGGACCTCCTCGGTCAAATCCGATTCAACTAAAGTTGGAGAAACCGACACTTGCCAGTCATCTTTGAGCAACGGAGTTACTCGTAATGATGAAACCAGTCTCTCGTAAGCGTACGAGTAATGTCGGTCCAAGCCGCTTCAATCCAACAATACCGCGGAATCAAGAAAAGACTAAGGAGGGCAGCAAAACGCACATCACCGCCCACAAAAACTTTTGTGTTCTACTCGAGAAGACATCTACGCATGAACCTAGCTCATGATGCCACTGTTGGGTAACGTCGCACAGGAAACAAAAAATTTCCTACGCGCACGAAGACCTATCATGGTGATGTCCATCTACGAGAGGGGATGAGTGATCTACGTACCCTTGTAGATCGTACAGCAGAAGCGTTAGTGAACGCGGTTGATGTAGTGGAACGTCCTCACGTCCCTCGATCCGCCCCGCGAACAATCCCGCGATCAGTCCCACGATCTAGTGCCGAACGGACGGCACCTCCGCGTTCAGCACACGTACAGCTCGACGATGATCTCGGCCTTCTTGATCCAGCAAGAGAGACGGAGAGGTAGAAGAGTTCTCCGGTAGCGTGACGGCGCTCCGGAGGTTGGTGATGACCTTGTCTCAGCAGGGCTCCGCCCGAGCTCCGCAGAAACGCGATCTAGAGGAAAAACCGTGGAGGTATGTGGTCGGGCTGCCATGGAAAAGTCGTCTCAAATCAGCCCTAAAACCTCCGTATATATAAGTGGGAGGGAGGGGGCCTTGCCTTGGGGCTCAAGGAGCCCCAAGGGGGTCGGCCGAGTCCAAGGGGGGAGGACGCCCCCCCCAAACCGAGTTGGACTTGGTTTGGTGGGAGGGAGTCCCCCTTCCTTCCCACCTCCTCCTTTTTTTTCTTTTCTCTTGATTTTCTTTTCTTGGCGCATAGAGCCCTTTTGGGCTGTCCCACCAGCCCACTAAGGGCTGGTGTGCCACCCTCAAGGCCTATGGGCTTCCCCGGGGTGGGTTGCCCCCCCCCCCCCCCGGTGAACTCCCGGAACCCATTCGTCATTCCCGGTACATTCCCGGTAACTCCGAAAACCTTCCGGTAATCAAATGAGGTCATCCTATATATCAATCTTCGTTTCCGGACTATTCCAGAAACCCTCGCGACGTCCGTGATCTCATCCGGGACTCCGAACAACATTCGGTAACCAACCATATAACTCAAATACGCATAAAACAACGTCGAACCTTAAGTGTGCAGACCCTGCGGGTTCGAGAACTATGTAGACATGACCCAAGAGACTCCTCGGTTAATATCCAATAGCGGGACCTGGATGCCCATATTGGATCCTACATATTCTACGAAGAACTTATCGTTTGAACCTCAGTGCCAAGGATTCATATAATCCCGTATGTCATTCCCTTTGTCCTTCGGTATGTTACTTGCCCGAGATTCGATCGTCAGTATCCGTATACCTATGTCAATCTCGTTTACCGGCAAGTCTCTTTACTCGTTCCGTAATACAAGATCCCGCAACTTACACTAAGTTACATTGCTTGCAAGGCTTGTGTGTGATGTTGTATTACCGAGTGGGCCCCGAGATACCTCTTCGTTCACACGGAGTGACAAATCCCAGTCTTGATCCATACTAACTCAACTAACACCTTCGGAGATACCTGTAGAGCATCTTTATAGTCACCCAGTTACGTTGCGACGTTTGATACACACAAAGCATTCCTCTGGTGTCAGTGAGTTATATGATCTCATGGTCATAGGAATAAATACTTGACACGCAGAAAACAATAGCAACAAAATGACACGATCAACATGCTACGTCTATTAGTTTGGGTCTAGTCCATCACGTGATTCTCCTAATGACGTGATCCACTTATCAAGCAACAACACCTTGTTCATAATCAGAAGACACTGACTATCTTTGATCAACTGGCTAGCCAACTAGAGATTTGCTAGGGACGGTGTTTTGTCTATGTATCCACACATGTAAATGAGTCTTCATTCAATATAATTATAGCATGGATAATAAACGATTATCTTGATACAGGAATTATAACAATAACTATATTTATCATTGCATCTAGGGCATAATTCCAACAAATACAAGATTCTCCAACCACTTGTATAAACCTAAATGCTTTGATCACCTCATCAAAGCGTTTGTTCCAACTCCGAGATGCTTGCACCAGTCCATAAATGGATCGCTGGAGCTTGCACACCTTGTTAGCATTCTTAGGATCGACAAAACCTTCGGGTTGCATCATATACAATTCTTCCTTAAGGAAACCGTTAAGGAACGCCGTTTTGACATCCATCTGCCAGATTTCATAATCGAAAAATGCAGCTATTGCTAACATGATTCTGACGGACTTCAGCATCGCTACGGGTGAGAAAGTCTCATCGTAGTCAACTCCTTGAACTTGTGAAAAACCCTTTGCCACAAGTCGAGCTTTATAAACGGTCACATTGCCGTCAGCGTCCGTCTTCCTCTTAAAAATCCATTTGTTCTGAATAGCCTTGCGGCCCTCAGGTAGTACCTCCAAAGTCCACACTTTGTTCTCATACATGGATCCTATCTCGGACTTCATGGCTTCTAGCCATTTGTTGGAATCTGGGCCCACCATTGCTTCTTCATAATTTGCAGGCTCATTGTTGTCCAACAACATGATCGATAAGACGGGATTACCGTACCACTCTGGAGCAGCACGTGTTCTCGTCGACCTGCGTGGTTCGACAAAAACTTGAACCTGCCACCAACAACGACACAAGCAGTAAGTCAGTCTTGGGTGCTAAGTTGGCCGGCTAGAACTTTGATCCTGCCACCATCGACCCCTAGTTCTTCATATGCACAGTGTCGAAGCCCTGCCTCGACAACGGCTATGGCTTACTTGATAAGATGGAGGTTGTTGGCTCCTTCATCGGCACCACTGCTCGTGGACCGTCTCGCCGTGCCACCTCCTGTTGTATCACCACCTTGTCTGTTGGCTCACCATCGCCATAGCCGTCAGATGTTAGAGTTGTGTCAAATATTGATGTACGAGTTGGGTTACATATGGACTTGGTGTTGTAGTTTGGATAGAATACATGTAGTGTCGTAGTCGGACATGTTGTACACTTGGCCCCTTATATATGAGGAGGCACCCCACGTTGTAACCCATGAGGACTAGATAGCGACAGGCTCGCAAGGGGGAGCCGGCGGCTTGGGTCGGCGCCCGGGTGGCCGGTGTTGCGGTATCTCGGGGAGGAGCGCCCGTAGTCATTGCCCCGGAGAGTAGGCGAGTTCACCGAACCTCGTTAACAAATCTCGGTGTCGTCATCGTGCTGTGATCGCTTGTTCCTCGATGGATCGACCGCGTACTTCGGATTTATTCTAGCAAGTGGTATCATGAGCTAGGTTGTTCGGAGGCTACGGATGTTGATCTAAAGGAGGTGGATATCGTTGAAGTCTGCAGGAACGGTTGCAGCCGGAGCGGAAGAAGATCGACGAGATGTCGTTGATGAGTTCTGTCAGGAGCGACTAAGAAGAGGTGTTCCAGCAGTTGTTACAAGCGGCGGAACAATCCGATACGAAGCAGTGCAGGCGGCGGCATCATACGCGGGAGCTAGAGCAGGCAGAGGCGGTGACGAAGCCAGGCGCACAGGGCCGACTGTGTACATGAGTCGCGCAGTTATCCAAGGCTACTGGGCTACAAGAGATTTGTTTGGAAACAAAAGGGGACCGAGTCCCTGGAGAAAGTTTGCTCACGTTCGTGTCCGGGTCGGACTGCTGGCCGTGCAAGCGCACGTTAAAAGCAGCCGCAGGGACGCACAACAGTAGATCGAATCAGGGAAGAAAAAAGTCCATCGTTGCATGCATTCATCGGAAAGGCAAGGGCAAGGCAAAGCAAATTGATCAGCATCGGTAGTTGTGCTCAAGAGATACTACTCGTGAATACAGGGAGGATTTTTTTTTAGGAATTTGCTACTAGTAAATCTTGCGTACTTGAACACGTGTAGGAAGATCGGATTATTTTTTCACACAGTCAGCCGTACAGAGAATCATGGCGTCAGTGGGTACCAGGTTTAAGGTGGAGAAGTTCGACGGGACTGGAAGCTTTGGGTTATGACACACAAGGGTGAAAGATTTGTTGGCACAACAGGGATATTTGAAGGCATTGTTGCAGGAAGCCAAGCCAGCCAAGATGGAGGCTGAGGACTAGGAGGAGTTACAGTTGAGGACAACCGGAACTATACGGTTGTGTCTGTCGGACCAGGTTATTTATCATGTGATGGATGAGAATTCGTCGAAAAAGATCTGGGAGAGGCTGGAGAGTCAATTTATCTCCAAGACTGCGACGACCAAGGTGTATCTGAAACAAAAGTTGTATGGGATGAAGATGCAGGAGGGGTCGGATCTTGTGAAGTATATGAACGCCTTTAATCAAGTCGTGACGGATCTAGCACGCTTGGGTGTAACGATTGATGGCGAGGATAGGGCAATTCTGCTTCTTTATTCGTTGCCATCATCCTATGACCATTTGATCACTACCCTGACGCACGGTAAGGAGACCGTTAAGAATGAGGATATTACTGCAGCCTTGCTATCTTATCATATGAGAAAGAAGAATGCCGTGGAAGTCACTCATGGTGAAGGTTTGCTAGTCAAGGATGAAGAGTGGCGGAAGGGATATGAGGCAGGGAAGAACAATAAAAAGAAAATACAGTGTCACAAGTGTAAGCAGAGGGGACATACTAAAAAGGACTGTCCAGAGCTCAAAGGTGGGTCAAGTGCTAATATGGCAATTCATGGTGATGATTCAGACAACAATAGTGATGCCCTCGTAATATCAGACAGGCGGTCAACCAAAAGTGAAGCGTGGATGTTGGATTTATCATGCTCTTTTCATGCGACAACCAACAAGGAGTGATTCTCTTCGTACCAGACTGGTGATTTTGGTTTAGCCTATATGGGCGATGACACTGGTTATCGTATGGCTGGAGTAGGTGACATCAAAATCAAGATGTTTGACGGAGTTGAGTGGATGCTTCGGGGAGTCAGGCATGTGCCGGGGCTAAGGAGGAATCTAATTTCGCTTGGAGTTCTTCATGATGATGGTATCGTATTCCGTTGTGATCGGGATAAGAAGACCATAAAAATCATGGAAGATAAGGTGACCGTGATGATTGAAGCGAGGACGGCTTCACATCTTTACAAGTTGCAAGGAAGCACTATTGCAGGTGGAGTCATGAAGACTGGAGTTGCAGGAGTAGCAGCAGGTTCCCACGGAGGCGGTGGGTCTGGAGCAGACTCGTCGGGTAGCTCTGGGTAAGCTACGAAGAAGACAACACAAGTCCGGAATACATGGAAGTTTGATGCATGGACAAATTCAAAGTGATGAAAATATTCGTCAAGGTGGAGTTTGTTAGAGTTGTGTCAAATATTGATGTACGAGTTGGATTACATATGGACTTGGTGTTGTAGTTTGGGTAGGATACATGTAGTGTCATATTCGGACACGTTGTACACTTGGCCTCTTATATATGAGGAGGCACCCCACGTTGTAACCCATGACGACTAGATAGCGACAGGCTCGCAAGGGGGAGCCGACGGCTTCTGCCGGCGCCCGGTTGGCTAGTGTTGCGGTATCTCGGAAAGGAACACCCGTAATCATTGCTTCGGAAAATAGGCGAGTTCGCCGAACCTCGTTAACAAATCTTGATGTCGTCATCGTGTTATTGTCTTGTTCCTAGGTGGATCGACCCCATACCTAGAATTTATTTTAACATCAGAGACGACAGCGATGCAGATAAGATTCTCGCTCTCAAGGCAGCCCATGACACATTCAATTGCCTGTCGTGGCACCTCTCCACAGTGCCTAAGCTCTGCACCTGTGCAACATTGTCGGACATGTCACCATGCTCGTTCTCGGGGGCCTCAACCTCGCTCAAGGCACCTGCATATCCTCAAGTCGAATGTGCTCGTCGGCATGTCCCCGCTGGCCTTCCCATTGCACTCCGCAACGTCAAGCTGAATAATCAAGTCGAATGATTCACTCCTAGATTACTCTGAAACCTGCCTGCCATACTTATGGCCAGGCTAACGTCAAGCTGCTCTACCTCATCGGCAACCGCCTCTCGGGTGAGATGTTGGGGGAGCTCGCGTGTGTGCCCCGCTCACCGCTGTGCTCCTCGACGAGGACATGATGACGGGACCCATTCCACCGCCGCCGCAACCCACGCTCTGACTGCTCGTCGTGCCATCCTCCACCGCCGCTAGGAACGACTCCTTGGCTGCGCTAGCTCTGGTGTTGAATAGGTTATAAGCGAAGCCGATGCACCAAGCCGATTTTGTCCTAGTCAACACGAGCGGCATGTGCCTCATGTGCCAGTGCCATGTCATTGGCGAGTAACCGGCCTCGCAAATTATTATTTATGTTAGACAGTGGTCAAGCGGCTGTTAATGCGATAAGTAATGCCATGCTTGAAAAGCGGTACTGATTTGAAAACACAAACAATGTGATACCAATCCGTTACCCAAGCCCCAGTTGTGGTAGTTTTGTGTACTATACATAATTGTGGCGCTTTTGTGTAAGTCTATTATTTCTTGTTTGATAGTTGAGGCACCGGGCTGTCTCCACACAACTCCCCTCAACCCCCGCGCATTTCACTCCTCTGCCGCCGCCGGCCCTGTGGCGCGGCGGCGGCGAACTTCCTCTTGCGTCCCGGGATCTAAGGCGGCGGCGGCCAGACCTGGACCCCTTATGACGAGGATGGCGGGCAGCGGCGGCCAGACCTGGACCCCTTATGACCAGGATGGTGGGCAGCGGCGGCCAGACCTGGACCCCTTATGACGAGGATGGCGGGCAGCGGCGGCCGGGGCGTGTCGGGGGGACTCTGCTGTAGCCGGCGGGGTCGGTAGGAGAAGACGGCAGCGGCGGCCGGGATACGTCCCGGGCTCGATCTACGACCTTCAGGTCCAGGAGGGCGGCTGCATCTCGTCCTCAATCTGCTGCATCTCGGCGACGACTCGCGGAGGCACTCCGGGTCTGCATCGCATCACGAGGATTATGGCGGTGGTGGTCATCTCCTACGTCGGAGGTGGTCGTCCTGAGGCTGGGTGATCGGATCTTCAGATCTATCATCTAGTCCCGGCTGCGAGTCGGGGAGACATAGTTGCCGGTGAAAACGGAGCCGACGGTGGACGGCGGCGTTCTACGTCGTTACCTTGATGAAGGCTTCGTCCTGTAATTACTGTCGATCCACTCGTGTTGCTCCAGGGGAAACCATACGATCTGGTTTTCCAGATCGGACGATGGCGGCATTGCGGTGTCGTTCCTCTCTAGGGAGCATCGTTTGTGGAGCAGCGTTGGAAGACAGAGGCAGGAGGTGGAGCATCTTCGTCGTGCACGGAGCTTCGGTGGTGATGTCAGGTCATGCCTAGACGACAGGTGCTACGCATTGTCATGCCTGTTCGGCAGGTGCTACACACGAGAGAACTTACAGAGTCTTCGCGTCTGGATGGATGAGTGCAGGGAGGTCGATCCACTCGTGATGCTCGAGGGGAAACCCTAGGATCTAGTTTTCCAGATCGGACGATGGCGGCATTGTGGTGTCGTTCCTCTCTAGGGAGGATTGTTTGTGGAGCAGCGCTGGAAGACAGAGGCAGACGGTGGAGCGTCTTCGTCTTGCACGGAGCTTCGCTGGTGATGTCAGGTCATGCCTGGCCGACGGGTGCTACGCTTTGTCATGCATGTTCGGCAGGTGCTACGCACGACAGGTCTTATAGAGTCTTCGCGTCTGGATGGATGAGCGCAGGGAGGTGGCGCCGTTGGGCGCCATGGTGGCGTCGACGGATGGCCGGACTGGCATGGATGATGCGGATTTCTCTCCTGAAGATGGGTCAGCGGTTCGATGATGATGACGACTTCTAAAACGTGTGCATGTGGTGTACGCTTTAGGTTTGCTGCACCGGTTGTTAGTTCCGATACGTTATGTGGATAGATCGGCGAAGACACCGTTTTTAGATATGCAGAGTGAGAGCACTTCACATTGTCACGTTTTGTAGGTGTGAGTGGGGACTTCGGGTGGCTTGATGTATGTTCTTGTCAGACCTTTGTTGAATAAGTAATAAAGATGGCTGTATTGAGCGATTGATGCAGAGGCCGAGGGTCTTAACCTCCTTTTCTTAAAAAAAAATTGATAGTTGAGGCAAATCTTTGCCTCCCTTCCGAAAAAAAACCTTGTAAGTGCAAATGAAAATGAACTAGGCTGCAAATATAGTAGTGTAGTTTTCACTTTGAGTATGTTTAATTCTGGGGTTTGCTCTTCTGAATGCCGCTTGTCATGGCCCTTCGTAGGCTTGCAATCTTTTGATGCCGATGCAGTTCTAATCTTATTAGACTTATTGTTCGAATGAATAGTCATTCAATTATTACACATATCGTTATATCTATGACCTTTGTGTAACAACATAGGTTGTTTATGATAATAGCATGGTCTGCATTGTACCACTTTGATTTCAACAAATTGAGTTCTACGAAAAAATCTATTTTAGTCCCTATATTTTATTTAGAAAATCACATAAACTGCTTTTTTTGTACAAAAAGGGTAAATCTATCCACACTCCCTTCCTCCGGAAATACTTGTCATAGAAATGTACAAAATGGATGTATCTATAAGTAAAATAAGCCTAGATACATCTACTTCTAGAACAAGTATTTCCGGACGGAGGGAGTACAATTGTTAGTTTTTTCTTTGGCCCTGTTTCTTTCAATGCCAAAAATCTTATTTTTAGAAAATGTGAGTTCTACATCAAGCCTCTGCATCAGTTATCTCTAGTATAAAGCCCAATGTAATGAGCAACATGTTAATTTATTGTAGGATCGCGATCGGAAATGAAAAAGGATTAGTACTGGTAGATATAGACCTGGAGGACAGGAAATATGGTGGTGTGCAGAGCACCAAAGGATTAGCACGGTTGGAAATAGGCCTGAAGGGCAAGAAGGATCGCAGTGCAGAGAACACCGCCGCTGTCATGGGTTCCAAGGAAGACACAGGTCAAATGATTGAAGAGGTGAGTTCCCTAATAACTAAATAGAGTGTATTACATTTATTTTTCTATAAAATGTCAGTTATATTGATTTGAGGAGAACAGTATGACCACATAAGTGGGGCAAATTGGCCAGACAGACTTAATCTTTTTTACAAACTATACTCCCCCAATTCTCCAAGTGTTTTTACAAACTACTCCCCACAATTCTCCAAAAGTTGTTGTTTTGTGCATGTATTGTCTGCTAAGTGTAATTTTGATATTTTAATCTCCTAGAAAATATATACTTATCGTGTTTGTCAGTTTGTGTATCTGATATATATATTTAAAAAGAGACTTGTAGTAAAATTTTGACTAGGCCAATGTAAAAAACAACTGCTTTTAGAACCTCCACAGCACTAGATGTTCATGGATGGATGCTTGAAGTGAAAGAGTATACCGACATCATTAATCAACTATGTTGGAAAAGACTATCAAGAGGCCTGTTCAACTGGCCATGATTTCTTTTTCTTTGTGTTTCTGTAAGCCAGTGCTTTGGCTTAATATATGGTTGTGTGCATCAATTGATGCACATGCCAGGTTTTTTCCTCCTCTACAAAAAAATATTTGATCTACTAGAATGCAATTATCTTTGCATGGTACTTCAGCACCTCTTAAGCAGAGGTGTCTAATGATGCTGTCGTGCTAAACAGGTAAGCATCCATGATATCTATCTATGAAAAAAAAAACCGAACCTGTGTAAAGCTAAGCACATCTCCATACACCTCTAGATACTCTTAGGGAACTAGAAGGAATACAATATTATTTAGATTAACTATATTTATAGCTGGCACGCAAGTATAGGATCGACATGTACTATGTAGCAAAAGCAACTTTTCTTTGGCGGTTAATTTTGATATAACAGAAGAATGTGTTATTTAGTAGATGTTTCTTAGTTTCATGTCTAGTAAGTCATGCTTGAATGCATCTACGGATATGTGGTAGTTAAAACTTAATAGGCACTATAGCAAAGTGAGCCTCTACTGACAGCTCGCAAACCCCCTCCACTGACAGCGCCCATTGCTAATTGCATGTCAGTGGTACTTCAAGAGCCCACTCACTGGTGGTAGTACAACAGAAGAAAAAAGATAAACATGGGCTCCGACGTTGTAGCTCCTGTTGTCGCCGGCCTCGATCATACCCTCTGTTAGATGAGGCTGTAGATGACCGCACCGACATTGTAGCTCCTGCTTGTCCCTTGCCGTGCTCATCTGGGATGGGCCACGCCGGTCCTGACCGGCACCTTGTCCGGTCGCACTCTGGTGTGGCTGTGCAAGAAGCTGTTTGTGGGTGCCCCATGATGCAGCTCTTGCCAAAGTAGAATCCAATTCAACAGTATGGATCACATGATCCAGGAGATAATGGGGACAGGGGGCTGGGAGAAAAAGAAAATGGTGCTGGAGAAAGGGAAAGAATAGACCAAGGAGAGGAAGGAAAGCGGGAAGATCAGAGCGTTTGAATGGTTATTGCTACCAGTTTTGTATGCCCTTGATTTAATGGTCGGAGTTACATTTTGTGCCTTGAAAGCTGGTATTAATAAATGTTGTGATAATGGTCCGAGTTCCATTTTTGTCATTGATGACGTAAACATGTTGGAACTAAATAATGATGTATTTCTATCAAAGTGATAATAGTAATGATGTATTTGTTACCTTGAGCCCAAGTTCTTCAATTGCATGTCTATCCTACTCCCACCAATCGAGCGCTTACTTCTTAATTTGTTTTAGATAAGCTCATTAGCTGTCCCCAGTGAGCTGATCAAGGTTGACCCCCTCCAGTTGCGCTTCCCTGTTGCGCAAATCATGTCAAGCACACTGAAGATATGCAACGTTACTGATTACCATGTGGCTTTCAGTATATATAGTACAGCGAAGTGCACCATATTACCGAGCGAAGGAGTTCTGTCACCACAGTCGAGGCTAGATCCTCTAGTAACCTTTTTTTCTTCAAAAAAACACAAAAGCTTGAAGCCTGAGGTGGTCACTGTGAAGAGCACCATCGTAGAGGAGAGTTTGACGACTGAGGATGTTGCACATGAAATGTTCAAACCAAAGACGGGCCGAAATGTGCATCACATCGAGCTGGCCATAGATTTTATAACCTCCAAGGTGAGTCCAACCTTTGTCCTTTTTCTTTTTCTTTTTGAGGGGACTTTGCCAGGTTTTCATTTGTATCAACCTATGCGCAACCAATTCTGAAATATTTCTGACAAATCTCTATGGGTGTTTGCGAATAGACCATATCCAAACTAAAGTCAGTGTCGACAATAGAACTGCATCCAATAGATCCATGGTGAGTGGATCAATTTCTCGTGCTGGTGCAGAAATTGAGTTCTCTGTTTGCACTATGATTGCATTAATTAAGAAAAATCCTTCTCTTGCGATACAGGATGGTCATTACCCAAGGAGGCAAGTCTTTCCAAATGAACTACCATGCAAAGGCAAGTGACTGAACTCACTCCAGAATTTCTTACGAGCAATACAATTTTTTCAGTATATAAGAACATAAACACATGTTGTACTCGGGAAATTTTGACGGATTTTTGTACTTTAATGGAAAGAAAATTTCCAAATAATCGTCTAACCATAGGTCCTCGGGCTACTTAGCCGCCTAACCTCGTTTTCTTTGATTAAGAAAGAAGTTTATACAATGCCAAAGAAAGGCATGACCCAATACAAGTGACACGACACAAACTAAAACAGCATAAGGATAACTAACCCAAAACTTGGCGATCCACGACCTAGAGACTGCCAAAGCAAACCCAGCCTAGTTTAGAACAGTAGTATGTTAGTTTAATCTTGAAGTAGTATTGCGTCAAGTTTGTAGCTGGTTCAAACTGCTATGGACTTGGCTAGATGCGTGTCAGGTTGCCGTGTGATTACTAGTCCGGTTTGGACTATATTAGTTAGTAAAACTAGGTAATTGTTTGCGTCTAGTAGTAGTCCGTGTAGGGATTGGTTTCATGGGTCGGTTGGGTCAGGCCGTGTATATATACACAAAATTGGTCGACGGAGATTGTAACACCATGAAGAGAAAAGGAGAAAACAAAGGGAGGAAAAATAAAGGCACGTCAAGGGCCTGTGGCCATCAATTTTTTGTGTGTGCGTGTTCGTAGTGATTTTGTGTGGTCGATCCGTGGGTGAGTTTCAATAATTGGTATCAGAAGATGCGCTTGGCCGAGGGTGGCGATGTAGTAGCACCTTGGGGCGGGCGATGTTATCGCTAGGTGGTGCAACGACGAGGAGGTTCAGGTGATCATCGTTCGGTGGAGTGGCAAGGAGGGAGATGACATTTTGTCGTCGGGAAGGCAGTGGAAGAAGATTGTTGACGGAAGCGGTGGTGCAGGGTGTGGTGCCGGTATGTTCCCAAGATCATCGTCTGTAGAAAATATATGAGTCAAGGAGTCGTGTGTGTTAACACGTTCGGTCGTGTCGTCCAAGGGAGTCAAGGAGTCATGCGGGTTTGCACGGTCGGTCGGTTGTCGTCGTCATGTCAGAGTCGACATGTCCAAGTGCTCATCTCTGTGAGGAGGCGTTGAAGATGAAGCGTCCAGGTCGTCTATATGTCTCGACGGAAGGATCAGGTTCAACTATGTGGGGGCGGTAAACCAATAAAGGTGAGTCTCTTCAATGAGGCCATGTCTCTACATGAGGTTGGAGTGCATGATGTAATGCACGGGGTGGTGTGATCCACAAGGAGCCGGCATATATCTTGCTAAGGTGGATGGTGTAGACAACCGGATGGTGTATTTCATAGGTTACTACCATGATTAGGTAGTCCAATGCATATTTGAGGTGATCAGTAAATTCACCAAGTTAAAATTGGAAAGAAGTTGTTGCGATCAATGAAGCCTATCAATTCGACTTGTCGTGGTGCGAGATGTATGAGTCGACAAGGGAGGAATCTTCAACGAGCCAAGACCGAAGAAGAGCGGAAGACAATGTTAAGATTAGGGAGAGATTGTTACTTTAATCTTGAAGTAGTATCGTGTCAAAGTTTATAGCTGGTTCAAACTGCTATGAACTTGGCTAGATGCGTGTCAGGTTTGGTACGTGGAGGCCAGGTTTCCGTGTGATTACTAGTCCACTTTGGACTATATTAGTTAGTAAACTAGGTAATTGTTTGCGTCTAGTAGTAGTCCGTGTAGGGATTGGTTACATGGGTCGGTTGAGTAAGGCCGTGTATATATAAACAGCATTGGTCGACGGAGGGTGTAACACCGTGAAAAGAAAAGGAGAAAAGAAAGGCACGACAATGGCCTTTGGCTATCAGTTTTTTGTGTGCGCGTATTTATCGTGATTTGATGTGATCGATCCATAGACGAGTCCCAACATAATATGTCACAAGGTAAGGAAGCAAAAATCATGCACCACAAGGGCCAACACGACATCAACTCGACTACCATAACGACAACAACGATAGCAACTGAAGCACAAGCATCGAAGGCAAGGATCCACCATCAGCCTGGAGATGCCACCACATGAGCGAGACAAGATGCAACATCGCCAAGCACCAAGAACACCAGTCCAATGCCGCCAGAGCAACCAGATGGAGGGGATGACCATGAGGGGACGAGCACCAACTCGAGGGTAGTAGGACGTTGCATGCAGGCATTAGGGACAAAACCCACTAGGGTCCGATGATGAGGGGAAGTAGACACAACACGAGATGAAGCCAATTGAGACCTATGCCTCTCATGACCTGATCACCTCAAACCAACAATGACCAATGAAAGTCTCCTGGTCGGATACGAACCGACATGGGGCATCTCGGCCAAATCCGGTAGAGCTACTGCCAAATCTGGCCATCTGACCCAGGATGACCAACTAGATGGGGCAGCGAGGATAGCGCGGGGGGGGGGGCAATCGTTCGACGGTACAAACTAAAGCAACCGCGAGCCACGACCAAGCGGGTCAAATAAGAATGGTGGGGACGTGACCTACCACCACACGAGCAACAACAGGGGGGAAGGCACCAAAGATGAGGGATTTGGAGTGTAGCACCCGTGACAGGTTCCATCTAGAGATGAGATGAGAACAACGAGCCATAGTGACCTCATGAACCGCCTTCAGCCACATGGGCTTCAGCCGGTGGTGTTGAGAGGGGATGGAGGCATGGGTGGCTAGGGTTGGGAATTGATAAGAAAAATGATTGGGGGACTGGGTACAGTATCACAAACCAACATTCCCCTCCACCTCTGGCGACCATCCACGTCACCTTGTTCTCATCGCAGTAGAACCAAGCTCGTCATTTCCTAAGTGATGCGTCTAAGTATACACTCACTACCTCATGGTACCAGATATAGCTCAATGTGGGGAGGCAATTTCCTGCTCGGCCAAGTAATTGGAGGTGTTATGGGCTGGAGGGACTGGACACACCAAATGGACCATGAGCATGCATGGCCTTTTTTGGGTGACTGGCCCTTTTTGCATAAGTTGAGGGCCAATTACTTTGGTGACTTTTTTGGGCTTCGAGAATATGATGTCTCCTATCTAGATTTTTGATTGGGCTTCTAGAATAAGCTGGTTAAGGAGCAGCTTATTTAATCCTGGGGATCCCTTGAAGGTCATAGTGGGTAATTTGGGGCTTCTCCTAGGAACCAGGCATGGCATTGATGATACATTTAGCCCGGTAATCATACTGGTTACCATTGGGACGGATCTCTCCCTCGTACTGTTTTCAGATGGCTTGTTCATTATATGAACATAAATAATGCCTTCACACATCTTGCTGATGAGACCAGAACGTTGGGGACTGCCGGACTGTTAACTCTAGGTCTTGATGAGCGGCGCAATCATGTGCGTGGTGACCTCAGAGTGCAAGGAAACCACTTGGCATGGCGATTTCGTGGTAATCTTGTGCATATATATATCTATATCTCTATTCTATAGTGTACGAGTTTTGAATTGTTGCTACAACATCAATCCTAGCCGTTGGTCTCATAAATCGAACGGTTGAGACTCAAAGGATTCGCAGTGCACAGTAGCCTGTAGCTGCATCTATTGTTTCTGGAACCATCACCTGTTCGCATCACACCTCGGATCTTCTCCCCACGTTGCATGCGCCAGGGCGTCAGGCAGAGAGCTTGTGTACAAGATAAGCATACGGTAGGAGAAAGAAAGTAAATAATTTGTGGGGTCCATCACATACATCTATATTTTCTTCCTATGAAAATATCTGGGTGTCAACGTAGGTGAATTATATCATACCACTTACCAATTTTCTTTTATTTTCTTTTCATTTATGCATGCATACATGGAATATTCTCTTTGCTCTGAAATTGACTGCAAAGTACCATACGTCTTCTTTTTTTCTTTTACAAGAATCATCATCGGAACAATATTGCTAAGACGTGCATTGCACGTGTATACATACTAGTCAACCATATGTGTAGATTTTTGCTGGTGTACACAAATCAATAAATTATTAAACTGATATTACCATTACTCATATGCTACTGCTAATATGTTGATTTCGACTAGCACTTCGTCGAACTTGGCTACTCCAGCTATTTAACATTCCTAACCATCTCAGTTTTGCTCGGTTACCGTGCTTAATATTCTCGTATGTGAGAAGTAATTGACTTCTGTGCACATATCTACCCGCGGGAAGTGGAATTGGTTGAGTTGAAGGGGGGAAAAGGCATGCTTCTGACTTTCACCACATTGACCTAATGTTTTTATTTTTGCCATCTCACATTTCAGCAATATAACATTTGATATCTATCTCATTGCAGTTAGTTTGGTTAAATTTATAGCCCGTGAGCAATGGATTTTGGCTGGTTTTACTAGTGGACTACTCTGCGTGTATAATTGTGATTCACAAAGTAGAATCCACGTTCTACATGAACACTCAACATCTATCAAGTCTTTGGCTATCCATGGAACTAAGCCCTATGTGCTATCAGCATCCTGTGATGGTAAAATTTTGCTATGGGACTATGGAAAAGACTGGCAATTGATAAAAACATTTGATGCCAATAGTTGTCTTGATAAATGCGATACTGTGCAGCAAGTTGCGTTTAACCCGAAGGACACTGATATGTTTGCCAGTGCCCAGGGCAATACAGTAAAGGTTTGTTTAGATTTCCTATGCATGCATGCAGTAAACATCATTTTGGATGTTCCAAGTTTTCCTGATACATGTATTTGCTTGAAATTGCAGTTTTGGAATCTGCATTCGGGTGAATGTAAGCACATATTGTCTGGCCATTCAGATTCAGTGATGTGTTTGGATTACTTCAGTCTGGGTCAGAAGCTATACTTGATCACCGGTTCACAAGACAAAACTGCTAAGGTATAGCATTTTCACTAAAGAATAGACTAGCCCTTTATCATACTGACAGAATATTTATTCAATCATGAGTTTTGCTCCTTGTGTCAGATCTGGGACTGTGAGACACAGAGGTGTGTTCATTCACTGAAAGGGCACATGGATGTTGTTAACATTGCGTTTTGCCATCGGGATCTTCCAATACTCATTACAGGTTCATGGGACGGGTCAGTTCGTTTATGGGACTCCACCACCTTCCGGTAATTATTAATTATTAACACTCGCGATGCTTCAATATGAATCAATGAAAATTGTCCTTTATCGAAAAATTATCAACACCCCTGTAGTCACTGTATTTTGTTTGAATTTGGAGTGTTGATTACTTGAAATTTAAATTATCAATATGGTTAATTTGTAACCCAATTTCTAGTATTGATATTACGATACTTTTTGTTCTGTTGGAGGCACTAATATCCAAATTCAGCTTTAGCAATTTGGAAGACAAAATTTTGACAAGCTCCGATCTTTGTTTAGATGACCAAGTTTTGTATATACCTATACTTCATTAATCCCATTCAGCTTTAATCCTTGTGAAATCACGAAAAAACTTGACACCAGATTGGGCTTCAAAATTACTAGTCCACTACCATCGAGAATATATCCTATTGACACTAGATTGACAAATATATAAAGGATTTAACGGATTAAAAATGTGTATTTAACAAAACAAATACCACTTTCCAACCAACCCTAGCAAGAAACTACCACTACAAAAATAGAAAAAAACCTACTGATTTTTTTTCTATTATGGCCGAAAACTGCAATGTGTGATAATTGTCCTATTAAACCCGATTATGATAGGCTATGCCCGTCCGGACTGAAAAAGTCAACACCGTTACTTTAACTGTTAACATGTGGGGCCCACATGTCAGTTATATCTCCTTCCTATGAAATTATGCATGGACATTTCCGGTGACTTCCAATCGCCTCCAATCGAGCTAGGCGCCTCGCCGTTGAAGACTTGATTGATTAATTAACAAGCAGGCCATGTTGCCATTCTTGTTGGCGGACACGACGTCGAAGTCAGAGAGGCTCTCGAGCTGGTACGAGGCCGCCATCGCTGCACCATTGACCTCTCAGCCGGCTGGTCGCCCTCCATTAAAAAACTGGCTACGGTATAGGCCAGTGGCATCGAGGCCAGCCATCACGGCGGGCTTGCTCGCCCGGCATGGAAGCTCACGCGGAGGACAACTTCGAGTGTGTCGCCTACCATGGCCAGCTTGGCCAGCGGTGCGGAGGTTAACTCACCCGACATGGAAACTCGTGCAGACACCAGCTTCGAGCACGGCGCGTGCCATGGCCAACTCGGGCGGCAGCGTGGAGGATAGCAAGGCCGACGGCGAGCTCGCGCTGCAGCACAGTATGTTTTATGAAATGTCCCGGTGATAATATTTGGATGAAGAAGGGGATTGATGTCCACATGTAGGTCTCATATGTCATAATAGTCAACATAACGTTCAATCAAGCAGAGTTGATTACTGTGCCACGTCAACGTTTACGTGTGGACCAATCCTGTCATAATCCAGTTTAATTTTGACGAAATCTGTGACTTGTCTCACTTGGTAGTTTTTTTACCATAGATTAGAAAAAATAGTATTTTGCTTCTAATATTGTAGAGTGGTAGTTTCTTGCTAGGGTTGGTTAGAAATTGGTAGTCTTTTGTTAAATACTCGAATAAAAGGACATATAGAAAAATAAAGAATAAAACTAAATTGGTATGTGAATTGTTGAGTCGGGCGAGAGACGTACCTCGCAGCTTTGTCTCCTATGGAAGCTTCAGGCATGGGTACACTCGATGCACCTCTCCTAGGTTAGCTATCTATATGGGCTTGGGCCCATATCGGTTCAACAACAACCCCCCCCCTCTCATGATGGGTGGTAGATATATTGTTATTTTCATCTTCTTACATGCCAAGTTACAATCTTTTGTTTGTAGTTCCTTTTTCAACCAATCTCCAGCTTGTTGTCCAAAGCTGATATGAGCGAGGCTGATAATCTCAGCATCAAGTTTGTCCTTAACGAAGAAGTGGTCAATTTGCATATCTTTAGTTCTACCATGTTGAACTGCGTTATTAGCATAGCTTATAGCCGACTGATTGTCACGCCACACCCTCAAGGGTCCCTTTCTCAAAAGTTTCAATTCGCGCAAAAGGTGTTTCACCCAAAGCATCTCACTCAACCCTTGAGATAAGTCTATATACTCAGCTTTTGTTGTTGATTTGCGTTATTAGCAAAGCTTATAGCCGACTGATTGTCACGCCACACCCTCAAGGGTCCCTTTCTCAAAAGTTTCAATTCGCACAAAAGGTGTTTCACCCAAAGCATCTCACTCAACCCTTGAGATAAGGCTATATACTCAGCTTTTGTTATTGATTTAGGCACAACCCTTGGATTCTTGTTTCCCCATGACACCAAATTTCCTCCAACAAACATACAATAGCTAGAAGTTTGGCCATCTATCATCTTGACAATTAGAACAATCAGAGTTACTGTAGCCATCCACCTTAAGATATCCACACTTTAACTAGAGTTCCCTTCAAGTATCTTAGGATTTTTTGCACAATATCAAGACGCCCACTCCTTGGTTCATGAATGTATCTGCTCACCATGCCCACGACATAAGTAATGTTAGGCCTAGTATGACACAAGTTCAATAACCTCCCAACTAGTTTCTGGTAATCTTCCTTATTCACCAGCTCTCTTGATTGTGTTGCCACTTGATAGTTTTGTTCAATCGGAATGGGGGCAACACGACATTCCATCATGTCCATGTCATCAAAAGATCCAAGCCAAATTTCATTTGAGACAAATATATTCCGTTATCTGACCCAACCACTTCAATGCCAACGAAGTATTTTAGGTTGCCTAAATCCTTCACCTCAAATTCCATGCCTAGACACCCCTTTAATATCTGCATTTCCTCCTTATAATCTCTAGTGATGATAATGCCATCCACGTACACAACAAGAATAGTGATCTTCTTATCAGAGTGTTTTTAGAACATTGTGTGATCATCGTTATATTGATCATACTACATACCGCAGATAGCTCGTCTAAACCTATCAAACCATGCCCTCGGTGATTGGTTCAAACCGCATATACAAGGATTTCTTCCTACATCTCATCATCCAGAAAGGCATTCTTGACATCTGTTTGATGCAACTTTCACCCGAAGTTTGCATCAGGGGAGACCAATATCCTTAAAGTGTTCATCTTTGTCACTAGAGCAAACGTCTCATCATGATCAATTCCATACGTTTAACTATCTAGCGACCAATCTGGCCATACACTGTTCCACCTTCCGCTTGGGATTTTGCTTCATAGTATAAATCCACTTACAACTCGCCACTTTTGTTTTTGCTCGCGATATGGTTAGCACACACGTCTTCTTTTTTCCTTGGTGCTTCCAATGCCTCTATTATTTCTTCACGCCACGTCAGATCTTTCTTTGCACCCTTCCAATACTTTGTGGTTGACATAGTTTGAAAGAAGACAACAAACACTATACAAAGGAGACAAAACATCGTAAGACACAAAATTCCAATGTCATGATCATAGAAAACCTCTGGTGGTAAAGCCTTATGTGGCACTTCATGTGTCCATTTCACAACGCAATAGGTAGTTCCACTTTGTGAGATGAGCTTCCATCACTTTGTTGCTACTCCCCCTACAGTGACTGCTCCCCCCGCACTTGTTGCTACTTCTACACATATGGTAGCCGCTGAGAATACACTACAGGAATCTTCTGCCACCAATCTCAAATAGGGAGTGGGAGATCACCAATTTGAATGGAACTCACTGTTGGCTGGACCAAAACCTGCACATCAACATTAGTTAGAGTAACAACTGGAATTGTACCCATAATTGGCTGCACTTGAACCAGCACATCATCATTAGTGTTTATGTTCACAGAATGATCTTGAGTGTGAGATATAGCCTTCTTTGACCATCTTGTACAAAATGGAAGTGGTCAAGCTCTTGAAACAATACACTTAGATCTATTGGCTCATCATATAATGACTCAGACTCCGTGAAGCTTTTATCAATACTTACAAGCCTGCGTTTCTCAAAGGTACATCAACATTTATACCCCTGCGACCAGAAGAATAGCCTAGAAAAATACACTTTGTTTCTTGTGGATTAATTTTCCTGAAAGAAGGTCACGGATCTCGAGCAAAACAAGTACTATCAAACAACTGGGAATAACAAACTTAGTCCGCGGAGATTTCATGCCTAGTATTCTTGTTGGTATTCGGTTGCTCAATGTATTTGGCTGTCATAAGTACTCATCACATAAATAGCTAAACACCTCATCTTTGTGACGCATCAAATAAATCCAAGTCATATGAGAATAGAAATTGATAAATGCAAAAAATCACTTCATTTCATTCATTGACACAATTGGGCAAGTCCATACATCTTAATGAAACAACACAAAAGAAGATATGCTTGTAAGCCCCTTACACACATATGAGGAAGTTGTGTGTTTGGCATATTCACAAGCATCACATGTCAACTTGCCCTTTCCTATCCCACACATAACATCTTGAGAGATTCTACTCATTTTAACAAAAGATACACGCCCGATCCTACAATGATGGAACGTCGCCTTTTTTTCCTTGTCCTCCATGGTCGTATCACACACTAATTCTGGTTGCACCTCCTCGTCCATGTACCAGAGACCCCTACGCCTGGTGCTAGTCCCAATAATCTGCATCGTTCATCCCTCCTGAATCATGCAATCAAATTTGTCAAATATCACACGATGGTCTATTTGATCAATTAGAGCACAGAAAGAGATCAAGTTGACAAGGAAAGCTGGCACATGTAAAACAAAGGATATGGAAATGGTCGGAGTGCACTTTACTGTGCCAACTCCTTTGACACGTTGTTTTGTGTCATGAGCAGTTTGTATACTCCATGTGTGAGAAAAATGATGCTTAGTGTAAGACTTGAACGTGCATGCATTACTTGCAACATGCTTAGATGCTTGATAGTCAAGAACCCACTCTGGACCACTCCCATTAGTAGCAAGAGATGCCTTGTCCAAATTACCTTCATCGATGGAGGCCTAGTGAGCAAAGTCTTCATAGTCAGCATCATCTGCATCTTTGCCTTTTGACATCCCATTGTCTCCTGCAACTGCCATGTGAGCCCTATGACCCCCTGAGTTTTCTAAGTACCACCTCTGCCCCTAGGAGCATAACCCCCATGAGGTCCCTGAGTATCCACCTCTCCCTCTAGCGCTCATGCCTCTACCAGTCCATCCCTCTGCCTCTGTCATGAGTTGGACAGACTCAGTTCCAATGTCATACCTCCCTATAGATATGACAGTTGTTGGAATCTCTCCACTCCATCCTCTCCATGACTGCAAATGTTGAAGCCGACACAACCTTTACATAGGCGTGCTCCAAAGATAGTTGCACCTCCTCTTGAGACATTGTTGTAATAGTCGCATCAATAGTATGCACAAGACGTCCTATCATGAAAGCAACCTCTGAGCCCCTCCAACAGTTTGAACATACGCCTACATGCAATCCACTTGTGGCCTGACTCGATGGATGTCGTATCACAGAGTTTGAGAGGAACACGGTTATCATGCTCTACCCATAAAGTTTGCAGCTCTGCCACATATTTCATAACTGACATGTCGTCACCTTGATGCAGTCAACTAGTCTTCCCCTCAATCTAATAAATTAGCATAAAAATGCCCTTGCCTGAGTACAGGGTGAACAGAGTCGTCCATATCGCAACGTATGTGGATAGCCCCTCCATAGAGCGTCCAATGGAGGGCACCACCGAGTTCAACAACCAGCTCATGAGCACAAAGTCACAAAGTCTATGAACTTCCACTTCTTTCTCTCCGTAGTAGCCTTGTCTCATGCTTCCTCAATAGCACCCATCATGTGTCCATCAAGCTCCTTCTCCTCCACAACCAGCAATGCCCTCGAGGACCAGCTCAGTTAATTTGTGGGCCCGTCCACCTTTATGCCCATGGGCGATAGTTTGATATTGTGAGCCGCTTCTTGCCGAGGAGGCATGGCCCAAAGTGCAACTCCACGAGGATCTTGACGAGCTTCTTAAAAACCTCAGCAAGGCATTGTCGTTCACCCATCTTAGGCAGCAGCAACAACTCTTGCAGCAGCCGCACACAACTCCTCTCTTTCAGCAGCAACAATCATGAAAGTACATGGCCGAACGATAGAAAATGGTGAGGTAGCCGTCTTACAAACCGATCTTGAGATACCCGGCTCACGTAAAATGCACTCGACTACGCTACCGCTAACACACATCGGGTGAGCTAAACACCCCCATGCTACGACCTAGCATACCTAGGCTCCGCGACAAAGCCCTCAAGAGGGAAAACAACGCAGAAAGACGCCGCCGCCGAGTCCATCGGACAAAGGTTTTCACCCGGAGCCCTGACACGAGGAGAAGAACCGCAACGACGTCTTCAGAAAGAGAAGGGTACCCGCGGGTGTCGCCGCTGTTGGCGCCAAGGCACGGAGCTTTCGCTCGGCAACTCACCCGTGCCACTACGAGGCCGCCAAGAGGAGCATGACGATGTTAGATCCCCATATCCGGATCAGGACGCTACTTCTCCAGGAGAGAAAGCACGTCCGAGCTACCTGCTAGCCCACCTCCCGTTGCCCTCACAACCTGTGAAGGGAGCCACCATCATTGCAATGCTGCCCACTGGAGAACGAGTATGCAACCTGCCATCCGGGGCCACTGCCCCGGCATCCCTGTCGCGAGATACCGTCGGTCATGCACCTCACGTCACACATAACTCCAGGTGGAAGAACAATGCCAGTCTATCAGCTCCTAGCCCGGCATCGGTCCCCGAGTCTAGGTAGACGCCTCCACCCTAGGAGGCATCCACACCTGTGTCCCCTACCAATACCCGGTGGACTTGAGGGGACACGACTCCGAGATTGTCGACGATCGCCGGCGAGCCAGCCCCAAGCCCATGGCCAGGCGAGCTCACTCGATGCCATGCCCACGGTCACCGTCGCCGATCCGTGCACCAACACACCGGTATCAGGGCCACCACCAACGAGCATCATACCCGCGTAGGAAGCCCGAGCATCCCTACGAGCACATCCCAGGTCAATCCCAACCTCTCCTACCTGAAGCAAAATCTCTGATCCGCCCCGGGCCCAATCTGACCCGCCCGAGCACGAACCCTAGATCTAGTCCATCCCTGAAACGCATGTAGCCGGCACCATCGGCATTGCGGACTAGATCCACTAGAAGGAGGCTGACATCGTCGCCCCGCGCCGCGCCGCCACATCCCTGCCCGTAGCCGCTGCCACCGGAGGGGAAGCAGAGTTGTGTTACAGTATATGTGGATTGCACTAGCCCTTTCCAATAGTTCAAATTTTTGATTGCTTTGGCTAGTGCATGAAGCTTAACAAGGATAATAAATTCATTATAGTTTGTGGAATATTTCACTAGTTTGACATTTTTTGTAGTTCACAATCTTTAAGGTAAAGTCTAGAGCAGATGTATAAGTGCTAATAATGTGCATCACATTCTTCCAGACATGAGCTCAACCCTGACCTCGGTGAAGTGTATGCTATAGCAGGTTTGAAGAGATCAACAAGGTATATGATCAAAAGTATCATGTCTTCCATACTTATATTTGGTTATTAGAAAACTCTTTTTCAACAATTGCATAACCTTGCAATTGCAAACGAAAATGAACTAGACTGCAAATATAGTTGTGTGTAACTTTCATTATGTTTAATTCTGAGATTTTTCCTTGTTATGGCAGTTGTCATAGTCGTTTCAAGGCATGCAGTTCTTTGATGCTGACGCAGTTCTAACCTTATTTATTAGACTTGTTTGCATGAACAGTCATTCAATTGTTACACATAACATTATATCCATCCCTCTGAGTAACAACATAGGTCTCTCATGACGGTAGCATGATCTCAATTGTACCACTTTGTTTTCAACAAAAATAAGTCAAATCCAATAATTCCTACATACAGTAGGCTCATGCCCTGTGTTAGCACCTAAAACGTAAGATGGAAATGAATGCAAATACAGGAAAACTACGCCTACTGGGAGGATGCGAAACCAGTGACTGCAGGGTTCCACATTAATTTGCAATGGCTTGACATCAACAGTTAAGTTCAGATAAGAGAGGAATAACACGGCCTGACAAACCTCAGGGGACTCCTCATCAACGTCACAGTGGTGCACCCTCTGGGACCACCATCATTGGGGTTAGACCCCTGACTTCTTGCTCCTCGCGAGCCGCAGCTTTCCCTCTCGCCCCAACATTCGCCATGATCAAGCTAGGGTTAGGGTGGAGAGGAGAGGTAGAGCAAGCAAGAATAATAGGGGATACTGGAATGAGCGAGTGAAGTGAACTGGCTTCCAGCCAACTGGCCTAACCCTTATAGACCTCTCCTTAAATTCCGTATTCCCACAATAAAATAATGGGATGGTATGTCCATAACTAGATTGGCTACCTTCATGTAATTAAGAACAATTCCAGTGATGCACATCGGCTTATCCACTCATGAATACTGACATAGCTACTTCTATGTAAGAATAATGCAAAGTGTAATTCGTCATAATGCTTTACAATTTCATTCTACCACTAACCTGTCTCCCTCAAAATTTCTGAAAAATGGTTGATTGGGGCATTTTTGTGATGTTTAACCATCTTCATCGTTAATCCTCACCATTTTATTATTTACAAGTGTTAATTATGATCGTCATATTTTTTCCAGGCTTGTGCGTGTGCTGAAGTTTAAACTTGGAGAAGTGAATTCTATAGCATGTTTGAAGGGATCAACGAGGTATATAGTGAAAAGTGCCTTGCTATATTTTATATCTGGTTAATAGGAAAAATCACGCTTCCTGACCGTGCTCATCCTTGAAAAGCAAATTATAAGAAATCACAATGCAAATATACCAATTTCTGCAGTGTGGAGTTTGCTCATCCTAATTGCGCTTATTGTTGTGGAATTCAAGGCATGCATTTTTTAGTACAAAATAGTTCAGCCATCCTTTTTGTTCATAGGATAGGAATATGATAGGAATAGAAAAATCGTTGGAAGTGAGACGACATGTATCTCAATTCCTATATGGAAAGAGATATGTCATTTGATGTATAGGATAGGAATTTTTACATTGAGCCTAGGGTAATGTTTCTTTTTCTTTAAAATGTGAAGGACCGATTCCTACCTACATAGGAATAGGAGTTCATTCCTACAAACCAAAGGGCTCCAAAGGAAATTTTCAACAAAATTCTTATTCTTAAAATTCCTACAAAATTCATGTAAACGTAAGGAGGCGTCGGTGTTTGCAGACACAAAGTCCTGCTTTTCTTTGTTTTGGCTTTGTTGCCTCCAATGTATAATGCGTGATGCGTTAACTGGTGCAGGATCGTGATTGGGCATGAGAAAGGATTAGTGCTGGCAGACATAAGGCCCTGAGAAGGCGATTTGAGCAACCGAACAAAACCGAAAGGTTAATGCTAGCCATTGGAGTAAATCAAGATGGTTGGAGAAGGCTAAAGAACTGTGGTATTCTTGTGAATCTGATTGGGCTGATTCAATTCGAAACGGCAAACAGACCAAAGAACTGTGAACCATGCATGTAATATTCCCCCTTCTTTTCTAAATATGTTTGTTATTGGCATGTCTTTAAGCAAATTTGATTTGCTGGAGAAACTCCGCCATGGAAAACATTCAATAGAGCCTATGAGCCCCGGTCCTCTTATTTCAGCCGTCTGTTTCGATTTTATTGGTGTCGTCTTTACCCGGTAAAACATGTCACGGGTCTAGCTACTTGACCTTGATATTCTGCTCCCCCTCCCCCTCCCCCTCCCAACCTTAGCCGCCCCACTCCCTCCCCCTCCCTTTCTCGCCGCCACGCGAGGCAGCCGCCGGGCAAGCCCGGGGCGCCAAGGATCGTGGCGGCGGGGCCTTGGCTGCCCTGCCTCTGCGTGGGGAACCCCGGATCTGGAGCGGCGGCTCCATGGATGAGGCACGGCAGGCTAGCAGCCATGCGGACGGTGGATCTGGCGTCCCGGCCGCGCGGGCTGCGGCATCCGGTGGTTGTTGGCGGCCGGCGGCGGCCTCTGCGGTGACCGGTGCGCGCGATCTGGCGCATCCCCTCCTCCCTTGTTCGGCGTGCGGGCTAGCTTGATCGGGCCGCGCTTCCTTGGTCGCCGGTTCTGTACAGGAGGCGCTGCTGGTGGCGGGGATCTAATTCGGGCGAAATCCTTGGCCGACCATAGTCGGCCGCATCGACGGCGATGCCTGAGGGCGTCGTTCCCCTCCTTGTAGGCATCGGTATGGACTGATCCCCTCACTTCCCCTTCCCCTAGGTCACCCGGGCGAAAGTCCTAACTTTGTTGGGTGGCGACGGCGCTCACGGCATCGTTCCCTTCTTGAAGGCGCCACTTTGGGAACCTTGGGGCTGGGTGGTGCTTGTGGGTTGTGGGCGACGGCGGTGGTGCGACCCTAGCCTAGCATGGATCTGCGTCCGCTGCTTGAAGATGGACTCGCGTAGGTGGAGGTCATCGTTTGGCGTCATGGTGGCGTCGATGGCGGAGGCACCTGCCAAGGCTGACACCTCAATCTGCTCTGAAGATGAATAGATGGAAGATGATGGGGGCGACACATCTGAGTGAGTCAGACCGGTTTGTGCCCCGGACCCGGTATGTGGCTCGGTCGGGGCCTCCGGCTTTAGATGTTAGGCTTATGTGAGAGGTCTGGGTATTTGGCCCAGCTTGCACCCGTTCATCATATGGATAGGAGTAGCGGCAGATGTTGCCAAGATGACGGATTCAGGCATATTGTTGTACTACTTTATAAGATCCTCGGGAATAATCAATAAAATGATCGCATGCATCTTCCAGATGGAGAGACAGGGGATCACCCTCTTTTTTCTAAAAAAAAAAAACTTATAGCACGCAAGTTTAAAATATTACGTACTGCACAAGTAATCATGAAAAGGAGTGGTGTAGTTTTGCTAGATTTTATAACTGATGTAAGATGCGGCCAATGCTCTGAAGACACCAAAGGAGCGAGGAGATAGAGGCCTGACAATGGATGGCTAAAATGTCCGTGACGATCAAGCCGTTTGACCTGTGATCTGCTTGCTGCAGGACTGAACACCTGTTCTGATCCGGAAGAAGTTGAGGCAGCTGCTGTATTGTCATCATAAATTATTATTTTTGCCATGAAGTCAATGGGAGTCATTTCTTGGCCAATTCTTATACGTAATCATATTTGATTCCAAAAAAGAGATTGGGAACATTTTAACCTTTTTAAGAATTACTAAATTATTTGACGCAGGTGCGCTGGCTCTTTTTTCATGGCCGAGAGCACCAAGTTCCCGTCCTTTCAGGCTGGCTCTTTTTTCATGGCCTTTGTTTCCTTCTGTTCATACAACAATCATTAACCATGCATGTTCTAGGAAAATTGCACAATCGCAGTTGTGTACCATCTTTTTCCATCCATAATCAAACATCCAACTTCTGCTATAAGAAATAAAAACAATCATACGATATTGTACCCAATAAATGGTGCAAAAAACATATACAAAAGAGCAAAAATAGTAATTTTAGTTGGATGGAAACCTTCTTCTAGGTTACACGGTTAGGTAGAGAAAATATGGAAAAGGAAACTCGTTCAAGGGAGCATCACCTTGTTGGTGAATGCACCGGGTGCTTAACTATGAAGGGAGATGAAAAAGGAAAAAAAACTACTGAATTCTAGAAAGAAAATACATCAATATCAGCAATCCGCAATAATCAACCCATTAAATTGTTCTTAAGTTGTGTTCTAGAATTAGACCTATCGTCCAATATATCACTCAATGTTTTGCTTGATATTCTGGTTTATTTCCGATATAAGGGAAAATATGGCGCGCTATGCAAAATAGGGCGGCCCCTTAAGTTTGGAAATTAGCATGCTATAACGAGCTATAGCATGCTATTAGTGAGACATTATGCATCACGGTATCAAATTATGAAATTAATGCTCGATTTTAATAGTTTGCATATGAAAAACATTGTCTTGTGTAAGAAAAATGATAAGATCTCCGAACAATAATTCCAGCTTACAAGTAACACAAATGCCACATTCCAGACATGAGCTCTCAAAGAAATAATATCAATCAAAACATACAAGTCAATCATCTAAAAAGTGGCACAAAAACACATCACATGTACTATCTTTACTTGTGCTTGAAATCATGGTTACTGCACAATATTATTTTGAGTTTTAAAGAAGGACGATGATGAAACATGTCATAGACCTTAAAATAATATCAATGCAAAGTCATACAAACCCAACAACTTCCAACCCATGAATATCATGGTATCCGGGGTGTGCGTGTGGGCGCGCGTGCGCGCATATATAGCAACCCATCATCACTCAAGCAGTACCATCTACTTCTACTAGTTGGAACACTCCTGCATCACATTCAAAACTGAAAAGGCTGAGGAAAAAAAGAGGAATTGGTCATGAATGATAGTAGATGAACATAAATAGAATATGAAAATTGTATTGGGGAATAAGAGACACCGAGAAGAGGATGAGCGTTTCTATGCGGGTCATGCATCAAGTTGCTTGAGGAAGGGTGAATCTTGACACTTTGTCAAGATAGCTCACCAGAATTTCCCGTATGGTGAAATGCAACCGATCAGTGAGGCATATTATGTTTTCAAGCATGTTGGTAACCTCACAAACAACGACCCATGGCAGGACTTCTCTGGGTGGCACAAGGGTGAGCCCCTCGGTTCTCGGCCTAGATCACTGTCGCACATTAGTCGTCAATCAGGGGTGAAGGCTCCTTGTTCAACGAGGTCTTGGACGAGACATAGATGAAGGGAGACAGAAAAAGGGACAACACGACAAGTTGTTGATCTATATGTGGATGCTCTTACCATTTTGGCATCCTGGACCGAACAATCCTTTAGCGGGCTGACGGATGAGTATCTTAGGGCTTCCAAGATTGATTAATGCTATGGTAACATAATGTTACATGGCTTGAAGTAAGAAGTTCTTCCTCTACAAAGTATACTACCTGACATGGCCAACTTGTAGTCCAGTCAGAGATGGTAGAGCAAATGTGTTTTCAAAATTACGTACGAATATAAGACTTCGTCGTCCAAAATTATGTATGAATAGAATGTGTTCTCAGATGCCCATGTTCCGCATGTGTTTGTGTATGGTGTGCCATATTGTTCTCACAAAATTATGTTGCTTCCAAATTCCAACGTGTCTGATATCTTTGAAAACGTCCATTTTTTGAAATGCCAATGGCATTTTTACAACTAATATTATCATTCAAAAATAAAAACTCAGAAAAAGTGAAACTTGTTATCCAAACAGAAAGTTGGCATACTTCACAAATAAAGTTGCCATCCTCGGGTAGCTAAAGTTGCCATCAGAAAATGTCAGAGCAAAATTGCTTTGTGCCACGCGTGTGATACTTATTAGGATCCTATAATATAAAGGTACATTTCATGCTGAATCGAATAACTAATTTTGTATTATGGATGTCGACAAATTTTTCCTTAAACTTGACTTTTGGAATACAAGTAGTATTATCTAAGTTTCACTGCGAAGTGTATTAAAATCATGGAGTGCCAATAAGAAATCAACTCAATTATAACATTAGTCTTTACACGGTGCCACCAATTTTTGTGTATTTTGAAATGATTTCTATCCCTAATTGCTGAAGTAGATGAATTGGTAGATCAGCTTAACAAGTGTGCATCTCTTGGTGCAGGTCGTGCAAAGGCAGTTCTCCGCAGTGCGCATAACAGGCTCCTGTTTTTCATGTTGGAGAAGCTGTGCGCATACAAGGCTCCTATTTTTCATGTTGGAGAAGTCGTGGAGGCGGGCTTGCTACTTTGCATGTGCTTTCTGATTGCTTACTTTTTCAATGCCGCACACCAAGTCCGAAACTTGCCGTGGCGGCGGAGCCATGCTATATCTTGTACTCCCTCCGTTTCTAAATATAAGTCTTTTAAACGATTTTACTAGATGTCTACATACGAAGCAAAATGATTGAATGTACACTCTAAAATGTGTCTATATACATTCGTATGTAGTCCACTAGTGAAATCTCTACAAAGACTTATATTTAGGAACGGAGGGAGTACATGTTCAATGACGCCCACACCAGGACACCTGCTGCCTTGCTTGCAGCGACTACCTCTGCACCGTCTCATCATTCTCATGCGGGATCGCCGTCGTGCTTCTGCGGTAGGGTGAGAAAATATGTATACCGAAACTACGTGTCAGTGAATAGATCTGGTGCTTATATAAAATGAGGAGAAAAAGAAAGGAAGAAAGAAAACACAGATATTGAATATTTTGGAAGAACATACATCAAGGTCCTACATATGAGCAATTCTCCACTATATCTATATCTACAGATCAGTATGAATATAAAAAGATGCAAAGGGGTATGTCCAACTAATCTTGACCATCAAACCATGTCGATTCAACGATTTGGATTGCTCTCAATATGTTTAACATGCAATTATTCTCATGCTAAATGTTAATATCAACGTTAATCACATAATTAACATGTAATTACTATTTTACCAATACCAATGCGCAGTTAATTAATATCCTCCCAAGTATCAATGGGCATTGCACGTACACATTTACTAGTTATTCTTAAAGTGTGTTTCAAACCAAACGCCCGATAGTCATTGTTTTCTTTTCTTGATATATCAGTTTATATGTGTGAATGACAAAGAATTATGCATCACAATTTCACCAAATTATGCAATTAATACTGATTTCAATTGTATTGTTAAACTAATTGTATTATATAAAAGTGAATATAAGATCTCCACACATTAATTGCAACTTGTGCGAACAGCAAAATGCCAAACTCCGGTCATGAGTTCTCAAAGAAAAATATCACTCCAAATTTGTTTAGTCAATTACCTCACATAGCAATTGCGCTGCCTATACTGCTATATTTACTTGGGCTTTACTTCATGACTGATGATGCATAATTTGAAAAAATAACGAATGTGATGAAACATATCATTTAGACCTTACATAATATAAATACACAATTGTACCGAGCCAACAACTTTCAACAATGAACGTCATGACGTTTGGTGTGTGTATGTGTGCATATATACCGCCCCTATCATGATTCAAGCAGTGGCATCTACTTCTACTAGTTAGAACATACTTCCATCACATTCGGATTTAAATGTGAAGGTGAAAGTAGCCTTTGAGAGATGGTAGATAAAATAATACAATGTAAAACTTGTATAAGGGAATAAGAGACATCAGGAAAAGGAGAGACATTCCTATATGAAGCATGCACCGAGTTGGTTTTAGAAGTGTGAGTCCGAGAATCTCTTAAGGTTGGTTTACAACAAAATTTACTATGATGACATGCAACTCATCGACGAGGTATATAATGTTTTCAAGTCTGTTGGTAAGCTCACCAACGTGAGGCTGCTAAAAGTCTACTTAGGGTGGAACAAGGATGACACCTTGAGTTTGTTAGTCGAGATCACCATCGATATAGGTGACATGAGACCCAGATTTAGCATCTTTTATTCTTAGTTTGACTTGGTACAAATTTCAGTTTGGAACAGAAAGTACCTGAGATATGTCGTTGGATTTGTATTATCATCGATATAGGAAGTACAAATGTATTTTCGACTATAGCCATGTAAGAAACTGAAGCTTTGCCGGTCAAAAGAAAAAGAAAACTGAAGATTTGAACGCCTCCTTGTGCTCGGAAACGGATCCGCACAGTACGCAAACTGAGCTCGATGGCGGATTCCCCATGATCCGCTTCCGCTTTTGTGTCTGTTCAATTTCCTTCTCCGCTGTCGGCGGCGGAATGGCGGCGGAGGAGGAGGAGCCGTGCTGCACCTCGCACGCCTTCGACTGCGCCGCACGCCGGGACCCCGCCCTAATTGCCGCCATCCATGCCAGCAACAGAGACCGCCCCTTCGCCTGCGGCGACCTCCTCTGTGTCGTCTCCTTGCTCTCCCTCCGCATTGCCGCCATGCTTCCTCGCCCCTCCACCGCCCACCACGGTGACAACGGGTCCCTAGGTGTGTGAGTGAGCCACGATGCCCTCGGCTGACATTTGTTGTCCGCTGACTCTGAATTCCGAATTTGGAAGCCTAGGCTGCTCGGATCGACACAGGGGAGGCACGAGCGCGACGCCTAGGGTCGTTGGGGTGTACGCCTCGCCGTCCGAGGGTCGTTGGGGTGTACGCCTCGACGTCACAGGGGAGGCACGGGCGCGACAAGTATTTGTTTTCTTTTTCAACCAAATTTAACTTCTCGACAAAAAATTATATGTGGGTTGGAATTTCCTGTTCACATACCTCCTAGATTAAAAAATATATGTCACGTTGGTCGTCATAATTGTCAAAACACTAAATAAAACAAATAGTTATAAAAGATAATATATACCACACCCGAATCATAGATAGGACGAGGACCGACGGAGGCGGATACCAAAACCATCGCACTATATAATAACAAAAAAAATGAAAGTAAGTAATTTATATAAGTATGTATCTAAATCATACAAGTAAGATTTTTTTTCTTTTAAAAAGAAGACAAGAACAAGAGGCTAACCACGGTGGTGCTCACGACGAGATCGGCGCGGGCGATCGACAAAAGGTGAGGACGGGCACGGGACGACACCCTACACATGTGCAGACTCTAAGAAGTTAATTTGAGCATTTGAAATGAGCTAAACTAGCAGTGACAGATGAAAGGATGAAGTAGCTAACCTTTTAAAACACTTGTGCAGTTGGTGCACGGCCAAACCTAGACAAATATTGAGGAAAATGGAGCTTGAAGGTCGAGCTTGGAGAGGAGAAAGCTTAAGTAGTGTGGCTCGGGCATTTCATCGAACACTTCATCTACATGAACTAGAGTGGCAAGAGCATGGCATGGTCACACTTCAACAACCAAAAAACAGAGCAGAGGGTGGGCAGGGGCGAGGGTTTATATAGGCAACACTTTAGTCCCGGTTTTTGTCTAAAATCGGGACTAATAGCCTACACTTTAGTCCCGGTTCGTGTCACAAACCGGGACTAATGCTCCGCGGCAAGCCACATGGCAGTCGTTGGATCTTTAGTCCTGGGTTTTGCCCTGAACCGGAACTAACGAGGTGAACCGAACCGGGATTAATGAGGCGAACTGAAACGGGACCAATGCCCCGACAAACCGAACCGGGATCAATGCCTGGCATTGGTCCCGGTTTTCGTTCGAACCAGGACAAATGGTCTTTCGGCCGAGGCCGAAAGACCCTTTTTCTACTAGTGGAGCGAGTGAATCGATCAGACAGAAGGATCATGTAAAACAGGCTAGTGCTAGCGTGGGCGTATTGGGCTACGCCAGCATAATCTGTACCAAACAAAAAAAAACTGAAATTGCCTATGTCATTATACAAAATTGCAACTCCACTACTATACGTGTAGCATTTGTTGGGGAACAAAAATTTTCCTACGCGCATGAAGACCTATCATGGTGATGTCCATCTACCAGAGGGGATGTTCGATCTACGTACCCTTGTAGACCGCACATCAGAAGCGTTAGTGAACGCGGTTGATGTAGTGGAACGTCCTCACGTCCCTCGATCCGCCCCGCGAACCGTCCCGCGATCAGTCCCACGATCTAGTGCCGAACGGACGGCACCTCCGCGTTCAGCACACGTACAGCTCGACGATGATCTCGGCCTTCTTGATCCAGCAAGAGAGACAGAGAGGTAGATGAGTTCTCCAGCAGCGTGACGGCGCTCCGGAGGTTGGTGGTGATCTTATCTCAGCAGGGCTCCGCCCGAGCTCCGCAGAAACGCGATCTAGAGGTAAAACTGTGGAGATATGTGGTCGGGCTGCCGTGGCAAAGTTGTCTAAAATCATCCCTAAAACCTCCATATATATAGGGGGAGGAGGGAGAGCCTTGCCTTGGGGTCCAAGGACTCCCAGGGGGTCGACCGAGTCAAAGGGGGCAACCCTCCCCTTCCAAACCGAGTCCAACTAGGTTTGGAAGGAGGAGTCCTTCCCCCTTTTCCCACCTCCTCTTTTTTTTCTTTTCTCTTTGATTTTCTTCCTATGACCTTATTGGGCTGTCCCACCAGCCCACTAAGGGCTGGTGCGCCACCCCCAAGGCCTATGGGCTTACCCGGGGTGGGTTGCCCCCCCCCCCCCCCCGGTGAACACCCGGAACCCATTCGTCATTCCCGGTAACTCCGAAAACCTTCCGGTAATCAAATGAGGTCATCCTATATATCAATCTTCGTTTCTGGACCATTCCGGAAACCCTCGTGACGTCCGTGATCTCATCTGGGACTCCGAACAACATTCGGTAACCAACCATATAACTCAAATACGCATAAAACAACGTCGAACCTTAAGTGTGCAGACCCTGCGGGTTCGAGAACTATGTAGACATGACCCGAGAGACTCCTCGGTCAATTTCCAATAGCGGGACCTGGATGCCCATATTGGATCCTACATATTCTATGAAGATCTTATCGTTTGAACCTCAGTGCCAAGGATTCATATAATCCCGTATGTCATTCCCTTTGTCCTTCGGTATGTTACTTGCCTGAGATTCGATCGTCAGTATCCGCATACCTATTTCAATCTCGTTTACCGGCAAGTCTCTTTACTCGTTCCGTAATACAAGATCCCGTAACTTACACTAAGTCACATTGCTTGCAAGGCTTGTGTGTGATGTTGTATTACCGAGTGGGCCCCGAGATACCTCTCCGTCACACGGAGTGACAAATCCCAGTCTTGATCCATACTAACTCAACTAACACCTTCGGAGATACCTGTAGAGCATCTTTATAGTCACCCAGTTACGTTGCGATGTTTGACACACACAAAGCATTCCTCCGGTGTCAGTGAGTTATATGATCTCATGGTCATAGGAACAAATACTTTGACACGCACAAAACAGTAGCAAAAAAATGACACGATCAACATGCTACGTTTATTAGTTTGGGTCTAGTCCATCACGTGATTCTCCAAATGACGTGATCCAGTTATCAAGCAACGACACCTTGTTTATAATGAGAAGACACTGACTATCTTTGATCAACTGGCTAGCCAACTAGAGGCTTGCTAGGGACAGTGTTTTGTGTATGTATCTACACATGTATATAAGTCTTCATTTAATACAATTATAGCATGGATAATAAACGATTATCTTGATACAGGAATTATAATAATAACTTTATTTATTATTGCCTCTAGGGCATAATTCCAACAGTCTCCCACTTGCACTAGAGTCAATAATCTAACCCTCACATCATCATGCGAATTACATTGTAATAAATCTAACACCCATACAGTTCTGGTGTTGAACATGCTTTGCCCGTGGAAGAGGTTTAGTCAGCGGGCCTGCTACATTCAGATCCGTGTGCACTTTGCATATATTTACGTCATCTCCTTCGACGTAGTCGCGGATGAGGTTGAAGCGTCGTTTGATGTGTCTGGACTTCTTGTGAAACCGTGGTTCCTTTGCTAGGGCAATGGCACCCGTGTTGTCACAGAACAACGTTATTGGATTCAGTGCGCTTGGCACCACTCCAAGATCCGTCATGAACTGCTTCATCCAGACACCCTCCTTAGCCGCCTCCGAGGCAGCCATGTACTCCGCTTCACATGTAGAATCTGCTACGACGCTTTGCTTGGAACTGCACCAGCTTACCGCACCCCCATTAAGAATAAATACGTATCCGGTCTACGACTTAGAGTCGTCCGGATCTGTGTCAAAGCTTGCATCGACGTAACCTTTTACGGCAAGCTCTTCGTCACCTCCATCCACGAGAAACATCTCCTTAGTCCTTTTCAGGTACTTCAGGATATTCTTGACCGCCGTCCAGTGATCCACTCCTGGATTACTCTGGAACCTACCTGCCATACTTATGGCCAGTCTAACGTCCGGTCTAGTGCACACAATTGCATACATGATAGAATCTATGGCTGAAGCATAGGGGACGGTGCTCATATGCTCTCTATCCTCATCAGTTGCTGGGCAGTGAGTCTTACTCAATCTCGTACCTTGTAAAACTGGCAAGAACCCTTTCTTGGACTGTTCCATTTTGAACCTCTTCAAAACTTTATCAAGGTATGTGCTTTGTGAAAGTCCTATCAGGCGTTTTGATCTATCCCTGTAGATCTTAATGCCTAGAATGTAAGCAGCTTCTCCTAGGTCCTTCATAGAGAAACTTTTATTCAAGTAATCCTTTATGCTCTCCAAAAACTCTACGTTGTTTCCAATCAGCAATATGTCATCCACATATAATATTAGAAACGCCACAGAGCTCCCACTCACTTTCTTGTAAATACAAGATTCTCCAACCACTTGTATAAACCCAAATGCTTTGATCACCTCATCAAAGCGTTTGTTCCAACTCCGAGATGCTTGCACCAGTCCATAAATGGATCGCTGGAGCTTGCACACCTTGTTAGCATTCTTAGGATCGACAAAACCTTCGGGTTGCATCATATACAACTCTTCCTTAAGGAAACCATTAAGAAACACCGTTTTGACATCCATCTGCCAGATTTCATAATCGAAAAATGCAGCTATTGCTAACATGATTCTGACGGACTTCAGCATCGCTACGGGTGAGAAAGTCTCATCGTAGTCAACTCCTTGAACTTGTGAAAAGCCCTTTGCCACAAGTCGAGCTTTATAAACGGTCACATTGCCGTCAGCGTCCGTCTTCCTCTTAAAGATCCATTTGTTCTGAATAGCCTTGCGGCCCTCAGGTAGTACTTCCAAAGTCCACACTTTGTTCTCATACATGGATCCTATCTCGGACTTCATGGCTTCTAGCCATTTGTTGGAATCTGGGCCCACCATTGCTTCTTCATAATTTGCAGGTTCATTGTTGTCTAACAACATGATTGACAAGACGGGATTACCGTACCACTCTAGAGCAGCACGTGGTCTCGTCGACCTGCGTGGTTCGACAGAAACTTGAACCGGAGTTTCATGATCATCATCATTAACTTCCTCCTCAACCGGCGTTGCAACGACAGAGGTTTCCCCTTGCCCTACGCCACCATCTAGAGGGATGAGAGGTTCGACAACCTCATCAAGTTCTATCTTCCTCCCACTCAATTCTCTCGAGAGAAACTCCTTCTCGAGAAAAACTCCGTTTTTAGCAACAAACACTTTGCCCTCGGATTTGAGATAGAAGGTGTACCCAACTGTCTCTTTTGGGTAACCTATGAAGATGCACTTTTCCGCTTTGGGTTCCAGCTTTTCAGGCTAAAGCTTTTTGACATAAGCATCACATCCCCAAAGTTTAAGAAACGACAACTTTGGCCTTTTTCCATACCACAGTTCGTATGGTGTCATCTCAACGGATTTTGATGGTGCCCTATTTAAAGTGAATGCAACTGTGTCTAATGCATAACCCCAAAACGATAACGGCAAATCGATAAGAGACATCATAGATCGCACCATCTCTAATAAAGTACGATTACGACGTTCGGACACACCATTACGCTGTGGTGTTTCAGGCGGTGTCAATTGTGAAACAATTCCACATTGTCTTAAGTGAGCACCAAACTCGAAACTCATATATTCACCCCCACGATCAGACGTAGGAACTTGATCTTCTTTTTACGATGATTTTCAACTTCACTTTGAAATTGTTTGAACTTTTCAAATGTTTCAGAATTGTGCTTCATTAAGTAGACATAACCATATCTACTCAAATCGTCAGTGAAGGTGAGAAAATAACGATATCCGCCGCGTGCCTCCACGCTCATCGGACCGCACACATCGGTATGTATGATTTCCAACAAGTCACTTGCACGCTCCATTGTTCCGGAGAACGGAGTTTTAGTCATCTTGCCCATGAGGCATGGTTCGCACGTGTCAAGTGAATCAAAGTCAAGTGACTCAAAAAGTCCATCGGCATGGAGTTTCTTCATGTGCTTTACACCAATATGACCTAAGCGGCAGTGCCACAAAAATATGGCGCTATCATTGTTAACTCTAACTCTTTTGGTCTCAATGTTATGTATGTGTGTATCACTATCAAGATTCAATATGAACAATCCTCTCACATTGGGTGCATGACCATGAAAGATGTTACTCATAGAAATAGAACAACCATTATTCTCTGACTTAAAAGTGTAACCGTCTCGCAATAAACAAGATCCAGATATAATGTTCATGCTCAACGCAGGCACTAAATAACAATGATTCAAGTTCATAACTAATCCTGATGGTAACTGAAGTGAAACTGTGCCGATGGCGATTGCATCAACCTTGGAACCATTTCCTACGCGCATCGTCACTTCATCTTTCGCCAACCTTCGTTTATTCCGCAGTTCCTGTTTCGAGTTGCAAATATGAGCAACAGAACCGGTATCGAATACCCAGGCACTACTACGAGAGCCGGTTAAGTACACATCAATAACATGTATATAAAATATACCTGATTTTTCTTTGGCCGCCTTCTTATCAGCCAGATACTTGGGGCAATTGCGCTTCCAGTGACCCATAACCTTGCAATAGTAACACTCTGTTTCAGGCTTAGGTCCAGCTTTGGGTTTCTTCGTCGGATTGGCAACAGGCTTGCCGCTCTTCTTTGAATTACCCTTCTTGCCTTTGCCGTTTCTCTTGAAACTAGTGGTCTTATTCACCATCAACACTTGATGTTCTTTACGGAGTTCAGACTCTGCGACTTTCAGCATCGCAAACGACTCGCCGGGTGACTTGTTCATCCCTTGCATGTTGTAGTTCAACACAAAGCCTTTATAGCTTGGCGGCAGTGATTGAAGGATTCTGTTAGTGATAGCTTCTTGCGGGAGTTCAATCCCCAGCTCAGCTAGACGGTTTGAGTACCCACACATTTTGAGCACATGTTCACTGACAAACGAGTTCTCCTCCATCTTGCAAGCATAGAATTTATCGGAGGTCTCATACCTCTCGATCCGGGCGTTCTTCTGAAAGATGAACTTCAACTCCTGGAACATCTCAAATGCTCCATGACGCTCAAAGCGACGTTGAAGTCCCGGTTCTAAGCCATACAAGACTGCACATTGAACTACTGAATAGTCCTCCTTACGTGCTAACCAAGCGTTCTTAACATCCTGGTCAGCCGTAGCGGGTGGTTCATCTCCTAGCGCAACATTAAGGACATAATCCTTCTTCCCAGCTTGTAAGATTAGCTTAAGATTACGAGCCCAGTCTACAAAGTTGCTTCCATCATCTTTCAACTTAGCTTTCTCTAGGAACGTATTAAAATTCAGGGTGACTGTCGCGTGAGCCATGATCTACAACACAAATATATTCAAAGTGGACTTAGACTATGTTCAAGATAATTAGAGTTTAACTTAATCAAATTACTCGCTAAACTCCCACTCAAAAAGTACATCTCTCTAGTCATTTGAGTGGTTCATGATCCACTTACACTAGCTCAAGTCCGATCATCACGTGAGTTGAGTATAGTTTGAGTCGTAAGCATCCCTATGCTAATCATATCATCTATATGATTCGTGATCGACCTTTCGGTCTCATGTGTTCCGAGGCCATGTCTGCACATGCTAGGCTCGTCAAGCTTAACCCGAGTGTTCCGCGTGTGCAACTGTTTTGCACCCGTTGTATGTGAACGTTGAGTCTATCACACCCGATCATCACGTGGTGTCTCGAAACGACGAACTGTAGCAACGGTGCACAGTCGGGGATAACACAATTTCGTCTTGAAATTTTAGTGAGAGATCACCTCATAATGCTACCATCGTTCTAAGCAAAATAAGGTGCATAAAAGGATTAACATCACATGCAATTCATAAGTGACATGATATGGCCATCATCACGTGCTCCTTGATCTCCATCACCAAAGCACCGGCACGATCTTCTTGTCACCGGCGCCACACCATGATCTCCATCAACGTGTCGCCATCGGGGTTGTCGTGCTACTCATGCTATTACTACTAAGGCTACATCCTAGCAAAATAGTAAACGCATCTGCAAGCACAAACGTTAGTTTAAAGACAACCCTATGGCTCCTGCCGGTTGCCGTACCATCGACGTGCAAGTCGATATTTATCTATTACAACATGATCATCTCATACATCCAATATATCACATCACATCGTTGGCCATATCACATCACAAGCATACCCTGCAAAAACAAGTTAGACGTCCTCCAATTTTGTTGTTGCATGTTTTACGTGGTGACCATGGGTATCTAGTGTTGGGGAACGTCGCATGGGAAACAAAAATTTTCCTACGCGCACGAAGAACTATCATGGTGATGTCCATCTACCAGAGGGGATGAGTGATCTACGTACCCTTGTAGACCGTACAAAAGAAGCGTTAGAGAACGCGGTTGACGTAGTGGAACGTCCTCACGTCCCTCGATCCACCCCGCGAACAATCCCGCGATCAGTCCCACGATCTAGTACCAAACGGACGGCACCTCCGCGTTCAGCAGACGTACAGCTCGACGATGATCTCGACCTTCTTGATCCAGCAAGAGAAACGGAGAGGTAGAAGAGTTCTCCGACAGCGTGACGGTGCTCCGGAGGTTGGGGATGACCTTGTCTCAGCAGGGCTCCGCCCGAGCTACGCAGAAACACGATCTAGAGGAAAAACCGTGGAGGTATGTGGTCGGGCTGCCGTGGAAAAGTCGTCTCAAATCAGCCCTAAAACGTTTGTATATATAAGGGGGTCGGCCGAGACCAAGGGGGAAGGCTCCCCCCCCCCCAAACCGAGTTGGACTTGGTTTGGTGGGTGGGAGTCCTTCCTTCCCTTCCCACCTCCCTTTTTGTTCTCTTTGATTTTCTTCCCTAGGCGCATAGGGCCCTTTTGGGCTGTCCCACCAGCCCACTAAGGGCTGGTGCGCCACCCTCATGGCCTATGGGCTTCCCCGGGGTGGGTTGCCCCCCCCCCCCCGGGTGAACTCCCGGAACCCATTCGTCATTCCCGGTACATTCCCGGTAACTCCGAAAACCTTCCGGTAATCAAATAAGGTCATCCTATATATCAATCTTAGTTTCCGGACCATTCCGGAAACCCTCGTGACGTCCGTGATCTCATCCGGGACTCCGAACAACATTCGGTAACCAACCATATAACTCAAATACGCATAAAACAACGTCGAACCTTAAGTGTGCAGACCCTGCGGGTTCGAGAACTATGTAGACATGACCCAAGAGACTCCTCGGTCAATATCCAACAGCGGGACCTGGATGCCCACATTGGATCCTACATATTCTATGAAGAACTTATCGTTTGAACCTCAGTGAGAAGGATTCATATAATCCCGTATGTCATTCCCTTTGTCCTTCGGTATGTTACTTGCCCGAGATTCGATCGTCTGTATCCGCATACCTATTTCAATCTCGTTTACCGGCAAGTCTCTTTACTCGTTCCGTAATACAAGATCCCGCAACTTACACTAAGTCACATTGCTTGCAAGGCTTGTGTGTGATGTTGTATTACCGAGTGGGCCCCGAGATACCTCTCCGTCACACGGAGTGACAAATCCCAGTCTTGATCCATACTAACTCAACTAACACCTTCGGAGATACCTGTAGAGCATCTTTATAGTCACCCAGTTACGTTGCGATGTTTGATACACACAAAGCATTCCTCCGGTGTCAGTGAGTTATATGATCTCATGGTCATAGGAACAAATACTTTGACACGCACAAAACAGTAGCAAAAAAATGACACGATCAACATGCTACGTTTATTAGTTTGGGTCTAGTCCATCACGTGATTCTCCAAATGACGTGATCCAGTTATCAAGCAACGACACCTTGTTTATAATGAGAAGACACTGACTATCTTTGATCAACTGGCTAGCCAACTAGAGGCTTGCTAGGGACAGTGTTTTGTGTATGTATCCACACATGTAAATGAGTCTTCATTCAATACAATTATAGCATGGATAATAAACGATTATCTTGATACAGGAATTATAATAATAACTATATTTATTATTGCCTCTAGGGCATAATTCCAACAGTCTCCCACTTGCACTAGAGTCAATAATCTAGCCCTCACTTCATCATGCAAATTACATTGTAATAAATCTAACACCCATACAGTTCTGGTGTTGATCATGCTTTGACCGTGGAAGAGGTTTAGTCAGCGGGTCTGCTACATCCAGATCCGTGTGCACTTTGCATATATTCACGTCCTCTCCTTCGACGTAGTCGCGGATGAGGTTGAAGCGTCGTTTGATGTGTCTGGACTTCTTGTGAAACCATGGTTCCTTTGCTAAGGCAATGGCACCCGTGTTGTCACAGAACAAGGTTATTGGATTCAGTGCGCTTGGCACCACTCTAAGATCCGTCATGAACTGCTTCATCCAGACACCCTCCTTAGCCGCCTCCGAGGCAGCCATGTACTCCGCTTCACATGTAGAATCTGCTACGACGCTTTGCTTGGAACTGCACCAGCTTACCGCACCCCCATTAAGAATAAAAACGTATCCGGTTTGCGACTTAGAGTCGTCCGGATCTGTGTCAAAGCTTGCATCGACGTAACCTTTTACGGCGAGCTCTTCGTCACCTCCATACACGAGAAACATCTCCTTAGTCCTTTTCAGGTACTTCAGGATATTCTTGACCGCTGTCCAGTGATCCACTCCTGGATTACTCTGGAACCTACCTGCCATACTTATGGCCATGCTAACATCCGGTCTAGTGCACAGCATTGCATACATGATAGAACCTATGGCTGAAGCATAGGGGATGGAGCGCATATGCTCTCTATCTTCATCAGTTGCTGGGCACTGAGTCTTATTCAATCTTGTACCTTGTAAAACTGGCAAGAACCCTTTCTTGGACTGTTCCATTTCGAACCTCTTCAAAACTTTATCAAGGTATGTGCTTTGTGAAAGTCCTATCACGCGTTTTGATCTATCCCTATAGATCTTAATGCCTAGAATGTAAGCGGCTTCTCCTAGGTCCTTCATAGAGAAACTTTTATTCAAGTAATCCTTTATGCTCTCTTAAAACTCCACGTTGTTTCCAATCAGCAATATGTCATCCACATATAATATTAGAAACGCCACAGAGCTCCCACTCACTTTCTTGTAAATACTGTTGGGTAACGTCGCACGGGAAACAAAAAATTTCCTACGCGCACGAAGACCTATCATGGTGATGTCCATCTACGAGAGGGGATGAGTGATCTACGTACCCTTGTAGATCGTACAGCAGAAGCGTTAGTGAACGCGGTTGATGTAGTGGAACGTCCTCACGTCCCTCGATCCGCCCCGCGAACAATCCCGCGATCAGTCCCACGATCTAGTGCCGAACGGACGGCACCTCCGCGTTCAGCACACGTACAGCTCGACGATGATCTCGGCCTTCTTGATCCAGCAAGAGAGACGGGGAGGTAGAAGAGTTCTCCGGCAGCGTGACGGCGCTCCGGAGGTTGGTGATGACCTTGTCTCAGCAGGGCTCCGCCCGAGCTCCGCAGAAACGCGATCTAGAGGAAAAACCGTGGAGGTATGTGGTCGGGCTGCCGTGGAAAAGTCGTCTCAAATCAGCCCTAAAACCTCCGTATATATAGGTGGGAGGGAGGGGACCTTGCCTTGGGGCTCAAGGAGCCCCAAGGGGGTCGGCCGAGTCCAAGGGGGGAGGACCCCCCCCCCAAACCGAGTTGGACTTGGTTTGGTGGGAGGGAGTCCCCCTTCCTTCCCACCTCCTCCTTTTTTTTTCTTTTCTCTTGATTTTCTTTTCTTGGCGCATAGAGCCCTTTTGGGCTGTCCCACCAGCCCACTAAGGCCTGGTGTGCCACCCTCAAGGCCTATGGGCTTCCCCGGGGTGGGTTGCCCCCCCCCCCCCGGTGAACTCCCGGAACCCGTTCGTCATTCCCTGTACATTCCCGGTAACTCCGAAAACCTTCCGGTAATCAAATGAGGTCATCCTATATATCAATCTTCGTTTCTGGACTATTCCGGAAACCCTCGCGACATCCGTGATCTCATCCGGGACTCCGAACAACATTCGGTAACCAACCATATAACTCAAATACGCATAAAACAGCGTCGAACCTTAAGTGTGCAGACCCTGCGGGTTCGAGAACTATGTAGACATGACCCGAGAGACTCCTCGGTTAATATCCAATAGCGGGACCTGGATGCCCATATTGGATCCTACATATTCTACGAAGAACTTATCGTTTGAACCTCAATGCCAAGGATTCATATAATCCCGTATGTCATTCCCTTTGTCCTTCGGTATGTTACTTGCCCGAGATTCGATCGTCAGTATCCGTATACCTATTTCAATCTCGTTTACCGGCAAGTCTCTTTACTCGTTCCGTAATACAAGATCCCGCAACTTACACTAAGTTACATTGCTTGCAAGGCTTGTGTGTGATGTTGTATTACCGAGTGGGCCCCGAGATACCTCTCCGTTCACACGGAGTGACAAATCCCAGTCTTGATCCATACTAACTCAACTAACACCTTCGGAGATACCTGTAGAGCATCTTTATAGTCACCCAGTTACGTTGCGACGTTTGATACACAAAAAGCATTCCTCCGGTGTTAGTGAGTTATATGATCTCATGGTCATAGGAATAAATACTTGACACGCCGAAAACAATAGCAACAAAATGACACGATCAACATGCTACGTCTATTAGTTTGGGTCTAGTCCATCACGTGATTCTCCTAATGACGTGATCCAGTTATCAAGCAACAACACCTTGTTTATAATCAGAAGACACTGACTATCTTTGATCAACTGGCTAGCCAACTAGAGGCTTGCTAGGGACATTGTTTTGTCTATGTATCCACACATGTAAATGAGTCTTCATTCAATACAATTATAGCATGGATAATAAACGATTATCTTGATACAGGAATTATAATAATAACTTTATTTATCATTGCCTCTAGGGCATAATTCCAACAGTCTCCCACTTGCACTAGAGTCAATAATCTAGCCCTCACATCACCATGTGAATTACATTGTAATAAATCTAACACCCATACAGTTCTGGTGTTGATCATGCTTTGCCCGTGGAAGAGGTTTAGTCAGCGGGTCTGCTACATTCAGATCCGTGTGCACTTTGCATATATTCACGTCCTCTCCCTCGACGTAGTCGCGGATGAGGTTGAAGCGTCGTTTGATGTGTCTGGACTTCTTGTGAAACCGTGGTTCCTTTGCTAAGGCAATGGCACAAGTGTTGTCACAGAACAAGGTTATTGGATTCAGTGCGCTTGGCACCACTCCAAGATCTGTCATGAACTGCTTCATCCAGACACCCTCCTTAGCCGCCTCCGAGGCAGCCATGTACTCCGCTTCACATGTAGAATCTGCTACGACGCTTTGCTTGGAACTGCACCAGCTTACTGCACCCCCATTAAGAATAAATACGTATCCGGTTTGCGACTTAGAGTCGTCCGGATCTGTGGCAAAGCTTGCATCGACGTAACCTTTTACGGCGAGCTCTTCGTCACCTCCATATACGAGAAACATCTCCTTAGTCCTTTTCAGGTACTTCAGGATATTCTTGACCGTTGTCCAGTGATCCACTCCTGGATTACTCTGGAACCCACCTGCCATACTTATGGCGAGGCTAACATCCGGTCTAGTGCATAGTATCGCATACATGATAGAACCTATGGCTGAAGCATAGGGGACGGAGCGCATATGCTCTCTATCTTCATCAGTTGTTGGGCACTGAGTCTTACTCAATCTTGTACCTTGTAGAACTGGCAAGAACCTTTCTTGGACTGTTCCATTTTGAACCTCTTCAAAACTTTATCAAGGTATGTGCTTTGTGAAAGTCCTATCACGCGTTTTGATCTATCCTTATAGATCTTAATGCCTAGAATGTAAGCAGCTTCTCCTAGGTCCTTCATAGAGAAATTTTTATTCAAGTAATCCTTTATGCTCTCTAAAAACTCTACATTGTTTCCAATCAGTAATATGTCATCCACATATAATATTAGAAACGCCACAGAGCTCCCACTCACTTTCTTGTAAATACAAGATTCTCCAACCACTTGTATAAACCCAAATGCTTTGATCACCTCATCAAAGCGTTTGTTCCAACTCCGAGATGCTTGCACCAGTCCATAAATGGATCGCTGGAGCTTGCACACCTTGTTAGCATTCTTAGGATCGACAAAACCTTCGGGTTGTATCATATACAACTCTTCCTTAAGGAAACCGTTAAGGAACACCGTTTTGACATCCATCTGCCAGATTTCATAATCGAAAAATGCACCTATTGCGAACATGATTCTGACGGTCTTAAGCATCTCTACGGGTGAGAAAGTCTCATCGTAGTCAACTCCTTGAACTTGTGAAAAACCCTTTGCCACAAGTCGAGCTTTATAAACGGTCACATTACCGTCAGCGTCCGTCTTCCTCTTAACGATCCATTTGTTCTGAATGGCCTTGCGGCCCTCAGGCAGTACCTCCAAAGTCCACACTTTGTTCTCATACATGGATCCTATCTCGGACTTCATGGCTTCCAGCCATTTGTTGGAATCTGGGCCCACCATTGCTTCTTCATAATTCGCAGATTCATTGTTGTCTAACAACATGATTGATAAGACGGGATTACCGTACCACTCTGGAGCAGCACGTGGTCTCGTCGACCTGCGTGGTTCGACAGAAACTTGAACTGGAGTTTCATGATCATCATCATTAACTTCCTCCTCAACCGGCGTCGCAATGACAGAGGTTTCCCCTTGCCCTGCGCCACCATCCAGAGGGATGAGAGGTTCGACAACCTCGTCAAGTTCTATCTTCCTCCCACTCAATTCTCTCGAGAGAAACTCCTTCTCGAGAAAAGCTCCGATTTTAGCAACAAACACTTTGCCCTCGGATTTAAGATAGAAGGTGTACCCAACTGTCTCTTTTGGGTAACCTATGAAGACACACTTTTCCGCTTTGGGTTCCAGCTTTTCAGGCTGAAGCTTTTTGACATAAGCATCACATCCCAAAACTTTAAGAAACGACAACTTTGGCCTTTTGCCGTACCACAGTTCGTATGGTGTCGTCTCAACGGATTTTGATGGTGCCCTATTTAAAGTGAATGCAGCTGTTTCTAATGCATAGCCCCAAAATGATAACGACAAATCAGTAAGAGACATCATAGATCGCACCATCTCTAATAGAGTACGATTACGACGTTGGGACACACCATTACGCTGTGGTGTTCCAGGCGGTGTTAACTGTGAAACAATTCCACATTGTCTTACGTGAGCACCAAACTCGAAACTCACATATTCACCCCCACGATCAGACCGTAGGAACTTGATCTTCTTGTTACGATGATTTTCCACTTCACTCTGAAATTGCTTGAACTTTTCAAATGTTTCAGACTTGTGCTTCATCAAGTAGACATAACCATATCTACTTAAATCGTCAGTGAAGGTGAGAAAATAACGATATCCCCCGCGTGCCTCCACGCTCATCGGACCACACACATCGGTATGTATGATTTCCAACAAGTCACTTGCACGCTCCATTGTTCCTGAGAACGGAGTCTTAGTCATCTTGCCCATGAGGCATGGTTCGCACGTGTCAAGTGAATCAAAGTCAAGTGACTCCAAAAGTCCATCAGCATGGAGTTTCTTCATGCGCTTTACACCAATATGACCTAAGCGGCAGTGCCACAAAAATATGGCGCTATCATTGTCAACTCTAACTCTTTTGGTCTCAATGTTATGTATATGTGTATCGCTATCAAGATTCAATATGAACAATCCTCTCACATTCGGTGCATGACCATAAAAGATGTTACTCATAGAAATAGAACAACCATTATTCTCTGACTTAAAAGAGTAACCGTCTCGCAATAAACAAGATCCAGATATAATGTTCATGCTCAACGCAGGCACTAAATAACAATGATTTAAGTTCATCACTAATCCTGACGGTAACTGAAGTGACACTGTGCCGACGGCGATTGCATCAACCTTGGAACCATTTCCTACGCGCATCGTCACTTCATCTTTCGCCAGCCTTCTCCTATTCCGCAGTTCCCGTTTCGAGTTGCAAATATGAGCAACAGAACCGGTATCGAATACCCAGGCACTACTACGAGAGCCGGTTAAGTACACATCAATAACATGTATATCAAATATACCCGATTTTTCTTTGCCCGCCTTCTTATCTGCCAGATACTTGGGGCAATTGCGCTTCCAGTGACCCATACCCTTGCAATAGTAACACTCCATTTCCGGCTTAGGTCCAGCTTTGGGTTTCTTCGTCGGATTGGCAACAGGCTTTCCGCTCTTCTTCGAATTGCCCTTCTTGCCTTTGCCGTTTCTCTTGAAACTAGTGGTCTTATTCAATTATTCACCATCAACACTTGATGCTCTTTACGGAGTTCAGACTCTGCGACTTTCAGCATCGCAAACAACTCGCCGGGAGACTTGTTCATCCCTTGCATGTTGTAGTTCAACACAAAGCCTTTATAGCTTGGCGACAGTGATTGAAGGATTCTGTTAGTGATAGCTTCTTGCTGGAGTTCAATCCCCAGCTCAGCTAGACGGTTTGAGTACCCAGACATTTTGAGCACATGTTCACTGACAGATGAGTTTTCCTCCATCTTGCAAGCATAGAATTTATCGGAGGTCTCATACCTCTCGATCCGGGCGTTCTTCTGAAAGATAAACTCCAACTCCTGGAACATCTCAAATGCTCCATGACGCTCAAAACAACGTTGAAGTCCCGGTTCTAAGCCATACAAGACTGCACATTGAACTATTGAGTAGTCCTCCTTACGTGCTAACCAAGCGTTCTTAACATCCTGATCAGCCGTAGCGGGTGGTTCATCTCCTAACGCAGCATGAAGGACATAATCCTTCTTCCTAGCTTGTAAGATTAGCTTAAGATTATGAGCCCAGTCTACAAAGTTGCTTCCATCATCTTTCAACTTAGCTTTCTCTAGGAACGTATTAAAATTCAGGATGACTGTCGCGTGAGCCATGATCTACAACACAAATATATTCAAAGTGGACTTGGACTATGTTCAAGATAATTAGAGTTTAACTTAATCAAATTATTCGCTAAACTCCCACTCAAAAAGTACATCTCTCCAGTCATTTGAGTGGTTCATGATCCACTTACACTAGCTCAAGTCCGATCATCACGTGAGTTGAGTATAGTTTCAGTGGTAAGCATCCCTATGCTAATCATATCATCTATATGATTCATGATCGACCTTTCGGTCTCATGTGTTCCGAGGCCATGTCTGCACATGCTAGGCTCGTCAAGCTTAACCCGAGTGTTCCGCGTGCGCAACTGTTTTGCACCCGTTGTATGTGAACGTTGAGTCTATCACACCCGATCATCACGTGGTGTCTCGAAACGACGAACTGTAGCAACGGTGCACAGTCGGGGAGAACACAATTTCGTCTTGAAATTTTAGTGAGAGATCACCTCATAATGCTACCGTCGTTCTAAGCAAAATAAGGTGCATAAAAGGATTAACATCACATGCAATTCATAAGTGACATGATATGGCCATCATCACGTGCTTCTTGATCTCCATCACCAAAGCACCGGCACGATCTTCTTGTCACCGGCGCCACACCATGATCTCCATCAACGTGTTGTCATCGGGGTTGTCGTGCTACTCATGCTATTACTACTAAAGCTACATCCTAGCAAAATAGTAAACGCATCTGCAAGCACACACGTTAGTATAAAGACAACCCTATGGCCCCTGCCGGTTGCCGTACCATCGACGTGCAAGTCGATATTTCTATTACAACATGATCATCTCATACATCCAATATATCACATCACATCATTGGCCATATCACATCACAAGCATACCCTGCAAAAACAAGTTAGACGTCCTCTAATTTTGTTGTTGCATGTTTTACGTGGTGACCATGGGTATCTAGTAGGATCGCATCTTACTTACGCAAACACCACAACGGAAATATATGAGTTGCTATTTAACCTCATCCAAGGACCTCCTCGGTCAAATCCGATTCAACTAAAGTTGGAGAAACCGACACTTGCCAGTCATCTTTGAGCAACGGAGTTACTCGTAATGATGAAACCAGTCTCTCGTAAGCGTACGAGTAATGTCGGTCCAAGCCGCTTCAATCCAACAATACCGCGGAATCAAGAAAAGACTAAGGAGGGCAGCAAAACGCACATCACCGCCCACAAAAACTTTTGTGTTCTACTCGAGAAGACATCTACGCATGAACCTAGCTCATGATGCCACTGTTGGGTAACGTCGCACAGGAAACAAAAAATTTCCTACGCGCACGAAGACCTATCATGGTGATGTCCATCTACGAGAGGGGATGAGTGATCTACGTACCCTTGTAGATCGTACAGCAGAAGCGTTAGTGAACGCGGTTGATGTAGTGGAACGTCCTCACGTCCCTCGATCCGCCCCGCGAACAATCCCGCGATCAGTCCCACGATCTAGTGTCGAACGGACGGCACCTCCGCGTTCAGCACACGTACAGCTCGACGATGATCTCGGCCTTCTTGATCCAGCAAGAGAGACGGAGAGGTAGAAGAGTTCTCCGGTAGCGTGACGGCGCTCCGGAGGTTGGTGATGACCTTGTCTCAGCAGGGCTCCGCCCGAGCTCCGCAGAAACGCGATCTAGAGGAAAAACCGTGGAGGTATGTGGTCGGGCTGCCATGGAAAAGTCGTCTCAAATCAGCCCTAAAACCTCCGTATATATAAGTGGGAGGGAGGGGGCCTTGCCTTGGGGCTCAAGGAGCCCCAAGGGGGTCGGCCGAGTCCAAGGGGGGAGGACGCCCCCCCCCAAACCGAGTTGGACTTGGTTTGGTGGGAGGGAGTCCCCCTTCCTTCCCACCTCCTCCTTTTTTTTCTTTTCTCTTGATTTTCTTTTCTTGGCGCATAGAGCCCTTTTGGGCTGTCCCACCAGCCCACTAAGGGCTGGTGTGCCACCCTCAAGGCCTATGGGCTTCCCCGGGGTGGGTTGCCCCCCCCCCCCCGGTGAACTCCCGGAACCCATTCGTCATTCCCGGTACATTCCCGGTAACTCCGAAAACCTTCCGGTAATCAAATGAGGTCATCCTATATATCAATCTTCGTTTCCGGACTATTCCAGAAACCCTCGCGACGTCCGTGATCTCATCCGGGACTCCGAACAACATTCGGTAACCAACCATATAACTCAAATACGCATAAAACAACGTCGAACCTTAAGTGTGCAGACCCTGCGGGTTCGAGAACTATGTAGACATGACCCAAGAGACTCCTCGGTTAATATCCAATAGCGGGACCTGGATGCCCATATTGGATCCTACATATTCTACGAAGAACTTATCGTTTGAACCTCAGTGCCAAGGATTCATATAATCCCGTATGTCATTCCCTTTGTCCTTCGGTATGTTACTTGCCCGAGATTCGATCGTCAGTATCCGTATACCTATGTCAATCTCGTTTACCGGCAAGTCTCTTTACTCGTTCCGTAATACAAGATCCCGCAACTTACACTAAGTTACATTGCTTGCAAGGCTTGTGTGTGATGTTGTATTACCGAGTGGGCCCCGAGATACCTCTTCGTTCACACGGAGTGACAAATCCCAGTCTTGATCCATACTAACTCAACTAACACCTTCGGAGATACCTATAGAGCATCTTTATAGTCACCCAGTTACGTTGCGACGTTTGATACACACAAAGCATTCCTCTGGTGTCAGTGAGTTATATGATCTCATGGTCATAGGAATAAATACTTGACACGCAGAAAACAATAGCAACAAAATGACACGATCAACATGCTACGTCTATTAGTTTGGGTCTAGTCCATCACGTGATTCTCCTAATGACGTGATCCACTTATCAAGCAACAACACCTTGTTCATAATCAGAAGACACTGACTATCTTTGATCAACTGGCTAGCCAACTAGAGATTTGCTAGGGACGGTGTTTTGTCTATGTATCCACACATGTAAATGAGTCTTCATTCAATATAATTATAGCATGGATAATAAACGATTATCTTGATACAGGAATTATAACAATAACTATATTTATCATTGCATCTAGGGCATAATTCCAACAAATACAAGATTCTCCAACCACTTGTATAAACCTAAATGCTGTGATCACCTCATCAAAGCGTTTGTTCCAACTCCGAGATGCTTGCACCAGTCCATAAATGGATCGCTGGAGCTTGCACACCTTGTTAGCATTCTTAGGATCGACAAAACCTTCGGGTTGCATCATATACAATTCTTCCTTAAGGAAACCGTTAAGGAACGCCGTTTTGACATCCATCTGCCAGATTTCATAATCGAAAAATGCAGCTATTGCTAACATGATTCTGACGGACTTCAGCATCGCTACGGGTGAGAAAGTCTCATCGTAGTCAACTCCTTGAACTTGTGAAAAACCCTTTGCCACAAGTCGAGCTTTATAAACGGTCACATTGCCGTCAGCGTCCGTCTTCCTCTTAAAAATCCATTTGTTCTGAATAGCCTTGCGGCCCTCAGGTAGTACCTCCAAAGTCCACACTTTGTTCTCATACATGGATCCTATCTCGGACTTCATGGCTTCTAGCCATTTGTTGGAATCTGGGCCCACCATTGCTTCTTCATAATTTGCAGGCTCATTGTTGTCCAACAACATGATCGATAAGACGGGATTACCGTACCACTCTGGAGCAGCACGTGTTCTCGTCGACCTGCGTGGTTCGACAAAAACTTGAACCGGAGTTTCATGATCATCATCATTAACTTCCTCCTCAACTGGCGTCGCAACGACAGAGGTTTCCCCTTGCCCTGCGCCACCATCTAGAGGGATGAGATGTTCGACAACCTCGTCAAGTTCTATCTTCCTCCCACTCAATTCTCTCGAGAGAAACTCCTTCTCGAGAAAAGCTCCGTTTTTAGCAACAAACACTTTGCCCTCGGATTTGAGATAGAAGGTGTACCCAACTGTCTCTTTTGGGTAACCTATGAAGACGCACCTTTCCGCTTTGGGTTCCAGCTTTTCAGGCTGAAGCTTTTTGACATAAGCATCACATCCCCAAACATTAAGAAACGACAACTTTGGCCTTTTGCCATACCACAGCTCGTATGGTGTCGTCTCAACGGATTTTGATGGTGCCCTATTTAAAGTGAATGCAGCTGTTTCTAATGCATAACCCCAAAATGATAACGGCAAATCGGTAAGAGACATCATAGATCGCACCATCTCTAATAAAGTACGATTACGACGTTCTGACACACCATTACGCTGTGGCGTTCCAGGCGGTGTCAACTGTGAAACAATTCCACATTGTCTTAAGTGAGCACCAAACTGTGAAACAATTCCACAATTCCACATTCCAGGCGGTGTTTTGTCTATGTATCCACACATGTATATAAGTCTTCATTTAATACAATTATAGCATGGATAATAAACGATTATCTTGATACATGAATTATAATAATAACTTTATTTATTATTGCCTATAGGGCATAATTCCAACAACATTGACGTGCACATTTAGCCAACGCCAGCATTATTTAAAAATAATAGTGCCGACGTTGAAGAAAAACGAAACGTCACCCACAAAAGTTATGCCTAGCCATTTATCCATTAGTGTTAATAATATCGTGTGAACGTGTTGTCTTATATACTCCCTCCGTCACGTTTAGAAGGCACAGTTAAACTTGCGTGCGTTTCGAAAATAGACAAGGTTTAAGGCGCGAAAGCGATTACTTTTATTAATTAGTACTAGTACTAGTCATGCATGCGTCCTTCCAATTTGCTGCTCAAGCATTAGTACTAGTATTTTTTTCAGTTGATTAGGCGCATTAGCATTTACACCTGCTATATCTCACAACCAATCGATGACTACCTTGGTTCCAGAGATTTTCAAGCGTGCCTTCTAAACCGTGACGGAAGAAGTAGTAGAAGAGAAGATGAAATCTCCAAACATTAATGCAAACTATACGAACAACACAATGGCAAACTCCATACATAAGCTCTCAAAGTAAAATATCAGTCTAAACTAGACAATCACCTTGAAAAAGTCGCATAGCAACCACGATGCCTATACTACTATGTTTACTTAGGCTTTATTTCATGGTTGCTGAAAAATATCATGCTAACTTGAAAAATAAGGACAATGACAAAAACATATTATTTAAACCTTTACATAATATAAATACACAATTATACCATACCAACCACTTCCAACCACGAACATCATGACGTTTGTTGTGTGTGTGTGTATATATATACCGCCCCATCGTGACTCAAGCACCGCCATCTAATTATACTTGTTGTAACACTCTTTCATCACACTCCGTTTTACGAAAGTGAAATGTGAAAGAGGAGCTAGTCTTTGAGAGATGGTAGACGAACATAAATATAATGTAAAAGTTGTATCAGGGAATAAGAGACACCGGAAAAAGAAGGACCATTTATGTATGGACCATGCGTCGAGTTGGTTCCAAAAGTGTGAGTCCTACAACTGATTTAAGATAGTGTACAACAAAACTGACTACGGTGACATAAAACTGCTTGACCAGGTATATAATGTTCTCAAGTCTGTCGGTAGGCTTATCAATAAGGAACCGCTGAAGATCTACTTCGGATGAAACAAGGGTCGAGGTCATCATCTATATATGTACAATAGTCTTAGATGATATTTTTATCTGTCGATTTGACCTCGTAAAAATGAATTATTTTGGAACAGAGAAAATATCTAAGATATGCCCTTAGCATATACTCCATGTACATGGAGTGCAAATGTACTTTCAGACTCGAACCTTGTAACAAACTTATAAAGAAAAACTGAAGATTTGCGCGTCTCCTTGCGCTAGGGGTACGCAAACTGAGCTCGAAGGCGGATTTTGCAGGATCCGCTTCCGCATATAATTTCCTTCTCCGCTGGCGGCGGCGGCGGCGGAATGGCGGCGGAGGAGCCGTGCTGCATCTCGCACGCCTTCGACCGCGCCGCGCGCCGGGACCCCGCCCGACTCGCCGTAGTCCACGCAGTGGCCAACGGCGAGCGCCGCTTCGCCTGCGGCGACCTCCTATCCGCCGTCTCCTCGCTCTCCCGCCGCATCTCCGCCGCGCTTCCTCGCCCTTCCACCGACCACCGCGGTGACGACGGATCCCCAAGTCCGCCCTTGTTGACATTTGTTGTCCGCTGTAATTTCGCCCCCATCTGACTCTGAATTTGTAACCCTAGGCTGCTCGGATCGACACGGGAGAGGCGCCGGCGCGACGCCTAGGGTGGTGGGGTTGTACGCCTCGCCGTCGGCGGAGTACGTAGCCGCCGTCCTCGCCGTGCTCAGGTGCGGGGAGGCGTTCCTGCCGCTGGACCCCTCGTGGCCGGAGGACAGGGTCCGGTCAGCTGTCTCTGCCTCTAATGCGGCGCTAGTCGTGTCGGCAGGGGTCTCGAATGAAGACGATGTTCTTAAGGGCTGCCCTTGCCCTGTTCTGCGATTCAGCGGAGAAATCCGGCAAGGGTTATATGATGGAGAGGTTGGGATTGGTGGAGATGGGCTTGCCTGGCCGTGGGAGCGTCGGAGGCCACGGGAGTTCTGCTACGTGATGTTCACGTCCGGTTCTACCGGAAGACCCAAAGGGGTTTGTGGAACGGAGAAAGGTAAAATGTTCATATGGTTGTGAAATTACTTATGTCATCATGGTATTTTGTTGCTCTGCCTCTAAAATGGCAAAGGAATTGGTCGACATGTTTCTTGATGTTAGCTCTTGTTCTAGACTTCTAGGTAACTATATTTCAGTTATTCCACTTATAAGGTGGTTTTGCTAGTTTATGATGTCTTGCCCATTAGGTGGTTCCCATTAAATTTCTTAGGTTTGGTTGAGCAACAAACTTATTGAGACATGCTTCTTTTACTATCATGTCCTAGGTCTCCTGAATCGCTTTTTGTGGATGCAAAGAAGGAATCCTTTGTGTTCGGACGATGTGTTGTTGTTTAAGACATCTGTCAGCTTTGTTGACCATCTTCAGGAGTTTCTTTCTGCTGTGTTGACTAGCACAACACTGGTCATTCCCCCCATTGATTGGAGAGCTAATCCAACATCATTGGCCACCTTGATTAAGGTTACCTGGCCTTCACATATGCGTTAGCCATTGTTCTAGTGGAAATACTTCTATGTGTTTGGTTTCCTTATCCAGTTTGTTTTTTCCTTCTAAAAAGTATCTGATCAAAATCTCCAGAGCTTATCACTTGGAATTACCGTTTCCAGTATTCAGTTTGATATTGTGGAATTACCATTTCACACTGAGAAAGTAGGATAAAAATGAGGATGCGCGTTTTGTTGATATGCTTTCTGACTTCCTAACTCAAGTCATCTGTTCATGTATGCTCGAATGTGGGTTGCTCCTAATGTATGTTAGCATAAGATTTCGTTTCTCATTATCATTGGCAGAGATATTATGGTAGCAAACAGTATTTATAGTTTGCTGCCGTTGTGATCAAGGGATAGTCTGAGCCTGTTTCTTGTTTAACTTGAATAGATGCTTGATAAAACAATAGCTCCTAGAATGTTATTCCTGATATTTTTGGTCCATCATTACCTAATACTCCCTTGTTCTTTTTGGTATGACATTCATTGCTCTTGCATTTGGCTCATATTGTCACAGGCATATCGTATATCAAGGATGACTATAGTTCCGTCGCTGATGGAGATAATACTACCTACCCTGGAGAAAAATATTTCATGTGGATATAACTCTCTTAAGATCCTGGTATTTAGTGGGGAGATTCTGTCCTTGGTGCTTTGGAAGAGGGTCCGTGAAATTATGCCAGAGACTACTATCATAAATTTGTACGGAACAACAGAGGTGAGAAAGTTACCCACCAAGTATTTTCTGTTTTTTTTTTCTCAGAGGAGATCAAGTCTATTTTCTCTCTCTAATACATTCTTACTCTTACCCATTTTGTTTTGCTAGACATTGCCAGTGCTAATCAACAGTACTTTGGCTAGCCGGCTGAATTTTCCCAACTTGACTATTAACAAAAAGGATGTTCAAATATTTTCATCGCATTCACATAATTGAGAACGTTATCTGTGCCATCTTTACGCATATAAGCTTGACAAAATTAGGCCTGTGAGTTGTGACAGGGAGTGCTTTGCTCCTGCTATGGAAGTGCATTTCCTCCCCAAAAATTAGGCTTGTGACAGGGAGTGCTTTGCTCCTGCTATGGTTAAATCATTTAGTAACCACAGTTTTAGCCTTATCTATTTAATGTAATTGAGGGGAACCATCGTAATGAGTTGGTATGCCATAATGATTGAGTGCTCGAATTCCCTACCACCTCTTATGCCCGGAGATGAACTTTAAAACTGAATTTGTGTGCTTTTTGAACCTTGAGATGTTAAATAAATAAATTATTCTGGAATTACGACCCAGAAAAGATAGATAGTGTCACAATCTGAGCGACATGTTAAATAGAAGATCAGAAATAGCATACTTCTGACCCTAATATCCATCTATGGGCGCTTGAAATTACTGTTGTTTCTTTTGCGCTATCTTTGATTCAGTTTACTACACAGAGATTGGTTGAAATTAAAGTTGTGGTGTTTGTTTTGTCTTTATATTCTAATTTGTACTTGTGTTTCAGGTTTCTGGTGATTGCACATTCTTTGATTGCAAAGATCTGCCTGCAATTTTAGAGCATGAAGAAATAACCAGTGTACCGATTGGATTTCCTATAGCAAATTGTGAAGTTTTTCTTATGACGCATGCTGGGATGGCAGATGAAGGTGAAATTTGTGTCAGTGGAGCATGTTTATTCAATGGTTATTTAGCTGAGTTTCTTAGGAGTAATCACACTGAAGGCAGTGAAGGTTCAACATACTACAAAACGGGTGATTATGCTCGACGGCTGAAGGCTGGTGAACTTGTTTTCCTTGGGAGAAAGGACCGTACGGTCAAAATTTATGGGCAGCGTTTTTCACTAGAGGAGATAGAATCCACATTAAAGGAACATCCTGATGTCAGTGATGCTGCAGTTACTTTCCAAAGTAAAGGGTCTCCAAATTACAAGGCATACCTGGTGTTTAGGAATAATGATGAAATTGTGGAAGGCCGCCCGCAGTATAGAGAAGTAAATTCTTCTCAAGATATCATGGCATCAATTCGAAGTTGGCTCATTAAGAAGGTTCCACCAGCTATGATTCCAAGCTTCTTTCTTCCAATGAAGTCCTTACCTTTGACTTCGTCAGGAAAGGTTGACTATTTCAAGTTATCAAGTTTGGAGTGTGCATTGGAACCATGTGAAATGGAGCAAATTGACTCTGGAAGTGGTCCAGTTAATCCACATTTAGAAGTTATTAAAAAGGTATGTTCTTAATTCTAAGTGTTGTCCCTTGTTTTTACTTTTTTACCAGAATTTTTTTACTTATTTTCCTTCTTTCAGTTTTTTTATTTCTTTGGATATTGCCCATTCATATTCATGTTGTACTGACGCCGTCTCCATTTACAATAGGCATTTTGTGACGCCCTGCTTGTTGATGAAGTTTCTGAGTTTGATGATTTTTTCACTTTGGGTGGTAACTCAATTTCTGCCGCTCATGCAGCCCACAAGTTGGACATTGACATGAGACTGCTTTATATCTATCCAACCCCTTCTAAGCTTTTGCATGCTTTAGTTATGGAGCATAATAATTCAGTTTCTCCTACTGATGAGCCTCACCCTAAGAAGGGATTGAATGGATCTGCAAGCATACAGAGACTGTTTGACTCAATTGCTGCAAATACGAATGACAGTTTTCATGAAGGCAAAGCACAGATAAATGGAAAGCGTGCACATTATCACATTGCAGGGAGTTATGGAAATGGAACAGATGGCCAGCTTAGCAAATATCCATTCTCTCCTAATGATAGATACCAGGCAAGTGACCTCAACTTGGATACATGCTTGAAGGACAGAAACAGTGTCATGGGGAGCCAGTGGATCCTGAACTTTTGTTTACAAAAAAAGTGGTCTATTGGGCGTAGCAACAGATTTATGCATGACTATGAAGGGAAGTTGCTACTTGAAGATTGTTGCTCATATGTTTCATGCAACAAAAGAGGTTATCTTCAGGAACTTTGGAACATTCCTTTGGATTCATGTGTTGATGCCTCACCTTTGCTTGTCCTGAACAATGGGATGATGAACATATTTATTGGGTCCCATTCACATTTATTTCTCTGCATTGATGGTTGCAAGTGAGTTGTGCTTTCTAGTTCTTAGTCATTGTTTCTTTTATTTTTCTTATTACTTTGAATGCTAAATCCTTGCTCCAGTGCGTCATGTATGCTCTCATGCTGTTCTTATTTATTCGGTTAATTTGAATTTCATTCAACGAGATAGCAGTTCCAATTTGACATATGCATACTGAATATTTTTATAATTTGCTTCCAATTTATTATGCAGTGGTTCAGTGAGGTGGAGTGTCAAATTGGAAGGACGTGTGGAGTGTTCTGCTGCTATAACTGGTGATTTTTCAGAGGTGACATGACTGTTGAACTACCAACCAATAGTTGACATACCAACTTGCCAATGATTTTGTGATCTAGCTCATCGTTTATCTCTTGGACAGGTTGTGGTTGGATGTTATAAAGGGAATATTTACTTTCATGATATGTTGACTGGTAAACTGTCGTGGACAGTTCAAACAGATGGAGAGGTACAATTGCAAAAAAATCATTTGAAATATCTTTTAAGCCTAGCTTTGAAATATGGCAGCTGTATTTTCATCCCACCTCCGACGGACACCAAGAACGACAAGGGGCTGATTATTTTGCCTGATAGACGTCAATAAAACTATAATACTCCCTCCGTCCCAAAATAAGTGTTTTTCAACTTTGTACTAAGTTCAGTACAAAGTTGTACTAGAGTTGAGACACTTATTTTGGGACGGAGGGAGTAGATGTGAGCTTCTTTGGCAAGTTTGATTTCAGAAAATCTTCCTGACTATATGATCATGTTCAGTAGGCTAAAGTTCTTTAATCGCGTCAAGTGAAATAGTAAAGTGGCCAAATGTCACTGTTAAGTTATTCAAAGGCCCATGATAGGAACATTTCTAGCATATGGAAGTTGATAATGCAGTTACTAAGTTACACGATGATTATTTTGTTTTAGCGTACATGATGGAACATATTAAGAAGCATCTAATGTTTTCGATATTTCATATCCCAAATTAAGAATCTTCTTTCAGGTAAAAATGCAACCAGTTGTTGACAGGACAAAGAATTTAATATGGTACCATTCCATAATCTTTCTTTTGTTCCTTCATCATAGTGCACTACTACCACTTGTCACAGTTCTTTCTGTATATATCTTTTCTCTCTGTTTAGATGAAAGCACATTCGTTATTACGATAACAAAATGTTGGTGTTTTCAACTAGAATGAGTGAACCAATGATCTGTCTACTTATTCTTCAATCATACAGAGACATAAGTTTGCACAACAATAGATGTCTGTGCTGCTGTTTTTTTGTTAATAATATGCTGTGTATGGTTCTCAGGTGTGGCTCTTATGACCATCATTTGTATGCACTAAATTACAAAGATCGTTCCTGCGCTTACAAAGTATCTTGTGGTGGAAGCATATATGGTTCTCCTGCTGTGGACATGGTATTTATACTGATTCACATCATGCATCTGTCTTAAATCTGTGCATGACTCTATTAATCTTGTGTCATCTGGATTGCTCCTTGCAGGCACAAAACATGATCTATGCTGGATGTACCAGTGGCCTTGTGACTGCAATATCCCTTGAGGTGACTTACGATATATTCTCTGTGATAACTTTAAAGGGGGGAAAAGTGCATGTTTTTCTTTTCCTTTTATCATTATGCCTTATGTTTCCATGGAATTGTCGGCAGCAAAGCTGGTAATATAAAGTTAAATAAATAGCGACGCGTGAGTGTCTAGAGTCCTCACTGGATTCTTTTGGTTGTAGCAGGTTCCATCATTCAGGATAGTTTGGCAATATGAAGCTGGGGCACCAATGTTCAGTTCTCTTGCCTTCGATCATCAGAGTGGAAATGGTAATTCCTAAGCTAGCCATGAGCACAGACGTCCTGGAATATGTCCATGCATATGTTACGATTAAATTTTCTTGATACAAAAAGAGTTACGAGGATGCAGCATAAACGGTAGCAAGAGCCTGTCGATTTAGGAGTTGGTCCACCATCAGATTTTATTTTTGAAAAATTTACCTTTTCACTATCCAGTTTGTGCCTACTTTTTCCATATTTTTTTTTGAAAAATTCACCTTTTCACTAGCCAATGTGTGGGTTCGCTCACGAATGTACTGGGAATTTGCTATGTACATTCAGTATTTTTCACTTAAGGATGCCAATTTATGCTGATTACTAACTTTCGTTTTGCAGTTATTTGTTGCTTGGTGAACGGTCTGGTGATTGCATTGAACTCGCATGGTACTGTTGTCTGGAAGGTGGAATATCTCTTCTCGCTGTTGTGTTTGTGAAGCCATTGTTACAAAATAATTGTTCTGCAACAGAGTGATATAATAAGGAACAGTTATTCTTTGAGTTGTGTGGTAGACACACCGGAGTAGACCAAAGCTACTATTTAGCCTATAGAACTAACACTGATCGGAGTACTCAGAGAACAACTGTAATTTATGGATGTCAATTTATGTTTAGACGCCCTTGTTTAAAGGCTTGTCGTATCAAGATTACATTTTGTTTGATCTTGTTGTTATTTTGTATTATTCCATTGTTTATCATAGAGCCATAACTAATTTCTTTAAAACCCAGGCAACTGTTGGTGGTCCTATTTTTGCTGGTGCGTGTGTGTCATCTGCCCTTCCTTCTCAGGTATGGTCTTTGTTTATCAAAGCTTTTCGTCTTTCTTATGTAACTTTGAAAATTCTGGAAAAAGTTGTATCCTCACGAACTAACTGCTTGGGCTTTTGACTACAGTTCACAACTTGATGTGGCCCCAGTTTGAAGTAGACTAAACTAAACTTTTGCATACTTATCAATGGCAGGCGCTGATACCTTCCCGTGATGGAAGTTTATACTCTTTTGATACTGTAAGTCTTACTTACTGAACTTTGAAATTTCTCTTTTGAGACAACACAACTTTTTGTACGGGCATCAGTTAGAGAGTAGTGTGAGTATCATTTCATATAGCCCCTTCATGTTCTATACCAGTGTCAAGTTATATTTGGTGTTCATATACTCAATTACTAGTTCTTACACGTCATTTCCAGAATTATACCTAATGATCAAAGAACCTCTCTCACTGCTGTGCTTACTCGTTTTCTGATGTTAATTTCCAGAGGTCCTTTTTGTCTTAAACAATTGAACTTTGTTTATTGCATTTTAGGTTTACTAGGAGATCATGTCTTATCTTCACAATAAGTGGTATCTAGCCATTTAAAATTGAGCAAAATGACTGTTTGGTAACTAAAATTGTCAGCTTTTATGCAAATATATAAGAGTAGTAGATAAAATTATTCAAAATAGTGAGCTTCATGTTTTGTTAGTTGTGATTGCTGTCTGCAACTTAGACATTAATGATTCCACCACAGGCATCTGGTGATCTTCTTTGGTCATATGACGCCGGCGACCCAATTACTGCATCTGCTTTTGTGGATGAAGTGTTAGCATCAACGCCATCTGGATCATCAGAGAGGTACTCGGCATATTGATAACAGAGTCTTGTAGGAAATAGATATCAAGAAAATGTTATATCTGTTCTTTCTACAGATTTATTTGTATCTGCACAAGCTCTGGGAAGATCCGTGTCCTTGGGATTAGAACTGACGCTGAGCAGGAGAAAGATGGTTACTCTGTGCAAGAGTTTACAGCCATGGATCTTCCTGGAGACATCTTCTCGTCGCCATTGATGGTGGGTGGGCGCATCTTTGTTGGCTGCAGAGATGATCGGCTACATTGTCTCTCGATCGCCTCACATCCATAATCTATTTCAGACATATCCAGGCAAACTGTTTTGCTTAGTGGCCAATAGAAGAACTAGTGGTGATGATGGCCCGAGCAGTTTGATGTTTTGAACAAAATCAACAAAGAAGAAATGCAGAAGAAACTGTTTTGCTTGGGTTCCGAAGGTTGGATTTCCATGCCGTAAATAGAACTTGAAGTTCTTTGGTTAAGTGCTTGATATTCAGTATCACAATCACATTACAACCTTAATTAGTGCTGTGCTCAGTGAGTGTAATGGGTTCTAAAGCGGAAGCAGAGCTATAACCGGCCCTTGCTCCTTTGCTGCGGAAAATACACCTTCAAGCTTGGTCCGTCTCTTTTTATGCATCAGAATTATTGGTTTTTTGTTAGAAGAAAGATCAAAATTGTTGGTCGAGAGCAACATGCTGGATGTGTACATAAGCTGATGTATCGAAGCAGTGTAGCTGGGTGGCATGAAAGATACAAAATGAATGCAGGTAATCGATTTGCGAACTCAATGGAGATACACAGCGAATTACTCCTATTCAGGAAGCAATACACTGAGGCAGACGGTTTTTTTTTACTATTGATATTGAACAGTTCGGTAATTCCAAAACTGGTAAAGTACATCGAGCGGTAACAGTGGAGACGGAGACGCCGATGGCTCCGCCAGTTGATTTCGTCTTTGCTGTGTGCCTACTAAGTGACGGCAACAGAGAAATATTTTATGCTTTTAATTTTTTAAAATTTTCATGAATTTCTAAAATATATTAAAAATATTCATAAACTTGAAAAATATCCATGGCTTTTAAAAACATTCATAATTCTATGAAATGATCATGAATTTTAAAAACATTTACAATTTTGAAAAGAATCATAGAAGTAAGTAAGAAAGTGAACATAAAAAGGATAAGGAAAAAAGGTAAAACAGAACATGAAAATGAAAATGGATTTTTTTTGTACCATCCATACAAAGCGTTATATGTTGATGATGATGAAAATGAAAATGAAAATGGATCATAAATAAAAATATCATTGATTCTAACCACTAAAGCGAGAATAGTTTTTACCAGCGTAGGAACAATTTGGTTATAATATATGGATGATTTTGTTTGCTGAAATAATACATGCATAATTGATGATGATGACCACGTTATATGTTGCCGCCTTGTAGATAGCACGCCAGATTAAGCATGCATTCATGTAAATATTATCTGTGCATCCCTGCTTCAAAGTTCCAACTCAATATGCATCTATGACTACAACCAGTTAAGCACCAAGCATTACAAACAGTTACACACAACAGAATTAAGCTGACTACGCTATGTACCACCACAACAGTTCTCTTGTCATGCATACAAGCATAGCACTGGAGCAATGATACAAAACCTATGCATCCATTATAATCAGCTGGTAATCGCATCCACGTACATAGACTTCATCGCAGCAGATACAAGAAAAAACAATAACAGTAGTATAGTATTATTTTATTCTGAAACAGAGGTTAAAGTTTTGCCTCATCCATTTACTAACTAGAAAAGAGTTTTGCCAATTAACAGAAAACCAGGGTTAAAATCAATATAATCCGCTAAGTGGCACACCCAAGATACTCCAGACACACCTCTTCAAAGAGGGCCTCATCGATAGCATGCGTACTTCATCGTCATCACTTCTCTCCATGTAGGCTTTATCGTCATTCCTAATTACTGAGCAAGCAACTCCGACTTCGCCATAAACGTCGTGTTAGAGACCATGAAAAATGATATGTCCGACGTATCTATCATTTTTCATACTTTTTGTAGTTTATTTGGACTAACATATTAATCAAGTACACAATGTTAGTCTTAGTGTTTATGTTTTTAGAGAAAATATGTATTAAACTTTCAAGAATAATAATAAAATTGATGGAAGAAGTTTTAAGTCACAGAGGCCATATGGGCCAACTAACCAACAAGGTGAGCCCCGGCCCCCTAGACAATCCATGTAGGTGTATTGGTCTTGACGGCGTTTGCACGCGTCAACGCACCCTAGGGCTCCCTCCTCTGATCTCCGGTGTGGCCTATATATACTTTAAAACAAGCCCCTGATTTTTTACGATTTTAATTCTATCGAGGGGAATCTTCGTCTTCAACCCTTGGTGCTCCCATAGAGTTGCAGGAGTAGTACACCTTCGAGGCTAAGTGTTTATGGTAATAGCTATGTGTCATGTATCTCTCTTTCTTTATCGTATTTCTTGATAAATGATGAATTTTATTGACTCAAAGTGAAGCATCAGTTGGATAAAACTTATTGACCATACACCCGGCCTCTCTGTAAGTAGAATGAACTAAGTAGAATGAACACATTTAACACCAGTACAAATGCACAAATAAACACGCTGACAAAGAGTAAAATCATACAAAAGCAAAACTATGATTAAGCAAAGAAAAAAACCAAAATCGGTCTAAACAACTGTCAACACGCCTTGGATAATGATGTCGTTGGATTATATAATCTACTGTGCTACTTGGTGTTGTACGGCCTCCCAGTGTTTCTCTTACCGAAAAAGGTTTTCCCCTGCTTTATGTTACAAAGCAACCAACACCGATTACAGAACAAACGCTGTGACGAGCAGCACAAGAAACTAAAAGGAAGAATAAAGAAAGAAATAATACCAACACCGGCAGCTCGACAAAGCGCGGATGAACCACAACCACTGCGCCCTCCGGAATCTGCCCACCATGATCCAAGGCTCCGATCCTCCGCGTACCAAGCAGGACCTCCAACAAGGGATGCAATGACGCTGCTGCCCGGACGTGTCCTAGGTTTCCCCCGGTACGCGGAGGGGGAGCGGGGGATGGAGACCGTCGACACCCTCCAGGAAGGAATTGTGGCACCCGCAGGCGTCACCGCATCGGAGCCGGAAGAACCGGCAAGGATTTTTCCCGCACTCCAAACCCCGCCGCCCAACCGGACCGGAGCCAACCAGCCAACCCACCGCCCACCACCATGCGCCACCGCGGTCGCGACGCCACCCACGCTGGCTCACTGAGATCACCACCACGAGGCCAAGAGGACGAAGGGAGGGTGCTTGGCGACGAGAGCAGCATTACCGTAGCCGCGTGGGAGGGAACCACCTCCACCGTCGTTGTGCGGACGACCCCTGCCTCCGGCACCATCGCAACCGCCGACCGGATATAGCAGCAGGGTAAACAAGGCCACCCTGGCTCGGCCAGGCCCAAATCGGGCCCGCTAAACCCCGCCGGCCACGCTGCAGTAGGGCGGCGCGAGCACCCCACAACCCGTCACCGTTCCTGCGTCTCTCGGAAGCCACGCCGCCGACCCGTCCAGGCCTAGATGGGGCCCTAATTAAAGGGCTCAGATCTGGGCCGAGCGGGCGCCGCCAGGCCATGCCGCTGCGCCACCTCGCCGCCAACGGTGACGCCGCCGCCCAGCCAATCTCCCGCGTCGCACCGGGGAACCCCGCCGCCACGCCGGACCCCCGCCGCCTAGGAACATTCCCCGGCGTCGCTCCGCTCCGCACGAGAGAGCAACCGAGAGGGGAATGGCCAGGGGCTGCCGTCGCCAGCGTCGCCGGGGTCAGGCCCAGTAGCGGGCGCCGGCGACGGCGGTGAGGAGGGAGGGAAGGGGGAGAGCTGGAGGAGGAGGGCCCAGGCACGGCCGGTCGCCCGCAGGGGCGACGCAGTCGCGAGATTGAGAGGTGGGGGGCCGTGTTTCTCTTCTTAATTGGCCTAATGCTTCTTGAACTGGTGAGATGAGAGAAGCCATGAAAGGATAGGGAAGGTAGGCTGAAAAAGGCATGATTCAGTAGAGCGAATCTTAATTTTGAACTCTACCGGGGTAGTCATGGATCAGAGGAAAAACCAAATTATCAGCAAACACAAAGTGCAAAGGAAAACAAAATGAGCGATAAAATCAAGTCTGCTGCAACATCACCTTACCACAGAAGCAATTTACTACATGAACATATGCAAAAATAGCACAGGATGAACAACATTGCAATGAATGCAAAACCATGAGGTAATCAAAATGAGTTCAAAGCCATCAACATGCTGAAATTAAAGATCTCTCAAGACCAACATAATTTGTTCCTAATAAAGTTACGAGATTCTACATTGAGATTGAGATCTACCATCCTTGCAATAACAGAATCTTATTTAGATATAGTAATATAGCAGCAACGTTTAATGATAATCACCATCACCGATGCAGTGAGAACATGCTGGGGACAACCCACATAGGTTGCACCCATCCGGGCCAGTCTTTTAAAACCAACGCATTTGGATTGAAATTGGATCCATCTCCCTGCCGACGCTTGCCCAATTCAATTGTGATACAACGTTTAGACATGCTTGCATAGCAGTATATGTGGTTGCTCCTCCCACCCCATCTCTCTGGGTTCATGCAAGACAACGTTTGGCATCTCTTATCCCTGCTAATGAATATAACCCAATTCTCTAACTTCTCCATCTTCAACCATAATGCAGGGTCAGTCGATAGGTCAAGGCGGAAGACTTTGAATCTTTCCCCATGTCCCCGATAGGCCAAGAGAAGCATATTGCCACACGACACCAGCCATGTGTCGGAAAGATCTTGATTACGGATCATGCTTGACCCTCTAACTTGCAGTTCTGTTATTCGTATCTGGGCTGGCGTCAACTGCACCTTAAATAGTCTGCGATAAGAATCCATGCCAAACACCAGCCCTTGGAAGACGACGATTTGCTTTATTGGTGCATGATGAGGAGAACGTGCCACCCAAGAGTGGCTATCAACACGCCAGAAAAGATTTTGTGATCTAGTTTCGATAATGAGATATGAGTTAGCTGATGCTAGAGGAGCGGTGAGTGCACCATAGATGATGGGCCTAGTGCCTTCGTTCAAGACAGACAGCTGTGGAGACGACACAGTGACGCCTGTGAACACATCAAAAACTACACATGATTTATTGCTGGAAAAAATAAGATGACCATATGAAGCCTCCGCCCCCCCTACCCTACAGTCGCCCCGACCTCCCCTACAACCGCCCCCCGCCTCCCCCGTGCGGCGGCGCCGCCCCGCACCGGGGAGCCCCCGTCCTCCTCCTACAGCCGCCTCCACCTCCTCTGCCCTCCGCCGCCGTTGCTCGGGGCGTCACAAGGCAAAGCCCTTGTGGCGTGGCGGCGACGGCGGTTTTCTCCTCGGATCTCGATCTAATTGAAAGGCGGTGCTCCCTTCCGGCCAGATCGGCGGGGGAGACGCAGATCAGCGGCGGCATGGCTGTGGTGCGGCGGCGGCGTAGGAGGACGGCACCAGCATCGACGGATCTGGCCTTGACTCAGTCGGTCTGATTCGGTGTGCTATCGATCTCAATTGCCGTCAGCGGTGCACTGCTCATGGACTTGATCTGCAACACGAGGATGTCTGGGGCGCCGGCCCTAGGCTTGGTGGTGGTGGCCTTCTTCTTCGTCGGAGGTGGTCGGCCAGCTGGCTGTGCATGGAGTGGGGACGGGCGGCTGCCGGTGAAATCCGTGATCCGACTTCGGTCGTGGCAGGTGACGACGGCGCCTACGCGTCGTTACCTTCTTGAAGGCGTCACCTTTGCAGTCTCCGTCTTTCCACTCGCAGTCTAGTCAGTGTGGGGCTGCTTTGCACTGTGGTGGTGCTTCGGCCGTTCAGGCGGCGGCGGTTGGATCCTTTGATCTAGTCTTCAGCAGAGAAGGCGCCGACCCATGCACAAGAAGCTGGATGAAGTTTTTCGAACAGATCTGGGTGAAAACCTGCTCTTGGCTAGATGCCAAGGCCGGCGATGGCGACGCTCTACGGCGCCGTTCCCTTCTTGAAGGCATCGTCGAGGAGAAGTTCTAGACCACTATCTGCTACCTCGGGGGGAAATCCTAGATCGATAGATCAGAAGACGGCGACGCGCTTGTGTCGTCTCCCCCTTGGAGGCGTTATTCTTGGAGGTGTACGTGGGTTCGGGGGACCAGTGGATGTTTTCTTCGGTGGAGCGGCGCTTCATCCTGCACATTGAAGGCGACGGATCTCGATGGCGTGGCGCCATGGTGATTAGGCGTCTGATGTGCGAGGATGGACTCCGCAGGAGGGCGACGCTGTCTGGCGTCGTGGTGGCGTTGACGGCAGCTAGACCGGGCAAGGTGGATTCGTCAGTACAGTTCTGAAGATGGATTGATGGCAGTTGGCAGCGGCGACCTCTGAGTGTGCGCCAGACCGGTGGGTGCCCCGTACCCGGCAGGTGGCTTGGTTGGGGCATCAGGTTTTAGATGTTAGGTTTCGCTGCGAGGTCTGTTTGGTATTAGGCCCAAACTATCATCATCCCTTCATCAACTGTATAGAAGTAGCGACATATGTTGTCTAAACGGTGGCTTACTGATGTATTACTTTGTAAAGTCTTTGTGAATAATTAATAAAATGGCTGCATACATCGCTTAGATGCAGAGGCCGGGGGTCTTCCTTGTTTTAAAAAGAAATATGAAGCCCGACTTAAGTAAATATTTTCCATAGGACTTGGCGAGGTATTCTTTTCATGAGAAATCCAAGCTATGGGAATCTGAAAGCCCTGGTAGGTGGAGTCTTTGTTGGATATAGCAACCCTTTCTCTTGCAGCTCCACCTCTGCAACACATTGCAAAATAAAATAAAAATGAGAAACGTATTAGAAGAATGAACTGAGTTGCAGATATAATTAAGCACAGTGGTGCGGTAGATTAGAACATACAGATCTCTAGTGGCACAATAAACCTACTGGCAAGTCATCGATGACGTTGAATCGACACAGACTACATATAAAATGATATTTTTGAGACTGCTAGCTTCAGCCTAAACCTTAACCGAGTGTCGTAATCGGAAGGTCTCGGCAAATTAAACCGCTCAAGAACGTGCAATTCTCGCAATCAGATCAGAAATAGGTGGTACCGCATAATGTTCTACTCCATGTGAAAATATCGACATAATTAATTAATTATGTGGGTTCGATTACGCTATTGGTAATCTCGTGGATTTTAGATCAGGCGAGACTACTCACCACTACTCTAAATCCTAACACTCCTAGCCTAGGGTTCTTGCAAGCTGGAGGGTATGCGTAGCGACGCCATGGACGTGGACAGGGAGAAGGAATAATGATTTGACCGAGCTGCATAGCCTAGGTACATTCAGGGACTAATATCAGAACCGATGAACAATTGCAAGGATATATAATATAATAAATAGTCATATAACATGTAAGAACAATGGATGTTTAGATAATAAGAGCATGCAAGAAAAACTACTTATACTCGTACTGTTTAGAGCATCTCCAACAATCACGTAAAATTTTCACGTTCAATAAAAGTTTGGCGCGCCATTGTAGCACTTTTATTGTACGCGGACTAACGTTGCTTTACCAGATGCCCAAAAACGCGCGCCCGAAAAGCACGCAATGCAAATTGTGAAGCGCGCGCAAGCCGACGCCTCAAATATAGTGCGCGCGATAGCGTTTTTCAGCGTGTAGCCAAAACTTTTCAGCGCGCATACAATTTTACAGCTTTCGTTGGAGCTGCCCGACGCCCAAAAAACGAATAATTTAACACGTGGAGAACTTTTTGAACGGCTGTTGGAGACGCTGTTAGAAAATGTCTCACAACAGTAACCACTTTTAACGAAGCCCGTCATTAGGTTTATAAGATCGCGAGGTTAAAAAAGGTGACAATTATTTAGAACGTGAAACGGATACGTTGATGATATGTTTACAAGATCATTTCATGGAGCGCCAGGGAATCTGTGAGGAAAATAAAAGCCTAACCGGATCAAACCATTCTAGTAATTCAGGCCACCAAAAGATCCAACGCGTATGCGTGATGCCATCTAGATGAAACAAGAGAACTATGTACGGGAGAGAAGGAGCACAACACAGACCTTGCGGACCAGGATGGGAGGCGGCGGTGGTGCATTGTTGCCGGCGTCTTAGACGTCCGTCGTTGTGGCGCTGTGGCTAGACCGGCTTCACCATAAACCGTCCGGCCGCTTCGCCGGGAAGGGGGAACGGCTTATCCCCTCGCTCACACTCGTTATTACTTTCTCCGTCCCAAAATTCTTGTCTTAGGTTTGTCTAGAAATAAATGTATCTAAATGCTACAACATGACTAGATACATTTATATCTAGACAAATCTAAGACAAGAATTTTAAGATGGAGGGAGTAGTTATTAATTAGGCTTTTCATTGTCGGTTGAATTGGGTTTGCATGGGTCTAACTACTGATTGATTGTTCTAAAACAAAAGAAAACTACTAATGTTTCTTAAAAAATGAATTGCCAGTTTTTGCCTTTTCTGGCGACACAGGAAAAGCCCAGCCGCCGTCGTAGGATGCCCCTCCCTCCGCCCCCTCACGCCGTGCCGCCGCCGGAGGGCCGGCCGGTGAAGCCGTGCCGTGCCCCTGGATGGCGGCGGCCGGGGGGGGGGGGGATTCGTACCCCTCGCGCACCCCCCCCCCCCACCCCTGAGATCCACCAACCGCCGTCCACGAGAAGCTCCTCATCAGCTCGTCTCTAATGTTTCTAAAAAAATTGTGAGTTTCCTTTTTCTAGTGGGAACTTTGAGAGTTTTATTCAAGGATTGTGATAATGTCCAAACGTTTGGTTTATAGGTAGGGGTGGGCAAAAAACCGAGAACCGAAGACCGGAGCCGAAAAATTCAAAACCGAAGCCGAAAAAACCAAGGACCGAAGCTTCGGTCACTTGATCAGTGAGCGAACGTCAAAAACCGAAATTGATTTGGTGATTTCGGTCAGTGGCTTAGGTGCACCGAATTAACCGAATATTATATTAATACACCAACAAAACTACCCCAAATTTGGAAAAGCTAAGCCCAATAGTCCGTCCACAGAAAAGATAGGCTACACTGCACACAGCTTTTCCATCCATTTTCTCTACCCACGCACGCAGCCCATGCGCAGCCACACAACTTTACCTTTCTGAACCTGTCATTATGTCAAAGCCTTCCAAATGCGACTGGCTGCCATCAAAAACTTCTGACGTCTCCCTTCAACAATGCTGATCTTATGAGTCTTGTCACCTAAGGAAGAAATGGATAGCGAGCCGACGCTGGAGAAACCCGCCAGAGGAGACGTTGTGGTCTTCACCGATCACCCCCCCCCCCCACCCCACCACCACTTGGTCGCCCACTCTATAGAAGTGCGAGTGACTCCGCATGTGCCGGGCGGGCATGCTGCCAAACTATAGGTGAAGATTTGCCCGGCATGTAAACAAAATACGAGGCCCAAAGAGTACGTTTATGTCTCGCACCAGCGACGAACTCCCCACTTTTTTTTTAGCTTGAAATATGGGGATTTATTCAGCAAAAGCCCCGACAAAATCTGCCTGGAGGCAAGTTACAAGGAAGCTAGGTTGCAAAGGCATCCAACATTTCAACATTTCGCATAGAAGTGGGCAGGCGTGTTAGCTGCACGATTATAATGCTGAATACAAAAAGAAGAAAAGAAAGCTACGTTCTCCCCTATTTTATCCAAGATAGACGCCACAACTGAACGAGAATTGTCGCGCAAATGCCATAGCTGGACCAGTTCCAAGCTATCTGTCTCCAATATCACTTTCGAAAAACCTTGCAACCGAGCAAAACGGATACCTTCCCGCAATGCCAAGGTTTCAGCAACCAACGGATCAGTCACTCCGCCGAAAGGTTTGCACCAGGCGGCGATAAAGCCCTGCTTAGAGCGAGCAACCCCTCCATCGCCACCTCTGCTATGCTGAGACGCCACACTACCATCAGTATTAATCTTGATAGTATCTTGATCTGGTGGCCTCCATCCATGCCCAGGTAAGGTGATCGCCTGGTTACGAGGGATGTCCAACATCGCTAGGGCATCTCTGGTCAAGATCATCGACTGGCTAGGGCTAACAGGACCCCTGTCGTGAGTGATGTTGTTGTGCGAGGTCCATATAGACCACATGATCGACACCAGTTTCGCCCTATCCGACTCCGAATACCGCGGATCACATAGAATATCAGTCTTCCATGTTTGAGGATTCACATGAGGTCGATAGACGTCTAACCAATCTGGAGCTATGTCCCAAAACTTCCTTGCATGGGAACAATCCAGTAAAGCATGCCTGAGAGTCTCATCTGGATTAAGGCAAAGCTTACATGCACTATCATTAGATATATGTCGGTGCTTGAGGACAGATTCAACAGGAAGAATACCTTGCAAAACCCGCCACCAAAACACCCTCACCTTCGGAAGAACCTTGAGCTTCCATAATCTGGCCCACATCTGCTGTTCTAACAATGGAGTATATGTTACCGTCCCCTCTTCTCGAGCTCGAAGCTCAACTTGGGTCATCAGAGAGCGGTAAGTTGTTTTAACAGAGTATATACCAGATTTTTCGGGAGCCCAGGCCAACACATCCTCCCCTCCCTCCGATCTGAGGGGAATATTCAGAAATGCATCCGCTTCGGCAGTAGGAAAAACCTGCCGAACAAGGTCAATATTCCATGTGCCTGTGTAGTTATCAATCAACTCTGAAACCTGCTGGAACTGAGGATTGTCCGAATGAGCAGGTCTCATCGCTGGCAGGGAAGGGATCCAACAATCATCCCAAATAGAAATTGTAGATCCCGCCCCAACTCTTTTGATCAATCCTAATTGCAGCACTTGTCTTCCTTCGATAATAGCACGCCAAGTAGTTGAGGAACTTTTTGGCACCGTAGCATGCATCAAATCACACCTCGGGAAGTATCTTCCCTTCAGAACGTGAGCACACAACGAGGTAGGGTTTGTCATCAGTCTCCAACCATGCTTCCCCAAAAGCGCCAAGTTGAAGCTCTCCAGATCACGAAAGCCCATGCCCCCTCTTTGCTTTGGTTCAGACATTGCACCCATGACAGCTAGTGCAGAGACCGCCGATCCACCGATGAACTCCACCAATACTTCGCCATAAGCGAAACAAGACCTTTGCAAACCTTCTTGGTCAGCTTAAACCAAGACATGCTATATGTTGGGATAGCTTGGGCAACCGTTTTTAGTCTCACCTCACGGCCTGCACAAGAAAGCATCCGTTCAACACCGCCTTGCAACTTCGTTCGAATTCACTCGCGGATATGATCAAACGTTCCACTGGTGATTCGACCAACCGCCGTTGGAAGGCCCAGATACCTTTCGCTAAAGGCTTCCACCCCAATATTGAGACAAAGTTTAACCTGTTGGCGAATCGTATCAAGAGTATTAGGGCTGAAATAAATAGAACTCTTATCCTTGTTCACGGTCTGGCCAGAACACTTTTCATAGATCCCCAAAATCTCATTCAACCGGCAGCCACTGGATACCGAGGCCTGCATAAAAATGAGACTATCATCCGCAAACAAGAGGTGATTAATCCAGGCTGACCGATAGCTAACCCTGATTCCATGATCCACTTGTGCCCCTCCATAAAATTTCAGTAGAGAGGTGAAGCCTTTTGCACAAAGGAGAAAAAGATATGGCGACACGGGGTCACCCTGTCGTAGCCCACATGTAGGGGTGAAGAAAGGGAGAAGTTCCCCATTGACCCTTACTGAGAAGCGCACCAACGAGACACACTTCAGGATCAACTTGACGAACTCCATATTGAACCCAGACGTAGCATAATCGCCTCAAGATAGTGCCACTCCACCCGATCGTACGCCTTCATCATGTCCAACTTGACAGCACAAACCACATTTTCCCCTCTCTTTCGTCGCCGCATCGCATGCACACTCTCATATGCAATCAACACATTATCCGTAATAAGCCGGCCAGGGACGAAAGCACTTTGCTCCTCCCCTATAACTTCATCCAAGCACACCCGCAACCGGTTAGCAATAGCCTTAGACCCAATCTTATAAAGAACTGGGCATAGAGATATAGGACGAAACTGAGTAATCCGCTGGGGGAAAGGTACTTTTGGGATCAGCGTGATTGAAGTATTATTCAGACCTTCAGGGAGATCTCCCCCATTCAGAAAATCCAACAGAGCTGGCACAATTTCGATCTTTAGTAGTTGCCAATGCCTTTGGAAGAACCCCGCTGTGAAACCATCAACCCCAGGGGCTTTGGAAGGCGCCATTTGTAAAAGAGCAAACGTAATCTCCTCTTCTGTATAGGGCTTTGCCAGCGCCTCATTCATGTCCCCTGTAACTTTGACAGGAACCGAATCCAGCAACTCATCCATCGGGTAGTATCCTCGCGATGTATATAGTTGCCGATAAAACGAGGAGATCTCCTCCTGAATCTCATCTGGTTGTGAGCATCTAGTTCCATCCGCTCTCAACAAGCTTTCTATTCTGTTAATTCTGCGCCTCTGGGATGCTTGGGCTTGGAAGTAACCCGTGTTCCTATCACCATCGCGCAACCACAGCACCCGGGACCTCTCACGCATCCAGATTTCCTCCCGTTTCAGCGCCGTTTTGAGCTGGGCAGATAGATCCTTCTCCTCCGCTGACGGGCCCCTCCCCATAGAACGTAAACAGAGACGACGGTTCAACCGATCCCGTAGTTTCCTTATCTTCCTCGAGAGACAACCAAACTCCTTGGCTCCCCATGATGAAAGATCCTTTTGGAGAGCTGACAAGGCTTCAGTAACATTTTGCAGCCTTTGCCCTCCCTGCCCGCATCTCCATTTATCAAGAACTAGCTGATCATAGTCCGAATGAGTCTGCCAAACATCCTCGTAACGAAATGTTCGAGCTCTCCCCGCTCCCTGATCAACAATTTCTCTCATCTTAACCATCACAAAGCAGTGATCTGATTCCACAGCCCCAATATGTTTGACAGAGACAGAAGTAAAAAGGTTTAACAGAGCTAAATTGCCGAAACCACGATCCAACCTTGCCTTTACATTTGCTTCACCTGCTTGAGCGTTATCCCATGTATATGCCGTCTCGGACCATCCCAAAATCTTGAAGTCCACATTCATCCAAAACCTCACGAAAAGCCCGCATCTGTCGATCAGAGCGCTGCGATCGCGAAAAATGCTCTGAAGCATACATTGTTTCATTGAAATCGCCGATGCACAACCAAATCTCATGCTGGACTGCATGCAAGGTTCTCAACAAATTCCACGTGATATACCTATCCTCCACACGGGGAGCACCATAAATACCAGTGAGACGCCAGCCTCTGCTAACATCACTCTTTTGCCGCACCCTCACATCAATGTGGCCGGCACTATATGTCATTAGATCGACGTCGAAGTCTGCCTTCTAGAACAGACCAATCACTCCACTAAGACCCGAACTGCTGACAGCAAACAACCTGCAAAACCCAGTTGGTTCTGCAATCGCTCCACTCTTGGCGCTGCGATTTTCGTCTCCATCACGAACAGGAGACCAGGCGCTTCCTGCTTCACAACATTGCGAAGCTCACGAACTGCCCCAGGGTTCCCAAGCCCTCGACAGTTCCAACTTAAGCAACTCATTGGGCCGGGCAGGGCTGACCAGCAGCCGCTGCCGAAGATTCCGAAGACGGAGGCGTAGGCCTCTTCTTCTTTGTGTCTCTTTCCAAATTCTCCATAGCTCCCCCTTCTTCCTCCACATCAGCAGGTTGCTCTTGGGGTAGCTCGTCTGTCCCACAAACCATAGCATCTCCATGCTCAGTAAGAGCAAGCAAGGGTTTTACCACCGGTTTATAGATGTGTGTAGCTTGGGGAACTCCCTTACGCTTCTGTTGAGCTGGTGCTTTCACCGGGGAAGAAACCTCCACCCCTTCCTTCTGCTTGGTACTCGACGCCCTTGACTCTCTGGTACTATTTTGATTACTAGGTTTCGGCTGATGTTCACCAGAGCTCGTCCTCCTACGATCCCCCGCTGCCCGCAGACTTGGTTTGAACGGCAAATCGCCATTCTCATCCCTGGTCCCAGGAGAGGGGCAAAAAGGATCGGCATGACCCAATCTACCACACGAAAAGCAAAAGTGCGGGATATGTTCATACTCAATATCATACTTGTCCGTACTTTTCCTCTTGGCTGATTCGATCAAAATCCATCTTCATAGCGGTTTCCGTAAATCAATTGACACACGAGCACGTAGGAAGCCCCCTACTGGATCGATCTGCACCACCGTAGCCGTCTTATCAATTTGTCGCGCGATCGCCAGTCCCCATTTATTGTTGCGAAGATTATAGGGTAGATTGACAACCCTCACCCATACCGGCAAAGTCTCAAAAACCAACTCCGATGGCTGCATATGCTCTTCGAGATTCTGCAATATCACCGCATGGTTGTTAATGTGCCACGGAGAGCCGTCCCACACTCGATCACGATCTCTGTTAGACTCAAATTCTGCTGCGAAAGTATTTTCTCCCAGAGATCGGAAGAGCAGTCCTCTAGGGTTTCCCCAAGCCGGGCGGAGGGCACTCTGGATCGTTTGAATATGAAGGAGATTGCGACACAGAACCCTCCCCGCGAGTAACCACTTCGACTGTGATCCCTCCTCAGAGTCGTCAATGACTAGCGGCGTTGCCTCCTCCTCCGAGATATCCAGCTTTCCCAGTGCCTCCTCCATCGTCGCCCTAGCCGAGCGCAGGGAAAGATCACCACTCCTTTGCCGATCCTTATGCGCGGACGATGAAGCCATCTCCGGTTGCTTTCCAAGCCGATCACCCCGCCGATGGGATCGACGGGCGCCGTCAGGTCCACCTAACCCTAATCGCCCAGAGAGGGTTTAGGGTTTAGAGGAAAACTCACAGAGGGAGTATGATACGTGACCAGCGACGAGCTCCCCACTGCGTGCGCTTCATTCCCAGTCTGAAATGCTTCAATACTCGTACCTACCATGTACTAGTAGTCACCCCTCAAAAAAAAAAACTAGTAGTCACTGTATTCCAATTGATGAATATAAACTACTTACTGAAGAAAAAAAAACCCTTACTTGGTTGACAGCTAATGCGTTCACAAGGAAAGCGTGTCTCTTATTACAAGCCAACAAAAGAAAAAGATTCAAGACAAAAAAATGAAGTCTGTTTGCTAATGCCCTGCCTATTACAAGAATAAACAAAATAAATTCAATAGCTTGCCATTGCCACTGCCTAGCATCGACGCATAAATAAGAAAAGAAAAACATCTAGAGCAGGGACGTAAATACATATAGTGGTGTGCGCCGCCACAATCACCGTCCATCAGAGTAAAACATGCTCGGGTACACCCAGATGGCCATTGCTGTGGGCACAAATCTCTTACGCAAGTTGAAGTGGGAATGGCCGGTCCCTAGATCAAGATCCACATGACCCCGCAGCCCGTGCACGCTCCAAGGATCGGAGTGATGGGCGTAGTACAAGCTGTTGCACGTCCCTCTCCACCGCTCGGGGCGCACACAAGCAAACGGAGGGCTCCGCTCGTCTCCACCCACGAAGATCGCCCAGTTGTCCAACGTCTTCACCTTCACCCACGTCGCAGGCTCAGTCGACATGTCGAGGCGGTGGCACACAGGCTCTTCGGGCGATAGCTGCACGAAGTGGTCGACCATGAGGAGATCGTTGCCGCAGACCACAAGCCATGGCCGCACATAAGATTCTAGCTCTATCTCGCTGCACCACTCGGTAGATATCTCCTGTAGGCCTAACCGAGGGGCCAACCGCAGAGTATAGATCCTCGTGTCGTAATCCATGGCAATGAACTGGCCGTTCAACTGCACGATCTGATATATCCATCCATGAGGAAGCTGGAGTTCTTGCCAAGAGTCACTTCCAACGGGCCAATCAAACAGGGAGGATTGAGTGCTTACAAGGAGATGTGAGTTGGGAGATGTAAGCGGAGCTGTGAGAGTGCCACCATAGTAGCCATCGCTAAAAGGAAGACGTGGAGGAGAAACCACGGCCCCTGTAAACACATCGATAACCATACAATCTCCACGGTAGCAGCAGATGAGATGGCCATGTGATGAACCAGCAAAGTGCGTGTTCTCAAAAATTTCTTGAGGAAAATGGCAGCTAAGGGCTCTATTATTGTTAGCCATATCAATTACCTTACGTGTGCGTAGCATGTAACGAGAATTCTCCGGAACAGAAGAACGTTTTTCAGAAAAAATGCAAGGAAGAGAAGAATCCTGGTTAGGGCCACCAGGTCGGATGAGAAGAGGTGGGATTAATGTGCACAAGTTAGATGCAGATCGGTAGGAAGAAAATGCTGCACGCCAAGAGTGGCATGTCGCAGCAAAGGCAAGCAAGTCAATGGAGGATCCCAACAGAGCAACAATGGAGTGAAGCGGGCCATCCGGAAGATCGGCCCAACCTTGTAATCGAGGCACAACAGGGGTAACTGAAGTTGAAACTAGTGACAATCTGCTGGGGCTCTGCATGATGGAACTTTATCTGCATCGCATTTCAAATTCAGGGAATAATATCAGAACCGATGAACAATTTCAAGGATATAATATAATAAAGAGACATATAGCATGCAAGAACAATTTCAGGGGCCTAAAATACGTCTATGCATGAATAAACCATCGTGTATGCGACCCAAAGATCCAACCATTCTAGTAATTCAGGCCACCCAAAGATCCAACGCGTATGCGTACGTGATCCCATATCGATGAAACAAGAGAAGTTTCTACGGGAGAGAAGGAGCACAACACAGACCTTGCGGATCAGGATGAGAGGCGGTGGTGTCGCCGGCGTCTTGGATCTCCGGCGTTGTGGCGAAGAAACCGCCCGGCCGCTTCGTCGGGAAGGGGGGACGGCTTATCCTCTCGCTCTACAGGCTCGTTACTTATTAATAAGGCTTTCTGTTGTGGGCTGACTTGGGTTTGCATGGGCCTTTTTTTTAGCTTACCAGGCTTGACGCCTGGTAGGGTTTGCATGGGCCTATCCGAAAAAGAAAAAAAAACTGACTGATTGTTAAGAAAAAAAAGAATAAAGAAAAGAAACTACTAATTTTTCTAAAAAAACTAATTGCCATTTTTTCTTTTTCTAGTGGGGAATTTTGAGAGTTTTATTCAAACACAAGTACTTGTGGTACATTCAGCTATGTAACTCTTTGCATGTCTAACACTCTTGAAAATCAGGAGGGGAGTGGTTAGTTAGAAAGAAAGAATCCTAGTCAGTGTGTAACCTTAATACCTTATATAACTCTTTGTATATCTAGCATTTTTGAAGGCTAGCGATCAGGAAGGGAGTTCAGAGTTCAGCCATGTCTCACAGCCGTTGTGTTATGTTGCCTCCTTCCGTGCATCCTCAAGAAGGTGAAGCAGCAAGAGAAATCGGCCAAGGTGGAGGTCTCGTTGGCGGCGTTCGGGCTCCTGGCGGAGTGCTACAAAGAAGGCGAGGCGGAGGCGCCGTTCTTCAGTGGCGGCTCCCTCGGGCTGCTTGACATCGCCTCGTTGTGGTTTCGCTAAATCGCCGGTCATTCCGTCGCTGCTGCTGTGCCCGCCTTCTGATTTACTTGGTGTTTTCATGACTTGCTGTGCTTTGAACTGTTGTTACTTGCCCACTTGATCGTTAGTGTCTTTGAAAGGAGTTGCTATATATCTTGGGAATAAATAAGCTGCATATCTACTAGCATGCACGTACTCCCTCGGTTTCTTGTTACTTTGCATATTAGGTTTGCCTATTTATAATATTCAGAATTTTATGTAGAGGAATGAGATGTGGATGTGGGAGGTTGGATTGTTTTAATGATTTGGAGTAATAAAGCTTAGATGGGCACTTGGATAATGCCAATTACGAATTCTAGACATGAAGGTCCATATCCAAACTGGGTGTATGGGAAATAGTTGTGATGGAGACACGTGTCAGGAAGGAAAGCAAGAAGGTAGTGGTGATGGAGACAAATGTAAATTTTAATGGACCATAGGGGAAGGCAGCTTCCAAAGAAAAACATGTACCGTGCATTTTTGGGCTGGTTTGATAATGATAAAGAAATCCTTTTCGCTCCGGATCATTTGCAATATAGGATGGCTTTGAAATACATTTTTTTTTGAAACACGGCAAAAGATTTGTCATTTTCATTAATTAAGGAGAAGTTTTAGACAAGAGCTGCAAAGCGGCAAAAATAAAAGTTTACTGTGGCGACATAAGTGCACTTAGATGTTTAGCTCCCGTCAACACCCAGAGGCGGGCCTCCTCTTTGATCTTAGCGACAGTAATGGTGGTCGGCGAAGCCGTGTTGCGAAAGACTCTTGTGTTTCTCTCCTTCCAAATTTCCCTCATGACCAGCATCAGAACCGATACTAAAGCTTTCTTGAGATGTCCTCCCGTGTTGATCGTCTTCATCCACCAATCTTGGACCGTGTCTTCGCGTCGCCAAGTCAGAGGTGAGTGGACGTGAATGCCGAGCCAGGCGACAACCTCGTTCCAGACGCGGACAACGAATCTACACTAGAAGAGAAGATGGGTGGCAGATTCTTGGACTTGATTGCAAAGGGGGCATTGACGGTAGTTTGGCCATCCATGACGTTGCAACCGATCCGTTGTCCACATATGGTTTTGGATGATAAGCCAAGTGAATACCTTGCATTTTGGGGGAGCCCAGTTCTCCAGACTATGGCGGAAGTTGGGTTGCGAACTTGTCCCTTGAACTGGGCCATGTACACCGTAGTCGCCGAGTAGTATTCACCACTCGAGCTGAATTACCATTACATAGTGTCCTTCCTATCAAGATTGAGAGTTACACCCTCAATCATCTCCCAAAGGACCACTAACTCCTCGAGATGCGCCAAAGTCAGTCCCTATGTTATGTCGATTTGATGGAGTCCAGAAGTTGTTGTCAAGGGCCTTGCATACCAAACATGCCTTTTTCTTGGATATTTTGAAGATCTTTGGCGCATGTAATCGACGGAAGCCCTGCTTGTCCGATATATGTATATAGAAAGCAGCGCTGTTGCAACAAAATGGATCTTGCAACTCGGCTATGATGGCACACTGGTCTAATCATAAATATTTACTAATATCGTCTCTGTGTTGTATCTGCCTTAAGCCCCCATGTTCATGCACGCTAAAACCTACTTACGATACGAAATGTTTAAGAGAGAGTAAATCTTTTTGAAATGGAAAAAATACCCTGGTCTTTGCATCAAAGTGATGCATACAGCCGTTTTACTACATTATTTCAAAGAATCCAACAAAATAAATACATGGATTTATCCAAAGCCACTTTTCTATTAACTACTACTGCTACATATACAATCTTGATGACGTCTCATAACCGCAACATCCATTCCGGTGGTCTCATCAAGCCACCCGATGGCAGTGGAGAGCACCAATGGGTCAAGCTGGACCCTCTGCATGCACCGCATACGTACGCTCTAGAAACAACGGTCGCCATCTTCAGCAGTGATCAGTGCATTCAGTTTGCCATGCCATACAAGCGTCGTCACCATGACGTCAAACAGAGCCACTATCCTTCACACGTCCATCCATACGCATCCATACGATCCTTGGCCTTGATGGTGGAAAAGGCCTACTTAGGCCGCTTACCATCTCTAGAGTAACCTTCGTGTGGCCTGTTTTGATTGTGGCACAAACAATATGATGCGGAAGCCCTACTTATTCCATATAATACATTCATGTATGCCAAAAGTGCCGACGAATCATGCTACGTGCGGAAGCAATCATGGCGGTATTTGCTTCTTTCCCTATGCCTCCTAGTCGTACCAGTTTTCTACGGAGTAGTATTGTGTTATTTTTGGCTTCAGCACATCTCTCTGTATTTTTCTGTATTGAAACAGGATTATCATATGAAATGTTCAAGATAGAGTGATGCGGAAGGTGTAAACTGTGTATGGATGAGACATGATGGGCTTTATGGACGTTGAGATGGAGTGACATATATAGGAGCGAGAGTGCTATCTAAACAACTGAAGGTAGGTGGAAAAATTAATAAGATATGCCAAGTAGAGGCGGCGGTGTGGCTATGTACGAAATGCGATCTTACCATTCTAGTATTTCAGTTTTGGTAAGACTGACTTATTAGGTCTCGGTTGGCCCTTGGACCACCGCCTTGTTTTGACGTTCCTCGTGCCGTGAATCGGATTGTCGACCACGCTTCTTCGACAACCGTGGATTTGGACTCCGGGTTTGGCCGGCTCCTTCGGAGCTGTAACCGATTCCTCCACGGCCGGCTCCTCCGCAGCCGGCCCATCTGCAGCCGGCCCCTCCGCAACCAGCCCCTCTGCAGCCGGCCCGTCTGGAGACGACCCCTCTACAGCCGGCTCCTCTGCTGACGGTTCTTCTGCAGCCGGCCCCTCTACAGACGACCCCTCTGTAGCCGGCCACTCAACAGGAAAGAGTCGACCCCGCTGCAGCCTGCCCCTCGGTAGCCGGCCCCTCTGCAGCCGGCACCTGACGCGGGCTAGGGCTGGTGTCCACCGGCCGAGCTTGCGGTACTCCAGCGACGAGTATCTTCTTGTAGCATCCACCTCCGAGCCGTCACCACTTCCCATTTCCGTGCGGGCAGCCCTCCGTGATCCTCACTGGCTTGCCACGATGCAGGAAGAGTTTGACGCCCTTCAACAGAACCGCACCTGGACTTTGGTTCCGCGGCCTCCTCGCGCCAACTTCATCACTGGCAAGTGGATCTTTCGCCATAAGACCCGCTCAGATGGCACTCTTGAGTGCTACAAGGCTCGCTGGGTGGTGTGCGGTTTCCATCAGTGAGCTGGTGTTGACTTCACCGTGACATTTCCATCGGTTGTCAAACCAGGGACGATCCGCACCGTTCTCCAGTTAGCGGTCTCTCGTGGCTGGCCCGTTCATCAGATGGATGTCTCCAACGCCTTCCTTCATGGTCACCTTGTTGAGTAGGTTTACTGTGAACAACCAACTAGTTTCATCGATACCGCTCATCTCAGTCATGTGTGCTTGCTGTCCCGGTCTCTCTACAGCCTTAAGCAAGCTCCACGCGCTTGGTACCAGCGTAAGTAGGTCTTAGCGCGCATGAACATGGGGGCTTAAGGCAGATACAACACGGAGACCATATTAGTAAATATTTATGATTAGACCAGTGTGCCATCATAGCTCACTCTTATGAAAATTGATCTTCAAGCCTGACAATTGTTCGAAGAGGCAGAGTATACGCTTCATATTCCTGGCTTTTGCTACATCATGTTCCATAAACAAGATAGTATCATCAGCATATTGCTGGATAGACACGCCACCATCCACAAGATGCGGCACCAGTCCACCTACCTGGGCTCCTAGTTTAGCCCTCCCTATTAGAATTGCCAACATTTATGCAACTATGTTAAATAGGATGGGTGACATTGGATCTCCCTGCCTAAGACCTTTGAAAGTTTGGAAGAAATGGCCGATGTCACGAATGATTCAACATGATTCCTCCAAATTTCGTCGAACCACTTCATACGTAGTGCCTGTTGTAGGAATGGCCATTTGACCTTATCATATGCCTTCTCGAAATCCACCTTGAAGATAACCCCATCTAATTTCTTCGAGTGAATTTCATGCAGCGTTTCATGCAGGACCACCACACCCGCTAGTATGTTCCGGCCTGGCATGAAAGCCGTCTGACTAGGTTGCACTACCTCATGTGCAATCTTAGTCAACCTATTCGTTCCTACCTTTGTAAAGATTTTGAAGCTCACATTCAGAAGACAAATAGGTCTAAATTGTTCTGTACGCACTGCACCCTCCTTCTTTGGCAACAATGTCACTGTTCCGAAATTCAGGTGAAATAAATGTAAGTTTCCGTCAAAAAGATCTTGGAACTTAGGCAACAAGTCACCTTTGATAATGTGCCAACACTTCTTGTAAAACTCAACCGGAAATCCATCTGGACCTGGTGCCTTATTGTTTTTCATTCGTGATATGGGTTCAAACACCTCCCATAAAAGACGCGGTTAATAAATCATTCTCGTCCGTCCCGAGCTGAGTTATGTCACCGGCCATTTGTTCATTCATGGATACAAAATTGTCTTCAGGAGCCCCGACGAGTTTTTTTGTAGTACTCAGAGATATAAAATTTCAGATTTTCATGGCGAACAATTATACCCTCATCTTGCTCAAGCTGATGTATTTTTTTCTTTCTATGTTTTCCATTGGCTATCAAATGAAAGTACTGTGTAACCAAAACGAGCCAGGTAGAGGTGGCATACTGGTATTTGTTTCTTTCCCTATTCCTCGTAATCATACATACTTACTAATATAGTCTTGATGTTGCATCTCCCTTAAGCCTCATCTCCCTTAAGCCTCATGCTCATTGTCTCTGCATCACAACGATGCATACCATCGTTTTATTACATTATTTCACAGAATCCAAAAAAATATATCTAAATCAATCAGAAGTCACCTTCCTAGCAACTATTGTCGCTACACTTATATGATGTGTCCTGACCACATGTGAACACACAACATCTAATCCAGTTGCATCACCGAGCCACCCTATGGCAGGCCAAGAGCACCAACTGGTCAAGCTAGACCTTCTGAGTGCGCCTCATGCACACGCTCTAGGATCGACTGAGGTCGCCATCTATCGCCGTCCCACCTTCAACAGTGATAAGTGCATTCACCTCGTCTCGCCGTACTACCATCGACATCACCATGATGTCACACAGAGCCACCATCCTGCACACATTCATCCGTACGCGCCTGTCATCGAGACTCCGCTGCGCCATGCTGCCGACACCCGTCGTCGACCTTGCGGTCGATCTAACACCGCTCCTTCTCTTGTCCCCTCAAACCATCACCTGCATCAAATGGGGCATCTAGGAGGAAGAACGACACCGAAGGAGGCGTCATTGTCCGATCTGGTAGACCCAGATCTAGAGTTTCCCTTGAAACATTCCGAACATGGTGATGCAACTTGCCACATCAATGCCTCAACAGGGGAACGATGTCGGAGACGCCGTCATTGTCCGTCATGACCAAAGTCGATGCGATTTTTATTGAAAGTAGCGCCACCTCGACCTCGTTGCTGACTGGACCCACACGCACCCTCGTCATGCAGTAACACTGCATCGACGAAAAGCTGGTAGAGGACCTCTAACCACACAACCTCGGCCACATCACGCGCCGCCGATTGGCCAAAGCCAAACCATGACGGATCTGGCCGGGACGCCAGATAAACGGCCACCGCCACCGCCCATCGCCAGGCAAAGGAGCCCACCGAAGCACCTCGCTGTCCATGAGTCGTCGGCTGCCGCCGCATAGCCAGGACACCGCTGTGCTTACCACGCAAACAGATCCCACATGAGACGCCCCATCGGCCTCATGCGAGATCTGCATAACTCTCATGCCCTAGCCCCTTTGGCGCCAGGCGCCACCATCATCGTAGCCAGCAGCGGAGGCTGGGATCTTCCTCGCGGCAAGATTGAGGGCGTGAAGGATTTGGTCCGCGTCCCGTTACCGTGTGGTGGCAGTACGAGGGGGTCAGGAGTCGGGCGGCTGTGGCTGTTGCCCTATGGAATCACCTATCTCACGTACAATTAGACAGAGTAATGTGGAAGTGTAAAGCATAAATCAATGTGAGATTCGAATACAGAAACTTGAGCGCACACCGGCCAGAAGACCAGTGAGGCCAAGTGATTGCGTTAGCAGAATTCCAAGAGCGAAGGGAAGAACTCAGCAAGTCGCTGCCATTCCGCCAATTCTTGAGGAGAAAGCACACGACGGAGACCCACGAGTTCAAGTTATTACGAGAGTGGTCCGAGTTAGAAATTTTATGATTAGAACAGTAAGAGAACAAAACCGGAAAATAAGAGCATACAGGTGAGTCACCACAGCACCAACCCAGAGAGAAACGGAATGACTCCGCATTCCCCACCACAAATCTATGTTGATTGCGAAAATCATCTCCAATTAAATTTAACCAGGTCACGCCAAAACTGGGAGCCACCATAGGCAGAAGCAAACAAAGGACATCAGCCAAGGAAATATTTGGCATTGAGAATATCAAGCTAGTGGCACCCAGGCTCAGTTTCTTCACACTCAAAATATTCTAATTAAAATTTCTCGATAATATTAACAGCTTACAAACTTTGCCTGTTGCGTTCATAGGAACTTTTTTCGAACCGGGCTCTTTCTCCGCTTTTCATTACTTTCATAACGGAAATACAATATTTTGAAACCAGAACCAGAAAGAGAGGGAAAGGGAAAAAAGCGAGTTCGTAACAATATCAGGAAACCCACCGTTTATGCCTGTCATCAGGAACATAAACTGTGGGACGAAAACCTGATATCATCCGATACTACGCAAAGACCAAAAGTTACACTACCATGAACCAGCACCGCTACCAGGGTTTCCAACAACCATAACCAGACCAGGCTCACAAAAGAGCACAAGATAAAACGAAAGAGTCACAGACTGACAGAGTTTAATCATCATCACGAACCAAGCTTTTTGCACTGTAACCAGCAAGATCCGTCGCCAAGGAATCGTCATCTTCTCCTGCACCTACCACTCCTCCCAGGCTTCTTCCTCCTCTACCTGTTCGGTCGATTCTGGCCTTGGTGGTCCACATAGCAACAACATCTGGGATGCGCTCTCTTTCAGCAATTGACCTCCCTTCTTGACAGTCTCCGCCATCACCGGTTTTTACATACCTGCCCAGTATTCGACGAACGCACATGTTGTGAAAACAATTTCAAAAGGAGTGTTAATCCATTTCTTTTCAAAAGTAGCCCGATTCCGAGCCAACCATACAGACCAGCAAACTGCAGCTAAGCCAACAATATAAATTTTACATAAGCCCGACAAAAAAGCATACAGCCAAGAATAAACCTGCCAAATCATTTTCGGAATATAACTGGTACCAAAAACAACACCAACAGTTCTCCAAACAACCTTGGCCACCGAGCACCCAAAAAACAAATGCTGCGCCGATTCAGGTTCATCACAAAAAGAACATTTAGGGTCCCCTGCCACTGGCCTTTCTTCATATTATCTCTTGTAAGAATGGAGTTTTGAAATAACTGTTGAAATTAGTGATGGGCCTTAGGCCCATAAGAGAATTTCAGAAAAATCTCCAAGGGCCCATGTAGGTGGTGGCATGACAAGGTGGTGGGAAGTTTAGTCCCACCCCGCTAGTGGAGGAGAAGTTGGACCCCTTTATAAGGGTCTCTCTTCCACATGCTATTGGAGAGTGAGAAGAGAAGGTGCCCTCGCGCACTCCTCCTCCGCCGTCCGCCTCGTCGAGCCGCGCCGCGGGTTGCGGGAATGAGCCGAGCCGAACTCATACCTACGCGCTTATTTTTGTCGGTCAGGAACGGAGAATACGTAACGGACACGACACGATCCGAGAAGTCGGATCGTGGGCTGTTACCGACTCAGACGTGGGTTTGGCCCACGTCTCTCCGCCCAGCCGCTTTTATAAGCAGGCTAACGCCTACCCTAGCCGTCACGAGAATCAGATCACATCTGCCTCACGCGTTCGTTCCCTTTGCTGCTGCTGCCGCCGGCGACTCTGTCCCGTTTACCGCGTACAAGGTCGACGGGAGAGCAGACCTCCGAAACCCTGCCTCTCCGGTTCCTGTACAGGAGAGGGGCGATTAGGTTTTTGGGGAGCGATCACGCGACTGCTCGCCTCCGTCCGTCTGCTTCGTCTACATCCGCGTCGTCCTCGTCATCACCATGTCTTCACCATCCGAGGCCAATCGTCTCGCCCTTGAAGCTGAGAAGAAGAGGGCAGAGGATGCTGCTGCTGCTACGGCCACGTCCAACGCCAACGCTGCTGCTACGGCTAACTGGCCTATTGAAGGGTATGAGTCGTTTATCCTCATGTTTGTATTTATCCTAGCAGTACTACTTGCATGCACAGATGTATCAACTATATGCGTAGTATGTGCTAGGTTAGTTCAAGATCAGTACATCATCAGTCTAGTCAATGCCATGCTAGTTATTATCTCGTGGATTAATATACTCGAAAAATTGCCTATTTACTTAACAATCCAAAAACCTAATTTTTGTAGGAATTTTTCGAGTAATGGTTTTGCTGCTGCACTGAAACCGGATAAGTTTACCGGTACTTATTTCAAACGTTGGCAAACGAGAACCAGCTTATTACTCACGGCGATGAACGTGTTCTGGGTAGCCGGTGTCACTCCAACGGGAACGATCACTCCTGAACAGGAGAAGATGTTCGCGGAGGCCACTGTCCTATTCCGTGGAGCAGTCATAAGCGTGATTGGAGATAAGCTGGTTGATGCATACTTACATATGCATGTTGCCAAAGACTTGTGAGAGGCGCTCGAATCTAAATTCGGGGCCACCGATGCTGGGAGTGAGATGTATGTTATGGAGCAGTTCCACGATTACAAGATGGTTGACAACCGTTCTGTATTGGAATAGGCTCATGAGATAATATGCATAGCTAAAGAACTTGAGGTTCTTAAGTGCAATTTGCCGGGCAAGTTTGTCGCTGGCTGTATAATTGCTAAGCTCCCTAGTTCCTGGAGGAACTTTGCTACTACTCTGAAACATCAGAGGCGTGAGTTCTCAGTAGAGGACATCATCGACCATCTGAGTGTTGAGCAGAACTCGAGAGCAAAGGACTGCAATGGAAAAGCGGTGGAAAGCTCTTCTGCTGCCAATATGGTACATCCGAGGAACTTCAATTCTCACAAGCCCAAGGGAAAGAATTCTGTCCAACAGAATACCGACTTCAAGAAGAAGGGAAAGAAGCCCTTCAAGAAGAATAAGAAGGGAGATGGCTGCTATACTTGTGGTTCAGAGGAACATTGGGCGAACAAATGCCCAAACAAGTACAAGAAGCCGGCGCAGGACTCCAAGTCTGCCAATATGATCGTGGGCAACAATGAAAGTGGTGCATCTGGGTACGGCAATTTACTTACTGTATTTACAGTTTGTCATTCCACCGATTGGTAGGTGGACACGGGTGCAAATATTCATGTGTGTGCTGACATATCATTGTTCTCTTCTTATCAGGCCACCGGTCGCGGGTCCGTATTGATGGGGAATGGCGCGAGTGCTTCTGTTCTTGGTGTTGGCACGATCGATCTGAAGTTTACTTCGGGAAGGATCGTGCAACTGAAGAACGTGCAGCATGTCCCTGCCATCAAGAAGAACCTCGTTAGTGGTTCCCTTCTGTGTAGAGAAGGGTTTAAGTTGGTATTCGAGTCTAATAAAGTAGTAGTTACGAAATATGGACTTTTTGTTGGAAAAGGTTATGAGTGCGGAGGTCTGTTCCGCCTTTCCCTCGCAGATTTTTGTAATAAAGTCGTGAACAATATTTATTCGAGTGTTAATGAATCTGAAGTTTGGCATTCACGTCTTTGTCACATAAGTTTCGGTGTTATGTCGCGGCTAGCAAAACTGAATTTAATCCTGACTTTCACTTTAGCCAAAGGTTCTAAGTGTCATTCGTGTGTGCAAGCAAAGCAACCTCGCAAGCCTCACAAGGCTGCAGAGGAGAGACACTTGACACCATTAGAACTCATACATTCTGATCTTTGTGAGATGAATGGTGTGTTGACTAAAGGTGGAAAGAAATATTTCATGACATTGATAGATGATTCCACTAGATATTGCTATGTGTATCTGTTAAATACTAAAGATGAGGCTCTACACAACTTTAAAATCTATAAGACAGAAGTTGAGAATGAACTTGACAAGAAAATTAAACGAGTCCGGTCTGACCGTGGTGGAGAGTACTTCTCAAACGAGTTTGATTCCTTTTGTACGGAACACGACATTATTCATGAGAGGACGCCTCCCTATTCACCCCAGTCAAACGGGGTAGCCGAGCGGAAAAACCGTACTCTAACTGATTTGGTTAACGCCATGTTAGATACATCGGGTTTATCCAAGGCATGGTGGGGGGAGGCTATATTGACTGCGTGTCATGTCCTGAATAAGGTTCCTACAAAAGATAATGAAGTCACTCCTTATGAGGAGTGGTCGAAGAGAAGGACGACGCTCTCGTTCTTACGCACTTGGGGATGCTTGGCGAAAGTCAATGTACCGATCCCCAAGAAGCGTAAGCTTGGACCAAAGACTGTGGACTGCGTTAATTTGGGATACGCTAAGAATAGCGTAGGCTATAGATTTCTAGTAGCGAAATCTGAGGTACCTGATGTGAAGGTCGGTACAATAATGGAGTCGAGGGATGCTACATTCTTTGAGGATATATTTCCCATGAGAGATATGCAAAGCACTTCTAGACAGGAATCTGAGATAACTCCTGAGCCTGCCATTCCTATGGAATATTATGAACAAACACATGATGATAATCCGGAGGAGGATGACGAGGAAACCCTTGGTAGGGGCAAGAGACAAAGGACTGCAAAGACCTTTGGTGATGATTTCTTCGTATACCTCGTGGATGATAACCCCACTTCTATTTCAGAAGCGTATGCTTCTCCAGATGCTGATTACTGGAAAGCTGCGGTCCGTAGCGAGATGGATTCCATCATGGCTAACGGGACATGGGAAATCACCGATCGTCCCTATGGTTGCAAACCATTGGGATGCAAGTGGGTGTTCAAAAAGAAGCTTAGGCCCGATGGTATGATTGAAAAGTACAAGGCTAGGCTTGTGGCCAAGGGCTATGCCCAGAAAGAAGAAGAAGATTTCTTTGATACTTATTCACCTGTGGCTAGACTGACCACCATTCGAGTACTACTCTCATTGGCGGCCTCTCATGGTCTTCTCGTTCATCAAATGGACGTTAAGACGGCTTTCCTGAATGGAGAGCTAAATGAGGAAATCTATATGCAACAGCCAGATGGCTTTGTGATAGAAGGTCAGGAAGGAAAGGTGTGTAAGTTGCTGAAATCTTTATATGGTCTGAGACAAGCACCTAAGAAATGGCATGAGAAGTTTAATACAACTCTGACATCTGTTGGCTTCGTTGTTAATGAAGCTTACAAATGTGTATACTATCGCCATGGTGGGGGCGAAGGAGTTATATTGTGCTTGTATGTTGATGACATACTGATATTTGGAACCAACCTCAAAGTAATTGAGGAGGTTAAGTCTTTTCTATCTCAAAACTTTGAGATGAAGGACCTTGGGGTGGCTGATGTTATCTTGAACATCAAGCTTTTGAGAGATGATGAGGGTGGGATTACACTTATGCAATCCCACTATGTTGAGAAGATTTTGAGTCGCTTTGGATAATCAGACTGCAAAATTTCTCAAACACCATATGATCCTAGTGTGCTTATTCGAAAGTTTAAAGGCACAACTATAGATCAGTTGAGATTCTCTTAAATTATCGGTTCACTTATGTACCTAGCTAGCGCAACAAGGCCTGACATCGTGTTTGCTGTGAGAAAACTTAGCCGGTTTGTTGCAAACCCGGGTGATGTTCATTGGCGTGCTGTTGAAAGAATTATGCGCTACTTGAAAGGTACTGTCAACCACAGACTTCACTATACGGGATACCCATCGGTACTTGAAGGGTATAGTGATGCGAATTGGATCTCTGATGTTGATGAGATGAAGGCTACTACTGGGTATATGTTTACTCTTGGGGGTGGTGCTGTTTCCTGGAAGTCTTGCAATCAAACGATCTTAACGAGATCGACAATGGAAGCAGAATTAACAGCATTAGACACATCTGGTGTCGAAGCAGAATTTCTTCGAGATCTTTTGATGGACTTACCTGTGGTTGAGAAGCCGGTTCCGGCTATCCTTATGAACTGCGATAATCAGACGGTTATTGTCAAAGTGAAGAGTTCAAAGGACAATATGAAGTACAACAAACATATAAGAATGAGATTGAAGTCTGTGAGATGTTTGAGAAACTCCGGAGTGATAGCGTTGGATTACATCCAAACGGCTAAGAATCTGGCAGATCCCTTTACTAAAGGGCTATCACGTGTTGTGATAGATAGTGCATTGAGGGAGATGGGTATGAGACCCACATGAGTTGCCATGGTAGTAACCCAACCTATATGATCGGAGATCCCGTGAAGTAGGACCTGGGAAAACAAGCCAGTGGTGAACTGAGGAGAGTACCTTTACTAACCCACTCCGTTGGAGATGCAATGCTCTCGGATACTGTATGGTAGGATGACTACTGTCTTAATGTGTTCTAAAGCTTATGTGTAAGCAAGATGCTGTCCTACAGAGCGATCTTTGGAGGAACACATCTATATGAGCTTGACTGCTGGTCACAGTCTATGAGATTTGGGTGATCTCTAGTAAACTCATGAATAGGCCAGGAGTGTGACTAATATGCTCCACCCGAGGGGTCACCTTCGGCAGCCTAGTACTAGTAAGACTTGTGGTGAAGCTCCTTTACGCCAAACTGACAATTCAAGGCATAGTCCATTGTTCAGTTGTAAAGGAGTGTAGCTACTTGCTCTAGGTGAAGCTCAACCTTAACAGGTCTTCACAGAAATGCTGGTATATTAAAACAGTGATTGGAACGAGGGAACACGATGTGCCCTTGAGATATGGTGGGGGATTGTTGAAATTAATGATGGGCCTTAGGCCCATAAGAGAATTTCAGAAAAATCTCCAAGGGCCCATGTAGGTGGTGGCATGACAAGGTGGTGGGAAGTTTAGTCCCACCCCGCTAGTGGAGGAGAAGTTGGACCCCTTTATAAGGGTCTCTCTTCCACATGCTATTGGAGAGTGAGAAGAGAAGGTGCCCTCGCGCACTCCTCCTCCGCCGTCCGCCTCGTCGAGCCGCGGGTTGCGGGAATGAGCCGAGCCGAACTCATACCTACGCGCTTATTTTTGTCGGTCAGGAACAGAGAATACGTAACGGACACGGCACGAGACGTCGGATCCCGGGCTGTTACCGACTCGGACGTGGGTTCGGCCCACGTCTCTCCGCCCAGCCGCCTTTATAAGCAGGCTAACGCCTACCCTAGCCGTCACGAGAATCAGATCACATCTACCTCACACGTTCGTTCCCTTTGCTGCTGCTGCCGCCGGCGACTCCGTTCCGTTTACCGCGTACACGGTCGACGGGAGAGCAGGCCTCCGAAACCCTGCCTCTCCGGTTCTTGTACGGGAGAGGGGCGATTAGGTTTTTGGGGAGCGATCATGCGACTGCTCGCCTCTGTCCGTCTGCTTCGTCTACATCCGCGTCGTCCTCGTCATCACCATGTCTTCACCATCCGAGGCCGATCTTCTCGCCCTTGAAGCTGAGAAGAAGAGGGCAGAGGATGCTGTTGCTGCTACGGCCGCGTCCAACGCCAACGCTGCTGTACGGCCAACTGGCCTATTGGAGGGTACGACTCGTTTATCCTCATGTTCGTATTTATCCTAGCAGTATTACTTGCATGCATAGATGTATCAACTATATGCGTAGTATGTGCTAGGTTAGTTCAAGATCAGTACATCATTAGTCTAGTCAATGCCATGCTAGTTATTATCTCTAGATTAATATACTCGAAAAATTGCCTATTTACTCAACAATAACTGCCACAAGAATATTTGAATCTTTAAAGGTATCTTAGTTTGTCTCTAACCATCTATACATAGTGGAAAAGTCCTCCATTTCATCATCGCCTGCTATAAGTCGCCAAGGACAGCACGATCCTTGGTCTTGATGGTGGAAAAGTCCTACTTAGGCCGCTTACCATCACTAGTAGAGTAACCTTCGTGTGGTCTGCTTTGATTGGGACACAAACAATATGATGCGGAAGCCCAACTTATTCCATATAATACATTCGTGTATGTCAAAAGTGCCGACACAGCAACATGACAGCTCATGCTACATGCGCAACGAAGCATGGTGGTATTTGCTTCTTTCCCTATGCCTCCTAGTCATACAAGTTTTCTAGTATTGTGTTACTTTTGGGTTCACCATCATCTGTCTTTCTTTTTGTGTATTGAAACAGAATTAACATATCAAATGTTGAAGATAGAGTTGTGCGGAAGTGTAAAGCGTATATGAATGAGACATGATGGACTTTCTGGACACTGAGATGGAGTGAGATATATAGGAGCGAGAGTGCTATCTAAACATGTGAAGGTAGGTGGGAAAATTAATAAGATGCGCCAACAGTGGCGTAGCTAGGATTTTATATCAGGGTGGTCCGGTTGACATTAAAAAAAATTACACAGCAAATTTAACAAAACAACATGTGCACAAAAAATATATTCAAAACACATATCAATAAAGTCATACATTCACGTAAAATATAACACACCTTATTTGTCAACATACCGCCTTCTCAAGACCATGAACGTCTCAATTATTTCATCTCCGTTAACTTGGGAGAAAGCATCTCGCTCGACGTATGTGACTAGGCAATCGTCCAAAAGACTATCACCCATCTTGTTTCTTAACTTGTTTTTAACCAAACTCATTGCAGAAAATGCTCTTTCAACACTTGTTGTTGCCACGGGTAGAAGCAATACCAATTTTAGAAGCAAGTACACCAGATTATAAACGATATGCCTTCTTGTTTGAACAAGCTTAACTGAGAGATCAACAAGATTTTCTAGGCCTTTGAAGTTGTCATCTTTTCTCATGTCATCAATATAGTTACCAAGTTGCATTTAAAGGTGCATCAAGTCAGAGCTTAAAAAATCATTGGGGTAGAACTCAGCAAGTCTACGTACCTTTTGTGCATCAAAAGCAGCAAATGAGTTGGCGGGATTCAAGGCCGACATACAAGAAAGCAACTCCATATTGACCTCATCAAACCGATTGTCGAGCTCTTGACTGATTTTATCAACAATCCCAATATAAATTTCCCTTCTAAAGTGATCTGCATTTGTTTGACGTTGTACAAACCTTGTTGATCTTCCATAAGGGACATAATTATTCTCCATTACAGGAACTTCAATGCCATGTTTGTTGCAAAACGAAGTGACCTTTTCAAGGAATGCATCCCACCCATTAGACCTCATATCTTGCATCCTACTCTTTGCCAATCTAACAAGTGACATTGCGGTAAGAATATCTTGGTCTCTTCTTTGCAAACACTCTGATAAATCATTTGTATATCCAAGAATGAGAAACAACAAGTGTGCATTGAAAACAAAGTCAAATGACTCAAACACTCCGACAATACTATGTATTTTCGGCCATTCAGCCCTTTGTGAAGTATCTTTACCAAGAGAGATGAGAACATCACGGATTTCAGCATACATATCAATAATGTTGCGAACAGTCCTATAGTGAGATCCCCACCGAGTTTCACCCGGCCTAGGCAAGCCCATCTCTTGATTTAATCCAGTCCCGGTTTCTAGTTCACCACATTCAATTGCTTTCATGATATTATGAAGTCTAGCATTTCTAAGCATGTCATGCCGCTTACAAGAAACACCAACAATATTCAGCAATAAAGATACCCGGTCAAAAACCACACACAATCATCATTTCCCTTGGCAACGGCAACCAGAACTAGTTGGAGTTGACGAGCAAAACCATGGACATAATAAGCAGAAGGCGACTCTCTCATGATCAATGTTTTTGGACCTTTAATCTCCCCTTTCATATTGCTAGCCCCGTCATAACCTTGCCCATGAATTTGAGTCATGTTTAAATGGTTATCCAAAAGTAAATCTTCAATTGCTTCCTTAAGTGACAATGAAGTAGTATCACCTACATGAACAACTCCAAGAAAGTGCTCACACGGCCTTCCTAACTTATCGACAAAACGCAAACATAGAGCCAATTGTTCTTTATGTGATACATCACTAGATTCATCTGCTAGAATAGCATAGTGATCATCACCAAGTTCTTCAATAATTTTCTTTCTAGTTTGTATTGCACAACATTGAATAATCTCCTGTTGTATTTGAGGAGAAGTCAATTTGCAATTACGTGGCGCATTGTTCAAAACATACTTATTCACATCCTCGCTATTTGCTGCAAGCCATTTCAAAAGCTCAATAAAGTTACCTCTATTGCTAGACTCTTCATTTTCTCTATGACCATGGAATGCCAATCCTTGATGCAAAAGAAACCTCACACATCTGAGTGAATAAGTCAACCTCATCTTGTAAAGACGTAGATCTTCATCATTCATCTTCACAATAATATTATCAATTTGAGAATCACGAGGGCTGACAAATAAGTTATATCTTTCTTGAGCTGCCTGATGCACACTTGCTATAGTACCTTCATGCTTAAGAAGTGCATCCTCTCTATTCCAAGTTCTCCACCCACCCTCAGTAAATGCATTGGTTCTGTTGCCCCTAGTTTTCTTATCTTTGAACAAGTAGCATACAAAGCAATATGCAGATTCCTTGCTAGTACTATATTCAAGCCAATGATGTTTATGCAACCAAAGAGGATTGAATTGCCAATTTCTGCCTCCAATTTTTATGATTTCAAAATTAGGAGCGTATGGTTTGAACGCACCTTTAAGAATATATGCTCTTTGAACAGCATCTTGATCATTTACAGGATAAGATGCAATGGGCAGCCTATCCCCCGGATCATGTGGAAGACTATTAATATCATAAGTGAGTGGCGGTGGCGTTGATGGGGGCGGTGGCGGTTCCGGCGTTGAATTCAAAGTTTCTTCAACTACCCTCTCTTGCAATGGCTCTAGAGTTGGCTCTTCTGTCATGGCCGCCACCGACGTCGAAGAAGGAGATGCAAACGAAGGATCAACCCTCTTCTTTGCTGCGTGTTTCATAAAAAGAGATGCAATGTCTCCGTTCTTCTTCATTCTGTAACAATTCTACAATAAAAATAAGATCGATCTGTTAGGTTTGATTGAATACATAATAATCATCTGCAGTCGGGATTGTTCCAATCTGCAGTCAGGACTAAAGTTGTTTAAATTGTGAAATCAAATTATACTTTGAATAGAAAAAGATGTAGATCATACTTTAAAGTCAGAGGAGATGAGAAAAAAGATACAGTTCATACTGGGAATAGAAAAAGGATGCATATTAATGATTTCCTGTTGTCCTGTGACTCCTGATCTGAAGAACAAAACTGAATTAAATCAAGAGATGAGCTTGCTGGAGGCCTGGAGCCTGGAGAGAAGAAGCACAAAACTGAAGCACATCTTGCCGGAGAGAAAAAGTATACCAAAGGATGTAGATCAAACTGTTGCACAGCCTGAACTTATTAATTCCCGCACAACTCACGCTGCACTAGATCAAACTGCAGCAGTTTCAGTTTGAAGTGTGACCAAAAGAAACTGCAGCAGATCACGCTTTTCTGAATCTCTCCAGCAGATCAAAACTGCTTCAAACTCCTGCAGATCAAAAGCACAGTCACGCTTCTCTCCAGACTCGAGCAGATCAAAAGCAAACTCCTGCACAATATAGAGTGTACGTGATGCATCAAACTGCTGATGTGCAATCCACATGTACGGCTGTACCTGCCGGCAACCGGCTGTGCGTCACCGGTGGCGCCTCGGCAAGTCGGCAAACGCTAGGGTTCGCTCGCCGAGTCGATCGCTAGCGACCTCCCGTCGGTTCGAGTTGTTTTTTTGGGAGTTTGCGAGCGATATTGCGTACAGAATACGAAGTAATCTTTGTATGTTTGGTTTGGGCCTTGACCGATGCATATTTGTTATTTTTTTCTTGTTAATTTACATATATAGTGAGGTAATGGGCTAAATTACAGGGTGGTCCATGGACCACCCTGTCCACCCTGTGGCTACGCCACTGTGCGCCAAGTAGGGGCGGCGGTGTGGTTATGTACGAAATACTCCCTTTGTCCCGAAATAAGTGTCTCAACTTTATACTAGCTCTAATACAAAGTTACACTAAGTTTAAGATACTTATTTTGGAACGGAGTACGATTTTACCATTCTAGTATTTCATTTTTCGCAAGATAAGAGTGACGACGTCGAGCATTTTTCAAGACTGAAGAAAAAGATATGATTGAACAAATTATTTCCGCCAATCCTTAGGTTTTGCGTAGCATGGACGAATGTTAGTGGTATGAGCAGTGGCGGTGACTACCGCCTCCCAGCCATTGCTCTTCAGCACGTGTTGGGCGCGGGTGCGCCGACCCAAATTGGCGCAGGTTGCCTGCTTAGCGTCGGAGGGAGATGCTCGTAACCATTCAAACTGTACCCCCTTCGTCCCCAACCTCTCTCCCCCATGTAAAAAATATGTGCCCCATGCCGGAGCTCCGCACAGCGAGCTCGTGCATCCCGCCCCTTCCCGCATAGTGAGCTCGCGCCCCTGCCCCTCGCCGCACAACCAGCTCGGTGCCCACACACGTTGCCGCAAATCCAGCTCATCACCGCTCCATGGTGCAATCGCCGTGGTTGGTTCCAGCTCTTCTAGATCACGGTTGCAGCTTCTACCCTCATGGTCATAGTTACAGATGGCCACGACCATCATTCAAACACGCGGTGGTGGCCATCACAGTTTGACACGACCACGGTTCGCCGTCGCTGCTTGCAGCTCGCGCTGTTAGTGGGTAGCATCTGTCCTATGATGGTTGCAGCTTATCGTCGCCATGCAACTTCTTTACAGGTGGTTCCATCAAATTCGGGTTTTGGTTGCAGCTTCTTTCCGGGGCGGTTCCATCAGAAGTGGCTATTGGTTGCAGCTTCTATAGCGACTGTTGAGTCAATTTTCAATGTTGCTCGCAGCTTCTTCACGGGTGGTTCCAGCAAATGTGGATGTAGTTGTAGCTTCTTCGAGTGGCCGTTCTAGCAAAAATGGCTATTGGTTGCAGCTTCTTTGCCGGGAGTTGAATCATTTTCGGATGTTGTTCTTTGCTCGGCGGTTCCAACAGAAATGGATGCTGGTTGCAGCTTCTTCACCGGTCGGTTCCAGGGGAAAAGGTTGATCATTGTGTTGGGGCAGCTCTCTCTAACTCATCGGACTGGAGGTAGAGGAAGAAGAACGAGCTGAACACTGAACACAGGGAGTTTTCGGCGACGAATGCCCGGCTGCACGTACAATCTTTTTTTTCTCAGGTCAAACTGATTCACCCCACATACAAACTCAGAGTACAGTCACTTTTGTAGCTCTTGGGAATGCAGCACACACTGCCACATCGGCCACTAACCGCACGACGCATGACTCGTAGGAGTACTCCACTTGATCAACAAGTGGGCGTTCAAACTGCCATGATCAAAAGGGTCCAAAATTACTCATTCTTTGCATATTGTACATAGACATCTAATCTCAGTCCGTTTATTTGCATACATGTTCATCACCGTGGATTGTAAGTATCGCTCCACCTTCCTTCCACTCACCTTCAAGACCACAAGGTATAACAAAAAAAAGGGTGATAAACAAAATGCATGCATGCATCAAAGTTGATCATATAAAAAATTGGCATGACCTTGCATAAAAATAGGACATGTCGAGTTTGCTCGAAGTTCGCCGAAACAGAAATAAATCAACATTTTAGCAAAACATAAGCAACTCATGGGGCATGTCACTGACACAAATCCCTTCATATCGCAAACACACATATTCTCATTATGGAAATACACAACATTTTACTCACCTATATCCCGAGAGAGATTGTGCACGGCTAAACAAATAGCTAGATCTAATTGTTGTGAGGAGAGATGACTCTAGCTAACTAGTGGAGAGGGAGATAGATGATCTAGCTAGATCTATATGTATGGAAGGAGGGAAAGCCAAATAAATGTGGAAGATAGAGTTAGAAGAGGTCATTTATGAAGAAGAATTAGGGTGGAGGGGGCATTAATGGGGAGAGAAGAGAGGTAGAAGGAAGAAAGAACAAGGGCAAGAAGGGTGGAGAAGTAAACAAGAGAGAGGAGAGGAGAAAGGAGGGGAGAGGGCAAAGGAGGGAGGAAGGGGGAGAGAGGGGGTGTGTGGGTTAAAATCTGCCACGAGCCACTCGCAGCAGTAGCGCTGCTTTCCAACGCGCGCTACTGCTATTGGTCTTAGCAGTAGCACTGCCCCAGGAAAACGCTACTGCTAAGTGGGGCCCAATAGCGGTAGCGCTGATTCTTGCCGATCGCTACTGTTACTATGCTTAGCAGTAGTGCTTTTTACAAGAGCGCGCTGCTACTACTGCTACCATTGATGGGCTCGTTAGGTCCCGTTTAGCAGTAGCGCCTTTTTCAATTCCAACGCTACTGATAAGTCTTCAGCAGTAGCGCTTGACTGAGTCAGCGCTACTGCTAAGTACCAGCAGCGTGTGTTATAATCCAGCGCTACTAACAGGGTCGTACCTATAAGGTTTTTCCTACCAGTGTGACCTTGTCAGGCATGTCGTCCACGCCACCATGACGCCAGACAGTGCCACATCCTGCACGTATCCATTTGCCCGCGCCCGTCGCCGAAACTCGCCGCTCCTCCTTTAGTCCCCTCCAGCCAGCACTTGCTCCAAAATGATGCCCCTAGGAGGGCAAACGACACCAAAGGCGCCATCATCGTCCGATCCGGGAGACCTAGATCTAGAGTCTCCCCAGAGCATCCTGAGACTGATGACACAAACTGCAATGATGATGCCTCAACAACGAAATGACATCGGAGACGCCGCCATCGTCTGGCATGACCGAAGTCGATGCGATTTTCATCGACAGTCACACCATGATCCGTACGCAGCCGGCGTCACTGGTCCCTTCCACCTGAAAAACTCCAAATACGATGCCCTCAAGAGGGATTACATTACAAAAGCACCGTTGTCGCTCGATCCCAATAAGACCCAGGGATGCACAACCGCATGTCCAACCATTGAGCTAAGGTTCTCTTTAGAGTCAATACAATTATGAACACCTAATGGCTAGGTGACGATTAAGCATAGTTATAAAAATACAAATATCCTACTTCGTTAAATAAAGGAGGATTCATCCGACTGACGACCAGACGTGTTGAGCTTTTCTCAGACGTACCAACCCATCTCTCTTTATTCTGTCGTACTATGCTTTCAGTATACTAGCAAAAGGGCCCATGCGTTGCAACGGGAGAAAGAAATACCACACGCTCTTAATTTATAAAAAATGGTCTATAATCTGAGAATTTGTAGTTACGACACAAATAAAGATGGTCTTATCCTACAAAAATGCAGTTCAAAATTTCACAGGTCTTCTATTTTAACACGGCTTGCATGTAGATTTAATACGTACAAAGAATCAGTCAAGTGACCTTCAGTTTCATCTCTAATCCTGATTTTGTTGACGTGTTCATCCCCAACCCAGATGAGTACCGGTATGAAAGAAAGACGAATAATGACTTATTTATTAAGATTGCACCCTAGATAGTATTTTCACTAAACGTTTAACAGATAAAATAATATCATATTTAAATTCTACATATTTTTATAATCAAATTCCATATATAATATGTTAAATTTGGAGTTACGGTTTAAAAGATATGAGTATTTTAAAAAACATTTAATATATACTACGAGTTTAATGTCATAAACAGTAAGGGCTTTTTTGTAAAATCACCTCGGTGGGTTTTCCGACGAAAGCGATAGCCTCTTTATTATTAGGTAAAAATTACTCCCTCTATCCCAAAATAAATGTCTCAAGCTTAGTATAATCTTGTACTAAATTTAATACAAAGTTGAGACACTTATTTTGAAACGGAGTGAGTATATGATAAGAGAAAATGACCCAAATATTCAATTTCGAATCGGAACTCATCTGCATCTGATGAATATTAAAATTAAAACAATAGCAAATAATTGAACAAATCTGTTTTTTTTTCATAAAAGATGCTCAAGTGCATCATGTCCATGCAAACTTTTAGGTGTTTGGGCATTCGAGGAGCTCATGGAAAAAAAAGACAAAATCGTATATGATCTGCACAAATGCCGGAACTGCTCCAAATTTTGCATGCAGACGAGCATCTTGCACTCCAAAAAAAATCATATTTAATTTTTGTTTTTCTGATTTTACTTTTCATAGACAGTAGCATATGAGCTTGGGAGCCAAAACACTGTGTCCGGTGATCTATATATTTTGTAGGCAATAGAAATAGGTAGGTTGTCCAAAACGGTAAGGCAGCCAAATTGAAGAAGTGGGTTTTCTGGAACACCAGTGATTAGTTGACAGTAGAAAATAGAAAGACCTCATACCGAATATTCGGATCACAAGTCTTGATATGCTTTCCTTCTGTATGCAGGACATGTTGTCGTTTTGGGCATATTCATTCTAAATCATGTATGTCATCGTAGTAGTTAAAGTGGACCCCGCTGATTGTTTAAGAAAGTAAGCAAGTTGCAAGCTAAAAAGACACCTTGATGGGTGCACTATCAATTCGTTAGGGGAATCTTTATAGTTCTAATAAGACATTTTGGGGCGGCTATTTGTCAGGGAACCCTCCTATTAAAGACCCAATGCTCACTTTTGACATTGACCAAGATATATCAGAGCGTGTTAACGCGTCTGCGAACACGACTTTTCAGAGGAGAACACAAGCAGAAAACAATATTTCTGATGAATTTTTTTCATGTTTTTAGAAATTTCAACCGACAACTTTCCACGAATTAGAGGCTTAGCTTGTAGATCTGGACATCGAAAATATATGTGGCTAATTTTTAGAAACTCACCACAAACCAAAGTTGTAAATAGCCACAGCCTACTCAAACAGCTTTAGCGTGGCTACAACGGGCTATAGCCTGCTATTTAATAATTTTACCAGGAAATTATACATGAAGACAATCTAGGGTCACCCTGCTAAAACCACTATATGGTGGCTAGAGCGGAACTATGGCCGGCTATTTAAAATTTTGCAACAAACTCCTAACAGGACATAAGGTAAAAAATAATCAGAAAATCTGTTCAGAAATTTCATAGACAGCTTCAAAATATTTACTTTACAACTTTCAGATATTTCATATATCTCATTTAGAATAATAATCGAAAACAATATGTTGAAGGCTCAAATAATTCTGGAAATATACTGTACGAACATATGTGTAGTATGTTTATGCAAATATTCATGAACATATCTTTATCTATGGTGTACAGAAGACAAGACAAATATGTGAGCCAAGTGTCAATTGACCCGGCAAAAGTGGATCACAGGCTAAAATAAAACCACATATTTAAGTTAGTTTGTGCGACAAGAGAGTGGAACCAGCAATCGGCGGCTATTCCTAAGCTCAACAGCAACCAGCTGACCAGTTCAAAATAAATGAAAATGTCCACAAGACAATATAAAAATGTAAACTGGAACCCGAATCCTGTACTTCATCAAACTTGCACTTAAATACTAGCTTTATGTTAACCGGAGGCAGGTAGTACGCTCCCTATAAGAGAAAGAGTAGTGCAGCCCTGCAACCTACAATAATTTGAGTAGCCTGATTTCCTTTGACTGTGAGCTCTCAACTCTGTTGTGTGAGACGCACATGCGGGCTGCCCGAGATGGTGGAGACGGTGGTGAGCATGGCCAGGTCCATGGTGAGGGGCGCCATCAGCGTGGCCGCCTCTGCTGCTGCCGCCGAGGTGGGCCTCCTCGTCGGCGTTCAAAAGGATATCTGGTACATATATGATAGCTCACATCATCGTTAGCTGCTTCTTAATTTTGTTCAGGTCAATCCACCATCAATATCCTCAAAATTTTGCTTTACTTGGTCCATATCTCGATCTCAAAAATAGTCCTAGCTAGCCAGTATCTTTGATCAAAATTATTGATCAAACTCCCACGTTTCCTTCCTGGACATTTGTTAACTCGAAGATGCACTTCTACATTCTGATTAGCTGTTGAATGGCACCAGTTAGAGTTGCTCTAATTTTCTTTTGAACACTTATTTGGTAGGTTCATTAAAGATGAGCTCGAGACGATCCAAGCATTCCTGGAGATTGCTGAAACAATAAAGAAGAAAGATGTGCTTCTGAAGGTGTGGGCAAAACAAGTAAGGGATCTTTCCTACAACATTGAAGATTGCCTCAGCGAGTTCATGGTTCATGTGGAGAGCCAATTTTTCTTGCGCCGGCTCATGAAGCTTAAAGATCGACACCGGATCGCCATGCGGATCCGGGATCTCAAAACAAGAGTTGAAGAAGTAAGCATCAGAAACACACGCTACAACTTGATCAAGACGGAGGCCTCCAACACCATTGATTCGGCGGATTCTTACACGGAGGATATTCGCAATCTCTCAGCTAGCAATATCGATGAAGCAGATCTTGTTGGGTTTTCCAAGCCTAAGGGGGAGTTGATTGAGTTGATGGATGTCAATACTAAAGATGGTTTTGCCAAGGTGGCATTTGTTGTTGGCATGGGTGGCTTAGGAAAGACTACTCTTGCAAGGAAGATATTTGAAAGTAAGGAAGATATTGTGAATAATTTTTCTTATCGTGCTTGGATCACAGTTTCGCAGACATTTTCCAAGATAGAGATGCTCAAGGATATGATCATGCAACTTTTCGGAAATGAAGAACTGAAGAAGCGTTTGAAGCAACTTGAGGGAAAGACGGTGCAAGTAGATGATCTCGCCACCTACCTCAGAAAAAAGCTAGAGGATAAGAGGTATTTTATTGTTCTTGATGATGTATGGTCGATAGATGCATGGAGGTGGATTAAAGGTATTGCTTTTCCTATTAGTAACATCAAAGGCAGTCGGATAATGATAACAACACGAAATATTGGCCTACATCAAGGGTGTACTTCTCAATCGCTTGTTTACCACCTTATGCCCCTACAAATAGATGATGCCACAAAACTGCTACTCCGAAAGACTGGAAAAATATACAAAGACATACAAAATGATGAGATGAGGATCATGGTTAACAAGATAGTAAATAAGTGTGGTTGTTTACCGCTAGCTATACTCACCATAGGAGGCATGCTTGCCCCCAAAGGAGTAGAAATGTGGGAAAGTATTTATGAGCAGATCCCCTCAGAACTTGAGACTAACCCAACCCTTGAAGCAATGAGGATGATGGTTACTTTGAGTTACAATCACTTACCATCGCATCTGAAATCATGCTTTCTTTACTTAAGCATCTTTCCTGAGGATTTTGTCATCAAGAGAAGACATTTGGTTGATAGATGGGTAGCGGAGGGTTTTGTGAGAGCCAGGGTTGGGACAACCATTGAAGCTGTTGGAGCGAGTTATTTTAATGAGCTAGTAAACCGAAGTATGATTCAACCATCAAGGGTGAATTTAGAAGGAATTATTAAGAGTTGTCGGGTCCATGATATCATGCGTGATGTCATGGTCTCGATATCTAGAGATGAAAACTTTGTTCACTTGGTGGAAGATACTGAATCCGGTGTAGTAGAGGGGAACTACCGTCATGTAGCATACCATGGTAGCAAGTGTCAAAATATTGGCATGGGTTGGACCCATGCTCGGTCATTAACAATGTTTGGTGAGAGACCCATGGAGCCCTCACCTTCAGTTTGTTCAACCAACATGAGGATGCTTAGAGTCTTGGATCTAAAGAATATACAGTTTAGAATATCACAAAAAGATATCAACAACATTGGGCTTTTGTGCCATTTGAAATATGTGAGTTTTCAAAAATATTCACGTATATATGCAGTTCCGAAGTGTGTACGGAAATTGCGAGGATTGCAGAACTTGGATATTAGAAAAAGCTATATTACATCACTACCAACTGAGATCGGTGAACTACATGGTCTCCGTAGCCTTCGTTGTAGCAGAAGAGATTACTTCCCCCGCTTGAATAAAGATTACCCCATGAAATGTTTGATGCACACATTACGCCTGCCCATGCTATGCACACCTTTAGTAAATGTTGATGGTCGTGCTGATGTAACTGCTGAGCTACATATGGCATGCGCTGGCTGTTTTTCCCGGACAAATGGTGTGAGGGTTCCAGCAGGCATCGGCAACTTAAAGGAGCTACAGATACTAGAGGTGGTGGACATCAAACAAACTGACAATAAAGCAGTTAAAGAGTTAGGGAAGCTTACTCAGCTAAGGAAACTGAGCGTGGTAACAGGAAGGTTTGCCAAGCAGAAACAGAAGATGCTACATCTCTGTTCCGCCATAGAGAAGCTCCCTTCCCTGCACTCTCTTAGTGTGGAAGCTCGCTACGGTGGAACACTGGAGTGGTTGCATAATGTTTCTTCCCCTCCTCCCCTGCTAAAGAACTTGATGTTGTGTGGATGTCTTGGAGAAAACATGTCAGAATGGTTTGGAAGTTTGAATCATTTGGTGAAGATTTACTTAGATGGGAGCTGCCTAAAGGAAGATAAAATCACGGAAATGCTAGGTGAGCTGCCCAAGCTCATGCTGCTCAGTCTGGAGTCGGAAGCTCATGCTGGGGAGAAGTTACTGTTCAGAGAAGAATCATTTCAAAATCTCAGGAAACTTTGCATTGCTTATCCTGGTGAACTGATGGAGGTGAGATTCAAAAAGGGCGCCTCGCCCCGTATGGAAATGCTAGAACTCAGTTATGGCGATTTGGAATCAGGGATTATTGGTATAAATCACCTTCCAATGCTCAAGCAAGTTTCACTTGGTAAAAAAGGCAGGGTGGCTAACCTTGGTATGCTGCAAGCTGAAGTGGACGCGCACCCCAACAATCCCATGCTGCAACTCAAACAAGACTGCAGCCAGCATGACTTGGGGGACGTCTTCCAAGGATTCGATGTTGTAGAAACAGAGGAGTGCTCATCGCAGGCGACGAACCTCAGGTAACAATTTTCTTGTTTTCTCTTTTTCCAAGTAGCATCAGTTATCAACTGGGATGTTCGGCATACACCCATCACATTTCATCTCTCGTTTTTGTCTCTAACAGCCAAGACCATGACATAGGAGACGACGATTTCCTCTCTTGTATTTCCGATGAAAAAGATACTAGCTGATCAATGCTGGTAGTTTAGCTGATCGACGCTGCTAGTTTCTGGCTCTCTGATCTCGGCGTCTTCCTGATAGATCGCCACCTTCATGGGTACGGTGCTCAGATCTCCCTCTATTCGCTTCTTTACATCTGACTTCTCATAGTGTCTGCTTGTCAGTTTTATTTTTGCACACCACCTGGTTGTAGCAATGCATGTACGTGTATTTGGTAGCTTGTCAAAGAGAGAGTCCAGCATATATTGTTTCTTCTCTCTGTGTTTCATTCTGTTATTTTCATATCAGTTGTCTGAAAGAAACCCTGCTATACGTACTAACATATATGTTTTCTGTTATATACAAAAACAAATCAATGCCATTTACACTCTTTCCATTAGGAAACTGGGCTCCGTAAGAACCCTCATATTTTATATATTGAATTTCAAGGCCTCTGTTACCAAACTTCGCAGGACATTCTCGACATTGGACAAGCTGGAGCAGCTCATGATGCAGCATGACTTATATATGGTGCACTGTCTGATTGCTGAAAAAACTATGAAGGTTGCTAGCTAGCAAGGAGACAATCGGAAGAAGGTAACTCCTGATGCTTCTGCAGCTCAAGTGAATAAATATTCCGAATTCCGGGTACCCCCGAATTCCGGACCATCCGGTAGTTGCCAAGGAGCAAGGGCAATAAATCTTCTGACGTATGAAGTTGGAAGCTACATGATCGATCCTTTCCAAGCTAGCCTGAATTTCGCGGTGCCTCGATATCTCTGGGCATCTGGTTGGCTGAGACCATACTCATAACTGGTCAGTTCAGAAACAAACTCATTTTTCTAGCTTTCTCCTTGCAAGTTGTTCATATAGTAATATACTTGCAATTTGTGATAGATGGTGTTGTGAGCTTGTGAACACATAAATTCAGCTGCGGGGAGAAGTGGAAGATCCAATGGGCTTATCACAAGGATGCTATTCAAGTGTGTGGTAGCTACTGGTGGTCTCTGAAGATATGGTCCCTGATCAGATCAAATGGCAACTGCTGGCCCTGATCACTCAACTAGATGGCAATAGTTTGTTATTGGGATTTTTTTAAAAAAAAGGCAATATATTAATATGAAGTAGATACCAATTACACCCATCCTCTACATCAACAAGATGTTTAAAAACATCCAGGATGCACACACCCAAGAATAAAAAAAAGAGAAAAAAAGACCATGCCATGGTGATCAATGACCCGCAGTAGTAACATTGTAACCACCACGAAGACATGATCCATACTACAAAGAAGGTTCTCCAAAAGCAGCACCTCCAGGAAGGAAACAATGAGTGAGCGTTGTCGTTGTCCGATCGAAGATCGTAGGATTTCACCTTGGAGAAAGACCGTGTTACCAAAAACAATGCCTTCAACAGGATCACTGCCAGGCACAACAATGAAGGCCGGACCTTGGGTTTTCATCCTGAAAATCATGACCCGGTACTCAAAGGACCACCACCAACAAATAAGTCCTCCTTTACTGTTGCCCCCACTTAGGGAGGCTACTATTACAAGTCACATAGCACCAATCTCATAGAAACTCGTGCCTAATCTGGACGGGAACATAGGGATCTGAGACTTGGTCTTTTCATAATATTTTGTACTAGTCAAGTGATCAAACATTTGGTCACTTAGGAATTTGGCCATAATATTTTGTATAGGTCGTGGCCTAGATGTTGTAGCGACCAGACCTGAAACGGCCAAGTCTCTGGTGTTTCCGTACCATCCCAAGATCATGCTGGTACACACACAGTACATCAATGTATATATCGAGAGTTTAATCACACAGCTTTATTAACCGAAATCTCATACCGAGTACTTTATTACAATAATGAATTAGAATAAAGTGGCTGAAGGCCATCTCATGAGATAACTAACGAAGACTAGCGGAAGCTTCAAAGGTAGACGAGTCCATCCGACTCCAGGGCATATCACCGAGCGTAGATCGTAGCCTCACTCCTGGTCGGAAAAGTACTCTGCAACATGATACGTTGCAGCCGTGTAGGTCAGCATATGGAATGCCGGCAAGTCATCAAGGGGGGGGGGTGAAATAATAATCATCTATTCTACATGCATATATGGCAGGTGGGGCTATAAGCTTTAGCGAAAAGCAAGTTTTCTCCTACATCAAGAGAGGGCTAAAAGCAAAATTATTACTACATTGTTTGTTGTTAACGAGATGGTTCCGCCAACCAATTCTTGTACCCGAGTTGTTAGTAATACCCATATCATTTTTAATAGTGTTGAGAGTTCAGGAAAATTTCAATGCCTTCGGCTCAAGTTGTCCATGACCGTGGACACGGCTAATCGATTAGTTTGGGCACTCTGCAGAGTTTTGCACACGTTCTCCACAAGATTTGATCGCCTCCGAGTTTGTCCTCGCACTTCAGGGTGTTTGAAGACCGGATGATCAAAACATGGTCTTTTAACCGGTCCCTCTGATCCCCTATCGGTGCCCATCCAATCCTACCGTCCTTCTACATCTGCTAGCACCGCCTGTCCGGAGTCGCCTTGTTGTCCAACCAAGCCAGAGCCCATAATGACTTGTGGTGTTGGAATTATGCCCTAGAGGCAATGATAAATATAGTTATTATTATAATTCCTGTATCAAGATAATCGTTTATTATCCATGCTATAATTGTATTGAATGAAGACTAATTTACATGTGTGGATACATAGACAAAACACCGTCCCTAGCAAGCCTCTAGTTGGCTAGCCAGTTGATCAAAGATAGTCAGTGTCTTTTGATTATAAACAAGGTGTTGTTGCTTGATAACTGGATCACGTCATTAGGAGAATCACGTGATGGACTAGACCCAAACTAATAGACGTAGCATGTTGATCGTGTCATTTTGTTGCTACTGTTTTCTGCGTGTCAAGTATTTATTCCTATGACCATGAGATCATATAACTCACTGACACCGGAGGAATACTTTGTGTGTATCAAACGTCGCAACGTAACTGGGTGACTATAAAGATGCTCTACAGGTATCTCCGAAGGTGTTAGTTGAGTTAGTATGGATCAAGACTGGGATTTGTCACTCCGTATGACGGAGAGGTATCTCGGGGCCCACTCGGTAATACAACATCACACACAAGCCTTGCAAGCAAAGTGACTTAGTGTAAGTTGCGGGATCTTGTGTTACGGAACGAGTAAAGAGACTTGCCGGTAAACGAGATTGAAATAGGTATGCGGATACCGACGATCGAATCTCGGGCAAGTAACATACCGAAGGACAAAGGCAATGACATACGGGATTATATGAATCCTTGGCACTGAGGTTCAAACGATAAGATCTTCGTAGAATATGTAGGATCCAATATGGGCATCCAGGAACCGCTATTGGATATTGACCGAGGAGTCTCTCGGGTCATGTCTACATAGTTCTCGAACCCGCAGGGTCTGCACACTTAAGGTTCGGCGTTGTTTTATGCGTATTTGAGTTATATGGTTGGTTACCGAATGTTGTTCGGAGTCCCGGATGAGATCACGGACGTCACGAGGGTTTCCGGAATGGTACGGAAACGAAGATTGATATATAGGATGACCTCATTTGATTACCGGAAGGTTTTCGGAGTTACCGGGAATGTACCGGGAATGACGAATGGGTTCCGTGAGTTCACCGGGGGGGCAACCCACCCCGGGGAAGCCCATAGGCCTTGAGGGTGGCGCACCAGCCCTTAGTGGGCTGGTGGGGCAGCCCAAAAGGACCCTATGCGCCTAGGAAGAAAAAATCAAGGAGAAAAAAAAAGAGGAGGTGGGAAGGGAGAGAAGGACTCCTCCCACCAAACCAAGTTGGACTCGGTTTGGGGGGGAGTCCTTCCCCCCTTTGGCTCGGCCGACCCCCTTGGGGCTCCTTGAGCTCCAAGGCAATGCCCCCTCCCTCCCACCTATATATACGGAGGTTTTAGGGCTGATTTGAGACGACTTTTCCACGGCAGCCCGACCACATACCTCCACGGTTTTTCCTCTAGATCGCGTTTCTGCGGAGCTCGGGCGGAGCCCTGCTGAGACAAGGTCATCACCAACCTCCGGAGCGCCGTCACGCTGCCGGAGAACTCTTCTACCTCCCCGTCTCTCTTGCTGGATCAAGAAGGCCGAGATCATCGTCGAGGTGTACGTGTGCTGAACGCGGAGGTGCCGTCCGTTCGGTACTAGATCGTGGGACTGATCGCGGGATTGTTCGCGGGGCGGATCGAGGGACGTGAGGACGTTCCACTACATCAACCGCGTTCACTAACGCTTCTGCTGTACGATCTACAAGGGTACGTAGATCACTCATGCCCTCTCGTAGATGGACATCACCATGATAGGTCTTCGTGCGCGTAGGAAAATTTTTGTTTCCCATGCGACGTTCCCCAACATGTGGCTGTGCAGGTAAGCCTTGGGTCTTGAAGCCTCCGTCCATCCCTTCGAGCCTGGGTGAAGCTTTCCGCAAGATGTCATCACGGGTCGTCCACTGGTTTCTCCGGGGAGCCCATCTAAACCGTCCTTCACCCAGAGTTGCATTGGATCACGAGGTCTTGAAAAGTCTTGTCTTAACCGGTCTTGGTTATTAAATTATTCTCGCATCATTCGTGATAAACTCTCAACCAAAACCCCGTCTACACAAGCATAGCAATACAGAATATGTCGTCCCGGGCCAAGTAACGGGGTTGTTGGGTGCCTACCACATGATACTACAACAAGAACCAATATTGCCAAGTACCTACTCAGCATGCAATAGGGTGTTTGAAGGATAGAACTACAATGCATAAAACATAGGTAATACATGATCAAATGACTTGCCTTGCTGATAGTTATCGTTATCGAGCGCTTCTAAGTAGCACGCTTCGCACTCCGGGTGATCTATCGATACAAACAATACACACCATAAGCACTACAATCATTAACAAGAAAAATAACATAACTAGCATACAACTACTAATGCATAAAGTGAAGAAAAATCACTTAACATAAGCAAAACAGAATCTGTTTTTGATAAAACCCCAACTAAAAATATTTAAAAAAATGAAACTTAAACTACAGAAGGATATGATCACTAGGAAGCAGTAGCAAAAAGAATCAAATTAAAATCTAGTTTTAAACTCCTGGAATAAGCAAAACAAGATTTTAACTAAATCTGATCTAATTCAAATTTTGAAATTTCAGACATAGGCAAATAATATGTTTTTGAAAACTACAGAAAAATTGTGATCTGCTGGAAAAAGAATCAACCTCATTGGACCTCTAGATCAAAAGTTATAGGAAAAACAAAATTTAAACTCTCCCTGTTTTCTAACTAAAACAGAAAAAAGAAAAAAATTGGATCTAACGAGCAGGGGCTATGTGGCAGCTCCTGATTGGCTCAGGTGGTGTGTGCTGCGGGGCTAACTAACAAACGGACGATAACTAAACAAACCGTTTTGGCTAGTGTTAAGTGGGGAAGAAAAACCAGTCGGTATTTAACTAAAAACCGAAGGGGTATCCTAGTTTCTAATCACGGGCATTGGTCTTTGATCTAACGGCTACAGGAGGTGGGGGGGGGGGGCTCACCGTGAGTTGCAGGGGATTGGGCTTGGCTCCGGCGAGGCAGGAAGTGGTGCTCGACGTCGGCGTCGCTGCGGTGGTCGGTGATGTCGTCCGAGGTGTTGGGGAGGTGGCGGCGGGTCTCCTCCATCGAACGGCGTCGTCGACGAAGCGAAGGGGAGTTGGGGGCGGTCGGGGAAGCGCCCGGGGAGTTCCTGTCCGGCCGAACTCCGGCGAGGCGAGGGGAGTGGCGAGGAGCGGCGAAAGCTCGGGCTAGGGGGAAATGGGTCGCGGTGGACGAGGGAGCTCCTGTGGTGTTGCTCCGGCGAGCAATAGAGGCAGGGGCGAGGCGGCGCAACGGCGTGGCGAGGAGGGGTCGAGGGGGGCTGCGGATTATATAGGGGAGAGAGGGGGGCGCAGAGGGAAGGGGATCGGCGAGCAGCGGGGAGGGGATCGGTTGCCGGCGTTGGGAAGGAAGGGGCTGGCTCCGGTTAGGAAAGGGGTCGGGTAAGGGGAGGGAGACGACCGGGGCAGGTGATCGGTCGGCCAGAGGGGCCCACGGGTCAGCGAGGGAGAGGCGAGGTTAAGAGAGAGGTGGCCGATCCGAATCCAATCGGATTTGGGTGGAGGGGGATTCGGCCCACAGGGCTATCTCGCGCTGGGCGATTCCTAAGAAAAAAACAGTTTCCTTTTTCTATTTTCTTTTAAAACGGAAAGTAAAAAATACAAAAAGGAAATAAAATAAAATCTAGATATAGGGGTATTATATACCAAAATTTTCAGAAAAAAAATTCCCTATCCATTTAACATTTTTCCAAGACAAAAATAAAAACTTTAAAAAAATATTTTTTTTCAGAAAAACCCTAAAAGCTTTGTTTTCTTTTTGCAATTATTTTCTCCATAAAACTTTGGTTTTTCTTGGCTCAAATATTTTCAAAAATGCCCCTGATTTTGGGAGGGTCATATTCCTCCTCTCTTTCTTGCTTGCAAGAATTATTTCCCGGCATTTCTCGTGTGAAGAAAAAATAGAACAACAAAAGAAATTTGTTTGAAAGAATTCAAATACAAATCTTTATTTCATTCAATATGCATAGATGCTTAGCTACAATTGTAAAACATTCCAAATTAGGAAATTTGGGATGTTACAGATGTTGACTTGTGTATTTGCTTAATGGTTGTAGGTAAACTTTAGCGAACAAAACTAACGAATCTTGTATATATGTTGAATGAAAGGATTGATCCATGGTATCATGTGATGAATAGAAGAGTGCAATTGTTTGTATATGTATTGGATACTGAACACGAAATGGACATTATAAATTTAATTTCATGTTAATATATGGTACATTTGCAACTGTGCTGAGATGTGGGTCCTGACAACAAGTCTGTTGGTATAAGTATTGGATGCCACATCATGTGTCAGCGTAGCACATCGTCAGAAGAACTGTCGACATATCAATGGATGTTGAACTATCTGTCGCCATTGCACATTGTCAGACGATCTGTCGGCATGTAAACGTCTGTCGGTATAGAAATGTTTGTCGGCGTAGATCTCACCAACACGGTCATACTTTCTGTCGGCATAGATTTTTCTGTCGGGAAAGACCTATCCCGGCAGGACTATAGGCGACAACTCCTTTCTGTGGGGAAAGATCTTTGCTGATACTAAATGTGTCGCCTTAGGTGACATATACCGACGCATTGTTTGACGCTGCTTTGAGTGTTGTAGTGTAGTGTATACATTGAAGGCTTTAGTTGCTAAAGTAATTAATGTGCTTAGCACCTCATCTAAGTACTTATGCATTGGAAGAGGGCTTAGTCACTTGCATGCATCCAATTTAATCATATAAATGTCATATAACTCATCATCCTCTTAATTATCTAACAACTCATCATCCTCTTAATCATTTAACTACTTATCATCATCTTGATCATCTAATAACTCATGACAACTTAACTATTATTACATAATGTCATAAACTAAAAAAGATCCTCTCTCTTAGCCGGCACATATTATTTTCTCCGAGGTGCAACCTACTATTCTCTACTAGATAAAATAGCATAAAACAGTTAAGCTCATCTCTCTTCATTGTGAAGAATAGGGATCCACCAACCTCCGACATGTGGCATGCGCAAATCCTTCGCCTCTCCGCCAAGTGGTTGTGTGTGGTCTTTCTTTACTTTGCTAAATCTTTTGAGTTTCAGGCTTCCATCTCTTCTAGAATGCGAGTACCCATTATGGAAACATGTAGGTCACCGTGGCCAAGCTGATAACATTCAAATAATAACCTTCTATAAACATCAGTTCAGACACAACCTCTCGCGAGAATTTCTGTTGAAGAACATAATAATAATATAGTTAGAAATCTAGATTTTCTCAAAAAAATATGTATGCAAAATATGAACTAATTAATGACACAATAGTAAAAACTAAGCTTACCATGCTATCTAAATGGAAGTTACTAGGGTTCATCTCGTGCACTAATGACACGTATTCAGAATAACTTTCACCAATATCTTCATAATTGATCTTAAAATCATCAACATCATCAATAAATGAGATCAAATGATTTTTTTCAATCAAGTTAGATCAGAGCCAGGACTGTAGTAGGTCATGTCTACTATCTTTAGAGTTCTTTTGTTAAGAAGAGAAATAAGTTCTCAATTAAAAATAAACAAATTAAGTAGAGATGAACAACAACTATTTCTAAATAAACAATGCAAATTACTTACAAAATACGGTTGACAAACTCACATAAAGGTAAAATTGAAAACATATCGACATCCAGCCAAATATTGATGTTACCTTCAATATCATCTTCATGACGAATATCGATGGTTATTTCCATATCCTCCTAAAATCCACATGCCTTGCCTAGATCTTTACAATTTGAGCAACCAAAATGCGAGTGATTAACTGCATTATATAGTTTAACGAGAAAAGTGAAACCATGTTTAGTCCTCACGTGAGCTCTCCTCATCTTCATATTCTCCATTTCTTGAAAATCCTACTTCTCCCAGACATACCATCTTGCATGGTATGGGATGCACTAGTCGAATTATAAAAAACAAAAATTACAGATTGAAGCAAAGAAACATAAATCAAAGAAACACACAACAAAGAAGCAAAAATATTTGTCATCGTTGTGCACCATAAAAACATCAAAGGTATTGTCAAGCTCGATGGTGAAGAATCTGTCGTTTCATAGGTGAGGCCCATCGCACACACCTCGATGTTCACCGTGAAAATCACAGTCAGGGATTCCCTGGTCGTCAGACATTTGCTGTGTTCATGATTAAAGTATTAAAAATCATCGAAAATTATACCAAAAAGTATTCAGCATGGGTTGACTTTTGGTCTGTCGAGGCTTTCCTTGAAAAACATTGATATCTCATGGTGTACATGGTGCACACTCTGTCACACTAATATGTTCGGGGTAGGATTAGACATCGAACGACTTGGAAAATGCAAGCAAGGTGAGCACAAGGAGTGAGGCGTGGGTGAGGCATTCCACTGCTAGGGGAATGTGAACTCCTATCCGAACCATCTACACGGTGGTGACTCACTGGCAACATGGAAATGAGGCCCCTAGCACATACACCACGGATTCGACATGGAGTCGCCACCAAAATCAAAGGGGTTTGGAGAGGCGAATGCACAGTGGAGGATTCGATAGTAGGTGATTCGCGAGAATTACCTTTGCGCACTTCAAAATCCACCGGCGATGGAGCAGCTGCCAGACCTCCCGGCGACTGCAACCTGTCTCCGTGAGACTTCTGCCGTAATTTCGCCAGAGTGTTGCCGTGGAATCACCCTAGCGTCGTCATAGAATCGCTCGCGGGTTGGGTGATAGCCTGGCTTATTAGGGATGATAGACTATTCATATCAATAAGGAATTCCATCTTTTCCGTAAGTTGATCCAGGATGCGCATGAGTGAGGACAAAGTGCGCGGAAAAGACTAGTATTGATATGTGGGGCCAGTCTAGATCCCGCTAGGATTAACAACCGCCGGCGGATGTGTCCGAGGCATTACAAGTTGGTATCAGGGCTAACCCTCGCGGTTACACAGATGTTTGCGGAGAGGTGTGCGGTCATGTTATTCATGACATTTGTGACCCGTCATGGCACACAACATGACACATGTACTGGGCTGGATGCATAGACGCTTGTGTCAAGAGGGAACACTCCTGTGGCCGATGAGGACGTCGGTACCTTTGAGTGGTGGTGTATGTGATAGCCTGACTCATTAGGGATGATGGACTACTCATATCAATAAGGAATTCCTTCTTTTTCGGGAGCCCATTCCAACAGAACTAGGTTAAGCGTGCTCGGCTTGGAGTAGTTTAGGATGGGTGGCCGATCGGGAAGTTGATCCAGGGTGCGAATGAGTGAGGATAAAGTACGCAGAAAAAACTAGTATTGATAGTGGGGCCAGTCTAGATCCCGCAAGGAGCAACGATCGCCGGCTAGTGTGTCCGGGGCGTTACAGGTTGGCACAGAGTCGACTAGAACTAGGTGGCGAACGGAATAGCAACCGTGCGCTAAGGAACTAGTTCATCCACACGATGCTGGATGCTTACGTGGCTCTCGACCCAGATGGCAACTCCTGCAATATTCGTACAAATCAATCGAACGGCAACCATTTGTTTTTTTCCTTTGTTAGCGGAAATTGGGGGCTAAGCTTGCTAACGAAACATCAGGATTGCCGAAATATTTTTCTTAGATTTTCCTCTTGATCACAATGCTAGACATGATAACTCAGTCCTTGTGAAATATGAAATAGAATGGTAAGATCTAAAGATGGCAATTTTATCAACGGGTACGGGTATCGTATCCACATGGGCAGGGTATGGATACACTTTTATACCCATGTGTAGTAGCCATATTCTACACGCTAAGTCACGGATAGGGTACGTGTATAGCTTTGTATCCATGGATATACCCATACCCTACCCAGTTGTGAACTATTGTTAAGTTATCATCATTAATTTATCATGTGACTCGTCTCCTCCTATTGACTTATGAGTATGTTATGATTTTTAAATTTTGATAATGATCATGTACTCATCTACCTGTTATTGAGCTGAGATAATTTATTTTTTGCGTTAAATGTGCTATCAGTGAGTGTAAAATTATGAACAACTTGTATACTATTCATTTTACCCGCCGGATACCCAATGGCTATGGATAATCATCGGGTATGGGTAGAAAGTTGTATCCATTAACTATATAGGTATGGGTATGGTATTGCTCCCCACCTACCTTCACATGTCTAAAAAGTACCTTCCCTCCTATATATTCGACCATATCTTTGCGTACACACACATGAAAGCCCGTCATCTCGTCTCACATTCATTTGTGTTATACACGTCCACATTGCTCTCTCTTGAACATTTCGTATAATAGCTAGGGTTTAGTGCACACAAACATGGGGGCTTAGGGCCGATACAACATGAAGACAATATTAGTAAATATGTGCCATTAGGAGGCATAGGGAAAGAAACAAAGACTTGGTCCCATCAAAACCTAGTTGCAAGAACCGTTGTGTTGCACCAACGGTGCCTTTTCTACACATATATCCAATGGAGTTAGCAAAAATTGTGTTGCAGCAAAGGTTTGCCATCACGGGTTTTCTATGACTTCTGGTCCAGCTTCAATGTCTCCGCCAACGGAGTTCCGGCCGAGGAGGGTGTTAGCAAAACTTATACATTACTCATGTTGTAACGACCGGCTGTTAGATTTCACAGGCCTGCGTGCCTATTTTGTAGGGCGTTGTGGATATCTCCAATGTATATAACCTGTACCACGATGACGCCGTCGCAGCACCGGCTAGCAACACGGTGGCGCCGTCGTAGCACCGTCTCGAAACATGGTGGCGCCGTCGCAGCAAGGCGGCGCCCTCGCAACACCTACTCGTAGCACGACGGCGTCGTTGCAGCATTGGCTCGCAGCACGGCGACCCCGTTGCAGCACCGCCTCATAGCATGTTTGCACCGTCCCAACACCTACTCGAAGCACGATGGCATCGTCGCAGAACCGGCTTGCAGCATGGCGACGTCGTTGCAGTACCACCTCGAAACACGGTGGCGCCGACGCAACACCGGTTCGCACCACGGCGGCGCCATCGCAGTATCGTCTCGAAACACGGGGGCACCGTCGCTGCACGGCGGCGCCCTCGCAACACGACGGCGTCGTCGTAGCATAGGCTCGCAGCACGACATTGCCATCGCAGCACTGGCTCGCAGCACGGCAACGCCGTCGCAGCACGGTCGCTGCACGGCGGCGCCCTCGCAACACGACGGCGTCGTCGTAGCATCGGCTCGCAGCACGACATTGCCATCGCAGCACGGCAACGCCGTCGCAGCACGGTCGCTGCACCGGCTCGCAGCACGGCGGAGCCGTCGGAGTAGCCGGAGAGGACAGGGTGAAGCCACGATTTGAGAAAAAATGAATGTTCGGAGAAGCACATGAAAGGAAAGGATAAGGGAAAAAAATGAAGCGGTAGGTGGGTTCACAGTACACGTGTCAAGCTGAGGACACTACTGGACGCGGGGCTGCTTACATGCGGCTGCGTTTGGATGTCCGTATTGAAGGGCTCTTTAATGAATTGGTTGGAATACCATTTCAACAAGGAAACTGAAATGGACATGGATACAAATTCACTTGTTTGGTTGTTCACTGAATTGCATCATGAAATCTCAGTGAGATTTCAATACCAAATCATGTTTGGACGACAAACATTGAAATTGCACATTCACATTGATTGTGAAGTTTGTATGCTGAAACATCAAATTTGTCCATACACATATGCACAAGAATCACCAAATTTGGCCGTACCATACACACAGGATTCATCAACTTTGTCCACATCCACACACATAGAAATCAAAGAGTAGGCATGCACGGACAGGAAGCTTCAGCAACGACAGTCGTTCTACTCCAGCAGCTGCAGAAACTGCACGCGCGTTGTGGTCTGCTGCGCACGGTGACGTCTGATTCCCCTGGGTCTTGTGGCTCGACCGGAGAAGATCAGGGAAATGAGGGGGCAGGGGGCATGCAGTCGCGTCGCGCTTCTCGGATCAGCGTGACCTCTCTTCATCATCAGAGTCGGTGGAGCGCGCAGGTGGTGGAGTGGATAGTCCGATAACGGACACCCATGGCCGCCACGGCGGAGGCGGTGGAGGCGATGGGCCTGTGGCGGACACCCATGCATGGCCACCGAGTTTGAGGCGGTCCACGGAGCGCCAATGGAAGGGACGGGCCCGTCTCCGTGCTGGCTTCCTGCCTTCTCTCCTTAGAGCAAGTACAATAAGGTGACATAAGCAGGCTATAAGGATTAAAATATTATATTCTTGCTTAGTTGGAGGAGAGAGAGGAGGAAAGAGAAGAGAAGCGGGCTCTTGGTAAGTAGCCGGCTGCAACACAAGACCCAAGATACTTTGTGAGATTGTAAGGTGGACCAACTACTAATAAAGTAGTACAAACCTAAAACTTACTATTGTATATGCCGGCTATTAGGTTGGCTCTATATGACATGGCAACTTCTTATAGCCGATTGTTGGCTGTATTATTAACCATGCTCTTATCAGTTCGCGAGTGGAAAAAAGAAAGTGAACCGGTTAGTTTTGCGGAATTCGGAGCCGGAGGTCTCCGTGTTGCGGGCAGGTTGTTTGCGTGGGAGTGATTTCAGCCTGAAATTTGGTTTCATTACCAACCGCCAATTCAGTGTCCACCCAAACAGTTGAAATGAAACATTGTGCCTTCTTCCCTTAAAAAGTGGAATAAATACATGTACGTAAAAAAGTCCTCACGCAAGGTAAAAATAGTCCTCATGCCTCACGTTAACAAAGGGTCAACATCCCAATCCCAACGCCAGTTCGCAGTACCTCGAGCTGAACACCCATGTCGCGCTCTGGATTTACGTCACCCTTGCCGATTCCATGATTGATCATGTTTTCGGCGCCACCACCACGTTTTCCCTCTAGAAGAAAATTCATGACTACTTACTATCCAACCACGTGGCTTGGTCCATGATCCTCAAAATACCGCAATATGAAGCAAGGCGATCTTCGTGTCTCTGAGTATCCCGTCGCATGAAGCAGCTTACCGATGGCCTCGCCGACATCAATCACACCGTCATCGAGGTTGACCTCACCACCTAATTCCTCCATGGCCTTGACAAGCGCCTCGACACGATCCGTATTGTCCTCGGTAACCAGCCCCTCCAGTTCGACGTGCTTCTCTCTCGGGTCACCCTGGCCGAGGAGTCCATGGCCCCATGCACGACCGAGGAAAGAGCACCATTATCCGCCCTTCATGGAGGCGGATCTTCTGGTGGCAGCACCTCCGGCTCCGGTAGCGGTGCCCAGGGTGATCCTGGGGACTGTCTAGCTGACCGTGCTTCACTGCCCTCGCAACAACACCCTGTCCGTGGACGCGGCGGTGAACGCGGGCATGGCCGTAGTGACTCCGGCGGGTGTGGCAAGTACTTCGCACCAACACCGGTCCATTCACCCGCTACTTCGCACTGTACGGGATGGCTATCCCTCCGCCGCGCGCTGGCTGGGTTCCTCCCAACGTGGCTGGTGTTCTCGGTCCATCTTTGCGCTCTCATTCCCATGCGTACCCGATCCACACGGCGGCTCCTCCTCAGCAATATCCTCCGCCCACATACTACCCTCCTCTGCCATTGTCTTGGGATCACTACGCCATGCCGAATGCTGCCTCCAACCACGGTGGTATCCCCGCTAACCCGTCGCCAGAATGGTGCCTCGATAGAGGCGCATCCTTCCACATCACCGACAATCAAGTTATCCTTACCTCGTCTTGTTCTTCGTTAAAGCATTTACTTCCATCTAGTGTACTTGTTGGCAATGGGCATCAACTCACCATCATGGGCGCCGACTCCACCACTCTCCCACCCTCCGGTTTTCGTCTCAACGATGTACTAGTTTCACCCTCTAACATTGCTAACCTCATCTATATATGTTCGCAAATTTATTCGCGATAACAATTGCTCCATTGAATTTTAGCCCTATGGTTTCGCGATAACAAGGCCTTTACCCCCTCTTCGGCAACAACGCGTCTCGGCCCTCTGCGCTCACTGTCAGCACCGCTTCCTTCGTTCTCTGGCATCGGTGGCTTGGTCACCCCGGCGCCCACTCGTTTTCCCAGTTAGCCCAAGCCTTTCCTCGCTCATTTAATAATGCACCTCATGTACCATGCAGTGCCTGCCAACTTGTCCCACAACCTCGGCTGCCCTTTCCTTCCTTGTTTCGTAAAACTTATAACCTGTTTGATTTAATACATTGCGACTTGTGGATGTCGCCCGTTATAAGCTTTTCTGGATTTCAATATTATTTAGTCATTCTCGATGATTATACCCTACTCTGGGTCATTTCCCTTACGCAACAAGGCCGACACATCCACGAAAATCAAAGAAAAAGAACCGATTTTCCTATGCGTTTTTTCCTATGAATCAAGAAAACTATGACATGTTCTAGACATTCCCAATCCTCCTATTCCGCCACTTTCCTATCCTATGAATCAAATAAAAGCCCCAATTAAAACTATGACAAATTGCGTACCTTGCCCACTAAAAGACCATGTCACGTTGCTTGAAGCAAAGTTGGACAATGGCAACATCGCGACCGTCGGTCGTGTACTCAAGATCGAGGCTCATGAACTTGTGTTTCTCCTCTTGAAGTCATTCCTCGAACGGTTTGGTCTCGCGACGAACAACTTCCCAGGCGCGTGAATCGAACGGTTTGAATCTTTAGTCCCGGTTTGAGCCACGAGCTGGGACTAAAAGGGCTTGCGCCAGGCGAACAGGTTCCACCACCCCTTTAGTCCCGGTGTGTGGCTCAAACCGGGACTAGAGGTCCCATCTGAACTGGGACTGATGGATGTCGGGCGCCCTGTCCTCACGAACCGGGACTGATTCTTCCATTGGTCCCGGTTCGTAACAGAACCGGGATTAAAGCCCTTTCATCGGCTGGACCAAAACCCTGTTTTCTACTAGTGGTTGTTGGTATTAAAATTAACCACATTAACGTTATGCATATGTGGATTTGAATCCTCTTCAGAACTTGGAACTTGTCCTAACAACTTGTACTTGATAGGTCTAGCATAGCCAATTTACAACCATACATAGAAAATGATTGTTTCGACATGCAACCATACATAGAAAAAGGGCCTACCTGAACATGCCAAGATGGATGTGAATTTTCGTTTTATTATACTATTTATATTTTAATAAATATTTACAACTATAAAACAATAAAGTAAACAAACTATATGTATTCTTAGTACTTTTCATCATATTTATTTATTTTGCATTTTAACTCCTTATATCAGCTCTTCTATTCTCAACGGTGGCATGATGAGCACAAGAAACAAATGTATATTTCAACATAAGACAAGAGTAGTAGAAAAAGGGGAATGAATAACGAGATATGTAAATAGAAGAGGCGGTGATCAGATATAAATTAAATAACAATACACTATATTTATTCATAAATGTTTCTTTTATATTTAGAAATTTGAATTACGGATTGTAATCTTTTATAACTTATTTTATCAACATGTCATTTTAAATATAAATAATATTTGTTACACTTAATAAAATTTGACACATTTTATATTTATTTATAACTTATTCTGTCAACATACGGTCGTAATAAATGTATTTTATTATTATTCTTATTAAAATTAAATACATTTTTTACTTCTTTATAACTTATTCTGTCAATATACTATTACCCATATATATGTCTATATTACTCTTATCAAAGTCAATCACATAGTTGTGCGACTAAATATAAGGGTCCGTCATTCTTTGGTTTATAAATTTAACATATATAATTAGAAATGTAGTTATGTAACTTGAACTCATATTCTTTAACCAAATTTAAATTAATATTTTGAAGATATTTCTTCTCATGAGTTTCCATTTTACGTTGAATTCTCATTGATGGATCTGACAAAAATAATGAAAAATTGTGATCACAATCCTCCATAGAATAGCTTATGTCACTTAGATTCATCGCTTTGTCTATATATAGGCATTCATGTGCATTAAGTATACTCAAATATCTTGTCAAATAACCATAAAGCATATGAGGTAAGAAATATCATAGATGTAGGAAAATAGAAAATTCTAGAGTATGTGAGATGTTTAAAAAGGTATATCCTCGTATCATTGGCATTAGTTATTTACTAGTCATCAACACGTGTAGTGCCTATAATTCCAAACATACATAAATCTAAAAATATCCAAATGACATCCATTCTACGTTAATATTTTAGAATTTTAGATATAGTTAAACATAGAAAATTAGTTTTAAAAATATAATTAAGACATTGAAATAGTAATTTTAATACGGGAAATTTTTTATTTCTTGGGTTAAATAACTTCTTTGGTGTGCATTGAAATTTTATTCGTTAACCGTTTGAATTCTTCAAAACCTAGTTCCTCTGTAATGAATCAAAATAGTACATACAAATTGCATATAATTATTTATCTAAAATGTTAGTACCTACGGACTCTTGTTAATTCAATAGAAAATTATAACTTAGCGTGTGTTGGGCGCGGGTGCGCCGACCCAAATTGGCTCAGGTCGCCTGCTTAGCGTCGGAGGGAGATGCTCGTAACCATTCAAACTGTACCCCCCTTCGTCCCCAACCTCTCTCCCCCATGTAAAAAATATGTGCCCCATGCCGGAGCTCCGCACAGAGGGCTCGTGCATCCCGCCCCTTCCCGCATAGTGAGCTCGCGCCCCTACCCCTCGCCGCACAACCAGCTCGGTGCCCACACACGTTGCCGCAAATCCAGCTCATCACCGCGCCATGGTGCAATCGCCGTGGTTGGTTCCAGCTCTTCTAGATCACGGTTGCAGCTTCTACCCTCACGGTCATAGTTACAGATGGCCACGACCATCATTCAAACACGCGGTGGTGGCCATCACAGTTTGACACGGCCACGGTTCGCCGTCGCTGCTTGCCGCTCGCGCTGTTAGTGGGTAGCATCTTTCCTATGATGGTTGCAGCTTATCGTCGCCATGCAACTTCTTCACAGGTGGTTCCATCAAATTCGGGTTTTGGTTGCAGCTTCTTTCCGGGGCGGTTCCATCAAAAGTGGCTATTGGTTGCAACTTCTATAGCGACTGTTGAGTCAATTTTCAATGTTGCTCGCAGCTTCTTCACGGGTGGTTCCAGCAAATGTGGATGTAGTTGTAGCTTCTTCGAGTGGCCGTTCTAGCAAAAATGGCTATTGGTTGCAGCTTCTTTGCCGGGAGTTGAATCATTTTCGGATGTTGTTCTTTGCTCGGCGGTTCCAACAGAAATGGATGCTGGTTGCAGCTTCTTCACCGGTCGGTTCCAGGGGAAAAGGTTGATCATTGTGTTGGGGCAGCTCTCTCTAACTCATCGGACTGGAGGTAGAGGAAGAAGAACGAGTTGAACATTGAACACAGGGAGTTTTCGGCGACGAATGCCCGGCTGCACGTACAATCTTTTTTCTCAGGTCAAACTGATTCACCCCACATACAAACTCAGAGTACAACCACTTTTGTATCTCTTGGGAATGCAGCACACACTGCGACATCGGCCACTAACCGCACGACGCATGACTCGTAGGAGTACTCCACTTGATCAACAAGTGGGCGTTCAAACTGCCATGATCAAAAGGGTCCAAAAGTATCATTGACATTAGTTATTTACTAGTCATCAACACGTGTAGTGCCTATAATTCCAAACATACATAAATCTAAAAATATCCAAATGACATCCATTCTACGTTAATCTTTTAGAATTTCAGATATAGTTAAACATAGAAAATTAGTTTTAAAAATATAATTAAGACATTGAAATAGTAATTTTAATACGGGAAAAAAATTATTTCTTGGGTTAAATAACTTCTTTGGTGTGCACTGAAATTTTGTTCGTTAACCGTTTGAATTCTTCAAAACCTAGTTCCTCTGTAATGAATCAAAATAGTACATACAAATTGCATAGAATTATTTATCTAAAATGTTAGTACCTACGGACTCTTGTTAATTCAATAGAAAATTATAACTTACAAACACAAGTAGATTGATTGTATGTCGCCACTTGAGGACATACCTATTACCCACTGATTCTCCTCTACTTCCTATAGTGTATGAACTGCTCATGAGCAGCGTGCTGAACTGTTGTTAGATGGAAATTCACTAATGAAATTTATTGGAATTTTTTAGGTTAACTGAATGGGCATATAGTATATGTTGGCTCCATGGAGCATTTGCTCCCGGATAAACATTACCAAAAAAAGTGGTTAAATGCTGCTAAAAAATTGTGTACATTTTTGTGAATGTCCGTGTTAGTGTAGCGAGCAGGCTTGCCAACTTTCATGTGAAACGGAGCAGTATTGTTTCGTCAGTGAAAAAACAAATTTGAGGTGACATTATAGGGTAACATTTGATGTTCAAATTATTTTATTTTTGCAAAAGCCAAAATGTTTAACCTGTTTGCCCAAAAATTTGCACGTAGCATTTGGATGTGACTATAAATACATAAAAACTGTATGAATTATTTTGACATTTCAAAATATATTTATCATGCGCAGGAGCAAATACTCCCAGAAGGCAAATTGGATTTCTGCATATAGTAGGATTTGTGGACATATAAGGTCTGTTTGGCAACTACCCATCGCCAAAAAGATCTTCAAATCCAGCTCCCCAATCTCGCATCCAACTTCTCAAGGAAAATCACCGATCGGGAAAACTGTTTGGCGATAGAACTCCCATTTTGATAGGATGCCTGGATCACGAGATAGAAGGAGATGCAAAGTTCTACCTAAGAGATAATCATGTGATTATTCTTTTTCTACAAAAGCGACATGAGACTGCACACATTATAGGGTGATTCAAAACAAATATCCAGATATGCGTTTTATTTTTATTGGAATGTGGGTGTTTTCTGTTTTATAGTGGTTTGACGCGGGGCCAACCTCCTTTTTTTCTTGTTTTGTACGTGATGGCAGTATATTTACTTTTTGAATTAACTTGCACCGAGGACTCTATTTTTGTACATGTAAGGATACTTTTTAGTGTAGAAACATGTCTTTTGTACGTGTATGGATATCTCTACATAATAATAAAGGACGGAGTATTTTTTACCCCGGAAATTTTGGTCCGCTTCGTCCGTCCAATTCATACGTTAGTTTTTGAACAGCTGTTCGTTTAAGTACGGCCATGCAAGCGAAATCGATCTCAACAGCTGTTCGTTTAAGTACGGCCATGCAAGCGAAATCGATCTCAAGACCTCTCGTCCAATACATAATGTCATTACCAACTAAGCTAGCTTGTGTTATTTGTTGAATGTTTCTTCATAGTCCCATATCGCCTCTTTCCACCCAACCTATCTCATTTAAATACGCCTTGAATTTTCTAGGTATCAGGAAGCCTTGTGTAACATTCCAAAATTCTAAATTTTGGAATGTTATATTAAACAAATAATTAGGATAGTTTTCTTCGATGTTGTGTGATTCATTGTGTGAAATTGAGTGGAATTTTGGAACATTTTGAAAAGTTAATGAGAGGGAATAAAAGGACTTTTCAAAAAATAAAATCATTTTTAATCCCTATTCAATTTTGAGCTTGAATCCTTTCAAACTCTCTGGTAAAGAAACAAAATGAGAGGAGGAAAATGACACACTTAAATCAGAGAAAATATTTTGATTAAAATTTGAAAATAGAAACAATTTGCAAATTATTTTAAATTGAATGTTCTAGTTATTGCAAAAACAAATATTTTTTCAAAGTATTCTCCTTGGTGCTTAACATATGTTCATGTTTTAGCAAGTTTTATTCTGACAATTTTGATATATAATATGCCTATATGAAACGTATTATGATTTCGTTTTTTTTGTTCTTCATTGCTTAAAAAAAACTGTTCACGACTGAGCACTATTCATCTGAAAAAGTGTGCCTGTGCACTATTCTTACGCGCGTGGACAGCCGAGGTAATTAAGGCCCTGTTTGGTTTCAATAAGTCAGGTGACTTAAAACCAGTGACTTATAAGTCACGCCTGTTTGGTTGTCATCTGACTTATAAGTCACCTTTTCATGCAAAAGTGGATGATTTATAAGTTTTAAGTTGGGGAGGAGCAACTTATGACTTATAAGTTGGGGTGACTTATAAGTTGGATCTGTTTGGCAAAATAAGTCACTTTTTACACTTTTTAACTTATAAGTTGGTGACTTATTTGGAATCAAACAGGGCCTAAGCCCATGCGTTTCCCTTTTTAGAAAAGAGAAGCTCGCCCAGCCTTAGACTGAGGCCCTTACACGTCCAGAAAACAACAGTTCAGCAAAACAAAAATAGAAAAAGGGGGAAAAAGAGGGGTACAAGCCCATAGGCTATACGCAGCCGCGCAGCATTGAAAGGCCGAGAGAATGCGTTTCCCTTTTTGCTCTCTTTCTCCTCTTTTCGTAGATGTTTAGTCCCACCTCCCCTAGACTTAAAACTTTAGACCTTTCATCTATTTATAAATATAAACCCGTAGGTTATTTTCTCTTTGAACCTTGACTCTTCTCTGCATTTTAAAGGTACAAGGCCACTTCATTTTTTGTGTTAAGCTTTGACTTATATTTTTGATCAAAAAACATATGAATTATATGTCATAAAAATATATCATCTGGAAGTTCTTTGAAATGTGCATCCAGTGAAATACCTTTTATGACATATAACTTATTTTTTGTTAGTAAAGTTAATTGTCAAAGTTAGACATAAAAATATGAATTGGCCTTGTATAAGGGAATGGATGGAGTAGTTCTTGGCAACTCTGCTTGCTGAATGGTCTTTTGCAACCATGATTTGCTGAATCGTTATCTGTCTACTATCTGATATTATTTTTGCAACCTGGACTGCGGGATGTTCACATGCCTTTCTGCAGTTTGGTTACTGTATATTGATGCACGTATCTTACTATCCTCCTCTTGAGCTTGAGAAATTGTCATAATTCCCTTGCCTTTTATCCTAGAAAAGGATTTTTATTTTTCATTGGACTATATTGTTTTTTCTTATGGGCCTCAGCCAACGGAATGAACCTTTAAAAGGTGTGGACGTGGGACAACATGCATGGACTCTTTATTAACTCATCCCACAGTTGTTAATAACTAATATGTAGATCTGATGGACAGTAAAAGTACTTTTCGAGGATTAACGTGGAGGCTTTATTGGTGCCTCAAATTAGTAATAATAATAATAATAATAATAATAATAATCTTTACCTAATAATAAAGAGGCTATTGCTTCCGTCGGAAAACCAATCAAGGTAATTTTATAAAAAAGCCCTTGCTGCTTATGATATTAAACTCGTAGTATATATTAAATGTTTTTTAATATACTCATATCTTTTAAACCGTAACTCCAAATTTAACATATTATATATGTAATTTGATTAGAAAAATATGTAGAATTTAAATATGATATTATTTTATTTGTTAAACGTTCAATAAAAATACTATCTAGGGTACAATCTTAATAAATAAGTCATTATTCGTCTTTCTTTCATACCAGTACTCATACGGGTTGGGGATGAACACGTCAACAAAATCAGGATTGGAGATGAAACTGAAGGTCACTTGACTGATTCTTTGTACGTATTAAATCTACATGCAAGCCGTGTTAAAATAGAAGACCTGTGAAATTTTGAACTGCATTTTTGTAGGATAAGACCATCTTTGTTTGTGTCGTAACTATAAATTCTCAGATTATAGAACATTTTTTACAAATTAAGAGCGTGTGGTATTTCTTTCTCCCGTTACAACGCATGGGTCCTTTTGCTAGTAATAATAATAATAACTAGTCGTCAGCCCGTGCAGTCGCACGGGCGCAACTATAATCAGGAAATGGTAATACCCAAGAAAAATAACATGAACCACAAACATAAATATGCATATGAGCTATAATTTTTTTTTCATATTATCATTAAACAATAACTAAAACCTAATGGAAAAAATAATAACTAAAACTAAAATATATCAAGGTTTACGCATCAGTAACATGCACTACCCCACCGCACATTGCGATGTGTTGGGGACCCTGCTATAAGGTCGCACATCTGCACGCGATGTTGTGGTGTGAATGATGCAAGGTGAAATGGGAAACATCATGAGGTATCATGTGTGTCGTGTATCATGCACTCGCGTGGTAGCTCATGCAAAAACAACTTATTAAGCCCTTGAGATGCTGGTAAAAAATACATACACGTTTCGTTAGTTGAATAAACGATGATCACAATGAAAATCATAATATTTCTTTCATTCCAAAGAATTATATATAGAGAGCAATCACTGAGAATATTTGCAACATACATCACACGCTTCAAGTGTCAGAGGGCACATGTGAACTATCATACATCAATTTCTAGATATAATAAGTAATATAAATGTAAATATTTCGATGCATTTGGTTTCATGTATAAATTACATGGAAGTAGGTCGATATAATACTTCTGTATAAATAAATAAATAAGGCTATAGCTGCAGAAGAGTAACCATCCCATGTGCACCTTATTTGTGTAGTGTCGGTCTAGTGAATAAAATCCCGCACTTTTCTTAGGTTGTATGCAATGCAATGATGGAAATACACATGTAGTTTTAATGTAAAAAATGCATGCTAACGCTACAATCAACTCTAGAGATACCATAAATGATACAATCATTAAGCAACACAGAAATTAACTTAATCATCGCCTCCACATGGTTATTGTTGATGAAAAGCAAAGCATCAAATAGAATGTCAAAAGATTGTACTTAACCATCCATGTTCGTAGTTTTCCATCATGCATTCCTGAAAGATTGCTCAAGGGCCACCAGGTTTTATGAATGACATGTTGTATATATTAACTTGCAAGTGAAATAAATAAATCTTGTTCCCAATTATTCAAGATTTATTGCTTGAAGTACTGCCAAGGGCCACCAGATTGGGCTGGCTTGATGATTCTTGTACATAGGCACATAGTAGCTTGTACCAAGTTCGTCTCCGAAAGAAAAATATATTGTTACAAACTTATAATAGACCAAAATAATGGTTTGAAGATATATTTCCTATAAGATCATCCCGCAGAGAAAAATCATTTTGTCTTTGTAGAAACTAAGATAAAAAGATTAAACTCGTCAGTTATGACCAATTTGTCAAAAACAAAGGACACATGCATAGAAAAGGATACATCACTTTGAATTTGCCTTATTTAAACATACCACATATTTGATATAGAACAAATTCGCTGGAGATGAGGCAGGTTTTACATTACCTTGATGAAACCACCTTTTTGTTAAGCATGTAGCTAGTCATGCATGGGTCTTAACACCATGATTAACCATGAACGGGTTAATCATTGTAGCACATGTGAGATACATAGGCGCGTATTTAGTGTCCAACACATTGCCGCACTCAGGATATTGTCTTCCAAAGTGATGTACAACGAATATCTGGTACATGCCGAATTTGGAGTACATTGTTTTGGGTGTTCGTACAACCCCGGTGCAATATGTTCAAACTTGCCTATTTTTGCCAGCGGTACGAAGACTATACGATCTGGGCAGTGTTTTTTGCTAGAGGGAATCATAGGTACAGGATGTAATTAGGTATTTATGACTTCCACATGGAGACACATCATGTATATAGATGAAAAGCAAAGATCGATTTGATACCTGATGGATAATACTTTGATACGTACGTGTGTATTGATTGCTACATGAAAATTATCTAGCTTCATATTGGCCAAGCGTACCCTGTTGAGATCACAGCTGAACACAACTTGGACGGTGAGCTTGGATCACCGGCGGATACAACTTGCCCGCCCGGGTCATGAACGGGGCAGTAGTGTAGCACTATCTTTTTTTCCAGATCAACCTTCCACACACTGATTGAATAGAATATTGATGGGACCATTAGATAGGAGGCAAATAAAAACAAATCAAGAAAGGATACAGCGGCGGCTAGGTTAGAGAGATACCTTATAATAAAAAAAATACGGGTTGATGGATTCATACATTGTGCTAGCCGGCTTGCTGTTGATCGATTTCATAGGAACACACGTGTATAGGATGCAAATCATGAACTGATTTAGTAGCCGGTGGCTCTTAGTTTGCAGGTGGGTCTGCTAGCTTCGTGAAAATTCATCTACCTTCATATATGAGAACCTGGATTAGTCACCACGAATGATGGAAAGGAAATAAATCAAGGGTGGCGGCTAGGTTAAAAGTATTACGTGGGGATCTGTTTCTTGTTTCATGAGAATTTTGTGGGCCAATGAGATTAGATCTAAACCCTTCAAATATGGACCCACGAAATTAAGAGATGCTATAATTAATAATAGATGGATTAATCCATACCGTAATAATTCGGTCTCACCAAATAAACGCGGTAATTTCTGGAGAGTGCCTAATTAGTATAAGTATAGATAACAAAAATAAGATTTTCTTCGTACTTTTCTTTTATATTCCTGTAGGTTATTATTCTTAGACTAGTATATGATAGAATAATTAGATTATTAATTAGTCTCCGCATTCACACATAAATACTAGAATTCTTCAAAATATAACTCTTTTTTCCACAAAACAGTTTTATCCTATTTTTTAAGTAGCCCTAACGTTTTACTCGTTTATTCAAATTAAATGATACCAACGCCTATATTTTTATTTTGATATCACCTGTCCAGTGAACCTATCAAATGAACTTTTTAAATATTTCAATTTTGAAATTGGTTCGGATTCAAATTCAAACTTCGTTTGATCACACCTTAATATTCGTAGCTCCGTCTTTTACGAATCCAATTGTGTCGGATTCATACCGAAGTAATCTCCCTGTTCATACAATTAGTGTTGTCTTTTCAACATATAATATCGATCATAGATTACTCCACTAGTCCACAATAGTGTTGCCAGACAACGTTCTAACTAGATTCAATGCCAAATTGAATTACTTGTATCTTTTGATTCGTTATTTTGAATTATTTTTCTTGCATGTTCATATTTACCTCCCGTATCCAGTAACATCATTAGTTTCAACATTCGAACCTTTCAAATTTGAGCGATTCAAATTTAAATTCAAACCTTATTTGCTCATATCTTGCAAATCGTAGCATCTTTTAAATTGATTCCTTTTGCACCTAACCACTTGTGTTATTTACTTCCTGTTCATAACCACCATACTCCAATTAAATACTTTCCAATTTCTGAATTCCAATTATATTCATGCTTCAATTCGCTATAACTTGTGTTGTAGTGCTCCATTTCAATTACATCTTCGACAAATAAATTCTTATGTCTTATGCTATTTGTCAAACAACATTCATGTTGTTCTCCCTATATTTTTTATCATCTTCTATAGCCTATGCAATCCAAGCTTATATACCAATAGTTGATCATCTATTTACTCTTTTGAGTTGATTTCTTTACCTTTCACCTTACAACGCCACAAGGACCTATTTTATCTACTCCTTCCGTTCCGAAATATTGGTCGCTAGAGATCGATATTCTCCGACCAAGTGAAAACAGAGAAAAAGTCCAGGTTACTCTCGCCAAAAATATGAATTCGTCTCCTCCTTCTTCTACCTCCGCCATCCTACTCCAAAATCCATCAGCTCCGCCTCCCAAAATCCATTAGCTCCGCCTCCCTCCTCCTCCGCCCTCTGCCCATATACTCCTCCTCCCTCCACACCTCAGCACTTCGCCCGGACCCAACAGCTCCGCCTCCCTCGCCCGCCCCCTCCTGCTCCTTCAGCAGATCTTGTGCCTCCCACCTCCGCAATCAACAGGCACAGCTCCAGGAAGCAGCCGCAAGTTAACCAGCAGCAGCTCCATGCAGAGGCAGGAGCAGCTCAAGGCAGAGGCAACAGGAGATCCAGACAGAGGCAGGCGTAGGTCCAGGCAGATGCAGTCGCAGCTTTAGGCAGAGGCAGGCGCATGTGCAGCTCCAGGCAGAGGCAGATGAAGGTGAAGCCAACTCTAGCTCCAGCCCCAACCCGGCACAACACGACACGACACCTGCCAGAGGGAAATAAAGTGAGGAAACGGTGATCCATGGAGTTCGATGTCAATTGCACACCAGCCGACGAGTTGCACTACTTTTAGTAATTCAACGTTATTTTCTGAAAATGAATAGGACTCCAGTTAACTGAAAAGGAATGGTACTCCACTCAAAATTCACAATTTTCTGAAAATGAAAATCAAAATAGGAGTGAAATGCTCTACTAAAATTCACTAAAGTTGAGCAAGTTAATGTTAGTTTTAGTGTTAAACTATAGGATTATTTTTTATTAGTGTTAGTTGAAACTTTAGGACTGATTTTGATTAATGTTAATGTTATTGTTAAGGCTGATTTTTATTAGTGCATATCTAAACATTCAGGAACTTAAACTGTCTAAATTGGAGTATTCAGATCATTTTAATTAACATGAGTAAAAAAGTTTTAATTAACAGGAGCAAATTAAGTGGAGCATTTAATTTTTAGTATAGAATAGGAGTAAAACCTTCAGAAACATGACAATGCAAAGAAGAGAGAAGCAGCGGGCACTGTTGTAGAAGATGGAGGGCACAAGAGGAGTACACTATAGTATAGCTCGCTTCTTCTTGCAAGTCCTAGACAAAACTACTGAAACTACACTAAAATATTGTTTCTTGCATTCCAGTATTGCTTGCAAGCACTACTAGAATATTTCTAATGTTGCTAATGCAAAACTAATCCTAATGGGCACTTCTTCTGTTACTACAAGAAGTTAAAGCTATAGTCCTTGCACTTCTACTCCACTACAGAAACAATTCCTTCAGTGTGAGTAGTTTCACTAATGTCCAGGAGTACTCCAATTAATCTTTAAAAAATATTTAAGCACTGACTGAAAACGGAATGCAAAAAAAAGGATACAGTATTCCTCAACTCTCGTAAGCATGAATAAATACTCCTAAGCTGTACACCAGAGGAGAGCATCATAAGAGAAGTCCTCGGTTGTAGCTAATGCAACATCATGGGAGCCAAAAGAAAACAAAGATATTGGATGAAAAAATTACTCCAGTTTATATTTTCAAATGATACAACATCATGGAGTAGGATAACAAAGTTTATATTGTTGATACAAAAATTTCACAGACCGTATTACTACTCCAATTACACAGATTGCAAGGAATACAAATTATAGAGTAAGCAAGCAAGCAAATTGGCAAAAATGCACTAGGGACTGAAATCTACTGAATTTTTGTGGCAGCAGGCAACCAAATCAATTTGGCAAACAGTGCAATGCCTATCTCATTCAGCACTAGGGAGTAGGGACTGACAGCAGTAGCACTAGATTCGGTCAAGCATGCAGGTGAAATTGAAACGAGAGAGAGGTAGAGGGAGGCTCGACCATGGGTTGCTGCTGCCCCATGGCTGGGTGTCATCCCGTCAGAGAAGCCTTACTTCTCCTTCTCTCCCTGCATCAAGTTGGTGCAAGTGCGTGGGTGAGTTGGAGGCTGGCTCCATCTCAGGTTCCCAAAAGGCAACCTCTTGGATTCATTGGCGTGTTGAGGTCTCCTCCAACCCAACAGGAACACCAACAGGGAAATAAGGCATGGGTAACCCGCATACAAAATTGTATCGATTAAAGAGGAAGGGGCGGGGCCGCACTTTGTCCTTGAGTCGTTGCTGCTCAAAATCCATGGCTGGCGCACTGGGCGTCTTCATCCTGCTCTCCATGCATCGAGCCGCTTCAAAGAGAAGATCAAGCTCTAGGGCACGCAGATCAAATGCCTCCTCGCTCAGCAGCACCATCAGCGGCGGATAAAAAGTTGATCTTTGACCTACGAGGCATGAGCGGTTTGGGGACTGTCAGAGTGGGCGTAGGTGATGGGGAGTAAGGCGGCCACGGGGAGGAAGAGGGCGTTGCCGACGGATAGTGTGCGGTGGCGACGGAAGGACACGGCGGCGACGGGTAGAGGGCAGTGAAGACCGACGATGGAGCGAGAGGAAGCTACTCAGGAAGGAGCGACTGGTCTGCACGAGTGAGGGCAATTTTGGGAAGTTGAAAAAATACGTAACTTGACAAAAGATGTACTACGAATGCTCCGACGACCAATATTTCGGAACAGATGGAGTATTAAACCTTTTTTGTTGTTGATCTGTTGCACTATGTCATATTTTATTCTTGTGTTTATTTGGATTCTTGTATATGGCATGGTTATTTATTGAATGTTATTTGCTTACAATAGATTGCTTGGAGTGTGACGAGTAGAATTATCAGGATTGTGGGTGCGACTATCTTCCTCAAGTAATACCAAGCAAGCTCACTTTGACCATGCATTTTCATACCTATGTTTTTATTGCAATATTGTCACGATTCCATTACCTTTAGTGGTGTTATCGATTCTTGTAGTTGAGTAGAATGCATGAGGTAGGAAAAACCCACTACCCTGTTATCAAGCCCCGGGACGTTATTGATTTTGATGCTACGCTGTAGTAGATGGGGTTGGTATGAGTGTTCAGGAGTGGTGTGAGAAGGAGGACTCTACGTCAAAGTCGACAATTTCATGATGGAATTTTCAAGGCCTGCATCTTCAAAACCTCAAGATTTGAAGACTCGAAACGAGATTTCAATACACACTACTGAGTGGAGGATGGTTGTGCGGCACCCTGAAGAACCCAGTGAATGCGTTTGTGAGCTGGAGTAGTCCAGTACTCATGCGAAAAGCTCCATCCATACTCAAAGAGACGGAAGAATACTTCATGCCCGGAAGCTTATCTGTGCAGCCACAAGTTAGATGTAGACGAACGTTAGGGTTGGATGGGCACCGGACAGTGGTCAGGGAAACTCTTTGAAAGACCATGTTTCGTTCGTCCTATTCTCAAACACCTGGCAGTGCAAGGACTTACAAGGAGGGAATGAATCTTGTTGGTAAAGTGCACAACACTCCGGGGAGTTAAAAACCTTATCGATAAGTTGTGTCCCGATTATGGACATTTGAGCCTCTGGACTTGGATCTATCTCTGAACTCTCAACACCGGATTAATAATTAACGGTGGGATCCTTATGATACTTGTGGGGTATGATACATCGGTTGGCGGAACCATGTCATAGCAGATTACTTTGTAGTGAAAACTCCTGACAATTTCATTATTGTAGGAAAAGAAAATGAAAGCAGTTTTTATGCAAAAACTCAGAGAAGGAGCCACAAAGCCTTATTGCATATAGAATAGTCTTATAATATGTTTTTCTTCTATTTTGATCTTGACGGTACATTCAATGTACTGACTTGCACGGCTGCAACGTCTCATGTTGCAGATGATTTTATATGATGAGTAAGAGTATGATTTAGGGTTATAGTCTAGACTCAACCTGTCGTTGGTGTTGGTGGGACTCCCCTCCCGTTTTATTTTTCATTTAATTTAGCACAAACGTCCATGCTTCATCATATAATTTAGGACTATTTAGAAGAGAAATGATCATAAAATTGGCATTGACCGCTGGTGGCTAATGGTCCACAATTAAAGGAGGACTGGAACTGGGTTGAAGTTGGACTAAATCCGTCATGCACATCGGTGGTGAGCTAGAAAAGGTAAAATTCATAACAATGTAGTTCCTAGAGTTAATTATTTTAGCAGCTTTTGATCATTAGTGGTACTCGGACAACATTTACAACTCGTCATGGACGTGACTAAATACATTACATTGGTTGGGCTACAATAGATTACCTTCCAGGTTGCTACCATAGGATTATGGCCATCTCACCATGGTTAAATTCTTACTCCAAATAAGGAGTTGTCGACCATTATGCGAAGACATATGGTGCATATACGGTAAACCGATGAGGCATTATAGGAGACGAGGAGCGGCTCACAGTTTCCACAATCCACATGCCTGACTACTAACTAGCTCGTTGGGTGTCCGCTGAAGCCCGTGCTTCTATGGAGAAGCCTGACTCGCTGGACCCACTTGCATTCGTTAGCAATGAACAAGAAGAACTCTACCTCTGGTGTTTGTTCTACGATGAAGCATGGACGTCGTGCCAGGACCATTTTTTTTTAATTTAATTTTGATGATAAGCACTATATTTTTCTCTCGTTACAACTGGTGGAACCTCTAAAAAGACTTATATTTAGAAACGGAGGGAGTACCACATACAGATCGGGAGGGCATGCATCCTGGCCGGTTTCTGCATTTCAGTTGCATCAATTAGCATGGATGATCCACATGATATCCACAGATCATCTACTTCTTTGTCAACGCAATTTCAGCATACCGTAACTGCTACCGACTCTTCGATGGAGGGTTTTGACACTTTGATCTACGCCGGAGGGGAGGGGGGGACGGCGGCGACCCGTAGGTTCACTGTATTTTTTTAGCATAACCCGTAGGTTCACTTCACCTGATCACCTGTCGCACTTGACTTATTTGTCTGCTGGGATGGCCTGGTTAGAAGCGAAATATTATCTGGAGGAGAAAGAAAATGGGCCCAGCCAATCCCTGCAAATCTTAGTAATATTTTTTGTATATAGGAACATTTTCATGGTACATACATTTGTTAGGTTGATCTCTTCCGCGTGGGCCCAACGGTCCACCGGGCCCATGATCTATGCACCCTGATCGGGGGCGCCCAACCCGTTATGGTTGGTGGGCCCCTGTGACCTGCGCTATATATAAAGTGGTGGGGGCCGGGGCGCACGGTACGAGGTTCACCGCGCCGCCAGACACCCCACCTAAATCCCCTTCCGATCTAGGGTTTGCGCAGTGCTCACGGGAAGCACCATCAGCGACCACATCTCCTCCCTCACGCCACCGACGACTACACCGGCACCAATGGCCGGAGCAGGGAGTTCATCGGGCTCGGGATTAGGTGAGTACATGGTAACTCCGGATCTATTTATGCCTAGTCGATCTGCGGCTTCAACATTAGTATCATGAGCCACTAGGCAGAGATCTATTCGGTACAAAGAAAAGAAAGCTTGTTCCCCACCCCTACGAACCCTAGATGGGCATGACACCGAGGATGGCTACGGCCTCGTCGGAAAAGAAGCGCCGCCGCAAGGCCGCGCCTGTTCCTCTCGATCCCCACACGCATCGGCAAGCCGAGGTGTGGGGAAGAAGAACCTACCTCCTCGGAGGCAATGTACGGATCTAGATCCAAAAGAAAAAAAACGAAGAAAAGTATACGGATCCGATTCGCCAAAGAAAAGAAAAAACAAAGGGGGAGAGGAACATGCAAAGAAAAGAAAGATCCGCCCTGCGGATCGCAACGAGGCACCACGGCCAACCCATTCGACGGCAACGCGCTCCCACAAGGGAACGCGCCACCGGCGAAAGGGCAGGCCACGGCGCCATGACTATGCCTCTGCTCAAGGACGAAAAGGATAGCAGGGTGTATGGCACCCCAAAGCCCCCCTTGACGGCGGCGCACTCTCCCTCGGGAGAGGGCACGCACCGGCAAGAGGAGCGGAGGGGGCCGCCGCTGCATCTCCGACGGGGCAAGAGCCTCCACGCGAGAGAGAAAAGGGAGCCGGCCGGGGCACTCTCCGGCGAGGCGAGACGCCGCCGCGCAGAAGAGCCGAACCGGCAAGAGGAACAAGCAGAGGGGCCGACGGTCTCCTCCTCGGCGGGGTCAGAGAGCGCGCGGCGCGGGGCTCTCGGCCGCCGCGGCTGGCGAACACCCGCAGCAGAGGAGCCGTCGGGCAGAGGCAGGTGGATGAGAGCGGCGCGGGGGAAAATGGGGGTAGGGTTTTGTTGGGGAACGTCGCATGGGAAACAAAATTTTTCCTACGCGCACGAAGACCTATCATGGTGATGTCCATCTACGAGAGGGGATGAGTGATCTACGTACCCTTGTAGACCGTACAGCAGAAGCGTTAGTGAACGCGGTTGATGTAGTGGAACGTCCTCACGTCCCTCGATCCGCCCCGCGAACAATCCCGCGATCAGTCCCACGATCTAGTACCGAACGGACGACACCTCCGCGTTCAGCACACGTACAGCTCGACGATGATCTCGGCCTTCTTGATCCAGCAAGAGAGACGGAGAGGTAGAAGAGTTCTCCGGCAGCGTGACGGCTCTCCGGAGGTTGGTGATGACCTTTTCTCAGCAGGGCTCCGCCCGAGCTCCGCAGAAACGCGATCTAGAAGAAAAACCGTGGAGGTATGTGGTCGGGCTGCCGTGGAAAAGTCGTCTCAAATCAGCCATAAAACCTCCGTATATATAGGTGGGAGGGAGGGGACCTTGCCTTGGGGCTCAAGGAGCCCCAAGGGGGTCGGCCGAGTCCAAGGGGGAAGGCTCCCCCCAAACCGAGTTGGACTTGGTTTGGTGGGTGGGAGTCCTTCCTTCCCTTCCCACCTCCCTTTTTTTTCTTTTCTCTTTGATTTTCTTTCCTAGGCGCATAGGGCACTTTTGAGCTGCCCCACCAGCACACTAAGGGCTGGTGTGCCACCCTCAAGGCCTATGGGCTTCCCCGGGGTGGGCTGCCCCCCCGGTGAACTCCCGGAACCCATTCGTCATTCCCGGTACATTCCCGGTAACTCCGAAAACCTTCCGGTAATTAAATGAGGTCATCCTATATATCAATCTTTGTTTCCAGACCATTCCGGAAACCCTCGTGACGTCCGTGATCTCATCCGGGACTCCGAACAACATTCGGTAACCAACCATATAACTCAGATACGCATAAAACAACGTCGAACCTTAAGTGTGCAGACCCTGCGGGTTCGAGAACTATGTAGACATGACCCGAGAGACTCCTCGGTCAATATCCAATAGCGGGACCTGGATGCCCATATTGGATCCTACATATTCTACGAAGATCTTATCGTTTGAACCTCAGTGCCAAGGATTCATATAATCCCGTATGTCATTCCCTTTGTCCTTCGGTATGTTACTTGCCCGAGATTCGATCGTCAGTATCCGTATACCTATTTCAATCTCGTTTACCGGCAAGTCTCTTTACTCGTTCTGTAATACAAGATCCCGCAACTTACACGAAGTTACATTTCTTGCAAGGCTTGTGTGTGATGTTGTATTACCGAGTGGGCCCCGAGATACCTCTCCGGTGTTAGTGAGTTATATGATCTTATGGTCATAGGAACAAATACTTGACACGCAGAAAAGAGTAGCAACAAAATGACACGATCAACATGCTACGTCTATTAGTTTGGGTCTAGTCCATCACGTGATTCTCCTAATGACGTGATCCAGTTATCAAGCAACAACACCTTGTTCATAATCAGAAGACACTGACTATCTTTGATCAACTCGCTAGCCAACTAGAGGCTTGCTAGGGACGGTGTTTTGTCTATGCATCCACACATGTAAATGAGTCTTCATTCAATACAATTATAGCATGGATAATAAACGATTATCTTGATACAGGAATTATAATAATAACTATATTTATTATTGCCTCTAGGGCATAATTCCAAGAGTCTCCCACTTGCACTAGAGTCAATAATCTAGCCCTCACATCATCATGCGAATTACATTGTAATAAATCTAACACTCATACAGTTCTGGTGTTCATCATGCTTTGGCCGTGGAAGAGGTTTAGTCAGCGGGTCTGCTACATTCAGATCCGTGTGCACTTTGCATATATTTACGTCCTCTCCTTCAACGTAGTTGCGGATGAGGTTGAAGCGTTGTTTGATGTGTCTGGACTTCTTGTGAAACCGTGGTTCCTTTGCTAGGGCAATGGCACCCGTGTTGTCATAGAACAAGGTTATTGGATTCAGTGCGCTTGGCACCACTCCAAGATCCGTCATGAATTGCTTCATCCAGACACCCTCCTTAGCTGCCTCCGAGGCAGCCATGTACTCCGCTTCACATGTAGAATCTGCTATGACGCTCTGCTTGGAACTGCACCAGCTTACCGCACCCCCATTAAGAATAAATACGTGTCCGGTTTGCGACTTAGAGTCGTCCGGATCTGTGTCAAAGCTTGCATCGACGTAACCTTTTACGGCGAGCTCTTCGTCACCTCCATACACGAGAAACATCTCCTTAGTCCTTTTCAGGTACTTCAGGATATTCTTGACCGCCGTCCAGTGATCCACTCCTGGATTACTCTGGAACCTACCTGCCATACTTATGGCCAGGCTAACATCCGGTCTAGTGCACAACATTGCATACATGATAGAACCTATGGCTGAAGCATAGGGGACGGAGCGCATATGCTCTCTATCTTCATCAGTTGCTGGGCACTGAGTCTTACTCAATCTCGTACCTTGTAAAACTGGCAAGAACCCTTTCTTGGACTGTTCCATTTTGAACCTCTTCAAAACTTCATCAAGGTATGTGCTTTGTGAAAGTCCTATCAGGCGTTTTGATCTATCCCTATAGATCTTAATGCCTAGAATGTAAGCAGCTTCTCCTAGGTCCTTCATAGAGAAACTTTTATTCAAGTAATCCTTTATGCTCTCCAAAAACTCTACGTTGTTTCCAATCAGCAATATGTCATCCACATATAATATTAGAAACGCCACAGAGCTCCCACTCACTTTCTTGTAAATACAAGATTCTCCAACCACTTGTATAAACCCAAATGCTTTGATCACCTCATCAAAGCGCTTGTTTCAACTCCGAGATGCTTGCACCAGTCCATAAATGGATCGCTGGAGCTTGCACACCTTGTTAGCATTCTTAGGATCGACAAAACCTTCGGGTTGTATCATATACAACTCTTCCTTAAGGAAACCGTTAAGGAACGCCGTTTTGACATCCATCTGCCAGATTTCATAATCGAAAAATGCAGCTATTGCTAACATGATTCTGACGGACTTAAGCATTGCTACGGGTGAGAATGTCTCATCGTAGTCAACTCCTTGAACTTGTGAAAAACCCTTTGCCACAAGTCGAGCTTTATAAACGGTCACATTGCCGTCAGCGTCCGTCTTCCTCTTAAAGATCCATTTGTTCTGAATAGCCTTGCGGCCCTCAGGTAGTACTTCCAAAGTCCACACTTTGTTCTCATACATGGATCCTATCTCGGACTTCATGGCTTCTAGCCATTTGTTGGAATCTGGGCCCACCATTGCTTCTTCATAATTTGCAGGTTCATTGTTGTCTAACAACATGATTGATAAGACGGGATTACCGTACCACTCTGGAGCAGTAGGTGGTCTCGTCGACCTGCGTGGTTCGATAGAAACTTGAACCGGAGTTTCATGATCATTATCATTAACTTCCTCCTCAACCGGCGTCGCAACGACAGAGGGTTCCCCTTGTCCTGCGCCGCCATCCAGAGGGATGAGAGGTTCGACAACCTCGTCAAGTTCTATCTTCCTCCCACTCAATTCTCTCGAGAGAAACTCCTTCTCGAGAAAAGCTCCGTTTTTAGCAACAAACACTTTGCCCTCGGATTTGAGATAGAAGGTGTACCCAACTGTCTCTTTTGGGTAACCTATGAAGACGCACTTTTCCGCTTTGGGTTCTAGCTTTTCAGGCTGAAGCTTTTTGACATAAGCATCACATCCCCAAACTTTAAGAAACGACAACTTTGGTCTTTTGCCATACCACAGTTCGTATGGTGTCGTCTCAACGGATTTTGATGGTGCCCTATTTAAAGTGAATGCAGCTGTTTCTAATGCATAACCCCAAAACGATAACGGCAAATCGGTAAGAGACATCATAGATCGTACCATCTCTAATAAAGTACGATTACGACGTTCGGACACACCATTACGCTGTGGTGTTCCAGGCGGTGTCAACTGTGAAACAATTCCACATTGTCTTAAGTGAGCACCAAACTCGAAACTCAGATATTCACCCCCACGATCAGACCGTAGGAACTTGATCTTCTTGTTACGATGATTTTCCACTTCACTCTGAAATTGCTTGAACTTTTCAAATGTTTGAGACTTGTGCTTCATAAAGTAGACATAACCATATCTACTCAAATCGTCAGTGAAGGTGAGAAAATAACGATATCCGCCGCGCGCCTCTACGCTCATCGGACCACACACATCGGTATGTATGATTTCCAACAAGTCACTTGCACGCTCCATAGTTCCGGAGAATGGAGTCTTAGTCATCTTGCCCATGAGGCATGGTTCGCACGTGTCAAGTGAATCAAAGTCAAGTGACTCCAAAAGTCCATCAACATGGAGTTTCTTCATGCGCTTTATACCAATATGACTTAAGCGGCAGTGCCACAAAAATATGGCGCTATCATTGTTAACTCTAACTCTTTTGGTCTCAATGTTATGTATATGTGTATCGCTATCAAGATTCAATATGAACAATCCTCTCACATTAGGTGCATGACCATAAAAGATGTTACTCATAGAAATAGAACAACCATTATTCTCTGACTTAAAAGAGTAACCGTCTCGCAATAAACAAGATCCAGATATAATGTTCATGCTCAACGCAGGCACTAAATAACAATGATTTAAGTTCATCACTAATCCTGATGGTAACTGAAGTGAAACTGTGCCGACGGCGATTGCATCAACCTTGGAACCATTTCCTACGCGCATCGTCACTTCATCTTTTGCCAGCCTTCGTCTATTCCGCAGTTCCTGTTTCGAGTTGTAAATATGAGCAACAGAACCGGTATCGAATACCCACGCACTACTACGAGAGCCGGTTAAGAACACATCAATAACATGTATATCAAATATACCTAATTATTCTTTCGCCGCCTTCTTATCAGCCAGATACTTGGGGCAGTTGCGCTTCCAGTGACCCATACCCTTGCAATATTAGCACTCTGTTTCAGGCTTAGGTACAGCTTTGGGTTTCTTCGTTGGATTGGCAACAGGCTTGCCGCTCTTCTTTGAATTACCCTTCTTGCCTTTGCCGTTTCTCTTGAAACTAGTGGTCTTATTCACCATCAACACTTGATGTTCTTTACGGAGTTCAGACTCTGCGACTTTCAGCATCGCAAACAACTCGCCGGGTGACTTGTTCATCCCTTGCATGTTATAGTTCAACACAAAGCCTTTATAGCTTGGCGGCAGCGATTGAAGGATTCTGTCAGTGATAGCTTCTTGCGGGAGTTCAATCCCCAACTCAGCTAGACGGTTTGAGTACCCAGACATTTTGAGCACATGTTCACTGACAGACGAGTTCTCCTCCATCTTGCAAGCATAGAATTTATCGGAGGTCTCATAACTCTCGATCCGGGCGTTCTTCTGAAAGATAAACTTCAACTCCTGGAACATCTCAAATGCTCCATGACGCTCAAAGCGACGTTGAAGTCCCGGTTCTAAGCCATACAAGACTGCACATTGAACTATTGAGTAGTCCTCCTTACGTGCTAACCAAGCGTTCTTAACATCCTGATCAGCCGTAGCGGGTGGTTCATCTCCTAGCGCAGCATTAAGGACATAATCCTTCTTCCCAGCTTGCAAGATTAGCTTAAGATTACGAGCCCAGTCTACAAAGTTGCTTCCATCATCTTCCAGCTTAGCTTTCTCTAGGAACGTATTAAAATTCAGGGTGACTGTCGCGTGAGCCATGATCTACGACACAAATATATTCAAAGTGGACTTAGACTATGTTCAAGATAATTAGAGTTTAACTTAATCAAATTATTTGCTAAACTCCCACTCAAAAAGTACATCTCTCTAGTCATTTGAGTGGTTCATGATCCACTTACACTAGCTCAAGTCCGATCATCACGTGAGTTGAGTATAGTTTCAGTGGTAAGCATCCCTATGCTAATCATATCATCTATATGATTCATGATCGACCTTTCGGTCTCATGTGTTCCGAGGCCATGTCTGCACATGCTAGGCTCGTCAAGCTTAACCCGAGTGTTCCGCGTGCGCAACTGTTTTGCACCCGTTGTATGTGAACGTTGAGTCTATCACACCCGATCATCACGTGGTGTCTCGAAACGACGAACTGTAGCAACGGTGCACAGTCGGGGAGAACACAATTTCGTCTTGAAATTTTAGTGAGAGATCACCTCATAATGCTACCGTCGTTCTAAGCAAAATAAGGTGCATAAAGGATTAACATCACATGCAATTCATAAGTGACATGATATGGCCATCATCATGTGCTTCTTGATCTCCATCACCAAAGCACCGGCACGATCTTCTTGTCACCGGCGCCACACCATGATCTCCATCAACGTGTTGCCATCGGGGTTGTCGTGCTACTCATGCTATTACTACTAAAGCTACATCCTAGCAAAATAGTAAACGCATCTGCAAGCACAATTTTTAGTATAAAGACAACCCTATGGCTCCTGCCGGTTGCCGTACCATCGACGTGCAAGTCGATATTTTCTATTACAACATGATCATCTCATACATCCAATATATCACATCACATCGTTGGCCATATCACATCACAAGCATACCCTGCAAAAACAAGTTAGACGTCCTCTAATTTTGTTGTTGCATGTTTTACGTGGTGACCATGGGTATCTAGTAGGATCACATCTTACTTACGCAAACACCACAACGGAGATATATGAGTTGCTATTTAACCTCATCCAAGGACCTCCTCGTTCAAATCCGATTCAACTAAAGTTGGAGAAACCGACACTTGCCAGTCATCTTTGAGCAACGGGGTTACTCGTAGCGATGAAACCAGTCTCTCGTAAGCGTACGAGTAATGTCGGTCCAAGCCGCTTCAATCCAACAATACCGCGGAATCAAGAAAAGACTAAGGAGGGCAGCAAAACGCACATCACCGCCCACAAAAACTTTTGTGATCTACTTGAGAAGACATCCTTGCATGAACCTAGCTCATGATGCCACTGTTGGGGAACGTCGCATGGGAAACAAAATTTTCCCTACGCGCACGAAGACCTATCATGGTGATGTCCATCTACGAGAGGGGATGAGTGATCTACGCACCCTTGTAGACCGTACAGCAGAAGCGTTAGTGAACGCGGTTGATGTAGTGGAACGTCCTCACGTCCCTCGATCCGCCCCGCGAACAATCCCGTGATCAGTCCCACGATCTAGTACCGAACGGACGGCACCTCCGCGTTCAGCACACGTACAGCTCGACGATGATCTCGGCCTTCTTGATCCAGCAAGAGAGACGGAGAGGTAGAAGAGTTCTCCGGCAGCGTGACGGCGCTCCGGAGGTTGGTGATCACCTTGTCTCCGCAGGGCTCCGCCCGAGCTCCGCAGAAAGGCGATCTAGAGGAAAAACCGTGGAGGTACGTGGTCGGGCTGCCGTGGAAAAGTCGTCTCAAATCAGCCCTAAAACCTCCGTATATATAGGTGGGAGGGAGGGGACCTTGCCTTGGGACTCAAGGAGCCCCAAGGGGGTCGGCCGATTCCAAGGGGGAAGGCTCCCCACCAAACCGAGTTGGACTTGGTTTGGTGGGTGGGAGTCCTTCCTTCCCTTCCCACCTCCCTTTTTTTTCTTTTCTCTTTGATTTTCTTTCCTAGGCGCATAGGGCCCCTTTGGGCTACCCACCAGCCCACTAAGGGCTGGTGTGCCACCCTCAAGGCCTATGGGCTTCCCCGGGGTGGGCTGCCCCCCCGGTGAACTCCCGGAACCCATTTGTCATTCCCGGTAACTCCGAAAACCTTCCGGTAATCAAATGAGGTCATCCTATATATCAATCTTCGTTTCCGCACCATTCCGGAAACCCTCGTGACGTCCGTGATCTCATCCGGGACTCCGAACAACATTCGGTAACCAACCATATAACTCAGATACGCATAAAACAACGTCGAACCTTAAGTGTGCAGACCCTGTGGGTTCGAGAACTATGTAGACATGACCCGAGAGAATCCTCGGTCAATATCCAATAGCGGGACCTGGATGCCCATATTGGATCCTATATATTCTACGAAGATCTTATCGTTTGAACCTCAGTGCCAAGGATTCATATAATCCCGTATGTCATTCCCTTTGTCCTTCGGTATGTTACTTGCCCGAGATTCGATCGTCAGTATCCGTATACCTATTTCAATCTCATTTACCGGCAAGTCTCTTTACTCGTTCCGTAATACAAGATCCCGCAACTTACACTAAGTTACATTGCTTGCAAGGCTTGTGTGTGATGTTGTATTACCGAGTGGGCCCCGAGATACCTCTCCGTCACAGGGAGTGACAAATCCCAGTCTCGATCCATACTGACTCAACCAACACCTTCGGAGATACCTATAGAGCATCTTTATAGTCACCCAGTTACGTTGCAACGTTTGATACACACAAAGCATTCCTCCGGTGTTAGTGAGTTATCTGATCTTATGGTCATAGGAACAAATACTTGACACGTAGAAAAGAGTAGCAACAAAATGACACGATCAACATGCTACGTCTATTAGTTTGGGTCTAGTCCATCACGTGATTCTCCTAATGACGTGATCCAGTTATCAAGCAACAACACCTTGTTCATAATCAGAAGACATTGACTATCTTTGATCAACTGGCTAGCCAACTAGAGACTTGCTAGGGACGGTGTTTTGTCTATGCATCCACACATGTAAATGAGTCTTCATTCAATACAATTATAGCATGGATAATAAACGATTATCTTGATACAGGAATTATAATAATAACTATATTTATTATTGCCTCTAGGGCATAATTCCAACAGGTTTCCCCTCCCCACCGGCCGAGCCGGTTTTGTTAACCCGAGGGCCGCGGGGACCGTCCGATCCCACGGATGGCCAGGATCGCCCCGGATGTAACCCTATGCGCGGCTCGGGCCTCTAAGGCCGGCGGGAGCCAGGCCGGCCCAGGCCAGGCCAAAGCGGCGCGCACAAGAGAGAAAGGCCTTAGGCCGGCGGGAGGCAGGCCGGACCAGGCCAGGCCGAAGTGGCGCTGCGCCCTGCGGGCGCGCATGGGAAACGGGTCTTCGGGCCGAAACCAAGCCGACCCAGGCCGAAGCCGGCCCAGAAAGAAAAGGCCTCGGCCATTTTCCTTTTTTAAAGGATATTACGTTTTCTGTCTATTTAGATAGATATAAAAGGGGTTTTCTAGACGTTTTTTCTATGAAAATATGTTTAGAAAAATAGAAAGTAAAAATGTTCAAAGTTTCTGTGAATATTTACAGAATTGTTATGTAATTTTTTCTGTAAAGAAAAGTAGAAAGTATTTTGAGAATAAAATAGCTTTCTCAGAAAAGGAATAGTTCATGAATTTTATAAAAGCTTTAATAAAGTTCATGAATTTTATTTTAAATGTCAGAATTATTTTCTGTTAAGTTATGAGGCACATGAAATTTTATTTCACGTTTTCCGCTGCTATAAGCAATATGGAATATGATCATGTTGTTATTCTGACCGACGTTGTTTAATCACACGGTCATATTGCATATTGCAAAATGATGCATTTATTTCTATCATTTGCCCAATGGTAATGTAGATTAATATGCATAGGCAATTATATGATTATATTAACCAACGTTATTTAATGCATATGATTGTCGTGCTGATTTCGCTTTTCTGGTGATTTCAGGAGGTTTCCATCTGATGAGCTGCCTCAAGGAAATTCCGACACTCAGGGGAGACAACTACTCTGAGTGGAGGAAGAAGGTGGACATGGCCCTCTGCATTGCAGAGGTAGACTGGGTGCTGGAGGAACCACAGCCAGCCGCACCTGCAGACCCAGTGAGAGAGGCTGATGAGGATGATGAGAGCTGGGACAAAAAGAAAGGAAATTATGAAAAGGAGGTGATGTCCCACTCCATCAGCAACAGGCTTTGGTTGAATGCCAACAAGAAATGTTTGGCGTTCATAAAGAACACCATTGAGACCACTATCGTGGGATCAATTGCTGATTGCCCTACGGCAAAAGAAATGCTGAATAAGATAAAAAGTCAGTTTACTGGCTCTTCTAAGACGTATGCTACCCAGGTGATCAAGCAGCTGGTGACAGAGAGCTACCATGGTGGTGGCCATGGCATAAGGGAGCACATCCTTAGGATGAGCCACACGGCGGCTAAGCTCAAACCTATGGATGCGGACTTGGAGATAAAACCAGCTCTCCTTGTCCACCTGGTGATGGCATCTTTGCCCAAGGAGTTTGAGACGTTTGTTGTCAATTACAACATGCAGCCCGAGACTTGGGACATAGAGAAAGTCATCGCCATGTGCACTCAGGAGGAGGAGAGGATTAAGGCCTCACATGGTGGATCTATCAACTATGTGAAGGATAAGAAGAAGGGCTTTCCGCCCAACAAGGCTTCTCCCTCCAAGCCACAGGGCAATGGCTATGGCAATGGCAATAGCCATGGCAATGGCAATGGTAAAGCTCCTGCCTATTTTCAGCATAGGCACATTCCAGTGGACAAGGAAACTTGCATCGTATGTAAGGAGAAAGGGCACTACAAGAAGGATTGCCCTGTTTTTCTAAAGATCTTCATGGCGAAGAGAGGTAAAGATATAGTTTCTTTTGTTAATGAATCCTTGTATACAAAGTTTATGAAATCTACTTGGTGGATTGACTCAGGAGCAACTGTTCATGTTGCAAATTCTTTACAGGGATTCAGTTCGACGATAAATATGCCAAGAAATTCAAGAAGAATTGAAGTTGCTGTCGTGGGTATAAGCCTGACAGTAGATGTGTAGGGTACGAATGAGATGGGCAGAGTCCTAGCTACGGCGAGGTTGTATGAGTTCAGGCCCCTCTATGGTGGAGGTAATAGCCCTACGTCTCAGTGCTCTCGGAGCTTGTTACCAAGTGTAATATGGAGTACAATGTTTTTCTAACCCTTTTACCAGTGGGGGAGGGCGGCTTATATAGAGTGCGCTGCCCTCCACAACGGTTCTGATTCAAGGGTGGAGTAGTGGCGATTGAATGCATGCGTTATAGGTAACGTATGTTATAAATGCTAGTAAATGCACCCGGAAACGTACGACAGTTTCCCTCCAGAGAGGTTACGACGCACCGAGTGTATCCAGTCGGTAGGCCCGGTGTACTCCGACTCTTAGTCTCCGACTGGATGATTCTGGGCCCGTTACCGACTGGATGATGGGGGCACCTTGATACAGTCGGGCATACTTAAGGTCCTGTCCCTTGTGTGGGGTAGTCCTTGGGTAGGACCTGTAGGACATGCCTATGACCCTACGCTAGGACTATGACCCCATCAGTTGCGAACGGTGTCCAAGCCGAAGTTGAAGCTGTGGGTGACGTCTCCTTGGAGCTAGCCGGTGGTTTCAAACTTCTGCTTAGGGATGTGCTTTTCGTACCTTCATGTAATAGGAACTTAATAAGTGTTTCCTGTTTAGACAAAGATAATTATCAATGTTTCTTTGGACATGGCAAATGCGCCATTTGGTCTCTTAATGATTATGTTGGGGATGCATTTCTTCATGATGAGCTTTATTTATTATCGCTATGTGAAAAAGCACCCTATGTGTTGAATGTGAATGAACAAAGTACTTCGTCGAACAACGATCAAAAGAAAAGAAAAAGAACTCACGACTCCTCGAAACTATGGCACTGTCGATTGGGCCATATTTCGAGGGGGAGAATAGAAAGATTAATCAAAAATGAAATTCTTCCAAAGTTGGAGTTCTCTGACTTAGAACAATGCGTGGATTGCATTAAAGGGAAATATGTAAAACAGATAAAGAAAGGAGCAAACCGAAGCACAGGCACGCTGGAAATTGTCCGCACTGATATTTGTGGACCGTTTCCGGTGAAAAGTGTGGACGGTTATGATTCGTTCATAACGTTCATAGACGATTACTCCCGCTTCGGTTACATTTATCCAATCAAAGACCGACATGAAGCATTGGATAAATTCAAGATATTCAAAGCTGAAGTTGAAAATCAGCTTGATAAAAAGATTAAGATAGTGAGGTCTGACCGTGGGGGGGAGTACTACGGTCGACACATTCCATATGGCCAAGTCCATGGACCTTTTGCAAAATTCTTGCAAGAGACTGGCATTGTTGCCCAGTATTCCATGCCGGGCAAGCCTCAGCAAAATGGAGTAGCTGAAAGGCGTAACCGTACTCTCATGGATATGGTACGCAGCATGATGAGCTACTCAGACCTTCCGTTGGGATTGTGGATGGAGGCGCTTAAAACCGCCATTCACATTCTCAACAGAGTTCCAAGCAAGTCGGTGCCCAAAACACCGCACGAGCTCTGGACAGGAAGAGTGCCATCCCTACAACACTTAAGAGTGTGGGGATGCCCTGCGGAGGCCAAAATGTTTAATCCAAATCTTGGAAAGTTAGACCCGAAGACAGTGAGTTGCCATTTCATTGGCTACCCTGATAGGTCAAAAGGTTTTCGTTTCTACTGCCGAGAAATATACACAAAGTTTGTGGAAACGAGACATGCTGTCTTCTTAGAGGACGAGGTGATGAGGGGGAGCCGGGTAGCTCGGACAATTGATCTTGAGGAGAAAAGGGTGCATGCACCCATTCCGATGATTCAAGAGCCATTTTTCTCACTACCCAATGTAACTCCAACCATGACAACCGCGGGAGAAGACCCGGAACCTGTCCTTCAGGAGCCGACTGAACCCGTCGTTGATCATGAATTGGAAGTGCAACAAGAAATAGTAGAAAGTGTGCCCGACAATGAGGCACTTAGAAGGTCTAACAGAACAAGAAGACCCGCTATTTCTACTGATTATAAAGTATACAATATAGAAATGGCCCACATGGAAGGTGACCCCACCACATATGAGGAGGCCATTAAAAGCCCTCACTCATCAAAATGGATAGAGGCAATGGAAGATGAGATGAAATCGATGAGTTCCAATCATGTTTGGGACTTAGAGATTATTCCTAAAGGAGCAAAGACAGTAGGCTGCAAATGGGTCTACAAAACAAAGTATGACTCTAATGGGAATGTAGACAAGTATAAAGCCCGACTTGTCGCAAAAAGATTTACACAAAGAGAAGGGATAGATTACAACGAGACCTTTTCTCCGGTCTCTTGTAAGGATTCCTTCAGAATCATAATGGCACTAGTTGCTCATTTTGATTTAGAGCTGCATCAAATGGATGTAAAGACGGCATTTTTAGACGGTGATTTAGAAGAAGATGTCTACATGAAACAACCCAAGGGTTTTATCATGGAAGGCAAGGAAGATCTAGGTTGCCGTCTAAAGAAATCCATTTATGGGCTAAGGCAAGCCTCTAGACAGTGGTACATCAAGTTCAATGATACCATTAAAAGATTTGGATTCCAAGAAAATGTTGAGGATAATTGCATTTATGCTAAGTTTAAACATGGGAAATATATTTTCCTAATCTTGTATGTGGATGATATCTTGCTTGCAAGCAATGGTATTGGTCTACTACAAGAGACAAAGAAGTTTTTATCCTCACATTTCGACATGAAAGACCTTGGTGAAGCTTCATATGTTTTGGGCATTGAAATTCACCGAGACAGGAAGAATGGAGTCTTAGGACTCTCACAGAAAGCATATTTAGAGAAAGTTCTCCAAAAGTATAATATGCATAAGAGCAAAGCCACACCTGCTCCCATAGTCAAGGGCGATAGTTTTGGGAAATATCAATGTCCCAAGAACCAGTATGAGCTCAATGAAATGAAATAAGTACCGTATACTTCGGCTGTTGGAAGTTTACAGTACGCACAAGTGTGCACACGCCCTGACTTAGCTTTTATCACCGGAGTACTCGGTAGATATCAAGCAAATCCAGGCCAAGAGCACTGGAAGATGGCAAAGAAAGCTTTGCGTTATGTGCAAGGCACAAAGGAAATCATGCTGACATATAGGCGATCTGATTCCCTAGAGATAAAAGGGTACTCCGACGCCGATTTTGCGGGAGATAGAGATGATAGAAAATCCACGTCTGGGTACGTGTTCACTCTCGCAGGGGGAGCTATTTCATGGAAAAGCTCTAAACAGACCATAGTTGCATCGTCTACGATGCAAGCAGAGTTCATAGCATGTTTTGAAGCCACCGGGCAGGTGATATGGCTAAAGAAATTTATACCCGACTTGAAAGTGGTAGATTGTATCCACAAGCCACTAAAGATATACTGCGACAACCAGCCCGCAGTATTCTATGCTCACAACAACAAGTCCAGTAATGCTGCCAAGACAATAGATATAAAGTATTATGTTGTGAAAGATAAAATCCAGGATCAAACTATAAGTCTGGAGCATATAAGTACGAAGTATATGCTTGCGGATCCGCTAACGAAAGGCTTACCACCCAGTGTGTTCAAGGAACACTTAGCCGACATGGGTTTGATGGAAAGCCTATGATCCTTGGATAATAAGAGGCCCAGAAGTAAATGAATTTATTTCAAAACAAAAGGTGTGTTGTGGCTGTATGATTCTATCGGCAATCAAGCTGTGACGATGAGACATGCTCTACACGCCTATATGTGATGGAATAAATAAAAGTATAAAGTCAAAGTGAAAGTTGAGATCAAGGGGGAGAATGTTAGGTTGATCTCTTCCGCGTGGGCCCAACGGCCCACCGGGCCCAACGGCCCACCGGGCCCATGATCTATGCGCCCTGATCGGGGGCGCCCAACCCGTTATGGTTGGTGGGCCCCTGTGACCTGCGCTATATATAAAGTGGTGGGGGCCGGGGCGCACGGTACGAGGTTCACCGCGCCGCCAGACACCCCACCTAAATCCCCTTCCGATCTAGGGTTTGCGCAGTGCTCACGGGAAGCACCATCAGCGACCACATCTCCTCCCTCACGCCACCGACGACTACACCGGCACCAATGGCCGGAGCAGGGAGTTCATCGGGCTCGGGATTAGGTGAGTACATGGTAACTTCGGATCTATCTATGCCTAGTCGATCTGCGGCTTCAACAGCATTTACATATCTGCAGCTTCACGCCCCAGGCAGCCGCCCGGGCTGTCTGCTGCCTATCTCCGCCGCTGCATATCTGTATGTGAATTTTTTATTTTATTTTGCAATATACTTTGTAAGAATTATTTTATCGACTTGTCTTTTACAATTCTTTGTAAAAAATTGAACAAAAACATTTTTCTAAGAACAAACGAACTAATGGCTCACTTCATGGTTGACCCATTTAGGAAGATCCAAAGAGCGTCGAATAGAAACCCTACACAGCATACTCTGTCCCCTCATGTTTTTGTAAATCTAATGATTCGACTTTACTAAAACTAGACCGAGTATATGAGTTCAAATGTTTTTTCAGTAAATTATCCAACTTTATTAAAACTAGACAAGGTATATTAGTTCAAACAAAGATTGATCAAGAAAATGTCAATTTAGATGTAATGTTACGTCAAAGTCTTTTGCAGTCCTCTTGCATCACCAATTTCATCCAAACATCCTAAAAAGATTAAACATGAAAAAGAGCACCATGAACCATCCACCTCAATAGGTAAGAACCAACGATTGATTAATTCACTATGTGGGCAGTTTCACGAAATGTTGCTTCATCGATGTACCGCAAGGGAGTTAAATGCATCGAACCACCACTTTAGCATCATAGTTCTCGAAAAATCATCACTTTACAAAACGTGGCATCTCACACACCGAATCAAAGAATTGACAGTGGCAAAAAACACTAGAAAAAATGCTAAATTAAACGTTTGGATGACGTCACTAAAACCCGCCAAAAGTGTTAGAGTTGGAAAAGAAAATGCCATTTAGGCATGTTTGACTAGTCTTTTTCTCCCGAGCAGAGCCATGCGCTCAATCCACTGTTCGCGTCCAAGCCCCTCTGCCGAGGCTGACTACACTGCCACCCTACAACCTCCTCCGGCCATAGTTGAGCCCCGCAAACATATCCAAGCAAACATGGATGTCGTCCCGGTCCACCCCTTCCCCTGGCGCCGCCGCAACCCGGACCTCGTCGCTGCTGATTTATTTGACGTCCGCCACGGCGACGCCCTCTCCTCTGCCTCTGGGGGGAGATCATTTTCCAGAACGAAGGCTACCTCGTCCTCGACAAGTGGATCAAGGGCACTCAGCGGAGAGCCGTCTACGGCTCGCTAACGTAGGCCTTGGATCTCTTCGTCAATCTGTCGCTGGTGGGTCAGATCCAACTTGAGTTCTACATGATCTCCTCCCAAGACGGCCCCTGCGTAGTTAGCCAACTGTCGGAGCGCGCGCCATCTTCTCATCCGACACCATGGAGTGGCAATATTTCCGTGTGACTACGCTACGGCTGAGTGAATTTGACATGCTCAGGGTCGGCGGCATGGTGCATGGGCTCGTTTGCTGGACAGGCTGGATGTATGACCAAATTGTGGTGCTCGACACCGCCACCTTTCACTTATCACTAATTGATCTGCCTACGCCTTTGAAACAGGAATTAGGTGAATCAAGGTATAAGCTCGGCCACACCAAGGATGAGAATCTCTGCCCCGTAGATATATAAAGGTTAACACCATTGTTTCTTGGTTCCCGACGATAGCTGACAATGATATGGTTGTCGAAAGATGGGTTGTGTACAAGAATTTCCCATAGCACACGATTGTTCAGGACCTCACTGGGTGATCAATAGAGAAAGAAGATTGCCATGTTACGGTGGAAGTTGTGGCGGTCATTGATGGCTTTGTCTACCTGTATATTTTCTACCTCAAGGGCGTAGAATATTGTGAGCCGTACATGTCATTGTGTCTAGAACATCGAAGATGTGCCAGCTCTATAATGATACACATCGGGATAATAACGCGGTCCATCCCTATGTCATGCCATGGCCTCCTTCTTTGGTACAAAGCAAGGTGAGCCTGTGCTTATGTGTGAAATTTTCTTTCAGTGCCTTGTTCATAGACTGTATGCAGTTAAGTTACTTTAAGGCATCGGATTGTTGTCTTGTGAAAGGCTGATGTCAACTCTTATCTAGAGTTAACCATAGTAACAAGTCTGATATGTATAAATCATCCCCAATTGTATATCAGTACGAGGATGCAATACTTCAAATTTTAGCATGCGTGGTTGTGCAGATTACGTGATATCTCAACCTCTTAACAATCTGGTCAAATGACGATGCAATGCTTTTAACTTTAGCATTACAATGAATTATTGTGTTGTGAAAAGCTGCTATTAACTCTTATCTTGAGTGTAGATAGAGTAATTTATTTGATTTGTATAAATCATATTACCAGAATTCGTTTGCAGATTGTATAAGTACGACGATGTTATATAGTGCTGCACTAATCGTGTATCAGGTTCGAAATTTTTGGCCCTCTACAAATGCTTTCTATTGGTTACCACTATGAGAACTGTCACGACATTGTTTCACCTTAGAGCTGCAGTGAATTGATGGTTATATCAACACAATACGTATGTGGCCTTGCACAATTTGTCTAATTTCTTGCTTACACTGAAGTCCGTCCCTGTGGTAGGAGGAATCAGAAACTGAAAATGATGATCCTATGGACACTCAAAAACTTTCCTCCGTCCAGATCGCCGCCCTGCACTTTTTAGTCAAGTTCTGTTGAATGAAGATACAGAAAAAGAAATCGTGGACGAGTCTTATGCCCTCTTGCGTCCTACCGAAAATGGCAGTGGCTCTCCTGTGAGCGAAATCGCTACTATGGATGCACAGTTGGTGACTGCGAGAGAGCCTATCTTGAGGATGAGTGGAGACACTGAGGTCTACATGCCAAGTGTGCTGCCACTTCTTTGCCAGTTGGAGTAGCGTGTTTTTAATGGCAACCATGGTGTACATGCGTGTGTATGCTATGTTCTGATGATACGAGCTTGTGTTGAAACGGTTTGGTGTTCCAGTTTGTGTTATATGCTGTGAAGCGCGTATGTGTATGCTAGTCTTATATACGCCATTAGTGGTTGGCAGAAGATTAAGCAATGGTTAATATGTATATTCCCGTGCATACTTAATTTCATCTCCACAGTTCATCATGGCATATGCAAGCACTACGCAACATTGTGCGATGGTCAACAAAATATGGATTATTGATACTTGTGACCTGCGTTGGGTTTTTCCGTGAAGAGGAATGGGTAGTCACAGCACAATACGGATAAGTATTTCCCTTTATTAAGAAACCAAGGTTTATCGAACTTATAGGAATATCAATCCTCAATCGTCTTCAGCGGTTGCATACAAAAGAGCAAACAAATTGCACCCAACACGGGCAGGAGGGTTGTCAATCCACTTGATCTCATTATTTGCAAGCTAATAAGGTGTGTAGATAATAGTAGATAATTATAACTTGCAAATTAAAAAAGACAAATAATAACAACGAGAAAATAATAAGTTTTCTGAATATATAAGTGAATAGAGCCGGGGACCATAGCGTTCTTTTGTGGCATCTCTCATGAAAGCAGAATATGGTGGGTAAACAAATATTGTTGGGCAATTGATAGAACAGCGGATAGTTATGTGATTTTCATGACAATGATCATGTGTGTATATAGGCATCACGTCCATAAGCAAATAGGCCGACTCCTGACTGCACCTACTACTATTACTCTATTCATCGACCGCTATCCAGCATGCATCTAGAGTATTTAGTAAAACAGAGTAATGCTTGGAAACGATGACATGATGTACACAAAGTAAACTCAACCAATATGGATAAACCTCATAGTTTTATCCGCAGTGGCAGCAACACAAAGACGCAACTTGTTCCCTTCTGTCATTGGAATATAGAAACACGCCATGTTGAACCCACTACAACGCACCCCTCTCACTGAAGAAATACCAAACTACTTAGCCAAAGTAATTCAATAGATCATAAAAAATTACGAAGCTATGATGATCATGCAAATAAGAGTCATACAAACTAAGAAAAGGACTTCAAATATTTTTCATGAATAATCTGGACATAAATCCATAATTCATCGGATCCCAACAAACACATCATAAAAAGGAATTACACTTGATAGGTCAAAACGAAGATGCGATGATCATTGTATTAAAGATCAACAGAGAGAGATAGCCATCTAGATACTAACTACATATCTGTAGGTCTGTGGTAAACTGCTCACACATCATCACGAGAGTAACATGGTTGATGAAGAGGCCCTCCGTGATCGATCCCCCCTCCGGTAGGGTGCCGAAGGGGAGCTCCACATGGGGTCACCAAGGAACAGAGACTTGCATCGGCGTAAAAAGTGTATAGCAATGATATTTAGGGTTTCTGAAATATTTGTGAATTTATAGATCAGAGAATGGAGCAACAGGGGCCACCAGGGATGCACAAGCCATCATGGCGTGGCCACCCCCTTGGTCGCTCCCTATTGGCTTGTGGCCCCCTCATGTGGCTTCAGGTCTCCTCCCGAAGCTTCCAAGTCTTCTTTTGGTGTATAAAAAATCATAAAAAAATCCGTGACAATTGGACTTCATTTGATACTGAAAACCTGAAAAGTTAAAAACACACAGAAAACATCAACTGACCATGGGTACTGGGTTAATAGGATAATACTAAGAAATAAATAAATTGGTGAATTATGACCAAAAAACTATCCTAGGATGATAATATAATAGCATAGAACAATAAAAAATTATAGATATGTTGGAGACGTATCAATTATATATAATAAATATATATTATCGGAAAGTTATTTGAAATGTACATCCAATGAAATACTTTGTGTGGCATATAACTCACTTTTTGTTGGTAAATTTAATGGTCAAAGATAGACATAAAAATATGAAGTGGCCTTGTGTAAGGGAATGGAGGGAGTATCAACAACTAATTAAGTTCTCAATAATCATGATGTTAATTGCTGACTACTGTATAAATGTACTTGTAATTCATTGAATTTTTTTCATCAGTAGCAGTGAATATGATCTGCTCTTACATTGCAATTGGAATTCTAGACCATGTGTGCACATATGAACTTATAAAAAGACAAAGGGGTACCATGGCCATGGTAAGCTGAATCTATGGCCTTTGATTCACATTTTTCCAAACATCATCCACTAGGAACACATTCGCCTGATCAGCATCAGTTGAGAAATGGAACCAACCATCGATAACAGCGGTTGCTTGTCATCTCAATAATTAGAATGTCGAATCCGGGTATGTATGCTTCAAGAAATGATTTAGTTTGCTTACTTAACATGCACCCCAAGGAAAATTTTATCTAGTTGAATATATAGCATATCATCAGTACTACAGGGCACAGATCAATAATATAAGTAAAATACAATACATGGTAAAAGGTTTATAGCGCAACATTTATTACATACGGAGAACACGACAGTCATACATGCCAATTCCTACAATATACTTTTGTCAGAACACTCTCAGATATAGAGCAATCTTTAAAAAAAGATTTGGATCGAGCACATACATGATTATTACCATCCATACATATAACAATACTGGAGTATTACCAAATTTTCAGATTGGGCCATCTCAGTACCACTGCCACATAAATCATGTACTGCAGCCCTTCGGCAATTTTAAAATAGGCAGTTCTCCATCTTTTTTTAAAGCAACATCATATAGAATACCACCCAAAGGTCAGGGACATACCCAATAGCCGAACCAAAGTAAAGGGATATATCCTTTGATCCTTGCTCTACATGTGTAGGTCGACTTGTACTGTTTCCCGGACAACTGTTCATCAAGGGTTAAACACATAAACCAATGATATGTGTACCCGGATGTGTCATAAATATGAAACTTATTTTCGATTGGTATCATTCCAGACATAGAGTTATATGACCGGTTCATATGGCTCAAAGAGGTAAGGGTTTTCATGCTTGAAGGGATTTCGCTTGAAAGCTCACTGTTTGACATATCGAGAGATTCCAGTTGCTCAAATTCACCAATTTTCTTAGGCATTCCACCACTTAAGTTGTTCCATGAAAAGTTCAGACTTTTTAATCCAATTAAAGAACGAATATCTCGAGGGGCCACTTGATATGTCTCCAACGTATCTATAATTTTTGATGGTTCCATGCTATTATCTTGTCAACTTTGGATTTTTTGTTTGCATGATCATGCTATTTTATATCTTTTTTGGGACTACCTTATTAACTCAGTGCCAAGTACCAGTTCCTGTTTTTTCCGTGTTTTTGACCCTTTTCAGAGAAGAATATTAAACGGAGTCCAAACGGAATAAAACATTCGGAAAGATTTTTTCCGTAACAGAAGATAAGAAGGGAGCTTGAGAACCAAGGCAAAGGACCCCAGAGGAGGCCACAAGCCCCCTAGCCGCGGTCGGGGGGGGGGGGGGGGGCGCCTAGCAGGCTTGTCGGCCCCCCGTGGCTTCTTTGCCCTACTTCTCCCGCCTATAAATCCCCGAAAAATCCCAAACTGCCAGAGAGAGCCACGAAAATACTTTTCCGCCGCCGCAAGCTTCTGTCTCCGCAAGATCCCATCTGGGGCACGTTCTGGTGCCCTGCCGGAGGGGGGATACAGATACGGAGGGCTTCTTCATCAACACCATTGCCTCTCCGATGACGCATGAGTAGTTCACCACAGACCTCCGGGTCCATAGCTAGTAGCTAGATGGCTTCTTGTCTCTCTTGGATCTTCAATACAAAGTTCTCCATGATCTTCATGGAGATCTATCCGATGTAATTTTCTTTTGCGGTGTGTTTGTTGAGATCCGATGAATTGTGGATTTATGATCAGATTATCTATCAATATTATTTGAGTTTCCTCTGATCTCTTATATGCATGATTTCGTATCCTTGTAATTCTCTTCGAGTTGTGGCTTTCGTTTGGCCAACTTGATGTATAATTCTTGCAATGGGAGAAGTGCTTGGTTTGGGTTCATACCTTGCGGTTTCCTCACCCAGTGACAGAAGGGGTAGCAAGGCACGCATCATGTTGTTGCCATCAAGGGTAAAAAAATGGGGTTTATATCTATTGCATGAATTTATCCCTCTATGTCATGTCATCTTTCTTAAGGCGTTACTCTGTTTGTTATGAACTCAATACACTAGATGCATGCTGGATAGCGGTCGATGTGTGGAGTAATAGTAGTAGATGCAGACAGTATCGGTCTACTTGTCTCGGACGTGATGCCTATATGTATGATCATTGCCTTACATATCGTCATGACTTTGCGTGGTTCTATCAATTGCTCGACAATAATTCGTTCACCCACCGTAAAACTTGTTATCATGAGAGAAGTCTCTAATGAACACTATGGCCCCCGGGTCTACTTCACATCATATTTTTAGCTCTACACTTTTACGTTGTTGCACTTTCCACCGTCATAGCTCACCTTGCATTTAATCGTGAAGGGATTGACAACCCCTTTATAGCATTGGGTGCAAGTTTGTTTGTTTTTGCGCAGGTACATTGGTGACTTGTCTTGGTACTCCTACTGGATTGATACGTTGGTTCTCAAACTGAGGGAAATACTTACTGATGTTGTGCTGCATCACCCTTTCCTCTTCATGGGAAAACCAACGCAAGCTCAAGAGGTAGCAAGAAGAATTTGTGGCTCCATTGCCAAGGAGGAGGATTGAGTCAAGAATAGTCTCCCGTCAACGTGCCAATTTCTGGCACCGTTGTCAGGGAGTATCAAGTCAAGAATAGTCTCCCTTTCAACATGTCAATTTCTGGCACCGGGGACTATTCTGAGTGAAGCTTATCCAAGTAACCTTCGCAAACTCATCTCTTGCATTTACTTTTTTTTTGCCTTTTGCCTCTCGTTTTCATCTCCCCCATTTCTGAAAAAAAAATTACAAAAATATTTGCCTTTTTCGTTCACCCTTTTCTTTCGCTTGCTTTCTGTTTGCTGGTGTGCTTATCTGCTTGCTAAGTCACCATGACTGAAAACACCAAGTTGTGTGACTTCTCGAATACAAATAATAATGATTTTATTAGTACTCCGATTGCTCCCGCCACTAGTGCGGAATCATATGAAATCAATGTTGCTTTGCTGAATATTGTTATGAAAGAGCAACTTTCCGGCCTTCCTAGTGAAGATGCCGCATCCCATCTTAATACCTTCATTGAGTTATGCGATATGCAAAAGAAGAAAGATGTGGATAATGATGTGATTAAATTGAAGCTATTTCCGTTCTCATTACGAGGTCGAGCAAAAACTTGGTTTTCATCATTACCCAAAAATAGCATTGATTCTTGGAACAAGTGTAAAGATGCTTATTTATCCAAGTATTTTCCACCGGCTAAGATTATCTCTCTCCATAATGATATCATGAATTTTAAGCAACTAGATCATGAACATGTTGCACAATCTTGGGAGAGATTGAAATTGATGATTAGAAATTGTCCCGCTCATGGCTTGAGTCTTTGGATGATTATACAAATCTTCTATGCTGGTTTGAATTTTGCTTCTAGAAATATCTTGGATTCTGCCTCGGGTGGAACTTTCATGGAAATCATATAGGAGAAGCCAAAAAACTCCTAGACAATATCATGACAAACTATTCTCAGTGGCACACTGAAAGGTCACCTACTAGTAAAAAAGTGCATGCTATAGAAGAAATTAACCCGTTGAGTGCTAAGATGGATGAGTTAATGAAATTGTTTTCTAGTAAAGGTGCTCCTTTAGATCCAAATGATATGCCTTTGTCTTCCTTGATTGAGAATAGCAATGAAAACTTGGATGTTAATTTTGTTGGTAGGAATAATTTTGGCAACAACAATGCTTATAGAGGTAACTTCATTCCTAGGCCTTTTCCTAGTAATCCCTCTAATAACTTTGGCAATTCCTACAACAATGCTCATGGAAGTTACAATAAATTACCCTCTGATCTTGAGAGTAATATCAAAGAGTTTATCAACTCCCAAAAGATTTTCAATGCGTCCATAGAAGAAAAACTGCTCAAAATTGATGACTTGGCTAGGACCGTTGATAGAATGTCTCTTGATATTGATACTTTGAAATTGAGATGTGCTCCTCCAATAATTAATATGGATGAAACTTTGAAAGCTATGCGTGTTTCCATGAATGAGAGTTAAGAAAGAACCACCCAAATTCGTGCTAGACATGAATGGCTTTAAAAAGGAGTGTTCTCGTGATGAGAATCACGAAGATCTTAGAGTGCTTGGTGTGACTCCCATTGAATCCTTGTTTTCTAATGTCAATCCTAATGATGATGGGTCTGGATATAAATCCACTTTGGTTGAGAAACGCCCCAATGATTCGGAGTCTATTTGTCTTGATGCTAAAAGCATTGAAAGTGGAGTAGAGGATATCAAAACTTTGAGTAGTGATGAAATTACTACTTTGGATTTCAAGGAATTCAATTATGATAGTTGCTATTTGATTGAATGTATTTCCTTGATGCAATCCATGCTGAACTCTCCACATGCTTATAGCCAAAATAAAGCCTTTACCGATCATATCGTGGGTGCTATGATGAAATCGCTTGAAGAGAAACTTGGGTTGGAAGTATCTATTCCTAGAAAACTTCATGATGAGTGGGATCCTACTATCAAAATCAAGATTAAAAACTATGAATGCAATGCTTTGTGTGATTTGGGTGCTAGTGTTTCCGCCATTCCAAAGTTTTTATGTGATGTTCTAGGCTTCAACGAGATTGATGAGTGCTCTCTTAATTTGCATCTTGCGGATTCTACTGTTAAGAAACCTACGGGAAGGATCAATGAGGTTCTTATTATTGCAAATAGGAACTATGTACCCGTGGATTTCATTGTCCTTGATATTGATTGCGATCCGACATGTCCCATTATTCTTGGTAGACCTTTCCTTGGGACTATTGGTGCTATCATCGATATGAAGGAAGGGAATATTAGATTTCAATTTCCATTAAAGAAGGGCATGGAACACTTTCCTAGAAATAAAATAAGATTTCCTTATGAATCCATTATTGGAGCTACTTATGATTTGAGCACCAAAGACGACAATACTTGATTCTATCGCCTTGTGCCTAGCTAAGGGCGTTAAACAATAGCGCTTGTTGGGAGGCAGTCCAATGAACTTATCTTTGCTTTTTGCTTTCTGTTTTATTGTGTCCACACCATCATAATTCTTTTATGATTGTGCTTTTTGTGTTTCTTTTTGTGTTTGAGCCATGTAAGACCTTTATCACTAGTTTTGTTGATGGTTGTTTGATCGTGCTGAAAAAGACAGAAACTTTGCGCTAACGAAATTATTTTTCATTCCTATCCAGAAAGATATTTTGAGTTGATTCTTTTTTATGCTGGTTTATATGCCATTTTACCAAATTGTATAATTTTTCAGAATTTTTGAGATAACAGAATTATACGAAGTATACAGATTTCTACAGACTCGTCTGTTTTTCACAGATTCTATTTTTGTTGTGTTGATTGCTTATTTTGATGAAACTATGGATAGTATCGGGGGGGTACTAGCTATGTACAAGTGATAATACAGTAATATAACACCAATACAAATAGAAATCAAGTTTGCTACAGTACCTAATGAGGTGGTGGTTTGTTTTCTTATGCTAATGTTATCACGAGTTTCTGTTTTAGTTTTGTGTTGTGAAGTTTTCAAGTTTTGGGTGATGTTCTGATGGAAAATGAGATAAAGAGTGGAAAGATCTCAAGCTTGGGGATGCCCAAGGAATCCCAAGCAAATTCAAGGAAACCAAAAAGCCTAAGCTTGGGGATGCCCCGGGAAAGCATCCCCTCTTTCGTCTTCAATCCATCGGTAACATTACTTGGAGCTACATTTTTATTCACCACATGATATGTGTTTTCCTTGGAGCGTCGTGTATTATAGGAGTCTTTTCTTTTTTGTTGTGTCACAATCATCCTTGTTGCACACCTTTTTGAGAGAGACATGCACTCATCGTGAATTTGCTAGAATACTCATTGAGCTTCAATTATATCTTTTGAGCTAGATAACTTTTCTCTAGTGCTTCACTTAGATCTTTTTAGAGCACGTCGGTGTCATATTTTGGAGAAATAAAAACTCTCGATCTTCACTTATATCTTTTTGAGAGTGCCCTCTCTAAGTAACTTGGTAGTTGGCATGTGCCATGAAAGAGTCCTAAAGATGATAGGCATCCAAAGAGGATATAATAAAACTTCCATATTCAAGTGCATTGATTAGAAAGAGAAGTTTGATTCCTCTCAATTAGTTTTGAGATATGGATTTGGTGATATTATAGTTATGTTAGTAGGGTGTTGTGAATCTAGAAATACTTGTGTTGAAGTTAGTGATTCTCGTAGCATGCACGTATGGTGAACCGCTATATTAGGAAGTCGGAGCATAATTGATTTATTGATTGTCATCCTTTGTGTTGCGGTCGGGATCGCACGATGGTTAACACCTACCAATCCTTCCCCTAGGAGTATGCGTTTAGCACTTTGTTTTGATTACTAATAAAACTTTCGCAATAAGTATATGACTTCTTCATGACTAATGTGAGTCCATGGTATATATGCACTTTCACCTTCCACCATTGCTAGCTTCTCTAGTGTCGCGCAACTTTCGCCGGTGCACAAACCCACCCTATACCTTCCTCAAAACAGCCACCATACCTACCTACTATGGCATTTTCAACGTCATACGCTAAGCTAGATCGTTGCACATCCCGGTACACTGCCGGAGGCATTTCCTATAGAGTCATCATTGCTCTTAGTGTTGAATTGTAAGTAAATAAAAGTTTGATGATCATCATTATTAGAGCATTATCCCATGTGAGGAAATAAATAAAAAAGAGGCCAAATATGCCCACCAAAAAAAATGAAAAGAGGCCAAATAGACCAAACAAAAAAAGAGAGAAAAAGAGAGAAGGGACAATGCCACTATCTTTTTCCACACTTGTGCTTCAAAATAGCACCATGTTCTTCATGATAGAGAGTCTCTCGTTTTGTCACCTCCATATACTAGTGGGAATTTTCATTATATAACTTGGCTTGTATATTCCAATGACGGGCTTCCTCAAAATTGCCATAGGTCTTTGTGAGCAAGCAAGTTGGGTGCACACCCACTAGTTTTCCTTTCGAGCTTTCACACACTTATAGCTCTAAGTGCATCCATTGCATGGCAAGGTATTATTGTTTTCATGCCAATAGCAAACTATTGTTTTGAATCATACGGATCTGAACATTCATGTCACGAGAAAGAAGTTAAAAAGGACAAATATGTTAGGTAGCATTCCACATCAAAAATTCAGTCTTTTATCACTTCCCTACTCGAGGACGAGTAGGAGTTAAGCTTGGGGATCCTTGATACGTCTCCAACGTATCTATAATTTTTTATGGTTCCATGCTATTATCTTCTCAACTTTGGATGTTTTCTTTGCATGATCATGCTATTTTATATCTTTTTTGGGACTAACCTATTAACTCAGTACCAAGTGCCAGTTCCTGTTTTTTCCGTGTTTTTGACCCTTTTCAGAGAAGAATATTAAACGGAGTCCAAACGGAATAAAACCTTCGGAAAGATTTTTTCCATAACAAAAGATACGCAGGGAGCTTGAGAACCAAGGCAAAGGACCCCAGGGCATGGGGGCGCGCCTAGCAGGCTTGTGGGCCCCCTGTGGCTCCTTTGCCCTACTTCTTCCACCTATAAATCCCTGAAAAATCCCAAACTGCCAGAGAGAGCCACGAAAATACTTTTCCGCCGCCGCAAGCTTCTGTCTCCGTAAGATCCCATTTGGGGCACGTTCTGGTGCCCTACCGGAGGGGGGATTCGGACACGGAGGGCTTTTTCATCAACACCATTGCCTCTCCGATGATGCGTGAGTAGTTCACCACAGACGTTCGGGTCCATAGCTAGTAGCTAGATGGCTTGTTTTCTCTCTTGGATCTTCAATACAAAGTTCTCCATGATCTTCATGGAGATCTATCCCAGGTAATCTTATTTTGCGGTGTGTTTGTCGAGATCCGATGAATTGTGGATTTATGATCAAATTATCTATGAATATTATTTGAGTTTCCTCTAATCTCTTATATGCATGATTTCGTATCATTGTAATTCTCTTCGAGTTGTGGGTTTCGTTTGGCCAACTTGATCTATAATTCTTGCAATGGGAGAAGTGCTTGGTTTTGGGTTCATACCGTGTGGTGTCCTCACCCTGCCATCAAGAGTAAAAAAATGGGGTTTATATCTATTGCATGAATTTATCCCTCTACATAATGTCATCTTGCTTATGAACTCAATACACTAGATGCATGTTGGATAGCGGTCGATGTGTGGAGTAATAGTAGTAGATGCAGACAGTATCGGTCTACTTGTCTCGGACATGATGCCTATATGTATGATCATTGCCTTAGATATCGTCATGACTTTGCGTGGTTCTATCAATTGCTCGACAGTAATTCGTTCACCCACCATAATACTTGCTATCATGAGAGAAGCCTCTAGTGCACACTATGGCCCCCGGGTCTACTTGACATCATATTTTCAGCTCTACACTTTTACTTTGTTGCACTTTCCACCTTCAGATCTCATCTTGCATTTAATCATGAAGGGATTGACAACCCCTTTATAGCGTTGGGTGCAAGTTTGTTTGTTTTTGAGCAGGTACATTGGTGACTTGTCTTGGTGCTCCTACTGGATTGATACCTTGGTTCTCAAACTGAGGGAAATACTTACTGCTGCTGTGCTACATCACCCTTTCCTCTTCAAGGGAAAAACCAACGCAAGCTCAAGAGGTAGCAAGACCACTCCGTTTAAGTTGTTACAAGACAAATCAAGAAACATCATGTATAATATTTCACCGGGAAAATCTAATTGTTGCCCTTTAATGAGAACATATACTTTCCCCCCTAAAATATATATATATCAACAAATTATAAGTTGTACAAAAGGGGGCCTTTTCTACTATGGATGGCACTATAAAAGACAACTATATTCAGAAGTGCGGGCCATCGCAGTCAAGTTAACTAATAAATTCGGCATGCTTCTCGAGAATTTATTATTATGTACAAGATCTAAAAACTATAGCTCTTGAAAACTTTAACTTCAAAGGGAATTTGGACAAGAAACTTATTTTATCGCAGGTGTAACAATGCTAAGTATAGTAATTTCACGCCTATCCATACAAGTAGGTCTCCGAAGAATTTGTTGTATGAAAGATCAACAAAAACAGGGTTCATGGTGTTCAGAACAAGGAACTTGTTCTGAAAGCCTATCCTTGATAGGCCTAGCATAGCTCATTTACGACCATACATAGGAAATGATCGTTTCGACATGCAACCATACATAGAAAAGGGCCTACCTTAACATGCCAACATGCATATGTGAATTTTCATTACACTATGCTATTTGTATTTTAATAAATATTTACAACTATAGAATAGTCAAATAAACAAATCATATGTATTCTTAGTATTTTTCATCTTTTTTTTATTTTTTTATCTTAACTCCTTGTACCACCTCTTATATTCTCAACGATGGTAACAATGCCCACACGAGGAGCAGAAGCAACAACTGTATATTTCAACACAGGAAGAGTATTAGAAAAATGTGAATGAATAAAGAGATATGTAAATGGCAATAGCGGTGATCAGATATAAATTAAATGACAATGCGCTATATTCATTGATAACTATTTCTCTTATATTTAGCAAATTGAATTACGCATTGTAGTTTTTTATAATTTATTTTATCAACATGTCATTTTAAATATAAATAATATTTGTTACACTTAATAAACTTTAACACATTTTATATTTATTTATAACTTATTCTATCAACATACGGTTGTAATAAATGTATTTTGCTATTACACTTAGCAAAATTAATTACATTTTTTACTTCTTTATAACTTATTCCATCAATATACTGTTTATCCATTTATATTACTCTTAGAAAAATCAAACTAGTTGTGCGACTAAATATAAGGGTCCGTCGTTATATGATTTACAAATTTAACATATTTTATCAAAAATATAGTTGTGTAACTTGAAGTCATATTCTTTAGCCAAATTTAAATTAATATTTTTGAGATATTTCTTCTCGGGTGTTTCCATTTTAGGTTGAATTCTCATTGATGGATCTGACAAAAAATATTGAAAAATCATGATCACAATCCTCCGTAGAATCGCTTATGTCACTTAGATTGATTACTTTGTCTATATATAGGCATTCATGTGCATTAAGTATACTCAAATATCTTGTCAAATAACTACAAAGCATATAGGGTAACAAATATCATAGGTGTAGGAAAATAGAAAATTCTAGAGTATGTGAGATGTTTAAAAAGGTATATCTTGATATCATTGGCATTAGTTATTTACTAGTCATCAACATGTGTGGTGCCTAGAATTCCAAACATGCAGAAATCTAAAAATATCCAAATCACATCCATTCTACATTAATCTTTTAGACTTTCAGATATAGTGAAACATAGAAAATTAGTTTAAAAAATATCATTAATACATTGAAATAGTAATTTTATTACGGGAAAAATATTATTCCTTGGGTTAAATAATTAACTTGTTTGGTGCGCATTGAAATTTTATTCTTTAACCGTTTGAATTCTTCAAAACCTAGTTCCTTTGTAATGAATCAAAATAGTACATACAAATTGCATAGAATTATTTATCTAAAATTTTAGTAACTGTGTAGTCTTGTAAATTCAATAGAAAAATAATAATTTACAAACACAAGTAGATTGATTGTATGTCACCACTTGAGGAGATACATATTACCCCTGTTAATTGTCCTCCACTCCCTATAGTGTATGAACTGCTCATGAGCAGGGTGCTCAACTATTGTTAGATGGAAATTTGCTATTAAAAAGTATTGGGATTTTTTAGGTTAACTGACTGGGCATATAAAGTATGTTGGCTCCCGGGAGCATTTGCTCCCGGATGAACTGTACCACAAAAAAAATGGTAAAATATATCTAAAAAAATTATGTACTTTTTTGTGAATGTACATGTTAGTGTCGCAAGCATGCTTGCCAATTTTTATGTGAAACGGAGCAGTAATGTTTCGTCGGTGGAAAAACAAATTGGTGGTGACATTATGGAGTAACATTTAATGTTCAAATTTGATATTTTTCCACAAGCCAAAATGTTTAACCTTTTTGACTAAAAATTGGTAGATAGCATTTGAATGTGACTATAAATACATACAAAATTATAGGAATTATTTTGACATTGCAAAAACTATTTTTCATGCGCAGGAGCAAATACTCGAGGGAGTCAAATTGGATTTCCGCATATTGTAGGATTTGTGGGCATATAAGTTCTGTTTGGAAACTACCCATCGCCAAAAAACATCTTTAAATCCATCTCCCCAATATCGCATCCAACTTCTCGAGGAAAATCACGAATCGGGAAAACTGTTTGGCGATAGAAGTCCCATGTTGATAGGACGTCTAGATTTATGAGAAAGCAAGGAGACGCGAAGTTCTACCTAAGAGATAATCGTGTGATTATTCTTTTTCTAAAAAAGCGACATGAGATCGCACACATTATAGGGTGACGCAAAACCTATATCCAGATGTGCGTTTAGTTTTTATTGGAATGTGGGTGTTTTCTGGTTTTTTGTGGTTTGGCACGGGGTTAGCCTCTTTTTTTTATCTTTTGGTACGTGATGGTTGTACTTTTACTTTTTGAAGTAACTTGCACGTAGCATTGAAGACTCTATTTTGGCACGTGCACGTGTAAGGATATTGTTTAGTGTACAAAGGTGTCTTTTGTACGTGTATGGATATTTCTATCTAATAATAAAGCACATAACATTTTTTTTACCCCTGAAATTTTCACTCAAGGGAAATCGAACTCAAGACCTCTCGTCCAATGCATAATGTCGTGACCAACTAAGCTAGGTTGTGATATTGGTTGAATGTTTCTTTGGAGATTAAAATAGTCCCATATCTCCCCTTTCCACCCAACCTATCTTATTTAAATGCATCTTTTATCTTCTAGGTATAAGGAAGCCTTCTGTAACATCCCAAAATTTGAAATTTTGAATGTTAGATTTAATAAATAATTAGGATTGTTTGCTTCGATGTTTTGTGATTGATCGTGTGAAATTCAATGGACTTTTGAAACTTTTTGAAAACTTCATAAGAGGGAATAAAATGACTTTCCAAAAAAATCATTTTTAATCCCTATTCAGTTTTGAGCTTGAATCCTTTCAAACCCTTTGATAAAGAAATAAAATGAGGGGATAAAAATGACACTCTAAAATCAGAAAAATATTTTGATTCAAATTTGATAATAGAAACAATTTGCAAATTATTTTAAATCGAAATTCCTATTCATTTTCGAGTTATTGCAAAACAAATGTTTTTAAAAGTAATTTAAATGGTGTTTTAAATATGTTCATGTTTTAGAAAGTTGTATTCTATAAATGTTTATATATAATATGCATATATAAAATTTATTATTATTTAGTTTGATTTTCTGTTCGTCAGTGCTTAAAAAAAGAAGCATTGTTCACGACAGAGCACTATTCATCCGAAAAAGGAAGAAAAAAGTGCGCCTGCGCACTATTCCTACGTGCGCCACCGGCCGAGGTAATTAGTCCATGCTTTACTTTTTCTCTCTTTCTTTTCTTTTTGTATATACTAGCAAAAGGGCCCGTGCGTCGCAACGGGAGATTTTTTTTCATAATATTCAATGATCATGATCACATTTCGCTGCATCATCGAGATACACTATCATTCTCAATTCCGTGAAATCAAGAATATTTTTTAAACTCGTGAACATATATGAAATCTTAAATATTTTTCAAATTCACGAACACTTTTACAATCTTTTGACATTTTTGAAAATCAAGAACATCTCTATTATTTGCAAACAATTTTTTAATTGTGAATATATTTTTTAACAGTTTTCCTCCATACCACCTCCACCATGTCCACCTTTGGAAAAATTAAGCATGACATCTTCTTTTGCATGTCAATGACGGTCTTTTTTGTGTCCACCTTTGGAAACATTAAGCATCACATCTTCTTTTGCGTGTCAATTTTCTCCCGATCTGTTTCTCTCCATAAGCCCATAATTTTCTCCGTCTCCCAGTCTTTTTCTTTCCCTCGGTAATCTCCCCCATAATAATCCCACAAGTTTTCTTCCTATGGAGAGACGGATTAACTCCATATAGATTTTCTGGGCTGCTTATATTGATATCAAGTGGTAAAGGTATATAAGTTGATGGTATTCTGTTGAAGGGAGCTAGGTGGGACAATACAATACATATGTGCATTTTAATTACATAACAAATAGTAAAAGTGGGGGATGAAAAAAAGTGTGGCAACCAGGGATCGAACATGGGTCTGTTCTGTAAGGGAACAGGTGCTCTAGCCACCACAACTCATGTGTGCTCTTGATTCTTCACGGTCTCATAGCGTAATAACCGCACGGTAAAAAAGGGGATTTTAAACATAAAACGAAAAAAAGGTGGAAGGTGGGACTCAAACCCAGGTCTTCGGGCTAGCTTAGAAAGAGAGAAACCACCCTGCTACTTGGTTGTCCATGATAGAAGAGGGCTCGCATGAGATAACATATATCAGACGATGAGTTGCAAAAATGACGGACGACAGAAGCACTCCGTGCTTTATTATTATGGAAAGATTTAGTCTCACCTCGTCTAGCTTTATACCTTTAGACCTCTCATCCATTTATAAATATAGACCTTTAGGTTAATTTCTCTTTGAAGATTGTCTTTTCTCTCCATTCTAAATGTATTTTTCTTTTTATATTTCCGTAGGTTATTATTCTTAGATTAGTATTTGTAGACTAGTATATGGTAGATTAATTAGATTATTAATTAGTCTTCACATTTACACATTATTCTTTGAAAAATAACTTTTTTTCGTAAGACAGTTTTGTCCTAATTTTTTAAGTAGTCATAACTTTTTACTCGCTTATCCAAATTAGATGATACCTACACCTATATTTTTATTTTGATCTCACCTATCTAGTGAACCTATCAAGTTAACTTTTTGAAATATTCAAATTTCAAAATGGGTAGCTCCGTTTATCCTTAGCTCCGTTTGTGATGAATACAATTGCGTGGGATTCATATCGAAGAAATATTTCCGTTCATACCATTAGTGTTATCTTTTCAACATATAATTTCGATCAGAGTCACATTACTCCACTAGTCCATAATAGTGTTGCCACACATCATTCTAACGAGATTCAATGCCATATTGAATTACTTCTATCTTTTGATCCGTTATTCTGAATTATTTTTCTTGCATGTTCATATTGACCTCCCATGTCCAGTAACATCATTACTTTCAATCTTTGAACCTTTCAAATTTGAGTGATTCAAATTTAAATTCAAACCTTTATTTGATCATATCTTGCAAATCGTAGCATCTTTTCAATTGATTCCTTTTGCACCTAAACACTTGTGTTATGTACTTCATGTTTGTAACCACCATACTCCAATTATATTCATGTTTTAATTCGCTATAACTTGCGTTGTAGTGCTCCATTTCAATTAATTCGTCAACAAATAAATTCTAATGTCTTATGCTATTTGTCAAACAACATTCATGTTGTTCTCCCAATATATTTTTATCATCTTCTATACTGTATGCAATCCAAGCTTATATACCAATAGTTGATCATCCATTGACTCTTTTGAGTTGATTTCTTCACCTTTCACCTTACAACGCCACAAGAACCTATATTATCTATTAAACCTTTTTTGTTGTTGATCTGTTGCATTATGCCATATTTTGTTCTTGTGTTTATTTGGATGCTTACATATGGCATTATTATTTATTGAATGTTATTTGCTTACAATAGATTTCTCGGAGTGTGATGAGTAGAATTATCAGGATTGTGAGTGTGACTGTCTTCATCAAGTAATATCGGGCAAGTTCACTTTGACCATGCCTTTTCATACCCATGTTTTTATCATTTAGTGTCACCATTCCACCATTACCTCCAGTAGTGTTATTGAATCCAGTAGTGTTATTGAATCTTATACTTGATTTTGATGCTACGCTATTGTAGACGAGGTTGATATCATTGTTCGGGAGTGGTGTGACAAGGAGGACACTACGTCAAAGATAGCAACTTCATGATGGCATCTTCAAGACTCGAAACAAGATTACAATACACACTACTAGGTGGAGGATGGTTGTGCAACAAAGTAAAAGTGTAGAGCTGAAAATATTATGTGAAGTACACCCGGGGGCCATAGTGTTCACTAGAGGCTTCTCTCATGATAGCAAGTATTACGGTGGGTGAACGAATTGCTGTCGAGCTATTGATAGAACCGCGCAAAGTCATGATGATAACTAAGGCAATGATCATACATATAGGCATCACGTCCGAGACAAGCAGACCTATACTGTCTGCATCTACTACTATTACTCCACACATCGACCACTATCCAGCATGCATCTAGTGTATTGAGTTCATAACAAACAGAGTAATGCCTTAAGAAAGGTAACATGATGTAGAGGGATAAATTCATGCAATAGATATAAACCCCATCTTTTTACCCTTGATGGCAACAACATGATGCGTGCCTCGCTACCCCTTCTGTCACTGGGTGAGGACACCGCATGGTATGAACCCAAAACCAAGCACTTCTCCCGTTGCAAGAATTATAGATCAAGTTGGCCAAACGAAACCCACAACTCGAAGATAATTACAAGGATACGAAATCATGCATATAAGAGATCAGAGGAGACTCAAATAATAGTCATAGATAATGTGATCATAAATCCACAATTCATCGGATCTCGACAAACACATCGCAAAAGAAGATTACATTGGATAGATATCCATGAAGATCATGGAGAACTTTGTATTGAAGATCCAAGAGAGAGAACAAGCCGCCATCTAGCTACTAGCTATGGACCCGAAGGTCTGTGGTGAACTACTCACGCATCATCAGAGAGGCAATGGTGTTGATGAAGAAGCCCTCCGTGTCCGAATCCCCCCTCCGGCAGGGCACCAGAACGGTCCCCAGATGGGATCTTGCGGAGACAGAAGCTTGCGGTTGCGGAAAAGTATTTTCGTGGCTCTCTCTGGCAGTTTTGGATTTTTAGAGAATTTATAGGCGGAAGAAGTAGGGCAAAGGATCCACGGGGGCCCCACAAGCCTGCTAGGCGCCCCCAGGCCACGGCTAGGGGGCTTTTGACCTCCCCCGGGGTCCTTTGCCTTGGTTCTCAAGTTCCCCGTGTATCTTCTGTTACGGAAAAAATCTTTCCGAAGGTTTTATTCCGTTTGGACTTTGTTTAATATTCTCCTGTGAAAAATGTCAAAAACATGGAAAAAACATAAACTGGCACTTGGCACTGAGTTAATAGGTTAGTCCCAAAAAATATATAAAATAGCATATTCATGCATACAAAACATCCAAAGTTCACAAGATAATAGCATGGAACCATCAAAAATTATAGATACGTTGGAGACGTATCAACACCCGACGGTTCGAGGACTTACGAGGGAAAGAATCTTGTGGGTAAAGTGCAAAACACTCTGTGGAGTTAAAACCCTAATAGATTAGCCATGTAACCGGTTACGAACAATTTGAGCCTCTGGACTTGGATCTATATCTGAATTCTCAACACGTAATTGATTAGCCATGTCACGGTTACGGATAATTAATAGTGGGCAACTTATGATACATATGGGCTATGAGACATGAGTTGGCGGAATCATGTCATACTAGATTTGCAGTGAAAACTCCTCACAATTCCGTTGATGTAGGAAAAAGAAAAGCAAACTAGTTTTTATGCAAAAACTCACACTCAGAGCCACAAAGCCTTATTGCATATATAATAGTCTTATCATCTTTTTCCTTCTATTGTGATCTTGCTGGTATATTCAATGTACTGACCTAAACGGCTGCAACGTCTCATGTTGTAGATATTTTTCTATGATGTGAAGAGTATGATTTAGGGTTAGGGTCTACACTCAACCCGCCGTTAGTTTTGACGGGACTCCCCTCCCGTTTGACTGTTTCTGCTCAGACTTATGAGGTATATATCAGTTTTACGTTATTTACATGTAATTGCACTTTGATATGTACATTGGTGTACCGTGTCTGCCAGCATACTAAGCCAGGGATGGCATAGATACATAGAGGCTTGACTCATTTTGAGTCGTGTCGCTACAAAGATGGTATCAGAACACAAGTTTTCCGTAGGACGTGACCCTAGAAATTGGAAAGCCCATAGTAAAGGATTTCTCAAAAAACTTTGTTTCCAAAATATCTTTTACTTCTCATCTTATCTGAGCTTTATCAAATGTTCTCTCTTACCTCGAATAGTCAGACTGTACCTTTTCGCATTTGACCACACGAATGGTCAGTTGAGAGCACTTCGAGAAGGACAAGATACCAAAATAGCGGATTGACACTACAGAGTATTGACAATTTCACCATGCATTTGACGAATTGAAGCTACACCATTTGAAGACTAGGAAGCCCCGAATAAATTGAAGACCGTGAAGAATTCCAAGATTTACATGACACTTTAGAAGATCAAAACCCGTGTTATATACTCACGTTAGATACGATGATTTATGAGTTGTCATTGCATGATTTTTTCCTGACAAGCACAAATGAAACCTATTTTCAAAACTATTGTTTGTATTGTGTGTACGTCCCTCTATCTCTCTTGTATCTCATCCCAAAACCATTGGACCCAATAGATGATGAATGAAGATGAACATGTATTCTCTAGACCGATGACCCAGTTGGAGGCAGAAGTATGGATTCAGAACATGGAGAATCACTTCGGCAGCTAAGATATGGTTAAAGATGGAGAGTATTTCTGTACGCGCTTTTGGGCATTAGACCGGTAAACTATCTAGAATCATTTACAAGAGTGAGTTTAAATGCGGGCTTATATACCATGTAAAACTGGGTGCCACCTTCTTGACGCAAATGCATAGACTTGTTTTCGTACATTCAAATTTTCAATTTGACTCCACGATCTCTTCATATCCTTATTTGGTCATGTTATCTCTAAGGTATTTATCAAAAAATGTTATCTCTAAGGTTGTGCCCTCATGCTCTCTCTACTGATTCTTCTAAATATGTTATTTCGGGGAGCCTTAAAGTTTTCAATTTTTTAGTTCAAAATAACCATTTTACTGATGGGGGGTATAGGGCACGAATAGGGGTACATTATGTGCGTGAGAACATTTGTAATATCTCCAAGGTCATCAACAAGAGTGCAATACCAATACAAGTGTTTAACTTTGCAAAATAAAATTGAAGGTACTATTGTTGTGTTGTCTATTTTCATAGGATCTTCGAACGATTAGAAAAGTAAGCTATCCATTGTCATCGACAAGAGCAGGATTTATACTACTACAATTTTTAAACTGCGTTAGATAATAAGATTTTCTCTGAAGTATTTATTTATTCATCTTTTTTGTACGCTTACTCCCAGCTTTCTTCTTCACTGGGGAATTCCGCTCTTCCAAAACCACATACAATACAAATATGCAGCTTTGTTGTCGAGTTATTACCTAGAAATATTTTCACTCAAGCAATCTTCAAGCTTTTGCCTAGAAATATTTTATCCAAATTGCATGTTTTCAATTTGACATGCATGCTTCCATACCTCTTATAAGAAAGTGGTCCAAACAAATTCGGCAGCAACTCATGGAATGATTTATGTTGTTCGCATTTCAGCCTGATCAGACCGTCTCCGGATGTCTTGAGTATTTGTTAACTCTTCTTAGATGCTGATTTATGCAACTTCATAGTTATTACACGAATGTGGAGTCTTGACAGTTACTCCCTTCGCAAAGAAATTAAAGAAAGCATTTAGATCACAACTTTAGTGATGTCAATGCTCTTATAGTTATTATTTTCATAGAACAAATTTCGTTCAATAACCAATATCTTACAATAAGGTTTGCCTGAATCCGACGAGGGAGGGGTGATACGTCTCCAACATATCTATAATTTTTGATAGTTCCAAGCTATTATCTTGTCAAACATTGGATGTTTTGTATGCCTTTTATATCTTTTTTGGGACTAACTTATTAACTCAGTGCCAAGTGCCACTTCCTGTTTTTCCGTATTTTTGACCCTTTTCAGAGGAGAATATTAACCGGAGTCCAAGGCAGAGGCCACCACGGGAGGCCACAAGCCCCCTAGGCGCGGCCATGAGGGCCCACGCCTAGTAGGCTTGTGGGCCTCCTGTGGCTCCTCTGCCCTACTTCTTCCGCCTATAAATCTCCGAAAAATCCAATACCACGGGAGATATCCACGAAAATACTTTTCCGCCGCCGCAAGGTTCTGTCTTCGCAAGATCCCATCTGGGGCACGTTCTGGTGCCCTGCCAGAGGGGGGGTTCGGATACGGAGGGCTTATTCATCAACACCATTGCCTCTCCGATGATGCATGTGTAGTTAGTAGCTAGATGGCTTCTTCTCTCTCTTGGATCTTCAATACAAAGTTCTCCATGGTCTTCATGGAGATCTATCCGATTTAATCTTCTTTTGATGTGTGTTTGTCAAGATCCGATGAATTGAGGATTTATGATCAGATTATCTATGAATCTTATTTGAGTTTCTTCTCATCTCTTATATGCATGATTTCATATCCTTGTAATTCTCTTCGAGTTGTGGGTTTTGTTTGACCAACTTGATCTATGATTCTTGCAATGGGAGAAGTGCTTGGTTTTGGGTTCATACCGTGCGGTGACCTCACCCAGTGACAGAAGGGGTAGCGAGGCACGCATCGTGTTGTTGCCATCAAGGGTAAAAAGATGGGGTTTATATCTATTGCATGAATTTATCCCTCTACATCATGTCATCTTGCTTAAGGCGTTACTCTGTTCGTCATGAACTCAATACACTAGATGCATGCTGGATAGCGGTCGATGTGTGGAGTAATAGTAGTAGATGCAGAAAGTATCGGTCTACTTGTCTCGGACGTGATGCCTATATGTATGATCATCGCCTTAGATATCGTCATGACTTTGCGCAGTTCTATCAATTGCTCGACAGTAATTCGTTCACCCACCATAATATTTGCTATTTTGAGAGAAGCCTCTAGTGAACACTATGGCCCCCGGGTCTACTTCACATCATATTTTCCGCCCTACACTTTTACTTTGTTGCACTTTCCGCCTTGAGATCTCACCTTTCAATCAATCTTGAAGGGATTGACAACCCCTTTGTAGCGTTGGGTGCAAGTTTCCTGTTTTTGCGAGGTACATCGGTGCTTCATCTTGATACTCCTACTAGATTGATATCTTAGTTCTCAAAATGAGGGAAATACTTACTGCTACTGTGTTGCATCACCCTTTCCTCTTCAAGGGAAAAATCCAACGCAAGCTCAAGAGGTAGCAAGAAGAATTTCTGGCGTCGTTGCCGGGGAGGAGGATCAATTCAAGAATAGTTTCCCGTCAACGTGCCAATTTCTGGCGCCGTTGCCGGGGAGCATCAAGTGAAGCTTATCCAAGCAAGTGTCGCAAACTCATCTCTTGCATTTACTTTTTTTGCCTTTCGTTTTCCTCTCCCCCACTTCTGAAAAACAAAAATTTACAAAAATATTTGCCTTATTCGTTCGCCCTTTTCTTTCGCTTGCTTTGTGTTCGCTTGTGTGCTTGTCTGCTTGCTTAAGTCACCATGACTGAAAACACCAAACATTATGACTTCTCGAATACTAATAATAATGACTTTATTAGTACTCCGATTGCTCCCGCCACTAGTGCGGAATCATATGAAATCCATGCTGCTTTGCTGAATCTTGTTATGAAAGAGCAATTCTCAGGTCTTCCTAGTGAAGATGTCACATCCCATCTTAATACCTTCATTGAGTTATGCGATATGCAAAAGAAGAAAGATGTGGATAATGATGTCATTAAATTGAAGCTATTTCCGTTCTCATTGCGAGATCGAGCAAAAACTTGGTTTTCATCTTTGCCCAAAAATATTATTGATTCTTGGAACAAGTGCAAAGATGCTTATATATCCAAGTATTTTCCGCCGGCTAAGATTATCTCTCTCCGTAATGATATCATGAATTTTAAGCAACTTGATCATGAACATGTTGCACAATCTTGGGAGAGAATGAAATTGATGATTAGAAATTGTCCCGCTCATGGCTTGAGTCTTTGGATGATTATACAAAACTTCTACGCTGGTTTAAATTTTGCTTATAGAAATATCTTGGACTCCGCCTCCGGTGGAACTTCCATGGAAATCACATTAGGAGAAGCCACAAAACTGCTAGACAATATCATGACAAACTATTCTCAGTGCCACATTGAAAGGTCACCTACTAGTAAAAAGGTACACGTTGTATAAGAAATTAACTCGTTGTGTGCTAACATGGATGAGTTAATGAAATTGTTTGCTAGTAAAGGTGCTCCTTTAGATCCAAAAGATATGCCCCTGTCTTCCTTGATTGAGAGTAGCAGTGAAAACTTGGATGTTAATTTTGTTGGTAGGAATAATTTTGGCAACAACAATGCTTTTAGAGGAAACTATATTCCTAGGACTTTTCCTAGTAATCCCTCTAATAATTTTGGCAACTCCTACAACAATGCTCATGGAAATTACAATAAATTACTCTCTTATCTAGAGAGTAATATTAGAGATTTTATCAACTCGCAAAAGATTTTCAATGCGTCCATAGAAGAAAAACTACTCAAAATTGATGAATTGGCTAGGAGCGTTGATAGAATGTCTCTTTATATTGATGCTTTGAAAGTTAGATGTGCTCCTCCCAAGATCAATATGGATGAAACTTTGAAAGGTATGTGTGTTTCCTTGAATGAGAGTAAAGAAAGAACCGCCCAAATTCGTGCTAGACATGAATGGCTTAAAAAGGCGTGTTCTCGTCATGAGAATCACGAAGATCTTAAAGTGCTTGGTGTGACTCCCATTGAATCCTTGTTTTCTAGTGTCAAACCTAATGATGATGGGGCTGGATATGAATCCACCTTGGTTGAAAAACGCCCCAATGATTCGGAGTCCATCTATCTTGATGCTAAAAGCATTGAAAGTGGAGTAGATGACATCAAAACTTTGAGTAGTAATGAAACTACTACTTTGGATTTCAAGGAATTCAATTACGATAGTTTCTCTTTGATTCAATGTATTTCCTTGATGCAATCCATGCTAAACTCTCCACACGCTTATAGCCAAAACAAGGCCTTTACCTATCATATCGTCGATGCTATGATAAAATCTCTTGAAGAGAAACTTGAATTGGAAGTTTCTATTCCTAGAAAACGTCATGATGAGTGGGAACCTACTATCAAAATCAAGATCAAAAACTATGAATGCAATACTTTGTGTGATTTGGGTGCTAGTGTTTCCGCGATTCCAAAGTCTTTATGTGATGTTCTAGGCTTCAATGAGATTGATGAGTGCTCTCTTAATTTGCATCTTGCGGATTCTACTACTAAGAAACCCATAGGAAGAATCAACGATGTTCTTATTATTGCAAATAGGAACTATGTACCCATGGATTTCATTGTGCTTGATATTGATTGCAATCCTACATGTCCTAGCATTCTTGGTAGACCTTTCCTAAGGACTATTGGTGTTGTCATCGATATGAAGGAAGGGAATATTAGATTTCAATTTCCATTAAAGAAGGTCATGGAACATTTTCCTAGAAAGAAAATAAGATTGCCTTATCAATCGATGATGAGGGCTACCTATGGTTTGAGTACCAAAGACGACGTTACGTGATTCTATCACCTTATGCCTAGCTAAGGGTGTTAAACAATAGCACTTGTTGGGAGGCAACCCAATGAATTTATCTTTGGTTTTTGCTTTCTGTTTTGTTGCGTCCACACCATCATAATTCTGTTATGATTGTGTCTTTTGTGTTTCTTTTTGTGTTGGAGCCAAGCAAAACCTTTATGACTAGTTTGGTGATGGTTGTTTGATCCTGCTGGAAAAAGACACAAACTTTTCGCTGACAAAATTATTTTTAATTTTTATCCAGAAAGAGCTTTTGAGTTGATTCTTTTTTCCTTTTGGTTGATATGCCAATTGCTCAAACTGTCGTAGTTTTTCAGAATATTTGAGATGCCAGAAGTATACGAAGTATACAGATTGCTACAGACTGGTCTGTTTTTGACAGATTGTGTTTTTGTTGTGTTGATTGCATATTTTGATGAAACTCGGTATAGTATCGGGGGGGGGGGGTATTAGCCATGGGAAAGTGTCAATATAGTAATCTAACACCTATATAAATAAAAATCAAGTTTGCTACTGTACCTAAAGAGGTGGTAGTTTGTTTTCTTGTGCTAGTGATATCACGAGTTTATGTTTAAGTTTTGTGTTGTGAAGTTTTCAAGTTTTGGGTGATGTTCTCATGGACAAAGGGATAAAGAGTGGAAAGAGCTAAAGCTTGGGGATGCACAAGGCATCCCAAGCCAAATTCGAGGACACCAAAAAGCCTAAGCTTGGGGATGCCTCGGGAAGGCATCCCCTCTTTTGTCTTCAACATTACTTGGAGCTATATTTTTATTCACCACATGATATGTGTTTTTCTTGGAGCGTCTTGTATCGTAGAAGTCCTTTCTTTTTGTTGTGTCACAATCATCCTTGCTGCACACCTTTTGAGAGAGACATGCACTCATCGTGAATTTGCTAGAATACTCGTTGAGCTTCGCTTATATCTTTTGAGTTAGGCAATTTAGCTCGTTGTGCTTCACTTATATATTTTGAGCTAGATAACTTTTCTCTATGTGCTTCACTTAGATCTTTTAGAGCACGGAGGTGCAATATTTTGGAGAAATAAGAACTCTCGAGCTTCACTTATATCTTTTTCAGAGTGCTCTCTCTGAGTAACTTGGTAGTTGGCTTGTGCTATGAAAGTAGTCCAAAGATGATAGGCGCCCAAAGAGGATACAATAAAACTTACAATTTCGTGTGCATTGATTAGAAAGAGAAGTTTGATTCCTCTCAAATATTTTTGAGGCATGGATTTGGTAATATTAAGTGTTATGTTAGTAGGGTGTTGTGAATCTAGAAATACTTGTGTTGAAGTTAGTGATTCCCGTAACATGCACGTATGGTGAACCGCTATGTTAGGAAGTCAAAGCAAAATTGATTCATTGCTTGTCATCCTTTGTGTTGCGGTCGGGATCGCGCTATGGTTAACACCTAGCAACCCTTCCCCTAGGAGTATGCGTTTAGCACTTTGTTTCAATTTCTAATAAAAACTTTCGCAATAAGTATGTCAGTTCTTCATGACTAATGTGAGTCCATGGTATAGATGCACTTTCACCTTCCACCATTGCTAGCCTCTCTAGTGCCGCGCAACTTTCGCCGGTACACAAAACCACCATAGACCTTCCTCAAAATAGCCACCATACCTACCTATTATGGCATTTTCGTAGCCATTCCGAGATATATTGCCATGCAACTCCCACCATTCCGTCTCATGACTTGTGTTGTCACTTACATATTGTCATTGCATGATCGTAAGATAGCTAGCGAGTCATACGCTAAGCTAGATCGTTGCACATCCGGGTACACTACCGGAGGCATTTCCTATAAGAGTCATCATTGTTCTAAGCTTTGAGCTGTGAGTAAATAAAAGTGTGATCATCATCATTATTAGAGCATTGTCCCATGTGAGGAAATAAAAAAAAAGAGGCCAAAGTTTCCCACACACAAAAAAATATGGAAAGAGGCCAAAGAGCCCAAACAAAAAAAAGAGAGAAAAAGAGAGAAGGGGCAATGCTACTATCTTTTCCACACTTGTGCTTCATAATAGCACCATGTTCTTCATGATTGAGAGTCTCTTGTTTGTCACCACCATATGCTAGTGGAAATCTTCATTATATAACTTGGCTTGTATATTCCAATGATGGGCTTCCTCAAAATTGCCCTAGGTCTTCGTGAGCAAGCAAGTTGGATGCACACCCACTAGTTCTCCTTTTGAGCTTTCACACACTTATAGCTCTAAGTGTATCCATTGCATGGTAATCCCTACTCTTTCACATTGATATCTATTGATGGGCATCTCCATAGCCCTTTGATACGTTGGGTCGATGTGACCATCTCCTCCTTTTTGTCTCACAACCTCCACCACACTCTATTCCACCTATAGTGCTATATCCATGGCTCACGCTCATGTATTGCGTGAGAGTTGAAAAAGGGTTGAGAAAGTAAGAGTGCGAAAAAAATTACTTGGCCAATACCGGGGTTGTGCATGATTTAAATTAGTTGTGTGGGGATGATGGAGCATAGCCACACTATATGATTTTGTAGGGATAATTTTCTTTAGCCTTGTTATTTCGAAAGTTCATGATTACCTTGCTAGTTTGCTTGAAGTATTATTGTTTTCATGTCAATAGCAAACTATTGTTTTGAATCTTACGGATCTGAACATTCATGTCACATGAAAGAAGTTACAAAGGACAAATATGCTAGGTAGCATTCCACATAATTTTTTTTAGTATTTATCACTTCCCTACTCGAGGACGAGCAGGAGTTAAGCTTGGGGATGCTTGATACGTCTCCAACATATCTATAATTTTTGATAGTTCCATGCTATTATCTTGTCAAACTTTGGATGTTTTGTATGCCCTTTATATCTTTTTTGGGACTAACTTATTAACTCAGTGCCAAGTGCCAGTTTCTCTTTTTTCTGTGTTTTTTACCCTTTTCAGAGGAGAATATTAAACGGAGTCCAAATGGAATAAAACCTCTCAAAAGATTTTTTTTTCCGGAACAGAAGATACGCAGGGAGCGTGAGAACCAAGGCAGAGGCCACCAGGGGAGGCCACAAGCACCCTAGGCGCGGCCATGGGGGCCGTGCCTAGCAGGCTTGTGGGCCTCCTGTGGCTCCTTTGCCTTACTTCTTCCGTCTATAAATCTCCGAAAAATCCAAAACCACGGGAGATATCCACGAAAAAACTTTTCCGTCGCCGCAAGGTTCTGTCTTCGCAAGATCCCATCTGGGGCACGTTCTGGTGCCCTGTCAGAGGGGGGATTCGGATAGGGAGGGCTTATTCATCAACACCATTGCCTCTCCCATGATGCGTGAGTAGTTAACCATAGACCTTCGGGTCCATAGCTAGTAGCTAGATGGCTTCTTCTCTCTCTTGGATCTTCAATACAAAGTTCTCCATGATATTCATGGAGATCTATCTGATGTGATCTTCTTTTGCGGTGTGTTTGTCGAGATCCGATGAATTGTGGATTTATGATCAGATTATCTATGAATCTTATTTGAGTTTCTTCTGATCTCTTATATGCATGATTTCATATCCTTGTAATTCTCTTCGAGTTGTGGGTTTTGTTTGACCAACTTGATCTATGATTCTTGCAATGGGAGAAGTGCTTGGTTTTGGGTTCATACCTTGCGGTGACCTCACCCAGTGACAGAAGGGGTAGCGAGGCACGCATCGTGTTGTTGCCATCAAGGGTAAAAATATGGGATTTATATCTATTGCATGAATTTATCCCTCTACATCATGTCATCTTGCTTAAGGCGTTACTCTGTTTGTCATGAACTCAATACACTAGGTGCATGTTGGATAGCAGTTGATGTGTGGAGTAATAGTAGTAGATGCAGAAAGTATCGGTCTACTTGTCTCGGACGTGATGCCTATATGTATGATCATTGCCTTAGATATCTCATGACTTTGCGCGGTTCTATCAATTGCTCGACAGTAATTCGTTCACCCACCGTAATATTTGCTATTTTGAGAGAAGCCTCTAGTGAACACTATGGCCCCCGGGTCTACTTCACATCATATTTTCCGCCCTACACTTTTACTTTGTTGCACTTTCCGCCTTCAGATCTCACCTTGCAATCAATCTTGAAGGGATTGACAACCCCTTTGCAGCGTTGGGTGCAAGTTTGTTGTTTTTGCGCAGGTACATCGGTGCTTCATCTTGATACTCCTACTAGATTGATATCTTGGTTCGCAAACTGAGGGAAATACTTACTGCTACTGTGTTGCTTCACCCTTTCCTCTTCAAGGGAAAAATCCAATGCAAGATCAAGAGGTAGCAAGGGGCAATGATGGCGATGCGCCTTCGGCTTGCCCAGTGCTTCTAGTCATCGCAAGGTGGTCTACGGACATGTATTTTTTTTAACTTCAGGTTTTCTTTCTAGTACGTTGGCAGTTGATGAATAGATCGAAAGTTTTCCTTGCAATAAAAAGCTATTTGTTTGATGCATAAATATACAAAAACAAGTAGATTTTCGATAAACAGAATATGCCAACTACATCCAGCCTCTGCACCAACAAGACATCGAAAGACATCACGGGTGCACACAGACAAGAACAAAAAAAAAAGCAAAGTATAAAACAAAGACCCCATCACAGTGATGAAACACTCACAACAGTAACACTCTAATTACCACCCAAGACAACACCGGGACTACTTAAGAGGTTCTTCAGAAGCGGTACATCAAAGAAGAAAACAATGTACAAGTGTTATCATGCCCGAACAAGGATCTTTAATTTTCACCCTTGAGAGTGTCCTTGATCCCAAAAACAATGCCTTCGCAAGACCATTGCCAGGTACAACTAATGAAAGACGGACCTTGGGCGTTGTTCCCTTCAGCGTCTCGCTACTTGGGAAGCACCCCCAAAAATGTTGTCGACCTATGTTGCTGCCCCCTCCCGCCAAGGCCGCCGCTGCAGGTCTTCAACACCCAACACGCAGGAAAAAACATGTGGAGCCATTCTTCAACGCAACCAAAACTCCTCTCCGCCGTTACAAGCCTCCGATCACAGCCACCATGACTTTCTTCACCACTGTCAATGCCGTGGAAATCTATACTTAGACATGTCCCATGGCACTGGCAAGGCAACAAAGCTTAGCGCCAAGCCCTCATGTATCCTCTCTAGGAGGGGTGAGGGCATGCCCGAACAGATCAATTCTAATCTAGGGCGCCATGTGCCAGAAGCTTAGATCTCCGAACGGAAGACCGCAATCCGTCGGTGTCTAGATCAAGGAGGCCGAAATGAAGCAAATCAAAAATTTGAATGACAGAAAACATTAGGGCCAACCACCGCAAGACTCCCCTAGGCATGATAAATTAATATGCCACATAAATCAGACAGTGAAGCAAAAAAGTCTGTGAACCAAGGACAAGTCCACTAGTAAACAAGTTCTAGACCAGGGTTCCTAGGTCATGCTCAAACACCTATAGCCTTGTTGGATTTGGCCAAACGACTTGAGCACACCGAAATATTTCCAATGCAAGCACATGAAAACCTTAGGCCAAAGATATATTACACATTGGTAAGAGACTATGAATTACACATTGTCTCCCACAAAGTGAAAAAATACACATTGTTGCACACAAAGTGAATATTAATTACACATTGTTGCACACTAAGTGAAAAATTAAGTGAAAACTGACAAACAAGAACATTACTTAGGGTGAGAGGTTGTCGGGTTTTGCACAACTAAATTACTTGCTGAACAAGCCAGCATAAAATGGTCATATGGCCGCATGCAACTCGATCAAATGGAGATGCTGTTGGGAATGCCCATCTCCATTATCATGTTTTCGCCATGGGATTGCCGTCCGACGGCTTCAGCAGCAGATACGGCACCACTCCAGCACCATGCCTGTTTTTCCGCTTGCGGTCCTTGTTCCACTCATTGATCGGCACCACGATACTTTGGGTAGGTGAGGTTGGTCTTCGCCTAGGATATACTCACGAGCGACGTCTTCCTCTCGCGGGTGCCATGGTAATTTGGTGGTGGTCGTGACATCGCTGCTTGTACTGTTGAATTGGCACCGGATACCATGGACATGGCGTTGTGCGTGCTCGCTTGGGCGAGGCCGAGGGCTGGGTTAAGGATTGATCGACGACAACCACCGGAAAGAATCGATTCATGTCCCCCCTTGTCTACCTGGGCTGGCTGGAAATGCAGGTGTGGGCACTTCCTACGGTGGAGGCGCTAACCCAGAATCAATGGTTGATGCCAGTCTAAGAGTGGATGGAGCCGTCCGCTCTTCCTACCATGGTGAGTTTGTTGTGAAGTGGTTGGATGGCGGTGTGTCGGACCTGGTATGTCGGGTCGGCGGCCTCAGATGGTGGGCTCCATGGTTGGCTCTCCGGCGTGCACGATGGCGGCGATGGATTACTTCAACAAAGTGAAATCCCCCTCGGATGTTCTCACCTCCGTTGGTTGACCTCTCTTCTGGATGATGAACTTATCTTATATCTTCTCTCTGGATTGGACGGTGAATATGATGCTTTCATTGAGGTGCTGCCCTCCCGTGCTACTCCCATGCTGAACCATGATATGTTTGCACACCTGTTGAACACGGAGCAGCGTGTTGAGGCACGGAAGGCTGAGTTCCACTCCAACATCCACTCTACCAATGATGCCTCATTCGGCAGCAAGCCCGGTGCCAAGAATTACGGCTCCAACAACAAGAACCAGGGATACCATGGCAGCGGTCCCAACTCGTCACGTGGTGATTACGCTCCTGCTAGTGGTGGCAGCGGTGATCGCACCCATGTTGGATGATGCCCAATCTGCGGCCTTGGTGGGGGCAACCAGCTAGTGTGCCATCTCTGTTGTTTACCTGACCACGTTGCTTCTTATTTCTACCAAGCGGTTCCAACACGATTTCCTCGGCCTCGACCACAGCGTGTGTTTCACTGAATGTCAGGTTGCTACAGGAACTCAAACTCAAGTCCGGATGACCTCCTCTCCCCCGGACACAAGATGGTAAGCGGAAACAGGTACCTCTGATAATCTCACAAACAAGCTCAAAAGGCTCACCATGAGGGACTCTACTGCATGGAAACCCTATCATCTGCCACAAACCCAACTACCACCAAAAATGCTAGACTTACGTTTTTTTACGGGAAGTTACAGACCAACCCTTCTCCCCTCATTGATCTTCCTTCCTGATTCTTAGGGTGGGGCCAGCCTCATCTAATCATCAATTAAAATAACCCAGCTCAGTCTTGCTCGTAGAAGTCGTGTAAAGCGTCCATATTTGTAGCAAAGATCAACTACCACCGTCTCCTTTTTTATCCTATGATACTTCTTGGAGGATCATTACATACTAAAGACAAGAAACTTTAATATGCCTCAACGGAATTGTCAAGCCAGCAACACACCATGTACACATCACTGCAGCCGCATAGTATGCAAACCCGTGGATTCGAGGACGCAGCACTAAATAATTTAAGCAACAACATAGCCTCCAAATATCTCCCCGAAACATTAAAGGGGTAACTCTTATATCCTCAAAATCACCCCTTCAAGACCAGCCCAAACAACTGTAGAATATGAGCCCTTCAATGAGTATGAACATGTTGTTGTGGCCGTAGATCGACTAGGCATAGATGGATCCGGTATTACCATGTGCTTACCTAATCCCGAGCCCGATGAACTCCCTGCTCCGGCCATTGGTGCCGGTGTAGTCGTCGGTGGCTTGAGGTAGGAGGTGTAGTCGTTGGTGGTGCTTCCCGTGAGCACTGCGCAAAACCCTAGATCGGAAGGGGATTTAGGTGGGGTGTCTGGCGGCGCGGTGAACCTCGTACCGTGCGCCCCGGCCCCCACCACTTTATATATATATAGCGCAGGTCACAGGGGCCCACCAACCATAACGGGTTGGGCGCCCCCGATCAGGGCGCATAGATCAACGGCCCGGTGGGCCGTTGGGCCCACGCGGAAGAGATCAACCTAACATTCTCCCCCTTGATCTCAACTTTCACTTTGACTTTATACTTTTATTTATTCCATCACATATAGGCGTGCAGAGCATGTCTCATCGTCACAGCTTGATTGCCGATAGAATCATACAGCCACAACACACCTTTTGTTTTGAAACAAATTCATTTACTTCTGGGCCTCTTATTATCCAGGGATCATAGGCTTTCCATCAAACCCATGCCGGCTAAGTGTTCCTTGAACACACTGGGTGGTAAGCCTTTCGTTAGCGGATCCGCAAGCATATACTTCGTACTTATATGCTCGAGACTTATAGTTTGATCCTGGATTTTATCTTTCACAACATAATACTTTATATCTATTGTCTTGGCAGCATTGCTGGACTTGTTGTTGTGAGCGTAGAATACTGCGGGCTGGTTGTCGCAGTATATGTTTAGTGGCTTGTGGATACAATCTACCACTTTCAAGTCGGGTATAAATTTCTTTAGCCATATCACCTGCCCGGTGGCTTCAAAACATGCTATGAACTCTGCTTGCATGGTAGACGATGCAACTATGGTCTGTTTAGAGCTTTTCCATGAAATAGCTCCCCCTGCGAGAGTGAACACGTACCCAGACGTGGATTTTCTATCATCTCTATCTCCCGCAAAATCGGCGTCGGAGTACCCTTTTATCTCTAGGGAATCAGATCGCCTATATGTCAGCATGATTTCCTTTGTGCCTTGCACATAACGCAAAGCTTTCTTTGCCATCTTCCAGTGCTCTTGGCCTGGATTTGCTTGATATCTACCGAGTACTCCGGTGATAAAAGCTAAGTCAGGGCGTGTGCACACTTGTGCATACTGTAAACTTCCAACAGCCGAAGTATACGGTACTGATTTCATTTCATTGAGCTCATACTGATTCTTGGGACATTGATATTTCCCAAAACTATCACCCTTGACTATGGGAGCAGGTGTAGCTTTGCTCTTGTGCATATTATACTTTTGGAGAACTTTCTCTAAATATGCTTTCTGTGAGAGTCCTAAGACTCCATTCTTCCTGTCTCGGTGAATTTCAATGCCCAAAACATATGAAGCTTCACCAAGGTCTTTCATGTCGAAATGTGAGGATAAAAACTTCTTTGTCTCTTGTAGTAGACCAATACCATTGCTTGCAAGCAAGATATCATCCACATACAAGATTAGGAAAATATATTTCCCATGTTTAAACTTAGCATAAATGCAATTATCCTCAACATTTTCTTGGAATCCAAATCTTTTAATGGTATCGTTGAACTTGATGTACCACTGTCTAGAGGCTTGCCTTAGCCCATAAATGGATTTCTTTAGACGGCAACCTAGATCTTCCTTGCCTTCCATGATAAAACCCTTGGGTTGTTTCATGTAGACATCTTCTTCTAAATCACCGTTTAGAAACGCCGTCTTTACATCCATTTGATGCAGCTCTAAATCAAAATGAGCAACTAGTGCCATTATGATTCTGAAGGAATCCTTACAAGAGACCGGAGAAAAGGTCTCGTTGTAATCTATCCCTTCTCTTTGTGTAAATCCTTTTGCGACAAGTCGGGCTTTATACTTGTCTACATTCCCATTAGAGTCATACTTTGTTTTGTAGACCCATTTGCAGCCTACTGTCTTTGCTCCTTTAGGAATAATCTCTAAGTCCCAAACATGATTAGAACTCATCGATTTCATCTCATCTTCCATTGCCTCTATCCATTTTGATGAGTGAGGGCTTTTAATGGCCTCCTCATATGTGGTGGGATCACCTTCCATGTGGGCCACTTCTATATTGTATACTTTATAATCAGTAGAAATAGCGGATCTTCTTGTTCTATTAGACCTTCTAAGTGCCTCATTGTCGGGCACACTTTCTACTATTTCTTGCTGCACTTCCAATTCATGATCAACAACGGGTTCAGTCGGCTCCTGAAGGACAGGTTCCGGGTCTTCTCCCGCAGTTGTCATGGTTGGAGTTACGTCGGGTAGTGAAAAAAATGGCTCTTGAATCATCGGAATGGGTGCATGCACCCTTTTCTCCTCAAGATCAATTGTCCGAGCTACCCGGCTCCCCCTCATCATCTCGTCCTCTAAGAAGACAGCATGTCTCGTTTCCACAAACTTTGTGTATCTTTCTGGGCAGTAGAAACGAAAACCTTTTGACCTATCAGGGTAGCCAATGAAATGGCAACTCACTGTCTTCGGGTCTAACTTTCCAAGATTTGGATTAAACATTTTGGCCTCCGCAGGGCATCCCCACACTCTTAAGTGTTGTAGGGATGGCACTCTTCCTGTCCAGAGCTCGTGTGGTGTTTTGGGCACCGACTTGCTTGGAACTCTGTTGAGAATGTGAATGGCGGTTTTAAGCGCCTCCATCCACAATCCCAACGGAAGGTCTGAGTAGCTCATCATGCTGCGTACCATATCCATGAGAGTACGGTTACGCCTTTCAGCTACTCCATTTTGCTGAGGCTCGCCCGGCATGGAATACTGGGCAACAATGCCAGTCTCTTGCAAGAATTTTGCAAAAGGTCCAGGGACTTGACCATATGGAGTGTGTCGACCGTAGTACTCCCCCCCACGGTCAGACCTCACTATCTTAATCCTTTTATCAAGCTGATTTTCAACTTCAGCTTTGAATATCTTGAATTTATCCAATGCTTCATGTCGGTCTTTAATTGGATAAATGTATCCGAAGCGGGAGTAATCGTCTGTGAACGTTATGAACGAATCATAACCGTCCACACTTTTCACCGGAAACGGTCCACAAATATCAGTGTGGACAATTTCCAGCGTGCCTGTGCTTCGGTTTGCTCCTTTCTTTATTTGTTTTACATATTTCCCTTTAATGCAATCCACGCATTGTTCTAAGTCAGAGAACTCCAACTTTGGAAGAATTTCATTTTTAATTAATCTTTCTATTCTCCCCCTCGAAATATGGCCCAATCGACAGTGCCATAGTTTCGAGGAGTCGTGAGTTCTTTTTCTTTTCTTTTGATCGTTGTTTGACGAAGTACTTTGTTCATTCACATTCAACACATAGGGTGCTTTTTCACATAGCGATAATAAATAAAGCTCATCATGAAGAAATGCATCCCCAACATAATCATTAATAGACCAAATGGCGCATTTGCCATGTCCAAAGAAACAGTGATAATTATCTTTGTCTAAACAGGAAACACTTATTAAGTTCCTATTACATGAAGGTACGAAAAGCACATCCCTAAGCAGAAGTTTGAAACCACCGGCTAGCTCCAAGGAGACGTCACCCACAGCTTCAACTTCGGCTTGGACACCGTTCGCAACTTCAATTCTTCTTGAATTTCTTGGCATAGTTATCGTCGAACTGAATCCCTGTAAAGAATTTGCAACATGAACAGTTGCTCCTGAGTCAATCCACCAAGTAGATTTCATAAACTTTGTATACAAGGATTCATTAACAAAAGAAACTATATCTTTACCTCTCTTCGCCATGAAGGTCTTTAGAAAAACAGGACAATCCTTCTTGTAGTGCCCTTTCTCCTTACATACGATACAAGTCTCCTTGTCCACTGGAATGTGCCTATGCTGAAAATAGGCAGGAGCTTTACCATTGCCATTTCCATGGCTATTGCCATGGCCATAGCCCTGTGGCTTGGAGGGAGAAGCCTTGTTGGGCGGAAAACCCTTCTTCTTATCCTTCACATAGTTGATAGATCCACCATGTGAGGCCTTAATCCTCTCCTCCTCCTGAGTGCACATGGCGATGACTTTCTCTATGTCCCAAGTCTCGGGCTGCATGTTGTAATTAACAACAAACGTCTCGAACTCCTTGGGCAAAGATGCCATCACCAGGTGGACAAGGAGAGCTAGTTTTATCTCCAGGTCCGCATCCATAGGTTTGAGCTTAGCCGCAGTGTGGCTCATCCTAAGGATGTGCTCCCTTATGCCATGGCCACCACCATGGTAGCTCTCTGTCACCAGCTGGGTGGCATACGTCTTAGAAGAGCCAGTAAACTGACTCTTTATCTTATTCAACATTTCTTTTGCCGTAGGGCAATCAGCAATTGATCCCACGATAGTGGTCTCAATGGTGTTCTTTATGAACGCCAAACATTTCTTGTTGGCATTCAACCAAAGCCTGTTGTTGATGGAGTGGGACATGACCTCCTTTTCATAATTTCCTTTTCTTTTGTCCCAGCTCTCATCATCCTCATCAGCCTCCCTCTCTGGGTCTGCAGGTGCGGCTGGCTGTGGTTCCTCCAGTACCCAGTCTACCTCTGCTATGCAGAGGGCCATGTCCACCTTCTTCCTCCACTCAGAGTAGTTGTCTCCCCTGAGTGTCGGAATTTCTTTGAGGCAACTCATGAGATGAAAACCTCCTGAAATCACCAAATAAGCGAAATCAGTACGACAATCATATGCATTAAATAACGTTGGTTAATATAATCATATAATTGCCTATGCATATTAATCTACATTGCCGTTGGGCAAATGATAGAAATAAATGCATCATTTTGCAACATGCAATATGACCGTGTGATTAAACAACGTCGGTCAGAATAACAACATGATCATATTCCATATTGCTTACAGCAGCGGAAAACGTGAAATAAAATTTCATGTGCCTCAAAACTTAACAGAAATTAATTCTGACATTAAAATAAAATTCATGAACTCTATTAATGCTTTTATAAAATTCATGAACTATTCTTTTTCTGAGAAAGCTATTTTATTCTCAAAATACTTTCCACTTTTCTTTACAGAAAAATACATAGCAATGCTGTAAAAAATTACAGAAACTTTGAGCATTTTTTTACTTTCTATTTTTCTAAACATATCTTCCTAGAAAAAATGTCTAGATAACCCTTTTATATCTGTCTAAATAGACAGAAACATAATATCCTTTAAAAGGGAAAATGGCCGAGGCCTTTGCTTTCTTGGGCCGGCTTCGGCCTGGCCGGCTTTCTCCCGCTGGCGAGAGGCATTGCCTCGGCCCCGGTGGGCCTCGGCCTGGCGCAGCGCGCGGCCCGTTAGGCCCAGCCGCCCCTCCTGGCGCTAGGGTTTCCCCTGAGGACATCTCAGCCGTCCGGTTGAATCCAACGGCGCAGCGCGCCGCTCGGAGGAACAAAACTGGTGAGCCGGTGGGGAGGGGAACCCTACCCCTCATTTCCCCCGCGCCGCTCTATCCTCTCGCTTCTCTCGGGTGCCCGACGGCTCCTCCTGCTGGCGAGAGTTCGCCGGCCGCGGCGGCCGAGAGCCCCGCGCCGCGCGCTCTCTGACCCCGCCGAGGAGGAGACCGTCGGCTCCTGTTCTTGGGGCGACTCGCCCCGCCGGATAGGGCCCCGGCCGGCACCTTTTCTTTCTCTCGCGTGGAGGCGACTCGCCCCGCCGGAGATGCAGCGGCGGCCCCTTCCGCTCCTCTTGCCGGTGCGCGCCCTCTCCCGAGGGAGAGTGAGCCGCCGTCAAGGGGGGCGTTGGGGTGCCATACACCCTGCTATCCCTTTCAACCTTGGGCAGTTCGATGGCGCCATCTCCGTCCCCTTTGCCGGCTGCGCGAGCACCTCTAGGGTGAACGCGCCGCCGTCAAACGGTTCGGTAGTGGCGCCCTTTTCCTTTTTGCATAGTTCCCCTTTCTTTTGTTGTTGTCTTTTGTCGGTTTTAATCCGATCTTCTTTTGTCTTTCTTTTCGGATCTTGATCCGTACTTAGCCCCCGAGGGGGTAGGTTCTTCTTCCCCGCACCTCGGCTTGCCGATGCGTGTGGGGATCGAGAGGAACAGGCGCGGCCTTGCGGCGGCGCTTCTTTTCCGACGAGGCCGTAGCCTTCCTCGGTGCCATGCCCATCTGGGGTTCGTAGGGGTGGGGAACTAGCTTTCTTTGTACCGAATAGATCTCTGCCTAGTGGCTCATGATACCAATGTTGTGGCCGTAGATCGACTAGGCATAGATGGATCCGGTATTACCATGTGCTTACCTAATCCCGAGCCCGATGAACTCCCTGCTCCGGCCATTGGTGCCGGTGTAGTCGTCGGTGGCTTGAGGTAGGAGGTGTAGTCGTTGGTGGTGCTTCCCGTGAGCACTGCGCAAAACCCTAGATCGGAAGGGGATTTAGGTGGGGTGTCTGGCGGCGCGGTGAACCTCGTACCGTGCGCCCCGGCCCCCACCACTTTATATATATATAGCGCAGGTCACAGGGGCCCACCAACCATAACGGGTTGGGCGCCCCCGATCAGGGCGCATAGATCAAGGGCCCGGTGGGCCGTTGGGCCCACGCGGAAGAGATCAACCTAACACATGTTATTTGGGACATGGATTAATGAAGTGAGCGCCAACACAGCTAAACACATTCGAATAGGAATTTGTGCCAAATTTTGGGCTATATGAAACTTCTGAAATGACATGATTTATAATAGGAATAACTTCACCAATTTTTTGTAGGTCATTTACAGAGCTATGGCTTAGATCCGTATGTGGTCGTTACTCACACCGACGAAGTGCAGCTAGTGGACGACGGCAACGCGGGCTATCTTCAACATATATGGATGACGGCATACTAATAGGCTAGGTGTGTAGTTTTGTTTTCTTTTATAAGCTATCTGTGCTCTTGTTTTGAATATTGAACATGTTTCAAACCTTATTTGCTTAATAAAATGACAGCATGCATTACCATGATGCAGAGAGGTGGGGATTATCCTCCTTTTCAAAAAGAAATTGTTGGATACGAAATCAACCAAACTATATTAAGTACTAGCCCCCGCGAAGAGCGGGCCACTTTGCTAGCTAATAGCCTAATATAAAAAAAACAAGGTGCTCTGCATCATGCACTAGGTTGGCCCTAACTGGATGGGACTCGAACCGGAGTCGTGATACACATCTGCGTATAACAAAAACGTCGAAATAATAGGAATTTATGTCATCTTTCGGGCTATATGGAACTGCAGAAATGACATGATTTATAATAGAAATAACTTCACCAATATTTTGCAGGTCATTTACAGAGCTACGGCTTGGATCCGTATGTGGTCGTTACTCACGTCGACAGAGTGCAGCCGGTGGACGACAGCAGCGCGGGCTATCTTCAACAGATATGGATGACAACACTCTAATAGGCTAGGTGTTTAGTTATCGTAGCCTATTTTATCTTAACGGGTGCGGTATTTGGTTTTGTTTTCATTTATGAGCTAGTTGTGCTTTTATTCAACCTTGTATTTTGAATATTGAACATCATTTACTTAATAAAATGGTTGCATGCATTATCATGAAGCAGACCGGGGTGATCCTCTTTTTCAAAAAAAAAAGAAGAAATTGTTGAATATGAAATCAACCAAACTATATTAAGTACTAGCCCCCGCGAAGAGCGGGCCACTTTGCTAGCTAATATAAACAAAACGTCACGAGGTGTGCTCTGCATCATGCACTAGGTTGGCCCTAACTGGACATCTGCGTACAAGGGCATCTTCTTCTCCCATGCATCTTCTCTCTATAAATACGGCATCCAGGGTTTGCCCGTTCCAACATCCGATCCCTCCATCAGTCTACATTTCCAGTTGAAATAGTGTAGTAATAATTGCAATCATGCTTCTAGGTGCACTTGCCACACCGACTCATGGCACATTCATCTTTTTCTCATGTGCGGCCCCATTGGCCCGCCCTGCGGTGCTAGCGTCAGGGGCTCGCCGGAGGTCGAGCAGCCCTCGCCGCCGTTCTGTCACGAAATTAAGTTGGCAGCACCACCACGACCACCACCTTGTATGAATCCAATGGGGCGGCCCTGTCACGAAATTAAGTTGGCAGCACCACCACGACCACCACCTTGTATGAATCCAATGGGGCGGCCCTGCAGACGACGGTTCGCCCGTCTTTTCACGATTTGGAACAGAAGACCGTTGAGATGGAGGCCACGGTGACGGTGCACATGAAAAGTTTCTTCTCGGATAATATCTTGGACAGGTCTCTCGATGAGTTCTTTGATATTTTTGGCAAAAGTTGGCTACACCTCGAGCTGATCAGCTCGGATTTGGACCAAGGTGAGAAAGCTCTCTTCTACTGCTCTAACCACTTTGGATGCCGTAGACTTAAGCTTAATGTGCATCATGCATACAAAAAAAAATCTTGCTCCGTAAAACAGAATTTGTTATTTCAAAAGGCAGTAATAGGAACTGCACATCCGAGCCCTATGAACGCTTATTATACCTATATCTAATTATAGGGACTGCATATACTCAACCGTCACATTCCACCGTGTGAGTGACGGGTTAGGATCCTCTGCTGTAGCGCACCGTACTGTACCGTCCCTGTCGTGTGGTCCCGGTCCCATATGTCATCCGCACTACAGCACCATACAGTACTGTAGAGGATCTCAACCCGTGAGTGACATTTGTTACTCCGGTCAGGAGTCATCCGCCGTCACATTCCACTGCAGCTCCTGGATCCATCCCTCAGATAGCAGCACCGACAAGCGTATTTTCTTCCCCCTCAAGGTTAGTATGCATGGTCAGCGAAACCTAGCCCTTACAAACAACACAAACTATGCTCTCTTTGTCAGAAACCACTTGACGTTCAAACGGATGTAGGCCGAAAGTTCGTTATTAGATGACAATGACAGGTCATTGAAAAACGAGGCTGAATTTCAACTAAAACAACTGCTCAGGGAGGAGGAGTTGAAGTGGGCTCTTAGAGCGAAAGTTCGACACGTTGTACAAGGCGATGACAACACATAGTTCTTCCATCTAATAGCCAACGGAAAACATAGAAAGAAAAAAATCTACCAGCTAGAGCAAGATGAGGGTACAATAGCCAACGGAGTCGCCTGCGGCAGCAGCAGTCAAGGAAGGAACGCGTGAGGCAGATGTGATCTGATTTTCATGTCGGCTAGGGGCAGGCGATCGTGTCCGTTACGTATTCTCCGTTCCTGACCGGCAAAAATAAGCGCGTAGGTATGAGCTCGGCTCGGCTCATTCTCGCGTCGCGTCGTGACGAGGCGGGCGGCGGAGGAGGAGCGCGCGAGGGCACCTTCTCTTCTCACTCTCCAATAGCATGTGGAAGAGAGACCCTTATAAAGGGGGTCCAAACTCTCCTCCACTAGCGGGGTGGGACTAAACTTCCCACCACCTTTTCATGCCACCACCTACATGGGCCCTTGGAGATTTTTCTGAAATTTGTCTTATGGGCCTAAAGCCCATCTCTAATTTCAACAATCCCCCACCAGATCTCAAGGGCACATCGTGTTCCCTTGTTCCAAACACTGTTTTAATATATCAGCATTTCAGTGAAGACTTGTTAAGGTTGAGCTTCACCTAGAGCAAGTAGCTACACCCCTTTACAACTGAACAATGGACTATGCCTTGAATTGTCAGTTTGGCGTAAAGGAGCTTCACCACAAGTCTTACTAGTACTAGGCTGCCGAAGGTGACCCCTCGGGTGGAGCATATTAGTCACACTCCTGGCCTATTCATGAGTTTACTAGAGATCACCCAAACCTCATAGACCGTGACCAGCAGTCAAGCTCATATAGGTGTGTTCCTCCAAAGATCGCTCTGTAGGACAGCATCTTGCTTACATATAAGCTTTAGAACACATTAAGACAGTAGTCATCCTACCATACAGTATCCGAGAGTATTGCATCTCCAACGGAGTGGGTTAGTAAAGTTACTCTCCTCAGTTCACCACTGGCTTGTTTTCCCAGGTCCTACTTCACGGGATCTCCGATCATATAGGTTGGGTTACTGCCATGGCAACTCATGTGGGTCTCATACCCATCTCCCTCGATGCACTATCTATCACAACACGTGATAGCCCTTTAGTAAAGGGATCTGCCAGATTCTTAGCCGTTTGGATATAATCCAACGCTATCACTCCGGAGTTTCTCAAACGTCTGACAGACTTCAATCTCATTCTTATATGTTTGTTCGACTTCATATTGTCCTTTGAACTCTTCACTTTAACAATAACCGTCTGATTATCGCAGTTCATAAGGATAGCCGGAACCGGCTTCTCAACCACAGGTAAGTCCATCAAAAGATCTCGAAGAAATTCTGCTTCGACACCAGATGTGTCTAATGCTGTTAATTCTGCTTCCATTGTCGATCTCGTTAAGATCGTTTGCTTGCAAGACTTCCAGGAAACAGCACCACCCCCAAGAGTAAACATATACCCATTAGTGGCCTTCATCTCATCAGCATCAGAGATCCAATTCGTATCACTATACCCTTCAAGTACCGATGGGAATCCCGTATAGTGAAGCCCGTGGTTGACAGTACCTTCCAAGTAGCGCATAATTCTTTCAACAGCACGCCAATGAACATCGCCCGGGTTTGCAACAAACCGGCTAAGTTTGCTCACAGCAAACGCGATGTCAGGCCTCGTTGCGCTAGCTAGGTACATAAGTGAACCGATAATTTGAGAGAATCTCAGTTGATCTATAGCTGTGCCTTTAAACTTTCGAATAAGCACACTAGGATCATATGGTGTTTGAAAATTTTTGCATTCTGAATATCCAAAGCGACTCAAAATCTTATCAACATAGTGGGATTGCAGAAGTGTAATCCCACCCTCATCATCTCTCAACAGCTTGATGTTCAAGATAACATCAGCCACCCCAAGGTCCTTCATCTCAAAGTTTTGAGACAGAAAAGACTTAACCTCCTCAATTACTTTGAGGTTGGTTCCAAATATCAGTATGTTATCAACATACAAGCACAATATAACTCCTTCGCCCCCACCATGGCGATAGTATACACATTTGTCAGCTTCATTAACAACGAAGCCAACAGATGTCAGAGTTGTATTAAACTTCTCATGCCATTGCTTAGGTGCTTGTCTCAGACCATATAAAGATTTCAGCAACTTACACACCTTTCCTTCCTGACCTTCTATCACAAAGCCATCTCGCTGTTGCATATAGATTTCCTCATTTAACTCTCCATTTAGGAAAGCCGTCTTAACGTCCATTTGATGAACGAGAAGACCATGAGAGGCCGCCAATGAGAGTAGTACTCGAATGGTGGTCAGTCTAGCCATAGGTGAATAAGTATCAAAGAAATCTTCTTCCTCTTTCTGGGCATAGCCCTTGGCCACAAGCCTAGCCTTGTACTTTTCAATCGTACCATCGGGCCTAAGCTTCTTTCTGAACACCCACTTGCATCCCAATGGTTTGCAACCATAGGGACGATCAGTTATTTCCCATGTCCCGTTAGCCATGATGGAATCCATCTCGCTACGGACCGCAGCTTTCCAGTAATCAGCATCTGGAGAAGCATACGCTTCTGAAATAGAAGTGGGATTATCATCCACGAGGTATACGAAGAAATCATCACCAAAGGTCTTTGCAGTCCCTTGTCTCTTGCCCCTACCACGGGCTTCCTCGTCATCCTCCTCAGGATTTTCATCATGTGTTTGTTCATAGTATTCCATAGGAATGGCAGGCTCAGGAGTTATCTCAGATTCCTGTCTAGAAGTGCTTTGCATATCACTCATGGGAAATATATCCTCAAAGAATGTAGCATCCCTCGACTCCATTATTGTACCAACCTTCACGTCAGGTACCTCAGATTTCACTACTAGAAATCTATAGCCTACGCTATTCTTAGCATATCCCAAATTAACGCAGTCCACAGTCTTTGGTCCAAGCTTACGCTTCTTGGGGATCGGTACATTGACTTTCGCCAAGCAGCCCCAAGTACGTAAGTACGAGAGCGTCGTCCTTCTCTTCGACCACTCCTCGTAGGGAGTGACCTCATTATCTTTTGTAAGAACTTTATTCAGGACATGACACGCGGTCAATATAGCCGCCCCCACCATGCCTTGGATAAACCCGATGTATCTAACATGGCGTTAACCAAATCAGTTAGAGTACGGTTTTTCCGCTCGGCAACCCCATTTGACTGGGGTGAGTAGGGAGGCGTCCTCTCATGAATAATGCCGTGTTCCGCACAAAATGAATCAAATTCGTTTGAGAAGTACTCTCCACCACGATCAGACCGGACTCGTTTAATTTTCTTTTCAAGTTGATTCTCAACTTCTGCCTTATAGATTTTAAAGTAGTGTAGAGCCTCATCTTTAGTATTTAACAGATACACATAGCAAAATCTAGTGGAATCATCTATCAATGTCATGAAGTATTTCTTTCCACCTTTAGTCAACACACCATTCATCTCACAAAGATCAGAATGTATGAGTTCTAATGGTGCCAATTGTCTCTCCTCTGCAGCCTTGTGAGGCTTGCGAGGTTGCTTTGCTTGCACACACGAATGGCACTTAGAACCTTTGGCTAAAGTGAAAGTTGGGATTAAATTCAGTTTTGCTAGCCGCGACATAACACCGAAACTTATGTGACAAAGACGTGAATGCCAAACTTCAGATTCATTAACACTTGAATGAATATTGTTCACAACTTTATTATAAAAATCTGCTAGAGAAAGGCGGAACAGACCTCCGCATTCGTAACCTTTTCCAACGAAAAGTCCATATTTCATAACTACTACTTTATTAGACTCGAATACCAACTTAAACCCTTCTCTACACAGAAGGGAGCCACTAACGAGATTCTTCTTGATGGCGGGGACATGCTGCACGTTCTTCAGCTGCACGATCCTTCCCGAAGTAAACTTCAGATCGACCGTGCCAACACCAAGAACAGAAGCACTCGTGCCATTCCCCATCAATACGGACCCGCGACCGGTGGCCTGATAAGAAGAGAACAATGATAAGTCAGCACACACATGAATATTTGCACCCGTGTCCACCCACCAATCGGTGGACTGACAAACTGTAAATACAGTAAGTAAATTACCGTACCCAGATGCACCACTTTCATTGTTGCCCACAATCATATTGGCAGACTTGGAGTCCTGCGCCGGCTTCTTGTACTTGTTTGGGCATTTGTTCGCCCAATGTTCCTCTAAACCACAAGTATAGCAGCCATCTCCCTTCTTATTCTTCTTGAAGGGCTTCTTTCCCTTCTTCTTGAAGTCGGTATTCTGTTGGACATAATTCTTTCCCTTGGGCTTGTGAGAATTGAAGTTCCTCTGATGTACCATATTGGCAGCAGAAGAGCTTTCCACCGCTTTTCCATTGGAGTCCTTTGCTCTCGAGTTCTGCTCAACACTCAGATGGCCGATGATGTCCTCTACTGAGAACTCACGCCTCTGATGTTTCAGAGTAGTAGCAAAGTTCCTCGAGGAATTAGGGAGCTTAGCAATTATACAGCCCGCGACAAACTTGCCCGGAAAATTGCACTTAAGAACCTCAAGTTCCGTAGCTATGCATATTATCTCATGAGCTTGTTCCAATACAGAACGGTTGTCAACCATCTTGTAATCGTGGAACTGCTCCATAACATACATCTCACTCCCAGCATCGGTGGCCCCGAATTTAGATTCGAGCGCCTCCCACAAGTTCTTGGGAACATGCATATGTAAATATGCATCAACCAGCTTATCTCCGATCACGCTAATGACTGCTCCAAGGAATAGGACGGTGGCCTCCTTAAACATCTTCTCCTGTTCAGGAGTGATAGTTTCCGTAGGAGTGACACCGGCTACCCAGAACACGTTCATAGCTGTGAGCCATAAGGCGGTTCTCGTTTGCCAACGCTTGAAAAAAGTACCAGTAAACTTATCCGGTTTCAGTGTAGCAGCAAAACCATTACTCGAAAAATTCCTACAGACATTAGGTTTTTGGATTGTTGAGTAAATAGGCAATTTTCCGAGTATATTAATCCACGAGACAATAACTAGCATGGCATTGACTAGACTAATGATATACTGATCTTGAGCTAACCTAGCACATACTACGCATACAGTGGATACATCTATGCAGACAAGCAGTACTGCTAGGATAAATACGAACACGAGTCATACCCTCCAATCGGCCAGTTGGCCGTAGCAGCAGCGGCAGCGGCGATAGTATCCTCTGCTTCCTCGCGGAGACGGTCAGCTTCGCTTGGTGAAGACACGGCGATGACGAGGGCGACGCGGACGAAGCAGACGGACGGAGGCGAGCAGTCGCGTGATCGCTCCCCAAAAACCTAATCGCCCCTCTCCCGTACAGGAACCGGAGAGGCGAGGTTTCGGAGGCCTGCTCTCCCGTCGACCGTGTACGCGGTAAACGGGACGGAACGCGTGAGGCAGATGTGATCTGATTTTCGTGTCGGCTAGGGTAGGCGATCGCGTGCTTATAAAGGCGGCTGGGTGGAGAGACGTGGGCCGAAGGTATGAGCTCGGCTCGGCTCATTCCCGCAACCCGCGGCGCGTCGTGACGAGGCGTGGCGAGGCGGGCGGTGGAGGAGGAGTGCGCGAGGGCACCTTCTCTTCTCATTCTCCAATAGCATGTGGAAGAGAGACCCTTATAAAGGGGTCCAAACTCTCCTCCACTAGCGGGGTGGGACTAACCTTCCCACCACCTTGTCATGCCACCACCTACATGGGCCCTTGGAGATTTTTCTGAAATTTGTCTTATGGGCCTAAAGTCCATCTCTAATTTCAACAATACATAATTTCGATTCTAAGAGTGTTGTTTGCTCGTTGGATTTATCTTTTCGTATTTCCTTTCGCAGCCTTTCTACTAAGACTATTTTCTAATCTTTGAATTATTTGACAATTTAATCTCTAATCACCCATCCTCACTGCTCTAGCGTGGACCACTCATTTCAAATCGTCTAACTTCCCCGCCGATCACCCATCCTTTCACTGCTTCAGCCCGAGCATGCTTAACTTTCTGGTTCTATCGCCCCTAGTTGCCAAGTGTGCACTTGTTGTTTTCCTGACAATAGTAAGCTATCAATCCTAAACAACTTGGGTCTTGATGTCGTGTCACATGATTTAATTATTTGAATTACAAACAATTATTAAAATAAACTTAATAAGTAACAATAATAGTGAATTTCAATGAAAACAACCTAATATTTCTAAATAAAATTATTTTTCTTTTTTTTGGAAAAAACTTATTTTTGAAATAACTTTTTTTCCATTTGGAATTTTGAGCATGTGAGAAAACTTCACCGGGCAAGCCCGGGTGAAACCGAGTACCAATTTTTTCTAGTTTTTTTTATATATTAATTTTTTTGGACGTCGTATGGAAAAGTTATGGCCGTTTATTTTTTTCCCTTTTTTTGCAAAAACGGTCAAAATTCATATCTCAAAATTTTTATACCAACTAGACACTAAAACCTAACAACATCTCAAAGGATTTTATTTTTTGAATATTTTATCATTTTTGTTTATTTTTTCAAGATTTTATCATTTTTGTTTATTTTCTACAAAACTCAAAGTATCAAGGTTTCAGACGAAAACCCATCTGCTACAAAGGCATTTTTTTAAAATTAATTGAAGTGTAGATTTTTTTTATGCATTAAATATGCACCATACTACAACATGTTAAAATCTACAGAAAGAACTAACTAAAAATAATAAAAAACAACAATTAAATGACTAAAACAACTATATAAGCAAAACAATATTTCTTTAATTAAAATTCTAATTTAAATTATTCTAAAAATAACCAAATAAATCTTACTTTGACAACAATCTAACACATGAGTGGGAGCAAAAATAATTAAATAAAAACTATTTGTAAACTCAAGTTATTCAAAAACTGGGTTTGAAGCAAATTTAAACAAATTCAAATTTAAACCATTCAAATTTAAAAACTAATGGCACAAACAGAAACTAGACAACATTTTGAATCTAATGCAAAAAGAATCAATCAAAAACATCAAATATCCTAAAAGATATAAGCAATTTAAAACAGAAACTACAAACAAGAATTTAAAAACAGAAAAAAAATCTGAACACCTTTAGTCCCGGTTCGTGTCACGAACCGGGACTAAAGGTCTACCCTTTAGCCCCGGTTCAAGACACCAACCGGGACTAAATCCTCCAAACCCTTTAGTCCCGGTTCCAGACACGAACCGGGACTAAAGGTCCAAGACACGAACCGGGACTAAATCCTCCAAACCCTTTAGTCCCGGTTCGAGACACGAACCGGGACTAAAGGTCCCATTTGAACCGGGACTAATGCCCGACCGGCGCCTTTGCCGCTCGAACTGGGACTAATACTAACATTAGTCCCGGTTCATAAAGGAACCGGGACTAATGTGTTTTTCCAGCTGGGACGAAATCCCTTATTTCTACTAGTGATCCCAATCCCAACGCCAGTTCGTAGTACCTCGAGCTGAACGCCCATGTCACGCTCTGGATTTACGCCACCCTTGCCGATTCCATGATTGATCATGTTTTTGGTGCCACCACCACGGTTTCCCTCCAGAAGAAAATTCATGACTACTACTATCCAACCGCGCGGCTCGGTCCATGATCCTCAACTGGCAATACCGCAATATGAAGCAAGGCGATCTTCGTGTGTCTGAGTATGCCCGTCGCATGAAGCAGCTTACCGATGGCCTCGCCGACATCGATCACACCGTCACATAGGTTGACCTCACCACCTAATTCCTCCATGGCCTTGACAAGCGCCTCGACACGATCCGTATTGTCCTCGGTAACCAGCCCCTCCCGTTCGACGTGCTTCTCTCTCGGGTCACCCTGGCCGAGGAGTCCATGGCCCCGTGCACGACTGAGGAAAGAGCACCATTATTCGCCCTTCATGGAGGCGGATCTTCTAGTGGCAGCACCTCCGGCTCCGGTAGCGGTGCCCAGGGTGATCGTGGGGACTGTCTGGCTGACCGTGCTTCACTGCGCTTGCAACAACACCCTGTCCGTGGACGCGGCGGTGAATGCGGGCATGGCCGTAGTGACTCCGGCGGGTGTGGCAGGTACTTCGCACCAACAACGGTCCATTCACCCGCTACTTCGCACTGTACGGGATGGCTATCCCTCCGCCGCGCGCTGGCTGGGTTCCTCCCAATGTGGCCGATGTTCTCGGTCCATCTTCGCGCTCTCATTCCCACGCGTACCCGATCCACACGGCGGCTACTCCTCAGCAATATCCTCCGCCCATATACTACCCTCCTCTGCCACTGTCTTGGGATCACTACGCCATGCCGAATGTTGTCTCCAACCACGGTGGTATTATTGGAAATATGCCCTAGAGGCAATAATAATTAGTTATTATTATATTTATTTGTTCATGATAATCGTTTATTATCCATGCTATAATTGTATTGATTGGAAACACAATACTTGTGTGGATACATAGACAAAACACGATCCCTAGTAAGCCTCTAGTTGACTAGCTCGTTGATCAAAGATGGTCAAGGTTTCCTGGCCATAGGCAAGTGTTGTTACTTGATAACGGGATCACATCATTAGTAGAATCATGTGATGGACTAGACCCAAACTAATAGACGTAGCATGTTGATCGTGTCATTTTGTTGCTACTGTTTTCTGCGTGTCAAGTATTTGTTCCTATGACCATGAGATCTTATAACTCACTGACACCGGAGGAATGCTTTGTGTGTATCAAACATCGCAACGTAACTGGGTGACTATAAAGATGCTCTACAGGTATCTCCGAAGGTGTTCGTTGAGGTAGTATGGATCAAGACTGGGATTTGTCACTCCGTATGACGGAGTGTTGGAATTATGCCCTAGAGGCAATAATAAATATAGTTATTATTATAATTCCTGTATCAAGATAATCGTTTATTATCCATGCTATAATTGTATTGAATGAAGACTCATTTACATGTGTGGATACGTAGACAAAACACCGTCCCTAGCAAACCTCTAGTTGGCTAGCCAGTTGATCAAAGATAGTCAGTGTCTTCTGATTATGAACAAGGTGTTGTTGCTTGATAACTGGATCACGTCATTAGGAGAATCACATGATGGACTAGACCCAAACTAATAGACGTAGCATGTTGATCGTGTCATTTTGTTGCTACTGTTTTCTACGTGTCAAGTATTTATTCCTATGACCATGAGATCATATAACTCACTGACACCGGAGGAATGCTTTGTGTGTATCAAACGTCGCAACGTAACTGGGTGACTATAAAGATGCTCTACAGGTATCTCCGAAGGTGTTAGTTGAGTTAGTATGGATCGAGACTGGTATTTGTCACTCCGTGCGACGGAGAGGTATCTCGGGGCCCACTCGGTAATACAACATCACACACAAGCCTTGCAAGCAATGTAACTTAGTGTAAGTTGCGGGATCTTGTATTACGGAACGAGTAAAGAGACTTACCGGTAAACGAGATTGAAATAGGTATACGGATACTGACGATCGAATCTCGGGCAAGTAACATACCGAAGGACAAAGGGAATGACATACGGGATTATATGAATCCTTGACAGTGAGGTTCAAACGATAAGATCTTCGTAGAATATGTAGGATCCAATATGGGCATCCAGGTCCCGCTATTGGATATTGACCGAGGAGTCTCTCGGGTCATGTCTACATAGTTCTCGAACCCGCAGGGTCTGCACACTTAAGGTTCGACGTTGTTTTATGCGTATTTGAGTTATATGGTTGGTTACCGAATGTTGTTCGGAGTCCCGGATGAGATCACGGACATCACGAGGGTTTCCGGAATAGTCCGGAAACGAAGATTGATATATAGGATGACCTCATTTGATTACCGGAAGGTTTTCGGAGTTACCGGGAATGTACCGGGAATGACGAATGGGTTCCGGGAGTTCACCGGGGGGGGGGGGGAACCCACCCCGGGGAAGCCCATAGTCCTTGAGGGTGGCACACCAGCCCTTAGTGGGCTGGTGGGACAGCCCAAAAGGGCTCTATGCGCCAAGGAGAAGAAAATCAAGAGGAAAAAAAAAGGAGGAGGTGGGAAGGAAGGGGGACTCCCTCCCACCAAACCAAGTCCAACTCGGTTTGGGGGGGGGAGTCCTCCCCCCTTGGACTCGGCCGACCCCCTTGGGGCTCCTTGAGCCCCAAGGCAAGGTCCCCTCCCTCCCACCTATATATACGGAGGTTTTAGGGCTGATTTGAGACGAATTTTCCACGGCAGCCCGACCACATACCTCCACGGTTTTTCCTCTAGATCGCCTTTCTGCGGAGCTCGGGCGGAGCCCTGTTGAGACAAGGTCATCACCAACCTCCGGAGCGCCATCACGCTGCCGGAGAACTCTTCTACCTCTCCGTCTCTCTTGCTGGATCAAGAAGGCCGAGATCATCGTCGAGCTGTACGTGTGCTGAACGCGGAGGTGTCGTCCGTTCGGTACTACATCGTGGGACTGATCGCGGGATTGTTCGCGGTGCGGATCGAGGGACGTGAGGACGTTCCACTACATCAACCGCGTTCACTAACGCTTCTGCTGTACGATCTACTAGGGTACGTAGATCACTCATCCCCTCTCGTAGATGGACATCACCATGATAGGTCTTCGTGCGCGTAGGAAATTTTTTGTTTCCCATGCGATGTTCCCCAACACGGAGAGGTATCTCGGGGCCCACTCGGTAATACAGCATCACACACAAGCCTTGCAAGCAATGTGACTTAGTGTAAGTTGCGGGATCTTGTATTACGGAACGAGTAAAGAGACTTGCCGGTAAACGAGATTGAAATAGGTATGCGGGTACTGACGATCGAATCTCAGGCAAGTAACATACCGAAGGACAAAGGGAATGACATACGGGATTATATGAATCCTTGGCACTGAGGTTCAAACGATAAGATGTTCGTAGAATATGTAGGATCCAATATGGGCATCCAGGTCCCGCTATTGGATATTGACCGAGGAGTCTCTCGGGTCATGTCTACATAGTTCTCGAACCCGCAGGGTCTGCACACTTAAGGTTCGACGTTGTTTTATGCGTATTTGAGTTATATGGTTGGTTACCGAATGTGGTTCGGAGTCCCGGATGATATCACGGACATCACGAGGGTTTCCGGAATGGTCCAGAAACGAATATTGATATATAGGATGACCTCATTTGGTTACCGGAAGGTTTTCGTGCATTACCGGAAAAGTTTCGGGCTCATCGGTAGTGTACTGGGAGTGCCGGGGACCATCAGGAGGGGTGTCACGCCCCAAGGGGTCTCATGGGCTATGGGAAGAGATAAACCAGCCCCTAGTGGGCTGGAATAAGTTCCCACTAAGGCCCATAAGGTTTGAGAAAGAAAAAACACAAGGTGGAAAGAGTTTCCAAGTGGGAAGGTGGAATCCTACTCCAAGTAGGATTGGAGTAGGACTCCTCCACCTCCAATTTCGGCCAAACCTTTAGGTTTTGAGGCTGCCTCCTCCCCTCCCTCCCTCCTATATATAGTGGGGTTTTAGGGCTGATTTGAGACAACTTTTGCCACAGCATCCCGACCACATACCTCCACGGTTTTACCTCTAGATCGCGTTTCTGCGGAGCTCAGGCGGAGCCCTGCTGAGATTAGATCACCACCAACCTCCGAAGCGCCGTCACGCTGCCGGAGAACTCATCTACCTCTCCGTCTCTCTTGCTGGATCAAGAAGACCGAGATCATCGTCGAGCTATATGTTTGCTGAACGCGGAGGTGCCGTCCGTTCGGCACTAGATCGTGGGACGGATCGCGGGACGGTTCGTGGGACGGTTCGCGGGGCGGATCGAGGGACGTGAGCACGTTCCACTACATCAACCGCGTTCACTAACGCTTCTGCTGTGCGATCTACAATGGTACGTAGATCGGAAATCCCCTCTCGTAGATGGACATCACCATGATAGGTCTTCGTGCGCGTAGGAAATTTTTTGTTTCCCATGCGACGTTCCCCAACAGTGGCATCATGAGCTAGGTTCATGCGTAGATGTCTTCTCGAGTAGAACACAAAAGTTTTTGTGGGTGGTGATGTGCGTTTTGCTGCCCTCCTTAGTCTTTTCTTGATTCCGCGGTATTGTTGGATCGAAGCGGCTCGGACCGACATTACTCGTATGCTTACGAGAGACTGGTTTCATCGCTACGAGTAACTCCGTTGCTCAAAGATGACCGGTGAGTGTCGGTTTCTCCAACTTTAGTTGAATCGGATTTGACCGAGGAGGTCCTTGGATGAGGTTAAATAGCAATTAATATATCTCCGTTGTGGTGTTTGCGTAAGTAAGATGCGATCCTACTAGATACCCATGGTCACCACGTAAAACATGCAACAACAATTAGAGGACGTCTAACTTGTTTTTGCAGGGTATGCTTGTGATGTGATATGGCCAACGATGTGATGTGATATATTGGATGTATGATATGATCATGTTGTAATAGTTAATATCGACTTGCACGTCGATGGTACGGCAACCGGCAGGAGCCATAGGGTTGTCTTTAAACTAACGTTTGTGCTTGCAGATGCGTTTACTATATTGCTAGGACGTAGCTTTAGTAGTAATAGCATGAGTAGCACGACAACCCCGATGGCGACACGTTGATGGAGATCATGGTGTGACGCCGGTGACAAGAAGATCGTGTCGGTGCTTTGGTGATGGAGATCAAGAAGCACATGATGATGGCCATATCATGTCACTTATGAATTGCATGTGATGTTAATCCTTTATGCACCTTATCTTGCTTAGAACGACGGTAGCATTATGAGGTGATCTCTCACTAAAATTTCAAGACGAAATTGTGTTCTCCCCGGCTGTGCACCGTTGCGACAGTTCTTCGTTTCGAGACACCACGTGATGATCGGGTGTGATAGACTCAACGTTCACATACAACGGGTGCAAAACAGTTGCACACGCGGAACACTCGGGTTAAGCTTGACGAGCCTAGCATGTGCAGACATGGCCTCGGAACACATGAGACCGAAAGGTCGAGCATGAATCGTATAGTTGATATGATTAGCATAGAGATGCTTACCACTGAAACTATTCTCGACTCACGTGATGATCGGACTTGAGATAGTGGATTTGGATCATTGACCACTCAAATGACTAGAGATATGTACTTTTTTAAGTGGGAGTTCTTAAGTAATATGATTAATTAAACTAATTTTCATGAACATAGTCTAATGGTCTTTGCGAATTACGATGTAGCTTGCGCTATAGCTCTACTGTTTTTTATATGTTCCTAGAGAAAATTTAGTTGAAAGTTGATAGTAGCAAACTTTGCAGACTGAGTCTGTAAAACCAAGGATTGTCCTCGTTGCTGCGCAGAAGGCTTATGTCCTTAATGCACCACTCGATGTGCTACACCTCGAGCGTCGTCTGTAGATGTTGTGAACATCAGACATACACGTTTCTGATGACTACACGATAGTTTAGTACAAAATACTTAATGGCTTAGAAGCAAGGCGCCGAAGACGTTTTGGAACGTCACGGAACATGAGAGATGTTCTAAAGAGATGAAATTGTGATTTCATGCTTGTGCCCTTGTTAAGAGGTATGAGACCTCCGACAAGATTCTTTGTCCATGAAGTAAAGGAGAAAATCTCAATCGTTGAGCGTGTGCTCAGATTATCTAAGTAGGACAATCGCTTGAATCAAGTGGGAGTTAATCTTCCAGATAAGATAGTGATGGTTCTCCAAAGTCACTGCCACCAAGCTGTGAGAGCTTCGTTATGAACTATAACATATCAAGGATAGATACAATGATCCTTCAACGATTCATGATGTTTAACACTGCGAGAGTAGAAATCAAGAAGGAGCATCAATAGTTGATGGTTAGTAAAACCACTAAGTTTCGAGAAAGGCAAGGGCTAGAAGGGATACTTCGTGAAACGGCAAAGCAGTTGCTGCATTAATGAAGAGACCCCGGATTAAACCCAAAGCCCGGGACTAAGTGCTTCTGTTATGAGGGGAACGGTCACTGAGGCGGAGCAACTCTAGATACTTGGTAGATAAGAAGGTTGGCGAAAGTCGAAAGAAGTATATTTGATATACATGATGTTGATGTGTATTTTACTAGTACTCCTAGTAGCACGAGGGTATTGGATACCGGTTCGGTTGCTAAGTGATTAGTAACATGAAATGAAAGCTACGGCATAAACGGAGACTAGCTAAAGGCGAGGTGACGATACGTGCTGGAAGTGTTTCCAAGGTTGATATGATCAAACGTCGCACGCTCCCTCTACCATCGGGATTGGTGTTAAACCTAAATAATTGTTATTTGGTGCTTGCGTTAAGCATGAACATGATTGGATCGTGTTTATTGCAATACGATTATTCATTTAAATAGAATAATGGTTACTCTATTTGCTTGAGTAATCACCTTCAATGGTTTATTGAATCTCGATCGTAGTGTTACACATGTTCATAATATTAGTGCCAAAAGATAAAACGTAATAATGATAGTACCACTTGGTTGTGGCACTACCACTTGAGTCATGTTGGTGTAAAATGCATGAAGAAGCTCCATGCTGATGGATCGTTTGGACTCACTTGATTTTGAATCACTTGAGACATGCAAAACATGCCACATGAAACAAGTAGAGTAACTTGTTGGGAGTAATGCATTTTTTATGTGGGCAGTCCAATAAGTGCTAAGGCACGCACTGGATATCATTATGTTCTTACTTCACTGGCGATTTGAGTAGATACAGGAGTATTTACTTGATGAATCACAAGTCTGAAATGTTGAAAAGTTCAAAGCTATTTCAGAGTGCAGATCGTCATGACAAGAGGATAAACAGTCTACGATATGATCATAGAAATGAATGTCTGAGTTACGAGTTTTGGTACGCAGTTAAGACAATGTGGAAATTGTTTCACAGTTCATGCCACCTGGAACATCATAGTGTGATGATGTGTTTGAACGTCATAGCCACGCACTATTTGGTATGGTACATGCTATGATGTCTCTTATCGAATTACCACTATCGTTTATGGGTTATGCATTAGAGACAACCGCATTCACTTTAAATAGGGCACCGCGTATTTCCGTTGAGATGACACAGTATAGACTGAGGTTTAGAGAAATCTAAACTGTCGTTTCTTGAAAGTTTGGGGCTTCAAGACTTATGTGAAAAAGTTTCAGTCTGATAAGCTCGAACCCAAAACGGATAAATGCATCTTCATAGGATATCCAAAATAGTTGGGTACATCTCCTATCTCAAATCCGAAAGCAATGTGTTTGTTTCTAGAAACGGATCCTTTCTCGAGAAAAGGTTTCTCTCGAAAGAATTGAGTGGGAGGATGGTAGAACTTGATGAGGTTATTGAACCATCACTTCAACCAGTGTGTAGCAGGGCGCAGGAAGTTGTTCCTCTGGCGCCTACACCAATTGAAGTGAAAGCTGATGATGGTGATCATCGAGCATCGGATCAAGTTACTACAAGCCTCGTAGGTTGACAAGGTCGCGTACTACTGCAGAGTGGTACGGTGACCCTGTCTTGGAGGTCATGTTGTTGAGCAACAATGAACCTACGAGTTATGGAGAAAGCAATGGTGGGCCCGGATTCCGACAAATGGCTGGAAGCCATGAAATCCGAGAGGGGATCCATTTATGAAAACAAAGTGTAGACTTTGGAAGAACTACTTGATGGTCATAGTGTTGGGGAACGTCGCATGGGAAACAAAAAATTTCCTACGCACACGAAGACCTATCATGGTGATGTCCATCTACGAGAGGGGATGTGTGATCTACGTACCCTTGTAGACCGTACAGCAGAAGCGTTAGTGAACGCGGTTGATGTAGTGGAACGTCCTCATGTCCCTCGATCCGCCCCGCGAACTATCCCACGATTAGTCCCACGATCTAGTGCCGAACGGACGGCACCTCCGCGTTCAGCACACGTACAGCTCGACGATGATCTCGGCCTTCTTGATCCAGCAAGAGAGACGGAGAGGTAGAAGATTTCTCCGGCAGCGTGACGGCGCTCCGGAGGTTGGTGATGATCTCATCTCAGAAGGGCTCCGCCCGAGCTCCGCAGAAACGCGATCTAGAGGTAAAACCGTGGAGATATGTGGTCGGGCTGCCGTGGCAAAGTTGTCTCAAACCAGCCCTAAAACCCCACTATATATAGGAGGGAGAGGGCGAGCCTTGCCTTGGGGTCCAAGAACCCCCAAGGGGTCGGCCGAGCCAAGGGGGGAAGGATTCCCCTCCCAAACCGAGTCCTACTTGGTTTGGAAGGTGGAGTCCTTCTTCCCTTTCCCACCTCCTCTTTTTTTTCTCTTTGATTTTCTTCCCAATGCGCATAGGCCCCTTTTGGGCTGTCCCACCAGCCCACTAAGGGCTGGTGCGGCACCCCCAACACCTATGGGCTTCCCCGGGGTGGGTGCCCCCCCCCCCCCCGGTGAACTCCTGGAACCCATTCGTCATTCCCGGTAACTCCGAAAACCTTCCGCTAATCAAATGAGGTCATCCTTTATATCAATCTTCGTTTCCGGACCATTCCGGAAACCCCCGTGACGTCCGTGATCTCATCCGGGACTGCGAACAACATTCGTCAACCAACCATATAACTCAAATACGCATAAAACAACGTCGAACCTTAAGTGTGCAGACCCTGCGAGTTCGAGAACTATGTAGACATGACCCGAGAGACTCCTCGGTCAATATCCAATAGCGGGACCTGGATTCCCATATTGGATCCTACATATTCTACGAAGATCTTATCGTTTGAACCTCAGTGCCAAGGATTCATATAATCCCGTATGTCATTCCCTTTGTCCTTCGGTATGTTACTTGCCCGAGATTCGATCGTCAGTATCCGCATACCTATTTCAATCTCGTTTACCGACAAGTCTCTTTACTCGTTCCGTAATACAAGATCCCGCAACTTACACTAAGTCACATTGCTTGCAAGGCTTGTGTGTGATGTTGTATTACCGAGTGGGCCCCGAGATACCTTTCCGTCACACGGAGTGACAAATCCCAGTCTCGATCCATACTAACTTAACGAACACCTTCGGAGATACCTATAGAGCATATTTATAGTCACCCAGTTACGTTGCGACGTTTGATACACACAAAGTATTCCTCCGGTGTTAGTAAGTTATATGATCTCATGGTCATAGGAATAAATACTTGACACGCAGAAAACAGTAGCAATAAAATGACACGATCAACATGCTACGTCTATTAGTTTGGGTCTAGTCCATCACGTGATTCTCCTAATGACGTGATCTAGTTATCAAGCAACAACACTTTGTTCATAATCAGAAGACACTGACTATCGTTGATCAACTGGCTAGCCAACTAGAGGCTTGCTAGGGACAGTGTTTTGTCTATGTATCCACACATGTATATGAGTCTTCATTCAATACAATTATAGCATGGATAATAAACGATTATCTTGATACAGGAATTATAATAATAACTATATTTATTATTGCCTCTAGGGCATAATTCCAACAGTCTCCCACTTGCACTAGAGTCAATAATCTAGCCCTCACATCATCATGTGAATTACATTGTAATAAATCTAACACCCATACAGTTCTGGTGTTGATCATGCTTTGCCCGTGGAAGAGTTTTAGTCAGCGGGTCTGCTACATTCAGATCCGTGTGCACTTTGCATATATTTACGTCCTCCCCTTCGACGTAGTCGCGGATGAGGTTGAAGCGTCGTTTGATGTGTCTGGACTTCTTGTGAAACCGTGGTTCCTTTGCTAGGGCAATGGCACCCGTGTTATCACAGAACAAGGTTACTGGATTCAGTGCGCTTGGCACCACTCCAAGATCCGTCATGAATTGCTTCATCCAGACACCCTCCTTAGCCTCCTCCGAGGCAGCCATGTACTCCGCTTCACATGTAGAATCTGCTACGACGCTCTGCTTGGAACTGCACCACCTTACCGCACCCCCATTAAGAATAAATACGTATCCGGTTTGCGACTTAGATATGTCCGGATCTGTGTCAAAGCTTGCATCGACGTAACCTTTTACGGCGAGCTCTTCGTCACCTCCATACACGAGAAACATCTCCTTAGTCCTTTTCAGGTACTTCAGGATATTCTTGACCGCCGTCCAGTGATCCACTCCTGGATTACTCTGGAACCTACCTGCCATACTTATGGCTAGGCTAACGTCCGGTCTAGTGCACAACATTGCATACATGATAGAACCTATGGCTGAAGCATAGGGGACGGAGCGCATATGCTCTCTATCTTCATCAGTTGCTGGGCACTGAGTCTTACTCAATCTCGTACCTTGTAGAACTGGCAAGAACCCTTTCTTGGACTGTTCCATTTTGAACCTCTTCAAAACTTTATCAAGGTATGTGCTTTGTGAAAGTCCTATCAGGCGTTTTGATCTATCCCTGTAGATCTTAATGCCTAAAATGTAAGCAGCTTCTCCTAGGTCCTTCATAGAGAAACTTTTATTCAAGTAATCCTTTACGCTCTCCAAGAACTCCAGGTTGTTTCCAATCAGCAATATTTCATCCACATATAATATTAGAAACGCCACAGAGCTCCCACTCACTTTCTTGTAAATACAGGATTCTCCAACCACTTGTATAAACCCAAATGCTTTGATCACCTCATCAAAGCGTTTGTTCCAACTCCGAGATGCTTGCACCAGTCCATAAATGGATCGCTGGAGCTTGCACACCTTGTTAGCATTCTTAGGATCGACAAAACATTTGGGTTGCATCATATACAACTCTTCCTGAAGGAAACCGTTAAGGAACGCCGTTTTGACATCCATCTGCCATATTTCATAATCGAAAAATGCAGCTATTGCTAACATGATTCTAACGGACTTAAGCATCGCTACGGGTGAGAATGTCTCATCGTAGTCAACTCCTTGAACTTGTGAAAAACCCTTTGCCAGAAGTCGAAATTTATAAACGGTCACATTGCCGTCAGCGTCCGTCTTCCTCTTAAAGATCCATTTGTTCTGAATAGCCTTGCGGCCCTCAGGTAGTACTTCCAAAGTCCACACTTTGTTCTCATACATGGATCCTATCTCAGACTTCATGGCTTCTAGCCATTTGTTGGAATCTAGGCCCACCATTGCTTCTTCATAATTTGCAGGTTCATTGTTGTCTAACAACATGATTGATAAGATGGGATTACCGTACCACTCTGGAGCAGTAGGTGGTCTCGTCGACCTGCGTGGTTCGATAGAAACTTGAACCGGAGTTTCATGATCATTATCATTAACTTCCTCCTCAACCGGCGTCGCAACGACAGAGGGTTCCCCTTGTCCTGCGCCGCCATCCAGAGGGATGAGAGGTTCGACAACCTCGTCAAGTTCTATCTTCCTCCCACTCAATTCTCTCGAGAGAAACTCCTTCTCGAGAAAAGCTCCGTTTTTAGCAACAAACACTTTGCCCTCGGATTTGAGATAGAAGGTGTACCCAACTGTCTCTTTTGTGTAACCTATGAAGATGCACTTTTCCGCTTTGGGTTCCAGCTTTTCAGGCTAACGCTTTTTGACATAAGCATCACATCCCCAAACTTTAAGAAACGACAACTTTGGCCTTTTGCCATACCACAGTTCGTATGGTGTCGTCTCAACGGATTTTGATGGTGCCCTATTTAAAGTGAATGCAGCTGTTTCTAATGCATAACCCCAAAATGATAATGGCAAATTGGTAAGAGACATCATAGATCGCACCATCTCTAATAAAGTATGATTACGACGTTCGGACACACCATTACGCTGTGGTGTTCCAGGCGGTGTGAAATGTGAAATAATTCGACATTGTCTTAAGTGAGCACCAAACTAGAAACTCAGATATTCACCCCCACGATCAGACCGTAGGAACTTGATCTTCTTGTTACGATGGTTTTCAACTTCACTCTGAAATTGCTTGAACTTTTCAAATGTTTCATACTTGTGCTTCATTAAGTAGACATAACCATATCTACTCAAATCGTCAGTGAAGGTGAGAAAATAACGATATCCGCCGCGTGCCTCTACGCTCATCGGACCACACACATCGGTATGTATGATTTCCAACAAGTCACTTGCACGCTCCATTGTTCCGGAGAACGGAGTTTTAGTCATCTTGCCCATGAGGCATGGTTCGCACGTGTCAAGTGAATCAAAGTCAAGTGACTCCAAAAGTCCATCGGCATGGAGTTTCTTCATGCGCTTTACACCAATATGACCTAAGCGGCAGTGCCACAAAAATATGGCGCTATCATTGTTAACTCTAACTCTTTTGGTCTCAGTGTTATGTATGTGTGTATCACTATCAAGATTCAATATGAACAATCCTCTCACATTGGGTGCATGACCATAAAAGATGTTACTCTTAGAAATAGAACAACCATTATTCTCTGACTTAAAAGAGTAACCGTCTCGCAATAAACAAGATCCAGATATAATGTTCATGCTCAACGCAGTCACTAAATAACAATGATTCAATTTCATAACTAATCCTGATGGTAACTGAAGTGAAACTATGCCGACGGCGATTGCATCAACCTTGGAACCATTTCCTACGTGCATCGTCACTTCATCTTTCGCCAGCCTTCATCTATTCCGCAGTTCCTGTTTAGAGTTGCAAATATGAGCAATAGAACCGGTATCGAATACCCAGGCACTACTACGAGAGTCGGTTAAGTACACATCAATAACATGTATATCAAATATACCTGATTTTTCTTTGGCCGCCTTCTTATCAGCCAGATACTTGGGGCAATTGCGCTTCTAGTGACCCATACCCTTGCAATAGTAACACTCTGTTTCAGGCTTAGGTCCAGCTTTGGATTTCTTCGTCGGATTGGCAACAGGCTTGCCGCTCTTCTTTGAATTACCCTTCTTGCCTTTGCCATTTCTATTGAAACTAGTGGTCTTATTCACCATCAACACTTGATGCTCTTTACGGAGTTCAGACTCTGCGACTTTCAGCATCGCAAACAACTCGCCGGGAGACTTGTTCATCCCTTGCATGTTGTAGTTCAACACAGAGCCTTTATAGCTTGGTGGCAGTGATTGAAGGATTCTGTCAGTGATAGCTTCTTGCGGGAGTTCAATCCCCAGCTCAGCTAGACGGTTTGAGTACCCAGACATTTTGAGCACATGTTCACTGACAGACGAGGTCTCCTCCATCTTGCAAGCATAGAATTTATCGGAGGTCTCATACCTCTCGATCCGGGCGTTCTTCTGAAAGATAAACTTCAACTCCTGGAACATCTCAAATGCTCCATGACGCTCAAAGCGACGTTGAAGTCCCGGTTCTAAGCGATACAAGACTGCACATTGAACTATTGAGTAGTCCTCCTTACGTGCTAACCAAGCGTTCTTAACATCCTGATCAGCCGTAGCGGGTGGTTCATCTCCTAGCACAGCATTAAGGACATAATCCTTCTTCCCAGCTTGTAAGATTAGCTTAAGATTACGAGCCCAGTCTACAAAGTTGCTTCCATCATCTTTCAACTTAGCTTTCTCTAGGAACGTATTAAAATTCAGGGTGACTGTCGCGTGAGCCATGATCTACAACACAAATATATTCAAAGTGGACTTAGACTATGTTCAAGATAATTAGAGTTTAACTTAATCAAATTGCTCGCTAAACTCCCACTCAAAAAGTACATCTCTCTAGTCATTTGAGTGGTTCATGATCCACTTACACTATCTCAAGTCCGATCATCACGTGAGTTGAGTATAGTTTCAGTGGTAAGCATCCCTATGCTAATCATATCATCTATATGATTCATGATCGACCTTTCGGTCTCATGTGTTCCGAGGCCATGTATGCACATGCTAGGCTCGTCAAGCTTAACCCGAGTGTTCCGCGTGCGCAACTGTTTTGCACCCGTTGTATGTGAACGTTGAGTCTATCATACCCGATCATCACGTGGTGTCTCGAAACAACAAACTGTAGCAACGGTGCAAAGTCGGGGAGAACACAATTTCGTCTTGAAATTTTAGTGAGAGATCACCTCATAATGCTATCGTCGTTCTAAGCAAAATAAGGTGCATAAAAGGATTAACATCACATGCAATTCATAAGTGACATGATATGGCCATCATCATGTGCTTCTTGATCTCCATCACCAAAGCACCGGCACGATCTTCTTGTCACCGGCGCCACACCATGATCTCCATCAACGTGTCGCCATCGGGGTTGTCGTGCTACTCATGCTATTACTACTAAAGCTACATCCTAGCAAAATGGTAAAGCATCTGCAAGCACAAACGTTAGTTATAAAGACAACCCTATGGCTCCTGCCGGTTGCCGTATCATCGACGTGCAAGTCGATATTTTCTATTACAATATGATCATCTCATACATCCAATATATCACATCACATTGTTGGCCATATCACATGACAAGCATACCCTGCAAAAACAAGTTAGACGTCCTCTAAATTTTTGTTGCATGTTTAACGTGGTGACCATGGGTATCTAGTAGGATCGCATCTTACTTACGCAAACACCACAACGGAGATATATGAGTTGCTATTTAACCTCATCCAAGGACCTCCTCGGTCAAATCCGATTCAACTAATGTTGGAGAAACTGACACCCGCCAGTCATCTTTGAGCAACGGAGTTACTCGTAGCGATGAAACCAGTCTCTCGTAAGCGTACGAGTAATGTCGGTCCAAGCCGCTTCGATCCAACAATACCGCGGAATCAAGAAAAGACTAAGGAGGGCAGCAAAACGAACATCTCCGCCCACAAAAACTTTTGTGTTCTACTCGAGAAGACATCTACGCATGAACCTAGCTCATGATGCCACTGTTGGGGAACGTCGCATGGGAAACAAAAAATTTCCTATGCACACGAAGACCTATCATGGTGATGTCCATCTACGATTGGGGATGTGTGATCTACGTACCCTTGTAGACCGTACCGTAGAAGCGTTAGTGAACGCGGTTGATGTAGTGGAACGTCCTCACGTCCCTCGATCCGCCCCGCGAACTATCCCGCGATTAGTCCCACGATCTAGTCCCGCGGTTCGTGGGACGGTTCGCGGGGCGGATCGAGGGACGTGAGGACGTTCCACTACATCAACCGCGTTCACTAACGCTTCTGCTGTGCGATCTACAAGGGTACATAGATCGGAAATCCCCTCTCGTAGATGGACATCACCATGATAGGTCTTCGTGCGCGTAGGAAATTTTTTGTTTCCCATGCGACGTTCCCCAACAGGTATCCCCGCTAACCCGTCGCCGGAATGCTGCCTCGATAGAGGTGCATCCTTCCACATCACCGACAATCAAGTTATCCTTACCTCGTCTTGTTCTTCGTTAAAGCATTTACATCCATCTAGTGTACTTGTTGGCAATGGGCATCAACTCACCATCATCGGCGCCGGCTCCACCACTCTCCCACCCTCCGGTTTTCGTCTCAACGATGTACTAGTTTCACCCTCTAACATTGCTAACCTCAACTATGTTCGCAAATTTATTCGCGATAACAATTGCTCCATTGAATTTTAGCCCTATGGTTTCATTGTGAAGGATCTTCGAACACAGAAAGGTGCTAGCTCCTGATATCCACTAGCTTCGAGGGCCTTTACCCCCTCTTCGGCAACAACGCGTCCCAGCCCTCTGTGCTCACTGTCAGCACCGCTTCCTTCGATCTCTGGCATCGGCGGCTTGGTCACCCCGGCGCCCACTCGTTTTCCCAGTTAGCACAGGCCTTTCCTCGCTCCTTTAATAATGCACCTCATGTACCATGTAGTGCCTGCCAACTTGGCCAACAACCTCGGCTGCCCTTTCCTTCCTTGTTTCGTAAAACTTATAACCTGTTTGATTTAATCCATTGCGACTTGTGGATGTCGCCCGTTATAAGCTTTTCTGGATTTCAATATTATTTAGTCATTCTCGATGATTATACCCTACTCTTGGTCATTTCCCTTACGCAACAAGGCCGACACATCCACGAAAATCAAAGAAAAAGCACCGATTTTCCTATGCGTTTTTTCCTATGAATCAAGGAAACTATGACATGTTCTAGACATTCCCAATCCTCCTATTCCGCAACTTTCCTATCCTATGAATCAAAGAAAAGCCCCAACTAAAACTATGACAAATTGCGTACCTTGCCCACTAAAAGACCATGCCACGTTGCTTGAAACAAAGTTGGACAATGGCAACATCACGACCGTCGGCCGTGTACTCGAGATTGAGGCTCATGAACTTCTGTTTCTCCTCTTGAAGTCATTCCTCGAACGGTTTGGTCTCGCGACGAACAACTTCCCAGGCGCGTGAATCCAACGGTTTGAATCTTTAGTCCCGGTTTGAGCCACGAGCTGGGACTAAAAGGGCTTGCGCCAGGCGAACAGGTTCCACCACCCCTTTAGTCCTGGTGCGTGGCTCAAACCGGGACTAGAGGTCCCATCTGAACCAGGACTGATGGTTGTCAATGCCCGGTCGGCGCCCTGTCCTCATGAACCGGGACTGATTCTTCCATTGGTCCCGGTTCGTAACAGAACCGGGATTAAAGCCCTTTCATCGGCTGGACCAAAACCCTGTTTTCTACTAGTGGTTGTTGATATTAAAATTAATCACATTAACGTTATGCATATGTGGATTAGAATCCTCTTCAGAACTTGGAACTTGGAACTTGTCCTAACAACTTGTACTTGATAGGTCTAGCATAGCCAATTTACAACCATACATAGAAAAGGATTGTTTCGACATGCAACCATACATAGAAAAGGGCCTACCTGAACATGCCAAGATGGATGTGAATTTTCGTTTTATTATGCTATTTTATATTTTAATAAATATTTACAACTATAAAACAATAAAGTAAACAAACTATATGTATTCTTGGTATTTTTCATCATATTTATTTCTTTTGCATTTTAACTCCTTATATCAGCTCTTCTATTCTCAACGGTGGCATGATGAGCACAAGAAACAACTGTATATTTCAACATAAGACAAGAGTAGTAGAAAAAGGGGAATGAATAAAGAGATATGTAAATGGAAGAGGCGGTGATCAGATATGAATTAAATAACAATACACTATATTTATTCATAGATGTTTCTTTTATATTTAGAAAAGTGAATTACGGATTGTAATTTTTTATAACTTATTTTATCAACATGTCATTTTAAATATAAATAATATTTGTTACACTTAATAAAATTTAACACATTTTATACTTATTTATAACTTATTCTGTCAACATACGGTCGTAATAAATGTATTTTATTATTACTCTTATTAAAATTAAATACATTTTTTACTTCTTTATAACTTATTCTGTCAATATACTATTACCCATATATATGTCAATATTACTCTTATCAAAGTCAATCACATAGCTGTGCGACTAAATATAAGGGTCCGTCATTCTTTGGTTTATAAATTTAACTTATATAATTAGAAATGTAGTTATGTAACTTGAACTCATATTCTTTAACCAAATTTAAATTAATATTTTGAAGATATTTCTTCTCACGAGTTTCCATTTTAGGTTGAATTCTCATTGATGGATCTGACAAAAATAATGAAAAATTGTGATCAAAATCCTCCATAGAATAGCTTATGTCACTTAGATTCAGTGCTTTATCTATATATAGGCATTCATGTGCATTAAGTATACTCAAATATCTTGTCAAATAACCATAAAGCATATGAGGTAAGAAATATCATAGATGTAGGAAAATAGAAAATTCTAGAGTATGTGAGATGTTTAAAAAGGTATATCCTCGTATCATTGGCATTAGTTATTTACTAGTCATCAACACGTGTAGTGCCTATAATTCTAAACATACATAAATCTAAAAATATCCAAATGACATCCATTCTACATTAGTTTTAAAAATATAATTAAGACATTGAAATAGTAATTTTAATACGGACAAAAAATTATTCCTTGGGTTAAATAACTTCTTTGGTGCGCATTTGTCGGGACCCCGATCCTAAGTCATAAGAACCCAGCTTGTAACACATCACATCACTTTGCGGCCTCACGCACGGTAAACTCCACGGCTGCCACCTTACCTTGGCCGGGACCGTTTGCGTCTTTTGGCTCACGTATAGGAATATGTTGCTAGCGTTCAAACGACAAAGAACCCGGGTCGACATGACTAGTTATAAATCCAAGCGGTGCATCCGTACAGGGACAGGCATATATAACCCAGCAAGGCAGGTGTCGATCAACATCGTGTGTAGACGAGTCGTAGCAAGCTACAAGGACTCCATTACACCGCGTGACATTTCCCCAGGGGTACAGACACAGCAGCAAAGAAGGATACACGCCGGTCAATCAATGTGTCTAGAGCAGTAGCAAGCTACCAAGGCTCGATAGAAGCACAAATAGGCATTTCCCTGTAAAGAGTACTACTAAAGGCACACAACTAGGTGTCGAATCCCACACATATAATGTATTTCATAACATACACACAATATGCATGATATGTGTAGATACAACATGGCATCACAACATGACTCTATGACTCAAGCTTTTATTAAGGACTCATAAGAATCAACATAGTGTGATATTACAAACAGGGGTCTCGTGACCCGACACTCAAGTCATACAAACAACAAGCGGAAGAAAATCATGTCTGGGTACACACATCTACTAAAGGTAGATGGAAGAGCCTGAAAAGCTACTACGACCCTACCAAAGGAGCCAGACCTCTGTCTGGGATTCCCAAGCTATTCCGGTCAACATCGAACACGTCGCGTAGAACCTTTTAAAGAGACTAAATCTTCTCTGCAAAGACATAAATAAAGCAACCGTGAGTACAAAGGTACTCAGCAAGTCTTACATCAGAACTATCTACATATGTTTCGGTGTCGGCCACGACCATTAACCACACAAGACCCTAGTCCAGGTTTATCGCCTATTTGAGACTGAACCCGCAAGGAAGTCTGGCCGAGGTTTCGTCTACGTCCCGAAACGATGTGCGCAGGGTTCCCAAGCCCACCATCCGGGTGCCACTTGGTACACCGTGCCACTGTGTATCTACCGTAGAGAAGCCTACCCCGTCGGGCAGAGGTAAACACGGCCACCAACACTTTTCCTACAAACACCAGAAACTAATTGCAACTCCTGGACACGGATCTAGGCAATTAATAAGCCGAGCAGGGTCATATTTCAGGGCCCAATGCATGGTAGTATCTTGTCTTGGATAACATACACAGAACTCAGTTCTTAAGGACGGTCCCAATTAGACAACACACCATGTACTCCTACATGGCCTCTCATCGCTACCTTTACCAAATCGGATTCACACTTTTACTCTCACACTGTAGGACATGAACACAACCATTCTGATTCATCATCCAGATGGGTCAAACCCGACACGACTCTAAGCATAGCAAGCATTGTAAACAAGCATGGATGAGTAAGCACATCAAGGCTCAAGCAGTTGCTAGTCATGCTAAGTGGTTTCAACTATTTACTGTGACAAAATCAGGTCATGCAGAGGAATGGGTTCAACTACCGATAACATGTACAGTTGAATCGTGTTTGTCCTAATGCAGTAAAAGGGAGCAGGAGCGAGAGAGTGGGTTTATTTCAATATGCTCAAGGGGGTTTGCTTGCCTGACACGTCTGAAGATAGCAATGAGTCTTCATCAATGTCAACGATCACATTGTCAGAACCATCATCTACCGAGAGGAAACAGTACCGATAAATAGGAAAGAACAATAGTTACTTCACAGAAATGCAACACTATGATGCATGCTCAAGACATGGAATGAAAGGTGGCAGGGCTAATGTGGCTATCATTTCTTAAGTTGAAGGTGGTTTGAATTAGGATTCAAACATCACTTCAAGCGGGGTATTTTTACAAGTACCCTTATAATTGATTTGACCTGATGCTCATAACAAATTGTTCCAACATGCATGGAGTTAGTATTTTGAGGTACTGATTTGCATTGACCAATGTTTGGTCATAACAATTGAAGTGGAATTCAAATAGGAATCAAATTCCAACTCCAAACTAATTATTAAATTTATCCTATTCATCATTTTTCATATTTGGTGTTGTTAACTTTTTCAAACATGCATGAAAGTGCCATAATCAGATTCTTTGGATTTTTCTGATCCTTTTTCATATATAAATTATTTTCATTGGACTTATAGATTATTTTCTATGATTTCTAGAAGTTTTAAGCATTTTCTGGAATTAAATTAAATCAGAAAAGCTATTACTGCGTCAGCATTGCGTCAGGAGTCAACTGGCCTGGGTCAGGTCAAACCTGACAGCCAGGACCCACCGATCAGTGACACAGGGCTAATCCCCGGTCAAACCCGAGGCTAATCAAGGTTTGACCCCATGTGCGGCCCTCTATCAGCGTCTCTCGAGAGGGGGGTTAGTGGTTAATGGCTGGCCACGTCGGCCCCCACCGGAGGGTGGTCACCGGCGACCATAGCCGCGGCGGAGGACTCGCCGGAGTTGGCCTAAACGCGCTACAGGTCAGCAAATCGGGGGCAGTTTGCGGCTACGCGAAGCTGGCGAAGCGGCCGATCTGGCAGGGGCATCAGGAGAGGCTAGGGTGGCCGGGAGAGGTGCCGGCGACGAGTGTGCGCGGTGGCTTGAAGTCGGGCTCGTCGGGGAGGAGCTCAGCGGGACGCTATCGCGCGGGGAAGAGAGGGGAAAGGAGCAGGGGCTCACTAGGGATCCATTTCTCGCATCGGGGAGGTCGGAGAGAGTCGCTGGCCGGCGAATCGAGGTGGGGAGCTCCGGCGACCGGAGGAGGAAGAAGGTGGCGATGGCGACGCATCAATGGCTCGGGTGCTCGGGTAGGTTGACGGTGAGGAGCTTCTCGGCGAGGCGGAGCTAATGAGCCGGTCAGGAAGGCGAGGGCTGGCCGGAGACGAGTTGGAGGCGAGCTTGGTGATCTCGGCAATGGCGGCAACGAGGGAAAGCAGAGAGAGAGAAGAGGGAACTGGAGAGAGAAGAGGAGGATGAGCTCGAGGGGGTCTGGGCCATCTCCAGGCGAGGAGATGAGGACGGGGACGAGCAGGAGGTGGCAAGCAGGAGGTGGAGCCGGCGCACGCGCTGCTCCCACGCAGCTGCTTGGGGAAGACGACGAGCAGGGGGAGGCCCTCGTGGGCTGTGCCTACCAGGTGAGCGCAGGTTAGTTCTTCGTCTTCTTTTTTTCTTGTATTCTTTGTGTTTGCTATTTCTGACATTTAACTTTAGGACTTTAATAAAACATTTAATCATTTTATAAAACCCTAAAATAGTATTATGTGATAGTGATAAAAATAAACAATGCCACAATGTAGTTTCAACATTTTTGAAACTTTTAATTTAAAAGAAAACAAAATAACTCCATTCCAAACAGTTATTTAATCCAATCAAAAATCCTTTTTATAAGTTCCTGTGACTTCGAAATTTGGTTTGACAAATTTATTCCCTGTCACTATTTTCCCAAATATTTGGAATATTTTTCTGGTTCCTTTTAAGGTAATATTTTTATTGCATTTTTGTCAATTTCAACTCATTTGGCTTGATCACTTCCATTTTCAGATTCAATGCAATTTAAATGCATGCATGAAATGCAATGGCAAGCAAGGCAAACTTGGGCTGTGACAACTCACCCCCACTAAACAAGAATCTCGTCCCGAGATTCAAGCGTAGTCGGGAAGAGGAACAGGGGACACTAAACTATCACAATCTTCATGATCCATTTGCTCCTCTCGAGGATATTGATTCATCGCATCATGTTGATCGTGACATATTTGTGTTTGAGATCTTCATCTAGCTCGACGACAAAAGAACAGGGAGACTCTACAAGATTCGATCTCCTTCAAGATCGAGCAACTGAAGATCAACTCATAAAATGAGACATAGGAACGTCCCTTGAGTTGAGACACAACACACATAACACGGATGAAGAAATGGGACATATAACAGAGGTTCAATTGGTAGGCAACAAATCCATGCTTAAATCAGATGGTGACGAGGTTTCAAAGTAGCGAGGATTAAATTGCCCTTCATACCATAACGGGGCACCTTAGAAGATGACTCATAGAGGTATTCTTTTAAGTGGCAAAAAGAATTACTTTTGATCCAAAGATCATTGAAACTCTTCATACCAGAGCAAGGCAATTCACAAATGATGGTTTGAAGGAATTTGAAAGAATGGCATACTCAGGTTGGAAAGAAACTAGAGTTATTGAACAAGTCGGCAAACGGAAGGCACAATCCAATTATTACCGAGGATATAACCTAGTGTCTGAGCGTGCTCTCAAGAACTTGAGCATTTCCATATTCATCAAGGTTTACCAACATCCGTGCCAGGGATCCTGGCGACACATCATACTACCATGATGAACAGTGATGGAGGATGCAGATACAAAGGAAGACAACACTTCCTCAGATTTCACCTTAGCTGTGCCAAGGGAACGAAATCTGGTTGATCGACCGAGAGACATTTAGCACTCCGCTTCCAATGTTCTCCTTGATGTACTAGCACAACCCAAGTATAGGTCATGCTTTATATTTAGCACATCAAGTATAGGTCGGACTTCAGGCTCAAAGGGAATCCATGAGGAACAACTTATAAAATAGGTCATACAAAAACCTCACGGAAGATGGCTAAGATTGTTGATACAAGATATAATATCAAATCTTCTGGCTAAGTGTGTTAGCCACAACATCATTTTACCGGGTTACATAGATACCAATATTATAATTCTTGGGGAAAGTTCCAACCATTATAACTGCCTGAGGTTCAGCTTCGGTTGGTGACACGATGCTTCAGACTCAGCATGTCCGAAAAGATGGTTTGCAACACAAATCGACGAGATAACGTTGCGAGATTCTCAGGAAATGAACTACGGAAGACAACTCCAAAACATGAGCTGGATTGCAAGACCCACGTGATCACAATGCCCAAGACAACAGTGAACACATATAAATCTTACAACAAAACACTACTGAGTTCTGATTTGGGAACCATCATTGCGGATATCGAAGCCGTGTGCAAGTGCGTCTGGGCCCTTCAGGAATGACACCTAACTTATTTTCCTTGAACAAATCAATCAGTGGCTTGGTGTGCTAGGAGATACATATGGAATGGAGGTAGCTAACGTCTCAGACCATAGAATACTTCGCAGGTGCATGACTGTCTTGAGATGATTCCGAAGATAACAAGTTAACTTTTCTCGGATTCACGACGACAACTTGCATCAGATGCACATGAATTAGAGGAATTCACTTCTTACACCTAACATATACCTCGTGCACGAGACACGAAGACAATGTCTACAAAGTTTCCAACACTAACTTAATGTCCAACATAGATCATGGAATAAATGAAAATGTTGCCGATGTACTGAACAACAATTCATCAAGATACCCATATAAATGGATTTCCACAACTATGTGAGGAAGATAATAGCATTGGTCAGATCAAAGAATATAATGGTGTATGCTCACAGAAATCCATGAGTAAGACACCGCTACGAAAATCTTTGGTTCTGAGTTTGATTTGACAATAGCCCATACTCAAATCAAAATTGGACAAGATAATATATGCAACAATTGATCACACGAATCAACCGATGACAATATCATCTTCTTCAGACTCACAAAATAGGAAAAATATCCTTTTTAAATGAGCTAAGTTTAGGCGAAGCTTTTATCTTCCAACTCTCCAAGTTGTTGTTTAGCTTAACCAACTAGTTCGGGGTATCCAACACGGATTCTTGGAGAAGATGGCTTATAGAGAAAACAACTTGATCACGAGCTCTATCATAACAGTCAGGAAACAACCTGGTAATACTTCCGAGAAGATATTCGGAAAATCACGAACCACCGATATGTTATTAAGCTCGGGAACAATCTTGCTTTTTAGGGCAAGATGATGTGATCAATAGAACAAGGGATTGACAAAATCCTAACTCATTGATCAAAAAGTGCACCATGAAACATGGACTAGGTAACACACTCAATCTTAGGATGACGATTCAATCACCATCACCATAAGAGTGAAATTATTGTCCATTAGCTACCAAGCAATAACATTGCTAGGAGTATTCATTTCACACATCATGGTTCACTTCTCGATATTCCGGTTTCAACCAACATGAAAACCGAGGAATGAACACTGATAGCAAAAAGTATCTCTACATCAAGAGATCATAAGAGATGGTGCAATTCGCACGACATTCTTGACAACAAGAGGGTAATACTCCCAGATAGAACAGAACAAAAGCTGGTTAGCATTTCGAGCTGCGGAATACAACTACTTTGACCCAATCCAAGAAATGAATGAGGTACTGGAGTTTGCTTCTCCTAGTCATTCGAGAATAGAACAACTTTTCAGACCACGAAATAGAAGACATCGATGACATGAATGCACAACTACTCTTGACTATCCTCTCAATGATGAAGGTCAAAAAACAACTAGATAGGGCCAACTCAAGAGCACATGATTTCTTGAGTTATGGATGCATGGATTAGAATGTTGAACGAGTTCAACATAATTCTTCCAGATAACCCATGCAGAAGGCGGAAGTAGGCAGAATCACAATATGGAGTAGAGAACTCATCACGAGCACTCTTGTTATGATCTTTAGTTTGCGGAGTACTTCTGCCAAAGATGATTCATGGTGTTGGAAAAATGATATACCATGAACCTTGGGAGCTACAACAAGGTTACTAATCATTCTAAAGGAACTAGCAACACTATCAACAAAGATGAGCAGAATGATCCTTGGATTTAATGACCCAGAAATAGAATACCTAAAAACTAAATAACATCACAAGATGTTTTTGAAAATGATGGCCAGAACTATCACACTGGAAGACATATCACACATCTAGACTATTGGGTAGTTCTGGAAGTAACATGTTTTCCTAATACTTCAACAAAATGTCGAGGTACTAGAGTACCTCAACACAATAATTAGTGTGCTTTGTCCGGCCATAAGACATTGGAAAAAGAGGAAGGAATTTGCAATTGCATCAGACTATTTGGGAACTTTGGAAAACTCGGACAGCATAACGGCTGTACGGGCATGAAATATGAGGCAACCTGCAAGAAAACTAACAACATAACAATTGAATTCTTATGGAGACACTGATCCAGGAAGACAACAACTTTTCTATAAGCCTCCAGCATAGTAACTCGTCATCCTAATGAATAGATGAGAAAGCCTAATTCTTAAACCCCGTAGAATAAAGAAGAGGGTGACTCAGAATAAGAATGACACAAGGAAAGGAGTAAAAAGAGCCTTACCACTACAAGGAATATGCTAGTACACGACGCTATTTATTCGTCGCTACATCGTCACAGTTTTTCATTTACGACAATCGCACAACGAAAAACCAAGCGTCGAAAACGGAGCGTCACAAATGAACAGCAACGACGTTTTGGTCAAAATCGTCGTAACTTTACGACGATTCCTGGATCGTCTTAACTTTACGACGATCCTAAATCATCGCTGACAATCAAACTCAGTCCTACGTGGCAGTCCTACGTGGCAAAATTACGACGAAATCAAAACGTCATGGCTGAAATCAGCCCAACCCATTTCAATTGATCACATGGGCTCATTTTATTTTTTTTGGGCTTTTCTTATTGGGCTTCTTTTGGGCCTTGGCCTATTTTTAGCCACTTTAGTTTTTTTTTCGAATTTTTTTTATCATTCTAATTTGGGCTTCTTTTGGGCCTTGGCCTTTTCATGCCCAAATACATTTGATCCATTTTCAGTTTTGGCCTTTTTTCATTTTTGAATTCAGCAACTTTTTTCTTTTATGTCCAAATAAATCTGAGCCCATACAGATTCGAAGCCCATACACATAAATCTGAGCCCATGGAACTTTGAAGCCCATACACAGATTCTAAAACATCTCAGCCCACATCACAAAGTCAGCCCACATCACAAAGTATGAAGCACAACCAAAATATGATATTATATAGCCCACATCACAAAGTATGTAGCACAACCAAAAATTTCAGCCCACACCAAAAATAGCATAGCACATACAGATCCGAAATCTGAGCCCATGCAGATCCTAAATCTGTAGCACAAGAACTGCTACCAAAATCTGAGCACAACCAAAATAAATTTCAGCCTACACCATAGTTATCAAGTGCACAAGAACTGCTATCAAAATATAGTTCTAAAACCAACTAGTTTCTTCCGCCTTCTTGAGCAGCAGCTCATAGGACTTGTCACGTTCAGCTTGTGCAGCTTCAGCTTCAGCTTCTGCTGCCTTCCTCTTCATAGCATACATCTCCTCACGCATAACTTCACTTCTTTGACGTGACATCTCAAGCTGCACTTGTAGATCCAGGACACGAGCATTGACAGCAGCATTTGACTTGCTGGACTTGTCAGTAGAGTTTGGCTGCAGACCAACATTCTTCAAGAATTTGCTTGATGGGCGATGCTTGGTCAGAACTTCCGCAACAACTGAAACAGAAGACTTTCGCTCTTCGCCTTCTTATACAGGAGCAGTCATCTTCTCTTCCATCTCAGACTGAAAGATAATGAATGCATTGAGAAACAGTTTAAATCCATGAGAAAGAAAGCAAAATAAGCACCCAATAATGAGGAAAGCAGACATAATGAAACCAGATTTCTGTTTCATGTTAATAGAACCAGTAGAGTTTGGCAATACCATCTCCCAATAAGATAGGAATAAGTTTTTGGTTTCATGTTAATAGAACCAGTGAGAGGAAACTACTTATACAGAAATTACATACAGAAACTAATGAAACCAGAAACTACATAAAATCAGAAACTAATAAAATAATGAAACTACATACAGAAACTACTTATACAGAAATTAATGAAGAATACAGAAACTACTTATACAAAAATTAATACAGAAACTACTTATACAGAAACTACATACAGAAACTACTATTTTACTGGTTGTTATTTTAGACTCAGCAAACTACATGTATAAGCATGTATCAGCACATAGCAGGATAATAATACAAAGTCAAACATGCATTTTACTGGTTGTTACAATAAAATGCTGGACACAAAAGGATCTGATGCATATACTGCTTATAGTGGCTCATCCAGAAACAAATCCATGTTTTTCACTCCTAGAGCATACAACGGTATAGCACATGAGGCCAGAAACAAATCCAAGGAAGATTACTTACTATAGCAACTTGAACATCCTCTGAGAATCCATGTTTGGTGTTGTTGTGTGTCGCCTTGAAAATGTCCAATGCAGATAACACTTGAAATATGTATTTTGTTGAAGAAAATGACCTGTTGTTACAATTCTTTGCATTCGTAGGCTGACGGAGGTCATCCTAGTTAGCTCTGATGATGAGGCTGCTCCTAGGCCTGCTGTCAAGATGACAAGAAGAGGTCCCAAGAAAACAGGAAATGGTGCTTTTGATAGACATTGTGTGTATGCAAACAAAGTTGCCTTGAAGCCCTCACAAGTTGAGAAGTTGAAGCGCCGAGTTCATGATCGAACGCCAACAATACCATACTATGTATGCAGCATTCAAGAATCTCACGTGATACCTAAGAAGGCAAAAATGGTAAGTTGTCTTGAAGTTTCCTTTCTTACAAGTTGCCTTGAAGTTGTCTTTTTGATAAGTTGTCTTGAAGTTTCTTTCTTACAAGTTGACCATGTTTTTTATGTGTAGTACTTCAACAAGCCGTACACCACTCAACACATCGAAAACCGTCTTGCCTTGGAAGAAGAACATTCCCTCGAGGTCTATTACAAGGCGAAGAACATTGCTGAAGTTAGGATGATCTTCAGCAAGGCAAAGAACAAGGGTGCTAGCATAACAACCAACTGGAAGGATGTCGTGGACAAGACCAAGATGAAGAGGGGAGATATCTTCGTTTTTTGGTTCCGCCGTCACTTTAGTGGACTCAAATTAATAGTTACTAAACTAGTGTAGGACTATCTAGGTGTTATGGTTATGTAAACTGATGGTACCCTCGTTATGTAGGTGTTATGGCTATGTAAACTGATGGCACTTGTTATGTTATGGTACCCAGTTTGATTAGAATCAAGTTTGACAAGTACCCTCTTCTTAAATCAGTTTCTGGTTATTAAATCAGTACCCTGTTATTTTGTGCTGCTCTATTCTAGTAATTAAATCAGTTTCTGGTTATTAAATCAGTACCGTGTTATTTTGTGCTGCTGCTATTCTAAATGCATGAATACTTTGTGAAAATATTCTGGTTATTAAATCAGTACCCTATTATTTTGTACCCTGTTATTAAATCAGTTTCTGGCAGTTGCACTTGCTGCTGCTATCTTGTCATTTGTGCTGCTGCTATCTTGTCTTGTGAAGCATCAGGACAACTTGAGCATGCTAGTTTGATCAGAATTTTGTGTTGCTGCTATCTTGAGCATGCGAGTTTGATCAGAATTTTGTGCTGCTATCTTGAGCATGCCAGTTTGATCAGAATTTTGTGCTGCTATCTTGAGCATGCCAACTTGAGCATGTCAGTTTGATCAGAATTTTGTGTTGCTTCTATCTTGTCTTGTGAAGCATCAGGACAAAATGAGAAACTGGTATTGTTTTTGTTTTTTCTTTTGTGCTATGGCATGCTAGAGGAAGACCTAAAGACTTCATATTTGCAGATAGGACAGATAGGACAAGTCTGTTTCTTCATTTCCTTGTTCATATTTTACAAGGGCGGACAAAAAAACGCATACTATAAAACATATTTTACAAGTTGAAAAAACAGATTGCACAGAGCTTAAAAGCTGATTGCACAAGGTCTATTTCTTCATTTCCTTGAACTGATTGCACAAGCAAAAGCTGGACTAATTATGTAGCACAGCACTCAGATTCTTCGGTACTTAAAACATTGAAAAACTTAACTGATTACAGAGAGAGAAAAATTGAACTGATTGTGGCAAAAGATGCATGAGCGGAACTGCTTCTCGTCATCATCAATATCATTCTCGCCGTCGCTACAATATTGGAGGATTGTATCGTCAGTCCCAATCTCTTCGTCATCCTCGCTTTCATGACCATCCACTACCTCCTTCCAACTTTTCTTCATTCTTTCTACCACTGCAGCCTCAACAAACACGACTTCCTTGTCCCTTCGCAATATGGTTTGCACATTGGCTTCTTGAGCTTGCACTGGAACTTCTGGGGTGTCATCATCTTGGTATGATAGCCCGATACCACAGGGACCATCTCCTATTTCATTTTCAGTCACACTCCACAAATGCCTATGCTGAAACTTTTGCACAACTCGCCAATTTCCATGCAAACGAGTGTCTGGCACATAGAATACCATTGTTGCTTGTGTTGTTAGAATAAAAGGATCATTCTTGTACCAACACTTTCCAGTGTTAATGCTTATGAAGTGTCCATCATCATTGAATCCTGTGTAGGTTTTCTTGCAACTAAGATCAAACCAGTCACAACGGAATAAGACGACCGAACGACGGACACCTCTGATAGTGTTGTACTGCACCTTTATGATGCTTTTGAGCTGACCATAGAAGTCGATGTCAGCGCCTTCATGTTCTCCCTCGGTAAAAATTCCACTATTCTGTGACTTTCGATCTTTCTCGTGGTCAACAGTGTGGTACCGGACACCATCAACAATACACGCAGAATACAATCTGACTCGCTTATCCGGTTCACATGCCAAGGCAAAGAGATCATCACTAACATTGTTCTTCTCATGTAATTTTCCAATCTGCACAAATAAAACCAGGGTGAATAACACACATGGAAAATTACGTGTAAATTGATCAAATGCTAAATATCTCACATGAGTCTTAAACCATTGAGAAAATCCCTTCGCAAGCCATTTATCAACATTGATGATACCTTGCTGGTTCATCTCTTCCTTGCACAAGCTGTAATGACAACAAAATAATAAATTAAAGCATCAGGCCTAAATAATGTGTTCATTCCAACCAGATGGAGGGAAAATCTTCTCCAGCTTGCAAAGGATAATTGGGATTTCTTTTTCAAGTCTTTTCAAAACATCTAGCTTCAGTGTTTTGCAGCACAACTCTTTAAAGAAATTCCCTAGCTCAGCAACCGCTTCATATATTTCCTTATCCATCAAACCTCGGAGTCCCGCCGGTAAAATCCTTTGGAGCAGGATGTGACAATCATGTGTTTTCAGGCCTTGAAGCTTGCATCCATCAGGAGAAACACATTTCGCTAGGTTCGCGGCGTACCCATCTAGAAATCTCACATTCATTATATATTCACAGAATGCAAGCTTTTCTTCTTTAGTCATCGTATACCATGCTTCTGGCATTTCGAATGACTCTCCGTCTTCAGAAGGCTGTAGGTGCAAATCTTCTCTTATGCCCATGTCTTCCAAATCTAGCCTGGAGTTAACCGTGTCCTTTGTCTTTCCTTCAATATTCAGAAATGTCCCTAGCAGATTCTCACATGTGTTTTTCTCGATGTGCATAACATCGAGATTATGCCTGAACTTTAGGTGTTTCCAGTACGGGAGGTCCCACAGAATAGACCTCCGGTCCCAACATTGACCCTGCTGACGCTTTCTTTTCTTTCCATGCTTTCCTGGTCTCACATCTTTGACCTTGTCAAGTTGCTGCTCAAGCTCTTCTTGAGTGAATTGTGCTGGCTTGTCGCGAGTTTCAGTCTCGCCGTTTAAATCCTTGCTTTTCCGCCAAGGATGGCTGCGACTAAGAAAACGGCGGTGCCCAGTAAAGCATATCTTGCTCCTTATTCTCTTTGAGCAAGGGTCCTTGTCACAACAAACGCATGGTTGGTACCCCCCTGTGGTCCTCCCCGATAAAGTGTGCAGCGCCGGGTAATCATGGATGCACCATAAGATCGCAGCACGTAGATTGAACTTTTCGGGACTTCCGGCATCATATGTAAGTACACCCTTCCATAGAAGGAGCAGTTCATCTACGAGGGGCTCCATAAAGACATCAAAATCCTTGCCGGGAGAATTTGGACCCGGAATCAGCAACACCATCATGACGTTGGACTGATCCATACATGCCCATGGCGGAAGGTTGTATGGAATCACAAATACAGGCCACATACTATAGGATGTGCTCATCTTTCCAAATGGATTAAAACCATCACCGGCAATGCCGAGTCTAAAGTTCCTTGGATCAGCGGCAAATTCTTTATCTAATTTGTCCAACTCTTTCCAGGCCTCCCCGTCAGCTGCATGGCTGAGTTCACCCTCCACGGCTTTCCGATTTAGCTTGTGCCATTGTACCTCCTCCGATTGTTTCTTCGAAATAAACATCCTCTGCAGCCTTGGAATCAAAGGAAAGTGCCTCAATACCTTGACCAGTATCCGCTTCTTCCCATCAGCATTTTTCCACCTGGAGGCAGTACATTTTGGACACTCGTCGTAGTGGGCAAACTACTTTCGAAACAAGACACAGTTATTCGGGCAGACATGGATTGAAACATAGCCAAGTCCCAATGTGCTGATTATACTCAATGCTTCATCATAAGATTTTGGAATTTCGCTATCTGGATATTGCAAGGTCATGATACAGAGAAATCCGTTGAATTGAACATTGGTCATCCGGTAGAAAGACTTGGCGTGAAGTAACTTCACGGTAAAGGAAAATTTGGACAATTTACCACCATCACTAGGTGGGCGCTTCGCCTACTCTAACAGCTCGGCAAAAATTGTCTTGTGTCGATCACCTTGCGGTTCTGAATTGTAGAAATCCTTTAACAACTCAGGAATTCTGTCATCTTCATTTCCACCCTCCTCAAAACCAGCACCCGCTGGCGGATCATCTTGTACAAAATCATTGCCTTCATCAACATGGTGTGGGTCTGCATCAGGTTCAGGTTCAGGTTCAGGTTCAGCATGTAAAGGTTCTCCATGATAGACCCACCGATCATATGTGCTTGCCATCCCATAAATCAACAGATGAGCCTCTACAGTTCCTAGAGGTTGTTGTGCACGGTTGAGACAGCTTCGACATGGGCAAAGAACATGAGCATCCTCGGCAGCACTTCTGCGAACAAATTGCATAAATTCTTCGACTCCTTTTGTATGTTCAGCGGAAAGCCTTCTAACTCCTTTAATCCAGCTCTTGTCCATCTGCCAAAGACCAAGAAATGTTGCAACTTAGCATCAATCAAAGCTCAGAGACCAACAGTAGCTAGCAAAAAGCAAACCAAACCTAGAGAACAATTCTTGCCACTACCTCTACTTTCACCAAGTATAAATATAAATATAAAATATGTAGATGCAAGCACTGCTAAGACCCTGTCCCTACTTTCACCACGGCATATTCATCTAAGATCTGCACATGCCACTGCAGACACTGTCCCTCCATGGATATGCTGCTAGTGCCATGCCTGAAGTTCTGTGCAGAGTATTCACGAACAGGAGGTGATGCCTGAAGTTCAGCTCTTTGCCAGGAAGCAGGATGGAACAGACATTCTGCAGTTTTCCCCCTCCCATGCCTCGGTACTTCCATGGATATGATGCTAGTCCCTTGGTACTTCCATGGATATGGTGACAGACAAGAAGAAGTGACATGCTGCTAGTGCCATACCTCCAAGAATCAGGGGAAGAAGTGTGTGCCGCCGCCGCCGGACCAGCTCCCTCCGCCGCTCAGAGCCCCACACCAGCTCCCTCGGCCGCTCAGCGCGCGCCCCCGCACCAGCTCCCTCCGCCGCTCAGCACCCCCGCACTAGCCCCCTCCGTTGGGCACGGCCGCACCAGCCCCCTCCGTTGGGCACGGCCGCACCAGCCATCGCCGTCGGTCACCTTCGCATCAGCCCCCGCCGCCGGCCACCTCCGCATCAGCCACTGCCGCGGTCACCAGATCCGCCGCCGCAACATATCTGAAAACATCCCTCTGCGCTCTTGTATCTATCTGAATTGGGGAAGGATATCTTTCCAAAGTTACTATATACTGGTTGTGTTGTATCCGACTAACAGAAGTTAGTGGCTAGCGCAGTGGCTAGCGTAGTGGCGATTGGCGCAGAGCTCTCGGGTTCGAGTCCCAGCAGCGCCGAATTTTTGCCAGCAGGGTTTGTAAATGGTGCAGTGGTGCACACGATGTGGACAAGCCCATTAGCAAGCCCAATATAAAAGTAAGATGAAAAAAATAGCCAATAGAAAAGTAAGATGAAAAAAAAAATAGCCAACAGAAAAGTAAGATGAAAAAAAATTCAATACATTTTACGATGTTTTTATAATCGTCGTAAACATTATGTTACATCGTGTTACGATGTTTTTATAATCGTTGTAAAAATTATGACGATCTCATCTTATGCGTTTACGATGTTTTTGACTCACATCGTCGTAATTTATATGTAGATTTGATCCCCTCAAACGGCTTACGACAATCTCGGATGAAATCGTCGTAGATTTATGACGAATTCATCAACGACATTTTAAAAAACGTCAAGTATGAGCACATTTCTTGTAGTGTACGTTCCCTTCCACAAACAATTCTCTTATATAACTAAAGAGTTGCTAGACTCAACATCGACCAGTTTGGCTTGGTTATCCTACAGGCAGTCAAGCTCTGATACCAAAGCTGTCGGGACCCCGATCCTAAGTCATAAGAACCCAGCCTGTAACACATCACATCACTTTGCGGCCTCACGCACGGTAAACTCCATGGCTGCCACCTTACCTTGGCCGGGACCGTTTGCGTCTTTTGGCTCACGTATATGAATATGTTGCTAGCGTTCAAACGGCAAAGAACCCGGGTCGACATGACTAGTTATAAACCCAAGCGATACATCCGTACAGGGACAGACATACATAACCCAGCAAGGCAGGTGTCGATCAACAGCGTGTGTAGACGAGCGTAGCAAGCTACAAGGACTCCATTACACCGCGTGACGTTTCCCTGAGGGGACAGACACAATAGCAAAGAACGATACACGCCGGTCAATCAATGTGTCTAGAGCAGTAGCAAGCTACCACGGCTCGATAAAAGCACAAAGAGGCATTTCCGTGTAAACAGTACTACTAAAGGCACACAACTAGGTGTCGAATCCCACACATATAATGCATTTCATAACATACACACAATATGCACGATATGTGTAGATACAACATGGTATCACAACATAACTCTATGACTCAAGCTTTTATTAAGGACTCATAAGAATCAACATAGTGTGATATTACAAACAGGGGTCTCGTGACCCGACACTCAAGTCATACAAACAACAAGCGGAAGCAAATCATGTCTGGGTACAGACATCTACTGAAGGTGGCTGGAAGAGCCTGAAAAGCTACTACGACCCTACCAAAGGAGCCAGACCTCTGTCTGGGATTCCCAAGCTATTCCGATCAACATCAAACACGTCGCGTAGAACCTTTTAAAGAGACTAAATCTTCTCTGCAAAAACATAAATAAAGCAACCGTGAGTACAAAGGTACTCAGCAAGTCTTACATCAGAACTATCTACATATGCATCATGTTTTAATGAAAGGATTGTGGGGTTTGATTGCAGCAAGCCAGCTTTGACTCTTGGCTAACCTGTACTACGACTACAAGTTCTTTCTTTGAGGTGGGATAGCGCACACGAGTCCACATATTCACCAATTCAATACACCACTATGGATCCACTCTCGTCTCCCTACGAGAAGGCCTTCCATAGCACTCACACTTATCTTGCATGTTTTCGAGTATCCATTTAACTTGTCTATGTACCATGTAATGCTTCCAAGTAGTCCATATCCGAGGACGCGGCTATTCGAACAGATTTATTCACCCTGCAGGGGTATACTTATTCACACATGCTCCCACCACTTATCACCATGTGCACGTCATGCATTTCGGCAACCTTCAAGCGGAAGCACTGGCATGGGTGGCGGCCACGACCGTTAACCACACAATACCCTAGTCCAGGTTTATCGCCTATTTGAGACTGAACCCGCAAGGAAGTCCGGCCGAGGTTTCCTCTACGGCCCCAAACGATGTGCGCAGGGTTCCCAAGCCCACCATCCGGGTGCCACTTGGTACACCGTGCCACTATGTATCTACCGCGGAGAAGCCTACCCCGTCCGGCAAAGCTAAACACGGCCGCCAACACTTTTTCTACAAACACCAGAAACTAATTGCAACTCCTGGACACGGATCTAGGCAATTAATAAGCCGAGCGGGGTCATATTTCAGGGCCCAATGCATGGTAGTATCTTGTCTTGGATAACATACACAACTCGGTTCTTAAGGGCGATCCCAATGAGACAACCCACCATGTACTCCTAGATGGCCTCTCATCGCTACCTTTACCAAATCGGATTCACACTTTTACTCTCACACTGTAGGACATGAACACAACCATTCTGATTCATCATCCAGATGGGTCAAACCCGACACGACTCTAAGCATAGCAAGCATTGTAAACAAGCATGGATGAGTAAGCACAACAAGGTTCAAGCAGTTGCTACTCATGCTAAGTGGTTTCAACTATTTACTGTGACAAAATCAGGTCATGCAGAGGAATGGGTTCAACTACCGATAACATGTACAGTTGAATCGTGTTTGTCCTAATGCAGTAAAAGAGAGCAGGAGTAAGAGAGTGGGTTTATTTCAATATGCTCAAGGGGGTTTGCTTGCCTGACACGTCTGAAGATAGCAATGAGTCTTCATCAATGTCAACGATCACATCGTGGGAACCATCATCTACCGAGAGGAAACAATACCGATAAACAGGAAAGAACAATAGTTACTTCACAGAAATGCAACACTATGATGCATGCTCAAGACATGGAATGAAAGGTGGCAGGGCTAATGTGGCTATCATTTCTTAAGTTGAAGTTGGTTTGAATTAGGATTCAAACATCACTTCAAGCGGGGTATTTTTCCAAGTACCCTTATAATTGATTCGACCTGATGCTCATAACAAATTGTTCCAACATGCATGGAGTTAGTATTTTGAGGTACTGATTTGCATTGACCAATGTTTGGTCATAACAATTGAAGTGGAATTCAAATAGGAATCAAATTCCAACTCCAAACTAATTATTAAATTTATCCTATTCATCATTTTGCCTATTTGGTGTTGTTAACTTTTTCAAACATGCATGAAAATTCCATAATCAGATTCTTTGGATTTTTCTGATCCTTTTTCATATATAAAATATTTGCATTGGACTTACACATTATTTTCTATGATTTTTAGAAGTTTTAGGCATTTTCTTGAATTAAATTAAATCAAAAAAGCTATTACTGCGTCAGCATTGCGTTAGGAGTCAACTAGCCTGGATCAGGTCAAACCTGACAGCCAGGACCCACTGGTTAGTGACACAGGGCTAATCCCCGGTCAAACCCGAGGCTAATCAAACTTTGACCCCATGTGGGGCCCTCTGTCAGCGTCTCTCGGGAGGGGGGTTAGTGGTTAATGGCTGGCCACGTCGGCCCCCACCGGAGGGTGGTCGCCGGTGACCATAGCCGCGGCGGAGGGCTCGCCGGAGTTGGCCTAAACGCGCTACAGGGCACTAAATCGGGGGCGGTTTGCGGCTACGCGAAGCTGGCGAAGCGGCTGATCTGGCAGGGGCATCAGGAGAGGCTAGAGTGGCCGGGAGAGGTGCCGGCGACGAGCGTGCGCGATGGCCGGAAGTCGGGATCGTCGGGGAGGAGCTCAGGGGACGCTATCGCACGGGGAAGAGAGGGGAAAGGAGCAGGGGCTCACTAGGGATCCATTTCTGGCATCGGGGAGGTCGGAGAGAGTCGCTGGCCGGCGAATCGAGGTGGGGAGCTCCGGCGAGCGGAGGAGGAAGAAGGTGGCGATGGCGATGCTGCAGTGGCTCGGGTGCTCGGGTAGGTTGACAGTGAGGAGCTTCTCGGCGAGGCGGAGCTAATGAGCCGGTCAGGAAGGCGAGGGGTGGCCGGAGACGAGCTGGAGGCGAGCTTGGTCATCTCGGCAATGGCGGCAACGAGGGAAAGCAGAGAGAGAGAAGAGGAGGATGAGCTCGAGGGGGTCTGGGGCATCTCCAGGCGAGGAGATGAGGACGGGGACGAGCAGGACGTGGCAAGCAGGAGGTGGAGCCGGCGCACGCGCTGCTGCCACGTAGCTGCTCGGGGAAGACGACGAGCAAGGGGAGGCCCTCGTGGGCTGTGCCGACCAGGTGAACGCAAGTTAGTTCTTCGTCTTCTTTTTTTCTTGTATTCTTTCTGTTTGCTATTTCTGACATTTAGGTTTAGGACTTTAATAAAACATTTAATCATTTTATAAAACCCTAAAATAGTATTATGTGACACTGATAAAAATAATCAATGCCACAATGTAGTTTCAACATTTTCAAAACTTTTCTTTAAAAGAAAACAAAATAACTCCATTCCAAACAGTTATTTAATCCAATCAAAAATCCTTTTCATAAGTTCTTGTGACTTAGAAATTTGGTTTGAAAAATTTATTCCCTGTCACTATTTTCCCAAATATTTGGAACATTTTGATGGTTCCTTTTAAGCTAATATTTTTATTGCCTTTTTGTCAATTTCAACTCATTTGGCTTGATCACTTTCATTTTCAGATTCAATGCAATTTGAATGCATGCATGAAATGGAATGGCAAGCAAGGCAAACTTGGGTTGTGACAGCATTGAAATTTTATTCGTTAACCGTTTGAATTCTTCAAAACCTAGTTCCTCTGTAATGAATCAAAATAGTACATACAAATTGCATAGAATTATTTATCTAAAATGTTAGTACATACGGACTCTTGTTAATTAAATAGAAAATTATAACTTACAAACACAAGTAGATCGACTGTATGTCGCCACTTGAGGAGATACATATTACCCACTGATTCTCCTCCACTTCCTAACTTGGAGGAGCAGAGTTGGGCCTGGATAGCCACAGTAGTGGCGTCGGTCCACCGACTAAAACTGTGGCTAGACCGTGTGCAAACGGTGCGCTACTGCTACCGACTACCAGTAGTGTGCTTTTTGGCCAGCGGCACTACTAATTCACATTAGCACTTCTATTTTACCCAACGCTACTAGTAATATTCTACCTATAAGGTTTTCCCTAGTCGTGTAAATCATTGATGTGAGTCAGACTTTTTTCATGTTCAGTCTTTGCAGCTCCTTTAGAGATGTTTGGATAAAATTCATGATGTAAGTGGTAGACCTAGAGTTGAGGACGGGAAACTACTTTGATGGTAATTTACGTTCTAAAATTGCCTTCTTCTTACATTTTTGTTTGAACTCATATACTTTGTCTGGTTTTAATGAAGTCGCATCATTTAAACATCTCGCATACTCTTTTTCTACACATATGATGTTTAATTATGTACTCCAGAAACATTGTAAAGATATTTGCTAGATCATAAGCTTTACAATTATTTGATAAGATATTTAAATATACTTACTGCATATGTAGTCACAATAATAAATCTAAATCACAGAATCTATTCTTTGGAGGATTGTGATCATGCTCCATTCATTATTTTTGTCACATCCATATGTGGGAATTCAATTTAAATATAAATTTTTGAGAAAAAACATCTAAGAAATAACAATTAAAATATGGGTTGCAGAATACGACTTCAAATTAATACAAGTATATTTCTGATGATATATATTAGTTTTGTAACCCAAAGAACGCCGGACTTTAATATTTAGCCATGTATTTATGTAATTAATTTTACTAAGTGTAATATATACTTAAAAATGTGAAAATAGTAAATTAATAAAATAAGTTCTTAAGAAGTTAACAATGTAATTTATGTGATTAATTTTGCTAAGTGCAATAGCAAAACATACTTATTAGTATGGTATGTTGATAGAATAAGTTATAAATAATTTTAAAATGTAATTTATTTTATTAAGTTTAACAACAAAATACAAATTTAAGTATGGTATGTTGATAGAATGAGTTATATATAAGTATAAAATGTGCTAAATTTTGCTAAGTGTAATCACTAATAGCTATATTTAAAATTACATGTTGATAAAATAAATTATAAAAAACTACAAGATTTATCTCAATTTACTAACTATATCCCAAAAATTATCAATTAATATAGCATATTTTCATTTAGTTTACATGTGACCACTACATTTGCCCTGTACATATCTTTTTATCCTTTCTTCTTTTCCACATTTCCACTACTCTTGTCCTCTGCTTTATTGCAACCACATACCAAAATTAATGATTCATAAAAAATAATCACATATAATTTTTATTTTGTACCGTATTGAGGAGAAACGACATGGAATCCACGTACATCTCTAACAGGTAAAGAGGGTAATAATCCCATCTGAGGATGTGTAAATTGAGTACATTCTTCATGCCCTTCCCTGTTCCGAGAAAAAAAATCGACCGCACCTACCCGTTGTTCTTCAGATACACGTCTCGGCAAATAGCCGAGAAAATGTGCATCGAGAGAGCAACGGGGAGGCGCCGCCAAAATCCTGTCTTGAACGGGGTAGATCATGAAAAACATACCCAATCAACACATCCTCGTGTGGTACTAAACCCGCACACACAGAATTCAGTGATCGAACCCCTAAAGTATTAATTTCGAAATCATTCACGCGTTTCACTGCAGCAATATTACGGACTATGTCAATGGCCCTATCAACCACAAGGTGTAACAAGTCGTTAATAGATTTTGAGACCTCCTTCGCATTATTCCCCAAACTAACTCCGAGTAGCCCAGCATTATCAATAATTTCAGCTTCGGAAAAATGAAGAATCGAGTAAGAAGTGTTCACAGACAAACCTGTAGAGTGCTCGATATTAAGAAGCTTGGTCGCACCCATTGCTCTGCCCATCTGCATGTCATCAGCGTGAGGCTGCGCCTGAATCCTCAGACTAGATCGCCTGTCCCCGGAAGCCGGGTCCGAAATACCCCCAGAAGCAGTGACATCTTCTGTAGAAGTCACAGGTTGTCCACGCTCGCCCCCTTCTACGCGTGCTTGAGCTGCTGTGGATAGGCCATTGGTTGTCGCAGTCTGCACCTCCTCCTGGTACAGTGCGTCAGCCGCTGCAGCTGGTGAGTCAGCCCGCACCCATAAATCTGTGATCTGAGCAGTCCTTCAGTAGCACCTACAGTAGAGCGCAGAAGTGCACCCCTGCTGGTAGGGAGATGACCGACCTGGCCTCCTGCCCGTCTTTCATCTCAGCCTCCATAGTATTTTGCTTCTCCGAACAAAGCCCATTAGAAACCAGCTTCATCATCTTCTGCTTAGACACAAAGTCTCTATCCCAAGACACTGTCTCCCCTCCCGTGGCAGCCAGAGGTAATTCGTCAACCTCCAGTCGACGAACCCAAAGGCGACTTGGAGTAGAAACAGCTCCGAAGGAACCAAACTTCAAAGTAATAACCGGCGTTGAAGAGGGAACCACCCCCCTCCCTACAGAATCACCTTCCAACTTGTCAGAGCGGCTGTGCCACATCTATACCTATACTAATTCTAGACTCCCTGTAAATTCTCACGTTAATCAGATTTTACGAGCCGTTCATCTCGTGGGACCGAATTATTACGGTGTAGATTAATTCTTATATTCTTGGGCAAAAAAAAACTTCTCATGGGGCCAATAATCGTTTCACGGTTGTAGAAAAAGAGACCATGTCTTTTTCTCTCACGAAGACCAAAAATATAGGACCATCCCAATTCTATCTAGCCATCTCCTCTTCTCCCCGTTTAAAAAAAAAAAAGATAACAAAACCTGGAAACAATCTGGCCACAGGAAATCTCTACGGTGGTTTGTCTCTTTCTCTCTCTCCCGTACGTGAACAGCAAATCCATTTTCTCTCCTTCAAATTAAAACATGCAATTTGTGGCATGGATGCCGAGTGTTGAAGGAGTTCATTGCATCCAAATTATTCCAATCTTTATATTTGTCACCCGACTCAAACACAAATCCATCTACTCTCCATCAAACTAAAGCAAGCAAATTGGGGCATGTATATCCTGTTTGTTGAAGGAGTTCATCGCATCAAAAAAAAAAACTCATCTGGATCAGGTTCATTCTCTCACACAGTTCTTTCTTGATTTGTTTTCTTCCATGTTTAGACTTGAATAACCCATATCTTTTCCTTTGAATCCGGATTCATTTTTTTAACATGTTCTTCATGGATTGACTCTCGAACCTTTCTCCAGAGTATTCTCCCGGTTGGCTTTGTGCTACTGATTTCTTCCCGTCTTTCATGGATGCCCCCTACCGATCAGGTATGAGGCACATCAGCCCGGCAGTCGCCTAAACAACACTCTGATCTACTAAGTTGTACCTCAGTAATGCCGTAGCCCGAACAGCCAAAGCCACGTACATGTGTGACTCCCTTTCAAGCGACGGTACGTAGGCGAGATATTTATTTTTAACCCGCAGCACAATGTACGGACTAGGCCGTCTACAACAGAACAAAGGCGAGACAGACCTCTATCTGTAAGCATTACTCCTATCAGCATAATAGAATAACCTTTTGATCATACCCTTTTATCTGGCCAGTTCCAATCATGCCTCCTTAGTTTATAGTCGTTTAATTAACTATTGGACCTGCTCACAATTTCTTTGACGTAAAGTTTAGAGTACGCAGCTATGCATGGGCTCTTTCTCTTCAGATGACTATCAACTACAGGAAATTCCAATTGTATATTGCACATGTTGAAATCCCCATGATGAGGGAACTCTAATAGTGACATACTTACGATCAAATATGGTTGTTAACTCCCTTTTCATACTATATGTAGGCAATATTTTGTATCGGGAATAGAAATAAAGCTCCAACCCCATTTGAAAAGATTAATTCACTATACAAGGGGTTACAGAAGGATCGATGAAAATGTAAGAACCAACTAAACTATATATGAATTTGGAAAATTAATGTGTGTATGCTACATTTTTCATGGTGAAAATCTTATTGGGGATAGTAGAATTGGGCCTAACCGAATTGGTAAATTATTTTTACTGCTTATCTATAGATAATATTATAGTAAATTTATGCACATCATGTACTATTTTTCATGGATGCTTGAAATTTAATTTTGTATAGCTATTTGTAGAAGCAACTACTAAGACATTTTAGTTCGATAATTTTTGTAGTTTACCATAAATAAATGGGCTTCGACTAATCACTTTTTGATTATATGTTTGAGTCAGTGTTAGGAGAAATTGTAAGGAAACAACAAGTGTACGATTACATTTAAAGCATTAGTTAACTATTTTACAACAAAAGACAATACATCCTTATGTTGACTTTGCTAGGGAAGTTTGACATCATTGAGAATGTAGTACACTAGATTTGAGGTACCTAACGATTTCCAGTTAAAATATGCACATAATTAGCATAAATGGACCAAATAATTTATGAACTTATAGTTTATATAGTTCAAGCCGTGCGAATGCACGGGTTGACGACTAGTGATGTTTAAGGTGCGAACTCCCTACACTTTGGCAAACAAAATGACACACTGGTCCATGATCTTGGACGCTGCACCGTTCTGGACAACATGTCCGGGGCTAGCTTAACAAAATAAAGGCAATTCATTGTCTCTCATATTATTCAAGCTAGTCTGACACCTTTTCAGAAAATAGTCCTATATAACAAACCATGTTCAATTCAAATAAAATTTTAGGACTGGGTCAATCATATAAACCATTAACATAGTATTTATATTTCTTCCAGGACAACATAAATGATTAACTCTTGGCTATTATGTCGTACACACTTCATATTACAAAAATAACACTGATAAACTACATAACTTATGAGAGAAAACAAACAACACATGAAAAGAATAAATCAATAGCGGATGAGAAACTCTCCTAAAAATCACACCATTTTTGCTCTTCTAAGCCGAGTTACAAAATATGTAGCAATGTCGACTCGCTTCTCCTCTTGTTTATCTTCTGGACTCTCCTAGTGCAGCACCATGCAGGATGCGAACTGAACGGTCATGGCTTGATTGCAGTGGAGATGGTGCCAACAGTCTATGTCTCAAATCCAATGGAAGAGAGTTTATAGAGAATACAACAGTTAGATTCCATGCCATGGTAGGAAGCACTCAATGTCACAAAAATTTCTTGCCGTTCTTTCCAGTTTTTGTTGCTGCGAAAAGAAGAATATGAGCATGACTACAAGATCTTTCAGTAAGAAAATGGAGTAATGAAGCACACAGAAATATGAAGGAAAGGAACTATGCGATGATGTTGTGCCTTAGGAGACAGCACTGCATTATCTAAAGATTTGGTGGAAATTCAGGTTATCTAAAACAATTTTCTAAGCAATGCTACAAATGAATGGATTAGATACTTGTTTGCCAAATCTAGCTTGCCAACTAAATGAACCTACATTATGTAACCTCAAAAGAACATAGAGCAAAGCACAACCACTAACTTAATACTTACCCAATAATAAGGAGGGATAAACCGGATAGAGAATTGGGGATCAACCTAACTGGGATAAGGTAACAAAAGGGATAGGTGGAAGTAGTGGAGACAGTGCTAGTTAACACTTGATGCATATAATAGAACATGGTAGAACAACATCTGGATCATGAATGTAATCCAAAATTTATGTTTTATAAAGATATGTCCAACTCCTCAATAGTTGGTTAATCATTAACATAAAATGCTAGAAGTCCTTATAAGATATTAAAAGCGGAATGAACCACATCCACGAGAAGAAAGGCTTTCATATAAACAACTTTGCAGAAAACGCAACCTAATACTCCATTTATAAGTAATCAAATAATTATCATGCAAAAAAGCTAAAAACCCAACAAAGGGACAATATAGCCCATCATGAGCGGCCGACATAGAAGTGTGTACGGTGATGAGCGAATGAGGAGTAAATTATATCAAACCAACAAAATCTGAAACGGGTGATGCATAAGAATAAATTATATCAGATCATTGTAGAATATGGAGAGCATGTGCCACAAGAAAGAAAATGGTTGTCTTTTCATTGGCATAGAAACTATACTCGGAACATGGGGGTCCATTCACTGCCTGGGCTGGGGCGTCGGCGAGCGCGCGGGGGGCGGTGATGCTCTGCTCCGAGTAGCCACCAAGATGGGTTAAATTACCTGGCTGGTCGCTACATTATAGATCTTCTCTTCGAATCGCACAACAATTTTTTTCAAGTTCGCTCAGTCCTTCTGGCCCTCATACTGGCAGATGCTTCTGTAGAGATACCATTCTACACGTATAATGCAAAATCTGAATAAATTGGGAGATGTGTTGCTTTCAACGGTTGTGTGCAATGAAATATCTGGCATCTGAGATGTAAGGTGGAATGAGTAGGCAGAGCAGCCAGTTCTCAATCATATACACCCTCCATTCCTGTAGCCAAGGCGTAATTTTCGCTTCGATAAGACCAAGGAGGTGTTGCGTGGGTTAATTTAGTCATGATTTGTGATGATGTGAGGAATATCACTTTGGGTAGCATACGAGAAACTCTAGTTTCGGAACAAAATTGCATTACGACACAGTATTAATAGCATGGTTTCCCCTACGAGATCAAACGATGTGATATCTGTGTTATATTGTATTGTTGTATGCCATGACAAATCTGTACCTCTTTGTCAATAAACTTATAGTAAACTGTTTAGATACATTTTAATTATAGTTAAATGAAGTAATTAGACTGGATGCAAAGCAGGTGCAATACGAAGTTCATTAGTCAATCCTCCAGCAGGAATTATTGACCTAAGAATAGAGGCGCAGAAACTGGGAGCTACCACTATGTTGAGTTGTTGACAATGAATATGTTGCTACCACTATGAATATGGCGGAATCAAAGCTATATCAGATGGTACGATGACAACATTGACCCGAAAACACGCACGAAATTCCTCTTTTTTGTATGTGGGAAACCGAAAAAGTGGAGAAGGATCAAATTAATATGATTGGAGGGAGGGGAAAGCAAAGCAAAGCAAATCAATTACAGTCCCTACATCTTATTGACGACCCTGCTGCACGCCTCGGGCTGAAGCTGGGCGCGCCAATCGCCTCCGGTGGGGACTGGGGCGTTCGGGTCAATGTCAGCGATGGCAACGGCCGCCGCGACGACAGTGGCGACTACAGCAGGGTTTGACCCCTGGGTGGGCTGCAAGGGGGTTCCGTCAGACCTTCTTAAACATGATGCTGCAGAGGGTGGGGGTTGATTTAATCTTAATGCATAAGCACACAATCTCAGCGCTTGATGCAATAAAAACAATATCAAAGCGAAAATGATAAAATGTGCAACACTCAGTTTACTGTATATGGTACCTTGACCGGGGTTGTTTTGATTTGGAATCACTTGAGCAGTTCTAGGAGCCTGTTGTGTCTTCTTCTCCATAGATAGCATTTTCAGAGAGATCTTCCGCAAATAGTGAGGCTGGGTATTACAAAGGAAAACAATGTAAATTTTACACCAAATTACCAATAGTACCTTGCAACCAACAGTTCTGGTTGATTAGCGGTTTAGCATGCTCAAGAAGGTGCTTCAACTTTTAATATTTGACAAATCATAGTTGTACGTAAAAGGCCATCTAAGTAGCAAAACACACTCCCCAAAATAAGCGATATGAACAGAAAATACAAATCAAAATAGGCCCCAAATAAGCGATATGAATAGAAAATACAAATCAAAATAGTGACAGTGTGCCTCAACTTTCTCAAATTAATCATCTGAAAATATTCACCATAACCGAGTCGGGCAATATGATGAAGCCCGCTCTAACACTAAAAGGAAGTTGTTTGCCAATAATAAGCCAGAAATTCCAAATGGAAATAGTGATACGGTACACGATCACCAAATAAATCCATTTGATTTTTTTACCAGACCGGAATAGATGCAATTAAGATGAAGCTCATTCAAACACAGAGGAAAGGAGGGAATAGAATTTTGTTTGTTTTTTATTCCGAGATAAATGATTGTATACCATCACGTAACCCATGGGCTTGGGTAGTGCTATCCATTTAACAGAAGATAGTTTTACTTCATATATAAAAATTTCGGATCCATGAACACATGGTATACAAACATGAATTGGAAGAGTAACTAACTAAAGCAACTTAAGATGAAACACTACAAGAATAAACATGTGATCGGTAATAACGAAGATCATGATCAGCGTTCTGGTCTATCATTTAGGTAACATAACAAAAAAGATTAAAAATATACTTACTCAATTCCATATTCTGGATACAACTTTTGGGTTATATTCTGGAATGTAGTGTGGGTAATAAAGTCAACAATAAATCTTTAAGTACATTTTAGGGATGATATATTTGACCATCCAACTATATATATATATATATAAACAAGTCCCGCAGCAACGCGCGGGGTATCATCTAGTCGGTTGCCTAATGGTCCTCCCAGGAATTTCGATGTTCATCATCTTGTTTAATCTAGTCGACTGTTGAGGCATGGATTAACAGTATAACTGAATAATTATACAATGGACGCTTATATTTTGATATGCTTATGAGGTAACACTAGTACCTCTCACTGTCTCACATACATCATTCTCTGGTCATCGTCAGGTTCAGGTTCGTGCAAAGGAGTTGGATTAGGAAAATAAGATCAACAAATGCTACATAAAATCAATTTGACAGATTGGAAAGAGAAAAGGAGGGATCTCACATCCTCGCCAAAAACTCTGTCAAATTATCACAAGCAGGGAAAGAGTACCGTAACCAAAAAAAAGAAAAGGGGCAATCTAACAACAAGAAACAACGAATTCGGATGAGGAATCCATATTCACTGACCTTCAGCATGGAGGAAGCTCGCAAGCGAGATAGCAACCACTGACCTTCAGCATGCAGGAAGCTCGCAAGCGAGATAGCAACCAAGAGCCCAAGACCGCATCGTTATCGCTTTGACTCGGAGGCTGGACGACGTCGTCCATGAGAGACGAGGCAAGGCGATGCAGGCGGGAGGGCATCATCGGTGCGGGCTAACCGCCGACAGAGAGCTCTGCGCCGCTGGCTCAGGGAGGGTCGACGAGGAGCGGGGCGTGGGAAGAGGAGGGCCGGCGGTGGCTGGGCGCGGGGCGTGGAGGCCGCGGTGGCGGGCCGCGGGGAGAGGAGGAACGGTGGTGGTGGGGCGTGGGGCACGAGGCCACGGTGGCGGCGGGGCGCGGGGAGAGGAGGGCCGACGGTGGTGAGGCGCGACTAGCGGGGAGAGAAGGGCCGGCGGTGGCGGGGCGCGGGGAGAGGAGGGCCGGCGGTGGTGGGGCGCAGGTAGAGGAGGGCCGGCGGTGGCGGGGCGCGGGGAGAGGAAGGTCGGCGGTGGCGAGGCGCGGGGAGAGGAGGGCGGACGATGGTAAGGCGCGGGTCGTGGGGAGAGGAGCGCCGGCGGTGGCGGGGTGAGAGGAGGAGTCGTCGACAGTTTGGGCAGGAGGAGGAGGTCGTGCGGATGGATGGTTTTTTTGAGGACAGTATGATTAGTGGATAGATGGGACGCGAGGAGGGAGAAGAAGCGGGATTAGCTTTTCGTTAGTTTCGTTAACTAACATTTTAAACCATTGATTACGTGATTAGACGGTTTAGATTGAAAGTTGGATTTGCCTTTTCGTGCTTTTAATAGTACAGATGATACTTCTTGGAGGAACATTACATACTAAAGACAAGAAACTTTAATATGCCTCAACGGGATTGTCAAGCCAGCAACACACCATGTGCACATCACTGCAGCCGCATATTAGGCAAACCCGTGGATTCGAGCACGCAACACTAAGAAAGTTAAGCAACAACATAGCCTTCAGATATCTCCCCGAAACATTAAAGAGGTAACTCTTATATCCTCAAAATCACCACTTCATGACCAGCCCAATCAACTGTTGAATATGAACCCTCCAACCAATATAAACATGTTTCAAACTTTATTTGCTTAATAAAATAGTTGCATACGTTATCAAGACACAGAGGTCGGGAACTCGGGATCATCCTTCTTTTCGAAGAACAGAAACTATTGAATATGAAATCAACCAAACTATATTAAGTACAGGTAAGAAACTGGGCTATATGAAACTGCAGAAATGACATGATTTATAATAGAAATAACTTTCACCAATATTTTGCAGGTCATTTACAGAGTTACGGCTTGAATCCGTATGTGGTCGTTACTCACGTCGACAGAGTGCAGCCGGTGGGCGACAGCAGGGTGGGCTATCTTCAATAGATATGGATGACAACACTCTAATAGGCTAGATGTTTAGTCATCGTAGCCTATTTTATCTATACCTTGACGGATGCGGCATTTGGTTTTGTTTTCATTTATGAGCTAGCTGTGCTTTTATTCAACCTTGTATTTTGAATATTGAACCTATTTCAAACCTTATTTACTTAATAAAATGGTTGCATGCATTATTATGAAGCAGAGATCGGGGTGATCCTCTTTTTCAAAAAATAAAACTGTTGAATATGAAAACAACCAAACAATATTAAGTACTAGCCCCCGCGAAGAGCGGGCCATTTTGCTAGCTAATATAAACAAAACGTCACGAGGTGCCCTGCATCATGCACTTGGTTGGCCCTGACTCGAGCGGGAGTCGTGATACACGAGTCATCTACAACAGAACAAAAACGTCTGAGGAAAGACCGGCTGCGTACTTGCACAATCGACACGGCCGGTGGATCCCTCCACGTCGGTTGGTGGCGTCCGTGTTGCACGCCACGCCCTGACGTTGCTCGTTGTACGTCATGAAATTAGTAGAAATGGCGCCCAATAATTTACTCTAATCTGTTCCTCTCAAAAGAAAAAAATTACACTAATCTGAACGCACCTAACTAGCCGCTGCCGTGTGACACCGTCCACAGGGACCTTATCCACGTACTAGATTGCATGAACCATCAATTGGCATGCAAAAAAATATAGACTATGCATCTTCTTTTCCCATCTTTTCTCTATAAATGGCGCCCACAAATCTGAACGCACCTAACTAGCCGCTTAGCTTGCCGTTTCACACCGTCCACATGGACCTTATCCACGTACTAGACAGGCTTAGCTTGCCGTTTTGCATGAACTATATCAATTTGCATGCAATGTATGCATCTTCTTCTCCCATCTCCTCTCTATAAATAACGACATCCGATCGGATCCCTCCATCACTCTACATTCCCGACACCCGATCCCTCCACACTCTACATTTCGAGTTGAATTAGTGTAGTAATAACGGCAATCATGCTTCGAGGTGCACTTGCCACACCGACTCATGGCACATTCACCTTTTTCTCATGTGCGGCCCCATTGGCCCGCCCTGCGGTGCTAGCGCCAGGGGCTCGCCAGAGGTCGAGCAGCCCTCGCCGCCGTTCTATCACGAAAGTTGGCAGCACCACCACCACCACCTTGTATGAATCCAATGGGGCAGCCCTGCAGACGACGGTCCGCCCGTCTTTTTACGATTTGGACCAGAAGACCGTTGAGATGGAGGCCACGGTGACGGTGCACATGAAAAGTTTCTTCTCGGATATGTTGGACAGGTCTCTCGATGAGTTCTTTGATATTTTTGGCAAAAGTTGGCTACACCTCGAGCTGATCAGCTCGGAGTTGGACCAAGGTGAGAAAGCTTTCTTCTACTGCTCTAACCACTTTGGATGCCGTAGACTTAAGCTTAATGTGCATCATTCATACAAAAAAAATTCTTGCTCCGTAAAACAGAATTTGTTATTTCAAAAGGCAGTAATAGATGCTCACATAAACATACGTATTCAGACTCACTATTTAATTATAGGGACTGCACATCCGAGCCCTATGAACGCTTATTATGCGTATATCTAATTATAGGGACTACACATACTCAACCCTCAAGGCCTGTGTGCATGCATGGAAATAAACCATTAGAAATACTGTCGGGTGTCGGAAAACGCCATTATATTATGGTTTTGCTATTTTACAGTCGAGTGTTTTTCAATTCGCTGTCATTCAATTTTCTGTTCATCCAATCTGGCGCTAAGATTTGCGCTGAAAACTCTGGTTTTTTGACGTTGTGTATGCAGTATGTATTTTTCGACTCCAATAACTGTACTTCTTTAGTATTTACACTGTACTTCTTGGTGATTTACACTGTACTTTTTTGGTATTTACAGTGTAAATTCATCGGTTTTTAGAGTGTAAGTTCATCAGTTTTTACAAGTGTAATTATAGAAGATTTGGCGTGTAACTCGTGGGATCTATGATTGTAATTCGTTGGTGTTTTACAGTGTAACTTCATCAGTAAATACGCTGTAATTTTCTTTGTTCCACTGGTTTGACTTAAGTTGTTCTATTATTGGTTAGAAAACTTGAGTGATGCCCAATTTATTTTCAGTCAAATGTCAAATAGACACTCCCTATGATTTAGGAATTACAAACATACGGGGTGATATAAATGTCTTGTTTGCTGGTGCAGATGGGCGGGAGCACAAGCCAATCCCGGTTGGTTTCAAGAACCCGAAAAAACATGACGCTGAGTTTGGCATCTATGAGGCCACCTTCGACGTGCCAGCATCGTTCGGCCCCATCGGTGCCGTCCACGTCACCAACAGCCACCACAGCGAGATGCTGCTTGGGGACATCAAGGTCTTCCCGGCAGGTCAGGAGTCATCCGCCGTCACATTCCACTGCAGCTCCTGGATCCATCCCTCAGATAGCAGCACCGACAAGCGTATTTTCTTCCCCCTCAAGGTTAGTATGCATGGTCAGCGAAACCTAGCCCTTACAAACAACACAAACTATGCTCTCTTTGTCAGAAACCACTTGACGTTCAAACGGATGTATCTCGTATTGATCTATGCTTGTACCGATACATCCATTTGAACGACAACTTATTCTTGACGGAGGTAGTACTAGCAAGAAAATATTTACAAGCATGCATCTTTGTGGCGACGCAGTACTCTTGCCTTCCATCACAAACACCCAAGGGTGTGGAGAAGTTGCGGAAGAGCGAGCTAGAGGCCATCCGCGGCAGCGGCCACGGGGAGCGCACGGCCCACGAGCGCATCTACGACTATGACGTGTACAATGACCTCGGAGACCCCGACCATGACATCGACACCAAGCGGCCTGTGCTTGGCGGTAAGGATCACCCCTACCCACGGCGCGGCCGCACAGGCCGCCCTCGTAGCAAGGCAGACCCGTTATCAGAGACGAGGACCGACAAGGACCACATCTATGTGCCCCGGGACGAGGCATTCTCGGAGCGCAAGCAAGCAGCGTTCAACACCAAGCTCAACTTTTCCAAGTTGCACGCAGTCTACACATATATGAAGACGTCCAAGCACAAGGGCCAGAGCTTCCCCTCCTTGGCGGCCATCGACGCCATGTACGAGGACGGATCCAAGAACCAGCCGCAGCAGAAACTAGATGGATGGTGTGCCACCTTGGATTTGCTCGAGAAGGAGTTGTCCCACCTCGTTCATCTCGAAGGGGCGATGTTCCTGGAGGAGATACGCAAAGTCATCAAGTTTGAAACGCCGGAAATTCACGACAGTATGTACATCATATGTAGAATCAGTTTATTGCTGCACCTCACCCCATTAATTATACAAACGTAACATAAATATACTTACCGGTGCATGCAGGGGACAAGTTTGCTTGGTTTAGAGACGAGGAATTCGCGCGAGAAACCCTTGCAGGGATAAACCCACTCAGCATCCAACTAGTCACGGTAAGTTCTTTAATTATGAAATGGGATTCTCTTTTTTTCCCGGTTTTTTGGTATCCAAAAAAAGGAAATCATCATTATTGTTTTAAAAATCTCTTTGTTTCCTCACCCCTCTGATTCTTGGCCTGCCAACACCCATTTATTTGGCTGCCAGATCCACACACATTGTTGCTTAGTTTATAATGCTGAGAGTATATATATGATTGGTAATGTTTATCGGTGACTCGGCTTCATTTGAAGAGGGTATCAATTTATCAACCATTTATTTGAATTTATTTTAAATTTGTTCTAGTTTGTTTCAGTATATCATGTACACCGTTTAGTTTGTAGGTGCAGCAATTATGGTTGCTAGAAAGGTGACTTTGGATTGATCAATGTACTTGGCTTGTGGGGTCCCGTTGAAAAATATATATATATTAAAAATAACTGTGTGCCTCGCTTTATGCAGAGGCGGGGTGTTATCTTCACTTTCTAAAAAAGAAAAAAAAAACAATAACGTAAATTCTGCTCACGATATGTGCTCAAAGAGATTTTCAGCACCAATTCCTACGGCGAGCTAGGGTTTAAAAGGTCGGCCTAAGAGTGTGGGTCAATGTTTATGCATGATTTGCACGTCGACTTTCGTGTCAGCTAGTGACGGTATACCGGTGAAGAATGGTGGTGTGGATAGCTACTAACGACAAGACAATGAAGGGGGATGAGACTGGCAAATGGGTGGTGGAGGAAGGAGGTAGTGGGAAAGGGCTCATTGGCTCACGAGAGTGGGGATTTGGATCATGAGCTGGGTTGAGGGAGCAGATGTGACCTGTGAGCTGAAAATTCGAATGCCAGATGTGACTTGTGAGCTGAAAATTCTTGTTTTTCCTGAAAAGGACCTATCTAGACGGTTAATCATCAGCTCGTTGCCATGGATGCAGGAGCTCCCTATTGTCAGCAAGCTGGACGAGGTAATCTACGGCCCGGCGGACTCCCTCATCACAAAAGAGCTGATTGACGAACAGATAGACCGTGGCATGACGGCCGATGAGGTTAGAACAACGAAGTCGAACTATACATGCCATGCATTAGTAATTCGGTCGCTGTCCTACTCGTATATAACTAACGATGCCGGCCTCTATCGATTGACGACTCATCAGGCCGTGAAGAAGAAGAAGTTGTTCATGCTGGACTACCATGACATGTTCCTGCCGTACGTACACAAGGTGCGCGAGATTGACGACACGACGTTGTACGGGTCGCGCACGCTCTTCTTCCTGACCGAGGACGGCACGCTCCGGCCGATCGCCATCGAGCTGACCAGGCCCATGTCCCCGTCCAAGCCTCAGTGGCGCGAGGTCTACACGCCGGGGTGTGACGGCAGCGTCACTGGATCCTGGCTGTGGCAGCTCGCCAAGACGCATGTCCTGGCTCATGATAGCGGCTACCACCAGCTCGTTAGCCACTGGTACGTAGTATTCCATCCCTATCACAATACTTGTTGTTGGGAAGAAGAGAATTAATCTACTTCAGTTCTATTAAGCTTCGTCTACATACAATTTCCTCTCACCGTCTAGTTTGGATTTGTAACGGCTTGACTTTTGTGTTTCGTGGGCAGGCTGAGGACACACTGCTGTGTTGAGCCGTACATCATCGCGGCGAACCGCCAGCTGAGCCAGATGCACCCCATCTACCGGCTACTGCACCCGCACTTCCGGTACACCATGGAACTAAATGCCATCGGACGCGTGATGCTCATCAGCGGGGATGGAGCCATCGAGAGTGTCTTCTCGCCGAGGAAGTACTGCATGGAGCTCAGCTCACTGGTTTACGACAAGTTCTGGCGGTTCGACATGGAGGGTCTGCCAGAGGATCTCATCCGGAGGTAATGTGTGTCTTCAGCCAAGATATATACTATGATCTAATGACTTTACTCATCCTTGTCTTGCTTACCTATCCTCTAAATGATTGAAATCTCAATTCACTTCAGGGGCATGGCAGTCAAAGGGGGAGATGGCAAGCTAGAACTGGTCATAGAGGACTATCCGTATGCCAACGACGGCCTATTGATCTGGGATGCCATAAAGCAGTGGGCATCGGAATATGTGGAACATTACTACCCATGCACGGCAGACATCATCGGTGACGAGGAGCTGCAGGGTTGGTGGACAGAGGTTCGCACAAAGGGTCACGAGGACAAGAAGGATGAACCGTGGTGGCCTAAGATTGACAACCACGAGAGCCTGGTCCAGGTGTTGGCCACCATTATGTGGGTCACCTCAGCACACCATGCCGCCGTGAACTTTGGCCAATACCCCTATGCTGGATACTTCCCGAACCGCCCGACCATAGCCCGGAGGAACATGCCGTCCGAGATGGGTGTTGAGGGCATGAACACTTTCGAGGAGGCGCCGGAGAAGGTGCTGTTGGACACGTTTCCGTCCATCTACCAGAGCTACTCTGCCTTGGCCATAATGGACCTCCTGTCGTCTCACTCGCCGGACGAGGAGTACATGGGCACATATCAAGATCCGGCATGGAAAGATAATGTGAAGATAAGCAAGGCATTTGCCAAGTTCAAAGGGAGGTTGATTGAGATCGTGGCGCAGATCAATGAGTGGAACACGGACCGCAAGCGGAAAAACAGGCACGGTGCTGGAGTGGTGCCGTATGTGCTGCTGAAGCCGTCGGACGGCAATCCCATGGACGAAAAGATGGTAATGGAGATGGGCATTCCCAACAGCATCTCCATTTGATAGAGATGCATGCGGCCATATGATCATTTTTATGCTTGCTTGTTCAGCGCCTACTTTAGTTGTGCAAAACCCGACGACTTCTGACCCTAAGTAATGTTCTTGTTTGTCAGTTTTCACTTAATTTTTCACTTTGTGTGCAAGAATGTGTAATTAATAGTCACTTTGTGTGCAACAATGTGTAATTAATAGTCTCTTACAAATGTGTAATATATCTTTGGCCTAAGATTTTCATGTGCTTGAATTGGTAATATTTCGATGTGTGCTCAAATCGTTTGGCCAAATCCAACAAGGCTATAGGTGTTTGAGCATGGGGGAGGAACCACTGGTCTGGAACTTGTTTTCTAGTGGACTTGCCCTTGGTTCATAGACTTATTTGCTTCACTGTCTGATTTATGTGGCATATTAATTTATCATGCCTAGATCCAATTTGTTGGTGCAACGTATGTGGTTCCCGGGATGCGCGTGTGACATATGCAATTCCAAAGCACGGCCTGTGTATGGATGAGACAAATAAAAAGAAGTTGGTTCCTAATTAGCGAGTCAAGTATTCGCGTCAATTAGCTATCATACATAATTTCGATTCTAAGAGTGTTCAGTTTGCTCGTTGGATTTATCTTTTCGTAATTCCTTTCGCGGCCTTTCGACTAAGACCATTTTCAACTTCAATAGATCGTGTAGATGTATAAATAACCGTTTTCTACACCACGTCCGCCCAGAAATGGTAGTTTAACAAAAGTTCTAGGTCTCATATCTAGAAAACCTGATTCAGAACTAGATGTAAATAGCGGCCGCCCGAGCAAAACCGCACCGCGCCGCACAAACGCAACACCGTGCGGAAAGCTCACCCCCCCCCCCTTTCCCGCCCCACTAGCACCACTGTCATGTGAGCCGCCACACCCCGCCTCGGCCACCCGCCCATCGCATGCTGCCGGATTCGGCATTCCCACTCCCTCCTCCGCCAGATCCGCCGCTTCCCGTGGATACCCGACCCAAAAGGATGTGCACTTAACTAGCAATTAAAAGTGGACCTGCATGCAATGCATTCATTAATAAAGGAATGAGATGAAATAATGAATTGTATCGAAACTATGGGAAAACAATCTTAGAGCATGGTTAATAGTATAGCCAGTTGCTGGCTATAAGGCATTGCCATGTCATCTATAGCCCATCTTATAGCTAACATGTATAATAGTTGGTTAGAAGAGTCTACTACTTTTTTATTATATGGCCCACCTTTCATTCTCACACAGTGCCTAGGAGCACGTGCTAGAGGTGGCTCTTAAGTAAGAGCCCGTTTACCTTCTCTCTCCTCTTCTCTTTCCTCCAACTAAGCAAAAATATACTACTTTATTTCTTATAGTCAGCTGACTCAGCTCTATTGTACTTGCTCTTATGCGACCAAGGTCGTACACTTTGATCATGAGACCCTCTTAACCGGTGGACACTTGGCAAAAACGAATCTCAACGCAGCTAGCCAGCTTATTAGTGCTCTAATTGCAGTAACAAAACGCTAGTCCCCATCTATCAAATCCCAGCCCAGTCCCCTTTCTTCTCCGGCGTTCACGTTTGCTCGTCGTCGCCGCCACAAGCTCAAAATGATCATGTATCCCTTTCCTTCTCCATGTCCTCTATCGCACGATGCTGCCGCTGGAAGCTCGTTTTGTTGTCGAAGCACCGGAGCTCCCCGCTGCTCTCCCCGCCGTCCATGACCAGGCTCCCCGGCGCTCCGGCAGCCACAAACTCTCACCGCACCGCTAACCACCAGCCGTCTGTCCATCGGTCCATGCCACTTCCTCAGCTTGGCTTCCCCAGATGTGGCCCGAGTTACTCAGCCGACATTGATCCGCTGGCTGCATCTTGGCAAAAGTTAACTCCAAGTACAGAGCATGTCTGTTGGTTGCCACTTGCAACACAAGCTCTCATCTCCTGATTACAACATGGAAGTAGATGGGTCGGTGCCGTGAGTTGGGGCAACGATGGGGTGGAGTGCGCGGGGCTGGTGTGGTGTGATTAGTGTCGAGTTGAGCTCAACGGTGGCTGGAATTCGGGAGAGTTCGAGATATTGGAACGTGCTTTGCAAAGAGCACTTTTATGGTAACAAGGATGCTATCAATTACGAAAACACATTGTTATGAGAGCATTGGTGTTGGGTAAATCTAACTTATGGATTACCAGGAGATAGCCAGCTTCACCGCGTGCAATGCCAGCCGGACGATTTGTCCTTTGTAGAGAGCCATCGGGCCGTGGTGTATAATTATGAGTACAAATTTAAGTTTGTGTATGAGAAAAATGAACTAAACAACAAGCCAATAATTCTATGTAAGTCCTTTAGGATATCAAAAAATATTCCAAAGTTATATGCCTAGCTAACTTTTTTTTTAAGTTGAACTGCCTAAAATATTTGCGTTGATTATATGTAAGCATGTCGCACATATTCCTGTATGTGTTTTATGAACTTTTTTCTTGAAGATGGAGTACATGCAGATGGACATGTCCACCCCATGTTATATATATGCATGCATGTCCATCGTGCATAGCAATTTTGAATAGATATGCATGCATGTCCGTCGGGCGTTTGTGCGCTGGAAAATCGTATGCTCTTTCTTTCACCTTTGTATGTGCAAGTGAAAAAGAAAGAGCTGATCCGTGGTTTGTCTCAACATGCCTGTGATATTCAAATTATAACAAAGCCAACACACAAGATTTAAGGAGCTGAGGCCCATAAAATCTAACAACAACAAGAATAAGAACAAAACTACATCTTCATTATTTGTGAGAAAGAGAACACACGTATAGGAAACAACTTGTGAAGTACAACAACATGTCATGTCCGGGCGTGCCAACCGGTCGATGAACGAAACTAGCCAGGAACTAGAATACAACAACTTAAAAGTCTACGGAAGTAGTCCAAGGAAACATGCAAATGTAAATAACAAAAGGGAAAATCATTGTGCATCCGTCCGAACTGCATACATGTATGATGTATCACACCACAATCGTGAAGGACCAGAGTTTCCAGCTCATGGTCCCGAGTATGCCCCAGACCGACGCGTTATACGGGAGGTAGTTCCTGGGTGCCGGCCCATCCGACACGGTAATCACCAGCTGGTAGTTGAAGCCGCCGTTGAACGGCTGGGTCCTGCCGCTGACGACATCGACAAACCCCAGACGCAGCTTACCTGTGCTAAGGGCGTAGATACGGACGGCGAACTGCCCGACCTGTTGGATCGCCAGGTCGCTCGTGTTCGTCACTGTAGTCCAGCCAGCTGGCACCGCAGGTGGTGGCGGCGGCGGGCTAGTGGAAGTTTGGGCGTGGGCGATGGCGAAAATGGTGGCGATTAGGAAGGTAAGGAGTACAGCACGACGAAGGGACGTCGCCATGGCGTTGTTGCACTCGGTGGCCTTGGTTGCTATACTGCTGGTGTGGTTATCAGCTGGACCTGGCGCTTCTACTAGTGTGAGAGTCAAGACTGTGTGCGATGTGTTACTATGTTGTCTAGATCACTAGATTGCGTGTCCTATTTATAGCACATGGAATCATTGGGTACATGTTAGGGTTTAAGAGTTTTCTAAGTCCCACCGGCTGGCAGCTTAACTAGCTCGCACATGGTTAGATCAATGGATGAAGACACATGCAACCTTCAACCATGGATACCCGGCATAAAAATAAAAATAAAATTTGGATAAAACAAATTAAGGATGACTTAGAACGCTACAATTTAATTCATCATTGACATTTTGTACTAAATGCATAGTACAAGTTGAGGTTGAGTTTATGTACAGCAGCAAATTGCTCTTCACTGAGATATGCTACCGCATCCAGTTATCTGCTTGTTTCTATATTAAACAAATAACATTTTTGCAAGGAAAAACTTTTGATCTATTTATCAACTGTTAAGGTAGTACAAAGAACACCAGAATTAAAAAAATATTACATCCAAGTCCGTAGACCACCTAGCGACGACTACAGGCACTAGAACGATCTGAAAGCGCATCACTATCATTGTCCCACCCTCATCAAAGTCGGGCAAGCCTTGTTGTAATAAACAGTCAGAAAGTCATTGTGAAATGGTAGTTATTAGTCAGAAAGTCAAGCCGGGCAAGTATTTTGAGCATTTTGATACAGCCGACGCCATAAATGGTAGTTATTATAGTCAAAAATAATTTTTTGATAGTATTTTGGAACCCTTCCACGAATTGTGGTAGTTTTATGCTATTCACTCCTAAGATATGGATATGCCACCACGGTGAGTTATCTGCTTGTTTCCATATGTATATAGCACAAACAAATAACTGATCAAAGATAGATTGAAAATACTAGATGGTCTATATAATGAAAATGATGGAGTATAAGCTCGGAGCTCCAAAATTAAGATACACAACAGTTTTCATGCTATCATCGGTCGCTGAAATAAGGACAACATACAGAACACCGCCGGTTGGCAGCCAACTGCATAACTTGCAAAAAACTACTACTAGCAAAAAAACTAACGTATCCAATGCAGGTGCATAATGGTGCATGGATAATCGCTCTACCTAGCTAGTATCCATATGAATGCAACACCTGGAGGATCCTGCATCAATTGATTATGGTACTTTCAGAGAGTGCTGCAATATCCAGGGCAGATTCATGCATACCTCACATACGTCGGCACTCCGTCGGCACCGTCGACATGCATGAAGAACTCGGCTGGATGATGCATGGTGGAAATGGTCTACGGCCGGCCAGTTGTTCAAGGTCGATTAACTTGGGAAGCGCGAGATAGTCAAACGGGGTAATTTCTTCCGAGAAATGCACGGCATCAATATTGTACTGTGTGAGCCAGCCAGCCACATGCATGCGTATGGATGCATGCACGACGTAGGCATTGGTTTTTTCCTCTGAGAATTTCACAAAGTAATTTGGCAGACCAAATCGACGGAGTACAAGGTCTTGGTAGCCTTGGACGACCGGCCATGAGCACCTGATCATGCATGGTATATAGAACATGCGGATGCAAAGTATTGTGTGATATGCAAATCCTCTAGGTATATTGAGATAGATGATGGTAGATGTCAGAAGAGAAATCTCACAATTCTCGTAAAGATCCTTCACTGTCTTCCACCCATGCCGAGAATCCAACGACTTTACATAACCGGTGTTCCTGACAAACGGATAAATGGTTAAAAAATGTTTGTTTAACATTTATTAACTCACAAGGATGTCTACCGGACAGTAATCTTGTTCCCCCTACGAATCAAAGTGTTCATGTGGTTTGTTCATAAGGGGGTGATCCTCACGAATGATAATTTGGCAAAACGTAGATGGGAGGACAACCAAAGATGCATCTTTTGTGATCACAATGAAACTATCAAACACCTCTTTCTTGAATGTCCAATGACCAGGATACTATGGCGATCTATTAATATAGCCTTTAACATTAACCCTCCGGATAGCATAAACACGTTATTTGGGACGTGCCTAAATGGGGTTGATAATTTTACCGCTAAACATATTCGGATTGGAGTATGTGGTTTGTTATGGGCTATATGGAACTGGAGAAATGACATGGTTTTTAACAGACAAACTCGTATAACTTTTTTGCAAGTCATCTTCAGGGCCACATCATTAATCCGTATGTGGTCGTTACTCACTACTACGGAAGTCAGGGAGCCTTTGGTTACTGGTTCTGTTCGGTGAGAGATGGTAGCACGGGATATATACAGCCGGTTTAGATGGCGAGCCACTAATAGGATAGCTTAAGGCATCCTTTTTTAGCCGGTTGTGGCTCTTGTCTCCCGTGCTAGATTTTGTGTGAATGCTTAGTGAGAGCCTTTGTGTAACTATAACATTTGTTGAATATTTTGTTTGTCCAATAAAATGATTGCATGCATCATCATGATGCAGAAGCCGGGGTAAGCCTCTTTTTTTTTAAAAAAATACATCCTTGTGTGTAGGTGTGGATTAAAGGGGCTGTGGGTGCGTACGTAAGCTGTCCAAAGAGGGGGCATAGCATGGTGGTGGGCGGAGGTCGATGCGGCAGCAAGTGGTGGACCTTGTCGGTTTTGTCTTCATGACATTGTGTGGTCGTGCTGATCCTAGACGGAGCGAATCTGCTTTTCGCTAGTCAAATAGGCACGGACCGTAAGAGCCGTAGGTGAGCCAGAGTTTAGGCAAGTGGAGGAGGTGTTGCCGTGAATAGGGGTAGTGCAAAGGTTGGCGAATCCAACTTGACGGCATTGCCCTTTGGTGGTGTAATTTCGTGATGGCGGCCTTTAGCGGGGATGGTTATTTGGTTTTGCTAGCATGGTTGGTGGTTCCTCTTCCAGCGACACAATATTAGGCAAGCTGTGGTGGACTACCGTCGTGGTATTTTGACATTAAAGGTTTTCATTAAAAACATGATTCACTAAGCTAAGTTGGACTATGGTGGCATCATTCCACGTGAAAAACTTGACTCGGTAAAAGTTCGACTCTGGTGGCATCTTTGGTGGTGTCCCCTTCTTGTAGTGAGCGAGTAAGGCATGGTCCTTAGAGTTATGACCTAGTCGTTGGCACGTCTCCTAGCAATTGTATAATTAGAAGAGGCAAGATACTCCGGGCGCGATTGAGATTGTCATCTTCCTATGTTATGGTGAGGTCAAGGGCTACTTCCCTTTGGTGTTGGCTTCTCTCTCAAGTGGTTGGGCACTGGGAAATATTTGCTTATTGTTAATTAGTGTTTGTCTCCTTTTGTGGAACTCAAGACCTAGTTTAGCTAGGTGTTATGGCCATTTGTATAGGTTATTTTTGTCCGGTTTCTCTTTAATTTACAGAGTATTATTAGGTCTTCATATTTGGTTTTCTTTATAATCTAGATCAACTATATTCTTCTTATGGAAATTTCGGGTACCAACTGCCCTCTCTTGAAGAGGTACTTCGAAAAAAATAGATGGATATATGGATTATTTATCGAAGGACAACAAATAAAAGTACTTAGGGTACAAAAAAACAACTAGTACACACTATTCCTATTTAAATCATTAATAAGCCAAAAGCTTATATGTACAAGCCCTAACACGACACTATTTTCTTGACAGCACCATATATGATAAGCGGAGCGGCCGCATCCTCTTCCAAATTGTAAGTACAATAGCTGACGTGTGGGTAATTGCCAGTAATTGCCTGAAAGAGGGCAAATATAATATTATTAAGGCAAAACTTAATATGAATGATGCAGCATAGGTAAGGACATAAGTAAAAGTTAACTTTCATTTACAATAAAGGGGCCATACTAACCAAAACAGCTCATGTAAGAAACTTCCCAGAACGACGCATCACACACTACACACCGAACAATCAGTATGTTTAAGATATATATGTTTTTTCGTAAGTAAACTATAGAAGAATAGTAAGTGTAAAGCCTCAACTATAAGAACAATAGTATGTTTTTTTTAAAAGGAGGAAACGTGCCCCCGGCCTCTGCATCAATCGATGCATGCAACCATATAAGAACAATAGTATGTGTGAGGGCCCCCAGACCATAAATTCGAATTACTGTGTAAAATACCAGGCAAGAAAAACTCACATCTTCTTTCTGTCAACAGAATGCAGTTTTATCCCATTCTAGTTATCGAGTCTAGTGTCGCCCTCAAAACAAGATCGTCCTTGCTTGAGCTTTTGTAGTATTTGTTCATAGCCTTTGTAGACTTTCCAAGTTGTTCCATCCTGCAGGTTGGGGGCCAATTAACGGTATAATAGAAATCAAGATTGTGTTTACTAGTAGCAAAAACATATATCCACTCGAGGTTCTGAAGACAGTAATACTATACGCAAGCCGAATTAATAAACATGAAGAAGCTCACGTCATTAATACTACATCTATTCACTTTACGATTAGCTTTAGAACAAGCTACAGATCACTCTGGTGCACAAACATAGCTTTTCAGGAAATCACCTGTTGCTGCCACGGATCGCCACTAGTGGCTGAACTTGCTCCGCCTCTGGCAGCCGGATCAGGGGGCTCTGACCCATCTTCTTCTTCCTCTGTGTGTGTGTGCATGTGTTGTTGTTGTTGCTATTGCTGCTACCTTCGGAGCACAGCTGAATTTAAAGGGCTGCGATTCAAGTATAAAATGATCAGATAATGACTAAAAGTGCCGAACCTTTATGGACTAGGTCTGTGTTGCATGCGCTTTTGGGTATATAATTTAGTCTTTTGTTGCTTTTTGTGGAGGCATGAAGTGTGCCGCTTCACAACTCTCAGTTGTCAAAGCATTGCCGCTTGTCTCTTACTCTCAAGTAGACTTTAGGGTGACGTGGGCTGGGTTTGGAAACGTTTTCTATGAAAGCTGCACTTTGTAAATTTATCAAAGTTTCAAGGAAAAAGGATTTGTGACCTAGACGTGTGGAAGATGACATGCTTGAATAATACTCTCGGAGATCCGGGATCTTGCCCTAATAAAAAAAAAGGACATCCGAGTTCTGCACTTTCCCTGTTTTTCAGTAGATAGACCATATTTCACTTCTTTTATTCAGACGGATTCCTGTTGAATTTTGCTCACGACATATAATGATAAGAACCATGGCTAACCTTGCACGGCTTCGCGAGGCGGCACCCCGGCGGGACGAGGAGGCTGTAGCTGTGGAGCTCCTCCGTCAGCGGCTTGTCGAGGCTGAGCGGCCAGTTGCTCTCCGGCGCGCCGGTGGCGCCGGAACTACTGCCGCCGGTGAAGTGAGCCATCGTCGGGGCAAGAGCGTCAAGAGGAGCGGCGGGACGACGGAGGGCAGGGGAGAGGAGAAGAGAGCGACGGGTGTGTCGACGTGCCACGGGACGCCGGCTATATATAGCGCAGCGACGGAAGGGGGGCGACGAGGTAGTTGGCCGGCGTTACTCCCCTGGAATGAATGCGCGGCCTCGGTGGTGTGGCGGACCGACGGTCCATTGGCCGCGTCGTCTCAGGAGCTGGCGAACCAACGGGCAGTGGCGACGGCGTCAGAAACCGATGCGACGGGGCTCTGACGATGCGGTCGCCATTAATGGCGTCGCCTCGGGAGACGGCGAACCAACGGGCCATCGGCGACGGGCGGCGGGTTTCGATGCGACGGGGCATTGACGCGGTGATTAATGGCGGCGGCTTCGAAAACCGACGCGACGAACTGACGACGCAGCGCGCGATTAATGGCGCGGCCTCGGGAACCGACGGATTGACTGATCCGAATCCAGCGCGACCGCGGTTAGGCCGACGTGAAGACGCCATGTCACGCCGGGTGGACGCGGATATGACGCATATCCCAGGGTTCCTGTACGTCGCCAGTCCGTCCACTGGCGCTCGTGGGCTGACGCGCGTACGTCGGAACGGGGGAAAAGATCATCCTGCCCTTTGTTACGAAGGGGTATCGTTTAATCTCAGTCGTCGTTGTGTTTGGGGTTGTATCTAAGAAGAAGTGTATATGTTTTTGCTAGTAAATAAAATCTTGGTTACTATTAAACCGGTAATTGGCCCTGAATTAAAACTCTTTCAATATGGGGGCATTTTTCTATGTTTAACATGTAGGAAGGAACAGCTCGGCAAGTCTACAAAAGCTATAAACAAATACTACAAAAACTCAAGCAAGGATGATCTAGTTCTCCCTGAAGATCTGGTTCTTCCAACAGAAGATTTCGCTCTGCCATCGAGAAGCAAACGGTGTCGCGCATCAGCTAGCCTGTATTGGTCGTATGTATGAAACAAACCACTTTGAGGAGTGGGGAAACATTGTTCCTGCCCAAGTGACAGCTTGTGTTGAGGGGGATTTATCCTGGCACTGTCCGAGTTAATGAGAATTGGTGTTGCCTTAAAAAAAAGTCTACAAAAGCTATAAACAAATACTAAAAAACTCCAGGAAGGACGATCTAGTTTTGAGGGCGACGCTAGACTCAATCACTAGAATGGGATAAAATCGTGATCTGGTGACAAAAAGAATTTGAGTTTTTATTGCCATGTATTTTATATAGTAACTGTGCACTTTTTGTCCAGGATGCTTTGCGCTTACCATTGTTCTATATAGTTGAGGCTTTGCATTTCCTATTGTTAGTTTAAATGCACAAGCCAATATATCTTAAACATATCGATTGCTAGATGTGTAGTTGTCTTGTCTTGGGAAGTTTCTTACATGAGCTATTTTGGTTAGTAAGACCCCTTTATTAATGTATAAGTTTGTCTGGAAAAGTTGTGTACGGCCTTGTGTTAGGTTGATCTCTTTTTCAATGGGCCCAACGGCTCATTGGACCTTGACTCACGCCCTGATCGGGGGCGTTCAGCCCAAGCAAGGCTGGTGGGCCCCTGTCGCGCAGTGCTATATGTAGAGGAAGTGGGATGGCAAGGGTTACGAGGTTCGTCGCCGCCACTGGTTCCTCACTCCTAACCCTAATCCGATCCAGAGGGTAGCACTGAAGCGATGGGAAGTCCATCACCGCCACTACCGGATCTCTCGCCTTCCCCACGACGGTCACCGGAGGGAACTCATCGAGTACGGGATAAGGTAATTAATTTACCACATCATTCGAACACATCTAGCATAAGATCCACGAGATCTATCAATGGTATCAGAGCCACGAGGCTTAGATGTGTTGAAACACGACAAGGATAACATTTCCCCCTTCCCGATATGAACCCTAGATGGGCAAAGAAACCGAAGATGGCCACGGGCCTCGTCGGCAAAGTAGCGCCGCCGCAAGGCCGCGCCTGTTCCTCTCGATCCCCACACGCATCGGCAAGCTGAGGTGTGGGGAAGAAGAACCTACCTTCTCAAAGGCAAAGTATGGATCTGAAAAGATCCAAAAGGAAAACAAAGAAAGGATCTGATTAGATCCAAAAGAAAAAGAAAAAACAAAAGATCGGATTGGATACGAAAGAGCAAAAAAAGAGAGGGGAAATGCAAAGAAAAGGCCTACACCCCAACCGGGGCAAAGGGCACCACCACCGCGCCGTTGACGGTGGCGCGTTCACCTTGAAGGTGCTCGCGCGCGCCGGCAAGGGAACGGAGGTGGAGCCACCATCTCATGCTGCTGCGGGACACCCTGCACGTAAAAAAAGGGAAAGAGGCACCATGGCCAACCCACTCGACGGCAGCGCGCTCACCACCAAGGACCGCGCAACCGGCGAAAGGGAAGACCACGGCGCCGCAAGTTATTCCTCAGCCGGCGCTCTGTCTCTCTCTACGAAGTAGAAGGGGGAGGAGGGGCTGGTCGAGCAAGGTAAAAGGGAAGAAGATGAACCGGCTGTGTGGGGGCTTAGCCCCACGCCGGCGGCCAGATCTGGGCTCTCCTAGGCGGGGCAAGAAAACCACCGCGCGAGGGAGTGCCGAGAGAGGCAAGAAAAGGGGGAAGGGGTCTCGCGCGGCTCGCGAGGCACGCGGTGGCGTGGCCGTCGCCAGCGGCCGGCGTAGCTCCTCCCCACAGAGAGCCGCGGTGGTCGGATCCCTGGCAACGTGGTGCCGCGCGAGGCGCATGCAGATGCCAGAGAGGACCGGGTAGCGCGCGATGGGGAACGCCCTGCTCGGGATCGAGCCAGAGGCGCGGCGCATGCAGGGGCTTGCGGGAGGAGCCGGCCACCGTGCAGGGGCCGCTCGAGAACGAGCAGAGGAGAGCGGCGCTCGCAGGGGGAAAATGGGATTAGGGTTCCCCTCCCCTAGCCGGCTCGTCTCTCTTTGTTCCTCCGAAGAGCGCGGTGCGTCGTTGGATGCATCCGACGGCTCTCATTTCCCTGAGGGAAACCCTAGACCGGCTGGCAGGCCGTGGGAATAGGCCGGCCCAGCCCACAGGGAGGAGCACCTCGCCGCGCCAGGTGGCCCCAGGCCGGACCGAGCGGGCCGGCGGGAGGAGGTGCCAGGCCGAAGCCGGCCCAAGCAAGAAAAGGCCTCGGCCATTTTCCTTTTTTAAGGAGTTTTAGGTTTCTGTCTATTAATAGGCAGATTTAAAAGACTTTTCTAGGCATTTTTTCCTACGAAAATATGTTTAGAAAATAGCAAAAGAAAATGTTCAAAGTTTCTGTCAATTTAGACAGAATTGTTAATTTATTTTTCTGAAAAGAAAAGTAAAAAGATTTCTGAGAACAAAATAGTTTTCTCAGAAAAGGAAAAGTTCATGATCTTTATAAAAGCATTAATAATATTCATGAATTTTTTAATTATGATAGAATATATTTTTCTGTAATAGTGACATAATGTTTCTGCAAAGAAAAATAAAAGTTTCTGAAAATACAATATTTTTTCAGAAAAGGATAAGTTCATCGATTTTATAAAAGTAATTATAAAGTTCATGAAACTTTGATTTTAACAGAATATTTTTCTGTAAAGGTGCATGAATTTTTATATTCACGTTTTTCCGCTGCAAAGTAAAAAGATTTAGTCCTCCAATTAAATTGGAACCAACGGGAAAATTTAATTGGAAGAACTGTTATTAGCAAAGTTTTCCCTTATGGGTGAAATAGGATTCAAACAGTTTCCGCTATGACAATAGAATGATGTTTGTTTTAAAGTTAAATATGGTATTGTTATTTCCTGACCAACGTTGATCATAACAATACTATAATTGTATGAGTCATCTTATGTTTAAAGCTTAAATCTCTGATAAATTTTGTATCAAAATGATCAATTTTCGGAGCACAGATAAAGAAAATGAATATGGTCAATGATGATGATGATTATTTCTTAGCAAAGTTGTTCAATAAGAATACTATATCACATTGTTTATGAGTTTAATTGATTATTTCCATTTCTGCCCAACGATGATATGGAATTAATGTAGAAGGATGATGTATTATTCTAATTCTGCCACAACGGTGTTTTAGAATATTCCAGAAAGTTTTAAAAGGTTTAATGTGCATGATTTTAATCAAACCAACGTAGGGTTATTTTTATGCTCATTACCGTTGTTTATTGGCTAAGTTTTCTCAGACTAAAAGTTATTCAAGCTTTCACTCATGAAAGCGAATGTTTGGGTACTAGTGACCCGAAAGATGAAAAAGAAAGGTCATAACTTGAGGGAATAAATTCTCTCTAAAGAATGGCTTCAAAAGAAAAGAACTCTTGGATATTAATTCAAGAAAAGAAAAGAGATAGATCATTGAGAGTCTTGGTTGACGAATGTCTTTCATGTACTCTCTATGATGAAGTCTCCTTTTTCAGTCAACATGATTGAAATGAAACAAGCAACATGCATGTTTAATTTGACCAATGTCGGATCAAACATGTGTGTCAAAGATAATTCAGATTTATTTCTGAATTTGATGCAGTCAAAAGAGCCAGTTATGGCATTTATGATGTCCCTTAAAGGGAATTACCTGCATGGCGGGAAAAGTCTGGGAAGAATGCCTGCGTAACCGGGTAAAGTTGACATTGTATTATGTCAACAATCCGTGTATGGCGGGAGAAATTTTGGCAAAGGTCTTATCCTGTATGACAGGAGAAAGTTATGATGACTCATGTGCGGTTAATGTGTCCCACTATGGGAGAAAAGTATGGAGTAGCTATTAAGCTTTCCTATTATCGACCGTACACCTTATGTGTAACGGTCATTATGCAATCACTAAATCCAGAAAGGATAAAAGTAACAGACGAACCTAAAGACAAGAATGATATGCAAGTGTGACTTGCAAAAGAGACAATGATAAAGAACTCTGTTGAGTTTCTAAAATGAAATGAGGAAAAAGTACTCCCATACTAGTTAACTTATAACTTCATTTTACATGAAGTGATAAGATGAATGAGCTAGATAATCGAAGTTTCCTCATTTCACAAGAGCTGTGAATGGGTTTCGAAATTGTGGCAGAAAAGTTCTTGCCACATTTCGAGGGGGAGAAAGAGACATGAAATACATTCATGACTCCTCTGTACTTTAGATGATGTGATGCACGTTATGCATCTAAAGTGATCCATTAATGAAGAATATGATTGTCAAGGGGAGTACGACAGTCATCTGAATACCGTCATTATGATACCCCTAAAGAAAAGAAATACAACAGTGGTGCTTAAAAGTGCCATAAAGAAGAAAGTTTAAAGATACGTCATTTCTTGAGTGAAGATGAAGTAATCTGGGGGAGCATGTTGTATGACCTATACAACACCTGTTGTTAGCTCTACAAGGGATCTTGTGATACAGGTCCCTGTAAAACCTATTGCCTTTTGGAAATGGGTGACTATAGAATGAATTTGCCTCTTGGCAATGACAGAGCAACGACAACCCCATATGAAATAAGTGCCAGTACCTGAGATTTTGATGGTCTCTAGGCATGTGAAAATCAGATACTTGTGACTACTATAAAGTCTATGTTAGTGGAATTCCATCATTTGAATTTCACTAACATAGACTTTATGAAGGGTCTACAAGGCAAATGTGACTCCAAAGGAAATATGTAAAGGTGTAAAACATGACTTAAATCGAAAGATTTTGTGCAAAGAAAACGAGAGGACAATTGCATTCATGCAAAGTCATAGAATGGGAAATTCGTTTCCAAATTCCTATGCATGTGGATGATGTCCTACTTGCTAGTGGTGATGTCAATCTACTGCAGGAGGAGAGAAGAAGTTCTTATCCTCAAAGTTCAAAAGAATAAAAGGGGGTATTAGGAATGTCGCATGGACATGCTAAGAAAGATCTCTAAAGTATGCATACGAGAAAACATACGCCTGTTCTTATAGTCAAGGGTAATGATAGTGGAAACTATAATGTTCCAAAAGTTAATAAGAAAAGATTGTAAACGGATATGGTACCATATGCTTCAGTTGTTGGAAGCTCAAGATATTACCCTGACACAGTTCACGTATATATCCGGGTTGTTTTGGCAATGTCCGGTCCATAGATAAATCAATGGAATGGATTCAAAGATATCGGCCTCATGCTGAAAGAAATAAGTGCTCTCAAAACATTGTGAGTACAAAGGAGGACTTGTGAAATGTATAGCGAAATCCACAATTGTCGCTAACTTTCATACTCGGAGTTTTGTGTGGAAAATTTCCAAATGAGTAAAACGATTGTCTTCATGTGATGCAATGATATGTTATAGCTTGATATGAGGCTGAGGGACGGGCGACGTGGTTAAGGCTACCTGTACCCGGAGTGGATAATGGTTGACAACGACGATTATCATTTTAAGATCTTTCGCTCCTGTCACAACGAGTCAAGTGTTGATGCCAAACACACTGACAAAGAGTTATGTGTTATGAAGAAGAAAGTCCGGAATTATGGAAAAATGCTTGAAAGCATAAAAGCTACAAACAAGTGTTTGCAGATCTGCTTATCAAAGGCTTACCGCCCAGTGCGTTCGGAGAACACACAGTCGACATGGGTTTTATGGTATAGTCTAATATTTCCGGACAACAAAGGGCCCAAGGTTAAAGAATCTGTCTCAAAAATAGAGAGGTACATTGTGGTTGTCTGGTTCCATCGGCAATTGAGCCGTGACGATGAAACATGCCCTATGTATTGATCTGTTATGAAACGGGTAAAGTTAAAAGTATATGATGAGATCAAGGGGGAGAATGTTAGGTTGATCTCTTTTTCAATGGGCCCAACAGCCCATTGGACCTTGACTCACGCCCTGATCGGGGGCGTCCAACCCAAGCAAGGCTGGTGGGCCCCTGTCGCGCAGTGCTATATGTAGAGGAAGTGGGGACCATGGCAAGGGTTACGAGGTTCGCCGCCGCCACTGGTTCCCCACTCCTAACCCTAATCCGATCCAGAGGGTAGCACTGAAGCGATGGGAAGTCCATCACCGCCACTACCGGATCTCTCGCCTTCCCCACCGTCGTCACCACCTCACGACGGTCACCGGAGGGAACTCATCGAGTACGGGATAAGGTAATTAATCTACCACATCATCCGAACACATCTAGCCTAAGATCCACGGGATCTATCACCTTGTACTTCCAAACTTTTGGCTTATTAATGATTTATACAGAAATATTGCGTACTAGTTGAATATATGTACTAATGTATTTGTCTATTGTTCTTAGTCAAATAATTTGTATCTCCCTCTGTTTTTTCGGAAGAACCTCGTCGAGTGAGGACATGTGGTACCTGCAATTTCCATAAAAAGATTAGGGGGGGGGGGGGGGAGGGGGGGATCGCCAGCACGCCACACGCTGAATGGGGCTCCCAGCGCTGCCGGTTCCGCCCCCTCGCCGACGAACGGGCGCGATGAGGCCGGTAGACAGGGCGCACGTCCATGGTTGGAGGTCCCATAGCAGTATGTCAGAGGTTCTTATAGAAAAAAAAATCAAGTAGGGATCTAATCTTGCCCAATTAAAGTAGAGATGCGATTCAAACTCTGCTCGCAGCAATTCATGGTTGCACGATGGACTATAGGAAGTATATCATACTCGAGAACAGTTGTAGCTCTATCTTCAATTTTTTATAAAGTGATGGTTTAGTCTGTTAAGATGCTTTTGAGATTTCCGGTTTCCGAGGTTTATCAGTACTAAAAAAGAATTTTTGTAATGCCAACACTGGTTTAAAATTGTTAACTTTTCTTTTATAGATCTCGTTCATATGTGTATGTTCCTCATGTGCACCGTCTTGACGCTGACAGAGCTTAATTTCTTCCAAAGGCAGCCCCATCGTCGCTCCACTCTAGGCAACACGGTGGCGATGGAATCCAAGCCACCGGCCCTCCGTCCCCTTCGCTTCCTTCGTCCCTGCAGCTCGAGGAGGCCTCCGGCGAAGTCCACACGGAGGGCGATATAATGGACACTAAGCCGGTGGCCTCGGGTGGCACGTCGGCACCGTATCTACGGCGGGTAGTGTCATGGATGTTCCTCAACATTATGTGTAGTGAGTGACAGGGGGCTCGGCCTCCCGGATTGTGTGGGATCTTAAGGTTGCATCCCTCCTCCTTGTTTCTTGCTCTTTCCCGATAGATCTGGTTGCCGACAGCCGCAAGTCGCCCAATCCATTGATGGTGTGATTTCCTGGAGGTTCATCCTCGGACCGAGGGAATTCCTTGGCTAGTTCTCCGGCACGACAACAGCAACATTACCCGGTGTTATTCCCCTTCTTAGAGTTGTCATCGATGTACGATCCCATTCCCTCCCACTCGGGTGAGAAACTATTTCTGTCCAAGACCGGCGGCAGTGGCGCGACATGCATCGTCACCTTCTTCTAGGTGCCACTTTGGTCTGTCTAAGACCGGGTGACGGCGGAAGCAGGGCGACATGCTAGTTGGGGCTGTGCAGGTGCTTCGCGAGTTGATTTGGGTGTGTAGAGTCTTCAAGGAAGGAGGTGATGTTTGATGGTTCGTCTTGCAAAATTCATGATTTTCCGATTTCCTTGGTGTTTGAAGCCTGGTCTGTTTGTGCTTGCTCGTCGGTCATTTAGTCCCCTTTATCGCTAGAAGTATGACGTATAGCATGGACATGGTCCTGATGTAGGCGGGCCTGGTATGGTTCTTATTATGATTGACTCAGCTTCTTCCTAGAATGTTTGTTCATGCACCTTAACCTTTAGCAATTTTTCCTCTTCGTGACTAGATCTATGAGCACTATTGTGGCTCTTCATATGGTGTTCTTAGTGTAGTAGTGTGTTCAGGCTGAGAATCTACTGGTTGTCCGGCTCCCTACGATCCAAAGCGAGGGACGGTTTTCCCCTTTGCATTTGGAGAGGACTGGTACAATGCGGCTTTTACTTCTTGAAGTAGATGAGGCTGTGTTGCTCCGCCCATGGGCTATGTCTCCAATTGAAGTTTCAATCTGTTTGCTCTGGTCCCCTTGCGTTTTGAGGACTCCATGGACATCAAGTTAGTGCATAGTTTTGTTATCTCTAGAGTACTTGTTGCCTTTAGTGCTTGTAAGCTGCTTCGGCAACACTATTTATGCATCCTTTTTTTCTTGTTGGATGGTCGGTGTAATTCCTAGCCGGCTGAGACTTTTTTAATTCAAAAGTCAGGTCCTTCTTGAGCCTTCATTCTATAAAGATGTGTAGTATATTTTTTTCTGGCTATGAACTATTGATTTAGTGGGAGATATACAAAGCATGGTCATGGTTGGGTTCAATAAGAAGATTCACGGACTTAATCTATCATGCAAAGACGTAGATTTATTTAGACAAATGCTTCATGCAGGAACACATGTTCATTATTTCCATGTTGCAACTAGTACTAGTCACACATGATGATGCATGACATTTTTTTTTGCAACTGCTACATTGATCAACTAGCAAGTACCACCGGTATAGGTAGCTGCCATGAGAATGTTGTAGGGGGTGGTGGTGGCGGCGGGGCATTGTACAGGGATGTAGATTTTGCACATCGACGGTATGACGTGAAGTGACATCCTTAGGCTCTCAAGTTGTGCTTCATGTTGTGGTTGGTGGTGGTGTTGTTGCCTGATAGCCTCTGCCACACCGTGGATGGCTTGGCATCGGAATTGCTCTGGGATTTGTGCTAGCTGCCGGCAGCATTTGGATTGCACGTTCTGGCAGCTGGTAGGCTTCTGCACCGGTGTTTGGGGGAATGTCATTATCAATGGGATACACTGATGTTGTAGGAAGGTTGCACATGGCTTCAATTGATCCTGCAGTTGTTGTTGTTGTTGTTGCCCCAATTGTTGTTGTTGTTGGCACTGTACCGGGACATAGGTCTTGCACATAGATGGCAGGGTCCGAAGCGACATCCGTATGCTCTTAAGTTGTGCTTGATGTTGGGGCTCCTTCCATTGTTGTTGGTGTTGTTGTCGCATCATAGCATCTTCCATGCTATGGATGGCCTTGCACCGGATTTGCTCTGGGATATGCGCCAGTTGTCGGCAGCATTGTTGTTGCACGGTTTGGCAACTGCTATGTTGCTCTCCCTGTGTTTGGGGGAATGGTGTTCTCATTGGGTTGCACTGATGTTGTAGGAAAGTCACACATGGCTTCATCTGATCCAGCAACAGTTTTTGCCCGGGTTGTTGTTGGTGTTGGCATTGTCCTAAGCCCTGGCAGGTGGTTTCCAACTGGGCAATGGTGGTGGATGCTGCAAGAGCGAGGATGAACACTGTCTTCATGGTGTCTAGCCTCAAGTTGGTTTGTTGTTTGTGGCTGTCTGAAGGTTGATGGAGGAGGATCTTCATGGTACATGCGTACTTATAGTTGTCATGGTCTGGTTTGCTGCATTCCATTCCTATATTAATTTACAAAAGAAATCGAGTGCTTTCAAACTGATTATCTCGTATTTTTGTGTTAGGTGGCACTACAAGTCTAATCTTGGATGATCATCGAATGTACTTTTCGACACATATCACGTGGATATGACTCATCAATCATCACTTTACATGTCAAGCGTTTGGGTCGCATATCTTTTTGTGAAACCCATTCTATACTCTTGTACATGTGTTAGGTATAAATTAGCTTTTCCATTCACACGCTCCATGCTTTACTCAATTAATTGTTCCCTGGAACTTTTTTTGTAATGTTATATGAGTTGATATGATAACCATGCATTACTAGAGGACGACGTGACTCATAGGATGCTCTTTACATGTCAAGGATTGCAATGGAGCTATGCTCTAATCTTGTGAAATTGATCTTTACTGAACTAATTTTTTTGCTTTGGTACAGTATGTGCGCATGCATCACGAGCTATGAGTTTGTAATCCTCCATGGTTGCTGTCTGCTGCTAAGCCCATCCATACTCAATCAGTCAAGCCCTTCTTTCAGTCAAAAACAAATCTTATTGTTCGCTGGGCTGGTTCGGCCTAGCGTTAAAATCTGAAGGTAGCATTCAAATGATCAAGATTCATATACGGGCAGTGGCGTATTTAGAACAATGGGGGCAACATAATAAAGGGTACATTTTTTTCATCAAAATACATTAGAATGGCTAATAAAGTATGGAATATACATATGAATGCACTTGTAAAAAATGTTTTGCAAATTATTTGTGGGGAGCCCACCACCCGTAGATCCGCCACTGTATAGGGGTATATATAAGATATTTCTTTAGATGCATTCAGTCATTTTGATGCACAATGAAAGATACTCGATGTAGTAAAACATGAAACCTTTAGTTCGGGGTAAAAGAGAAAAAAAATTGAGAAGAAGTCCTAACTTGCTTTGTTGCAACTCGTCTAACGATTGATCACATGAAATTCGACAAAACGCATGCACACAAAATTTGTTAGCTAAGGGCGCGTCTTGTATTCTTTGATTTCTCGTTATTTCTTCTCAATTTTCTTGTTACAACACTAGGGCACACCCATGTATATATAGGACCAAGTTGTACACCTAGCCAGCCGACCTAAGCCTGAACGTTAGACGTACACGTACACAAACTAAACCGACTGTTGGCGCCACCTCTCGCTGTGCCGGTCTTCTTCTACCTCTCGCTGCGCTGCTCCTCAGCGCCTTCTTCTTTTCCTCTAAACTACCTCTCACAGCTCTCTCTCTCTCTCTCTCTTCTCTCAAGAACACAGGGATACCCACACACACACGAGAAGGAAGAGCACAAAGCTTTGCCGAGGCACTCTTCCTTGGCCAACACAAAGGCTACATTTTGGCTCCAGCCCTCTCGGCCTCTTCTCATTCATTTGTCAACTAAATAGGCAGTACACAAGCCACACACGCATACTCCACTAACCACTAACACATGACCCTCTCTCCCACTCCTAGAAGCACTCCGAGGTGCACAAGACTAGGACAACATGCAAACACACGCCAAATGCTAGCTAACAACCTCACGTCTAGCTAACTAACTAACATACTCGGTCGGCTAGCAAACTACATGCATGCAGTCATGCACATATGACTTGCACAAGGCACATGGCAAGATTATTTCCAACACCGACGTCGCCTAAACATGCATAAATCACTAAACATGCATGTATCTCTGCATGTAGCACTAGGACACAGCTATGCTACTACTCTTGGATGGTCTCAAATTTACTTATATCTAATCTAGTTACATGGCAAAGCTGATCTCCATATTTAACCAAAATCAAACACATAGTATTACTGAATGTTTGGATTACAACAATCACCTCTTAATTTAAACTTTTCATTCGTTAAACATGAAACCAACACATCATCGGGACTATCGACCATACGGTCACATCTTAGAGTGCTACATGCAGATCAAATGCATAGTCTCGGACAAGAACTCAATTTAACTTTTCTTTTTAGAAAAGGAGGCTCACTTCCGGCCTCTGCATTAGAGAGATGCATACGGCCTCTTTATTAAAACAACGAACAAAAATTCTGCAATCCAGTATGAGCTTACGAAGAAACTCCGAAATAAAATAAAAAGCCACAGTCGGCGTAAAATAGGACTAGAAGCCTATCCACCTATTCTTCTATTGAACGGTCATCTAAACTGGTTGTAGATATCCTGAGCTACCATCTCCCATCGGGTAGATCCAGTAGCCAAAAGCTTCGTGTGCTCCGTAGGAGTGAGTAACGACCAAGTATGGATCAAAGAAGTTTCCGGGTACAGAACCTGCAAAAAATTGGTATGATTTTGCTTGTTAAAGACCATGTCATTTCTGCTGTTCCATATAGCCCAAAGTAACGCACAAACTCCTATGCGAAAATGTCTTGCCATGAAAATGTCAACTCCATCTAGCCACGTCCCAAACAACGTGTGAATGCTACTTGAAGGTGTAATATTAAAAGCTATATGTGAATGGATCTCCAAAGAATTTTTGCTAAGGAGCAGTCGAGAAACAGGTGTTTGACAGTCTCAAGTTGATCAAAGAAGCCACATCTTGTGTTTCCGGCCCAATTACGTTTTGCCAAATTATCCTTACTGAGAATCACTTTCTTGTGAACAAACCACATGAAAATTTTGATTCTTAAAGGAACTTTCATATTCCAAATATGCATCAATTTGGGCAATGATCCTGAATCAATGAGGCCCAAGTACATCGATTTCACCGAAAAGATGCCATTCTTAGATGGTTTCTAGTGGAGTCTATCAACCTCATCCGATAGATTAACCTACATCAGCCTCCTGACTAGATCAAGCCAAGTCAGCCATCGCTCTCCCAGCAAACTCCTTTGGAACTGATTGTTCAGAGGAGCGGACTGTAGGACAGTCGCAACATAGGCTTCCTTACGCTGCACAATATTATATAGAGCCGAATATTGTGTGGCTAGCGATGTCTCCCCCAGCCACGTGTCTTCCCGAAACCTCGTGGACACACCATTGTCAATGATAAACTTAGACCTATGAAAAAACGATGCTTTCGTTCTCATTAGTCCTTTCCAAAAGGGTGAGTCGTCGGATTTCAAAGTGAACTGAGCCAAGGTTTTAGCATGCAAGTACTTATTTCTCAAAATTTGTACCCACATGCCTTCAGACTCTATAGACAGTCTATACAACCATTTGCTAAGAAGACATTTGTTCTTGACCTCTAAATTCTCAATCCCAAGACCTCCTTGCTCTATGGGTCTACAGATAATATCCCAGCGAGAAAGTCTATATTTTCTTTTGACCTCGTCACTCTGCCAAAAGAAACGAGATCTATACAAGTCCAATCTTTTTCAAACCCCAACAGGTATCTCAAAAAAGAAAAGAAGGAACATTGACATGCTAGTGAGTAGTGAGTACTGAATTAATCAAGACCAGCCTGCCTCCATAAGATAACAGCTTGCCCTTCCAGCAACTCAGTTTTTTCTCGAACCAGTCCTCGATACACTTTCATTCCTTGTTAGATAACTTTCGATGATGTATTGGTATGCCTAGATAGCTGAACGACAATCTACCTTAGGCGCACCCGAATAGTTGTTTATATGTATCCTGCTCTTCTTTGGCCTTCACAAAGCAAAAACAGTTCACTTTTGTGAAAATTTATCTTCAAGCCAGACAACTGTTCAAACAAACAAAGGACCAATTTCATATTTTTGGTCTTTGCAACATCATGTTTCATAAATAGAATAGTGTCATCAGTGTACTGTAGTATGAACTCAATTTAACTAGTGCGCATACATCTTTACGCTGGTCTTCGTCTTCTTATCAGCCTGCATACACAGAGACTCTTCACTTGTCACACCTTAAAACCTTCACTTTGTCACCCGTACCATATGTTACTGAATGACACCCACTATCTAGCGGCAACATAATGCATCATATATGTGCAACTCAAGTTCATCGTATATGAACTCGGCAGAAACTCTTGATCATGAACGGGCACGCAAGGTCAAATTTTCTTTTTTCTACCCGGTCTTGCTCAAAATTTTCCTTTACAAGTGATGCTACTCAACTTTCACAAAAGTGAGCTCTTGGACACACCTAGCAAAAACTGAAATGCACAGCTTGATGATGGCTTGTAATTTTATCGTCTCCTTCTAGTACCATTGAGCGGGGGTCACTCATCGCCTCACTGATGATAGCATCCTCGTCGTCTTCTCCTCACTCCTCTATCGCCACTGCTCCTCATCGCTTCACTAACCAATGACTAGATGGCCCATCCCAATGTGCTAATAGGGGGTCGCCTCCTGGGGAAGTGTGGCTTAAAATCTTAGACCTCGCTTGATACAAATTGTGGGAAGTCTCCATAAAATTTGACGAATGCATGCACACATATACTTTGCTACTGAAGGAGAGAAACCGATAGATAGCTAAAACCGCAACAATGAAAGGCAAGACCAACTGCATCTACTTTGTGAGGCCTCTTGAGGAAGCTTGGGCTGAGATAAAGCTCGCTCAAATAGCGACATGCACAGTTGACGACATTTATGGTAGTCCATACGCTAGACGGCCTATTGCCAGGGGATGGGGGTCATTACAATGAACTGGAGAACCTCAGGTTGCTCCCTAGGGTTGGTTTATGGTAACTGACAACACTGCCTACCTCTAGATCTAGCATGCAAGTTGTAGTTGCACAGAATTTTGATACACTTGTATGAGATCATTATTCTGAATAGGATTTACTTCAGGTGGCCATTACCGTCGTTGAGTTTCAAAACCAGGTGGGAGCTAGCAATAGTAGTATTGAATCAAGTGGTTCCCTGAGATGTCTAACACATTGAGTGACTGACCAAGGAAATTCAGCAGCTCTGCTTCTTCATAAGGCGAGTGTGTGTTTGACCGTCTTGACACCCATGATTGTTTAGTTGGGGAGGGGGGCATGGCATGTTTTTTCCCCAGAAATTGCAATGCTCGCAAACTTTATTGCCATCCTCACATCAATAAAAATTACCATGAAAAAGTTCAATTTTACCTATCAAAAAATTTGACATTCGTTCGATATTTAGGCCTTATTTCGAAACAGAGGGAGTATTTTTTTCATAAAAACCCAATAATATCAGCAAAGCAACAAAGCGCTCCAACCCTTCTAGTCTAGTATAATTTACAAACATACAGGAACTCCAATTAGGGTGACTACTAATTAAGATTAGAAATTAAATATTATAAAGTCATTCTTTAGTATTGTTTTGGGGTTGCCTGGGGTGGGTGATATTGGGGCGTGCCCTATGGATTAAGATTAGAAGTACAAACTTAGAGATGTGCTTAGCCATACCTATGTGGCTACCCTATCTCATCTCACTTTGATCTAACTAGAAAAAGGCCCGTGCGTTGCAACGGGAGAAAAAAATACCACACGCTTTTAATCTTTTTATAATCATTTTGATTTATTAAAATAATGATGGAGCGCGGGTTGAATAATAAAAATTACAGGGGCTTTTTTATAAAAATGCTGCGGTGGGTTTTCCGACGGAAGCAATAGCCTCTTTATTATTACTAGCCAAAGGGCCCATGCGTTGCAATGGGAGAAAGAAATACCACACGCTCTTAATTTATAAAAAATGGTCTATAATCTGAGAATTTGTAGTTACGACACAAATAAAGATGGTCTTATCCTACAAAAATGTAGTTTAAAATTTCACAGGTCTTCTATTTTAACACGGCTTGTATGTAGATTTAATACGTACAAAAAATCAGTCAAGTGGCATCTCTAATCCTGATTTTGTTGACGTGTTCATCCCCAATCCGGATGAGTACCGGTATGAAAGAAAGACGAATAATGACTTATTTATTAAGATTGCACCCTAGATAGTATTTTTATTAAACGTTTCACAGATAAAATAATATCATATTTAAATTCTACATATTTTTTTAATCAAATTCCATGTATAATATGTTAAATTTGGAGTTACGGTTTAAAAGATATGAGTATTTAAAAAAATATTTAATATATACTATGAGTTTAATGTCATAAACAGTAAGGGCTTTTTTATAAAATCACCTCGATGGGTTTTCCGACGGAAGCGACAGCCTCTTTATTATTAGGTAAAGATTATTATTATTACTAGTAAGCATGCACGTGCAACGCACAAAAATCACATATGGATATTTTGATCACTAAATATATATTTTTATGCACTACAATGTACAAATAAACATTGTAGACACAGAAAAAGGTAAAAAAGAAAATTAAGAACATACTCCCGGTATAAAAAAAGACACGCACTCTCGTTATAAAAAAACCTAACAATTTCGTGAAAAAAAACCCTCACAAACCAACCCCCCCCCCCCCCACCGATCCCCCCACATAGTCTCACCCACTCCCCCTCTCCCCACCCTATCGTCTCCTCTCCTCTCCCCACCCAAACCTTATCCTCTCCTCTCAGTGCACAGCACACTCCTCTCCGCATCGAAACCTTATCCTCTCCGCCCATCAGATCGTCATCCGCCTCGCGCTGCCGGAGCTTCTCCGCGTCCGCTCCGTCGCCTGTGCACTGTCCCACCTCATCTCCTCCCCGGACATGCTCTCGGGCAGCGGGCGGAGGCCGGATCCGGCACCGTCGTTGTAGAAGAGGTCGAAGGTGCTGGTTGCGCTGGTGGCGTGGCGGGACCTCGGCGGGCGCGTCCGCGGCGACGCGTCGTCGGACGAAGGATGGCGGGCGCAACGGCCCTGCGCGGCGGCGGCGCGTCCATCTGCACCAGGAAGCCGTCGTCGCAGCCAGGGCAGGCCAGCCCGGCGCCCCCCCTCCGTGCGCACGAACCGCGGGAGGTTCCCAAGCCTCTCCCCACCCTATCGTCTCCTCTCCTCTCTGTGCACACCACAGCACTCTCCCCACCCAAACCTTATCCTCTCCTCTCAGTGCACAGCACACTCCTCTCCCCACCGAAACCTTATCCTCTCGTCGGCGAGCTCCTCCCATCAGATCCTCATCCGCCTCGCGCTGCCGGAGCTGCTCCGCGTCCGCTCCGTCGCCTGTGTACTGTCCCACCTCATCTCCTCCCCGGACATGCTCTCGGGGAGCGGGCGGAGGCCGGATCCGACGCCGTCGTTGTAGAAGAGGTCGAAGGTGCTGGTGGCGTGGCGGGACCTCGGCGGGCGCGTCCGCGGCGGCGCGGCGTCGGACGAAGGATGGCGGGCGCAACGGCCCTGCGCGGCGGCGGCGCGTCCATATTCTGTTTATTATTTCAGCCCATGCGATAGAATATTTTTTGTTTTCACACATCTTCGCCTGCAGGATCATGAATGGAGGCAAGCCACTACTGCAGCTGGATCTGGATGTATAGCTGCTTTGTCAGTTGAAAGATACTTAGTCTCCAGTGATCTTCTTATTGAATTCCACCAGGTATTATTTCATGCAAAATGTATTTATTTTACGCAATTGATGCATGTGCATTTGCAAGCTTCATTTTGCTTGGTCGTCATTGTCTCAATGAAAGCTGTCTCTTACCCTATGAATATCACTGGTACTCCAGTATCATGGGTGTTTCAGTAATTTGTGTTAATTTTTGTCTCATATATTAATTAAGCTTCCTAGTTTCCATAAAACTATAGCTACTGGAGATCATTAGTGCATCCTTACTTAATGCACCTTCATATGTTTTGGGGCTTATCTTCTGTAACAACCAATCAAGCTTATGTCACAACTCTTTGCTCTACTTGATTAAATTTCAGCCTGTTCGCGAAGAGAAAAAGAAGGAGATTGAAGGCAAAGATGTTGAGATGGGCTTTGACATTACTCACACAAAGCACAAGGGACAGGTGCCAGACATATTTATGCGTAGTGTGCCTCATATAAATGCAGGTGCTCATGTCAAATTTCATCCTGAGCTTTGCTATCTTTGAAGTATGCACTCCGCAAGTTATACCATGGAAGCCCAAGGCTCATTTTGGTTCTATATACTTCTCCAACATGTGGTCCCTCTAGAACATTAAAACCAATTTTGAACAAGGTTAGTTCTTAAATTTTTGTAAATGAAATTTGAACATCTTAATATCTACTTAAATTAAATTTACTTGTCAGCCACCTTAAATCTAGCTAAGCAAAATGTATCTTAACATCTTCTTCACATCTACCTTAATTTTACAAATAAATTTAATTTAAGTGCTATCCTGTAGGCCGTAATGAACCCTAAATCGATTCTTGTAGCTGCTCCTGTGTATTCATTTCCCAGGTAATGAACTCCTGACCCAATACTCTGTAATAATTTCCTCGCATATAATATAGTGTTGGGGAACGTCGCATGGGAAACAAAAAATTTCCTACGCGCACGAAGACCTATCATGGTGATGTCCATCTACGAGAAGGGATGAGTGATCTACGTACCCTCGTAGACCGTACAGCAGAAGCGTTAGAGAACGCGGTTGATGTAGTGGAACGTCCTCACGTCCCTCGATCCGCCCCGCGAACAATCCCGCGATCAGTCCCACGATCTAGTACCGAACGGACGGCACCTCCGCGTTCAGCACACGTACAGCTCGACGATGATCTCGGCCTTCTTGATCCAGCAAGAGAGACGGAGAGGTAGAAGAGTTCTCCGGCAGCGTGACGGCGCTCCGGAGGTTGGTGATGACCTTGTCTCAGCAGGGCTCCGCCCGAGCTCCGCAGAAACGCGATCTAGAGGAAAAACCGTGGAGGTATGTGGTCGGGCTGCCGTGGAAAAATCGTCTCAAATCAGCCCTAAAACCTCCGTATATATAGGTGGGAGGGAGGGGGCCTTGCCTTGGGGCTCAAGGAGCCCCAAGGGGGTCGGCCGAGTCCAAGGGGGAGGACTCTCCCCCCCCCCCCAAACCGAGTTGGACTAGGTTTGGTGGGAGGGAGTCCCCCTTCCTTCCCACCTCCTCCTTTTTTTTTTCTTTCTCTCTTGATTTTCTTCTCCTTGGCGCATAGGGCACTTGTGGGCTGTCCCACCAGCCCACTAAGGGCTGATGTGTCTCTCCAAAGGCCTAAGGGATTCCCCGGGGTGGGTTGCCCCCCCCCCCCCCCGGTGAACCCCCGGAACCCATTCGTCATTCCCGGTACATTCCCGGTAACTCCGAAAACCTTCCGGTAATCAAATGAGGTCATCCTATATATCAATCTTCGTTTCCGGACCATTCCGGAAACCCTCGTGACGTCTGTGATCTCATCCGGGACTCCGAACAACATTCGGTAACCAACCATATAACTCTAATACGCATAAAACAACGTCGAACCTTAAGTGTGCAGACCCTGCGGGTTCGAGAACTATGCAGACATGACCCAAGAGACTCCTCGGTCAATATCCAATAGCGGGACCTGGATGCCCATATTGGATCCTACATATTCTACGAAGATCTTATCGTTTGAACCTCAGTGCCAAGGATTCATATAATCCTGTATGTCATTCCCTTTGTCCTTCGGTATGTTACTTGCCCGAGATTCGATCGTTAGTATCCGTATACCTATTTTAATCTCGTTTACCGGCAAGTCTCTTTACTCGTTCCGTAATACAAGATCCCGCAACTTACACTAAGTTACATTGCTTGCAAGGCTTGTGTGTGATGTTGTATTACCGAGTGGGCCCCGAGAAACCTCTCCGTCACACGGAGTGACAAATCCCAGTCTTGATCCATACTAACTCAACCAACACCTTCGGAGATACCTGTAGAGCATCTTTATAGTCACCCAGTTACGTTGCGACGTTTGATACACACAAAGCATTCCTCCGGTGTCAGTGAGTTATATGATCTCATGGTCATAGGAATAAATACTTGACACGCAGAAAACAGTAGCAACAAAATGACACGATCAACATGCTACGTCTATTAGTTTGGGTCTAGTCCATCACGTGATTCTCCTAATGACGTGATCCAGTTATCAAGCAACAACACCTTGTTCATAATCAGAAGACATTGACTATCATCGATCAACTGGCTAGCCAACTAGAGGCATGCTAGGGACGGTGTTTTGTCTATGTATCCACACATGTAAATGAGTCTTCATTCAATACAATTATAGCATGGATAATAAACTATTATCTTGATACAGGAATTATAATAATAACTATATTTATTATTGCCTCTAGGGCATAATTCCAACATATAGTGCAGCAGCGGCTTGCTACCTTTGTCCCCCCAAAAAAAGAACTTCAAGTTTAAACTTCTGTCAAAATTTGTTATTACAATTAAAATTATTTAATTATAGGTTGATATCCTCTCGTCGGCGAGCTCCTCCCATCAGATCCTCATCCGCCTCGCGCTCCCGGCTCTGCTAAGTTTCTGAAGCTTCGTCGTCATACTTTGTGTGTTGTTAATTAGTAGTAGAATTCTTATGCATTCTACTGTTGTTTATAGGAAACTCAAGACAGGATGGTTCCGTTTTGGACGAAAAAGAAAATTAGCACCACTGTGTTAACCCAATGCTTAGGTGATCAACTTGGCATATGTAAATTTCATGCGTTCTAATTTTTTAGCCCTTGAAAGTCGAATAGCACAGATGAACTTGATAGCAATATACTTCTTGTTTTTGCACATTGAAGTCGAATAGCAAGATGGGATAGCTCGAGAGGCAAAGGGCAAGATGTGCAGACGGCAGCAATGTTCGAATCTTCTGGAACATGCAAGTCTATGGCAGGCGGTAGCTATCTGCAGACCTGAGAGGTGCAAGCCTGCTATCCTGGAGGCCGTAATGAACCCTAAATCGATTCTTGTAGCTGCTCCTGTCTATTCATTTCGCAGGTAATGAACTCCTGACCCAGTACTCTGTAAAATTCCTAAGTGAAAGGCAATGTATTTGTTTTCTAAGACATAAGACTTGCACCCACTCATCATTAGATACCTATCCATGAAATGTAGATATTCAGATATTCTGTTTATTATTTCAGCCCATTCTCACGAATATTTTTTGTTTTCACACATCTTTGCCTGCAGGATCATGAATGGAGGCAAGCCGTTACTGCAGCTGGATCTGGATGTATAGCTGCTTTGTCAGTTCAAAGATACTTAGTCTCCAGTGATCTGCTTATTGAATTCCACCAGGTATTATTTCACGCAAAATGTATTTATTTTACGCAATTGATGCATGTGCATTTGCCAGCTTCATTTTGCTTGGTCGTCATTGTCTCAATGAAAGCTGTCTCTTACCCTATGAATATCACTGGTACTCCAGTATCATGGGTTTTTCAGTAATTTGTGTTAATTTTTGTCTCATATATGAATTAAGCTTCCTAGTTTCCATAAAACCATAGCTACTGGAGATCATTAGTGCATGCTTACTTAATGCACCTTCATATGTTTTGGGGCTTATCTTCTGTAACAACCAATCAAGCTTATGTCACAACTCTTTGTTCTACTTGATAACAAATTTCTACATAACTTAGTAGTAACTACTGTTGATTTATAGAAGATGATCCCTTCATTAACTTAGTAGTAACTACTGTTGATTTATAGAAGATGATCCCTAAATAAATTTCTGATTTTTGTCAGACAGGTACAAAATGTTTTTATGTCACTGAAATTGTATTTTCAAAATTGTGACATATTTGTGTTCCAACACACCTATAATAATCAATAGTAAAACATATTTGAGTTTTTTTATCAAGCAATTTATCGGTGTCTTATATAAAACAATATGACCTTTATTTAAAACAATATGAGAACGTGCGTAACATACGATCAGGAAACATGTCTCCGCAGAAAATTAATGACCACACAATATTTTTTACAGAAATATGTTTTAAAAATCAGGACTAAGCACGTCTTGATGGTCCATCTTTTCAAGCAATGAAAGTCCATCTATAGATGCGATCTATGATGCTTCCTTCAATGTATGGGATATTGTTTTTAGATTCATTTTCTTCATACTTTAAAATATGCACCAGAAATCGCTTCCTCAGTTCAAAACAGTCCTACATATGCATTAGAGAACATTGTTATAACAAGTTTGTATGTGCAATGTGTATAAAAATAAGCATGGTGTAAATACTCACCTGGGGTACAGGAAAATATAGCTCTCCATCGCACAATGAGTGCATGTAGTTAAAAACCAAATACCCTGACAAGGCACTACATGTATGAAATAAATCTCCAAACGTGCGTTGAATGAAAGAATTATTTAATATTATAATGCATTAAAAAGATTCATACCAGTGTGAGTTTGTTGGAACAACCGGAACTATACATTCCCATTTGGAGATGTCGTCCTTGAATGCAGGGTTTGCAACTTGGAGTGCGAGGTTTAGGTTACTGACCACTGTTTTAAGTATATTCTTTCCCAAAGTAGGTATTGGTATCGGATCAAAAATAGAGATAACTTTTTTATCTTGATCCAAGACAAACAATAGAAACAGTCCAAAAATATCCCAAGGCAAAAAAATCTGCAATGATGCATACATTTATAAATACCTTTGATGTTAATTTAAAGCAAATAAACCACTGTTAGAAATGAAAATTTAAAATCTTACCATATCACACTGTGAGATATTATACTCTTTGCTGTCAGGCCAGCTATGAAACAATCGTTTAAACGTAGCATTGTCCATATTTTCATGATGACTTGGGTCTCGTGCATAGTGGAACATGGACTAAAATAGAAATAAGAAAACAATAGTTCTATGAGGAAAAGAAAATGTAAAAGGCAATTATAGTAACTTACACAAAAGTTTTGATCCATGTAGTGAGATGGAATGTCTCTGAGAAGTTGGACTTCGTGGCGCGCTAGTATCCGCACAGCCATGTTAAAGCAATCAATATCCATATATTCATCGTTGTTTAGTTTTTTTTATTTGTCTCAACTTTAAGCTGATAGGGTAAGGATCAGAGCTTTTCACCCATTCGGTCCTGTAAAATCAAAATTTTGTCAATTATAATGACATCAGAGTAATTTATTAGACAGCAGCAATGAACTAAAAGAACATGGCTTACTCTAGTAAAGCGTCATCATCAACCATACTGATGAACAAGCATAGTTCGTCTATTAAGTCATCGTTTGTTGGGTTCACATACGGTGAAAGGATATATGACTGTGAGATGAACTCAACATCTGATGATGTATTCGATGTTTTGAGATTTTGAGGGGGTTCATCCAGAATCATACAATCCGTGGGATCTATATTGTTTTCGTCATCTTCCATGTCTCGATTTCTTATATTATCATCATTCAACTCCGAGTCCACTAAAATGACAGCTAGTTTTGTTCTAAAATCTTTCATATGATCCTATTAAAATAGAAATAAGAGTTAAGTTATGACAGAACATAGAATAAGTATTAGGATAAAATTTACCTGCGTAGGAGTGTCAGACAAATCATTTCCAGTGAAGTACTCCATAAAATTTATCATCCAGAGACCACAAGATGACCTATATATGATTAAAGAATTTAAATATATCCATCATTGTTTTATCAATTTTTAAAGTGTTTTTATATGCAAATGAATTTATAGAAATAGAGTTTAAGGTATTCTCGAAAACTGTCCTTTTATATGTTGTATTTACAAATAGAGTTTAAGATATTCCGCATATATGTAAACATAGAATTCTCACTTGTACTAATTGTAGTTATTATAAAACCTGAGACGACAAAGGATGACATTCTTACAACATATGTATTAATATTAATGGTTCAGATATCGTGAAGGAGAAGGAGGTGCCGAAAGGGGATGGGAGCTATCAAGTTTGATTCGAAAGAGGTATACCCATCTGTCTGCAGACTGCTCTTAATATATTCTTCCCTTGGCCATGCTGTAATGTTTACGTCTTTCCACTTATCAAATTTTAGTTCATTTTGAAGCGATGCATATTGGAATACATTTTCCAGTCCTTCTAGCTGTTGCATGAATAAATGACAACGTATTAGCATCCCAACCGATGAATAACAGAAATCGTCTTATCAAAAGATGGTGCACTGAGACTAATAACTAACCATAGCAGTGAGGTCTTTGCGGTTCATTCCTGGGCCTAGCGAGTCGAGCACCTGGATACGTCGCACCCGGCTATTTATAACTGCTAGGTACCAATGAAAGTCTTTAATGTTTACTGTAACATATATCTGTAAAAAGAGTTTTTGTTAGTTTAGGTCCCATCTGTAGAAACATTCATCCATGATTAATATGAGAAATATGTGAAGAACTGAGACTCACCATATCATGTTCCAAATAAGTTGTAGCTCTGTCTAACACCCATCTTAGTGTGTCATCCCGTATAAACTTAAATTCCTTTATCAGCTTAGAGATGCATGCATTCTCTAAGAACACACTTCCACCTGTCCTCATCTTTAGATGCTCTTTAGCACTTATGCAATGTATGTATGCGTCTATGATCTGTAATACGAAGTGCACACCTTGGTTATAGGACAAAAAAGTAACTCATGTTCAAATAGCATCGTCTCGTCATAAAGCTACATATACTTACTTCGTCGCCAAGAAATTCTCCGGGTAATAAAAGACGTTCCAACTGTCTTCTTTGGAGATTTGAGTCGTCAATGCTCACTAAAGTTATTTTATCATTTGGTTCAGACATGATATTTTCAATCACGTTCCAATCATCGCCGGTGCAGGCGTAATCTATCATGATGGAAGTAATAACATTTATTAATAACGAGGAAAACAAATGTAGCAACACCAGGGCATAGAAAGATTTGACCGTGCCTTCTGGAGCCACCACGTAGTGTTGTGCCTTCTTAGGTTTGTTATGTAGTCGGATAGGCTTCCATGTTTGCACTCCCATTGGCAGCTTGTCCCCTATAATTTCTGCCCGTTCCATGCCGGACGTTTGTTCTAATTCTTCGTCCCCACATGCCTCCATTGGTTTACTTGTTTCGTTGTCTGTTAATTCCTGAGAGCAAAATATTAAAGAATCATCTGTATGCAAGATATAATAGAATTAGAATTAGAACTATTTGGAACATAGTTGGAATTGAAAGGATACCTCTGTCACTTCAGAGAGTCCAGAATCATTAGTGGACTGCGTGCTCTTATTTTCCTCCAATTCATCTTTGCCGGCTATTCCATTTGAATCTGCCAGATTATCCCATATAGTTTCTGCCCCTTCGGTGCCCCATGTCTGTTCTAATTCCTCGTCCTGGACTTGATGCATTTGTTCAGTTGTTTCCTTGAAGGTTATTTCCTGAGGATAGTTGACTTTCGCATTAGAACTATTTATTTAGGACATAGTTGAAAAAGAAAAGATGAAATTGCCACCTCGGAATGAGTGGACTGTGTGCTCTTCTTTTTCTCCTCTTCATCTTTACCGGCTCGTACATTTGAATCTGCCAAGTTGTCCCCTATAGTTTCCCCCCCTTCGGTGTCGAACATTTGTGCTAATTCAATGTCTTGAGTAGGCTGCTTTTGTTCACTTGTTCCCTGCCTTGTTAATTCCTGAGAGCAACATTACAAAGAGTAATCCCTATGCAGAATATAATTTAATTATATTATAACTATTTGGGATACTTTGAAAAGAAAGCATGCATGTGTCACTTCGCAATCAGTGGACTGCGTGCTATACTTTTTCTCTACTTCATCTTTGTCATTTATTCCGCTTGATTCTTCCTTGATTAGTAAATGAAAGACACAATAATATAATATTATACAGTATGTACTATATATAAAAGAGAGAATATTACAAAGGATTCATAAACAGTTTTATATTTGATATCATAGCACAAATAACATATTGTTTTGTCCCGCCAGAATAACAATAATAATGACCTGTGAAAATATAATAATTACCTTATTAATATGTATGTTTTCTGTATCATCCATGATGGCTTGTTGTTCTATTCTCTTTGATGACTCGGGGTTCACATCCTCGTCTTTCGTTATCATGCCTTCAATAACCATATTTTCCGCATGCTTGTCCTTGCCTTCCTCGTCCATGTTTTCCTGAAAACCAAAGCATATTTAGTATTAGTTCCTCGTCCATGCTTTGTTTAGAAATGAATATCCAAATAAATGAAAGAATATTATGAAGGTGAGCAAACAGTTTTATATTTGATATCATAGCACAAATGAACTTCATGTTTTGTCCCGCCATAATGAAAATAATAATGACATGTGATAATATATTAATGACCTCATTGATATGTATGTTTTCTGTATCATCCATGATGGCTTGTTGTTCTATTCTGTTTGATGACTCATGGTTCACATCCTCGTCTTTCGTTATCATGCCTTCAATAACCATATTTTCCGCATGCTTGTCCTTGCCTTCCGCGTCCATGTTTTCCTGAAAACCAGTGTATATATTAGTATTAGTTCCTCGTCCGAGTTTTGCGATAAGCTCGGTGTGCCAAAACTTGCAGGTTCTTTTTGTATTGTTCAGTGACTTGTTCTTAGATACATTGCACACTTGTTCTTGTTTGTTCATGCTTGCTGAAAGTTAAATGTCCTTTTAGAAAAACTCTGTAGCCAAATACTTAAGTTGAATTACCCCCTTATTTAGTGATCAAAATGTCCATATATTTATACAACCTGCTGAAGCTCGAATTCTAATGCTCTGTTTGTCTTCAGCTTAAGTATTAATCCAAGTGAGTATCTTGCTGTACCCATGTTTACTATGAAGAATGATTAAAAATATTATAGCCAATTGCTTCAGTTTTTGCAACAAAATTCTAACTATTTACATGTTCATGCAGAAAACATTTTTTACCTGTCATTCTCCGAAAGAAATATACATTGATCTACTTGCTGCTACTTTTATGAAATGTTCTGATTCTGATTCCGAGCACCATACATAGCAGCATACATACATGTATGTATGAATATATGCGATATAAATGTGCAACCATGTCTTCGTTAATGCCTTGCTCCATGCTCGTACTCGTGTAAAAATTTAATACTGTACACTCAATACTAATTGGAAAGGGAAATATTGCATACTTTTTTGAAAATATATACACTGCACTCTATAAAAAGAAAAGAGGTTCTATGATTTTTTGGAACTAATAAAATTCTATACTCCAGTTTCAAAAGTAAATACACATATACTCCAGACTATATTTTATAATATACTCCATACAGTACAAATAAGAGCAGTACGTACTCTTCCTTACCTGTGTACTTGAGACGGTGCGGCCACCAGGGCGAGGACGGTGTGGACACTGGAGATAGGGCAGCGCACGGGGATGTGCCGAGGTCTGCCCGTGAAGCCGCCACCGGTGCGACGACGGCTTGCACAGCAGATTTAGGGCAGCTAACCGGGAGGGGCTGATGTCTACTCGAGACAGCACGGGCAGCGGGGGCAAGGACCAGGAGAGTGCAAGAGAGGTGGAGGAGAGATGAGGGCGAAGAGGGAAGGTCCAGGAGAGTGGAAGGGCGATGAGGACAGATGAGGGTCAATGAGATCGTGGACTGCCGCGTTGTGGGAAAGATATCGTGGACTGCGGGATTCTAGGGAGGGAGATCCAAAATTTTAGGGATCGTGGATCTATATCTTTTATTATACCCCATGCATATCGTTTTTCCTTTTTATATATATCCCATACATATATAATTGATGGAATTTTTTCGTAATACACTCTAGTATACTAATATTTGTTTCGGCTCATCGGATAGTTTCTTTGATTTTTTATGTGCTCATTGTTATACATTTTTATATAAAAAAAAGTTATCTTTTTCTGTACCAAAATATAATCCTTGTATCATTTTGTCTTGGCAGATAGTTCATATTCCTGAGATATCACGGAAGTAATTTCGGTTGTTCGAGCACAACGGAAACCATCAACGTGAGTTTCGTTGCTATGTTTTATTATTATTGTTGCTGATCGTGTCTAATATTGCTGCTACAGCAGCATAATATTGCTGCTATAGCAGATGAAAAGTAAGTGTTACCATGTAACAAGAATATGCTTGCCATGCCTCCCATATTTACCATATTCGAACGCATGCTGTTGGTCAAAATAATGAGTTAACAAAGAAAAGATATATTAGTTGCACTCCGAACAATGAGCCAATAATCTTTCCAATTGACAGTTTTATAAACAAACAAGTTCTTCTATCAATATTCTATCAGCAGCAACTCAAATGTGACAGGAGTACATCCTACATTAGCATACTGAGGAGTCCTAATAGTATCCCAAATTCATCGACGCTGAAGGTTGATAAGGTTAGACTGGACTGTCAATATGATTGGTATATGTTGAGAAATTCTATATAATGATCAACGTGCTCGTCTCCTCCAGCTCCTGGTCCAGCTCCCCCTGCCCCTGCGCCTGATCCCCACCGTTGTCTGGCCCGCTGTTTGCCTGAAAACAGAGCAAGCAGCTATAGTTTACTGGTTTCAGAGGATTAACTATACTGCACTCACATAGCTAAAAAAGTAACTGTCACAAAAATTTCCGTTCGGATTATAATAAGACATACAAACTGATTATAAAATATTATTATAAAATTTGACAAAGAATATGTGGAAGATGTGCATGCATACATATACTGCGGAATAGTACATATTTAGGATCATAATATACTTGTTGAACCAAAATGTTTAGCTCATTTAGCATACCCTTAGGTCATTTAGCACAAATAGTTGCACAACAGTTCAAAACAGTAGCACACATTTATATAAAAGGGGGATGACATACAGAAGCACATAAAGGCTCTTACCTTTTGCTGCATGGAAGAAGATACTCTTGTGTTACCCCCTCATCCGCTACTTGTTGTTATTAGTTTAGCCTGTAAATGAAAAAAATTAACGTTAAATGTAGGAGTACTTTCAGATAAATTAACATATTCATGTGTGCAAATACATAATGGAATAACGCACCTCCCTCATCTCTCAAAACATCTCTATAGACAATGTTCTTGGTGCTTTTCCCAGATTTATCAACCTCCTTGTTTTGCTTGGCCAAAATGCGTGTCGTCTCCCTCGACACCCCCCTTGACAATGCAACATATAGCTGACCATGTGAGAATACTGGCTCGGGAAGGTAAATACCGACGTTCGGGATCGTTTGACCCTGCGCCTTGTTAATCGTCATTGCAAAACTCAGGCGGATGGGGAACTGTTTTCTTTTTAGTTTGAAAGGAAGTGATATGTCCTCCGAGGGCGACATAGGGATCCTAGGTATGAACACCCTCTTTCCAGCATGCTGACCACCAACAATCTCTGCGTCGATTGCATTATCCTGGAAGGCTCTAATCATAAGCCGTGTTCCATTGCATAGGCCATTATATGGGTCGAGGTTCCGTAGCAGAATGACCGGACAATTGACCTTTAATCTCAATACATGCGGGGGCAAGCCATTTGGTGTGATCGAGTTTAGAAAATCAATCGTGTAATTATTCTGCATGTCATCCTCGATGGAGTCGAAACTATGGTATATCTTTTCTTCGCCTGGAAACCTTGAGATCATCTTCTCATTCAGGGCATCGACATGATCGTTCTTGGTCGAAAGAATAGCACGTGTGCTCATGTACTCTCTCGATTTAGCATTGGCATGCAACGATGGGAAGATATCTTCGATGAGCTTGTTCATAGCTGTCTCATCCTCGGTATAGGCAATCACAATGTCGTTAGGGAGACGCACATAGTCGTCACCAATTGTCTCTTCTGTACCATTGCCAATCCTCAGGAGGTATTCGGAGAACCAAGGATCAGCCTGTGCCCGCATATTGCGTGTGAGGCGTATCTTGCGGATCTTTTCCCACAGATAGGATCTTAGAAGTGTAGCATCTGTGATCTGTGCTCTTGTCCCACGTGTCACAACAGGAAGGACCTGCCTAAAATCCCCACCAAAGACTACAACCTTCCCACCAAACGGCAAACGACATCCCATTATATCCTGAAGCGATCTATCAAGCGTCTCAACTGCTTGACGTTTTGTCAAAGCAACCTCGTCCCAGATAATCAATGACGCCTGTTTAAGCAACTCCGTTGTACCACTCTGCTTAGTGAAACTACACATGGTGTTGTTGGTGAGCTTAATTGGAATTTTGAACCTGGAGTGCGCAGTCCGTCCTCCGGGCATTATCGACGCCGCTATCCCAGATGTAGCAGTTGCGATCGCTATCTGGCCCATTGAACGCACCTTAGCAAGCAATGCCTTGTATAAGTATGTCTTGCCAGTGCCTCCTGGACCGTCAACAAAGAATATGTGGCTTTCTTGTGTCATCACATGATCCATTATGTCAGTGTAACTAGCAAGCTGCTCATTGTTCAAAGTGCTAAATAAATCTAGGTGCTCTTTGTCCACGTTGATTTCCCTCTCCTCTGTTACCTCTTTGTACTCACCGTCATCACAACCATCAGTGTCAAGCAATTCCGGAAGTCCATATCCTGCAATATCCTTCCCCATGGATTGCAACATATCCCTAATATCTCTGAGGACCATCTGCTCAAGTGCTGCATCATTGGATTGATTACGACGGTAATCCTCAGACATCGATGCTAGATGTTTGTCCCATAGCTTGCGGATATCTGTTACCTCACAAAACACCAGTATTGTCGCAAATAACCGTCTGAGGGCAGAAGGCATCTGAAATGTGGCTGCCTCCATCATGCAATCATCGATAGTTCTATCGTGCTCAATCAGGCCTAACTGCTCACATGCCTCCCTGAACGAACTTGATGGATTGCCATTTACAGTTTTTAAAGCATCGAATGAAGTTGGACCTCGGACATGACTTAGGAGCACACGCAAGTAGTATCTTTCTCCTTCAGCAGGGTGTGCATACACAAGTCTTCCAATCTGTAATCTCTTAGTTTTTCTAGTCTGCCACTTTTTTTTCCAGCTATCCATCTGTAATGTTCTGGAAACTCTCTGTACAATAAGTTCCGTGCTACTGGAAACTTCTGGTTCATCTCAAAGTATTCTGTAAGCATGGTCTTGGAAGAAGACGGTCGTGCTACAACATCTTCCAGATTTTCACAAGCTTTAAATGCAACTGTATGCATATTTGGCAAATGAAGCTGGAGTTGAAGCACAGCTGGACTTACACCAAACAGTTTAAAACGAAAAATCCTGAATATAGCCTCTGGAGGAGATACATAGCGTGCATCCCTATATTGCCGGATTTCATTGATGATTCCACCATCATTGATGATATCTTGCTCGCATGCAAAGGATGTACGATCATGCCCTTTATAGATGTACTTGAACAAGTACTTGACTGCCTTGATGCTGGAGCATGCTTCTACATTAATGTGGCAGTTATATCGCATAAGCAGAGAAGGGTTGTAAGGGACCACCCACCTATTGTCCAAATCTGCTCCTCGGATCCTAATTCGCTGCCCATCGTCCCTCCTCCTGTAGATGGGATATGAGTCTTTCCCTTGTTGTGTGGCATCGCAAAACTCTCGGGGGTAATGGAACCGACATTGTCCATCAACCATGCATGGGCAACTTTTTTTCAACTCACCACATGGTCCGTGCAACATGTGTTTGACGACCAGATCATGTAGAATTGGGTGTTTCTGTTTGTCGGGTATCTCTGCACATATCACCCGGTCATAGTCATCTGGAGTCGATAACTTGCTTTTTGCTTTCATGATTAGAAGTACATGGTCATGCGGGAGACCTCGCTTCTGAAACTCGGTGACATGTACATAGGCAGCGACTTCTCCGAAATGCTTCCCCTTAGTTAGTAAGTCCATCATATCTCGCTGTTTTGCACTATATACTCTTGCAACCAGGTCTGGGCGGTCCTGCGGCATTTGTCCAGGCAACAGTTCCTCGATTATCTCCTGCCAATATGGATTGCAAGTCATCGTGATAAAATAATCGGGTTTACCCGACCGCTGCACTATTTCCATAGCATCCAAGAACCTCCGCTGCATGTCACGATCACCACCAGGAAATGTCCATGGAAGCACGATTCTTTTGCCAATTCGATCACCGCGTGACTCACCGGCAACGACGGTGTCAACAAGACCCTGTAATAGCATACCAGGTTATACTCAAAGCATGTGTTATCCACCACATAGTTATATTATGATGTATTACAATAAACACAAGCACATTACCTGGTACAGGTCAGCGCGGATGACCTTTTTATTTTCCGGCTTTGAGTACCAGTCAAGCCGCATAGTCTCGATCTTAATATACATGTCAACAGCCCATTGTTGGAAAAGTCGCCCCCCGAAGAAGACTATGTTAAAAAGCTTTCTCCTGACTTGTAGCTTGAAGCAATAGTATTCCCTTGCAGTAACAAATTTCCTGGTTTCTTTTACATCTCCTTCATTGTCAGCAAAATCCTCATCTCGGTTCTCCTCATCATCTTAAGATACCGAACATAAATATCAGTATGGTGGTTTTACCTATAATGGTCGACAACATACAAATTGGATATTTAGCAATGATGAATCATACCTGAAGGTAAAGCATGGGCCGTGGCCCCATGGGTCGCGTCATCCTGTTGTGTAATATAAGGAATGCAACGATTCCAACCAGTCTCTCCACATGGGAAGAATAGTGGATATGACAATGGGTCGTAGCACCCATAGTATGCTCTAATATATAGTGGCCGGTTACCTTTTTTCGCATGGACGACTACACTCCTGTCGAAGCAATTTTGTGGGTCACTGCCTTCAAACCATATGGCTGCCACTTGGGAGGTCGTTGGCGCATTATGCCTTCGCTGATCCAACTTGATATCCGTGTTTAGTGAGATTTTGTACTCATCTAGATTTGGAACCGACCCAAGCCTTCTGAAAGTTTGTGCGTACGGGTTACGCTCTAGTATTGTTAGAATCTTTCGTATGAGGTCTATATTAAGATCTGGAGACCTATTAGCCCTATGAACCAAGTTTTGATCTGTATCATAAATATATAGCTGCAAATGCCGAGGGCCATTATCACCCGGCACCAGATCATCAAGAGCGTGGTACAACCCACCACATGCACGGAATGTATATACGCCACTTCCTGCCGCAGTGCTTACTCGACGATCAAGGGTGACTCCTAGACTTGTGAATGAGAAGTGCGAGTTGAAATACCGAATATGCTCTCTGAAATATTTAGCGTCCTCATCATCTTGACTTGTGAACAACCGTCTCAATTCTTCTGGAACATCTGGCGTAAATAATCCGACTTTTCCTTTTCTGCAACAAAATGCTGGGCCCTCAAATGGAAACCGCAATGCCCCACAGTGTCGACAATCCGCAACCTTTCTTAGGACGTGGTGCTTCGTAGGTAGGTTCCGGTATATTAATTCATTTGTACGCGCTACGGGTGCTGCTCGTGTGATATGACGTCCATCTTGGAACGACTCGAAAGCAACATCTACAACGGTAGACACAAGCATGACATCATCAGTAAACACTTATAAAATTTGCACTTGAGGGTGCTAAACAATGAAAAAAAAATACACAATGGACACACCTTGACCCATATAAATTCTAGCTTCTTCATCAGGCTCATGGTATGCACGTTCTCCACATTGCAGTGGTTCCAAGCAGTCTACCAGGGTATATATTGGTCAGACAGTAGTTCTTAACTAATGGTTGGCGAACTCTATACGTGAACGTAAGTATGTGTTTTACCTTGTAAACCAGTATGTTCAACAACAGGCTCAAAAATTCCATATGGATCATCATCCTCGTCCTCGCCTGGTAGAAAATCACACGATCATTATACCATATGGAAGTCGCAATATCCCATTACAAGTTATTAGTGTTTTCAGTACCATGCGAAGCCGGTTCAGCATGTCTTCTCGCATCATTACATGGCCTATTTACAGGTTGATTGGATCCGTTTGAAGGTTGTATACCTGAACATACGGTAGAGAACCCTGATTTATGCCAAAAGAAAACATGTTGGGCACATACAAAATGATTATATCACTCAACTATACCATGTAGTATGCTCAACTGGGGTGCATGAACAACTGAATTTTGGGTGAGATGCCCTGCATGCAAAATAATTATTCATCCAGGAATGATCACAGCCACGATCTAATCGAAACCCAAAATGTCATGACCCACATAACAAAGCCAGTTAAATATACCTTCTGAAATATCTCTGATGCTGCTGCTAGTTGGTTGAATTAGCCGGCCTAGAGGCACATCAATAGCGATTTCTGAGCAACCATTTCGTTGCCGCCTCTGATACGCATCATTCCTATGCAACCAATTGGAATCCTCCTCGTTTGTTAAATTAATCTCTGGGTTATCCGGGACGCGTGCATGAGATGAATTTTGCATACTTGATAAGCCTGCGATAAAATTTCAGCAACAGTGCAGTAAACATTGGTTTGGTCATGATAGATGAGCCAAGAACACACAATCATATTACATGCTAACCCACAAACCTGTAACATCATATGTCAGCCTTTGTAGTTCGGTGACACCGGTTTGACCTGTAGTTGGTGTGAGTGACACAGTGCTAGCATCGTTCAGGAGTTGACTTGCAATCTTTCTCTTTTCACGTGATATGCGTTGGCGTTTTAATATCTCATCCCTGTTCCGTGCATATCGCTCCCTGTCCCTTTGCCTCCTCAACTCCTTTGGGTCTGCATAGAAAGGTAATTAGTATGAACACATAAGGTTGTATCTACTGTTGTGAGCATCATTACCAATGGGCATGGACAACTGGGTTTGTGTTTCATTTTCTTGTTCAGCTTGAAGTTGTCTACTCCATGCACCATCCACATTGTGCGAACAATGTTCGCCAACCATTTGTCCCTGCAGCTCAATCGTGTCCATATCTATGGCACCTTAGTGTTAGTTTGGTGCATTACATCTCAACATAGGTATGAACAACACATATTAATGCAATATGACCTATTTCTTACCTACAGACATAGGCACAAACATATTTGTTTCATTTTGCTGATCAGTAACCACTGCTGTTGAAGCAGCTTTCTTATCACGGGCCTCACGACGTCTCTTAAGAATGTCATATTTATTGCGTGCATAGTACTCTCTGTTTCTCTGCCTCTTTAATTCTTTAGGGTCTGCATAAATTCACAGAGCAAGTTGGGACATGAACAAAAATAACATTATTATAAGTTAGGAAAGGTTGTTGATAGTTACCCGAATTTTGGTTGTTACTGATATCTCGAAATGGAGTGCGCGCCCCCGCACCGTTGGAATCAGACATATCTTAGCCTTCAAATGAATATCCCTGTCATTAAAATTTGAGTCCAATAGCAGTCATTTGCACAGTTTTTGGTCACATGCATGCTTCTCATATTAGTGTAACTCATAATGTTGAAGGAAATCTGTAGGTGAGCATCATAACATATTTCTCGATGATTCCGATGTTTGACTATTCATAACAACAAATTGGATAATACATGCAATTATTCGAATTCCTAGTTACATACAGTAGTGTTTGAGAAGATGCATGAAGCCCATTGGCAGCAGGTTGTTGTTCCTTACAAACTCTGTTTCATTGCCTTGGAGAGGATAGGGATAATTAACCTACAATCGTTTTGCTCGATGATGCTTGCGGGAAGATTCATCACAACCAGGTGAATTAGGCTTTCATACAGTGAAATATGAACCTTTTTGTATGTGCCCTTATGCATGGAACCCGAGAAGCTGAGCTACATACCTTGGTGTTTAAGTTAAGGAGCTTTTTCCCTAGAGGTTAGTAGTACAGACTCATATTCAGGTTTATGAACCACTTGGTTTGCGCCCCTTGCCAATGGAAAGCATACCCTATGAGTATAAAGACAAATGGGAAAAAGGAGACAAATAGCACATCTAGCTCCTGCTGTGCATTATCAGTAATTTGATTGATATAGAAACAAATGTACTTAGGAAGAGATGATAGGGGGGGGGGGAATCCATCCACTCCATGTTCGTGTTAATTAAGAGTATTTAAGCACTGTTCATCTATACTACTAATAAACTATTATTTCAGGATTAGAAAATCAGAAACAGGTAGTTCATATAATACATGTATGATGTCTGCTAAACATTGTTCAAAGTGCTAAATAAATCTAGGTGCTCTTTGTCCACGTTGATTTCCCTCTCCTCTGTTACCTCTTTGTACTCACCGTCATCACAACCATCAGTGTCAAGCAATTCCGGAAGTCCATATCCTGCAATATCCTTCCCCATGGATTGCAACATATCCCTAATATCTCTGAGGACCATCTGCTCAAGTGCTGCATCATTGGATTGATTACGACGGTAATCCTCAGACATCGATGCTAGATGTTTGTCCCATAGCTTGCGGATATCTGTTACCTCACAAAACACCAGTATTGTCACAAATAACCGTCTGAGGGCAGAAGGCATCTGAAATGTGGCTGCCTCCATCATGCAATCATCGATAGTTCTATCGTGCTCAATCAGGCCTAACTGCTCACATGCCTCCCTGAACGAACTTGATGGATTGCCATTTACAGTTTTTAAAGCATCGAATGAAGTTGGACCTCGGACATGACTTAGGAGCACACGCAAGTAGTATCTTTCTCCTTCAGCAGGGTGTGCATACACAAGTCTTCCAATCTGTAATCTCTTAGTTTTTCTAGTCTGCCACTTTTTTTTCCAGCTATCCATCTGTAATGTTCTGGAAACTCTCTGTACAATAAGTTCCGTGCTACTGGAAACTTCCGGTTCATCTCAAAGTATTCTGTAAGCATGGTCTTGGAAGAAGACGGTCGTGCTACAACATCTTCCAGATTTTCACAAGCTTTAAATGCAACTGTATGCATATTTGGCAAATGAAGCTGGAGTTGAAGCACAGCTGGACTTACACCAAACAGTTTAAAACGAAAAATCCTGAATATAGCCTCTGGAGGAGATACATAGCGTGCATCCCTATATTGCCGGATTTCATTGATGATTCCACCATCATTGATGATATCTTGCTCGCATGCAAAGGATGTACGATCATGCCCTTTATAGATGTACTTGAACAAGTACTTGACTGCCTTGATGCTGGAGCATGCTTCTACATTAATGTGGCAGTTATATCGCATAAGCAGAGAAGGGTTGTAAGGGACCACCCACCTATTGTCCAAATCTGCTCCTCGGATCCTAATTCGCTGCCCATCGTCCCTCCTCCTGTAGATGGGATATGAGTCTTTCCCTTGTTGTGTGGCATCGCAAAACTCTCGGGGGTAATGGAACCGACATTGTCCATCAACCATGCATGGGCAACTTTTTTTCAACTCACCACATGGTCCGTGCAACATGTGTTTGACGACCAGATCATGTAGAATTGGGTGTTTCTGTTTGTCGGGTATCTCTGCACATATCACCCGGTCATAGTCATCTGGAGTCGATAACTTGCTTTTTGCTTTCATGATTAGAAGTACATGGTCATGCGGGAGACCTCGCTTCTGAAACTCGGTGACATGTACATAGGCAGCGACTTCTCCGAAATGCTTCCCCTTAGTTAGTAAGTCCATCATATCTCGCTGTTTTGCACTATATACTCTTGCAACCAGGTCTGGGCGGTCCTGCGGCATTTGTCCAGGCAACAGTTCCTCGATTATCTCCTGCCAATATGGATTGCAAGTCATCGTGATAAAATAATCGGGTTTACCCGACCGCTGCACTATTTCCATAGCATCCAAGAACCTCCGCTGCATGTCACGATCACCACCAGGAAATGTCCATGGAAGCACGATTCTTTTGCCAATTCGATCACCGCGTGACTCACCGGCAACGACGGTGTCAACAAGACCCTGTAATAGCATACCAGGTTATACTCAAAGCATGTGTTATCCACCACATAGTTATATTATGATGTATTACAATAAACACAAGCACATTACCTGGTACAGGTCAGCGCGGATGACCTTTTTATTTTCCGGCTTTGAGTACCAGTCAAGCCGCATAGTCTCGATCTTAATATACATGTCAACAGCCCATTGTTGGAAAAGTCGCCCCCCGAAGAAGACTATGTTAAAAAGCTTTCTCCTGACTTGTAGCTTGAAGCAATAGTATTCCCTTGCAGTAACAAATTTCCTGGTTTCTTTTACATCTCCTTCATTGTCAGCAAAATCCTCATCTCGGTTCTCCTCATCATCTTAAGATACCGAACATAAATATCAGTATGGTGGTTTTACCTATAATGGTCGACAACATACAAATTGGATATTTAGCAATGATGAATCATACCTGAAGGTAAAGCATGGGCCGTGGCCCCATGGGTCGCGTCATCCTGTTGTGTAATATAAGGAATGCAACGATTCCAACCAGTCTCTCCACATGGGAAGAATAGTGGATATGACAATGGGTCGTAGCACCCATAGTATGCTCTAATATATAGTGGCCGGTTACCTTTTTTCGCATGGACGACTACACTCCTGTCGAAGCAATTTTGTGGGTCACTGCCTTCAAACCATATGGCTGCCACTTGGGAGGTCGTTGGCGCATTATGCCTTCGCTGATCCAACTTGATATCCGTGTTTAGTGAGATTTTGTACTCATCTAGATTTGGAACCGACCCAAGCCTTCTGAAAGTTTGTGCGTACGGGTTACGCTCTAGTATTGTCAGAATCTTTCGTATGAGGTCTATATTAAGATCTGGAGACCTATTAGCCCTGTGAACCAAGTTTTGATCTGTATCATAAATATATAGCTGCAAATGCCGAGGGCCATTATCACCCGGCACCAGATCATCAAGAGCGTGGTACAACCCACCACATGCACGGAATGTATATACGCCACTTCCTGCCGCAGTGCTTACTCGACGATCAAGGGTGACTCCTAGACTTGTGAATGAGAAGTGCGAGTTGAAATACCGAATATGCTCTCTGAAATATTTAGCGTCCTCATCATCTTGACTTGTGAACAACCGTCTCAATTCTTCTGGAACATCTGGCGTAAATAATCCGACTTTTCCTTTTCTGCAACAAAATGCTGGGCCCTCAAATGGAAACCGCAATGCCCCACAGTGTCGACAATCCGCAACCTTTCTTAGGACGTGGTGCTTCGTAGGTAGGTTCCGGTATATTAATTCATTTGTACGCGCTACGGGTGCTGCTCGTGTGATATGACGTCCATCTTGGAACGACTCGAAAGCAACATCTACAACGGTAGACACAAGCATGACATCATCAGTAAACACTTATAAAATTTGCACTTGAGGGTGCTAAACAATGAAAAAAAATACACAATGGACACACCTTGACCCATATAAATTCTAGCTTCTTCATCAGGCTCATGGTATGCACGTTCTCCACATTGCAGTGGTTCCAAGCAGTCTACCAGGGTATATATTGGTCAGACAGTAGTTCTTAACTAATGGTTGGCGAACTCTATACGTGAACGTAAGTATGTGTTTTACCTTGTAAACCGGTATGTTCAACAACGGGCTCAAAAATTCCATATGGATCATCATCCTCGTCCTCGCCTGGTAGAAAATCACACGATCATTATACCATATGAAAGTCGCAATATCCCATTACAAGTTATTAGTGTTTTCAGTACCATGCGAAGCCGGTTCAGCATGTCTTCTCGCATCATTACATGGCCTATTTACAGGTTGATTGGATCCGTTTGAAGGTTGTATACCTGAACATACGGTAGAGAACCCTGATTTATGCCAAAAGAAAACATGTTGGGCACATACAAAATGATTATATCACTCAACTATACCATGTAGTATGCTCAACTGGGGTGCATGAACAACTGAATTTTGGGTGAGATGCCCTGCATGCAAAATAATTATTCATCCAGGAATGATCACAGCCACGATCTAATCGAAACCCAAAATGTCATGACCCACATAACAAAGCCAGTTAAATATACCTTCTGAAATATCTCTGATGATGCTGCTAGTTGGTTGAATTAGCCGGCCTAGAGGCACATCAATAGCGATTTCTGAGCAACCATTTCGTTGCCGCCTCTGATACGCATCATTCCTATGCAACCAATTGGAATCCTCCTCGTTTGTTAAATTAATCTCTGGGTTATCCGGGACGCGTGCATGAGATGAATTTTGCATACTTGATAAGCCTGCGATAAAATTTCAGCAACAGTGCAGTAAACATTGGTTTGGTCATGATAGATGAGCCAAGAACACACAATCATATTACATGCTAACCCACAAACCTGTAACATCATATGTCAGCCTTTGTAGTTCGGTGACACCGGTTTGACCTGTAGTTGGTGTGAGTGACACAGTGCTAGCATCGTTCAGGAGTTGACTTGCAATCTTTCTCTTTTCACGTGATATGCGTTGGCGTTTTAATATCTCATCCCTGTTCCGTGCATATCGCTCCCTGTCCCTTTGCCTCCTCAACTCCTTTGGGTCTGCATAGAAAGGTAATTAGTATGAACACATAAGGTTGTATCTACTGTTGTGAGCATCATTACCAATGGGCATGGACAACTGGGTTTGTGTTTCATTTTCTTGTTCAGCTTGAAGTTGTCTACTCCATGCACCATCCACATTGTGCGAACAATGTTCGCCAACCATTTGTCCCTGCAGCTCAATCGTGTCCATATCTATGGCACCTTAGTGTTAGTTTGGTGCATTACATCTCAACATAGGTATGAACAACACATATTAATGCAATATGACCTATTTCTTACCTACAGACATAGGCACAAACATATTTGTTTCATTTTGCTGATCAGTAACCACTGCTGTTGAAGCAGCTTTCTTATCACGGGCCTCACGACGTCTCTTAAGAATGTCATATTTATTGCGTGCATAGTACTCTCTGTTTCTCTGCCTCTTTAATTCTTTAGGGTCTGCATAAATTCACAGAGCAAGTTGGGACATGAACAAAAATAACATTATTATAAGTTAGGAAAGGTTGTTGATAGTTACCCGAATTTTGGTTGTTACTGATATCTCGAAATGGAGTGCGCGCCCCCGCACCGTTGGAATCAGACATATCTTAGCCTTCAAATGAATATCCCTGTCATTAAAATTTGAGTCCAATAGCAGTCATTTGCACAGTTTTTGGTCACATGCATGCTTCTCATATTAGTGTAACTCATAATGTTGAAGGAAATCTGTAGGTGAGCATCATAACATATTTCTCGATGATTCCGATGTTTGACTATTCATAACAACAAATTGGATAATACATGCAATTATTCGAATTCCTAGTTACATACAGTAGTGTTTGAGAAGATGCATGAAGCCCATTGGCAGCAGGTTGTTGTTCCTTACAAACTCTGTTTCATTGCCTTGGAGAGGATAGGGATAATTAACCTACAATCGTTTTGCTCGATGATGCTTGCGGGAAGATTCATCACAACCAGGTGAATTAGGCTTTCATACAGTGAAATATGAACCTTTTTGTATGTGCCCTTATGCATGGAACCCGAGAAGCTGAGCTACATACCTTGGTGTTTAAGTTAAGGAGCTTTTTCCCTAGAGGTTAGTAGTACAGACTCATATTCAGGTTTATGAACCACTTGGTTTGCGCCCCTTGCCAATGGAAAGCATACCCTATGAGTATAAAGACAAATGGGAAAAAGGAGACAAATAGCACATCTAGCTCCTGCTGTGCATTATCAGTAATTTGATTGATATAGAAACAAATGTACTTAGGAAGAGATGATAGGGGGGGGGGAATCCATCCACTCCATGTTCGTGTTAATTGAGAGTATTTAAGCACTGTTCATCTATACTACTAATAAACTATTATTTCAGGATTAGAAAATCAGAAACAGGTAGTTCATATAATACATGTATGATGTCTGCTAAACATTGTTCAAAGTGCTAAATAAATCTAGGTGCTCTTTGTCCACGTTGATTTCCCTCTCCTCTGTTACCTCTTTGTACTCACCGTCATCACAACCATCAGTGTCAAGCAATTCCGGAAGTCCATATCCTGCAATATCCTTCCCCATGGATTGCAACATATCCCTAATATCTCTGAGGACCATCTGCTCAAGTGCTGCATCATTGGATTGATTACGACGGTAATCCTCAGACATCGATGCTAGATGTTTGTCCCATAGCTTGCGGATATCTGTTACCTCACAAAACACCAGTATTGTCACAAATAACCGTCTGAGGGCAGAAGGCATCTGAAATGTGGCTGCCTCCATCATGCAATCATCGATAGTTCTATCGTGCTCAATCAGGCCTAACTGCTCACATGCCTCCCTGAACGAACTTGATGGATTGCCATTTACAGTTTTTAAAGCATCGAATGAAGTTGGACCTCGGACATGACTTAGGAGCACACGCAAGTAGTATCTTTCTCCTTCAGCAGGGTGTGCATACACAAGTCTTCCAATCTGTAATCTCTTAGTTTTTCTAGTCTGCCACTTTTTTTTCCAGCTATCCATCTGTAATGTTCTGGAAACTCTCTGTACAATAAGTTCCGTGCTACTGGAAACTTCCGGTTCATCTCAAAGTATTCTGTAAGCATGGTCTTGGAAGAAGACGGTCGTGCTACAACATCTTCCAGATTTTCACAAGCTTTAAATGCAACTGTATGCATATTTGGCAAATGAAGCTGGAGTTGAAGCACAGCTGGACTTACACCAAACAGTTTAAAACGAAAAATCCTGAATATAGCCTCTGGAGGAGATACATAGCGTGCATCCCTATATTGCCGGATTTCATTGATGATTCCACCATCATTGATGATATCTTGCTCGCATGCAAAGGATGTACGATCATGCCCTTTATAGATGTACTTGAACAAGTACTTGACTGCCTTGATGCTGGAGCATGCTTCTACATTAATGTGGCAGTTATATCGCATAAGCAGAGAAGGGTTGTAAGGGACCACCCACCTATTGTCCAAATCTGCTCCTCGGATCCTAATTCGCTGCCCATCGTCCCTCCTCCTGTAGATGGGATATGAGTCTTTCCCTTGTTGTGTGGCATCGCAAAACTCTCGGGGGTAATGGAACCGACATTGTCCATCAACCATGCATGGGCAACTTTTTTTCAACTCACCACATGGTCCGTGCAACATGTGTTTGACGACCAGATCATGTAGAATTGGGTGTTTCTGTTTGTCGGGTATCTCTGCACATATCACCCGGTCATAGTCATCTGGAGTCGATAACTTGCTTTTTGCTTTCATGATTAGAAGTACATGGTCATGCGGGAGACCTCGCTTCTGAAACTCGGTGACATGTACATAGGCAGCGACTTCTCCGAAATGCTTCCCCTTAGTTAGTAAGTCCATCATATCTCGCTGTTTTGCACTATATACTCTTGCAACCAGGTCTGGGCGGTCCTGCGGCATTTGTCCAGGCAACAGTTCCTCGATTATCTCCTGCCAATATGGATTGCAAGTCATCGTGATAAAATAATCGGGTTTACCCGACCGCTGCACTATTTCCATAGCATCCAAGAACCTCCGCTGCATGTCACGATCACCACCAGGAAATGTCCATGGAAGCACGATTCTTTTGCCAATTCGATCACCGCGTGACTCACCGGCAACGACGGTGTCAACAAGACCCTGTAATAGCATACCAGGTTATACTCAAAGCATGTGTTATCCACCACATAGTTATATTATGATGTATTACAATAAACACAAGCACATTACCTGGTACAGGTCAGCGCGGATGACCTTTTTATTTTCCGGCTTTGAGTACCAGTCAAGCCGCATAGTCTCGATCTTAATATACATGTCAACAGCCCATTGTTGGAAAAGTCGCCCCCCGAAGAAGACTATGTTAAAAAGCTTTCTCCTGACTTGTAGCTTGAAGCAATAGTATTCCCTTGCAGTAACAAATTTCCTGGTTTCTTTTACATCTCCTTCATTGTCAGCAAAATCCTCATCTCGGTTCTCCTCATCATCTTAAGATACCGAACATAAATATCAGTATGGTGGTTTTACCTATAATGGTCGACAACATACAAATTGGATATTTAGCAATGATGAATCATACCTGAAGGTAAAGCATGGGCCGTGGCCCCATGGGTCGCGTCATCCTGTTGTGTAATATAAGGAATGCAACGATTCCAACCAGTCTCTCCACATGGGAAGAATAGTGGATATGACAATGGGTCGTAGCACCCATAGTATGCTCTAATATATAGTGGCCGGTTACCTTTTTTCGCATGGACGACTACACTCCTGTCGAAGCAATTTTGTGGGTCACTGCCTTCAAACCATATGGCTGCCACTTGGGAGGTCGTTGGCGCATTATGCCTTCGCTGATCCAACTTGATATCCGTGTTTAGTGAGATTTTGTACTCATCTAGATTTGGAACCGACCCAAGCCTTCTGAAAGTTTGTGCGTACGGGTTACGCTCTAGTATTGTCAGAATCTTTCGTATGAGGTCTATATTAAGATCTGGAGACCTATTAGCCCTGTGAACCAAGTTTTGATCTGTATCATAAATATATAGCTGCAAATGCCGAGGGCCATTATCACCCGGCACCAGATCATCAAGAGCGTGGTACAACCCACCACATGCACGGAATGTATATACGCCACTTCCTGCCGCAGTGCTTACTCGACGATCAAGGGTGACTCCTAGACTTGTGAATGAGAAGTGCGAGTTGAAATACCGAATATGCTCTCTGAAATATTTAGCGTCCTTATCATCTTGACTTGTGAACAACCGTCTCAATTCTTCTGGAACATCTGGCGTAAATAATCCGACTTTTCCTTTTCTGCAACAAAATGCTGGGCCCTCAAATGGAAACCGCAATGCCCCACAGTGTCGACAATCCGCAACCTTTCTTAGGACGTGGTGCTTCGTAGGTAGGTTCCGGTATATTAATTCATTTGTACGCGCTACGGGTGCTGCTCGTGTGATATGACGTCCATCTTGGAACGACTCGAAAGCAACATCTACAACGGTAGACACAAGCATGACATCATCAGTAAACACTTATAAAATTTGCACTTGAGGGTGCTAAACAATGAAAAAAAATACACAATGGACACACCTTGACCCATATAAATTCTAGCTTCTTCATCAGGCTCATGGTATGCACGTTCTCCACATTGCAGTGGTTCCAAGCAGTCTACCAGGGTATATATTGGTCAGACAGTAGTTCTTAACTAATGGTTGGCGAACTCTATACGTGAACGTAAGTATGTGTTTTACCTTGTAAACCGGTATGTTCAACAACGGGCTCAAAAATTCCATATGGATCATCATCCTCGTCCTCGCCTGGTAGAAAATCACACGATCATTATACCATATGAAAGTCGCAATATCCCATTACAAGTTATTAGTGTTTTCAGTACCATGCGAAGCCGGTTCAGCATGTCTTCTCGCATCATTACATGGCCTATTTACAGGTTGATTGGATCCGTTTGAAGGTTGTATACCTGAACATACGGTAGAGAACCCTGATTTATGCCAAAAGAAAACATGTTGGGCACATACAAAATGATTATATCACTCAACTATACCATGTAGTATGCTCAACTGGGGTGCATGAACAACTGAATTTTGGGTGAGATGCCCTGCATGCAAAATAATTATTCATCCAGGAATGATCACAGCCACGATCTAATCGAAACCCAAAATGTCATGACCCACATAACAAAGCCAGTTAAATATACCTTCTGAAATATCTCTGATGATGCTGCTAGTTGGTTGAATTAGCCGGCCTAGAGGCACATCAATAGCGATTTCTGAGCAACCATTTCGTTGCCGCCTCTGATACGCATCATTCCTATGCAACCAATTGGAATCCTCCTCGTTTGTTAAATTAATCTCTGGGTTATCCGGGACGCGTGCATGAGATGAATTTTGCATACTTGATAAGCCTGCGATAAAATTTCAGCAACAGTGCAGTAAACATTGGTTTGGTCATGATAGATGAGCCAAGAACACACAATCATATTACATGCTAACCCACAAACCTGTAACATCATATGTCAGCCTTTGTAGTTCGGTGACACCGGTTTGACCTGTAGTTGGTGTGAGTGACACAGTGCTAGCATCGTTCAGGAGTTGACTTGCAATCTTTCTCTTTTCACGTGATATGCGTTGGCGTTTTAATATCTCATCCCTGTTCCGTGCATATCGCTCCCTGTCCCTTTGCCTCCTCAACTCCTTTGGGTCTGCATAGAAAGGTAATTAGTATGAACACATAAGGTTGTATCTACTGTTGTGAGCATCATTACCAATGGGCATGGACAACTGGGTTTGTGTTTCATTTTCTTGTTCAGCTTGAAGTTGTCTACTCCATGCACCATCCACATTGTGCGAACAATGTTCGCCAACCATTTGTCCCTGCAGCTCAATCGTGTCCATATCTATGGCACCTTAGTGTTAGTTTGGTGCATTACATCTCAACATAGGTATGAACAACACATATTAATGCAATATGACCTATTTCTTACCTACAGACATAGGCACAAACATATTTGTTTCATTTTGCTGATCAGTAACCACTGCTGTTGAAGCAGCTTTCTTATCACGGGTCTCACGACGTCTCTTAAGAATGTCATATTTATTGCGTGCATAGTACTCTCTGTTTCTCTGCCTCTTTAATTCTTTAGGGTCTGCATAAATTCACAGAGCAAGTTGGGACATGAACAAAAATAACATTATTATAAGTTAGGAAAGGTTGTTGATAGTTACCCGAATTTTGGTTGTTACTGATATCTCGAAATGGAGTGCGCGCCCCCGCACCGTTGGAATCAGACATATCTTAGCCTTCAAATGAATATCCCTGTCATTAAAATTTGAGTCCAATAGCAGTCATTTGCACAGTTTTTGGTCACATGCATGCTTCTCATATTAGTGTAACTCATAATGTTGAAGGAAATCTGTAGGTGAGCATCATAACATATTTCTCGATGATTCCGATGTTTGACTATTCATAACAACAAATTGGATAATACATGCAATTATTCGAATTCCTAGTTACATACAGTAGTGTTTGAGAAGATGCATGAAGCCCATTGGCAGCAGGTTGTTGTTCCTTACAAACTCTGTTTCATTGCCTTGGAGAGGATAGGGATAATTAACCTACAATCGTTTTGCTCGATGATGCTTGCGGGAAGATTCATCACAACCAGGTGAATTAGGATTTCATACAGTGAAATATGAACCTTTTTGTATGTGCTCTTATGCATGGAACCCGAGAAGCTGAGCTACATACCTTGGTGTTTAAGTTAAGGAGCTTTTTCCCTAGAGGTTAGTAGTACAGACTCATATTCAGGTTTATGAACCACTTGGTTTGCGCCCCTTGCCAATGGAAAGCATACCCTATGAGTATAAAGACAAATGGGAAAAAGGAGACAAATAGCACATCTAGCTCCTGCTGTGCATTATCAGTAATTTGATTGATATAGAAACAAATGTACTTAGGAAGAGATGATAGGGGGGGGGGAATCCATCCACTCCATGTTCGTGTTAATTGAGAGTATTTAAGCACTGTTCATCTATACTACTAATAAACTATTATTTCAGGATTAGAAAATCAGAAACAGGTAGTTCATATAATACATGTATGATGTCTGCTAAACATATTCTAAATATTTTAGTTGTTTCAAAACTTCTGAAAGTTACTTCCAAACATCAAACTTATTTGCTGTGCTGGATTAACAGTTAAGCTTTGTTGAATTGTCGCCTGTAACTTTGCATCATTCCAGATAATTTAGCACTTGCATTTTTGTTCGTTCATTGCAAACAGATCTCAATTGACAGTGGACACATGATGTTTTTGGTCACATGCATTCTTCTCAAATCTGTAGGTGAGCATCATAACATATTTCTCGATGATTCCGATGTTTGACTATTCATAAGAACACATTGGATAATACATGCACTTTTTGGCATTCCTACTTTCATACAGCAGTGTTTGAGAAGATGCATGAAAACCCATTGGCAGCAGGCTGTTGTTTCTTTGGAAACTCTGTTTCATCGGCTTGGACAGCATAGGGATAATTAACCTTCAATCGTTTTGCTCCATGATGCTTGCGCGAAGATTCATCACAACCAGGTGAATTAGGCTTTCATACAGTGTTTTAATCTGTTTAGTATCAAACATTCTTTTGGCACAACCTAGACTGTGAAATATGAACCTTTTAGAGTAATACATAAACACCAAGAACTCCTTATGCATGGAACCCGAGAAGCTGAGCTACATACCTTGGTGTTTAAGTTAAGGAGCTTTTTCCCTAGAGGTTAGAAGAACAGTCTCATATTCAGGTTTATGAACCACTTGGTATGCGCCCCTTGCCATTGGAAAGCATACCCTATGAGTGCAAAGACAAATGGGAAAAAGGAGACAAAGAGCACATCTAGCTCCTGCTGTGCATTATCAGTAATTTGATTGATATAGAAACAAATGTACTTAGGAAGAGATGACAGGGGGGGAATCCATCCACTCCATGTTTGTGTTAATTGAGAGTATTTAAGCACTGTTCATCTCTACTACTAATAAACTATTATTTCAGGATTAGAAAATCAGAAACAGGTAGTTCATATAATACATGTATGATGTCTGCTAAACATATTCTAAATATTTTAGTTGTTTCAAAACTTCTGAAAATTACTTCCAAACATCAAACTTATTTGCTGTGCTGGATTAACAGTTAAGCTTTGCTGAATTGTCGTCTGTAACTTTGCATCATTCCAGATAATTTAGCACTTGCATTTTTGTTCGTTCATTGCAAACAGATCTCAATTGACAGTGGACACATGATGTTTTTGGTCACATGCATTCTTCTCAAATCTGTAGGTGAGCATCATAACATATTTCTCGATGATTCCGATGTTTGACTATTCATAAGAACACATTGGATAATACATGCACTTTTTGGCATTCCTAGTTTCATACAGCAGTGTTTGAGAAGATGCATGAAAACCCATTGGCAGCAGGTTGTTGTTTCTTTGGAAACTCTGTTTCATCGGCTTGGACAGCATAGGGATAATTAACCTTCAATCGTTTTGCTCCATGATGCTTGCGCGAAGATTCATACAGTGAATTAGCCTTTCATACAGTGCTTTAATATGTTTAATCGTTTTGCAATATCAATAATTTGATCAGCCTGTATAAAAAATGTACTTAAGAAGAGATGATGGGGGGGATCCATCCACTCCATGTTCGTGTTCATTGAGAGTATTTAAGCACTGTTCATCTATATCTATACTACTATTAAACTATTATTTCACAATTACAAAATAAGAAACATATAATACATGTATGATGTCTGCTAAATATATAATACATTACCTGATGCTAAATTGTAATCTCTACAGTTTCACATATAACTGTGCAACTGAGCTTTCTTTTTTTTTTCTACAGCCTGATCCTTGGTCTCATGGCGATGGCGACGCAGCAGGCCAACGGAGGTGGAGGAGGAGGAGGCGGACGGGGAGGGGGAGGAGGAGGGCGACGGGGAAGGGGAAGGAGGACGCGAACGGGGAGGGGGAGTCCGAACTGGACCGCCCTGCTCCTTGTCCAGTTGGCGATGGAGAAGCTTCAGGCCAGGGGAGTGGGAGGAGGAGGCGGACGGGGTGGGGGAGGTGGAGGCGAACGGCGAGGGGGAGGAGGCAGACGGGGAGGGGGACCTGGAGGCGGAGGCCAGGGCGATGTTGCAGGCCACGGCGTCGGCCGTTTATTACTCCTATTTTTGTGCACTTGATTGGCTCCTTTGTTTTCTTTCCATCCTCTGTATACTTGGAGGTGGAGCACGGTCAGTCATAATGTAATTGCTAAATGCACACTGTGGTCCTGGCCTGACGGTGGATACGGGCTAGTTTTCATATTCTTTCCTAATCGTGTGGTCCAGATCGTTCTTTGTTGTTCTGTGTGTACTTGATGTGTGGACGTAGGGAAGTTTATGTTGGATCTTTTATTAGTAGTATAGATTATTATTATTATTATTATTATTATTATTATTATTAGGTAAAGATTAGGTATAGATATAAAAAGAGGAATTTTGGAGTGCTACAAACATTTTCTAAAATGCCAAGGAATTATTTTTGAATGGTATAAAACATTTTTTCCAAAACTAATTGATTTTTTTACATTATATGAAAAGTTACTCTATAATGTTAGGACCATATTTCTGAAACAGTTGAAGACTCGATTTAAAATGTCATGAACAAATTTTTGAATCCTATGAATATTTTTTAATAATCACACAAGAAATTTTTTAAATTACATAAATAATTCTTATGATCGATCATAATTTGAAAAGATTATTTAAAGCGATTTTCAAAATATGTATAATTAGTATATTTTGAAATATAAAACTCTGAACAGAAAAAACCAACGAATACAAAGGAACAAAGGAAGCCAGTCGCTTCCTTTTGGAGCGGCCCATTTAGATGCTCCGGGCTCCCTGTGGGCTTACCATGGGCCTAAGCCGAAAACCGTGCTTGGGCTGGGCCACGCTAGCATTAAAGGCCGAGACGCTGGCTGGCCCGAGTAAAAGAAAAAGGATGACCTCATCTCGGACATCTCTCTCTCCATCCCCCAAAAAAAGTGAGGGACGACCGCCGCCGCTCGCCGACGACAAGCAGGCGGCGCCGATCCGGAGCCGCTGGTTGAGCTGACGCCACCGCACGTACGTGCGCGCATGGCCGGGAACCGCCGCCGCCACCGCCACCGGAGAGCGCGGCCGCAGCAGGCCGCCGAACCCTCGCCGCCGCCGGCACCAGCCAGCCTCAGCTCGTCCAGGTGAGCACGCTCCCCTCGCGCGCCCTTACCCTTACCCTAGTAGCCTTGCTTATCTCTTGTGTTTCTCAATCCAGAGCTTATTGAACGGATCCTGTCCTGAATCCTGACATCCTGAGTGAAATTGATATTGGACACGATCTCTACTGTACAATTAAATTATCTGCGGATCAACTGATGTATTATATATATATGTTGTTGAACAATTAGTATATCTATTGTTGAAGGGGAACTCTGAACAATTAAATTGTTTTGTTTTGCATACCAAAGATAATATATATATATATATATATATATATATATATATATATATATATATATATATATATATGTTGTTGTACAGAATATCAGCTTGGGTTCTTTCTTCTGACCCTTGGATTTTCTCCATGACAGGGAAGTTGCTGCTGCAGCAAGGCACTCTAAGAAAATCTGTGATGCCTCTGGATCTATTTCCTCACCCTCATCGGGATCTCATGCCTGGGAAAACCTTTTAGACAGCCTGCTCCACCAAATCATTTCTCTCATTAGCTCATTTCATGACTTCCTTGCGTTCCGTGGCACCTGTCACTCATGGCACGCTGCTGCCTTCTCCTTCCCATCTGTATATACATTCAGCTTCCCACCTCTCCACCTCAAACCAGATATAAGCCAAGAGAGTTACAACTCTGATCGGAAATCACAGCTTGTCGATCCTTCCAAGAAAAATTTATCCCATCGTTGTTCAGCACCTGGAATTACTCCACATCCCATGCGCTATCTGGGCTGCTCATATGGTTATCTTATCTTCTCTGATAGGAGACACTGCCATCTCGTCGATGTGTACACTGGCACTAAGGTGAAGCCGCCAAAATTCCATTCTGAGAGCAGCACTTTGATCTACCTTGGTATCCTTATGGCTCCACTGAATTCGCCCAGTTCGCGTCTCATCCTTTTCTCGAGGATGTCCATGCTCCAGTGGCAGGTTGGAACAAATTTCTGGACAGAGGACCCTCTTGATGGTGAACTCATCCATCAGATTGTGTTCTTCAAAGGCCAGATGTTCGCCATGGACTTTGTTCAAAGGCTACATACCATACGCATAGCACCTGAGCTCAGCACGCAGGAAGTAGCAGTTATGTGGGAAGATAGCATGCTCGTGGGCCTGCATTCTAAGCCATGGTTGGTGGTCTGTGGTGACATGCTTCTCTTGGTTGATCTCTCGGTAAGCATGGACCAACTGTTTGGCTTCCCTGGCACCTTTCAAGTCTTTTGCCTCAACTTCTCGGTCGAACCAGCTAAGTGGGTAAAGATGGATAAGTTGGACAATTGGGCTCTCTTCCTCACCAATGATAGGAGAAACCCTACATTTTCTTGCATGAACCCCGAAAGATGGGGTGGAAAGAGTAACTATATTTACGTTCCAACAAAATCAGAAGATTTTGATGAACCATGGACTGCAATGGAGATTGGACAGCCGGTGCCCAGCTCGACTCACCGTATGTCATTCAGTTCCGCAGCCACTGCCCATTGCAGTCCACTAAATAGCCTCTGGGTGCTTCCCAGTTTGGTCTACGGGGTTGACCAATGATTGGTCATCATTGCTTGTTGCAGTTGCAGGGCTTTTCTTAGTCTTTCACAATGCCAGTCCTGTCGATTCCTGTTTTTATATTATTCAGCTAGCCACTATGTTCTGTAACTCCCATGGTTTCTTGACTTGGCAAATGTATTGTGTACAAGAATATTTATCTATATTGTCTCCAGGAAGTGATCGTCCTGCACTGCCTCTATGAGGAATAATAGAATTCTTATGTAGCAGCTTGTACAAGAAAGCACATTCTGTATGTGCCATCACTGTTTTGATTTTCTTTTGATATAATGGGAGGCATACAGTATAGAGTGATGGTTCATTCCAGTAAGATGCTGCTGAGATTTCATCTACCGTACAAAACATGCAATTATATTCAGCCAACAGCTTTATTCAGGAGCAGATGTTTGTTATTTCCAAGTTGCAATAGTACTGGCCACACACAATGAAGTATGGCACTTTTATTTTCTCACCACTTCATCGATCAACTGAACATGTATTGATCCAGTTAGCACAGCACAGGTAGTGGCCACAGGCATGCTGTTGAGGGGTGGTGGTACAATAATCCTGAGATATATGAGCTGCGCATCGACAGGAGGGTGTGAAGCACCATGCTCATTATCTCGAACTGAACCTGCTGCAGAGGCTGGCCGTAACTCCACCATGTAAAAAAGGTTCGGTAAGGTGAGAGGCTTCTGAGATTTCATTTATCATGCAAAACAAAACATGCAATTTTATTCGGACAAAAGCTTTATTCAGAAACAGAGGTTTATTATTTCCAAGTTGCAATAGTACCGGCCACACATGATGACGTATGGCACTTTTATTTTGTAGCTCTTCATCGATCAACTAAACGGTGATCGATCTAGCTAGCACATTACAGATCTTAGCAGACACCACCGGCACAGGTAGCTGCCATGGGGATGCTGTAGATGGTGGGGGTGATGGTGCTGCACGGGGTGGTGGTGCAATATTGCGGGATGTTCACGCTGCACATCGACGGAAGGGTCTGAAGCACCATCCTCATTACCTCAACCGGAACCTGCTGCTGAGGCTGGCCGAAACTTTGCGATTGCTGCTGCTGAGGCTGAGTGAAACTCTGCCCTTGCTGTTGCCGCATGATGACCTGTGCCATGCTACAGACGGCCTGGCACCGAGCCTGCTCCGAGATATGGGCCAGCGGCTGGCAGCATTGTTGCCGCATCAACTGGCAACCGCTTGCCTGCCACATCTGTGACTGGACGTATGGTGTCCGGCTGCACTGCTGCAGGAAGGCAGCACATGTGTTCATCTGTTGCTGCGGCTGTTGCTGGCACTGTCCGTAGCCCTGGCTACAGGTAGTGTCCAGCTGTGCAACGGCGCTGGTCGCCGCGAAGGCGATGAGCGCGAGGATCAGCATGGTCTTCATGGTGGCTGGCTACAAGTTTGCTTTGATGCTTGTGTTTGTGTGAAGGGTGATGAGGGAGGATCTTCATGGTGCGGGCCTATTTATAGCTACCATGGCATCATTTGGTGCATTGCATCTGTAGGTTCCTATGCTAAAGGTTTTGTGTGCTTTTCCAACTGATCATCTGACACACTTGTGTTAGGTTGGGCTACAAGTCCAATCTTGGATGGTCGTCAAATATACTTTTCAACACATATCGTGTAGATGTCAGTTAGCTCGCGTCTGACCTCGATGATCCATATGACTCATCACTGAGCACTTTACATGTCAACCGTATATCTGGATTGAGTCTTTTTGTGAAATTCATTTTGCTATCTTGTATGAGTTGTTAGATATAAATCAGCTTGCACCTGACCACGATAATCCATATGACTCATCACTGATCACTTTACATGTCAAGCGTATATCCGGATTGAGTCTTTTTGTGAAATTCATTTTGTTATCTTGTACGAGTTGTTAGATATAAATCAGATTGGCATGCCCCGCACTCCCATCTCATTGTTTCCTGAAAACTGGTTTTGTTATCTTGGATTTTGTTTTCCTTGTACTACTTTGGTAATACAAACGGCATCAGTAGAGCATTGATGACTCATAAATTTCCCTTTACCTGTAAAAGATTGTCATGGAGCTATGCTTCGGGCGTGTGAAACTGAATTTGTTGTTTTTTGTACGCCGAGTTTAATTGCTTCTTGGAACTGGTTTTGTAGTCTTGTATAAGCCGATAGGAGATAAAATGCCATGAGTCATCAAATGAGTTTTACACACTGTTTAAGAATTCATCCGATTAATGAGTTAATTGGCCATTTAATCGTTACTCATTGGATGGCCGAATCGAATAACACATATTCATTGCGTTAACTTACCAAGACGATTAAATGGTATGACAGACCGATTCAATGGTTTGTTAGATGCCGATTAATTGTTGTCGGTAGGTTAACTCATGGGAAAATAAAGCCTGATTATTTCACCCATAATCCCTCCTAGCCCTTCCTTCACCCGCCCCCTCACGCTCCTCTCATCCCCTCCCGACCTAGATGGCGGTTGGCCAGGTCCTCGTCCGTGTGCTACCCATTCCCCCCCCCCCCCCTTGTGTGTCGCCGCTTTCTCTTCTTCATCAACACGCCTTTCTCTTCTTCATCAACACGCCGCTACTTCCCATCCTTCAGAAACCAATCCGTTCATACACCCTATGTGGCTGTTCGTTACCTTCCCTCTGTATGTCGTTGTCGCGTGGCCGTTATCTCCCAGAGTTGCTTTCAGGGCGGATTCAGTAAAAAAAGTGTTGTTGTATACATGTTTGTTGATGATTCTTCTGCCCACATGGATGATTGTTGATGCATAAATGAATTGTGCCATTTTCTTCGTATTTCCAATGTAGATTTTTTTCTCAATTCAAAATTTTATTCTATGGAATTTAAAATTCCACCGATTAATGGTCGGCCAATTAATTCAGTTAATAGACCGATTCAACTGTTAATCATTAATACCAAGCCGAGCGAGCAGCTACCCGTTAACGATTTCCTCAACAGTGGTTTTACATGTGGAAAGTCTGATGTAGCATTTTGGTGTGTACCGTCTATCTCTTCATGTTGTGAACTTTTGGTTTAATTGGGAGACATACAGAATACATGATTGTTCAATTCAGTGAGATGTGTCATAGATTTCATTTGTTTCGTGGAAAATGAACAACTCCTAGAGTAGAAGGTGTTCCTAATGGTATAAAACAGTAAAATAAAATATGCGGTTGTGCCAATATCCATTCATATACGAGATAAAAAGACAATCATGTGGCATACAAAATAAATGTATAAGTAGGAGCGAAATTATGAAAATATACCTTATGCCTTTAGATACTATTCGGTTATCCACTAGGTTTTGTAACTTCCATGGTTTCTTGACTTTGCAAATGTATTATGCACAAAAATATTATCTATATTTTCTCCATGGAGTGATCATCATGCAGTGGCTCTACGGGGATTGACTTCTTATGTAGCAACTTGGTTGGCATTAATTCAGTGACTGAACACAAAAACACATACTGAATATGTCAACATTGTTTCAAATCCGGTAATTCTTTATATTGCTCATACATGTTTGTGGCTGTGTGCTCTTTGAGCTGGTCTCTCTCTATACGTTCGTTGTGCCGCTCTTTTATTTCTCCTTTCGTGTCCTGAATTTGTTTTGATTTAGTGGGAGACGTACAATAGATTGATGGTTCATTTTGGTAAGATGCTTCTGAGATTTCATCAATCGTGCAAACCATGCCATTTTATTTGGACAACACCTTTATTCAGGAGCTGATGTTTCTTATTTCCAAGTTGCAATAGTACTGGTCACACACGATGATGCATGGGACTTGTATTTTTTCACCGCTTCATCGATCAACTGATCACTGATCGATCTTGCAGCACAACACAAATTTTAGCAGCCACCACCGGCACAAGTAGGGGCCACAGGTGCCACTCCAGGGCATGGAAATGCAGCAATGCGGGATGTACACGCTGCACATCACGGGAATGGGGTGAAGTACCATCCTCAGTATCTGAAACTAAACCTGCTGTGGAGGATGGCCATAACTTTGCCATGTAAGAAGGTCAGTAGGTGAGATGCTTCTGTGATCTCATTTATCATGCAGAACATGCAATTTTGTTCAGACAAAAGCTTTATTAAGAAACAAAGGTTTCTTATTTCTATGTTGCACTTGCAACAGTACTGGCCACACATGATGATGTATAGCACTTTTATTTTATTTTTCACCCTTCATCCATCATCTGACCTAAATGGTGATCGATCTAGCTAGCGCAGCATAGATCTTAGCAAGTACCACCAACACAGGTAGCGGCCATAGGGATGTTGTAGGGGCTCTGAGTGATGGTGCTGCACGGGGTGTCGACGCAATGTTGCGGGATGTTCACCCTGCACATCGATGGAAGGGTCTGAAGCACCATCCTGGTTATCTCAACCGGAACTTGTTGCTGAGGCTGGACGAAACTTTGCCCTTGCTGCTGTTGCTGCTTCTGCATGATGACCTGTGCCACGCTACAGACGGCCTGGCACCTATTCTGCTCTGAGATCTGGGCCAGCGGCTGGCAGCACTGTTGTCGCATCAACTGGCAACCGCTTGCTTGCCACATCTGTGACTGTACATATGGCGTCGGGCTGCACTGTTGTAGGAAAGCAGCGCATGTGTTCATGTGCTGCGGTTGCTGCTGGCATTGCCCATAGCCCTGGATGCAGGTAGTGTCCAGTTGCGCAACAGAGCTGATCACCGCGAGGGCGATGAGAGCGACGATGAACATGGTCTTCATGGTGCTTAGCTCTTGCTTCTTCTTCTTTTTTTGCGGGAGCTACAAGCTCGCGCTTCAATGTTTATGTTTGTGTGAAGGGTGATGAAGGATGGTCTTTATGATGCAGGCCTATTTATAACTACCATGGCACCATCTTCTGCATTGCATCCCTAGCTTGCTTTGCTAATGCTTTTTGCGTGCTTTTCAAACTGATCATCTTAGACTCTTTGTGTTAGGTAGCGCTACAAGTCCAATCTGGGATGATCAGCAGAAATACTTTTCAACAGATATCATCTAGATGTCGGATGAAGCCTGGCCTGGATAATCGATATGACTCATCATTGATCACTTTTCATGTCAAGCGTATATTTGGCTTGCGTCATTTTGTGAAATTAATTTTGCTATCATGTACGAATTGTTAGGTGTAAATCAGATTCGCATGTCCGGCACTCCATCTTATTCTTTCCTATAAACTGGTTTTGTATCGTTGTGTTAATTGGTGGTACAAATGGCATCAGTAGCGTGTTGAATGACTCATAAATTTTTCTTTACATGTCAAGGATTGTCATGGAGCTATGATTTTGGCTTGTGAAACTGAAGTTGTTTTGTGTACACCGAGCTTGATTGCTTTCCATATAAAAAAAGGAGTGACATGGAGCTATGCTTTGGCTTGTGAAACTGAAGTTGTTATCTTTTGTACGCCGAGTTTGATTGATTTTCTATATAAAAAAGGATTGCCATGGGAGCTATATATTATTTGCCTTGCGATACTAAAGTTGTTGTCTTGTGTATGCATATCGAGTTAGATTGTTTTCTCTATTACTGACTTTGTAAAAGTTCCATGAGTCATCAAAAGCACATTCACATGTGGAAAACTCCTTGTGGGTGTGTGGGTGTGTGTTCGCGCGCGCGGGGGGGGGGGGGGGGGGGGGGAGGGGGCAGATAATCATGTTGAAAGCTAGTATTGCCTTTTTAAAAGAGTAAAGTGTAAAAGCTCTCGATTCTTCCAAGGCTGGTATCAGGGCCAGTCTTGAGATTTCGAGAGCCCGGGTCAAAACTAGAATATGGACCCTAATGGAAGATTCTGCATACAAAGTTGTGGTGATGGTATCAAAAGAAAATAACTAGACATATACATTGAAATCACGTCATTGAAGTGGTCAATTGGTGCAATGTGATCTCCTCCCATTTACTTCCATCCCAACATGGATGCATGGGGAGCGGTGATGAGGCGTTTCGTGCAGGCGCGCAGGGGATCAAACATTACTCGCAAGAACTGAGCGAGTGCATATGAGATCAAGCCAAATTTCTTCATCATCCAACGAGCTAAGTCATGTTCGCATGCCATGGCTGAGAACAAAGTATTGGCATGGAGAAACTGATGGCATGAAGAGGAAGTTTTATGGTATAAAATGTATAATCTAATAACAAAATACCAAAGTACTCCCTCTGACGGAATTACTTGTCGTGGAAATTAGGATATTACAAAATGTACATCACTAACTAAAGCTACTAGAACTATCGACCTTCAATTTATGACATGAAATACACCTTTCAAAAACGCATGAATTATCATTGATATTTCTTGGTTTTTGGTTCTTATCATTTTTTGCTTCAAAATTTGGCCACAAACTAGACTAAGAAAGTATGGGTTATAAAAACAGTAGCATTAAAAACTAATTCCATTTTCTTAAAATGGCCCAACAAAAAAAATATAAAGCTAATTCATGTCTTTTTTTTTTTTTGATTTCCAGGCTTTGTACATGTGTGCTTCTACACGGTCCGATACATCTCACGACAAACAACTTAACGCTTTGGCTAGAAATGGTAAGGCCCAAAGCCCAGATCGTTCCAAGAAAACGTATTGGCTTTCTTCTTCGTTGAGAGACACACAACTACTCCCAAGTGCTCTAATGGTGGCATCCTCGGCTCCTCGCGGTCGGGATAGTGATTGCTGGTTGCTCCGTGGTCGCACACACAGACCTGTGATGGAGCCCCTCGATTAGGACGGGGGCGGGGCGGCCGCCCCGCTCGCCCCTCCTCAGGGTCGGGCCTGATTGGTATAAGGGCATTTGTTTTTTGAAACAAGCAGCTTTTTTAGTGAAGGGTATTTGCTCTTTCTTTAGAACATAGTGAAGATTTTTTTTAGACTACATATTTTTGAGAGAGAATTTTGAGGGGTGCCCTATGTCTCGCATTAAGCGAGACATGAGCATACCCCTTGCTGATAGGAACCACCACTTGATCCGGCCTAGGGAAACACCGGCCTGCTTTCTGTTTTATATTTTATTTTTATACTTTAAAATAATTTAAATATATATTATAAAAACACTCTTTTTTTTTAAAATGTTGAACACATGCTTAAAAATGTTGAATAATCAATAAGAATTAAAAAGTGTTGAACATGAATTTGCAAAATTATTAAAAATATATCAAATAAGTATTGAAAATGTTGATCAGGTATTTTGAAAAATGTTGAATATGTATAAAACAATGTTAAACGAGTATTTGAAAACTGTTAAAGGAGTATTACAATGTCGAGCAATTATTTGAAAAATGTTGAATAAATGTTCGAACAATGTTAAACGTGTATACAAAAAATGTTGACCAACTATTATTGTGTTTTGGCATATACTAAAATATAGACTGAAAACAAAAACAAACCAAAGGAAAAAACAGAAGAAAATAATACATGGAGAAAATAGTCAAACAAAAAATGGAGAAAAGAAAAAAGAAAAACCAAACAAGTAATTGAAAAATGTTGAAAAAATATTTGAAAAAAATATTAATCATGTATATAAAAATGTAAAATGGAAAAAAATAAACAAAGAAAATAAATTAAAACGATGAAACAAATGTAAAAAAGCAGAAAAAAGTAGAAGAAGAAAGAAAAAACGGAGAATACCGGTGTGACTTACTTCAAGTAGTTCGCGCCCTTGTACATATCACGAACTATGGGTGGGTGAGGTGGCTAGTCATGCTTGCTATGTTCAAAGCGGACAGGGATCCGATCCCTCCTTCTCGCCTTTTCCCTTCTATGGGCTCACTTAAGGTGAGATATATTTATCTTTTTACAATCTTGTGAAGCTTTATTAATCAATATTCATGGGTACAAAAGATAAGGAACCAAGGATTGCCTAATCGAACATGGCGGCCAACCCTTAATCTCAGGACATGCTTCGTTAAATTATGAGGCTCAAAATTCGAGCTCCTATACTCATACGTAAAACTACAACTCTCAAAAGAGACACTATGGTCTATGATTTTATGTAGAATTGTATCGTAACTTGTCAGATTCTTGTTCATGATGTCAACCACAACCACCTTGCAATCGCCCCAAACTATGGTTTATGATATAGCTGCCCCTAAATATTGAGACTGCTAAGTCCATCGCCCCAAACTCAGCCCATGAGTCCTGTCCTGGGCCGGGCCGGGCCGCAGTTATAACGGAAGGAGATATTATCATCGATGTGGAAAAAGAAAAACTGACCTGTAACATACCTAACGGCGGCGCGCATGGAGGCGCAGCCGCCGGAGATCGACGCGCGCCCACCTTCCTCGGCGCCGGCCACCGCTTTCTCGTCCTCCTCGCCGACGTAATGCCCCAAGCCCTTCTTTTTCTTCTGGTTATTAATTTCTTTTTGCATCTCATCTCGTTGTGTTCGCCTGCGGATGTTGTATTAGATCCATCCACAAAGTTAGTTGTTACACCTCCATATATGGAACTAAATTAGGTCGATATTAGACAAAGATTGATTTTGCTATTCTTGAAGAGAAACAGTCCAGATTGAGACTGTCCCTGCTCTAGATCTCCAACATTGCAGGCAATAATAGAGGGTGTCAGTCACACCTGATTTGCCATGCCAGGAGAATCATATTTGCTTTGCCTGTCATTCTTTTTTGTTTGGCCTGATTCAGTTTGACAACAGGTGTCAGTATCAAGAACTCGGCACCAGACATTTATTCAGTTTGAGAAACAGGCCATTATGATGTATTTTCAGTGTACACAAAATTTTTATGAAACTTCAGCAATTATGTCCCTGGATCGCTGTTGATTTTATTCTAAGATTCCCGGGAGTGACAAGTCAAAGTGATCAGTACCTTTGTTCAGTTCAGTTTGTGATGTGAAGGGTAGTGTGGCGTTGATGCCGTAACAACACGCAACAGTCATGTTTTTTTTTAAAATCTTGGTAGCTCCTGTTCTTTTTTTTTTTTTTTTTCAAAACTTTGGCAGGAGCGCTGCCGTATCTATTAGAGGAGAAAGAGACCCAAAGTCTTGGCAGCTCCTGTTCTTCTTCATACAATTTTGACTGTTTCACATGCCTAACCTTTTGTCCTGAATATGCTGCGTTGTACAGGGAGCGCGCCACCATGCGAATCGGGGCTAAGAGAACCCGCTATGCATCTGCCTCCTCTGACTTTGCTGCATCCAGGCCGCCAAGATGGGCAGAGCTCCCAGAAGATTTTCTCCAATCATTAGTTGCTCGCCTCGGCTCCTTCCGAGACCTCCTTGCCTTCGGTGCCACCTGTCGTCCTTGGCGTGATGTATTGTCAGCATGCACGCCCTCTTTGCAGCCTCTCCTCCTACACCCGAGTACCAGCAGCCAACGATCTCCCTGGTTTCACCAATGGATCGTCTTCCAGGAATGCACGTGGAAATTGTCTGATCCGTGGAGATTGGCTGATTCCGCTGCCGCCTCATCCTGGCAAAGTTTGCTTTCCTTGAGTGACCTCAGAAGAATGTCCTTTCTGCGCTGCTCCTACGGTCATCTCATCTTCTGTGATGAAGATGGGTTCTGCATTGTTAATGCGTTCAGTGGCGCTAAGGTTGTGCCTCCTCGCCTCAAGTCAGATAACTTCACTCGCTTTAGCTATGTCACCTTGACTGCCCCTGTTGCATCCGCAGACTCGCATCTCCTTGCCGGCAGTAGAATCTATCTGTTCAAGTGGCGGATCGGAAGCGACTATTGGTCTGAACACTGTCCTAAAGTTCTTCTTCTTAAGATTGAACAAATTGCGGCCTTCAAGGGCAAAACATATGCCCTTGGATCTTTTGGGTCCTTCTGCATCGTACACTTGTCACCTAGTCTCATAATTCAGAAGTTTAAAATCATGTTTGAGGAAGATAGAACCGAAGATCTCTATTGGACAAATAAAAAAACATGGCTTGTGGCATGCGGCGATGCACTTATCTTGATCAAACTTGAGGCAGGAAGAAAGATATGCTCGGAGTTGGAGCCCATCCAGTTCAAGGCCTTCAAGCTCGAGTCACTGGACGCCGTGAACAAGAAGGCAAGGTGGGTGAAGTTGGACAGGTTGGATAACTGGGCCATTTTTATCAGCGCCGACATGCGATGTGAGGCGTTACCATGCATGAACCCGGAGAGATGGGGAGGGAAAAGCAACCACATATACTTCCCATGTTATCAGTCTGAACAACCATGGGCTGCAGTCAAACTATGGAAAAAATATAACGACCTTGCAAGATGTTTGCAGCTCGTAAATACTGGAATCCAGTTCCATAGATTAGAGTCAACCTGGATCCTTCCTGGCACATTTCCTCGCTCCGGTCAGCGATGATCTTAACGCAATTAAGGATATGACCTGTCATTAGCTTCTGATACAGCTTTTGTGGGCGTATTCTACCATGTTGCAGTTGCATGATGGGTAGTTTACTGAATGTTCTTTTTGCTTGTCTCAGAACTTAGAAGTTTTCACTGTTAAGCAGATCACTGATTCCGCACTCTCCTTTTTTTTTGTGGCAATTATAAGGGAGCCGTATGTTTTATTTTTCATCTACTACAGATTGTAAAGTTTTCTTCTACTTGGGCAACTTGAAAACATGGTCTGGGCTGCAACTTCCTTTCATACTACTCCCTCTATACCTAAATAACTATAGTTGGGAAGAACTGGTACAGTGGGAGTAGATACCTAAGGTGTTCGTACTGCAACGGAGTATTGGTGCTGTGGTTGTTAATTGTTCAAGTGATGTGCTTTAGCATATAACAGAGTATACTGGTACAGAGGGAGTAGATACCTAAGGTGTTCGTACTGCAACAGAGTATACTGGGTGGAAATGTGAATATTAAGACCATAGCTTAAGGAGGTTACAAATTTTTGAACTGAACACCGCACACCATTTTGGCGTGTATAGTTGCAAGAATCTGAGTGGGGATGCAAGTCCATAGCATTACCTAAAAGCAGGTATGCATTCAGGTTAGTATATAGTGCACAATGTTGTGCATTCGCATGCCAAGTTCAGCCAACAAACATATAAGCTGCATATGTGCATTCAGCACAAAGTTCAGAATTTGCACCAAGAAAAACCAGGCAGACAGATTGTTCAACAACCAAATAGCTCTGCATCTGTACCTAGCTTCAGCAAGCAAATCTGATTGCATTTTATTACCTCTGTTTTTAAAAGGATATCAACCTACATAGTACGGAGTAGTTAAATAAAAGCACACACACGATGCCGAAGAGCGATCCGAAGAACCAACGGAGGCATTGTTTCAGGATGTAAACCCCTGTCTCTTTTATGCAAAATGGAAGCAATTAACAAGGTTCAGCAAAAACAACAACACGTCAACATGTAGCACAAGTTTTTGCCTCCAGAAATGTACACTGTATAGCAAACGGATTATTACGAAAATGTCTAATTGTAGTTCTTGTTTCCGTTCGTCTTGCTCTTCTAGCAAAGAATTAGTGAATTATTATGTAATCCAATGTCGTTGAATGAAATAAAGAAGCCAAGAAATGTGTTTAGGTGGTCGAAATTAAATGCAAATGAAAAAAAAAATACTCCGCTAAGTTTAGGGGATCAGCTAGGTCCGGTCAAAACTTAGTGAAGTATACATACCCCGCTAAGCCTTTTACTCCATTAACTTATTGGGGATCGATTAGAGTTGGCCCAACAGTATCAGTGACCATAAGAGCAACTCTAACAGATTCATCATATTTGTGATTGCCATTCGCCATATGGAGCGCACTCCATATGGACATGAGGGTGGGTGGGCACGCGACGCGGAAACTCAGAGTCGACATATCTTGGCCTTCATAATTTTCTTGGTTTCCATATTTAAACACTTTGATTACCTCTTTCAACCTGGATATTTTCTTGGTTTCCATAATTTTATTTAAACGTTTAGCACATCAAGCAAAAAATGCACATAGTTTGTAACAAGTTGCATGAACAAGAGCATTTCACCGGCAACATGTACAAGTCACGTGTTCTCGCCATATCCTCTTTCAACCTGGCTTCCTAATTCGAACGATCAATCGCTGTGACACCTAGAAATCTCGCTCTGCTGGAACCATTAGGTTCGGATACAACATGATGAATCGAATCTACTCGGCTAGGTAATGATCTCCTTCTGCATTTGGAGCCTATGAACAGAGTCATGTTCAAAAAGTTACGATGATGTGTCCCCAAGATTGACACTATTTGTCTCGGTAAAGAAATGTTTTGTCACTGAGGGCCGATCCCCCTGAATTAGAAAAATCACCCCTAGATCACAAACACTACTCATGTACCACAATCCACAATTTCCATGGTCACCTCATATTCAATCGAACAAAAAATGTATACATGGTAAAAAATGGCATTCAATCGATTAAACGAGGTAGAGTTTTCCCTAAAAGTAAAAAAAATGACAAGTTCTTCATCCTACCTTTTTCGATTTTGACAAGGGAGGGCGCAGTTATACCTGGGCATTCTTCAGCCTGGCCAGGCCAAAAAAAACCCGGTGTTGAAAACCCAAGCCCGACCGTCAGGCCTGAATATTGAGCCCAAACCCGGTGCGAGCCCGAAAAAGCCCGACTGGGCCTGACCGACCTGGCCCGAACACAACACACACACACACACACACACACACACACACCTTACTGATATGAGGTGAACAAACTCTATAACTAAGTGGATGATGTGGTAAAAAAAAACTAAGTTGGTGATGAGTTTGAACCCGTCTGGAATACAAATCTTCCTTAATGATGTTTTCATTACGAATGGGGACTTAGCCGTCATTTCCTCGCCTTGAGTGGATGAGGTAGACAAAATAGTCATGACCACCGCTCAAGGTGGTCCAGCCGATGCTGGCATGAATATAACAAGTGTCATTGGTGGTATCACAGGGGAGGCTGGGAGCGATCCCCTCCAAGGACGAACTAGCACACGCCTCTCAAGCCCTACTAGGTGATCACCGGCGGCAAGGAAGTAGGTTGATGAGGTCACTTCACCTCGATCGAAGTCGATTCCAACAAGGATGAACGACACCATGTGACGTGCTCCGGCCGGCCATGATCCCTGCATACATATGGTGAACTATTAGGCGAACATGACCTTACCGCGCGATAGTACAGCTACCGCTCCGCTCCCAGACACGGGACATCAAGTTGGGTGACCCGACGTCCTTCCAAAACTCTTGCAGCTCTTCGCCCATCTTTTTCTTCCTATTTATCCATATCAGCCAAGATCACTCTACCAAATTTCATTCTCGCCCGAGAACAACAGTTGTGTCCTCCATAAAAATGCAACACTTGTCACCTGACATCTCCTCTTTGTCATTTGACTCCTCCTCGCCGATGAACAAAGTGGGCTACCCCGACAATGGCGATATCCCGTCCAATGCCAATGTTTGGGGTTGCATGCGAGTGAACAGTTGTGATCCGACACGCATGATACATTCCATTAGGACAAGTTTGCTTCCCTCCAGACCTTCTATCCCCGCGGGAGTTAGGGTCCTCCTCAATCTTCTCGTCCTCATCTGCAAAAGCAGCCATCTTGAGGGTGTGCCAGGATTGAGGACACTGGAGCGCCATTCAGATATGTCGCGGAGAAAGGATATGGAGAAGCTCGCTGACCGTCGTGGGAGGGGGAAAGGCAACCCAATTTAGTGAATATTAATCAAGAGTTGTAATGTGCATCACATTCATTGCATAGACATCCTTTGATTAATTGTAAAGAATGAGGATACTTTAAAGCCTCATAAAAATTCTATAAAATGCACTAAAAATAAATGCACTCAAAAAAATCAATGGACTAGTATAAGTCCTCCAAAAATTCCGGCATGTCTGCCATAGCTTCCCGTAGGGGGGGCGAAACTCCCATTTAGCTAGGCAGGCCAAGCCCAAAAAGTAAACAGTCGTGAGAGAAATAAGTATTCATAGTGAAACAAAAGAATAGTGTGACCAACTAAGGAGAAAACATGCATATAGAATTGGTGAGCAATGATGTAAATATCATGATTATGTTGCTATACGCAGCATATGATTTTCCCAAAGGTATACCCAGGGGGCACAGATAGCGACAAAAATACGGACTGATTTGATCAAAAATGAGTGGGAGATTATTACATATCGACAGAATGAGAAGAATCCATATCTACGACATCACATCTTTCAAAAGTTCCAAATACTCATTGGCTTCGTTGGTAACAAGTGTATCTAAATTATCATCTAAAAACAACAAAGTTATGTGAAGATGCATTTTTTTCTGTTATAGCAGTGTCGGGTTCACAGGGAGATACCGAATCACGTTCATCTAGTGCAGTCTCCTCCAGCGGCGTCCAGGTTTTGTTTGATGAAGCGGGGCGTTACCTGCACGCGTGTATGCGCCGGTTACAAGCTAGAACTTAACCCATGAATATGAGACCTTTGCGTCAAACTCGAGGATTGTCTACCAAGAGATGCGTGAGGCGGCCTGAGCCTTGATGCCACACGAGCGCCATTTTTTGGGCGTTGAAGGTCCTTACTCTGCTTGTTTCTAGAACCATTGCTTTTCCTTGTGTTGATCGAAATTGTGTGAGTGTCTCCTCTTTCCTGAGCAAGTCACATCTCAGGACTGTTCCTCTCACTCATTGGGCTTAAGAGAGACGATTTACTTCGGAATATGCAACCTGCAACCAGCACGAGAACAGATCCACATGTTGGTACTCAGCACTTTTAAGTAAACCATTTTGAGCATCTAAAATCAATTAAGTCGTTGTAGTATAGTGGTAAGTATTCCCGCCTGTCACGCGGGTGACCCGGGTTCGATCCCCGGCAACGGCGCTTTTTCTTATTTCGTTTTTACCGGCCCATGACACTTGGGCCCGTTAGTTCCCATGGCTGCATCCCTTTTTCAGCCTGCTTAGGGCCCGCTCCTCCTCGTGGGCTGCTGAGAGCTCCCTTGGCCCGTCCGGGTCTATTTACGTTCTGCACCCTGAAAAAGTAACATGTTCGCTCTAGAGGGCTCCTAAGACCATTTGTATATTTTGTTGCGGTGGCAAGCATTGCGTGTACTCAGTTAAGAAAACAAAAACACTAGCTTCTATCTTGGGCGTGTGCTTGAGGACTAGGATCTAATCGCTGTCCAAATACTTACAGTGATTGCCACATTCTTTTCATTCTAGAGAACACTAGCTTCTATCTTGGGCGTGTTACTCTTGGTTGGTTTTGCTACCTTATATTTGAGCTAGCGTTACATTTTCAGATCAAATGAGCTAGTGTTATATGCAATGCTTACAGTGAATACCACATTCTTTTCATTATAGAAAACACTAGATTTTAATTTGTGTGTTTTATGCTTGTTTGGTTTTGCTGCCTTATTTTTGAGTCAGCGTTATATTTTTAGATCAAATGAGCTAGTGATATATGCAATGCATCCGTGTCGTTTCTCTCATGGATGATTGTGTCAAGATGATTCTTAGATGCCAATTTTTGGGGATTCGGTAAATAGAACGGAAATAAAATTTCATTAGACATCTTCACTTCAATTTAAGCTATATCTTTATAATGTACTTACATATTCCTATATGGATGGTGGTCGCCTAACATGTTAACTCTTGGTTCCATCCCTAGTATCATGGTCGTGGTTATACGACTGTCATCTCCTCGTCAGGTGTCAAGGAGATAGCCGGAAGATCAAAGCCGACCATGATATCGTGCCTTTGCATTTTTTTCTGCAAACACTCCTCCTGCTGATTGCCATATATAAATAAAAGATGTGACAAAAAATGCACACCCATCTCAGGGTGGGAACGGAAGATACCCACCAACCAACCCCTTATTGTAAACCCCTGGCGTGTATTCCCTCCGTTCCTAAATATTTTTCTTTTTAGAAATTTCACTACGGTCTACATACGGATGTATATAGACATATTTTAGGGTGTAAGTTCACTCATTTTGCTTCATATGTAGTCCGTAGTTGAATCTTTAAAAAGACAAATATTTAGAAATGGAGGAAGTATTTAAGAACTGCATGTATAAAATTATTGATTAGAGAAGAAGGGCCCCGGTTTTTTGACATCTTGAAAAGCAACAGCAGCCACGGTGCCCAAATCTCCTACCCTAAAATCATTTTAGGGCACAAAATTTTACATCATGTGTTGAAATCTTCTTACTCCTGGACATTCCATATACAGTCAGATATGGCAAAAGCATAACGACCATCCAACACGTTTGCAGTTGGGGAATACTGGAAGCCGGTACCGCATATTGGAGTCAACCTGGGTCCTTCCCAGCACGTTTCCTCGCTCCTGTAAGTGATGATCTGTGGGGCGATCATGCATGCGTCTGGTCACCAGAATTCTACCAATGTTGACTAGCTTCTGATACAACTTTCGTGGGAGAATTTTACCAATATTACAGTTGCACGAAGAGTGAATATTTCTAACTTGCTTTTCCAAAGTTGTCAAGCATTACGTTGGCCACGACGAGTGAGCATGGCGGCGAGCACAGCTGCGAACTAGGGTTAGGGTTAGGTTTCCATTAGTATGTGTTTCTTACGGTATGTTAGTATGACCTATGTTTTATGAACTCGTCTCCGTTTGTGTGAATTGTGCTTGTGATGAACTGCCACATGATCTCGAACAAATTCTCACGCGAAATAGTTTTCCGAATTGTCCAGCACGGCTTTGGGTATCTATTCCGGCTCGAAAGAATTGTGCTTGTGATGAACTGCTTGTGATGAGCTGCCACTCCCCCCCCCCCCTCGCGGTCGCTCGAGTGCAGTCTTGATTGGTTACAGTTGACCAATTGCATGGTTAACCATTGACTTTAAAAAAAAGTAAGTAATTAGCAACAAATAAATATTTGTGAATGTCAAAAAATTCACCAATTTAATTTTTTACAAAAAAAATGTTAAACGAATTTAAAAATTCACCAAATTTCATTAAAAAAACATCTATTTTAAAAAAGGTTCAACGAATTGCAAAAAAGTTCATCAACTGTAACAAATGTCATCGAATTTGGAATAAAGTTCATTGAACTTCAAACAAAGTTCACTAAATTTGGAAAAAATCACCAATTATGAAATATGCACATCAAATATGAAAAAATATTCATCGGCTTTGATAAAAGTTCATCAAATTAGAAAAAGAGTTCATCAAATTTGACAAAACGTTTATAAAAATCTGGTGAACGTTTTTCATTGAATTCAAAAAAAACGTTCATAAAATTCACTGAACTATTTTTGTCAAATTAGAAAAAGGAACAAAAAAATAAAGAAAGGAAGGAAGAAAAAGAAAAAAGGGAAAGAAAGACCAAATGAGACAGAACATGTATGTAATCAGACACTTTTGTCCGGTAGTTTAGAAAAAGGAAAAAAAAGGAAAATGGGCTAGCCCAAAACTGAGAGGACTGCTTCTTCGGGATCTTTTCAAGTGTCATTTTCAGACACAGTCATTTAAAGCGTTATTAGCCGTGGTCGTGTGTCACGTTCCGTGTCTTCTTTTTGAATTTGTTTTTTGTTCTTACTAGCAAAATGGCCCGTGCGTTGTCACTGAAGAAAAAATAACAATCTTCAATGATGATGACCACATTATGTTCACATATCATTGCTTGATTTAAAAAATTTGTGCAAAAATGCAAGAAAATGTTTCTTCTTTTAAATTTATTCACAAGTTGAAGCAATCTTTACATTTTCAAAAAATATATATCATAGTTGTCAAAAATCTTGGTAACTCAAAGTTTTATTCTGAATTTCAAGATTTTTTTTAGAGAACATACAATAATAATCCGATCTATCCAACAGTGAATTCTTCAAAATTCACACAGGTATATTGTCACATAGACTTAGAAGCATTAAAGTTTAATTACATACATTAGATCTTTCGTGAACAATTTTACAAATATGTGAACAATTTATAATCGAGAACATTTTTTACAATTTAGAAACATTTACTAAAAATCGTGAATATTTTTTATATTTCGAACGGGTTTAAATATTTTCTTTTAAATTGGCGGCCAATTCAAGAAAAGACGAACATAATTTTTGATGTTGGCGGATTTTATCTTAAATTCACAAACATTTTTTGAAACGCATGAATTTTTCTGAATAAACAAACATTTTTATAAATCAGTAATATATTTATTAAATTCATGGACATTGTTTTGGAATTTGCAAAAAAATATAATAATCCGGCGCTTTTTTTAAATCCTATTTTTAGATCAAAATAAAAATTCATCAGCATTTTAATTCGAAATTCCTATTTTTTAGTATGCAAAAGTTTTTCTAATTCGAAATTATTTAAATTATAAATAAACAAAAATGGAACGGAAAATTTTAAATAAAAAAATAAACTATCAAAACAGGCATTAGCTATTTTTAAAATTTTAGGACATTTTTTAAATGCATTAACATATTTTGAATTAGAAAGGATTTTGTTAAAAGCCTTTAATAATTTTTAATACATGGAATTGTATTTGAGATCATGGACTTTTCTTATTGTACAAATATTTTTCTAAAATTGCAAACATTTTATTATATATGCGAGCATTTTTTACAAAACTCCGAGCAGTTTTTGAAGTCACAAACATTTTAATTTTATAAATATGTCGATTTATAATTTTCAGTTTATTGAAGTTTTAAAGATTATTTGAAGTTCTAAATTATTTAAAATAAAATAAAAACAAACTGAAAATAAATAAATAAACGGAACTAAAAGCACGCGTCTGTGCATGGGCCGGCCCTTACGGTGTGTTGGATATTCTCCCAACGTGCAGAGTGTAATATAGGACGTTTTTACATGGGCCAGCACAGTCCAAGATTTTTCGCTTTGTGAAACGTTTTCTATTACTTACCGGTGGCATGGTGGGTAATTTATGCAAACTTTAGGGGTAATTTTCAAGACGGACGACCAGAAACCGTTTTGCTTTATTATTTGTTCTTATTTTCTTGCACATATTATTGGTTTTTTAGATTTTTTTTTAGATTTTGGCTTTTGGGTTTTTCACTGGTCTTTCTTAGCTTCTGGATAGAAAACAAATTACGTGAAAAAATGTGTTTTTTCCTTTCTTACGAGCCATGGAGTTGCTTCCGCAAGAGGCATGGTCACCTCTCGAAAAAGGGGAAAAAAGTTCGAGAGGCATGGTTTTGCTTCCCCGGAATGCACGGATTTGTTTTCACGAGAGATATGACCGTGCCTCTCAGAAATTTAAATATGTATATATTTTCTTTTTTCATTATGCGAGAGGCACGGTTTTGCTTCCGCAAGAGACACGACCGTGCTTCTTGCAAACAAAAAATAAAATGCATTTTTTTTCTTTCACCAGATGCATGATTTTTTTTCATGAAAAAATATTCGTCAAAACATATCAAGAATAGATCTAGTTTTGAAAATCTCGATGCGAGAAATCCAACAGTGAAAATTATTCGAGATTATGACGCACGGTTTAAGAGATAAAATGTTTTAAATAAAAGGATCTCCAAAAAAGGAAATAACTTTCAGGTTGCGACAGGGTGACACACATGCAGTTCGTCACTTGTCACAACCTAAAAAGTAAAGGAGTGACCTTTGAAAGGAAGCGCACTCCCTTGTATTGATAACTTTTTGTAGGGCAGAGCATAGCTTTATTACTTTCTTTTTTGCGAGGGAGCATAGCTTTATTACTTAACTGTGTCCGAATAGATCCCTCGAGACACATGCAGCGACGAGGGCTGGAACATCCGACTCAAACTCCACATAATGGTTCGCAGGATACAGTCGGCCAACACTCGCCAGCTCATGTGCAACTAAATTTTGCGCTACGGCAACAAACTACTATTACATATTTAGGAAACCATAATTTCAATTGAAATTTCGTTGTCCTTGATGATGGCCACGTAGGGCGACGAATCGACCTTCCGGAGATCCATAGCCTCCGTTTCAAACTCAGCCTTAGCAGTTAGGGCGACAACATGTGACATAGCAATGTCTTCTGACACGAGCAGCGATTAGACCTTCATTGTGGGTGCGGGCCGCTACACCCCACCCCGCATGATCCTCGCCCGATACAAATGACCCGTTGAGATTGATCTTCACCATGTCGTCTCTTGGTGGCCTCCACTTTTCCACGGAAGGTTTTATGGCCTCTGGAAGGTAGACTTGCATGTATTCCAGGATCGAGGTGTGAGTGCGCCCAGTCTTTCACGGAATCAAAACCGTACCATTCGTAAAATAGAAAACATGTTTTCTTTCGTTTTCAAGAGGAACGACCGTGCCTCTCACGAAAGCAAAACTGTGTCTTTCACGAAAAAAAGCAGAAAAGATGTTTTTTCCGTTTCCGAGGAGCATAGTCATGTCTCTCAGGAAAGCAAAGACACTCTCACAAAAGCAAAACCTTGCTTTTCGGAAAAGAAAAAAATATGTATTTTCTTTAAAAACTTTTTCTGAAATAAAAAATTCGATCAAAAGCTAATAAATGCTGATGAAAAACTGAAACACGAAAAAAAGAAAAACAAACCTAAAAGACAAAAAATGTCGTGTGAAAAAAGGAAATAAATAAAATCCAAAAAAACGCTCAGAACGCGATATGTGATGTTCATTAAGAATGTGTCAAGTAAATACGCATGGAAGTGATTGCTGCCAGGCTCTAAAAAGACGCTCGCCATCCCTAACATTGAAATATGCTATTCGCAACATGGTGCGGCAAGGAGTCGATGTTCCGCACACACACCCCATACGTTAATTGGCCGGCCCAGTTTACTTAGCCACCGGTTTTGGGAACTTTCCTGATCCGTTTTTTTTCACTTTTTTTTGGTTTTCGTTTTTATGTTTCTGTTTCTTTTTTTCTATTTTATGTTTCTTTTTGTTTTTTTGCAAGGTTATTTTATATTTTTAATCATAAGTTTATGTTTGAATTCGAAAAAAAATGCTTCTAAAAGAATTTATAAATTTTAAATAGTTTCTATTTTTCAAAAACATTCATAACTTCCAAAAATGTTTAGGATTTTTAAAAAATCTATGATATTTAAAAAAATATATTTTAAGAAAATGTTTGAAATATCAAAATTAGAAGAAACATCTACAGAGCTACTGCTTGGATCCGTATGTGGTCGTTACTCACGCCTGCGGAGTCCAGGAAGATTATTGTTATTGGGTGCAGCCGGTGAAAGACGGTAGCACTGGATATATTCAACTGATATGGATGACAACATACTAATAGGCTAGGTGTTTAGTCATCATAGTCTATCTTTATTCGGCCGTTGGTGGCATGTAATTTTTCCTATTTTGGTGAGACCTTGTTGGTCCCGTTGGGGATTGCACTTGTTTTGAACAGCTTTGTTAATAAAATGGCAGCATGCATCATCATGATGCAGAGGCCGGAGGTAATCCTCCTTTTCAAAAAAACTTCAAATTTTAAGGGTTGACCTCAACTCTATACTTATTGTTGAAGTTATAGTTTGTAATCATATCAACAAGCTTTGCATCTAGTACTCTTGCATCTAGTGCTACTGTATAAATTGCTAGCTAGAGCATGACATGATTGATAAAATCCCCCTTTTATATATTGTCTTGGAGCTATTCTCTCGTGCTATGGAACTAAAATTATTTAACTGAAGTCTTCGCAGCTAGGACCATCGTCCCATTAAGCCCTTTGTCCAAATTCTCTTGTTTAGTGGGTTGCACTGAGCCAGGCCTAGCATAAAAACCTGAAGGAAATATCTGAGGTAACGAAAGCCCCACATGTTATTCAGCTTGTCGGAGAGATTGATTGAAGACACAACGGAGATGCAACTGGCAAAGGTCGAGACACACCTCATTTCAGTTGTGAGGGGTTCCTACGTTGGCAAGGAGCATCGTCCTCCTCGCTGACATAATACCTTCAAGATTTATGTCACTTTCTCTTTTATCCGATGGAATCTATTTATGCCACTTGCTCCCCCTCCCCATCTTTCCAGGCTCATGCGAAAAAAAGACCGACTCCTCACGTCAACCCCAACAAAGAGTGCCCAATTATCCATGTTTTACCTCCACCCATTTTGCAGGGCTGGTCGACATGTCAAGGTGGTAGTACTGAGCAGCCCGGGCTCATTTTCTCGAAACAGGAAACCATGAGAATCATATCACCGCAGACCACTAGCCATGGTGTTGCATACGAGCTTGGGGCCAGGTCACCAACCCACTTACTTATTATCTCCTGCAGACCAAGCTGGGGGGACAACTACAAAGTGTGAATCTTATAACAATCGTCCATGGCGATGAGCTAACCATTGAATTCCACAGTCTGTTCTATCGATGCATGAGAAAGCTGGAGTTCAGACCAAGAGTCACTTCCCGGTAGCCAATCAAACAGGGAGGTTGCAGTACTGACAAGGAGGTGTGAGTTGGGTGATGCAAGGGGAGCCGTCAAAGTGCCAATAAAGTAGAACTCCCTCCCAGACTCAAAATCACCGTTGAATGGTAGTCGCGGGGGAGAAATTAAACCTCGGAACGCTGAATACATCAACAATAAGACAATATCCAGCATGGTATCAAATTAGTTTACCACAGGAAATGCCAGCAAAATACATCTCGTGATAAATTTCTTGAGGAATGGCAGCAAAGGGCAATGTTCTTGTCATTTGGATCAATGACCTCACGTGTGCGTAGCTCGTGATGATCATTGTTAGATGGGAGATTAGGAGCTTCAGCACATGCATTGAATTGGACGAGGAGAGCTCGGAATCTGGTGCAAAAGGCAGATTTGTTTAGGTATGAGCATAATGCAGCACGCCAAGAGTGACATGATGCCGCGAAGAAAAGAACATCATGGAAGACCCCGATAGCGCAGGAATTGAGTTTAGCGGGCTGTTAGAGCATATATCTCCATATGTGGTTTTGGTAATTGATGACAATTCCTATGGACTAATGGTTGCCTTAAGTTGTATTTATAGGATTTGTCCATAGGCACTTCTTGAAATCCATCTGTTGGGTTCAAGGAGTTTATATGATGACCAAGATCGTATTCAAGGTATTATCCAAAGAATGGTCATAGAGACACCAGGTTGATCAGGATCTCAGACAAAGAGTAAATCAAGATGATCAACACACAAAACGTATAAGATGTACCGAGAGGGATCAAGTGATCCCATGGTATGATAAGCATTGTCCATTACGTGTTTGTGTACTAACCCATGGTCTTTGTGAGATTCCTATGTGGGGGTTAGGTGTACTTCCATGGACTTGCGTCAAAAGGAAGATCTCATACAACTCATGAAGGATGACGTCAAGTGGTGATCGTCATCAAGATTGTGGTGTGCAAGTTCAAGTGGATCAGCATGAATATATCATTGAAACTATTGTTAATGATCATGTGTTAATAAGGACAAACTCATGTGCTAACAAGGACAAGATCAAGATAAGCATTCCTGAGCACTACATGCTTGATTCTTGTGGATGTTCACATGGTGGACAAATGAAGATGAATACATAAGCTAGGCTTTCCACATTGTGTATGGGAGAGCTACTTGAAGACTGCATCATGTCTTGCTTTCAACTTGGGCCAAGAAGGAACAACAACATCAAGCTCAAGTGAAAGGGCTAACTCAAAGGTATCAGTCCCTTTGACGTTAGTGGTGCGGAGTGATGATCAGCGAATAAAATTATATACTCAAGTATGGATCATCGGTACCCCCTTTACAATTCTTGAGTCTTTAGGGATCCCGCACTATTAAGAGGGGATCACAGGTTTTGCGATGAACTTGCTCAAACTACATCTCCACTGTTTTGCTCAGACCACATATTCTCTACTCTGTTCCTATCTCAAAACAGGTCTATTGCCTCGGACTTCCGGCTCCCTCCGAACGTCCGAGGGTCGGACGACCGGCAGGCTTCGGAAATCCGGAGCCCTCCACCAGAAGTTTTTGAGTCATATAACTCGGAATTCCGGCTCCCTCCGGACATCCGAGGGCCGGACGTCCGACGAGCTTCGGAAATCCAGAGCCCTGCACCAGAAGAACATGAGCTCTATAACTCGGATTTCCGGCTCCCTCCAGACGTCCGAGGGCCGGACGTCCGTCCCCTTTCGGAAATCCGGAACCTCCCACCAGAAGAAGTTGAGTCGAATAACTTGGATTTCCGGCCTTCTCCGGACGTCCGGTCGCTGTTCAATTCACAGTGTTTCCAGTCATAGCTACAGCCCTCGGACGACCGACCCCTGTCGGACGTCCGACCCCTTGCGAACTCCCGGACTTCCGAGAACTGCCGGATGTCCGGACCCTGTGTGACTTAAAGTGTCCCCAATGGATGTTTTTCTCTCCCCACTATAAATACCACCTCCCACTTCGTGAGAGGGTGCCCAACACAGCCTTATCCTCATAAGAACACACTTCTACCTCACAGACATTTGTTCACACCAAATCTTAGATCCCAAGAGCATTTGTGAGCCCCTTTGAGAGTTGTTCCAATCAAAAGATAGATCGTCTCCCTCTCCTCCTCTCAACCCAAGCTATTTGAGATTTGAGCAAGTTTTGAGCATTCCCCGTGATCTTGTTACTCTTGGAGGTTGGAGACTCCTAGGCGGTAGGAGTTCTTCGGAGAGGAATCAATCCGTGTGATTACCCCCCGAAAAGTTTGTGAGGGTTTGGAAGCCACCTCAAAGGCTTACCACTAGTGGTTGAGAAACGCCTTCGTGGTGTTATCTCAAAGGGAGAATAGGGTGAGCCTTCGTGGCGTTGGTGTGCCTTCGTGGTAACATCCACCTCTCTAACGGTGACTAGCTTCCCTCCAAGGAAGTGAACATCGGGATACATCTTCGTCTCAGTGACCTTGATTATCCTTAACCCTAACTCCTTACTTGTGGTTTACTTGTGTTACTTGAGCATACATACATTGCATATTGTTTGTGCTCATTATATTGTGTTGGCTATTTCTTGTACGAGATTAATCATTCAAGCATACCTTCTATATCCACACGTTCATACTTGCAGCTTTTGATATATCGTGTGATATAGTGTGATCTAGTATCTTGTGTTGTTCACCTACTTGTCGTGTGATATAGCTCAAGTAAGTTTGTGTAACGTACTTGTGCTTGTTAGTAATTGTATTGTGTCCATCTTGGTAGATCGTGTTGTTGATACACGTTGCAGTGCCTAGTGCATTTAGAATTTGTGCTTGACAAGTACCCTTTTAGTTTATTTCCGCATTAGTTTCAAGCCAAATCCGAAGAAGTTTTTAAATAGCCTATTCACCCCCCCCTCTAGACGTCATCGAGGTCTTTTCACGGGCCATCTCAAAGGTCTATCCAACCATGGATCCCGAGCACAACAGGTTGTGTGAACGCAGAGGCAACACATAGTTTGCTAGGGTTGCACACAACCCCTCCCCTCCGGTGCGCCCCTAGTTGGCTTGCCGATGAGCAGGGATGGACGCCTCTTTTTTTTTAATCTTGTTCTTTTTAATTTTTTCTTCTTCAAAATAATTTAGAATATTAAAAAGTTCCAAATTTTAAAAAAATGAATGGTACAAAATAACGTGATTTCAACATAATGAACATTTTATGAATTTGAATCAACGTTTTCTAATAATGATGAAAAATATTTATTTGATAAACAAATTTTCAATTGGATGAATTGTCTTTTGAACTTAATAAACAAAACTATATTCAAGATTTTTTAAGAAAAAAAGATGAACAAATTTTGAATTCTGTGAACAAATTCAAAATGAACAAAACTATTTAAATTCGATGAACAAATTTTTAATTTAATGAATATATTTTTGACTTCAATGCTTTTTAATTTTGATGCATTGTTAACATGATGATCTGTTAATTTAATTTATGATAATTTCTTATTTGTTGAACATTTTTATACATTGACGAATATATTTTGAATTCGATGAACACCAAACTTTTATTGAATTTGGAAAGAACATTTGCAAAAAAAAGCAAAACTCGAAGAATAAAAAGGACAACAGAAAAATAATAAGAAAAACAGGAAAATCAAAAAGAACTACAAAATAAAAAATAGGATATGGTACAGCCCATACATGGACATTGTTTTGGAATCAACAAAAGTTTTTAAATTCTTGAATAATTTTAAATTTTCGTCAACGTTTTGAAAATTTATTAACATGCTTTGATATTGTGTACTTTTTAACATTTCTATTTTTTGGCGAATCAATTTCGCCCAATTTTTTCATCGAATTAAATTTTTTTCTCGAATATACAAAAATGTTCTAAAATTCATAAATTGTACATAAAATTCACATATTGTACATCAGACTACAAAATTTCAAATATTGCACATCAGACTTAAAAATGTCAAATTTTTCTCATAAAATTCAAGATATGTTTATCAGTTTAAAAAACATTCAACAAATTATAAAAAAAGTTAATTATTTTGAAATTGTGAACATTTTTTAATTCAAAAATGTTTTTGATTTCCTGTAATTTTTTTGAATCCAGGAGCATTTATCGTTTCCCAATCCATTTTTCTAAATCATGAATTGATTTCTGAATTTGCGAAAAATTCACAATTTTAGCTTTTTCGAAATCTCGAATTAGTTTTACAATGGAGAAAAGTTTAAACGAAAGCTAAGTAAAAATATTCCCACTTTCCCGCCTCACACATGGGCCGTCCCATGAGGAAGCGCGCGGGAACTGGTGGACGCGCTTCCTGGTTCAGTGGCGCGTACGGTATTTCCTATTTGGCGCCATACGCTTAAGTTAGTGTGCATTTTATGTTAACTGACGCTTGTGTCTTTCGTAAATGGGTCGGTCCGTCTAATCGATGGTTGACGATTTTTTTATATGAACGTTTTTAAATATCAAAATTGATGAACATTTTGAATGTTTATGAACTATTTATAGTGCAATTAGCTTTTTAATAATAGTACATGAATTCTTTGAAGAACTTATTGATGTTTGAAGATTGGGTCGTTCCGTCTAATCGATGGTTGAAGATTTCCTATTTCTATAACCTTTTTCGAATTTATTGAAATTTAAAAAAAAAATAGTGAAATTTTACCCAATTGGATGTACTTTTTTCTCCAATTTCAATGAACGTTTTTTCAAATTGAAGAACTTTTTTCAAAACTGATGAACCTTTTTTAAATATATGATTTTTTTCAAAATGATGAACCTTTTTTTAAAACATTTAAACCTTTTTATATATTTTTTCGTATTAAATAAAAAATCTGGACTTTTTTTCTGCTGAATCAACAAAAAAGAATAGATTAAAAAAAACTGGGCAGCATGCAGTGCTGCGTAGGAGCTCCCGGCACGTACATCACTAAATAGGAGCTCGTATACACGACAGGGGAATCCTAGCGCGCGGGTCGCGTATCGTTGTAGTGGCGATCCAGTTTATCGACTTCGTCCCAACCGGTTTTTTTTTTTTTTTTTTTTGATAACACACCACTTTATAGATTATGGCAAAATGTCCATACAAATTGATTCCCGGATGCATTCGAGAGCCATACCACGCCAAACACGACACCCTAACTGATTACAAGATCTAGCCAACAAATGTGCAGAAACATTTTGCTCTCGGCGCACATGAAATATAGAACAACTACTGAAAGAAGCTCTAATATGCTTGATGTCTTGAATCACAGGACCACAAGAAGATCAATCCATGACCAAAGAATTTATACGTTGAATCACAGTCAAACAATCTGAAGCAAGAACGATCTCGTGGATACCTTCATCCAAAGCAAATAGCAAGCCTCTCTTGATAGCAATTGCCTCTGCCAACTCAGGATTGTAAACATCAGGCACACCAATACCGTAGGAAACAATACAAGCTCCCAACTGATCTCGCATCACTACACCTGCCCCATGCTCCTGGTATTGGAAAAGAGAGCAGCGTCCACATTAATCATCACTTTACCTGCCGGCGGCGGAACCCAAGATGCTATTGAAAAAGGTTCACGCCTATAGTTAGGTCTGTTAATGAACAAGTGCTCCACAATCATATCAACATAAGCTTTGATTTTGAGAGCAAGACTAGACGGGTGCTGGTGAATATTTTCTTCTCTGAGTTTGTTATGAGCATCCCAAATATGCCAACATGTGACTGCTAAAACAGTAGCTGCAAGGTCATCGCATCGGTCCAGGAAATCAAAAATCCATGATTTGCAATTTGTAAATCCATTCCGACAAAGATGCACATCGAAATAACCTTTGATATCAGACCAAACAGCTTGTGCATATGGACAAAAAGCAAAACATGTTCAATACGCTCCTCAACAGAACAATGAACACAAACCTTAGATGCAGGAATATGTCTCCGGTGAAGCTGCATCCCAGATGGGAGGCAATCATGAGCAAACCTCCATAGAGTAATTATCATTTTCCCCGGTGCCTTGATCGCCCACAGTTTGTTCCATGAACTGGTTTCGCAATGGAAATTAGAGGACATACCACGGCCTGTGATACTACGGGATGAATAAACCTTTGTCATTCTAGCCAAGTGATATGCTGAACGGACCGAAAATGTACCAGACCGAGTATGAGGCCAGGAAACAAAATCACTGTCACCAAAACGACTGATAGGAAGTTGAAGCACTTGTTCCGCCACAGCAGCATCGAAAATTGACCTAACTAGCTGTTCGTTCCAATGCAAACCATCTTCAGCAAAAAGAGAACTAACCTTCTGGCCGGCCGAAAGAGGAGAAAGCAAATGCAAGACCTGAGAATTCACTCCCGGGATCCAATTATCCTCTTGAATCTTGATTGTAGACCCATTTCCCACACCCCAACGGATTCCAGATTTAACCAACTCCATACCATGAAGAATACTCCGCCATGTGTAGGAAGCAGATCGTGGACATTTTGCATCCCAGAAATCAGTGTTTGGGAAATAACGGCCTTTAAGAACCCTCGCACACAGAGAATCTGGATCTGTAAGTAAATGCCAACATTGTTTGCCCAACATTGCTTGATTAAACATGCACATATCTCTGAACCCCATTCCACCCATAGACTTCGGACATGTCAACCAATCCCAAGATTTCCAATGCATTTTCCTTTTACCATCAGCAAACCCCCACCACTGATCAGAGATAGTTCTCCTCATTTGCTCACATGTACCAACAGGTAAACGGAAACAACTCATCACAAATGTAGGAATTGCCTGAACCACAGTCTTTAATAAGATCTCCACTCCCTTTCTAGATAAAGGTCGATCAGACATACCATTGATGCGCTTCCACATACGATCATACAAATATCTGAAAGTCATTGTAGGTGATCGCCCAACCTCAGTTGGCATACCAAGATATGAATCCTGGAGAGACTGATTAAAAACACCCAGGCTATGTTTAACCTCATTCTTGATCTCCTCTGGATAACCATTACCAAAGAAAATGGAAGATTTATCAAGATTTATCTTTTGACCCCACCCCTGACAATATAATTGAAGTGTTTCTTTCAAAGCCTCCACACTCCTCCTATCACTTCTCCTATCACTGAATAAATTACCATAGAAATGGTGAACCATACCTTTTATCTCGTCCCTGTCTTCACACTTGGATCCATCATCACGGACCAGACTATTGATCCTATTGGTACGTTTCCTCGCAGAAGCCCGTGCATGAAAGAAAGCAGTATTCCTATCTCCCTCTCGAAGCCACTCGACTCTTGATGTTTGCCGTGCCATTACCTCTTCCCTTTCAAATAATTCACATAGAGATTGCTCAGTCCTTCGTACCTCCAGAGTATTAGGCTGTGATGAACCCCGAAGTTCCTTCAGCTTACGCTCTAATTTCAGAATTCCTTTACGAACAGAGCCGAAAGAAACATAACTCCACCTCTTAAGAGAAACAGCAAGTCGCCTTAGATTATCACATGTGGATTAAAGGGATAAAGAATTGTCCTGCCCATCAACCCATGCCTTTTCCATTACCTCCCTATATTCGGGTGCTCTTAGCCAAGCTGCTTCAAAACGAAAATGATGTTGCACCGGAGCTGACCTCCTCTCCTCAGCCATGGTAGATAGATTGATAGAAATTGCAAAGTGATCAGACGTAGACGTGATGACATTCTCTACCTTGAAATTGCTGAACAGCTGCATGAATTCACCATTGGCCACAACTCGATCAAGCCTTACTTTCACCAGATCATCACCAGCCTGTCTATTATTGCATGTGTACTTTGGTCCAACAAAACCGAGATCTACCAAACCGCATCCATCCAAGCAGTCACGAAACTGAGACATCTGAGCATCCGATCGATCCGCAATCCCAATATGTTCATCAGTGCATAGAACCTCATTAAAATCACCGCAGCATATCCATGGTCCACTCCATTCTGACCGTAGCCGAGATATCAATCTCCAGAAATCGTGACGAAACTCACGGCGAGGCTCACCATACACAAAGGTCGCACGCCAAGGGACGCAGTCTTACTGTGCTATAATAACATCAATGAAATGAGAGTTGAAACCCTTGAGAGAGACAGTGTATTGATGCTGCCAAAATAATGCGAGACCTCCACTGAGACCAACACTGCTCACAACAAAACTACACGAGTATCCAAGAGACCACACGAAATTTTGAACCCTAGAATCCTTCATCTTCGTTTCTGATAGTAAGAGGAAGGATGGTCGGAAGAACCTCACTAACCAGCGAAGTTCGCCAACTGTCGAGTCCGACCCGAGCCCTCGACAGTTCCAGCATAAGAGATTCATTGCGTCTGGCAGGGCTGCTCCGCAGCCGCTGCCTGATCCGCCGATCCATTAGAGGGTGTTGTTCTTTGCTTCTTATTAGTCACTCCAGCTTGAAGATGACCATCGTCAGATGTGATAGTCTGAATATTTGTCAGCGATCCCTTGTTACCAACCAGAATCATAGGCAAAGGAGAAGTGTCCTGCACATCCTGCTGCACTAGCACAATCGGCTGGTCCTCTTTGCGCTTTTGCCCACTAGATGTAGCAAGTTCCCCTGCACACACATCACCTGCCGAACCATCAGACCTCCTCATATACACATCAGTAGAAGCAACCTTCTTCGCTCGGGTAGCTCTAGGTTTCCTTGGTTTCGGGGGAGGAATACCCTCACCCACAGAATCATTTGCACGCACCCCATGCTGCCCCATGCCGCCCCCATGCTGCCTATTAACAGATGCACCACCACGAGACCCTGAAGCATTATGCTTTGAAGAAGAGTTCTGGCTTGATTTAGCTCCTACTGGCATCTTCTTCTTGTCATCTTGGACACACAATCTTGAACTGTGGTATGGAAGCAAACCTTCAGCATCACATTCACCTGGCGACAGACACAAGACGGACGAGTGCCCCACACAACCACAGGAGAAACAGAATAACGGTAGTCTTTCATATTTCACCTGGTAGACATCAGTAGTATTCCGCTTCTGGGAAAACACCGACACACATCGCATCAAGGGAAGATTAACATCAACAGAAACCCTGACACGTAGGAAATCACCCCATGCACGGCCTTTGTCATCAACATCCATCTTTTCCACCTTGCCCAACTTAGATGCCAAGGCTTTCCCTCGAACATCATTCATAAATCTAAAAGGCAGATTCATAATATGAGCCCACAACGACAGAGTATCAAAACGAACATCACTCGGACGAAGGATTGGATCAAACTCCTTGAACAAAATGCAGTGCCTGTTAATCATCCAAGGAGAACCCAGCAACACCCGATCTTTGTCTGCCTTGCATCCAAATTCAGCCATGAACCTGTTCGGTCCCAACGGATGAAACTGCAGCCCCCTAGGATTACCCCAAGCCGGCCGAAGAACTGATCCGATTGTTGAAATATGCAGGGTGTTAGGAGCCAGAACCTTTCCGACAATCGCCCAAGATGGACAACCTGGGTAGTCTTCATCCTCTTCCTCGATAATAAGCGCTGATGATTCCTGAGACGTGAGGTTTAGACGATCAAGCATCGCAGCCACGTTCTCTCCCACAGATGAAGACTGAGGATCCTTCGTAGGCGAGGCAGTACCACCGGCAGCAATATCCGAAGCGCAGATCGATAGAACTCCCCTAGGTACCGGGGCACCACTGGGAACGGGAACTCCAGAACTTGCTACTTCCTGCGCCATCTCGGAGAGTGCCACACCCAGCAGCGCGTGGACTCGGAGATAGGAGAAGGAAGGAGGCAACGGGGAAAGAGGAGAGACGGGATCGAGTGGATCGCCGCCCTCAAACTAGGGCAAGAAACCTAGGAAGCCCGTCGTCGCCGGCGGAGTCGCAGGAGCGCCTAGGTAACTGCCATTACCGCGTCGTCCGTGTGCTCCCCGCCCTTGTTCTCGCTTTGGTCACCTTCCCCCCGTCCCAACCGGTTTTGGGAAGGTTACTTTTTTCTTTTCTTTTATGTTTCTTATTCTGTTTTTTTTTCTTGTTTTACTTTCTTTTCTTCTCTGTTTTCATTTTCATTATTGTTATTCAAATTACTGGACATATTTTTTTTTGAGAAACTTTTAAATTCGTAAATATATCTAAAGTGCAGCATTTTTTTTCAAAATCATGAACCTTTTGAATATTCTTTTAACCGTTAACGTTCTTAGTAATAACTAACACTTTTTAGATTCACAAATATTTTATGGACATAGTGAACATTTTCGAAGATATTTAACATTCTTTTAAAACATGAACATTTTACAAATTCACGAATAATTTTCGAAATCCTGAACATTTTTTCGAATTATAATTTTTTTTAATTCATTGCCATTTTGTAATTTGTTAACCTGTTTGAAAAATCCGGCACATTATCTTAAATCATGAACATTTTTGGACTTCATGAAAAAAGATATCATGGAAAATTTTAAATTGTGAACTTTGTTTTCCAAATTCAAGAACATTCTTTTAAACCGTGAATATTTTAAATTGCCAATCATTCGTTTTGAAACCGTGAACATTATTTGAAGTCATGTACTTATTTTCTTAAAATTATTTGAAGCTATTTTATATCCCGAATTATTGAGAAAAAAGGAAAAAAAAGCAAAGGTAATGGGGGCGTGCCCCGCACATGGGTTATCCAGATGTCGCGCAGGGGAGAGGGGGGGGGGGTGCGCACGCGGGTCGTCGAACAGGAAGCAGAGACTCTGGTCGAAGAGCGTGGCCGCCGAACTCTTCTCGATGTTGTCGGATCATTCATCCTCTCCTGTTTCACATCTTTATCGATCGAGACTTAGTCATGGTCTCACTTTTCGTTTAGCAAGGAACTCTGCTGATTGATGTAGTTGGTTTACAAGTGTGGCCCTCTTATGGCTCTTTTATGCTCATGTTGTTAAACATCAGATCATACTTATAAATAGGGTTGGCATAGCTAAAGACAATTACAATATGTTGTTGTACAGAATGTCATGTTGTAGTCGTTATGATTGGGTTGAAATTGCACCGATTCACATGTAAAAGCACAAAAAGTAAGCGACTCATAGAATGGCTTAGGCAAATAGAGCTCTTGCACATTTTCGTTGTTAATAATAACATATCTATATCTATAATTCAACCCTGAAACCGAGCTCAGATGCACCCGGTGAACAATAAAATAAAATAAAATAGAAAATAATTTCAAAAAGATTTGATTTTTTTCTGGTAAGAGGTGCATGCGTGCCCAATGTTGGTGGCAAATTTCAGAGCATTTGGGCATTTGAGCAACTCTCAGCAAAAAAACAAAATCAAGTTGAAACAGTGGAAAAAAGTAAACTTTTTCACAGACCTTGTTTTTATCTTTTTTGTTAAGAGCTTCTCAGAAGTCAATGTTCTCAAATTTGGCATGCACATCACGCATTCAATCATCTCTTATCACAAAAAAGTTAGAATTTTTTAAACTTTTCTAGCATTTTAAATGATTTTACTGTTCATGCATGGGATCCTATCTATACTTCCATCTCGGGAAAGACAATTCGTAGGGTTGTGGCATCGGTTTCCGACTTGCCTCCATTGGACATGGTGGAACTCTAGGCCCTCGAAAGGAGCCGACATTTATCATTACATCCCTATAGGCTACCATATTTGATTCCTTTGTGTTGAAATTGCTGTTGATCTATGATATTGCGTGGTTTGAATCACCTCGGACCTCTAGATGTTGGATTCCCATGTATACCGCCATCTAAAGTCCATGGAGCAGGGCCTCATATTCCGGTGCTTTGTTGGAATCCGTGTCCAAAATATGAAGTACACACTTCATGGCATCCCTAGTAGGCGAGATTAGAACTACCCCTACTCCGAGGCCAGCAAGCATTTTTAAACCATCGTAGTACATGATCCAGTTTGAGTAAACCACATGCTCTTTAGGGAGTTGGCCTTCGTCCATTCGGTGATGGAATCAGCCAACACTGGGAATTTGATAGCCCGGCGTGGTTGTTACAAGATTTCAATGGGAAGGAGTTCAACTGGCAACTTGGCTATACGTCCGGTGGCATCTTGGTTTTTTATGATGTTGTTGAGAGGCACCTCGGAAGCCACTATTATTGAGCATTCCTGGAAGTAGTGCCATAGTTTTTGAGAAGCCATAAACACAGCGTAAGCTATTTTCTATTAGCGTGGATACCTCGTTTTACATGGGCTTAGCACCTCGGGATTGTGGTAAACAGGCCGTTGGACCATAAAATTTGTGTCCCTCCATGTCGCGCTCAACAACGAGGATGGCGTTGACAACCTCGTTGGTTGTCGAATATTGTGGTAGCATCGGCTCACTAGGGTGAGGGGCTGCCAAGACAAGATTTGAAGCTAGAAGTGATTCAATTTCTTCCAAGGTTGTGCTAGCCTAAGTTGTCCCCTTGAAGTCCCTAGTCTTCTTTAGCAGCCGGTATAGGAGGTGCCTTCTCCCCGAGGCGAGATATGAACCGACTCAGGGAAGCGACACATCCTGCCAATCTATGTAAATCCCAGAGCTCGGCAGGTGTTTTGAGTTGAGCTAGTGCCCTAATTTTATCAGGGTTTACTCAATATCTCATTGAGATACTATGAATCCGAGAAGCTTTCCGGATGAGGCATCGAAGACACATTTTTCCTGGTTAAACATGATGTTATACTCTTGGAGATTTTTAAACATCTAATACAGGTCATCGATTAATGTGCCCGCCTACCTGTTTTTAACAACCACATCATCCATACATGCCTCAGCCATTTTTCTGATTTGTGGGTGCACGCAAGTTTGTATCATTCATTGATATGTAGCACCGGCATTTTCAGTCAAAATGACATAGTGTTCAATCAAAACGGGTGATAGGCGGTGATGAAGGTGGTAGCCCTCCTGGTTGGGTTCCTTCATCTTAAATTTATGATGTCCTGAATGTGCATTGAAAATGCACAATAGGTCATGTCTAGCCGCAACATCGAGAATTCACACAATTCGAGGTAAAGGGAATGGGTCCTTTGGACAGGCTTTGTTAACTCTTTAAAGTCGACGCAGATGCGCCAGGACTTCCTTTTTTCGATACCATGACCAGGTTTGCCAACCAGTCTGAATGTTCTACTTCTCGGATGAAGCCAGCTTCTAGTATTTTGGCCAATTCTCCCCCATGGCTTGTCGCTTGGGTTCCGAGAACGGTCACAATGTTTGTTTAATTGGCTTAAAACCTCAATTATGTTTATACTATGCTTCCTGGCATGTCACAAGGATGCCAAGAAAAAATATTTTGGTTCTCTAAACGAAAGCTCTCGAACACCTTCTCTAGCGTGGCGTCCAAGCTAGTGCCAATGGAAGCAGTCTTTGTAGGATCATTGGGGTGAACATAGATTTTGTCTATCTCATTGGCAAGTTTGAACGATGTTGGCTTGGAGCACTTATCGAGGATGACAACCGCCGTCCGCTAAGTCCTCGGATTGTGCTTCCAGGGCTAGAGTTGTGATCTTATACTCATCCCTAAACAACCGTTCTGGATTATTATTTATTGTGATCACTCCGTTCGGCTCCGACATCTCCAGCTTCATGCATGCATAGTGGGGGATCACAAGAAGTTTGGAAAATACCGGTCGTTGAAGCAAACCATGATGGCCACTTCAGAATGGGATGATGTCAAAGACTAATTCCTCGACCCGATAATTGTTGTGCGATCCAAATATTACATCTAGTGTAACTTTTCTGGTGCACCGCGCTTCCTTTCCAAGGAGGGTCCTCTTCAAGGTTGTTTTGCTGGGCTCGATGCGAGATCTATCGAACTACATCTTTTCTCAAGTAGCATTGTAGATGAGGTTGAGGTTGCTGCCCCGTCCATTAGGACTTTGGCGAGATGATAACCATCAAATATGGGGTATAGAATGAGTGCTTTCGCTCCTCGGTTGTGAGCTCCTATCGGTTGACCTTCATGATCAAAAGATGATCGGTACGTACAACCATCGGCTTTCGCGTGTTGGCACACACTCAAGATGATAGACCTCTTGAAGAGCCCTTTGCATTGCATTTTGGAAGCTTGCGTCCCGTATATCACAAAGACATTCCTGACCTCAAATGGGTATTGCCTTTGCGGATACGGAGTGTCTCATCTCAGCCTTTGAGAGTGCAAAGATTATCTAGAAGGTCTAATCCTCACTTTGCCACTTGGCGACCTAGCAATTTCTGAGCTTGTGGGTCTCTAATTTGTCCGAAGAGGCGGAATGGGTGGCACATGATTCGTCGAGCATGGTATCAAGCTCCGATTTAACCCTGTCGATATTGGACCGACCTTTCTTCCAAGAAGGCTGCTTGTTGTCCTAGAGGACCGAGTCGTGCTTGGACCGTCGATTGCGGCATGGGCGCATGTCCCCTACGATCTCAGATAATTCCAAGTTGTCGTTCTAGCACCATTAATTGGTTGTCCAGATGTCCTTCATGGCGCAATAGTTTGCTACCATGTTGGAAAGTTCATTGAATGTTCTAAGGCACTTTTGTGAAATAGTTTTGTGTATCCTTCCATTGTGAACGCTGAAACGGAATGTCGCAAGGGCTTCGTGATCTATGCAATCTGGAATCTTGCTTTGTACAAACAAAATGTGTACAGAATTGATAGACCATTTCGTTGGACTATTGCATGACTAGGGCTAGATCCTATATGTAGGTTGGCCCTGAGTTGTTAGGACAGTATTGGACACGGGGGTGGGTGGGAGAGAAAATCTAATTCCGGTATGATCTGACATCGGCCTCCCGAGAATATTTTCTTGAGGCCGATCAGACATTTTCCCTAGTTCCACAAGTGACATGATACCCTGGCTACCATAGTGTATCATTGGATCCAAGCTTCATGCTTGGTCTAGTGATGCATAACTTTCAATCCATGGCTGGTTCAAGACCAGCATTCGGGCGGAGGTTATCTATGATCCCTCGACGAGATCTAATGTCGTGAGCACGTATGCGACGATGATGCTCGTATTACCGAGATTAGTGTATTGATGGGGGGTTGGTGCCTCAATCTTCTTCGGTAGCTCGGGGCAGTCGAGGTGTGATGGAGAAACTACATCGGTGTTGATCTGGTCATTGTCGCTTGATGCCATCGAGCCGCTTTGATTTCCCATAGGGGCATGCATAGTCCACCAATATCAAAGCTAAATATTGCGGATCTTAGTAGGGGATCCGATTTAGTGGTCTTGGCTACATGGTAATAGGGACACAGGGGACACGATGTTTATCCAGGTTTGGGCCCTCTCTAAGTGGTAAAATCTTTTGTCGTGCTTTGTTCTGTGGATTGTGGATGGGGTACAAAGTACAAGTGATCTACCACGAGGTCATATATGAACAATTTGGCCTCTATGACCCGGGCACCTCGTTTTATATAGATATTGGGTACCCAGGGTTTACATATGGTCGGCTGCATATACGGGGCAAATGTGTCGAGGTTTATCTCTATGTCTTGGAGTATACGCCAAGTATTTGGGTTATTCCTTCTTGAATCTTGTAGTGCAAAGAAAGAGGCCCGTAGGTGATAGGATTACAAAGGGAGGGGCGTCTTCGATGTCGGTGAATACTCACAACATATGCCATAGGTAGGCTAAAGTCGGTGAGAACCGAAGGGACAAAGGTGGACGCTGGGAACGAGGTTGGTACACGCATGGAACACACGATGTACCCAGGTTCAGGGCTCTCCGTAGAGATAACACCCCTAATCCTGCCGGAGTGTTTGATGTGTATGAACAGAGTACAGGGTTGCTCCTGGAGCTGTGTTGGGAGGAGGAGAGGGGAGCAGCCGGCTCGTCTCTGCCTCTCTCTGTGGTTGGTGAGCGTATAGTGTTGTTCGGTTGTGGAATGATCGACCCCCTAGCATGGAGGGCGACCGGGGGGTTTTATAGACGAACCCGCCGGCCTACAATATGGATAAAGGGTACAAGTGTGGGACCCGGCTGGCAGCCTCGCCGGCTGGCCAGGGACCCACTTGAGTCTTGTCTTGTCGCTTGAAGGACCCGCCGGCTGCATGGTCTCGATTGGCAGTGGGACCCGCCGGCTAGCCAATGAGGCTCTCGCGTAAGGTTGACGCCGAGCACGCGTTGTACGTCAAGCGTCGCCCCGCGAGATGGGCAGGTAGTACGACCGCCTCCACTGTTCCCCACGCTGAGTGCAGTAATGGAGTGGGAGTGTGACGGTCCGACACAATGCTAGGTGATGGATCAGAGCCGGGGTAGGTCAGCGGTGTGGCCGCCGACGCTCGTACCTGCCGGGCGCCCCGATCCAGTACCTTTTGCTGACGCGTAGCTACCTTTAATCGTAAGGTCTTATCCTGACCTACGATCTGATGTGACTTGTGATCTTCGTCCGGCTAGCCTGCTTGGCTAGCCGGGTTGGGCGCGGCTGCCTCCTTCCGAGCCGGGCTGGCAGGACTAGGCCGGCTCAGGAGAGCTAGCCGCCTCGACTCGAGCCGGGTGGGGGTTGCCTCGCCGGCCAGAGGAATGGCCGCGTCGTCCTCTAGCCGGCAGGCGCTGCCTAGCCGGCCGGAAGACTTGGGCCTTTGGAATCTGTATACGTTCATGTCCTTTGGGTCGGAAATTAAGGAGTAGGCTTGATGAGCCTACCCCGGGGTTATCCCCCGACAGTAGTCCCCGAAGCTGGCGAGGCCTGCCGTCTGCGGGTGGGCAGCCTCACCGGCTTGTTGATTTGTCTTGATATTTTTTGCCGCCACTCGTGACGAAGGGCGCCGGCTTCGGAACCGATTGGCTTCGAAGCGACGCCTAGGCCTCGTCGCAATTCGCTTGGAGAATGCCACGTGCCAGGCCCCGCCTGGCGTAATGATGGTGATTACTGATGACTGGACCGGGCCTGGGGCCCGCCACGACGCCCCCTCGGCCTCCGCGCGGGAGATCCTCTATGGATTTACTCCGCGACGGTTGGGCTTAGGGAAGCGCTACCGCCCGTAATACACGGGGTTCATGGGGGTCCGACGCGCACCGGATCCCCTCCCCATGACGCTTCGTGGGGGTTTAAATGGGATGCGAGGGTTCCGAGGAGGCCATTCGCCCCCCTCCTTCCTCCGCATCCGCGCTCTCTTCCTCCCTGCGCCCAGAGAGAAAGAGCTCGCATCCTTTGTCTTCTTCGTCTTCGTCACCGCGAAGTCGCCAACCCCTTCGGGTTCCCTTCACCCGCAGCCATGGCCGGTGGTTCTTCCTCTAAGAGGCCCGTCGGCGCAGAAGGCGTCCTCGCATGTAGCCTGGCTGGGCAGTGATGTCGGCGAGGGGCACATCGAGGCGCTCCGTCACCACCGACTACTGCCCCCGGCCTCCCAAGTGTTGGTGCGACTCCCTGGCGCCGAGACCGCTCCCGCACCCGCCGCGGGAGAGGTCGTGGTCTTTGTCGAGCATTTCTACCGGGGCTTCGGGCTTCCGGCCAACGCTTTCTTCACCGAATGACTCCACTTCTTTGGCCCGCAGCCGCATCACTTGGCACCGAACGCCATTCTGCAGCTGTCGGCCTTCGTGGTCCTCTGCGAGGGCTTCGTGGCGATCGAGCCCCACGTCGACCTGTGGCGCAACCTGTTTTTCTTCAAGCAGCAATCCATCGCCATGGAGAAATCCAAGGTGGAGAAGCTCCAGGGGTCGCGCCCAATGACACCGTGCGGGGCCGCGTTGGTGCACCACCGCTCGAAGTCGGGCTTCCCCCAGATGCCTCTGCAAGAATCCATCAAGAATTGGCAGAAGGGTTTCTTCTATGTGAAAAGCGCCGACCCTACCCACGATGCCCTCAACATGCCCCCGTTCGACATCGCTCCGCCGACGAGGCGGAACTGGGATGCGAAGACCCCCAAGCCGATTCCCGAGGTGGCGCTGATCTGTGCCCACCTCGACATTTTGGAGAAGAGCAGCCTCCTGGGCCGCGACCTGCTCACCACCATGGTGGCCCGCCGGATCCCGCCCTTGCAAAGGCGGCCGCATCTGGTCTGCCAGATGAGCGGCCGGCATGATCCATGCTGGCTATCCACCAAGAGGTTCACCCCCGGCACTGTAGCGCGAAGGGTGAACCTGATCTCCATCGCCCGCATGGATGAGAGCGGGGAATGGACGTGGGGGATGTCCCCCTTCAACAGGGTCCATCCGCCTCCGATGGTAGGTGGCTTCTTTACTCTTTGTTGTTTGCCTTGGAGCTAGTCATGTTGCTGAGCCGACGATTGAATCCTTTTCCGCAGCTGTTCGAGAACCTGCAGGGGTCCCTCAGTCCGCCCGCTCTTGACGTGGATGTGTCCGACGCCTCGAAGATTGAGGACGAGGGCATGATTGAATCCCGCTCGGACTCCTCCGCCGGCTCGGAGAATCCCCTGGAGTCGGAAGGGACAGAGCCGTCTGGTGAGTACGCACGACCCTCCGTTGCTGACTGGACGGATGACGACAAGATTCCCTCATTCATTTCTGGTGCAGCCTTCGAGGAGGACTCCAATGGGGTGGAAGAGGTCACCAGCCCGCCACTGACGCGCGGCAGGCGCCAAAGGGGCAGAGCGACCACTGCTGACGAGGCAGCCGGGAAGAAGGGCAAGGGTGGCACAGGTTCCCGACCGGCTCCTAAGCGGCCGGTGCCGGGTCCTCGAGCCGGACAGCGAGCAGGCGACACGAAGAGACGCCGCGGTGCTGGCCGGAGGCAGGTCCCTGTGGTAGCGGGGTAAGATTTCCTTCCCCTTTTATTCGTTTTTCTTGCAAGGAGCTTTGTTTCTTAGGAGCTTTGCTTGACAGGGAGGCGGAGGATGTGGAAGAGGACACCGCCTCCGCAGCCGAGCGGGCTGGCTGGGCAGCAGCCGATGCTGCCGAGAGGGAGCTTGATACGGAGTCCAAGCCCCGGTGGGACGTGGCCGCGGGGAAAGCGGTCGTGAGCCAGTCTCGCCCCAACCGGGCCGAGAGGCAGGTGGAGAAGCATGCGAAGGCTAGACATGACCCCTCCGCACATGCTCACGCGGAGGAGCCAGCCAGCGAGGCCGCTTCAAGGCCGGCCCCAAGGGCCGAGGGCCCAGCCTTCGGAACCAGAATCCTCGGCGCACGTGGACCTGGAAATGGTCCCTGACTCCCCCAGGGCCGAGGCGGCACCCGACGCGCCGGAGCTGGACCTAGCTGCGCCGCACATGGCCCCTAACGCACCAGGGGCGGCCATGGAAGCGCCGGATGCGGCCCATGTTGGAATTATGCCCTAGAGGCAATAATAAATATAGTTATTATTATAATTCATGTATCAAGATAATCGTTTATTATCCATGCTATAATTGTATTGAATGAAGACTCATTTGCATGTGTGGATACATAGACAAAACACTGTCCCTAGCAAGCCTCTAGTTGGCTAGCCAGTTGATCAAAGATAGTCAGTGTCTTCTGATTATGAACAAGGTGTTGTTTCTTGATAACTGGATCACGTCATTAGGAGAATCACGTGATGGACTAGACCCAAACTAATAGACGTAGCATGTTGATCGTGTCATTTTGCTGCTACTGTTTTCTGCGTGTCAAGTATTTGTTCCTATGACCATGAGATCATATAACTCACGGACACCGGAGGAATGCTATGTGTGTATCAAACGTCGCAACGTAACTGGGTGACTATAAAGATGCTCTACAGGTATCTCCGAAGGTGTTCATTGAGTTAGTATGGATCAAGACTGGGATTTGTCACTCCGTGTGACGGAGAGGTATCTCGGGGCCCACTCGGTAATACAACATCACACATAAGCCTTGCAAGCAATGTGACATAGTGTAAGTTGCGGGATCTTGTATTACGGAATGAGTAAAGAGACTTGCCGGTAAACGAGATTGAAATAGGTATGCGGATACTGACGATCGAATCTCGGGCAAGTAACATACCGAAGGACAAAGGGAATGACATACGGGATTATATGAATCCTTGGCACTGAGGTTCAAACGATAAGATCTTCGTAGAATATGTAGGACCCAATATGGGCATCCAGGTCCCGCTATTGGATATTGACCGAGGAGTCTCTCGGGTCATGTCTACATAGTTCTCGAACCCGCAGGGTCTGCACACTTAAGGTTCGACGTTGTTTTATGCGTATTTGAGTTATATGGTTGGTTACCGAATGTTGTTCGGAGTCCCGGATGAGATCACGGACGTCACGAGGGTTTCCGGAATGGTCCGGAAACGAAGATTGATATATAGGATGACCTCATTTGATTACCGGAAGGTTTTCGGAGTTACCGGGAATGTACCGGGAATGACGAATGGGTTCCGGGAGTTCACCGGGGGGGCAACCCACCCCGGGGAAGCCCATAGGCCTTGAGGGTGGCGCACCAGCCCTTAGTGGGCTGGTGGGACAGCCCAAAAGGGCCCTATGCGCATTGGAAGAAAAATCAAAGAGGAGGTGGGAAGGGAAGGAAGGACTCCCACCCACCAAACCAAGTCCAACTCGGTTTGGGGGGGAGACCTTCCCCCCTTGGCTCGGCCGACCCCCTTGGGGCTCCTTGAGCCCCAAGGCAAGGCCCCCCCCTCTCCCACCTATATATACGGAGGTTTTAGGGCTGATTTCAGACGACTTTTCCACGGCAGCCTGACCACATACCTCCACGGTTTTTCCTCTAGATCGCGTTTCTGCGGAGCTCGGGCGAAGCCCTGCTGAGACGAGGTCATCACCAACCTCTGGAGCGCCGTCACGCTGCCGGAGAACTCTTCTACCTCTCTGTCTCTCTTGCTGGATCAAGAAGGCCGAGATCATCGTCGAGCTGTACGTGTGCTGAACGCGTAGGTGCCGTCTGTTCGGTACTAGATCGTGGGACTAATCGCGGGATTGTTCGCGGGGCGGATCGAGGGACGTGAGGACGTTCCACTACATCAACCGCGTTCACTAACGCTTCTGCTGTACGGTCTACAAGGGTACGTAGATCACTCATCCCCTCTCGTAGATGGACATCACCATGATAGGTCTTCGTGCGCGTAGGAAATTTTTTGTTTCCCATGCGACGTTCCCCAACAGCCCATCCGCCTCCCGCAGAGGAGGTAGCGTCAGCCGGGATGGCGCCAGAGCCGGCCGTCGAGCCGGCACCAGGAGCCGGTGCCATCGTCATTTCCTAGCACGACCCTGTTGCGCCAGGAGCTGGGGGCCAAGCTGGGAGCCGGCCCATGAAGACATGGCGGGCGTCAAACCTGGCCCGCCTGCGACTGCCCGCCGGCACCGCGCTTTCCGGCGTCCCGGAGCTGGTGACGATGTTTACGAGCAGCCGGTCCAAGGTGGAGCAGTCGGCGCACGTGGTGTGCGGCGACATGGAGCGCCTGGATGCCCGCACCCAGGTAGGTGTTTCCTCTTTGGCTTTTGAACTTTTTTCTTCCTTTTGCGTTAGTGGGGGCGCGACAGCGCACCCACTGGGTGTAGCCCCCGAGAATCGGGCCGGTCGACCGTCGACAGGTCCGAATCTCTTGGAGGTCCTTTTCCCTGTATTATTTCTTCAATGGGGGCGCGCTAGCGCAGCCACTGGGTGTAGCCCCCGAGAATCAGTCTGGTTAAGTCTTAACCAGGCCGAATCTTAATCATGTTCCTTTTTGCTTTTTTGCAGGAGCTTTATGACGCTTAGGCGCAGGCTTATAACGAGCTGCGGACCCAGCACCTGGGAGCTGATGGCCGGATCGCCGAGCTCGAAGTCCAGCTGGGCAAAGCTGCCACGGAGCAGGACGCCCTGCGTAACGCCGGCAACCAGCTCCAGGAGCAGCTGGTCCTTCTTCAGACGGAGAAGAAGGAGCTCGAGGCGGCCAGCCGGGTCGAGCTGGAGCGACTGCGTGCTACGCTGCAGGAGAAGGAGGCCTCCTACTCCGCCGACGTGGATCACCTCGCGTCGCTTCATCTCAAGGAGATGGACCTCAAGGACGCCGCCTTGAGGGAGAAGGAGGAGGCCCTTGTTCAGAAGCAAACACAGCTGGCCAAGGCCTTGGAGTCTGCGGCGACTCTCCAGGAGGAGGTTGCTCGCCTTACTCATGCGAGTAAGGTGCGGGAGCGCGAGGTCCTCGAGAGCTCCCATGAGACCGATGGCGCCTTCCATCGTGAGACTCTTGTTTTTGGTCTTTTTGGCCGTCTCCTCTTTTTACTGTGTTCTTACGTCATGGCTGCTGCCATTCCAGGTCTCTTTCCTGAGACCCAGATCGCGGCCGACACCGCCGTCGAGGTGAGCCGCGAGGAGCGGCGCGCGGCCGGGCAGGAGGTAGACACTACCTCCGGCTGGAGCGTGGAGGAGATCGGGGTGGGCCTTCGGGCCCGCCTGCGCGCCTTGGGCGAGTCTGTGGCTTAGCTCCAGATTGCATGCTCGTCGATGGTGGCGGCCTTGTGGCCGGAAGGCATGGAGCCAACATCAATGAGTCGGCTCGCCCGCTGGCTTGCAGTAGGCGGAGGACACCTGGATGCCTGGCGCGCCTCTGCCGCGCGGGCTGGGGCTTACATGGCCCTGCGCTTGGCCAAGTCCTGGTATCGGAACCTGGACTTGGGCAAGCTTGCCGCCCAGCGTGATGGCTCGGAGGCGGAGCTACAAGGCATGAAGGAGGCGCTTCGTGTGAGGGCCAGCGACATCGCCGAGTACGCAGCCTGGGACGACTTTGTTTTGGAGCGGGGTGAAAATGGTGGTGTGATCGCTGAAGATCTGCACGACCTTCAGCCCTATGACCCTGATGGAAGCTCCGACGAGGCGGTCCGAGCTATGGAATCTGCTGCCGCCTCCAGCGGTGCGGCGTACGCCGACTCCGGTGCGGACAGAGCCGGGAGCCCTCACGAAGGAGATGGTGCAACCGCCTCGGGAGCAGCCGGAGATGGTGATGCTACCACATCAGGAGCAGCGGCCGGGGCGACCGATGAGGCCGCAACCCCGTAGCCGGTGTCATGTGTGTTTTGTTCTACCCCCGGAGGGATGTAATGAACGTGGGCCGTGGGCCAATGCTTTTTTGGATGTATATATTCAACATTATATTTGTATTGCCAAGCGTGTTGTCTTATATTCTTGTCTTTTGATTCCTGGTTGACTCCTTTTTCGAAGCCATCAAGACTTAAAGAACAAGATATAAACCGACAGAGGCCGGCTTGAATGAGATCGTATATATAATCGAGCCAGCCCGAGCCGGCGACCCTTTGTAGCCGAACTTTGCATGTATCCGACCTGACCTGGCGTCACCACACAAACCAGGCGGCCGGAGCCAGCCCGCAGGCTCGTACGAGGTGACCAGGGATCAGCTGGTTACACTATGTGTTCTTTTACAATAGGGAAGGCGTCCGAGCGGATAGCGAGCCCCCGAGCTTGTTAAAGCCAGCAAGGGGCATGCGTTGCGTAGCCTCCGAGCTTGATAAAGCCAGCAAGAGGTGTACGCAGTGTAGCCCCCGAGCTTATTGAAGCCAGTCAGGGGGCGTACACTGAGCGAAAACTCTCAATAAAAAGAAACATGAAGCATGCTCTTTTTATTGCATTTGTTGTTGTTCCCTGAAAAGGAAGAAAGATACATGTGCATGCTCTTTCCCTTGCTTGATTCTTGCCTTTTAGCAATAGAATGGGCGAAGCAGCGCCGCATTCCATGGACATTCCGTTTCTTGGCCGGAGTCGTCCCTCTTGCGCTTCCTTGGCTTTTGGGCATCGATCAAGTAGTAAGCGTTGTTGTGCAACGCCCTAGTGATGATGAAGGGTCCCTCCCATGGGGATGAGAGTTTGTGCTGGCCGACAGTGCGCTGGATTCTTCTGAGGACCAAGTCTCCCTCCCTGAAAGAGAGAGGCTTGATCTTTTTGCTGTGGTAGTATCTCAGCTTCTGTTGATAGATGGCCGTCCGGCTCAAGGTCAAGTCCCTTGCTTCTCTGAGGAGATCCACACCGTCTTCTCTTGCCTCCTTCGCCTCCGTTTCTGTGTACAGGGTGACCTGAGGTGAGACGAACTCGATATCCATGGGAATAATAGCCTCGGACCCGTATACCAGAAAGAATGGAGTGAAGCCGGTCGACCGGTTGGGCGTGGTGCAGAGGCTCCATATCACAGCTGGCAGTTCTTCAATCCAGCAGCTGGCTGATCTGACCAGTGGTGCCACCAGTCTTGGCTTGATGCCGGCCAGAATCAGGCCGTTGGCCCTCTCTGCTTGGCCGTTCGACTGAGGGTGCGCCACTGATGCCAAATCGAGCCAGATGCCTACCTTGGAACAGTAGAGCGCTAGAGCGCCCTTGGCGAAATTGGTGCCGTTGTCGGTGATGATGCTGTGGGGAACGCCATATCGAACAGATATGTCTGTGATGAACTTGACAGCGGTGGGGCCATCAAGCTTCTTGATAGGTCTGGCTTCGATCCACTTGGTGAACTTATCGACGGCCACCAAGAGATGCGTCATCCAACCGCGAGCTGTCTTGAAGGGCCCTACCATGTCCAGTCCCCAGACGGCGAATGGCCATGATAGAGGGATGGTTTTGAGGGCCGAAGGCGGCATATGGCCTTTCGCGCTGAAGAATTGGCAGCCTTCGCACTTGTCGACCAGATCCACGACCTCCTCAAGAGCCGTGGGCCAGTAGAATCCATGGCGGAATGCCTTGGCCAACAGGGTTCTGGAGGCGGCGTGATGCCCACACTCCCTGTGGTGAATGTCTCTGAGGAACTCATGTCCCTTTTCTGATTCAACGCAGCGTTGGAACACGCCGGTCACGCTGCGCCGTACCAGTTCGCGATTGATGATGGCGTAGGCGGCAGACCTGCGCTGGATCTGTCTCGCCTTCGCCTCGTTCTGAGGAAGTTCGCCACGAAGAAGGAAGGCCAGAATAGTTTGAGCCCATGATGGATCCGACACAAGGGTCGCCTCCGCCTCGTCTTGACTGTTGGGGGCTTCTACAGCCCCCGAGCTTGATGGAGCCGTGGCTGTGGGCTCGAGACAAGGTGTATCCGGTGCTGTCGCGGCAGCCGGCTCACCGTCTACCTCCATGACGTCCACCCACTGGGTGTCGAGACGACAAGATTCGAGTCCAGGCAGAGTCGGGGTTGTTTTCGTAGCCGGTGCCGCCATTGGAGTCGGCGGGGCAAATAGAGCTGGCGTAGTTGGTGGAGCCGACGGTGCTTGCACCGTGGATTCAGCCGGTGCAGCTATTGGAGTCGGCGTAGTCAGCGCAGCTGGCGTAGCTGATGGAGCCGACGGCGCTTGCATCGTAGAGTCAGCCGGCACAAAGATCGATGCCGACTCGGGAGACGGCTTGATAGACGGCTTATGGAGTTGCTCGAGGGAGACGCTGGCTGGAATGGCATGTCTCGTGGAGCCGATCTTCGCCAGTGTATCGGCCGCCTCATTTTCTGCCCTGGGAACGTGGTGAAACTCACAGCCCTCGAAGGGGCTGCTGAGCTACTGAATGAGGAAGCGGTAGCTTGCCATGTTGGCGTCCCTGGCGTCCCATTCGCCACAGACCTGTTGCACCACCAAGTCTGAATCGCCGAAGCATATGAGCCACCGGATGCCGGTCTCCTTGGCAAGCCGGAGGCCATGAGCCAGTGCTTCGTACTCGGTGATGTTGTTGGAGGCGGCGAAATGGATCTCGAGAGCATACTTGAGCTGGTCCCCTTTCGAAGACGTCAAGACGGTGCCGGCTCCCAGTCCTGCCGCATCTTCGAGCCGTCGAAGTGCATCCGCCAATGCGTGGAGTCTCGAGGCGGTGGCTCAAACTGGGTCTCGGCCCAGTCGACTAAGAAGTCGGCCACCACCTGAGATTTGATGGCGGTACGGGGCTCGTACCGAATATCGTGATCCGCCATAGCGATGGACCATTTGGCAATCCTGCCCATGGCATCACGGTTGCCCATAATCTCTGAAAGTGGAGCAGTGCTTACCACGGGGATGGCATGCTCCTGGAAGTATTGCTTCAACTTCTTTGCAGCAAGGTAAACACCATAACACATTTTTTGATAATGCGGATAGTTCTTCTTAGAGGCGGACAAGACCTCGCTAAGGTAATAGACGGGGCGCTGCACTGGCAGTGCCTTGCCCTCCTCTTTACGCTGAACTACCAACACTACGCTAACCACGCGAGTAGTCGCCGCAATGTATATGAGTATGGGTTCCCTTTCAGACAGCGCTGCCAAGATTGGCAGGCTCGAGATTACCCGCCTGAGGTCGCGGAAGGCTTCGTCCGCCTGGTCGTTCCACTCGAACTTCGCTGTCTTCTTCATGAGTTGGTAGAGTGGAAGGGCCTTCTCGCCAAGCCGGCTGACGAACCGGCTAAGGGACGCCAAGGAGCCGGCGAACTTCTGGACGTCGAGGAATCGAGCCGGACGCACCATCCGCTTGATGGTATCGATCTTCTTGGGGTTCGCTTCGGTACCGCGGGAGGACACGAAGAACCCCAAGAGTTTGCCGCCTGGAACCCCGAAGATGCACTTCTCCGGGTTGAGCCGGATCTTGTACTCACGCAGATTGGCGAACGTCTCCCGCAAGTCGTCGAGGAGGCTGAAGTGTTGCTTCATCTTGACAACGATGTCATCCACATAGACGTTGATGTTTCTGCCTATCTGTGGCAGTAGGCACTGCTGCATGCAGCGTTGGAACGTCGCACCTGCGTTCTTCAGACCGAACGTCATGGTGGTGTAGCAGTAGGCCCCGAAGGGCGTGATGAAGGAGGTCTTCGGGCGATCAGCTGGATCCAGCTTGATTTCATGGTAGCCCGAATAAGCATCCAGAAATGACAGCAGTTCGCAGCCTGCGGTGGAGTCGATCACTTGATTTATCCTAGGCAACGCAAAAGGGTCTTTCGGACAGGCCTTATTCAGCCTAGTGTAGTCAATACACATTCGCCATGTGTTGTTCTTCTTCAGCACCAGGACTGGATTAGCCAGCCAGTCCGGGTGGAAAACCTCCATGATGAAGCCGGCTGCAAGGAGCCGGGTGATCTCTTCTCCGATTGTGCGTCGCTTCCCCTCGGCGAAGCGGCGCAAGGGTTGTTTCACCGGCTTTGCATCCGGTCGCACGTGAAGTTTGTGCTCGGCGTACTTCCTCGGAACACCCAGCATGTCCTTGGGGGACCATGCAAAGATGTCCCGATTCTCATAGAGGAAGTCGACGAGATCGCCTTCCTATTTGGGGCTGAGGCCTGCCCCGATGGTGACGCACTGCTTTGGGTTGGCAGGGTCGAGTGGGACCCTCTTGGTCTCTTTAGCCAGCTTGAAAGAGCCCTCGCCGGCCGATTGGGACGGAGGAGAAGGAATCGTCGGCGGCTCAGTAGCCTGGGCCACGAGCCGGTCGATCTGCCGCTTCTCCTCAGCAATCACCAAGGCGTCGGCGAGGCGGCTGCTATCTTGGGCACACTCGAGCGACTTCTTGTAGTCGCCAACAACAGTGATGATGCCCTTGGGACCCGACATCTTCATCTTCAGGTAGGCGTAATGCGGAATAGCCATAAACTTGGCCAGAGCCGGTCTTCCCAGTAGCGCGTGATACGGGCTACTGAGATCCACTACCTCGAACCATATGGACTCTCAGTGGAAGTGGGCTTTGTCGCCGAAGAGGACGTCCAGCTGGATCTTGCCAATGGGCGAGCAGGACTGCCCAGGCACGATGCCATGGAAGACAGTACTGGTCGGTAGGACGTCCGTCTCCTTGAGTCCGATCTTGAGGAGAGTGTCGAGGTAGAGGATGTTGATGCTGCTGCCTCCGTCGACCAACACTCGGGAGAATCGGCAGGTGAGCCTCTTGGAGGCGAAGGTGGGGTCGAGGACGAGTGCGTATGACCTCGGGTTGGGCATCACCGCTGGATGGTCCACCCGGCTCCATGTGATTGGTTTGTCGGACCAATGCATGTACTGGGGAACCGGGGGGGACAGTGGCGTTTACCTCGCGCCGCGCCTCTGGCGCAGGCTGTGCTTGTCGTCGCCTTCACTGGTGAAGACGACGAACGCTCCGTCTTGATGAGGGTAGTCGTCTTGGTGGTGGCCGTTGTCGCGAGGCGGCTGCGGCGGAGCCGGAGCGTGGTTGGGAGTCGGTGCACGAGGGGCCGCCTGCGCACCTGGAGGAGCCGGCAGGCCATCCCCTTGCGACAGCCAGCGCGCAAAGCTGCAATGTCGAAGGGTGTGGGAAGACGGCTACGCCGCAGAATGTATCTTGCATGGGGCGTCCAGCGGCTGCTCGAAGGACTGCTTGGGCATACAGTTGGTGTTGCTTCTGTTGGGACGCTTTCGTGGAGGGCCGGCTTGAGGAGCCGATGTTTCGCCCTCCACGCTGGCCACCAACTTGATGTTGGAGCGGGGATCCATCTGATCCGCCTTGCGCTTGTAGTTGTTCTGGCCGCCTCGGTTGTCCCCAGCCGGCTTGGGAGTAGCCGGTGTAGGTACAACCTTGTTCGAGGCGGTCACCTTGACGCGCATTGCCGAGTCGGCCATGGCATATTTGTCCGCCTTGGCCATGAGCACCGCCAGAGAGGTGGGCTCGGAGCACATGAGCTTGTGCTTGAGGAGGGTGTCGTCTCGTCAACCGTCGATGAAGTACTGGATGACTTGTACCTGATGCACCCCCTTGCAGGAATTATGGAGCTCAGTCCACCGGGTGACGTAGTCGCAAAGGGGTTCGTCGGCCTTCTGGATGCACATGGCCAGCTCGCGGGGCCAGCCAGGGCGCTTGTAGGTGCCACTGAAGTTGCGGACGAACGCCTCCTTGAAGTCCACCCAGGAGTTGACACTTCCGGCCGGGAGGCTGTTAAGCCAAGTCCGGGCCGAGCCGGTCAACATGAGTGGCATGTAGCGGACTGCTACACGCTTGTTGCCCCTGGCAATGCCGACGGCCGTGGTGTAGTCAATCAAGCAGTCCTCTGGCTTGGCCATGCCATTGTATTTTGGCGTGTCCCGAGGCAGGGTGAAGCCTCGGGGGAACGGCTCCCCTCGGATCCGGGGGCCGAAGCAGGTCGGACCGACGGGACCGTCTTCCTCTAGGAGGGCTGACTGGGCTAGGACGATGAGACGCCGGCGAGCGTCCCGATCATCCTGGGTGGCGTGAGCGCCAGCCCTAGTGGCGAGAGGGGAGGCGCCTCGCGAACTAGAGACGTGAGTTCTTCGCGGGGGAAGAATCTCACACTCCGAATTGCCCTCGTCGCCTCCGCGATGCAAGCCCGAAGTGTGCTCGCTCTGGCGCTGAGAGCGCCGGTCTTGGCTTCCCTCGCCCCTCCGGCCGGAAGGGCGATGTGAGGAAGATCCTTCTGCATGATGCTGACCGCTAGGGTTGCAGCGTGCCCCGGAGTTGGGTCCCGGGGACTTCGACTGAGCCTGACTGGGGTCGCATCGAGCATGTTGCTGGTTGATGGCGTCAAGGAGGTCCTTGACCCGCTTCTCCTGGAAAGCACGCTCATCGCCTTCCAGGTTCGCCATCTCCTCCATGGCTGCCTGACCCGCTCGCTTGTTGGCTGCAGGGGTCTCGTAGGTGGGCAGATCGCCACTTAGGACTTCGGCGATGAACCGGCCGCGGCTGCGGACCGATCCAAGCCGTCTAGGGGCCTCGGAAATCGGAGTAAGGCCGTATGCGGAGTGATGTCAGCTATGCTAATTCACAAAAGTCCTTCCAATGGCACCAGAAACAGGTGTGTCGACGGCACCAGGAATCCTTCAGCTCCGGCTACGCCTTAAGGGACTTCCTAGGCAAGTATGCAAAGGATTTCCCCCGTGGCCTTGGAGCCTTGCGTTGGTGTTCCCTTGAAGCGGAAAGGGTGATGTAGCACAGTGACGGTAAGTATTTCCCTCAGTTTGAGAACCGAGGTATCAATCCGATGGAGGAGTATCACAAGATCCTGCACAAACACAAAAGCTTGCTCCCAACGCTATGAAGGGGTTGTCAATCCCTTATAGATTGTTTGCCAAGTGCGAACTAAAAGCAACAAAGTAACAAAGCAAAGTAAAATCGGAGGTGTAAACGATGGATGTGAATAGACCCGGGGGCCGTAGTGTTTACTAGTGGCTTCTCTCATGAAAGCAAGTAGACGGTGGGTGAACAAATTACTGTCGAGCAATTGATAGAACCGCGCAAAGTCGTGACGATATCTATGCAATGATTATATCTATAGGCATCACGTCCAAAACAAGTAGACCGATACTTTCTGCATCTACTACTATTACTCCACACGTCGACCGCTATCCAGCATGCATCTAGTGTATTAAGTCCATAAGAACAGAGTAACGCCTTAAGCAAGATGACATGATGTAGAGGGATAATCTCAAACCAATGATAAAAACCCCATTTTTTACCCTTGATGGCAACTACTTGATGTGTGCCTTGCTGCCCCTACTGTCACTGGGAAAGGTCACCGCATGGTAGAACCCAAAACCAAGCACTTCTCCCATTGCAAGAATCATAGATCTAGTTGGCCAAACAAAACCCAAGACTCGGAGAGACTTACAAGGATATCAAATCATGCATATAAGAAATCAGCAAAGACTCAAATATATATCATAGATAATCTGATCACAAATCCACAATTCATCGGATCTCGACAAACACACCGCCAAAGAAGATTACATCGGATAGATCTCCATGAAGATCATGGAGAACTTTGTATTGACGATCCAAGAGAGAGAAGAAGCCATCTAGCTACTAACTACGGACCCGTAGGTCTAAAGTGAACTACTCACGAGTCATTGGAGGGGTGATGATGATGATGAAGAAGCCCTCCAACTCCAAAATCCCCTCCGGCAGGGCGCCGGGAAGGGTCTCGAGATGAGATCTCGCGGAAACGGAAGCTTGCGGCGGCGGAAAAGTATTTTCGAGGCTCCCCTGATTTTTTGCGGAATATTTGGGAATTTATAGGCCAAAGACCTAGGTCAGGGGGTGGCCAGGGAGGCCACAAGGCTGCCCACCGCCGCCTCCCCTGGTGGCGGAGTGGGGGCTGGCTTGGCCCAAAGGCCCCCTGATCTTCTTCCGTTCGGGAAAAACTCATTTCGGGGGTTTTCTTCCGTTTGGACTCCGTTCCAAAATCAGATCTGAAAAGAGTCAAAAATACGGAAAAAAACAAGAACTCGCACTTGGCACTGAATTAATAAGTTAGTCCCAAAAAAGATATAAAAGGTACATAAAACAACCAAATAAGACAAGATAACAGCGTGAAATCATCAAAAGTGATAGATATGTTTGAGACGTATCAAGCATCCCCAAGCTTAACTCCTGCTCGTCCTCGAGTAGGGAAGTGATAAAGAATGAATTTTTGATGCTTTCATGCTACCTAGCATAGGTGTCCTTTGTAATTCCTCTTATGTGACGTGAATGTTCAGATCTATTAGATTCAAAATAATAGTTTGCTATTGACGTGGAAACAATAATAATTCAAGCAAACTAGCAAGGTAATCATGAACTTTCAAAATAACAAGGCCAAAAGAAAGTTATCCCTACAAAAGCATATAGTCTGACTATGCTCTATCATCATTGCACAACGAATTTAAATCATGCATAACCCTGATATTGGCCAAGTAATTGTTTCACAGCTTTACTTTCTCAAACCTTTTCAACTCTCACGCAATACATGAGCGTGAGCCATGGTTATAGCACTATAGATGGTGTGGAATGTGGTGGAGGTTACAAGACAAAAAAGGAGAAGATAGTCACATTAACTAGGCATATCAATGAGTTGTGGAGATGTTCATCAATAGATATCAATGTGAATGAGCAGGGATTGCCATACAAATGATGCACTAGAGCTACGAGTATGTGAAAGCTCTTAAAGAAAACTAGTGGGTGTGCCTCCAACTTGCTTGTTGACGAAGACCTAAGGCAATTTTGATGAAGCCTGTCATTGGAATATACAAGCCAAGTTATATAATGAAAATTTCCCACTAGCTATATGGTGGTGACAAAACGAGAGACTCTCAATCATGAAGATCATGGTGCTTAATATACACAAGTGTGGAAAAAGTGGTAGCATTGTCCCTTCTCTCTTTTTCTCTTTTTCTTGGTGGGCTCTTTGGCCTCTTTTTTTTACTTTTTTTATATTTGGTGGGCTTCTTTGGCCTCTTTTATTTCCTCACATGGGACAATGCTCCATTAATGATGATCATCACACTTTCAACTCAAAACCTAAAGTAACGATGACTCTATATGGAATGCCTTCGGTAGTGTACCGTGGCAATGATCTAGCATGGCATAGACATCAATGGAAACATCATGCTAGCTATCTTACGATCATGCAATGGCAATGTAGACGTGGTGGCACATGTCATGGTGGTAGTTGCATGGCAATATATCTCGGAATGACTTTGAAAAGGCCATAGTAGGTAGGTATGGTGGCTGTTTTGAGGGAGGCTAATGGTGGGTTTTGTGCACCGGCGAAAGTTGCACGGCACTAAGAAGATAGTGATGGTGGAAGGTGAAAGTGCATATAAACCATGGACTCAACATTAGTCATGAAGAACTCATATACTTGTTGCAAAAGTTTTATTAGTAATCGAAACAAAGCATCCAACGCATACTCCTAGGGGAAGGGTTGGTAGGTATAAACCATCGCGCGATCCCGGCCGCCACGCAAAGGATGACAATCAATATACTAATCATGCTCAGATTTCATCACATAGCGGTTCACCATACATGCATGCTACGGGAATCACTAACTTCAACACAAGTATTTCTAGATCCACAACACCTTACTAGCATGACTTCAATATTACCATAACCACAACTCAAAACTAATTGAGATGAATCAAACTTTTCTAACTATTCAATGCACATAAAGGTGGAAGTTTTCGTATCCCTTTGGATAACTACCCCTTTTGAGACTACTTGGGAATTTATAGGCCAAAGACCTAGGTCAGGGGGCGGCCAGGGAGGCCACAAGCCTGCCCATCGCCGCCTCCCCCCTAGTGGTGGAGTGGGGGCTTGTGGGCTCCCTGGAGCCCACCTGGCTTGGCCCAAAGGCCCCCTGATCTTCTTTCGTTCGAGAAAAAATCATTTCGGGGTTTTTCTTCCGTTTGGACTCCGTTCCAAAATCAGATCTGAAAAGAGTCAAAAACACGGAAAAAACAGGAACTAGGACTTGGCACTGAATTAATAAGTTAGTCCCAAAAAAGATATAAAAGGTACATAAAACAACCAAAGAAGACAAGATAACAGCGTGAAATCATCAAAAATTATAGATACGTTTGAGACGTATCACGGAGTTATACTCGCGCTGCGTAGCCTCCATCCGACGTTTTGCCGAAGCTACGACAATGCCTTCCTCCAGGATACGCTTGCGAGCCTCCTCCAGCGAGGTCCGAGCATCAACGGGGTTGGCAGAAGCGGTGACGGGTGTCTTCAGGCCGGCGATGGCGTCCCGAAGAGTATCGGCGGTGGCAGCGGCGGGCTCGCTAGCGCCTGCTGAGGCCTTGCCGGGAGGTGTGCTGGTGCCGGCACCGATAACCATCACTTCCACGGTGTTGGAGACGGCAGCAATGTGGTATGGGGTGTAGAACCCCACCGACGGTGGAGGGCCGTCAAAGATGAGGACGTTGCTGGAATATACGTCGTGGGCAGGCATCTTAGCAATAGAGAGCCTGCTGAAGCTAGCGCAGAGCGCCTCAACGTCGAAGTCCTCGCCGAAGTAGCGCGGACCGTCGTTGAGACGTAGGTCGCTGAAGAGAACGCTGAGGTTCTCCATAGCAGCGACGACGACGCTAGGGAGCGCCTCGTCATCAGAATCTTTGTCTGAATCCGCATGGCGGGAGGGGACGTCGATCATCATGGGTTTTGCCTCGTCGAAAGCGGGCTCCACGGGCATGCAAACTGATCCGGACGCGATGCATCCGGTGGTGTAGGTGCAGGGCCCCGCCTAGTGCGTAAAGCCAGTCGATGCCGCGATCGGCCCCACGGTGGGCGCCAAATGTCGGTGAATACTCACAACATATGCCATATGTAGGCTAAAGTCAGTGAGAACCGAAGGGACAAAGGTGGACGCTGAGAACGAGGTTGGTACACGCATGGGACGCACGATGTACCTAGGTTCAGGGCTCTCCGTAGAGATAACACCCATAATCCTGCCAGAGTGTTTGATGTGTATGAACAGAGTACAGGGTTGCTCCTGGAGCTGTGTTGGGAGGAGGAAGAGGGGAGCAGCCGGCTCGTCTCTGCCTCTCTCTGTGGTCGGTGAGCGTATAGTGATGTTCGGTTGTGGAATGATCGACCCCCTTGCATGGAGGGCGACCGGGGGGTTTTATAGACGAACCTGCCAACCTACAATATGGATAAAGGGTAGAAGTGTGGGACCCGGCTGGCAGCCTCGCCGGTTGGCCAGGGGCCCACTTGAGTCTTGTCTTGTCGCTTGAGGGACCCGCCGGCTGCATGGTCTCAATTGGCAGTGGGACCCTCCGGCTGGCCAATGAGGCTCTCGCGTAAGGTTGACGCCGAGCACGCGTTGTACGTCAAGCGTCGCCCCGCGAGATTCTTCATGGGCAGGTAGTACGGCCGCCTCCACTGTTTCCCACACCGAGTGCAGTAATGGAGTGGGAGTGTGACGGTCTGACACTATGCTAGGTGATGGATCAGAGCCGGGGTAGGTCAGCGGCGTGGCCGCCGACGCTCGTACCTGTCGGGCGCCCCGATCCAGTACCTTTTGCTGACGCGTAGCTACCTTTAATCTTAAGGTCTTATCCTGACCTATGATCTGATGTGACTTGTGATCTTCGGCCGGCTAGCTTGCTTGGCTAGCCGACTTGGGCGCGGCTGCCTCCTTCCGAGCCGGGCTGGCGGGACCAGGCCGGCTCGGGAGAGGTAGCCGCCTCGACTCCAGCCGGCGGGGCTTGCCTGGCCGGCCAGAGGAATGGTCGCCTCATCCTCTAGCCGGCAGGCGCTGCCTAGCCGGCCGGAAGACTTGGGCCTTGGGAATCTGTATACGTTCATGTCCTTTGGGTCGGAAATGAAGGAGCAGGCTTGATGAGCCTACCCATGGGTTATCCCCCCGACATCCGGCCTGGCCCATTAGTAGACACCTGACATGCCGAGCACCCGCTAGGCCAGGACTCCGTCACCGGGTAAGGATATGTATGTACTCACATAGAAATTGTTTAATGGTTATAATTTTATATTTTGTTTGGAAGTGTGTTAATGGTTCTAAATAAGGATGAGAATACACACATATAGAAAAACTTATACATTAGAAGTTCCAAAGAATTATGTTAAGGTACTCATGTATGAAAATATGGCTAACAATCAATACTATACAAAAGTAGTATGCTTAGATATTATGTATGTTAATGCTTACTAAAGATTAAAAGATCCAATCCAACTCAAATAGCAATGCTTCTATATCAATTTATAATAAATTTAGATGTATAGATAAGGATGAACTTTAACTATCATCCATGTTATGCAAAAAGTATTATTCGCACCAAAGTATCTTGTACACTATTCTATAAATGTCTATGACAAGTGGACCCAACATGCCCATAAAAATGGAACTTCAAAATTGTATAGTGTCCTTGGGGTGATACTTCTATATAAGGGGAGCATATATCTTCGCATATCCCACACTAACATGTCGTCAGCTAGTAGTTTTGCTAAATATCTAGCATATTGTAGATCCTTGTGGTTTTTGTGTATAGTAGTAAGTTTCATCGTCGTCATAGGATCCAATATGCCAAGGAGGGAGAGGCGGTCAGGTGGTGCATACATTCCTAATGACAAAGAGCGTGATGTCTCCTTCTTCAAGCGGCGTAGGGGTTTGTTCAAGAGCGCTGCTGACCTCAATGTCGTCACCGGTACTAGAGTTGTTGTCATCCTAGAAGCCAACAATGGTAAGATGCACTCACTTGGAACGCGATCAACTACACCCTTTGTTGATGCTTTCCTACCAGGAGCTCCACTAATAGTTCCGCTCGGAGACGAGGCAACAATCACTAGGATTGTATTCCTACAGAGTGAGGTGTCTGGGCTAGATATGGAATATATGGTAAAGGATAAGAGAAACCAACTCTCCATCCATCACATGAAACAGATCCAAGAACTATACCTTGGCATGGTGGCAAACCTTATCTTCTTGAAGGAAGAAGATCTCAAACTTGAAGACATCAACAAGCTCTTCAACGAGCTCTCTCGTGTCCATGAGGACATAAGACGTGTGATGCCTCCATTGCATCAGGGTTTTAAAGCAATGACTGTTGGTGCAAGCATGCCACAGAACATGCTACCATCAAGCGGTCCACTATTGGATCGCCCGAACACCATCTCTTTGTCGATTCACTCACCATGCACTTACCATATTTTGCAACACCGACTGCCTTCAGATTCATTACCAATACCGCTAGAAAAGACTATTGCACTACCTATTCCTCAGGTACCACAAATGTTCCATGCTCCACCAGCTACTTCAGTACAACAGTTCGCTTCCCAGCTACAAACAATACCTTATTAGGTACACAAGCTACCACAACCACAATATTTGAACGTCGAGGACCATGTAACTCCTTGTAATACAGCATACCAACCGAATAACTCAGCTAGCCTAAAATCAACAATCGAGTATAATTTGGAGGCTTCTCCATTGCTGGTGTATTCTAGTGGAAATGATGTTGGTGATGACGCAGTTGGCTATCAAAAATGGAATCATGTTCTATCAGATAAACCATCCTACGATGGATTTGCTGGGATGGATGCTTACTTGGGCTATGATGGCACTAAGGTAGGATAATCTTCTGTGGGAAATGGTGGATGTGTTGATGTGGAACCGGGATCTTCTTCTAGCGGGCAAGATGTTGACGTTTGGGTAAAATCTGGAGGACTTTGTTAGAAGCTAGTTAGAACTTCTATTTTAGTGCTATATTGGAACAAAAGCTAGTTACATTACCGTTTGAACAATTGTGACCATTTGAACTATTTACTAAGCCGCTTCGAGGCAATAGCATGCATGTTTGGTGTTGTCGGCCTTGGAACATGAAATATATTTTTTCTGTGTGTCGCTTAATGTTTTTTGATATAATCAAATGTTTTTTTTTTGTTGAGATTGTATGCATCTTACAAGTGAAGGAAGAGGAAATCTGGATTTGAAATAACAATCCTCTTTGTCGGGGATATTCCCCATGACCAAGACCCAGCTCATGAGGTTAAGTCATCTCACGACTCAAGCCGCCCAAACATTAAGTCATCTCTGGACTTAAGCCGCCCTGATGTTAAGTACTCTCTAGGCTTAAGCCGCCCAGACGTTAAGTCATCTATGGACTCAAGCCGTCCAGACGTTAAGTCATCTCTGGACTTAAGCCGCCTTGATGTTAAGTCCCCTCTGGGCTTAAGCCGCTCAAACGTTAAGTCATCTCTGGACTTAAGCCGCCCTGACATTAAGTCATCTATGGGTTTAAGTCGGCCTGATGTTAAGTCCTCTCTGGGCTTAAGTTTCCCTGACATTAAGTCATCTATAGGCTTAAGTCGCCCTGTTGTTAAGTCCTCTCTTGGCTTAAGTCGCCCTGACATTAAGTCATCTCTGGACTTAAGCCGCCCTGACGTTAAGTCATCTCTGGGCTTAAGTCGCCCAAAGATAAGAAGGCCCCCGAAGATGAGTCCTGAAGATGAGTCCCGAAGATGAGAAGCCCTCGGTAAGAAGCCCGCGGTAAGTTGCCTTCGGTAAGAAGCCCTTGGTAAGCCGTCCACGATAAGAAGCCAGAAGAGGAAAGATTCCCTCACAAGAGAAGCAAGACCCGAATTAGGAGTCAAGAAAGATTAGTCCTAGTCTGAGTAGGACACTATATGTAAGCCGTCCCTCCAGCTTATATAAGGAGGGGTAAGGAGCCCAAGAGGGTCAAGTCATTAGAGATAGACATATTAGAGGCTCTCGAGAATAGAGGTAGCAAAAACCACACCTTGTAATCGAGATCATCCTCATCATCAATACACACAAAGCAGGACGTAGGCTTTTACATCCATCAAAAGGGTCGAACCTGGGTAACTCGCGTCTCTCGGTTCCGATATCTCCTCTCAAGCCGCCACATAGTTGCGATGGTCTCATACCTAAGTTCACTCACGAGGACATCTTGACGTGACAAAACCACGACAGTTGACCCCACCGTGGGGTAACGCGCGTACGATAAAATTATATTCTTGAAGGGATCTCTTCTAGGGATCGAGAAGCTTATGACCCGCCATATCCGCAAGAGCCGGCTCGAAGATCTACATCAGCTCCAAGTCATCGAGGCTCCGAGAGCAAGCGATCCGCGTATCCGCCAAGTCACCGTGTTCACGGAAAGACGATTGATCTACCGATAGTACTACTTGTAGTACATGTGTGTACTACAGTTCACGCGAAGGCAATATCCATCAACCAATCCAGTACGGCTCCATGAAGTACAAAGGACAACCAGGCGGTCAAATCCAGCAGATGAAATTAGGGGCGAAAGAACTTATTATGCAGATGTCAATTGCCGGCCTCCCACTGCAGCCTATATACGTTACAGCCAACTACGACCGTCATATATGTACGGAAATTGCTTTTGGCTCCCTAGCACCATGGAGCCCTTTAAATTTGAAACTCAAATTTCATGAAAATTTATATTTTTACATTTCAAAAAATTCTGAAAAAAATACAGGGATAAGTGAAGGCGTAACACACATGTGTGTAAATTTTCAGAAAAAAATACATTAAAATGAGGGCTGTGCAAAAAAGACAAATCTGAGGCTTTTTTACGCATGACACTATTCATCATTTCAGGTCATGAATTTGTCTTTTTTGTGCAGATCGTATTTCAAGGTATTTCATCCTAAATTTTTACACACATACGCATAACATCCTTCTTTACTTCCATATTTTTTTTAGATTTTTTTTAAACCGAAAAGTTTGAATTTTGAATTATTCAAAAATTTCGGCCTCCATGAAGGCCGAGCTCCAAACGTCCGCACTCATATATCTATCTATACCTACTTATTCTTATACTTATACTTATACTTATTATATCTTTCTCTAATAATAAAGCAGCTACTGTTTCTCCCGTACGTCATCCATAAGTGAAAAAACGGTTGAGATTTTTTCTGTCAAAATCGTTGTCGCATGCGGTTATTAAGCTATGAGAACTTAAAGAACCATGTGCACGCCCGCGGTTTGGTCGCTAGAGTGCCTCTCTTCTACACAACACACCCAGGTACGATCCCTGGTAGGCACAACTTTTTTTCATCCCTATTATTTCTTTTTGTATATAGCAGCAAACCTGGATTAATGGACCAGCCCATGTTTTAATATTTCAATATCTATTTTTTTCTTTAAATTAATTCGTGATTTTCCAAAACTCCATTTTTTTTAGTTTTCAAAAAAAATGTTCATGAAATCATAGAATGTTTGTACATTAAAACAAAGGTTCATAAAATCAAAAAATGTTCACAGATTCAGAAAATGTTGATGGTTTTAACAAAATGTTCGCATATTATAAAATAATTCACAAAATGTCTATGAATTTTGAAAAATGTTGAGAAAAACTAAAAAAAATCAAATACCCAAATTTGTTCCCCATTTACAAAAAAAATCATCGATTCAAAAAATGTTAACTGAATAAAAAAATGTTCATGCATTTCAGAAAAACGATAAGTTTTTCTCTTTGTATACAGCAGCATACCTGGATTAATGGACCAGCCCATGTTTTAATATTTCAATATATATTTTTTCTTTAAATTAATTCGTGATTTTCCAAAATTCCAACTTTTTTAGTTTTCAAGAAAAATGTTCATGAAATCATAGAATGTTTGTACATTAAAACAAAGGTTCATAAAATAAAATAAATCACAGATTCAAAAAATGTTGATGGTTTTAACAAAATGTTCCCATATTATAAAATAATTCACAAAATGTCAATAAATTTTAAAAAATGTTGAGAAAAACTAAAAAAATTACGAATACCGAAATTTGTTCCCCATTTACAAAACAATTCATCGATTCAAAAAATGTTAACTTAATAAAAAAAATCATGCATTTCAGAAAAACGATAAGTTTACATCAATGACAAAACTTGATCACATGAACACTTATTTTCTCTTTTTATAGCAGCAAACACGAGTTCATGGGCCAGCCCATGTTTTATTATTTCAATTTATTTTGTTCTTCTTTAAATTAATTCATGATCTTTCAAAATTCTAATTTTTTGAGTTCTGAAAAAAATTGTTCATGAAATCATAGAATGTTTGGAAATTGAAACATAGGTTCAGGAAATAATAAAACGTTCACGGTTTAAAAAATTGATGATTTTTAAAAACTGTTCACATGTTATAAAATGATTCACAATTTTGAAAAATATATTCAGGAAATATAAAATGTTCATGATTTTTAAAATGACCATTTATTCAAAACATATCAGTGAATTCGAAGAAAATGTCTATGAAGTAAAAAAACAACGTTGAGAAAAATGTAAAAAATTATGAATTCAAAATTTATTCCCCATTTAAAAAAAAGTTCATAGAATGAGTAAAAAATTGTCCATGCATTTCAGAAAAAAAGATAGTGGACATCAATCAACAAAATTTGATCACATGAACACCACGACCATCATTAACATGGATGGGAGAAAAGATAAGTGGCAACATAGTGGGCCACCGTGTTAAGTAGAAAAAAGAGGATGCTCATATGTCGGGGTATTTCCCCTCAAAAAAAATATGTCGGGGTATTGAGCCATACTTATTTGGCTATAACGTAATATTTTTGTCTTCCGTTGCAACGCACGGGCATATTTGCTATACATACTAATAAAAGAAATAGATATTCTTAGTTCGTCATGTTATTTTATGAAAAACCCCTGATGTTTTTGACATTAAACTTGCAGTACATATCAAATATTTTTTTAAATGCTCATATCTTCTAAACCGTAACTCCAAATTTAGTATGTTATATATGGATTTTGATTAGAAAAATATATATAATTTAAATATGATGTTATTTTACCTGTTAACCATTTTAAAAATATTATCTAGGATGCAATCTTAATCAATATGCATTACCCGTCTTTCTTTCATACCGGTACCAATTTGAATTGTGGATGAATATCTCAGCAAAATCGGGATTAGAGACAAAACTGAAGATCACTTGACCGTTTCTCTGTACGTATTAAATCTACATGCAAGATATATTTAAATAAAATACATGTGGAATCTTGAATTGCGTTTTTTAGGCTAAGATCATCTTTGTTTGCGTGGTAGCTACAAATATTTAAATTATAGACCTTTTTGTAAATTAAGAGTATGTGGTATTCTTTTCTCCCGTTGCAACGCACGGACCCTTTTGCTATACTATTAAAAAAAATAGGTATTCTTAGTCCGTCATGACATTTATAAAAAGGTCCCTGCTGTTTTTGTAGGTTTAACCTGTAGTCTATTAAAAACGGTGCAAACAAATAATGCAGTTTTGAGGGATTGAACTCAGAACCTCTTGAACAAACTGAGCTAAATAATGGCTGCCTGGAAAACTAGGGTCCAGAATAGAACTATTAGTCCCACATGGTTTTTTAACACCATATAGATAAAGTTTTTTGTGTGTGAGTTGTGACAATCAACAAGCTGACACATCAATAGGGATGCAATTACTGAAGGTTGAGCTGCCAGAATGAGTAAGACAAGGAAAAGCATGCATGCCTCAAGGCGAGGCATAGAAGGTCAATCCTTGACATGCAGCTTGGTTGGCCGCGCGACACATGTGACCGCTGTCGAAAGCTAGCTCCGACGACGCGACACGAGACAATGATGCTTGATCCTCTCCCCTCATGCACAAAATACAGACGTATAAAAGTTGGTTGATGAACGCACGAGCACGATGTCCACCAAACTGACATTGGGTCGTACTTCTATTTTTGTTCGGCCTTATGGCACTGTGTCGGGCACCTGGTCATGGACACTTATTTTGACACGGAGGGAGTATGTTTATATTTTTATTGAATAAACACCTGAGCATGTGTATATTTTGATTAGGTATGACACCCATACATGAATATTTTTAAGAGGTATGATAACAAACAATTGGTATCGCAGTCTAATAATATGTATCCAATACATAAATATTTTCATGAGGTATAATACCACCAATAAATATTTTTATTAGATATAATACCCAACAAATGATATATTATTGTCAGGTATATTCCAGAATATTTTCATAGGTATAATACCATTGATATGTATATATTTTTTATTACATAAAATACATTAGGTATGTGTATATTTTCATTAGGTATAATATCAACACCAACATGTACGTATTTTAATTAGATAGAATACACATCAAGCTACTGTTGTCTAATAATATGTATGCATGGGTATCAGATATGTGTGTACCAACAAACGTTTTATTACATGAAAACAAATTACACATACATACATGTACGTGTATACATACCCTAGCATAAAATTTATGAGTACATACCCAATAATACATAGGTATTATACGTAGTCACAAAGTGGGTATGGTATACATAACTTTTTTCTAGATGTATGTCTATGCAAATACGAGGGCATGATACCAGATTAGTTTCATTATATATCTACACATACATAGTGTACAACGTCTACATGAGAATGCATGAAAGAAGAAAAACAATAAAAGGAGATGTACTAATTAAGAGAATTTAAAACACTTGATTCCATCTCACATATGGAAAGTCTTGCATGCAAATACTAGAAAACAAATCAAAATTTATAGAAAATGCACTAATGGGTTAGACCCGATCGAGGTGCCCAGGCACCTAGGTGGCTCAAACATTTTACATATATATACTTTTTTTGGAACATAGTACAGATGCAAGCGCTTATACAAACGCGCATACACTCATCCCTATGAACGCCCACACGCACATCCTATCTCTGTGAGCACCTCCGAGTGACTAAACCGGCATATCATCTTGAGATTTATGAAGTCACCGTACACGCCTCGTCGTCGACAGGAACGTCTCCTCCCACTGAAGTGTATCACTGGAAATCCTGAAATAAATTCAGAACTAATGCAAGTATCAGGATTTAAACCCTGGTGGGTTGGGGATATCACTGTCCCTCTAACCATCCAACCACGCGTTGGTTTGCTTTTTTATCTATACTAGCACAAATGCCCGTGCATTGCAACGGGAGAAACAAACCCTCGCACCGTGCTCTACTCACCATATCTTTGAGAGAACACAAATTGTTCCACTTCATCAACATGTGCATCAAACATGACATCCCTATGTGGGCTCTCACCCTCTTTCTCAGTTTCTTGCCTTGTCTATCCTTCCCACGTTCTAGAAATTTCACCCGCAAACCAAATCATAGCGAGCATCATATTTTTAAATTTATGAACCTAAAGCGAGCATCTTATTGCGTGCTAATAAGATTATCTGCATCACCATGCAATGCATCTCAAATGGAGTATCATACCAAGTCTGAAGCCAAGGTTATTACACCGAGCGTCTAAAAAAAGGTTAACTACAGAGAGAAATGCAAATTTCTTATATGACTGGGAACATCAACATCTCATTCATCTTCAGTCTAGCTGTTAAATTTAAATCACCAGGAATTCCTCCAGATGCTATTTGAACAGAGTGAAAATACTATGTATGTATCAGGCAATTTCACACTAAAATATCCTTTCCTGAACCTGATGGCTATATGGAAGGTAATTTCCTTTTCTAGCAACTGGTTGTACGGCTGTACTGAAACCATTTTAATTGGCTTCCGACCTTCTGCAATGTTATTTGAATAACAAAGATTAGAAAGAGCCTATTGTTTAGGGTTCTAAAGAAGGTTGAACGACAACAATGGAACACGAACCCAACTATTTTATGAGCACAGTTAGTCTATATAGGTTAAGCCACACATACTGATATGTTTACAGGTAGTGGAAACAGGCAATAGAGTACAAAGTTGTTGTCTACTTCGAGCTACTTGCTACCGACCATTGATTGATGAATACATGCTTTTTTCTTACCGTGCACAAGATGGTTGAGGTGTTTGATCATATTTGCTTGCAACATAGAAGATGCTCCTGGTCCGAGGCCGATGATCAGGGAAGAGGCAGATGTAGTCAAGAACCTCTTGGACATGAACAGCTTGGCTGCACAAGAACACATATACACACACGTCAATGTGTAGAACATCCGATTGAATCGCACAAAAGAACAACCAAAATTACACAAACATCACACACCATGTTTGAAAACACGTTGCATAGGACCTGAGTGAATCGTTTGAAGCAAAAAAATTGGGCTCAAGCATTGAAGCCAAACATTAATATTGCAATTCAAGAATGGGAAACTGTGAGCAAGATAGAGGAGCATCAATCCAGTTCTTCCTACGGAGGTGAATGGGCTAAGAGATCGAGAAAAGCCGAGATGTCTGAAGAAATTAAGGTGAGGATTAGACGATTAGTTACAAACATCGACTGCAATTTCACCAGAACTGTAACGACTAAGATGCGGTCATTTCCTATTTAGGGGGCGATGCCCCAAAAGGGAAAGAAGCGCATCTAAGCATTTCGCAAGCGAGATAAACATAGCACATACATAATTTAAGATTGACAAATAGGGCATTCAATTGCCATCTCACATAGATAATATCAGAGTTTACATCCACACATTTATTCAGATAAGGTAGTTCCGCTACGGACTACATAACACAAGGAAAAGACTTATGCTATCCCGCATGCTTGCCCACGATCACGACCACGGCCTCGGTCTTCTGGATAGTTCACGTACAGGCGGTCGTTCTCCTCACCGTACTGCCACGCCAGCTGCGTGCCATCTGGATCACCTGCGTCGGGCGTACCTGTACCTGTTGGGGTATTGAAGTAATCTGTGAGCCACGGGGACTCAGCAATCGATGACCTTGGTACCGAAAATAGTCAAGTTATTAGGTGAGGAAGGTTCAGTGTTTAGGTTGCATCATCCTAAGCATTTATGGTGGCTAACTTATGAAGATCAAAGTTATAGATGTGGTGGTCTACGCGAGCGGTCGAAGACTAGGTGATCACTAAGTGATCCTGAACACCTACCTACGTCAAACATAACCCCACCGTGTTCCCGATCGAAGAGAGGTCTTCGAAAGAGACAATCACGGTTATGCACACAGTTGGCAGTTTTATTAGAGTTAGTTCAAGTTATCTATAACCGGATGTTAACAAATACTCCATGTTGCCACATAACCGCGGGCACGGCTTTCCAAAAGATTGAACCCTGCAGGGGTGCTCCAACTAGTCCATCACAAACGGTCACGGGCCGCAAAGTAATCCTCTATCACGAATCTCGTGATCTCGTCGGATTCCTTAGAGGAAAACCTCAACTCTCGGGAGAACCAAAGCTTCACCGAGATTCCTATACGCAAGATATATCGCTAAGGTAAGACAAGACTAGCAGAACCTCCCGTCGTGTCGACGACCCCGATAAGAGCCGCGTATCTCAGTCTCAGGACACGACAGATGAGCACGGCGTACAGTGGCCTGATAGACATCTCCCGAGTTGCCCCGGGTTGGCCCCACACACGACTCTAGTTTGGACCAACACTCATGAGGAGCACTGGCCCGGGTTGTTGATTAAATCCTCGGGTAGCTATTCCCTATGCAAATTATTATTAGGTGATTAGCAAATTAAAACCAATGTTGGGTCCTGCCGGACAAGTCTTAACACTACACGATTTATCAAGGGGGTCCCCATAACAACCCCGAACGTGTTAGGAGCGATCAGTTATGGAATCAAACACCGGTAGCTGGAAACTAAGGCGGCAATAACAGAACAAATCACCCGGCAAAAGGCTAGGCCTTCCATCATTTACCAAGTATATAGGTGCATTAATTAAATAGTAGTTTAAAACATAATGATATCAAATCCTCATGTTATCACATGAGACAGCTGGCACCTGCAACTAGCAAAGCTATCATTAGAAGCTGAGCAAGCCTACTTAGCCATACAACATTAGCTAGGAGGGGAAGGTGTTTGGGTTTCATGGCAATATCAGGAGGCAATTATACCAAGTGGTAGGCAACGAGCATATATCGAAGGAAACATGATTCTAAGCATAACAAGGCTAGATATGGTATCAAGGTCACGACAATCTTGCTTGTGATGTCTTCAGCTTGGAACTGCTCTTGTTCGTCCTGCACGTACTCTCCAGAATCCACGTACTCGCTCTCCGATCCCGGTGCTACCCAAGATAAAAATAACAGCCAATGAACACCAACACAACATGATGCAACAAACACATGATGCATGAGATGAGAATGAAGCATGCATCTCTATTCTAGTCTCTTGCATATGCATGACAAGAGAAGATAAACTTCTGGACAGAACTTCACACTAAGCTATCTTGACATGCATGAAGATGGCATGAACAGGTGCATCACGAGAAAACGATGCAAAAGCATATAAAGAATTTTGAGAACGAAGCTATGGATCAACCGGAAACTACGAAACAAGATATGGAGTCCTACGGTTCAAATCCATCACAACCACACTCCAATGGCACTCTTCTGGTATTTCCAGGTTGCCACATGATCAAACAAACAAATATAGGTGGGGTGGTGCAAAGAAACTCACCACACCACCAACAATACTATCACAAGCTTCCAAAACAACTAATACATGCAATCTGTCCTAAACAGCATCCTAGCAGTTTGTGAGCAACATGCAAAGCACCTACAACCACCCAAGTGTGCCAAACAAGATATGTGGCAAAAGCTATTCAAAAGCTCTACAAGCCTGAGCAAGAAGATAATACAAAGGAGTCACACACACGAAGATCTATAGGTGCTAACTTGGACAAAAATAACATATTTCAGGGACTTAGTGAAAATCTCAGATTTTCACCAGCTGCTTAAGCTCTGAAGCATTTTGACATCCTCCAAAATAATATCTACAGGAAGTGAAAGTGCATGAAATTTAACAGAGAGCTAGACAAACACAAAATCTCCAACTCTCTAGTTGATTTCAAGGGCTGATTCCCAACACATGAGCTTTTGCAACCACAACAACAAGGGAAGAAAATAACAACAGTTTCTCAAACTTTTCACCAAGCTGACAATTTCAGCCACATGTCAACTTTGACAAGGCACAACTTGCACATACAAACTCCTAAGCATAAAAAAAAACTACCATGTTGTAGAGGGGTTCACCCACTACTGCCACATCAAGGAATAATCCTCATAGGCTCATCACACCACATGGCACCAAGCTCTAAACATAGCATCAAGACAGAAAAAATGACAGTTTATGAAGTTGCTCCAAAGTAAAATCTGATTCCACAAGTGGATTCCTGGGATGATTCTACCCCAAAAACATATATGATACCTAGGTACTTGCATACAACATGTAGGCACAAAGTTGAAAGGAAAAACAACATAGAATCATATAGTCTCAAATAGTGCCATATCACATGAGGTGCTCACTATTTCATCATCCACACATGCACAAGCTCACACCCACAACTCCAATGGTGAACATGAGGGTTAGACCTCATGTATGTGTGCCATAGCACATCACCACACACACTCACATACAACCATGCAAGCACACACTAGCACCTACACATATTAGTTCTAATACACACACATGCGCACACTAAATCCCTACACACATACACATGCTTGCTCAAACATCTACAAACCTTCACACCTACAACTCCATTCTACTCACATGCACATGTATGTGTGGCACACACACACAAGCACACACCACATGGATGCATGCACACACATACAACCTCAAATCTACATCAACACATGAAACACTCACCTACACATCCACACTAGCTAAAATAAGGAGAAAACCTACTGGAAATGATCTTAGGCAAAAATATATTGCTGCCCAAGCAATGCAACAACATACACTACTATAAAACAACAAAGAAGAAATAATAAAAAATTAAAAGGGGTGGCTTGGGATCGAACCCAAGACCTGCTAGCCACAGCAAACCTACACAAACACTACACTACTGCCCCTAGGCTCGATAGAGAGGGGAAGGGAAACAGGGTATGTTTCCCCTGTCGAGCTACTGTGCCACAAAACCAAGAAAACAAAAGGGGGCACCACTGGGTTCGAACCCACGACCTACTGCTGCGCCAAAACACCACCTACCACTCTGCTAGACGTGCGGTACTTATCAGAGAGGGGGGCCTTGCTCTTTTGAGCATCCCCCTATGGACCTGATATAGGTCGACGGTGGCCGGAACAGGGGACGGCTGCCGGCAAAGCTACGGTCTAAATCGAGGAGCGGCTAGTTGCGGGGAGGAAGAGGGACTCGCGGCGGATCCATTTCACCCCTAAACACGACGAGAGGCGCATTGCAGCTACGGCTCCACGAGCACGGCAGCACCGGCGACAGAGAGGAACTACGGCGCGCAACTAAGGCTCTAGGAGAGATCCTACTAGCAGGGGCACGGGGAGGAGATCGGCTGCTCACCCACGCGTCGAGGAGGACGTGCTGACGGAGAGGAAGAAGGCGTCGAAGAGGAAGAAGTCGCTGTGGAAGAAGTCATCGGAGCAGAGTAGGAAGAAGTGGGTCGTCGTCGACGTCGTGGAAGCAGAGGCGATCGGCGTTTCCTAGCTGCGGGAACGGACTCTCTGTCGGCCATGGTGGAGGAGGAGCTCGGCCGCCTTCTGTCGACGTCACGGAGAGGGAGGAGGAAGATGGAAAGGAGGTGGCGACGGCTTGGAGGAAACCTAGAGGCCCAGACGTCGAGGGAATATATAGGGGTCGAGGGGGCCGCCTCGACGTCCGTGAAGCCATGGCGTCGAGCCTCTCTCTCGCTCTCTCTCTGATACTCTAATGGAAAGCAGAGGGAAGAAGACACGGCGTCAACAAAAGAGGAACGGGGAATGGGCTACCGCGCGAGGGAAAGCAGCTGGGCCAGCGAGGGGAGTAAGCCCACTCGGGTGGCGCCAAGCAAAAGAGAGAAAACCCACTGGGTTTTCCATTTAAAAACAAACACCAACAACCAATAAACTCCTAGGTAATTCTATGGCTCCAAAAATAAAATAAAAATGACCCTGGTCATAAGGGAATTATGACCTATTTAAATAAAATGAAAAGAGGATTTTTGGAGCAAAGAAATATTTACAAAACAGAATTACATAATCTGTTTTGTAAATAAATACCCCTCTTAAGCATAGCTTTAAAAATCCCTAGACATAGCACCACATGCACCAGCAAATACTCTATAAGATATACATTTTTCAAACAGGGGTTGAGCAAGCAAAACTTGAACTTAAGAAAATCAAGAAGGAGAGGTTTAGTTGAAACCTAGCTTTGGATAAATAGGCAAAGTTGGAAGCCACCCTTTGCACATCACTTCACACCACTTGCACTCATCACACCACACACATAAGGATCAACACAACAACACACAAGGATGGCATGAATGATATGGATGCATGATGCAAAGGGAAGACAAGGCATGAGCACATGAAATAACACATGAAATGATAACTCCATAAAATGACATCATGGACCCACACATGGCAAGGTTCCAAATATGGCAATGTTACACTTGGGGCATTACAAGAACGCATGTGGCAGGGGATGGGGATAGACAGTGTCGCCTCCGGGGCAGCCACCGGCGGGCGACGCTTGTCCGCAGAAACCGGGCACGAATCCTGTGCAGGGGGCTCGTCCGCCTACGGTAACGGCCTGCCATCTCCACGGGGGCTCACCTATGGACTGTAGATCTCGATACTGATCTAGAAGCGAGGTGAGGAGGGGTGAGACGTCTCAAACGTATCTACAATTTTTAATGGTTTCACGCTGCTATCTTGTCTTCTTTGGATGTTTTATGTACCTTTTCCGCGAGATCTCATCTGGAGACCCTTCTCGGTGCCCTGTCGGAGGGGACTTTGGAGTTGGAGAGCTTCTTCATCATCATCATCGCCCCTCCAATGACTCGTGAGTAGTTCACTTCAGACCTACATGTCCGTAGTTAGTAGCTAGATGGCTTCTTCTCTCTCTTGGATCTTCAATACAAAGTTCTCCATGATCTTCATGGAGATCTATCCGATGTAATCTTCTTTGGCGGTGTGTTTGTCGAGATCCGATGAATTGTGAATTTGTGATCAGATTATCTATGATATATATTTGAGACTTTGCTGATTTCTTATATGCATGATTTGATATCCTTGTAAGTCTCTCCGAGTCTTGGGTTTTATTTGGCCAACTACATCTATGATTCTTGCAATGAGAGAAGTGTTTGGTTTTGGGTTCTACCATGTGGTGACCTTTCCCAGTGACAGTAGGGGCAGCAAGGCACACATCAAGTAGTTGCCATCAAGGGTAAAAAAAATGGGGTTTTTATCATTGGTTTGAGATTATCCCTCTACATCATGTGATCTTGCTTAAGGCGTTACTCTGTTCTTATGGACTTAATACACTAGATGCATGCTGGATAGCGGTCGACGTGTGGAGTAATAGTAGTAGATGCAGAAAGTATCGATCTACTTGTTTTGGACGTGATGCCTATAGATATAATCATTGCATAGATATCGTCACGACTTTGCGCGGTTCTATCAATTGCTCGACAGTAATTTGTTCACCCACCGTCTACTTGCTTTCATGAGAGAAGCCACTAGTAAACACTATTGGAAATATGCCCTAGAGGCAATAATAAAATGATTATTATCATATTTCCTTGTTCATGATAATCGTCTATTGTTCATGCGATAATTGTATTAACAGGAAACAGTAATACATGTGTGAATAAATAGATCACAATGTGTCCCTAGCAGGCCTCTAGTTGGCTAGCTCGTTAGTCAATAGATGATCATGGTTTCCTGGTCATGGGCATTAGATGTCATTGATAACGGGATCACATCATTGGGAGAATGATGTGATGGACAAGACCCAATCCTAAGCGTAGCACTAGATCGTATTGTTCGTATGCTAAAGCTTTTTTAATGTCAAGTGTCTTTTCCTTCGACCGTGAGATTGTGCAACTCCCGGATGCCGTAGGAGTGCTTTGGGTGTATCAAACGTCACAACGTAACTAGGTGACTATAAAGGTGCACTACGGGTACCTCTGAAAGTGTCTGTTGGGTTGGTACGAATCGAGATCGGGATTTGTCACTCCGCGTGACGGAGAGGTATCTCTGGGCCCACTCGGTAGAACATCATCATGAGCTCAATGTGACTAAGGAGTTAGTCACACGATGACGTGCTACCGACGATCGAATCTCGGGCAAGTTCTATACGGACAGACAAAGGGAATTGTATACGGCATTGATTGAATCCTTGACATCGTGGTTCATCCGATGAGATCATCATGGAGCAAGTGGGAGCCACCATGGGTATCCAGACCCCGCTGATGGTTATTGGCCGGAGAGGTGTCTCGGTCTTGTCTGCTTGTCTCCCGAACCCGTAGGGTCTACACACTTAAGGTTCGATGACGCTAGGGTTATAGGGAATTGTTATACGAGGTTATCGAAAGTTGTTCGGGGTCCCGGATGAGATCCTGGACGTCACGAGTAGCTCCAGAATGGTCCAGAGGTAAAGATTGATATATAGGACGAATGGTTTTGGACACCGGAAGTGTTTCGGGCGTCACCGGTAACGTATCGGGACCACCGGGACCACCGGAAGTGGCCCCGGGGGTCCACCGGAAGGGGGCCACGACCCCGGGAGGCTAGATGGGCCAAGTGCGGGAGGGAACCAGCCCCTAGGTGGGCTGGTGCGCCCCCCACACTTAGCCCAAGGCGCAGGAGGTGGAGAGGGGGGGAAACCCTAGGCGCTGGTGGGCCTAAGGCCCACCTAGGGGTGCGCCACCCCTCCCCCTGCCCTGGCCGCCGCACCTCCCATCTGGGGGGGGCTGCCGCACCACCTAGGGTGGGAACCCTAGGGGTGGTACCCCCTCCCCTCCTCCTATATATAGTGGGGGTTTTGGGGCTGTTTTACACACAGTTTTCCATCTCCCTCGGCGCAGCCCTGCTCTTCTTTCTCCTCCTCTCTGTCGGTGCTTGGCGAAGCCCTGCCGGGAGACCTCGTATCTCCATCGACACCACGTCGTCGTGCTGCCGGAGATCTTCCCCAACCTCTCCCTCCTCCTTGCTGGATCAAGGTGCGGGAGACGTCACCGGGCTGCACGTGTGTTGAACGCGGAGGTGCCGTGGTTCGGCACTAGATCGGAATCACACCGCGATCGGAATCGCCGCGAGTACGACTCCATCAACCGCGTTCTTGCAACGCTTCCGCTTAGCGATCTTCAAATGTATGAAGATGCACTCACCCCTCTCTCGTTGCTGGTCTCTCCATAGGAAGATTTGAATATGGCATAGGAAAATTTTGAATTTATGCTACGTTCCCCAACAGTGGCATCCGAGCCAGGTTTTTTATGCGTAGATTCTATGCACGAGTAGAACACAAAAGGTTGTGGGCGATGATTTGTCAATTGCTTGCCGCTACTAGTCTTATTCTTTTCCGGCGGTATTGTGTTATTGTAATAGGTTTCACGACTTGCATGTCGATGAGTATGACAACCGGCAGGAGCCATAGGAGTTGTCTTAATTTATTGTATGAGATGCAACGCCATGTGGTTACTACTTTTACTTCATTGCTAACAGTTAGCTATAGTAGTAGTGATAGTAGTAGTTGGCGTGGCGACTTCATGGAGACACGACGATGGAGATCATGATGATGGAGATCATGGTGTCATGCCGGTGACAATGATGATCATGCGATGCCTGAAGATGGAGATTGAAAGAGCAAAGATGATAATGGCCATATCATGTCACTATATGATTGCATTGTGATGTTTATCATGTTTTTCATCTTATTGCTTAGAACGACGGTAGCGTAATAAGATGATCGCTCTTAAAATTTCGAGAACGTATTCCCCTAAGTGTGCACCATTGCGAAGGATCGTTGTCTCAAAGCACCACGTGATGATCGGGTGTGATAGATTCTAACGTTCGCATACAACGGGTGTAAGCCAGATTTACACACGCGAAACATCTAGGTTGACTCGACGAGCTTAGCATGTACAGACATGACCTCGAATACAAGAGACCGAAAGGTCGAACATGAGTCGTATGGTTGAATACGACCAGCATGAAGTTGCTCACCATGGTGACTAGCCCGTCTCAAGTGATGATCGAACACGGGTTAGTCAACATGGATCATGTATCACTTAGATGACTACAGGGATGTCGATTTAAGTGGGAGTTCATACTTAATTTGATTAAATGAACTTAATTGTCATGAACTTAGTCTAAAAGTTGTCTTTATAAATATTGTAGATGGCCAACGTCAACCTCAATTTCAACGCATTCCTAGAGAAAAACAAGCTGAAAGATGATGGTAGCAACTATGCGGATTGGGTTCGCAACTTGAACTCATCCTTGAAGCAGCTAAAAAGGCTTATGTCCTTGATGCGCCGCTAGGTGACCCTCCTGCTCCCGCGGCAGCCCAGGACATTCTGAACGTCTCGCAAACGCGGAGTGATGACTACTCTCTGGTTAGGTGTGGCATGTTATACAGTTTAGAAACGGGGCTCCAAAGGCGTTTTGAGCAACACGGTGCATATGAGATGTTCCAAGAGCTGAAGCTAGTTTTTGAAGCTCATGCCCGTGTCGAGAGATATGAAGTCTCCGACAAGTTCTTTAGCTGTAAGATGGAGGAGAACAGTTCTGTCAGTGATCACATACTCAAAATGTCTGGGTTACATGGTCGTGTGACTTCACTTGGAGTCGAACTTCCGGATGATGCTATAATTGACAGAATCCTCCATTCTCTCCCACCAAGCTACAAAGGTTTTGTGCTGAACTACAACATGCAAGGGATGGAGAAGACCATGCCCGAGTTGTACTCGATGCTCAAGTCTGCAGAAGTAGAAATCAAGAAAGAGCATCAAGTGTTGATGGTCAACAAGACCACTAGTTTCAAGAAGGGCAAGGGTAAGAAGAACTTCAAGAAAGACGGCAAAGCCGTTGCCGCGCCCGGTAAGCCATATGCCGGGAAGAAGAAAAAGAATGGACCCAAGCCTGAGACTGAGTGCTTCTATTGCAAGGGAAAGGGTCACTCGAAGCGGAACTGCCCCAAATACTTAGCGGACAAGAAGGCCGGCAACGTTAAAGGTATATGTGATATACATGTTATTGATGTGTACCTTACCAGCGCTCGTAGTAGCTCCTGGGTATTTGATACCGGTGTTGTTGCTCACATTTGCAACTCAAAGCAGGAACTGCGGAATAAGCGGAGACTGGCCAAGGACGAGGTGACGATGTGCGTCGGGAATAGCTCCAAGGTCGAGTGATCGCCGTCGGCACGCTACCTCTACATCTACCGTCGGGATTAGTTTTAAACCTCAATAATTGTTATTTAGTACCAGCTTTGAGCATGAATATTGTATCAGGGTCTTGCTTAATGCGAGACGGTACTCATTTAAGTCAGAGAATAATGGTTGTTCTATTTATATGAGTGATATGTTTTATGGCCATGCTCCGTTGGTGAATGATTTATTCTTGATGAATCTCGATCGTGATGTTACACATATTCATAGTGTGAGTACCAAAAGATGTAAAGTTGATAATGATAGTCCCACATACTTGTGGCACTGCCGCCTTGGTCATATCGGTGTTAAGCGCATGAAGAAGCTCCATACTGATGGACTGTTAGAATCTCTTGACTTTGAATCATTTGACACATGCGAACCGTGCCTCATGGGCAAGATGACTAAGACTCCATTCTCAGGAATAATGGAGAGAGCAACCGACTTATTGGAAATAATACATACTGATGTGTGTGGTCCAATGAACGTTGAAGCTCGCGGTGGCTATCGTTATGTTCTCACTCTCACCGATGATTTGAGTAGGTATGGGTATATCTACTTGATGAAGCAAAAATATGAGACGTTTGAAAAGTTTAAGGAATTTCAGAGTGAGGTCGAAAATCAACGTGACAGAAAAATTAAGTGTCTACGATATGATCGTGGAGGAGAATATTTGAGTCACGAGTTTGGCACACACCTAAGGAAGTGTGGAATCGTTTCACAACTGACGCCGCCTGGCACACCGCAACGCAACGGAGTGTCTGAACGTCGTAATTGCACTTTATTAGATATGGTACGATCTATGATGTCTCTTACCGACTTACCGCTATCATTTTGGGGATACGCATTAGAAACTGCAGCATTCACTTTAAATAGGGCACCGTCTAAATCCGTTGAGACGACACCGTATGAACTATGGTTTGGCAAGAAACCTAAGTTTTCGTTTCTTAAAGTTTGGGGCTGCGATGCTTATGTGAAGAAACTTCAACCAGAAAAGCTCGAACCCAAAGCGGAGAAATGTGTATTCATAGGATACCCTAAGGAAACTATTGGGTATACCTTCTATCTTAGATCCGAAGGTAAAACCTTTGTTGCCAAGAACGGATCCTTTCTAGAGAAAGAGTTTCTCTCGAAAGAAGTAAGTGGGAGGAAGGTAGAACTTGATGAGGTAATTACACCCCCTCTCGAACAGGATAGTAGCGCAGCGCGGGAAGTTGTTCCTGTGGCGCCTACACCAACTGAAGAGGAAGTTAATGATGATGATCATGAAGCTTCGGATCAAGTTACTACTGAACCGCGAAGGTCCACAAGGGCACGCTCCGCACCAGAGTGGTACGGCAACCCTGTGATGGAAATCATGTTGTTAGACAACGGTGAACCTTCGAACTATGAAGAAGCGATGGCAGGCCCGGATTCCAACAAATGGCTTGAAGCTATGAAATCCGAGATAGGATCCATGTATGAGAACAAAGTATGGACTTTGGTGGACTTGCCAGATGACCGACGAGCCATAGAAAATAAATGGATCTTCAAGAAGAAGACTGATGCAAACGGTAATGTAACCGTTTATAAAGCTCGACTTGTCGCAAAGGGTTTTCGACAAATTCAAGGAATTGACTACGAAGAGACTTTCTCTCCCGTAGCGAAGCTGAAATCAGTCCGAATCATGTTAGCAATTTCCGCCTTTTATGATTACTAAATTTGGCAAATGGATGTCAAAACAGCGTTCCTTAACGGGAACCTTAAGGAAGAGTTGTATATGATGCAACCAGAAGGTTTTGTCGACCCTAAGGGTGCTAACAAAGTGTGCAAGCTCCAGCGCTCCATTTATGGGCTGGTGCAAGCATCTCGTAGTTGGAACATTCGCTTTAATGAGGTGATTAAAATGTTTGGGTTCATACAGGTTTACGGAGAAGCCTGTCTGTACAAGAAAGTGAGTGGGAGCTCTGTAGCTTTCCTCATACTATATGTGGATGACATATTATTGATCGGGAATAATATAGAGATGTTGGAGAGCATAAAGGCCTATTTGAACAAGAGTTTTTCAATGAAGGACCTTGGAGAAGCTGCATAAATATTAGGCATCAAGTTTTGGAAAACATCAAAAATATCTGTGCCAAGTTCCACCTCAGGGGGTGGGCCAGCGGGCTAGAAGCCCTTACCCCGCCACCACCCCCCTGGTGGTGGTGGGCAGGCTTGTGGGGCCCACACGGCTCTGCCGCCCCCAACCTCAGCTCTATAAGTCCCCTTTCGTCCCAGGAAAAATAAAAGAGAGAAGTTTTCGTCACGTTTGCGATACGGAGGCGCCGCCACCACCTGTTCTTCATCTGGAGGGCAGATCTGGAGTCCGTATTGGGCTCCGGAGAGGGGAAATCGCCGCCATCGTCATCATCAACCTTCTTCCCTCTCCAATTCCATGAAGCTCTTTGTCGTTCGTGAGTAATCTATGGTGATGAGTAGGATGAGATCTATCATGTAATCGAGTTAGTTTTGATGGGGATTGATCCCTAGTATCCACTATGTTCTGAGATTGATGTTGCTACTACTTTGCCATGCTTAATGCTTGTCACTAGGGCCCGAGTGCCATGATTTCAGATCTGAAATTATTATGTTGTCACCAATATATGTGTGTTTTAGATCCGATCTTGCAAGTTGTAGTTACCTACTATGTGTTATGATCCGGCAACCCCGGAGTGACAATAACCGGAACCACTCCCGGTGATGACCATAGTTTGACGAGTTCATGTGTTCACCAAGTGCTAATGTGTTGGTCCGGTTCTTTATTAAAAGGAGAACCTTAATATCCTGTAGTTTCCTTTTGGACCCTGCTGCCACGGGAGGGATGGAAAATAGATGTCATGCAAGTTCTTTTCCCTAAGCACGTATGACGACACACGGAATGCATGCCTACATCACATTGACGAACGAGAGCTAGCCACATATCTCTCCGTGTTATAGCTGTTGCATGATGAATATCATCCAAACAAATCACCGACCCATTGCCTACGAGTTTGTCCTACTGCTGTTACTTGTCTTGCTCTGTTGCTGCTGCTACTACTGTTGCTACTGCTGTTACTTGTCTTGCTCTGCTGCTACTGTTGCTATTACTGTCGCTTGCTACTGTTTCTACTTGCTACTGCTGTCACTACTGCTGTTCCTTGCCACTGCTATTGCTCGTTACACTGCTGCTACCTGCTACATTGTTGGTTCACCGGACGTTGACGGGAACTGACAACTTCCGTCAACGCGGCAACGGAGGCGCCATTGATACAATCGTTAGGAATAGTCTGCTGTCAACAGATCGTTCCTGACACCGTTGTTATCATATTACTTTGTTGTTACTACTGTGCTTGCAGATACTAATCTTTCAGGTGTGGTTGAATCTGACAAATTCAGCTGCTAATACTCGGGAGTATTCTCTCACCTCCTATAGGCGATCAACAAATTTGTGTCGAATACTCTACCCTCGAAAACTGCTGCGAACCCATGCGTTGGTGGGCCATCAACAACATTCTTCTAGTTCCATTGCCGGGGAGTGCTAGCAGCATTCTTCTGGTGCCGTTGCAAGGGAAGGTTTGTTGTCATCAGCATTCGTCTAGCTATCGCCAGAGATTGCAATCAGTTATCACCCGCCGCGACTCCCCTCTTGTTCCTCCTCTCACGGCTGGTGGAGACAGGAAGAACAACACGGCGATGGCGGCGCGGGGCATCTCCATCAACGCCTGGCCCGGCGATGGCGGTCGTCGGCGACATGCCGGAGACGCCAATGAGCAACCGGAATGGATAAGACGAGAAGAGGAGACGTGCAGCCGTGAACTGAAGAGAAGGGGGTTTGTAAAACTGAATCGTTTTTCCACTTAAATTGGTAGTGTGGGTTGAATATGTACAATGTAAGGGGCTTTTTTGTAAAATAGTCACGACGTACGACCAGAAACAGTATTTACTTTATTATTACTAGCAAAATGACCCGTGCTTTACAACGGATTAAAAAAATATAACCTTCAATGATGATGACCACATTATGTTGACACATCATCGCTTGATTTTAAAATTTTATGCACAAATGCAAGAAAATGCTTCTTCTTTTAAATCTATTCACAAGTTGAAGCAATCTTTACATTTTCAAAAACAAAAATCATGGTTGTTAAAAATCTTGGTAACTCAAAGAATTATTCTTAATTTCAAGAATTTTTTCTAGAATGCATACAATAATTATCCGATCCATCCAACAGTTAATTCTTCAAAAATCACACGGGTATATTTTCACAAAGACTTAGAAGCATTAATGTTTAACTATATATAGTAGATCTTTCATGAACAATTTTATAAATATGAGAACAATTTTAAAATCAAGAATATTTTTTACAATTTACAAACATTTACTAAAAATCGTGAATATTTTTTATATTTCAAACGGGTTTAAATATTTTCTTTTGAATTGTCGACCAATTCTAGAAAAGACGAACATATTTTTTGATGTTGGAGGATTTTACTTTAAATTCACAAACATTTTTGAAACGCATGCAGTTTTTCTGAATAAACAAACATTTTTATAAGTCAGTAAAATATTTATTAAATTCACGGACATTGTTTTGTAATTTGCAAAAAAAATATAAAAATCTGGCGCCTTTTTTGAATCCACAAACATTTTATGTTTTTGTCAAATTTTAATTCAAAATTACTATTTTTTAATATGCAAATGCTTTTGTAATTCTAAATTATTTAAATTAGAAGGAAAAAAATGGAACGGAAAAATGTAAAAAAAAAAGAAATTATCAAAACAGGCATTAGCTATTTAATAATTTTTAATACATGGAGTTTGATTTGAAATCATGGACTTTTCTTATTTTACAAACATTTTTTCAAACTTGCAAACATTTTATTGTATATGCGAGCATTTTTTACAAAAACTCCTAGCAATTTTCGATTTCACAAACATTTTATTTTATAAAATATGTTGATTTAAAAGTTTAAGTTTGTTAAAATTTTAAAGGTTACTTGAATTTATAAATTATTTAAAATAGAAAAATAAAATGTAATTGAAGAGAAATAAATAAACGAAACTAAAATAATTGGGCATTTGCAAGGGCCGGCCCATACGGTGTGTTGGATATTCTCCCAGAATGCAGAGCGTAATATATGAGGTTTTTACATGGGCCTGCCCATTCCGAGATTTTTCGCTTTGTGAATCGTTTTCTATTACTTACCGGTGGCATCGTAGGTAATTTATGCAAACTTCTGGGACAGTTTCCATGACGTACCACAAAAGCAATAGGTGCTTTATTAATACTAGCAAAATGGCCCGTGCGTTGCCACGGAAGAAAAAAAAACATAATCTCCAATGATGATGAACACATTATGTTCACATATCATCGGTTGATTTAGAAATTTTGTACACAAATGCAAGAAAAAAAAATCTTTTAAATTTATTCACGAGTTGAAGCAATCTTTACATTTTCAAAAATCTTGGTAACTCAAAGATTTATTCTGCATTTCATGATTTTTTTTAGAAAACATACAATAATAATCCAATGCATCCAACAGTTAATTATTCAAAATTCACAGAGGTATATTGGAGGATTTTATTTTAAATTCACAAACATTTTTTGAAACACATGAAGTTTTCTGAATAAAAAAACATTTTTATAACTCAGCAATATATTTATTAAATTCATGGACACTATTTTGGAATTAGCAAAAATAAATATAAAAATCCGGCGCTTTTTTTGAATCCTATTTTTAGTTCCAAATAAAAATTCGTCAGCATTTTAATTCAAAATTCCTATTTTTTATTATGCAAAAGTTTTTGTACTTCTAAATTATTGAAATTATAAATAAACAAAAATGGAACGGAAAATTTTAAATAAAAAAGAAACTATCCATACAGCCATTAGCTATTTTTAAAATATTAGGACATTTTTTAAATGCATTAACATATTTTGAATTAGAAAGCATTTTGTTAAATGCATTTAATAAATTTTAATACATGGAATATTATTTGATATCATGGACTTTTCTTATTGTATAAATATTTTTTCGAAAATTGCAAACATTTTATTGTATATGCGAGTATTTTTTACAAAACTCCGAGCAGTTTTTTTGAAAATTGCAAACATTTTAATTTTTTAAATGTGTTGATTTATAATTTTCAGTTTATCAATTTTTTAAATATTATTTGAAGTTCTAAATTATTCAAAATAAAAAAATAAAACGGAACTGAAAATAAATAAATAAATGGAATTAAAAGCAGGCGTCTGTGCATGGGCCGGGCCATACGGTGTGTTGGATAATCTACCAGCATGCAGAGCGTAATATAGGGCGTTTTTACATGGGCCGGCCCAGTTCAAGATATTTTGTTTTTTAAACGTTTTATATTACTTACAGGTGGCATGATGGGTAATTTATGCAAACTTTTGGGGTAATTTCCAAGACGGATGAACAGAAACCGTATTTACTTTATTATTACGGAGAGACTAGCAAAATGGCTCGTACGTTACAACGGAAGAAAAAAACCATAATCTTCAATGATGATGACCACATTATGTTTGCACATCATCGCTTGATTTTGAAATTTTGTGCATAAATGCAAGAAAGTGATTTTCTTTTAAATTTATTCACAAGTTCAAGCAATCATTACATTTTCAAAAAAAAAATCATGGTTGTCAAAAATCTTGGTAACTCAAAGAATTATTGTTAATTTCAAAAAAAAAAACATACAATAATATTCCGATCCATCCAACAGTTAATTCTTCAAAAATCACACGGGTGTATTTTCACAACGACTTAGAATCATTAATGTTTGATTATATACATTAGATCTTTCGTGAACAATTTTACAAATATGAGAACAATTTTAAAATCGAGAACATTTTTTATAATTTACCAACATTTACTAAAAATCATGAATATGTTTTATATTTCGAACGGTTTGAATATTTTCTTTTGAATTGGCGTCCAATTCTAGAAAAGACGGACATAATTTTTAATTTTGGAGGATTTTACTTTAAATTCACAAACATTTTTGAAACGCATGAAGTTTTTCTGAATAAACAAACATTTTTATAAGTCTCTAATATATTTATTAAATTCACGGACATTGTTTTGGAATTTGCAAATGAAATTATAAAAATCCTGCACCTTTTTTGAATCCACAAACATTTTATGTTTTCTTCAAAATTTTAATTCAAAATTTCTATTTTTTAATGTGCAAATGCTTTTGTAATTCTAAATTATTTAAATTAGAAGTAAACAAAAATGGAACGGAAAAATTTTAATAAAAAAAGAAACCAAACATTTTATGTTTTCGTCAACATTTTAATTCAAAATTCCTATTTTGAATATGAAAATTCTTTTCTAATTGTAAATTATTTAAATTAGAAGTAAACAAAAATGGACGGGAAAATTTAAATAATTAAAGAAACTATCAAAACAGGCATTAGCTATTTTTAAAATTTTAGGACATTTTTTAAATGCATTAACATATTTTGAATTAGAAAGCATTTTGTTAAATGCTTTTAATATTTTTTAATACATGGAGTTTTATTTGAAATCATGGACTTTTCTTATTTTACAAACATTTTTCCAAACTTGCAAACATTTTATTGTATATGCGAGCACTTTTTACAAAAACTCCGAGCAGTTTTTGAAGTCACAAACATTTTTGTTTTTTTAAATATATTGATTTAAAATTTGAAGTTTATTAAAAGTTTAAAGGTTATTTTAAGTTTAAAATTATTTAAAATAGAAAAATAAAATGGAACTGAAGAGAAAAAAATAAACAGAACTTAAAAAACTGGCGCCTGTGCATGGGCCGACTCATACAGTATGCTGGATATTCTACCAGGGCGCAGAGCGTAATATAGGAGGTTTGTACATGGGCCGGCCCAGTCCGAGATTTTTCGCTCTGTGAAACGTTTCCTATTACTTACCGGTGGCATGGTGGGTAATTTATGCAAACTTGAGGAGCAATTTCCATGACGTACCACAGAAGCAATAGGTGTTTTATTAAGACGATAAAAGTCCTCGTGCGTTGCACCGGGTTACATTGTCGATTTTCGGATCATGAATTTTGTATTTGAAAAGCCCCCGTCCCCCTTCCTGTTGGGGAACGTCGCATGGGAAACAAAAAATTTCCTACGCGCACGAAGACCTATCATGGTGATGTCCATCTACGAGAGGAGATGTGTGATCTACGTACCCTTGTAGACCGTACAGCACAAGCGTTAGTGAACGCGGTTGATGTAGTGGAACGTCCTCACGTCCCTTGATCCGCCCCGCGAACAATCCCGCGAACAGTCCCACGATCTAGTACCGAACGGACGGCACCTCCGCGTTCAGCACACGTACAGCTCGACGATGATCTCGGCCTTCTTGATCCAGCAAGAGAGACGGAGAGGTAGAATAGTTCTCCGACAGCGTGACGGCGCTCCGGAGGTTGGTGATGACCTTGTCTCAGCAGGGCTCCGCTCGAGCTCCGCAGAAACGCGATCTAGAGGAATAACCGTGGAGGTATGTGGTCGGGCTGCCGTGAAAAAGTCGTCTCAACTCAGCCCTAAAACCTCCGTATATATAGGTGGGAGAGGGGGAGCCTTGCCTTGGGGCTCAAGGAGCCCCAAGGGGGTCGGCCGAGCCAAAGGGGGGAAGGACTCCTCCTCAAACCGAGTCCTACTTGGTTTGGTGGGTGGAGTCCCTCTTTCCTTTCCCACCTCCTCCTTTTTTTTCTCTTTGATTTTTCTTCCAATGCGCATAGGGCCCTTTTGGGCTGTCCCACCAGCCCACTAAGGGCTGGTGCGCCGCCCTCAAGGCCTATGGGCTTCCCCGGGGTGGGTTGCCCCCCCCCCCCCCCCCGGTAAACTCCCGGAACCCATTCGTCATTCCCGGTACATTCCCGGTAACTCCGAAAACCTTCCGGTAATCAAATGAGGTCATCCTATATATCAATCTTCGTTTCCGGACCATTCCGGAAACCCTCGTGACGTCCGTGATCTCATCCGGGACTCCGAATAACATTCGGTAACCAACCATATAACTCAAATACGCATAAAACAACGTCGAACCTTAAGTGTGCAGACCCTACGAGTTCGAGAACTATGTAGACATGACCCGAGAGACTCCTCGGTCAATATCCAATAGCGGGACCTGGATGCCCATATTGGATCCTACATATTCTACGAAGATATTATCGTTTGAACCTCAGTGCCAAGGATTCATATAATCCCGTATGTCATTCCCTTTGTCCTTCGGTATGTTACTTGCCCGAGATTCGATCGTCAATATCCGCATACCTATTTCAATCTCGTTTACCGGCAAGTCTCTTTACTCGTTCCGTAATACAAGATCCCGTAACTTACACTAAGTCACATTGCTTGCAAGGCTTGTGTGTGATGTTGTATTACCGAGTGGGCCCCGAGATACCTCTCCGTCACACGGAGTGACAAATCCCAGTCTTGATCCATACTAACTCAACGAACACCTTCGGAGATACCTGTAGAGCATCTTTATAGTCACCCAGTTACGTTGCGACGTTTGATACACACAAAGTATTCCTCCGGTGTTAGTGAGTTATATGATCTCATGGTCATAGGAACAAATACTTGACACGCAGAAAACAGTAGCAACAAAATGACACGATCAACATGCTACGTCTATTAGTTTGGGTCTAGTCCATCACGTGATTCTCCTAATGACGTGATCCAGTTATCAAGCAACAACACCTTGTTCATAATCAGAAGACACTGACTATCTTTGATCAACTGGCTAGCCAACTAGAGGCTTGCTAGGGACAGTGTTTTGTCTATGTATCCACACATGTAAATGAGTCTTCATTCAATACAATTATAGCATGGATAATAAACGATTATCTTGATACAGGAATTATAATAATAACTATATTTATTATTGCCTCTAGGGCATAATTCCAACAGTCTCCCACTTGCACTAGAGTCAATAATCTAGCCCTCACATTATCATGTGAATTACATTGTAATAAATCTAACACCCATACAGTTCTGGTGTTGATCATGCTTTGCCCGTGGAAGAGGTTTAGTCAACGGGTCTGCTACATCCAGATCCGTGTGCACTTTGCATATATTTACGTCCTCCCCTTCGACGTAGTCGCGGATGAGGTTGAAGCGTCGTTTGATGTGTCTGGACTTCTTGTGAAACCGTGGTTCCTTTGCTAAGGCAATGGCACCCATGTTGTCACAGAACAAGGTTATTGGATTGAGTGCGCTTGGCACCACTCCAAGATCCGTCATGAATTGCTTCATCCAGACACCCTCCTTAGCCGCCTCCGAGGCAGCCATGTACTCCGCTTCACATGTAGAATCTTCTACGACGCTTTGCTTGGAACTGCACCAGCTTACCGCACCTCCATTAAGAATAAATACGTATCCGGTTTGCGACTTAGAGTCGTCCGGATCTGTGTCAAAGCTTGCATCGACGTAACCTTTTACGGCGAGCTCTTCGTCACCTCCATACACGAGAAACATCTCCTTAGTCCTTTTCAGGTACTTCAGGATATTCTTGACCGCCGTCCAGTGATCCACTCCTGGATTACTCTGGAACCTACCTGCCATACTTATGGCCAGGCTAACGTCCGGTGTAGTGCACAACATTGCATACATGATAGAGCCTATGGCTGAAGCATAGGGGACGGAGCGCATATGCTCTCTATCCTCATCAGTTGCTGGGCACTGAGTCTTACTCAATCTCGTACCTTGTAAAACTGGCAAGAACCCATTCTTGGACTGTTCCATTTTGAACCTCTTCAAAACTTTATCAAGGTATGTGCTTTGTGAAAGTCCTATCAGGCGTTTTTATCTATCCCTATAGATCTTAATGCCTAGAATGTAAGCAGCTTCTCCTAGGTCCTTCATAGAGAAACTTTTATTCAAGTAATCCTTTATGCTCTCCAAAAACTCCACGTTGTTTCCAATCAACAATATGTCATCCACATATAATATTAGAAACGCCACAGAGCTCCCACTCACTTTCTTGTAAATACAAGATTCTCCAACCACTTGTATAAACCCAAATGCTTTGATCACCTCATCAAAGCATTTGTTCCAACTCCGAGATGCTTGCACAAGTCCATAAATGAATCGCTGGAGCTTGCACACCTTGTTAGCATTCTTAGGATCGACAAAACCTTCGTGTTGCATCATATACAATTCTTCCTTAAGGAAACCGTTAAGGAACGTCGTTTTGACATCCATCTGCCAGATTTCATAATCGAAAAATGCAGCTATTGCTAACATGATTCTGACGGACTTAAGCATCGCTACGGGTGAGAATGTCTCATCGTAGTCAACTCCTTGAACTTGTGAAAAACCCTTTGCCACAAGTCGAGCTTTATAAACGGTCACATTGCCGTCAGCGTCTGTCTTCCTCTTAAAGATCCATTTGTTCTGAATAGCCTTGCGGCCCTCAGGCAGTACCTCCAAAGTCCACACTTTGTTCTCATACATGGATCCTATCTCGGACTTCATGGCTTCTAGTCATTTGTTGGAATCTGGGCCCCCCATTGCTTCTTCATAATTTGCAGGTTCATTGTTGTCCAACAACATGATTGATAAGACGGGATTACCGTACCACTCTGGAGCAGCACGTGGTATCGTCGACCTGCGTGGTTCGACAGAAACTTGAACCGAAGTTTCATGATCGTCATCATTAACTTCCTCCTCAACCGGCGTCGCAACGACAGAGGTTTCCCCTTGCCCTGCGCCACCATCCAGAGGGATGAGAGGTTCGACAACCTCGTCAAGTTCTATCTTCCTCCCACTCAATTCTCTCGAGAGAAACTCCTTCTCGAGAAAAGCTCCGTTTTAGCAACAAACACTTTGCCCTCGGATTTGAGATAGAAGGTGTACCCAATTGTCTCTTTTGGGTAACCTATGAAGATGCACTTTTCCGCTTTGGGTTCCAGCTTTTCAGGCTGAAGCTTTTTGACATAAGCATCACATCCCCAAACTTTAAGAAACGACAACTTTGGCCTTTTGCCATACCACAGTTCATATGGTGTCGTCTCAACGGATTTTGATGGTGCCCTATTTAAAGTGAATGCAGCTGTTTCTAATGCATAACCCCAAAACGATAACGGCAAATCAGTAAGAGACATCATAGATCGCACCATCTCTAATAAAGTACGATTACGACGTTCGGACACACCATTACGCTGTGGTGTTCCAGGCGGTGTCAACTGTGAAACAATGCCACATTGTCTTAAGTGAGCACCAAACTCGAAACTCAGATATTCACCCCCACGATCAGACCGTAGGAACTTGATCTTCTTGTTACGATGATTTTCAACTTCACTCTGAAATTGCTTGAACTTTTCAAATGTTTCAGACTTGTGCTTCATTAAGTAGACATAACCATATCTACTCAAATCGTCAGTGAAGGTGAGAAAATAACGATATCCGCCGCGTGCCTCTACGCTCATCGGACCACACACATCGGTATGTATGATTTCCAACAAGTCACTTGCACGCTCCATTGTTCCGGAGAACGGAGTTTTAGTCATCTTGCCCATGATGCATGGTTCGCACGTGTCAAGTGAATCAAAGTCAAGTGACTCCAAAAGTCCATCGGCATGGAGTTTCTTCATGCGCTTTACACCAATATGACCTAAGCGACAGTGCCACAAAAATATGGCGCTATCATTGTTAACTCTAACTCTTTTGGTCTCAATGTTATGTATGTGTGTATCGCTATCAAGATTCAATATGAACAATCCTCTCATATTGGGTGCATGACCATAAAAGATGTTACTCATAGAAATAGAACAACCATTATTCTCTGACTTAAAAGAGTAACCGTCTCGCAATAAACAAGATCCAGATATAATGTTCATGCTCAACGCAAGCACTAAATAACAATGATTTAAGTTCATAACTAATCCTGATGGTAACTGAAGTGAAACTGTGCCGACGGCGATTGCATCAACCTTGGAACCATTTCCTACGCGCATCGTCACTTCATCTTTCGCCAGCCTTCGTCTATTCCGTAGTTCCTGTTTCGAGTTGCAAATATGAGCAACAGAACCGGTATCGAATACCCAGGCACTACTACGAGAGCCGGTTAAGTACACATCAATAACATGTATATCAAATATACCTGATTTTTCTTTGGCCGCCTTCTTATCTGACAGATACTTGGGGCAATTGCGCTTCCAGTGACCCATACCCTTGCAATAGTAACACTCTGTTTCAGGCTTAGGTCCAACTTTGGGTTTCTTCGTCGGATTGGCAACAGGCTTGCCGCTCTTCTTTGAATTACCCTTCTTGCCTTTGCCGTTTCTCTTGAAACTAGTGGTCTTATTCACCATCAACACTTGATGCTCTTTACGGAGATTAGACTCTGCGACTTTCAGCATCGCAAACAACTCGCCGGGTGACTTGTTCATCCCTTGCATGTTGTAGTTCAACACAAAGCCTTTATAGCTTGGCGGCAGTGATTGAATGATTCTGTCAGTGATAGCCTCTTGCGGGAGTTCAATCCCCAGCTCAGCTAAACGGTTTGAGTACCCAGACATTTTGAGCACATGTTCACTGACAGACGAGTTCCCCTCCATCTTGCAAGCATAGAATTTATCGGAGGTCTCATACCTCTCGATCCGGGCGTTCTTCTGAAAGATAAACTTTAACTCTTGGAACATCTCAAATGCTCCATGACGCTCAAAGCGACGTTGAAGTCCCGGTTCTAAGCCATACAAGACTGCACATTGAACTATTGAGTAGTCCTCCTTACGTGCTAACCAAGCGTTCTTAACATCCTGATCAGCCGTAGCGGGTGGTTCATCTCCTAGCGCAGCATTAAGGACATAATCCTTCTTCCGAGCTTGTAAGATTAGCTTAAGATTACGAGCCCAGTCTACAAAGTTGCTTCCATCATCTTTCAACTTAGCTTTCTCTAGGAACGTATTAAAATTCAGGGTGACTGTCGCGTGAGCCATGATCTACAACACAAATATATTCAAAGTGGACTTAGACTATGTTCAAGATAATTAGAGTTTAACTTAATCAAATTATACGCTAAACTCCCACTCAAAAAGTATATCTCTCTAGTCATTTGAGTGGTTCATGATCCACTTACACTAGCTCAAGTCCGATCATCACGTGAGTTGAGTATAGTTTTAGTGGTAAGCATCCCTATGCTAATCATATCATCTATATGATTCATGATCGACCTTTCGGTCTCATGTGTTCCGAGGCAACGGTGCACAGTCGGGGAGAACACAATTTCGTCTTGAAATTTTAGTGAGAGATCACCTCATAATGCTACCGTCGTTCTAAGCAAAATAAGGTGCATAAAAGGATTAACATCACATGCAATTCATAAGTGACATGATATGGCCATCATCACGTGCTCCTTGATCTCCATCACCAAAGCACCGGCACGATCTTCTTGTCATCGGCGCCACACCATGATCTCCATCAACGTGCCGCCATCGGGGTTGTCGTGCTACTCATGCTATTACTACTAAAGCTACATCCTAGCAAAATAGTAAACGCATCTGCAAGCACAAACATTAGTATAAAGACAACCCTATGGCTCCTGCCGGTTGCCGTACCATAGACGTGCAAGTCGATATTATCTATTACAACATGATCATCTCATACATCCAATATATCACATCAAATCGTTGGCCATATCACATCACAAGCATACCCTGCAAAAACAAGTTAGACGTCCTCTAATTTTGTTGTTGCATGTTTTACGTGGTGACCATGGGTATCTAGTAGGATCGCATCTTACTTACGCAAACACCACAACGGAGATATATGAGTTGCTATTTAACCTCATCCAAGGACCTCCTCGGTCAAATCCAATTCAACTAAAGTTGGAGAAACCGACACTTGCCAGTCATCTTTGAGCAACGGGGTTACTCGTAGCGATGAAACCAGTCTCTCGTAAGCGTACGAGTAATGTCGGTCCAAGCCGCTTCAATCCAACAATACCGCGGAATCAAGAAAAGACTAAGGAGGGCAGCAAAACGCACATCACCGCCCACAAAAACTTTTGTGTTCTACTCGAGAAGACATCTACGCATGAACCTAGCTCATGATGCCACTGTTGGGGAACGTCGCATGGGAAACAAAAAAATTCCTACGCGCACGAAGACCTATCATGGTGATGTCCATCTACGTGAGGGGATGTGTGATCTACGTACCCTTGTAGACCGTACAGCAGAAGCGTTAGTGGACGCGGTTGATGTAGTGGAACGTCCTCACGTCCCTCGATCCGCCCCTCGAACAATCCCGCGAACAGTCCCACGATCTAGTACCGAACGGACGGCACCTCCGCGTTCAGCACACGTACAACTCGACGATGATCTCGGCCTTGTTGATCCAGCAAGAGAGACGGAGAGGTAGAAGAGTTCTCCGGCAGCGTGACGGCGCTCCGGAGGTTGGTGATGACCTTGTCTCAGCAGGGCTCCGCCCGAGCTCCGCTGAAACGCGATCTAGAGGAATAACCGTGGAGGTATGTGGTCAGGCTGCCGTGAAAAAGTCGTCTCAACTCAGCCCTAAAACCTCCGTATATATAGTTGGGAGAGGGGGAGCCTTGCCTTGGGGCTCAAGGAGCCCCAAGGGGGTCGGCCGAGCCAAAGGGGGGAAGGACTCCCCCTCAAACCGAGTCCTACTTGGTTTGGTGGGTGGAGTCCCTCTTTCCTTTCCCACCTCCTCCTTTTTTTTCTCTTTGATTTTTCTTCCAATGCGCATAGGGCCCTTTTGGGCTGTCCCACCAGCCCACTAAGGGCTGGTGCGCCACCCTCAAGGCCTATGGGCTTCCCCGGGGTGGGTTGCCCCCCCCCCCCCCCCGGTAAACTCCCGGAACCCATTCGTCATTCCCGGTACATTCCCGGTAACTCCGAAAACCTTCCGGTAATCAAATGAGGTCATCCTATATATCAATCTTCGTTTCCGGACCATTCCGGAAACCCTCGTGACGTCCGTGATCTCATCCGGGACTCCGAATAACATTCGGTAACCAACCATATAACTCAAATACGCATAAAACAACGTCGAACCTTAAGTGTGCAGACCCTACGAGTTCGAGAACTATGTAGACATGACCCGAGAGACTCCTCGGTCAATATCCAATAGCGGGACCTGGATGCCCATATTGGATCCTACATATTCTACGAAGATATTATCGTTTGAACCTCAGTGCCAAGGATTCATATAATCCCGTATGTCATTCCCTTTGTCCTTCGGTATGTTACTTGCCCGAGATTCGATCGTCGGTATCCGCATACCTATTTCAATCTCGTTTACCGGCAAGTCTCTTTACTCGTTCCGTAATACAAGATCCCGTAACTTACACTAAGTCACATTGCTTGCAAGGCTTGTGTGTGATGTTGTATTACCGAGTGGGCCCCGAGATACCTCTCCGTCACACGGAGTGACAAATCCCAGTCTTGATCCATACTAACTCAACGAACACCTTCGGAGATACCTGTAGAGCATCTTTATAGTCACCCAGTTACGTTGCGATGTTTGATACACACAAAGTATTCCTCCGGTGTTAGTGAGTTATATGATCTCATGGTCATAGGAACAAATACTTGACACGCAGAAAACAGTAGCAACAAAATGACACGATCAACATGCTACGTCTATTAGTTTGGGTCTAGTCCATCACGTGATTCTCCTAATGACGTGATCCAGTTATCAAGCAACAACACCTTGTTCATAATCAGAAGACACTGACTATCTTTGATCAACTGGCTAGCCAACTAGAGGCTTGCTAGGGACAGTGTTTTGTCTATGTATCCACACATGTAAATGAGTCTTCATTCAATACAATTATAGCATGGATAATAAACGATTATCTTGATACAGGAATTATAATAATAACTATATTTATTATTGCCTCTAGGGCATAATTCCAACACTTCCCTCATGTCCTCCTCAACATCTACTTGAACTTCGCACCGCCATTGAATTACAATGGGTATGTAAGTATATGACAAACCATTAGCAACTAATACCTATAGGAACCTTCGAAGCGGAAGAAAAATAAAATGTACTAATAGTAGCAGTTTCCTCCAGGTGAATGGCTGCCGAGCAGCTCGGAAGAAAAAAAGTTGATTTTTTAAGAGATATAGCAATTCCAATAGTCACTATTTTAGCAATATCTTATTTTATTTTCTCATAAAATTTAACATCCATAGGCCACAAGATGACCTACATGATTAGGAATTTTAAATATAATCAATTAAGACAATTATAAATTTAATATATGCAGCAGGACACTATGTTACTACAATCTTTACAATTGAAACAACCTGCATATATCAGGATTGAAGTTATACTAATGATCACATGCTATAGTGGTCCTCAAATATCAAGATTGGATATCTGCGCTCATAGTCATGGAGCGGTAGTATTTCTTCAGGATTGAATAAGACCACCTGGAGCAAAATTCGGAAGACATTTTTCAAGAGATGAACTACAATAGGAGAGCTAGAATGGGAGTGTTGAATAGGCAATCCAAACACAAACACATTGAAGAAAAACTATGTGAAACTCAAGTTAAAAAGTAAAATTGCAGTGCTGCAAACAACAAAACACAATCACTATTTTATTTTAAATTGTAGAAAAAAAAGCATGGTTTATGTTCAAAGATCTCCGGCCAAGAGCACAGAGATCCACCCAACATAAAAACAACATCTTATGTGTAGATTTAATTGGAAACGTGATGATCTCTCCTTTTCTGGGAACAGAATGGGAGCATCAACGTTTTTTGTACTTGTTCTCTGCCAAATTATTCAGCATCTGAATGAACTGAGTAAGTCCAGGAATTCGAAAGAATAGTTCATTCAGATGCCCTCCCCAATATCATTGAATAACTAACAAGAAAAAATAAGCTCATATATCCAGCAATATAAAGCTAGCGTAGTCAGAGCCAGGGGACAGAAACAATATCTAAAACAGCTGATTACATTGAGTGAATATCAAGGGGATACATACATCTTGTGTGTGCGGCGCGGGCGATATTGGATGGCTGGAGGGATGTTATTGTTCCTCCGGCGAACTCAACGCTTCTTCCTCCGTCGAACTTGGCAGTGACATTGGACGTTTCGATGAAAATCGCAATTTTGACGGACTTTGATGGAGCTTATGGTCCAAGGACGCAAACTGACAGAGATTCTGGCCGAGGACCCTTCCTTCTTATAGCAGGCAACTCAAATCCGGGTCAGGCACTTCATTGACTGGAGTCGGAGAAGGAGACGGTCTCCAATTTTCCATCCAAAATCACGACAAGGGAACGGCAGGTCAGAGATTGAGAAGGATACGACGGAGGAGGCCGTAGAGGACTGGCGACGACGGACATGTCACAGCAGCGTGTGTTCGCGGCCGTTCTGATGAATAGCTTGCCGGTACGCCCCGCGTCCAAGTCGTTGAGACAAACACTGAAGATCCTAGGGCACTTGTCCTTGTGCAGGCTTGATACCGTATCGTACACCTTGGTGAGATTCATCTTCCTCTCCAGATGCCACCCATTGTCATGGCTCCATGTGGTCTCCCCATGCACCCACACCCGCATCACCTAGTCCTCCACACTCGTGATGCAGAGCCGCCCGTCGTCTAGCGTCTCCCCAACGCGGTAATTGCCGAACCATGGCATCTTCGTCCACGCCAGCAGATAAGAGAAGTGCAGCGTGGAAAGGTCCAAGCCAACAAGTGGCCAGAGTTGCATATGTGCCAGTAGAGCTTCCTAGCGGCATGCACGCAACGCGACTCATCAGGGGGCGAAAGTGAAACTGACCACCTCCGTGGTCCGGGGAACGCGCGCCAGCGTCATTGGCCGTCGTCGTCGGACGTGACCCAGGCGACCGGCTCGGCCACGTAGGCACCTCGACGGGCGCCGACGCGGCCACCTGCCGTCCATCGGCGAACACCCGCCTCGGCCTGCCCACGGGCCACGGCGGCTCACCCTTGGGATCCATGTTCGTGCGTGCCCCGGACTCGGCGCCTCAGCTGCCGACGCCCCCCGTCCTCTCCCGCGACCGGCGCCGCCGTCCCTCGCCTCTCTCACGTGGGCCACAACGAACGACCACCGCGACGCGCCGACGCCCCCGTCCTCCCTGGTGCGCCCCTGTCCTCCCCTGCGACCAGCGCCCCTGTCCCTCGCCTCGCTCACGTGGGCCGCAGCGAACGGCCATCGCGGCACGCCAACGCCCCCGTCCTCCCTTGGTACCAGCGTCGTCGTCCCTCTCCTCGCTCACGCCCGCTCCATCCAACGGCCGCCGCGACGCCTCGCCTCGTCCGCCGGCGACGCGTACACTGCATGGTGGAGACGCGAACGGATAAACTACCCGGCCGGTGACCTATCCGCCGGGCTCTCCCCACCCGCCCCAGCACGCCAGAGACCCCGCCGCCGCCGGATCTGCGCGGGGTCTTTACCCGGAAGAACGCAAACGGCCGGAGGCGCGGAAAGGAGGAGAAGGGTGGGTTGGGAGGGGCGGCCGCTGCCGCGCAGGAGAGATTTGTCGGAGTGGAGCGGGTCGACAGCGAGGGGAGGAGGAGAACGGGGGATGGGCGACCGCTGCCGCTGTCGCGCACGCGAGCGGCGGAGGGGTAGGGCCGGAGTGGCAGCTTCCTAGGGGCTTTTAAAAAATAGTTTTCTTCCACTTACTATAGGACTGCGGGTTGATTTTGATAAAATACACGGGCTTTTTCACAAAAATGCCACAACGTACAGTAGCTGCTTTACTATTATTAGAGAAAGATATACATATATAAATAAAAATAAGGGGTAAAGATAAAGATATACTTGGAGAACGGCCTACCACCAATAAAAAAAAAGAGCTGGAAGAAATCCCACGAAACAATGAAGAGGGGTTATAAAAACGGGCCCTTAGTCAAAGTGTCCATCGGAGAGCTGGAAGAAACGGCGGCGCGCATGGAGGCGGAGCCGCCGGAGATCGAAGCGCGTCCTCCTTCCTCTGCGTCGGCGGACTCGTCCTCGTCGCCGACGTAATACCCCCCAGCCCTACCTCGTCCCGCCCTCTCCTCCCCCCATCTCTCTCCCCCTTCCCTTCCCTCCGTCTCTCTCTCTTTCTCTTCTGAAATTTCGTCCCTGTAAAGATTAGAAAGATTTCAGAGTTCTTTCTGCGTTCCATCCCTTTTCCTTTCACCTGTGAACCTTGCATCAGATCCACCTACATCTGTAGGACTAATCATGCCTCGGTATGGAACTAGATTGAGTAGATTATAATTAAGGCAAAGATTAAGATTGCTTCTGCTTATTCCCGAAGAAGAAAACAATCCAGATTGAGACATTGCATGCTTTAAATCTCCAACATTGCAGATAAGAAGAACAGAGGGTGTCAATGATTTGCCATATGCCTGTGTCAATATACTACTCCAACATTGCAGATGAGAACATAGCAGGAGAAATCATATCTGCTTTGCCTGTCGTTTTTTTCGTCTGATTCAGTTTGACAGCTAGGTTCTATTTATTTAGTCTGAGAATCCGGCGACTGTCGTAGGTACGTACGTAGTTCAGTATGCTCAAAGATTTATATGAAACTTCAGAAACTAGTATATCTACTGCCCATAACTTCTACACAGAACTGAAATCGAGTGCCCGCGTCGCTGTTAATCTTATTCTGAGATTCTCAGGAGCCAAAACTGAATATCATCAGTATCTTTGTTCAGTATCGTCACTTGCCAGATACAGTATTTGTTTGAGAAATACTACGCGATTGTGGTGTGTAATCTGTAGGCACAAAAACTTCATCATTGTTGATCTTATTCTGAGTTTCTCGGGAGCCACAACTCAAGGCGATTAGGTCCTTTGTTCAGTTCACTGTATGATTGGAACGTAGCTTAGGGTGGCGTTGATGTCCTAACAACGACACGCACCAGTCATGTTTTGAAGAATCTTGGCAATTCCTCTTTTTTTTTATACAGTTATACCTTGTTTAGCATGCCTAACCTTTTTCTTTAATTTGCTGTGTCGAACAGGGAGAGCGCCATCGTGCAAATAATGGCCAACAGGACATGTTCTGCTTCTGTCTCCTCAATCTTTGCTTCATCTCGGCCGCAAGGATGGGCAGAGCTCCCGGGCGACCTGCTCCGACCCATTGTCGCTCAACTACGCTCGTTACGCGACCTCCTCGCCTTCGGTACCACTTGTCGTCATTGGTGTGATTTCTTCTCTGCCCACAGGTCCTCTGTCCAGCCTCTGCTCCTCCACCCCAATCTCCGTACCGATGGTGGACAGTCTCTCTCGCATAACTGCTGGACCTCATTCCACAAATGCACATGGAGATTGGCTGACCCTGCTGCTGCTGCCATCTCATCCTCTCGCAGTTCTCTTTCCTTGACTGACCTCAGAAGCATGACCTTTCTGCGCTGCTCCTACAGTCAGCTCATCTTCTACGACAACAATGGGTTCCATATTGTTAATCCATTCAGTGGTGCTAAGGTTGGTCCTCCTTCCCTCCGGTCAGTTGGCTTCAATTGCATCAGCTATGTCACCTTAACTGCCCCTGTTGCATCCGCTGATTCGCATCTCCTTATCGGCGCTGGAGAATGTCTGTTCCTGTGGCGCATCGGGAGCGACTCTTGGACAAAACACAGTCCTGAAATTGGTCATTTTTCGATTGAACAAAATGTGGCCTTCAAGGGCAAGACATATGCCCTAGGGTCTTTGGGGTGGCTCTACATCATTAACTTGTCACCCGGTCTCATGATTCAGAAGTTTAAAGTTGTGTTTGAGGAAGATAGTAAAACCGAAGATCTCTATTCGGCAAATGAAAAGGCATGGCTAGTGGTGTGTGGTGACGCGCTTCTCTTGATCAAACTTGTGGAGGTGGGAAGAAGGATGCGCTCGGAGGCCTTCCAGTTCATGGCCTTCAAGCTTGAGTCATTGGACACCATGACCAAGAAGGCAAGGTGGGTGAAGGTGAGCAGGTTTGATAACTGGGCCATCTTTATCAGCGTTGACGAGCGGTGCGAGGCGTTGTCGTGCATGAACCCGGAGGGATGGGGAGGGAGGAGCAACCACATATACTACCCAAGTTATCAGTCTGAACAACCTTGGTCTGCAGTCCAACTATGGCAAATATGTTATTACCGTTCGTCATGTTTGCAGCTCTTCAACACTGGAAGGCGGTACCTGAAATTGGAGTCAACCTGGGTCTTCCCGCCGCGTTTCCTCGTTCCGGCCAGTGATGTTCTTATGGACATGGGTGCGGTTGGTGCATGATTAGCTTATGATACAGCTTTGGTGGGAGGATTCTACCATGTTGCAGTTGCAGGATGAGTAGTTCACTGAATGTTTTTGACATGTTTCGAAACTTGCAGTACAAACAGATGTTTAGACTAAGTTATCAGATTATATGTACTCTCCTTTTTTTTCTGCAGCGGTTACAAGGGACCCATGTGTTTTATTTCTCATCTTTTACAGATTTTGTGGAGTTCTCTTGTACTTGGTCCAGTTGATAACATGGGCTAGGTCTGCAACTTCCCTTTCATACTAGATACCTAAGGTGTTGATTCTCAAAAAAAAAAAGATAGCTAAGGTGTTGGCACTACAACAGAGTATTTGTACTATGGTTGTTGATTGTTCTTGTGCTGTGCTTGAGACTTCTTCTCGTTGGATAGAAATACTTTGAGAGCTACAATATTTAACTGAATGTTGCAAGGTAACCAAGAATTGGAGTGAGAATGCAAGTCCAGATCCAGCAGGTGAAAATACACTCCAAGTTGCATGTAGAATTTATAAGCAGCAAATGTGCATTCATCACAAAGTTTAGAATTCGCACCAACAAAACTAGGCAGACAGAGTGTTCGACGACCAAACAGCTCTGGATTTGCACGTAGCTTCAGCAAACAGATCTGTGTGCACCTGATTACCTCTGTTTAAAAGGAGATCAAGCTACACATAGATGTATGGAACAAACAAAGTACATAACTAAAACAAAGCACATCTCACCTGATACACAAAAAACTGCTGAAGAGTGATATGAAGACCCAAGAAGCTAGTATTGTTTCAGGATGCAAAATGCGAGTAATTAACAAGGTTCAGCGAAATAACAACATGTAGCACAGGTTTTGACTCCAGGAACGTACACTGGGGAGCAAACATAGATTATTACAAATCTTGATGTGTACTCCGTCAGAGGAGCTGAAACGAGAAGGAACATAGCCAACGACAACAGGACAACTGCAAGGTACAATGACACGATCTCATACCCAAGCTACAAAGGATGTAGGATTGCGAGCAAGATAAGCATTGATCGTTGCAAAACAAGGTTCTGGCTCCAACTCCTCATTTTGGTTGCCATCTACTGGGTATGAAAATACCCGAGCGATTTCATCCAACTGGTAGACAACACCACCTTTTAACCCCAGCCTCTTTGGGTTCACTAAGTGTCGTGGCTGGCCAATACGCTTCTCGCCAAAGAAGAACGCCCACTTTTTCAATCGTCCATCCTCCACGCTCACATATTTTGCAGGTTCAGTCGAAAAGTCGATAGAGAAGGCTTCCCCATTACCACCAAGTAGGAGAAGTGTATCTTCACAGGCCACCAAATTTCCGGAAAGCACGTACGGGTCCATATAATATCTGCAAGCAACTCTTAGTACCTCGACACGGAACTGAGGTGCCAAATGCACGGTGTAGAGCTTTTGACGTATCCTCGTAATGACCCGGCCTTTGAAGGATACCATCTCCTTGATCAAATGTGCATTCAGAAAATCACAGTGCAACCAAGAGGGGCTCCCAACTCGCCAAGCGTACAGGCAATGCGTGCTGCTAACAAATAGATATGAATCTGGTGACGCTTCTGGAGATATTAAGGTTCTATAGGATAGTTGATTCAATGGAAAAGGTGGAGCGGCAACCGTAGTGCCAGTGAGCACGTCCATAATGACAAGGGATCTGCCGTAGGAGAAGATGGCATGACCATAAGAACATTTGACGTCTGCCATCTTGTCCAAAATACTTGGAGGGCCGCTGAAGCGACGCAACGGAGTACTAGGATATGCTGGATCAATGAGCTCCCATGTGTTTCCATTGTTCGAGCCAGCTGAGCTTGTCTGATCGGCACAATTCTTGAAAATAACAGGCGGGAAGAGCATGTCTAAGGTAGATTTGATTGACATGAATGCGGTATACCAACTAGGGCAGGTGGCGATGAACGCAAGAAGGTCATGAGTTGAACCCAGTAGAACAATGATGGAGTGCAATAACCCATGTGGTAGATCCGCCCAGCCTTGGGGTCCAAACATGACACGGTACACCGAGAGGGTGGCGTTGGAGCTCTGGTTGATGTTTTGCATGGAATCAGCTTCAAATCCTGCATTAGGAGTCATGAATTAAAGAACAAATTTAGCAATGAATTTTAGTTAACTATATAATATAAAGTGCTACACTGTTTTAATTCACTTAGTACTACTGACCATAATAATTATACTAACTTAGTAAAAATGTTTGTAGAAACAATAAACATAGTACACAATAGAGTAAAGCCAAAAATATTGCCATCCAAATACGATGTGCCTCAAGAAAAATCGATCATGTTAAATTTCATCAATATTTTGAAATAGAGAAAAGGCAAGTGCTGCATTTTTCTTGCCACCAAGCGTTATTTCCCTGTGTTGCACAGCAATTTTGTCTCGTCTCTCTACCTCGACCCTAAGGCCAGCAAGTACCCGATAAATTTCATCAATATTTCAAATAAAAAAACACAAGCAATATTAAAATTCTAAGATTGTTTTACGCTGATAGTAGTAAACCCTTGAACTATTTCATATTCTTTTATGTAGTATAAACACAACTGGATCGCACATCCACAAACAACATATACACTCAAATTCCCAAATCATCCATGGCAAAGTCAGACTAACAAGAAGAAAAAAACTGTGATGAGTGCATTAGAGTAGGTTGCCTCCAATGGGGTTTACTGCAGGCTAAGTAAGATGATCATGGGAAGCTCCTCGCGCAATGGTCGGTGGAGACTCTGCCTCACCGCGGACTGTGGCACCGGTCTGCAAATGGAATGTCGGCCCATCTCGTGGGTCTAATTTGGGCATGGGATGAGGATATCGTGGTTCCATTCCCGGGGCCCGATAGTATTGTCCAGGTCGACCTCTCTGGGCGCATGCAGCCATGAAAACAAGATGGACGGCGGTGGGATACTTCCATTCCTTATTGCCATCCATCACTGATGTGTTGTTTAAGGAGCTTAAAAGCAAATGGGGCTTGCACAATGACATCGACAACCAGTAGCTCAGGCACAAACATTTCTTGTTAGAGTTCCAATGGGAAGGAGACCTTGGTTTGATCCTCAACAACGGACCTTGGATCCATCGTAATGATGTGTTCTGGGTCATCCCAAATGATGACCGTGCTAGGTCGAGTATTCTGTTGTGGGCACAATTCTATGACATTAATGGTACCATGATGGAGGCAGAAACATGATGCATGGAAGCTAGGCAAGAAACTCGGTAAGGTGGTTGAGGTTACCGTAGATAGAAAGGGAGAAATTTGGTTTGAGTTCATTCGTGTAACAGTAGAGTATCCTTTTGTTGAACCCTTAAAGCGTGAGATCCACTCTAGAGATTTCGTAGATGATGAAGTCAAGTATGAGCGTGTCCGACACTTTCTGTATATTTTTTGGGTGTAGAGGTCATGGTGAGAATGATTGTGGGCTTCTAGAAGATCTCAAGAAGACCGGGTTCAAGGTGGACATTTGTGCTTTGCCGTTCAAGAGGCGGAACCACCACAGCGGACATGCAGGTGATTCAATGATTGGCCTCCTCCATGACTCCGGCAGCCGGCAAGGGAAATGAAGTGGGGGAGCTCAACCTCAACAAGGGTCCTCCCCTACCCCTAGAGTGGTTAATATGATGGCCAAGCACCACAAATATAAGAATAGCCTGAAGGGTAAGCCGCGGAAGGAAGTTGAGCAATCCCTGGTGAGCGTCGCCTCGGTGTTGGTAAATGCATGGGACGTGATAGTGAGTCTGGTAGTGAGTTTGTAGTGACACCTAGTTGCATTGTTACAAAGGTCCTCGTCAGAACAAGAAGGCACAAAGTGAGGGTGATGGAGGTGGCATGAACTGATAGGTGCTAAGGAAGGCACCTGTCAGGAGAAATGAGTCTCTGGAGCTAAAACTACTAGGGCATCAGACAGCTCTCGATAGTTGACGTGCTAATGTGTCTCATGCGCACATACCGCTTGATGATCGTGTTACTTCCTGAAACTCAATAATGCGAGTACAGTGTCAACAATGTTAGGTGGAGGCTGGGCCATTGCATTGCGCGTGATGGTAAGGGAAAGGGTGTTGGCATTGCATTGTTGTGAGATGAAAGACTCCCGTATGATTTGAGGTACGTCGATGACTTAATTTGTGATGACCCCCATGGCCCGAAGTGTCGGCCTACATGGTGAACCTAGGAGTCAGGACATACATCACATGTGGGGTTTACTCAAAAGAATAAAGCCAAATGTTAATGAACATCGGTTGATATAGGTGATTTTAATGAGACGATGTGGCGGCATGAGAATTTCTCGGTAGCTTGGAGATCCGAGAGAAAATGCCAAATTTCAGAGAAATCTTGTTCTAGTGTGATCTTCTTGATTGGGGCTGTAAGGGGCCAGCCTGGACATATGATAATAAACAGTATGGAAAAAGAGCAATGTGACCGTGGGGTTGATAGGGCAGTTGCATCGCCAGGTTGGTGTGATTTATTTAGAGTGAACAGTGGTACACACATATGCTCTGACTACTTCCCTCTATACGGAGTAATACAGGAGACAATCCAAGGTGCATAGCAACAAGAAAGCCTTCCGGTATAAGTAGATATGGGAAAGAGTACAGTCGTTGGAGGGTAGCATTGAAGGAACTTGAGGCAATGATCATTGTCCCAAGTCCCTCGCCGGTGTGTGCACTAAGCTGGGAATGTTGCAACAGGATGTCTGGTCTTGGACAAGGAAGATTTTTGGCCCATGACAAGGAAGATTTTCGGCCCATGACAAAGAGTACTAACTGGTTGAGAAGGAATATTACAGTCACATACTGAATGCACAACCATATGATCACAGAGTAAACTAACTTTGAAAAGCATCGGTTGAACGATGAGATTCTATTGACGGGTGAACTCGTACGGAAGCAACAATCTAGAACTACTTGGTTAAAAGAGGGAGATAAGAATACAAGTACTTCCACCATAAGGCTACATGGAGGAAAAAAGAACACACTCGGCAAACTTAGAAAGCAAGATGGGAGCTGAGCTGAGTGCAAAGAAGAAATGCAAGTTATGGCTAGGGAACCCTTTAAATAACTTTCGGCTGAAGATAGAGTGGTTCTCATGTACCTGAAAGGGTCATAGAAGGCATGAATGAAATTTTTGAAAGAAAAATCATAGAAAAGGAGATAAATGATGTTTTATTTCATATAGGTCCACTCAAGGCTTCGGGCTCGGATGGTTTCTCAACCCTTTTAAAAAAATAAATTGGTTACCCTTCAAGGTGGATATGATCAATGTTGTTAGGGAGTTATTTGCTACCGGAGTGATGCCGGAAGGAGTAAATGACACGTTTATCATTGTAATTCCAAAATGTAAAGATGCCCGGTCTTTGAAAGATTGTAGACCTATCAGTCTTTGCAATATCGTCTACAAAATTTTCTTGGTTAATCGTCTAGGACTATTCCTAGATGATCTTGTTTCAAAGACCCAGAGTACTTTTGTGCCGATGAGGAGGATAACATACAATGCAATCATTCCATTTGAGTTCTTCCAAAAAATGAAATAGAACAAAAAGAGAATCAACACCACTCTGTGTATACATGACCTTCACAACGGCTATGACAGGTTCGACTAGTCAAAAGGAGCCTTGGCTATATTTTGGTTCAAGCAGGAAAGTATTAGGTGTATTACAAGTTACGTGAAATCAGTCTAGCGCTCGGTTAAACGGGATGGAAAACTTCTAGACCCATGTAAACCATCGAGATGGTTGGTGCAAGGGGGTCCGCTTAGCTCATATTTGTTCTTATTGGCTGCGGAAGGTCTGCCAAGCATCTTAAGAAAGGAGGTCTTGGGAGGGAGGTTAATGTCTATCAAAATTGGGCGCGGGAGGGGGGCGGGGGGCTCAGTGTCTCTAAACTAATGTTTGCTCATGACAGTATTTTGTTCCTCAAGGCGACAAGAAGAGAGGCAGGGTAGTGAAGGATGCTCCAGATTCATTTTAAAGGTGTACATGAGAGCTTCTTAGCCCTGCTAAATGCTCTTTATTATTTAGTGAACACTTCTCGCCCCATGTATAGTGAGAGACAATGGTCACCCTTTTGTGGTGTGATTACTAAACTTTTGGGTTTATCGACATCAGTAGGTAGGATGTTGGACTCGAATTTTAGTTGATCACGGAAATGTTCACAAAAATATGCAAGGACCGGACTGAAAAGTATATGGTCCGTGCAGCTAAACAGGTCGTGATTGTTGACGTATAAATGCATTGCTTAGTCTCTTTCATCAGATCGGTTTTTTGGTTGCATTGTCTAGAGCATGCACTTCTACATGGTATCAAAGCCAAGAGGTCTTGAGTTCAAGACCTGGGTGGCGCAAATAAATTGCAGCCCACTTTTGGTCCACTTTTAGACATGAGGAAGCCACACGTGAGGGAGAGTATTGATGTATAAATGCATTGCCTGGTCTCTTTCATCAGATCGGTCTTTTGGTTGCATTGGCTAGATCATTGGTTGCATCTACAGTGATCAAGTAAGTGGTTCAAGCGCTTCCCACTTACTTCTTCGGATTGTTCAAATGTCCTTGGGCTTTGTGATAAGTATGAAAAACTTACCGGGGACTTTTGGTGGAGCGATGAGCAAGGATATCACAAGTCTATTGGCTCTCATGGGACCAAATGATTAAATAAAAGAGATGTGTTGTTCTAGGATTCTTGGTATGCATCTATTTAACCATGTCTCTTGGCGAGGCAAGGGTGGCGACTGATTTACAAGCTAGATAGTATGTTCCAGTCTTGAAATGAAAAATTATCCTCGCGTGGATATTCTGGACACGGTCTTTGCCTCAAATGCATCACGGGCCTGGAGGCATTGAATTTGACATCGAGTTACTCAAGGAAGGCATCATCTGGCGTATAGAGAATGGACGAAAAAATCTGATTCAGAGAGACAACTACATTCTAAGACAGTATGGCCTCAAGTGGCCAAGTTCGCAAGAAACTCAAGGTTGAGGTGGGTTAACTAGTTGAATGATTCGATAAAAAAGAATGCAATATTGACCTTGGCCATAGGCTACTTTCTGAGTTTGATCCATAGGTAATCTTTCGCATAGTTATCCCTTCAACGTGATGGATGACTACATTTCTTGGCATTATGACACGTCCGGTCTGTTCTTTGTAAAAAAAGTGCTTATAAACTTGCCACCCAACTCAAACTCAGGTACGATTTCCCTGCTTCTAGCTCTTCAAGCACGACATACAATGGGAGTATTTGGGATGTGATTTGGAGAGCTAAGGTCTAGAGAAGTTTAAGGTATTTGGCTAGAGGGGTGCTATTCTCTCACTAGCACATAACTGGATAATTTTATAAAGACATTGAGAGTAATGCCAATGGTGCTATTTCTAGTAACGACGTGGAATATGAGTCCCAATCTCCAGGGTGTCTTTGTGATGTTTGTTGGTGTACCATCAATCCTTAATCTCCTCATGTATAATGATTACAATTAGTCTACTAGTAATATAAAAATCTAGTGTTTTCCCCTCAATAGAATAAAATAAACACAACTCGAAGATCAACTAATTTTTACCTTAATTTAACTTGGAAAAAGAAAACAAGGCAAGTTCTTCTCTTACCTTCTCTGATTCTGACAACGGGGGGCGGAGTGGTGGAGGCAACATCTACCTTCTCCGACGCCAATCGTGGTGAGCCGTGGCCATTGGAGACACTATGATGCTTTCCTCCGTCGCTAATCATCATGTTAGCTCCAGATCTGGGCAAAAGTTGACGTCTTGGACTGTGGTGGATCTAGATCTAGATTCGTATGGTCATCCAGACCTATGCCTCTAGATCTCGATGGAAACAGAGTAGTTTCCCACATGGTTGCCTCAACGCACCATGTACCGCTCAATCATGGGCAGTTCTAGTGCAGTCGGCGTGAATATGGAGGGGAAGGGGAACGTTTGTGGAGAGAGAGAGAGAGGGAGGGGGGAAGGAGGGATGGAGAGTGAGTGAGAGAGAGTGGCGTGTGGGTTTGTCCATTATAGAAAAGCTTTACTAAAAGTATCAAAGTGAATCTTGTCAAACTTGAGAGTGATTTTTCTTGCTTTTGGCAACTTATACTTTACTCATACAAGATGAACCAACTCTATTACTAAAAAAAGGGAAGCTAGACCGTGCATGCTTGCATACCTTGAGTCGGGCACTCATTTTTTACAAGTTGTATTTTCCCGTTTGGGAAAGGGTGGAGCCCCTCCGACTCCTTGTCCCCATCAGAATACGGAAAACGCTATCGCTCAACCGGCGAATGTTTGTGCACGCGTCCACCTCCTTCGTAGCCGTCGGATTTGATTTGGATCGAACGACTCAAAAGCAATCTCTATCCTAGTACAGTTCTTGCAACTCACCCCTTGTTTCAGTTGACTTAACCAAAACAAATGGTTTGTTGTCGAGCGAGCACTCACAACCAGCAGCCAAGCCGAGCGTCCATGCCTATAGGTCGTCGTCGCGAGCATGTCTATGTAGGATCTCCCCTGCCAAACGCCTCCGAGTGACCGGATCCAGCGAAATTCATCACGCGGGTGTGAAGCACCATCAACCTCACCCCCATTCTGGCACCACGGCGCTAGTAGCTGCCACATTACCATGTTGTACGTCAATGTCCGCTTCAAGTTTCTGCAACAACAATGTTGTTGCAGAACATCGGCAGCAAAAGCCGGTTGTGTTAGTGCGCGATGTGGCCGGAGATGTTGTTGCACTTTTTGCAACAAGGGTCATGTTAAAGAAAATAAGACGAGGGAGATGTGTTTGTAATTTTTGCAAGAAGGGTCTTGTTGCAGAAAAATAGAAAAAAAAGGCTTTACAACAAGGGACTTGTTGCGGGAAATTAGAGAAGAGGGGATTTCACAACAAAGGAATTGTTTTAGAAAATTAGAGAATAGGAGGTTTCACAACAGAAGTACTATTACAGGAAACTAGAGAAGATGAACTGATAGCTCGCGTCGAAGAATCGAACGGCTCGTGAGGCAGAAAAGATCTGCCGGCCAATGCAGGCCCCAGTTAGAATATTAGGTGGAGGCTTAAGAAAAAATTAGGGAATGGCCACCCTGAAATCCAGAGGGAGAAGAGATTAAGTGAAGGCTTAATAGGAAATTAGGTAGCTCCCATCATGAAACTCTGGCGCAGGTAGATTACCAGGAGGCTTAATAGGAGATTCGCGAGGGCACACCTTGAAATCTAGGGGGAGATTACCTGTAGATTATTATGCGGGCATGCATACCACAATAAAACTCATTTAAATCACCTGTAGATTATAGAGGGGCATAAATATCGTCAAAAAATATGGAGTGGGTGGATCAAAGTTGTGTGGGAGTAGAATCAATATCCGCAACATCACATCTTTCATGGGTTCCAAATACTCATTGGGCTTCGTCAGTAACAAGTCTATCTGAATTATCATCTGGAAATAACAAAACTTATCCAAAGGTTTGTTTTCCAGTGGTATAATAGTGTCGGGTTCACTGAGAGATACCGAATCATGCTCATCTAAGACGTTCTCGTCCTCCTCCGACATGACGAATTTTGCGGGACAAAGCGGGACGTTGAGCTAGAACTTAACCCTAGGAACACGAGACCTAGACGTGAAACTAGAATATTGTCGTCAAAGTATGCAACAGTCAACTTGAGCCGTGATGCCACACCGAGCATTGTTTTTCTTGGACCGAAGATCCAGAACCATTGAGGGGTGTTTTGGCTCCCGGGAGCATATGCTCCCGAATGAACAGGTTCCGCAAAAAAAGTGGTAAAATGTTTTTTTTTTAAATCTGAATTTTATTGTGGGTATATGTGTTAGTGTGACAAGCATGCTTGATAATTTTCATACAGAACGGAGCAGTAATGTTTCGTCGGTGAAAATAACAAATTTGGGGTAACATTTCATGTTCAAATTTGTTATTTTTGCACAGGCCAAAATATTTAGCCTTTTTGCCTAAAATTTGTAGGTAGCATTGGAATGTGACTATAAATGCAAACAATCTTTGTTGAAATCTTTTTGACATTTCAAAAATTATTTTTCATGAGTAGGAGCAAATGCTTCCGGTAGCCAAATTGAATTTCCCTAGAATCATTGCTTCTCTTCTTTCCCTTTCACTCATTGGGCCCAAGAGAGACGATTTGCAACGACAATGATGTGGAGCACGCACGAAACCATATCCACAGCAACGGAGAACGTTTTGTGGGTAGACAGCGCCTGTAAGTAGGTAAACTGAACCACAGCAATGGAGAATGCTTTGTAAGAATTTAAGCAAGCAAGTCGTTGTAGTATAGTGGTAAGTATTCCCGCCTGTCACGCGGGTGACCCGGGTTCGATCCCCGGCAACGGCGCCTTTTTTTTCCTTTCGTTTTTTCCGGCCCATGACGGATTTGGCCTGTTAGTTCCGCTGGACCCATTTCTTTTCGGCCTGCTAAGAGCCGAGTCCTGTGCTTGCACGCTTTAAACGGTTCCACAACGATCGATCCACTGCATCCGCTCCAATTTACCTTCTGCACCCTGCAAAAGTGCCCTGTTCGCTCTACAGCCCTGCCAAGATCTTTGCCGTCCTGCTACAAGAATATACATTTTGTAGACACGTGCTACAGGAATTTTGTTGCGGTAATGCAAAAAAAAAAATGGTATTTTGTTGCACTCGCATACGGGTGCGTTATTATGCGAAGCAAGACGCTTGCCACGGACCCAACCGGTTCAATGTTTTTCAACTATACTCCGTCCGTTCGAAATTATTTATCTCGGAAATGAATATAAATGGATGTATCTAGAGCTAAAATACGCCTAAATACATACATCCCTCCGACAAATATTTCCGAACGGAGAGAGTATAAGTCTTTTTAGATATTTCACTACGGATTACATACGAAGTAAAATGAACGAATCACACTCTAAATTATATCTACTCCCTCCATCCATATATATAGGGCCTAATGCATTTTTTGAGATTGTCTTTGACTATTGATAATATTAATAGTATATGAAATGTATAATGTGAAAATTATATCATTGAAAGCTCCTTTCACATACGAACTTGAGGAGATGCTTTGTGTAACTTGCATGTTCGCACACGAGCTCCTTGCATGTAACTTGAGGATATGCTTTAAACTTGCATGTAACTTCAGGATATGCTTTGTGTAACTTGAAAGCTCCTTTCACATACGAGCCGAGTCCTGTGCATCCGCTCCAATTTACCATGTTCCCAGAGACCCTTTTGAAATCATGTTCGCACCGAAAACATTTGCATTTTTTAGTGACTTTGCATCTTAGCAAAAAAAAATGCTCTTGCTTAAAAATATATGTACCTTTCAAATCATGAGTGCTTTAAAAAAATCGTTATTTAGGAGCTTTAGGTTTTAGTAAACGTGTATGATTTAAGCTTTAGCAATTCTGTATAAAAATAATGAAGGATCATCAAACATTTAATAGCAGATGAAACAATAATTCAAAACATCTTCATAATAGCAATAGCTATCGTCTATGGCATTTGTTTCGTAACTATCAAGCATGCCTAGAACATCATTTCTATTGAATCCACATAACAAGAGAACTTATGGTAAAGGACCCCATCACATAGATTAAAGAAAAAAAGAGGGACTAATCAATAGTTTTCTTGTTTTTGTAAGAATCTAAGCAAGCAAGTCGTTGTAGTATAGTGGTAAGTATTCCCGCCTGTCACGCGGGTGACCCGGGTTCGATCCCCGGCAACGGCGCTTTTTCTTTTTTTTCTCGTTTTTGCCGGCCCACGACACTTGGGCCCGTTAGTTGCCATGGCCGCATCCCTTTTTCAGCCTGCAGATAACCCGCTCCTCATCGCGGCCTACTGGGAGCTCCTGGCTCGTTATATCTTTAGACCAATATATGCAATGGCTTACAGTGAATACCACATTCTTTTCATTATAGAAAAACACTAGATTTTAACTTGTGTGTTTTACGCTTGTTTGGTTTTGCTGCCTTATTTTTGAGCCAGCGTTATATTTTTAGATCAAATGAGCTAGTGATATATGCAATGCATCCGTGTCGTTTCTCTCATGGGTGATTGTGTCAAGATGATTCTTAGATGCCAACTTTTGGGGATTCAGTAAATAGAACAGAAATAAAATTTCATTAGACCCATCTTCACTTCAATTTAAGCTATATCTTTATAATGTACTTACATATTCCTATATGGATAGTGGTCGCCTAACATGTTAACTCTTGGTTCCATCCCTAGTATCATGGCCGTGGTAGAAACTATACTACTGTCATCTCCTCGTCAGGTGTCAAGGAGATAGCCGGAAGATCAAAGCCGACAATGATATTGTGCATTTGCATTTTTTTCTACAAACACTCCTCTCGCTGATGGCCATATATAAATAAAACATGTGACAAAAAATGCACACCCATCTCAGGGTGGGAGCGGAAGATACCCACCAACCAATCCCTTATTGTAAATCCCTGGCGTGTACTCCCTCCGTTCCTAAATATAAGTCTTTTAAGAGGTTTCATTAAAAGGACTACATACGAATGTATATAGACATAATTTAGAGTATAGATTCATTCATTTTGCTCCGTATGTAGCCCTCTAGTGAAATGTCTATAAAGACTTATATTTAGGAACGGAGGGAGTATTTAAGAACTGCATGTATAGAATTATTAATCAGAGAAAAAGGCCCCCGGTTTTTTGGCATCTTGAAAAGCAACAGCAGCCACGGTGCCCAAAAACATTCTCTCTCCTACCCTAAAATCATTTTAGGGCACAAAATTTTACATCATCTGTTGAAATCTTCTTATATAAAGTCAGATATGGCAAAAGCATAACGACCATTCAACACGTTTGCAGTTGGGGAACACTAGAAGCCGGTACCGCATATTGGAGTCAACTTGGGTCCTTCCCAGCACGTTTCCTCGCTCTTGTAAGTAATGATCTGTGGGGCAATCATGCATGCGTCTGGTCACCAGAATTCTACCAATGTTGACTAGCTTTTGATACAACTTTCGTGGGAGAATTTTACCAATGTTGCAGTTGCACGACAAGTAGTTGAGTGAATATTTCTAACTTGTTTTTCCAAAGTTGTCAAGCATTACCTTGGCCACGACGAATGAGCATGGCGGCGAGCACAACTACGGACTAGGGTTAAGGTTAGGTTTCCATTAGTATGTGTTCCTTACAGTATGTTAGTATGACCTCTGTTTTATGAACTCGTCTCAGTTTGTGTGAATTGTGCTTGTGATGAACTGCCACATGATCTCGAACAAATTCTCACGGGAAATAGTTTCTCGAATTATCCATCACGGCTTTGGGTATCTATTCCGGCTCGAGAATTTGCAAACCGTAAAATCAGTTTCAAGGTTACCATGACGCTACATTTTTTTGTGTGTTTAAATCCAAAAATGTATGTTGTTTGTAAATCAAACCAGGGAACTCCCTCATCGAGGTAGGCTGGTGTAACCAACCCGACACCCAGTGGGATCAGATAACCTTAAATATTTTCCTTCTTTTATTCAGTAATTTCCTTTACCCTTTTTTACTTTTGCATTTTCAGATTTTTCATTTTTTCAAATCTTTGAACTTTTTAAAATACGACGAACATTTTCAAATTGCATATATACTTTGAAAATTGGTGAATGTTTTCTATTTTCGATGAATATATTTTTTCAAATTTGGTGAGTTGTTTTTTAGTTTCTATGAACCTTTTCTAAATCGATGAACAACTTTTCGAAATCATAAACTTTTTTTCAATCAATTAAATTTTCTGAATTTACGTTTTTTTGTTCACTATTTCAAACGTGATCGAATGAACCCAGAGAAAATAAAATGCAATGGATCTCGCTCTACATGGGACGGTTCACCAGGGTTGTCGCAGGAGCTTCCCTAGCGCCTGAAGCGCGGGAACCTCCTAAGCGGCGCATTAAGTGCCACTTGCAGCACCAGGCGCACACTGAGGCTTCGTCCTGCCTGGCCCATGTAAGGCGAGCGCTCTGCCCCCGCACTCGCCCTACTGCAGTCTTGATTGGTTTATAGCTGACCAATTGCATGCCTAACCATTGATTTTTTTTTAAATTAAAGTAAGTAATAAGCAATATTAAAATTTTTTTAAATTCACCAATTTAATTTTTTACAAAGTTCAAAAAATATTAAACCAATTAAAAAATTCACCAGATTTCAATAAAAAAATTAACTTTAAAAAAGGTTCACCGAATTTCAAAAAAAATCATAAACTTTAAAAAATGTGATCGAATTTGTAATAAAGTTCATTGAACTTCAAAAATAGTTCACTGAATTTGAAAAAAATCACCAATTATGAAATATGCACATCGAATTTGTAAAAAATATTCATTGGCTTTGAGAAAATCTCATCAAATTAGAAAAAGAGTTCATCGAATTTGGGAAAACATTCGTAAAAATCTGGTGAACATTTTTCATTGAATTCAAAAAAAGATCATAAATTCGATGAACTATTTTTGTCAAAATAGAAAAAGGAACAAAAAATAAAAATAAAAAATGGAAGGAAGAAAAAGAAAAAAGAGAAATGAAGAACAAATGGGGCAAAACATGTATATAATCAGACACTTTAGTCCAGTAGTTTAGAAAAAGGAAAAAAAGGGAAATGGGCTAGCCCAAAACGGAGAGCGGGGTGTGCCCTTGTACGTTAACCATATAACTAGAGTAACTAACTCAGGACTGCTTCTTCGGAATCTTTTCAAGGGTCACTTTCAGATGCAGTCATTTAAAGTGTTATTAGACGTTGTCATGTATCACGTTCTGTGTCTTTTTTTTGAATTTGTTTTTAGTTCTTATTTTCTCGCACACATTTTTGGTTATTTAGATGTTTTTTTTTAGATTTTTGCTTTTTGGTTTCTCACTGGTATTTCTTAGCTTCTGGAACATCCGACTCAAACTCCACATAATGGTTCACAGGATACAGTTGAGGGCTGGAACATCCGACTCAGACTCAAAATAATGGTTCGCAGGATACAGTCGGTCAACACTCGCTAGCTCATGTGCAACAGAATTTTGTGCTACGGCAACAAACTACTATTACATATTTAGGAAACCATAATTTCAATTGAAATTTTGTGTCCTCGATGATGGCCGCATACGACGACGAATCGACCTTCCAGAGATCCATAGCCTCCTCCAGAAGCGGCGAGTCTGTTTCAAACTCAGCGTTAGCAGCTAGGGCGACAGCATGTGACATAGCAATGTCTTCTGACACGAGCAGCGATTAGGCTTTCATTGTGGGTGCAGGCCGCTACACCCCACCCCGCGATCCTCGTCGGGTACAAATGACCCGTCCAGATTGATCTTCACCATGTCGTCTCTTGGTGGCCTCCACTTTTCCACGGAAGGTTTCGTGGCCTCTGGAAGGTAGACTTGCATGTATTCCAGGACCGAGGTGCAAGTGCGCCAAGTCTCTCGCGGAATCAAAATTGTACCTTTCATAAAAAAACAAAAATAAAAAACGCGTTTTTTACGTTTCCAAGGAGTACATCCGTGCCTCTTATGAAAGCAAAAAAAATATACCTCGCGTGAAAAAAATAACAGAAAACATGTGTTTTTTTTCCAAAAGACACTCTCACGAAAGCAAAACCGTGCTTTTCAAAAAAGGAAAAAGATCTTCAAAAAACAAATCTAAAATAAAAAAAACGATCAAAAGCTAAGAAAGACCAATGAAAAACTGAAACACGGATAAAAGAAGAAAAACCACTAAAAACAAAATATGCGAGTGAAAAGTTTAAATAAATAAAATCCAAAAAAAATAACACTCAGAACGAAATATGTGATGTCCATTGAGAATGTGTCAAGTAAATACGCATGGAAATGATGGTTGCGAGGCTTAAAAAAAACGCTCGTCAACTAATTGATCCCCAACCAAGGAAAATGCTATTCGCCGCATGCTGCGGCAAGGAGTCAAGGCTCCGCACACACCCCAGACGTTACTTGGGCCGGCCCAGATTACTTAGCAACCGGTTTTGGAACCTTTTATGAGGATCTCTCAACATCTTTTTATTTTTACTCCTTTTTCTATTTTCGTTTTTATGTTGCTGTTTCTTTTATTATTATTTTCTGTTTCTTTTAGTTTATTTTTTTGCAAGGTTATTTTATCTTTTTAATCATAAGTTTATGTTCGAAAATTGTTCTTGAAATTCGAAAAGTTGCTTCTAAGAAAAATATAAATTTCAAATACTTGCCTTTTAAAAAAACACTCATAACTTTTAAAAAAATTGTAATTTTTTTTAAAATGTTCGATACTTTCAAAAAATATTTGGTATTTTAAGAAACTGTTCGAAATATCAAAATTCTATTTAGTTTTTAAACTAAATTCATGTTCGAAAATTATTTTTAAGTTTCGAAAAATGTTCTTGCTCTTAAAAAATGTTTGAAATAAAAAATTATAAACCGGCACACCGGAAAAACGAAAACAATCACCTAAAAAGCAAAAAATGCATGAAAACAAAAGCGCTCAGTGCGTGACAAATGACTGCAACTGAGAATACACCAACTGACGTCGCACTGAAGTGATCATTGAGAGATTCCAAAGGAATGCTTATGAACTAATTGATGAAACAATTCCTTATTTCACACTATCTTAACTTCCGTTTCCTTATTTGATATGTTTCTTTTTCTTTCTTATATAACAACGAATCTAAATTTTATGTCATTTATAATATTTTTGTTTATTTTAAGCCTAAATGAGATCTGAAAAGGCCATCAACAGACAATGACATCCAGACAACACCATTGCAGGGCAGTGACACACGAACAACATCAATACACTGCAGCAGCGCACGCATATGATAGTAGTAGCACATGCACACACAACAACAGACACGCACCCGCACACGCACGTAGCAGACACATGTAGCAGCAACATACACGCACGCAACACACGTAGCACGCACATGTAGCGCACACACACACATAACACACACACACGCATCACACATGCACGCATGCAGCACACACATGCATGCATGCTACATCACATGCAGGAGCACACGCATCTAACAGCACGCGCGCACGCACACACGTACACGCACAAACATGTAACAACACACACGCACACATAGAGCATCAATAGCACACATACGCGCGCACAAGCAGCAACACACGTTCGTGTACGCAAACATATCACATGAGGAACAAAATAGTCTTTTCAGCTATCATTTAGGTTTAAAATGAACAGAAATGTTATAAAAAGTCATAAAATTTAGACTCATTATTAGCTAGAGAAGAAATTATTTATCAATGTCAAATAAAGCACTAAATTTAAACACAGTGTTAAATAAGGAATTCTCTCCTAGTTGATCCCCAACCTTCCGGGTATCGGAAACTGGTTTTACGGTTTGGGATTTTAGCCGATGTGCTAAAGATTCCCTAAGCCCATCATCCCATACCTGGCCCCCATCATCATCCCTGGCCTGGGCTAGGCCGGCGCTACAGCCGGAAGAAAGAAATATATCGAGGTTAAAAAAAACTAACATGTACCATACTTCTGTACAGGCCGGGCTGCCCATCCGAGAGCTGGAAGAAAGGGCGACGCGCATGAAGGCGCAGCCGCCAGAGAGAGACGCACATCCTTCTTCCTCGACAGGTTGGATAACTGGGCCATCTTTGTCAGCACGGACATGTGATGGGAGGCATTGTCATGCATGAGATGGGGAGGGAGAAGCAACCACATGTACTCCTTTCGTCTCAAAATAAATATCGTTGATTTAACATTAAATTTGTATTAACTTAGTATTAAATTTACGACATTTATTTTGAGACGGAGGGACTACTTCCCAAGTTATAAGTCTAAACAACCTTGGGCTGCAGTCCGACTATGGCAAAAACGTAACAACCATTTAACATGTTTGCAGCTCGAGAACGCTGAAAGCCAGTACCGTAGATTGGAGTCAACCTGGGTCCTTCCCAGCACGTTTCCTCGCTCTGGTCAGTGATGATCTTTGGGGTAATTGCGCATGTTTCTGTGATTAGCTTCTGATACAACTTCCGTGGGAGAATTCTATCATGTTGCAGTTGCAGGATGACCGTGGGAGAATTCTACCATGTTGCAGTTGCACGACGAGTAGTTGACTGAATGTTCTTGGCTTCTGTTCCAAAGTTACTGATCTTCAACTCTAGTTTTTCTTGTGTGGTGATTACAAGGGGCCTTGTTACATTTTATTTCTCATCTACTAGAAAATGTAGAGATTTTTTGTACTTGGGCCACTTGATAAGATGGGCTAGGCCTGCAACTTTCTTTCATAATACTAGGCACCTAAGGTGTTCGTCTGGCCTTGGGCTGGGCCCAAAATGCAAATTCATACTGTCTACTAGCTAGCATCTTTGCTCATTGTTCATTCAGTAAGCTATAACCTACAGCCATTCTTCATCTTTTCATATTAGAAACCTGTGTTGTTTATCCTTATCTTAAGATTTTCTAGAATTATTTCAATCCTAATCCGCCGTTTGAGATCAATCGTTGAACAACCATACGGATCTTTTATCTTTAAAGAAAATGTTTGTTTTGACAGATTTCCAAAGGTATTACTAGAAAACATCCCAAAATTTCTCAAAGTAAAAAAACAAGAATCTACCAGCGCATCTCTTTTTTCCATGTGGATGCGATCGCTTTGATGACCCCTTTATCCTTTACGTCCAAAGAAAATATGCTAGTTGCCAATATGGAAAACAGAGCACATATATGTACACCATGTTGCTGTTTAACAGTGACAGGAATAAAGACTGGTCTAGCTCATCACCATCATCTTTTCGTGCTTTCAAACCTTTTGCTTTCTCTGTCTAGCATGCCCCATCATTTGAATTCCCACAAGGCCTCAACATCTTGATGGCATCAAGGAAGAGAAAAAGACACACATCCACACCACAGGCATGGCGGGCACGGCGTCTATATGGAACTCATGTTAGACTTTAGGCTTTGAATCTTCTTGGCTTTGGGTGCCAATGAATCAATGTGGCCGGCAGGTGCGGCACCCATGTCGTCATAGATTGGACAAGTTTCACAAACGCCTTGATGAAAAAGGATTGGCAAACAACAATTTCTTCCTGTTTCTTGCACCAACTAGTATCCTGAAATTTTGATCTGTGTGCGAAAGGTGGGTGATTTACTTGTGTATTTCGATAATATGTACTCCCTCCGTTCTTAAATATAAGTCTTTTTATAGTTTTTACTAGGGGACTACATACGGATGTATATAGACATACTTTAAAGTATAGATTCACTCATTTTGCTTCGTATGTAGTCCCTTAATGAAATCTCTTAAAAGACTTATATTTAGGAACGAAGGAAGTATATATCTTCTTATCGTCATTCGGCCACTGTGAGTTTCACTTCTTAATTTCTCTTGTGGTGGTAGATAAAAAGTTTTAGCTACCGGCATATGACATCCACTCGACTTCTTTGCCTTTATGTAAATGTAAAGTAAACAAAAGAGCTACTTATCCTAATCTCAAAACACTTTTTGGGAGGTCACATCTGGTGAGAAAACAATCCTTCCTAGACGGCAACAAGACGAACTACACAACTGAACGGTTGAGAAAACCTGCAAAGGGCCATAGAATTTGTGTTCCAATCCCCACACATGAAAAGGATAGGATATGTATGAGCAGTTGAACACGGATCAGAATTTGGAACACACCAGTAGATTTGACTTTACGCAGCCTTGTCACCTCAACTATTTTTAATTTTCCTGTGTCAACTTTCTTATCTAGAAAAGATATGGCTGCTGCCTATGCTTGCATAATCTATCTTGGATCAGATAAATGGATTTTTGCTGTGGATGCCATTCCTTCCTCTCTGTACATGATGACAGCGTTGACACTTGCAGTTCTAGACAAGAAGATGTCATGTGTACTTTCTTCATGTACTATTCACATTGAAAGCATACAGGTTGTACAACAAGCCAACAAATTTATTTCAACCATGTTCATTAACTCCATTCCAAGAAGTGATCATGCTGCAGGAGAAAACTTTGTGCGCCACAGTCTGGAGATGAACATGAAGAACTTCTCTGTATATGATAAGTCTGGAGATGAATATGAAGAACATCTCAGTATACGATATTTCCATACTATCCTTGTGTTCATTTAGGCACATGGAGGCTGTAGAAGTTGCCACCTCAATCTTTTTTCAGACCATCTTTTTTGTAATGATTCCGATATACACTTCTCACCATTATTATTATTTTTCTAATTATATGTACAACTGCAACTAATTAAGGTACGATATATACCAGTGCCATGCTACTTTCCTGAATCTGTGGCGTCACTGAATTCTTGAGACATACTCATGCTGCTGCTTAAGTATGTACTCCACTAGTAGTGCATCTGCACCAAGTTGGGCACTCAGAATTAGGGCCTTGTGCTTTGTGGTCAGGTGTCCTGTCGGGTCCATATATGTCTGCATTATCCCCCAAATGCCGGCTGTCACGGGCGCACAGCCGTATGCGTCAAGTGATCATTCACAGCGAATGCAGGCCATCTCCTTGGCTTAGTTAGTGGTTCAAAGAGCATCTTGAAAGCTAGGCTTAGTTAGTGGCCGCAGCATCTTGAAAGCTAGGCTTGTTGAACACTTTGTATATACTAGTACCTGACATTGCTTGTGGTTGGGGCCACTTGATTTAATCGTGTCGACGAAAGTACACGATTAACTCTTAGCCATGTCGATTATGTAATCAATTCGATGAGACGGAAGACACCCTTCGTTTGTTTATTCGTGCGTACCGTGTTTTGGCCACTTAAATTCAGTCTCTGAACAATGATGATAAATTCAGTAATGTGTGGATAATGTCACACAAAACTAACATCATTGAGAACAGTCACAGGAGACTTGATCAAAATTGGCATCCAAGATGGTGCATTGTATTCTGCCCTTTTTTCTCCATCTTTCGTGTTTTGAAAAATAAAGAGGAGAAAATGTGTCGAGTAACACAAACTTGCTGCCGCTAGTGCTCCTACGTACGACCACGCTAATCAGTGACCGGGACAGCTTAGGATCTGGTGAGTGCGAATCTCAACTTGTTTTCTTTTTCTACGACGTCTTTTCCTTTGTTGGCCGTTCAAAAAGAGTTGGCGCGCGTTCGCTTTGTTTGATCTTGTTTTCTCCTTCTTTTTCTCCCCCTGCTCCTCCTTTCCTGGCGTTGAGCGCCACTTTGTGTGCCCTTTGTGCAGTACGATTACGATTAGCCTGATGTGATGAATCTGGAGTACATCATCATCACTGTTATTAGCTCAATCACTCTTTGGGCGATTCAGACAAGCCTTGATTGCACTTGCCACTGTCCTTAAAACTGTGACGAGCATAATCACTCTGTCATTAGCAGTAGCTCAGTGCACAGCGGCACTGAGTGCGATTTTAGCCCGGCTAATCACACGGTAAAACCTGACGAAGACAGGTGTGTCCCATTAGATTTGTATATATATATATATATATATATATATATGTATGTGGTGGTGCTACTTAAGTATGAGTGCCCGTGCACGTACGGGACCTCGAGGTTGAGAGAGAAGGCAGGCAGGCAGGAATCTTGCCAGTTGGAAGCGTGCGTATGATTCTTTGCTGGTACGTATATACAATATCTATATGGATAAAAAAAGAAGGGAACTGAGGCAGGTGTGGTTAGGTTAGGAACATTTATATACTTGACTAATTAATTGCAAACCAACAACCAAGTGCTCCGGTCAACTCCCTTGCTCTACGCACCACCACCAGAAATATCTCCAATCTTAACTACTCCCAGCAGCAGCAGCTATCTCTACAATGCAAAACCCATGAGGACTAGGAGTAGTAGATTAACTGGTAATAATAATATTGGAGATTCAACTGCTACTGCTCCTAGGTTTTGTTGTGGAGCAGAGCAGAGTACTGTTGGTTCAAACGGGTGGCAAAATCAGTCGTTAACTCGGACGCCTCCGCCCAAGAGATGACCGTTGGGCCGGAGAGTGTGTGTAACGGCTAGCTGGGTCAACAATCGATTGGAAAGTGGTCAGGCAGTAGGAAACGGCAGGCAGGAACGAGGCCATGATGCATGGCCAGTTGCAGCTCCCTCCCACTGCCACCTCCATCTCTTTTCTTGTCACGACCTACTACATTTTTTTACCATATGTATGTACGCACATAAGTGATTAATTAAGGTAGTACACAACTACTAATACGTACGAACGGGAGGCTAATCAAATGCCAAATTTGACGGTGCTGTCATGCGTCGTTAACCGTGCCCGCCGGCTGGCTGGCTGGCAACGGTAAGAAAGAAATCATCAAGAGAGAAAGTAAAGGGACATGGAGTGGATGCAACCCCTCTTGTCGCTAGCTTGCCGCTTGTGCGGGACGCAGGCGGGCGGCGGCACATGCCAACAATCATGGCTCGCCTGCACTTGCTTGAGGTTTCTCCTCCCATTGCCGTGCATTCCATTTCACTTTCAAGGAGGAGAAGACGAACCACCACCGGAGGAGCATTCACCAAAGAGAGAACAAACATGGGGTGATGGAGCGCCATGCCACGCCACGGAACCCAGCACCGTGCATATGCGCCGAGGGTGCACACATGTCCCTGCCCACCATACATTTTACAAAACCCAAAAAAGTAAAATAACGCTACGGTAATAATATGCACACGTAAATACAGACCAACTTTTTTAGATATTTTATTATGAACTAAATACGGATGTATACACACGCATTTTAGACTATTGGCTCATCCATTTTGTTCCGTCTATAATCCGTAGTTCAACCTCTAAAAAAGACTCATATATAGAAACGGAGGAATTAGAAATCACCTTGGTTTCTCCCTAAGGCCTTTTTCGGTTGACAGAAATTTAGGAGGGGTTTGAGCGGGATTGAAATGGATATAATTCCCTACAACTCAAAATCCACCACAATCCGGTTCAATCCTTTTAAAAAGAGGTGTAACCGAACAAGGCTAAAGAATATAATTATGCCTACAAATTGAGAGGGAAATGGACCCAGGCCGGCCTAGCTTGCTTAGGATATGCCATGACAACATCAATAGCATTTTCCATTCACACCGCGCTAATGGTGGGTCATTCCTCTTGCTCTGAGGTGAGGTCACACAAGATCATACGTTGATCCTCGCAATTTGCAGGGCTCGACGGTGACATGCATGGCTATTGGCTGGCTAGGGATAAGACCTGCATTGCAGGCTAGGGTGGGTATTATAGCAACCCCTGTGGGTTTTTTATTTCTATGTGCAAGTAGATTTCTGGACGTGTTGGGTTCACTCTTTTAATCGGATATATATCATACATATATAAAGCAAACAAAAACAAGCGAGATTTTGTGTTACATTTTACGTTGGAATTTTCATCTAAAACGGTCGACTCTACCATATTTGTATTTTTGTTTATGTAGGCTTGTCGTCTACATAAAGGCCGAGCCACATAAAGTTTTGTCTAGCTTCGATGAAGGAGGGGCGATGTACTATTGAAAGAATTTCAATTTTTATATAGGGTGCCTTAAATGGATAATTTAAATTTGCGGGCCGTAAAAGGAAAAAAATTGACAGTAAATTTGTCACACACACCAGAAAACTTATTTTATTCCGCCACATAATGGACACGTGCATGTCTAGAAAAAAGCTTCTTCTTTTCACATAAACAGTAGCATTGGTTTCACCCCTGAAGCATACGCCCTTAAGGGCCGATTTGAATTTCGTCAATCTACCATGATAACTTGTTTTAACGAGATAACTACGTATGCGTGTAGGACTTTTACAAAGGGTATGAGATCCTTAGAAATTTTAGGATAGTATTTCTATAGGAAAAATTGCTTTAGAGTCCTTTGGTTTTGGGAATAGAATCATATTTCTGTGGAGGATTTTTTACCATCTTCCGTATATCATAAGGAAAATAAATATTAGTCTAGACTCAATGGAAAAAATCCAATGATATTAAACAAATAACATCTCATTTCCTTCAAATTTTCTACTCCTATGATTTTCCTATCCTATGAACCAAAGAAGGCCTATAGGAATTTTTCCTATATGGATTTTTGTGTACAACTTCAATATATTTATAGGATCCATTGAAACCTCATCGAAAAAAAAACATTTGTTTTTCCGATGATACAATTAAACAACCCAAAACCCCCGTAGGACTAAGATGTGCATAACATTCCAATCGTATGTTTTTCATATTCCCGCGTTTTAGAATCCTGCAAATCAAAGAGGCCCTAAGTATCCCAAGGAAAGACTTATCTATTTTTACATAAATTATCCACACAATTCTATGTAAAGGTTAGCCACCCAAAAAAATGGAAAACCGTCATGTCAGTTTATATATTCCCGACAAAATAAATAGGAACATTGGCACATAGAGCTTACATCATATGGCACATAGGGCTTGTAGTTTAGTCTTTGTAAACACATCATGGAGTTTACAATTTGATGGTGACATGCATAGCTAGGGATACGACATGCATTGCAGGCCAGGGTGGGTTTTCTAGGTAGAATTGTGAAAAAAAATCTGCGTGGGTTAATCTTGAGTGGGATACATCATACATATATCACCGAACGAGGGGAGTTTGGACGTAAAGTGAATAAGAATACATGCTATTTTGATATGAATACATGTGTATTTAACCTTTTGCGATATTTTTTTGACACAAAAAAAAACAGCAGATTTATTCACTCATGAAAATCATCTTGAGTGGGATATGATGTATGATGGAATTTGAAAGTAAAATTGTCTCGATATGATGTATGATGGAATTAGAACGTAAAATCATCTACATGAATACATGTGTATGTAACCTTTTGCGATATTTTTTGACAAAAAAAAAACAGCATTTGTTTCACTCCTCAAGCATGCAGTCTTGAGAGATCCACATCCTACCATGATAACTTATTTTTCATCGAGACAATTAAGTACACAGACAAGACTTTGCCTGAGGATAAGTCTGCAGAGAAAAAAAAATACTTATCTCTTTTTACGTAAACGGTCCACTCAAGTCTATGTAAACATTGACAACGAGAAAATAGAAAAATACGCCAGTTTATTTATTCTTGATAAAAATAAAGATGAACATTGGCACGTAGAGCTTACGTCCTGCTGTCCATAGGGCTTGTAGTTTAGTCTCTGTAAACACATCATAGAGTTCAAAGTCCAACCAGCATCATCAGCCATCACAACAACAATGAATAATAATTGAATTTGAGTTATTGGGTAGGGGAAAAGTCGCACTTCTAGACACCCAATATGCAATTAGTCTTCCCCAACACGTCCCATAAAATTGTCTCCTTCACGCTTAGATGATTCAACGATTTTATCATTAGGAAATGCATGGATAACCACTCTCACTTGCAACAGGCCATAGCATAAGCTTCTTGACTGTGGACTTGGGCAAAAGAGGTGTGCTTATCAAACAAAAATATACATGATGACATGATAATGACCAGGTCTAGATGCTTTTTCAACCTCAAAGTTGTATGTGTGAAGGAGTCAGCTCATCTAGATACAACTAAAGACACAACATTTCAAATGTGAGAAGAAAAAATGATAAATAACCACACATAACCCTTTAGTGTAATTTGACTTGTATGTGTTCCCTCTAGTGTAATTTTCTCCCTGTCTTTTCGCTCTTGGGCCCGCGTTACACGTCACCTCCTAACATAACTGACACAACTTGAACACTAATGGCACTATCACTGTGTATGAGTTGACAAATACAATCGACAAGAAGAGAAATAACAGTACTAAAGCACGTCATTATTCATTTAAGCTATTCACAATTAATACGGCTTGATGTGTACGTCGAGACTGATGGACATGGACAGCTCCATGGACCTCCATATACGTCTGCTTCTTGACCTACCATCACCATTTATTCCCTCTTTATTTTCCATGTTGTTCTTGACAACTCGGTATATATTTTACCATAATTTTTGCTGCAATTTCTTATCTTGCAGCCTTTTTATCCTACTTTGTCGATTAGGGTGAGCCCTCCATTGACTTTTTGATGAGGCAGAGAGATTCTTATGGAGCAGGTGAAGACAAGGACACAAGAAAAAAAGGATCAACTTAGTCTTTTGTAAGAAAAGTTTATCCTCCCAACCCAACAAACTGTGAAAGATCAAGTAATACTAGTCGCTTAATTTTGTCATGATGCTGTTCTTTTTTTGCAGGTAGTATGGTGTACAAATGGTGCAGTGTGTGTCAGGTTCAAAAGGGCAAACAGGAAAAGAGCAGAGCTTTCTTCAAGTACATGGAAGTAGTATTAGAAGTATCTGTCTCAGCCCTTGTGGTGATCTTTGTGTTTTGGGGGTTAAACATATGGGTGCAAGTACAGTAGATCTTTTATTATGTGTGCTATGCAATCATCAAAAATTAGATTATACCACATGTTGTTGAGAACTTGAAATGCAACCCCAGATGCATCCACCCTTTGGGAAGAGTAGAAGGTCATTAGCATCAACAGTTTGGAATCCTTTTCAAAAAAAATCAACAGTTTGGAAGGGGGCACTACAAACCCTCATCGTTTGATAAGAACAGATGTCAGTCATTAGCTAGGCATCATGCAAGAAAATGGCACTAGTTAAAAGCCAAGCCATGATGTGCCCTGATAATGATGTGTTTTCATACCAAAATATTTGGGGTGTGCCCTGATAATGATGTGTTCTCATACCAAAAAAAAAAGTGGTGTGCCCTGATAATGACATGGTCCTGTGTTTCTTATGTTTTCACTCAAAACCAATGGTAAAACGATCATCCAGAATGGCAAGCACATTTCCAGAATAAAACAGCAAAGTTGCACATAGATGGCTTGGTACACTAGACGGCTAGAGTGAACGAAGAAGCACCACTGCACCAGGCAGATTACACCAGAAGTCTTTTTATTTTCACTCTACACAATCACATTTTCGACATAAATCACGAAGCATGACTGCTAGAGATTTTTCGGGCGATGCGATGAACAAAGAACCATATCATCATCAGTTACAATTGTCTTCCAAGCAAAAGAATTTAACACATTAACAGAGCTAGCACACACTCCCTCTACCACTATGTCAACATCATCATAATCATCATGCATCAAAGGGGGCAGAGCACCGGATTAACAGTGTCACTGAAACATGAACAAGAAAAAACAGGAGAAAAAGAAGAACAAATCATACCCTCTCACAAGCACAACCCACCACAACAATGGCAGCAATCTTTCTTTCCAACCAACCCCATGTAAATCATACCCTCCCCCTCGACTCGCCGGAGTCGGCGACGGCGCTCATGCCCTCGCCCTTCTCGCCGATCCTCTTCTCGTCCTCCATCCCCTTGAGATGGCCTGCTGCCTTCAGCGCCCCGATGTTGCTGACATTACCGAAGATCAGCACGATGATGCCGAGGAAGCTGCCCAGGAACGCAGCAGCAAAGGACCCTCCTGCACGTCCAGGGCCAGCAGACGCAACGGCGAAGCCGATCATGGCGCCCATGCAGCGGACGTAGGCGTACCAGATAGCAAATGCACCCTCCTTGCCCGGCGGCGAGGCGTCAAGCAGCAGAATGCGGCCGAACGAGTAGAGGATGCCGTTGGCCGTGCTCTGGACAAGGGCGATGATGATGATGTGGGCAGCCCTCCACCTGTGGCTCTTGAAGTAGAACCCGGCGCCGGACACGAACAGGGCGATGATGAACCCAAGCAGCTGCATGCGGACGGCATCAGCGCGGATGATGATCTGGATTGGGTGGAGCAGCGGCAGCGAGATCAACGGGAACAGGAAGTAGAGGATCCACAGCGCGAGCACGAGGACCGGCTTGATGCAGACGCCGCCAATGGCATACAGAGTGCCGCTGGTGAAGATGCACATTGTGGCGAAAGATGACAGGAACACTGCCACCAAGCTTCCAATGGCCTGTGGGTAGCGACCAATGGTCATGCTGTACCTGAGCTTGCTGAAGAAGTTTGGCTCGAATGCGGTGGTGGGTGATGAGCTGCTGGGCCTGTTTGTGAAGAGGCCATGGCAGATGCCGATGAACCAGATGAGGCCACTGAAGATGGAGACGACCCAGAGGCCGGTGAGCTGGTCAGTGCGCCTCAGCATGTGGTACATGAATGCAGCCATGAGTGCTGCCCCGATGCCACCGATGGCGGTGCAGTAGAGGCTGAGCTGGCTGGCAGCAGCGCGGCGGCGGAGGACAAGGTGTTTGCCCGAGTCGTGAGCAGCAAGACCACGGATCATCAGCCCGAGGTTGCGGGTGTGCACAGCCTCGGCAATGATGATGGACGCAGCGATGAAGAGGATGTAGAACAGGAACACCCAGACCGTCTTGAAGAAGCCAGTGAGCAGGCAGAAGAACGAGCCGAACGACGTCGCCGCGATGAGGATGAGCGACTGGTACTGGCCCCTGTCAAGGTGGTGCGCAACCTGGGTGAGGAGCGGCGCCACGAGGAGGATGCCGATCGCCCACGACAGGGCGCTCCAGCCCAGTGGCGACATGTGGGAGCTAGATATGGCAATGGTGTACCTGGTCAGCCTCTGGTACCTGGCCACATTCCACAAACTTGGTGTGAGCATTTTGAGGACACTAACATGCAGTACAAGCAAACATGGCATGACTGAATTTTGCATAGTAAAAACTTGCAAGTAAATAAGAACAACAATGCTGGGAAGATACAACATGTACATTTCTGCCTAGTGAAAACTGGAATTTACAGTAGTACCATACTCTTCCATGGGTAGATGCAATGCAAGATGAACTCATTACACAAGGGGAAGAAAAGAAAATTGTGAGTTGGGGTGTCAATGTTGACACATTTATGAATCAACAACATCTTGTTTGCCCCCATCAAGGGGCAGTTAGTTGGCCCTATGCAATTCAAGCATCTACACCCACCTACCAATTGGCTGGAGCTGCAGTTAGCCAGCCATCAGCTAACAATTTTTGTGGGTAAAAAAGCATTAACCCTTGTGCATGATTACAAGGTTTATCACTCCCTTTTCCTGTTCAAAAGGGCATAATAAAGTGGGGAGAAGACCAGGCCCAGGAGAAGGGGGGCAAAAGCATGGGCATGCTTTCGAGCACTCATTTCCTTGGTCCTATCAAAAGTGAGACAAAAGCAATGCAGCCACTACTTAGATCCATCACCCTAGAAAAAAATGCACTACTAGAGTCCTAGTACATGGCTACTGCCATTTTTCTCCTAGCAAAAACATCACTCATTAGAGATGAAAACATGTAGTACTACTCAGTCCTAGCATTTTGAACTTTGAAATGAAAATATGTACTGCCACTAAGGGCATCTCCAATGGTTGTATGATCATTGTTGGTAAAATTGCCACATAGATGATTTTGATGACATGGCGCATAATAAAAGAAGAGAGAGAATGAAATCGTATGAACTTGAACCAACGGTTCACGCACAAGCTCCGAGGCAAGCATGGTTATTTCTTCCATATTTAGTGGACCCGCTTAGTTATTTTACATATGATTAACATATACTCCATTGAAGAGCTTGTATGATGTGCTGTTGGTTGTTGATGTGGACACTTATACCAACGATTGAACATACGGACTGTTGAAGATGCTCTAAGTAGCATTTTGAACTTTGAAATGAAATACAGTGGTAGTAGTGGTGTATGGAGTGACATCTGTACTACTGCTAGTATATCTGATGAAGCATGGAAGCAAGTTTTGCTTCAGAGGCAGTATTTAATGGGATACACAGGCGTGGCCATAAATCTCACACTTATGGCCTCCCCTGCCTGCTTGCAGTACCATTCATATTTTTCTACTGCTTGCAGTACTGCTATCATCCCAACGTTATAAAAAAGATTGATTCAAAATGGGGTTTTATTTTCCACAGGGAGGATGAGGCACCCTTGGCTGGGAATCTCTTGTTTGACCTTATCCCCCCAAGAGAAATCATGTGACCCCCAGCAGGGCAGGGCAGGTGCTAGCTGACAAAAATGATGTAGTAGGTTTTAATATGTGTAGGCAGATATGTAGGCCGAGTGATAAATCCTCAGTGAGGAAAACAATATTTAGCTGGAAAGAAAAGAAATTAAATCCTCACTGAGCTATCCACCACATCTAGTCTGGCCTAGGACCAAATAACAGTGGCCATGTTTTGGAGCTTTGCACCAAGAATCTCTTATCTGCTTGCAGCTGATAATAATGGAGATGCAAGCACGGAACCATGGAATCTCCTAGGTATTTCCTTCGCATATACGCCACAAAATAAGCTCCCCCCAACAGACAGGGAAAATCATGTATCTGTACTTGCCCACAGTATCAGAAAAACGATAATGAAATGAAAACAGAGTTGGAAAATAGATAATATGTGGGCAGAAGTACAGAGGAGATCACGGGATGCAGCACGAGAAACGGCCAAAACAAATTGAAATGAGAGCAAGGCAAGGGATGCTTCCTGGTTTGCAGACAAAAACAAGAACCCTTTTTTTTATTTTGAGCAGACACTGCTTGGGTAGATAATAAGAACAAGCCCTCAAGGAAAATAGTACTAGTAGTAGTGCTCCAAGAAAAATCACTGGCGCATGGTTCTAAAACTGGAAGAAAAGATTACTGCTTCCGAGAAAAAACACCAAGGATTCTTTTTCTTGCTTGCTTGTGAACAAATCTAGCCCGAATAAGTGGATAGGAAGAGGAAGGGAAAATACAGAGAGATGGAAACAAATCTCCAAATCTGTGTAGAAGAGGGGAGCTGGAAGCCCCAAGAAACTGTAAAAGTGTCACCCAAAACCCCTCTAAAAACCACGAGAAACGGCCAAGAAGTCGAAAAAAAATATCAAAACTTTGAGAGAGATGGAGCTTCTTCTTGTTCTTACATGGACATCTCGTGGACGGAGCAGGAGGCGCCCTTGACGGTGTACTTGGCCTCGGGGTTGAAGTCGGAGGAGGGGAAGGCGACCTGGGTGACGATGGCCGGGAAGAGCACCGGCAGCAGCAGGTGGGTGATGAAGAAGGAGCAGAAGCCGTAGAGGTACCAGCCGACGAGCTCCACCATGGCGGGGGGCTCCTCGGGCATGACGTACGCGGGCGCCGCCGGCTGCCGGTACGCCTCGCGCACCACCTGGATCTCCCGCGTCGTCTCCTCCGGCGCCGGCGGCTGCCCCCCGTTGCCGCCCTTCCCCCCGCCACCGCCGTTCTTGGCCATGGGGGGCGCGGCGACGTGCGGCGGGGCCACGGCCGCCTTCTCCTTGGCCGGGGGCGCCGCGGACGACGCCTTCTCCTTGTCCTCCTTCTGCAGCGCCTCCCTCATGCTGCTCCGCGGCTGCGGCAATGGCTGCTCCGACATTGCTCCCACCCTCCTCCTTTAAGCAGCAGCGCCCGCAGCAGTGGCGCCAACGGCCGGCTAGCTACCGGATGAGAGCGAGCGGCTGCAGCTACCAGCGTGCGTGATGTGCGTGATGAGAGAGAGAGAGAGAGCGGCTGCGGGAAGGTGAGTGGTTCTTTTGAGGCCGGCCTCCCTCTCTCTCTCTATCTCTTCTTCTTGGGTTGGGTGTAGAGAGAGGCTAGAGAGAGAGAGAGTGAGAGAGTACAAGTAGAGAGAGAGGGGGAGGGGGGAAAGGTGGCGGACTTGAAACCCGGGAATGCAATGGGGCTTTGGGTGTAGAGAGAGAGAGTGGAGTGGAGTGGTGTGGTCTTCTGCGCTGCCATTGGAGCCGGCCATGGCGGGGCTGGTTTTATGGGGGCGTGGGGTTTCTGCTACGGGGACCAAACCACAAGCCCCCAACCCAACCCAACCCAACCCATGCCCAAGGGCTGCACCACTGTTTGTTTGGAGTAGTAGATGGGTTGGCCGAGGGGGCTCGCCGCCGGGCCGACGACGGCGACGTTCGGCGGCACGGCGCGTATCAATGAACATGTGACATCGGTGTACCTTGATACAGTTGTACCAAGCCATGGATTTTGTTTTTATCTACTCTATTTACCGTGTGGTCTTGTTTGATTTGTTTGTGTTGTGGGTGTGAAGCAGAGTGAATTGTAATGTTGGTGGTGCTACGGTTGGGTGATAGTGACATGGTATGGATGTACGTAGATTGGCGTCTTGTAGAATATAGGTGATGGGTACAAAATTAGGGTTGGTTGGGCTTTGTAGTTATCTAACAATAAGACGAAGTGTGCGAAAAACAACATAAAGGATGACTTGTCGAGGATATCCAACGCATCTCTGTTTCATATGAAAAAAGATTAAATAAATAGTGGTAAAAGTGCAGCTTAATACGTACAAATTTTTTTTACAGGGGAGGGAGTACAATTTAGTAAGTAGAAAGTCATGGATGACTCGATCCTTAGCGTAATATATGACAGCGGTCGTTTTAGCTTGACTAATGTGAGCAGTTTTCTTACGTGCATATTCGTGGTGTCCAAATAAAAAATATGAATGCATAACCTAAAATGTTCTCCGTAATTCAAAAATTCCGCAAAACAAGCTGCTCCGAGTAATATATCATAACACTATTAGCAGTACTAATTAAAATCATTACGATGGCTTGCAAAGAATATACGTGTTTTGGATTCTTGTAGAATACTGACAGATACAAAATTAGGGTTGGTTGGGCTCTGTAGCTATCTAACAAACAAGACATAGCATGTAGGAAAACAACGTAAAAGTATGAGTTGTCAAGGATATCCGATACCTCTTCATTTCGCACGAAAACGAATTGAAAAACAAGTGCTAAAGTGCAGCTTCATATAGGTCATTGATCAAGCAATCACAACTAATGACACTTGTCGCGCCATATAGTTAACTATGTGGAATGAACAAGAATATGGCTAGTTTGACATTGTAGTTATCAAACAAACAAGGTGAAGTGTGCGAAAGAAACAAGAGTAAAAAATCATGAGTTGTCAAGCATGTTGGTTGTTTCTACATTTCGTACAAGTAAAAAGAAGGAAAATGTGTTAAAGAGTAGCTCAATATATTTGACTTATTACATGATAGCATGTACACTAATATTTACCCATGACGACCGTTACAACATGGCGCCTATAAGCATATTTCAAGTGTATATAGCTGGAACGTAACGCGTCGACTGGTAACACATCGTTTTGTGCTAACAGTAGGCACAATCGACAGGCAAGCAATGCCTTGGTGTACATAGCTGGAGGAGCTCATGGTTGGGGGAGCATAGCAGTTCCAGGCTGGCCAAGGGTTAGGGTGAGTCGATTGGCCTTTTTTTAACCTTGGATACCCTAGCCAGCTAGTAGTATGCTCCATCCTCACAAAATTTCACTCTGCCCTGCTCCCTAGGCCACAAGAGAGCTTGGCCCTGCCTGCCTGGCTGCGTGCCTGCATCTCCAGGAAGGAACTGCATTGCCTTGCCTTGCCTTGCCTGCCTCTTGCCACTGGGAGGCAAAACCTTGTTGCTTCCTCTCTATCCATGTGGCTCTTGTGATGCCCATCGGCCCATGGCTCCTCCCTGGAACGGAACGGGACGGGACGGGATTACTGATTAGGCTCATGGAAGCTGCATCCCGGTGACAGCAACGGCCTCCACTGCGTGTGTTTTCTTTCGTTGGTGTCACCCTCATGCTGTTTTCTCTTTCAATGGTTGCTTGCTGAGAATTGCAGTCCCTTGTTGATAAGAAAAAAATGCAAGATGCTGCATGCGTTATGGCTTACTCCTACTATGTAGTGGTTGATGATGCTCCGAGATGACGCCCGCCGGTGCTGATGGACGGGTGCGATCACCGGCGCGTCACCCCCGTACGGGGTGGGTTGTAATTTCTTTCTTTCCCGTGACGGCGACGGGCGTCGCCCGAGGCAGGCCGTAGAAATTTATAGTATATTTTTCACGGGGACACGTCTCGGTGAAAAATTTCCTGGGTGCACCGGCTGGCTGGTTCGGAGCGGGCTACCCCTACCCTACCATGTGTGGGTGTGGGTGTGGGTGTGGGTGGCGTGGACATGCATGGGCGTGGGCGTCGGCCCTGGCCCGGCGCCGCAGCTCCTCTCCTCCTGCCTGCCCTGGCCATGCACATGGACGGGACACAAAACGCATACTGTGGAGAGCAAGCAAAACACCTCTGCTTCAGTGCCTCCATTAGCGCTAGGGTTTTGCATTGTGGCCGATGAGGGGTGTGTGTGAGAGAGAGGGGGAGGGAGGGGGACCAGCGGCTCAAGAGATATTAATCGCCAACGCTGGAGCTGGGAACTAAACCGTCTTTGCCTTATCTTTAGCAAACAGAAACGCTTGAATGGTTAGAGCCACGCATGTGGTTGAGGTTGGCCATGTTTGGAATCACCCAGATTATGACCCTGTTTTTTTTTAAAAGTCCTAGGACTTTTTGTTAGTCCCAACTAAAAAGTCTCTAGTCCCTAACCGTTTTTTTTTCAAGGACTAAACATGGACTAAAGGTCATTAAATGACATGCAAAAAGACCATGTTACCCCTAGTAATATACTAGAAGTTATTAAATGACATGCTAAAAGTAGGAGCATTGTTGGAAAAAGAGCCAAAAAAGTTCCAAGAAGTCCCTCCCATAGGGACTTCTTTCTTTAGTCCCAAATACCCTCTTTTAGTCCCTAAAAGTCCCTCATGTTTCTTTCACATGGGACTAAAAGGGACTTTTTTTAGTCCCTACATCAAAAACTCCCTCGAAAGAAACACCCACTATATAATCTAGCTTTTATAATTTATTCGGTCTTCAAACAGGAAAAATATTGATGTAGATTATAAAATTTTGATGGACAATTTATTAAAAACTCATAATCTACTCTACTCAACTAAAATTAGATTATGGATTGGTAATAACCCGTTACCCTTGTAAAGTTGAAGATTATTACATTCCGGCCACCGCCGCTCTCCTCTTTTTAAAAAAATAGAGGGCAGACAGGTCATTATCCAATGTAAAACCTGAATTACAGTTTATATAATCTACCTCCAAACATGTTCATCTAGATTATTTTTATAAATCAGGATATACAACCTATCTTCATAATCCAGATTATCATAATCTATTTTGTTTTCAAACAGGACATCATGCTACTACTACTAGCTCATTCTTTCTTTTGGATTATAAATAATGGTGCCACCCAAGATTTATATTGACAAAAAATCTACTGCTAGAGAATCCCAACCTACGTGAAATATTAAACAAATAAAATTCATTTTGAATTCGGTATATATTAATGACTTTTTTAATTGATTTAGTTTGGGTTCCGAAATAATTTGAACCTGACCCATTTTTTCGGATTGACAAACTCATAGTGACATATGCTTACATTAATAATCTGAAGTACAAAAAAAGGATATCGGCCGTCAAAGAAATGCATCTACCACACTACGCTTTCGGAACACATCGTATCAGATTTATATTCACCCCGGGGCCTATGCGAGGTGCTCGAGTTGTATCGGCGTTCCTAGTTCATATCTCGTCGAGCCAAAATCATGATAAACTAGTAATCCACGAGCATCTATTCATACAACCCTATCAACCGACGACGGCACGGGCGACCCTGGAGGTTCACCAGCACTGCACGTCTAGATGAGCTTGTCGTTGGGAAGAGGAGGGTATCAAGCGTTGAAAGGAGCAGTTTTAGGCGCGAATCAAGCGGCGGTGAAGGATCGTGTCGCGGATGGCAGCAATCCAGAAGGGCGTGTCGACGCACCGCCTGATCATATTGCGTTCCCCCCTGTTATATGAAGGCCATGTTACTGTTGACGTGAATAGGATCGTCGGTGCTCTTTTTCACCTCCATTCGCACTTAACTATATTGACGGTGTTAATCTTGCCGATGCAAGGGTTTAAGCGACACCGACGGCGATGGAAGGCCCGGCTACGGTAAGTGTCTTCGTGTTGCAATCTCAAAGTCCATCTTAACATATTATACATATACTAGTAAAAGTGCCGGTTAGATTGACGATTTTTGGATCATGTATTTCGTATTTGACCCCCTCCATCATGTTCTTCGTCAACATCTACTTGAACTCCACACCGCCTTTGAAATGCAAGTAGGTATGTAAACATACGGCAAATGATTATATATAGTAGCGACTAATACATATACGAACTCTCCAAGCAAAAGAAAATAAAAGGTACTAATAGAAACAATTTCCTCCATATGAATGGCTGCCCAGCAGCTCCGAAGAACAGCTACTTGCATCTGTATCAGTAGCAATTGAAAGTTAAGTTGTAAATAAAGGCAGAAACTGCTCGGCACAAACTTGAAAATTTGATTTTTGTAAGAGATATAGCAATTCCAATGGTCATTATTTTAGCAGTCTTATTTTACTTTTTTCCGTAAAATTTAATATCCATAGATCATAAGATGACCTGCATGATTATAGATTTCAAATATATTCAATTAAGTCCAAATGGCCGAAAGAGTTGTTCATAACTATAATGAATTGAGCAATGCCTATATTTCCTTTCTCAGAGGATTCCTGTACTATAATTTGGACCTTGCTGGCATAGTTGGGTATTGAAAACTCCTTATTTCATTTAGTTCATGAACAATTGCTCGCTATAACTGAAACTGTGAGGAATAGAGGCACCAGAAGTTGACAACCAAAGTAGCAGGGTTGTTTTTAAGGGTGTCAAGGCATTACATACCTCTGGTGTAGCCATCGTTGGCGATATTGGACAGCTCGACATATGTTCTTCTACCTCCGGCGAACTCGAAGCTTCTTCCTCCGGCGAACTTGAAGCCAACATGATGGTTTTTCTGGTCCAACTACTCCAGGATTTGATGGATTTTCTGGTCCAACTACGCAACCTGATGGAGACACCAGCCGAGGATCCTCAGCGAAGTCCAGCCCTGGTCGAGCAATCCATTGTTTTGTGTTGGAGAAGGACACCGTCACGAATTCAATCCAAGTCAGACATGGCAACAGGAGAACGCTCTGCGAGTGGCAAACATGTCACAACGGCGTGCTCTCAGCCGACACTGGTGGACGGCGTACTCACCCTGCCTCCTCGATGCATGCTGTCCCTCCACCAGCAGCGCTTGCGGTCGATGCTAATTTCAAGAACCTTTTTAGATAAGAAAATGATTACTGAACTTTATTGCAAAAACTTACCCCCAAATAAAGCACTGGCACCAGAGAATAAGATCAAAGGAGGGACCTGTACAAATAAATTATCACCTCCAATTAAATGAAAATGTAACAACATTGTGAGCTTAACAGTTACAGATGTTAGATCTGTATAGTCCCTTTTCGGTCTACACATGAGCGCGTCCATCCGATGGCTGCAACACTGCTTCCGAATGTGCGCTTGATATTCTTTCCATATCAAATAATATGGTCACTTAGGAAAGTAAGCAGTCCTTGGAGAAGTAACTTAACTTCTACGTACCTCCATATGATGACAACTTAAGGTTAGGTATTGAAAGGGGAACATGACGTAGAGATTAAAAAAACTTCAGGTTTGCCTACACCATTTGTATTAGCACTTCCAACAGAGATGAAGTTCAAAAGGGGGCAATTTTGGTGCACGTGCCTAGAACACTGAATGTACTCCTACTTCTCTATCTCAATTTTTGTACTGCTACTTCCACTTGCTGGTTTTTAGAAAAAAGAAAACCAATTTATGAGCTGAGCAAGGCAGTCAGTGAGCTCCACCCACGAATACGCCACAAATCAAATCCCAAACCAAACCATGACTTGAGACAACACCCAACGAAATGGGGATATGTCCGGCCAAGTCAATGAAGAAACCCAGCATGACCCCGTACAACGGTCCGCTGAAATGATCAAACGGGCAGTTAAAACGCAGGGAAAATTAGGGATTTCAAGAGCGTGGGCGACGAACTTACAGCGCGGTCCGGGATTCGGAATCGCACGCCCAACAGAAACCTCCAATCATCATCGCGTGGAGACACGGCCGGCCATTAGCGGCAGGAATGGAAGAGGCAGGCACAGGAGAGAGTGAGAGCCGAGAGGCAAGCAAAAAAAGCAAAGCTAAGCCTTGTTCCGTTGAAAAAAAAAAGAGGGAAGGGATAGGGAAATCACCAACGAGGATAGGGATAGGGGAATCCTCCCGTCAGCCGCCGCACCACGTACACCCAGCCGCCGCAGCGCGCCGCCCCGGACGGGCGGTTCGGCACTTCGCCGCATGCACTGCCAAGTGCCGCCGCCGCCGCACTTCGCCGCCCCGCGCGCCTGCGCCTCCAGCCTCGCCGCCTCACCGCATGGTGCGATGCGCCCGCCGTCAGATCCGGCCGCCCCACACGCCCCTCGGCCTCTGACCACCGCCACGCCGCTCGCCGGCGCCGGCGCCGCCGTCGACGGACCGGCCTCCTCCTCAGCTAGACCGGATCCACCCAATCCCTGGACCGGTGGAGGACAGTTTTTTTTTTTAAAGACGAAACATTTTTTTCACTTATTGAAGGACCGCGAGTTGATTTTGGAAAAACAGGGGGGCATTTTTGTAAAACTGCCATGGCGGATAACCAGAAACTCTGTTTGCTTTATTATTAGGGAAAGATTGACCGAAAAAAGTGCGAACAATTAAGGCCCTGAGATTAATAGTTCACTTATTTTCTAAATTTGGGTTGATATTGCAAATGAAAAGTGACATACGGTACATTATCCATGGTGATAAACAGTTTCATCACTGAGTTGGACGCGTCAACCAAAGTTGTCCTCACCGGAACCCCACACAGTACATGAGACGCTCAATGCTAGATCGGTTTCTTTCCCGGTCGATCGCGGGTGAATCGAGCCAAGAACTAGTTTAACTGGCAGTTCACGAGCCTCGAGCTGCTATTCATGGAGCCCTACACCAATGGGAAGCACCGGTGGTACACCCTTAAACCAACCAAACCATCCAGCTCAACCAAGTTAATGGCACACCACACATGTATGTATGGACAAGAGCAACACATGGGTTGTAGTAGTATCAAACTGCCATGTAATACCAGTACGTATTAGAGAGTGGTCTCGTTCCTTCCTAGTCCAGCCAAAGCCGAGTTTAACTGGCAGGTCACGAGCTTATGTTCATCTAGCCCTACAACCGCCCAGCTCAATCTAATTAATGCCACACATGCATGGACAAAACGATACAGCCTCACCCTCACTCTCACTCGCCACCGTGGAAAATGGAACAACGAGGTAGGAGAGGCCATGAATGAAAACATCTCCAACAACCGTCTTATATAAAAATCGCATTAAGAAAAAAAAAATTGCGCGCGTAGCTACTCAGGGTGTTGCATCGAAGACGTAAAAAACGCGCGCAGGGCATAAATGGTTCAACACGTGGGACGAAACGACGGTTCTCCGGCCTATTCTGTGCCGTCGCTGCTTCCTTCGTCTTTCTCTACCCGCCGCCGCCCCTCGCGCGCGTCATTCTTCCGACGAACAAAGTCCGGACGCCCACTGCCGTCCACAGGGTGTTCGACAAAACGCTTGCAAGGTATGTATTGCTTCAACTTCACCTTTTTTACATGAATTTGGTGCATGTTTTTTTGTAGTTTTTTAGACTAGTTTAAACTTAATATTGTAGATGTGTTCGTCATATGATTCTTTCGAAGAAGAATTTGATATTGAAGAGGAGGAGGACCTTCCAATGATCCTACCTATGCACATTAATAAAAAGCCAAAGCACGGTGGTTCGGTTATGGGTCGGTAGAAAATATGGAGGGATGAAATTGATGCCCATAACAGATTGATGAGGCACTATTTTGTGGAGAATCCCACATGCCCCGAGTCGTACTTCAGACATCGTTTTAGTACGAGCATCGAGTTGTTCACACGCATTGCAGAGAAACTGACGAGCCATGATCAGCTTTTTCAGCAAAGAGAAATGTCGTCGGAGAACTTAGGCATAGCACCTTTTAAAAGGTGTTAGTCGCTTTGCGTATGTTGGCATACGGTATTCCCGCTCATCTAGTTGATGACCGTTTGGCCATGGGTGAGAGTGAGGTCATCATGTGTGGCAAGCGCTTCGCAGTCGGAATTATACAAGTGTTTGGCCTAGAGTATTTGAGATCTCACAATGTTGAAGACGTCGCAAGGCTATTGGAGATGAACAAAGCTCGTGGGTTCCCAAGTATGCTTGGCTCAATAGATTGCATGCATTGGAGTTGCAAGAATGTCCTAAGGCATGGCAGGGAGAATTCCACGACCAGAAAAAGGGTTTCACTGTAAACCTTGAAGCATTGACCGATCAAGAGACTTGGATTTGGCTTGCTTTTTTTGAAATGCCTGGATCTTTGAATGACGTCAACGTTGTTAATCGGTCACCACTCATAAATACTATTGCAAATGGTGAATTGTTACTGGTGGAGTTTGTAGCAAATGGCCATACATACAACTATGTATACTATCTTACGGATGACATCTATCCAAAGTGGCAAACATTTGTGAAGCCGTTGAAAAAACCGAAAGATAAGAAAAATTCAGATTTTCACAGTCCTCATCGAGAACGAGTTCTGGGTAAGCAGGAGGGCGAAGCGAGATACGCAACGCAAGGACAACGTAGGCGCAAGGCACTGTTGATTTCCTAGTAGGAGACCCCCGACCCGGCCTGGGACTCGAACAATGACTGGTGAGAGATTGTGATGCTGTTGTCGATGGACTACAACAGCAAGGAGGAGTAGTAGTAGTCTAGGAGTATGTTTTATGAATTTGAATTTACTTATTAGTTTGTATCTGAATTTTAATATGTTTGTTAATGAATTAGTTGAATTTTAATATTTCTTTTATAGTGTATGTTTGAACGTGTGCGTTGCTTGCGGCGCTCGTTACAGTCAATACACGTTCGCGCGTCCAAAACGCTATTTCAAAGCTTTTTCTTTTTATCGCGTGGCAGTTGGAGATGCTCTAACATGCATCCATATTCCATATCAATCACACACTATCCACGTAATTATCCACACCAAGCAAAACCCACACAAATACTCCTCCTAGTGCCAAGAAGCCATGTGCTCCTCCATGCAATGTCTTATTTTATTTATTTACTCCCTCCGTTTTTAAATATAAGTTTTTTTAAATATTTTATTGAAGAACTACATACAAATGTATATAGACATATTTTAGAGTGTAGATTTACTTATTTTACTTTGTATATAGTCTCATAGCAAAATCTTAAAAAAACTTATATTTAAAAAACGGAGGGAGTATTTATTTGTTGAGTGTGCATTTATTTTTATTTGTTGAGTGTGCAGAGTGCCATCTTTGCTGGCCGGCCTCGCAGGTAGGTCGAGCAACCTATGAGTGGGCCTCGAGGATACCATCCAATCCAATAGGGCAGCACACATTCAGAAAGAGAGAGAGAGAGAGAGAGAGAGAAGGGTTAGGGTTAGCAATGGGGATGCAATGCAATGATGCAGGCATGCCCCGGCCAGCCCTGCACTGTAGCTTTTGCCCGTCCTTGGCGTTCGCGGGAACGGCTTTTGACTTGGAAGCTGGACTGATAGGAGGAGGAAAAAGACCTTTTGCGCCCTGGCAACTTACCATTATTTGCAGTGCAGGGCCACCCTCCATCCGTCTCCTCTTGCTAACTGCTAATCATATGGGGTACCCCGGACGGACAGCTGGTTCCGCTGTTCCCCAGGACCCAAAACCAAAGCACGTAGCAGCAGCAAAGCTGGTTAACCAAATGTTAACAGTGAGACGGACAACGCATCTTCCCTGCATCGCATTGCACCCGTCGTCTCCTCTCTCTCTCTGTAGCGGCAGCAGCTGTCCTCGTCTCTTCTCTCCATCCATGGACCAGCACGGGTGGGGAGGTGTGGAGGTTACTGTGCCGATTAGAGAAATCTAGGGAGAGATAGAGGGAGAGATTAGACAATGTCAGTTGATTCTCTATCTCTGTGTATCTGTAAGCTCGCTGGTTCGTTTGGTAATGTAATGCTAGTGTGTTGGTGCATGTGGGAGTTCCCTTCTTCCTCCTCCTCGCTGGAGTGAGATATTTTTTGTGCAGTGCAGTTCGGTGCAGGTATGGTAGGTCTAGGTCAGGTACCTCCTCGACCACCCTCGACATTGTTGGGTTGGAGAAGCATTACATTTACATGCTGGCTGGCTGGCTGGCTGGCAATCATGGCTGCTAGCTCATGCTTGCTGTGTGTGTGTGTGAGAGCCCATCTCCCCGCTGGAACCAACCCAACACACACCAAGCCATACTTGCACCAGTAGTAAACTTCAGTATCAAACAGTCTCTCGCCGAAAGAAACCACCAAAGCGTTTCCAAGAATTTCGACGAAACCACCTACCTCACGACGTTTGTCTCCAAGGCCGTCGATCGCAAGGCGCCAAGCTGTGTCGAATGTCCTACTATGCGTCCCAAACGACGCCGATGAACACACATGGTTTCAGTCGGTTTGTGTCCTTGTGATGGGGAAAGAACTGGGCGTGTGTGATTTGAACTGTCATGAATCTTGCCGGGTGATATGGACTGGGCGTTGGGGCCAGCCTCCCCCTATGCGTGTACTAATGCAATTATTGTGGAAATACTGAGAGGAGATACTCCTGCATTTAGGTAAGGATGAGAAGAGGGATATCATTTGTCCCTTTCCAACGGCCATAACCGGCGCCAGCACGGCGTTATTTCGGCCCCAAGTAGGCAACGTGCAATGCCCAGTCCAGCTGAATTTATTTCTTTTTTTCTCTGAAAGGGTGAAGGAAGTGAGCTAGGGAGGGAGACAATGTCTTTTTGAGCGTGATGGGTTGCCTCGGGATATGATTGCTATGATGATTGCGCAGCGTGCAGATAATTTGATATGCACGTCGCGTGGTGACTGTCATCGGCGATACATGCCATTTCGCCAAGGTTACCGGTAGAATTCGATAAGCGTATTGTGAGTGTCAACAGCGATACTACATGCCACGAGGAAAAGAAAAAGACTTTGTTAGCGCATTGTAGAACTAGATGTGATGATGCTTCACTCTTTTCTCGAAACGGACGATGCTTCAGTTGTCAAAAATGATTTTGTTAAAGTGCGTTGTGAAGTTAACGCATGGCCAGGCACCGGCGGAGCATGGCCAGTAACCAAGAGGAGGGGGTTAAATTCAAACTAAAAACAGGGTATGCATAAAAACAGGTGCGATCAAGTTTACATGGACATACGGACATGGCAAACAAAATTTTACACACCATTAGAGCGTCCCAGAACCGACTTTTCTTTAATTGACCTTGAACCATTCATTGCTTTACTACTTTAGAGCACCTACAGCCGGACCTCTCAAATCCGGCCACTCAAACGGTCAAGGACGTGACCGGACACGTCCACGGACGCATCCGGACGATCCCTCATATTTCGCTTCGTGCATATCGATAATCCGGAGACGTCCGCGAACGCATCCGGACACATACCTCATATCCGGATTCTTAAATCCTTACAAAATCATGCACATCGATAATTCGATATAAATTGTCCCAATTCAAGAGCTTTAAACAAAAGTAAACGATAACATAGTTCAACCAAACGGTCATCCCAAAATAAAATCAATGTCCTACCAACAAGTGATGTCGGATCACAGTTCATGCGTCTTGCTCCGCCTGGGCATCCATCTTCACCTGCATCTGTGCTGCCTCCTCCGCCTGCATCCTAGCAACTGTCATCGCGTGCACCCGGGCTGCCTCTACCGCCTGCATCCTGGCCGCCTGCTCCATTGCCGCAGCCGTAGCCGCCTTGGCCACCTCCAACGATCTACGGTCGTTGATCTCCTTTTTCGTGTCCACAAGCCATTTTTTGGCATGTTCATCCAAACTGGATTCATCCCCGAGCATGATTTTGCATCCTCCGCGTCGCGTGAGAGTTGCAACCTCTTCTTCTCGAGTTCAATCTCTCCAAATGACTTGGCCTTATGGAGTTCTCATTTGATTGTCGCCTCTTGCTTCTCCAGATGTTATCCGGCTTGCAAGACGAAGCAGAGGAAGGCCCGCCGACGGACGAGGCGGACCGCGTCTCCGTTGCGGCGGTCGGGGACGGGGTGGAAGACATCACGGCGGTGGATCGGGGCAGGTAGTGAGGATGGAGAGCAACAATGTCGGATGGCGAGGGATGGGTGCGGGAAATGTTGGCGGGCAACAGGAGGAGGAAGAAGGGTTTGGGGGATTTGATGCAATTTTAGTTAGGGTCAAGCTGTCGGGTCTGACGTGGCGGGCATGCCCAGGCTCCCCCATATGCGTCTCATATTTGGGCTGAAAATGGCGGGTGCCGATCAGCCCAGGCATTTGAGACCCGTTTGAGAGGCCCGTCTGGGTCGAATTTTTGTGATCGAGCAATGACCAGGCGGCCTACCCGGGCGTTTGAGGAGAATTTGAGGGGTCCCGCTCTAGATGCTCTTAGTCCTTCGGTTGTTCGGCAGCGGTTCATATCGTGTGCGATAGTCGCATTGTGCCGTCCAGGTGCAACATTGCAGCATCACGAGAAAAGCGCCATTATTGGCGGTGTGCAGGTGCAGCAACGAACCACCGGCAATGAAGGGTGGCATGCAGCACAGAGGGAGCCCGAGATGAAGAGAAGGGCAACATCAACCCAGATTCTAAGTGAGACGAGAGAAATCTCCTTGCACTCCGGATATGCCACCAAGAGACGATATTCTTATTTGTGGCGAGAGATTTGATTTGGATCGAGGAGCTAGCATTTCTTGCTCCGCAAGTATGTTACACTTGTGCTAAAATTCCTACTATTGGATACGCTTCGGTTGGTCACTAGCTGATTGATGTCCAAAATGGGCTTTTCCCACCAGAAAGACCGCGGGTATAAATAGCAACCCCGTCCAACGTGCATCATTGGCTGCTCCATGAGATTTCCGAAAGATTAAGTGAGCACCCTCTCTCCTAAGTGATTTGAGTTTAAAATCCATCGAGAGAAAAAACTGAGAGTCGAAAAATTACATAAAGATGTAGCATCACTCAAATCTTATTCCAGTATGCTCCACCTATTACTCTTGAGAGTTGCGAACTCTCTAGACAGTTAGGTGTCAAGTTTTTCACTGTCCATCACTAATTATGGTTCACGGAGAAGAAGTTTGTAGAAGTTCAGAAATCAACTCAAGCAACTATCAAGAGTGATTGGCACTGATTGATGAATCGGTTTTTGCGGAGAATAGGATGAAGAGAATTTATCTTCTCTGTTAAATAACAAGCCCTCCAACCAGACGTAGTCCTTTTGCTGAAGGTGTCGCAAGTTTACTCATAATAGATGGTGAATCAAGTGCAGAGCTAGATGACAGTTCCTTACCTGCCCTCGTAGTTGAGGGATAGATCTTGGTTTTAGCATCTTTCAGATTCTTCATAGTGATCAACAGATATAAATTCGAAGTGACTCAGAGAATAAAGTTGTGCTCCCCGGCAACGGCGCGAGAAAAATGTCTTGATAACCTACAAGTATAGGGGATCGCAACAGTTTTCGAGGATAGACTACTCAACCCAAATTTATTGATTCGACACAAGGGGATCCAAAGAAAATTCTTGAGTATTAGCAGTTGAGTTGTCAATTCAACCACATCTGAAAGACTTAATATCTGCAGCAAAGTAGTATGGAAGTAATGGTAACGGAGGTAAACATGACAGCAGCAGTTTTGTAGTGATCGTAACAATAGCAACGGAAAAGTAACTTAGCAAAAATCAATAAGTGGAAAGCTCGTAGGCAATGGATCAGTGATAGATAATTATGTCGGATGGCATTCATCATCAGCACTCATATCATAGGGTGACACAAAACTAACTCCAATTCATCAATGTAATATAGGCATGTATTTCATATATAGTCATACGTGCTTATGGAAAAGAACTTACAATGCATCTTTTGTCCTACCCTCCCGTGGCAACGGGGTCCTAATGGAAACTAAGAGATATTAAGGCCCTGTTTTAATAGAGAACCAGACCAAAGCATTAGCACTTAGTGAATACATGAACTCCTCAAACTACGGTAATCTTCGGAAAGAATCCCAGTTATTGTCACCCTGGGGGATGCAGACCGTAACTCGTAATAGATGTCTATAATTTGCAAGATAGGATCAAGAACACATCTATATTCATGAAAACATAATAGGTTCAGATCTGAAATCATAGCAGTGTGGCCCTAGTGCATTAAGCATAGCAAAGTCATATCAACATCAATCTCAGAACATAATGGATACTAGGGATCAAACCCTAACAAAACTAACTCGATTACATGATAGATCTCATCCAACCCATCACCGTCCAGCAAGCCTACAGTGGAATTACTCACGAACGACGGAGAGCATCATGAAATTGGACATGGAGGATGGTTGGTGATGACGACGACGTCGATTTCCCCTCTCCGGAGCCCAAATCAGACTCTAGATCTACCCTCCCGAGGAAGCACAGGAGGCGGCGGCGACTCTGTATCGTAAAACATGATGAACTCTTCTCTCTGATTTTTTTCTCCGCATATGAGAATATATAGGAGTGGAAACGAGGTCCGTGGAGCTCTAGGGGGCCCACAAGCCAGGGGGCGCGACGTAGGGGGCGCCCTGTAGGCTTGTGGCCTGGGGGTGGCCCCTCTGTGGTAAATTTGTTGGGGAACGTCGCATGGGAAACAAAAAATTACCTACGCGCGCGAAGACCTATCATGGTGATGTCCATCTCCGAGAGGGGATATTCGATCTACGTACCCTTGTAGATCGCACAGCAGAAGCGTTAGCGAACGCGGTTGATGTAGTGGAACGTCCTCACGTCCCTCGATCCGCCCCGCGAACCGTCCCGCGATCAGTCCCACGATCTAGTGCCGAACGGACGGCACCTCTGCGTTCAGCACACGTACAGCTCGACGATGATCTCGGCCTTCTTGATCCAGCAAGAGAGATGGAGAGGTAGATGAGTTCTCCGGCAGCGTGACGGCGCTCCGGAGGTTGGTGGTGATCTTATCTCAGCAGGGCTCCGCCCGAGCTCCGCAGAAACGCGATCTAGAGGTAAAACCGTGGAGATATGTGGTCGGGCTGCCGTGGCAAAGTTGTCTCAAATCAGCCCTAAAACCTCCGTATATATAGGGGGAAGAGGGGGAGCCTTGCCCTAGAGGCAATAATAAATTAGTTATTATTATATTTCTTAGTTCATGATAATCGTTTATTATCCATGCTATAATTGTATTGATTGGAAACACAATACTTGTGTGGATACATAGACAAAACAATGTCCCTAGTAAGCCTCTAGTTGACTAGCTCGTTGATCAAAGATGGTCAAGGTTTCCTGGCCATAGGTAAGTGTTGTCACTTGATAACGGGATCACATCATTAGGAGAATCATGTGATGGACTAGACCCAAACTAATAGACATAGCATGTTGATCGTGTCATTTTGTTGCTACTGTTTTCTGCGTGTCAAGTATTTGTTCCTATGACCATGAGATCATATAACTCACGAACACCGGAGGAATGCTTTGTGTGTATCAAACGTCGCAACGTAACTGGGTGACTATAAAGATGCTCTACAGGTATCTCCGAAGGTGTTCGTTGAGTTAGTATGGATCAATACTGGGATTTGTCACTCCGTATGACGGAGAGGTATCTCGGGGCCCACTCGGTAATACAACATCACTCACAAGCCTTGCAAGCAATGTGACTTAGTGTAAGTTGCGGGATCTTGTATTACGGAACGAGTAAAGAGACTTGCCTGTAAACGAGATTGAAATAGGTATGCGGATACTGACGATCGAATCTCGGGCAAGTAACATACCGAAGGACAAAGGGAATGACATACGGGATTATATGAATCCTTGGCACTGAGGTTCAAACGATAAGATCTCCGTAGAATATGTAGGATCCAATATGGGCATCCAGGTCCCGCTATTGGATATTGACCGAGGAGTCTCTCGGGTCATGTCTACATAGTTCTCGAACCCGCAGGGTCTGCACACTTAAGGTTCGACGTTGTTTTATGCGTATTTGAGTTATATGGTTGGTTACCGAATGTTGTTCGGAGTCCCGGATGAGATCACGGACGTCACGAGGGTTTCCGGAATGGTCCGGAAACGAAGATTGATATATAGGATGACCTCATTTGATTACCGGAAGGTTTTTGGAGTTACCGGGAATGTACCGGGAATGACGAATGGGTTCCGGGAGTTCACCGGGGGGGAAACCCACCCCGGGGAAGCCCATAGGCCTTGGGGGAGACACACCAGCCCTTAGTGGGCTGGTGGGACAGCCCACAAGTGCCCTATGCACCAAGGAGAAGAAAATCAAGAGAGAAAGAAGAAAAAAAAGGAGGAGGTGGGAAGGAAGGGGGACTCCCTCCCACCAAACCTAGTCCAACTCGGTTTGGGGGGGGGGGAGAGTCCTCCCCCTTGGACTCGGCCGACCCCCTTGGGGCTCCTTGAGCCCCAAGGCAAGGCCCCCTCCCTCCCACCTATATATACGGAGGTTTTAGGGCTGATTTGAGACGATTTTTCCACGGCAGCCCGACCATATACCTCCACGGTTTTTTCCTCTAGATCGCGTTTGTGCGGAGCTCGGGCGGAGCCCTGCTGAGACAAGGTCATCACCAACCTCCGGAGCGCCGTCACGCTGCCGGAGAACTCTTCTACCTCTCCGTCTCTCTTGCTGGATCAAGAAGGCCGAGATCATCGTCGAGTTGTACGTGTGCTGAACGCGGAGGTGCCGTACGCTCGGTACTAGATCGTGGGACTGATCGCGGGATTGTTCGCGGGGCGGATCGAGGGACGTGAGGACGTTCCACTACATCAACCGCGTTCTCTAACGCTTCTGCTGTACAGTCTACAAGGGTACGTAGATCACTCATCCCCTCTCGTAGATGGACATCACCATGATAGGTCTTCGTGCGTGTAGGAAATTTTTGTTTCCCATGCGACGTTTCCCAACAGTGGCATCATGAGCTAGGTTCATGCGTAGATGTCTTCTCGAGTAGAACACAAAAGTTTTTGTGGGCGGTGATGTGCGTTTTGCTGCCCTCCTTAGTCTTTTCTTGATTCCGCGGTATTGTTGGATTGAAGCGGCTTGGACCGACATTACTCGTACGCTTACGAGAGACTGGTTTCATCGTTACGAGTAACCCCCTTTGCTCAAAGATGACTGGCAAGTGACGGTTTCTCCAACTTTAGTTGAATCGGATTTGACCGAGGAGGTCCTTGGATGAGGTTAAATAGCAACTCATATATCTCCGTTGTGGTGTTTGCGTAAGTAAGATGCGATCCTACTAGATGCCCTTGGTCACCACGTAAAACATGCAACAACAAAATTAGAGGACGTCTAACTTGTTTTTGCAGGGTATGCTTGTGATGTGATATGGCCAATGATGTGATGTGATATATTGGATGTATGAGATGATCATGTTGTAATAGATAATATCGACTTGCACGTCGATGGTACGGCAACCGGCATGAGCCATAGGGTTGTCTTTATAACTAACGTTTGTGCTTGCAGATGCGTTTACTATTTTGCTAGGACGTAGCTTTAGTAGTAATAGCATGAGTAGCACGACAACCCCGATGGCGACACGATGATGGAGATCATGATGATGGAGATCATGGTGTGACGCTGGTGACAAGAAGATCGTGCCGGTGCTTTGGTGATGGAGATCAAGAAGCACGTGATGATGGCCATATCATGTCACTTATGAATTGCATGTGATGTTAATCCTTTTATGCACCTTATTTGGCTTAGAACGACGGTAGCATTATGAGGTGATCTCTCACTAAAATTTCAAGACGAAATTGTGTTCTCCCCGACTGTGCACCGTTGCTACAGTTCGTCGTTTCGAGACACCACGTGATGATCGGGTGTGATAGACTCAACGTTCACATACAACGGGTGCAAAACAGTTGCGCGCGCGGAACACTCGGGTTAAGCTTGACGAGCCTAGCATGTGCAGACATGGCCTCGGAACACATGAGACCGAAAGGTCGATTATGAATCATATAGTTGATATGATTAGCATAGGGATGCTTACCACTGAAACTATTCTCGACTCACGTGATGATCGGACTTGAGATAGTGGATTTGGATCATGTACCACTCAAATGACTAGAGAGATGTACTTTTTGAGTGGGAGTTCTTAAGTAATATGATTAATTGAACTAATTGTCATGAACATAGTCTAATGGTCTTTGCGAATTACGATGTAGCTTGCGCTATAGCTCTACTGTTTTTTATATGTTCCTAGAGAAAATTTAGTTGAAAGTTGATAGTAGCAAACTTTGCAGACTGAGTCTGTAAAACCGAGGATTGTCCTCGTTGCTGCACAGAAGGCTTATGTCCTTAATGCACCACTCGGTGTGCTGCAACTCGAGCGTCGTCTGTGGATGCTGTGAACATCCTACATACACGTTTTTGATGACTACACGATAGTTCAGTACAAAAATACTTAATGGCTTAGAAGCAAGGCGCCGAAAACGTTGTAAAACGTCACGGAACATAAGTGATGTTCTAAAGAGATGAAATTGTGATTTCATGCTTGTGCCCTTGTTAAGAGGTACGAGACCTCCGACAAGATTCTTTGTCCACAAAGCATAGGAGAAAAGGCTCAATCGTTGAGCATGTGCTCAGATTGTCTGAGTACGACAATCGCTTGAATCAAGTGGGAGTTAATCTTCCAGATGAGATAGTGATAGTTCTCCAAAGTCACTGCCACCAAGCTGTGAGAGCGTCGTGATGAACTATAACATATCAAGGATACATACAATGATCCTTGAGCGATTCGCGATGTTTGACACTGCGAAAGTAGAAATCAAGAAGGAGCATCAATAGTTGATGGTTTGTAAAACCACTAAGTTTCAAGAAAGGCAAGGGCTAGAAGGGATACTTCGTGAAACGGCAAAACAGTTGCTGCACTAATGAAGAGACCCAAGATTAAACCCAAACCCGAGACTAAGTGCTTCTGTAATAAGGGGAACAATCACTGAGGCGGAGCAACTCAAGATACTTGGTAGATAAGAAGGCTGGCAAAAGTCGAAAGAAGTGTATTTGATATACATGATGTTGATGTGTACTTTACTAGTACTCCTAGTAGCACGAGGGTATTGGATACCGGTTCGGTTGCTAAGTGATTAGTGACGCGAAATGAAAGCTACGGCATAAACGGAGACTAGCTAAAGGCGAGGTGACGATACGTGTTGGAAGTGTTTCCAAGATTGATATGATCAAACGTCGCACGCTCCCTCTACCATCGGGATTGGTGTTAAACCTAAATAATTGTTATTTGGTGCTTGCATTAAGCATGGACATGATTGGATCGTGTTTATTGCAATACGATTATTCATTTAAAGAGAATAATGGTTACTCTATTTTCTTGAATAATCACCTTCAATGGTTTATTAAATCTCGATCGTAGTGTTACACATGTTCATGATATTGGTGCCAAAAGATACGAGTTGATGATGATAGTACCACTTACTTGTGGCATTGCCGCTTGAGTCATGTTAGTATAAATTGCATGAAGAGGCTCCATGCTGATGGATCTTTGTACTCACCTGATTTCGAATCACTAGTGACATGCGAATCATACCACATGAGCAAGGCCTTGTTTTCATTTAAATGAAATAAGATAGTAACTTGTTGGAAGTGATACATTTTGATGTATGCAGTCCAATGGGTGCTGAGGCACGCAGTGGATATCATTATGTTCTTACTTCACTGACAATTTGAGTAGATACAGGAGTATTTACTTAATGAATCACAAGTCTAAAATGTTGAAAAGTTCAATTCCGTTTCAGAGTGAAGTTCGTCGTAACAAGAGGATAAACTGTCTACGATATGATCATGGAAATGAATATCTGAGTTACGAGTTTTGGTACACAGTTAAGACAATGTGGAAATTGTTTCGCAGTTCATGCCACCTGGAACATCATAGTGTGATGATGTGTCTGAACGTCATAGCCACGCACTATTTGGTATGGTGCATACTATGATGTCTCTTATCGAATTACCATTATCATTTATGGGTTATGCATTAGAGACAACCGCACTCACTTTAAATAGGGCACCGCGTATTTCCGTTGAGATGACACAGTATAGACTGAGGTTTAGAGAAATCTAAACTATCGTTTCTTGAAAGTTTGGGGTTTCGACACTTATGTGAAAAAGTTTCAGTCTGATAAGCTCGAACCCAAAGCGGATAAATACATCTTCATAGGATATCCAAAACAGTTGGGTACATCTCCTATCTCAGATCCGAAAGCAAAGTGTTTGTTTCTAGAAACGGATCCTTTCTCAAGGAAAGGTTTCTCTCGAAAGAATTGAGTGGGAGGGTAGTAGAACTTGATGAGGTTATTGAACCATCACTTCAACCAGTGTGTAGCAGGGCGCAGGAAGTTGTTCATGTGGCGCCTACACCAATTGAAGTGGAAGCTGATGATGATGATCATTGAGCTTCGAATCAAGTTACTACAAACCTCGTAGGTCGACAAGGTCGCGTACTGCTGCAGAGTAGTACGGTAACCCTGTCTTAGAGGTCATGTTGTTGAGCAACAGTGAACCTACGAGTTATGGAGAAAGCGATGGTGGGCCCAGATTCCGACAAATGGCTGGAAGCCATGAAATCTGAGAGAGGATCCATGTGTGAAAACAAAGTGGAGACTTTGGTAGAACTACTTGATGGTCATAGGACTATTGAGTAAAAATGGATCTTTAAAAGAAGACAGACGATGATGGTGATAAGTCACTATTAAGAAAAGCTCGACTTGTCGCAAAGATGTTTTCGATAAGATCAAACAGTTGACTATGATGAGACTTTCTCACTCGTAGCGATGCTAAAAGTCTGTTAGAATTATGTTAGTTGTTGATGCATTATTTATGAAATATTGTACGTAGGATGTCAAAACATTGTTTTCTCGACGGTTTCCTTGAGCAAACATTGTATGTGATACAACCAGAAGGTTTTGTCGATCCTAAAGATACTAGCAAGTATGCAAGCTCCAGTGATCCTTCAATGGACTGGTGCAAGCATCTCGGAGTTGGAATATACACTTTGATGAGATGATCAAAGATTTTGGGTTTGTACAAGGTTTATGAGAAACTTGTATTTCCAAAGAAGTGAGTGGGAGCACTATAGAATTTCTGATAAGTATATGTGGTTGACATATTGTGGATCAGAAGTAATGTAGAATTTTTGTAAAGCATACAAGGTTGTTTGAAAGGAGTTTTTAAAGGAAAACCTGGATTGAGCTACTTGAACGTTGAGCATCAAAGATCTATGGAGATAGATCCAAAGCGCTTAATGGAAGTTTCAACAAGATGCATGCCTTGACAAGTTTTTGAAGGATTTCAAAATAGATCAGCAAAAAGGGAGTTCTTGGTTGCGTTGTGAGGTGTGAATTTGAGTAAGACTCAAAACCCGACCCCGGCAGAATAAAGAGAATAGACGAAGGTCGTCTTCTATGCCTTAGCCGTAGAATCTAAAGTATGCCATGCTGTGTACCGCACCTGATGTGTGCCTTGACTCAAAGTGTGTTGAGAGGTACAGAGAGTGATCCATGATTGAATCACTAGCAGCGGTCAAAATTTATCCTTAGTAACTAATGGACTAAGGAATTTTTCTCGATTATGGAGGTGGTTAAAGAGTTCGTCGTAAAGGGTTACGTCGATGCAAGCTTTGACACTAATCCGAATAACTATGAGTAGTGAAAAGGATTCGTATAGTAGAGTAGATATTTGGAGCATTTTCGAATAGCACGTAGTAGCAGCATCTATAAGATGACATAAACATTTGTAAAGAACACAAGGATCTGAAAGTTTCAGAACAGTTGACTAAAACCTCTCTCACGAGCAAGACGTGATCAGACCCCATAACTATATGGGTGTTGGATTCGTTGGAATCACATGGTGATGTGAACTAGATTATTGACTCTAGTGCAAGTGGGAGACTGTTGGAAATATGCCCTAGAGGCAATAATAAATTAGTTATTATTATATTTCTTAGTTCATGATAATCGTTTATTATCCATGCTATAATTGTATTGATTGGAAACACAATACTTGTGTGGATACATAGACAAAACAATGTCCCTAGTAAGCCTCTAGTTGACTAGCTCGTTGATCAAAGATGGTCAAGGTTTCCTGGCCATAGGCAAGTATTGTCACTTGATAACGGGATCACATCATTAGGAGAATCATGTGATGGACTAGACCCAAACTAATAGACATAGCATGTTGATCGTGTCATTTTGTTGCTACTGTTTTCTGCGTGTCAAGTATTTGTTCCTATGACCATGAGATCATATAACTCACGAACACCGGAGGAATGCTTTGTGTGTATCAAACGTCGCAACGTAACTGGGTGACTATAAAGATGCTCTACAGGTATCTCCGAAGGTGTTAGTTGAGCTAGTATGGATCAAGACTGGGATTTGTCACTCCGTGTGACGGAGAGGTATCTCGGGGCCCACTCGGTAATGCAACATCACACACAAGCCTTGCAAGCAATGTAACTTAGTGTAAGTTGCGGGATCTTGTATTACGGAACGAGTAAAGAGACTTGCCGGTAAACGAGATTGAAATAGGTATGCGGATACTGACGATCGAATCTCGGGCAAGTAACATACCGAAGGACAAAGGGAATGACATACGGGATTATACGAATCTTTGGCACCGAGGTTCAAACGATAAGATCTTCGTAGAATATGTAGGATCCAATATGGGCATCCAGGTCCCGCTATTGGATATTGACCGAGGAGTCTCTCGGGTCATGTCTACATAGTTCTCGAACCCGCAGGGTCTGCACACTTAAGGTTCGACGTTGTTTTATGCGTATTTGAGTTATATGGTTGGTTACCTAATGTTGTTCGGAGTCCCGGATGAGATCACGGACATCACGAGGGTTTCCGGAATGGTCCAGAAACGAAGATTGATATATAGGATGACCTCGTTTGATTACCGGAAGGTTTTCGGAGTTACCGGGAATGTACCGGGAATGACGAATGGGTTCCGGGAGTTCACCGGGGGGGGGGGGGCAACCCACCCCGGGGAAGCCCATAGGCTTTGGGGAGACACACCAGCCCTTAGTGGGCTGGTGGGACAGCCCCAAAGGGGCCTATGCGCCAAGGATAAGAAATCAAAGGAAAAGAAAAAAAAAGAGGGAGGAGGTGGGAAGGGAGGAGGACTCCCTCCCACCAAACCTAGTCCAACTCGGTTTGGGGGGGGGGAGAGTCCTCCCCCTTGGCTCGGCCGACTCCTTGGGGGTCCTTGGACCCCAAGGCAAAGCCCCCCTCCCTCCTCCTATATATATGGAGCAATTAGGGCTGATTTGAGACGACTTTCTCACGGCTGCCCGACCACATACCTCCACGGTTTTCCCTCTAGATCGCGTTTCTGCGGAGCTCGGGCGGAGCCCTGCTGAGACAAGGTCATCACCAACCTCCGGAGCGCCGTCACGCTGCCGGAGAACTCTTCTACCTCTCCGTCTCTCTTGCTGGATCAAGAAGGCCGAGATCATCGTCGAGCTGTACGTGTGCTGAACGCGGAGGTGCCGTCCGTTCGGTACTAGATCGTGGGACTGATCGCGGGATTGTTCGCGGGGCGGATCGAGGGACGTGAGGACGTTCCACTACATCAACCGCGTTCTCTGACGCTTCTGCTGTACGATCTACAAGGGTACGTAGATCACTCATCCCCTCTCGTAGATGGACATCACCATGATAGGTCTTCGTGCGCGTAGGAAAATTTTTGTTTCCCATGCGACGTTCCACAACAGTGGCATCATGAGCTAGGTTCATGCGTAGATGTCTTCTCGAGTAGAACACAAAAGTTTTTGTGGGCGGTGATGTGCGTTTTGCTGCCCTCCTTAGTCTTTTCTTGATTCCGCGGTATTGTTGGATTGAAGCGGCTTGGACCGACATTACTCGTACGCTTACGAGAGACTGGTTTCATCATTACGAGTAACCCCCTTTGCTCAAAGATGACTGGCAAGTGACGGTTTCTCCAACTTTAGTTGAATCGGATTTGACCGAGGAGGTCCTTGGATGAGGTTAAATAGCAACTCATATATCTCCGTTGTGGTGTTTGCGTAAGTAAGATGCGATCCTACTAGATACCCATGGTCACCACGTAAAACATGCAACAACAAAATTAGAGGACGTCTAACTTGTTTTTGCAGGGTATGATTGTGATGTGATATGGCCAACGATGTGATGTGATATATTGGATGTATGAGATGATCATGTTGTAATAGAAATATCGACTTGCACGTCGATGGTACGGCAACCGGCAGGAGCCATAGGGTTGTCTTTATACTAACGTTTGTGCTTGCAGATGCGTTTACTATTTTGCTAGGATGTAGCTTTAGTAGTAATAGCATAAGTAGCACGACAACCCCGATGGCAACACGTTGCTGGATGATCATGGTGTGGCGCCGGTGACAAGAAGATCGTGCCGGTGCTTTAGTGATGGAGATCAAGAAGCACGTGATGATGGCCATATCATGTCACTTATGAATTGCATGTGATGTTAATCCTTTTATGCACCTTATTTTGCTTAGAACGACGGTAGCATTATGAGGTGATCTCTCACTAAAATTTCAAGACGAAATTGTGTTCTCCCCGACTGTGCACCGTTGCTACAGTTCGTCGTTTCGAGACACCACGTGATGATCGGGTGTGATAGACTCAACGTTCACATACAACGGGTGCAAAACAGTTGCGCACGCGGAACACTCGGGTTAAGCTTGACGAGCCTAGCATGTACAGACATGGCCTCGGAACACATGAGACCGAAAGGTCGATCATGAATCATATAGTTGATATGATTAGCATAGGGATGCTTACCACTGAAACTATACTCAACTCACGTGATGATCGGACTTGGGATAGTGTAAGTGGATCATGAACCACTCAATTGACTAGAGAGATGTACTTTTTGAGTGGGAGTTTAGCATATAATTTGATTAAGTTGAACTCTAATTATCTTGAACATAGTCTAAGTCCACTTTGAATATATTTGTATTGTAGATCATGGCTCACGCGACAGTCATCCTGAATTTTAATACGTTCCGAGAGAAAGCTAAGTTGAAAGATGATGGAAGCAACTTTGTAGACTGGGCTCGTAATCTTAAGCTAATCTTACAAGCTGGGAAGAAGGATTATGTCCTTAATGCTGCGCTAGGAGATGAACCACCCGCTACGGCTGATCAGGATGTTAAGAAGGCTTGGTTAGCACGTAAGGAGGACTACTCAATAGTTCAATGTGCAGTCTTGTATGGCTTAGAACCAGGACTTCAACGTCGCTTTGAGCGTCATGGAGCATTTGAGATGTTCCAGGAGTTGGAGTTTATCTTTCAGAAGAACGCCCGGATCGAGAGGTATGAGACCTCCGATAAATTCTATGCTTGCAAGATGGAGGAAAACTCGTCTGTCAGTGAACATGTGCTCAAAATGTCTGGGTACTCAAACCGTCTAGCTGAGCTGGGGATTGAACTCCCGCAAGAAGCTATCACTGACAGAATCCTTCAATCACTGCCGCCAAGCTATAAAGGCTTTGTGTTGAACTACAACATGCAAGGGATGAACAAGTCTCCCGGCGAGTTGTTTGCGATGCTGAAAGTCGCAGAGTCTGAACTCCGTCAAGAGCATCAAGTGTTGATGGTGAGAAAGACCACTAGTTTCAAGAGAAACGACAAAGGCAAGAAGGGCAATTCGAAGAAGAGCGGCAAGCCTGTTGCCAATCCGCCGAAGAAACCCAAGGCTGGACCTAAGCCTGAAACAGAGTGCTTCTATTGCAAGGGTATGGGTCACTGGAAGCGCAATTGCCCCAAGTATCTGGCAGATAAGAAGGCGGGCAAAGAAAAATCAGGTATATTTGATATACATGTTATTGATGTGTACTTAACCGGCTCTCGTAGTAGTGCCTGGGTATTTGATACCGGTTCTGTTGCTCACATTTGCAACTCGAAACAGGAACTGCGGAATAGACGAAGGCTGGCGAAAGACGAAGTGACGATGCGCGTAGGAAACGGTTCCAAGGTTGATGCAATCGCCGTCGGCACAGTGTCACTTCAGCTACCATCGGGATTAGTGATGAACTTAAATCATTGTTATTTAGTGCCTGCGTTGAGCATGAACATTATATCTGGATCTTGTTTATTGCGAGACGGTTACTCTTTTAAATCTGAGAATAATGGTTGTTCTATTTCTATGAGTAACATCTTTTATGGTCATGCACCGAATGTGAGAGGATTGTTCATATTGAATCTTGATAGCGATATGCATATACATAACATTGAGACCAAAAGAGTTAGAGTAAACAATGATAGCGCCATATTTTTGTGGCACTGCCGTTTAGGTCATATTGGTGTAAAACGCATGAAGAAACTCCATGCTGATGGACTTTTGGAGTCACTTGACTTTGATTCACTTGACACGTGCGAACCATGCCTCATGGGCAAGATGACTAAAACTCCGTTCTCCGGAACAATGGAGCGTGCAAGTGACTTGTTGGAAATCATACATACCGATGTGTGTGGTCCAATGAGCGTAGAGGCACGCGGCGGATATCGTTATTTTCTCACCTTCACTGACGATTTAAGTAGATATGGTTATGTCTACTTGATGAAGCACAAGTCTGAAACATTTGAAAAGTTCAAGCAATTTCAGAGTGAAGTGGAAAATCATCGTAACAAGAAGATCAAGTTCCTGCGTTCTGATCGTGGGGGTGAATATCTGAGTTTCGAGTTTGGTCCTCACTTAAGACAATGTGGAATTGTTTCGCAGTTAACAACGCCTGGAACACCACAGCGTAATGGTGTGTCCGAGCGTCGTAATCGTACTTTGTTAGAGATGGTGCGATCTATGATGTCTCTTACTGATTTGCCGTTATCATTTTGGGGTTATGCATTAGAAACAGCTGCATTCACTTTAAATAGGGCACCATCAAAATCCGTTGAGACGACACCATACGAAATGTGGTATGGCAAGAGGCCAAAGTTGTCGTTTCTTAAAGTTTGGGGATGTGATGCTTATGTCAAAAAGCTTCAGCCTGAAAAGCTGGAACCCAAAGCGGAAAAATGCGTCTCCATAGGCTACCCAAAAGAGACGGTTGGGTACACCTTCTATCTCAAATCCGAGGGCAAAGTGTTTGTTGCTAAGAACGGAACTTTTCTCGAGAAGGAGTTTCTCTCGAGAGAATTGAGTGGGAGGAAGATAGAACTTGACGAGGTTGTCGAACCTCTCATCCCTCTGGATGGTGGCGCAGGGCAAGGGGAAACCTCTGTCATTGCGACGCCGGTTGAGGAGGAAGTTAATGATGATGATCTTGAAACTCCAGTTCAAGTTTCTGTTGAACCACGCAGGTCGACGAGATCACGCGCTGCTCCAGAGTGGTACGGTAATCCCGTCTTATCAATCATGTTGTTAGACAACAATGAACCTGCAAGTTATGAAGAAGCAATGGTGGGCCCAGATTCCAACAAATGGCTAGAAGCCATGAAATCCGAGATAGGATCCATGTATGAGAACAAAGTGTGGACTTTGGAGATACTACCTGAGGGCCGCAAGGCTATTCAGAACAAATGGATCTTTAAGAAGAAGACGGACGGTGACGGTAATGTGACCGTTTATAAAGCTCGACTTGTGGCAAAGGGTTTTTCACAAGTTCCAGGAATTGACTACGATGAGACTTTCTCTCCCGTGGCAATGCTTAAGTCCGTCATAATCATGTTAGCAATAGCTGCATTTTTCGATTATGAAATCTGGCAGATGGATGTCAAAACGGCGTTCCTTAACGGTTTCCTTAAGGAAGAGTTGTATATGATGCAACCCGAAGGTTTTGTCGATCCTAAAAGTGCTAACAAGGTGTGCAAGGTCCAGCGATCCATTTATGGACTGGTGCAAGCATCTCGGAGTTGGAACAAACGCTTTGATGAGGTGATCAAAGCATTTGGGTTTATACAAGTGGTTGGAGAATCTTGTATTTACAAGAAAGTGAGTGGGAGCTCTGTGGCGTTTCTAATATTATATGTGGATGACATATTACTGATTGGAAACAACGTAGAGCTTTTGGAGAGCATAAAAGGTTACTTGAATAAAAGTTTCTCTATGAAGGACCTAGGAGAAGCTGCTTACATTCTAGGCATTAAGATCTATAGGGATAGATCAAAACGCCTGATAGGACTTTCACAAAGCACATACCTTGATAAAGTTTTGAAGAGGTTCAAAATGGAACAGTCCAAGAAAGGGTTCTTGCCAGTGTTACAAGGTACGAGATTGAGTAAGACTCAGTGCCCAGCAACTGATGAAGATAGAGAGCATATGCGCTCCGTCCCCTATGCTTCAGCCATAGGTTATATCATGTATGCGATGCTGTGCACTAGACCGGATGTTAGCCTGGACATAAGTATGGCAGGTAGGTTCCAGAGTAATCCAGGAGTGGATCACTGGACAGCGGTCAAGAATATCCTGAAGTAGCTGAAAAGGACTAAGGAGATGTTTCTCGTGTATGGAGGTGACGAAGAGCTCGCCGTAAAAGGTTACGTCGATGCAAGCTTTGACACAGATCCGGACGACTCTAGGTCGCAAACCGGATACGTATTTATTCTTAATGGGGGTGCAGTAAGCTGGTGTAGTTCCAAGCAAAGCGTCGTAGCAGATTCTACATGTGAAGCGGAGTACATGGCTGCCTCGGAGGCGGCTAAGGAGGGTGTCTGGATGAAGCAGTTCATGACGGATCTTGGAGTGGTGCCAAGTGCACTGGATCCAATAACCTTGTTCTGTGACAACACTGGTGCCATTGCCTTAGCAAAGGAACCAAGGTTTCACAAGAAGACCAGACACATCAAACGACGCTTCAACCTCATCCGCGACTACGTCGAGGAGGAGGACGTAAATATATGCAAAGTGCACACGGATCTGAATGTAGCAGACCCGCTGACTAAACCTCTTCCACGGCCAAAACATGATCGACACCAGAACTGCATGGGTGTTAGATTTATTACAATGTAATTCACATGGTGATGTGAGGGCTAGATTATTGACTCTAGTGCAAGTGGGAGACTGTTGGAATTATGCCCTAGAGGCAATAATAAATGTATAGTTATTATTATAATTCCTGTATCAAGATAATAGTTTATTATCCATGCTATAATTGTATTGAATGAAGACTCATTTACATGTGTGGATACATAGACAAAACACCGTCCCTAGCATGCCTCTAGTTGGCTAGCCAGTTGATCAATGATAGTCAGTGTCTTCTGATTATGAACAAGGTGTTGTTGCTTGATAACTGGATCACGTCATTGGGAGAATCACGTGATGGACTAGACCCAAACTAATAGACGTAGCATGTTGATCGTGTCATTTTGTTGCTACTGTTTTCTGCGTGTCAAGTATTTATTCCTATGACCATGAGATCATATAACTTACTGACACCGGAGGAATACTTTGTGTGTATCAAACGTCGCAACGTAACTGGGTGACTATAAAGATGCTCTACAGGTATCTCCGAAGGTGTTAGTTGAGCTAGTATGGATCAAGACTGGGATTTGTCACTCCGTGTGACGGAGAGGTATCTCGGGGCCCACTCGGTAATGCAACATCACACACAAGCCTTGCAAGCAATGTAACTTAGTGTAAGTTGCGGGATCTTGTATTACGGAACGAGTAAAGAGACTTGCCGGTAAACGAGATTGAAATAGGTATGCGGATACTGACGATCGAATCTCGGGCAAGTAACATACCGAAGGACAAAGGGAATGACATACGGGATTATACGAATCTTTGGCACCGAGGTTCAAACGATAAGATCTTCGTAGAATATGTAGGATCCAATATGGGCATCCAGGTCCCGCTATTGGATATTGACCGAGGAGTCTCTCGGGTCATGTCTACATAGTTCTCGAACCCGCAGGGTCTGCACACTTAAGGTTCGACGTTGTTTTATGCGTATTTGAGTTATATGGTTGGTTACCGAATGTTGTTCGGAGTCCCGGATGAGATCACGGACGTCACGAGGGTTTCCGGAATGGTCCAGAAACGAAGATTGATATATAGGATGACCTCGTTTGATTACCGGAAGGTTTTCGGAGTTACCGGGAATGTACCGGGAATGACGAATGGGTTCCGGGAGTTCACCGGGGGGGGGGGGGGGAACCCACCCCGGGGAAGCCCATAGGCTTTGGGGAGACACACCAGCCCTTAGTGGGCTGGTGGGACAGCCCCAAAGGGGCCTATGCGCCAAGGATAAGAAATCAAAGGAAAAGAAAAAAAAAGGGAGGAGGTGGGAAGGGAGGAGGACTCCCTCCCACCAAACCTAGTCCAACTCGGTTAGGGGGGGGAGAGTCCTCCCCCTTGGCTCGGCCGACTCCTTGGGGGTCCTTGGACCCCAAAGCAAAGCCCCCCCTCCCTGCTCCTATATATATGGAGCAATTAGGGCTGATTTGAGACGACTTTCTCACGGCTGCCCGACCACATACCTCCACGGTTTTTCCTCTAGATCGCGTTTCTGCGGAGCTCGGGCGGAGCCCTGCTGAGACAAGGTCATCACCAACCTCCGGAGCGCCGTCACGCTGCCGGAGAACTCTTCTACCTCTCCGTCTCTCTTGCTGGATCAAGAAGGTCGAGATCATCGTCGAGCTGTACGTGTGCTGAACGCGGAGGTGCCGTCCGTTCGGTACTAGATCGTGGGACTGATCGCGGGATTGTTCGCGGGGCAGATCAAGGGACGTGAGGACGTTCCACTACATCAACCGCGTTCTCTGACGCTTCTGCTGTACGATCTACAAGGGTACGTAGATCACTCATCCCCTCTCGTAGATGGACATCACCATGATAGGTCTTCGTGCGCGTAGGAAAATTTTTGTTTCCCATGCGACGTTCCACAACACTACAGGTATCTCCGAAGGTGTTCGTTGAGTTAGTATGGATCAATACTGGGATTTGTCACTCCATATGACGGAGAGGTATCTCGGGGCCCACTCGATAATACAACATCACTCACAAGCCTTGCAAGCAATGTGACTTAGTGTAAGTTGCGTGATCTTGTATTACGGAACGAGTAAAGAGACTTGCCGGTAAACGAGATTGAAATAGGTATGCGGATACTGACGATCGAATCTCGGGCAAGTAACATACCGAAGGACAAAGGGAATGACATACGGGATTATATGAATCCTTGGCACTCAGGTTCAAACGATAAGATTTTCGTAGAATATGTAGGATCCAATATGGGCATCCAGGTCCCGCTATTGGATATTGACCGAGGAGTCTCTCGGGTCATGTCTACATAGTTCTCGAACCCGCAGGGTCTGCACACTTAAGGTTCGACGTTGTTTTATGCGTATTTGAGTTATATGGTTGGTTACCGAATGTTGTTCGGAGTCCCGGATGAGATCACGGACGTCATGAGGCTTTCTGGAATGGTCCGGAAACGAATATTGATATATAGGATGACCTCATTTGATTACCGGAAGGTTTTCGGAGTTACCGGGAATGTACCGGGAATGACGAATGGGTTCCGGGAGTTCACCGGGGGGGGGGGGGGAACCCACCCCGGGGAAGCCCATAGGCCTTGGGGGAGACACACCAGCCCTTAGTGGGCTGGTGGGACAGCCCACAAGTGCCCTATGCGCCAAGGAGAAGAAAATAAGAGAGAAAGAAGAAAAAAAAGGAGGAGGTGGGAAGGAAGGGGGACTCCCTCCCACCAAACCTAGTCCAACTCGGTTTGGGGGGGAGAGTCCTCCCCCTTGGACTCGGCCGACCCCCTTGGGGCTCCTTGAGCCCCAAGGTAAGGCCCCCTCCCTCCCACCTATATATACGGAGGTTTTAGGGCTGATTTGAGACGATTTTTCCACGGCAGCCCGACCACATACCTCCACGGTTTTTCCTCTAGATCGCGTTTCTGCGGAGCTCGGGCGGAGCCCTGCTGAGACAAGGTCATCACCAACCTCCGGAGCGCCGTCACGCTGCCGGAGAACTCTTCTACCTCTCCGTCTCTCTTGCTGGATCAAGAAGGCCGAGCTCATCGTCGAGCTGTACGTGTGCTGAACGCGGACGTGCCGTCCGTTCGGTACTAGATCGCGGGACTGATCGCGGGATTGTTCGCGGGGCGGATCGAGGGACGTTAGGACGTTCCACTACATCAACCGCGTTCTCTAACGCTTCTGCTGTACGGTCTACAAGGGTACGTAGATCACTCATCCCCTCTCGTAGATGGACATCACCATGATAGGTCTTCGTGCGCGTAGGAAATTTTTGTTTCCCATGCGACGTTTCCCAACAAAGGACCCCCAAGGAGTTCGGCCGAGCCAAGGGGGGCAACCCTCCCCTTCCAAACCGAGTCCAACTAGGTTTGGAAGGAGGAGTCCTTCCCCCTTTTCCCACCTCCCTTTTTTTTTCTCTTTGATTTTCTTCCTATGGCGCACAGGGCCTTCTTGGACTGTCCCACCAGCCCACTAAGGGCTGGTGCGCCACCCCCAAGGCGTATGGGCTTCCCCGGGGTGGGTTGCCCACCCCCCCCCCCCCCCGGTGAACACCCGGAACCCTTTCGGTCTCATGTGTTCCGAGGCCATGTCTGCACATGCTAGACTCGTCAAGTTTAACCCGAGTGTTCCGCCTGTGCAACTGTTTTGCACCCGTTGTATGTGAACGTTGAGTCTATCACACCCGATCATCACGTGGTGTCTCGAAACGAAGAACTGTCGCAACGGTGCACAGTCGGGGAGAACACAATTTCGTCTTGAAATTTTAGTGAGAGATCACCTCATAATGCTACAGTCGTTCTAAGCAAGATAATGTGCATAAAGGATTAACATCACATGCAATTCATAAGTGACATGATATGGCCATCATCATGCGCTTCTTGATCTCCATCACCAAAGCACCGACACGATCTTCTTGTCACAGGCGTCACACCATGATCTCCATCATCATGATCTCCATCAACGTGTCGCCATCGGGGTTGTCGTGCTACTCATGCTATTACTACTAAAGCTACGTCCTAGCAATATAGTAAAAGCATCTGCAAGCACAAACGTTAGTTTAAAGACAACCCTATGGCTCCTGCCGGTTGCCGTACCATCGACGTGCAAGTCGATATTAACTATTACAACATGATCATCTCATACATCCAATATATCACATCACATCGTTGGCCATATCACATCACAAGCATACCCTGCAAAAACAAGTTAGACGTCCTCTAATTGTTGTTGCATGTTTTACGTGGTGACCATGGGTATCTAGTAGGATCGCATCTTACTTACGCAAACACCACAACAAAGATATATGAATTTCTATTTAACCTCATCCAACGACCTCCTCGGTCAAATCCGATTCAACTAAAGTTGGAGAAACCGACACTCGCCGGTCATCTTTGAGCAACGGCGTTACTCATAGCGATGAAACCAGTCTCTCGTAAGCGTACGAGTAATCTCGGTCCGAGCCGCTTCGATCCAACAATACCGCGGAATCAAGAAAAGACTAAGGAGGGCAGCAAAACGCACATCACCGCCCACAAAAACTTTTGTGTTCTACTCGAGAAGACATCTACGCATGAACCTAGCTGTGATACCACTGTTGGGGAACGTCGCATGGGAAACAAAAATTTCCCTACGTGCACGAAGACCTATCATGGTGATGTCCATCTACGAGAGGGGATTTCCGATCTACGCACCCTTGTAGATCGCACAGCAGAAGCGTTTGTGAATGCGGTTGATGTAGTGGAATGTCCTCACGTTCCTCGATCCGCCCCGCGAACCGTCCCACGAACCGTCCCGCGGTCCGTCCCACGATCCACTCCGATCTAGTGCCGAACGGACGACACCTCCGCGTTCAGCACACGTACAGCTCGATGATGATCTCGGCCTTCTTGATCCAGCAAGAGAGACGGAGGGGTAGATGAGTTCTCCAGCAGCGTGACGGCGCTCCGGAGGCTGGTGGTGATCTAATCTTAGTAGGGCTCCGCCCGAGCTCTGCAGAAACGCGATCTAGAGGAAAAACCGTCGAGGTATGTGGTCGGGCTGCCGTGGCAAAGTTGTCTCAAATCAGCCCTAAAACCCCACTATATATAGGAGGGAGGGAGGGGAGGAGGCAGCCTCAAAACCTAAAGGTTTTGCCGAAATTGGAGGTGGAGGAGTCCTACTCCGATCCTACTTGGAGTAGGATTCCACCTTCCCACTTGGAAACTCTTTCCACCTTGTGTTTTTTCCTTCTCAAACCTTATGGCCCTTAGTGGGAACTTATTCCAGCCCACTAGGGGCTGCTTTATATCTTCCCATATCCCATGAGACCGCTTGGGGCGTGACACCCCTTCTGATGGTCCCCGGCACCCCTCCCGGCACTCCGAGTACACTACCGATGAGCCCGAAACTTTTCCGGTAATGCACGAAAACCTTCCGGTAACCAAATGAGGTCATCCTATATATCAATCTTCATTTCCGGACCATTCCGGAAACCCTCGTGACGTCTTTGGTCTCATCCGGGACTCCGAACAACATTCGGTAACCAACCATATAACTCAAATACGCATAAAACAACGTCGAACCTTAAGTGTGCAGACCCTGCGGGTTCGAGAACTATGTAGACATGACCCGAGAGACTCCTCGGTCAATATCCAATAGCGGAACCTGGATGCCCATATTGGATCCTACATATTCTACGAAGATCTTATCGTTTGAACCTCAGTGCCAAGGATTCATATAATCCCGTATGTCATTCCCTCTGTCCTTCGGTATGTTACTTGCCCGAGATTCGATCATCAGTATCCGCATACCTATTTCAATCTCGTTTACCGGCAAGTCTCTTTACTCGTTCCGTAATACAAGATCCCGCAACTTACACTAAGTTACATTGCTTGCAAGGCTTATGTGTGATGTTGTATTACTGAGTGGGCCCCGAGATACCTCTCCGTCACACGGAGTGACAAATCCCAGTCTCGATCCATACTAACTCAACGAACACCTTTGGAGATACCTGTAGAGCATCTTTATAGTCACCCAGTTACGTTGCGACGTTTGATACACACAAAGCATTCCTCCGGTGTCAGTGAGTTATATGATCTCATGGTCATAGGAACAAATACTTGACACGCAGAAAACAGTAGCAACAAAATGACACGATCAACATGCTACGTCTATTAGTTTGGGTCTAGTCCATCACATGATTCTCCTAATGATGTGATCCCGTTATCAAGTTTCAACACTTGCCTATGGCCAGGAAACCTTGACCATGTTTGATCAACGAGCTAGTCAACTAGAGGCTTACTAGGGACAGTGTTTTGTATGTATCCACACAAGTATTGCGTTTCCAATCAATACAATTATAGCATGGATAATAAACGATTATCATGAACTAAGAAATATAATAATAACTAATTTATTATTGCCCCTAGGGCATATTTCCAACAGTCTCCCACTTGCACTAAAGTCAATAATCTAGTTCACATCACCATGTGATTCCAACGAATCCAACACCCATATAGTTATGGGGTCTGATCACGTCTTGCTCGTGAGAGAGGTTTTTAGTCAACGGTTCTGAAACTTTCAGATCCGTGCGTTCTTTACAAATCTTTATGTCATCTTATAGATGCTGCTACTACGTGTTATTCGGAAATGCTCCAAATATCTACTCTACTATACGAATCCGTTTCACTACTCATAGTTATTCGGATTAGTGTCAAAGCTTGCATCGACGTAACCCTTTACGACGAACTCTTTAACCACCTCCATAATCGAGAAAAATTCCTTAATCTATTTAGTTACTAAGGATAACTTTGACCGCTGATCAGTGATTCAATCCTGGATCACTCTACGTACCTCTTAACAGAGTTGCTGTAAGGCACACATCAGGTGCGGTACTCAACATGGCATACTTTAGAGTCTACGGCTAAGGCATAGAAGACGACCTTCGTCTGTTCTCTTTATTCTGCCGTGGTCGGGTTTTGAGTCTTACTCAAATTTACACCTTACAACACAACCAAGAACTCCTTCTTTGCTGATTTATTTTGAACTCATTCAAAAACTTGTCAAGGCATGCATCTTGTTGAAACTTCCATTAAGTGCTTTCGATCTATCTCCATAGATCTTTGATGCTCAATGTTCAAGTAGCTCAATCCAGGTATTCCTTTGAAAACTCCTTTTCAAACAACCTTGTATGCTTTACAGAAATTCTACATTGCTTCTGATCCACAATATGTCAACCACATATACTTATCAGAAATTCTATAGTGCTCCCACTCACTTCTTTGGAAATACAAGTTTCTCAAAAACCTTATACAAACCCAAAATATTTGATCATCCCATCAAAGTATATATTCCAACTCCGAGATGCTTGCACCAGTCCATTGAAGGATCACTGGAGCTTGCATACTTGCTAGTATCTTTAGGATCGACAAAACCTCCTGGTTGTATCACATACAATGTTTGCTCAAGGAAACCGTCGAGGAAACAATGTTTTGACATCCTACGTGCAATATTTCATAAATAATGCAACAATTACTAACATAATTCTAACAGACTTTTAGCATCGCTACGAGTGAGAAAGTCTCATCATAGTCAACTGTTTGATCTTATCGGAAACATCTTTGCGACAAGTCGAGCTTTTCTTAATAGTGACTTATCACCATCATCGTGTGTCTTCCTTTTAAAGATCCATCTTTACTCAATAGTCTTACTACAATCAAGTAGTTCTTCCAAAGTCTACACTTTGTTTTCATACATGGATCCTCTCTCGGATTTCATGGCTTCCAGCCATTTGTCGGAATCCGGGCCCACCATTGCTTTCTCCATAACTCGTAAGTTCATTGTTGCTCAACAACATGACCTCCAAGACAGGGTTACCGTACCACTCTGAAGTAGTACGCGACCTTGTCAACCTACGAGGCTTGTAGTAACTTGATCCGATGCTCGGTGATCACCATCATCAGCTTCCACTTCAATTGGTGTAGGCGCCACAGGAACAACTTCCTGCGCCCTGCTACACACTGGTTGAAGTGATGGTTCAATAACCTCATCAAGTTCTACCACCCTCCCGCTGAATTCTTTCGAGAGAAACCTTTCCTCGAGAAAGGATCCGTTTCTAGAAACAAACACTTTGCTTTCGGATCTGAGATAGGAGATGTACCCAACTGTTTTGGATATCCTATGAAGATGCATTTATCCGCTTTGGGTTCGAGCTTATCAGACTGAAACTTTTTCACATAAGTGTCGAAGCCCCAAACTTTCAAGAAACGACAGTTTAGATTTCTCTAAACCTTAGTCTACACTGTGTCATCTCAACGAAAATACGCGGTGCCCTATTTAAAGTGAATGCGGTTGTCTCTAATGCATAACCCATAAACGATAGTCGTAATTCGATAAGAGACATCATAGCATGCACCATACCAAATAGTGCGTGGCTATGACGTTCAGACACATCATCACACTATGATGTTCCAGGTGGCATGAACTGCAAAACAATTTCCACATTGTCTTAACTGCGTACCAAAACTCGCAACTCAGATATTCATTTCTATGATCATATCATAGATAGTTTGATCCTCTTGTTACGACGAACTTCACTCCGAAACAGAATTGAACTTTTCAATATTTTAGACTTGTGATTCATTAAGTAAATACTCTTGTATCTACTCAAATCCTCATTGAAGTAAGAGCATAATGATATCCACTGCGTGCCTCAGCACCAATTGGACTGCATACATCAAAATGTATCACTTCCAACAAGTTACTCTCTTGTTTCATCTCAATGAAAACAAGGCCTCGCTCATGTGGTATGATTTGCACGTCATTAGTGATTCAAAATCAAGTGAGTATAAAGATCCATCAGCATGGAGCCTCTTCATGCAATTTATACCAACATGACTCAAGCGGCAGTGCCACAAGTAAGTGGTACTATCATCATTACCTCGTATCTTTTGGCACCAATATCATGAACATGTGTAACACTATGATCGAGATTCAATAAACCATTGAAGGTGATTATTCAAGCAAATAGAGTAACTATTATTCTCTTTAAATGAATAATCGTATTGCAATAAACACGATCCAATCATATTCATGCTTAACGCAAGCACCAAATAACAATTGTTTAGGTCTAACACCAATCCCGATGGTAGAGGGAGCGTGCGACGTTTTGATCATATCAATCTTGGAAACACTTCCAACACGTATCGTCACCTCGCCTTTAGCTAGTCCCCGTTTATGCCGTAGCTATCATTTCGTGTTACTAATCACTTAGCAACCGAACCGGTATCCAATACCCTCATGCTACTAGGAGTACTAGTAAAGTACACATCATGTATATCAAATATACTTCTTTCGACTTTTGCCAGCCTTCTTATCTACCAAGTATCTAGAGTTGCTCCGCCTCAGTGACTGTTCCCCTCATTACAGAAGCACTTAGTCTCGGGTTTGGCTTTAATCTTGGGTCTCTTCATAAGTGCAGCAACTGTTTTGCCGTTTCACGAAGTATCCCTTCTAGCCCTTGCCTTTCTTGAAACTTAGTGGTTTTACTAACCATCAACTATTGATGCTCCTTCTTGATTTCAACTTTCGCAGTGGCAAACATCGCGAATCGCTCAAGGATCATTGTATCTATCCTTGATATGTTATAGTTCATCACGAAGCTTCCACAGCTTGGTGGCAGTGACTTTGGAGAACCATCACTATCTTATCTGGAAGATTAACTCCCACTTGATTCAACCGATTGTCGTACTGAGACAATCTGAGCACTCGCTCAACGATTGAGCTTTTCTCCTTTACTTTGTGGACAAAGAATCTTGTTGGAGGTCTCGTACCTCTTAACAAGGGCACAAGCATGAAATCACAATTTCATCTCTTTAGAACATCACTTATGTTCCGTGATGTTTCAAAACGTTTTCGGCGCCTTGCTTCTAAGCCATTAAGTATTTTGCACTGAACTATCGTGTAGTCATCAGAAACGTGTATGTCGAATGTTCACAGCATCCACAGTCGACGCTCGAGGTGTAGCACACTGAGTGGTGCATTAAGGACATAAGCCTTGTGCGCAGCAACGAGGACAATCCTCGGTTTTACAGACTTAGTCTGCAAAGTTTGCTACTATCAATTTTCAACTAAATTTTCTCTAGGAACATATAAAAAACAGTAGAGCTATAGCGCAAGCTACATCGTAATTCACAAAGACCATTAGACTATGTTCATGACAATTAGTTCAATTAATCATATTACTTAAGAACTCCCACTCAAAAAGTACATCTCTATAGTCATTTGAGTGGTACATGATCCAAATCCACTATCTCAAGTCCGATCATCACGTGAGTCGAGAATAGTTTTAGTGGTAAGCATCTCTATGCTAATCATATGAACTATACGATTCATGCTCGACCTTTCGGTCTCATGTGTTCCGAGGCCATGTCTGCACATGCTAGGCTCGTCAAGCTTAACCCGAGTGTTCCGCGTGTGCAACTATTTTGCACCCGTTGTATGTGAACGTTGAGTCTATCACACCCGATCATCACGTGGTGTCTCGAAACGAAGAACTGTAGCAACGGTGCACAGTCGGGGAGAACACAATTTCGTCTTGAAATTTTTGTGAGAGATCACCTGATAATGCTACTGTTGTTCTAAGCAAGATAAGGTGCATAAAGGATTAACATCACATGCAATTCATAAGTGACATGATATGGCCATCATCATGCGCTTCTTGATCTCCATCACCAAAGCACCGGCACGATCTTCTTGTCACCGGCGTCACACCATGATCTCCATCATCATGATTTCCATCAACGTGTCGCCATCGGGGTTGTCGTGCTACTCATGCTATTACTACTAAAGCTACGTCCTAGCAATATAGTAAATGCATCTGCAAGCACAAACGTTAGTTTAAAGACAACCCTATGGCTCCTGCCAGTTGCCGTACCATCGACGTGCAAGTCGATATTAACTATTAGAACATGATCATCTCATACATCCAATATATCACATCACATCGTTGGCCATATCACATCACAAGCATACCCTGCAAAAACAAGTTAGACGTCCTCTAATTGTTGTTGCATGTTTTACGTGGTGACCATGGGTATCTAGTAGGATCGCATCTTACTTACGCAAACACCACAACGGAGATATATGAATTGCTATTTAACCTCATCCAAGGACCTCCTCGGTCAAATCCGATTCAACTAAAGTTGGAGAAACTGACACTTGCGAGTCATCTTTGAGCAACGGGGTTACTCATAGCGATGAAACCAGTCTCTCGTAAGCGTACGAGTAATCTCGGTCCGAGCCGCTTCAATCCAACAATACCGCGGAATCAAGAAAAGACTAAGGAGGGCAGCAAAACGCACATCACCGCCCACAAAAACTTTTGTGTTCTACTCGAGAAGACATCTACGCATGAACCTAGCTGATGATGCCACTGTTGGGGAACATCGCATGGGGAACAAAAAATTTCCTACGCGCACGAAGACCTATCATGGTGATGTCCATCTACGAGAGGGGATATTCGATCTACGTACCCTTGTAGATCGCACAGCAGAAGCGTTAGTGAAGGCGGTTGATTTAGTGGAACGTCCTCACGTCCCTCGATCCGTCCCGCGAACCGTCCCGCGATTAGTCCCACGATCTAGTGCCGAACGGACGGCACCTCCGCGTTGAGCACACGTACAGCTCGACGATGATCTCGGCCTTCTTGATCCAGCAAGAGAGACGGAGAGGTAGATGAGTTCTCCGGCAGCGTGACGGCACTCCGGAGGTTGGTGGTGATCTTATCTCAGCAGGGCTCCACCCGAGCTCCGCAGAAACGCGATCTAGAGGTAAAACCGTGGAGATATGTGGTCGGGCTGCCGTGGCAAAGTTGTCTCAAATCAGCCCTAAAACCTCCGTATATATAGGGGGAAGAGGGGGAGCCTTGCCTTGGAGTCCAAGGACCCCCAAGGAGTTCGGCCGAGCCAAGGGGGGCAACCCTCCCCTTCCAAACCGAGTCCAACTAGGTTTGGAAGGAGGAGTCCTTCCCCCTTTTCCCACCTCCTCTTTTTTTTCTTTTCTCTTTGATTTTCTTCCTATGGCGCATAGGGCCTTCTTGGGCTGTCCCACCAGCCCACTAAGGGCTGGTGCGCCACCCCCAAGGCCTATGGGCTTCCCCGGGGTGGGTTCCCCCCTCCCCCCCCCCGGTGAACACCCGAAACCTATTCGTCATTCCCGGTAACTCCGAAAACCTTCCAGTAATCAAATGAGGTCATCCTATATATCAATCTTCGTTTCCGGACCATTCCGGAAACCCTCGTGACGTCCGTGATCTCATCCGGGACTCCGAACAACATTCGGTAACCAACCATATAACTAAAATACGCATAAAACAACGTCGAACCTTAAGTGTGCAGACCCTGCGGGTTCGAGAACTATGTAGACATGACCCGAGAGACTCCTCGGTCAATATCCAATAACGGGACCTGGATGCCCATATTAGATCCTACATATTCTATGAAGATCTTATCGTTTGAACCTCAGTGCCAAGGATTCATATAATCCCGTATGTCATTCCCTTTGTCCTTCGGTATGTTACTTGCCCGAGATTCGATCGTGAGTATCCGCATACCTGTTTCAATCTCGTTTACCGGCAAGTCTCTTTACTCGTTCCGTAATACAAGATCCCGCAACTTACACTAAGTCACATTGCTTGCAAGGCTTGTGTGTGATGTTGTATTACCGAGTGGGCCCCGAGATACCTCTCCGTCACACGGAGTGACAAATCCCAGTCTCGATCCATACTAACTCAACGAACACCTTCGGAGATACCTGTAGAGCATCTTTATAGTCATCCAGTTACGTTGCGACGTTTGATACACACAAAGCATTCCTCCGGTGTCAGTGAGTTATATGATCTCATGGTCATAGGAACAAATACTTGACATGCAGAAGACAGTAGCAACAAAATGACACGATCAACATGCTATGTCTATTAGTTTGGATCTAGTCCATCACATGATTCTCCTAATGATGTGATCCCGTTATCAAGTAACAACACTTGCCTATGGTCAGGAAACCTTGGCCATCTTTGATCAACGAGCTAGTCAACTAGAGGCTTACTAGGGACAGTGTTTTGTCTATGTATCCACACAAGTATTGTGTTTCCAATCAATACAATTATAGCATGGATAATAAACGATTATCATGAACTAAGAAATATAATAATAACTAATTTATTATTGCCTCTAGGGCATATTTCCAACAAAATTCTGTCGCCGGTATTTTTTATTAAATCCAGAAATATTCTTCATAAATATTAAATCCAGAAATATTCTTCATATTTTTTATTAAATTTGAGAACTTTTATTTCTGCACAAAAATAACAGCAAGGCAATTCTGCTGAAAACAACGTAAGTCCGGGTTAGTTCCATTCAAATCATGCAAATTAGAATCCAAAACAAGGACAAAAGAGTTTGGAATAGTAGATAATTTGGATACGTATCACGCGCCCCACGGTGGCCACGTGGAACTCCTTTAGTCCCGGTTCGTAAGCCAACCGGGACTAAAAGTAATGGGCATTAGTCCCGATCATTTTGTCCCGGTTGCAGTACCGGGACTAAAGGTCATGTGGAACCAGGACCGATGTCCTGTTTTCTACTAGTGGGAGCACCTCGCACAACCCCGGCAAAGCGCGAGCGCCACATGCAGGTACTGGTTTATCCTCTAGTCACCGGCGTCGGTTTGCCGATAAGGACTCTTTTGGCCGTCGCCCGGGCTCGATGGTCACGCAGCGACTCGCCGGCTTGTCGATGCCGTTCATAGAATGCGACGACTGCCTAGAAAGAGTCTTGCGGCTCACATCCAGCACACGGCAGCACCTCAGATGGATATTCTTCAAATGCAAAAATGACGGGGTATGCTCTTCTTTCTCTTCGGCTTTGTCAACTTATTTGGTTAAATTATGGTAGCTTATTGAGTTGTTCATCCTGTGTAGAAAGGTGGATGCTCATTTTGGTATTGGGAAGAAGAATACATCGATCCATTGATAGAAAGAAATTTAATAGATGTTCGTGCACTCCTTAGTATAATTGAGCCTAACGATGGAGCTGCATGTGCAAGTAGAAAAGAAATTAGAGGGAAAGCAATGTCTAATTTTTTAGAATCAAAACTGAAGAATGAAGAATGCAAGATGAAGAACCCCAGATCAACAATGAATGCATGGAAAAGGTGTTGATCCAACTAATGGAAGGAGTTATGGAAGTTGGATGTCTTCTAAAATGTACAATTGTGGTTCTTGTTTTTTTGGTCTTGCCATTTTAGCAAAGATTTGATGAATTATGATGTATCCAATGCTTTTGAAGAAAATGAAGAAGCAACCGAATGTGTTTTTATGCGTGAAAATATAATGGAAATAACAGATTTTGCGGGCCAGCCTGAACGATGGTCAAGCAGACCCCACAAAACGGATCCATAATATCCTTTTATACGGTTCCGTTTTGCAGGGTACGCCCGACCGCCGCCAACGCCGACCCTTAAAAGCGTTTTTTCGCAAACTGTAAACGACTTTTGCCGGTTGGCTTTATATGTGGTCTGTTAGAGATGCTCTTAGCATTGCATTTTTTGAACTAGACACACATGATTTCATTTAGGCCCTGTTTGATAACAAAGAATTTTCAAAGTATTTTTAGAATACTGCAGATTTTGAGATTATCATAGTTTTATTTACAATGAGGTGTTTGGTTGCTTATAAGAATTGTGATTTTAAAACTGCACTATTGGAAAAACTGTGGTTTTTTTTCTGCATAAAAAAAGAACCCCCAGACCTCTTTTTAAAAAACAGAGAAGGCGAAAAGAAGGGATGAGACGTCGTTGTCTTCTTCATGTGTACTCGCTCGATGACAGAGAGGTATTTCACCACCTCCACGTGCAGCTTCGACGTGTCCCGATGGTGATGCGGAAGAAGGCGAAATCACTCCGTCTATGCTAGCTCGCCGACGCCATATTGTGGGTGCCCTTCTGCTTAACATGCAAAGTGGAGTCTGCTTGTGGATGATTTTGTTCTATGCACGCTACAGGCAAGATCTAGCCAGCTACGTAGCTCGATATACGCATTGACTGCTAGCAATGGCTAGCTAGCTAGCTACAAATGCATGCACCATTAACGGTTAGCTGGTAAATTTTACAACAATATGTGACGTAACCAAACAGGTTCTCTACACTGTGAATAGTGTAAAAAATGTTGTTATATTAAAACCATGGTATTTTCTACCTATAGGTAAAATTACTGCAGTTTTTAATACTTTAATTTTTTTACTACTTTGTTACCAAACAGGGCCTTAGGGGTATGATTTGAACTGCCATCAAAGGTGCTGGTCGATATGGACTGAGCATTGGGGGTCATCCCCGGCCCTACGCATGTCCTACGTGTACAATTATTGTGAAGATACTGGGCAGAGGAGATAACGAAATATGCATACCTCGGATATATATTGTGTGCCCCTTTCCAACGGCCATAAGTGGAACAAGCCAGGCGTTTGTTCCAATCCACTGTGCCTATATCTCTGGTTTTCTTTTTCTTTTTCTTTTTTCTCTTGAAAACAAATAACAAAGTCAGGGAAATAATGTCTTTTTTCAACAATCACAAACATCCTTGTGGTATGATTGGTACAATTGTGCACCGTGCAAATAATTTGATTAGCACGCTTGTGCAAGTGTACATCAGTGTCATGCTTAAGCGCATGCAAGCGCACATCTTAGTTGTGCCAAGTGCCAAAAGAAAAATGAGTTTATCGAGCTGTCTTAGGATCAGCAGCAGTAAGCTGCAAGGTTTGTAACGTGGCAGCCCAACCTGACCAGACCTGACCGGACCTAGCACGCGCAGCTTGCTGTCGGTCGGTCGATGCTTTACCTTACAAGGTACTGTACCCCACTCAGCTCCCGATTTGTTAATCTGACAGACGGATATTACTCCACTTTAACTGAAAGGAAAGGTAAAGAAGAAGAAGATGTTTGGATCCATCGGGAGACCGATGATTGAGTGGTGTAGTACGTGCTGGCCGGGTGACACGACGACGCGACACAACGACGTACGTGTTTGCACAACACTTTGACTACGCAGGCGCTGCCGCGCGCATCATGGGACGGACAGGCCTAGACGCTTGGTAGCTGTAGCTGCAGTAGCGTTGCCACGATTTCGATTCAGTTCATATTGGTACGTCCTTGAGTAGAGTACGCACACAAATGGAACGCAAAAACTCGCAAGATCAGAAAGAGGCAAAAGAAAAGAAAGCAAAAGAACATCGCAAACCATCGTGGGCAGGGCAGGACGGAAGGGAAGAGACCATGAAAAGAAGAAGATGAATGGTGAATGATGTGCTTCCATTCCTTGATTCTCACTACTACTACTACTACTAGTTTATTTTCTTTTGCATCTTGTTTTGTTCTGACAGTAGAGTGTTTCGATCATAGTGGCAGTATCTTAGACCCAGTGGCATACCATACCAGTACTACTAGGAGTATTGTTAAGCAAGCGTGGGAGTATCAATACGGGCACCAAATAAATAGTGGGCAGATTGTTTGAGCAGTACGAGAGAGGGCCCTATCTAGAGCTTAGAGGAGAGGAGACTAGGGCCAGAGATCAAATGGGTGTCTGGCTGCACCACCCTCAGCGTGCAGTGCAGGTGCCAGCAAGGAAGGGAAAGAAAAAAATAAAACATAAATACAGGTTTGCACGTGCTGTTAATGGGCCGGCTGTTACCGTTGGCCTTCCCTCTCCTCTCTGCTCTCTTGACTTGTGGACAGAGAGTCTAGCAGTCTGATTTTGTAAACAAGGTGCACGCACGTACTCGTACACGGCCTCAGCCATGTCAGCTTAACTGCAGCGCTCGTGTAGTCGTGTACCGACAGTAATAATACTGTAAAGTACGTATACGGCAGGTACTTACGTGCAGCGTTCGCGTACGGGCAGTAACCTAGTAGGAGCAGAGCACTATCCTGTATGCACTCGTGCACTACATCCTGCAAAGTCTCTCTGACTGTCATGGCTATTGCTTCACCACTAGTGCACTAGTGCACTAGCTAACCGGTGATGATGCAGGTGCAATCAGTCCAATCTATACATACATACAAATAGGCCAAATCGATGGCGGTGGCCACGAGAAACCGGCACGGGGCACACACAGCCGACTACGCACGACACGACAGTATTCTCACCTGATCGGTCGACCTGGGCTGATGAGCATCCGATGAAACCAACTATACCATACCAGGAGGCAGTAGCAGTAGTCGGTCAGTTGCCCGGACGCACGCTCCGTTGCCTGCCACGGTCAAAAGGGGAGGAGGAGGAGTGGACCGTGCCACTTTTGCTCCACCGGGATTCAGATATCAGAAGCCCATGCCATGCCATGCATGCACAACCTGCTCAACGCCCAGGCCGGATCAGCAAGAGAAATACAGAGGGTGGAGAGAGGATAGTTTCTCCTCCTGTGGATGGCTAGATAGATGCCTTGCATGCTTTGTCGCACGGCTCATGCACGGCTAATATGACACAAGATTAAATGAGAAAAAAGAGAATTGACTATCATGGTGTCCTGTCATTACGACGAAACACTCTTCGACTACCACCGTCCCATCAGCCTCATCCTCCTCATTGCGAAGCTCGTTACCAAGGCGTTGTCCCTTCGCCTCACGCAAAAACTTGCCGCCATGGTCTCGACTAACCAGAGCGCATTCATCGTGGGGAGGTGCATCGGCGACATCTTTCTGCTGGTCCAGCAGACGGCGCGCCTACTACACAACCTCAAGGTGCCGCGCATGCTACTTAAGCTCGATATCGCGCGGGCCTTCTTCGACGGTGTCTCTTGGCCTTTCCTCCTCGAGACTGTACATTTCTATGAACCAAACTACTATGTCGAATGGGAGTCGAATGTTTCAGCCCATGTGGCTGATTGTGCTTTGGGTGATCTGTTCATGCACCGTTAAGTTATAAATCTTTGCTTTGACTTGAAGAAGAAAAGTTGATGGTGAAGTTTTACTCCGTCCGTCTCAGCGATGGCGTACTGCCCGTAAACCGTACTCCATCCATTCAAGTAGTAGCATGCAGCTGGTACAAAAAAAGAGACACGTGTACTGCCACTAAGCTACAATCTAGCTGATATCTACTACTCCTTCCGTTTCTAAATATAAATCTTTCTAAAGGTTTCATTAATGAACTACTATGTATATAGACATACTTTAGAATATATATATTCACTCATTTTGCTTCGTATGTAGGCATCTAATGAAATACATTAAAAAACTTATATTTAGGTACGGAGGAAGTATCCGGCAGCGGACTATGTATGTAGATGAATAATTATAAGAGTCTGTGTTACGCCAGGCGTAATACTGCTGTATCCGTAGTCTAACCCAACCGTATAAACGAGTACGTATTTGCTTCAGCCGTACATCCCGGCTCCAAAATCTAGGAATTTGAAAGGCTAGGAATCTCGCTGGAGTCAAGGCTGGCCGGCCGGGCCCCACCCCCACCGGACTGGGTCGGCTTGTCTTTGCTGGTAGGAGTATCCTGTATATATGTACGTACTTGTCAGAAAAGCTACCTGCGCCGGAACGGGAGACCTCTGCCCACGCCACGGGCATCCTATGCACGGACCGACGCCTCGCCTCTCCTCGCCGCTGCTGGACTAGGACTAGGAGCTACGAGCAGTATAGTATGTAGGTAGTGCTATTTTTACCTACTCTACTGGAATGGATTCACCCTGAGTCCCGAGCTGGGTGGAGTGGAGTAATATCCGATGAAAATACGGCCTGGGGACTTTTTAATGAACCAACGATCCTACCACATCCCCCCGACGAGAGCTACATGATAGACCCCTTAAATGGTTAAACACGTAAAAAGACAGAAACAGAATACATACATTATATAATGCTGACCCGTAAAACGTATTTACAGTTCGTGGAAAAATGAATTTACGGATTGATACGGGCGAGGGTAGAGTCACACCCCGAAAAATGGGCCCGTAAAAAGGATATTTAGTTCGAACTGCGGCCGAATATACCCTTAAACTTATAATGTAAATTGAATTTTCGCTTACAATTTTTTCCCACATCTTCTTCTTCCTCTCGCCCGTGTCCACGGTCAATTAAATTTGTTCATGACACACACACACACGGCCCCTCGCGTCGCCCCCGCCCTGGGTGACTCGGGGGCTTCCAACCCTAGGCGCCGCCGCCGCCCTTTCTTCCTCCCCTCCTCGCCGCCGCCGGGTGAAACCCGCGTGGCAGATGGCGGCGGCGGGGGGACTCCCTCTCCCGGCTCCCCTTCCTCCGCGGGTGGCGGATCTAGGTGGTTGACGGTGGTGTCCTGTGGCGATCGCGGTCGGGCGCGAGAGGCCAGGCCTTGGCGAGCGATGGCAGGGAGCGGGGCGCTCGGCGGCGGCCCTCGGCAGGCGATGGCGGGCGCTGGGCTAGCGACGCTGCTCCCGCGTGTGCGGGCGGTGGTGGCCCGTGTGCGCGGTTGGCGGCTCCCTCTTTCACCCGGACGACGCAGGGGGTGGCGGTGTCTGCGACGGCGGTCCTCGCTGGATGCTGGTGGCCATGGTGTTGCTTGTCCTCGACCCCGATCTACTCCGATCTGCAGCGGATCCGGCCCCTGATGGCTTATTGCTGGTCTTGGGTGCTGGCCTTGTAGATCCGGTGGTTGGAAGGGTTTCGGGGGAGTCCCTTGGCCGGTGCGGCGGCCACTCCGAAGGCAGCGCCTTTGGGTGTTGTTCCCCTTGTTGGAGGCTTCGGAGAGGATCCCCTTCTTTCCACCCCTCCCAGGAGCTCAGGTGAAAACCTAAGATCCCCTTGTTCCAAACGACGACAACACCGCGGTGGCGTTTTCCTTCTTGAAGGCGTTGCTCGGGGGCGGCTCAAGTGGCGGTGAAGGTGGCGGCGCTTCGATGTCGGCGCATTTTGGCCAGCTTCATCTTCGAGGCTGTGACGTCTGCGGCGCTCGTCTGGTGGAGCAACGGCATTGTTGTTTGCGTCATCAGGCTCGGGATGCTCCGGGGGAAACCCTAGATCTGGGTCTTTCTGGATCGGACGATGCTGGCGTTTTATCGCCTTCCCTCCTGGGGGCATCGTTTTGGAGCAAGTGATGGCTGGAGGAATGGTGGAGCGGTGCTTCATCTCACACATTGATGGCGGCGGATATCGACGACATGGCGTTGCGGGGACTCAGCGACCGATGCGTGAAGATGGACTCGCGCAGGAGGAGGTAGCTGTCTGGCGTCATGGTGAAGTCGATGGCAGAGTGTCTACACAAGGTAGAAGCCTCAATATCTGCTCTGAAGACGGACCGCTGGAAGATGGCGACGACAGCACACGAGTGCGTTAGATCGGTTTTGTGCCCTACACCCGGTATGTGGCAGATGGCTCGACCGGCTCCGCTGGGGCTCCCTGTTTTTGACGTTAGGATTAGGTAACTGTTCTGGGTATGTGGCCCAGCTAGCACCCCTTCATCATATGGATAGGAGTAGCGACAACTGTTGCGAAGTTGGCGGATTCAGACACATTGTTGTAATACTTTGTAAGGTCCTTGAGAATAATCAATAAAATGGGCGCATTCATCTCCGAGATGCACAGGCCGGGGGTCATCCTCCTTTTCTAAAAAACAATAAATTTGTTCCTAAAAGCCGGCGGAAAACGTATGAAACAGCTACATACGAAATCTCCGGTTTCTAAATCCATCGAGGGGCAAGCTACCGTCCACGAATCCATCGAGGAGCTAGCTAGCTCCTCCGTCCACGCCCCACGCCAAATCTAGCCAGCAGGGCGGTCGCCCGGACATCCGGGGCGGCGCGCACGGTGGACGTGGACGGCGGACGTGGGAGTTTGCGTGGCAGTTGCGCTTCCGCCAACTGCTTTCTCTCGATAAAGGGCACCGTTCAAGTGGACGCAAAAAAATGTGTTTTTGCAAATTGAAAGGAGCTTTCTACCATGTCCTGCAAAAATATTTATGGGTCCGACGTGTTTGCGAGGTCTGATCAGACAACTTTTTTCATGCGAACCCGTATTTTGATAGTTATTTTATGGGTCGTGGCATTATACGGAGTGTGCTACAGATGCTCTTACGGTTTTGGTCGAAAAAACGGCATCTAGTAGATCCGTAAAACTTCTTCGGCCTTTAAATTTTTTAGGGAACATGGTAAATCTATCCGTAAAAACTTTATATGCACAGTTTTGAAGGTAGTATACAATTCAACCCGTAAAGTGGTCAAACCTCGTCAGAGCAGACGCGACGCCGTGGAACTACCCGGAATCTATCAGAAACTCTATATGCACGTCAGAAGAAGCCGTCGCACGACGAAATTTGTCGTGCTGGTTTAAATTGTAGCCGGCTCAACCTCCACTGCACAGACGATGCTGCCCAAGGGCAGGGCGGAGCATGCCACTGACAACCCTAATCGGGACGGGGCGGGGTTGAAGAAGAGCGAGGCAGGGCCGGGGCGAGGCGGGTGGCGCCGAGACGAGTTGGGGCGCCAAGACGATGCATGTTTTTAAGTATCGATTTGCTATCAATTCTCTAACTACCGAAGTACTTCCTCTATCCTAAAATAAGTGCGTGAAATATACTAGTATAAAATTAAGTCACTTATTTTGGAACGGATGAAGTACTCGGTACTTTCTTCATTTTGTAATGTAATACGTTCACTTTTTGTTACTTCACTTTGATCATAAATTAAACCAACATAAATGACTACGATGAAAGAAAAGAAATATAACATTGAATTCGCAGCGAAAGAAGTTCTTACTGATATAATTTTAGTTTCCGCCGTTGTCATTCACCTTGGTTAAATTTATTATCAAACTTGAATCTTGAAAAATGCAGCACAGTACATTACGAATGAAGAGAGTATCCGTTCATAGAAAAAGAAAACGGTGGAACATTTTGGCATTGCTGCAGGAGCTCTTGCTGCAGGAGAAGCATACACTGGCTGCATGGGGACAGAGGAACTTACCCCTACGGGAGTCTGGGTTCGCCCGTTCGTCGGCACGGTCAAAGGTGTCGCCGAGCCGCACCGCTTTTACCGCACTCACCAGTCATCACATCGACCACCGGAGAGCCCATACGGCGACGACGATGCCACGACGGAGATTAGACGGAGGGCTAAACAAAACGAACATGAGCGTCGTAGGTCTATCCAATCATATCATATCGAGCTAGCAACGCGGAATGACCAGTGAGCGAGTGGAGACCCCATTGGGTTTTGGTTTTGGTCAGAGCGTGCCAGCGACGTACACCACGGTGCTACTCCAATCTTTCAGCTTCTGCAGCGGGCATGGCCGAGGACTCAATGACTCATGATTTGGCTCGTGTATAGTTATTGTGACGAAATGCTACGGGAAGAGGATGCGGAACATGAATACATGACACGGGATACTGTTTGTCCATTTCCAACGGCTGCGACTGACACAAAGACATTATTTTCCACAGCTCAAGTACACGAACGTGTAATGACATGTCCAGCTGGGGACCTCTTTGGTTTCAAAGGGAGAGGAAATTAATCGCAAGGAAATAAGCTACCGAAGGACCTGTTTGATTTCGATAAGTCAAGTGACTTAATGTTCTGTTTGGTTTCAAATAAGTCATCAACTTATGAGTTGAAAAATGCAAAAAGTAACTTATTTTGCCAAACAGACCCAACTTATAAGTCATAAGTTGCTCCACCCCAACTTAAAACTTAGGCCCTGTTTGGTTCCAAATAAGTCACCGACTTATAAGTTGAAAAGTACAAAAAGTGACTTATTTTACCAAACAGACCCAACTTATAAGTCACCCCAACTTATAAGTCATAAGTTGCTCCACCCCAACTTAAAACTTATAAGTCATCCACTTTTGCATGGAAAGGTGACTTATAAGTCAGATGACAACCAAACAGATGTGACTTATAAGTCACTGGTTTTAAGTCAGACGACTTATTGAAACCAAACAGGGCCTTAAGTCACGCGTGTTTGGTTGTTATCTGACTTATAAGTCACCTGACCACACCTTCCCACGTAAAAATAGGTGACTTATAAGTTTTAAGTTGGGGTGGAGCAACTTATGACTTATAAGTTGAGGTGACTTATAAGTTGAATCTGTTTGGCAAAAAATAAGTCACTTTTTACACTTTTCAACTTATAAGTTGGTGACTTATTTGGAATCAAACAGGCCCTAACGCACATGTCTCTTTCCACGTGAATATGCTCAGGACATTATTGCGCGCCAATGAATTTGTTTACTAGCACGTTGCGAGTGTCCATCAGTGATGATGTGCGTCCCTAAGTGTATTAGCGACAAACAACTAGGGATGGCATCCGTCGGGTTTGGGTACGGGTGGAGCCACCCCATATACCCTTACCCGTCGCCCCAAACCTTACCCATCACCCATACCCATATCCATCGACGGATACAATTTTTTCCCATACCCATCACTCGTCAGGGTAAATGGATATCCGCGGGTAAAATTACCCATATTTGCAACACATCAATTTGAGTATTACAAAATCATAAACAAAAACTTTTAATAATAACGTATAAACAACAACACTTCATGACAACCATACACACTCGTAAACAATAACACATTCTGGACATGGGCTTGCTGCATGATTTCTGTACATATAATACGTTTAATATGTTAATAAACAATAATTAAATTCTATTTTTAAATTATATGAGGGTACATGGGTACACGGGTATGGGTTATACTAAACCATACCCGTACCTACTATACCCGATGGGTTTTAAATTTTCCCGTTTTTGTACTCATGGGTATTTTTTTAACCCATATCCTTACCCTAATAGGGATTTTTCCCAGAGGGTACGTGGGTAATGGGTATCCATTGCCATCCCTACAAACAATGTTGTTTTTCCTTAACTTCCGCAAAAAAGAACGTTGTTTTTTCCTTAAGAGGGCACCCAAGCTTCGGATTTGGTAATCTGAGGAGGTTACTTTATTACCGTTTTCTCCAGCGGGCAAGCTGCCATTGCTCTTGCTTTTGCAACCAAGGATGGTGGTAAATGTCACAATCATTGCATTCACCAGACGCCAGGTCTTTGGGGGTACGGATATGCTAAGGCTGGGTGTCCCTAATATCATAGGTAGTATCGTGTATGGCAACTAGACAATTCCGATGACGTGACATAGATTTAAATAAAAAAAAAGGATTGAGTTCATATTATGATGCCGTATAATATTAAATGGTAGACTACTTTGTGTCTTGCATGACAATAAATAAACTACCTTATGATACTAACATATGGTACTATGCATAACGGATGTGATATGGTACTACTATATGATACACCCATTACAACCAGCCTAAGTGGGTGCTCATGAGAGTGATGTTTTGGCTTTTACGTGTACATACATCTATTACGAAATATATAAGAATATATGTTTTAAAATTCAAAACAATAACTTAAAAGTGCAGTTTCACCAGAAATTTGTGTGCAAGTTTTTCGTTTTTTTTTATTTTATTCTTGAAAGGTAATACCAACGCACTAGTTCATTTTTCCATAGAAAACTTTGTTGTTTTAGTTTTATTTGGGTTTTATGTAAGTGTCTTTCTTTTCTAATGGTAAAATACCAATGCCACTAATGTATTGCTTCTAAGCAAACATATTATTTCCAAAAATTCTAATATTATATGATTATTGCTGCATATTACAATAAAGTTAATTTCCATGTAAATTTTGTACAAATTTTGTAATTATTTCTTTCATGTTTTTCATTCTCTTTCTTTTTAAAGGTTAATGCCATTATCACAAATTCATTCTTTATGAGAAAACTTTATTATTTTGATTTGGTTTTTGTTTTATTTCTTTTAGAGGGTAAAATACTAATGCTACTAACTCAAGCTTTCTTATGAATCTTCCTTTTTGTGAAAATTCAAGTATGATAAGCTTATTTTGCATATTATGAAAGTGCACAAACTCTATGTAATTTTTGTGATTATTTGTTTCATTTTTCCAAAAAAATAATAATCTTAAAGGGTAGTACGAACGCCACCGATTCATTCTTCCTTTAAAACTTATTTTTTTTGTTTAGTTTTATTTCCCTTTTCAGGGCAATTGTGAACGACTACTTCATTCTTTCTTGTGAAATTCATCATCTTGATTTTTTACCTTTTATTTTATTTATGCCACTAATTAATCCCTCCTTAGGAACTTGTTGTTTGCAAAACTTTCACTGTTATATTCCAATTCTTGCATATTTTTAACGTCATTTCCTTGTAAATTGTGTATAAGTTATTTCCTTATAGATTTATTTCTTAATATTTTCTTCCTTTCAAGTGTAATACCAGCGCCACTAATTCGTTCCTTCTTAGAAACTACTAATTCAATTGTACCAATATTTTAGTTTTTTCTAAGAAAACTTCATATTTTGATGTTTAGTTGTTTTATTTCTTTATCTTTTTTCTTAAAAGGTAATATTAGTGCCACTAATTTATTCTTTTTATCAAATTTAATTATTTTGATTTTGTTTTAGTTTTATTTCCTTTTTTAGAGCAATTGCAAACCACTAATTCATTCTTTATTTTAAAATTCATCATCTTAATTTTTTACTTTTTATTTTATTTATTCTCTACAGGTAAGAACAATGCCACTAATTAATCCCTTCTTAGGAACTTGTTGTTTGCAAAAAATTCTCCGTTATATGCCTATTCTTGCATATTTTTAACGTCATTTCCTTGTAAATTGTGTACAAGTTATCTCCTTATCGATTTATTTCTTAATATATTCTTCTTTCAAGTGTAATACCTGCGCCACTAATTGGTTCCTTCTTAGAAACTACTAATTCAATTGTACCACTATTTTAGTTTTTTCAAGAAAACTTCAGTATTTTGATGTTTATTTGCCTTTTTTCTTTATCTTTTTCTTAAAGGGTAATATTTGTGCCACTAATTTATTCTTCCTTATAAAATTTAATTATTTTGATTTTGTTATAGTTCCTTTTCATTTTCTTTCGCCTCTAAGTGTAATCAATGCCACTAATTCCTTGTTCCTTATAATACTCATTTATTTGTTTATTTTTTACTTTTTAGTTTATTTTGTTTATTCTCTAAGGGCAATACGAATGACACAAATTCTTTCTTCCTTATAAAATTTCTTATTTTGGTTTTTAGCTTTTATTTTATTTTTCTTCGTCTTTAAGATTTATAACAATGCCACTAATTCATTCCTTTTTGAAAAAATATTTTTCTACGAAACTTTCACTATTATATGTTGATTCTTCCATATTTTATAAACATGTAATTTCCATATAAAATGTGTTATTTGTCATTTATTGTTATAATTTTATATGTTCTTTCTTTCTAAGTGTAACACCAATGCCACTAACTCATCCATTCTTAGAAAAATAGTAATATATTTTATTGTCACTAGTTCATTCCATTTTAATTGTAATTTTCCACCGAGAGTCTTGGTCTCTCACCTTCATATACTCTAGTAGACCAGACTCTTGGTAGGAACTTTTTTTTAGAATGACCGCGCGCGGGGGGGCTAGCCCCACCGGTAGTTATACTACCCGAAGGACTTGTCATGCAATGTATTCCATCGGAAAGATAAACCAACAAGCTAAGAAGCGAAAAAAACAAAAACAATGCAATGTATTCCATCGAAAAGATAAACCAACAAGCTAAGAAGCGAAAAAAAACAAAAACAATGCAATGTATTCCATCGAAAAGATAAACCAACAAGCTAAGAAGCGAAAAAAACAAAAACAAGGGAGAAAGGCTACATAGCCAAGAGAAATAAAAGACGAATTGACAATAGGAGATCCCGGGAGAGAGCAACAAAGCGTTGACTCCATAACAATAGGTCGTCTGTCGTCCTGCAAAGGATGTCGCAAGCATGCTAGCCGATCGTGTTGAAGGTGGCGTTGTTGCGAGCCTTGCAAGTCTACGAAATAAGCACACACAGGTCGTCCTTCCAGGAGGCGACCACGGGCGCCACCGGTGGCAGCGAGGAAAGAATTTCCTAGACCGTGAAGAAAGGGCCGATCCCAAGAGGATCCAAGTAGAGTTGCGGCGAAGGTGTGGGCGGTAGACTCCTTGACCGTGCAGGAAGCGCAAGTGGTGGAGGGGCGCAATTTTTCGCATGCAGGTTTAGCCTGGTGCTAAGGCAACCGCAACACAAAATTGGATCCCCATATGTCGATGGAGGACTCACGCAGGACCCCGTGTGGGGACAGGAACACCGCGTGCGAGCTGAACTCGGTCTCCCCCCAACCACGAACCGGGGGCACCAACTCGAGGGCACAAATGAGTGCTTGCACCTCCACAACATGAGCACCAACTACGATGGAGAGGCGTCTCTGGAGGTGCAATCCGTCATTGGCGACCGCCTCCACCGTAGAGTAGAGTGAGAGAAGATCGAACGCCATACTCGAAGCACAGGGCGCCGTCGGGCCCCATCGGTCGTGCCGGAAGGAGTTGGCGCGATTATCCTGGAGATCCATGCTAGTGATAACCCTATACCTCGAGAGACCCTCGCGAACTATTTCCTCGAGGAACGACGGATCAAAGGATCGATCATCGACGGGTATTATAAGACACGAGCAATATAAATTTAACTCATAAATTTACTAGGAGTGCCCCGTCACTCTTAGGCCTCCTTTGGTTCATAGGATTAGAATATCATAGGAATTAGAAAATCATATGAAGTGAGATGACATGCATCTCAATTCTTATAAAGAAAGCCATATGATTTGATGCATAGGATAAGAATTTTTTTCATTGTCTAGGCTAATGTGTTTTCTTAATAAAATGTGAAGGATCGGTTTGTGTCCTATATAGCAATATGAATACATTCCTATAAACCAAAGGGCTTCAGAGCAACTCCAACGGACCGACCCAAACGGACAGCGAATTTGTTCGTTTTTTGTCCGTTTGGTCGGCCGCCCGCCCGATGTGTGTCCTATTTTAAATTTGGGTCGACAATGCGTCCAACGCGTCGACCCATTTCATGTACGTAATCAACATTCAAAAAAAGGCCCGCGGCCGATCATGCCAGCGGCCATGTCTCATGCCAGCACCATGCCAAAAGATGGCGCTCGCCAGCCGGCCGACACACATGTCAGCAAACAAAAAGGGTGGGACTTGAGTTCGACCACGCTATCGCGGCCCTCGTGGTCATGCCAGCACACCTGTCAGCATCCAAAAAAGATGGCGCTCGTCGCCATAGATCACTCCTCGTCGAACTTGAGCATCTCGGCCTGCATCTTCTCGAACCATGGCCTCTTCCTTAGCGACACGGTGTTAAGATTCACCTTCATGATTTCCACCCCGGTCATCATGCTCGCGAGACCCACTTCTTTGGCCTTGGTCTTGGCGTTGGCGGCCTCGATCTCTAGCATCTCGGATTGCTTCTCCGCCTCCATCTCAAGCATCCGTGGTTGCTTGTCCGCCTCTATGTCAAGCCTCCTCCTTTGGATCTCCAAGAAGGCGTTTGGTACGTCCATTTTGCATCATGCTTTCATGTTGATATTTATTGCTTTTTGGGCTGTTATATTACTTGGGGTATCATATTTATGCCTTTTCTCTCTTATTTTACAAGGTTTATTTGAAGAGGGAGACTTCAGGCAACTGGAATTCTGGACTGGAAAATGAGCAAATCCTAGTCCACTTTTCTGCACATCTCCAAATGCCCTGAAAAGTTACGTGGATTTTTTTGGGATTATATAAAAAATACTGGGCGAAAGAACTACCATTGGGGGCTGCCAGGGCGCCACAAGCCATGACACCGCCACCCCCTGGAGGCGGAGTGGGGGCTTGTGGGCTCCCTGACGGCCCACTAGCCCCCCTCATTTGCTATATGAAGCGTCTTGGTCTAGAAAAAAATCAGACGGGAGCTTTTTCGTGGTTTCGCCGCCGCCATGAGGCAGAACTTGAGCAGATCCAATCTAGAGCTCCGGCAGGACGATCCTGCCGGGGAAACTTCCCTCCCGGAGGGGGAAATCGTCGCCATCGTCATCACCAACACTCCTCTCGTCGGAGGGGAGGCATCTTCATCAACATCTTCATCAGCACCATCTCCTCTCCAATCCCTAGTTCATCTCTTGTAATCAATCTCCGTCTCACGATTCGATTGGTACTTGTAAGGTTACTAGTAGTGTTGATTACTCTTTGTAGTTGATGCTAGTTGGATTACTTGGTGGAAGAGTTTATGTTCAGATCCTTGATGCTATTCATTACACCTCTGATCATGATTATGATTATGTTTTGTGAGTAGTTACTTTCGTTCCTGAGGACATGGCATAAGTCATGCTGATAATAGTCATGTGAATTTGATATTCGTTCGGTATTTTGATTTGTTGTATGTTGTTTTTCCTCTAGTGGTGTTATGTGAACGTCGACTACATAACACTTCACCATGTTTGGGCCTAGAGGAAGGCATTGGGAAGTAGTAAGTAGATGATGGGTTGCTGGAGTGACAGAAGCTTAAACCCCAGTCTATGCGTTGCTTCGTGAGTGGCTGATTTGAATCCACTAGTTTAATGCTATGGTTAGACTTTGTCTTAATTCTTCTTTTGTAGTTGCGGATGCTTGCGAGAGAGGTTAATCATAAGTGGGATGCTTGTCCAAGTAAGGGCAGTACCCAAGCGCCGGTCCACCCACATATCAAACTATCAAAGTAACGAACGCGAATCATATGAACATGATGAAACTAGCATGACAGAAATTCCTATGTGTCCTCGGGAGCGTTTTTCCTCCTATAAGACTTTGTTCAGGCTTGTCCCTTGCTACAAAATGGATTGGGCCACTTGCTGCACCGTTGCTACTACTTGTTACTTGTTACTCTTTGCTTGCTACGTTTTACCTAGCTACACAATCACTTGTTACCGCTACTTTCAGTGCTTGCAGTTATTACCTTGCCGAAGTTCGTTTATCAGAACCTTCTGCTCCTCGTTGGGTTCGACACTCTTACTTATTGAAAGGACTACGATTGATCCCCTATACTTGTGGGTCATCAAGACTCTTTTCTGGCGCCGTTGCCGGGGAGTGAAGCGCCTTTGGTAAGTGGAAATTGGTAAGGAAACATTTATATACTGTGCTGAAATTTATTGTCACTTGTCACTATGGAAACTGTTCCTTTGAAGAGTTTGTTCGGGGTATCTTCACCACGAACGGAAGCACGAGGAGTTGTTCCTCAACCTGAGGTACCTACTGAAAATATCTTTTATGAAATTCCTTCGGGTATGCTTAAGAAACTGCTGGCTAATCCTTTCAGAGGAGATGGATCTTCACATCCAGACTTGCATCTGATCTATGTAGATGAAGTTTGTGGTTTATTTAAGCTTGCAGGTTTGCCCGAGGATGAGGTAAAGAAGAAAGTCTTTCCTTTATCTTTGAAGGATAAGGCGTTGACATGGTATAGGCTATGTGATGATACTGGATCATGGGGCTACAATCGGTTGAAATTGGAATTTCATCAAAAGTTCTATCCTATGCATTTAGTACATCGTGATTGGAACTTTATTTATAAATTTTGGCCTCATGACAGGGAAAGCATAGCTCAAGCTTGGGGGAGGCTTAAATCAATGCTATATTCATGCCCCAAACATGAGCTATCGAGAGAAATCATCACTCAAAACTTTTATGCTCGACTTTCTCATGAAGATCGTACCATGCTTGACACTTCTTGTACCGGTTCTTTTATGAAGAAGGATATTGATCACAAGTGGAATTTATTGGAAAGAATCAAACGCAACTCTGAAGATTGAGAGCTGGAGGAAGGTAAGGAGTCAGGTATGAATTTCCAGTTTGATTGCGTTAAATCTTTTGTTGAGACAAACACTTCTAGAGATTTTAGCGCTAAGTATGGACTTGACTCTGAGATAGTAGCTTCTCTATGTAAATCTTTTGCTGCTCATGTTGATCTTCCCAAAGAGAATTGGTTTAAATATCATCCTCCTGTAGAAAGCAACATTGCCAAAACCAATCTAGTTGAGGAGAAAGTCATTGCTTTTAGTGATCCTGTTGTTCCTTGTGCTTACACTGAGAAACCACCATACCCTGCTAGGATAAAGGATTATTCTAAAGCTCCAACTGTGATACGTAGGGGTTACATTAGACCACTTGCACCCCCTGAGGAGATTAGAGTTCAACCTAGTGTTGCTATTATCAAAGATCTCTTAGCCGAAGACATAGATGGGCATGTTATCAAATTCTGTGAGGACTCCTTTAGAATTGCTAAACCTCACGCGAAAGACAAACACGGACCTGTAGTTGGCCTGCCCATTGTTTTGTTAAGATAGGAGATCATTGTTACCATGGTTTATGTGATATGGGAGCTAGTGTTAGTGCAATACCCCGTTCTCTATATGCTGAAATCAAAGATGAGATTACACCTGCTGAGTTAGAACCCATTGATGTCACTATTACGCTAGCTAATAGAGACACTATCTGCCCTCTGGGAATTGTGAGAGACGTAGAAGTCCTGTGTGGTAAGACGAAGTACCCTACTGATTTCCTCGTCCTTGGTACTGCACAAGATAGCTTTTGTCCCATCATATTTGGTAGACCCTTTCTCAACACTGTCAATGCTCACATTGATTGCATTAAGCAGACCGTCACAGTTAGTTTCGAGGGCGTGTCTCATGAATTTAACTTCTCCAAGTTTGGAAGACAACCCACTGAAAGAGAGTCGTCTAGTAGAGATGAAATCATTGCTCTTGCCTCTATTGCCGTACCTCCTACGGATCCTTTAGAGCAATACCTTCTTGAGCATGAAAATGATATGCATATGGAGGAGAGAGATGAGATAGATAAAATTGTCTTAGAACAATATCCTATTCTCAAGAATAATCTCCCTGTTGAACTGCTTGGGGATCCTCCCCCACCAAAGGGTGATCCTGTGTTCGAGCTTAAACAGTTGCTTGATACTCTTAAGTATGCCTATCTTGATGAGAAGGAGATATATCCTGTCATTATTAGTGCTCTCCTCTGAGAGAACGAAGAGAAGAAGTTACTAAGGACTCTTAGGAAGCACCGCGCTGCTATTGGATATACTCTTGATGATCTTAAGGGTATTACTCCTACTCTATGTCAGCACAAGATTAAAACCGATCCTGACTTTAAACCAGTTGCTGATCATCAAAGGAGATTAAATCCTAAGATGAAAGATGTCGCTAGAAAAAATATTAAAGCTTCTGGAAGCAGGAATCATTTATCCTGTTGCTCATAGTGATTGGGTAAGTCTAGTACATTGCGTACCTAAGAAGGGAGGTATCACTGTCGTTCCTAATGATAAGGATGAACTAATCCCACAAAGGATTATTACCGGCTATAGAATGGTGATAGACTTCCGAAAACTGAACAAGGCAACCAGGAAAGATCATTATCCTTTGCCGTTTATCGACCAAATGCTAGAAAGGCTATCAAAACACACACACTTCTGCTTTCTAGACAGTTATTCAGGTTTCTCGCAAATACCTGTTGCACAATCTGATCAAGAGAAAACCACTTTCACCTGCCCTTTCGGTACCTTTGCCTATAGACGTATGCCTTTTGGCTTATGTAACACACCTGCCACCTTTCAAAGACGTATGATGGCTATATTCTCTGACTTTTGTGATTGCCTCAGCAACCTTGATCGAGTCTTACCGAGATGCGAAGAAACCAACCTCGTCTTGAATTGGGAGAAGTGCTACTTTATGGTTAATGAAGGTATCGTCTTAGGACACAAAATTTCTGAAAGAGGCATTGAAGTTGATAAGGCTAAGCTTGATGCAATTGAGAAAATGCCTTGCCCCACAGATATCAGAGGTATACGAAGTTTCCTAGGTCATGCTGGTTTCTATAGAAGGTTCATTAAAGACTTCTCTAAGATTTCTAGGCCTCTTACCAACCTCTTGCAGAAGGATGTTCCTTTTGTTTTTGATGAGGATTGTGAGGAAGCCTTCGAAATACTTAAGAAGGCTTTGATAACCGCACCTATTGTTCAACCACCTGACTGGAACTTGCCCTTTGAAATCATGTGCGACGCTAGTGATTATGCTGTTGGTGCTATTCTAGGACAAAGAGTTGACAAGAAGTTGAATGTCATTCACTATGCTAGTAAAACTCTAGACAGTGCCCAAAGAAACTATGCCACTACAGAGAAGGAATTTTTAGCACGCGTGTTTGCATGTGAAAAAACCAGATCCTACATAGTTGACTCCAAAGTCACTATTCACTCTGATCATGCTCTTGTTAAGTACCTCATGGATAAGAAGGACGCTAAGCCTAGGCTGATCAGATGGGTTCTCCTGCTACAGGAATTTGATTTGCACATCGTTGACCGAAAGGATGCTGATAACCCTGTAGCACATAACTTGTCTAGGCTAGAGAATGTCCTTGGTGACCCACTACCTATTGATGATAGCTTTCCTGATGAGCAACTAAATGTCATCCGCACTTCACATAGTGCACCGTGGTATGCAGATTATGCAAACTATATCGTAGCCAAATACATACCACCCAGTTTCACTTATCAGCAAAATAAGAAATTCTTCTTTGATTTGAGACATTACTTTTGGGATGATCCTCACCTTTATAAGGAAGGAGTAGATGGTGTTATTAGACGTTGTGTGCCTGAACATGAACAGGGACAGATCTTGCAGAAGTGTCATTCCGAAGCCTACGGAGGACACCACGCTGGAGATAGAACTGCCCATAAGGTATTGCAATCAGGTTTCTATTGGCCCACTCTCTTCAAGGATGCCCGTAAGTTTGTCTTGTCTTGTGACGAATGCCAAAGAATAGGGAACATTAGTAAGCGTCAGGAAATGCCTATGAACTATTCACTTGTCATTTAACCATTTGATGTCTGGGGCTTTGATTATATGGGACCCTTCCCGAGTTCCAATGGGTACACTCACATCTTAGTTGCTTTGGATTACGTTACTAAGTGGGTAGAAGCTATCCCCACTAAAAATGTTGATCACCACACCTCTATTAAGATGCTCAAAGAAGTCATATTCCCAAGATTTTGGGGTCCCTAGATACTTGATGACTGATGGCGGTTCACACTTCATTCATTGTGTTTTCCGCAAGATGCTAGCTAAGTATGATGTCAACCATAGAGTTGCATATCCTTATCATCCTCAGTCTAGTGGTCAAGTGGAGTTGAGTAGTAGGGAGATCAAGTTGGTCCTACAAAAGACCGTCAATAGATCATGGAAGAACTGGTCTAGCAAACTTGACGATGCACTATGGGCTTATAGGACTGCTTATAAGAATCCCATGGGCATGTCACCGTATAAAATGGTTTAGGGTAAAGCCTGTCATTTACCTCTTGAGCTGGAACACAAAGCTTATTGGGCAATCAAAGAGCTCAACTTTGATTTCAAACTTGCCGGTGAGAAGCGGTTGTTTGATATCAGCTCGTTAGGTGAATGGAGAACCCAGGCATACGAGAATGCCAAGTTATTCAAGGAAAAGGTTAAGAGATGGCACGACAAATGAATACAGAAATGAGAGTCCAATGTAGGTGGTTATGTCTTGCTATACAATTCTCGTTTGAGATTCTTTGCAGGCAATCTTCTCTCTAAATGGGAAGGTCCCTATGTTACCGAGGAAGTATATCGTTTCGGTGCCATCAAAATCAATAACACGGAAGGAAATTTTCCTAGAGTGGTAAATGGGCAAAGAATCAAGCATTACATCTCTCGTACTCCCATAAAGGTTGAGACCAATATCATCAATGTCATAACTCCAGAGGAGTACATAAGGGATGTTTATCAGCCTGTTTCAGACGTTGAAAACAAAGATGTATCTGTTTCGGTAAGAAACTGGACTCTGATGCTTTTCCAATAGGAAATTTCCTCCGTTTTGGGATTTTTGGAAAATTAGAAAAATAAAAAGCAGTCCGGAGAGCGAACGAGGCGGCCACAAGCCCTGCCACCGCCCCTACCGCCTGGTGGCGGAGGGCAAGCTTGTGGGCACCTCGTGTGCCTCCCGGACTCCGTTTTCTTGCGGATGACTCCTTCGGGCCCAGAAAAAAATCAATATATAGTCGCCCGAAGGTTTTGATCTCCGTATCGCGTAGTTTTCCTCTGTTTTCTTTTCGAGCTTGTTGTCTGCCGCAGATTTAGGTCAAGATGTCTTCTCAAGATTCAGAAGAAGAGATCTATGTGGCTGATGATCATGCTAACTCTAGGATTAATGGGGACTTGGAACCATATGGCTGGACCACTGATGAGGAAGAAGACTATGAGCCCAAGGGGAAGGAACAAATGAGTTCCGATGAAGAGGAGGCTCCTCTACCTCAACCTGCAAACACCCATGTGGAGTTCAAGAAGTCAAGCCTCCCCAACTCCAGGAAGAAGCCTAACACCATATTTATACCCTCTCGTTTCTTGCAGGAGAGTAAGCAGGAGCTTTGCCATAGAGTGTTGAAACTTGTGGAGGAAAGTAACGATCTAAGGGAGCAAAACTTTTTGCTCAAGTGGAAATTAGACAAGCTCAAGACTGCTCCAACAACACCACCATCACCACCGAAGGAAGGCAACTAAGCATTGGTATGGGCAATCACCTTGGCTTCTGCCAAGCTTGGGGGAGTTGCCCTGGTATCGTATCACCTTTATATCTTTTGCTTTTACCTTTGTTTTAGTTCTTTCCTTTTCAGTTTTTATTTCTTCTCTTAGAGGAATAAGTCTTTAGTGTTTAGTTTGAGTCTTTTGCTTTTGTCTCTCTCCCGATGTATTCGAGCTTACGAACTATATAATAAAGAGTGTCTTAGTCAAGGGCTTTGCTTTGTGCCATGATCAAAAGTATGAAAAGAACGATAGCATGAAAGATCATGAGATGATCTTATGGAAAGTGATAACTTCACGTATGACACGTATGATGATTGAAACTTGTTGAGAATAAATCAACATAGACCTCAGTCATTGTTGCAATTAATAAGAAGTAATAAGGAAAGAGAGGTTCACATATAAATATATCATCTTAGACACTTTTTACAATTGTGAGCACTCACCAAACTATTACATGCCTAGGAGTAGATGTTGGACAAGGAAGACAACATAATGAATTGTGTTTGCTTGGTTCCAAATAATTTTATATGATTAGAGATCCCTTAGCATGTGATGATTGCTTCCACCTCATATTAGCCAAAACTCCCGCACCAAGTAGAGATACTACTTGTGCATCCATAAACCTCCAACCAGTTTAGCCATGAGAGTCCACCATACCTACCTATGGATTGAATAAGATCCTTCAAGTAAGTTGTCATCGGTGCAAGCAATAAAAATTGCTCTCTAATATGTATGATCTATTAGTGTGTGGAAAATAAACTTTGTACGAACCTGTGATGAGGAAGACATAAAAGCGATAGACTGCATAATAAAGTTCTTTATCACAGGAGGCAATATAAAGTGACGTTCCTCCACACTAAGAGGACACATATTCAAACCTCAAAAGCGCATGACAACCTCTGCTTCCCTCTGCGAAGGGCCCATCTTGTACCTTTACTTTTTGCCCTTGTAAGAGTCATGGTAATCATCACCAATTCCCTATTTTTTCCTTTGTCTTGGCTACCGTCACATGCTTGGGAAAGATCTATATTCATATATCAACTTGGAGTTGAGTACTTATGCTTTATTGTTGTTGACTTTACCTTTGAGGTAAATGGTTGGGAGGCAAAACTATAAGCCCCGATCTTCCTCTGTGTCCAGCTGACACTTTAACACCACGAGTACCACGTGAGTTGTAACAATTGTGGAAAACAAAAGAGATGATTGAGTATGTGGGTTTGCCTTACAAGCTCTTATTTGACTCTTTCTGATGTTGTGATAAATTGCAATTGCTTCAATGACTATGGTTTATTGTTGGTTACTTCTCGGTAAGGTTTTTGCTTCATGCTTTGCTTTGTGAAGGAATTGTCACTTTCCCATAAGAATCTTTATGATGTATTGCTGTCCTATGTGTGATCATGATGCCCTCATGTCTGTATTATGTTTTATAGACACCTTCTTCCCCAAACATGTGGACATGTTTGTGGAACTTGGTTTTCGCTTGAGGACAAGCGAGGTCTAAGCTTGGGGGAGTTGATCCGTCCATTTTGCATCATGCTTTCATGTTGATATTTATTGCTTTTTGGGCTGTTATATTACTTGTGGTACCATATTTATGCCTTTTCTCTCTTATTTTGCAAGGTTTATTTGAAGAGGGAGAATTCAGGCAACTAGAATTCTGGACTGGAAAAGGAGCAAATCCTATTCCACTATTCTGCACATCTCCAAATGCCCTGAAAAGTTACATGGATTTTTTTGGGATTATATAAAAAATACTGGACGAAAGAACTACCAGAGGGGGGCTGCCAGGGCGCCACAAGCCATGATACCGCCACCCCCTGGTGGCGGAGTGGGGGCTTGTGGGCTCCTGACGGCCCACTAGCCCCCCTCTTTTGCTATAGGAAGCGTCTTGGTCCAGAAAAGATCAGACGGGAGCTTTTTTGTGGTTTCGCCGCCGCCACGAGGCGGAACTTGAGCAGATCCAATCTAGAGCTCCGACAAGACGATCATGTCGGGCAAACTTCCCTCCCGAAGGGGGAAATTGTCGCCATCGTCATCACCAACACTCCTCTCGTCGGAGGGAGGCATCTTCATCAACATCTTCATCAGCACCATCTCCTCTCCAATCTCTAGTTCGTTTCTTGTAATCAATCTCCGTCTCACGATTCCGATTGGTACTTGTAAGGTTACTAGTAGTGTTGATTACTCTTTGTAGTTGATGCTAGTTGGATTACTTGGTGGAAGAGTTTATGTTCAGATCCTTGATGCTATTCATTACACCTCTGATCATGATTATGATTATGTTTTGTGAGTAGTTACTTTCGTTCCTGAGGACATGGCATAAGTCATGCTGATAATAGTCATGTGAATTTGATATTCGTTCGGTATTTTGATATGCTGTATTTTGTCTTTTCCTCTAGTGGTGTTATGTGAACGTCGACTACATAATACTTCACCATATTTGGGCCTAGAGGAAGGCATTGGGAAGTAGTAAGTAGATGATGGGTTGCTGGAGTGACAGAAGCTTAAACCCCACTCTATGCGTTGCTTCGTGAGGAGCTGATTTGGATCCACTAGTTTAATGCTATGGTTAGACTTTGTCTTAATTCTTCTTTTGTAGTTGCGGATGCTTGCGAGAGAGGTTAATCATAAGTGGGATGCTTTTCCAAGTAAGGGCAGTACCCAAGCGCCGGTCCACCCACATATCAAACTATCAAAGTAACGAACGCGAATCATATGAACATGATGAAACCAGCATGACAGAAATTCCCGTGTGTCCTCGGGAGCGTTTTTCCTCCTATAAGACTTTGTTCAGGCTTGTCCCTTGCTACAAAAGGGATTGGGCCACTTGCTGCACCGTTGCTACTACTTGTTACTTGTTACTCTTTGCTTTCTACGTTTCACCTCGCTACACAATCACTTGTTACCGCTACTTTCAGTGCTTGCAGTTATTACCTTGCTGAAATCCGTTTATCAGAGCCTTCCGCTCCTCGTTGGGCTCGACACTCTTACTTATCGAAAGGATTACGATTGATCCCCTATGCTTATGGGTCATCAGCGTTCATTTGCTCTTCTCTTTCTTGCCGGCGCTTCTCCTCCCCCGAGTCCTTCTTGGATATCATGCCCTCGATCGATGCCGCATCCTGCTTGTCCTCCTTTTTGGAGTTGGTCTTCCCCGCGGCCGAGCCTTCTTGCCATCCCCAACCTCCTCCACGGCTTGCTTCCCACCACGCGACTTGAGGGCGGCATATTGCGCCTTGAACTTCTCCTCGTCTTTGATCACCCTAAAGCAATGGGAGAGATTCAAGCACTTACCATTGTGTTGGACCTTGAATGCCTTCAAAGTTTGAAATGCCTACAAATGTATTTCATGCAAGCATATTGACAAAATGATATGCAAACGAACACCCAAAGCATAAACTTGATGACACAAAAAGAGGGCGGCTTGCTAGCATACCATTTCTTGCACGCCGATGCCGCTCACGGGGCGGGCCTTGACGCTCTCAAGAGTGACACAAAACTTGTTGCATTCTTGTTGGATCACCCTCCAACGTTTCGAAATGGACACCAACCCCCCGCACTTACTATTTGGTATGGCGGAAACTTCTTGTGCTCATGGAACTCACGGTGAACATGAATCCAAAAGGTTGAATGCTTTTGTTCGGCGCCCGTCTTGGGGTCTTGCCCAATGTCTCTCCAACACTCGCAAAGAAGCTTGTCCTCGGCCGTCCTGTATGCCTTGGTCCCCTTGCTAGCTCTTGCGCTTCAGCTTCGTCCCGTCGGCTTGATTGGCGAGCTCATCCTCAAACAAAGGCCTGCTTCAATGTCGCACTCGTCCTCTTCCTCTAGCCCATAGTCCTCCGGGAACTCATGGTCGAGAGGGAAGCCGTTCAGGTCCAGGCCAACCTGATCACGCATGAAGGCGGCCTCATCTTCATTGTAGCCAGCGGGCGGCGTGAACGCCCCTTGGCCATCCTGGCTTTGTGTCTCGTCGGGATCGAAGCCAGCGGCCTGCACACCACCCTCGAAGATCATGTTCTGCATGTAGTTGTCGTCGCCGGCGGCCGGCATTTCGTCGAACTGGTTGCGCACGCCCGACAGCTGGTCGGCTGGTATGTGTTGCGTGCGTTTCCTCGCGCCTCCGGCTGATGAGCCAGCGGCCACCGGTGTGGCGTTGAGGTCAATGGTCGCGGGCGCGTGGGTGGAAGCCGCGATCATGCTCACCTCGGGCGAGCACTCCCCGAGAGGCGGGAGGCCTGTGGGTAGACGTGGAAGCCGGGCATCAGGTTGCAAGCCGACGTGTCGGGCGAGTCGGACAACACCGTCCGAGGGAAGGCGGATGAGACGGTGCTAACCGCGACGGCGACGGCGGCGTTGATGAGGCCATGCTGGCTAGGGTTTAACCCCAGCATGCAGAGCGCCTGCCACGTTGCCGCCGCGACGCGGACGTTGGTGACCTGCTGCCGCGCAGCTGTCGCCGCGATGGCTTCATCCCTCGCGTCCGCCGCGTGCCTCCGGTCCTTCCTCTTGGTCGCTCCTTTGCCTGCTGTTCGGGCGTCAGCACCTTCTTCGGTTTTGATGCAGCGACCGTCTGGGGGTCACGAGGCTTGCCTTTGTCGGACGAGGCGAGGGAGACGAGGCCGGTGGCGGCGTCGAGGTCGAGGTTGTCGTCCATGGCGGGCGTGGGGCGGGAGCGCGCGCGGGCGGGAGGGTTTTTAGGGGAAATGGGGAGAAATGGTGGTGGATGCCACCGACCGGCGGGCCCGGGAGAGGAGTAGGCGCGCGCGCGTCCGTCTCGTGTCCGCGCGGACACAAATCCGGCTCAAAATTGAGCCGGAAATGGGTCATCAGACGGACGCGTGTCCGTTTGGATCGGCGAGTTGGGCCGACTTTTGTGTCCACGCCGACCCAAACGAACGACAACGGATGAAATAGATCGCTTCATTGGAGTTGCTTTCATAGAAAATTTTCCTTTGACAATCCTATCCTAAATTCCTACAACATTCAAACCAAAGGATGCCTTAAACTACAAAAGTAAAAGGAATGAAAGACGGGATGGAAGACCCGACGAGAGATGATTGAACGATGTGACAGGACGACGACGTGTATACACCACACTGCAGTAGAGAGGGACATGCCTAGTAGGCGCTGTTTGTTTCAAAAGTCCCGGGATTTTTTTTAGTCCCAACTTAAAAGTCCCTAGTCCCTACCCGTTTGTTTCCAAGGACTAAACAGGGAATAGAGGTCATTAAATGATATGTAAAAAGACCATGTTATCCCTGACCATATTATTAAATAACACTTGTTCATAAGCAAATATTACAAAAGCAAAGAACTCTTGTTCACAACACTTGTTCATAATGAAAGATTACAGAAGCAAACAACACTTGTTCATAAGCAAATATTACAGAATCGAACAACACTTAATGACGTTGCTATTCAGATAAAAAAACCCGAATCCCCTTCTCAGATTGCCGCCGGCGGAGGAGCCCTGAGATGCCGGTTGATGCGAGTGGAACGGAGAGGGGAGCTGCGTCTCGTCGTCTTCATCCATGGCGGTAGCGGCGGCCGAGCGCACTGGCGGCGGCGGCGACGGGCGAGGGAACTGGCGGCGGCGGCGGCCGAGCGCACTCGCAGCGGCGGCGGCGACGGGCGAGGGAACTGGCGGCGGCGGCCGAGGTGGGAGACGCGAGCGGGAGGTGGAAACGCGAGCGGCTGGAGGAGACGAGCGAGTGGATAACGCGATGCGATGGGCAGGGTAGGAAAAAGTCCCAAAAAGTCCCTCCCACAGGTACTTCTCCAAATAGTCCCAAACACCCCACTTTAGTCCCTAAAAGTCCCTCCTGTTTGTTTCATATGGGACTTTTTGAGACTTGTTTTAGTCCCTACACCAAAAAGTCCCTGGAAACAAACACCCCCTTAGTGTGCTCAGGATTTGGACTCGATTCCTAGGACTAGATGCACGAACGGAAGGTAAGCAAAGATTCAGTGAAGATTTGCAACAAAGAAACAAGGAACAAAGATCGTGGGAAGATCAAAGTAAGCACTCCCCCTGCATAGGCTTCTTGATTCTCACTCCTGTGGGAGACTAGTATTTTCTCGCTATCAATAAAGAAAATGTACTACAGTGTGCAGGTACTACTTGTACTTTCTCATACTAGATGGCCCAACTGCAACCTCATACTTAAATTCCATTCGGTTGGCGTCCGGCTCGCGCGACCTCATACCCTAATTCCGTTCAGTTGACATCGGACTCGATCCATTTCATGTTTAAACTTATGCCTAGTTCGTTTCTAGATGGACACCGGACTAAAGTCCATGTGTCCGCTTCTCGTTCGTATCTAGCCTCGTGTCAGCCGCCCATCTACCTTCCACTGCCCACATTTAATGCGCATGAGTGGGCGGACCCACCTGCCAGTAACCAATGCAAAACGGTCGCCGTCCTTCTTAATGTTGGAGCCGTGGACCTGGTTAGTCCACGCTTCCACTCCCGTTCCCGTGTGCTTCTTCGAAGCTGAACACCCAACCCTAGCTCCATCGCATGCTCATCCTCCTCCTCTCTTTCACCTCCTCGTCGGTCGCCATGGTCTGGTGGGAACTCTGGCGGCAAGGGAAGGCACGACCACAAGGCTGGTCCCGCCTCTGGCCACCGCCGTTCCACCAGCTCCACTAATATCGCACCCGCAACATTTAGCCTCTCGCTGTGAAACTTGAGAATTAGATGATTCGGCGCATCATAACCTGATGGCCTTTGCTGTATATTTATATACGGGTTGGCAAAGCCAGATACAAGGTTGTTACAAGGTTGTTACAATGATAGCTATCCTAACTACCATATCTCGACTAACTCTTGTGTTTAACATTCCCCCTCAATCTTAACTTCCATGAAGATTAAGATTGAACCTATTAGACACGAATGGAGATTCAGCCAATGGTTTGGTGAAGATGTCTGCAACCTGTTCTTTCCAGGAGATAAAACGTATTTCCAATGCCTTAACTGCAACCCTCTCTCGAACAAAATGGAAATCCACTTCTATGTTCTTTGTTCTTGCATGAAAGACAGGGTTGGCAGATAGATAGGTAGCTCCCAAGTTGTCACACCACAAGACCGGTGATCTTGGCATGAAGATGCCCAATTCTCCAAGAATAGACTGTATCCAGATCACTTCAGCTGTTCCATTGGCAAGAGCCTTGTACTCAGACTCTGTGCTGGACCTTGATACGGTGGCTTGCTTCCTTGAGCTCCATGACACAAGATTTGGGCCAAGGAAAACAACAAATCCTCCTGTAGATCGACGATCATCACTACACCCAACCCAGTCTGCATCTGAGAAACAACTGAGGAGCATAGAGGGAGATTTGCGTAAGGACAGCCCCATATCACATGTGTATTTCAAGTATCTCAAGATACGTTTGGCTGCAGAGAAGTGAACCGTAGTTGGCGCATGCAAGAATTGACATACCCGATTTACTGCAAAGGAAATATCTGGTCGTCTGAGCGTCAAGTATTGAAGTGCACCAACTAGACTCCGGTATTTTGTGATGTCGTCCTGTGGGAGAAGTGTACCACTATCTCTGCTGATCTTCTCACTGGAGGACATGGGTGTTGTTGCCATGTTGCAGTTTTCCATGTTAGCACGGTGGAGGATGTCGCCAATATATTTCTGTTGAGAGAGAACCAGCCCCTCTGGCGACGACTTCACCTAAACTCCAAGGAAGTAATGCAGAGGACCAAGATCCTTAATAGCAAAGGAAACTTTGAGATCAGCAAGAAGCTTGAGAGCAGCGGGCTGAGAGGAGCTGGCAACAATAATGTCATCGACGTATACAAGCATGAAGATAGTAAACCCACCGCGATTGTAAACGAACAAGGATGTGTCAGCCTTGGAAGGGACAAAACCAAGATCCTGAAGACGGGAATACCAAGCACGGGGCGCTTGCTTGAGGCCGTATAACGCCTTTCGGAGCTTGCACAGGTAATGAGGGACACATGCGCATCTGCATACCTAGGGGGCTGCCGCATGTATACTTCCTCCTGAAGGACACCATGGAGGAATGCATTTTGGACGTCGAGATACCGTAAGCACCAGCCACGGGAAACAACAATTGAAAGAACCAAGCGAACGGTAACAGGTTTAACGACGGGACTGAATGTGTCATTGTAGTCCAACCCATACCTCTGTTTGAATCCTTTGGCGACGAGACGAGCCTTGAGACGATCAACTGAGCCATCTGCCTTGCGCTTTACTTTGAACACCTATTTGCAATCAATAATATTGACATTGGATGGCGGAGGAACCAACGTACAGGCGCCGTTGGCATGAAGAGCGTCAAGTTCATTGCACATAGCCTGACGCCACTCCGGGCACTGGAGAGCGTCACGATGGTTGGCAGGCTCGCGAGAAGCAAGAAACGCACGACGAGACGGGTTATAGGGAACAGTCCCATCCGTGCGAGCTTTGCCCTTCCAAGTGTTATCACGCAGCCGGGTCATCATTTTATGCACGGGCGATGGAGGTGCAGTTGCAGTAGCTGGAGCCGAAACCAGAGAATCCTCCTGTAGTTCTGCACGAGGCGCGGGCGAAGGAGGTGCAGTAGGCCGGGGCGAGCAACTGATATCCGCGAGATTGGTGTCCACTGGCGGAGTGATTGGCGAGCCGGCACGTGCAGGGTCCAGAACACAAGCAGCATCTGATCGTGAGACCATATCAGGTCCTCGTGAAACGAGAGTGGGCGAGCTGATGTCGTCTGTCGCTGCGGGATCCGAGACACGACCGTTGCCTGATCGGGGAACCGGACTGGCACCATCTGCTGCTGCTGCCTGCTGAGGAGATCTGAGCCCTGCATCCACGTTAGAATCCGAGACACGTATGACATATTTCATGTGGTCAAGTGAAGGTAGGAGAATGGCATGTTCAGAGATTCTTGGTGGTATAGGTGCTGTTTGGGATTGAGCAAAGGGAAAAATTCTCTCATCAAATATGACATCGCGTGAGATATAGATGCGAGCACTAGGTAGATGAAGACATTTATATCCCTTATGGCGAATACTATAACCTATGAACACACATTGTTGAGAACGAAAAGCAAGTTTGTTGTCATTGTATGGCCTTAAGTTGGGCCAGCAAGCACAACCAAAGGTTCGAAGTGATATGTAGTCAGGTTTGGTGTTGAACAGTTTCTCCATGGGGCTCAGATTGTTGATAACACGACTAGGGAGTCAGTTAATGAGATAGCAGGCTGAGAGGAACGCATGATCCCAATACCGTAGAGGCATAGAGGCATGTGATAAGAGAGACAAGCCCATGTCAACAATGTGACGGTGTTTCCTCTCAACTGACCCGTTTTTTTGATGTGTGTGTGGACAAGAGACATGATGATCAATACCTAATTCACGGAATAAGGTATTGCTAAGTTTTTCATATTCACCACCCCAGTCGGACTGCACACACAGGATCTTACGAGAGAGAAGGCATTCAACATGTGCGAGGAAATCACGAAATACATGAAACACATCACTATTTTTCTTGAGAAGATAAATCCAAACAAACTTGCTATAATCATCAATGAAAGATACATAGTATTCGAACCCACTAGAAGAATTCTTAGCAGGCCCCCATACATCCGAGAAAACTAACTCCAAAGGAGAAGAAGAAACATGTGTAGACCTAGGAAACGGTAACTGATGCGATTTGCCTTGCTGACATGCGTTGCAGACATGACTCGAGGACCTACTGGATGATGCTAACTTATTGGATGCCAAAATATGCTGAACTACTTGGGAGGCCAGATGGCCAAGCCGGGAGTGCCAATCTTCCGCCGTGAGTTTGACTGAGGAGAGAGCACGGAACGAGTACGGCCGAATAGGGTAGAGCCCGTTCTCACATCTGCCTCGGAGAAGAATTCTCTTGGTGGTCAAATCCTTCATAAGAAAATAGGTGGGATAATATTTTAGATAGGCATTATTGTCAGTAATGAGACGATTGACAGAAAGAAGGTTTTTACCAGCATCAGGAACATGAAGCACGTTGCGGAGTTTTAGTGTGGCAGAGGGAGTGGGAAGAAGTGCATGACCATGATGAGATATGGGCAAACCTGATCCGTCAGCTGTGTGGATGCGATCGCGGCTGGTGTACTTATCTCGAGTGGTGAGGCGATCCAGATCAGCAGTGATGTGATCGGTAGCCCCTGTGTCCGTGTACCAGGCTGGATCGCCTAGGATGGACGGCGGCGAGGGCAGCCATCTTGGATTGGGGTGGCTGGAAGGCGAAGTTGAAGCGCTGGAGACACTCCCAGGCAAGGTGGCCAGGCTTGCGACAGAGCTGGCACTGGGGACGGCCACCATCGCCACCCCCATGGTCACCACGGTCGCCGCGGTTGTGACCGTAGTCACCACCACCACCTCCGCTGCGATTGCCGCGATCACCGCGGCTGTTGTTGTTGTTGCCGTGTCCCTGATAGCCGGCGTGATCACCGTAGTTGTGGTTGCCACGGCCCCTGCCGCGGCCCTTGCCGCGGTAGCCACCTCTGTCACGGGTGGTGTAGTTGACAGAGGAGTTGTTGGAGGCTTGGTGGAGACGAGCAGCGTTGTACTCACGACGGCGCTTGAAGGCGATCGCGTGAGAGTAAAACTCGGCAAGCGACATGCCTTGAGGGCGAGTAGTGGCAGCGGTGACGAGAGGCCCGTAGTCGCTGTCGAGGCCAGTGACGACGGCGGTGATGATGTATTCATCGCGCATAGGGCGACCGGCAGCAGCAAGATGATCAGCGTTCATCCTGATTTTGGTGAAGTAATCAACCATGGATAGATTTCCTTGGCGGAAGGTAGCCATCTCGAGTTTGATCTGGACAACACTGGCATGGGAGTGGGAGAGATACATCTGCTCGAGGTGAGTCTAGATTTGACGAGAGGTGGTGAACAGGTTGACCTATTGGAGGACGTCGTCCGTGAGCGACGCCATGAGGTAGCTGAGGACGATCTGGTCCTGGCGAAACCAATCAGCGTATGCGGGATTGGGTGCCTGCACACCCTTCTCATCAGCAGGGAGAAGCTGATCGGGGGCGGGAGAGGAACCGTCGACGTAGCCGACGGCGTTGGCGATGCGCAGGGGTGGGAGAATCTGGGCTTTCCACATGAGATAGTTGGTGTTGGTGAGGCGGGCAGTGATGAGGCTAGCGGAAGGAGCAGGGATGGAGGAGGCCGCCGGAGAGGGGAGGGCTGCGGTAAGGGTGAGAGCACCCATGACGGAGGAGGAGGAGTTGGCGACGGAGGGAGATCCCATGATGATCGAGGCTGTTAAGCAGAGAGACCTGATACCATGTGAAACTTGAGAATTAGATGATTCGGCGCATCATAACCTGATGGCCTTTGGTGTATATTTATATACGGGTTGGCAAAGCCAGATACAAGGTTGTTACAAGATTGTTACAATGATAGCTATCCTAACTACCATATCTCAACTAACTCTTGTGTTTAACACTCGCCGCGAGTGGCGCCGATGTGTGCTCGGCTATACGTCCATGTTAACATATGTTGTCAGTATTCTGAGACAGAACACCGCTCCCGTGGAGCGATGTTCACCTCCCTAACAATTGGCTTCTCACCTCACATCGTGTGCCCATCCCGTCATTCCTGGTGAGCGATCATGCCCGTCGTGAGGAGATCGACCAACATCTCGCCCACCTGCCACCCGATCTGCTCCATGACCGTAGGTACGTCGTCGATTCCCAGCCGTGGGATACATGGCTCCACGACGAGTATGACTTGTGGCTGCAATCTTTTTTTGTCGGTGATGACCAACAAGTACAGGGAATCAATCATAGTCCTTTTAATAAGTAAGAGTGTCGAACCCAACGAGGAGAAGAATTATGTGACAAGCGGTTTTCAGCAAGGTATTCTCTACAAGTGTTATGAGTAGCAATGATTGATAGTTTTGTAGCAAGATCATTTATAACAAGTAACACATAACAATAGTAACAAGAGTATAACAAGGTGGCCCAATCATTTTTATAGCAAAGTAAAAGCCGAAAAGTTCTCTTACATAAAGTAAAGCGCTTTCCAGGACACATGGGAATTGTTGTCTAGTCACGTCCATCACATTTAGTTGATTCACGTTCGTTACTTTGATAATTTGATATGTGGGTGCACCGGTGCTTGGATGCTGTTCTTACTTGAGCAAATAACCACTGATGTTTACCCCCTCTCGCAACCTTCCGCAACTACAAAAAAATAATTAAGATAAATCTAACAATAGCATGAAATATATGGATCCAAATCAGCCCCTTACGAAATAACGCGTAAACTAGGATTTAAGCTTCTATCACTCTAGCAACCCATCATCCACTTAATACTTCACAATTTCTTCCCCTAGGCCCAAGTACTGTGAAATGTCCTGTACTCGGCGTTCACATGACAACACTAAAGGAAGAGCAACATACATATCATCAAAATATCGAATGAATACAAACATCACATGATACTTGTAATAAGACTTATCCCATGCCCTCAAGAATGAAATCAACTACTCACAAAGCATGTGCATGTTCAAGATCAAGGAGTATTGAATATCATTAATGATATGCACATATAATCTCTCACCCAATAGACCAACTAGAATCAACTATAAGATGTAATCAACACTAGTAGCAATCCACAAGTACCAATCTAAGGTTTTTGTGACAAAGATTGAATACAAGAGATGAATTAGGGTTTGAGATGAGATGACGCTAGTGAAGATGTTGATGAATATTGATCCTTCCATGAAGGAAGAAGCATTGATGGTGAAGATGACTTTGATTTCCCCCTCCCAGTGGGAAGTTTTCCCGGCATAATCGCTCTACGGAGCGCAAAAGTGCTCCTCCCCAGGCCCCGTCTTGAGACAACGATGCTTCATCCCGAAAGTGTCCGCCTTATCTTTTCTAAGTAAAAACCCTTCATATGGCAGAAAATGGACACCGAAGGACGATTGTAGGACCCACAAGGCATCAGGGCATGCCCTAGGGGGGTGGGCACGCCCTGTTGCCTTGTGGGCAGCTGATGCCCCCGGTACTTCTTGGCTCCAATAATTCTCAAATATTCCACAAAAATTCTTCGTGAAGTTTCACATCATTTGGAGTGCACAAAAGTTCTAGGCTTTCAGGTCCAGAATTCTAGTTCCCGGTGATTTCCCTCTTTGTATAGTCCTTGTAAAATGAGATAGAAAAGGTATAAGGATTGGATTATCAAGTGAAATAATGCAAAACATTATCAATATCAGTAGGAAATCATGATGCAAAATTGACGTATCAGTCGGTTGTCCTCCGAGCCTACCACGGGCGCGCCCTAGCCGCTATGCCCGTGCTCTCAGCCCGCCCTAGTCGCGCGGGGCGTACGCAGCCTCACGCCAACGCCGTCTCCATCCCTATCCCTGGCACCACCCCTCCCATGATCGACAAGATGGAGGACTCTGTCCGCACGCATGACGATGTCTAATGGGAGGGCCTCAAAACCTAGGTGGGCCTCTCCGTGGCCGACGGCGTTGCCATCCCGGAGCTAGACATGCCCATCAAGGAGAAGGTGTTGGTCGTACCCCCCATCGCCGTGTGGAACCTGCGCATCGTGGCCTAGAGGTGGACGTGGTCGTCCACAGAGTCGTAGATGGCCGAATGGATAGGTATCGAGCCATGGGCATGCATGTCGCTACACTCACCTGAGTCGTCCCCATCACGGGAAGAGGTGGTGTAGGTGCCTCCGACGAGGGAGCCAACGCAGGGGCCACCTATGGCAGACACCATCGTACGCCGGCCTCACCACAGACGATGATGAAGAGGGCGACGATGAATGAAGGAGGCAGTGGCCTCGAAGACGGCCACGACGACGGTGGCATCAAATCTTTTTTTTTTTGAATGTTAACTTAAGTTTGATGAGCAACCGGAACTATTGTGGACTGTTCCAAATTTCTTTTATGTTTTCAAATGTGTGGTCGGCTGTCTTTTCATAAGTAAAAGCTGGACAATATGAGATGTGACAGTTCGGTTGGATGCACAAATCGGAAGATGCCGAAAAAGGACACGGCCATAAATTTTGCCGGCCGAAACCGATAAAATCCACACAAATCATACATGTGTTTGAGATCGACGGACGGTAGGAGTCGGCCTAAGGCAAAGTGAGAGAGAGCGAGAAATGAGTGGACTTTTTGTGCAGGCATTGAGTCGAGCAAGGTGGGGGGATATTGATGGTTTGGTCCCTAGCGTTGGCCTCCTTTCCCCTCTCTCTTGTGGTGTGGTCTGGTAAGATGATGCAGAAGTTACTCCATCAGTCTTAGCCATGTTTTATTCGCGACAACTATTTTTTCGCCTTAGGCGGGTCGAGAGAACTCTCGGGTCGAGTTTCTACTACTCGTGATCGTTACTGGTCAGTCCATTTTGACGCACAGTTCATGAGAAAAAGAGAAAGAAAATAGGAATTTATCCCCAGTCATCGAGAAGATAACCCAGACCTCCTATTCGCCACTAATTGCGGCAAGTTCTAGGGGTTTCGCATAGGGCGCCGCACACCATGGGCCGGCCTAACCGCTTGAAGCAGGAATCGAACCCACAAATCATACATATGTTTGAGATCGACGGACGGTAGGAGTCGGCCTAAGGCAAAGTGAGAGAGAGCGAGAAATGAGTGGACTTTTTGTGCAGGCATTGAGTCGAGCAAGGTGGGGGGATATTGATGGTTTGGTCCCTAGCGTTGGCCTCCTTTCCCCTCTCTCTTGTGGTGTGGTCTGGTAAGATGATGCAGAAGTTACTCCATCAGTCTTAGCCATGTTTTATTCGCGACAACTATTTTTTCGCCTTAGGCGGGTCGAGAGAACTCTCGGGTCAAGTTTCTACTACTCGTGATCGTTACTGGTCAGTCCATTTTGACGCACAGTTCATGACAAAAAGAGAAAGAAAATAGGAATTTATCCCCAGTCATCGAGAAGATAACCCAGACCTCCTATTCGCCACTAATTGCGGCAAGTTCTAGGGGTTTCGCATAGGGCGCCGCACACCATGGGCCGGCCTAACCGCTTGAAGCAGGAATCGAACCCACAAACTGTCACTCACGCACATACCCCGCTAGCCACCACAACAAGTTCGCCCCAGATGATACATTTACAATGCGAAATTTAAATAAACTAAAAACAGAGAAATAAAACAGTACGTGAAATTTCCAAAAAACATTTCATAAAACCTTTTTTCAAATTCTGGAACATTTTTTCAAATTCTGAAACCGTTTTGCAAATTTGGAACAATTTTTAAAATTCTAGAAAAAATTTACAAATTCCAGAACATTTTTTAAATTACGAAATATTTTTCAAATTCGGGAACATTTTTTCAAAATCCGGAACATTTTTAAAAAATTGAGAACATTTTTGAAACCGAAACATAAAAAAAAGAAAAAAGAAAAAAGAAAAAAAAGAAAAAAAAGAAAGCATAGCCTGCGAACCTGGCAGCATATGGACCGAGCCAGTATATGTTGGGTCTGTTTGGTTGGAGACTAATTTTGTCAAGCAAAAGTGTGGCAAGCCATCAAAGTGTGGCAAGCCACAAAATGTGACTGAAAAAACGAATGTCAAACTTTGGTAAAAGTTGACAAAAAATTTGACTCTATGACAAATGGGCCATAAGAACAATAAAGTGTGGCAAGTCAAAGTGTGACAAAAACCAATCATATGCCAACTAAACTATGGCTGTTAAAATTTGGTTTGGAAAAATGTGGCTGGAAACCAAACAGACCCGTTTTGTCTCGCCTTGAGCGAGTCAAGGCTTCCGAGTAAAAGATAAATTCAAAAAACGTAATAAGAACACGCAAGCACGAAAGGAAAGCAAAAAAATTACACGATGGAGACAGTAGTCCGCCGAAACTAACCAAAGGTGTTGAGGGATTAAAGTCGGGAGGGGGAGGGGCGAAAGATGGAACGAATAGAAGAAGAGATATCTAAAAAAGAGAGGAGAAAAGAGCTATCTATGGTGTCTCTGCCCCTTTTCCACGACCCTGATTTTGGTCCTTGACTCTTTACAACTACCATCATTGTATTCTTTTGCAACTGCACTAGTGCATTTTATCCCAGACCCAACTGCCGTGGCCGTGGCCCAGACCATTCGTTGGTCAGGCAAGATAACTCGACCCCTCCTTAATTCAGTGTTTGGCAGCTGAATTTAGCATCAGATGAAGTTAATTTGCAGAGCAAGCAGCGTGCATGCATGCCTGCTGCGTGGGGTGGCGTGGGTGGATTCGTTCGTTGGCTTTGCCACGCAACGGTCAGTCATCCAGTCACAGTATGTCAGTCAGTCAAAAGGACGCTGTTTAGGTCCATCGGATTGGGACAGAGAGCCACAAGACAGACACAGAGGCTATACCGTTGCCTCTCCTAGCTACGACCTGGATGATTTGATGTGATGCCACGGAGGGAAGGAAGACCACAACCAAAGATTAGCAGAGAGAAAGAGGACATCTAGAGTGTAAGGAGGTGTTTGTTTTCAAGGATTTTTTGGTGTAGGGAGACCAAAAAGTCCTATGTGAAACAAACAGGAGGGACTTTTAAGGGCTAAAAAGGGGTATTTGAGACTATTTGGATAAGTCCCTAGAGAGTCTTTTTAGGACTTTTTTTGCATTTTTTCCAACAATACCCCTAATTTTAGCATGCCATTTAATAACTACTACTACATTATTAAGGGTAACATGGTCTTTTTGCATGTTATTTAATGACCTTTAGTTTTTATTTAGTCCCTAGAAATAAACGAATAGAGACTAGAAATTTTTAAGTTCGGATAAAAAAAAGTGTCGGGACTTCTGAAACAACAGGAACAAAGTAGTCCACGTACAAAATCTTTGCCAAACCATGCCGTGGTACCCAGAGGGGTGAGAGGTCGCATCGATCGAGTTACCCGTATGTCCATCAGGCTTCCATGCCTCCATCAGGCGCTCGCTCGCTCGCTCAGTCGTCAGAAGCCTTTGCAGTCTACTCCGAGTCCCACCGCGGTGCCTGCACCACCCCGCTATCATCAGAGTCAAACAAAACCGAGGGAAATGTTTCATGCTACAGGGGAGGCTGGCATCCAATTCAGTTCAGACATGGTGGTCACTTTTTTATTTACAAAACGGTTACATCACATTTATTTGACTCCGAAGATTAACCAAAAACCAAGAGTTCCCATCGTGCATCACAGCGTATACATTTCGTCCATCACGGAAAGAGCACTGCTGCGCGATGCCATGCCACGCTGAGGATCAGTCGATGATACAGTTTTCCAGATCCCTACATCCCCTTTTCCTCATGATTCTCGTGAGGCTCTACGACAGATGGGTCAACTGCATACACATGCCGGCCAGGCCACCCTCGTCAGTCGACACAGCAGGCACCACCAACAAATGGAACCGTCTTCAATTTTTCGGGATAAAGGACGTATTTATTATCTTAAAATGTAACATCAAACGGATACATAGCATTATGATTAACACCCAACCTCTACATAATTGGAATGCACACAGTCAAACTTCAAAGGTCTACTAATAAGATATGGAAAAACGACAAATCAGCAACAATAAAGTCCTATAAACTGACACTATGCCTAGGTCGAAAACGGTGATGGACCGATCCAGAGATTATGCTGCCATCCATGTTTGGTAAAAACCTAGCCACCTGCTTCAACCGCATACACACCGTCTTGAACGGCGATTGGTACTCCGCTTGTTATAGCGTAGACCACGTACGAAGCAAGTGCGTACAACGAAAAATAACGTACGGAGGAGAAATATTTTTGTCATTAAAAAACCAAATCATTTCTACATAGGCAAAACGACCAGAGTAAGGCATACGCTCCCACCCTTAATAGGGTTTTAAATTTATTTAGTATACCGTCCAACCAATAACCAAATATATTGGCAACATTTGTAGGCGGTTACAAATTTCACGCTATTTGGATGACTAACCACGTAGAATGTGCGAACTTGCATTGGAAAAATAGATGTTTGATTGTCTCGTCATGACTACAGAAACAACACGTCTTACTCCCTCGCCAGTTGCGACGTGCAAGGTTGTTTTTGGTTAGAACAACTCCCCTACGAAGATACCACATAATCTTTTTAACTTTTAGTGGAATCTTTGACTTTCATATTTTATTATTATTACTCACCGGTACCTCAGCATGCGTAAGCGCACGGTACATAGAGCTTACTGTGAAAGACCCCGATGTAGTAAGGTTCCAGCAAAACACATTCCGACCTTGTGTCAGATTAATCGAATCCAGACGGGATAAAAGATTATGCCATGACGGGGCCAATCAAATCCCGCCTAAATGAAATATTTGGTGAGGATGAACTGAGCACATGCGCAATAGTATTATTCTTATCACGAGCAATGTTGTATAAGGGTCGATATTGTTCTCGGAGACTAGCACTGCCTAGCCATATGTCCTCCCAAAATCGAATCTCCGACCCGGCTTTTATCGCGAAAGACCCAAAGCAAAAGAGATGTTTCTTTGTCGCCATTAGGCCAACCAAAAAATGTGAGTAGTTAGGTTTTCAATATGCGTGAGACACCGCCTTTTGGCCTAGATACTTGTTGCGCAACATGGTTTGCCACACACCATCCTCGGTAAGAAGTTTGAACAACCATTTACTAAGTAGAGCCTCATTCTTGACCTATAGGTCATGAATTCCAAGGCCACCTTGGTCTTTCGGTCTGCAAACCACGTTCCATTTGGCCAGCCTATATTTTTTCTTTTCACCGTCTTCTTGCCAAAAGAATGTGGATCTAAAATAGTTCATTCTTTGCGGTACCCCTTTTGGTAGTTGGAAGAAGAAAGCATATAGAGAACCATATTTGTGAGGACAGAGTTTATCAAAATCAGTTGTCCTCGAACTGAGAGCAACTTGCCTTTCCGACTGCTCAATCGTTTCTCTAACTGCTCCTCTACATGCTTCCACTCCGCAATGGTGAGACGCCGAAAATTGATCGGTATTCCTAGATATTTAATCGGGAATTGGCCTTGTGCACAACCAAACAGGTCAGCATAATCGGCCGTTGCCTCAGCTGCTTCTCCAAAACTGAAAAGTTCGCTTTTATGGAAGTTAATTTTAAGACCCAACATTTGCTCAAACACTGACAACAAGAGTTTCAGGTTTCGAGCTTTGTCCATGTGATGTTCCATTAAGAGAATTGTGTCATCGGCGTATTGAAGAATAGAGAGACCACCATCCACATAGTGTGGCACTACTCCTGCAATTTGGCCATCCTCCTTAGCACGCTCAATCAGCAGAGCCAACATGTCAGCAACAAAATCAAATAACATTGGGGACATGGGGTCACCCTCTCATAGTACTTTTTGTGTGTGAAAGTAATGGCCTACATCTTCATTGACCTTGATGGCCACACTACCTCCAGTTACAAAATTATGGACCCACTGGTGCCATTTATTGGAGAAACCTTTCATCCTTAGGGCCTGTTGGAGGAAAGACCATTGACTTTGTCATAGGCTTTTTCAAAGTCTATTTTGAATACTACTCCACTCATGTTTTTTCGGTGCATCTCGTTGACGGTCTCATGCAGGATTACCACACCATCGAGTATATTTCTACCTTACATGAAAGCCGTTTGAGATGGCCGAACAACATGGTCAGCTATCGAGTTTAACCTATTTGTAGCCACTTTGGTGAAAATCTTGAAGTTGACATTAAGGAGGCATATGGGTCTAAATTGTTGGATTCGTTCTGCCTCCTTAATCTTCAGCAACAAAACAATTTCACCAAAATTAAGTCTGAATAGATCAAGTCGGTCGGCGTGAAGACAATTGAACAATTCCAAAACGTCAGTCTTGATGATATCCCAGAAATTCTGATAGAATTATGCGGGGAAACCATCAAGTCCTGGAGCTTTGTTATGTTCCATTTGGAACACAGAAGCTCTCACCTCCTCTTGATAGAATATTAATGCGAGTATATCGTTCTCTTCTATCGTGACTTGTGCAATGTCATCTGTTTGGGTCTCGTCGAGGGTGAAGTTCCCATCATCTGGTGGCCCGAACAGAGATTTATAACATTTGGTGATATAACTTTTAAGCTCTGCCTGACCTTCAATCCTACCATGTTCTTGTTGGAGACTAGAAATACACTTCTTCTTATGCCTACCATTGTCAATCAACTCAAAGTATCGTGTATTGTTGTCTCCCTCCAAGATGAAGTCAGAATTGGATCTTTGGTACCATTTTATTTCCTCTTCTTGCAAAAGACATGCGATCTTCTCATTGGATTGATTTTTCATGTGACATTTCAGATGCCCTTAACATGTGTGTAATCGGTGGGCGCGAGTAGCGTCGTTGGGAGAACCTTCTAGAATGAATGTGTCAGGCCCGCTGGACCGGAGGTATCCAGGCCCGACTGCCTGCATGCCCAAGCGCATCTCATGACGAGGACCAAATGTGATCCCTCTTCGGTCCTCATGACCGAGGCCTTCGCGAGGTGGATTCCTACAGACTTCGTCGTATGCCGCGTCAAGCCCTGCCTCGCGAGGAGGCCTTCTAGGGCTGCCCTCGGGGCTCTCACTGGGTGGACTAATCAAGGATGGCCTGGTAGGTCGGGCGATCCTGCGGCGTTGCGTGGGTGACGCGCATCGTGCCAGGTGACGCCAGGAGGCGTGCCAGCGGGCGCAGATGAGGAGGCTTTCCCCTCTGGTGCTGAGCGAGCAGGGACATTGATGGTTCCCAAGACGGTCCGTGAAGTCTTTCTCTTTGGTGCAACGAGACCAGGACAGGAGGATCACTAGAGAAAGAGGTCATCCCCGAGCCCACCAATGCGTCACGACAGGAAGCTTTTGCAGGCAGGGACCACTTTCGCGAGGATAGATTGCGATATTGTCCTCCTTCAAACTGACTGCTTTGGCAACCCTTCCCGCCTGGTTTTTCGGGGGTAGATGACCAGGGTCAGTATAAATGAGGACAGGTCGACACCATAGAGAGGAAAACCTTTGTAATCTCTTTGGCACCCAGCTAGTCAAGACAAGAAGGAGTAGGATCTTACACCGCGAGGTGACCCGAACCTGGGTAATCTTGGTGTCTACTGACCCTCTTTCCCTGGTTCGATCACGCTGGAGCGTCGCCGCAAGGTAGCGTTGTAGGGTAAGGGCGAAAAACTTGCACACCGCAGAGTTCGAACCTCCTTGGATCCCGGAGCCACCATTCCGACAGAATGTTCGTCCGCTCCATGGGCATATGGGAGGAACATGAGCTGGTATTGTGGTTAAAAATAAATCGGAAAAACTAAAAATCCGAGTCATGGCAAACCTTGTGTTTTTCATGGCAAGTTTTAGCCTGCAAGCACGGTAATTTTCTGACAAAGAAATAAACTAAGGCGAATTTTCATGCTCATCAATTAAACCTGTCGTTGTCGTCGGAGAGCATAATTTGTCATGAAAAATGTTCAATTTATCATTATCATAAATCAGACCCTGATTTGTAGTCGAGTCCAACTTAATACGAATTGACTCATTTTTAAATCACTTATTTTAAGACGAAGGAAGTATTTGTTTATTGAATAATGGTTCATCATGTCTGCCCAGTTTTTGGGGCAACAGAAAGTACTGGGCGATGATCAGGTCGTCGTTCCTTGCCGCGAGAATGAAATCCGAGCAGATCCATATGTAATTTATTCACGTGAAGAAAGAAGAAGATACAAGTAATTTACATCCGGCAAATGATGGGATGAAGAGCTACGTCGCGGGAGGCCGCTGCTAATTACATTTACCTCTCTGAACCTTTCCCGGGTCTGTGATCATATAGTAGTAGCATAAGCTACACAAAACGAATCAAAGATTCAATCAAGGAAGAAATGCATGCCGGTGTGCAGCGCGCGCGCGCGCACGAACCAGAGCAGGCAGAGACCGAGCAAGCAAGCAAGCATGGCGCGCACGGTCACTGATGCGGAGCCGGGTAGCCGACGGGCATGGCGTAGGGCGGGTGGCCCGGCCCGGGCGGGAACATGACCGGCGTGCCGACGGCGGCGGGGACCATGTGGCCGGCGACCGGGTGGCCCATGGGCGCTCCCCCGTACATGCCCACCATCCCGGGATGATGCTTCATGATCGGGCCCAGCACGGCGGCGGGGGCCTGGCCGGTGATGGGGCCGTGCTGCTGCGGCGCGGCCTGCGCGGCGTTGTTGATGCTGGTGATGTCGTGGATGCTGGAGCGGCGCCGGTCCCGGTTCATGGAGTTGAGGCGGATGAAGTACTTCTGCGCGTGGCTGGCCACCTGCGTCGGCGTCCGGGAGATGACGAAGTTGCGCGAGATGCTCCGCCAGTCGCCCTTGCCGAACTTGTCCAGCCCCAGCAAGAACAGCCTGCACCACGCCACGCCACGCGATCAAGAAGATGCAGAGCTTCATCCGTTGCCCATGGCAGAGCCCGAGCTTTCTTTCTACATACCTGTGCTCCTCCTCGGTCCACGGGATGCCCTTGCGCCGCTCCTGCTCGGCCTTGGAGCAGCCCTTTCCGGAGTCGGAGTCGAAGCTCTTCCGATCCTCGCGCCGGTCCTTGCCAGGCGCCGCCGCAGTCGCCGCCGCGGCGGAAGATTCCTCCCCGGCATAGCGGAGGAGGGGGACGCGGCCGGCGTCGATCGCGCCGACGTCCTCAACCAGGGCCTCGTAATGGCGCCGCACCTCCTCCGTCGACCGGGCCGGCACGCTGGCCGCCAGCGCCACGAACCAGGCGTCCTCCGGCACGCCGTCCAGCGGCGGCGGTGCGCCGGCCGCGATCGCGTTCTCGAACGCCTTGTCCTCCTCGTTGGTCCACGCCGCCGTGGCCGTCCTCTGAGATGCCATCGTGGGCTGTCCGGCGACGGCGGTGCACGGAGGGGCGGAGCCTTATCCGCGGGGAAGGAGGTGGGAATCGGCGGCCGGCTACGTGCGCGCGGGATCGGTCGGGTGGGTCGCGCTCCCTTTTGCTGCTGGCCACGCGCGCCCGCCACAGCCCACTGACCAAACCTTATCCATTCGTCCGCAGGCTCTGGTCTCTGCTGTGGTGGATAGCTAAAGCTTTGCCCGCCAAAAACGTCTCGCTCTCCGTCGTGTCCGCGCGCGCATCGCTGCCTCCGCCGCGCCGTAAGCAGCTCTCTGTTCTCTCGCCGGCGGCCGGCCTCCATGGCCCGTTCTCTCCCTGGCCGCCAAGCACAACGAGGGCGAGCGCTGCAAGGCCACATTAGGAAAAACACCATTAAATGTGTGTTAGCTTGTTCTAAGAAACGTGGTATAGCTTAAATTTGCCTCTACAATCACCAACATGATGCTTGCTAATTTTGTTTCACATCTCCCATCTCACTTCTAGAACTCCAAGCAACGTGCTTAAAGTTGGAATATCTATTTGTGATTCCTTGAACAATGATGTTACAAAGTGTACAATATATAGACTTGTCTACCCCTATTTGTGTGGCACGTTGGCCATTTCTCCTAGTGATCATATAATGAAGGAGTTGTTACAACAACCTAGACTAGGTGTTACATGTGCGTGCTAACACCCCCCCCCCCTCAGCCGGAACGCCGTGGGGAAGGACGTTCAGGCTGTCCCGAAACTCATGGAACACTTGAGACGGTAGGCCTTTGGTGAACAAGTCGGCAAACTGAGAGCTCGATGGAACGTGAAGCACCCGTGCCTCACCAAGAGCAACTCTGTCACGGACGAAGTGCAAGTCAATCGCGATGTGCTTCGTCCGTTGATGTTGTACGGGGTTGGTTGCCAGATAGGTAGCGCTGACATTGTCACAATACACGACGGTTGCACGAGCCGGAGGACAACGTAGTTCGTGGAGCAATTGCCGTAACCAACAGGACTCAGCCACGCAGTTCGCGACACCACGATACTCGGCCTCAGCACTGGATCTGGACACCGTCGAATGCCGTTTTGAAGACCGGGAGACAATGTTATCACCAAGGAACACGCACAAACCCGATGTAGACTTGCGGGTGTCAGGGCAGCCCGCCCAGTCAGCATCCGTATATGCAATGAGGTCCGTAGAGGATGACTTGTAAAGCTGAATCCCGTAGTGTGAGGTACCCTGGAGGTAACGCAAAATCTGCTTGACGAGACGCATGTGGGTATCACGTGGGGAGTGCATGAAGAGACATATTTGTTGGACCTCATAGGCAATATCGGGACGTGTGAGAGTGAGGTACTGCAGGGCGCCGGCGATGCTGCGATAGTATGTGGGGTTGGAGAGGAGGCTACCGTCAGCGGCCGAGAGTTTGGAGGTGGTGTCAATGGGCGTGGAAAACGGTTTGCAGTTCAGCATATCGGCGCGATCGAGGATCTCAAGAGTGTATTGTTGTTGGCTGAGAAAGAGACCAGAGCGGTTGGGAGTGACATTGACACCAAGAAAATGATGGAGGTCACCAAGGTCTGTCATGGAGAATTCCCGTTTGAGGGAGGCGATGATGGCATGTAGTGTATGAGGTGTGTTGGCGGTGAGGATGATGTCGTCGACATAGACGAGGAGATAGGCGATGGAAGTGCCGTGGTGTAGGATGAAGAGAGAGGAGTCACTCTTGGAACTGGTGAAGCCGAGTGTCAATAGGAAAGACTTGAAACGAAGAAACCAAGTGCGTGGAGCCTGTTTCAGTCCGTAGAGTGACTTGCGGAGTAAGCACACATGATCCGGGCGGTTTTGGTCAACAAACCCGGCGGGTTGGGAGCAGTAGACGACCTCCTTGAGATCATCATGAAGGAATGCGTTTTTGACATCGAGCTGGTGGATAGGCCAGGAGCAAGACGTGGCGAGGGAGAGGACGCCACGAATGGTGGAGGGTTTAACCACGGGGCTGAATGTTTCTTCATAGTCAACGCCCTCCTGTTGGGTGAATCCTCGAACAACCCAGCGCGCTTTGTAGCGTGGTCTGCCATCGGAATGAAACTTGTGACGGTAGATCCACTTGCCCGTGACGATGTTGACACCTGCAGGTTTGGGAACCAGAGACCAAGTAGAATTATGGATTAAAGCATCAAACTCTTCGTGCATCGCATGTCGCCAACGGGGGTCACGGAGAGCTGTTTTGTAGGAAGCAGGGATGGGTGAGATGGTGGTTGTGGAGGCATCAGCGAGGAAGAGGCGACGCGGCATGCAAAAGCCACGTTTGGAGCGGGTTTGCATGGTGTGAGAGTCACGTGGGGGGTTGGCCGGCACTGCATAGCGAGGGAGACGTGGAGGCGGCGTAGTGGTGGTGCATGCCTCGGCGTTCGATGTGGATGCGACGGGGTCCACGAGCGGGGCGACAGATGGGGACGTCGCGTGGGTGTCGGAGCCGACCGGCGCGGAGAGCGAGGTGGATCCGCGGTCAAGTGGGGCGCCAGGAGATGGCGTGGGATGTGGCACAGCAGGCGAGGCAGATGTGGCGCGGGAATCGGCCGGGTGGGTGGGTGGATCTGGTGGAGCAGGACGAGGCGCTGATTGGTTGCATGGGGGCGCAGGTGGTTGCGGCGCAGAAGTCCAGGGCGCAGCTGACGCGAGGGGGGGATCCAATGTGGATTGGGTTGGTCGTGGGGGATCCGGTGTTGCCGGGGAGGACTACGGCGGCTGGGTGGGTGCAGTGTAGGGGAACGTTGTCTCGTCAAAAATAACGTGACGAGAGACAATCACACGGCGGTGTTGTAAGTCGTAGCAGCGGTATCCCTTGTGCTCAAGAGGGTAGCCGAGGAAGATACATGGAGAGGAGCGAGGGGAGAGCTTGTGCTCCATGGTGGCGGACGTGTTTGGAAAGCAAAGACAGCCGAACACGCGCATATGATCATGGGTAGGGTGAGTGCCGTGAAGAAGAAAGAAAGGAGTGGTGTTATTGATGGCACGGCAGGGTCGGCGATTAAGGAGATAGGTGGCCGTATGCAAGGCTTCGACCCAAAACGGGGGTGTGAGATTTGCTTGGAAAAGAAGAGTGCGAACGATGTCATTTGTTGTCCGAAGGAGACGCTCGGCTTTGCCGTTCTGCGGGGAGGTGTGCGGGCAGGAAAAGCGGTAGGCAATTCCGTTGGTGGAGAAGAAGGTGCGAAGCGACGTGTTGATAAACTCACCACCGTTATCACATTGCATGGCTTTGATGACGACATTGTATTGGGTGTGGACGAAAGTGAAGAAGCGTTGAAGGGTGGAGGAGGTGTCGGACTTGTTGCGGAGAGGGAACGACCACGAGTAGTGCGTAAAATTGTCAAGCACAACCAGATAGTATTGATAACCCGAGAAACTTATAACAGGCGATGTCCACAAATCACAATGTATTAAATCAAAGGGGGCAAAGGTTTTGCTAAATGAGGAAGAGAAAGGGAGGCGGGGTTGGCGGCCTAATTGGCAAGCAGTACAAGGAGAGTGCGGTGCCTTATTACAAGTGCTAAGAAAATCGTTGGTAATGGTGGACATGGAGTGGGCGCCAGGATGGCCGAGCCGGCGATGCCAAAGATCCGCCGAGGAGATGGTGAAGATGGAGGGAGGCGTCCGTTTGTTGTCGTAGAAGGGGTAGAGGTCGCCGTGACTAGCGGAGATCATTAGAACCCTCCGGGTGCGAAGATCCTTCACAAGAAAACCAAATGGGTAAAATTCAATAGAGCATGAATTATCACGAGTGAAACGGCGAACGGAGATGAGGCTAGTGACGACCGTTGGGGAAACGAGTACGTCGGTGAGGCGAAACTCGTAGGGGTGAAGTGTTGTGGAACCGGAAGCGGTGACGGGAAGATGGTTACCATTGCCGACAAGGATGCTCGAAGGTGTGTGCTTTAAAGAATAATTATGCTTGGTCAGGTTACCTTGGTGTCCCGTCACGTGGGAGGACGCGCCGCTGTCGAGGTACCACTCTGGTGCAGGCTGAGAGGGGAACCCACCACCGTTGTAGGCGGCGTTGAGCATGGCGGCGTGCTCCCATGATGGAGAAGGAGGTGGATAGAAGGATGGCGTTGGTGACGGGAGCATAGGGTATGCCTGCGCGTGGGAGCCAGGGCGTGGACCAAGGACGCCCGCAGCGTTCGGAGGAATTCAGCCAGGCCGAGGAGGGGGCAGTGCCATGCCGTACGGGGCGAAGTAGCCAGTGAAGGGAGCGGTAGGTGGAGCGGGGTGGCGTCCGGAGTTGTCGCCGCGGCCACGGCTACGGCCACTGCCACGGCCGCCACAGTCACCACGTCCGCGCCCAGAGGGCGAGGGAGGCGGATGAGGAGTGCCGCGGCCACCGCGATCGCCGTGGGAAGCGTCAGAGGGCCGGTCGGAGGAGGGGCGACCACCCGGAGTGGAGTTGGCGCCGGAGGGTGATCCACCCGTCATAGCGAAAGCCGAGGCGCTCTCCTCGGCCGCAAGCTGCACTTGGGACTCCTCGGCGAGGGTGACACGGGAGAGAACCGTGTCGAAGGGTAGATCCTGATCGCCGAGGACAACGCGGATGGTGTCGAGACGTTTGTCCAGCCCGTGAAGAAATTGGGTGGTGAGGTCCACCTCGGTGACGGCGTGATCAATATCAGCGAGGCCGTCGGTGAGAAGCTTCATGCGGCGCGCGTATTCGGAGACAGAGAGATCGCCCTGCTTGAGATTGCGGTACTGGCGATTGAGAGACATGTAGCGGGCAGAGCGATTGGCAAAGAAGAAGTCCTTGATCTTGTGCCAGAGGGCGAAGGTGGTGGTGGCGCCGACGACATGGTCACACATCGTGTCGGATAGGGTGTCATAGATCCAGAGCACGACATGCGCATCCAGCTCAAGGTAGGCAGGCGGGGCGTTGCGAGGAGGTGGCTGCTCGATGAGATAAGAAACGCCGTAGTGGAGGAGGACCATAAGGAAGAAGGTCTTCCATTTGTGGTAGTTATGATCGGCCGGATTAAGGAGGAATTTTATGTGGTTGGTGATGCGGTCGCCGAAGATGGGATGGCGAGGTGCAGCGGCAGGGGCAGCAAGGGATATGGTGGCACCGGAGGAGAAGACGGTGCGAATTGGGAGGCAGAGGCGGTGCCGAAGATGAACGGGGGAGGAGGAGGAGGAGTTCATGGCCGTGAGTGGTGCCGTGGCGAGAGAGGAGGAGCCCGGCGAGGTGGCGGAGCTCGTGGCGGCGGAGGACACCGGCGACGCAAAGGTGTCGGGAGAGGCCATGAGAACCTGGAGAACTGATACCAAGTTGGAATATTTATTTGTGATTCCTTGAACAATGATGTTACAAAGTGTACAATATATAGACTTGTCTACCCCTATTTGTGTGGCACGTTGGCCATTTCTCCTAGTGATCCTATAATGAAGGAGTTGTTACAATAACCTAGACTAGGTGTTACATGTGCGTGCTAACACTTAACAAATGAATTCATCCCAATATTGTTTGGCGACGCTTTTCTGTTTCAAGCTGCTAAAGTACAAGTCTCTGAATTAGCATCACATGTCAGACAACCGAAGAAAGAAAACTAAATCTGACAAATATTAGTGTCACGCACGATCAAAATAGACAAAGTATTAGTAGTCCTGGTGCAATAAATAAATAGAGTTTTTTTTTTGCGGGTAGTAAATAGATAGAGCTAACATTTTTCCTAGGGGAGACAGAGCTAACCTTGACATTGACTAATTACACCGTGTTTGGTTAGATTGAATTTCTTATAATAAATAAAAGTTTAAGGCTTGTGTGAGGCATCGATTATCTATTGTTTGGTTGAGGGGCAAGGAAATTGAGATTTAAACAGGACAATTCTCATGTATCTCTTCCCTAGTCTCTCCCTATTAATTTAGAAAAGAGTGTTTCTGCCTCGCACGTTTTACCTAAAAACCTCTGTGCTTTTTCGTAACTAACCCGTTGTTTATCTTTTAAGTTACAGTAATTTTTTTGTGTTTTACATAAAACACCTTCCTTTTCATAAATAATATGTAGTCCATCTTTAAGCTACGGTGAATATTTTACTGCATTTTATATAAAACCCTTTGTTTTTCTTGTAATTCACCCACGGTCCATCTTTAAATTATAGTGGATCAATTTTGTACATTTTACAGAAAACCCGAGTGCGGACGTTTGGAGCTCGGCCTCCATGGAGGCTGAAACTTTTGAATAATTCAAAATTCAAATTTTTCGGTTTAAAAAAAATCTGAAAAAAATATGAAAGTAAAGAAGGATGTTATGTGTATGTGTGCAAAAATTTAGGATGAAATACCTTGAAATACGATCTGCACAAAAAAGGCAAATTCATGGCCTGAAACGATGAATAGTGTCATGTGTAAAAAAGCCTCAGATTTGTCTTTTTTGCACATCCCTCATTTCAATGTATTTTTTTCTGAAAATTTACACACATGTGTGTTACATCTTCACTTATCCCTGTATTTGTTTTCAGAATTTTTTGAAATATAAAAATACGAATTTTCATGAAATTTGAGTTTCAAATTTAAAGGCCTTCATGGAGCTCGGGAGCCAAAAGCAATTTCCGACAAAACCCTGTCTTTTATGCTAATTAACCCATTATACATCTTTAAGTCAAACAAAAAATATTTTGTGTGTGTTTTTACATTAAAAACATGATATTTTCGTTAATCAACCCACAATCTATGTAAAATAAATTTTTTTTGAAATAACCATATCTTTTAAATCCTAATTTCAATTTGAAGATGTTATATATGGAATTTGATTAAAAATATGTATAATCTGAATATCATGTTATTTTAAATTTTAACTATTTTTAAAATGTTATTTAGGCTGCAAGCATGTTCAGTGGCGCATTGTTTGTCTTTCTTTCGTACTAGCACCGATCCGTATTGCAAATGAACATGTTGGGTGTATTGTTGTGTGCTGGTTGGCAAGGAGCGAGCTATGGAAACGATTATAATGAATTTGTTCTAATCCTTGGCATATTGTACTTACATCAGGTTCTCTCTTTGTACATGACCCGTGATCTAGAGTAAATTGCAAGAAAAACATCACAATTGAGGACCCTAGTTGAGAAAACCATCATCATTCATTTTTTTTTCAAAAAAACCACCATCATTGTGCTAATAGACTTCAAATAACGTTGATTGGATGATTTCGGTCGTTAGAGTGGAAACCTGGTGGATGGGGGCCACAGTAGGTGTCACGGCGAAATGACGCATGTGATGCGCTATTAGACAGAGTTGGACAAAACCTAATGAGCCAGTCGAACCCAACTAGTCCGTCCATTCCACTGTCTCTCGCATAGGTCTTGCTGACCCCTGCGTCCCAGCCCACTTCCGCTGCTCATTCTCGCCGCCGGCCGCCACGGCCATGATCTCGTGGAACCACGACGAAACTAACAACGACGACCCAGTGCCCCCTCTTCAATGCATACGTGCATCAATCCTATGCGAGTCTCTCCTATATGTCAATTGGGATTAGGTTATCATTGATTTAAGGTTTGTTTTCACCGATTTGATTTGGGATTTGAACATCTACTCTTTCTGAACTAACGTAGATCCCACAAAACATTGTTGACCCAGAATGGTGCAACATTAATTGTTGCTCGAGGATCGACGTGCAGTCTCAAGGTGTCAGTGCACAGGTTGTTGTATTACAAGGCATCAACACTAGCCGCAGGTTTTATGGATGCGCTAATGAATTTAGTGCAGGTCCTCTATTTGATAGTTATCACTGTTGAGTACTTCTTAATTTAGGTTCAGGTTCATATTGTTGGGGAACGTTGCATGGGAAACAAAAAATTTCCTACGCACATACTAGAGCTATCCATAGTGATGAGCATCTATGAGAGGAGAGATCGGATCCACATATCCTTGTAGATCAACAAGCGGAAGCGTTAAAGAGCGTGGTTGATGTAGTGTTACGTCTTCGCGATCCAATCACGATCCATCCCATGAACTCCCGATCAAGCGCTGAACGGACGACGCCTCCGCGTTCAACACACGTACAACTCGATGATGTCTCTGCCTTCTTGATCCAGCGAGCGAGGGCGGAGTAATAGATGAGTTCTCCGCTAACACGACGACATGGTGGCGGTTGTGGTGGTGCTATCTCGGCACGGCTACACCTAGCGCTACCGAAACCGCAAACGGAGGAGAAAATGATCTAGGGAGAGAGAGGGGTGCCAAGGGCTTTGTGTGTGCTCTTGGTGCGCCACTCCTCTCTATATATAGGTGGAGGGGCGTGGGGAACAGCTCCTCCAAGCCCTAGGGCGCAGCCAAGGGGGGAGGAGGTGGAATCCTAGTCCCCTTCCTTCCCTTCCATACAAAGGTGGATTTTCCACCTTTCCCAACTGCATGGGCCTTGAGGGACTTTTGCGCTTGGCTCAATAAAGCCATGATGTCTCCCCTCAGCCCATGCAAACCCTTGGGACGTGGTGGAATCCTCGGTGGACTTCTGGACTCCTCCGTAAATTTCTGAAACATTCTAGAAGCTTCCCGGTACAATACCGGAAAAAAACCAAAACTTTTCCGGTAGCCAAAATATAGCATCCCATATATAAATCTTTAGCTCGGACCATTCCGGAGCTCCTCGTGACGTCCGAGATGTCATCCGGGACTCTGAACAACTTTCGGTTACTACCACATATAACTCATTAATACCAAATCGTCACCAAACCTTAAGAGTGCAGACCCTGCGAGTTCGAAAACTATGCACACATGACCGAGACACTCTCCAGTCAATAACTAATAGCGGGACCTGGATGCCCATATTGGCTCCTACGTATTATACAGAGATCTTTATTGATCGAACATCTATGTCAAGGATTCAGTTAATCCCATATACTATTCCCTTTGTCCATCGGTATGTTACTTGCCCGAGATTCGATCGTCGGTATCTCTATACCTAGTTCAATCTCGTTATTGGCAAGTCTCTTCACTCGCAACGTAATACAAAATCCCGTGACTAACTCTTTAGTCACATTGCTTGCAAGGCTTGTTGTGATGTTGCATTACCAAGTGGGCCCCGAGATACCTCTTCGTCACACGGAGTGACAAATCCCAGTCTTGATCCATGCCAACCCAACAGACACCTCCAGAGTTACCTATAGAGCACCTTTGTAGTCACCCAGTTACGTTGTGACATTTGATACACACAAGGAATTCCTCCGGTGTCCAGGAGTTGCATGATCTCATGGTCATAGGAACAAATACTTGACATGCAAAAAACAGTAGCAATAAACTGACACGGTCATATGCTACGTTCATAGTTTGTGTCTTATCCATCACATCATTCTCCTAATGATGTGATCCCGTTATCAAACGATATCTCATGTCTATCGTTAGGAAACCTTGACCTTCTTTGATCAATGAGCTAGTCCTTCAGAGGCTCACTAGGGACACTGTGTTTTCTATGTATCCACACATGTATTAGAGTTTCCAATCAATACAATTCTAGCATGGATAATAAATGATTATCATGAACAAGGAAATATAATAATAACCAATTTATTATTGCCTCTAGGGCATATTTCAACAGTCTTCCACTTGCACTAGAGTCGATAATATAGGTCACATCACTATGTGATTGTAATGAATCTAACACCCATATAGTTATAGGGTTTTATCATATCTTGCTTGTGAGAGAGACTTTTAGTCTACGAGTTTGAAACATTCGTACTTTACAAATCTCTATGTCATACTGTAGATGCTTCTACCATGCTTCACTTGGAACAATTCCAAACGACTGCCCCACTATATGAATACGTTTACTACTCAGAGTTATCCGGATTAGTGTCAAAGCTTGCATCGACGTAACCCTTTACGACGAACTCTATTATCACCTCCATAATCAAGAAAAATTCCTTAGTCCACTAGTTACTAAGAATAACTTTGATCGTTGTTCGGTGATTTGATACGTCTCCAACGTATCTATAATTTTTTATGGTTTCATGCTATTGTCTTGTCAAACTTTGGTGCCTTTTATATATTTTTTGGGGCTAACTTATTAACTCAGTGCCAAGTGCCAGTTCCTGTTTTTTTCATGTTTTTGACCCCTTTCAGAGGAGGATTTTGAACGGAGTCCAAACGGAATGAAACTACAAAAAAGATTTTTTCCGGAACAGAAAAATATCGGGAAGCCGGAGAATCAGGGCAGGGGGCCACCAGGGACCCCACAAACCCTCATGGCGCGGCCAGGGGGAGCCCGCGCCCCCTGGCTTGTGGGCTCCCCGAGGCTCCTTTGCCCAAGGTTTTGCGCCTATATATTCCCTAAAATTGCATAAAAAATCAGGAGATCATCGAAATTACTTTTCCGCCGCCGCAAGCTTCTATCAGAGTGACTCAGAGAATATAGCAAGTGATCAGCAGATATAAATACTTCAGATTCTTCATAGTGATCAGCAGATATAAATCCCAAGTGACTCATAGAATATAGCAATACCTCCTCGGCAACGTGGCCAGAAAAATGCTGACTCGCACTCTCTGGCAATAGCAAGACGAATGCTGATTCTGTGACAACAAACCTTCCCTTGCAACGGCACCAGAAGAATGCTACTAGCACTCCCCAGCAATGAAACTAGAAGAATGTTGTTGACGGCCCACCAGCGCGTGTGTTCGCAACAGTTTTCGAGGGTAGAGTATTCAACCCAAATTTGTTGGTATGCCAGACAGGAGATGAGAGAATACTCTCGAGTATTAGCAGCTGAATTCGTCAGATTCAACCACACCTGAAAGATTAGTATCTGCAAGCAAAGTAGTAACAAAAAAGTAGTATGATAACAACGGTGTGAGAAACGGTCTGTTGACACAATAGACTATTTTTAACGATTGTATCAATGGTGCCAAGTTGCCTCGTTGACGGAAATTGTCAGTTCCCGTCAACGACCAGTGAACCAAAATTGTAGCAGGTAGCACAGTGTAACGAGTAATAGCAGTGGCAAGGAACAACAGTAGTGACAGCAGTAGCAAGTAGCAACAGTAGCAAGCGACAGTAATAACAGCAGCAGAGCAAGACAAGTAACAGCAGCAGAGCAAGACAAGTAACAACAGTATGACAAACTCGTAGGCAATGGGTCGGTGATTTGTTTGGATGATATTCATCATGCAACAGTTATAACACGGATAGATATGTGGCTAGCTCCCGTTCGTCAATGTGATGTAGGCATGCATTCTGTGTGTCGTCATACGTGCTTAGGGAAAAGAACTTGCATGACATCTATTGTCCATCCCTCCCGTGACAGCGGGGTCCAAAAGGAAACTACGGGATATTAAGGTTCTCCTTTTAATAAAGAACCGGACCAACACATTAGCACTTGGTGAACACATGAACTCCTCAAACTATGGTCATCACCGGGAGTGGTTCCGGTTATTGTCACTCCGGGGTTGCCGGATCATAACACATAGTAGGTAACTACAACTTGCAAGATCGAATCTAAAACACACATATATTGGTGACAACATAATAATTTCAGATCTGAAATCATGGCACTCGGGCCCTAGTGACAAGCATTAAGCATGGCAAAGTAGTAGCAACATCAATCTCAGAACATAGTGGATACTAGGGATCAATCCCCATCAGAACTAACTCGATTACATGATAGATCTCATCCTACTCATCACCGCCCAGTGAGCCTACGAATAGACTACTCACGAACGACGAAGAGCTTCATGGAATTGGAGAGGGAAGAAGGTTGATGATGATGATGGCGATGATTTCCCCTCTCCTGAGCCCAAAACGGACTCCAGATCTGCCCTCCAGATGAAGAACAGGTTGTGGCGGCGCCTCCGTATCGCAAACGCGACGAAATCTTCTCTTTTTATTTTTTCTGGGACGAAAGTGAACTTATAGAGCTGAGGTTGGGGGCGGCATAGCAGTGTGGGCCCCACAAGCTTGCCCACCGCCACCGGGGGTGGCGGAGGCAGAGCTTGTGGCCCACTGGCCCACCCCCTGAGGTGGATCTTGGCGCGGGTATTTTTCATATTTTCCAAAAATGTTCCCCGTAAATTTTCAACACGTTTGGAGAACTTTGATTTCTGCACAAAAATAACACCAAGGCAATTCTGCTGAAAACAACGTTAGTCCACGTTAGTTCCATCCAAATCATGCAAATTAGAGTCCAAAACAAGGGCAAAAGAGTTTGGAAAACTAGATACGATGGAGACGTATCAACTCCCCCAAGCTTAAAACCTTGCTTGTCCTCAAGCAACTCAGTTGACAAACTGGGAGAGAAAGAAAAACTTTGACAAACTCTGTTTGATCTTGTTGTTGCAACTATGTCTAACTCATAACCAGAATTTCAGCAAGATCACAAGTTAACCACATAAGGAAGTGACACAAAGGTCTCACGATAAACTAATATCAATGGCATAATCAGCTAACGAGCAAATAATAATGAGTTTCAAATACCAACACTTCAATCAAAGCAAGCATGAAGCAATATGAATAGGTGGTATCTCGCTAGCTGTTTCTGAGACCGCAAAACATAAATGCAGAGCACTTTTAAAGATCAAGGGCTGACTAAACATTGTAATTCATAGCAACGAAGATCCAATCATAGTCATACTCAATATCAATCAAAAGCAAAGCATAAAAATGACAGAGGTGCTCTCTAATTGGTTCTTATATAAGAGGAGGATGGCTCAATAGGAAAATAAATAGACAGACCCTTCGCAGAGGGAAGCATTGATTTGCAGAGGTGCCAGAGCTCAAGCTTTGAAAACAGAGGTAATAATTTTGGGTGGCATGCTTTCATTGTCAACGCAATGACCAAGAGTTCTCAATATCTTCCATGCTACTCATGCTATAGGCGGTTCCCAAACAGAAAAGTAAAGTTTTAACTCCCCCACCACCAATCAATCACACTCCACGGCTAGCCGAATCCTCGAGTACCATCCATACTAACATCAATCCGGGGGGAGTCTTGTTTTACAGTTATGTTTTTGATTTAAGCGTGGAACTGGGCATTCCAATTACCAGGCCCTTTCTCGTGAATGATAGTGAATAAACACATGTAGAGGATAACACTCCTAGCATGGAAGATACCAATAGCCCTCTGTCACCACATGAGCGGTTCAGGCATGCAAAACAGATTATTTCTTGAAGGTTTAGAGAATGGCACATGCAAATTTACTTGGAACGGCAGGTAGATACCGCAAAATAGGTAGGTATGGTGGACTCTCATGGAAAAACTTTTGGGTTTATGGAAGTGGATGCACAAGGAGTATTCCGCTTAGTACAAGTGAAGGCTAGCAAAAGACTGGGAAGCGACCAACTAGAGAGCGACAACGGTCATCAAGATGCAATGAGTTTGACTAACATTGAATGCAAGCATGAATAGGATATAAATCACCACGAACACGAACATCATAGAGGCTATGTTGATTTTGTTTCAACTACATGCATGAACATGCGCCAAGTCAAGCCACTTGAAACATTCAAAGGAGAATACCATCGTATCACACTACATCATAGTCATCTCAAAATATAAGCTCCTAGCTAAATAAGCATGGCATCAGAAACTATGATCTCTAAGTTGTCATTGTAAACATGGTTCTCTCACAACAAAGCTGAATCTGGGTCGACAAGCGAGTTATATTTACAAAAACAAAATAGATAGAGTTCATACCAGCTTTTCAGTCTCAGTCACTTCATCAAATATCATCATTATTGCCTTTCATTGGCACGACCGAACGTTGTGAAGAATAATAAGAGTGCTCGTGCATTGGACTAAGCTGAATCTGCAGGAAAACACAAAGGAGAAGACAAAGTAATATGGCTCTTTGAAAGCTAAACAGGTATGCATGCAAGAACCACTAAACATTGTAACCAATATCTTCTACCTTGACACAAAGAAAAAGAAAACTATTTACACGGGAAAACTCCCAACAAGCAAAAGAAGAAAAAAAAATCTTTTTGGGTTTTCTCAAAAGGACAAAAAACAAGAAAACGAAAATAAACTAGCATGGATAATATAGTGGCAAAGTGTGAACACCGGCTAACAAAGTGAAAGCATAAGCATGAATGTAAAGTCGGTGAGAACACGTACTCCCTCGAGCTTAGGCTTTTGGCCTAGCTTGGTCTACTCCGAGGGATGGTCCTGGCGAAACCCAAAATCATAATGGGTGTTATACGGGAGTGCTGCAGCCACTGCCTGAATAGCTGTCTCGCGAAGTCGAGCAGCCGTCGCCTCCCTCTCATACTCCTCTGCCTCTTCTATGGTTATGTAGTATCTTTGTTTACCTGAAAGTCAAAGAAAGCAGGAGCAGGAAGGGTAATATGGAAAACACGATGTCGGTTAAATATCAAGCGGTATAGGAGGGATCCATGATCTCTCTCAAGGAACTGGTAGCGTGTTAGAGCGACACGATCAAGGTAGGTTGTACGGAGAGGAGGGTCTTCTGAACGGATGGATATTCCAAGAAAGTTTGCTAAGCGTGTAGCATAAACTCCACCAAAGAAATCCCGCTCACTGGCATTTTTATTGAGCCTCCTTGCTATTATAGCTCCCGTATTGAAGCTCCTGTCACTTGTTACTGCACTCTTAAGGATACTAAGGTCAGAAGTGCAAAGGTGACAATGTGCACCCTTGCCGTTAATGCACCTACCTATGAAGAGAGCAAAGTAGTGCAAGGCAGGGAAATGGATGCTTCCTATGGTGGCTTGCGTGATATCTCTAGTTTCTCCAACAGTTATACTGGTGACAAAGTCTCTAACCGAAGACTTAGAAGGATCATTAATACCACCCTCGTCGGGTATCTTGCAAATCCTATTGAAATCCTCCAGATCCATGACATAGGATTTATCGTACAGATCAAACAGTATGGATGAATCATGGCCAACTGAAAATTTCAATCTACACACGAAAGAGGCAGTGAGCATAGCATACTGTTCACATTTATCTGAGAGGAATTCTTCTAATCTGGCATTGCGGACAAGTGTATCACACTCATCCTTGAAACCTGCTTCGATCATAAACTCATCGGGAGGCCATTCACATGGTTGCACCGGTGCATCCCTTAGTTGAAAAGGTTCGGGCCCCCAAAAAGAAAGACGGGGACCCTTCTTACTTGAGGAACCACCATGAAACTTCCTTATGAACATAATTCCCTTTTGCTGAAATTTTTGAAGTTCAAGAGAAAAGTGAATGAAGACCAACCATACCTTGTAGCAACTACTCCTACTAGTGCCTAGAGACCTTATCACGCGCTAAAATTACTTGGGACCAACTAAAATCAACCTTTCTAGCTCAAGAACAGGGTCACCAAGGTAGCAAGAATACGCGAAAGATAAAGCACTAGAGCAAAAACTAATTGGACCAATGGAGGAGTCACTTACCAAGGAGTAATTTCCCCAAAATGATTCGGAGAATGGTGCTTTGAGCAAGGAGATCGAAAATCACAGCCAAATGAGCAAGAACACGGGTTTGAGCTGCGAAACAATTTTTCCTCGAGGTGGAAGAAGAGGCTGGGAGCTGGAATGAGTGGAGGGGGTCCCTGTTGGCCCCACAAGCTTGCCTCCGCCACCAGAGGAGTGGCAGTGGCAGGGCTTATGGCCCACTGGTCTGCCCCGAGGCCAGCTCTCAGGCCCAGTAATTTTCAAAAATTCCAGAATAAATCATACTAAATTTTCAGGACCATCGGAGAACATTTATTTTCGAGGTATTTTTCTCCGGGACGCTAAAACAGAAAACAGGAAAAACTAAACTAATTCCATCATTTTTCTTCTAAGCAAAGAAAATGAAAGCTCAAAACAGAGGTATCTGACTCTTTGATTCATCCATTTCATGATCATCGAAAGAAATCCGTCAATAGGATTGATCAAGTCCTCATGACAAAACCTTCTCGAATCTCAAGAGAGAACGGAGAATTTTCGAATAGACACTAAGTCACCTCAATGGGGATATGTATCTCCCCAACAAGCAAATCATACTTCATCTTAACACGAGGAATAGGGCATTCAAAGCTCCCAATAAGAATCGATGAAGTCTTTTCGATAGCATTGATGCAATGTACTAGATATCGTTTCTTCGGAAAGTGCACTTTGTGCTCATTACCGTTGACATGGAAAGTGACATCGCCTTTGTTGCAATCTATAACATCCCCTGTAGTGTTTAAAAAGGGTCTTCCGAGGATGACAGCCATGGCATCGTCCTCGGGAATATCTAAGATAACAAAGTCTGTTAGATAGTGGTGTTAGCAACCACAACAGGCACATCCTCGCAAATGCCGATAGGGAAAGCAGTAGATTTGTCGGCCATTTGCAGAGAAATTTCAGTGGTTGTCAACTTATCCAATTCAAGTCTACGATAAAGAGACAGCGGCATAACACTAACACCGGCTCCAAGGTCACATAAGGCAGTTCTTACGTAGTTTCCTTTAATGGAGCAAGGTATAGTGGGCACTCCGGGATCACCAAGTTTCTTAGGAGTTCCACCTTTGAAAGTGTAATTGGCAAGCATGATGGAGATCTCAAGATCGGGTATCTTCCGTTTATTAGTCACGATATCTTTCATGTACTTGGCATACGGAGACTGTTGGGGAACGTCGCATGGGAAACAAAAATTTTCCTACGCGCACGAAGACCTATCATGGTGATGTCCATCTACGAGAGGGGATGAGTGATCTACGTACCCTTGTAGATCGTACAGCAGAAGCGTTAATGAACGCGGTTGATGTAGTGGAACTTCCTCACGTCCCTCGATCCGCCCCGCGAACAATCCCGCGATCAGTCCCACGATCTAGTACCGAACGGACGGCACCTCCGCGTTCAGCACACGTACAACTCGACGATGATCTCGGCCTTCTTGATCCAGCAAGAGAGACGGAGAGGTAGAAGAGTTCTCCGGCAGCGTGACGGCGCTCCGGAGGTTGGTGATGATCTTGTCTCAGCAGGGCTCCGCCCGAGCTCCGCAGAAACGCGATCTAGAGGAAAAACTATGGAGGTATGTGGTCGGGCAGCCGTGAGAAAGTCGTCTCAAATCAGCCCTAATACCTCCGTATATATAGGTGGGAGGGGGAGGGAAGAGGCAGCCTCAAACCCTCAAGGGTTGGCCGAAATTGGAGGTGGAGGAGTCCTACTCCAATCCTACTTGGAGTAGGATTCCACCTTCCCACTTGGAAACTCTTTCCACCTTGTGTTTTTTCCTTCTCAAACCTTATGGGCCTTAGTGGGAACTTATTCCAGCCCACTAGGGGCTGGTTTATCTCTTCCCATAGCCCATGAGACCCCTTGGGGCGTGACATCCCTCCCGATGGTCCCCGGCACCCCTCCCCGCACTCCCGGTACACTACCGATGAGCCCGAAACTTTTCCGGTGACCAAAACAGGACTTCCTATATATCAATCTTTACCTCCGGACCATTCCAGAGCTCCTCGTGACGTCCTGGATCTCATCCGGGACTCCGAACAACATTCGGTAACCAACCATATAACTCAAATACGCATAAAACAACGTCGAACCTTAAGTGTGCAGACCCTGCGGGTTCGAGAACTATGTAGACATGACCCGAGAGACTCCTCGGTCAATATCCAATAGCGGGACCTGGATGCCCATATTGGATCCTACATATTCTACGAAGATGTTATCGTTTGAACCTCAGTGCCAAGGATTCATATAATCCCGTATGTCATTCCCTTTGTCCTTCGGTATGTTACTTGCCCGAGATTCGATCGTCAGTATCCGCATACCTATTTCAATCTCGTTTACCGGCAAGTCTCTTTACTCGTTCTGTAATACAAGATCCCGCAACTTACACTAAGTTACATTGCTTGCAAGGCTTGTGTGTGATGTTGTATTACCGAGTGGGCCCCGAGATACCTCTCCGTCACATGGAGTGACAAATCCCAGTCTCGATCCATACTAACTCAACGAACACCTTCGGAGATACCTGTAGAGCATCTTTATAGTCACCCGGTTACGTTGCGACGTTTGATACACACAAAGCATTCCTCCGGTGTCCGTGAGTTATATGATCTCATGGTCATAGGAACAAATACTTGACACGCAGAAAACAGTAGCAACAAAATGACACGATCAACATGCTACGTCTATTAGTTTGGGTCTAGTCCATCACATGATTCTCCTAATGATGTGATCCCGTTATCAAGTGACAACACTTGCCTATGGCCAGGAAACCTTGACCATCTTTGATCAACGAGCTAGTCAACTAGAGGCTTACTAGGGACAGTGTTTTGTCTATGTATCCACACAAGTATTGTGTTTCCAATCAATACAATTATAGCATGGATAATAAACGATTATCATGAACTAAGAAATATAATAATAACTAATTTATTATTGCCTCTAGGGCATATTTCCAACAGTCTCCCACTTGCACTAGAGTCAATAATCTAGTTCACATCACCATGTGATTCCAACGAATCCAACACCCATATAGTTATGGGGTCTGATCGTGTCTTGCTCGTGAGAGAGGTTTTAGTCAACGGTTCTGAAACTTTCAGATTCGTGCGTTCTTTACAAATCTTTATGTCATCTTATAGATGCTGCTACTACGTGCTATTCGGAAATGCTCCAAATATCTACTCTACTATACGAATCCGTTTCACTACTCATAGTTATCCGGATTAGTGTCAAAGCTTGCATTGACGTAACCCTTTACGACAAACTCTTTAACCACCTCCATAATCAAGAAAAATTCCTTAGTCCATTAGTTACTAAGGATAAATTTCGACCGCTGCTAGTGATTCAATCATGGATCACTCTCTGTACCTCTCAACATACTTTGAGTCAAGGCACACTTCAGGTGCGGTACACAGCATGGCATACTTTAGATTCTACGGCTAAGGCATAGAAGACGACCTTCGTCTATTCTCTTTATTCTGCCGTGGTCGGGTTTTGAGTCTTACTCAAATTCACACCTCACAACGCAACCAAGAACTCCTTCTTTGCTGGTCTATTTTGAACTCTTTCAAAACTTGTCAAGGCATGCATCTTGCTGAAACTTCTATTAAGCGCTTTCGATCTATCTCCATAGATCTTTGATGCTCAACGTTCAAGTAGCGTAATCCAGGTACTCCTTTGAAAACTTCTTTCAAACAACCTTGTATGCTTTACAGAAATTCTACATTACTTCTGATCCACAATATGTCAACCACATATACCTATCAGAAATTCTATAGTGCTCCCACTCACTTCTTTGGAAATACAAGTTTCTCATAAACCTTGTACAAACCCAAAATCTTTGATCATCTCATCAAAGTGTATATTCCAACTCCGAGATGCTTGCACCAGTCCATTGAAGGATCACTGGAGCTTGCATACTTGCTAGTATCTTTAGGATCGACAAAACCTTCTGGTTGTATCACATACAATGTTTCCTCAAGGAAACCGTCGAGAAAACAATGTTTTGACATCCTACGTGCAATATTTCATAAATAATGCATCAACAACTAACATAATTCTAACAGACTTTTAGCATCGCTACGAGTGAGAAAGTCTCATCATAGTCAACTGTTTGATCTTATCGAAAACATCTTTGCGACAAGTCGAGCTTTTCTTAATAGTGACTTATCACCATCATCGTCTGTCTTCTTTTAAAGATCCATCTTTACTCAATAGTCTTATGACCATCAAGTAGTTCTTTCAAAGTCTACACTTTGTTTTCATACATGGATCCTCTCTCGGATTTCATGGCTTCCAGCCATTTGTCGGAATCTGGGCCCACCATCGCTTTCTCCATAACTCGTAGGTTCACTGTTGCTCAACAACATGACCTCCAAGACAGGGTTACCGTACTACTCTGCAGCAGTACGCGACCTTGTCGACCTACGAGTTTTGTAGTAACTTGATTCGAAGCTCAATGATCACCATCATCAGCTTCCACTTCAATTGGTGTAGGCGCCACAGGAACAACTTCCTATGCCCTGCTACACACTGGTTGAAGTGATGGTTCAATAACCTCATCAAGTTCTACTACCCTCCCACTCAATTCTTTCGAGAGAAACCTTTCCTCGAGAAAGGATCCGTTTCTAGAAACAAACACTTTGCTTTCGGATCTGAGATAGGAGATTTACCCAACTGTTTTGGATATCCTATGAAGATGCATTTATCCGCTTTGGGTTCGAGCTTATCAGACTGAAACTTTTTCACATAAGTGTCGAAGCCCCAAACTTTCAAGAAACGACAGTTTAGATTTCTCTAAACCTCAGTCTATACTGTGTCATCTCAACGGAAATACGCGGTGCCCTATTTAAAGTGAATGTGGTTGTCTCTAATGCATAACCCATGACCGATAGTGGTAATTCGATAAGAGACATCACAGCATGCACCATACTAAATAGTGCGTGGCTATGACGTTCAGACACATCATCACACTATGATGTTCCAGGTGGCATGAACTGTGAAACAACTTCCACATTGTCTTAACTGTGTACCAAAAACTCGTAACTCAGATATTCATTTCTATGATCATATCGTAGACAGTTTATCCTCTTGTTACGATGAACTTCACTCCGAAACAGAATTGAACTTTTCAATATCTCAGACTTGTGATTCATTAAGTAAATACTCTAGTATCTACTCAAATCATCATTGAAGTAAGAACATAATGATATCCACTACTTGCCTCAGCACCCATTGGACTGCATACATCAAAATGTATCACTTCCAACAAGTTACTATCTTGTTTCATCTCAATGACAACAAGGCCTTGCTCATGTGGTATAATTTGCATGTCACTAGTGATTCGAAATCAGGTGAGTACAAAGATCCATTAGCATGGAGCCTCTTTATGCAATTTATACTAACATGACTCAAGCGGCAGTGCCACAAGTAAGTGGTACTATCATCATTAACTCGTATCTTTTGGCACCAATGTGTAACACTACAATCGAGATTCAATAAATCATTGAAGGTGTTTATTCAAACAAATAGAGTAACCATTATTCTCTTTGAATGAATAATCGTATTGCAATAAACACGATCCAATCATGTTCATGCCTTAACGCAAGCACCAAATAACAATTATTTAGGTTCAACACCAATCCCGATGGTAGAGGGAGCGTGCGACGTTTGATCATATCAACCTTGGAAACACTTCCAACACGTATCGTCACCTCGCCTTTAGCTAGTCTCCGTTTATGTCGTAGCTTTCATTTCGCGTTACTAATCACTTAGCAACCGAACCGGTATCCAATACCCTTGTGCTACTAGGAGTACTAGTAAAGTACACATCAACATTATGTATATCAAATATACTTCTCTTTACTTTTGCCAGCCTTCTTATCTACCAAGTATCTTGAGTTGCTCCACCTCAGTGATTGTTCCCCTCATTACAGAAGCACTTAGTCTCGGGTTTGGGTTTAATCTTGGGTCTCTTCATTAGTGCAGCAACTGTTTTGCCGTTTCACGAAGTATCCCTTCTAGCCCTTGCCTTTCTTGAAACTTAGTGGTTTTACAAACCATCAACTATTGATGCTCCTTCTTGATTTCTACTTTCGCAGTGTCAAACATCGCGAATCGCTCAAGGATCATTGTATGTATCCTTGATATGTTATAGTTCATCACGAAGCTCTCACAGCTTGGTGGCAGTGACTTTGGAGAACCATCACTATCTCATCTGGAAGATTAACTCCCACTTGATTCAAGCGATTGTCGTACTCAGACAATCTGAGCACACGCTCAACGATTGAGCCTTTCTCCTTTACTTTGTGGACAAAGAATCTTGTCAGAGGTCTCGTACCTCTTAACAAGGGCACAAGCATGAAATCACAATTTCATCTCTTTAGAACATCACTTATGTTCCGTGACGTTGTACAACGTTTTCGGCGCCTTGCTTCTAAGCCATTAAGTATTTTGCACTGAACTATCATGTAGTCATCAGAAACGTGTATGTCGGATGTTCATAGCATCCACAGACGACGGTCGAGGTGCAGCACACTGAGTGGTGCATTAAGGACATAATCCCTCTGTGCAGCAACGAGGACAATCCTCGGTTTTACAGACCCAGTCTGCAAAGTTTGCTACTATCAATTTTCAACTAAATTTTCTCTAGGAACATATAAAAAACAGTAGAGCCATAGCGCAAGCTACATCGTAATTCGCAAAGACCATTAGACTATGTTCATGACAATTAGTTCAATTAATCATATTACTTAAGAACTCCCACTCAAAAAGTACATCTCTCTAGTCATTTGAGTGGTACATGATCCAAATCCACTATCTCAAGTCCGATCATCACGTGAGTCGAGAATAGTTTCAGTGGTAAGCATCTCTATGCTAATCATATCAACTATACGATTCATGTTCGACCTTTCGGTCTCATGTGTTCCGAGGCCATGTCTGCACATGCTAGGCTCGTCAAGCTTAACCCGAGTGTTCCGCGTGTGCAACTGTTTTGCACCCGTTGTATGTGAACGTTGAGTCTATCACACCCGATCATCACGTGGTGTCTCGAAACGAAGAACTGTCGCAACGGTGCACAGTCGGGGAGAACACAATTTCGTCTTGAAATTTTAGTGAGAGATCACCTCATAATGCTACCGTCGTTCTAAGCAAAATAAGGTGCATAAAAGGATTAACATCACATGCAATTCATAAGTGACATGATATGGCCATCATCACGTGCTTCTTGATCTCCATCACCAAAGCACCGGCACGATCTTCTTGTCACCGGCGCCACACCATGATCATCCATCAACGTGTTGCCATCGGGGTTGTCGTGCTACTTATGCTATTACTACTAAAGCTACATCCTAGCAAAATAGTAAACGCATCTGCAAGCACAAACGTTAGTATAAAGACAACCCTATGGCTCCTGCCGGTTGTCGTACCATCGACATGCAAGTCGATATTTCTATTACAACATGATCATCTCATACATCCAATATATCACATCACATCGTTGGCCATATCACATCACAATCATACCCTGCAAAAACAAGTTAGACGTCCTCTAATTTTGTTGTTGCATGTTTTACGTGGTGACCAAGGGTATCTAGTAGGATCGCATCTTACTTACGCAAACACCACAACGGAGATATATGAGTTGCTATTTAACCTCATCCAAGGACCTCCTCGGTCAAATCCGATTCAACTAAAGTTGGAGAAACCGTCACTTGCCAGTCATCTTTGAGCAAAGGGGGTTACTCGTAACGATGAAACCAGTCTCTCGTAAGCGTACGAGTAATGTCGGTCCAAGCCGCTTCAATCCAACAATACCGCGGAATCAAGAAAAGACTAAGGAGGGCAGCAAAACGCACATCACCGCCCACAAAAACTTTTGTGTTCTACTCGAGAAGACATCTACGCATGAACCTAGCTCATGATGCCACTGTTGGGGAACGTCGCATGGGAAACAAAAATTTTCCTACGCGCACGGAGACCTATCATGGTGATGTCCATCTACGAGAGGGGATGAGTGATCTACGTACCCTTGTAGATCGTACAGCAGAAGCGTTAGTGAACGCGGTTGATGTAGTGGAACTTCCTCACGTCCCTCGATCCGCCCCGCGAACAATCCCGCGATCAGTCCCACGATCTAGTACCGAACGGACGGCACCTCCGCGTTCAGCACACGTACAACTCGACGATGATCTCGGCCTTCTTGATCCAGCAAGAGAGACGGAGAGGTAGAAGAGTTCTCCGGCAGCGTGACGGCGCTCCGGAGGTTGGTGATGATCTTGTCTCAGCAGGGCTCCGCCCGAGCTCCGCAGAAACGCGATCTAGAGGAAAAACTATGGAGGTATGTGGTCGGGCAGCCATGAGAAAGTCGTCTCAAATCAGCCCTAATACCTCCGTATATATAGGTGGGAGGGGGAGGGAAGAGGCAGCCTCAAACCCTCAAGGGTTGGCCGAAATTGGAGGTGGAGGAGTCCTACTCCAATCCTACTTGGAGTAGGATTCCACCTTCCCACTTGGAAACTCTTTCCACCTTGTGTTTTTTCCTTCTCAAACCTTATGGGCCTTAGTGGGAACTTATTCCAGCCCACTAGGGGCTGGTTTATCTCTTCCCATAGCCCATGAGACCCCTTGGGGCGTGACATCCCTCCCGATGGTCCCCGGCACCCCTCCCCGCACTCCCGGTACACTACCGATGAGCCCGAAACTTTTCCGGTGACCAAAACAGGACTTCCTATATATCAATCTTTACCTCCGGACCATTCCAGAGCTCCTCGTGACGTCCTGGATCTCATCCGGGACTCCGAACAACATTCGGTAACCAACCATATAACTCAAATACGCATAAAACAACGTCGAACCTTAAGTGTGCAGACCCTGCGGGTTCGAGAACTATGTAGACATGACCCGAGAGACTCCTCGGTCAATATCCAATAGCGGGACCTGGATGCCCATATTGGATCCTACATATTCTACGAAGATGTTATCGTTTGAACCTCAGTGCCAAGGATTCATATAATCCCGTATGTCATTCCCTTTGTCCTTCGGTATGTTACTTGCCCGAGATTCGATCGTCAGTATCCGCATACCTATTTCAATCTCGTTTACCGGCAAGTCTCTTTACTCGTTCTGTAATACAAGATCCCGCAACTTACACTAAGTTACATTGCTTGCAAGGCTTGTGTGTGATGTTGTATTACCGAGTGGGCCCCGAGATACCTCTCCGTCACACGGAGTGACAAATCCCAGTCTCGATCCATACTAACTCAACGAACACCTTCGGAGATACCTGTAGAGCATCTTTATAGTCACCCGGTTACGTTGCGACGTTTGATACACACAAAGCATTCCTCCGGTGTCCGTGAGTTATATGATCTCATGGTCATAGGAACAAATACTTGACACGCAGAAAACAGTAGCAACAAAATGACACGATCAACATGCTACGTCTATTAGTTTGGGTCTAGTCCATCACATGATTCTCCTAATGATGTGATCCCGTTATCAAGTGACAACACTTGCCTATGGCCAGGAAACCTTGACCATCTTTGATCAACGAGCTAGTCAACTAGAGGCTTACTAGGGACAGTGTTTTGTCTATGTATCCACACAAGTATTGTGTTTCCAATCAATACAATTATAGCATGGATAATAAACGATTATCATGAACTAAGAAATATAATAATAACTAATTTATTATTGCCTCTAGGGCATATTTCCAACAGAGACATCTTGAGCATATTAGTTAACCGCATCTGCAGAAAGATGGGTCTTATCATCTCAACGAAGCGCTCAAAATACTGATCATCCTTTTTCTTAGATGGCTTAGGAGGAAAGGGCATAGATCTCTAAACCCATGGCTCCCTTTCTTTACCATGCTTCCTAGCACTAAAGTCATTCTTATCGTATCTCTTAGGTTGCGGATTATCAGGATTAACCGTAGATTCAATCTCCACATCCTCATCATTGCTAGGTTGAGCATTATTATGAACATCACTGTCCATATTGTCACCAGGTTCATGTTCATCACCAGATTGTGTTTCTGCATCAGACGCGGAAATATCATTAGGTTCTTCAGGTGTGATAGTATTTGGTGAACTGGCATGGAGGTTTCTATCATCCTTCTTCTCCTTAGGATGACTGGGTGTATCCGCATTGATTCCTTGAGAATCTTGATCAATTCTCTTAGGATGACCTTCAGGATACAAAGGTTACTGAGTCATTTTGCCTCCTCTAGTAATGACTCTGACAAAGTTGTGATTTAATTCATTGAGCAAGTCATTCTGAGCTTTAAGTACTTGTTCTACCTGACTAGTAATCATAGAGGCATGTTTACTCAGAAGCTTCAGATCATTGACATTTCTGTCTACACAAGCACTTAAATGGCTAAGCATACGAGTACTTTGTTCCAAGTATCTGCTAACATAATCATTGAAACTATGTTGTTTGGCAAGAAAGTTGTCAAATTCATCAAAGCATAGGCTAGCAGGTTTGTCAAAAGGAATATCACTATCATCAAACCTACACAGAGAATTCACTTCTACTACCTGTATCGGGTTATCGAGAGCATGGATCTCTTTGATAGGTGGTAGATTTTTGACATCTTCAGATCTAATGCCTTTCTCTTGCATATATTTCTTGGCTTCTTGCATATCTTCGGGACTGAGGAATAGAATACCTCTTTTCTTCGGAGTTGGCTTAGGAGGTGGTTCGGGAATAGTCCAAGCATTATCATTGATCAAGATGTTATTCAGTAGAGTCTCAGCTTGTTCTACAGTTCGTTCCCTAAAAACACAACCGGCACAACTATCTAGGTGGTCTCTAGAGGCATCGGTAAGTCCGTTATAGAGGATATCAAGTATCTCGTTCTTCTTAAGAGGGTGATCAGGCAAAGCATTCTATAGCTGGACGAGCCTCCCCCAAGCTTGTGGGAGACTCTCTTCTTGGAGTTGAGCAAAGTTGTATATTTCCTGCAAGGCAGCTTGCTTCTTATGGGCAGGGAAATATTTTTCACAGAAGTAATAGACCATATCCTGGGGACTACTCACACATCCAGGAGCAAGAGAGGTGAACCAGGCTTTAGCGTCATCCTTTAGAGAGAAAGGAAACATCTTAAGGATATAGTAGTGGCGGATCTTCTCCTCATTAGTGAAAAGGGTGGCTATATCGTGTAGTTTGGCAAGATAGGCTACGACCGTCTCAGACTCATAACCGTGAAAAGGATCAGATTCGAATAGAGAGATTATCTCAGGATCGACAGAGAATTCATAATCCTTATCGGTGATAAAGATAGGTGAAGTGGCAAACTTCGGGTCGCATTTCATCCTAGCTTTCAGAGATTTTTCCTTCCACTTGAGAAGTAATTTCTCGGCGTCATACGCATCCTTACACGCAAGAAAATCCTCAGCTATCTCTCCCTCCATAACGTAACCCTCAGGTATATCAGGCAATTCATATCTAGGACAGCTAGATCTAACAGGAACAAGAGCACGTTCTATCTCAATAGTATCGGCAGTTTCAGAAGCATCACGAGCATTTGCAGTAACTCTAGCAATATGAGCATCAAGGAACACCCCTAGTGGAACATCAGGCAAAATAGTATCTCTAGCAGTATCAAGCATAGCATCTCTAGCAGTATCAAGCGTAGTATCATCAGGCATAACATCTCTAGTAGTATCAGGCATAGTATCAAGCATAGCATCTCTAGCAGTATCAGGCAAAGCAGTATCAGGCATAGTATGAAGCATAGCATCTCTAGCGGTAGCATCATAAGCATCATCAAGCACAGGCGACATATCAAGATTTCTAGCAGGAGGTGGTGTCGCAAACTTACTCATAACTGCAGGTGAATCAAGTGCAGAGCTAGATGGCAATTCCTTACCTCCCCTCGTAGTTGAGGGCAAGACTTTGGTTTTTGGATCCTTCAAATTCTTCATAGTGATCAGCAGATATAAATCCCAAGTGACTCAGACAATATAGCAATACCTCCCCGGCAACGGTGCCAGAAAAATGCTGACTGGCACTCTCTGGCAATAGCTAGACGAATGCTGATTCTGTGACAACAAACCTTCCCTTGCAACGGCACCAGAAGAATGCTACTAGCACTCCCCAGCAATGAAACTAGAAGAATGTTGTTGACGGCCCACCAGCGCGTGGGTTCGCAGCAGTTTTCGAGGGTAGAGTATTCAACCCAAATTTGTTGGTACGCCAGACAGGAGGTGAGAGAATACTCTCGAGTATTAGCACCTGAATTCGTCAGATTCAACCACACCTGAAAGATTAGTATCTGCAAGCAAAGTAGTAACAACAAAGTAGTATGATAACAACGGCGTCAGAAACGATCTGTTGACACGGCAGACTATTTCTAACGATTGTATTGACGTCAGCTGTGATTCCCTGGCAGTGGCTCCAGAAAAGTGTTGATCCTGCAATCTCTAGTGTTAGCTAGACGAATGCTTATAACAACTAACCTTCTCCTGCAACGGCACCAGAAGAATGCTGATAGCACTCTGTAAGTGCATCTAGTGCCCCTTAGTGATTTTGGTGGTTTGAAGACTTATAGGTTAAGTATCTAATGTGTTTGTGAGTGTACACAGGATCTATAAGTCATTGAGGAGTTTGAGATATTTGAAGAATATCGACCCCTAAAAATATATGTCTTCAGTTGAAGAAATTGGTCTAAAGCTGAAGAAATGAATCGCGAGGAATCTGCGATGAAATTGATATTCCTCATGAAGATACTGATATTGAGAAGTCCGATGGTTCCTGAAGAAAATCATTTTGAAGAATTTGAAGCATGAAGATTTACACTTTCTGTTTTACTTTCTTCGCATTTGAGTAATAGGAACACCGTACTGTTAAAGGGGGTCGAAGTTACACTATGGAATGAATTTCCTCATGATACTCAACCCAAGCCTAATCCTATCAAAAGCCTCAAGTGAGGAATATGAGTGACATGAGGACTCTCACAGTTGAGGGTTCCGACCGTTTCGATAACCACGCCAAGTCACTGGTCTTATCCACTCCAACGGTCATATTATTTAAGGGCATTCGTATCAAATCATGTCGGGATGCTCCCAGGCTATAAATAGCCACCCCCCACAACCACTAGTTGGTTGGCTGCTCCGTTAGAAACTGACACTTGTCATAAGAGCAACCCAAATTCCTCAGAGCCTTCGAGAGTAAATCATCAGTGAGGAAATACACCACCCACCGAAACCACAAACCAAACCTAGTGATTGAGCATCACTCAAGAAGTTGTTCCTGTGTGGGACTGAAGCCTTTTACCTTTGAGGACTATGCATCCTCCAGACGGTTAGGCGTCATGGTCTAGAGCTTTCCAGCAGTCAATTGTGGATCGCCGGGTGACCTAGTTTGTGAGGGTTTGGAAGTCTGCCCTGAAGACTTACCACGAGTATTGGGCGAGGACTGTGTGTCCTTAGCTCAAGGAGAGTACGGTAGGGACTGTGTGTCCCGGGACTAGGTGTCCTTTGGTTTCAATACCAAGCCGCTCCAAACCAGATGTACGATTGTCACAACAGTTGGAACTGGGTCATCAACGACTGTCTTCACTGAGAAACGGGTTCTAATTCCTCAATTCTTTACTTTCCCGTATTATGTGTTGATGACTTTCACTGTGACTGTTTGAAGAATTTGCTGAAGACTTTCTCCGAATTTCCTCAACCCCAAATTCTTCACGTTAGTCATTTCTCATCTGTATTATGTATGCCTGCTCACTCTGGAATCTGTTTTTACATTCTTCACTCTGAAAAACTGTTGTTGTGAAACTTTGCACTTCTGATCCTTTACTGCTTCCGCTGTAAGTTAGTCATCAGTGAGGAATTTCCTCAAAAGGAATTTCCTCAGTGATGAAATTCTAAAAATCTCCTATTCACCCCCCCTCTAGTCGATATAACACACTTTCAATTGGTATCAGAGCAAGGTACTCCCTTGTTCTGTGTGATTTTGGTTTAACCACCTGGAGTTTTAGTTATGTCGACTGCAGGCATGTTTAAGGTGACTGCAGCATGTCCTACCTACGAAGGAAAGAACTTTCCCTTCTGGAAGAACAAAATGCAAATGCATCTACAAGCTATTGACAATGATCTCTGGTATATTGTGGAACATGGCGTCCCCATCATCTCTGCCAGTGTCTCTACTGCTGGTGTGAAGAAATTCAAGCAACTTGATTCTCAAGCGAAGAACATTATCTGTGGCCATCTGAGCCCAGGCCAGTTTGGAAGAGTAAGTGCTTTGGGCTCTGCAACACTGATCTGGGAGAGACTGTGCAAGGTAAATGAAGGAGTATCAACCCAGTGTGACTCTCATGTTGATATTCTTCGCAATCTCTTCAATCGCTTCAAGAGACATGACAATGAAAGCTGCCTAGACACCTTTGATCGCCTCACTGACATATCAAATGAACTGCAAGCACTGGGAGCTTGAGACATCACTGATCACGAAGTTGTGAAGAAACTGCTAAGATCTTTAGATTCTTCATTTGATACTTTAGTTCTGATGATTCAAGAAAGACCAGATTACAAGATGCTTGATCCAGCTGATATACTAGAAAGGTTAAATACTCATGAATTCCAGCTAGAAGAAAAGAGAGATCTATATGGACCAAGTTATTCCAGACCACGTGCACTGAAGGCTAGAGCAATTTCCTCATCTCAAGACGAAGACACAGATGACATCATTTGTGACCCTGAAGAATTTGGACAGGAGCTTGCAATGCTCGTGAGGAAATTCCAGAGATTTACACGACGTGGTCAGTTTGGTAAATCTTCAAGAAGAGACATGAGGAAATCAGAATCTTCATCTGAGGACTACAAGAAACGAACCTGTCACAAGTGCAAGAAATCAGGTCATTACATTGCTGATTGTCCCCGTTGGGGAAAGGAATCAAAGAAGAAGAAATACAAGGATGACAGTTCTGATGACTCGAAGAAGAAGAAGAAATCTTCAAAATCCTGATCTTCAAAGCCCTCATCGCACAAGAAGACTAGTTTCCGAAAGGCTCGGGCACTTATCGGCAAGGAAATGGACTCCGAGGCAGAATCAGAGGAATGTGATGAAGAAGAGGGTTCTGATGAAGACTCAGAATCCGGACAGGCTAGTCTTGCACTGGCAACCACCTTCGTCAGCAAGTCAAACTTCAACCTTGAAGAAAATGATAGCACCATCCACACTGATGACTATGCTGATGACTTCGCTCCAACTTTTTGCTTCATGGCAAAATGTTCAAAGGATGACAAACCCAAGAGTACTGAGTGGGTTCTTGATAGTGGTTGCACACATCACATGACTGGTGATAAAAGCTTACTGATGAATATGCCACTAACTCCATCACCTCTGAAGCAAATCACATATGCTGACAAAGGTAAAAGCAAGGTATTGGGACTTGGCAAAGTGGCTATTTCCAAGGATAGGCATATGGACAAAGTGATGCTTGTTGAATCCCTTGGTTTTAACCTTATGTCAGTCTCGATGCTTTGTGATCTAGATATGATTGTTATCTTTGGTAGATATAGATGTGTAGTCATCATGGAATCTGACAGATCCAAAGTCTTCGAAGGTGTAAGAAGAGGGGATTTGTACATTGTTGATTTCTCTACAGGTCCTCAACCAGCCACTTGCTTACTAGCAAAAACCTCAGAAGGATGGTTGTGGCACCGAAGACTAGGTCATGCAGGCATGAGGAATTTGCACACGCTCGCGAAGAAAAAGCATGTCATCGGCATCGAATCAGTCAAATTCCTCAAGGATCATCTCTGCGGTGCTTGTGAATCTGGGAAAATGACCAGATCCAAGCATCCCTCTAAAACCATCATGACCACTACACATCCATTCGAATTGCTTCATATGGATTTATTTGGACCTACTCACTATGCCACACTAACCAATGCAGCATCTTTATATGGCTTCGTCATAGTTGATGATTATTCCAGATACACTTGGGTGCATATCATAGTGTATAAAACTGAAGTGCAGGAAATCTTCAAACGATTTTCTTCAAGGGCCTCGACGAACTTTGGCATCAAGATCAAACATATCAGGAGTGATAATGGAACTGAGTTCAAAAACACTGGTCTTGATGATTATCTTGATGAACTTGGTATTACTCACGAATTGTCTGCTCCTTATACTCCTCAGCAGAATGGTGTCATCGAAAGGAAGAACAGGACTCTGGTTGAAATGGCGAGAACTATGCTTGAAGAATACCAGACTCCTCGTCGCTTTTGGCCTGAAGCAATCAACACTGCATGCCATATCATCAACACGGTATATCTTCACAAATTCCTCAAGAAAACCTCATATGAACTCCTCACTGACAAGAAACCCAATGTAAGTTATTTCAAAGTCTTTGGTGCAAAATGCTGGATTAGATATCCTCACCATAGCTCAAAATTTGCACCTAAGGCACATGAAGGTTTTATGCTCGGTTATGGAAAGGACTCACACACTTACAGAGTCTTCAACAACTATCACAACAAAGTTGTTGAGACTATAGATGTGCGGTTCGATGAAACTAATGGCTCACAAAGAGAGCAATTGCCTTCTGATCCAGATAAGCTGTCTCCTCAGGAAGCAATAAAGCTCAAGCCTACTGAAGACATTGTCCCAACTGAGGAAATTGATGAAGAAATGATCCCCATCGCTGATAAAAACCAAGAAGATGCTCCTGAGGAAATTGCATCAGCATCACTTCCTCAGCCCAGACAAAATCCTCAACCAGCTCATCCGAGGATTGCAAACGAAGTAGAACTTGACAAAATCCTCAATGAAATCAACGCGCCAGGTCCTCTCACTCGCTCAAAAGCTTCACACTTAGTTAACTTTTGTGGGCACTTTTCCTTTGTATCCATCACATAATCCTCAAAAGTTGCTGAGGCTTTTCTGGAACCGGAGTGGATCCAAGCTATGCAAGACGAACTTCTTCAATTCAAGCTGAATGACGTATGGGAGCTCGTCAAACGACCAGATCCTCGCAAGCACAACATCATCGGCACCAAGTGGATTTTCTGAAACAAGCAAGATGAGGACGGTCAAGTGGTGAGGAACAAGGCACGACTTGTAGCCCAAGGCTACACCCAGGTTGAAGGAATAGATTTCAATGAAACGTTTGCACCTGTTGCTAGACTTGAAGCTATTCGAATATTACTTGCTTATGCTAATCATCATAACATAACCTTATATCAAATGGATGTGAAAAGTGCATTCCTCAATGGTAAGCTTGAGGAAGAAGTATATGTTGCTCAGCCTCCAGGTTTTGAGGATTCAAAGAATCCAGACAAAGTCTTCAGACTCAAAAAGGCTCTGTATGACCTCAAGCAAGCCCCTCGGGCATGGTATGATACATTGAAGGAATTCCTCATGAAGAAAGGCTTCAAACCTGGTTCACTCGATCCAACTCTTTTCACTAAATCCTATGATAATGAGCTATTTGTGTGTCAAATATATGTCGATGATATCATATTTGGCTGTACTAACAAACGATACAGTGATGAATTTGCTTACATGATGAGTGAAGAATATCAGATGTCCATGATGGGGGAGCTGAAATTCTTCTTAGGTCTTCAAATTCGTCAACAAAGCAATGGAATCTTCATATCACAGGAGAAATACCTCAAGGATGTTCTGAGGAAATTCGACATGCACGAATGCAAAGGTGCCAAGACTCCAATGCCTACCAACGGCCACCTCGGCACTGATGAAAATGGTAAAGATTTCGATCAGCAGGTATATCGTTCTATGATTGGCTCTTTATTGTATCTATGTGCATCTAGGCCAGATATAATGCTTAGTTTTTGCATGTGTGCACGTTTTCAAGCAAAACCGAAGGAATCACACCATAAGGCTGTGAAACATATTCTTCGATACCTAGCTCACACACCAACACTAGGATTATGGTACCCCAAGGGCTCCAATCTTCATATGGTAGGGTATTCTGATTCAGACTATGCTGGTGACCGTGTGGATCGCAAGTCAACTTCTGGCACATGCCATTTCCTCGGAAGATCACTAGTTTGCTGGTCCTCAAAGAAGCAGAACTGCGTATCACTCTCCACTGCTGAAGCTGAGTACATTGCTACTGGTTCTTGCTGTGCTCAATTGCTATGGATGAAGCAAACCCTCAAGGACTACGGCATCAACATGAAGAATGTACCTCTCTACTGTGACAATGAGAGTGCTATCAAGATTGCATACAACCCAGTACAGCACTCGAAGACCAAGCACATCCAGATTCGTCATCATTTTCTTCGGGACCATGTCCTCAAGGCCAATATCCTCATCGACCATGTGAAGACTGATGATCAACTGGCAGATATCTTCACTAAGCCCTTGGATGAGAAAAGGTTTTGCAAGTTGCGGTGTGAGCTAAATATCTTAGAATCTTCAAATGTTTTGTAAAAACATGCACACATCCTAACACTTATGCAAAGTTGATGACTTAGATGTGCAACACATGATGAATCGATTTTATTCAACTGATGAAGAATGTCACTCTGAATGTGAAGAAATTAACGAAGAAATTGATTCTCAGGGCCCTACGACAATTGTACGCGGCGTCTGTAATCAACATTCTTATATGGTGGGTAACGCCACCGCCCAATGTGAAATTCCTCAAGATGATTTTCTTCAAAAGATCAATTTCCTCACAATGCGTTTTCCTTCAAAACAGTTGTTCTTCATTGTGATGATATATTACAAAATCTTCAAAAACACTTGGTGACTTTCATTTGACTAGATAGACTGTGATTTCTAGTCCTCAACATCATTCACTTATTGCTATTTCTTCAAGTTGATGTTTCTGCTAAGTGAATGTGATCGGACCCTACTTTCCCTCTATGTTATACTTATCCAGTCTATTCAATTCTTCATATGCGTTCTACTTGAAACTTTGTTCAAAATCCTCACTGCATCCTTGTCAGCTGATGATTTTGTAACGAAAATCCTCAAATCTTCAAAAATTGTTTCTTTAAAGACACAGTAACTGAACCCCCACTTCCCACGATCGGATAACCACGATCTCCACTATCTCCACCGCATCGTATGGGAGCTACACGTGTCCTGCGGAGACATAGAGGCAGGGGCTATTTGGTCCGACATTCTCGCGCCAACAGTAACTTTTGGCTATAAATATGTTCTTACCCCCCTCGGCATCCTCTTCTTCGCCTCATCGCTCTCCTGCCACAGCACACTCCACCGAACCCTAGCGCCACCGCTGGTAGTCTCGTCGCCGGAGAGAAAGAGCTTCACTGCCTCGACTTCTTCATCGCCAGAACCACGCCGGAGTCGGACCATCTTTGTCCGCCGCCGCCGTAGACGTCCTCTGTCGCCGAGTTAGGGTGCATTGGACACTCGAACGAAGAGCCTCTCCACACACAACTTTCTGTGTTCTTTGTGCGCACCTTCCAGGGTAAATACATCCCATTTTTACAGCAAGTTAGATCTAAAATTTTACATCCTCTATGTGAAATCTGTTTCTCCTCAAGATACGATGCGCACTTGATTCCTCAAACACTACCTATCACCACAATCATTGATGAACTATACTAAGCATCTAAGATCATCACGAGATTCCTCAATTGTGCGAATTTTCGGATCTGTACAACTCTGGAACCCAAGAACAGTATGCTTAGGCAAATTCCTCAATCACTGGTTATATTCGTCAAACTGTCAAACTTTTCCATTTTCTTCAAATCTGAGAACGCATATGACCTCTCCAAATTCCTCGCAACCATACTCTGTTCACAGGTACACACATGTCAGCTGATGAATCTCTCGGTTCTCATCACATTAACTCATTTGCAGCGTTTCTGGAAGAAACTCTTCAAGGCTCATCAGAATCCTCAAGAGTTCAAAATCATCAGCAAAATTCTCAACTGGAGAAAATGGAGGAAGACAGAAAACAGAAGGGAGGAAAGAAACTTGAGCAAAACACAGTTGCTGATATCCCTGAGGACATTTACTTGGACTATTGCACACCTGATGAAAATGAGGCAATGGCCAAGAGAAAGATACGGCTGCAGAAGATTGAACGCCGATGGGCGAAGGAATGGAAAGAGTACAGGTTCGTGACTCCCAAATATGCGAAGAAATTCGCTTTGAAGCCTCCTGGCAGAAGGGCCCCACTTGAGGATCATCAAGTAGCACATCCCTCAAGCCTCAAGACCATTGATGACTATCCAGATGAAAAGGAAAAGCATCTGGCTAAGCTCAAGAAGCAGGCAGCAGCTGCAGTGAGGAAATTTAATGAATCCTCAGCTGCTGCCTCAGGTGCTGATAATTCCTCAGCTGCAGAAACCTCGGGCTCAGAAATTTCTCAAATGCAGTATGTGCCATCAAAGCCAAGGGCTACAAAGCCTCAAGAGAAGTCTGCTCAGGCGTCTGTCACAAAACCCTCATTACCAAAACCCTCAACACCAAAACCATCAGCGCCAAAACCCTGAGTTACAATCTCCTCAGCACCAAAATCCTCAGCTCCACCTCCAAAGCCTCAAGAGAGACCAGTACAGAAGCAAGTCGTCAAGCCTACGACCGCCAGCTCCAACTCCTCACTCCGAGCTGCAACTAGCTCAGAGACAAAGTCTTCAACACCTCCTGCGAAGACTTTGGCAACTGCTGAACGTGCACCTCTGCCCAGCCCCAGCAAAATCATCACAGTCCCGTCTCCATCAGAGGGAAGTGATGAATATGATGATGAAACCCTGCAAGCCATCATCAGAAACAAGCAAGAAAGAGTAGCTCAAGCATCAGGCAGTACTATTCCTCTGGCCATGGACCCCAAAGTCCTCCTTGACTACATCAATATCTGGTATGAGGACCCAAACACTCCTATTGATGACTTGAAGCTTCCGCCTGGCATCAGTCACATGGTGACCACTTTCATCAATGAAGCCAAGTGGAAAGAACAGCAGGCCAGGCAGGCCAAAGTTGCAAAGATCAAAAAGGAGAAATTCCTCAGGCAGAATCTCCTCAAACTGACTCTTGATGCACTGGTGACTACACAGGCCGAGCTACAAAAATTGACTGACAAGTACACCAAGCTGTCAGATCGCAAAAACCTCAAGAGCAATTTCATCAAGCTGGCCACTGGTGTTGTTGATGACTACAACAAGAGAACCGCACCCCCAGCACCAACTCCTCAGCCCTTGATCAAGGAGCCAGCAGATGAATCTCCTCATGAGGACAAAACTCCTCAAGCTGAGGAAGAACACCAAGAGCACCGTGTTGATGAACCGTCCATTGAAGAAATCATCATGGAAACTCCAACTGATGAACTTGCTGCCACTAACGAGACTGCTGCTGTTCCAGCTGCTTCATCAAAGCAGGCTGATGACTCTGTTCCAGCTGGTTCCTCAATACCAGCTGAAGAAACTGTAGAGAGAACACCTTCACCAAAAGCTTCAATGGTGAAGAAGATAATTCCGTCTATATCAGACGTGAAGAAAACAAAGGCTGCTGAAAAGGAAGCCAAGAAGAGAAAAGCCTCCTCAGCAGTAGAAGAAACCGAGGCAAAGCGCCTCAAAGAAATTGAAGAAACTGCTCCTCTGGACCCGGTACCTCTCAATGTCGCCCCTTCCTATGAGATGGTCGTCATTGATGACCCAGCTACAAAGGCAGATGAGGAAATGAAGGATGTCGCCCCTGAGGAACACACTGACGAGGAAATTCAGATAGACGACAGTCCTCAACCTCTCATTCCTCAGATAGAAAATGTTCAAGCATCAGCTGCACCAGCTGATGAAACTGCCTCTGCCACAAAGCCAGCTGAGGAAAAACAAGCCGAAAATCCTCATACTGACGAAATTCAACACTCTGAGCAGACTCCTCAAGATGAGGAACAGACTGATCCAACTCCTTCAACTGAGAAAGAAGCAGAAATTCCTCAGCATGAAGCTCAGCCAGAGCAAGCATCATCTCCTCAGTCTGAAGTACCAGCTGCTGAAATTCCTCACCCTGAGGAAAATGCTGAAGAAAATGCACCCACCCAAGACAATGCATTCGTTGTGCTCAACCCAGAGACTGCTATTGTTGTCTCCCCCCCTATTCCTCAGCAAAATCTTCAGTCAGTTCAACGTCAGCCTTTCTCCAAGTGTCCAAAGTTTCAGAAAGAAAATTTCTTTGAAGAACGCATGTACTTCATCGGAGAGAACCCTTATGACAAGCCTCAAATGAGGCACCTGAAGTTTTGGACAAGGACTTGGATGAACTACTACGCCTCTGTGATCTGTGGATGAAACAAGATATTCCGGCACAAGCATATTCCTCATGTTGAACTTGAAGCAATACCATGCCTGGAGCCAGTCCTCAGTGTACTCAACGATGCAGGTTTGCTCCCAATGTGCTCAGACATATCAGATTGGAACAGCGAGCTTATTCTTCAGTTCTATGCCACTCTTCAAATATCTGGCAACCCTGAAGACATCAACACTTGGGTGTTTGACTGGACGTCACAAAACACTCACTACAAGGCTCCTGCTTGTGAACTCCTCAGAGAACTGCCCGTACCAATTCCCTCAGATGGGGTTGTGAAGCTTTATGGTGAGCGTGAACTGCCAAATGGAATGATGGAAGTCCTCATGAAGCCTTTGGTTGAAGGCAAATCTTCAAGAACAACCTTCCTCGTCCACGAGCTCAAGTACACACCCCGGTCTGTCTACAGAATCCTCTGCAGTGTGCTCGCACCGATCAAAGGCCATGACGATGAAGAAGACGTTGTAGGCCTCATGAAGAATATACTCTTCAACATCATTCACGGTATTTCTATCAATATCCATGATTTCTTCTTGAGGACTTTGGCCGACAATGCCATGTGCCCCTTTGATCACAAGATATATGCCCCGTGCATCATGAGATTTTTCAGGACAAGGACAAGCATCAACTTCCACGCTGATTTTTCCAAAACCACATGGGTTATATGCCTCCTATCCGGGTCAACAAGAAGACTTTCGAGCCCATTGAAGGAAAAGGAAAATCTGTGATTGAAGAAGACAGCAGGCCCCTTGATGGCCAGTTCAAAGAGCCAGAAGCTTATTCTTCATGGGACGATACTGAGACTCGTCCAGCAAGCCCCATTCCTCCTCGCGTGCTGAATACCAGAGAGCTCCTCCTCAGTCTTCACTAGAAGGTGGATCGCAACCACAAATCGGTCAAACGCCAGTTTGGTGCCATTGTGAAAACCCTCACTGAAACACATAACTCTGTGAAGATTAACCATCACTATCTGCATGAGGTTTTTGATCGCACCTGGGCTACTCTTGCACATCTGAAGACTCAGACTGAGCTTGAAGAAATGGACTTTGAGCGAGACTTTGACTGGTCGTAGCCTCCCAAGAAGAAGTTCAAGCCCATTCCAGTGCCAGACCTTGAAGACAGCTCCTTTTCTTCATTCTGCACTACTGAATCTGATGAAGAACAGCTCGATACTGCAGCCGGCCCAAGGAAGAAGACTACTCCCAAGAAGCATCATGGCTCTTCCTCAACCGCCAAGAAATGAAGTCTTCACGGGCGTTAGTCCTCAGTTTGTCCCTTTTTGTCACTTGATGACAAAGGGGGAGAAACTCGAGAGTTAGTCTTCAAGCGGGATATTTTTGGGGCTTATAAACTATATTTAAGTTACAAACTCTTGGCTCTTCTGAAGTTTTTATGTAATGAGTTGTAACTTAAGCCCGATGGTACTCTCACGCTTTTGAACGTTTTTCTTCGCATGCTTATTCCTCAAGTTTTAATGCACGCATGCTGGAATTCGTCAGATACCATTTGTCATCATGCATCTTCATTTTCTTCATATGATATGTTATATGTATGCATGATTTACAAGACTCAGGGGGAGATCTCCATGATATAAATCATCAATGTGCGTTTGCTGTGAAAAGCAAAATTCTCAAGATATGCACATCTTCAGGGGGAGTCTCTCTGAATCTTGTTTTCAAATTCCTCAAATGAGTATTTACACTTCATATTTTTAATCCCTGTTGAAGACTTAACCTAATTGTCATCAACCACCAAAAAGGGGGAGATTGTAAGTGCATCTAGTGCCCCTTAGTGATTTTGGTGGTTTGAAGACTTATAGGTTAAGTATCTAATGTGTTTGTGAGTGTACACAGGATCTATAAGTCATTGAGGAGTTTGAGATATTTGAAGAATATCGACCCCTAAAAATATATGTCTTCAGTTGAAGAAATTGGTCTGAAGCTGAAGAAATGAATCGCGAGGAATCTGCGATGAAATTGATATTCCTCATGAAGATACTAATATTGAGAAGTCCGGTGGTTCCTGAAGAAAATCATTTTGAAGAATTTGAAGCATGAAGATTTCCTCATGATGCTCAACCCAAGCCTAATCCTATCAAAAGCCTCAAGTGAGGAATATGAGTGACATGAGGACTCTCACAGTTGAGGGTTCCGACCGTTTCGATAACACGCCAAGTCACTAGTCTTATCCACTCCAACGGTCATATTATTCAAGGGCATTAGTGTCAAATCATGTCGGGGTTCTCCCAGGCTATAAATAGTCACCCCCCACAACCACTAGCTGGTTAGCTGCTCCGTTAGAAACTGACACTTGTCATAAGAGCAACCCAAATTCCTCAGAGCCTTCGAGAGTAAATCATCAGTGAGGAAATACACCACCCACCGAAACCACAAACCAAACCTAGTGATTGAGCATCACTGAAGAAGTTGTTCCTGTGTGGGACTGAAGCCTTTTACTTTTGAGGATTGTGCATCCTCCAGACGGTTAGGCGTCATGGTCTACAGCTTTCCAGCAGTCAATTGTGGATCGCCGGGTGACCTAGTTTGTGAGGGTTTGGAAGTCTGCCCTGAAGACTTACCACAAGTGTTGGGCGAGGACTGTGTGTCCTTAGCTCAAGGAGAGTACGGTAGGGACTGTGTGTCCCGGGACTGGGTGTCCTTTGATTTCGATACCAAACCGCTCCAAACCAGATGTACGACTGTCACAGCAATTGGAACTGGGTCATCAACGACTGTCTTCACTGAGAAACGGGTTCTAATTCCTCAACTCTTTACTTTCCCGTATTATGTGTTGATGACTTTCACTGTGACTGTTTGAAGAATTTGCTGAAGACTTTCTCCGAATTTCCTCAACCCCAAATTCTTCACGTTAGTCATTTCTCATCTGTATTCTGCGTGCCTGCTCACTGTGCAATCTGTTTTCACATTCTTCACTCTGAAAAACTGCTGTTGTGAAACTTTGCACTTCTGATCCTTTACTGCTTCCGCTGTAAGTTAGTCATCAGTGAGGAATTTCCTCAAAAGGAATTTCCTCAGTGATGAAATTCTAAAAATCTCCTATTCACCCCCCCCCCCTCTAGTCGATATAACGCACTTCACATTCCGCGGCAATGAAACTCGAAGAATGTTGTTGATGGCCCACCAGCGCGTGGTTTAGCAGCAGTTTTCGAGGGTAGAGTATTCGAGCCAATTTATAGGTTTGCACGTCACGAGGTGAGAGTATACTCTCAAGTATCAGCAGCTGAATTTGTCAGATTCAACCACAATTGAAAGATTAGTATCTGCAAGCACAGTAGTAACAACAAAGTAACGAGTAACGACAGTGTAACGAGCAATAGCAGCGGCAAGGAACAGCAGTAGTGACAGCAGTAGCAAGTAGCAACCGTAGCAAGCGACAGTAGTAGCAACAGTAGCAGCAAAGCAAGACAAGTAACGGCAGTAGCAACAGTAGTAGCAACAGCAAAGCAAGACAAGTAACAGCAATAGCAATAGTAGTAGCAGCAGCAGACCAAAACAAGTAACAACAGTAGTAGCAACAGTAGGACAAACTCGTAGGCAATGGGTCGGTGATTTGTTTGGTGCAACAGTAGGACAAACTCGTAGGCAATGGGTCGGTGATTTGTTTGGTGCAACAGTAGGACAAACTCGTAGTCAATGGGTCGGTGATTTGTTTGGATGATATTCATCATGCAACAGCTATAACACGGAGAGATAAGTGGTTAGCTCCCGTTCGTCGATGTGATGTAGGCATGCAGTCCTTGTGTTGTCATACGTGCTTAGGGAAAATAACTTGCATGACATCTATTGTCCATCCCTCCCGTGGCAGCGGGGTCCAAAAGGAAACTACGGGATATTAAGGTTCTCCTTTTAATAAAGAACCGGACCAACGCATTAGCACTTGGTGAACACATGAACTCCTCAAATTATGGTCATCACCGGGAGTGGTTCCGGTTATTGTCACTCCGGGGTTGCCGAATCATAACACATAGTAGGTAACTACAACTTGCAAGATCGGATCGAAAACACACATATATTGGTGACAACATAATAATTTCATATCTGAAATCATAGCACTCGGGCCCTAGTGACAAGCATTAAGCATGGCAAAGTACTAGCAACATCAAATCTCAGAACATAGTGGATACTAGGGATCAATCCCATCAAAACTAACTCGGTTACATGATAGATCTCATCCTACTCATCACCGCCCAGCGAGCCTATGAATAGATTACTCACGAACGGCGAATCACTTCATGGAATTGGAGAGGGAAGAAGGTTGATGATGACGATGGTGATGATTTCCCCTCTCCGGAGCCCAAGACAGACTCCAGATCTGCGCTCCAGATGAAGAACAGGTGGTGGCGGCGCCTCCGTATCGAAAATGCGATGAAAACTTCTCTTTTTATTTTTTTGGGACGAAAGACAACTTATAGAGCTGGAGTTGGGGCGGCAGGTGCCTGTGGGGCCCACAAGCCTGCCCACCGCCACCAGGGGGTGGTGGCGGAGCAGGGGCTTGTGGCCCACTGGCCCACCCCCTCAGGTGGATCCCGACGCAGGTATTTTTGATATTTTCCAAAACTGCTCCCCGTAAATTTTCAGGATGTTTGGAGAACTTTGATTTCTGCACAAAAATAACACCAAGGCAATTCTGCTGAAAACAACATCAGTCCAAGTTAGTTCCATTCAAATCATGCAAATTATAGTCCAAAACAAGGGCAAAAGAGTTTGGAAAAGTAGATACGATGGAGACGTATCAACTCCCCAAAGCTTAAAACCTTGCTTGTCCTCAAGCAACTCAGTTGACAAACTGAGAGAGAAAGAAAAACTTTAACAAACTCTGTTTGATCTTGTTGTTGCAACTATGTCTAACTCATAATCAGAATTTCAGCAAGATCACAAGTTAACCACATAAGCAAATGACACAAATGTCTCACGGTAAACTAATATCAATGGCATAATCAGCTAACGAGCAAGTAATAATGAGTTTCAAATACCAACACTTCAATCAAAGCAAGCATGAAGCAATATGAATAGGTGGTATCTCGCTAGCTCTTTCTGAGACCGCAAAACATAAATGCACAACACTTTCAAATATCAAGGGCTGACTAAACATTGTAATTCATAGCAATGAAGATCCAATCATAGTCATACTCAATATCAATCAAAAGCAAAGCATAAAAATGACAGAGGTGCTCTCTAATTGGTGCTTGTATAAGAGGAGGATGACTCGACAGGAAAATAAATAGACAGCCCCTTCGTAGAGGGAAGCATTGATTTGTAGAGGTGCTAGAGCTCAAGCTTTGAAAACAGAGATAATAATTTTGGGTGGCATGCTTTCATTGTCAACGCAATGACCAAGAGTTCTCACTATCTTCCATGCTACTCATGCTATAGGCGGTTCCCAAACAGAAAAGTAAAGTTTTAACTCCCCACCACCAATCAATCACACTCCACGGCTAGCCGAATCCTCGGGTACCGTCCATACTAACATCAATCCGGGGGGAGTCTTGTTTTACAGTTCTGTTTTCGATTTAAGCATGGAACTGGGCATCCCAAATACCGGCCCCTTTCTCGTGAAGGACTGTGAATAAACACATGTCGAGCATAAGACTCCTAGCATGGAAGATACCAATAGCCCTCTGTCACCACATGAGCGGTTCGGGCATGCAAAACAGATTATTTCTTGAAGGTTTAGAGAATGGCACATGCAAATTTACTTGGAACGGCAGGTAGATACCGCAAATAGGTAGGTATGGTGGACTTTCATGGAAGAACTTTTGGGTTTATGGAAGTGGATGCACAAGCAGTATTCCCGCTTAGTACAAGTGAAGGCTAGCAAAAGACTGGGAAGCAACCAACTAGAGAGCGACAACAGTCATCAAGATGCAATGAGTTTGACTAACATTGAATGCAAGCATCAACAGGATATAAATCACCATGAACACGAACATCATAGAGGCTATGTTGATTTTGTTTCAACTACGTGCATGAACATGCGCCAAGTCAAGCCACTTGAAACATTCAAAGGAGAATACCATCCTATCATACTACATCACAGTCATCTCAAAATCTATGTTGGCAATCAAGACAAACCATTATAAGCTCTCAGCTAAATAAGCATGGCATCAGCAACTATGATTTCTAAGTTGTTATTGCAAACATGGTTCTCTCACAACAAAGCTAAATCTAGGTCGACAAGCTAGTCATATTTACAAAAACAAAATAGATAGAGTTCATATCAGCTTTTCAGTCTTAGTCACTTCATCATATACCATCATTGTTGCCTTTCATTTGCACGATCGAACGATGAAAACGATAATAAGCGCATTGGACTAAACTGAATCTGCAGGCAAACACAAAGGAGAAGACAAAATAATATGGCTCTTTGAAAGCTAAACAGGTAAGCAAGTAAGAACCACTAAGCATTGTAACCAATATCTTCTACCTTGACACAAAGAAAAAGAAAGCTATTCACACGGGAAAGCTCCCAACAAGCAAAAGAAGAAAGAAAATTCTTTTTGGGTTTTCTCAAAAGGACACAAAACAAGAAAACAAGAAAACGAAAAGAAACTAGCATGGATAATACAGTGGCAAAGTGTAAACACCGGCTAACAAAGTGAAAGCATAAGCATGAATAAATAGTCGGTGAGAACACGTACTCCCCCAACCTTAGGCTTTTGGCCTAGCTTGGTCTACTCCCATGGATGATCCTGGCGAAACCCAATGTCATAATGGGTGTTATACGGGAGTGCTGCAGCCACTGCCTGAATAGCTGTCTCGCGAAGTCGAGCAGCCGTCGCCTCCCTCTCATACTCCTCTGCCTCTCCTATGGTTATGTAGTATCTTCGTTTAACCTGACAGTCAAAGAAAGCAGGAGCAGGAAGGGTAATATGGAAAACACGCTGTCGGTTAAATATCAAGCGGTATAGAAGAGATCCATGATCTCTCTCAAGGAACTGGTAGCGTGTTAGAGTGACACGATCAAGGTAGGCTGTACGGAGAGGAGGGTCTTTTGGACGGATGGATACCCCAAGAAAATTTTCTAAGCGTGTAGCATAAACTCCACCAAAGAAATCCCCCTCACTAGCATTTTTATTCAACCTCCTTGCTATAATGGCTCCCATATTGAAGCTCCTGTCACCTGTTACTGCGCTCTTAAGGATACTAAGGTCGGAAGCGCATAGGTGACAATATGCACCCTTGCCGTTAATGCACCTACCTATGAAGAGGGCAAGGTAGTGCAAGGCAGGGAAATGGATGCTTCCTATGGTGGCTTGCGTGATATCTCTGGTTTCTCCAACAGTTATACTGGAGACAAAGTCTCTGACCGAAGACTTAGGAGGATCTATAACACTACCTCCATCGGGTATCTTGCAAATCCTACTGAAATCCTCCACACCCACGGTATAGGATTTATCGTACAGATCAAACAGTATGGATGACTCATGGCCAGCTAAAAATTTAAATCTACGCACGAAAGAGGCAGTGAGCATAGCATACTGTTCACATTTATCTGAGAGGAATTCTTCTATCCCGGCATTGCGGACAAGTGCATCAAACTCATCCTTGAAGCCTGCTTCGATCATGAACTCATCGGAAGGCCATTCACATGGTTGCACCGGTGCGTCCCTTAGTTGAAAAGGTTCGGGCTCCCGAAAGGAGAGACGAGGACCCTTCTTACTTGAGGAACCACCATGAAACTTCCTCGTGAACATAATTTCCTTTTGCTGAAATTTTTGGAAGTTCAAGAGAAAAGTGAATGAGGACCAACCATGCCTTGTAGCAACTACTCATACTAGTGCCTAGAGACCGTATCACGCGCTAAAACTACTTGGGACCAGTTAAAACCAACTTTTATAGCTCAAGAACAGGGTCACCAAGGTAGCAAGAATTCGCGAAGGATAAAGCACTAGAGAAAAAACTAATTGGACCAATAGAGGAGTCACTTACCAAGGAGCAATTTCCCCAAAACAGTTTGGAGAATGGTGCTTTGAGCAAGGAGATCGAAAATCACAGCCAAATGAGCAAGAACACGGGTTTGAGCTGCGAAACAATTTTTTCTCGAGGTGGAAGAAGAGGCTGGGAGCTGGAATGAGTGGAGGGGATGCCTGTGGGCCCCACAAGCTTGCACCCCGCCACCGGGGGGTAGGTGGCGGTGGGGGGCTTGTGGCCCACTGGTTAGGCCCCCTGACCAGCTCTTAGGCCCAGAATTTTTCAAAAATTCCAGAAAAAATCATACTAAATTTCCAGGACCATGAGAGAACTTTTATTTTCGAGGTATTTTTCTCCGGGACGCTAAAACAGAAAACAGGAAAAGCTAAACTAATTCTATCATTTTTCTTCTAAGCAAAAGAAAAGGAAAACTCAAAACAGAGGTATGTGGCTCTTTGATTCATCCGTTGCATGGTCATCGGAAGAAATCCGTCAATGGGGTTGATCAAGTCCTTATGACAAAACCTTCTCGAATCGCAAGAGAGAACGGAGAATTTTTGAATAGCCACTAAGTCACCTCAATGGGGATATGAGTCTCCCCAACAAGCAAATCATACTTCATGTTGACACGAGGAATAGGGCATTCAAAGCTCCCAATGAGAATCGGTGAAGCCTTTTCAATAGCATTGATGCAATGTACTGGATATCGTTTCTTAGGAAAGTGCACTGTGTGCTCATTACTGTTGACGTGGAAGGTGACATTGCCTTTGTTGCAATCTATAACAGCCCCTGCAGTGTTTAAAAGGGTCTTCCAAGGATGATAGGCATGGCATCGTCCTCGGGAATATCCAAGATAACAAAGTCTGTTAAGATAGTGGTATTAGCAACCACAACAGGCACATCCTCGCAAATGCCGATAGGGAAAGCAGTTGATTTGTCGGCCATTTGCAGAGAAATTTCAGTGGTGTCAACTTATCCAACTCAAGTCTACGATAAAGAGAGAGCAGCATAACACTAACACCGGCTCCAAGGTCACATAAGGTAGTTCTTACGTAGTTTCCTTTAATGGAGCAAGGTATAGTGGGCACTCCGGGATCACCAAGTTTCTTAGGAGTTCCACCTTTGAAAGTGTAATTGGCGAGCATGGTGGAGATCTCAAGATCTGATATCTTCCGTTTATTAGTCACGATATCTTTCATGTACTTGGCATACGGAGACAGCTTGAGCATATCAGTTAACCGCATCTGCAAAAAGACGGGTCTTATCATCTCAACGAACCGCTCAAAATCCTCATCATCCTTTTTCTTGGATGGCTTAGGAGGAAAGGGCATAGGTCTCTGAACCCATGGTTTTCTTTCTTTACCATGCTTCCTAGCAATGAAGTCATTCTTGTCGTATCTCTTAGGTTGTGGATTATCAGGATTAACCGTCGGTTCAATCTCCACATCCTCATCATTGCTAGGTTGAGCATTATTATGAACATCAGTGTCCATATTGTCACCAGGTTTATGTTCATCACCTGATTGTGTTTCTGCATGAGACGCAGAAATATCATTAGGTTCTTCAGGTGTGATAGTATTTGGTGAACTGGCGTGCAGATTCCTATCGTCCTTCTTCTTCTCCTTAGGATGACTAGGTGTATCAGCATTGACTCCTTGAGAATCTTGATCAATTCTCTTAGGATGACCTTCAGGATACAAAGGTTCATCAGTCATTTTCCCTCCTCTAGTAATGACTCTGACAGAGTTGTCATTTAATTCATTGAGAAGGTCATTCTGAGCTTTAAGTACTTGTTCTACTTGAGTAGTAATCATAGAGGCATGTTTACTCAAAAGCTTCAGAGCATTGACATTTCTGTCTACACAAGCACTTAGATGGCTGAGCATACGAGCACTTTGTTCCAAATGTCTGCTAACATAATCATTGAAACTCTGTTGTTTGGCAACAAAGTTGTCAAATTCATCAAAGCATAGGCTAGCAGGTTTATCAAAAGGAATATCACTCTCGTCAAACCTACGCAGAGAATTCACTTCTACTACCTGTATCGGGTTATCGAGACCTTGGATCTCTTCGATAGGTGGTAGCTTCTTGACATCTTCAGATCTATTGCCTTTCTTTTGCATGGATTTATTAGCTTCTTGCATATCTTCGGGACTGAGGAATAGAATACCTATTTTCTTAGGAGTTGGCATAGGAGGTGGTTCGGGAATAGTCCAAGCATTATCGTTGATCAGGAGGTTATTCGGTAAGGTCTCAGCTTGTTCTACAGTTCGTTCCCTAAAAACACAACCGACACAACTATCTAGGTGGTCTCTAGAGGCATCGGTAAGTCCGTTATAGAGGATATCAAGTATCTCGTTCTTCTTAAGAGGGTGATCAGGCAAAGCATTCTGTAGCTGGAAGAGCCTCCCCCAAACTTGTGGAAGACTCTCTTCTTGGAGTTGAGCAAAGTTGTATATTTCCTGCAAGGCAGCTTGCTTCTTATGGGCAGGGAAATATTTCTCGCAGAAGTAATAGACCATCTCCTGGGGACTACGCACACATCCAGGAGCAAGAGAGGTGAACCAGGCTTTAGCATCATCCTTTAGAGAGAAAGGAAACAGCTTAAGGATATATTAGTGGCGGATCTTCTCCTCATTAGTGAAAAGGTTGGCTATTTCGGATAGTTTGGCAAGATGGGCTATGACCGTCTCAGACTCATAACCGTGAAAAGGATCAGATTCGACTAGAGAGATTATCTCAGGGTCGACAGAGAATTCATAATCCTTATCGGTGACAAAGATAGGCGAAGTGGCAAACTTCGGATCATTTTTCATCCTAACTTCCCGAGATTTTTCCTTCCACTTGAGAACTAATTTATCAGCGTCATAGGCATCCTTACATGCAAGAAAATCCTCAGCTATCTCTCCCTCCATAATGTAACCCTCAGGTATATCAGGTAATTCATATCTAGGAGAGCTAGATCTAGCAGGAGCAAACGCAGGTTCTATCTCAATAGCATCGGCAGTTTCAGAAGCATCACGAGCATTGGCAGTAACTCTAGCAATATGAGCATCAAGGAACGCTCCCAGTGGAACATCAGGCAAAGGAGTATCTCTAGCAGTATCAAGCATAGCATCATCAGGAATAGTAGCATCTCTAGCATCATCGGGCAAAGTAGTATCAAGCATAGCATCTCTAGCAGTATCAAGCATATCATCTCTAGCAGTAGTGTCAAGCATAGCATCATCAGGCATAGTATCAAGCATAGCATCATCAGGCACAGTATCAAGCATAGCATCTCTAGTAGTAGTATCACAAGCATCATCAAGCACAGGCGACATATCAAGATTTCTAGTAGGAGGTGATGTCGCAAACTTACTCATAACTGAAGGTGAATCAAGTGCAGAGCTAGATGGCAATTCCTTACCTCCCCTCATAGTTGAGGGCAAGACTTTGGTCTTCGGATCCTTCAGATTCTTCATAGTGATCAGCAGATACAAATCCCAAGTAACTCAGAGAATATAGCAATACCTCCCCGGCAACGGCGCCAGAAAAATGATGACGTCAGCTGTGCTTCCGTAGCAGTGTCTCCAGAAAAGTGTTGATCCTGCAATCTCTAGTGTTAGCTAGACGAATGCTTATAACAACTAACCTTCTCCTGCAACGGCACCAGAAGAATGCTGATAGCACTCCCCGGCAATGAAACAGGAAGAATGTTGTTGATGGCCCACCAACGCGTGGGTTCGCAGCATTTTTCGAGGGTAGAGTATTCGACCCAATTTGTAGGTTTGCACGTCAGGAGGTGAGAGTATACTCTCAAGTATTAGCAGCTGAATTTGTCATATTCAACCACACCTGAAAGATTAGTATCTGCAAGCACAGTAGTAACAGCAAAGTAACGAGTAACGGCAGTGTAACGAGCAATAGCAGTGGCAAGGAACAACAGTAGTGACAGCAGTAGCAAGTAGCAACAATAGCAAGCGACAGTAGTAGCAACAGTAGCAGCAGAGCAAGACAAGTAACGGCAGTAGCAACAGTAGTAGCATCAACAAAGCAAGATAAGTAACAGCAGTAGCAACAATAGTAGCAGCAGCAGAGCAAAACAAGTAACAGCAGTAGTAGCAACAATAGGACAAACTCGTAGGCAATGGGTCGGTGATTTGTTTGGTGCAACAGTAGGACAAACTCGTAGGCAATGGGTCGGTGATTTGTTTGGTGCAACAGTAGGACAAACTCGTAGGCAATGGGTCGGTGATTTGTTTGGATGATATTCATCATGCAACAGCTATAACACGCAGAGATAAGTGGCTAGCTCCCGTTCGTCAATGTGATGTAGGCATGCATTTCATGTGTCAGTCATACGTGCTTAGGGAAAAGAACTTGCATGCCATTTATTGTCCATCCCTCCCGTGGTAGCGGGGTCCAAAAGGAAACTACGGGATATTAAGGTTCTCCTTTTAATAAAGAACCGGACCAACGCATTAGCACTTGGTGAACACATGAACTCCTCAAACTATGGTCATCACCGGGAGTGGTTCCGCTTATTGTCACTCCAGGGTTGCGGATCATAACACATAGTAGGTAACTACAACTTGCAAGGTCGAATCTAAAACACACATATATTGGTGACAACATAATAATTTCAGATCTGAAATCATGGCACTCGGGCCCTAGTGACAAGCATTAAGCATGGCAAAGTGGTAGCAACATCAAATCTCAGAACATAGTGGATACTAGGGATCAATCCCCATCAAAACTAACTCGATTACATGATAGATCTCATCCTACTCATCACCGCCCAGCGAGCCTACGAATAGATTACTCACGAACGACGAAGAGCTTCATGGAATTGGAGAGGGAAGAAGGTTGATGATGACGATGGCGACGATTTCCCCTCTCCGGAGCCCAAGACGGACTCCAGATCTGCCCTCCAGATGAAGAACAGGTGGTGGCGGCGCCTCCGTATCGAAAACGCGACGAAAACTTCTCTTTTTATTTTTTCTGGGACGAAAGACAACTTATAGAGCTGGAGTTGGTGGCGGCAGGTGCCTGTGGGCCCCACAAGCCTGCCCACCGCCACCAGGGGGGTGGTGGCGGAGCAGGGGCTTGTGGCCCACTGGCCCACCCCTGAGGTAGATCCTGGCGCAGGTATTTTTGATATTTTCCAAAACTGCTCCCCGTAAATTTTGAGGACGTTTGGAGAACTTTGATTTCTGCACAAAAATAACACCAAGGCAATTCTGCTGAAAACATCGTTAGTCCAGGTTAGTTCCATTCAAATCATGCAAATTATAGTCCAAAACAAGGGCAAAAGAGTTTGGAAAAGTAGATACGATGGAGACGTATCAATGGCAGTCTGTCTCATCACTACAAGTGGGCCCCGCATCATGCTCGCATGTTCTAGTCAGCAACACATACGCATTTATACGTGATTCCAACTGTATTTGAACAATACTGTCAAGTTTTAAAACCCGATTGGTGTATTTTTCAAGTTCAAGCACCAAAATAAACATCGATGGCAAGTTAAAGCAACATTGTTGCTATTACCTCTATAAGAAACATAACATTTCACCCTCCTACCTCACCCAGCCATCTGATCGGCATCCAACGATGATTTACTACTTCGCCGAGGAGCTACACCTCACCGCTATCGCATGTCATCAATCCAACAGCTCGCTTCCCTTGGATGATATTGCATCCATTCTTTGTAGACGATGTAACCGTTATATTTGCAATTAATAAAGCTGGTTATTTTTTGAAGAAGCCATGGGTATGAGAAGAGAGACCATTATCTCATACTATAGAGAGTACATGAGTAAAACCCCTAAACGTCATTATATTATCTAGAATTCGCCTTGAATCTCTCACAATTGTCCTTCAAATTTGAATTTTTTTTCAAAAGTACTACCTATTTTCTACCAAATTCGAAAAGCATATGTCGAAATTGAAAAAAACCAAACATAGCACCCCGTCGGCCTCTGGTGGCCCGAAGGGAGTCCTGTCAGCCCGCGGGAGGCTGAAGAGGGCTCATCGGCCCGCGGGTGGCCGAAGAGCGTGTTGTCGGCCCACGGCTGGCCGAAGAGGACCCGTCGGCCTCCACGAGGTCGAAGAGCCCCTGATAAGGTCGACCGAGCCCTTCTTCCTCCTCAGTCGCTGGCTCCTCGTCTCTCTCTTGTTTTTCTACCCTCATTTTGCCCCCCCCCCCTCCGATCTCCTCCATCCTCCACCCATTTTCCTATTCAATCTGCTGAAACAATAGATCATACCCATCTCCACCAGCCTACGGTCTCATTTTGTGCCATGGTGGTGGGGTGGTGGAGGTGTGGATGGTGAGGAGGTGGTGTGGTGGAGAGTAAGAAGAAGGTGGAGAGGAGTGAAGAAGGGGACACGCGTGGTGGTGGTGGTGCTGGTGGTTGATGCGTGGGTAAAGGTGGTGGTCGTTCATCGTTCGTCGGTCGTCGGTCGTCGTTTCTTCGCACGCTTCAAGGGTAAAATTCAACACTTGTTCCCGTATGCTCGGGTAGATTTGGATATACTTAGGTGACTCAATTAAGTAGTTTAAATATTTTTAGGTTCGTAGATTTGGATATTTAAATATTTTTAGGTTGTCCGGTAGATTTGGATATATTTAGGTCTGCTAATTAAATAGTTTAAATATTTTTAGGTTGTCTCATAGATTTGGATATATTTAGGTATACCAATTAATTTGTTCAAATATTTTTAGGTTGTCCAATAGATTTGGATATATTTAGGTCTGCCAATTAATTAGTTTAAATATATTTTAGGTTCTTCAGTAGATTTTGATAGATTTAGTTCTGCCAATTAATTAATTTAAATATATTTCGATTCCTCCGGTAGATGTATATATATTTAAGTCTGACATTTAACTTGTTTAAATATTTTTAGGTTCTCCGGTAAATTTAGTTCTTCCAATTAATCTGACATGGTTTCTTGGAGCGAGGGATCAAGCTCTTCTTGGGATGACGAGAGTGTGACCAACCACGTACGTTAATTTCGGGATCCCATCATTTACGGTTAGGTTTAGGGTTCTTCATTTCGGAATTTCATAACACTTCAGTGTTTTCTGTTTTTAGTTTCCTAGGACTATCCCATGCTATGAATGGAGTGGCATTGCTCATGAACTATCTTCTCGTTGTATGCATCTAGAGCCTTGATATGTCTCCGTCGTATCTACTTTTCCAAACTCTTTTGCCCTTGTTTTGGACTCTAAATTGCATGATTTGAATGGAACTAACCCGGACTAACGTTGTTTTCAACATAATTGTCATGGTGTTGTTTTTGCGCAGAAATAAAAGTTCTCAGAATGACCTGGAAACTTACGAGGATTTTTTGTGGAATATATAAAAATTACTGGCGCAAGAATCAACCGGAGAAGTGGAGCGTGGAGCCCACAAGCCCACCAGGCGCCCCCCCCCCTCCCCCCCCCCCCCCCCGCAGCGCCTAGCAGGCTTGTGGGGCCCACGGAGCTCCACCACCTCCAATTCCAGCTCTATTTAGTCCCTTTCGTACGGAAAAAAAATCAAGGAGAAGAGTTCATCCCGTTTTACGATATGGAGGCGCCGCCACCACCTGTTCTTCCTCTGGAGGGCAGATCTGGAGTCCGTTTTGGGCTCCGGAGAGGGGAGATCGTCGCCATCGTCATCACCTACCTTCCTTCATCGCCAATGCTCTTCAGCGTTCGTGAGTAATCTCATCGTAGGCTTGCTGGACGGTGATGTGTTGGATGAGGTCTATCATGTAATCGAGTTAGTTTTGATGGGGATTGATCCCTAGTATCCACTATGTTTTGAGATTGACGATGCTACTACTTTGCCATGCTTAATGCTTGTCACTAGGGCCCGAGTGCCATGATTTCAGATCTGAACATATTATGTTGTCATCAATATATGTGTGTTCTTGATCCTATCTTGCAAGTTGTAGTCACCTACTACGTGTTATGACCTGGCAACCCCGGAGTGACAATAGCTGGAACCACTCCCGGAGATGACCATAGTATGAGGAGTTCATGTATTCACTAAGTGCTAATGTTTTTTTCCGGTTCTCTATTAAAAGGAGAACCTTAATATCTCGTAGTTTCCATTAGGACCCCGCTGCCACGGGAGGGATGGACAATATATGTCATGCAAGTTATTTTCCATAAGCACGTATGACTATATACGGAATACATGCCTACACTACATTGACGAACTTGAGCTAGTTACATATCTCTCCGTGTTATAACTGTTGCATGATGAATATCATCCGGCATAATTATCCATCACCGATCCAATGCCTATGAGTCTTTTCCTACTAGTCCTTGCTACGTTACTCTATCGCTACTGATGTCATTGCTGCTATTGTTACTCTGTCGCTACTATTGTCACTGCTGCTACTGTTACTCTGTTGCTACTGCTGTCACTGCTGCTACTATCACCGTTGCTACTGTTGCTATCACACCACTTTGTTACTGATACTTTGCTGCAGATACTAAGTCTTTCAGGTGTGCTTGAATTGACAACTCAACTGCTAATACTCGAGAATATTCTTTGGCTTCCCCTTGTGTCGAATCAACAAATTTGGGTTAAATACTCTACCCTCGAAAACTGTTGTGATCCCCTATACTTGTGGGTTATCAAGCCTTGCCTCAGGCAAGTTGCATGTCAATCTACTGACACTGGTCGGCGTTTTCTTGCTTGTGCAAAGGAGAAGGTATGTTGCACTGTAATGAGTTAATCTTAGTTAATTTCTGCTCCACTCAATTTCATGTATGTTGATCACTGGAATTGTTTTGAATTTTAGGCAGAATAGAAGTGATGCTATCTGGAGTGGATAGACCTTGAGTGGTCAGTTGCTATGCAGTTTTGCATAGGTCAATTGTGGAGCATGCATGACAAAGAAAACGAGGACAAAATCAAAGAAAATCTGAAGCTGGGTGAAGAGAATTTCAAAATAATTGGAGAAAAGAGGGAGATGGGGGAAGAGCTTAGACATTTCAAACTTGATTTTGCAAAAATGATGGTTGACAAGGAGGATGCTATTAATCAGCTTGGCAGTGCTAGGTTGGCTATCAGTGATCTGAAAGATGAGATTGAGAAGAAGAAGTCGGCAGACCATTCTTGCACCAATCTACATCAGGTACTTAGGGCGAAGGCAGAGAAGGAGAGGGACCAGCTTGTGCTAGAGAGAGACCAAATGAAGGAAGAGAAGAAAAAGCTGGAGTACATCATTTCTGATATGATGAAACAGAACCATGGCTATAAGGACAGGGTCAAGAAGTTGAAGGAGATCTGTGATGAATTTTAAGTATGTAATGATTGAATTTGTATTCAACTATCCAGTAGTAGAACTGTCCAGTAGTTGAACTATCCAGTACTTGAATTTCTATTGAATTATGCAGCAGAATTGTCTAGTAGTATCAGTAATCATGTTTTTTAACTAAGCTCATGTTCGAAAATTGTTCTCAAATTTGCATATTACAAATATAAACATAGTCCGACATAATACACATTAAAACATAATGCAGACATATTACAAATTAAAACGCAGGTCCACACATTATGTAGCTTCTGAGTTATTTATTCCTCGTCCACCCCTTCGGCCTCAACTGCCACGTCCAGCATGAGTGCCACGACTACCTCCTGCTACTGTTGTAACAGTCGTCGATGTAGAAGCACTCATCGAGGTGGAAGCACCGTCTTTTGTTTGGTCGGGGCAATATTTCATCCTATGTCCATAAGCCGCACAAAGCAAAAATTGTCTGGTTGCTCTATCGTTTCGGATGCGTTTTACCTTACGTGTGCCCCTGCTAGTTCGCGGAAGTCCAGAATCCAGGATGTATACTCTCTCGCTATCGTTTACCTTGTTGAAATTGTCGATGATTCTAAACCCTGTCATCTCACCTGTCCATACATTGAGCACTGCCTTTTTTGAATAGTACGGAGACACGAAGGAGATAGCATTTAACTCAATCTGGCCACACGCAGCCAACACATGTGAGCAAGGCAGGTGCAACAACTAAGGTTTGTTACATGTACACTCACAAGTTGGATAAAATTTCGTTTCAATTTTAACCCCATGCATCTTCACCTCACATGTTGGCTCCTATATATTGGCATCAACTCTCACTTGACATTTTTACAGGATTTGGTCTACAATGCATGAATACTGACGGAACAGACTTCAAGATCCAGCCCAAAACTAGTAGTCAACCAGTGCTTCAACTGCCTAATGTCCAGTCTGTCCGGGTCTGAAAGTGTCATGACGCCTTTTTTAAACTCGTTAAGATACCCCCAACTCATTATATCGAACATTACCAGGGCCATAATAAACAGCGAAATTTACGGATTCAGACATTTTCACCTGTCAGACATTGCCAGCTTGTCATTATTCGCAACGAACAAATTTATACAAAAAACACCTACGTACACTAAATAAATCAACACTAAAAAGAACCTACAGTAAAAAAAATCGATATACCTTCGACGCGTGTGTCCCCTTCTTCTTCTTCTCCACCTTCTTCTTCCTCTCCACCATACCACCTGCTCACCATCCACACCTCCACCACCCCATCATGGCTCCTCCAAACGAACAAAAAACTACCCCATGACACAAAATGAGACCGTAGGTAGGCCGGTGGAGATGGATATGATCTATTGTTTCAGCGGATTGAATAGGAAAATTGATGGAGGATGGAGGAGATCGGAAGGGGGGGGCAAAATAAGGGAAGAAAACGAGAGAGAGAGAGAAGAGGAGCCAACGACCGAGGAGGAAGAAGGGCTCGGTTGGCCTTATCCAGGGGCTCTTCGGCCAGCCGTGGGCCGACAGCAGGCTCTTCGGCCACCCGCGGGCCGACAGGCCCTCTTCGGCCTCCCGCCAGGACCCACTTCGGCCCACTAGAGGCCGACGGGGTGCTATTTTTGACTTTTTTCAATTCCGACAAATGATTTTCGGATTTGGTAGAAAATAGGTAGTACTTTTGAAAAAAAAACTACAAATTTAGTTGTTCTTGACATTTTGTTCGCCATATTCCGCCCGATTCAGTTTGGGAGGAATAGCAATTGGTTTGGCGATAGAGAAGGTTTGAAGAATGGGGACGACAAAGGAAGGCGAGACTCCACGGCAGAGGGAGCTCCCGGGTTATCCAAGTTCCCAGCAACACAGATAGTAAACCGTTGTATGGACTGTCTGTTTCTCTGATGAAAATCAGCCAGAGCGTTTAGTACAACGCTAACATAGTAGCAATAGCAACTCTGAAACAAAAAACAGGACCTGAGACGTGAAATGGCATACATTCCTGCGCGTAAAACGAGAGCCGTAAGCTGTTCCAATTACATCAAGAAATTTCCGCTAAATGTTTCTCTGCTTATTTCGCCGTTCTGGCAGGCACATCACATTGCATTTTTCTTATCTCAAAACTACATCATCATCATCATCAATCTCTCAAAACTTGGTTCATGCTACCAAAAATTAAACCACATCCTCTGGAGAGACTCCACCGTCGCTCATCAGTATCCGAAGCCTGATTCATCATCAAAGCAAGCACAGATCAGCAACATGCTCCATTCGGGGACTGCAACGTTTGCTCACCGGCTAAAAGGGGTTTGAAGCTTACCGGAGTTGTCCATGGGGTTGACGAGGGGCGCGGGCTCAGGCTCCTTGATCTCGACGACCACCACGTCCGACGTCAGGAAGGTCTTGGCCACCGACGCGGCATGCTCCAGGCAACATCTCACCACCTGCATCATCAGGAACATAAAATGAGGATCATCTTCCATCTTTAGTTTTTTATTTTTCAGCAGACAATATGGGGGAAGAGAGAACTAGATAGTATCATCATGGTCTTTATTTCGACCATAGCTGCTTCCTTTTTCCCTTTCCCTTTAATCCTTTCACAGTTCCCCATGTTCTTTTGGCTTTATTATGTTTGCAATTGCAATTATACTAAATTAAAGCTAATGTAGATTAGCTTTCATTATCCAAATCGTTTCCTTTGTCTTTCTTGGACTAGACTCTACAAGCTTAGATCTGGACACTTTATTCCAAAGTAGCAACACTAAATCTCCCAAAAGAAAAAGGGTGGTTTAGCCTAGTTAAAAAAGCGAGAAGCAACCCAACTATCAAGTCTGCACTCTATCCATTTTCAGAATGGTGCAAAGGATGACTGCAGGGGCGGCCATAGGGCTACAGACCTTAGTGGGGTCGATGATACCAGCAGCCATCAAGTCCTCGTACTGCCCAGTGGCTGCGTTGTAGCCGAACTTGAAGTTGTCGTTAGAAAGAACCTGGTACAGCAGCATTTTTCATGTTACTCAGATACAGGCAGGGAAATAAGAAATTTTGTTCTTGTTGTGAAAACTAGCTCTAACCTTCTCGGTAACAACACTGCCATTGACACCAGCATTCTTGGCGATCAACTTGAGTGGGTAGCACAGCGCCCTCCTCACTATCTCAGCTCCGACCTAGAAAAGTTGGTATTACAGCATGTCAAACATGAATGATCAATGATTTGATATGATTGATTGTGACCCACATCCAGCGGACCGCATTGTATGCAAGTATTAGAAGCCTTGGGGAATTTCATTTTTTTTTACCTTCTGCTCGTCGTTCTCCAGGGTGTCCTTGATGGCATCAACCTTAGCAGCCAGCCTCAAAAGAGTGCACCCTCCACCAACAACAATACCTTCCTCAACGGCAGCCTGCAAAAGAAAGAATCGATTTATAGAATGTTTAAGGAAGTAATAACAAAACCAATGGGCTTAACTCTGCTTCTTTGACAAGCAGATACGAAGCTGACAGCTAAAACTATTTAATGACACAACATTGTTTGACTTACCTTGGTTGCGTTTAGAGCATCCTCAACTCGCAACTTCTTCTCCTTAAGTTCAGTTTCTGTTTGTGCTCCCACCTACCAAGTCACAAGCCATGAGTTACTACAGTTACCATTCCAGCAGGGAATGAAGCAAAAGAGCAGCATGCCAAAAATAACAGTGTCCTCCATTAATACCTGAATAACAGCAACACCACCGGCGAGCTTTGCAATCCTCTCATTGAGTTTTTCCTTCTCGTAGTCTTGCTCTGCTACCTGTGAATCAGCAACAACAACTTAGAATCAGACTTAAAGACTGATGCTTCTTAAGTCTTGGATAAACAGAACAACCACACACAGAGCTCAAACAAAGAAAATTATAATATACACCCAGGATGAAGCATGTAAACCAACCAAACTACATTCTACATAATACTAAGAAATTTCCAATCTGCACCCAGTACCAGGCATGATGAAATGGAGCCTTCTAGAACTGGATACCGAGTCAATTCAGGGGTAGAGAAAAGAAAATGGCATACCTCAATGAGATTTTTGATCTGTGCAACCCTCTTAGTCACTTCTTCCTGGGTGCTGCCATCACCAACTATTGTTGTCGACTCTTTTGTAAGGACAACCTTTGCAGCCGTTCCTAGAACTGTGTTATCTGCCTTGTCAAGTGTGAGTCCAACCTCGTCTCTGATAACAGTTCCTGCAAAAAAATGTGCGTCACGAACAAGAAGCATAGCTGATCATGGAAACATTCATCTGAGATGTATTTTCGCCTCACCTCCGGTGAGGATGGCAATGTCGTCCAGGTACTGGGTCTTGCGCTCTCCAAAACCAGGGGCTTTGATAGCACAGATTTTCAAAGAACCTCTTAGCTTGTTGACAACAAGGGTTGCAAGAGCCTCCTGCTCAATATCCTCAGCAATGATCAGGATTGGGTATTGACCCCTAATGGCTTCCTCCAGAACATTGATAAGATCCCGTGCGTTGGTGATTTTCTTGTCAACCAAAAGCAGCTGAAGAAAAAAGATCAGAACACATCAATAATCTGAATCTGAACCGTAAAGACAGTAAGCAGCAGCAAAAACAAACTGATAGATGCTCAGATTCCAGCTTACCTTGCAGTTCTCGTACTCGGTGGTCATTTTCTCGCTGTCGGTAACGAAATAAGGAGAGATATAACCACGCTCAAACTGCATTCCCTCCACAACATAAAGATTGTTCTCGGAACTCCTCCCCTCTTCAAGGGTAACCACTCCCTTCCGGCCAACCTTGCTCATAGCCTCTGCTATCATGTTACCGATTTCGTAGTTGTTGCCAGCACTGACCGCAGCAACATCGGCAAGCTCACTGTCTTCAACCTACAGAGAGAACATGCCTTCGTAAATAGAACTAATAAGCAAGTTACATATAGCAGCCATCTCACTCAAGTTGGGCATTAGTTAAATACTATTAAGGGCCAGACTGCCAAAACTAGGGACACTTCGACAGCATAATAGGCTAATGATTAATTTTACCTCCTTTGACATCTTCTTAAGTTCAAGGACTAGTGCTTTCGCTGTTTTCTCAATACCACGAGTAATTTGAACAGGGTTGGCACCAGCTGCAATAACCTGAATAATAACAGACCCGTTTTTAGATTTACCAAACAGTAACACCACACTCAAATCACAAGTAACAATAAATCTCTTCTAGTGGCATACCTTAACACCCTCAGCAATGAGCCCCTGAGCAAGGACGACAGAAGTAGTTGTTCCATCTCCAGCTAAATCGTTGGTCTTCGCTGCAGCTTGCCTAACCAACTTAGCTCCAATATTTTCAACAGGATCCTCCAGCTCAACCTGCAGTACAACAATTGTTATTGAATATTCTGCTGGGGCTTTAAACTAAAATCATGATCATGCTCGTATTGCCAGAAAGTAATTACACTCGATACATGTATATACGGATACAACATGCAACCTCGTGTGCTTTGAATGATAAAAAATATGTGCGTGATTACTAAAAGCAATCTTCTCAGTACTAGAAATGTAGCAGAAAAACTTGCTGATTGCCTCGTCACGTGGCAATATGCAATGTACCTCTCTTGCAACTGTAACACCATCATTGACAATCTTAGGGGAGCCGTACTTGCTCTCCAAAACAACATTCCTTCCCTTTGGTCCCAATGTAACTCCAACAAGATCTGCCAGCTTGTTGACTCCAACCTAAAATATACAAACAGCTCATCAGCGTCTGTCCAATGCTCACCAGGCACTATCATATAGTGAGAATTCAAAACAGGATATGCACAAAGTGTGAATCTCACCTGGAGCTTCTTGGTGGCTGAGCCATCCTTGTTGAAGTAGAGCTCCTTAGCTGCTTTAACTCTGAAGTTGCATTTCCTCTGAAGGCGCACATGGCGTGGCCTGTCGGCAAGGGAGATAGATGACAATGAAAATGGCTTCTTGTCTGATACAAGGCCAGTTGGAGCTGCCATGAGCCCAACGGTAGAAGTGGCGCCAAATGGTGAAGCCATGTTTTCCTGTGCAGCAATGATAATATCAGAATGACAGACCAATTTAGAGAAACATGTATAAAGCCCAAAATACAGAGATCTTGTAAGCACAAGAGGACACAATGAAGGTTCACTCCAGATAATGGAAGTGGAGGCAACCACATGTAACCAAGGCACTAAATCAGAGTAGACGCTTTAACTTTTTGTTGTCCTACAAATGTACATCAAAACAAGTAGATACAAATAAGCAGGGTGTTCCATGCATAAGTTGGAAACAGAGTTTTGTGTCTGTCCTCCAATTTTGCAGAAACAGCAGTTGACCACTCTACTACCCTAGTTTGTGTTCTAGGAACAACAAGTAGGGCCAACCAATACAGTGCACTGACTTCAAATTTACGCGCTATACGGCGCCCAAGCAGTGTCAGGGATTTAAGATTAGCTATAATCACCGTAACACCGTTCCCCACCAATGTACCCACCACAGCAGGGCACTACGCACGACGCCGGAGACCAGGCCAGCCTCCCGAGCGCCGACAGCCCGTGGCATCTGGGCGGAACGGCTCCAATCCCACTACTACAGTAGCAACTATAGCAAAGCACACACCAACCCAGACCCAGAACCGCGCGCCCGTCGAATTCGCCGGCAGAACCTACTGGAAATTCCTCCCCGCGTCGAGGCCTGTACCAAAACACGGCGCGTCCTGCCCATCTAATCCTCGGAATACCCCGCCCGAATGCGACGGCCCGGCGGCCGAATTCAGCGGGCGAGGGCCGCGCGGCGCCCGGAGGCGGGAGGGGAAGAGGGAGGGGATGGGGGGTAGAGGTTGTAGCTTACCTTGGCGGAGCGGAGGAGGAGCGCGGAGGCGGGGCGGAGAGGATAAGGCTGCGGCCTCGGGAGGGCGGGTGCGGGTGAGGGGTTTGCTTTGGGTGGGTTGGGGGAGGAGGAGGAAGGGGATGAGGTCGCTCTTAAATACACGCCAGGGTTTTACAAAGGGGATTGGTTCTTGGTTGGTGGCATCTTTCCGATCCCACCCTTGGAAAAGTGCGTATTTCCGATAGCACTAATAATAAGATTTGTACAAGGACCCATTATGTTATTACCATGATATATACCACCGGCCTCCCAAGACGGACCGGGCAGACGGCCGGGGCAGTGCTCGATCATAAAAACTGACCTAGCTCGACCCCTCAAACTGGCCACCCCACACCACTCATAGCTCCGTGCCGCTGCTCCTCAGGGGCTTTCGGTGGGTGCTTCTGCCCGTGTCGTTGGCGCCGCAGACGCGGACGCCCAAATTGGAGGTGTGCGTCGCCCGCCGCGAGAGGCAACGTGCTAAGAAGAGGTCGGCGGCGGCTGCATAGTCTTCGCGTTGTCGACGCGGATCGCTGACGGCTCCTGGTAAGGCCGAACAACTCCTCACGGATGTCTACCCCCGCTCGCTGAAGACGGCAAAGACGGACGACCGTCGGGCCTGTCGGAAGAACACCAAGGCGCTTTGGCTTGGTATCGAGCAATCAAACTCGCGAAGTGGCAGAGAAGGCGCCTGCGAAAGGAATAGCGATGAAGCACAAGAGGCAACAAAATCATGGTTGGAAATATGCCCTAGAGGCAATAATAAATTAGTTATTATCATATTTTCTTGTTTATGATAATCGTTTATTATCCATGCTATATAATTGTATTGATTGTAAACTCAAATATATGTGTGCATACATAGACAACAAAGTGTTCCTAGTATGCCTTTACTGGACTAGCCCGTTGGTCAAAGATGGCTAAGGTTTACTAGCCATAGATATGAGTTATCATTTGATAATGGGATCACATCATTAGGAGAATGATGTGATGGACAAGACCCAAACCGTCAGCATAACATTTGATCGTATCAAGTTTACTGCTATTGCTTTCTACGTGTTAATGAATGTGTTCCTATTACCATGAGATCATGTAGCTCACTGACACCAGAGGAATTCCTTGTGTGTATCAAACGTCACAATGTAACTGGGTGACTATAAAGATGCTCTACAGGTGTCTCTGAGGGTGTTTGTGGAGTTGGCATGGATCAAGACTAGGATTTGTCACTTCGTATGACGAAGAGGTATCTCGGGGGCCAGTCGATAATGTAACATCACAATAAGCTTGCAAGCAATGTGGCTAAGGAGTTCGTCACAGTATCTTGTATTACGGAACGAGTAAAGAGACTTGCCAGTAGTGAGATTGAACTAGGTATGAAGATATCGACGATCGAATCGCGGGCAAGTAACATACCGCTGGACAAAGGGAACTGGATACGGGATTGACTACATCCCTGACATCGTGGTTCTACCGACAATGATCTTCGTGAAATATGTGGGAACCAATGTGGGGATTCAGGTCCCGCTATTAGTTATTTACCAGAGAGGTGTCTCGGTCATGTCCACATGATTCTCGAACCCGTAGGGTCCACAAGCTTAACGCTCGATTGACGCTAGAGTAGTATTGGGATATGTATGTTGGTGATCGAATGTTGTTCGGAGTACCTGATGAGATCTCAGACGTCACGAGGAGTTTCAGAATGGTCCGAAGGTAAATATTTTACATATGGGAAGTTCTATTTTGCTACCGATAAAGTTTCAAACATTATCGGTAGTATATCGGGGTGCCGAAAGGGTTACGGGGGTCCACCTACCTCGTGGGGCCACATGGGTTGTAGGGGTGGCATCCTAGCCACCCTAGGCGAGGGCACACGCCCCTTGAGGCGGAATTGGCTTGGGTCAAGAGTCCCAAAGGGACAAGGTACCCCAGAGGTGCCTTGGAGGAGGGAGACTCCTCCCTTCCTTGTGGAGGGAGGACTCCACCCTAGCCACCAGCCTTCCTTGGAGGAGGGGCCAAGGGTTGAGACCTAAATCTTCCCCTTGCCTCCTATATATAGTAGAGGAGAGGGGGAGGGTTGTACACAACAATTCCCACGGCCTGCGACCTCCCCCTCTCCCGTTCTTCCTCGTTTGCAATTCTGAAGGCGCTTGGCACAACCCTGCTGGGATTGCTCCACCACCATCTCCACCACGCCGTCATGCTGGTTGAGATCCCATCTACTTCTTGCTGGATCAAGGAGGAGGAGACATCATCGAGCCGCACGTCTGCTGAACGCGAATGTGTCGTCCGTTCGATGCTAGATCAGATCGGGTCGCGATTGGATCATGAAAAGTACGACTACATCAACCGCGTTATATACGCTTCGGCTTAGCGATCTACAAGGGTATGTAGATACACTCCCCCTCTCGTAGTTGTTGATCTTCATAGATAGATCTTGATGAGTGTAGCAATTTTTCCCCATTCGACTTTCCTCAACAACCATGCCATTCGGAGGATGACCAGCTACATTGACTCCTCATCCCACATCACTGACGGCTCCGACAACCCCCCCCCCCCCCCCCCACACACACACACAATCGCAGACGCCTACACGGAGTTCTACAAGCGCTCTGGTGACCGGAGGAGCAAATGACCGACAAGGAAGTGGTGAAGATGCTTAGCCCTCTCTGTTTTTCTTTCCTTCTTTTTTTTGCAATTTTAGTTTACAAACTATGTCTGTGAGTTGAACCATGATGCTTTTTTGATCCAGGTGACATGGATATGCAGTTCGTTCTATGTTAGTTTGATGTATGTTCTTTTATTTCGTTGGTCATCTATATAGTTTCTTTCACGTTGCATGCATGATATTAATTTAGGATACTGGATATAAGGTACACATATATATATGTCGGTGAATTGATATTTGTCTTGTCATTGTCCGCGAACCTGTAGGGTGCCGGATTTGATATATCTGGCTACTGATCGAAAATGCCTATTGGAGCTCGGGCTTCATGATATCCTTTGTGTTTTTTAAAATTCAAAATTCAAAATTTTTGTTTTAAAAAAATCTGAAAAAATATGCAAGTATACAAGAATGAAATGTATATGTGTACAAAAATTCAGAATGAAATACCTTAAGATTTGATCTGTGTAAAAAAAAACAAATTCATGTATTTTTAAGATGAATAGTATCATGTGTTAAAAAGCCACAAATTTGTTTTTTTTGCACAGACCCTGTTTCAACATATTTTGTTCTAAAAATTTACACACATGTGTGTGTTATGCCTCCGTGTATATCTATATTTTTTCAGATTTTTTTGAAATGTAAAAATATGAATTTTGGGATTTTTAAAAATCCAAAACGCCCCCACTCGCTATTGATGCTCTAACAAATAACACAACTACCTTGAGTGCGTAATAAGCAAATGAAAATGGATGGCACATTCAAGATAAGAAAAATCAGTTTGCGACACATCCTTTGTTTGTATATGGCCAACAGCGAGAGGAGCGATTGCCGGCAAAATACCGAGGCACGGTGTTGTGGTTGTCTTTGTGCCTTTGACTATCTCCTTGGTGCGTGACGAGGAGATGGCGTGTATAATTTCGACAACAACCATGGATACTAGGGTGATGAAACTGATAGTTAAGATGTTGGACTGCGGCCCATCCAGACAGGAGAATGTAAGTACATTAACAATATGCATGAGCATAGATGGGGATAAATGATTCTAGTGAAGACGGGGATAAATGATTCTAGTGAAGACGAGTCTAATTTAAACTATATTTCTATTCTATTTATGCAACTCGAAGGACAAAGTAAACAAAAACGTATTCCACCTGATTGGGGTTTAGGAATCATCTTGACACATATATTCATGAGAAAAAAGGAGATGGCTAGAGGGCGGCCGATAAAAAAGGATTTGGTGGATCGAATTTTCTGAACCATCTGACGTGCAGCCAACGACTGGATGGCCTTCTTCCACCTCTTATCCTCCCAACTTCATCTTATTCCGCAAACCATCCACGATCACCGGCCGAACCGCTTGCCTCCGCTCCCCCCTCCCCCCGACCATCGTGCTGGCGTCACCCCCCATCTCTCTAAACTGGTGAACCAACCACCAGAATTTCTCGATGAGCTCGTACCCCGAACCCTTAACCTTCGAACTCACCTCGGACGGCTACGACGTGTTCCTGACCAAGGCCTTGCCAGTGTCTTGCCCCGACGCAACCGAAGGCGGCCTCCGTGCTCTGTCACGCTCCCTTCTTCCTTTCCAACTAAATCGACTGATCCAAATTCAAAAATCAGACAACTTCTTCTGGCCAAATTGGAGAAAGTATGGGCTTTAACGCATAACATGTAACACTAACTCATTTGGTCTACAAATACAACGCTGGTGTGTTTTTATTTGACCTATCGAATATAGCTGCAAACACAAACAAACCAAGGGTAACACACACAAACTAAAAAGCTAGTGTTGCTTTTATCGAAACCGGTGGTATTCTGGCACAATGACTAGAATCGATTCCCTCCGTTTTGAATATATGTTTTTTATAGTTTTTAATATGGACCATGCATTAAAAAAAGGTAAACTCAATATGTCTACATTTATATGTAGTCCTTGATGAAATCTTTAAGTAGACTTAGTAAGCACGCGCATGATTTGCCATTGCAAAAAACAAATCTGTAGCGCGACAGCAAATAAATGTCTTAGCAGGGCTGTAGAGCGAGCACGATGCTTTTACAGGGTGCATAGGGTAAATTGGCCAGGCGAGCACCAGCAGGCAGCAGCCATCGGACGCAGTGGATCGGCCTCGACGGCTGTGGAAACCTCTCGAAGCGTGCAGGCCAGGAGCGGGGCTCTCCGCAGGCCGAAAAGAAACGGCCTGCCTTGTCATGGGCCGGCGAAATGACAGAAAAAAAACGCGCCGTTGCCGGGGATCGAACCCGGGTCACCCGCGTGACAGGCGGGAATACTTACCACTATACTACAACGACTTGATTGATTTTAGATGCTCAAAATGGTTTACTTAAAAGTGCTGAGTACCAACAAAACGTTCTTCATTGATGTGGATCTGTTCTCGTGCTGGTTGCATATTCCGAAGTAAATCGTCTCTCTTAAGCCCAATGAGTGAGAGGAACAGTCCTGAGATGTGACTTGCTCAGGAAAGAGGAGACACTCACACAATTTCGATCAACACAAGGAAAAGCAATGGTTCTAGAAACAAGTAGAGTAAGGACCTTCAACGCAGGCTGAAAAAGGGATGCAGCCATGGGAACGAAAGGAAAAAAGGCGCCGTTGCCGGGGATCGAACCCGGGTCACCCGCGTGACAGGCGGGAATACTTACCACTATACTACAACGACTTGATTGATTTTCTGGTGCTCAAAAATAACTTACTTGAAGCACCTCTGGTATGATAAAAGAATAGACCGCCCTTTCCTTTTGTATTTTTTTTTTCTGCACAGGACGTTGTGGAGGTTGATTTGAGAATTTATGTGCTCATTAGTTCCATTACTTCTTTTCTCACTAACCGTATTAGACAGTGGTGTATAAATGATGCACCTGACTCTATCTTTCAAGGATACACGAATGAAGTCATAGTACTTTCAAACTATGACTTGTCTTTGCTTGATGAGGAAAGTAAAAATGATAACCTACCAGACAGTAAAATTACATGGCTGATCTCTGTTTTGTACATGTTAGGTGAGCATTATTAGATGTTCTACTTCTTTTAAGAGAGTGTATTTTCCTCTCATAAGTTGCTCACTTATATCCCTAGAAGAAACAAATCTTTTGTGTTGTAACCTGTTTTGAGTTTTGATACCTTACCGTCTGCCTTCTCATCTGCTTTATGTTGCTTCTCTAAATTATTTCTTTGGGTCACTACCATAACTTGCTTATTTAGTTTAGGTGTATAGGCCGGATTTTCCATGTTATCGTTTGAAACTACAACCATGTTGAATTGGCTTTTTTATTATTATAAAGAATCGACAGTCTGAGATGCAGTGCATTTTGATATCTTATGTTGCTGCCATAAAAGGTGTTGCATTCTTGAGCTATGATACATGTACATCTAAGTGGCTAATGAGGTAAATTAGGTAGGATTAGTCTGCACAGTTAGTCTATACATCTAACATGCACTTCAGACTTTTTTCTTCAAGTCATATTGTGGTTGTACCAGTGTATCTGCGTGTGTATGCAGGTGATTTTTTTTGGCATCATACACTCCCCTATGAAGTGCGTGTTTAATCACCATGCAAAGGGCATGTGGATTTGAGGTGCTGGAAATGGTTGATGCTACTGGGTTCCTCACATGTTCTGTTCTTGGAGCGTGTGTGCTATTACAAATTCAAACAAATGCATGCATGCTCGCTTGGCTCTGACCATATGCCATATACTAGCTTTAGTTTGGTTAAAAAAAGTCAACTCGATGTATGCAAACTACACATGTTCGTGATTTTTAAAAGGTTTCTTTTGTCTGTTTATAACTTATATAGTGGGATATGTATGTGTGTTGTTATTTCCAGTTTCAAGGTTGTAGCAAAGATGTATTGCTGACCATGGAGCACTGCAAGGCTTCAGGATATGTACCACAACTTAGAGACTGGACACGGTGCCGCTTGCTCCTACCACCATGCAAGTGGTTAATGGTTTAGTGTCGAACTATTGACTAGTCCCTCTTTTTTTCTTTAATCTATGTGATGGGGTCCTTTACCATAAGTTCTCTTGTTATATGGATTCAATAGAAATGATGTTCTAGGCGTGTTTGATAGTTACGAAACAAATGCCATAGACGATAGCTAATGCTATTATGGAGATGTTTTGAATTATTGTTTCATCTGCTATTAAATGTTTGATGATCCTTCATTATTTTTATACAGAATTTCTAAAGCTTCAATCATACACGTTTGCTCAAATCTAAAGCTCCTAAATAATGTTTTTTTAAAGCACTCATGATTTGAAAGGTATGTATATTTTTAAGCAAGAGCATATATATTTTTGGCTGAGATGCAAAGTCACTGAAAAATGCAAATGTTTTCAATGCGAACATGATTTCAAAAGGGTCTCTGCGAACATGGTAGCAAGTATTTTGTGCTATCAAATTAAAATGTGTATATACATCTCATTGTAGACAACAATCCATCCTGATTTTTTTTAACAAATGGGATTAAATCATGGATATTTTTTTCATCGTGCACATGCATGAATTTAGCGTGCCTCTGCGTCATTTGGTGCAACGGGTCCACTAGTTTGATCTAAAAATATAACGAGCCAGGGGAGCTCTCAGCAAGCCGCGAGGAGGAGCGGGCTCTCAGCAGACTGAAAAGGGATGGGGCCATTGGGAACTAACAGGCCCAAGTGTCATGGGCCGCAAAAGAAAAAAACCCGCCGTTGCCGGGGACCGAACCCGGGTGATAGATGGAATACTTACCACTGTACTACAACGACTTGCCTGCTTTTTCTGCTTAACTTATCTTTCTTTCCTGCTCGCAAAGCGTTCTCCATTGCTATGATTCAGTTTTCGTGCGTGCTCCTCATCATCATGGTGCTTGCATTTTCAGGTGTAAATCGATCGTCTCTCTTGATCCCAATGAGTGAGAGGGACAATCCTGAGGTGTGACTTGCTCAGGAAAGAGGAGACACTCACATAATTCTGCTCAACATATGGAAAGTCAATGGTTCTGGAAAACAAGCAGAGCGAGGATCTTCAGCCCCAGAAAAACAGCGCTAAGTGTGACCTCAAGGCTCAAGCTGACTGTTCGCTTCATGGTTCATGTTCTTGGATTTAGTAAATACTCCCTCCATTCTCAAATATATATATTTTTAGATATTTCATTATAGATTACATATGGATGTATATAGATATAATTTAGAGTGTGATTCATTCATTTTACTTCGTATGTAATTCGTAGTGAAATATCTAAAAAGACTTATACTCTCTCTGTTCGGAAATATTTATCGGAGAGATGTATGTATTTAGGCGTATTTTAGCTCTAGATACATCCATTTATATTCATTTCCGAGACAAATAATTTCGAACGGAGGGAGTATTTAGGAACGGAGGGAGTACAATTGAAAAACATTCAACCAGTTGGGTCAGTGGCAAGCGTCTTGCTTCGCATAATAACACAACGGTAAACGTTTACCATCCGCGCGCCGGCGGAAACCTTACGCCTGACGCACGCGCGCGGTTGGATAAGAAAACGCTTCGGCGTTTCCTGACCGCATATTATGGTGAGTCCACATGCAATTTTTCTTCTCGTTTCCCCATCTTCCCTCACCACTCCTTTTTTTCCGTTGTGTTCGTTGTGGCCGTCGATGAGGGCCGCCCCACCTCTCCCTTTCCCTCTCCCACAAGTAGATGGCAGCGAGGCTGCTGGCAGGAGTTTGCATCGCGGGCGAGGTTGCGAAGTCGAAGCTACAAGTTCATGCGTCAAAGCACAACCCCCCTGAAAAAGCTACAACCAGCATCACTTTTTTTTGCAACCGGCAACGAAAAAAGCTTCAAACAGGCGATAAAAAATGCTACAACCGGCATTATCGAAAGCTTCAACCAGAGACGAGGGGAATCAAGGGCCACCCACCACGCAAAACGCGAATGCTCCAACCGGTGATGAAAAAAGTTTCAACCGGCTAGAAAAAAGCTTCAATCGACTATATAAAAAGCTTCAACCGGCGACAGCGAAACACAAAAAAGCTGCAATCGTTGACACAAAAGCTTCAACCATATGTTTGAAAAGCTTCAACCACAGACCAACGAAGAAAGCCTGTCATTTTTGCTACGACCAGCAAAAAGCTTCAAGCGACTTATAAAAAGCTTCAACCGTTGATGGAAAAAGCTTCAACTCGTGAAAATAGCTTCAACCACCGTGAATAAAACTTCAAGCGACATGAGAAAAATCTTCAACCGATACAACATACCGACGATGATGGGAGCGGTGACACCGGGGAGCTGCTGACCGACGGCATGGCGGTGCTACATCTCAGAGGTGGAAAAGCTTCAAGCGACACACGGAGTTGCAACCCGGGGGGCGCAACTATTGCATGGGGGTAGGGCTGGGGATGAGGGGCGGCGGCCGACGATGCGGACGGCCAACGAGGGTGCCGACCGGCGCGGAGGACATCTGCCGAGGGCGCCGACCGACGACAAGGGCGCTGCGGTCGTGCTTCAAGCGCGGGCAGGGGTGTCGACGGCGATCGGGGCGTTGACTCGCGAGGGAGGACGAAACAGTAAACAAATCTGACGGTCTTTAATCGTTTTATCAAACGGTTGGGGTCAGACCGACAAAAGCTAGCGCCGGTCCGCCGGCGCCTAGCACTGCCCTAACACAACGGTAATGCAGTGCAACAAAATACCTTTTTTTTTTTGCATTACCGCAACAAAATTCCTGTAGCACGTATCTACAAAAATGTATATTCTTGTAGCAGGACGGCAAACATCTTGGCAGGGCTGTAGAGCGAACAGGACACTTTTGCAGGGGTGCAGAAGGTAAATTGGAACCGTTTAAAGCGTGCAAGCACAGGACTCGGCTCTTAGCAGGCCGAAAAGAAATGGGTCCAGCGAAACTAACAGGCCAAATCCGTCTTGGGCCGGTAAAAACGAAAGGAAAAAAGGCGCCGTTGCCGGGGATCGAACCCGGGTCACCCGCGTGACAGGCGGGAATACTTACCACTATACTACAACGACTTGCTTGCTTAAATTCTTACAAAGTGTTCTCCATTGCTGTGGTTCAGTTTACCTACTTACCAAAACGTTCTCCGTTGCTGTGGATATGGTTTCGTGCGTGCTCCACATCATTGTCGTTGCAAATCGTCTCTCCTGGGCCCAATGAGTAAAAGGGAAAGAAGAGAAGCAATGATTCTAGGGAAATTCAATTTGGCTATCGGAAGCATTTGCTCCTACTCATGAAAAATAATTTTTGAAATGTCAAAAAGATTTCAACAAAGATTGTTTGCATTTATAGTCACATTCCAATGCTACCTACAAATTTTTAGGCAAAAAGGCTAAATATTTTGGCCTGTGCAAAAATAACAATTTTGAACATGAAATGTTACCCCGAAATGTCATTCCAAATTTGTTATTTTTACTGACAAAACATTCCTGCTCCGTTCTGTATGAAAATTATCAAGCATTCTTGTCACACTAACACATATACCCACAATAAAATTCAGATTTTTTTGAAAACATTTTAACATCTTTTTTGCGAAAGTGTTCATCCGAGAGCATATGCTCCCGGGAGCCAAAACACCCCTCAATGGTTCTGGATCTTCGGTCCAAGAAAAACAACGCTCGGTGTGGCATCACGGCTCAAGTTGACTGTTGCATACTTTGACGACAATATTCTAGTTTCACGTCTAGGTCTCGTGTTCCTGGGGTTAAGTTCTAGCTCGACGTCCCGCTTTGTCCCGCAAAATTCGTCATGTCGGAGGAGGACGAGAACGTCTTAGATGAGCATGATTCGGTATCTCTCAGTGAACCCGACACTATTATACCGCTGGAAAACAAACCTTTGGATAAGTTTTGTTATTTCCAGATGATAATTCAGATAGACTTGTTACCGACGAAGCCCAATGAGTATTTGGAACCCATGAAAGATGTGATGTTGCGGATATTGATTCTACTCCCACACAACTTTGATCCACCCACTCCATATTTTTTGACGATATTTGTGCCCCTCTGTATACCTTTGAAAAAACCAGATGTACATCATTGCTCATGTGTTCTTACGTGTTTTTTTATCATTTAGTTGATAACACTATTATTCTCTTCCACTGGAAAATTTGTGATTCTCTCATGAGTGTTTGCTTATTGGGCTTGGCCTGCCTAGTTGAATGAGAGTGTCGTCCCCAAATGAAACTATGGTAAATATTTAAGTATTTTAGCATGACCACAAATAATCTACAGGTGATTTAAATGAGTTTTATTGTGGTATGGATGCCCGCATAATAATCTACAGGTAATCTCTCCCTAGATTTCAAGGTGTGCCCTCGCTAATCTCCTATTAAGCCTCCTGGTAATCTACCTGCGCCAGAGTTTCATGATGGGAGCTACCTAATTTCCTATTAAGCCTTCACTTAATCTCTTCTCCCTCTGGATTTCAGGGTGGCCATTCCCTAATTTTTTCTTAAGCCTCCACCTAATATTCTAACTGGGGCCTGCATCGGCCGGCGGATCTTTTCTGCCTCACGAGCGATTCTTTGACGCAAGCTGTCAGTTCATCTTCTCTAGTTTTCTGTAATAATACTTCTGTTGTGAAACCTCCTATACCCTAATTTTCTAAAGCAATTCCTTTGTTGCGAAATCCCCTCTTCTCTAATTTCCCGCAACAAGTCCCTTGTTGTAAAACCTTTTTTTTTTCTATTTTTCTGCAACAAGACCCTTCTTGCAAAAATTGCAAACACATCTCCCTCGTCTTATTTTCTTTGACATGACCCTTGTTGCAAAAATTGCAACAACATCTCCGGCCACATCGTGCACTAACACAATCGACTTTTGCTGCCGATGTTCTGCAACAACATTGTTGTTGCAGAAACTTGAAGCGGACATTGACGTACAACATGGTAATGTGGCAGCTACTAGCACCGGTGGTGCCAGAATGGGGGTGAGGTTGATGGTGCTTCACACCCGCGTGATGAATTTTGCTGGATCCGGTCACTCGGAGGCGTTTGGCGGGGGAGATCCTACATGGACATGTTCGCGACGACGACCTATAGGCATGGGCACTCGGCTTGGCTGCTCGTCGTGAGTGCTCGCTCGGCAACAAACCATTTGTTTTGGTTAAGTCAACTGAAACAAGGGGTGAGTTGCAAGAACTGTACCAGGATAGAGATTGCTTTTGAGTTGTTCGATTCGAATCAAATCCGACGGCTACGAAGGAGGTGGACGCGTGCACAAACATTCGCCGGTTGAGCGATAGCGTTTTCCGTATTCTAATGGGGACAAGGAGTCAGAGGGGCTCCGCCCTTCCCCAAACGGGAAAATACAACTTGTAAAAAACTGAGTGCCCGACTCAAGGTATGCAAGCATGCACGATCTAGCTTCCCTTTTTTTAGTAATAGAGTTGGTTCATCTTGTATGAGTAAATTATAAGTTGCCAAAAGCAACAAAAATTACTTTGAAGTTTGACAAGATTCCCTTTGATACTTTCAGTAAAGCTTTTCTATAATGAACAAACCCACACGCCACTCTCTCTCACTACTCTCCCTCCCTCCCTCCTCCCTCTCTCTCCCTCTCTCCCTCTCCCTCTCCCTCTCTCTCTCCCTCTCCCTCTCTCTCTCTCTCTCTCTCTCTCTCTCTCTCTCTCTCCACATACGTTTCCCTTCCCCTCCACATCCACGCCGACTGCACTAGAACCGCCCATGATTGAGCGGTAAATGATGCGTTGAGGCAACCGTGTGGGCAACTACTCTGTTTTCATCCAGATCTAGAGGCATAGGTCTGGACGACCATCCGCATCCAGATCTGGATCCACCGCAGTCCAAGACGTCAACTTTTGCCCAGATCTGGAGCCAACATGATGATTAGCGATGGAGGAAAGCAGCATAGTGTCTCCAATGGCCACGGCTCACCGCTATTGGCATCGGAGAAGGTAGATGTTGCCTCCACCACTCCGCCCTCCGTTGTCAGCATCGGAGAAGGTAAGAGAAGAACTTGCCTTGTTTTCTTTTTCCAAGTTAAATTAAGGTAAAAATTAGTTGATCTTCCAGTTGTGTTTATTTTATTCTATTGAGGGGAAAACACTAGATTTATATATTACTAGTAGACTAATTGTAATCATTAGACATGAGGAGATTATGGATTGATGGTACACCAACCAACATCACAAAGCCACCCTGGAGATTGGGACTCATATTCCACATCATTACCAGAAATAGCACCATTGGCGTTACCCTCAACGTATTTATAACAACGTATTTATAAAATTATCCAGTTATGTAGCTAGTGAGCGAATAGCACCCCTCTAGCCAAAGACCTTAAACTTCTCTGGACCTTAGCTCTCCAAATCACATCCCAAATACTCCCATTATGTGTCGTGCTTGAAGAGCTAGAAGCAGGGAAATCGTACCTGAGTTTGAGTTGGGTGGCAAGTTTATAAGCACTTTTTACAAAGAACAGACCAGACGTGTCATAATGCCAAGCAATGTAGTCATCCGTCACGTTGAAGGGATAACTATGCAAAAGATCACCTATGGATCAAACTCAGAAAATAGCCTATGGCCAAGGTCAATATTACATTTATTTTTTATCGAATCATTCAACTAGTTAACCCACCTCAACCTTGAGTTTCTTGCGAACTTGGCCACTTGAGGCTATACTGTCTTAGAATGCAGTTGTCTCTCTGAATCGGAATTTTTCGTCCATTCTCTATACGCCAGATGATGCCTTCCTTGAGTAACTCGAGGCCACATTCAATGCATCGAGGCCCGTGATGCATTTGAGTCAAAGACCGTGTCCAGAATATCCACATGAGGATAATATTTTCATTTCAAGACTCTGGAACATACCATCTAGCTAGCTTGTAAATCAGTCGCCACCCTTGCCTCGCAAAGAGACATGGTTAAATAGATGCATATCCCAGAATCCTAGAACAACACATCTCTTTTATTTAATCATTTGGCCCCAAGAGAGCCAATAGACTTGTGATATCCTTGCTCATCGCTCCACCAAAAGTCCCCGATAAGGTTTTCATGCTTGTGATATCCTCACGTGTGGCTCCCTCAAGTATAAACGTGGACCGAAAGTGGGCTATAATTTAATTGCATCACCTGGTCTTGAACTCAAGACCTCTTGGCTTCGATACCATGTAGAAGTGCATGCTCTAGCCAATGCAACCAAAAGACCGATCTGATGAAAGAGAATAGGCAATGCACTTATACATCAACAATCACGACCTGTTTAGCTGCACGAACCATATACTTTTCAATCCAGGCCTTGCATATTTTTGTGAATATTTCCGAGATCAACTGAAATTCGAGTCCAACATCCTACTGATGTTGATAAACCCAAAAGTTTACTCTCAAGAGTGTAATCACATCACAAAAGGGTGACCATTGTCTCTCACTAGACACAGGGCGAGAAGTGTTCACTAAATAATAAAGAGCATTTAGCAAGGCTAAGAAGCTGTCATGTACACCTTTAAAATAAATCTAGAGCATCATTCACTAGCCCCTCTCTTCTTGTGGCCTTGAGGAACAGAATAATGTCATGAGCAAACATTAGTTTAGAGACACCGAGCCCCCCCATCCCCCCCCCCTCCCGGCGGCCAATTCTGATGGACATTAACCTCCCTCCCAAGACCTCCTTTCTTAAGATGCTTGGCAGATCTCCCGCAACCAATAAGAACAAATATGAGCTAAGCGGACCCCCTTGCACCAACCATCTCAATGGTTTACATGGGTCTAGAAGTTTTCCACCCCGTTTAACCGAGCGCTAGACTGATTTCACGCAACTCGTAATGCACCTGCTTGAAGCAAAATATAGCCAACGCTCCTTTTGACTAGTTGAACCTGTCATAGCCGTTGTGAAGGTCAAGTATACACAGAGTGGGGTTGATTCTCTTTTTGTTCTCTTTCATTTTGTGGAAGAACTCGAATGGAATGATTGCGTTGTATGTTATCCTCCTCATCGGCACAAAAGTACTCCGGGTCTTCGAAACAATATTATCTAGGAATAGTCGTAGACGATTAACTAAGAAAATTTTGTATACCGCATTGCAAAGACTGATAGGTCTACAATCTTTAAAAGACTGGGCATCTTTACATTTTGGAATTAAAATGATGAACGTGTCATTTACTCCTTCCAGCATCACTCCGACAAATAACTCCCTAACGACATTGATCATATCCACCTTGAAGGGTAACCAATTTATTTTTAAAAAAGGATTGAGAAACCATCCGAGCCCAAAGCCTTGAGTGGACCTATATGAAATAAAACATCATTTATCTCCTTTTCTATGAATTGTCTTTCAAAAATTTCATTCATGCCTTGTGTGACCCTTTCAGGTACATGAGAACCACTCTATCTTTAGCCAAAAGTTATTTAAAGGGTTCCCTAGCCATAACTTGCATTTCTTCTTTGCACTCAGCTCAACTCCCATCTTGCTTTCTAAGTTTGCCGAGTGTGTTATTTTTTCCTCCATGTAGCCTTGTGGTAGAAGTACTTGTATTCTTATCTCCCTCTTTTAACCAAGTAGTTCTAGATTGTTGCTTCCGTACGAGTTCACCCGTCAATAGAATCTCATCGTTCAGCCGATGCTTTTCAAAGTTAGTTTTTTCTGTGATCATATGGTGGTGCATTCAGTATGTGACTGTAATATTCCTTCTCAACCGGTTAGTACTCCTTGTCATGGGCCAAAAATCTTCCTTGTCCAGGACCAGACATCATGTTGCTGAAAGGATCGATATGGTAGACTAGAGGGGGGGGGGGGTGAATAGGCAACGACCACTTTTTAATTAATCTTAGCAAGTTAGGGTAAACAACATACGGGTTCACAAATATTACAACAATGGGGTGAACCTTAATGAAGCTAACAACGAGAGTTACTAAGACAAGTAAGAGATAGACAACAACATAAGCATACACAAAGTAAAGGTTAGAGATAACCACAAGTGGAATCAATGGAGACGAGGATGTGTTACCGAAGTTCCTTCCCTTTGACAGGAAGTACGTCTCCGTTGGAGCGGTGTGGAGGCACAATGCTCCCCAATAAGCCACTAAGGCCACCGTATTCTCCTCACGCCCTCGCACGATGCAAGGTACCGTGATTCCACTATAGGTGCCCTTGAAGGCGGCGACCGAACCTTTACAAACGAGGTTGGGGCAAACTCCACACAAAGCTTGGGGGCTCCCAACAAGACCACGAAGCTTCACCACAATGGAATGTGGCTTCGAGGTGACCTCAACCGTCTAGGATGCTCAAGCATCCAAGAGTAACAAGATCCGCAAGGGATTGGTGGGGGAATCAACTTTTCTCTTGGTGGAAGTGTGGATCTAGGCTTTCTCAACCAATCCCTAAAGAATCAACAAGTTTGATTGGCTAGGGAGAGAGATCGGGCACTTTTGAGCTTAGGGAGCAACAATGGAGCTTGGGAGGGTAAGAGATAGGGTTTCACAGCTAGAAGAACCCTTTATATAGTGGGGGGGGGGGAATCCAACCGTTTTCCCACTCATAGCCCGTGCCTAGCGGTACTACCGCTAGCACTCCAGCGGTACTACCGCTGGGCCCCTGGTAGTGCATAAGCACTACCACCGCCAAGAAAGTCTTCGCAAAAAGGTCCGTCCACGTACAACCGCTAGGCAGGCGGTACTAAGCTCCTGGAGCGGTACTACCGCTGGCTGCAGCGGTACTACCGCTAGGGCTAGCGGTACTACCGCTAGGCCCAACGGTACTACCGCTGGGGGACCATTTGCAAAGAAGAAAGAAACACCAAGGCGGGAGCCACTCCAAAGTTGCCGGCAAGGGGGAAAATAGGTGAAGTGTGCGCGTGCAAGATTGATTCCACTCAAACCTTTCCACTACGGTTCCCCTCTTAATAGTACGGCTTTCCTATGACTCAAATAAAGAGAATCGTAGAGAGCACCGTGCTTCGTTCCACAAAAGAGGGGGGCGAGTCGTCTTGTGCCGTTGACGTGTGTTATCTGAAATCTTAACACACACGGTTAGTCCTTTGTGGTACTGTCATCAATCACCAAAATTACTTAGGCATAAACTATGCCCCAACAGTTGCAACATTCCCAACTTAGTGCACACACCGGCGAGGGACTTGGGACAATGATCATTGCCTCAAGTTCCTTCAATGGTACCCTCCAACGACTGTACTCTTTCCCATATCTATTTATGGAAGGCTTTCTTGTTGCTGTGCACCTTGGACTGTCTCCTGTATTGCAGGCATAGAGGGAAGTAGTCGGAGCATATGTGTGTACCACTGTTCACTCTAAATAAATCACATCAACCTCGCGATGTAACTGCCCTATCAACCCCACGGTCACATTGCTCTTTTTCCATACTGTTTATTATCATATGTCCAGGCTGGCCCCTTACAGCCCCAATCATGAAGATCACACTAGAACAAGATATCTCTGAAATTTGGCATTTTTCTCTCGGATCTCCAAGCTACTGAGAAATTCTCATGCCGCCACATCGTCTCATTAAAATCACCTATATCAACCGATGTTTATTAACATTTGGCTTTATTCTTTTGAGTAAACCCCACATGTGATGTATGTCCTGACTCCTAGGTTCACCATGTAGGCCGACACTTCGGGCAATGGGGGTCATCACAAATTAAGACATCGACGTACCTCAAATCATACAGAGTCTTTTTTATTAATTCTTTCATCTCACAACAATGCAATGCCAACACCCTTTCCCTTACCATCACCCGCAATGCAATGGCCCAGCCTCCACCTAACATTGTTGACACTCTACTCGCATTATTGAGTTTCAGGAAGTAACACGATCATCAAGCGGTATGTGCGCATGAGGCACATTAGCACGTCAACTATCGAGAGTTGTCTGATGCCCTAGTAGTTTTAGCTCCAGAGACTCATTTCTCCTGACAGGCGCCTTCCTTAGCACCTATCAGTTCATGCCACCTCCATCACCCTCACCTCGTGCCTTCTTGTTCTGACAAGGACCTTTGTAACAATGCAACTAGGTGTCACTACAAACTCACTACCAGACTCACTGTCACGTCCCATGCATTTACCAACACCGAGGCGGCGCTCACCAGGGATTGATCAACTTCCTTCAGCGGCTTACCCTTGAAGCTATTCTTATATTTATGGTGCTTGGCCATCATGTTACCCACTCCAGGGGTAGGGGAGGACCCTTGTTGAAGTTGAGCTCCCCCACTTCATTTCCCTTGCTGGCTGCCGGAGTCATGGAGGAGGCCAAGCATTGAATCACTTGCATGTCCGCTGTGGTGGTTCCGCCTCTTGAACGGCAAAGCACAAATGTCCACCTTGAACTCGGCCTTCTTGAGATCTTCTAGAAGCCCACAATCATTCTCACCATGACCTCTACACCCTAAAAATATACAGAAAGTGTCGGACACGCTCATACTTGACTTCATCATCTACAAAATCTCTAGAGTGTATCTCACGCTTTAAGGGTTCAACAAAAGGATACTCTACTTTTACACGAATGAACTCAAACCAAACTTCTCCCTTTCTATCTACGGTAACCTCAACCACCTTACCGAGTTTCTTGCCTAGCTTCCATGCATCATGTTTTTGCCTCCATCATGGTACCATTAATGTCATAGATTTGTGCCCACAGCGGAATACTCGACCTAGCACGGTCATCATTTGGGATGACCCAGAAGGCCAAAACACATCATTACGATGGATCCAAGGTCCGTTGTTGAGGATCAAACCAAGGTCTCCTTCCCATTCAAACTCTAACAAGAAATGTTTGTGCCTGAGCTACTGGTTGTCAATGTCATTGTGCAAGCCCCATTTGCTTTTAAGCTCCTTAAACAACACATCAGTGATGGATGGCAATAAGGAATGGAAGTATCCCACCGTCGCCCATCTTGTTTTCATGGCTGCATGCGCCCAGAGAGGTCGACCTGGACAATACTATCGGGCCCCGGGAATGGAACCACGATATTCTCATCCCATGCCCAAATTAGACCCACGAGATGGGCCGACATTCCATTTGCAGACAAGTGCCACAGTCCGCGGTGAGGCAGAGTCTCCACCGACCATTGCGCGAGGAGCTTCCCATGATCATCTTACTTAGCCTGCAGTAAACTCTATTGGAGGCAACCTACTCTGATGCACTCATCACAGTTTTCTTCTTCTTGTTAGTCTGACTTTGCCATGGATGATTTTGGGATTTGAGTGTATATGTTGTTTGTGGATGTGCGATCCAGTTGTGTTTATACTACATAAAAGAATATGAAATAGTTCAAGGGTTTACTACTATCAGCGTAAAACAATCTTAGAATTTTAATATTGCTTGTGTTTTTTTATATATTTGAAATATTGATGAAATTTATCGGGTACTTGCTGGCCTTAGGATCGAGGTAGAGAGAAGAGACAAAATTGTTGTGCAACACAGGGAAACAACGCTTGGTGGCAAGAAAAATGCAGCACTTGCCTTTTCTTTATTTCAAAATATTGATGAAATTTAACATGATCGATTTTTCTTGAGTCACATCGTATTTGGATGGCAATATTATTTTTGGCTTTACTCTATTGTGTACTATGTTTATTGTTTCTACAAACATTTTTACTGAGTTAGTATAATTATTATGGTTAGTAGTACTAAGTGAACTAAAACAGTGTAGCACTTTATATTATATAGTTAACTAAAATCCATTGCTAAATTTGTTCTTTAATTCATGACTCCTAATGCAGGATTTGAAGCTGATACCATGCAAAACATCAACCAGAGCTCCAACGCCACCCTCTCGGTGTACCGTGTCATGTTTGGACCCCAAGGCTGGGCGGATCTACCACATGGGTTATTGCACTCCATCATTGTTCTACTGGGTTCAACTCGTGACCTTCTTGCGTTCATCGCCACCTGCCCTAGTTGGTATGCCGCATTCATGTCAATCAAATCTACCTTAGACATGCTCTTCCCGCCTGTTATTTTCAAGAATTGTCCCGACCAGACAAGCTCAGCTGGCTCGAACATTGGAAACACATGGGAGCTCATTGATCCAGCATATCCTAGTACTCCGTTGCGTCGCTTCAGCGGCCCTCCAAGTATTTTGGATAAGATGGCAGACGTCAAATGTTCTTATGGTCATGCCATCTTCTCCTACGGCAGATCCCTTGTCATTATGGACGTGCTCACTGGCACTACGGTTGCCGCTCCACCTTTTCCATTGAATCAACTATGCTATAGAACCTTAATATCTCCAGAAGCGTCACCGGATTCATATCTATTTGTCAGCAGCACGCATTGCCTGTACGCTTGGCGAGTTGGGAGCCCCTCTTGGTTGCATTGTGATTTTCTGAATGCACATTTGATCAAGGAGATGGTATCCTTCAAAGGCCGGGTCATTACGGGGATACGTCAAAAGCTCTACACCGTGCATTTGGCACCTCAGTTCCGTGTCGAGGTACTAAGAGTTGCTTGCAGAGATTATATGGACCCGTACGTGCTTTCCGGAAATTTGGTGACCTGTGAAGATACACTTCTCCTACTTGGTGGTAATGGGGAAGCCTTCTCTATCGACTTTTCGACTGAACCTGCAAAGTATGTGAGCGTGGAGGATGGACGATTGAAAAAGTGGGCGTTCTTCTTTGGCAAGAAGCGTATTGGCCAGCCACGACACTTAGTGAACCCAGAGAGGATGGGGTTAAAAGGTGGTGTTGTCTACCAGTTGGATGAAAACGCTCGGGTATTTTCATACCCAGTAGATGGCAACCAAAATGAGGAGTTGGAGCCAGAACCTTGTTTTGCGACGATCAATGCTTATCTTGCTCGCAATCCTACATCCTTTGCAGCTTGGGTATGAGATCGTGTCATTGTACCTTGCAGTTGTCCTGTTGTCGTTGGCTATGTTCCTTCTAGTTTCAGCTCCTCTGATGGAGTACATCAAGATATGTAATAATCTATATTTGCTACCCAGTGTACTTTCCTGGAGGCAAAAACTTGTGCTACATGTTGTTATTTCGCTGAACCTTGTTAATTACTCCCATTTTGCATGCAAGAGATGGGGGTTTGCATCCTGAAACAATGTTAGCTTCTTGCCGTTCTTGGGTCTTTATATCACTCTTCAGCATTTTTTTGTGTACCAGGTGAGATGTGTCTGTGATTTTATTTTAGTTATGTAATTTGTTTGGTCCATACATCTATGTGTAGCTTGATCTCCTTTTTTGCAGGTAATCAATTGCACACAGATCTGTTTGCTGAAGCTACGTGCAAATTGAGAGCTATTTGGTCGTTGAATACTCTGTATACCTAGTTTTATTGGTGCGAATTCTAAACTTTGTGATGAATGCTGCTTATAAATTCTACATGCAACTTGGAGTGTATTTTCACCTGCTGGCTATGGACTTCCATTCTCGCTCCGATTCTTGGTTACGTTGCAACATTCAGTTAAATATTGTAGCTCTCAAAGTATGTTCTGCATCACATTTCTATCCAACGAGAAGAAGTCTGCTATATGCTCAAGCACAGCACAAGAACAATCAACAACACCTTAGCTATCTTTTTTTTTTTTTTGAGAATCAACACCTTAGCTATCTTTTTTTTTTGAGAATCAACACCTTAGGTATCTAGTATGAAAGGGAAGTTGCAGACCTAGCCCATGTTATCAACTGGACCAAGTACAAGAGAACTCCACAAAATCTGTAAAAGATGAGAAATAAAACACATGGGTCCCTTGTAACCGCTGCAGAAAAAAAAGGAGAGTACATATAATCTGATAACTTAGTCTAAACATCTGTTTGTACTGCAAGTTTCGAAACATGTCAAAAACATTCAGTGAACTACTCATCCTGCAACTGCAACATGGTAGAATCCTCCCACCAAAGCTGTATCATAAGCTAATCATGCACCAACCGCACCCATGTCCGTAAGAACATCACTGGCCGGAACGAGGAAACGCGGCGGGAAGACCCAGGTTGACTCCAATTTCAGGTACCGCCTTCCAGTGTTGAAGAGCTGCAAACATGACGAACGGTAATAACATATTTGCCATAGTTGGACTGCAGACCAAGGTTGTTCAGACTGATAACTTGGGTAGTATATGTGGTTGCTCCTCCCTCCCCATCCCTCCGGGTTCATGCACGACAACGCCTCGCACCGCTCGTCAACGCTGATAAAGATGGCCCAGTTATCAAACCTGCTCACCTTCACCCACCTTGCCTTCTTGGTCATGGTGTCCAATGACTCAAGCTTGAAAGCCATGAACTGGAAGGCCTCCGAGCGCATCCTTCTTCCCACCTCCACAAGTTTGATCAAGAGAAGCGCGTCACCACACACCACTAGCCATGCCTTTTCATTTGCCGAATAGAGATCTTCGGTTTTACTATCTTCCTCAAACACAACTTTAAACTTCTGAATAATGAGACCGGGTGACAAGTTAATGATGTAGAGCCACCCCAAAGACCCTAGGGCATATGTCTTGCCCTTGAAGGCCACATTTTGTTCAATCGAAAAATGACCAATTTCAGGACTGTGTTTTGTCCAAGAGTCGCTCCCGATGCGCCACAGGAACAGACATTCTCCAGCGCCGATAAGGAGATGCGAATCAGCGGATGCAACAGGGGCAGTTAAGGTGACATAGCTGATGCAATTGAAGCCAACTGACCGGAGGGAAGGAGGACCAACCTTAGCACCACTGAATGGATTAACAATATGGAACCCATTGTTGTCGTAGAAGATGAGCTGACTGTAGGAGCAGCGCAGAAAGGTCATGCTTCTGAGGTCAGTCAAGGAAAGAGAACTGCGAGAGGATGAGATGGCAGCAGCAGCAGGGTCAGCCAATCTCCATGTGCATTTGTGGAATGAGGTCCAGCAGTTATGCGAGAGAGACTGTCCACCGTCGGTACGGAGATTGGGGTGGAGGAGCAGAGGCTGGACAGAGGACCTGTGGGCTGAGAAGAAATCACACCAATGACGGCAAGTGGTACCGAAGGCGAGGAGGTCGCGTAACGAGCGTAGTTGAGCGACAACGGGTCGGAGCAGGTCGCCCGGGAGCTCCGCCCATCCTTGCGGCCGAGATGAAGCAAAGATTGAGGAGACAGAAGCAGAACATGTCCTGTTGGCCATTATTTGCACGATGGCGCTCTCCCTGTTCGACACAGCAAATTAAAGAAAAGAGTTAGGCATGCTAAACAAGGTATAACTGTATAAAAAGAAGAGGAATTGCCAAGATTCTTCAAAACATGACTGGTGCGTGTCGTTGTTAGGACATCAACGCCACCCTAAGCTACGTTCCCATCATACAGTGAACTGAACAAAGGTACTAATCGCCTTGAGTTGTGGCTCCCGAGAAGCTCAGAATAAGATCAACAATGATGAAGTTTTTGTGCCTACAGATTACACACCACAATCGCGTAGTATTTCTCAAACAAATACTGTATCTGGCAAGTGACGATACTGAACAAAGATACTGATGATATTCAGTTTTGGCTCCTGAGAATCTCAGAATAAGATTAACAGCGACGCGGGCACTCGATTTCAGTTCTGTGTAGAAGTTATGGGCAGTAGATATACTAGTTTCTGAAGTTTCATATAAATCTTTGAGCATACTGAACTACGTACGTACCTACGACAGTCGCCGGATTCTCAGACTAAATAAATAGAACCTAGCTGTCAAACTGAATCAGACGAAAAAAACGACAGGCAAAGCAGATATGATTTCTCCTGCTATGTTCTCATCTGCAATGTTGGAGTAGTATATTGACACAGGCATATGGCAAATCATTGACACCCTCTGTTCTTCTTATCTGCAATGTTGGAGATTTAAAGCATGCAATGTCTCAATCTGGATTGTTTTCTTCTTCGGGAATAAGCAGAAGCAATCTTAATGTTTGCCTTAATTATAATCTACTCAATCTAGTTCCATATCGAGGCATGATTAGTCCTACAGATGTAGGTGGATCTGATGCAAGATTCACACGTGAAAGGAAAAGGGATGGAACGCAGAAAGAACTCTGAAATCTTTCTACTCTTTCCACGAACGAAATTTCAGAAGAGAGAGAGACGGAGGAGGGAAGGGGTGAGGAGAGGGCGGGACGAGGTAGGGCTGGGGGGTATTACGTCGGCGACGAGGACGAGTCCGCCGACGCAGAGGAAGGAGGACGCGCTTCGATCTCCCGCGGCTCCGCCTCCATGCGCGCCGCCGTTTCTTCCAGCTCTCCGATGGACACTTTGACTAAGGGCCCGTTTTTATAACCCCTCTTCATTGTTTCGTGGGATTTCTTCCTCTCTCTTTTTTTATTGGTGGTAGGCTTTGAACTCACGAACACCTGGCTGATCTGTTCTGCGGATTTGCTGATGCATCGCTTCATGTACTCCCTCCGTCCGGGTACACAGGGCATGCGCGTAGTTTTAGGTCGTTAATTTAACTATTTAAATATGTATTATATATAATAAATAATATATCATTAAATTTATGTGGGATGTGCTTTCTGAATATGTAATTTTTATCGCATATAATATATACTAGCAAAAGGGCCCAAGCGTTGCAACGGGAGAAAGAAATACCACACGCTCTTAATTTACAAAAAATGGTCTATAATCTGAGAATTGTAGTTACGACACAAATAAAGATCGTCTTATCCTACAAAAATGTATTTCAAAATTTCACAGGTCTTCTATTTTAACACGGCTTGCATGTAGATTTAATACGTACAAAGAATCAGTCAAGTGACCTTCAGTTTCATTTCTAATCCTGATTTTGTTGACGTGTTCATCCCCAACCCGGATGAGTACCGGTATGAAAGAAAGACGAATAATGACTTATTTATTAAGATTGCACCCTAGATAATATTTTTATTAAACGTTTAACAGATAAACTAATATCATATTTAAATTCTACATATTTTTCTAATTAAATTTCATATATAATATGTTAAATTTGAAGTTACGGTTTAAAAGATATGAGTATTTTAAAAAACATTTAATATATACTACGATTTAATGTCATAAACAGTAAGGGCTTTTTTGTAAAATCACCTCGGTGGGTTTTCCGACGGAAGCGATAGCCTTTTTATTATTAGGTAAAGATTTAGCTACTTAAACTGACAATCTACGCGCATGCCCTATACACTTGAGCGGAGGTAGTATGGATTTTCTTGAACGATGAAACAATAATGAGGTCGACCCGGCCTTAATATCAGGATGCGGGATTTTGCAGCTCGCCCGTTGTAGACGTTGTCCAGGTATGTTCCGTTTTCCAACTTGGAGCGCAGAACGGTTGCATAAAGTAAATTGTTTGGGACACCTAAGTGTCTAGATGGGGAACGGTGAGGACAAAAAAAAAAAACTCTCCCCGAGGCCTCTCGCGTCGCCCTCCCCGAGCGAGGCGACCGGGGCGGCTCCTCACTCCTTCCCCTCCCCGCGAGCTGCCGCCGCCCTTCCCCCTTGCCGCTGCCGCCGGCGGACGCAGACGGGCGTTGCCCGCGCGGCGCCCTGCAGTCCGGCGGTGGTGGCCCCCCTTCTTCCCCCGTCGCTGGATCCCGACTCGGGCATGTCCTGGCGGCGGAGCCCTTTGGCCGGTGGCGCTCCGGCGCGGATCTGGATGACGGCGGTGCGGAGGCGTTGCCCCTTGGCGACGGTGATGGCCCATGGCCTACGGCGGCCAGCGGTGCCCGACTGGCTCAGATCTAGGTCCTAGGGGCCCGATCTGGGTCGGGGCGGGCCTGCTGGGGGGCTGCGGTGGGTTGTTCTCGAGTGGCTGTGGCGAGCTCCTCGCGACACGGACGACGGCTGCTATGCCGCGACTGCTATGCCGCGACTGCTGCAACTTGGTGGCGGAGCTTCACGGGCCCGTTTTCGGCTCGGCTGGACATTTGGTCTGGTGTGCCTCTACTGCTATGTCCGGTCTGCTACCACCTAAGCCGCTGGAGGTTGTTCCCTCCCTCGTGGCTGCGGTGTTGTCGGTCCTTGTTTACGGGTGTCTCGTTTGGATCCAACCGACCTCGCTTCGTTGGCCATGGTGAGACGACGACGGTGTCCTTGTGACTGTGTTGGCGCATGTTGGTGGGCGGCGGGTGTGGTGTAGCCGAAGGTTGGTCCTGGGTGGCGGGTGCGAGGGGTCGGGAGAAATCCCTGTCGGGTCTTGCCGGCACCAACGCGGTGACACCTGCGGGCGCCGCCATCCTTCTCGAAGGGCGTCGGGTAACCCTCTCACCCCACCACCCTCCATGTACCGGGAGAAATCCTAGGATTCGTCCGGGCAGCAGCGTCGACATCGTCACATTCCTTCTTGAAGGTGGTGCTTGGTACACGACAACTCGGTGGCTTTGGAGCATGGTGGTTATCTTTGGTGGGCACATCGGTCGCGGGGAGCTGTTGTTTTCGTTGATCCGACGTTATTGGCATATTTTCTCTTATTTTCTCTTGTATTTTCTTTTGGACGTGCTTGTGCTGTGCGCCCCAGTGTTGATCGGGATGTTGTATCTGATGATTGCTATATCCATATAACGGGGCGAAAGCCTATTTCGAACCTAGGTGTCTAGGTCAGTTATGGCAATTCATATTAATTAATGCATGACATCCAATCAACAAAATAATGACTTCTCATGTTTTGTTTGCATATACTAATATATTAAATGGTCAATTTTTGTTTTCCAAAAAAATAAATAGTCTGAACACTCATACATGGATATGTATATGCATACATGTATCTGACATTCTCACGTAGACCATGATACGTGTTAGTGGGTACTATACCAAACAAAAATATGTATTTGTCGATGTTATACCCAAGGAAATCATACACATAAATGTCATACCTTTTAATAAATATATTTTGTTGTTATATCCAATGAAAATATACATAGAAATATGCATACCTCGATGTGAATGCACACATAAATATACACATGAATATACATACCTCAATGTGAATATATACAAATGAATATGCATGTATTGGTGCTATATCCAATAAAATATACACATAAATACAAATACTCATTTCTCACATTTTGACCATAGCTGCATTACAATATAACCAAGGGTATGTATACACCTAATGATGCAAAATGATATGTATATACCCTCTAATTTTTTAAGGTATCCGATACGGTCAAATAATGCGAAACATCGTCTCAAGGTTTGTATGTATAATTATGACGTTCTCACGTATTTTAGTGATGTTTTAGTTTTCATGGTATCTGGTATTTTTCTAAAATAATTTCAAGACACTTTTTAACGACTAATATTTCTATAGAAACCAAGGTGACCAAATAATATATAATATAATCCTACTTACATTTTACTGTTATGATGTACGCATGCATGTTAATACCCGCATACTTTTTTTCTTCACATTTTGACCATAGCCACATATCAAGATACCCAATGGTATATAGATACCTAATAGAAAAATGGTATGTATATACTCTCTGATTTTTAAGGTATTAGATACGATCAAAAAATATGAAACAACGTCCAAAGGTTTGTATGCATAATTATGATAATCTTTTGTATTTTCTTAATATTTTATTTTTCAAGGTCTCTAGTATTTTTAGAAAAATAAGGCTGGCTCACACTTTTTAGCGACTAATTTTCCTAGAAAAAATAGCTGAATAGGATACGCAACAATGGGTATAAAAATCAATTAGATGTGAGTCTCTCACGCAAGAGACAATTAATGACATACATCAATTACTATATTTGACCCTTTCCATAGCACCAGGCACACACCAATCTTTAGAAGGTCCATAATTAACACATATCAATTTCTTTGGAATGCCATCAATGTATGAACGTGGATATACAAAGTATGGAAAGTTTCGTTGTTGCCCTTTGAGGTATGCATGCAACCATCACAACAACAAATCAACATAAGATCCAACGGTATGTAGGCAAGGTGCCCCAAACGAACTGATGGCCGTTTGGAGCTGATGTAGATCTTCGAGCTGATTTATAACACAATTCATAGGAGCTGATGTAGATCTTCGAGCCGGCTCTTGCGGATCTGGCGGGTCATAAGCTTCTCGATTCCTAGGAGAGATCCCTTCAAGAACACAATTCCACCGTACGCTACCCTCGCGGTGAGCGCCAACTGTGGTGGTTTGTCACGACAAGATGTCCTCGTGAGTGAACTTAGGTGTGAGGCCATCACAACTATGTGGCAGCTTGAGAGGGGATAGTCGGAATCGAGAGACGCGAGTTACCCAGGTTTGGCCCCTCCGATAGAGGTAAAAGCCTACGTCCTGCTTTGTATGTATTGATGACGAGGATGATCTCGATTACAAGGTGTAGTTTTGCTACCTCTAGTCTCGAGAGCCTTTAATATGTCTATCTCTAATGACTTGACCCTCTTGGGACGCCTTACCCCTCCTTATATAAGTTGAAGGGACGGCTTACATATAGTGTTCTACTCAGATTAGGACTAATCTTTCTTGACTCCTAATCCGGGTCTCGCTTCCCTTGTGAGGGAATCTTTCCTCTTCCGGCTTCTTATCACGGCGGCTTACCAAGGGCTTCTTATCGAGGGGGGTTTGCCGCGGGCTTCTTACCGAGGGCTTCTCATCTTCGGGACTCATGTTCAGGACTCATCTCCGGGGGCCTTCTTATCTTTGGGCGACTTAAGCCCAGAGATGACTTAACGTCAGGGTGGCTTAAGTCCAGACATGACTTTACGTCAAGGCAACTTAAGCCCAGAGATGACTTAACATCAAGGCGGCTTAAGTCCAGACATGATTTAACGTCAGGGAAACTTAAGCCAAGAGAGGACTTAACATCAGGGCGACTTAAGCCTAGAGATGACTTAATGTCAGGGCGACTTAAGCCTAGAGATGACTTAACATGAGGGTGCTTAAGCCCAGAGATGACTTAATGTCAGGGCAGCTTAAATCCAGAGATGACTTAACGCATGGCGGCTTAAGCCCACAGAGGACTTAACGTCATGGCAGCTTAAGTCCAGAGATGACTTAACGTCTGGGCGGCTTGAGTCCATAGATGACTCAACGTCTCGGTGGCTTAAGCCCAGAGAGTACTTAACGTCAGGGCAGCTTAATTCGAGAGATGATTTAACGTCTGGGCGGCTTGAGTCCATAGATGACTTAACGTCTCGGCGGCTTAAGCCTAGAGAGTACTGAACGTCAGGGCAGCTTAAGTCCAGAGATGACTTAACGTCTGGGCGGCTAAATCCTAGAGAGTACTTAACGTCAGGGGCCTGAGGGCGGCTTAAGTCTAGAGATGACTTAATGTTTGGGCGGATTGAGTCGTGAGATGACTTAACCTCATGAGCCGGGTCTTGGTCGTGGGGAATATCACCAACAAAGAGGATTGTTATTTCAAATCCATCTTTCCACTTCCTTCACTTGTAAGATGCATACAATCTCAACAAGAAAACAAAACATTTGATTATATGAAAAAACATTAAGCGATACACAGAAAAACACATTTCAGGTTCCAAGGCTGACAACACCAAACATGCATGCTATTGCCTCGAAGGGGCTTAGTAAATAGTTCAAATGGCCACAATTGTTCAGACGATAATGTAACTAGCTTTCGTTCCAATATAGCACTAAAATAGAAGTGCTAACTAACTTCTAACAAAGTCCTCCAGATTGTACCCAAACATCAACATCTTGCCCGCTAGAAGAAGATCCCGGTTCCACATCAACATATCCACCATTTTCCATAGAAGATTGTCCTACCTTAGTGTTGGAATTATGCCCTAGAGGCAATAATAAATGTATAGTTATTATTATAATTCCTGTATCAAGATAATAGTTTATTATCCATGCTATAATTGTATTGAATGAAGACTCATTTACATGTGTGGATACATAGACAAAACACCGTCCCTAGCATGCCTCTAGTTGGCTAGCCAGTTGATCGATGATAGTCAGTGTCTTCTGATTATGAACAAGGTGTTGTTGCTTGATAACTGGATCACGTCATTGGGAGAATCACGTGATGGACTAGACCCAAACTAATAGACGTAGCATGTTGATCGTGTCATTTTGTTGCTACTGTTTTCTGCGTGTCAAGTATTTATTCCTATGACCATGAGATCATATAACTCACTGACACCGGAGGAATGCTTTGTGTGTATCAAACGTCGCAACGTAACTGGGTGACTATAAATATGCTCTACAGGTATCTCCGAAGGTGTTAGTTGAGTTAGTATGGATCAAGACTGGGATTTGTCACTCCGTGTGACGGAGAGGTATCTCGGGGCCCACTCGGTAATACAACATCACACATAAGCCTTGCAAGCAATGTAACTTAGTGTAAGTTGCGGGATCTTGTATTACGGAACGAGTAAAGAGACTTGCCGGTAAACGAGATTGAAATAGGTATGCGGATACCGACGATCGAATCTCGGGCAAGTAACATACCGAAGGACAAAGGGAATGATATACGGGATTATACGAATCCTTGGCACTGAGGTTCAAACGATAAGATCTTCATAGAATATGTAGGATCCAATATGGGCATCCAGGTCCCGCTATTGGATATTGACCGAGGAGTCTCTCGGGTCATGTCTACATAGTTCTCGAACCCGCAGGGTCTGCACACTTAAGGTTCGACGTTGTTTTATGCGTATTTGAGTTATATGGTTGGTTACCGAATGTTGTTTGGAGTCCCGGATGAGATCACGGACGTCACGAGGGTTTCCGGAATGGTCCGGAAACGAAGATTGATATATAGGATGACCTCATTTGATTACCGGAAGGTTTTCGGAGTTACCGGGAATGTACCGGGAATGACGAATGGGTTCCGGGAGTTCACCGGGGGGGGGGGGGGCAACCCACCCCGGGGAAGCCCATAGGCTTTGGGGAGACACACCAACCCTTAGTGGGCTGGTGGGACAGCCCCAAGGGGGCCTATGCGCCAAGAAAAAGAAATCAAAGGAAAAGAAAAAAAAGAGGGAGGAAGTGGGAAGGGAGGGGGACTCCTCCCACCAAACCAAGTCCAACTTGGTTTGGGGGGGGGAGTCCTCCCCCCCTTGGCTCGGCCGACCCCTTGAGGGTCCCTTGGACCCCAAGGCAAGGTCCCCCTCCCTCCTCCTATATATATGGAGCTTTTAGGGCAGATTTGAGACGACTTTCTCACGGCTGCCCGACCACATACCTCCATAGTTTTTCCTCTAGATCGCGTTTCTGCGGAGCTCGGGCGGAGCCCTGCTGAGACAAGATCATCACCAACCTCCAGAGCGCCGTCACGCTGCCGGAGAACTCTTCTACCTCTCCGTCTCTCTTGCTGGATCAAGAAGGCCGAGATCATCGTCGAGCTGTACGTGTGCTGAACGCGGAGGTGCCGTCCGTTCGGTACTAGATCGTGGGACTGATCGCGGGATTGTTCGCGGGGCGGATCGAGGGACGTGAGGACATTCCACTACATCAACCGCGTTCTCTAACGCTTGTGCTGTACGATCTATAAGGGTACGTAGATCACTCATCCCCTCTCGTAGATGGACATCACCATGATAGGTCTTCGTGCGCGTAGGAAAATTTTTGTTTCCCATGCGACGTTCCCCAACAGTGGCATCATGAGCTAGGTTCATGCGTAGATGTCTTCTCGAGTAGAACACAAAAGTTTTTGTGGGCGGTGATGTGCGTTTTGCTGCCCTCCTTAGTCTTTTCTTGATTCCGCGGTATTGTTGGATTGAAGCGGCTTGGACCGACATTACTCGTACGCTTACGAGAGACTGGTTTCATCGTTACGAGTAACCCCCTTTGCTCAAAGATGACTGGCAAGTGACGGTTTCTCCAACTTTAGTTGAATCGGATTTTACCGAGGAGGTCCTTGGATGAGGTTAAATAGCAACTCATATATCTCCGTTGTGGTGTTTGCGTAAGTAAGATGCGATCCTACTAGATACCCTTGGTCACCACGTAAAACATGCAACAACAAAATTAGAGGACGTCTAACTTGTTTTTGCAGGGTATGATTGTGATGTGATATGGCCAACGATGTGATGTGATATATTGGATGTATGAGATGATCATGTTGTAATAGAAATATCGACTTGCACGTCGATGGTACGGCAACCGGCAGGAGCCATAGGGTTGTCTTTATACTAACATATGTGCTTGCAGATGCGTTTACTATTTTGCTAGGATGTAGCTTTAGTAGTAATAGCATAAGTAGCACGACAACCCCGATGGCAACACGTTGATGGATGATCATGGTGTGGCGCCGGTGACAAGAAGATCGTGCCGGTGCTTTGGTGATGGAGATCAAGAAGCACGTGATGATGGCCATATCATGTCACTTATGAATTGCATGTGATGTTAATCCTTTTATGCACCTTATTTTGCTTAGAACGACGGTAGCATTATGAGGTGATCTCTCACTAAAATTTCAAGTCGAAATTGTGTTCTCCCCGACTGTGCACCGTTGCTACAGTTCGTCGTTTCGAGACACCACGTGATGATCGGGTGTGATAGACTCAACGTTCACATACAACGGGTGCAAAACAGTTGCGCACGCAGAACACTCGGGTTTAGCTTGACGAGCCTAGCATGTGCAGACATGGCCTCGGAACACATGAGACCGAAAGGTCGATCATGAATCATATAGTTGATATGATTAGCATAGGGATGCTTACCACTGAAACTATACTCAACTCACGTGATGATCGGACTTGGGATAGTGTAAGTGGATCATGAACCACTCAAATGACTAGAGAGATGTACTTTTTGAGTGGGAGTTTAGCATATACTTTGATTAAGTTAAACTCTAATTATCTTGAACATAGTCTAAGTCCACTTTGAATATATTTGTGTTGTAGATCATGGCTCACGCAAGTGTCATCCTGAATTTTAATACGTTCCTAGAGAAAGCTAAGTTGAAAGATGATGGAAGCAACTTTGTAGACTGGGCTCGTAATCTTAAGCTAATCTTACAAGCTGGGAAGAAGGATTATGTCCTTAATGCTGCGCTAGGAGATGAACCACCCGCTACGGCTGATCAGGATGTTAAGAACGCTTGGTTAGCGCGTAAGGAGGACTACTCAATAGTTCAATGTGCAGTCTTGTATGGCTTAGAACCGGGACTTCAACGTCGCTTTGAGCGTCATGGAGCATTTGAGATGTTCCAGGAGTTGAAGTTTATCTTTCAGAAGAACGCCCGGATCGAGAGGTATGAGACCTCCGATAAATTCTATGCTTGCAAGATGGAGGAAAACTCGTCTGTCAGTGAACATGTGCTCAAAATGTCTGGGTACTCAAACCGTCTAGCTGAACTGGGGATTGAACTCCCGCAAGAAGCTATCACAGACAGAATCCTTCAATCACTGCCGCCAAGCTATAAAGGCTTTGTGTTGAACTACAACATGCAAGGGATGAACAAGTCTCCCGGCGAGTTGTTTGCGATGCTGAAAGTCGCAGAGTCTGAACTCCGTAAAGAGCATCAAGTGTTGATGGTGAGCAAGACCACTAGTTTCAAGAGAAACGGCAAAGGCAAGAAGGGCAATTCGAAGAAGAGCGGCAAGCCTGTTGCCAATCCGCCGAAGAAACCCAAGGCTGGACCTAAGCCTGAAACAGAGTGCTTCTATTGCAAGGGTATGGGTCACTGGAAGCGCAATTGCCCCAAGTATCTGGCAGATAAGAAGGCGGGCAAAGAAAAATCAGGTATATTTGATATACATGTTATTGATGTGTACTTAACCGGCTCTCGTAGTAGTGCCTGGGTATTTGATACCGGTTCTGTTGCTCACATTTGCAACTCGAAACAGGAACTGCGGAATAGACGAAGGCTGGCGAAAGACGAAGTGACGATGCGCGTAGGAAATGGTTCCAAGGTTGATGCAATCGCCGTCGGCACAGTGTCACTTCAGCTACCATCGGGATTAGTGATGAACTTAAATCATTGTTATTTAGTGCCTGCGTTGAGCATGAACATTATATCTGGATCTTGTTTATTGCGAGACGGTTACTCTTTTAAGTCTGAGAATAATGGTTGTTCTATTTCTATGAGTAACATCTTTTATGGTCATGCACCGAATGTGAGAGGATTGTTCATATTGAATCTTGATAGCGATACGCATATACATAACATTGAGACCAAAAGAGTTAGAGTAAACAATGATAGCGCCATATTTTTGTGGCACTGCCGCTTGGGTCATATTGGTGTAAAGCGCATGAAGAAACTCCATACTGATGGACTTTTGGAGTCACTTGACTTTGATTCACTTGACACGTGCGAACCATGCCTCATGGGCAAGATGACTAAAACTCCGTTCTCCGGAACAATGGAGCGTGCAAGTGACTTGTTGGAAATCATACATACCGATGTGTGTGGTCCAATGAGCGTAGAGGCACGCGGCGGATATCGTTATTTCCTCACCTTCACTGACGATTTAAGTAGATATGGTTATGTCTACTTGATGAAGCACAAGTCTGAGACATTTGAAAAGTTCAAGCAATTTCAGAGTGAAGTGGAAAATCATCGTAACAAGAAGATCAAGTTCCTACGGTCCGATCGTGGGGGTGAATATCTGAGTTTCGAGTTTGGTACTCACTTAAGACAATGTGGAATTGTTTCGCAGTTAACACCGCCTGGAACACCACAGCGTAATGGTGTGTCCGAACGTCGTAATCGTACTTTGTTAGAGATGGTGCGATCTATGATGTCTCTTACTGATTTGCCGTTATCGTTTTGGGGTTATGCATTAGAAACAGCTGCGTTCACTTTAAATAGGGCACCATCGAAATCCGTTGAGACGACATCATACGAACTGTGGTATGGCAAAAGGCCAAAGTTGCCGTTTCTTAAAGTTTGGGGATGTGATGCTTATGTCAAAAAGCTTCAGCCTGAAAAGCTGGAACCCAAAGCGGAAAAGTGCGTCTTCATAGGTTACCCAAAAGAGACAGTTGGGTACACCTTCTATCTCAAATCCGAGGGCAAAGTGTTTGTTGCTAAGAACGGAACTTTTCTCGAGAAGGAGTTTCTCTCGAGAGAATTGAGTGGGAGGAAGATAGAACTTGACGAGGTTGTCGAACCTCTCATCCCTCTGGATGGTGGCGCAGGGCAAGGGGAAACCTCTGTCATTGCGACGCCGGTTGAGGAGGAAGTTAATGATGATGATCATGAAACTGCAGTTCAAGTTTCTGTTGAACCACGCAGGTCGACGAGATCACGCGCTGCTCCAGAGTGGTACGGTAATCCCGTCTTATCAATCATGTTGTTAGACAACAATGAACCTGCAAATTATGAAGAAGCAATGGTGGGCCCAGATTCCAACAAATGGCTAGAAGCCATGAAATCCGAGATAGGATCCATGTATGAGAACAAAGTGTGGACTTTGGAGATACTGCCTGAGGGCCGCAAGGCTATTCAGAACAAATGGATCTTTAAGAAGAAGACGGACGCTGACGGTAATGTGACCGTTTATAAAGCTCGACTTGTGGCAAAGGGTTTTTGACAAGTTCCAGGAGTTGACTACGATGAGACCTTCTCACCCGTAGCGATGCTTAAGTCTCGAACCTTAAGTGTGCAGACCCTGCGGGTTCGAGAACTATGTAGACATGACCCGAGAGACTCCTCGGTCAATATCCAATAGCGGGACCTGGATGCCCATATTGGATCCTACATATTCCATGAAGATCTTATCGTTTGAACCTCAGTGCCAAGGATTCGTATAATCCCGTATGTCATTCCCTTTGTCCTTCGGTATGTTACTTGCCCGAGATTCGATCGTCGGTATCCGCATACCTATTTCAATCTCGTTTACCGGCAAGTCTCTTTACTCGTTTCGTAATACAAGATCCCGCAACTTACACTAAGTTACATTGCTTGCAAGGCTTATGTGTGATGTTGTATTACCGAGTGGGCCCCGAGATACCTCTCCGTCACACGGAGTGACAAATCCCAGTCTTGATCCATACTAACTCAACTAACACCTTCGGAGATACCTGTAGAGCATATTTATATTCACCCAGTTACGTTGCGACGTTTGATACACACAAAGCATTCCTCCGGTGTCAGTGAGTTATATGATCTCATGGTCATAGGAATAAATACTTGACACGCAGAAAACAGTAGCAACAAAATGACACGATCAACATGCTACGTCTATTAGTTTGGGTCTAGTCCATCACGTGATTCTCCCAATGACGTGATCCAGTTATCAAGCAACAACACCTTGTTCATAATCAGAAGACACTGACTATCATCGATCAACTGGCTAGCCAACTAGAGGCATGCTAGGGACGGTGTTTTGTCTATGTATCCACACATGTAAATGAGTCTTCATTCAATACAATTATAGCATGGATAATAAACTATTATCTTGATACAGGAATTATAATAATAACTATACATTTATTATTGCCTCTAGGGCATAATTCCAACAGTCTCCCACTTGCACTAGAGTCAATAATCTAGGCCTCACATCACCATGTGAATTACATTGTAATAAATCTAACACCCATACAGTTCTGGTGTCAATCATGTTTTGGCCGTGGAAGAGGTTTAGTCAGCGGGTCTGCTACATTCAGATCCGTGTGCACCTTGCATATATTTACGTCCTCTTCCTCGACGTAGTCGCGGATGAGGTTGAAGCGTCGTTTGATGTGTCTGGTCTTCTTGTGAAACCGTGGTTCCTTTGCTAAGGCAATGGCACCAGTGTTGTCACAGAACAAGGTTATTGGATCCAGTGCACTTGGCACCACTCCAAGATCCGTCATGAACTGCTTCATCCAGACACCCTCCTTAGCCGCCTCCGAGGCAGCCATGTACTCTGCTTCACATGTAGAATCTGCTACGACGCTTTGCTTGGAACTGCACCAGCTTACTGCACCCCCATTAAGAATAAATACGTATCCGGTTTGCGACTTAGAGTCGTCCGGATCTGTGTCAAAGCTTGCATCGACGTAACCTTTTACGGCGAGCTCTTCGTCACCTCCATACACGAGAAACATCTCATTAGTCCTTTTCAGGTACTTCAGGATATTCTTGACCGTTGTCCAGTGATCCACTCCTGGATTACTCTGGAACCTACCTGCCATACTTATGGCCAGGCTTACATCCGGTCTAGTGCACAGCATTGCATACATGATAGAACCTATGGCTGAAGCATAGGGGACAGAGCGCATATGCTCTCTATCTTCATCAGTTGCTGGGCACTGAGTCTTACTCAATCTCGTACCTTGTAACACTGGCAAGAACCCTTTCTTGGACTGTTCCATTTTGAACCTCTTCAAAACTTTATCAAGGTATGTGCTTTGTGGAAGTCCTATCAGGCGTTTTGATCTATCCCTATAGATCTTATTCAAGTAACTTTTATTCAAGGAGGAAGAAGGAGGAAGAAGAAGGAGAAGGAGGAGCTCCTTCTCCTTCTTCTCCTTCTTCTTATCCTCCTCCCTCTCCTTCTTCTTCTTCTCCTCTTCTTCTTCTTCCTTCCTTTCATTTTTACTCTTTCTTCTCGTCTTGTCCCCTTCATCGGGCTAAATTGGCTAAGAATGCCTTTTTGGAGCTAATTATGTCATTTCAAGGACAATTAGCTAAGTATAGGTCAATTTTTATTAAATAGGTCATTTTGGAGCTAACTAAGCTAATTATGTCATTTAGATGGATAATTAGCCAATTTAGCCTTTCTTGGATGAGTCTAAGCTACGTAGAAGAAGATAAAGAGAAGAAGAAGTAAAAGAAGGAGGAGGAGGAGGAGGAGGAGGAGAAGGAGAAGGAAGAGGAGAAGAAGAAGAAAAAAAGAAGGAGAAGGAGAAGGAGGAATAAGGAGGAAGAAGAAGGAGAAGGAGAAGAAGGAGAAGGAGGAGCTCCTTCTCCTTCTTCTCCTCCTTCTTCTCCTTCTTCTTATCCTCCTCCCTATCCTTCTTCTTCTTCTCCTCTTCTTCTTCTTCCTTCCTTTCATTTTTCCTCTTTCTTCTCGTCTTGTCCCCTTCTTCTTGCTAAATTGGCTAAGAATGCCTTTTTGGAGCTAATTATGTCATTTCGAGGATAATTAGCTAAGTATAGGTCATTTTTTATTAAATAGGTCATTTTGGAGCTAACTAAGCTAATTATGTCATTTAGATGGATAATTAGCCAATTTAGCCATTCTTGGATGAGTCTAAGCTACGTAGAAGAATAGAAAGAGAAGAAGAAGTAAAAGAAGGAGGAGGAGGAGGAGAAGGAGAGGAGAAGAAGAAGAAAAGAAGAAGGAGAAGGAGAAGGAGGAAGAAGGAAGAAGAAGGAGAAGGAGGAGCTCCTTCTCCTTCTTCTCCTTCTTCTTATCCTCCTCCCTCTCCTTCTTCTTCTTCTCCTCTTCTTATTCTTCCTTCCTTTCATTTTTCCTCTTTCTTCTCCTCTTGTCCCCTTCTTCGGGCTAAATTGGCTAAGAATGCCTTTTTGGAGCTAATTATGTCATTTCGAGGATAATTAGCTAAGTATAGGTCATTTTTTATTAAATAGGTCATTTTGGAGCTAACTAAGCTAATCATGTCATTTAGATGGATAATTAGCCAATTTAGTCTTTCTTGGATGAGTCTAAGCTACGTAGAAGAAGAGAAAGAGAAGAAGAAGTAAAAGAAGGAGGAGGAGGAGGAGGAGAAGGAGAAGGAGAGGAGAAGAAGAAGAAAGGAAGAAGGAGAAGGAGAAGGAGGAAGAAGGAGGAAGAAGAAGGAGAAGGAGGAGCTCCTTCTCCTTCTTCTCCTCCTTCTCCTTCTTCTTATCCTCCTCCCTCTCCTTCTTCTTCTTCTCTTCTTCTTCTTCTTCCTTCCTTTCATTTTTCCTCTTTCTTCTCCTCTTGTCCCCTTCTTCGGGCTAAATTGGCTAAGAATGCCTTTTTGGAGCTAATTATGTCATTTCGAGGATAATTAGCTTAGTATAGGTCATTTTTTATTAAATAGGTCATTTTGGAGCTAACTAAGCTAATTCTGTCATTTAGATGGATAATTAGCCAATTTAGCCTTTCTTGGATGAGTCTAAGCTACGTAGAAGAAGAGAAAGAGAAGAAGAAGTAAAAGAAGGAGGAGGAGGAGGAGGAGGGGGAGAAGGAGAAGGAGAGGACAAGAAGAAGAAAAGAAGAAGGAGAAGGAGAAGGAGAAGGAGGATCCTCCTCCCTCTCCTTCTTCTTCTTCTCCTCTTCTTCTTCTTCCTTCCTTTCATTTTTCCTCTTTCTTCTCCTCTTATCCTCTTCTTCGGGCTAAATTGGCTAAGAATGCCTTTTTGGAGCTAATTATGTCATTTCAAGGATAATTAGCTAAGTATAGGTCATTTTTTTATTAAATAGGTCATTTTGGAGCTAACTAAGCTAATTATGTCATTTAGATGGATAATTAGCCAATTTAGCCTTTCTTGGATGAGTCTAAGCTACGTAGAAGAAGAGAAAGAGAAGAAGAAGTAAAAGAAGGAGGAGGAGGAGGAGGAGAAGGAGAAGGAAGAGGAGAAGAAGAAGAAAAGAAGGAGAAGGAGAAGGAGGAAGAAGAAGGAGAAGGAGGAAGAAGAAGGAGAAGGATGAGCTCCTTCTCCTTCTTCTCCTCCTTCTTCTCCTTCTTCTTATCCTCCTCCCTCTCCTTCTTCTTCTCTCCTCTTCTTCTTCTTCCTTCCCTTCTTCGGGCTAAATTGGCTAAGCTAATTATGTCATTTAGATGGAAGTCTAGCTATCTTTTATTAAAACACTAGAAATAACATACCTAAGTTAGGGTGAAGCACGGTGGCTCTGGCTTGTTTCACCTGGAGAAGGCTGCCCTGGAGAAGGCTCGACTGTAGAAGCGTCGTGCGATGCGTTTCGGGAGATATTCTGCACCAAACATCATTTGCAATGTGTAATTAGCATGAGGACACTCTTAAGATCACTGCACTGAAATGAAACTCACCGTCCCCGCCACGTTAATGACTGGCATCGGCGGAGGGACTTGGCCGCTCTTCTCGCACATAGACTGTACATTTGGTTTCGACAAGTCAAACTTTTTATTTATTAATGAAACGGACATTCAAATGCAAGATTTGAAATAACATGAAGAAGAAACTTACCACGAAGAGCTCGTATATGGCCCTGTTAGACGCATCATTCCGTGCCCTCTCCGCCTCCATCAATGCAGTCGTCCTCTCCTCCAGCTCCCTAATCTCCTTATCCTTCTCCGCTATAGCCGCCTGCATTGCCTCTCTCTCTTTCTGAATAGCAGCCTGCAACACAACTCATTGTTAGCAATGTAATCATATTGGTTCCAACGCACAACATAAAGCGGAAAGATAGTTGAGTCCATTAAACTAACCTCGATGGCGAGCTCGACTGGCCGTGGACGACATGTTATCTCCGGACAAGAGCTCGTTTGGCGTGCCTTTATCTGCCAGAGAGTGCTAGGACAACATATAAGGCCGTCTCCAATGGCGATCGAGCCATGGGGCCTCTTGTTGCCAGCTATCATCACCAGCTCTGGATAAATAGGCCCCTCGCTCGGGTTAAAGTCCTCCCCTTTCCTCGCCTTCCCGTGATCTCTGTACTTCACGAGCTTGTCGTGGGAGGAGATATTGGTGAAGTTTTCTGGATGCTCGAGGTCAGACTCACAGAATGCCTTGACCTTCTTGTACGAGGCAGTATGGGCCATCGCATACAGGTCGTACATCTGTGGCGCCTCCGTCTTATTGTGACGCGCCTAAAAGAGAGAGAGGAAAATTGTATTGGTAAAGGGCTCAAGATAGCATTACGAATGAATTGCATGAGGCATGAAGCAAACCACATACCCAGTTCTCGCCAAATTGGATTAAGTTGACGCTCCCTTGATGGTGTGGCACACCAACCATTTTGCCACGCCTCTCCTTGGCGTTGTTGTGGCTGGCCTCCCACGTTTCGGAGCACCACTGATCCACCAAGGCCTCCCAACAATCCATCTTATCCACACACCATCTCGGGGGCACCTAAGTTAATAAAGAGAAATTTGAGTGCGTAAGAACCAAATCAAGGAAACTAACTACAAAGCCTTAATAATATGTAATTACCTTCATGTAATGCTCCTTCTCCATCTTAGCATCATGGCACTTCGCCTTGTCAATCCTAATACGCTGCATGGCATAGTATGTGACAACCCAATGTCGACGTTCGAGAAGATTCCCCTTTCTTTCCGTTTTCGTCGTGTGGGTATTTTCATTTGTCGCATCATTCACATCATCTGCATTGCATCGACGTCTCCGTTGCCGCCTGTTTTCAAAAACCTGCATCCGTTAGTAGTTGCCGGTATCCGCCGTTGTCCGTTCTGGGCCCGACCGCACTCGCACGCGCCCGCGGCATCATTCGTAACCTTGTTTGCAAAAGTGTGCGTAAAACTTTCTCTGTTTGGGTTGAGATTTGACGTGCGGTGTTATTTTAATATAGGTAGGCCGCCTGTCAAGTTTCGTCGCAATCGGAGTCCGTCTGGTGCCCAAACGGTCGACCGTAGCGGCATCGTATTCGGTCTATCGTCGGACGTGTCCCGGTGTTTTAAATCGCGTTGTCGTGCTGCCCGTTTCCCCTCTCATCTCCGCCTAGCCCCTCTGCACAGTGCACCGACCCTACATGCAACCTAGTCCGAAACCTCCCGAAGCCCGAACCGGGTGCTCGTGACCGTTGGGTTTGGATCAACCCGGTTTTACTGCAAATCGTCATCGGTTTGTCCAGCAGACTCCTCAGCATATTTATTCTGCGACCGTTCAATTACGATCGGAGGGTCCTGAACTATTTTATTTTCCTATACTTTTGGACCAACCCTAGCCTAGGCAGACAACCCTCCTTATTTTCCTCCCCGCGTCGCCAACCGTGTATCCAATTTCGTGCCCGACCATTCCTCTCCACCTCTGGAACCCCTCCCAATCCAAATCCATCCAACAAGAGCCCCAGCCGACCACCGTAGCCAGCAGCCCGTTGGCCACCTTGCGCTGCTGTCCTTGGACGTGTCCGGTGACCAGTGCCCGCAGCTCCTTCTTCGCGTGCTCCTGGACACACCGCCCGTCATCGCCAGCAGGCCAGGACCCCACGTCGCCGGTGTCGAGCAGGAACCGACAGATCTTGAAGCCGCCAAGACCTGCCGTGGATGACCCTCCGGTGCCTCGGATCGGGAGCTCGAGCCGCCCTTGCCCGGATCCGCGCCACCGCCGGATGAGCAGAAAAACTGCCCCACCATGGTGCTCGTGAGGAGCTCGCGCCACCGCCAGGGACGCCTCGTCCGGCCAGCACCTCGCCGGAGGTCGGAACCGGCGGCCCCGCACCGCTAGGAGCCACTCAAGGCCGAGCCTCTCCCGTCCCCATCTCCTTCCTCCCCTTCCCCATTTCTTCTTCTGCTCTCCCTCTCTCTCATGCTCCCCCTTTCTCTGTTTCCCTGAACAGCAACTGCAGGAGCCCATGGCGGCCGTCTCGCCGCCGTGAACCTCACCGTCAGAGCCCTCCCAGCCGGATCCGCACCCGACCGTTCCCCCCTATCCATTCCTGGCCTCCGAGTCCGCCATCTTCGCTGGAGCATCGCGCCGTCGGCCTCTGCATCCCCATTATGAGCAGTCCTCCCGATCTGAATTCAGTCTCCTCTAGATCCGTTCTAGCAAGGACATGTTGTCTGTAGTGGGCACTGGTTCTGTCAACAAGTTGTTGGCTAGCTGAGTTGGCTAGCGCAGTCAACTGCTGTGATGGAGGTCTCTGGTTCGACTCCCCTGTGCCCCAGATTTTATGTTTCATTTCTTCTTTTGTTGCATGCTAGTAACAGAGTTTAGTGCAGTGGCTAGCAACCTTATTTTCAAATGAGAGTTCCAGGGATCAAATCCCCATCAGTGCATATTATATATTTTTTTAGGAATTTTGCCTCCAGCGCAACAGCTTCTGTCATACTTGTTGATGTGCTGTTTTGTCAATTTTGACACAACCACTTAATTAGTCTGGTGGTAGGGCTATTAATGTCCATCCAAGGGATCTGGGTTTAAATCCTAGCAATTCCATTTATTTTTTTAATTTTGGACAGGTTCAAATGCCCTTTTGTAAAATTCGTATAAATTTAACCGTGCATCGGATTAAAATGATTTCAACATGTAAGTTGCTTAGAATTTTCTGTAGTTTCACAATAACCATCTCCCATGCATATTTAAAACTGTTAGGTGTGCTGTTTTGCTTCGGTTTGCATGTCGACGTAATATAAACGGTTTAGGTCGTAACTATTTAACCGTATCTCTGTTGGAGATATGCCATATATGTAAATGGGCCAGTACGACGAGTAGAAACACGTGAACCACTTTGTTTTGCCATTTAACAAACCTAAAATGTGATTAGGACAAATCTGGACAGAATTAAGATTTAACACATGGGGTCATTTCGGAGATGCTATATGTCGTTTCCGGTCTCATTTAAAATGCCTAGATAGATAGATTAATTTGTGCTTCACCCCCTCGTCATGTTAACAACAATTTAATCTTGCCGGTAAATTAACGGGAGTGAACTAATAATTAAACATGGAGTTTCGTCGATATGCAACCCGTTGCATATCGAGCTTCATTTAATGTGTAGGGTTTGCGTGAGGTGTTTTGCCATGCCATCCCTTGCATTTTAACCTGTTCATGCATCATATTAGGGTATGCATCATGTCTTGCTTTGTGGTGGTGAATACTTGTGTTGATGTTTGTTTCCGGTTTGCCCGTCTCGATAGAGTTCCGCAAGCGTGTCGGAATGTGAGGACCCGTTCGACTACGTTGGTTTGCCGACTTCTCCGAGTTGTTCTTCTTCCAAGCGGGATCTCACGCAAGATGATCATTTCCCCAGATACCATTACTACCATTGCCATGCTAGTTTATCGCTTCTATCGATTATGTCTCGTTGCCTACCACTTGTTAAATATCAGCCTCTCAACAATGCCATGATTACCTTCAACCTGTTCGACCTAGCAAACCACTGATTGGCTATGTTACTGCTTGCTTGATCCTGTTGTGTAGCGTTCCTAGTTGCAGGTGCAGTTGCTTCCATGTGATAACATGGGTTCCTTGTCATATCACCATATTAATGCTATTTGATTTAAAGCACCTATATACTTGGTAAAAGGTGGAAGGCTCGGCCTTTCTAGCCTGGTGTTTTGTTCCACCTTTGCCCCCTTAGTTTTCGGCTACCGGTGTTATGTTCCATAAATGTGCGCTCCTAACACGATCGGGGTTGTTATGGGGACCCCCTTGATAATTCGTTTTAGATTAAAGCTAGTCTGGCAAGGCCCAACTTTGGTACTACATTTTCCTAAACACCTAATAAAATTGCATAGGGATCTTCCGGATCCCGAGGATAATTTAATCAACCCCCGGGCCAGTGCTCCTCATGAGTGTTGGCCCCACCCGAGCGATGTCCGGCGCCCCTCTGGTCACCCGGAGGTTTAGCGATCCCGACGTCTAGCTCATCCGCCGTGTCCTGAGAACGAGGTACGCGACTCCTATCGGGAGCGTCGACACGTCGGGCGGCCTTGCTGGATTAGTTTTACCTTTGACGAGATATCTTGTGCATCGGGATTCCGGTGATGCTTTGGGTAATCTCAGAGTTGAGGTTTTCCACTAGGGAATCCGACGAGATCGCGAGCTTCGTGATTGAGGATTTCTATGCGGCTTGTGGTAGTTTGTGATGGACTAGTTGGAGCACCCCTGCAGGGTAAAATCTTTCGGAAAGCCGTGCCCGCGGTTATGTGGCAACGTGGAAGCTTTGTTTAACACTGGTTCTAGATAACTTGAAGTTAACTTAATTAAAATATGCCAACTGTGTGCGTAACCGTGACTGTCTCTTTCGTGAGTTCCTTCTCTGATCGAGGACACGGTGGGGTTATGTCTGACGTAGGTAGGTGTTCAGGATCATTCAGTTGATCATCTGTAGTTCACGTCTGCTATGCGTAGATCTTCCCCCTCTTATTTCTGGTATTCGTAAGTTAGCCACCAAATATATGCTTAGCCGCTGCTGCAACCTCACCACTTAACCATACCTCACCCATTAAGCTTTGCTAGTCTTGATACCTTTGGAAATGAGATTGCTGAGTCCCCTGTGGCTCACAGATTACTACAACACCAGTTGCAGGTACAGGTAAAGGTTACTTGACGCGAGCGCGTTGATTGTACATTTGGATTTGCTTCTTCTTCTTCTTCTTCATCGATCTAGGATGGGTTCCAGGCCGGCAGCCTGGGATAGCAAGGATGGACGTCGTTCTTATTTTCTCGTTTGTTTTCGTCCGTAGTCGGACCCTGCTCTTACTCTTGATGAATATGTAATGTACTGATGTGACTCTGATGTAGCTTCTGGCGAGTGTAAGCCAACTCTGTATAAATACTCTTCTTTTCAGTACATGTACTTGTAACAATATCCATTCTTGCGACACGACGAGATGCGCTTCTATCCCTGACGAGGCCTTCGTGCCAAATTGAGGATAGGGTCGCATCTTGGACGTGACATAGTAGTCTCGAACAGCCTGCACCCGAGCCTCGTGCCGAAAGTTTTGAAGTAGGTGGCGACATACGGTTTCGATAACCTTTGCCGCGTCCTCCTCATATCCCTCCTCACACCTGTAGAAGGTCTGCAAACGAGACAACACCGATTAGTACAATAAATAGCTATGGTTGATTTATAATTGTGTGAAAGAGAAATTACCCAGAACTTTCGGATCACCATGTCCGCCCTCGTGTCACACAAAACACCGTCGATCTCCACCTCCGGCGGGGCCGGGGCACCCAAGTAGTGCTCCCAGGTCATTCCTACCTCTCGCTCCCGACCGGGCAACGTAACAAACCCTGGAAAGTTTTGACGGCAAAGAACACCAAGGACGTTGTTGGGCTTGCGGACACCCTTGGCAACAATCCAACCCCTACAGTATGACAAATTAAAGCCAAAACATTAGATATTTGAGAAAACGCGAAGGAAAAAGGTTAAATAAGAGTAAATTAACTTACTTGTCCCCATTTGGCCTAATCGACCACCTCTGCTCGGGGGTCGCTGGCACGAGTGGGAGCCCCGAACTACCACACTGGTAGACGGTAGCCCCTCACCCAGCTCCTCGTCGCTACCAGCATGGCCACTTGGCTCAGGCCAGGTATCCCACTGGGTCTCTTGGGACGTACCCTCATCCCTGCTTTGCTCCGGAGTCGCCTGGCAGGAAGCCTCTGGGACACGAGTCTCGTGGGTCGAAGGCTCGTCGACCCGAGGCTCGTGAACCAGAGACCGTGTAGCCTCCACCTCAGACGAATCCACCCTAGAAATCCTGTGCTCAAGTGAATCAGCTTGGGGTGGTGGCGGAGACCGTGTAGCCCTACCTCTCCCGCGGCCACGTGTACCTTTAGTACAACATAAATACCAACATGAGTAATAAAATGTATATAAATACCAATATGCATACAACATGAGTACAACATAAATACCAACATGAATACAACGTGTACCTTTAGTGCCTCTCGGCTTCACGGGGGGTCGATCTCCTCTCACGGGGGGCGCTCCTTGCATAGTAGAGAGCAACACTCTCCGAAGAGGTGAGGCAGGAATGGAAGTACCCATCCCATCACCCGCCGACGAAGAAGCAGCCGCGGAGTGCTTTCGACCCTTTCCCACCATCTTTCAACACCTGTCATGACAAAGAGTAAATGAAATTAGTACAACATAAATACCAACAAGAGTAATAAAATGTATATAATTTAAGTGTATCATCGTCATAAATACCAACATGACTAATAAAAATTGAATACCTAACATGAACTCAAAATTTATATATAGTATAATAGTTGAATACCTGACATGAACTAATAACAATCGTCCTCGTCTATATATGCTTCGGGGTCAATAAATGCATCATGATCATCACTATCATCAATAAATGCATCATCATCATCACTATCACGAAGAACATGTGGAAGGCCACCATTATGTAATCGGTCAAGAAGTGACAGGTCATCCGCAGCAGTAACCTCTTCTTCTTCCAGCTCTTCCTGTTCGGGCTCAGGGGTTAAGACGGATTCACTGTCGCTGTCTACTTCAATGTTCTGGGGTGAAGTAGAGCGGTTCTTGAAACGTTTCTTGGACATACGTGTTTCTTGGAAGAATTCTCCTTCATATGTGTCTGGGTTAATGTGAGGTTCGTAATCCTATTCATTGAGGGTAGGTGGTCTAAAATGTGGTGGCACTTCATAAACGACATTCCAACCTTTGAGATTTGGATCAGTTTGGCAGGCCCACGGTAGATAGAAAACTTGTGTCGCCTATTGAGCCGTAATATAGACATCGGGAACATCTAAGTGGGTGTTTTGGTTGATTTCGACTAGTCCTATATGTTCATGAGTCCTTCTAGTCTCCCTCGGCTCAAACCAATAACATTTGAAGACTACGAGGTCGGTGGGTTTTCACCATAGAATAGAAGTTCATAAATTGCTTCAACTCTTCCATAATACTCGGTGTCTCCTTCGCCGATAGCAGAGACAGAACAATTTGTAGTCTTTAGGTCGGGCATAGATAACTCTTTGCCAAAGGTACGAAAGTGATTGATGTTGTATTTGTCAAATGAACGGACATTATAGTCAAAACCATTAGCGACTTGTCTCAACTCGGCGTCCATAGACTCTGCATCAGCCTACAAGTTTAATACGAAAGAATGGATGCATTAGCCGCAAATTAGACCAATAAATCAAATGGGCCCTTAATGGTAATTAATTACCCTTTGTTTGAACCAAGAGATGAAACCGGGATAGTCGCCTCCATGCTTTGCGAGAAGCTTATACTCTTCGACGGAATCCTTTTCGATGACCGCTCCATCCGAGAATTCGGCGACGTATCGACTATATCAAATATCCGGGAATAAGAGTAGTTCAAAGCAATTAGAAGTTGCGGAACAATAAATTACCGAGAACTTACTCGATGTACGGCCGCACTTCTGTTAGGTTGGTGAAGATATACAATGAAATGGTCCGTCATTCTTCGACATCTAACGATTTCCCTTTCGAAGCACCGGATGGTGCGATCTTACCTTTGAATAGGCTGAGGTTGGATCAAACTTTTTCTCGATCGCCATCATTGTACCGAGGCTTCGGGTTATGCAAATGATGATTTTTGGCTTCGTAGTGTGCTGTCACGAAGTTTGCCGCCTCCTCAGTAATGAATGCCTCGACCATCGATGCTTCAATTCTACGTTTATTTTTACACTTAGCTCAAAGCGTCTTCTGCATCCTCTCAGTTGAGTAGCACCATCGATTTTGAACGGCCCCCCCATTCTTGCCTCGGTCGGAAGATGCAAAATCAAATGTTGCATTGGATTAAAGAAGCCCGGTGGAAAGATCTTTTCTAATTTGCAGATCAACTCCGACGCCAACTCTTCCATTTCATCTAGCACGCCAGGCGATAGTTCTTTCGCACAAAGAGAACGGAAGAAATAGCTCAGCTCTGCCAGTACTAGCCATTCATCCTCAGGGATAAAGCCACGCAACATCACCGGCATTACCCGCTCAATCCATATGTGCCAATCATGACTCTTGAGTCCAAATATTTTCAATTTCTCAAGACTCGCTCCCCTCTTTAGATTCGCAGCATACCCATCGGGGAACATCAACCGCATTTTCACCCACAATAGCATTTCCCTCATAGCTGGCCTTTCAAGATTGAACCATGCCTTTGGCTTCGCTATGCTTTGCTTTCCTTTCCGTTGTCGCAAGTTTTGCAACGGTCTATCACATAGAGCATCTAGGTCGATTCTAGCCTTAGGATTATCTTTTGACTTCCCCTCTATGCCGAACAATGTACCAAAAATGGCCTCCGCAATATTCTTTTCAGTGTGCATCACGTCAATGTTGTGTGGGCAAAGGAGGTCTTTGAAGTAAGGGAGATCCCATAAGCATGACTTGTGAGTCCAGGCGTGTTCCGTATTATACCCTTTGAAGTATCCTGGACGCAAAGGATCAGGCTCGAGAGCGTTTAAGTGATCAAGGGTCTGTTGGCCTGTCAACGTAGCTGGTGCAGTGTTTTTGACAACTCTACCTTTGATGAAATTCTTCTTGTCTTTTCTGAACTTATGGTCAGGATCCAGGAATTGTCTATGCATGTCGAAGCAAGAATACTTGCGACCAGCCTGCAGCCAACGGAACTGAAGAGCTGCCTTGCATGTGGTGCACGGGAACCTTCCATGCACACACCAGCCAGCGAATAGCGCAAACGTCGGATAATCATGCGTCGAGTACATGTACCACACATGCATTTTGAAATTTGTTTTGGTAGCCGCGTCGTAGGTCTTGATCCCATTATCCCAGGCTTCTTGCAACTCTACCTTAAGCGGCTGCATGTATACATTCATATTCTTCCCCGGATAGTTGGGCCCTGGAATTATCAACGTCAGGAAAATGTTCTTTCTTTTCATAATCTCTCCGGGTGGCAAATTTAGTGGAATGACAAATACAGGCCAACAACTGTATTGTGCTGCCGTCATACCATACACATTGAACCCATCCGTGTTGATGGCAACTCTAGGTTGCCTTGGATCTTTCGATTTATCCTTATGTAATGCATCGAAGTGCCTCCACGCAAAACCATCTGAAGTGTGTACCAGCATCTTGTTCCCATCCGCATCTAGTTCGGTTCTTTTGCCCAATTTGTGCCATGTCATCTGTTTGGCCGTCTCTTCGACCATGAAAAGACGTTGAAGTCTTGGTACGATTGGCAGATATCGAAGAACACTAATGGGGATTTTGGTCTGATTCTTCTCACCCATGCCGTTGTCTACCACAATATACCTGGAAGAATTGCAAATGGGGCAATAGTTCAAGGCCGCATACTCAAGCCTAAATAAGGCACATCCATTCTCATAGGCATGTATCTTCTCATATGGCATCTTAAGTACACAGAGGATTTTCTCTGACTGGTACAGGTTTGCAGGCAGTACATGGCCTTTGGGTAAAAAGCGTCCAAATATCGTCATCATCGCGTCGTAGCATTCTCTGCCTAGGTTGAATTGAGCCTTCAGAGCCATTACTTGCGCGATGGCATCCAGCTGACAAAGCTCGGTCTGCTCGTGGAGAGGACGTTTTGAAGACTCCAACATTTCATAGAAGGCCTTTGCAGATTCCTCCATCTCATCGTCCGAATCACGAGCATCATCGAAGTCTTGCACCATGTCTTCAATCCCGGTACCATGCTCGTCGGTGCGACGACGAATCACGTCAGCTCTGGCACATTGGTCAGACTCACCATGAAAAGTCCACACCGTATAATTAGGCGTAAAACCCCACTTCTGCAGGTGTTTACCCATTTCAAACTCTGTCTGCTTTTTCCAGTTGTCGCAGTTGGGACAGGGGCACCATGTTTTATGCTGGCCATTTGCAAATACGGCTCTCACAAACCCCCTGGTTTTTGTTAACCATTCATGGGTCATGTCTTTCTGACTAGGGTGACCAGTGTACATCCAAGCACGATCACTCATGTTGCCTAGCTACCTATGGGGGCACAAGAAATAAATATATAATTCATCATCTATATTCATACACTAATCAAGTTTGTCAGTTTTATTACGTCCATGCAACCTACACGCTAATAGGTAAAGATAGGTCCTAATCCCACCCGAGTATGTGTAGACTGGGTTCGTTTTCCCATGCTCTGCTCCAGATGTGACGCGGAATTTCGGCAGCAACTCCCCGCTGTTCTCCTGATACACGTCTCGGCAATAAGCAGAGAGGATGTGTACCCGGAGAACAACAGGGGAGGCACTGACGAAATTCCGCATCGGATCCGGAGCATAGCATACGGGAAAACAAACCCAATCTACACATACTCGGACTGTCCATGGATAATGTTGGACAATTCAAAAGGATGGCGGTTATAAATATGCAAAGAAATGCATATTTATAGATGTCGCCCTTTCGAACGGGAGACGCATACTGGTCACGCATACTCATGATTGAAGAAACCTATAGCTAGCAAGTTTCATCGGCACGAAGACCGGGACAGAGCAAATTAAGGGGGTAGGAGGAGAAGTCATTTGTGCTCACCAACAAACGTAAGGGCGGAGCTCGTCCAACGCACGTGGAGGTCGTCGAACAACTGCACATTGAAATTCACCCGATCAACACAAATATGATGTTTTTATAATTAACATAATCGGAAAATATGTGACCTAACTCATAATTTACAAAATTATGACCCCGTCGGCTTAGTGGCGTCGATGGTCGGTGGTGTCGGGTGTCGGTGGCGTTGATGGTCGGTGGTGTCGGGTGTCGGTGGCGTCGGCGGTCGGGGGTTAGTTGTGTCGGTGGTCGGGGGTTAGTGTTGTCGGGGGTAGAGGATCACTGGCGTCGGGGGTTGGGGTCTCTTTGGTCAACAAGAGGCCGAAGAGGTGTCAGGGGTCGGGGGTTGGGGGTCAATGGTGTCGGGGGTCGGGGGTAGGGGGTCGGGGGTCGAGGGTCAGGGGCGTCGGGGGTCGGGGGTCGAGGGTCAGTGGCGTCGGGAGTCGAGGGTCAGTGGCGTCGGGCGTCGGGGGTCGAGGGTCGAGGGTCAGTGGCTTCTGGAGTCGAGGGTCAATGGCGTCGGGCATTAGGGGTCGGGGGTTAGTGGAGTCGGGGGTCGGGAGTCGGGGTTCGAGGGTCAGTGGTGTTGGGCGTCGGGGGTCGGGAGTCGGGTCTCAGTGGCGTCGGAGGTCGGGGGTCGAGGGTCGGGGGTTGGTGGCGTCGGGCGTCGGGGGTCGTGGGCCGGGGGTCGGGGTCCTTTTCTTTCTTCTTCTCCTCTCTCCTCTTCTTCTTCTTCTTCTTCTTCTTGTTGATCATCATATTATTCTTCTTCTTCTTCTTTCTCCTCCTCCTCCTCCTCTTCTTCTTCTTTCTTTTATCTTTCTCCTCCTTTCCTCTTTCTTCTTCTTGTTCTTCTTCTTCCTTTTTCTTCTAGTTTATTATTCTCTTATTTTCTTCTAAGTTTTTTTCCATCTATTTTTTTATTCTCTATCTACTTTTTCTACCTAATAAACTAACTATCTAATTTCACATAAAAACGGAAAAAAACTAACTATCCAATTTAACAGAAAAATAGAAAATAAACTAACTATCTAAATTAACTATCTAATTTAAAAGAAAAAACAGGAAATAAAGACAAAAAGAAAAAAAACTTACCTGCAGTGGGAGGAGGGCAGTGGGAGGAGGGGAGGGCGAGCTCCGGCCCTGGGCGGCGGGGAGGAGGGGCGTGGGGAGGAGGTGCGCGGGGAGGAGGGGAGGGCGAGCTCCGGCCGTGGGCGGCGGTGGTGGGCCGGAGCGGTTCCGGTGGTTGTGGCGGCGGCGCTTGGGTGGGTAGAGCGTGAGGAGGAGGGCCGCAGGGAGGAGGGACGCGGGGAGGAGGGGAGCGGGGAGCTCCGGTCGTGGGCGGCGGCGGTGGGTCGGAGCAGCTCAGGTGGTGGTGGCGGCGGCGCTGGAGTGGGCAGGGGCGCGCGCGAGAGAGGCAGGAGATCGAGGGGAGCGGGGGTGGGGGCTGGGTGCCGTTAGGGGGAGCGCCCCTTTGCCGTCTGCAGAAGCTGGAAGGCAGACGTCAAAGGGGTGGGTGGGGTGGGGTGGGCTTTGGCCGTTAGGGTGGCGCCCCTTTGCCGTCTGCGTGCTCTTCGCCGTTCGCCTCTGGGCCTTTGCCATGCGTCAGCAGACGGCAAAGAGGTGGCCGACGGCAAATAAAACCTTTGCCATTAGCAACCTCTTTGTCGTCTGCTTTGTACCAACTGACGGCAAAGAGGATCTTTGCCATGCGTCAGCAGACGGCAAAGGCATGGCAGACGACAAATTTCTCAATTCCAGTAGTGATACCACGGTGCACTAAGTGAAGTGCGGATGACATTTAATTGCTCATCAAGAAAGCTTTCATCAATAGGTAGTGGGTCATCAAGGACATTCTCTAGCCTAGACAAGTTATCTGCTACAGGGTTATCAGCACCCTTTCGGTCAACGACGTGCAAATCAAATTCCTGTAGCAGGAGAACCCATCTGATTAGCCTAGGCTTAGCGTCCTTCTTCTCCATAAGGTACTTAATAGCAGCATGATCAAAGTGAATAGTGACTTTGGAGTCAACTATATAAGATCTAAACTTTTCATATGCAAACACGACTGCTAAAAATTCCTTCTCCGTAGAGGCATAGTTTCTTTGGGCACTGTCTAGAGTTTTACTAGCATAGTGAATGACATTCAACTTCTTGTCAACTCTTTGTCCTAGAACAACACCAACAACATAATCACTAGCGTCGCACATGATTTCAAAGGGCAAGTTCCAGTCAGGTGGTTGACCAATAGGTGCGGTTATCAAAGCCTTCTTAAGTATTTCAAAGGCTTCCTCACAATCCTCATCAAAAACAAAAGGAACATCCTTCTGCAAGAGGTTGGTAAGAGGCCTAGAAATCTTAGAGAAGTCTTTAATGAACCTTCTATAGAAACCAGCATGACCTAGGAAACTTCGTATACCTCTGATATCTCTGGGGCAAGGCATTTTCTCAATTGCATCAACCTTAGCCTTATCAACTTCAATGCCTCTTTCACAGATTTTGTGTCCTAAGACGATACCTTCATTAACCATAAAGTGGCAGTTCTCCCAATTCAAGACGAGGTTGGTTTCTTTGCATCTCTGTAAGACTCAATCAAGGTTGCTGAGGCAATCATCAAAGGAAGACCCATAAACGGAGAAGTCATCCATGAAAACATCGACGATCTTTTCACAAAAGTCAGAGAATATAGCCATCATACATCTTTGGAAGGTGGCAGCTGCATTACATAAGCCAAAAGGCATACGTCTATAGGCAAAGGTACCGAAAGGGCAGGTGAAAGTGGTTTTCTCTTGATCAGATTGTGCAACAGGTATTTGCGAGAAACCTGAATAACCATTTAGAAAGCAGAAGTGTGTGTGTTTTGATAGCCTTTCTAGCATTTGGTCGATGAACGACAAAGGATAATGATCTTTCATGGTTGCCTTGTTCAGTTTCCGGAAGTCTATCACCATTCTATAGCCGGTAATAATCCTTTGTGGGATTAGTTCATCCTTATCATTAGGAACGACGGTGATACCTCCCTTCTTAGGTACGAAATGTACTGGACTTACCCAATCACTATGAGCAACATGATAAATGATTCCTGCTTCCAAAAGCTTTAATATTTCTTTTCTAACGACCTCTTTCATCTTAGGATTTAATCTCCTTTGATGATCAGCAACTGGTTTAAAGTCAGGATCGGTTTTAATCTTGTGCTGACATAGAGTAGGACTAATACCCTTAAATTCATCAAGAGTATATCCAATAGCAGCGCGGTGCTTCCTCAGAGTTTTTAGTAACTTCTTCTCTTCGCCCTCTGAGAGGAGAGCACTAATAATGACAGGACATATCTCCTTCTCATCAAGATAGGCATACTTAAGAGTATCAGGCAACTGTTTAAGCTCGAACACAGGATCACCCTTTGGTGGGGGAGGATCCCCAAGCAGTTCAACAGGCAGATTATTCTTGAGAATAGGATATTGTTCTAAGACAATTTTATCTATCTCATCTCTCTCCTCCATATGCATATCTTTTTTATGCTCAAGCAGATATTGCTCTAAAGGATTCGTAGGAGGTACGACAATAGAGGCAAGAGCAACGATTTCATCCCTACCAGACGACTCTCTTTCATGGGGTTGTCTTCCAAACTTGGAGAAGTTAAATTCATGAGACACACCCTCGAAACTAACAGTGACAGTCTGCTTAATGCAATCAATGTGAGCATTGACAGTGTTGAGAAAGGGTCTACCAAATATGATGGGACAAAAGCTATCTTGTGCAGTACCAAGGACGAGGAAATCAGTAGGATACTTCGTCTTACCACACAGGACTTCTACGTCTCTCACAATTCCTAGAGGGCAGATAGTGTCTCTATTAGCTAGCGTAATAGTGACATCAATGGGTTCTAACTCAGCAGGTGCAATCTCATCTTTGATTTCATCATATAGAGAATGGGGTATTGCACTAACACTAGCTCCCATATCACATAAACCATGGTAACAGTGATCTCCTATCTTAACGGAAACAATGGGCAGGCCAACTACAGGTCCGTGTTTGTCTTTCGCGTGAGGTTTAGCAATTCTAGCGGAGTCCTCACAGAATTTGATAACATGCCCATCTATGTCTTCGGCTAAGAGATCTTTGATAATAGCAACACTAGGTTCAACTCTAATCTCCCTAGGGGGTGCAAGTGATCTAATGTAACCCCTACGTATCACAGTTGGAGCTTTAGAATAATCCTTTATCCTAGCAGGGTATGGTGGTTTCTCAGTGTAAGCACAAGGAACAACAGGATCACTAAAAGCAATGACTTTCTCCTCAACTAGATTGGTTTTGGCTATGTTGCTTTCTACAGGAGGATGATATTTAAACCACTTCTATTTGGGAAGATCAACATGAGCAGCAAAATATTCACATAGAGAAGCTACTATCTCAGAGTCAAGTCCATACTTAGTGCTAAAATCTCTAGAAGTGTTTGTCTCAACAAAAGATTTAACGCAATCATACTAGAAATTCATACCTGACTCCTTACCTTCCTCCAGCTCCCAATCTTCAGAGTTGCGTTTGATTCTCTCCAATAAATTCCACTTGTGATCAGTATCCTTCTTCATAAAAGAACCGGCACAAGAAGTGTCAAGCATGGTACGATCTTCATGAGAAAGCCGAGCATAAAAGTTTTGAGTGATGATTTCTCTCGAGAGCTCATGATTGGGGCATGAATATAGCATTGATTTAAGCTTCCCCCAAGCTTGAGCTATGATTTCCCTGTCACGAGGCCAAAAGTTATAAATAAAGTTCCGATCTTGATGTACTAAATGCATAGGATAGAACTTTTGATGAAATTCCAATTTCAACCGATTGTAGCCCCATGATCCAGTATCATCACGTAGCCTATACCATGTCAACGCCTTATCCTTCAAAGATAAAGGAAATACTTTCTTCTTTACCTCATCCTCGGGCAAACCTGGAAGCTTAAAGAAACCACAGACTTCATCTACAAAGATCAGATGCAAGTCTGGATGTGAAGATCCATCTCGTGTGAAAGGATTAGCGAGCAGTTTCTCAAGCATACCCGAAGGAATTTCATAAAAGATATTTTCAGTAGGTACCTCAGGTTGAGAAGCAACTCCTCGTGCTTCCGTTCGTGGTGAAGATACCCCGAACAAACTCCTCAAAGGAACAGTTTCCATAGTGACAAGTGACAATAAATTTCAGCACAGTATAAAAATGTTTCCTTACCAATTTCCACTTACCAAAGGCGCTTCACTCCCCGGCAACGGCGCCAGAAAAGAGTCTTGATGACCCACAAGTATAGGGGATCAATCGTAGTCCTTTCGAAAAATAAGAGTGTCGAACCCAACGAGGAGCAGAAGGCTCTGATAAGCTGATTTCAGCAAGATAATAACTGCAAGCACTAAAAGTAGCGGTAACAAGTGATTGTGTAGCGAGGTGAAACGTATCGAGCAAAAAGTAACAAGTAACAAGTAGTAGCAGCGGTGCAGCAAGTGGCCCAATCCCTTTTGTAGCAAGGGACAAGCCTGAACAAACTCTTATAGGAGGAAAAACGCTCCCGAGGACACACGGGAATTTCTGTCATGCTAGTTTCATCATGTTCATATGATTCGCGTTCGTTACTTTGATAGTTTGATATGTGGGTGGACCGGCGCTTGGGTACTGCCCTTACTTGGACAAGCATCCCACTTATGATTAACCTCTCTCGCAAGCATCCGCAACTACAAAAGAAGAATTAAGACAAAGTCTAACCATAGCATTAAACTAATGGATCCAAATCAGCCCCTCACGAAGCAACGCATAGACTGGGGTTTAAGCTTCTGTCACTCCAGCAACCCATCATCTACTTACTACTTCCCAATTCCTTCCTCTAGGCCCAAATATGGTGAAGTGTTATGTAGTCGTCGTTCACATAACACCACTAGAGGAAAAGACAACATACAGCATATCAAAATACCGAACGAATATCAAATTCACATGACTATTATTAACATGACTTATCTCATGTCCTCAGAAACAAAAGTAACTACTCACAAAACATAATCATAATCATGATCATAGGTGTAATGAATAGTATCAATGATCTAAACATAAACTCTTTCACCAAGTAATCCAACTAGCATCAACTACAAAGAGTAATCAACACTACTAGCAACCTTACAAGTACCAATCGGAGTCGCGAGATGAAGATTGGTTACAAGAGATGAACTAGGGATTGGAGAGGAGATGGTGTTGATGAAGATGTTGATGAAGATGCCTCCCCTCCGACGAGAAGAGTGTTGGTGATGACGATGGTGACGATTCCCCCCTCTGGGAGGGAAGTTTCCCCAGCAGGATCGTCCTGTCGGAGCTCTAGATTGGATCTGCTCAAGTTCCGCCTCGTGGTGACGGTGAAACCACGAAAAAGCTCCCTCTTGATTTTTTCTGGACCAGGATGCTTCATATAGCAAAAGAGGGGGGCTAGTGGGCCGTCAGGGAGCCCACAAGCCCCCACTCCGCCACCAGGGGGGTGGCGGTGTCAGGGCTTGTGGCGCCCTGGCAGCCCCCCTCCGGTAGTTCTTTCGACCAGTATTTTTTATATAATCCAGAAAAAATCCACGTAATGTTTCACGGCATTTGGAGATGTGCAGAATAGTGGACTAGGATTTGCTCCTTTTCCAGTCCAGAATTCCAGCTGCCTGAATTCTCCCTCTTCAAATAAACCTTGCAAAATAAGAGAGAAAAGGCATAAATATCGTACCACAAGTAATATAACAACCCAAAAAGCAATAAATATCAACATGAAAGCATGATGCAAAATGGACGTATCAATTGGCAGGATGCGTCGCTTCCCTGAGTCGGTTCATATCTCGCCTCGGGGAGAAGGCACCTTCTATACCGGTTGCTAAAGAAGACTAGGGGCTTCAATGGGACAACTTAGGCTAGCACAACCTTGGAAGAAATCGAAGCACTTCTAGCTTCAAATCTTGTCTTGGCAGCCCCTCACCCGAGTGAGCCGATGCTACCACAAATTTTGACAACCAACGAGGTTGTCAACGCCATCCTCGTTGTTGAGCGCGACATGGAGGGCACAAATTTATGGTGCAACGACCTGTTTACCACATTCCTGAGGCGCTAAGCCCATGTAAAACGAGGTATCCACGCTAATAGAAAATAGCTTACGCTGTGTTTATGGCTTCTCAAAAACTATGCCACTACTTTCAGGAGTGCTCAATAATAGTGGCTTCCGAGATGCCACTCAACGACACCATAAAAAACCGAGATGCCACCGGACGTATAGCCCAGTCGCCAGTTGAACTCCTTCCCATTGAAATCTTGTAACAACCACGTCAGGCTATCAAGTTCGCAGTGTTGGCTGATTCCATTGCCGAATGGACTAAGGCCAACTCCCTAAAGAGCATGTGGTTTACTCAAACTGGATCATGTACTACGATGGTTTAAAAATGCTTGCTGGGCTCGGAGTACGGGTAGTTCTAATCTCGCCTACTAGGGATGCCATGAAATGTGTATTTCATATTTTGTACACGGATTCCAACAAAGCACTGGAATATGAAGCCCTGCTCCATGGACTTTGGATGGCGGTATACATGGGAATCCAACATCTAGAGGTCTGAGGTGATTCAAACCTAGCAATATCATAGATCAACAACAATTTCAACACAAAGGAATCAAATATGGTAGCCTATAGGGATGTAGTGATAAATGCTGGCTCCTTTCGAGGGCCTAGAGTGCCACCATGTCCAATGGAGGCAAGTCGGAAACCGGTGCCACAACCCTACGATTTTTCTTTCAGGAGATGGAAGTATAGATAGGATCCCGGACATGAACAATAAAATCATTTAAAATACTAGAAAAGTTAAAACAATTCTATATTTTTTTGTGATGAGAGATGATTGAATGCGTGATGTGCATGCCAAATTTGAGAACATTTGGATATCTAAGAAGCTCTCAGCAAAAAAGATAAAAACAGGGTGTGTGAAAAAGTTTACTATTTTGCACTGTTTCAACTTGATTTTGTCTTTTTTGCCGAGAACTGCTCAAATGCCCAAATGCTCTGAAATTTGCCACCAACATTGTGCACACATGCACCTTTTACCAGAAACAAATCGTTTTTAAAAATTATTTTTATTATTTTTTATTTTACTGTTCAACGGATGCATCCAAGCTCGGGTTCAGGGTTGAATTATAGGTATAGATATATTATTATTAACAATGAAAATGTGCAAGAGCTCCATTTTCCTAAGCCATTTTATGAGTCGCTTCCTTTTTGTGCTTTTACATGTGAATCGGTGCAATTTCAACCCAATCATAACGACTTCAACATGACATTCTGTACAACAACATATTGTAATTGTCTTTAGCTATGCCAACCCTATGTATAAGTATGATCTGATGTTCAATAACATGAGCATAAGAGAGCCATAAGAGGGCCACACTTGTAAACCAACTGAAGCAATCAGCAGCCAGAAATCCACACATAGTTTTCCAGTTCCTCGCTAAACGAAAAGTGAGACCATGACTAAGTCTCGATCAATAAAGATGCGAAACAGGAGAGGACGAATGATCCGGTGGCCTGCAACAACGACCATGCTCTTCGAGCAGAGTCTCCGCCTCCCATTCGGCAACCCGTGCACGCACCCCCTCTCCCCTGCGCGCCATCTGGGCCAACCCATGTGCGGGGCACGCCCCCATTACCTTTGTTTTTTTTTCCTTTTTTCCCAATGATTCGGGATATAAAAAAGTTTCAAATTTCAATAAAAAGATGCAAAATTCAAATAATGTTCACGGTTTCAAAACGAATGTTTGACAATTAAAAAAAATCATGGTTTAAAAGAATGTTCCTGAATTTGGAAAACAAAGTTCATCAATTTAAATGTTTTCATGATATCTTTTTCGTGAATTCCAAAAATGTTCAAGATTTAAGATAATGTGCCGGATTTTTCAAACAGGTTAACAAATTACAAAATGGTAATGAATTAAAAAATTGTTTATAATTCAAAATATGTTCAGGATTTCGAAAATTATTCGTGAAATTGTTAATGTTCATGTTTTGAAAGAATTTTCAATATCTTAGAAAATGTTCACTATTTCCATAAAATATTTGCTAATTTTATAAATTTTAGTAATTACTAAAAACGTTAACGTATAAAAGAGTATTGAAAAAGTTCATGATTTTGAAAACATTTGCTGCACTTTAGATACATTTACGATTTTATTTTTTCCTCAAAAAATAAATATATTCGGCAATTTGTATAACAACAATGAAAATAAAAACCGAATAGAAAAGAAAGTAAAACAATAAAAATAAAACAGAATAAAAATAAATAAAGGAAAAATAAGAAAATAACCTTCCCAAAACCGGTTGGGACGAAATCCATAAATTGGATCGCCACTACAAAAACACGCGACTAGCGCGCTAGGATTCCCCCGTCGTGTATGGGACCTCCTATTTAGCACTGTACGTGCCCGAAGCTCCTATGCAGCACCACAAGCCCCTGTTAATAATCTGACGCCTGCAGCGTCGCTCGCATGGGGCGGACCACTAGCATGCTGCCAAGTTTTTTTTTGATTTATTACAAAAAACGCCAATATTTTTTATTTATCAATAAAAAAATTTAAAGAACAAATTCTTACAAATTTAAAGCAAAAGTTTCATCCTTTTGAAAAACAAAATCATATCTTTAAAAAAGGTTCATCAGTTTTGAAAAAGGTTCTTCAATTTGAAAAAACGTTCATTGAAATTGAAAAAAATGTTCATCCAATTGGGTAAAAGTTCACTATTTTTCAAAAAACTTCAATAAATTCTGAATTTTTTATAAAAATTCAAAACACTTCATGTAATGTTTTAAAAAAGTTCATTGTACTAAAAAAAGTTCATAAATCTTAAAAATGTTCATCAATTTTGATAAAAAATGATCTGTTTTCACCAAGATGTTTATAAAATTTCTAAAAGATTCATAAATATTCAAAAAGGCTCATTGAAATTGAATATTTTCAAGAAGGTTCATCGATTTTCAGATTAAAGTTCATCAATCTTAAAACATATTCACTGAGAATTAAGAAAATTCATCAATATTTAAAAAAGTTCATATATTTTTTGAAAAAAAATATATTCAACCAATGCTTAGATGGACCGGTCCATTTACGAACGCCACACGCATTGTTCAAGAATTAATCCGATTAATCAGTTAATGGGTCAATTAATCGCTACTTGTTGGGTGGCCGATTCGAATAACACATATTCACCGTGTTAACTTATCATGCTGATTAAATGGCTTCTCAGGCTGATTAAATGGGATGTCAAGACGATTAAATGACATGTCAAACCAAATAATAGGTTGTTAGGCCGATTAATCACAGTTGCCCTACTAACTCGTGGGGCGAAAAGGCCCAAATTTTTGGCAGGTAACCTCTCCCATCCTCCTCTCACTTCTCAATATCTAGTATTTGATCAAATAGTACCGTATCATGGTATATCTCATAGTTGAGAGCATGAGAGTAGGATATAATACATTAAAAAACCAGAATATGTTCACATGTTCCTATTTAATCTATAAATTAATGGACGACCAATTATTCCAGTTAATAGGATGATTCACCCATTAATCCCTACTCCCAAGCCGACCGAGCAACAATCAGTTACCGATTTCCTTAACAATGGCCACAAGCACCAGTTAATAAAAAATACACGCTAACAGACGCCTGTGGCGGTAAATATAAAATGTCGTACGCGCCACCTACTCAGGAAGCGCGACCGTAGTTCCCATGCGCTTCCTCTTGGGACGGCCCATGTGTAAGGCGGGAAAGTGGGAATATTTTTGTTTAGCTTTCCTTAAACTGTTCTCCATTGTACAACTAACTCGAGATTTTGAAAAAGATACAAATTGTGAAATTGTCACAAATTCAAAAAACAATTCATGATTTAGAAAAATTGTTTGGGAAACGATGAATGATCCTGGAATCCAAATATTTACAGCAAAATTGAAAACATTTTCTAAAGTCATAAATGTTTACGATTTGAAATCTAATAAACATAATTTGATTTGATGAGCACATTTTGAATTTTGGTGACATTTTTAAGTCTGATGTACAATATTTGAATTTTATGTAAAGTTTCTGAATTTTTGAACATTTTTGTATATTCGAGCAGATTTTTAAATTCCATAAACAAATTGGGCGAAATTGAAAATGAATTCTCAAAAAATAGAAATGTGAAAAAGTACACAATGTCAAAGCATGTTAATCAATTTTCCATAAATTCTCGAAAATTTATAAGTATTCATGAATTGAAAAACTTTTCTTGATTCCAAAACAATGTCCATGTATGGGCTGGTCCTTATCCTACTTTTCATTTTGTATCTTTATTCTTTTTTATTTTTCCTGTTTTTCTCAATTCCTTTTTCTGTTCTCCTTTTTATTATTTCAGTTTTCCTTTTTTTGCAAATTTCCTTTCCAAATTAAAGAAAGATTTTGTTTTCATCGAATTCAAAAAATATTCATCAATGTATAAAAATGTTCAACAAATCCAAAATTATCATAACATTTAAATAATGTACCATCATATTATAAATGCATAAAAATTTAAAATCATGAAGTGCAAAATATATTCATGAATGTCAAAATGTGTTCATCAATTTCTAATAATGTTTTTCATTTTTTAAATTTGTTCGCAGAACTCAATTTTTTTCCTATTTTTTCTAAAAATAATATTGAATATTGTTTTGTTTATTAAGTTCAATAGATAATTTGGCCAAGTGAAAATTTATTCATCGAATAATGTTTTTCATCATTATTAGAAATGCTCATAATATGAATTCGCCTAAAGAAATAAGTTCTTGAAAGCACGTTATTTTGTACAATTCACTTTTTTTGAAATCGTGAACTTTTTCAAATTCTGAATTATTTTGAAGAAGAAATTTTTTAAAAGAACAAAAATTAAAAAAACTCAAGGCGGCCATCCCTACTCATGGGCCAGCCCTGTAGGGACGCACAGGAGGGAGGGGTTGCTTAGCTTATTTTTAAACTTTTCTCCATTGTAAAACTAATTCGAGATTTCGAAAAAGCTAAAATTGTGAATTTTTCGCAAATTCGGAAAAAAATCATTATTTAGAAAAATGGTTTGGGAAACGATAAATGCTCCTGGATTCAAAAAAACTACAGCGAAATCAAAAAACTTTTTTGAATTAAAAAAGTTCATAATTTCAAAAGAATTAACTTTTTTTTATAATTTGTTGACTTTTTTAAACTGATAAACATATCTTGAATTTTATGAGAAAATTTTGACATTTTTAAGTCTGTTGTGCAATATTTGACATTTTGTAGTCTGATGTGCAATATTTGAATTTTTTGTACAATTTCTGAATTTAGAACATTTTTGTATATTCAAGAACATTTTTAAATTCGATGAAAAAATTGGGCGAAATTGATTCGCAAAAAAATAGAAATGTGAAAAAGTACACAATATCAAAGCATGTTAATAAATTTTCAAAAAGTCGACGAAAATTGAAAATTATTCAAGAATTTTAAAACTTTTGTTGGTTCCAAAACAATGTCCACGTATGAGCTGTACCATACCCTATTTTTGATTTTGTAGTTCTTTTTTATATTTCCTGTTTTTCTTATTTTTTTCTATTCTCCTTTTTATTCTGTGAGTTTTCCTTTTTTTTTTGCAAATTTTCATTCCAAATTCATGAAAAGTTTGGTGTTCATCGAATTCAAAATATATTCATCAATGTATAAAAATGTTCAACAAATAAGAATTTATCATGAAAATAAATTAACAGATCATCATATTAAAAATGCATCAAAATTAAAGAGCATTGAAGTCAAAAATATATTCATTAAATTTAAAATTTGTTCATCGATTTCAGATAATGTTGTGCATTTTGAAATTTGTTCACAGAATTCAAAATTTGTTCATCTTTTTTTCTAAAAAAATCTTGAATATAGTTTTGTTTATTAAGTTCAAAAGACAATTCATCCAATTGTAATTTGTTTATCAAATAACTGTTTTTCAACATTATTGGAAAACGTTCATTCAAATTCGTAAAATGTTCACTATCTTGAAATCACGTTATTTTGTACTATTCATTTTTTTAAATTTGGAACTTTTTAATATTCTAAATTATTTTGAAGAAGCAAAATTTAAAAAGAACAAGATTATAAAAAAACGAGGCGTCCATCCCTCCTCATCGGCAAGCCAACTAGGGGCGCACTGGAGGGGAGGGGTTGTGTGCAACCCTAGCAAACTATGTGTTGCCTCTGCGTTCACACAACCTGTTGTGCTCGGGATCCATGGTTGGATAGACCTTCGAGATGGCCCGCTAAACTCCGTCCCTACGCTGGCAGGGTCTGCCATGATGTTCTTTTCTTCACGGCATCATGTCGCTCTTGGGGTGCTGCATTATGCTCATACCCAAACAAATATACCTTTTGCACCGGATTTCCTGCTCTCCTCGTCCAATTCAATGCATGTGTTGAAGCTCCTAATCTCCCATCTAACAATGATCATCACGAGCTACACACATGTGACGCCCTCGGCTTAATCGTACGTTAATCATACACGCAAATGCGTACGACCAAACCCAAGGACTCACGGGAAGATATCACAACACAACTCTAGACACAAATAAAATAACATCAGCTTCATATTACAAGCCAGGGGCCTCGAGGGCTAGAATACGAAAGCTCGATAAACACACGAGTCAGCGGAAGCAACAAATATCTGAGTACAGACATAAAACATGGGGTGCCTTAGAGAAGGCTAGCACAAAAGATACAACGATCGAACGAGGCGAGGCCTCCTGCCTGGGAACCTCCTAACTACTCCTGATCATCAGCGGCCTCCACGTAGTAGTAGGCACCGTCGGGGTAGCAGTCGTCGGCGGCGGGGACCTCCATCTCCTGGGCTCCATCATCTGGTCGCAGCAAACGGATCAAGGGGACAAGGGGGAAGCAAAGCAGCGGTGAGTACTCATCCAAAGTACTCGCAAGTCTTACATCAGAACTATTCTAATTATGCATCAGTATCAAAGAAGGGGGTTTATATGTGGACTGACTGCAGCAATGCGAGAATAGAGAGAGAAGGCCTAGTCCTATCGAAGACTAGCATCCTCAGGGTCTTGCAGCAACAGACGAGAGTAGAACAGGGGTAAAACATAAATAGTCATATTGTTGCAGCAATATTAAAGTGAGGTCACACCTAAAGATCCTCCCTCGACTCCCTGCGAGGAAGCAATCCCGAGGCAAACTAACTCCAGTTAAGTAACAATTGTAGTTGTAAAAGATCGGGGCACAACTCCAAATCGTCCTGTAACCGTGGACACGGCTATCTGAATAGTTAATTTTCATCCCTGCAGGGGTGCACGACATGTCCCGTCACGCTCGATAACACTCTGGCCGGACATACTTTTCTGGGTCCTGCCCGGCCTCGGAATATCGACACGTCGCAGCCCCACCTAAGACTAATCAGAGAGGCCAGCCCGCCGGTCTAAATCCTAAGCACAAAGGGTTCGTGGGCCCAGTTCCCCTTCACGCTCCTGCACGTGGCGTGGGCGGCCGACGTCAGTCCTAGCATCCCTTAATCACAAGCGCGATGCATCTCGGGACCACTCGGGCGCGCGCCGCTACATTGCTGGCATCTGAAAAGCTTCGGCTGTTACCGCGACGACGAGTACCCATAATTCTTCCTGCGTAGCCGGTTAGTGCGAAAAGGTCTCCGACCAACCCAGATCAAATACCCAAATCCATTAGCATTTTAATTAGGCCAGCAACACAGTCTCACGGGAATCCACCCGTCTTACAACTAATCACCGAAGATCCCAGTAACATGGTTGAGTAACTGTGTGGTTGTAACATTGGGGGAATCCGAGGTATCACCCTCGTTGGATTCCGAACGATGTACCCGTCAAGGTGGGCTTAGAGGAATCACCCTCGGGGGTCCCACGCTCGCGGGGTGGCACGACAGAGACGTCATCGGGAATGGTGAAAGAGGAATCACCCTCGATAACCACGACCGACTAGCTATACTACAGAGATATCATCAGGAGTACTTAGCGAGGTGTCACCCTCGGTACCCGATAGTATCTCTGTAGCGTCGTACAACAAAGGGGGTGAATGTGATGTGTCGGGTCTGGCTCGTCGATCAGAGATCGAGATTAGAAAACAAGCGGGGCAACTGAACTACGGGGTGTGAGGGGATGACTGCTCCACCTATACTAAGCATATTTAAAGTACAGGACTGAAAGTAGCAATTTATCAAAAATAGGCTATGCATCAGATATAGGAGCTAACTACAACAGTAGCAAAATACTAATGCAAGCAGTAGGAAGAAAGACATAGGCGATATAGGAATGATCAAGGGGAGTTTGCTTGCCTTGCTGCTCTGCGGCAAAGGACTGATCGGCAGGGTCGTAGATGTACCCGGCAGCAGCGTCAGTCTCGGGGTCTACCGGTAAGAAGAGGGGGAAGAAACAATAAATAATAGCACCGATGCAACACAAAACATGACATGGCAAGATGCAGGCTAGACATGAACTAACGCAGCAACATCCGTCATAGACGGGTCGGAAGAATATCTGACGATATTTTCCGGGTCTCGGGCTACTACCGGTTATACTCGAAACGATGGAAACGTTCCAAGTTTTCTATGCTAGGGACGCGTGACAGACGAACGGGCCGTGTATCCGGGTTCGTCTCGCTTTGCTGATCAACTTTCATGTTGAAAATATTTCGATCTGACTTACGGATTATTTTATATTAATTTTCAAAGTTTTATTAATTATTTAGGAATTAAAAACAGATTTAAAAGATTTAATAAAATCCTATTATGACATCATCGCGATGTCAGGCTGACATCAACATTTGACTGGTCAACTGACCAGCGGGTCCCGAACGTCATAGACACAAGTTTTATTTAAGATTAAATATTAATTAATCAGATTAATTTAGTGGGGGACCCGCGTGTCATACTCTAATTATTCTAATTAATTAATTTAACTAATATATCTATTTATTTATTTATTTAATAAAAACATTATTTCTATTTTTTTATATTAACTATCGCGTGGGGCCTCCCTGTCATAGACAGCGGGTGCATTGGCCCCACCGGTAAGTGACCCCAGGCCATTTACTCATCTTTTTATTATTAGATACCTAACCGTGCAAATACCGTATTCCTCTAAATATCCATATACACAAATACATACATCACATCTCATACATACATACATACATACATACATACGCATCTAATACATCATTTATTTTTATTTCTTTTCTCTCTCAACACTCATCTCTCTCTCTCTCTCTGTTAACACACATAGAACAACTCTGTGCTAACTCCACCTAGAAGAACCGAAAGTTCGAATCCTCCTACCGGAGTCTACCGTCGACGGATCGAGGTCCCGTTTGCCGGAACGGAACCGGGACGGTGAGGAGATCGACACGGTGGGAGGAGCCCGAGGAGGGGCTCACCGACGGTGACGAGACGGCCCGATGAAGCCGGAGTTCGCGGGAAGGGGCGGAGGAGACGGCGTGGTTCCGGTGGTGAAGGGGACGGTGATGATGGTGGTGACGTGCCGGCGAGGGGGAGCCGGCCGGATCCGACGAGGTGATGACGTCTCCCTGCCCGGTCCCTCCCGGACCGAGCGGGAGAAGGCCGACGGGGGCCGGGGCTCGCCGCGGGAAGAAGGACCGAGGGGGGGTCGGGGCTCGCCGCGGGAAGAAGGAGGCCGAGGGGCTCGCCGGGGGAGGAGGAGGCCGTGAGGGGGGGGGGCGCCGGTGCCGGCGGGGTGACCAAGGGGCCGCCGGCGGGAGGGGCCCGACGGGAGGGGGAGGAGGTGGAGAGGAGGGGCACGGGCGAGCCGGCGCTGGGGGCGGTCGCCGGTGGGAGAGTAGCAGGGGAGGGGCGACGGGATGAGAGAGGTGGAGGAGGGATCGACAGGGGAGGGGGGCGTGGGGGAGGGGGGCGTGGGGGAGGGAGAGAGATTTGGCGTGGGGGAGGGAGAGAGTCACCGGAGGAGAGGAGGGTCCTCTCGTGGTGGGGGGGGGGTTGTCGGTGGGGGTGGGGGAACCGAGACGAGGGAGTGGGGAGGGGGGGGGGGGCGCTGGCGGCGCTGGGAAGGGGAGGGAGTAGCGAGGGGGGGTGGCGGCACCCAGGAGGGGCTCTAGGGTTTGGGTGGATGGGCCGGTGGGGCGAGGTGGGCTGGCCAGCTGGGCCCTTTGGCCCAGCTCGGCCAGGGGGTGGGGGTTGCTTTTTTTTTTGTTGCTTTGTTTTGTTTTATTTTGTTTTCTTTTTCCCTTTTCTATTATTTCTTTCTTTCATTATTTATTTTACTAATTGATTTTATTTTTTTAAATACTTTCTTTTATTATACTTTCTTTTTCAATTTATTATACATACTTCTAAATCTCTCTTTCATATACATATTCCTTTAATATTTATAACGAACTTATAAAGTACTTTCCTTTTGTTTTCAAATTTGGAATCCGGACAGACTCGAATCAACGCGGGTCTGAGATGGGAATTCGATGACGTGGCATCATTAGCGGTTGATCACTGTAGCTTAATTACAATAATTACTGTAGCAAAAGTCGAGGATGTCACAACACATGTGAGGTCATTGATCCAAATAACAAGAACATTGCCCTTTGCTGCCATTCCTCAAGAAATTTATCAGGAGATGTATTTTGTTGGCATTTCCTGTGGTATACTAATTTGATACCGTGCTGGATATTGTCTTATTGTTGATGTATTCAGCGTTTCGAGGTTTAATTTCTCCCCCACGTCTACCATTCAACGGTGATTTTGAGTCTGGGAGGGAGTTCTACTTTATTGGCACTTTGACGGCTCCCCTTGCATCACCCAACTCACACCTCCTTGTCAGTACTGCAACCTCCATATTTGATTGGCTACCCAGAAGTGACACTTGGTCTGAACTCCAGCTTTCTGATGCATCGATAGAACATATTGTGGAATTCAATGGTCAGCTCATCGCCATGGACGATTGTTATAAGATTCACACTTTGTAGTTGTCCCCCTACCTTGGTCTGCGGGAGATAATAAGTAAGTGGGTTGGTGACCTGGCCCCAAGCTCGTACGCAACACCATGGCTAGTGGTCTGCGGTGATATGCTTCTCATGGTTTCCTGTTTCGAGAAAATGAGCCCAGGCTGCTCAGTACTACCACCTTGACATGTCGACCAGCCCTCCAAAATGGGTGGAGGTAAACCAGCTGGATAATTGAGCACTCTTTGTTGGGGTTGACGTGAGGAGTCGGTCTTTTTTTCGCATGAGCCTGGAAAGACGGGGAGGGGGGAGCAAGTGGCATAAATCTTGAAGGTATTATGTCAGCGAGGAGGACGATGCTCCTTGCCAACGTAGGAACCCCTCACAACTGAAATGAGGTGTGTCTCAACCTTTGCGAGTTGCATCTCCATTGTGTCTTCAATCAATCTCTCCGATAAGCTGAATAAAATGTAGGGCTTCCGTTACCTCAGATATTTCCTTCAGGTTTTTATGCTAGGCCTGGCTCAGTGCAACCCACTGAACAAGAGAATTTGGACAAAGGGCTTAATGGGACGATGGTTCTAGCTGCGAAGACTTGAGTTAAAATAATTTTAGTTCCATAGCATGAGAGCATAGATCCAAGACAATATATAAACGGGGGATTTTATCAATCATGTCATGCTCTAGTAATTTATACAGTAGCACGAGACCGTTCCAAGAAACCGTTAAATGTAATGAAGAACAAGTACTTGATGCAAATCTTGTTGATATGATCTAGCTGAACAGCAGTCAAGATTACAAACTATAAGTTCCACAATAAGTATGGAGTTGAGGCCAGCCCTTAAAAGTTGATTTTTTTTAAAAGGAGGATTACTTCATGCTGCCATTTTATTAACAAAGCTGTTCAAAACAAGTGCAACCCCCAACGGGACCAATAAGGTCTCACAAAAATAGGGAAAATTACATGCCACCAACGGCCGAATAACGATAGATTATGATGACTAAACACCTAGCCTATTAGTATGCTGCCATCCATATCGGTTGAATATATTGAGTGCTACCTTCTCCCACCGGCTGCACCCAATAACCATAATCTTTCTGGACTCCGCAGGCGTGAGTAACGATCACATACGGATCCAAGCAGTAGCTCTGTAGATGTTTCTTCTTGTTAAATATGATATCACTTCTCCAATTTCATATAGCCCAAAGCATGGCACAAATTTCTACTCGAATGTGTCTAGCTGTGATGATATCTACTCCATTGAGCCACGTCCCAAATAACGTGTTCATACTCATTGGAGGAGTAATGTTGAAAGCTATATGAATAGTACTCCATCGAAGTCTTGCCAAAGGGCATTCGAGAAAGAGGTGTTTAATAGTCTTGTTATGATCACAAAAGCAACATCTAGTATTACCAACCCATTTTTGTTTAACCAAGTTATCCTTCGTAATTATCACTCCTTTGTGGACAAACCACATGAAAATCTTAATCTTGAATGGTACTTTAATTTTCCATATGTGTGGAGAAGTTTATTCCGGCATTGATAAGGTCTAGATACATTGATTTCACTAAGAACCTACCACTTGTAGTTAATCTCCAATGAATTGTGTGTGGTTGGTCCGACAAATGAACTTCCTTCAATCGACGGACTAGATGGAGCCACGAATTCCAACTTTCGCCCACCAGAGATCTCCTAAATTGAATGTTAAGAGGAACTGCTTGCATAATTGTAGTAACATAAGAATCCTTACGTTATACAATATCATATAAAGCCGGATGTTGTGTGGTTAGAGGCGACTCTCCTAAACACGTATCTTCCCAAAACCTGGTTATGTTACCATTTCCAATGTGAAACTTCACTTTGTGGAAAAAAGCTTCCTATGTTCTTATTAAGCCTTTTCAGAATGGTGAATCTGAAGGTTTCACTCTAACTTGAGCCAAGGTTTTAGATTGCATTGCGTAGAATTTGTACCCATGTACCTTTTGTCTCCACTGATAATCTAAATAGCCATTTGCTCAATAGACATTTATTTTTAATTTGTAAATTCTCAATCCCTAACCCACCTTGCTCTTTGGGTCTGCACATCATCTCTCATTTAGCCGGTCCATATTTCATTTTACTATCATCACTTTGCCAAAAAAACCTGGATCGATAGAAATCTAGTCTTTTCCGTACCCCTACTGGTATTTTAAAGAATCATAATAAAAACATAGGCAAACTTGTTAATACTGAATTTATCAACACCAGTCGGCCTCTATAAGACATAAGCCTACACTTCCAGCAATTTAGTACTTTTTCAAACCGATCCTCTATACTCTTCGATTCCTTAATTATTAGTGAGTTTCCGACGATGAATAGGGATGCCCAAGTAATTAAACGGGAGAGAACCAACAAGCCATACAATCTGAGTTATGTATTTACATATGATTTTTAAAGTGCTACTCATAGTCAAAGTTCTAAAACGTTTGATAAAGGCTTGTCTAAAACATCAGTTATTTGTGATATAAGGTAGTATACAAGATTACAAAATGGGTTTCACAAAAGGATGAAACCTGGATCTATGCTGATCTATGCTGGGCATGTAAAGTGATGACCGATGAGTCATATGGATTACCCATGTTGCATGACAGCCAGATAATATGTGCCAAAAGGTATATTTGATGATCATCCAAGATAAGAATTGTAGCACCACCTAACACAATCATACCAAATGATCAGTTAGAAAAGGAAAACAAAACGGACACTTTACCAGAGCTATCTAGGAAAGGAATGGGATGCAGCAAATCATGCCATGCTTATAGCTATAAATAGAATACAATGAAGATCCTCATCTATCATCCTTCAATCAAAATATATATAAGTAGTGATCTAGACGCTCTTATATTTCAAAGAAAACTGGCAACCGGCCATCATGAAGACCTCGTTCATCCTCGCTCTCCTCACCCTCACAGAGACCAACACTGTTGCGCAGCTGGACACTACCTGTAGCCAGGGCTCCGGACAATCTCAGCAGCAACAACAACCATGGCAACAATGGCGGCAACAGATGGACCCATCCGTGGAATTCTTGCGGGGCCAGTGCAACACAATGACATTGCCATTTGTCCAGTCACGTATGTGGCAACTTAGCAGCTGCCATATAATGCGACACCAGTGCTGCCAGCAGCTAGCACATATCCCGGAGCAGTTCAGGTGCCAGACCATCCACATCGTTTCTCAAGCTATCACGCGGCCGCAGCCGCAGCCGCAGCCCCAAGCTCCGCTTGAGATAATGAAGATGTCGCTTCAGACCTTGCCGTCGATGTGCAACGTGTATGTCCCGGCATACTGCAATCGCCATGACATCCCTATGGCCAGATGTAGCGGTGGACGGTTTTGTCAATCAATGTAGTGGTAGGAAAAATAAAAGTGCCTAGCATGATCGCGTGGCCATGAGCAAAAATAGGAGTGACAGTGCTCGTCGATTGATGCATCCGAGCTGAGGAGTACTTTTCTTAGTGGAGCCTATGAGCTTTTTTTTTTTTTTGATTGAAGTGGAGCCTATGAGCTAGGCTGAGGTCCCGACCTTGCACAAGTAAATGTGCTTGGGCCAAAGCAAAGAAGCCCAGCCTTGAAGCGTAGCTGGTACTGCTGGCCCAATCTGTATTCCTAATGGAGCAGTTGGTACGTCCTTCGCTTCGTACCCCCACCCCACCGATCGAACCTTCCATCGATTTATTCAGCGCTAACACCCACCCCACCGATCGAAGTCAGGGCATTCGATTTTTGTAAATTAACCGTTCCTTGCAGTTCCCTCCGGCAGTCAGAGAGCCGATTGATTCCCACTTATGCATAGCGTGACCCTTAAATAATCTTATTTTTCCGTTTGGATAACTTTCGTAATTTTGTGCTAATTGTACACAAAGTTGTTTTCAATCTCAACATTTTCTGTGCTTGTTGTGAAAGATGTTTTTCCTTTTTTTTCGCTGAAGATATTTGCTCTGTTGCACATTAGAAAGCTTGTCACACTTCCTGCAAAAAATAAGAAAAAAAAACTCATCTCGGATTTCTCCCAAGCCGCTCCAACCGTTCCTTCTTCTAGTAACCCACGAGCGCACTTCTTCAGAAAGAGACTGAGTTCATAAAAAAAACAAGGGGCGCGACTGGTTGGAGCATGGAGGATCGTTAGAGCAACTCTAGCAGACCCCGCATCCCACCTTGATTCATAAAATAACCGTCAAAATACGGGCCGGGACAGAAAAACCAGCCCGATCAGACCTCGTATCCCGCCCCGGCCAGCAAAAAAATTTAGGGGGCGCGGCAAAATCCCGACCCCAAACCAGGAAAACGCGGGTTTCCCCCTCGCGGCTGCGGTGCCCTGCATATAAGCGGAAGCGGTTGGTGGAGGGACATTTCACCCCGCGCTTTCTCCCACCAACCACCTCTCCTCTCCCCCCCCCCCCCCCGCGCCGTCGGCGGCCACCGCCCAAGATTCTGGCGACATCAGCCGACAGGAGCACGTCGGAAGGCCGCCACGCGCACGAGGCCTCCCCTCCCTTCCCCCCTGCGTCGGCGGGTAGCCGGATTTGCAGATCTGTGGCACTTCATCGCGGGCCGCCGAATTTGGCTTTTTCCGGCCCCCGGTTGCTGCCCCAGGCGATGGAGTGGTCGGGGAGAATCTCCCGCAGCCCAGGCAAGGGCGCATCGCCGCATGCAGGCACGAGTTCGTCCGCCCGCCCCCGCCGAAGGTTTGCGGGCATGGACTCGTCTGGCCGTCCACCGGGCTCGGCGCTCGCGCAACGTCTTTGTGGCCTGCCGATGCCGCTCGTAGAGTGCGATGACTGCCCGCGCCAAGTGCTGCGGCTCACTTCGGGCACGCCGAAGCACCCCGGATGGGTGTTCTACAAATGCGAAAACGACGGGGTACGTGCACTTGCGGTAGCTCGTTCCATATCTCATTCTTTAGTTCAATTGCGGTAGATCACTTCGAGCTTGCTCATTCTTTTGTGTAGGACGATGGATGCTTACTTTGGTTTTGGGAAGGCCAATACATTGATTTGTTGATAGAAAGAAACTTAATAGATGTTAGTGCACTCCTTAGTACAATCGAAGGCAATGATGCGACTGCATGTGCAACTAGAGGGGAAGCAACGTCTACTTCTTTGGAACCAAAGATGAAGAATGAAGAAAGCAAGATCAAGAATGCGTAGATCAACAATGAGTGCATGGAGAATATGTGGGGAACGTCGCATGGGAAACAAAAAATTTTCCTACGCGCACGAAGACCTATCATAGTGATGTCCATCTACGAGAGGGGATATTCGATCTACGTACCCTTGTAGACCGCACAGCAGAAGCGTTAGTGAACGCGGTTGATGTAGTGGAACGTCCTCACGTCCCTCGATCCGCCCCGCGAACCGTCCCGCGATCAGTCCCACGATATAGTGCCGAACGGACGGCATCTCCGCGTTCAGCACACGTACAGCTCGACGATGATCTCGGCCTTCTTGATCCAGCAAGAGAGACAGAGAGGTAGATGAGTTCTCCGGCAGCGTGACGGTGCTCCGGAGGTTGGTGGTGATCTAATCTCAGCAGGGCTCCGCCCGAGCTCCGCAGAAACGCGATCTAGAGGTAAAACCGTGGAGATATGTGGTCGGGCTGCCGTGGCAAAGTTGTCTCAAATCAGCCCTAAAACCTCCGTATATATAGGGGGAAGAGGGGGAGCCTTGCCTTGGGGCTCAAGGAGCCCCAAGGGGGTCGGCCAAGCCAAGGGGGGGAGTCCTCCCCTTCCAAACCGAATCCAACTAGGTTTGGAAGGTGGAGTCCTTCCCCTTTTTCCCACCTCCTCTTTTTTCTTCTTTTCTCTTTGATTTTCTTCCTATGGCGCATAGGGCCTTCTTGGGCTGTCCCACCAGCCCACTAAGGGCTGGTGCGCCACCCCCAAGGCCTATGGGCTTCCCCGGGGTGGGTTGCCCCCCCCCGGTGAACACCCGGAACCCATTCGTCATTTCCGGTAACTCCGAAAACCTTCCGGTAATCAAATGAGGTCATCCTATATATCAATCTTCGTTTCCGGACCATTCCGGAAACCCTCGTGACGTCCATGATCTCATCCGGGACTCCGAACAACATTCGGTAACCAACCATATAACTCAAATATGCATTAAACAACGTCGAACCTTAAGTGTGCAGACCCTGCGGGTTCGATAACTATGCAGACATGACCCGAGTGACTCCTCGGTCAATATCCAATAGCGGGACCTGGATGCCCATATTGGATCCCACATATTCTACGAAGATCTTATCATTTGAACCTCAGTGCCAAGGATTCATATAATCCCGTATGTCATTCCCTTTGTCCTTCGGTATGTTACTTGCCCGAGATTCGATCGTCAGTATCCCCATACCTATTTCAATCTCGTTTACCGGCAAGTCTCTTTACTCGTTCCGTAATACAAAATCCCGCAACTTAAACTAAGTCACATTGCTTGCAAGGCTTGTGTGTGATGTTGTATTACCGAGTGGGCCCCGAGATACCTCTCCGTCACACGGAGTGACAAATCCCAGTCTCAATGCATACTAACTCAACGAACACCTTCGGAGATACTTGTAGAGCATCTTTATAGTCACCCAGTTACGTTGTGATGTTTGATACACACAAAGCATTCCTCCGGTGTCAGTGAGTTATATGATCTCATGGTCATAGGAACAAATACTTGACATGCAGAAAATAGTAGCAACAAAATGACACGATCAACATGCTACGTCTATTAGTTTGGGTCTAGTCCATCACATGATTCTCCTAATAATGTGATCCCGTTATCAAGTGACAACACTTGCCTATGGTCAGGAAACCTTGACCATCTTTGATCAACGAGCTAGTCAACTAGAGGCTTACTAGGGACAGTGTTTTGTCTATGTATCCACACATGCACTCTGTTTCCAATCAATGCAATTATAGCATGGATAATAAAGGATTATCATGAACTAAGAAATATAATAATAACTAATTTATTATTGCCTCTAGGGAATATTTCCAACGGTCTCCCACTTGCACTAGAGTCAATAATCTAGTTCACATCACCATGTGATTTCAACGAATCCAACACCCATATAGTTCTGGGGTCTGATCACGTCTTGCTCGTGAGAGAGGTTTTAGTCAACGGTTCTGAAACTTTCAGATCCTTGCGTTCTTTACAAATCTTTATGTCATCTTATAGATGCTGCTACTACGTGCTATTCGGAAATGCTCCAAATATCTACTCTACTATACGAATCCATTTCACTACTCATAGTTATTCAGATTAGTGTCAAAGCTTGCATCGACGTAGCCCTTTACGACGAACTCTTTAACCACCTCCATAATCGAGAAAAATTCCTTAGTCTATTTAGTTACTAAGGATAACTTTGACCACTGATCAGTGATTCAATCCTGGATCACTCTGTGTACCTCTTAACAGACTTGCTGCAAGGCACACATCAGGTGCGGTACTCAGCATGGCATACTTTAGAGTCTACGGCTAAGGCATAGAAGACGACCTTCGTCTATTCTCTTTATTCTGCCGTGGTCGGGTTTTGAGTCTTACTCAAATTCACACCTTACAACGCAACCAAGAACTCCTTCTTTGCTGATCTATTTTGAACTCTTTCAAAAACTTGTCAAGGCATGCATCTTGTTGAAACTTCCATTAAGCGCTTTTAATCTATCTACATACATCTTTGATGCTCAACGTTCAAGTAGCGCAATCCAGGTATTCCTTTGAAAAACTCCTTTCAAACAACCTTGTATGCTTCACAGAAATTCTACATTACTTCTGATCCACAATATGTCAACCACATATACTTATCAGAAATTCTATAGTGCTCCCACTCACTTCTTTGGAAATACAAGTTTCTCATAAACCTTGTACAAACCCAAAATCTTTGATCATCTCATCAAAGTGTATATTCCAACTCCGAGATGCTTGCACCAGTCCATTGAAGGATCACTGGAGCTTGCATACTTGCTAGTATCTTTAGGATCGACAAAACCTCCTGGTTGTATCACATACAATGTTTGCTCAAGTAAACCGTCGAGGAAACAATGTTTTGACATCCTACGTGCAATATTTCATAAATAATGCAGCAACTACTAACATAATTCTAACAGACTTTCAGCATCGTTACGAGTGAGAAAGTCTCATCATAGTCAACTGTTTGATCTTGTCGGAAACATCTTTGCGACAAGTCGAGCTTTTCTTAATAGTGACTTATCACCATCATCGTCTGTCTTCCTTTTAAAGATCCATCTTTACTCAATAGTCTTATGACCATCAAGTAGTTCTTCCAAAGTCCACACTTTGTTTTCATACATGGATCCTCTCTCGGATTTCATGGCTTCCAGCCATTTGTCAGAATCCGGGCCCACCATTGCTTTCTCCATAACTCGTAGGTTCACTGTTGCTCAACAACATGACCTCCAAGACAGGGTTACCGTACCACTCTGCAGTAGTATGCGACCTTGTCAACCTACGAGGCTTGTAGTAACTTGATCCGATGCTCGATGATCACCATCATCAGCTTTCACTTCAATTGGTGTAGGCGCCACAGGAACAACTTCCTGCACCCTGCTACACACTGGTTGAAGTGATGATTTAATAACCTCATCAAGTTCTACCACCCTCCCACTCAATTCTTTCGAGAGAAACCTTTCCTCGAGAAAGGATCCATTTCTAGAATCAAACACTTTGCTTCCGGATCTGAGATAGGAGATGTACCCAACTATTTTGCATTTATCCGCTTTGGGTTCGAGCTTATCAGACTGAAACTTTTTCACATAAGTGTCGAAGCCCCAAACATTCAAGAAACGACAGTTTAGATTTCTCTAAACCTCAGTCTATACTGTATCATCTCAACGGAAATACGCGGTGCCCTATTTAAAGTGAATGCGGTTGTCTCTAATGCATAACCCATAAACGGTAGTGATAATTCGATAAGAGACATCATAGCATGCACCATACCAAATAATGCGTGGCTATGACGTTCATACACATCATCACACTATGATGTTCCACGTGGCATGAACTGCGAAACAATTTTCACATTGTCTTAACTGCGTACCAAAACTCGTAACTTAGATATTCATTTCTATGATCATATCGTAGACAGTTTATCCTCTTGTTACGATGAACTTCACTCCGAAACAGAATTGAACTTTTTAATATTTCAGACTTGTGATTCATTAAGTAAATACTCTTGTATCAACTTAAATCGTCATTGAAGTAAGAATATAATGATATCCACTGCGTGCCTCAGCACCCATTGGACTGCATACATCAAAATGTATCACTTCCAACAAGTTACTATCTTGTTTCATCTCAATGAAAACAAGGCCTTGCTCATGTGGTATGATTAGCATGTCACTAGTGATTCAAAATCAAGTGAATATAAAGATCCATGAGCATGGAGCCTCTTCATGTAATTTATACTAACATGACTCAAGCGGCAGTGCCACAAGTAAGTGGTACTATCATCATTACCTCGTATCTTTTGGCACCAATATCATGAACATGTGTAACACTACGATCGAGATTCAATAAACCATTGAAGGTGATTATTCAAGAAAATAGCGTAACCATTATTCTCTTTAAATGAATAATCGTATTGCAACAAACACGATCCAGTCATGTTCATGCTTAACGCAAGCACCAAATAACAATTATTTAGGTTTAACACCAATCCCGATGGTAGAGGGAGCGTGCGACATTTTGATCATATCAATCTTGGAAACACTTCCAACACGTATCGTCACCTCCCCTTTAGCTAGTCTCCGTTTATGCCGTAGCTATCATTTCGTGTTACTAATCAGTTAGCAACCGAACCGGTATCCAATACCCTCATTCTACTAGGAGTACTAGTAAAGTACACATCATGTATATCAAATATACTTCTTTCGACTTTTGCCAGCCTTCTTATCTACCAAGTATCTAGAGTTGCTCCACCTCAGTGACTGTTCCCCTCATTACAGAAGCACTTAGTCTCAGGTTTGGGTTTAATCTTGGGTCTCTTCATTAGTGCAGCAACTGTTTTGCCGTTTCACGAAGTATCCCTTCTAGCCCTTGCCTTTCTTGAAACTCAGTGGTTTTACAAACCATCAACTATTGATGCACCTTCTTGATTTCTACTTTCGCAGTGTCAAACATCGCGAATCTCTCAAGGATCATTGTATCTATCCTTGATATGTTATAGTTCATCACGAAGCTCTCACAGCTTGGTGGCAGTGACTTTGGAGAACCATCACTATCTCATCTGGAAGATTAACTCCCACTTGATTCAAGCGATTGTCGTACTCAGACAATATGAGCACACGCTCAACGATTGAGCTTTTCTCCTTTACTTTATGGACAAAGAATCTTTTCGGAGGTCTCATACCTATTAACAAGGGCACAAGCATGAAATCACAATTTCATCTCTTTAGAACATCACTTACGTTCCATGACGTTTCAAAACGTCTTCGACGCCTTGCTTCTAAGCCATTAAGTATTTTGCACTGAACTATCGTGTAGTCATCAGAAACGTGTATGTCGGATGTTCACAACATCCACAGACGACGCTCGAGGTGCAGCACACCGAGTGGTGCATTAAGGACATAAGCCTTCTACGCAGCAACGAGGACAATCCTTGGTTTTACAAACTCAGTCTGCAAAGTTTGCTACTATCAACTTTCAACTAAATTTTCTCTAGGAACATATAAAAATAGTAGAGCTATAGCGCAAGCTACATCGTAATTCGCAAAGACCATTAGACTATGTTCATGACAATTAGTTCAATTAATCATATTACTTAAGAACTCCCACTCAAAAAGTACATCTCTCTAGTCATTTGAGTGGTACATGATCCAAATCCACTATCTCAAATCCGATCATCACGTGAGTCGAGAATAGTTTCAGTGGTAAGCATCTCTATGCTAATCATATCAACTATACGATTCATGCTCGACCTTTCGGTCTCATGTGTTCCGAGGCCATGTCTGCACATGCTAGGCTCGTCAAGCTTAACCCGAGTGTTCCGCGTGTGCAACTGTTTTGCACCCGTTGTATGTGAACGTTGAGTCTATCACACCCGATCATCACGTGGTGTCTCGAAACGAAGAACTGTCGTAATGGTGCGCAGTCGGGGAGAACACAATTTCGTCTTGAAATTTTAGTGAGAGATCACCTCATAATGCTACCGTCGTTCTAAGCAAAATAAGGTGCATAAAAGGATTAACATCACATGCAATTCATAAGTGACATGATATGGCCATCATCACGTGCTCCTTGATCTCCATCACCAAAGCACCGGCACGATCTTCTAGTCACCGGCGCCACACCATGATCTCCATCAACGTGTCGCCATCGGGGTTGTCGTGCTACTCATGCTATTACTACTAAAGCTACATCCTAGCAAAATAGTAAACGCATCTGCAAGCACAAACGCTAGTTTAAGACAACCCTATGGCTCTTGCCGGTTGCCGTACCATCGACGTGCAAGTCGATATTATCTATTACAACATGACCATCTCATACATCCAATATATCACATCACATCGTTGGCCATATCACATCACAAGCATACCCTGCAAAAACAAGTTAGACGTCCTCTAATTTTATTGTTGCATGTTTTACGTGGTGACCATGGGTATCTAGTAGGATCGCATCTTACTTACGCAAACACCACAACGGAGATATATGAATTGCTATTTAACCTTATACAAGGACCTCCTCGGTCAAATCCGATTCAACTAAAGTTGGAGAAACTGACACTTGCCAGTCATCTTTGAGCAACGGGGTTACTCGTAGCGATGAAACCAGTCTCTCATAAGCGTACGAGTAATGTCGGTCCAAGCCGCTTCAATCCAACAATACCGCAGAATCAAGAAAATACTAAGGAGGGCAGCAAAACGCACATCACCGCCCACAAAAACTTTTGTGTTCTACTCGAGAAGACATCTACGCATGAACCTAGCTCATGATGCCACTGTGGGGAACGTCGCATGAGAAACAAAAAAATTTCCTACGCGCACGAAGACCTATCATGGTGATGTCCATCTGTGAGAGGGGATATTCGATCTACGTACCCTTGTAGACCGCACATCAGAAGCGTTAGTGAACGCGGTTGATGTAGTGGAACGTCCTCACGTCCCTCGATCCGCCCCGCGAACCGTCCCGCGATTAGTCCCACGATCTAGTGCCGAACGGACGGCACCTCCGCGTTCAGCACACGTACAGCTCGACGATGATCTCGGCCTTCTTGATCCAGCAAGAGAGACGGAGAGGTAGATGAGTTCTCTGGCAGCGTGACGGCACTCCGGAGGTTGGTGGTGATCTAATCTCAGCAGGGCTTCGCCCGAGCTCCGCAGAAACGCGATCTATAGGTAAAACCGTGGAGATATGTGGTCGGGCTGCCGTGGCAAAGTTGTCTCAAATCAGCCCTAAAACCTCCGTATATATAGGGGGAAGAGGGGGAGCCTTGCCTTGGGGCTCAAGGAGCCCCAAGGGGGTCGGCCGAGCCAAGGGGGGATTCCTCTCCTTCCAAACCGAATCCAACTAGGTTTGGAAGGTGGAGTCCTTCCCCTTTTTCCCACCTCCTCTTTTTTTTTCTTTGATTTTCTTCCTATGGCGCATAGGGCCTTCTTGGACTGTCCCACCAGCCCACTAAGGGCTGGTGCGCCACTCCCAAGGCCTATGGGCTTCCCCGGGGTGGGTTGCCCCCCCCCGGTGAACACCCGGAACCCATTTGTCATTCCCGGTACATTCCCGATAACTCCGAAAACCTTCCGATAATCAAATGAGGTCATCCTATATATCAATCTTCGTTTCCAGACCATTCCGGAAACCCTCGTGACGTCCGTGATCTCATCTGGGACTCCGAACAACATTCGGTAACCAACCATATAACTCAAATACGCATAAAACAACGTCGAACCTTAAGTGTGCAGACCCTGCGGGTTCGAGAACTATGCAGACATGACCCGAGTGACTCCTCGGTCAATATCCAATAGCGGGACCTAGATGCCCATATTGGATCCCACATATTCTACGAAGATCTTATCGTTTGAACCTCAGTGCCAAGAATTCATATAATCCCGTATGTCATTCCCTTTGTCCTTCGGTATGTTACTTGCCCGAGATTCGATCGTCAGTATCCGCATACCTATTTCAATCTCGTTTACCGGCAAGTCTCTTTACTCGTTCCATAATACAAAATCTCGCAACTTACACTAAGTCACATTTCTTGCAAGGCTTGTGTGTGATGTTGTATTACCGAGTGGGCCCCGAGATACCTCTCCGTCACACGGAGTGACAAATCCCAGTCTCGATCTATACTAACTCAACGAACACCTTGGGAGATACCTGTAGAGCATCTTTATAGTCACCGAGTTACATTGCAACGTTTGATACACACAAAGCATTCCTCCGGTGTCAGTGAGTTATATGATCTCATGGTCATAGGAACAAATACTTGACACGCAGAAAACAATAGCAACAAAATGACACGATCAACATGCTACGTCTGTTAGTTTGGGTCTAGTCCATCACATGATTCTCCTAATAATGTGATCCCGTTATCAAGTGACAACACTTGCCTATGGTCAGGAAACCTTGACCATCTTTGATCAACGAGCTAGTCAACTAGAGGCTTACTAGGGACAGTGTTTTGTCTATGTATCCACACATGTACTGTGTTTCTAATCAATGCAATTATAGCATGGATAATAAACAATTATCATGAACTAAGAAATATAATAATAACTAATTTATTATTGCCTCTAGGGCATATTTCCAACAGAATATATTGCTTCAACTAGTGGGAGCAGTTATGGAAGTTAGAAATCTTCTGAAATGCATACTTTTGGTTCTTGTTTTCTTTGGTTTTGCTATTCTAGCCAAGATTTGGTGATATCTTTTGTATCTAATGTTGTTGCAAAAGCAACGGAAAGCATTGTGCTAGATCAATTTAAGTTGCAAATCTAAGTTTTACGGGTCGGAAGGAGCTGCGCCAGATCAGAACCCGCAGAAGCCGATCCGTAAAAAAAGTATATATTCCGTGAATATGCTTTTTTACGGGTCCATTATGCGGGGTCTGCATCTGTGCCAGACCACGCCGGCCCGCAAAAGCGGTTTGCGCGAACTGCAAACGCGTTTTGCGGGCCGGCCGGATGCGGGGTCTGCCAGAGTTGCTCTTAGATGTGGCCATAACGTGTGGGCGGCTATAGACCTGGCTGATAAAAGGATTCTATCAGCCGGATGATGCGTAGTATAGCCCTTGTCCAAAGCCTAGGAGAGACCAGTGCAAAGGGCAGTGCTCTGCGCCGGCGTGCCGGTCGAAAGTGCGGGCCGCACGATCCGCCAGCCGCCGCGCGTCCGGACCGTTAGATCTATCCATGCAACAAATATTCTTCAATGTGGCAAATTTTGACCGCAATGCAGCAAATTTTCATAATGGTTGCAACAAAAATATGGTTGTAGCAGAAAAATATCAACGTGATCGTAGAAAAAAAACGACGCTGATGATGCGTGGTAACAAAACAAAAAAAGGGTTGTAGCAAAACAATCCGGTGAAATCGGGTTGCAACTCCCATGAACGTGGATGGAACTCTTTTACTGAACGGTTGCAGCAAAAAATGATGTCGGTTGTAGCAAAAATTAACACGGCTGTAGCAAAAGTAAAAACCACCGATTGTAATGAAAAATTCGACGAACTGGAGTTGCAACCAAATATATATGCAGATTTTTTACTGAACAAATGTAGCAAATAAAAAACGCTTATAGCAAATATGAACACTGGTTGAAACAAATTTAGACGAGAAAAAAGTTACATGCCTAATCAGCTGTGTGCATGGGTCCCGTGCGGCGGGTCGAACGGTTCGACCGGCGCACCGGCCACAAACGTTTACCCGGTGCAAAACCAAAGAAATAAAATAATATATACAAAGCCAAAAACAAGTGTGAAAAATGTAAAAAACAAAATTCAAAGGGGGAGGAGGGGGGAGCGAACAGAGCGTGGCACGTGACAGCAACTGAGTGCACGCTCTCAACCCACCCCGAGTTGAGACTCGCATGGTTAAGGAACGAGTACTCCTTCATTAGTTGCTTTCTTTTTTTAGCACTCCTCATCTAGAGACTTTTTTATAACTTTTTCGAGCAAAAATGCCTTTTTAATATTTTTTAGATCCTTTTTAATGGAAAAAAGGAAAGAAAATAGAGGGGACTAGTATAAACTGCAGGGATTAATCCCTGTCATTTCATCTTTTCATATTGCTTCTTGGAAGTAATTATGGATTGGCGCAGAGCTGCGCCGACTTTCGGCCGACGCGCGAGCCGCAAGATCCATCAACTGCAATATAAATAAGTAATGACTTAAACTAAAAACTAAATTTATATTGATTGATTGACATGAGGATTTGGGCCAATATTATTTGAAACAATGAATATAGATGTGTTGTAAATCATTATCTCTTCTAAAAAAGAGTGATTTGGACTGATGTCACGGTGTTTTGAACATTTCCAAAGCATTCTTTTGGTGAGAAGACAAGGTTGACTGACCGAACGATGGCGATCTGTTTTCTTGGGTAGTTTTTCGACAAGGGAATATATTAATATTGTGAAGATACCAATTACATCCGGTCTCTGTACCAACAAGATGTCCAAAGACAACAATGATACACACTGCCAAAAAAATCAAAAGAAGAAAAGAAAAGAAAAAAGAAAAAATACCCCGCCATGGTGAACAATCACTAGCAGCGGCGGCACACTGACCACCATCAAAGACAACACTCGGAATACAAAAAAGGTTCCCTAAAAGCAACGCCTCCAACGAGGAAACAATGCAGAAGCGTTGTTGTTGCCCGATCGAAGATCTTGGGCTTTTACCCCGGAGAAAGTCCGAGTTCACAAACTTCCACAAGGCCATTGCCAGGTACAACCAATAAAGGCTACACCTTGTGTTTTCACCCTAGGAATAGAGACTTGGTACCTGAGGAGCGCCACCAAAAATGCAGTCTCGAGTGCTGCCACCCCGCCTAACCAAGGCCACTGAAGCAAGTCACCATACACCATGCACACAATCTTGCTTGCATCCAATATACCCTTTCATCGAAACTTGAAGACCTGCAATCACAGCCGTCATGACTTTCCCCACCTTTGTCAATGCCTTGAGAATATTAACTTAGACATGTCCCATGACACCAATAAGTGTCCTCTTAAGACCGTGTTGGCTGATATTAAGAGCGCATGCGACCGGAGCTTTTTCAATGTAGATATCCAAGGGTGATATATGCCAATCTATATAGATCTCCGACAGAAAAAAACTGGAACTCGCCAGCTGCCAGATCCAAGAGGTCAACATCCGGTAAAAAGAATATTTAAGAAAAGAAGAATGTTAGGGCCACCACCAAAGCCATCAGCAACTGCCGCCAGTGGGCGGAGCAGTAGCGTCCGGCTAAGGCCAACTCGGCCCGCACCGCCCGTTGGCCTGATCCAGCCGCCGCGATCAGGCATGCCCCTCCAACGCCGTCGGTCGGTCAGCAGCAAGCCAACCACAACGAAGGGAACCCACCAGAGCCTCCCGAAGCTGCGGAGATCCGGATGGATCCAGGCCGCTGCTCCAGGACGCAGCCCCCATGCCTTGAGCATACAATCCCACCGCAATGGCACAGCAACTGCTACCGCACCGCCAGGTCCAGCGTCCGCCCGACGCATGTGCACCGTCCGGTTGCCCCGCGCTAACCACTACCGAGGGGAGAGGGGAGAAGGTGCCCCTATGCCGGCCACCGCGAGGGGCATTGCCCCGGCGGTTCCGGCCAATGCCCCTCGCGGTGGCCGGCCAGCAACGGCGACGGGGGAAGGCGGAGGGGGTCGCTGGGGGCCGGATCCGGCTTCGCCGCTCGGGTCGCCCACGGGGGGATGACGTGGGGGCAAGGGGGTTAAGTGTCTCGGACCCAAAATAGACACTGTGTTTCTCTATCACCAATTGATACGGTTTGTTCCATTAATAGTTTCATACGGTCGGTGCGGAGTGCGCCATGTCGTCTTCGCAATATCGAATGACAAATGACTTAGGTGAGCAACTTTTCTGAAATATAGAAACATTTATAACGGATGTTGCAACATATGCCACAAATTGCTCCTACATTCATCCATTTTTGTGACATGTTGACAATCTAATGTGTTGTGTGAATTTTTTTCTGAGATAGACGGACATTTTCCATGGACGGTGTAACAAATTGTAGAAAGTAAACGAATGAGTTTGAAGAATTAATGAATTGTTTGTCTTCTTTCATAGTGTTAGGAGTACATTGTTTTACACATGTGTTTAATTAAACATGATAATAACATTATTTATTGTTTTCAAGTTTTAAAGAAAAAACAAAAAATAATAGGTGGGCCGGCCAGCTACTTGAGCACACGTAGCTTCTTGTGGTACGGTAAATTCCTCATTGAAGTGATGGGGCTGGTATGTTTTAAATTGGATATTTTTGTAGTGTGTTGTCCTTTTTTGTTTTGGAAAAATGAGGAACATGGTCCCGACCTCTGCATCAATTGATACATGCTGCCATAATTGATAGTGTGTGGTCCTGCTAGAAAGAGAAGAAGCTAGTATTTGTGTGGGACGGATATCAAGACCATGACATCATGTATAACAAAATCATACTGGTAAGAAAACTATATAAATCATACAAAAATAAAAAAAATTGAATAAAAAGGATAAGAACAAGAGGACCAAGGTGGAGCCGGCGATGGGACGGTGCGGGCGATCGACGGTGGTTAGGACGGAGACGGGAAATCACTAAGTAAACCACACCTACACATATGCAAACTAAGAAGTTAATTTGAGCCCAAAGTGCATATAAATCAAATAAACTCTCACATAATTACTTCCAAACTAAAACCCACAAATCACTATACTTATAGAGCATTGCACGAGCCGATCTAGCAATGAGAGATGAAAGGACAAAGTTGCTAACTTTTGTGAACAGTTGAAGAGATGGGGTGCCTCAAATCTTCACAAATCTTGGTGAAAATTGAAGGGTGAGCTCGAGCAAGGGAAAGAACAGAGGAGAGAGTGGAGAAAACAGAGCAATGAGCTCGGGCTGGACGAAGGGGTTTATGTCGAAAACTCTTTAGTCCCGGTTTGTATAATGAACCTGGACTAAAGGTCCACATATAGCCCCGGTTTGTGATACAAACCGGGACTAAAGGTGCTAGTGGGGGCCCTAGCCTAACAGAACACTACCACCACCCCTTTAGTCCCGGTTTGTTTTCACAAACCGGGACTATATGTCCAAATTGAACCGGGAGTAGTGATGCCCGTGCCCATTGATGGCTCCTAGCAATTGGAACCGGGACTAATGGTCATATTAGTCCCGGTTCAAAACCAAACCGGGACTAAAGGGTGAAACGAAAGACCTGTTTTCTACCAGTGGTACCGAATTTAAGTGATGTTTCGGATTGGAAATTTGAGAAATTTCTCAAATCATAGCTATGTGACACCATTCTTAACCTAAGAGGCAAGACATCGACCTTGTTCCCCCGGAAAACAAACAAATTAATATCCCCCAACTGTACACCATCCAAATGTAATTAGAGTGATATTGCTTGATCTTCCAGAAGTAACTAAAGATGTTTAGAGGGCAGGACCATTAGTTTTGACCACAAGAGTAGGCGTGAAGAAATGGGATACTTTTTCTATGTTTCTACCCCTTCTATTGAGCACAACTTAAAAGTGTGTTCATCCTTTTGAATTTCCGAAACAAAAATCCGGAGTAATGGAGTAATAGTAGGTGCATGTTGTAGAGCAAACCCCACCGATGACTTTTCTTTTTGTGTCTTCTATTTCTGATTCCGCTCTCTTTTCATTTTCCTCTTTCTTTTTGTACACACTTTTCTTTTTCTAACATTTCTTTTTTGTTGTTTTTTACATTATGTTTATGCTCTTTCTTTTATTTGTACGTAACTATGACCAATTGATACGGTTTGTTCCTATAATAGTTTCTTACTGTCGGTGCGGAGACCGCCATGTTGTCTTTGCAATATCAAATGACAAATGACTTAGGCGAACAGGTTTTCTGAAATATACAAACATTTATAATGGATGTTGTAACATATATCGCAAATTGCTCCTACATATCCATCCATTTTTGTGACATGTTGACAATTTGATGTGTCGTGTTGATTTTTTTTTTTTTGAGATAGACGGACATTTCCCATGGACGGTGTAACAAATTGTAGAAAGTAAACGCATGAGTTTGAAGAATTAATGAATTGTTTGTCTTCTTTCATAATGTTAGGAGTACATTCTTTTACACATGAGTTTAATTAAACATGGTAATAACTATATATTTCTTGTTTTTGAATTTTAAAGAGAAAACCAAAATAATAGGTGGGCCGGCCAACTACTTGAGCACACGTAGCTTCTTGTGGTGCGGTAAATTCCTGATTGACGTGATGGGGCTGGTATGTTTAATTTGGATTTTTGTAGTGTGTGGTCCTTTTTTGGTTTGGAAAAAGGAGGAATATAATCTCAACCTCTGCATCAATTGATACATGCAGCCATAATTGATAGTGTATGGTTGTGCTAGAATGAGAAGTATTGTGTGGTACAGGTGAGAAGTTTATTTTTGATTTTGCCGGACCTGGAGAAGGTTGACTGACCGGAGAATGCTGATCCGGTAATTGGCTTTGTACATCCAGCGGCTATTCTTTTCTTTTTCTTGAGAAATCACGTGCGACGACCAGTAAACAGAAATCCTGCTACTGGACGAGACGCATGGCCCATGATAGAGATGCACGGCACTGCATATGCCTTGTCTGCCATTGACACTGTGTATATAAAGGGGTGCAAGGCAGCGTACAAATCAATCCATCGATCACAGCTCACTCTTGAGCCATTCCAAACCAAACAATGCTACCACATACTAAGTCCTGCATGATGATGCATCCCTTGCCACTAGTACTGCTGTTGCTCCTCCTACAAATCCAGCTCCTGGCAGTAAGCTCCCACCCGCCTTGGGCTGCTGGTACGTTCATCAATCACACCGCCATAACACATGCTCGATGCTTGCCGGACCAAGCATCGGCGCTGCTCCGGCTGAAACGTTCCTTCACCACCACCGACGAGTCTGTCGCAGCCTTCCAGTCGTGGAAGGCCGGAACGGACTGCTGCAGCTGGGAGGGCATCCGATGCGGTGCCACCAGCGGCCGTGTCACTTCACTTGATTTGGGTGATTGCGGCTTGCAGAGTGACCACCTCGATCATGTGATCTTCGAGCTGACCTCCCTCAGGTATCTCAACCTGGGTGGAAATGACTTCAATCTTTCTGAAATACCATCCACCGGGTTTGAGCAGCTCACAATGCTCACCCATCTTAACCTTTCCACTTGCAACTTTTCAGGCCAAGTGCCTGCCTATAGCATCGGCCGTCTCATGTCTTTGGTTTCTCTCGATCTTTCCTTCCAATATGAAATTATTGAGCTGTTTGACATTGGTTATATAGTTGACAGTGGTTTCACCAACAAAGGGGAGCTCACACTGCCTCACTTAACAACCTTAGTTGCAAACCTTACATGTCTGGAGGAGCTCCATCTTGGCTGGGTGGACATGTCCGGGCAAGGAGAAGAGTGGTGCAATGCTCTAGCCAATTACACACCAAATATCAATGTTCTTAGCTTGCCCTTATGCTCGCTCTCTAGTCCCATCTGTGGATCCCTCGCTAGTTTGCAATCATTATCTGTGGTCGATCTACAGTACAATTGGTTGACTGGTTCAGTCCCAGAATTCTTTGCCAACTTCTCCTCCTTAAGTGTTCTCCGGCTTAGCTATAATCATGACCTTCAAGGATGGGTCCCTCCTGCGATCTTTCAACACAAAAAACTAGTGACTATTGACCTTCAAAACAATCGTCATATGACAGGTAATCTGCCAAATTTCTCAACTGACAGTAATCTGGAGAACTTACTTCTCGGCGACACCAATTTCTCTGGTACAATAACAAATTCCATTAGTAATCTCAAACATTTGAAGAAGCTTGGCCTTAATGCTCGCGGTTTTGCTGGAGAGCTACCCTCATCAATCGGTAGGCTCAGATCCTTGAACTCATTGCAGATCTCTGGGTTGGGACTAGTAGGTTCAATATCACCCTGGATCCTAAACTTAACCTCCATAGAGGTTCTAGAAGTTTCCTATTGTGGTTTACATGGACAAATACCTTCTTCCATTGGTGATTTGAACAAATTGAAGAAACTGGCATTGTATAACTGCAATTTTTCAGGGGTAATACCTTGCGGTATCTTCAACTTAACTCAATTAGATACCCTCGAACTTCATTCAAATAATTTAATTGGCACCATGCAACTGAACTCGTTCTCAAAATTGCAAAAACTATTTGATTTGAATCTCTCAAACAATAAATTAAATGTAATTGAAGGAGATTATAATTCTTCACTAGCATCCTTCCCTGACATTTGGTATCTATCTTTGGCATCATGTAACATAACAAATTTCCCTAACATTCTGAGACATTTAAATGACATAAATGGAGTTGATCTTTCGAATAACCAGATTCATGGAGCTATACCCCACTGGGCATGGGAGAAATGGACAGGCGCTGGTTTTTTCTTTCTGAACTTATCACACAATTATTTTACTACTGTTGGGTATGACACCTTCCTTCCTTTGTCTGTCTTATATTTCGATCTCAGTTTTAACATGTTTGAGGGGCCAATACCTATAACCAAATACTCCAGGGTGCTTGACTACTCAAGCAACCATTTCACATCCATGCCAATCAACATTTCTACTCAACTTGATAATACCCTCTATTTCAAGGCATCAAGAAACCACCTCTCGGGAAATATTTCACCATCTTTTTGTAGCACAACGCTACAAATTATTGATCTTGCTTGGAATAACCTCAGTGGTTCAATACCTCCATGCCTAATGGAGGATGCGAATGTACTCCAAGTTCTAAATCTGGAAGAAAACAAACTTTCTGGGGAGTTGCCCCATAATATCAACGAAAGTTGCATGTTTGAGGCACTTGACTTCAGCGACAACCAAATTGAAGGACAGTTGCCCAGATCTATAGTATCTTGCAAATACTTGGAGGTCCTCGATATTGGAAACAATCAAATTAGTGACTCTTTTCCATGTTGGATGGCTATGCTTGCCAGACTTCAAGTCCTAGTTCTGAAGTCGAACAAGTTTTTTGGACATATATCACCTTTTATTGCTGATGAAAGGAACGCGTGCCAATTTCCAAGTCTGCGGGTCCTTGATTTGTCCTCCAACAACTTATCAGGGACATTGACAGAAAAAATATTTGTTGGATTGAAGTCCATGATGGTAAAAGTTGTGAACCAAACGCCAGTGATGGAGTATCATGGTGCAAATAGCCAAAACAACCAAGTATATCAAGTTAACATTGTGCTCACATACAAAGGGTTTGAGGTAGTCTTTACCAAATTATTAAGAGGCCTGGTATTCATTGATCTGTCAAACAATGCAATCCATGGCAGCATTCCAGAAGCTATTGGAAAACTTGTTTTGCTGCAATCACTCAACATGTCGCACAACTCCATCACGGGGCTGATTCCTCAGGTCGGTCGTTTGAACCAGCTGGAGTCTTTGGACCTCTCGTCAAATCATATTTCAGGAGAGATTCCACAGGAGGTATCATCTCTCGACTTTCTCACAACATTAAACCTATCTAACAACTTGCTGCATGGGAGGATACCAGAGTCGCCTCATTTCTCGACATTCGATAATAGCTCATTTATGGGCAACACTGGGTTATGTGGGCCTCCACTTTCAAAACAATGCAGCAATGAGAAAACACCACATTCGGCCCTGCATATTTCAAAGGAGAAGCATTTGGATGTTATGCTATTTCTTTTTGTTGGATTGGGAATTGGTGTAGGGTTTGCTGTTGCAATTGTAGTGATATGGGTGCTCCCTCATAGGAATAATCATGAATGATCACTTATGATTGAAAAGTATATGTGCACAACAAGATGTGTATACATAATTTGTAATAGTTATAGGTTTATTATCTTATCGGTAGATATATGAGCGGTTGCACTTATATCGCTCGAGTACATTGGTATGCAAGCTGTCTTGTACTATTGTGTATGTATGGTTTTGGTCCAATCATCCATAGTGGCATAAAAATATTAATCAATGCTTCAAAGATACTACGCATGTTTGCATTTTACTCTTGTCCAACATGAATGCACGCAAATATGTAATAACATTGAAATAGTGTCACTTTACAAGAAAAACTAACACTGAAATGTATGATCCTATTGATTGGTTCTTGTGTTTGCTCTCGAGTTAAAGGGATGTACTTATCTGCAGACATGGGATATTTTCTTCGGGCTTAAGAAGGGAAGCATGCAAGCATCCTCAATGGCCGTCTCCAATAAACCGGGTGATGGAGCCAGATACACATAGTGAGCTAGAGATATTGCAGGTTTTTTGGTGGTTGAGCTGCCTACCTTATAGTCTCTACTATACAAAAGACAGAAAATTTGTTTGCACGTACAAACCATCAACCAATTTTTCCATTTGATAAGCCTTATTTGTTAGATCTTTCACTACCGTAATAACCTCAATGTAGACGGCCTTTATCGAGGCCATCTGCATACCTTCGCATAAATCGACCTTGGGCTGCTGGTACGTTCATCAATCACACCGCCATAACACATGGTCGATGCTTGCCGGACCAAGCATCGGCGCTGCTCCGGCTGAAATGTTCCTTCACCATCACCGACGAGTCTGTTGCGGCCTTCCACTCTAGTCGTGGAAGGCCGGAACGGACTGCTTCAGCTGGGAGGGCATCCGATGCGGTGCCACGAGCGGCCGTGTCACTTTACTTGATTTGGGTGATTGCGGCTTGCAGAGTGACCACCTTGATCATGTGCGTGAGTTAATCACGTTGCCCTGTACACATAGGATTAGGAAAGAAAGACAAACCGAGTCCTAGTAGTATTAGGATACCTAGTCCTAGTCTATTTTCATAGTCCCTTGTGGACGTGTATAAAAGGCACCCCAGGGGTGTTGATTGTGTTGAAATTAGTGATGGGACTTAGGCCCATAAGAGAATTTCAGAAAAATCTCCAAGGGCCCATGTAGGTGGTGGCATGACAAGGTTGTGGGAAGTTTAGTCCCACCTCGCTAGTGGAGGGGAAGTTGGACCCCTTTATAAGGGTCTCTCTTCCACATGCTATTGGAGAGTGAGAAGAGAAGGTGCCCTCGCGCACTCCTCCTCCGCCGCCCGTCTCGTCACGCCTCGATGCGGGTTCCAGGAATGAGCCGAGCTCATACCTACGGTCAGGAATGGAGACTCGGACGTGGGTTCGGCCCACGTCTCTCCGCCCAACCGCCTTTATAAGCTGGCTAACGCCTACCCTAGCCACGAGAACCAGACTCCGTCCGTCTGCTTCGTCTACGTCCTCGTCATCGCCATGTCTTCACCATCCGAGGCCGATCGTCTCGCCCTTGAAGCTGAGAAGAAGAGGGCAGATGATGCTACGGCCAACTGGCCTATTGGAGGGTATGACTCGTTTATCCTCATGTTCGTATTTATCCTAGCACTACTACTTGCTTGCATAGATGCATCAACTATATGCGTAGTATGTGCTAGGTTAGTTCAAGATCACTACGTCATTAGTCGCTAGTTATTATCTCATGGATTAATACACTCGGAAAATTGCCTATTTACTCAACAATCCAAAAACCTAATGTCTGTAGGAATTTTTCGAGTAATGATTTTGCTGCTGCACTAAAACCGGACAAGTTTACCGGTACTTATTTCAAGCGTTGGCAAACGAGAACCACCTTATGGCTCATGGCTATGAACGTGTTCTGGGTAGCCGGTGTCACTCCAACGGGAACGATCTCTCCTGAACAGGAGAAGATGTTCGCGGAGGCCACCATCCTATTCCTTGGAGCAGTCATAAGCGTGATCGGAGATAAGATGGTTGACGCATACTTACATATGCATGTTGCCAAAGACTTGTGGGAGGCGCTCGAATCTAAATTCGGGGCCACCGACGCTGGGAGTGAGATGTATGTTATGGAGCAGTTCCACGATAACAAGATGGTTGACAATCGTTCTGTATTGGAACAGGCTCATGAGATAATATGCATAGCTAAAGAACTTGAGGTTCTTAAGTGCAATTTGCCGGGCAAGTTTGTTGCGGGCTGTATAATTGCTAAGCTCCCTAATTCCTGAAGGAACTTTGCTACTGCTCTGAAACATCAGAGGCGTGAGTTCTCAGTAGAGGACATCATCGGCCATCTGAGTGCTGAGCAGAACTCGAGAGCAAAGGACTCCAATGAAAAAGCGATGGAAAGCTCTTCTGCTGCCAATATGGTACATCAGAGGAACTTCAATTCCCACAAGCCCAAGGGAAAGAATTATGTCCAACAGAATACCGACTTCAAGAAGAAGGGAAAGAAGCCCTTCAAGAAGAATAAGAAGGGAGATGACTGCTATACTTGTGGTTCAGAGGAACATTGGGCGAAGAAATGCCCAAACAAGTACAAGAAGCCGGCGCAGGACTCCAAGTCTGCCAATATGATTGTGGGCAACAATGAAAGTGGTGCATCTGGGTACGGTAATTTACTTACTGTATTTTCAGTTTGTCGGTCCATTGATTGGTGGGTGGACACGGGTGCAAATATTCATGTGTGTGTTGACTTATCATTGTTTTCTTCTTATCAGGCCACCGGTCGCGGGTCCGTATTGTTGGGGAATGACGCGAGTGCTTCTGTTCTTGGTGTTGGCACGGTCGATCTGAAGTTTACTTCGGGAAGGATCGTGCAGTTGAAGAACGTGCAGCATGTCCCCGCCATCAAGAAGAACCTCGTTAGTGGTTCCCTTCTGTGTAGAGAAGGGTTTAAGTTGGTATTCGAGTCTAATAAAGTAGTAGTTACGAAATATGGACTTTTCGTTGGAAAAGGTTATGAGTGCGGAGGTGTGTTCCGCCTTTCCCTTGCAGATTTTTGTAATATAGTCGTGAACAATATTCATTCGAGTGTTAATGAATCTGAAGTTTGGCATTCACGTCTTTGTCACATAAGTTTCGGTGTTATGTCGCGGCTAGCAAAATTGAATTTAATCCCGACTTTCACTTTAGCCAAAGGTTCTAAGTGCCATTCGTATGTGCAAGCAAAGCAACCTCGCAAGCCTCACAAGGCTGCAGAGGAGAGACACTTGGCACCATTAGAACTCATACATTCTGATCTTTACTTCTCAAACGAGTTTGATTCCTTTTGTGCGGAACACGACATTATTCATGAGAGGACGCCTCCCTATTCACCCCAGTCAAACGGGGTTGCCGAGCGGAAAAACCGTACTCTAACTGATTTGGTTAACGCCATGTTAGATACATCGGGTTTATCCAAGGCATGGTGGGGGGAGGCTATATTGACTGCGTGTCATGTCCTGAATAAGGTTCCTACAAAAGATAATGAAGTCACTCCTTATGAGGAGTGGTCGAAGAGAAGGACGACGCTCTCGTACTTACGTACTTGGGGCTGCTTGGCGAAAGTCAATGTACCGATCCCCAAGAAGCGTAAGCTTGGACCAAAGACTGTGGACTGTGTTAATTTGGGATACGCTAAGAATAGCATAGGCTATAGATTTCTAGTAGTGAAATCTGAGGTACCTGACGTGAAGGTCGGTACAATAATGGAGTCGAGGGATGCTACATTCTTTGAGGATATATTTCCCATGAGAGATATGCAAAGCACTTCTAGACAGAAATCTGAGATAACTCCCGAGCCTGCTATTCCTATGGAATATTATGAACAAACACATGATGATAATCCCGAGGAGGATGACGAGGAAACCCTTGGTAGGGGCAAGAGACAAAGGACTGCAAAGACCTTTGGTGATGATTTCTTCGTATACCTCATGGATGATAATCCCACTTCTATTTCAGAAGCGTATGCTTCTCCAGATGCTGATTACTGGAAAGCTGCGGTCCGTAGAGAGATGGATTCCATCATGGCTAACGGGACATGGGAAATCACTGATCGTCCCTATGGTTGCAAACCATTGGGATGCAAGTGGGTGTTCAAAAAGATGCTTAGGCCCGATGGTACGATTGAAAAGTACAAGGCTAGGCTTGTGGCCAAGGGCTATGCCTAGAAAGAAGAAGAAGATTTCTTTGATACTTACTCACCTGTGGCTAGACTGACCATCATTCGAGTACTACTCTCATTGGCGGCCTCTCATGGTCTTCTCGTTCATCAAATGGACGTTAAGACGGCTTCCTGAATGGAGAGCTAAATGAGGAAATCTATATGCAACAACCAGATGGCTTTGTGATAGAAGGTCAGGAAGGAAAGATGTGTAAGTTGCTGAAATCTTTATATGGTCTGAGACAAGCACCTAAGCAATGACATGAGAAGTTTAATACAACTCTGACATCTGTTGGCTTCGTTGTTAATGAAGCTGACAAATGTGTATACTATCGCCATGGTGGGGGCGAAGGAGTTATATTGTGCTTGTATGTTGATGACATATTGATATTTGGAACCAACCTCAAAGTAATTGAGGAGGTTAAGTCTTTTCTGTCTCAAAACTTTGAGATGAAGGACCTTGGGGTGGCTGATGTTATCTTGAACATCAAGCTTTTGAGAGATGATGAGGGTGGGATTACACTTCTGCAATCCCACTATGTTGAGAAGATTTTGAGTCGCTTTGGATGTTCAGACTGCAAAATTTCTCAAACACCATATGATCCTACTGTGCTTATTCGAAAGTTTAAAGGCACAACTATAGATCAATTGAGATTCTCTCAAATTATCGGTTCACTTATGTACCTAGCAAGCGCAACGAGGCCTGATATCGCGTTTGCTGTGAGCAAACTTAGCCGGTTTGTTGCAAACCCGGGCGATGTTCATTGGCGTGCTGTTGAAAGAATTATGCGTTACCTGAAAGGTACTGTCAACCACGGACTTCACTATACGGGATACATATCGGTACTTGAAGGGTATAGTGATGCGAATTGGATCTCTGATGCTGATGAGATGAAGGCCACTACTGGGTATATGTTTACTCTTGGGGGTGGTGCTGTTTCCTGGAAGTCTTGCAAGCAAACGATCTTAACGAGATCGACAATGGAAGCAGAATTAACAGCATTAGACACATCTGGTGTCGAAGCAGAATTTCTTCAAGATCTCTTGATGGACTTACCTGTGGTTGAGAAGCCGGTTCCGGCTATCCTTATGAACTGCGATAATCAGACGGTTATTGTCAAAGTGAAGAGTTCAAAGGACAATATGAAGTCCAACAAACATATAAGAATGAGATTGAAGTCTGTCAGACGTTTGAGAAACTCCGGAGTGATAGCGTTGGATTACATCCAAACGACTAAGAATCTGGCAGATCCCTTTACTAAAGGGCTATCATGTGTTGTGATGGATAGTGCATCGAGGGAGATGTGTATGAGACCCACATGAGTTGCCATGGTAGTAACCCAACCTATATGATCGGAGATCCCGTGAAGTAGGACCTGGGAAAACAAGCCAGCGGTGAACTGAGGAGAGTAACTTTACTAACCCACTCCGTTGGAGATGCAATGCTCCCGGATACTTTATGGTAGGATGACTACTGTCTTAATGTGTTCTAAAGCTTATGTGTAAGCAAGATGCTGTCCTAAAGAGCGATCTTTGGAGGAACACACCTATATGAGCTTGACTGCTGGTCACAGTCTATGAGATTTGGGTGATCTCTAGTAAACTCATGAATAGGCGAGGAGTGTGACTAATATGCTCCACCCGAGGGGTCACCTTCGGTAGCCTAGTACTAGTAAGACTTGTGGTAAAGCTTCTTTACGCCAAACTGATAATTCAAGGCATAGTCCATTGCTCAGTTGTAAAGGAGTGTAGCTGCTTGCTCTAGGTGAAGCTCAACCTTAGCAGGTCTTCACTGAAATGCTGGTATATTAAAACAGTGATTGGAACGATGGAACACGATGTGCCCTTGAGATCTGGTGGGGGATTGTTGAAATTAGTGATGGGCCTTAGGCCCATAAGAGAATTTCAGAAAAATCTCCAAGGGCCCATGTAGGTGGTGGCATGACAAGGTGGCGGAAAGTTTAGTCCCATCCCGCTAGTGGAGGAGAAGTTGGACCCCTTTATAAGTGTCTCTCTTCCACATGCTATTGGAGAGTGAGAAGAGAAGGTGCCCTCGCGCACTCCTCCTCCGCCGCCCGCCTCGTCACGACGCGACGCGACGCGGGTTGCGGGAATGAGCCGAGCTCATACCTACGCGCTTATTTTTGTCGGTCAGGAACGGAGAATACGCAACGGACACGGCATGATCCGAGACGTCGGATTATGGGCTGTTACCGACTCGGACGTGGGCTCGGCCCACGTCTCTCCGCCCAGCCGCCTTTATAAGCTGAGAGGCAAGACATCGACCTTGTTTCCCCGAAAACAAACAAATTAATATCCCCCAACTGTACACCATCCAAATGTAATTAGAGTGATATTGCTTGATCTCCGAGAAGTAACTAAAGATGTTTAGAGGGCAGGACCATTAGTTTTGACCACAAGAGTAGGCGTGAAGAAATGGGATACTTTTTCTATGTTTCTACCCCTTCTATTGAGCACAACTTAAAAGTGTGTTCATCCTTTTGAATTTCCGAAACAAAAATCGGGAGTAATGGAGTAATAGTAGGTGCATGTTGTAGAGCAAACCCCACCGATGACTTTTCTTTTTGTGTCTTCTATTTCTGATTCCGCTCTCTTTTCATTTTCCTCTTTCTTTTTGTACACACTTTTCTTTTTCTAACATTTCTTTTTTGTTGTTTTTTACATTATGTTTATGCTCTTTCTTTTATTTGTACGTAACTATGACCAATTGATACGGTTTGTTCCTATAATAGTTTCTTACTGTCGGTGCGGAGACCGCCATGTTGTCTTTGCAATATCAAATGACAAATGACTTAGGCGAACAGGTTTTCTGAAATATACAAACATTTATAATGGATGTTGTAACATATATCGCAAATTGCTCCTACATATCCATCCATTTTTGTGACATGTTGACAATTTGATGTGTCGTGTTGATTTTTTTTTTTTTGAGATAGACGGACATTTCCCATGGACGGTGTAACAAATTGTAGAAAGTAAACGCATGAGTTTGAAGAATTAATGAATTGTTTGTCTTCTTTCATAATGTTAGGAGTACATTCTTTTACACATGAGTTTAATTAAACATGGTAATAACTATATATTTCTTGTTTTTGAATTTTAAAGAGAAAACCAAAATAATAGGTGGGCCGGCCAACTACTTGAGCACACGTAGCTTCTTGTGGTGCGGTAAATTCCTGATTGACGTGATGGGGCTGGTATGTTTAATTTGGATTTTTGTAGTGTGTGGTCCTTTTTTGGTTTGGAAAAAGGAGGAATATAATCTCAACCTCTGCATCAATTGATACATGCAGCCATAATTGATAGTGTATGGTTGTGCTAGAATGAGAAGTATTGTGTGGTACAGGTGAGAAGTTTATTTTTGATTTTGCCGGACCTGGAGAAGGTTGACTGACCGGAGAATGCTGATCCGGTAATTGGCTTTGTACATCCAGCGGCTATTCTTTTCTTTTTCTTGAGAAATCACGTGCGACGACCAGTAAACAGAAATCCTGCTACTGGACGAGACGCATGGCCCATGATAGAGATGCACGGCACTGCATATGCCTTGTCTGCCATTGACACTGTGTATATAAAGGGGTGCAAGGCAGCGTACAAATCAATCCATCGATCACAGCTCACTCTTGAGCCATTCCAAACCAAACAATGCTACCACATACTAAGTCCTGCATGATGATGCATCCCTTGCCACTAGTACTGCTGTTGCTCCTCCTACAAATCCAGCTCCTGGCAGTAAGCTCCCACCCGCCTTGGGCTGCTGGTACGTTCATCAATCACACCGCCATAACACATGCTCGATGCTTGCCGGACCAAGCATCGGCGCTGCTCCGGCTGAAACGTTCCTTCACCACCACCGACGAGTCTGTCGCAGCCTTCCAGTCGTGGAAGGCCGGAACGGACTGCTGCAGCTGGGAGGGCATCCGATGCGGTGCCACCAGCGGCCGTGTCACTTCACTTGATTTGGGTGATTGCGGCTTGCAGAGTGACCACCTCGATCATGTGATCTTCGAGCTGACCTCCCTCAGGTATCTCAACCTGGGTGGAAATGACTTCAATCTTTCTGAAATACCATCCACCGGGTTTGAGCAGCTCACAATGCTCACCCATCTTAACCTTTCCACTTGCAACTTTTCAGGCCAAGTGCCTGCCTATAGCATCGGCCGTCTCATGTCTTTGGTTTCTCTCGATCTTTCCTTCCAATATGAAATTATTGAGCTGTTTGACATTGGTTATATAGTTGACAGTGGTTTCACCAACAAAGGGGAGCTCACACTGCCTCACTTAACAACCTTAGTTGCAAACCTTACATGTCTGGAGGAGCTCCATCTTGGCTGGGTGGACATGTCCGGGCAAGGAGAAGAGTGGTGCAATGCTCTAGCCAATTACACACCAAATATCAATGTTCTTAGCTTGCCCTTATGCTCGCTCTCTAGTCCCATCTGTGGATCCCTCGCTAGTTTGCAATCATTATCTGTGGTCGATCTACAGTACAATTGGTTGACTGGTTCAGTCCCAGAATTCTTTGCCAACTTCTCCTCCTTAAGTGTTCTCCGGCTTAGCTATAATCATGACCTTCAAGGATGGGTCCCTCCTGCGATCTTTCAACACAAAAAACTAGTGACTATTGACCTTCAAAACAATCGTCATATGACAGGTAATCTGCCAAATTTCTCAACTGACAGTAATCTGGAGAACTTACTTCTCGGCGACACCAATTTCTCTGGTACAATAACAAATTCCATTAGTAATCTCAAACATTTGAAGAAGCTTGGCCTTAATGCTCGCGGTTTTGCTGGAGAGCTACCCTCATCAATCGGTAGGCTCAGATCCTTGAACTCATTGCAGATCTCTGGGTTGGGACTAGTAGGTTCAATATCACCCTGGATCCTAAACTTAACCTCCATAGAGGTTCTAGAAGTTTCCTATTGTGGTTTACATGGACAAATACCTTCTTCCATTGGTGATTTGAACAAATTGAAGAAACTGGCATTGTATAACTGCAATTTTTCAGGGGTAATACCTTGCGGTATCTTCAACTTAACTCAATTAGATACCCTCGAACTTCATTCAAATAATTTAATTGGCACCATGCAACTGAACTCGTTCTCAAAATTGCAAAAACTATTTGATTTGAATCTCTCAAACAATAAATTAAATGTAATTGAAGGAGATTATAATTCTTCACTAGCATCCTTCCCTGACATTTGGTATCTATCTTTGGCATCATGTAACATAACAAATTTCCCTAACATTCTGAGACATTTAAATGACATAAATGGAGTTGATCTTTCGAATAACCAGATTCATGGAGCTATACCCCACTGGGCATGGGAGAAATGGACAGGCGCTGGTTTTTTCTTTCTGAACTTATCACACAATTATTTTACTACTGTTGGGTATGACACCTTCCTTCCTTTGTCTGTCTTATATTTCGATCTCAGTTTTAACATGTTTGAGGGGCCAATACCTATAACCAAATACTCCAGGGTGCTTGACTACTCAAGCAACCATTTCACATCCATGCCAATCAACATTTCTACTCAACTTGATAATACCCTCTATTTCAAGGCATCAAGAAACCACCTCTCGGGAAATATTTCACCATCTTTTTGTAGCACAACGCTACAAATTATTGATCTTGCTTGGAATAACCTCAGTGGTTCAATACCTCCATGCCTAATGGAGGATGCGAATGTACTCCAAGTTCTAAATCTGGAAGAAAACAAACTTTCTGGGGAGTTGCCCCATAATATCAACGAAAGTTGCATGTTTGAGGCACTTGACTTCAGCGACAACCAAATTGAAGGACAGTTGCCCAGATCTATAGTATCTTGCAAATACTTGGAGGTCCTCGATATTGGAAACAATCAAATTAGTGACTCTTTTCCATGTTGGATGGCTATGCTTGCCAGACTTCAAGTCCTAGTTCTGAAGTCGAACAAGTTTTTTGGACATATATCACCTTTTATTGCTGATGAAAGGAACGCGTGCCAATTTCCAAGTCTGCGGGTCCTTGATTTGTCCTCCAACAACTTATCAGGGACATTGACAGAAAAAATATTTGTTGGATTGAAGTCCATGATGGTAAAAGTTGTGAACCAAACGCCAGTGATGGAGTATCATGGTGCAAATAGCCAAAACAACCAAGTATATCAAGTTAACATTGTGCTCACATACAAAGGGTTTGAGGTAGTCTTTACCAAATTATTAAGAGGCCTGGTATTCATTGATCTGTCAAACAATGCAATCCATGGCAGCATTCCAGAAGCTATTGGAAAACTTGTTTTGCTGCAATCACTCAACATGTCGCACAACTCCATCACGGGGCTGATTCCTCAGGTCGGTCGTTTGAACCAGCTGGAGTCTTTGGACCTCTCGTCAAATCATATTTCAGGAGAGATTCCACAGGAGGTATCATCTCTCGACTTTCTCACAACATTAAACCTATCTAACAACTTGCTGCATGGGAGGATACCAGAGTCGCCTCATTTCTCGACATTCGATAATAGCTCATTTATGGGCAACACTGGGTTATGTGGGCCTCCACTTTCAAAACAATGCAGCAATGAGAAAACACCACATTCGGCCCTGCATATTTCAAAGGAGAAGCATTTGGATGTTATGCTATTTCTTTTTGTTGGATTGGGAATTGGTGTAGGGTTTGCTGTTGCAATTGTAGTGATATGGGTGCTCCCTCATAGGAATAATCATGAATGATCACTTATGATTGAAAAGTATATGTGCACAACAAGATGTGTATACATAATTTGTAATAGTTATAGGTTTATTATCTTATCGGTAGATATATGAGCGGTTGCACTTATATCGCTCGAGTACATTGGTATGCAAGCTGTCTTGTACTATTGTGTATGTATGGTTTTGGTCCAATCATCCATAGTGGCATAAAAATATTAATCAATGCTTCAAAGATACTACGCATGTTTGCATTTTACTCTTGTCCAACATGAATGCACGCAAATATGTAATAACATTGAAATAGTGTCACTTTACAAGAAAAACTAACACTGAAATGTATGATCCTATTGATTGGTTCTTGTGTTTGCTCTCGAGTTAAAGGGATGTACTTATCTGCAGACATGGGATATTTTCTTCGGGCTTAAGAAGGGAAGCATGCAAGCATCCTCAATGGCCGTCTCCAATAAACCGGGTGATGGAGCCAGATACACATAGTGAGCTAGAGATATTGCAGGTTTTTTGGTGGTTGAGCTGCCTACCTTATAGTCTCTACTATACAAAAGACAGAAAATTTGTTTGCACGTACAAACCATCAACCAATTTTTCCATTTGATAAGCCTTATTTGTTAGATCTTTCACTACCGTAATAACCTCAATGTAGACGGCCTTTATCGAGGCCATCTGCATACCTTCGCATAAATCGACCTTGGGCTGCTGGTACGTTCATCAATCACACCGCCATAACACATGGTCGATGCTTGCCGGACCAAGCATCGGCGCTGCTCCGGCTGAAATGTTCCTTCACCATCACCGACGAGTCTGTTGCGGCCTTCCACTCTAGTCGTGGAAGGCCGGAACGGACTGCTTCAGCTGGGAGGGCATCCGATGCGGTGCCACGAGCGGCCGTGTCACTTTACTTGATTTGGGTGATTGCGGCTTGCAGAGTGACCACCTTGATCATGTGCGTGAGTTAATCACGTTGCCCTGTACACATAGGATTAGGAAAGAAAGACAAACCGAGTCCTAGTAGTATTAGGATACCTAGTCCTAGTCTATTTTCATAGTCCCTTGTGGACGTGTATAAAAGGCACCCCAGGGGTGTTGATTGTGTTGAAATTAGTGATGGGACTTAGGCCCATAAGAGAATTTCAGAAAAATCTCCAAGGGCCCATGTAGGTGGTGGCATGACAAGGTTGTGGGAAGTTTAGTCCCACCTCGCTAGTGGAGGGGAAGTTGGACCCCTTTATAAGGGTCTCTCTTCCACATGCTATTGGAGAGTGAGAAGAGAAGGTGCCCTCGCGCACTCCTCCTCCGCCGCCCGTCTCGTCACGCCTCGATGCGGGTTCCAGGAATGAGCCGAGCTCATACCTACGGTCAGGAATGGAGACTCGGACGTGGGTTCGGCCCACGTCTCTCCGCCCAACCGCCTTTATAAGCTGGCTAACGCCTACCCTAGCCACGAGAACCAGACTCCGTCCGTCTGCTTCGTCTACGTCCTCGTCATCGCCATGTCTTCACCATCCGAGGCCGATCGTCTCGCCCTTGAAGCTGAGAAGAAGAGGGCAGATGATGCTACGGCCAACTGGCCTATTGGAGGGTATGACTCGTTTATCCTCATGTTCGTATTTATCCTAGCACTACTACTTGCTTGCATAGATGCATCAACTATATGCGTAGTATGTGCTAGGTTAGTTCAAGATCACTACGTCATTAGTCGCTAGTTATTATCTCATGGATTAATACACTCGGAAAATTGCCTATTTACTCAACAATCCAAAAACCTAATGTCTGTAGGAATTTTTCGAGTAATGATTTTGCTGCTGCACTAAAACCGGACAAGTTTACCGGTACTTATTTCAAGCGTTGGCAAACGAGAACCACCTTATGGCTCATGGCTATGAACGTGTTCTGGGTAGCCGGTGTCACTCCAACGGGAACGATCTCTCCTGAACAGGAGAAGATGTTCGCGGAGGCCACCATCCTATTCCTTGGAGCAGTCATAAGCGTGATCGGAGATAAGATGGTTGACGCATACTTACATATGCATGTTGCCAAAGACTTGTGGGAGGCGCTCGAATCTAAATTCGGGGCCACCGACGCTGGGAGTGAGATGTATGTTATGGAGCAGTTCCACGATAACAAGATGGTTGACAATCGTTCTGTATTGGAACAGGCTCATGAGATAATATGCATAGCTAAAGAACTTGAGGTTCTTAAGTGCAATTTGCCGGGCAAGTTTGTTGCGGGCTGTATAATTGCTAAGCTCCCTAATTCCTGAAGGAACTTTGCTACTGCTCTGAAACATCAGAGGCGTGAGTTCTCAGTAGAGGACATCATCGGCCATCTGAGTGCTGAGCAGAACTCGAGAGCAAAGGACTCCAATGAAAAAGCGATGGAAAGCTCTTCTGCTGCCAATATGGTACATCAGAGGAACTTCAATTCCCACAAGCCCAAGGGAAAGAATTATGTCCAACAGAATACCGACTTCAAGAAGAAGGGAAAGAAGCCCTTCAAGAAGAATAAGAAGGGAGATGACTGCTATACTTGTGGTTCAGAGGAACATTGGGCGAAGAAATGCCCAAACAAGTACAAGAAGCCGGCGCAGGACTCCAAGTCTGCCAATATGATTGTGGGCAACAATGAAAGTGGTGCATCTGGGTACGGTAATTTACTTACTGTATTTTCAGTTTGTCGGTCCATTGATTGGTGGGTGGACACGGGTGCAAATATTCATGTGTGTGTTGACTTATCATTGTTTTCTTCTTATCAGGCCACCGGTCGCGGGTCCGTATTGTTGGGGAATGACGCGAGTGCTTCTGTTCTTGGTGTTGGCACGGTCGATCTGAAGTTTACTTCGGGAAGGATCGTGCAGTTGAAGAACGTGCAGCATGTCCCCGCCATCAAGAAGAACCTCGTTAGTGGTTCCCTTCTGTGTAGAGAAGGGTTTAAGTTGGTATTCGAGTCTAATAAAGTAGTAGTTACGAAATATGGACTTTTCGTTGGAAAAGGTTATGAGTGCGGAGGTGTGTTCCGCCTTTCCCTTGCAGATTTTTGTAATATAGTCGTGAACAATATTCATTCGAGTGTTAATGAATCTGAAGTTTGGCATTCACGTCTTTGTCACATAAGTTTCGGTGTTATGTCGCGGCTAGCAAAATTGAATTTAATCCCGACTTTCACTTTAGCCAAAGGTTCTAAGTGCCATTCGTATGTGCAAGCAAAGCAACCTCGCAAGCCTCACAAGGCTGCAGAGGAGAGACACTTGGCACCATTAGAACTCATACATTCTGATCTTTACTTCTCAAACGAGTTTGATTCCTTTTGTGCGGAACACGACATTATTCATGAGAGGACGCCTCCCTATTCACCCCAGTCAAACGGGGTTGCCGAGCGGAAAAACCGTACTCTAACTGATTTGGTTAACGCCATGTTAGATACATCGGGTTTATCCAAGGCATGGTGGGGGGAGGCTATATTGACTGCGTGTCATGTCCTGAATAAGGTTCCTACAAAAGATAATGAAGTCACTCCTTATGAGGAGTGGTCGAAGAGAAGGACGACGCTCTCGTACTTACGTACTTGGGGCTGCTTGGCGAAAGTCAATGTACCGATCCCCAAGAAGCGTAAGCTTGGACCAAAGACTGTGGACTGTGTTAATTTGGGATACGCTAAGAATAGCATAGGCTATAGATTTCTAGTAGTGAAATCTGAGGTACCTGACGTGAAGGTCGGTACAATAATGGAGTCGAGGGATGCTACATTCTTTGAGGATATATTTCCCATGAGAGATATGCAAAGCACTTCTAGACAGAAATCTGAGATAACTCCCGAGCCTGCTATTCCTATGGAATATTATGAACAAACACATGATGATAATCCCGAGGAGGATGACGAGGAAACCCTTGGTAGGGGCAAGAGACAAAGGACTGCAAAGACCTTTGGTGATGATTTCTTCGTATACCTCATGGATGATAATCCCACTTCTATTTCAGAAGCGTATGCTTCTCCAGATGCTGATTACTGGAAAGCTGCGGTCCGTAGCGAGATGGATTCCATCATGGCTAACGGGACATGGGAAATCACTGATCGTCCCTATGGTTGCAAACCATTGGGATGCAAGTGGGTGTTCAAAAAGATGCTTAGGCCCGATGGTACGATTGAAAAGTACAAGGCTAGGCTTGTGGCCAAGGGCTATGCCTAGAAAGAAGAAGAAGATTTCTTTGATACTTACTCACCTGTGGCTAGACTGACCATCATTCGAGTACTACTCTCATTGGCGGCCTCTCATGGTCTTCTCGTTCATCAAATGGACGTTAAGACGGCTTCCTGAATGGAGAGCTAAATGAGGAAATCTATATGCAACAACCAGATGGCTTTGTGATAGAAGGTCAGGAAGGAAAGATGTGTAAGTTGCTGAAATCTTTATATGGTCTGAGACAAGCACCTAAGCAATGACATGAGAAGTTTAATACAACTCTGACATCTGTTGGCTTCGTTGTTAATGAAGCTGACAAATGTGTATACTATCGCCATGGTGGGGGCGAAGGAGTTATATTGTGCTTGTATGTTGATGACATATTGATATTTGGAACCAACCTCAAAGTAATTGAGGAGGTTAAGTCTTTTCTGTCTCAAAACTTTGAGATGAAGGACCTTGGGGTGGCTGATGTTATCTTGAACATCAAGCTTTTGAGAGATGATGAGGGTGGGATTACACTTCTGCAATCCCACTATGTTGAGAAGATTTTGAGTCGCTTTGGATGTTCAGACTGCAAAATTTCTCAAACACCATATGATCCTACTGTGCTTATTCGAAAGTTTAAAGGCACAACTATAGATCAATTGAGATTCTCTCAAATTATCGGTTCACTTATGTACCTAGCAAGCGCAACGAGGCCTGATATCGCGTTTGCTGTGAGCAAACTTAGCCGGTTTGTTGCAAACCCGGGCGATGTTCATTGGCGTGCTGTTGAAAGAATTATGCGTTACCTGAAAGGTACTGTCAACCACGGACTTCACTATACGGGATACATATCGGTACTTGAAGGGTATAGTGATGCGAATTGGATCTCTGATGCTGATGAGATGAAGGCCACTACTGGGTATATGTTTACTCTTGGGGGTGGTGCTGTTTCCTGGAAGTCTTGCAAGCAAACGATCTTAACGAGATCGACAATGGAAGCAGAATTAACAGCATTAGACACATCTGGTGTCGAAGCAGAATTTCTTCAAGATCTCTTGATGGACTTACCTGTGGTTGAGAAGCCGGTTCCGGCTATCCTTATGAACTGCGATAATCAGACGGTTATTGTCAAAGTGAAGAGTTCAAAGGACAATATGAAGTCCAACAAACATATAAGAATGAGATTGAAGTCTGTCAGACGTTTGAGAAACTCCGGAGTGATAGCGTTGGATTACATCCAAACGACTAAGAATCTGGCAGATCCCTTTACTAAAGGGCTATCATGTGTTGTGATGGATAGTGCATCGAGGGAGATGTGTATGAGACCCACATGAGTTGCCATGGTAGTAACCCAACCTATATGATCGGAGATCCCGTGAAGTAGGACCTGGGAAAACAAGCCAGCGGTGAACTGAGGAGAGTAACTTTACTAACCCACTCCGTTGGAGATGCAATGCTCCCGGATACTTTATGGTAGGATGACTACTGTCTTAATGTGTTCTAAAGCTTATGTGTAAGCAAGATGCTGTCCTAAAGAGCGATCTTTGGAGGAACACACCTATATGAGCTTGACTGCTGGTCACAGTCTATGAGATTTGGGTGATCTCTAGTAAACTCATGAATAGGCGAGGAGTGTGACTAATATGCTCCACCCGAGGGGTCACCTTCGGTAGCCTAGTACTAGTAAGACTTGTGGTAAAGCTTCTTTACGCCAAACTGATAATTCAAGGCATAGTCCATTGCTCAGTTGTAAAGGAGTGTAGCTGCTTGCTCTAGGTGAAGCTCAACCTTAGCAGGTCTTCACTGAAATGCTGGTATATTAAAACAGTGATTGGAACGATGGAACACGATGTGCCCTTGAGATCTGGTGGGGGATTGTTGAAATTAGTGATGGGCCTTAGGCCCATAAGAGAATTTCAGAAAAATCTCCAAGGGCCCATGTAGGTGGTGGCATGACAAGGTGGCGGAAAGTTTAGTCCCATCCCGCTAGTGGAGGAGAAGTTGGACCCCTTTATAAGTGTCTCTCTTCCACATGCTATTGGAGAGTGAGAAGAGAAGGTGCCCTCGCGCACTCCTCCTCCGCCGCCCGCCTCGTCACGACGCGACGCGACGCGGGTTGCGGGAATGAGCCGAGCTCATACCTACGCGCTTATTTTTGTCGGTCAGGAACGGAGAATACGCAACGGACACGGCATGATCCGAGACGTCGGATTGTGGGCTGTTACCGACTCGGACGTGGGCTCGGCCCACGTCTCTCCGCCCAGCCGCCTTTATAAGCTGAGAGGCAAGACATCGACCTTGTTTCCCCGAAAACAAACAAATTAATATCCCCCAACTGTACACCATCCAAATGTAATTAGAGTGATATTGCTTGATCTCCGAGAAGTAACTAAAGATGTTTAGAGGGCAGGACCATTAGTTTTGACCACAAGAGTAGGCGTGAAGAAATGGGATATTTTTTCTATGTTTCTACCCCTTCTATTGAGCACAACTTAAAAGTGTGTTCATCCTTTTGAATTTCCGAAACAAAAATCGGGAGTAATGGAGTAATAGTAGGTGCATGTTGTAGAGCAAACCCCACCGATGACTTTTCTTTTTGTGTCTTCTATTTCTGATTCCGCTCTCTTTTCATTTTCCTCTTTCTTTTTGTACACACTTTTCTTTTTCTAACATTTCTTTTTTGTTGTTTTTTACATTATGTTTATGCTCTTTCTTTTATTTGTACGTAACTATGACCAATTGATACGGTTTGTTCCTATAATAGTTTCTTACTGTCGGTGCGGAGACCGCCATGTTGTCTTTGCAATATCAAATGACAAATGACTTAGGCGAACAGGTTTTCTGAAATATACAAACATTTATAATGGATGTTGTAACATATATCGCAAATTGCTCCTACATATTCATCCATTTTTGTGACATGTTGACAATTTGATGTGTCGTGTTGATTTTTTTTTTTTTTTAGATAGACGGACATTTCCCATGGACGGTGTAACAAATTGTAGAAAGTAAACGCATGAGTTTGAAGAATTAATGAATTGTTTGTCTTCTTTCATAATGTTAGGAGTACATTCTTTTACACATGAGTTTAATTAAACATGGTAATAACTATATATTTCTTGTTTTCGAATTTTAAAGAGAAAACCAAAATAATAGGTGGGCCGGCCAACTACTTGAGCACACGTAGCTTCTTGTGGTGCGGTAAATTCCTGATTGACGTGATGGGGCTGGTATGTTTAATTTGGATTTTTGTAGTGTGTGGTCCTTTTTTGGTTTGGAAAAAGGAGGAATATGATCTCAACCTCTGCATCAATTGATACATGCAGCCATAATTGATAGTGTATGGTTGTGCTAGAATGAGAAGTATTGTGTGGTACAGGTGAGAAGTTTATTTTTGATTTTGCCGGACCTGGAGAAGGTTGACTGACCGGAGAATGCTGATCCGGTAATTGGCTTTGTACATCCAGCGGCTATTCTTTTCTTTTTCTTGAGAAATCACGTGCGACGACCAGTAAACAGAAATCCTGCTACTGGACGAGACGCATGGCCCATGATAGAGATGCACGGCACTGCATATGCCTTGTCTGCCATTGACACTGTGTATATAAAGGGGTGCAAGGCAGCGTACAAATCAATCCATCGATCACAGCTCACTCTTGAGCCATTCCAAACCAAACAATGCTACCACATACTAAGTCCTGCATGATGATGCATCCCTTGCCACTAGTACTGCTGTTGCTCCTCCTACAAATCCAGCTCCTGGCAGTAAGCTCCCACCCGCCTTGGGCTGCTGGTACGTTCATCAATCACACCGCCATAACACATGCTCGATGCTTGCCGGACCAAGCATCGGCGCTGCTCCGGCTGAAACGTTCCTTCACCACCACCGACGAGTCTGTCGCAGCCTTCCAGTCGTGGAAGGCCGGAACGGACTGCTGCAGCTGGGAGGGCATCCGATGCGGTGCCACCAGCGGCCGTGTCACTTCACTTGATTTGGGTGATTGCGGCTTGCAGAGTGACCACCTCGATCATGTGATCTTCGAGCTGACCTCCCTCAGGTATCTCAACCTGGGTGGAAATGACTTCAATCTTTCTGAAATACCATCCACCGGGTTTGAGCAGCTCACAATGCTCACCCATCTTAACCTTTCCACTTGCAACTTTTCAGGCCAAGTGCCTGCCTATAGCATCGGCCGTCTCATGTCTTTGGTTTCTCTCGATCTTTCCTTCCAATATGAAATTATTGAGCTGTTTGACATTGGTTATATAGTTGACAGTGGTTTCACCAACAAAGGGGAGCTCACACTGCCTCACTTAACAACCTTAGTTGCAAACCTTACATGTCTGGAGGAGCTCCATCTTGGCTGGGTGGACATGTCCGGGCAAGGAGAAGAGTGGTGCAATGCTCTAGCCAATTACACACCAAATATCAATGTTCTTAGCTTGCCCTTATGCTCGCTCTCTAGTCCCATCTGTGGATCCCTCGCTAGTTTGCAATCATTATCTGTGGTCGATCTACAGTACAATTGGTTGACTGGTTCAGTCCCAGAATTCTTTGCCAACTTCTCCTCCTTAAGTGTTCTCCGGCTTAGCTATAATCATGACCTTCAAGGATGGGTCCCTCCTGCGATCTTTCAACACAAAAAACTAGTGACTATTGACCTTCAAAACAATCGTCATATGACAGGTAATCTGCCAAATTTCTCAACTGACAGTAATCTGGAGAACTTACTTCTCGGCGACACCAATTTCTCTGGTACAATAACAAATTCCATTAGTAATCTCAAACATTTGAAGAAGCTTGGCCTTAATGCTCGCGGTTTTGCTGGAGAGCTACCCTCATCAATCGGTAGGCTCAGATCCTTGAACTCATTGCAGATCTCTGGGTTGGGACTAGTAGGTTCAATATCACCCTGGATCCTAAACTTAACCTCCATAGAGGTTCTAGAAGTTTCCTATTGTGGTTTACATGGACAAATACCTTCTTCCATTGGTGATTTGAACAAATTGAAGAAACTGGCATTGTATAACTGCAATTTTTCAGGGGTAATACCTTGCGGTATCTTCAACTTAACTCAATTAGATACCCTCGAACTTCATTCAAATAATTTAATTGGCACCATGCAACTGAACTCGTTCTCAAAATTGCAAAAACTATTTGATTTGAATCTCTCAAACAATAAATTAAATGTAATTGAAGGAGATTATAATTCTTCACTAGCATCCTTCCCTGACATTTGGTATCTATCTTTGGCATCATGTAACATAACAAATTTCCCTAACATTCTGAGACATTTAAATGACATAAATGGAGTTGATCTTTCGAATAACCAGATTCATGGAGCTATACCCCACTGGGCATGGGAGAAATGGACAGGCGCTGGTTTTTTCTTTCTGAACTTATCACACAATTATTTTACTACTGTTGGGTATGACACCTTCCTTCCTTTGTCTGTCTTATATTTCGATCTCAGTTTTAACATGTTTGAGGGGCCAATACCTATAACCAAATACTCCAGGGTGCTTGACTACTCAAGCAACCATTTCACATCCATGCCAATCAACATTTCTACTCAACTTGATAATACCCTCTATTTCAAGGCATCAAGAAACCACCTCTCGGGAAATATTTCACCATCTTTTTGTAGCACAACGCTACAAATTATTGATCTTGCTTGGAATAACCTCAGTGGTTCAATACCTCCATGCCTAATGGAGGATGCGAATGTACTCCAAGTTCTAAATCTGGAAGAAAACAAACTTTCTGGGGAGTTGCCCCATAATATCAACGAAAGTTGCATGTTTGAGGCACTTGACTTCAGCGACAACCAAATTGAAGGACAGTTGCCCAGATCTATAGTATCTTGCAAATACTTGGAGGTCCTCGATATTGGAAACAATCAAATTAGTGACTCTTTTCCATGTTGGATGGCTATGCTTGCCAGACTTCAAGTCCTAGTTCTGAAGTCGAACAAGTTTTTTGGACATATATCACCTTTTATTGCTGATGAAAGGAACGCGTGCCAATTTCCAAGTCTGCGGGTCCTTGATTTGTCCTCCAACAACTTATCAGGGACATTGACAGAAAAAATATTTGTTGGATTGAAGTCCATGATGGTAAAAGTTGTGAACCAAACGCCAGTGATGGAGTATCATGGTGCAAATAGCCAAAACAACCAAGTATATCAAGTTAACATTGTGCTCACATACAAAGGGTTTGAGGTAGTCTTTACCAAATTATTAAGAGGCCTGGTATTCATTGATCTGTCAAACAATGCAATCCATGGCAGCATTCCAGAAGCTATTGGAAAACTTGTTTTGCTGCAATCACTCAACATGTCGCACAACTCCATCACGGGACTGATTCCTCAGGTCGGTCGTTTGAACCAGCTGGAGTCTTTGGACCTCTCGTCAAATCATATTTCAGGAGAGATTCCACAGGAGGTATCATCTCTCGACTTTCTCACAACATTAAACCTATCTAACAACTTGCTGCATGGGAGGATACCAGAGTCGCCTCATTTCTCGACATTCGATAATAGCTCATTTATGGGCAACACTGGGTTATGTGGGCCTCCACTTTCAAAACAATGCAGCAATGAGAAAACACCACATTCGGCCCTGCATATTTCAAAGGAGAAGCATTTGGATGTTATGCTATTTCTTTTTGTTGGATTGGGAATTGGTGTAGGGTTTGCTGTTGCAATTGTAGTGATATGGGTGCTCCCTCATAGGAATAATCATGAATGATCACTTATGATTGAAAAGTATATGTGCACAACAAGATGTGTATACATAATTTGTAATAGTTATAGGTTTATTATCTTATCGGTAGATATATGAGCGGTTGCACTTATATCGCTCGAGTACATTGGTATGCAAGCTGTCTTGTACTATTGTGTATGTATGGTTTTGGTCCAATCATCCATAGTGGCATAAAAATATTAATCAATGCTTCAAAGATACTACGCATGTTTGCATTTTACTCTTGTCCAACATGAATGCACGCAAATATGTAATAACATTGAAATAGTGTCACTTTACAAGAAAAACTAACACTGAAATGTATGATCCTATTGATTGGTTCTTGTGTTTGCTCTCGAGTTAAAGGGATGTACTTATCTGCAGACATGGGATATTTTCTTCGGGCTTAAGAAGGGAAGCATGCAAGCATCCTCAATGGCCGTCTCCAATAAACCGGGTGATGGAGCCAGATACACATAGTGAGCTAGAGATATTGCAGGTTTTTTGGTGGTTGAGCTGCCTACCTTATAGTCTCTACTATACAAAAGACAGAAAATTTGTTTGCACGTACAAACCATCAACCAATTTTTCCATTTGATAAGCCTTATTTGTTAGATCTTTCACTACCGTAATAACCTCAATGTAGACGGCCTTTATCGAGGCCATCTGCATACCTTCGCATAAATCGACCTTGGGCTGCTGGTACGTTCATCAATCACACCGCCATAACACATGGTCGATGCTTGCCGGACCAAGCATCGGCGCTGCTCCGGCTGAAATGTTCCTTCACCATCACCGACGAGTCTGTTGCGGCCTTCCACTCTAGTCGTGGAAGGCCGGAACGGACTGCTTCAGCTGGGAGGGCATCCGATGCGGTGCCACGAGCGGCCGTGTCACTTTACTTGATTTGGGTGATTGCGGCTTGCAGAGTGACCACCTTGATCATGTGCGTGAGTTAATCACGTTGCCCTGTACACATAGGATTAGGAAAGAAAGACAAACCGAGTCCTAGTAGTATTAGGATACCTAGTCCTAGTCTATTTTCATAGTCCCTTGTGGACGTGTATAAAAGGCACCCCAGGGGTGTTGATTGTGTTGAAATTAGTGATGGGACTTAGGCCCATAAGAGAATTTCAGAAAAATCTCCAAGGGCCCATGTAGGTGGTGGCATGACAAGGTTGTGGGAAGTTTAGTCCCACCTCGCTAGTGGAGGGGAAGTTGGACCCCTTTATAAGGGTCTCTCTTCCACATGCTATTGGAGAGTGAGAAGAGAAGGTGCCCTCGCGCACTCCTCCTCCGCCGCCCGTCTCGTCACGCCTCGATGCGGGTTCCAGGAATGAGCCGAGCTCATACCTACGGTCAGGAATGGAGACTCGGACGTGGGTTCGGCCCACGTCTCTCCGCCCAACCGCCTTTATAAGCTGGCTAACGCCTACCCTAGCCACGAGAACCAGACTCCGTCCGTCTGCTTCGTCTACGTCCTCGTCATCGCCATGTCTTCACCATCCGAGGCCGATCGTCTCGCCCTTGAAGCTGAGAAGAAGAGGGCAGATGATGCTACGGCCAACTGGCCTATTGGAGGGTATGACTCGTTTATCCTCATGTTCGTATTTATCCTAGCACTACTACTTGCTTGCATAGATGCATCAACTATATGCGTAGTATGTGCTAGGTTAGTTCAAGATCACTACGTCATTAGTCGCTAGTTATTATCTCATGGATTAATACACTCGGAAAATTGCCTATTTACTCAACAATCCAAAAACCTAATGTCTGTAGGAATTTTTCGAGTAATGATTTTGCTGCTGCACTAAAACCGGACAAGTTTACCGGTACTTATTTCAAGCGTTGGCAAACGAGAACCACCTTATGGCTCATGGCTATGAACGTGTTCTGGGTAGCCGGTGTCACTCCAACGGGAACGATCTCTCCTGAACAGGAGAAGATGTTCGCGGAGGCCACCATCCTATTCCTTGGAGCAGTCATAAGCGTGATCGGAGATAAGATGGTTGACGCATACTTACATATGCATGTTGCCAAAGACTTGTGGGAGGCGCTCGAATCTAAATTCGGGGCCACCGACGCTGGGAGTGAGATGTATGTTATGGAGCAGTTCCACGATAACAAGATGGTTGACAATCGTTCTGTATTGGAACAGGCTCATGAGATAATATGCATAGCTAAAGAACTTGAGGTTCTTAAGTGCAATTTGCCGGGCAAGTTTGTTGCGGGCTGTATAATTGCTAAGCTCCCTAATTCCTGAAGGAACTTTGCTACTGCTCTGAAACATCAGAGGCGTGAGTTCTCAGTAGAGGACATCATCGGCCATCTGAGTGCTGAGCAGAACTCGAGAGCAAAGGACTCCAATGAAAAAGCGATGGAAAGCTCTTCTGCTGCCAATATGGTACATCAGAGGAACTTCAATTCCCACAAGCCCAAGGGAAAGAATTATGTCCAACAGAATACCGACTTCAAGAAGAAGGGAAAGAAGCCCTTCAAGAAGAATAAGAAGGGAGATGACTGCTATACTTGTGGTTCAGAGGAACATTGGGCGAAGAAATGCCCAAACAAGTACAAGAAGCCGGCGCAGGACTCCAAGTCTGCCAATATGATTGTGGGCAACAATGAAAGTGGTGCATCTGGGTACGGTAATTTACTTACTGTATTTTCAGTTTGTCGGTCCATTGATTGGTGGGTGGACACGGGTGCAAATATTCATGTGTGTGTTGACTTATCATTGTTTTCTTCTTATCAGGCCACCGGTCGCGGGTCCGTATTGTTGGGGAATGACGCGAGTGCTTCTGTTCTTGGTGTTGGCACGGTCGATCTGAAGTTTACTTCGGGAAGGATCGTGCAGTTGAAGAACGTGCAGCATGTCCCCGCCATCAAGAAGAACCTCGTTAGTGGTTCCCTTCTGTGTAGAGAAGGGTTTAAGTTGGTATTCGAGTCTAATAAAGTAGTAGTTACGAAATATGGACTTTTCGTTGGAAAAGGTTATGAGTGCGGAGGTGTGTTCCGCCTTTCCCTTGCAGATTTTTGTAATATAGTCGTGAACAATATTCATTCGAGTGTTAATGAATCTGAAGTTTGGCATTCACGTCTTTGTCACATAAGTTTCGGTGTTATGTCGCGGCTAGCAAAATTGAATTTAATCCCGACTTTCACTTTAGCCAAAGGTTCTAAGTGCCATTCGTATGTGCAAGCAAAGCAACCTCGCAAGCCTCACAAGGCTGCAGAGGAGAGACACTTGGCACCATTAGAACTCATACATTCTGATCTTTACTTCTCAAACGAGTTTGATTCCTTTTGTGCGGAACACGACATTATTCATGAGAGGACGCCTCCCTATTCACCCCAGTCAAACGGGGTTGCCGAGCGGAAAAACCGTACTCTAACTGATTTGGTTAACGCCATGTTAGATACATCGGGTTTATCCAAGGCATGGTGGGGGGAGGCTATATTGACTGCGTGTCATGTCCTGAATAAGGTTCCTACAAAAGATAATGAAGTCACTCCTTATGAGGAGTGGTCGAAGAGAAGGACGACGCTCTCGTACTTACGTACTTGGGGCTGCTTGGCGAAAGTCAATGTACCGATCCCCAAGAAGCGTAAGCTTGGACCAAAGACTGTGGACTGTGTTAATTTGGGATACGCTAAGAATAGCATAGGCTATAGATTTCTAGTAGTGAAATCTGAGGTACCTGACGTGAAGGTCGGTACAATAATGGAGTCGAGGGATGCTACATTCTTTGAGGATATATTTCCCATGAGAGATATGCAAAGCACTTCTAGACAGAAATCTGAGATAACTCCCGAGCCTGCTATTCCTATGGAATATTATGAACAAACACATGATGATAATCCCGAGGAGGATGACGAGGAAACCCTTGGTAGGGGCAAGAGACAAAGGACTGCAAAGACCTTTGGTGATGATTTCTTCGTATACCTCATGGATGATAATCCCACTTCTATTTCAGAAGCGTATGCTTCTCCAGATGCTGATTACTGGAAAGCTGCGGTCCGTAGAGAGATGGATTCCATCATGGCTAACGGGACATGGGAAATCACTGATCGTCCCTATGGTTGCAAACCATTGGGATGCAAGTGGGTGTTCAAAAAGATGCTTAGGCCCGATGGTACGATTGAAAAGTACAAGGCTAGGCTTGTGGCCAAGGGCTATGCCTAGAAAGAAGAAGAAGATTTCTTTGATACTTACTCACCTGTGGCTAGACTGACCATCATTCGAGTACTACTCTCATTGGCGGCCTCTCATGGTCTTCTCGTTCATCAAATGGACGTTAAGACGGCTTCCTGAATGGAGAGCTAAATGAGGAAATCTATATGCAACAACCAGATGGCTTTGTGATAGAAGGTCAGGAAGGAAAGATGTGTAAGTTGCTGAAATCTTTATATGGTCTGAGACAAGCACCTAAGCAATGACATGAGAAGTTTAATACAACTCTGACATCTGTTGGCTTCGTTGTTAATGAAGCTGACAAATGTGTATACTATCGCCATGGTGGGGGCGAAGGAGTTATATTGTGCTTGTATGTTGATGACATATTGATATTTGGAACCAACCTCAAAGTAATTGAGGAGGTTAAGTCTTTTCTGTCTCAAAACTTTGAGATGAAGGACCTTGGGGTGGCTGATGTTATCTTGAACATCAAGCTTTTGAGAGATGATGAGGGTGGGATTACACTTCTGCAATCCCACTATGTTGAGAAGATTTTGAGTCGCTTTGGATGTTCAGACTGCAAAATTTCTCAAACACCATATGATCCTACTGTGCTTATTCGAAAGTTTAAAGGCACAACTATAGATCAATTGAGATTCTCTCAAATTATCGGTTCACTTATGTACCTAGCAAGCGCAACGAGGCCTGATATCGCGTTTGCTGTGAGCAAACTTAGCCGGTTTGTTGCAAACCCGGGCGATGTTCATTGGCGTGCTGTTGAAAGAATTATGCGTTACCTGAAAGGTACTGTCAACCACGGACTTCACTATACGGGATACATATCGGTACTTGAAGGGTATAGTGATGCGAATTGGATCTCTGATGCTGATGAGATGAAGGCCACTACTGGGTATATGTTTACTCTTGGGGGTGGTGCTGTTTCCTGGAAGTCTTGCAAGCAAACGATCTTAACGAGATCGACAATGGAAGCAGAATTAACAGCATTAGACACATCTGGTGTCGAAGCAGAATTTCTTCAAGATCTCTTGATGGACTTACCTGTGGTTGAGAAGCCGGTTCCGGCTATCCTTATGAACTGCGATAATCAGACGGTTATTGTCAAAGTGAAGAGTTCAAAGGACAATATGAAGTCCAACAAACATATAAGAATGAGATTGAAGTCTGTCAGACGTTTGAGAAACTCCGGAGTGATAGCGTTGGATTACATCCAAACGACTAAGAATCTGGCAGATCCCTTTACTAAAGGGCTATCATGTGTTGTGATGGATAGTGCATCGAGGGAGATGTGTATGAGACCCACATGAGTTGCCATGGTAGTAACCCAACCTATATGATCGGAGATCCCGTGAAGTAGGACCTGGGAAAACAAGCCAGCGGTGAACTGAGGAGAGTAACTTTACTAACCCACTCCGTTGGAGATGCAATGCTCCCGGATACTTTATGGTAGGATGACTACTGTCTTAATGTGTTCTAAAGCTTATGTGTAAGCAAGATGCTGTCCTAAAGAGCGATCTTTGGAGGAACACACCTATATGAGCTTGACTGCTGGTCACAGTCTATGAGATTTGGGTGATCTCTAGTAAACTCATGAATAGGCGAGGAGTGTGACTAATATGCTCCACCCGAGGGGTCACCTTCGGTAGCCTAGTACTAGTAAGACTTGTGGTAAAGCTTCTTTACGCCAAACTGATAATTCAAGGCATAGTCCATTGCTCAGTTGTAAAGGAGTGTAGCTGCTTGCTCTAGGTGAAGCTCAACCTTAGCAGGTCTTCACTGAAATGCTGGTATATTAAAACAGTGATTGGAACGATGGAACACGATGTGCCCTTGAGATCTGGTGGGGGATTGTTGAAATTAGTGATGGGCCTTAGGCCCATAAGAGAATTTCAGAAAAATCTCCAAGGGCCCATGTAGGTGGTGGCATGACAAGGTGGCGGAAAGTTTAGTCCCATCCCGCTAGTGGAGGAGAAGTTGGACCCCTTTATAAGTGTCTCTCTTCCACATGCTATTGGAGAGTGAGAAGAGAAGGTGCCCTCGCGCACTCCTCCTCCGCCGCCCGCCTCGTCACGACGCGACGCGACGCGGGTTGCGGGAATGAGCCGAGCTCATACCTACGCGCTTATTTTTGTCGGTCAGGAACGGAGAATACGCAACGGACACGGCATGATCCGAGACGTCGGATTATGGGCTGTTACCGACTCGGACGTGGGCTCGGCCCACGTCTCTCCGCCCAGCCGCCTTTATAAGCTGAGAGGCAAGACATCGACCTTGTTTCCCCGAAAACAAACAAATTAATATCCCCCAACTGTACACCATCCAAATGTAATTAGAGTGATATTGCTTGATCTCCGAGAAGTAACTAAAGATGTTTAGAGGGCAGGACCATTAGTTTTGACCACAAGAGTAGGCGTGAAGAAATGGGATACTTTTTCTATGTTTCTACCCCTTCTATTGAGCACAACTTAAAAGTGTGTTCATCCTTTTGAATTTCCGAAACAAAAATCGGGAGTAATGGAGTAATAGTAGGTGCATGTTGTAGAGCAAACCCCACCGATGACTTTTCTTTTTGTGTCTTCTATTTCTGATTCCGCTCTCTTTTCATTTTCCTCTTTCTTTTTGTACACACTTTTCTTTTTCTAACATTTCTTTTTTGTTGTTTTTTACATTATGTTTATGCTCTTTCTTTTATTTGTACGTAACTATGACCAATTGATACGGTTTGTTCCTATAATAGTTTCTTACTGTCGGTGCGGAGACCGCCATGTTGTCTTTGCAATATCAAATGACAAATGACTTAGGCGAACAGGTTTTCTGAAATATACAAACATTTATAATGGATGTTGTAACATATATCGCAAATTGCTCCTACATATCCATCCATTTTTGTGACATGTTGACAATTTGATGTGTCGTGTTGATTTTTTTTTTTTTGAGATAGACGGACATTTCCCATGGACGGTGTAACAAATTGTAGAAAGTAAACGCATGAGTTTGAAGAATTAATGAATTGTTTGTCTTCTTTCATAATGTTAGGAGTACATTCTTTTACACATGAGTTTAATTAAACATGGTAATAACTATATATTTCTTGTTTTTGAATTTTAAAGAGAAAACCAAAATAATAGGTGGGCCGGCCAACTACTTGAGCACACGTAGCTTCTTGTGGTGCGGTAAATTCCTGATTGACGTGATGGGGCTGGTATGTTTAATTTGGATTTTTGTAGTGTGTGGTCCTTTTTTGGTTTGGAAAAAGGAGGAATATAATCTCAACCTCTGCATCAATTGATACATGCAGCCATAATTGATAGTGTATGGTTGTGCTAGAATGAGAAGTATTGTGTGGTACAGGTGAGAAGTTTATTTTTGATTTTGCCGGACCTGGAGAAGGTTGACTGACCGGAGAATGCTGATCCGGTAATTGGCTTTGTACATCCAGCGGCTATTCTTTTCTTTTTCTTGAGAAATCACGTGCGACGACCAGTAAACAGAAATCCTGCTACTGGACGAGACGCATGGCCCATGATAGAGATGCACGGCACTGCATATGCCTTGTCTGCCATTGACACTGTGTATATAAAGGGGTGCAAGGCAGCGTACAAATCAATCCATCGATCACAGCTCACTCTTGAGCCATTCCAAACCAAACAATGCTACCACATACTAAGTCCTGCATGATGATGCATCCCTTGCCACTAGTACTGCTGTTGCTCCTCCTACAAATCCAGCTCCTGGCAGTAAGCTCCCACCCGCCTTGGGCTGCTGGTACGTTCATCAATCACACCGCCATAACACATGCTCGATGCTTGCCGGACCAAGCATCGGCGCTGCTCCGGCTGAAACGTTCCTTCACCACCACCGACGAGTCTGTCGCAGCCTTCCAGTCGTGGAAGGCCGGAACGGACTGCTGCAGCTGGGAGGGCATCCGATGCGGTGCCACCAGCGGCCGTGTCACTTCACTTGATTTGGGTGATTGCGGCTTGCAGAGTGACCACCTCGATCATGTGATCTTCGAGCTGACCTCCCTCAGGTATCTCAACCTGGGTGGAAATGACTTCAATCTTTCTGAAATACCATCCACCGGGTTTGAGCAGCTCACAATGCTCACCCATCTTAACCTTTCCACTTGCAACTTTTCAGGCCAAGTGCCTGCCTATAGCATCGGCCGTCTCATGTCTTTGGTTTCTCTCGATCTTTCCTTCCAATATGAAATTATTGAGCTGTTTGACATTGGTTATATAGTTGACAGTGGTTTCACCAACAAAGGGGAGCTCACACTGCCTCACTTAACAACCTTAGTTGCAAACCTTACATGTCTGGAGGAGCTCCATCTTGGCTGGGTGGACATGTCCGGGCAAGGAGAAGAGTGGTGCAATGCTCTAGCCAATTACACACCAAATATCAATGTTCTTAGCTTGCCCTTATGCTCGCTCTCTAGTCCCATCTGTGGATCCCTCGCTAGTTTGCAATCATTATCTGTGGTCGATCTACAGTACAATTGGTTGACTGGTTCAGTCCCAGAATTCTTTGCCAACTTCTCCTCCTTAAGTGTTCTCCGGCTTAGCTATAATCATGACCTTCAAGGATGGGTCCCTCCTGCGATCTTTCAACACAAAAAACTAGTGACTATTGACCTTCAAAACAATCGTCATATGACAGGTAATCTGCCAAATTTCTCAACTGACAGTAATCTGGAGAACTTACTTCTCGGCGACACCAATTTCTCTGGTACAATAACAAATTCCATTAGTAATCTCAAACATTTGAAGAAGCTTGGCCTTAATGCTCGCGGTTTTGCTGGAGAGCTACCCTCATCAATCGGTAGGCTCAGATCCTTGAACTCATTGCAGATCTCTGGGTTGGGACTAGTAGGTTCAATATCACCCTGGATCCTAAACTTAACCTCCATAGAGGTTCTAGAAGTTTCCTATTGTGGTTTACATGGACAAATACCTTCTTCCATTGGTGATTTGAACAAATTGAAGAAACTGGCATTGTATAACTGCAATTTTTCAGGGGTAATACCTTGCGGTATCTTCAACTTAACTCAATTAGATACCCTCGAACTTCATTCAAATAATTTAATTGGCACCATGCAACTGAACTCGTTCTCAAAATTGCAAAAACTATTTGATTTGAATCTCTCAAACAATAAATTAAATGTAATTGAAGGAGATTATAATTCTTCACTAGCATCCTTCCCTGACATTTGGTATCTATCTTTGGCATCATGTAACATAACAAATTTCCCTAACATTCTGAGACATTTAAATGACATAAATGGAGTTGATCTTTCGAATAACCAGATTCATGGAGCTATACCCCACTGGGCATGGGAGAAATGGACAGGCGCTGGTTTTTTCTTTCTGAACTTATCACACAATTATTTTACTACTGTTGGGTATGACACCTTCCTTCCTTTGTCTGTCTTATATTTCGATCTCAGTTTTAACATGTTTGAGGGGCCAATACCTATAACCAAATACTCCAGGGTGCTTGACTACTCAAGCAACCATTTCACATCCATGCCAATCAACATTTCTACTCAACTTGATAATACCCTCTATTTCAAGGCATCAAGAAACCACCTCTCGGGAAATATTTCACCATCTTTTTGTAGCACAACGCTACAAATTATTGATCTTGCTTGGAATAACCTCAGTGGTTCAATACCTCCATGCCTAATGGAGGATGCGAATGTACTCCAAGTTCTAAATCTGGAAGAAAACAAACTTTCTGGGGAGTTGCCCCATAATATCAACGAAAGTTGCATGTTTGAGGCACTTGACTTCAGCGACAACCAAATTGAAGGACAGTTGCCCAGATCTATAGTATCTTGCAAATACTTGGAGGTCCTCGATATTGGAAACAATCAAATTAGTGACTCTTTTCCATGTTGGATGGCTATGCTTGCCAGACTTCAAGTCCTAGTTCTGAAGTCGAACAAGTTTTTTGGACATATATCACCTTTTATTGCTGATGAAAGGAACGCGTGCCAATTTCCAAGTCTGCGGGTCCTTGATTTGTCCTCCAACAACTTATCAGGGACATTGACAGAAAAAATATTTGTTGGATTGAAGTCCATGATGGTAAAAGTTGTGAACCAAACGCCAGTGATGGAGTATCATGGTGCAAATAGCCAAAACAACCAAGTATATCAAGTTAACATTGTGCTCACATACAAAGGGTTTGAGGTAGTCTTTACCAAATTATTAAGAGGCCTGGTATTCATTGATCTGTCAAACAATGCAATCCATGGCAGCATTCCAGAAGCTATTGGAAAACTTGTTTTGCTGCAATCACTCAACATGTCGCACAACTCCATCACGGGGCTGATTCCTCAGGTCGGTCGTTTGAACCAGCTGGAGTCTTTGGACCTCTCGTCAAATCATATTTCAGGAGAGATTCCACAGGAGGTATCATCTCTCGACTTTCTCACAACATTAAACCTATCTAACAACTTGCTGCATGGGAGGATACCAGAGTCGCCTCATTTCTCGACATTCGATAATAGCTCATTTATGGGCAACACTGGGTTATGTGGGCCTCCACTTTCAAAACAATGCAGCAATGAGAAAACACCACATTCGGCCCTGCATATTTCAAAGGAGAAGCATTTGGATGTTATGCTATTTCTTTTTGTTGGATTGGGAATTGGTGTAGGGTTTGCTGTTGCAATTGTAGTGATATGGGTGCTCCCTCATAGGAATAATCATGAATGATCACTTATGATTGAAAAGTATATGTGCACAACAAGATGTGTATACATAATTTGTAATAGTTATAGGTTTATTATCTTATCGGTAGATATATGAGCGGTTGCACTTATATCGCTCGAGTACATTGGTATGCAAGCTGTCTTGTACTATTGTGTATGTATGGTTTTGGTCCAATCATCCATAGTGGCATAAAAATATTAATCAATGCTTCAAAGATACTACGCATGTTTGCATTTTACTCTTGTCCAACATGAATGCACGCAAATATGTAATAACATTGAAATAGTGTCACTTTACAAGAAAAACTAACACTGAAATGTATGATCCTATTGATTGGTTCTTGTGTTTGCTCTCGAGTTAAAGGGATGTACTTATCTGCAGACATGGGATATTTTCTTCGGGCTTAAGAAGGGAAGCATGCAAGCATCCTCAATGGCCGTCTCCAATAAACCGGGTGATGGAGCCAGATACACATAGTGAGCTAGAGATATTGCAGGTTTTTTGGTGGTTGAGCTGCCTACCTTATAGTCTCTACTATACAAAAGACAGAAAATTTGTTTGCACGTACAAACCATCAACCAATTTTTCCATTTGATAAGCCTTATTTGTTAGATCTTTCACTACCGTAATAACCTCAATGTAGACGGCCTTTATCGAGGCCATCTGCATACCTTCGCATAAATCGACCTTGGGCTGCTGGTACGTTCATCAATCACACCGCCATAACACATGGTCGATGCTTGCCGGACCAAGCATCGGCGCTGCTCCGGCTGAAATGTTCCTTCACCATCACCGACGAGTCTGTTGCGGCCTTCCACTCTAGTCGTGGAAGGCCGGAACGGACTGCTTCAGCTGGGAGGGCATCCGATGCGGTGCCACGAGCGGCCGTGTCACTTTACTTGATTTGGGTGATTGCGGCTTGCAGAGTGACCACCTTGATCATGTGCGTGAGTTAATCACGTTGCCCTGTACACATAGGATTAGGAAAGAAAGACAAACCGAGTCCTAGTAGTATTAGGATACCTAGTCCTAGTCTATTTTCATAGTCCCTTGTGGACGTGTATAAAAGGCACCCCAGGGGTGTTGATTGTGTTGAAATTAGTGATGGGACTTAGGCCCATAAGAGAATTTCAGAAAAATCTCCAAGGGCCCATGTAGGTGGTGGCATGACAAGGTTGTGGGAAGTTTAGTCCCACCTCGCTAGTGGAGGGGAAGTTGGACCCCTTTATAAGGGTCTCTCTTCCACATGCTATTGGAGAGTGAGAAGAGAAGGTGCCCTCGCGCACTCCTCCTCCGCCGCCCGTCTCGTCACGCCTCGATGCGGGTTCCAGGAATGAGCCGAGCTCATACCTACGGTCAGGAATGGAGACTCGGACGTGGGTTCGGCCCACGTCTCTCCGCCCAACCGCCTTTATAAGCTGGCTAACGCCTACCCTAGCCACGAGAACCAGACTCCGTCCGTCTGCTTCGTCTACGTCCTCGTCATCGCCATGTCTTCACCATCCGAGGCCGATCGTCTCGCCCTTGAAGCTGAGAAGAAGAGGGCAGATGATGCTACGGCCAACTGGCCTATTGGAGGGTATGACTCGTTTATCCTCATGTTCGTATTTATCCTAGCACTACTACTTGCTTGCATAGATGCATCAACTATATGCGTAGTATGTGCTAGGTTAGTTCAAGATCACTACGTCATTAGTCGCTAGTTATTATCTCATGGATTAATACACTCGGAAAATTGCCTATTTACTCAACAATCCAAAAACCTAATGTCTGTAGGAATTTTTCGAGTAATGATTTTGCTGCTGCACTAAAACCGGACAAGTTTACCGGTACTTATTTCAAGCGTTGGCAAACGAGAACCACCTTATGGCTCATGGCTATGAACGTGTTCTGGGTAGCCGGTGTCACTCCAACGGGAACGATCTCTCCTGAACAGGAGAAGATGTTCGCGGAGGCCACCATCCTATTCCTTGGAGCAGTCATAAGCGTGATCGGAGATAAGATGGTTGACGCATACTTACATATGCATGTTGCCAAAGACTTGTGGGAGGCGCTCGAATCTAAATTCGGGGCCACCGACGCTGGGAGTGAGATGTATGTTATGGAGCAGTTCCACGATAACAAGATGGTTGACAATCGTTCTGTATTGGAACAGGCTCATGAGATAATATGCATAGCTAAAGAACTTGAGGTTCTTAAGTGCAATTTGCCGGGCAAGTTTGTTGCGGGCTGTATAATTGCTAAGCTCCCTAATTCCTGAAGGAACTTTGCTACTGCTCTGAAACATCAGAGGCGTGAGTTCTCAGTAGAGGACATCATCGGCCATCTGAGTGCTGAGCAGAACTCGAGAGCAAAGGACTCCAATGAAAAAGCGATGGAAAGCTCTTCTGCTGCCAATATGGTACATCAGAGGAACTTCAATTCCCACAAGCCCAAGGGAAAGAATTATGTCCAACAGAATACCGACTTCAAGAAGAAGGGAAAGAAGCCCTTCAAGAAGAATAAGAAGGGAGATGACTGCTATACTTGTGGTTCAGAGGAACATTGGGCGAAGAAATGCCCAAACAAGTACAAGAAGCCGGCGCAGGACTCCAAGTCTGCCAATATGATTGTGGGCAACAATGAAAGTGGTGCATCTGGGTACGGTAATTTACTTACTGTATTTTCAGTTTGTCGGTCCATTGATTGGTGGGTGGACACGGGTGCAAATATTCATGTGTGTGTTGACTTATCATTGTTTTCTTCTTATCAGGCCACCGGTCGCGGGTCCGTATTGTTGGGGAATGACGCGAGTGCTTCTGTTCTTGGTGTTGGCACGGTCGATCTGAAGTTTACTTCGGGAAGGATCGTGCAGTTGAAGAACGTGCAGCATGTCCCCGCCATCAAGAAGAACCTCGTTAGTGGTTCCCTTCTGTGTAGAGAAGGGTTTAAGTTGGTATTCGAGTCTAATAAAGTAGTAGTTACGAAATATGGACTTTTCGTTGGAAAAGGTTATGAGTGCGGAGGTGTGTTCCGCCTTTCCCTTGCAGATTTTTGTAATATAGTCGTGAACAATATTCATTCGAGTGTTAATGAATCTGAAGTTTGGCATTCACGTCTTTGTCACATAAGTTTCGGTGTTATGTCGCGGCTAGCAAAATTGAATTTAATCCCGACTTTCACTTTAGCCAAAGGTTCTAAGTGCCATTCGTATGTGCAAGCAAAGCAACCTCGCAAGCCTCACAAGGCTGCAGAGGAGAGACACTTGGCACCATTAGAACTCATACATTCTGATCTTTACTTCTCAAACGAGTTTGATTCCTTTTGTGCGGAACACGACATTATTCATGAGAGGACGCCTCCCTATTCACCCCAGTCAAACGGGGTTGCCGAGCGGAAAAACCGTACTCTAACTGATTTGGTTAACGCCATGTTAGATACATCGGGTTTATCCAAGGCATGGTGGGGGGAGGCTATATTGACTGCGTGTCATGTCCTGAATAAGGTTCCTACAAAAGATAATGAAGTCACTCCTTATGAGGAGTGGTCGAAGAGAAGGACGACGCTCTCGTACTTACGTACTTGGGGCTGCTTGGCGAAAGTCAATGTACCGATCCCCAAGAAGCGTAAGCTTGGACCAAAGACTGTGGACTGTGTTAATTTGGGATACGCTAAGAATAGCATAGGCTATAGATTTCTAGTAGTGAAATCTGAGGTACCTGACGTGAAGGTCGGTACAATAATGGAGTCGAGGGATGCTACATTCTTTGAGGATATATTTCCCATGAGAGATATGCAAAGCACTTCTAGACAGAAATCTGAGATAACTCCCGAGCCTGCTATTCCTATGGAATATTATGAACAAACACATGATGATAATCCCGAGGAGGATGACGAGGAAACCCTTGGTAGGGGCAAGAGACAAAGGACTGCAAAGACCTTTGGTGATGATTTCTTCGTATACCTCATGGATGATAATCCCACTTCTATTTCAGAAGCGTATGCTTCTCCAGATGCTGATTACTGGAAAGCTGCGGTCCGTAGCGAGATGGATTCCATCATGGCTAACGGGACATGGGAAATCACTGATCGTCCCTATGGTTGCAAACCATTGGGATGCAAGTGGGTGTTCAAAAAGATGCTTAGGCCCGATGGTACGATTGAAAAGTACAAGGCTAGGCTTGTGGCCAAGGGCTATGCCTAGAAAGAAGAAGAAGATTTCTTTGATACTTACTCACCTGTGGCTAGACTGACCATCATTCGAGTACTACTCTCATTGGCGGCCTCTCATGGTCTTCTCGTTCATCAAATGGACGTTAAGACGGCTTCCTGAATGGAGAGCTAAATGAGGAAATCTATATGCAACAACCAGATGGCTTTGTGATAGAAGGTCAGGAAGGAAAGATGTGTAAGTTGCTGAAATCTTTATATGGTCTGAGACAAGCACCTAAGCAATGACATGAGAAGTTTAATACAACTCTGACATCTGTTGGCTTCGTTGTTAATGAAGCTGACAAATGTGTATACTATCGCCATGGTGGGGGCGAAGGAGTTATATTGTGCTTGTATGTTGATGACATATTGATATTTGGAACCAACCTCAAAGTAATTGAGGAGGTTAAGTCTTTTCTGTCTCAAAACTTTGAGATGAAGGACCTTGGGGTGGCTGATGTTATCTTGAACATCAAGCTTTTGAGAGATGATGAGGGTGGGATTACACTTCTGCAATCCCACTATGTTGAGAAGATTTTGAGTCGCTTTGGATGTTCAGACTGCAAAATTTCTCAAACACCATATGATCCTACTGTGCTTATTCGAAAGTTTAAAGGCACAACTATAGATCAATTGAGATTCTCTCAAATTATCGGTTCACTTATGTACCTAGCAAGCGCAACGAGGCCTGATATCGCGTTTGCTGTGAGCAAACTTAGCCGGTTTGTTGCAAACCCGGGCGATGTTCATTGGCGTGCTGTTGAAAGAATTATGCGTTACCTGAAAGGTACTGTCAACCACGGACTTCACTATACGGGATACATATCGGTACTTGAAGGGTATAGTGATGCGAATTGGATCTCTGATGCTGATGAGATGAAGGCCACTACTGGGTATATGTTTACTCTTGGGGGTGGTGCTGTTTCCTGGAAGTCTTGCAAGCAAACGATCTTAACGAGATCGACAATGGAAGCAGAATTAACAGCATTAGACACATCTGGTGTCGAAGCAGAATTTCTTCAAGATCTCTTGATGGACTTACCTGTGGTTGAGAAGCCGGTTCCGGCTATCCTTATGAACTGCGATAATCAGACGGTTATTGTCAAAGTGAAGAGTTCAAAGGACAATATGAAGTCCAACAAACATATAAGAATGAGATTGAAGTCTGTCAGACGTTTGAGAAACTCCGGAGTGATAGCGTTGGATTACATCCAAACGACTAAGAATCTGGCAGATCCCTTTACTAAAGGGCTATCATGTGTTGTGATGGATAGTGCATCGAGGGAGATGTGTATGAGACCCACATGAGTTGCCATGGTAGTAACCCAACCTATATGATCGGAGATCCCGTGAAGTAGGACCTGGGAAAACAAGCCAGCGGTGAACTGAGGAGAGTAACTTTACTAACCCACTCCGTTGGAGATGCAATGCTCCCGGATACTTTATGGTAGGATGACTACTGTCTTAATGTGTTCTAAAGCTTATGTGTAAGCAAGATGCTGTCCTACAGAGCGATCTTTGGAGGAACACACCTATATGAGCTTGACTGCTGGTCACAGTCTATGAGATTTGGGTGATCTCTAGTAAACTCATGAATAGGCGAGGAGTGTGACTAATATGCTCCACCCGAGGGGTCACCTTCGGTAGCCTAGTACTAGTAAGACTTGTGGTAAAGCTTCTTTACGCCAAACTGATAATTCAAGGCATAGTCCATTGCTCAGTTGTAAAGGAGTGTAGCTGCTTGCTCTAGGTGAAGCTCAACCTTAGCAGGTCTTCACTGAAATGCTGGTATATTAAAACAGTGATTGGAACGATGGAACACGATGTGCCCTTGAGATCTGGTGGGGGATTGTTGAAATTAGTGATGGGCCTTAGGCCCATAAGAGAATTTCAGAAAAATCTCCAAGGGCCCATGTAGGTGGTGGCATGACAAGGTGGCGGAAAGTTTAGTCCCATCCCGCTAGTGGAGGAGAAGTTGGACCCCTTTATAAGTGTCTCTCTTCCACATGCTATTGGAGAGTGAGAAGAGAAGGTGCCCTCGCGCACTCCTCCTCCGCCGCCCGCCTCGTCACGACGCGACGCGACGCGGGTTGCGGGAATGAGCCGAGCTCATACCTACGCGCTTATTTTTGTCGGTCAGGAACGGAGAATACGCAACGGACACGGCATGATCCGAGACGTCGGATTGTGGGCTGTTACCGACTCGGACGTGGGCTCGGCCCACGTCTCTCCGCCCAGCCGCCTTTATAAGCTGAGAGGCAAGACATCGACCTTGTTTCCCCGAAAACAAACAAATTAATATCCCCCAACTGTACACCATCCAAATGTAATTAGAGTGATATTGCTTGATCTCCGAGAAGTAACTAAAGATGTTTAGAGGGCAGGACCATTAGTTTTGACCACAAGAGTAGGCGTGAAGAAATGGGATATTTTTTCTATGTTTCTACCCCTTCTATTGAGCACAACTTAAAAGTGTGTTCATCCTTTTGAATTTCCGAAACAAAAATCGGGAGTAATGGAGTAATAGTAGGTGCATGTTGTAGAGCAAACCCCACCGATGACTTTTCTTTTTGTGTCTTCTATTTCTGATTCCGCTCTCTTTTCATTTTCCTCTTTCTTTTTGTACACACTTTTCTTTTTCTAACATTTCTTTTTTGTTGTTTTTTACATTATGTTTATGCTCTTTCTTTTATTTGTACGTAACTATGACCAATTGATACGGTTTGTTCCTATAATAGTTTCTTACTGTCGGTGCGGAGACCGCCATGTTGTCTTTGCAATATCAAATGACAAATGACTTAGGCGAACAGGTTTTCTGAAATATACAAACATTTATAATGGATGTTGTAACATATATCGCAAATTGCTCCTACATATTCATCCATTTTTGTGACATGTTGACAATTTGATGTGTCGTGTTGATTTTTTTTTTTTTTTTAGATAGACGGACATTTCCCATGGACGGTGTAACAAATTGTAGAAAGTAAACGCATGAGTTTGAAGAATTAATGAATTGTTTGTCTTCTTTCATAATGTTAGGAGTACATTCTTTTACACATGAGTTTAATTAAACATGGTAATAACTATATATTTCTTGTTTTCGAATTTTAAAGAGAAAACCAAAATAATAGGTGGGCCGGCCAACTACTTGAGCACACGTAGCTTCTTGTGGTGCGGTAAATTCCTGATTGACGTGATGGGGCTGGTATGTTTAATTTGGATTTTTGTAGTGTGTGGTCCTTTTTTGGTTTGGAAAAAGGAGGAATATGATCTCAACCTCTGCATCAATTGATACATGCAGCCATAATTGATAGTGTATGGTTGTGCTAGAATGAGAAGTATTGTGTGGTACAGGTGAGAAGTTTATTTTTGATTTTGCCGGACCTGGAGAAGGTTGACTGACCGGAGAATGCTGATCCGGTAATTGGCTTTGTACATCCAGCGGCTATTCTTTTCTTTTTCTTGAGAAATCACGTGCGACGACCAGTAAACAGAAATCCTGCTACTGGACGAGACGCATGGCCCATGATAGAGATGCACGGCACTGCATATGCCTTGTCTGCCATTGACACTGTGTATATAAAGGGGTGCAAGGCAGCGTACAAATCAATCCATCGATCACAGCTCACTCTTGAGCCATTCCAAACCAAACAATGCTACCACATACTAAGTCCTGCATGATGATGCATCCCTTGCCACTAGTACTGCTGTTGCTCCTCCTACAAATCCAGCTCCTGGCAGTAAGCTCCCACCCGCCTTGGGCTGCTGGTACGTTCATCAATCACACCGCCATAACACATGCTCGATGCTTGCCGGACCAAGCATCGGCGCTGCTCCGGCTGAAACGTTCCTTCACCACCACCGACGAGTCTGTCGCAGCCTTCCAGTCGTGGAAGGCCGGAACGGACTGCTGCAGCTGGGAGGGCATCCGATGCGGTGCCACCAGCGGCCGTGTCACTTCACTTGATTTGGGTGATTGCGGCTTGCAGAGTGACCACCTCGATCATGTGATCTTCGAGCTGACCTCCCTCAGGTATCTCAACCTGGGTGGAAATGACTTCAGTCTTTCTGAAATCCCATCCACCGGGTTTGAGCAGCTCACAATGCTCACCCATCTTAACCTTTCCACTTGCAACTTTTCAGGCCAAGTGCCTGCCTATGGCATCGGCCGTCTCATGTCTTTGGTTTCTCTCGATCTTTCCTTCCAATATGAAATTATTGAGCTGTTTGACACTGGTTTTGCATTTAGTGGTGATTTCACGTACGATGGGCAGCTCATGTTGTCTAACTTCACAGCCTTAGTTGCAAACCTTACAAGTTTGGAGGAGCTCCGTCTTAGTTGGCTGGACATGTCTGATCAAGGAGACAAGTGGTGCAATGCTCTAGCCAAGTACACTCCAAATCTCCGTGTTCTTAGCTTGCCTTTTTGCTCGCTCTCTAGTCCCATCTGTGGATCCCTCGCTAGTTTGCAATCACTCTCTGTGGTCGATCTACAGTACAATCATTTAACCGGTTCAGTCCCAGAGTTCTTTGCCAACTTCTCCTCCTTGAGTGTTCTCCGGCTTAGCTATAATTTTCTTGAAGTATGGGTCCCTTCCGTGATCTTTCAACATGATAAACTAGTGACTATAGATCTTCACCGTAATCATAATATATCAGGCAATCTGCCGAACTTCTCAACAGACAGTAGCCTGGAGAACTTGTTTGTCGGCAAAACCAATTTCTCTGGTACAATACCAAGTTCAATCAGTAATCTCAAACATTTGAAGAAACTAGGCCTTAATGCACTTGGTTTTGCTAAAGAGCTACCCTCATCAATCGGTAGGCTCAGATCCTTGAATTCTTTGCAGGTCTCTGGGTTGGGACTAGTAGGATCGATATCATCATGGATCACAAACCTAACATCCCTAGAGGTTCTAGAAGTTTCTCATTGTGGTTTCAATGAACCAATACCTTCTTCCATAGCTGATTTGAACAAATTAAGGAAACTGGCACTATATAAGTGTAATTTTTCAGGGAAAATACCTTCAGGTATCTTGAACTTAACTCAATTAGATACCCTCCAGCTTCACTCAAATAATCTTTTCGGCACAACGCAACTGAACTCATTATGGGAGCTACAAAAACTATTTGATTTGAATCTCTCAAACAATAAATTAAATGTAATAGAAGGAGAACATAATTCCTCAAAGGTATCCTTCCCCGACCTTTGGCATCTAAGTTTGGCATCATGTAACGTAGAAAAATTTCCTAACATCCTGAGACATTCAAGTAACATAAATCGACTTGATCTTTCAAATAACCAAATCCGTGGATCCATACCCCAGTGGGCATGGGAGAAATGGACAGACTCTGACCTTTTCTTTCTAAACTTATCACACAATGAGTTCACTAGTGTGTGAGTTAATCCCGTGTCCGTGTGTGTGTGGGTATCCATCTAGGATATCTATTCCTACTCGGTTTGGGTTATGTCCAGCTGAGTAGTATATATATACTTGCACCCCCGTGTAAACTTTGTATCAGATCAGAAACGAGCAAAGCAATAAAAAAGCTCAGGAGCAACACGCCCCTGCGGCAATCAACGAAAAGTCTATCCATCGGTTTAGTTCGCGAGTTCCGTCGACCGTCGCCGAATACGTACGGGGAGGCTGCGCGTACAGTGGAAATCCTGTTAGATAAATTGTATAGGTATAGGAAACTAGTTTAAACTAGGTTTCCTCTTATCTCTTTACCTCTCTCTCTCTTATCTCTTGTGACCTCCTAGAGGATCAACTTGTATGTCAAGATATCTATCCTATAAATACAATGCGGCCCGAGACAAAGGGTTCTACGCTTCCTCATATGGTCATCAGAGCCACTTCCTCGTGCGTCTAGCTGCCGAGAACAAACCGATTTATTGATCGCGAGAGAGAGGGGAACAAGATCGAGTTGAGAGCTATACCATGACAATCACCACGCCATCCACTGCCTCATCATCATCATCCACCTTTGCTCCATCCTCCATGTCCAGCAGCTCGATCTCCCTCGGCCCACCTCCAACAGAGAAGCTTACGAGGACAAACTTCCTCCTCTGGAAGGCCGTCATGCTACCCCAGATCAAGGGCGCACAGATGGAGCACTTCCTCGACGCCGCAATGCCGGCGCCTCCTGCCACCATCACCATCACCAGCAATGGGAAGGACGAGCAGATTGCTAATCATGCCAGACCAATCTGGTATGCGCAACAACAAGAGGTACAAGGATACCTTATGGGATCTCTCTCTCGAGAGGTCCTCGCCCAAGTTGCCATGCTCCAGACGCCGGCCGAAGTGTGGGCCGCCATCCATGTGATGTTCCCCGCACAAACGCAAGCCCAGAAGATCAACACGAGGATGGCGCTCACAAACCTGCAAAAAGGTAATCTAACCATGGCCGAGTATCTTGGCAAGATTAAAACTCTCACAAATGAAGTTGCATGCGCTGGTGCTCCTCTCGGAGACACCGAGATCATCTCTCACGTCATCGCGGGTCTCGACATCGACTACAACCCTGTGATCTCGGCGTTGGCTGCAAGGATCGAACCGGTCACTGTCCAGGAGCTGTACAGCCAGCTTCTCAGCTTTGACACCCATCTCAGCATGCTTCAAGGCAGTAACCTACGCCAATCTTCTGTCAACGCCGCGTCTCGTGGACGTGGCCGCGGGCGTGGCCAACCGGGGCGCGGTCGTGGCAATGGAGGACGCAGCAGCAACCAGGGCCAGGGACGCCCTGGTGGTGGTGATCGCGGCAACACCGACCGCGGCAACTACAACAACAACGGCTACAATGGCGGTGGCTACAACAACAACAACCGCCGGCCGCGCTGTCAGCTGTGCAAGAAACCGGGCCACGAAGTCATTGACTGTTGGCACCGGTACGATGAAGACTACGTGCCTGATGCACGACAGGCTGCTGCAGCTACGCGGGAGCACGGATGGACCTGATGGTGACACGGTCTGGTATGCTGATTCTGGCGCCACAGATCATGTCACCAACGAGCTAGAGAAGCTTGCCCTCAGAGAGAGGTACCACGATAGTGATCAAATTCACACCGCGAGCGGTGGAGGTATGGACATTCTTCACATTGGTCAATCGTCAATTAATTCCCCTAGTTTTAAACGTGATCTTGTCCTTAAAGATGTCCTCCATGTTCCACAAGCCGATAAAAACCTTGCTTCCATGTCTCGTTTAACCTCCGACAACAATGTTTTCTTTGAAACTCACCCTACCTATTTTTTCATTAAGGATCGGGCAACGAGGGAGCTCATCCATCGCGGTAGATGCGTCGGAGGATTATACCCCATCACATCTAGAGTCTTTGATCGCAAAAGTCATCGCCGAGTCTATTCTGGCATCAAGCCCTCCTTAGCCAAATGGCACCAAAGACTAGGACATCCCTCTTCAAATATAGTCAAGCAAGTAGTCAATAAAGGCAATTTATCATTGTCAAATAGTTCCGCAAGTGAGTCAGTTTGTGAGGCTTGCCAATGTGCAAAAAGCCATCAACTTCCTTATCCTGTGTCAAATAGTGTGTCTCATGCTCCTTTAGAGCTCATTTTTAGTGATGTATGGGGTCATGCAAGAGATTCCTTTGGTAGAATGAAATACTATGTCAGTTTTATTGATGATTACAACAAATTTACATGGATATATTTGCTTAAGTTCAAATCTGAAGTTTTTTCTGTCTTTCAAGAATTCCAAAAACTTGTTGAAAGACAGTTTGATCGAAAAATCCTTGCAGTCCAAAGTGAGTGGAGAGGGGAGTATGAGAAACTCAACTCTTTCTTTCGTAGCATTGGCATCATTCATCATGTCTCTTGCCCTCATGCTCATCAACAAAATGGCTCACCAGAACGCAAACATCGTCACATTGTAGAAGTAGGGTTGTCTCTCTTAGCTCATGCTTCAATGCCCCTCAAATATTGGGATGAGGCTTTTATCACAGCTACATATCTTATCAATCGGTTACCGAGTCGTGTCATTGGCAACATCACTCCTTTAGAACGCTTGTGTCATCAAAAACCTGACTATACCTCTCTAAATTTTTATGGGTGTGCTTGCTACCCAAATTTGCGTCCCTACAATCGCCATAAACTTGAGTTTAGGTCCACCCAATGTGCCTTTCTTGGCTATAGCGATCTTCATAAAGGGTACAAATGTCTAGAAATATCCTCTGGTAGAATCTATATTTCTAGGAATGTCATTTTTGATGAAACATTATTTCCTTTCTCCAAACTTCATCCCCATGCGGGAGCACTTTTGCATGATGAAATATCACTCCTTTCTGATCCTTTGACACCTTCTGGTCACGGGGGCGAATTAACTAATGATGATCATGTGCAAAATTCCATGGAACAGATTGATCTTGGTGTTAATTGTGCAGCTACAGGACATCATTTTATGTGCAAAGAACCAGCCAAAAACGGATCTGGCGCGCGATCCCAGGACGATTTCCCTGACACTGGCCTCGGCGCGCAATCCCAGGCGGATCTCCCTGCCGCCCCCCCTGCTGCACACGAAAACCTAACGGACACGCGATCCCAGGAGGATCGCGCTGATCCTCCCGCGCCCACCGCCTCGGAGGCCGACAGCCCGCCAGGTGGCGGCGCCTCCTCCCGCGCTGCATGCTCCGATGCTGCTGGCGAGGGGGACAACGCGCTAACCGCCACGCCAACTGCCTCGGGTGACGGCGCGGTCGGATCCCCTGTGCGTGCCAGCACCGATGCTGCTACAGGGTTGGGATCTTCTGTGGCCAGAACTGCTGCAACACCGATTCCGCCTCGTCACACACGATCCCAGTCCGGTATTGTTCAAGAAAAGAAATACACGGATGGCACGGTCAGGTATGATAAACGTAGACATGCTTTCCTTGCAAATACTGGTGAACCAACGGATTTGCATGATGCTCTTGCACATAAGGATTGGAAAAAGGCTATGGATGTTGAATATGATGCACTCATTCAAAATAAAACTTCGAGATTAGTTCCACCAAAGAAGGATGCAAATGTGATTGACTGCAAATGGGTATATAAAATTAAGAAGAGAGCTGATGGTAGTATTGACAGATACAAGGCCAGACTAGTGGCAAAAGGTTTTAAACAGAGATTTGGTATAGACTATGAGGATACCTTTAGTCCTGTTATTAAATCTACTACTATTCGACTTGTGTTGTCCATTGCTATTTCCAGAGGTTGGAGCCTACGACAGCTAGACGTTCAGAACGCGTTTCTTCATGGTGTTCTTGAGGAAGAAGTGTTCATGCGGCAACCACCAGGTTATGAAAACAAAAACACACCACAGTATATCTGTAAGTTGGATAAAGCTTTGTATGGATTAAAATAGGCCCCAAGAGCCTGGTACTCAAGGCTAAGCACACAGTTGCAAAAGCTTGGATTTTCATCATCAAAGGCAGATACTTCCTTATTCTTTTATAATAAGAACAATGTTACTATATTTGTCCTTGTTTATGTTGATGACATAATTGTTGCCAGTTCAAGTCCATATGCCACAACTTGCCTGCTGAAGGGTCTAAAACTGGAATTTGCTCTTAAGGATCTAGGGGATCTACATTATTTTCTTGGAATTGAGGTCAAGAAGGTAAATGATGGTATAATTCTTACACAAGGGAAATATACAACTGATATTCTCAGCAGGGTAGGTATGGAAAAGTGTAAGCCAGTCAGTACACCTATCTCTACTTCGTAAAAACTTACTGTTGAAAGTGGAGAGGCATTTGGGCCGAATGATGCAACAAATATAGAAGCATTGTAGGTGCATTACAATACTTGACTCTCACACGTCCTGACATTTCATACTCTGTTAACAAGGTATGCCAATATTTGCATGCTCCTACTACTTCGCATTGGACAAAAGTAAAGAGAATTTTGAGGTATCTCAAGTTTACAGAAGGTTTAGGTCTTCGGATTGTTAAGTCTTCATCTATGCTTGTGTCAGCATACTCTGATGCAGATTGGGCAGGATGTGCAGATGATAGAAGATCAACTGGTGGTTTTGCTATTTTTCTGGGAACAAATCTTGTGTCATGGAGTGCAAGAAAATAGGCAACAATCTCAAGATCAAGCACTGAGGCTGAGTATAAAGCTTTGGCTAATGCAACAGCTGAAGTAACGTGGATTCAAACTCTATTACATGATCTTGGAGTAAAGGTTCCACAAGCTGCTAGATTATGGTGTGACAATCTTGGTGCAACCTATCTTTCAGCAAATCCTGTTTTCCATGCAAGAACAAAACATATTGAAGTTGATTTTCACTTTGTCAGAGAAAGAGTAACTAGGAAGTTACTTGATATAAGGTTCATCCCAACAGGTGATCAACTTGCTGATGGATTCACAAAGCCTCTCACAATGAGAAGGTTAGATGACTTCAAGTACAATCTTAATCTTAGCAAGTAGAAGTTTAGATTGAGGGGGAGTGTTAGATAAATTGTATAGGTATAGGAAACTAGTTTAAACTAGGTTTCCTCTTATCTCTTTACCTCTCTCTCTCTTATCTCTTGTAACCTCCTAGAGGATCAACTTGTATGTCGAGATATCTATCCTATAAATACAATGCGGCCCGAGACAAAGGGTTCTACGCTTCCTCATAAATCCATCCACATGCCTGTTTGTTAGCTTACAAAGGTAGCTAGCTTGCAGGTACCTACATACGGGTAGCTCGGTGTTTTGATCTACGAAGCAGAAACCAACAATTGGTATCTAGAGCCTCGACGATCTACGATCTACGATGACGGACAACGACGCTGAGTCGGTCAAGTCCGGCAAAGGCGGTCCGAAGGCGAAAAAAAACGGCGACAAGGTGAAGAAGGGCGGCAAGTCAGCAACGAGTGGTGGAGGAACGAGCGGCGCCAACGTCCAGGCGCATCGCAACATCCCCATCCAGTACCCGATGCTCACCGACGCCAACTACGACGTGTGGGCGGTGAAGATGAAGATTATTCTCCGATCTCTTCGAGTGTGGGAGGCCATCACGGACGACGACGTTGACGAGAAGCGCGACGAAGGTGCCATGGCCGCCATAGCCCAGTCTATGCCGGATTCCGTGCTGATGACATTGACGGAGTTCGAGATGGCAAGAGAGGCGTGGAACGCACTCAAGGAGATGAGGATCGGAGAAGATCGCGTCACCAAGGCACGGGCACAAGTGCTGAAGCGCCAATTTCACAAGTTGCAGATGGAGGAAACTGAATCGGTGAATGACTATGCCATGCGTCTTACTACTTTGGTGGGAGAGATCCGCGCGCTTGGTGCAAAGCTCGATGTGACCGAGATCGTGGAGAAGTTTTTCAGTTCAGTGACTGACAAATTCACGTACATCATCGGCACGCTCGAGCAGCTTTACGACATCGACGACATGACCATAACGGAGGCGATCGGACGCCTGCGGACGTGGGAAGAGAATGCTTGTGGCTGTCAAAAAGGCAACGGAGGAGGTAGTGACCAACTCATGTACTCGCGTGCAGATTGGGAGTCCCCAAGTAGCAAAGGAAGGCGTGATGGCAACGAAGGCTCAAGCAACGCAACGCGCGGCGGACAAACTGGAGAAGGCAAAGGAAAAGGCAAACCACAAGGTCGTGGTAAGGCAGACCGATCTAAAGGGCGGAAGCAACGGAACTTGGATATGTCCGAGGTCAAGTGCTATAACTGCAACGAGATGGGTCACTTTGCAAAGAATTGTCCAGAGCCTGACAAGCGGGAGATCAAGGCAAATTTGGCAAAGGAGGAAGACGAAGGTCCAGGTCTTCTGATGGCCGAAGTTTGTGATCTCGCTGAAACAGTGGTTGTGAAACCAAGCCGGAAGGTGCTACTTCATGAGAAGAATGTGACACCTGAGTTATCCGGGGATCACAACATGTTGTGGTATCTCGACACGGGTGCGAGTAACCACATGACGGGATGCAAGGAGAAATTTCTCGAGCTGGAATATGATGTTGAAGGCTCGGTCAAGTTTGGTGATGGTTCAAATGTGGAGATTTGTGGGCAAGGATTTGTCCTCTTCGAGGGTCTCACAGGCGAACATCGCATACTCACCGGAGTGTACTACATCCCTCGGCTTCGCAACAACATCATCTCTATCGGGAGCTTCACGAGAATGGATGCAAGGTGGATATCGAGAACGGAGTGATGACGATCTTCGACAACCTCCGGAACGTGCTAACTCGTGTTAGTCGCACACGGAACGGGCTCTATATCCTCAACCTTGATCAATCTCAACCGGAGTGTTGGCTCGCCAAGAGTGATGATGATTCGTGGTTATGGCATGCTAGATTTGGACATGTTAACTTCTACGCCTTGAAGACGATGTCAAAGATGGAGATGGTATCCGGGATGCCAGTTATCGACCATGTTGATCGAGTATGTGACGGGTGCTTGGTTGGAAAACAGCACCGCAGGCCGTTCACTGCTCAGTCTACCTATCGTGCAAGTGATGCACTCGAGCTGCTCCATGGTGATCTATGTGGCCCTATCACCCCGGCAACTCACGGAGGAAAGAAGTACTTCTTCCTTGTGGTAGATGACTACTCGAGATATATGTGGGTCGTTCTCCTACGGTCTAAAGATGAGGCATTTGAAGCGTTCAAGAAGCTGAAGGCTGCAACGGAGATGGAACACAAGCTGAAGGTTCGCGCTCTACGAACAGATCGCGACGGAGAGTTTACGTCGAATGAGTTCAACGACTACTGCGAGAAGATTGGCATAAAGAGGTTCCTCACGGCACCTTACACGCCGCAGCAGAACGGGGTCGTTGAAAGGCGCAATCGAACCGTCGTTGACATGGCAAGGAGTTTACTCAAGAGCAAGAACCTGCCGGGAATTTTTGGGGAGAAGCTGTCTCGACGGCGGTCTATCTTCTCAATCGGGCTCCAACAAAGGCAGTGATCGGCAACACTCCGTATGAAGCAATTTACGGATGTAAGCCGAATGTGTCTCATCTATGGACGTTCGGGTGCGTGGCACATGTGAAGACGACGAAGCCACATCTCTCAAAGCTTGCCGATCGTAGCACCAAGATGGTGTTCATCGGATACGAAAGGAGTTCCGGCACCAAGGCATACCGCTTCTATGATCCACAAACCAAGCGTCTACGGATTTCACGCGACGTCGTGTTTGAAGAAAACCAAGCGTGGAATTGGAGCGCCGCAGCCGACGATGCTCCAAACAGTAACATATTTGCAGTTGAATTTCCAACTGACGATGATGCGGGGGAGGATGTCCAGGTGGTTGGCAAGACGCCCAACCAAGGTGACCACAATGGTAGTGATCATCATGGTGCCGACACCGACGACGACGCGCATAGGTCGCAAGGAGATAGCGACAACGCCGCGCACGACACAGGCGGAGATCTCGACGACAACATCGACAACGAGGCGCATAGTGACGACGACAATCAAGATGATGGTCACGGTCACGACGACTACGCCGACGACACGGATGTCGATGACACACCAGGGTCTCAGCCGTCTTCCTCAAGTGCATCAACACCGACACAATTTGTGTCGCCTCCTTCGCAAGCCACAACGGACTCCTCAGGGCCTCGTCGCTACAAGACCCTCAAGAAAGTCTATAAGTACACAAAGCCAGTTACGCTCGAGTACTCTGGACTATGTCTGTTCGGAGTTGAGGAGCCGGCAAACTTCGTAGAGGCGAGCAAAAGTGCTAGCTGGACGCACGCCGGATGAGGAGATGAAGGCGATTGAGAGCAATGGCACGTGGACTTTGGTAACCCATCCTCCAAACCAAAAGGCGATAGGTTTGATGTGGGTTTACAAGTTAAAAAAGGACACACAGGGTGTCATTGTGAAGTACAAAGCAAGACTCGTTGCAAAGGGCTACGTACAACGTCAAGGAGTTGACTATGATGCGGTGTTTGCACCAGTCGCTCGACTCGAGACAGTGAGAGTGCTCCTAGCTTTGGCAGCACAAGAGGATTGGAAGGTTCATCATATGGATGTTAAATCCGCTTTCCTCAACGGTGATCTCACAAAGGAAGTGTACGTGGAACAATCCCTCGGCTACGAGAAGAAAGACGAACAAGCGAAAGTTGACAAGCTCAAGAAGGCACTTTACGGTCTGATGCAAGCGCCAAGAGCTTGAAATTCAAAGTTAGACCAAAGTATGGTCACGCTCAGGTTCAAAAGATGTGCCCTTGATGATCCGAAGGACAGTCTGCAAAGCACCAAAGAAGAGGTGAAGATTGAAGACACGACCAAAAATGAGTGTTGTCATCAAGCTACGGACGAGCCGACGACAGTAAAGACGGTCCATAAAATGCTGCGAGGGACGGCAAAGGCAATGCCGATGATGACAGTTATGAGAAGCAGCAGTCGCGTTTGGGACCCAGGTCAGAATTAAGGACATCGTGATTAGGGGGTGAATGTGAGTTAATCCCGTGTCCGTGTGTGTGTGGGTATCCATCTAGGATATCTATTCCTACTCGGTTTGGGTTATGTCCAGCTGAGTAGTATATATATACTTGCACCCCCGTGTAAACTTTGTATCAGATCAGAAACGAGCAAAGCAATAAAAAAGCTCAGGAGCAACACGCCCCTGCGGCAATCAACGAAAAGTCTATCCATCGGTTTAGTTCGCGAGTTCCGTCGACCGTCGCCGAATACATACGGGGAGGCTGCGCGTACAGTGGAAATCCATCCACATGCCTGTTTGTTAGCTTACAAAGGTAGCTAGCTTGCACGTACCTACATACGGGTAGATCGGTGTTTTGATCTACGAATCAGAAACCAACATAGTGTTGGGCATGACTCCTTCCTTCCTTTCTATATAGTGTGTTTGGATCTCAGTTTTAACATGTTCGAGGGGCCAATACCGTTACCCCAACACTCTGGGGACGTGCTTGATTATTCAAACAACAATTTCTCATCCATCGCGCTTAATATTTCCTCCCAACTTGTGAAAACTTCCTGTTTCAAGGCATCAAGAAACCACCTCTCGGGGAATATTCCACCATCTTTTTGTACCACAGTGCTAGAAATTCTTGACCTGTCTTACAATAACCTCAATGGTTCAATTCCTCCATGTCTAATGGAGGATGCTAATGAACTGAGAGTTCTTAATCTGAAAGGAAACCAACTTTATGGGGAGTTGCCCCATAATATTCATGAAAGTTGCATGCTTGAAGCACTAGATTTCAGCAGCAACCAGATTGAAGGGCAGTTGCCCAGATCTCTAGCTTCTTGCAAATACTTGGAGGTCCTTGATATCGGAAACAATCAAATTAGTGACTCTTTTCCATGTTGGATGGCTGAACTTTCGAGACTTCAGGTTTTTGTCCTAAAATCTAACAAGTTTTTTGGACAAGTATCACCTGCTATTCCTGATGAGAAAAACACATGTGAGTTTCCAAGGCTGCCGATCTTGGATCTAGCATCCAATAACTTATCAGGGACACTGACAGAAGAATGGTTTATTAGTTTGAGCTCCATGATGGTTAAATCTGTGAATGAGACGCCGGTCATGAAGTATAACACCTATCAAGGCCAAGTATACCAAGTTTACACCGTGCTCACATACAAAGGGATGGACGTCTCCTTTACGAAAATACTAAGAACCCTTGTATTCATCGATGTCTCAAACAACAAAATCCACGGAAGGATCCCTGGAGTTATTGGAGAACTTCTTTTGCTGCAAACACTCAACATGTCGCGCAACTCCTTCACGGGGACGATACCATCTCAGTTTGGCCGCTTGAACCAGCTCGAGTCTTTGGACCTTTCATCAAATGGTATTTCAGGAAAGATTCCCCAGGAGATAACATCTCTTGACTTCCTCACAACACTAAACTTGTCTAACAACATGCTGGAGGGAAGGATACCAGAATCACCTCATTTCTCGACATTCGATGATAGCTCATTTATGGGTAACACTGGGTTATGTGGCCCTCCACTGTTAAAGCAGTGCAGCAGTGAGACAACACCAAATTCCGCGCTTCATAATTCGGCAGAGAAATCTGCAGATACTATGTTGTTCTTTTTTATTGGACTGGGACTTGGTGTTAGGTTTGCAGTTGTAATTGTAGTTATATGGGTGCTTCCCCTTAGAAATAAATCATAAATGGCCATGTATAATATGAAAATGCGTGTATATCTTCTGTAATAGTTCAAGCTTTACTATTGCTCTGTACACCATGATCTGCTGTACTCGTACAGCTTGAGCACAAATGTTGTCGTATGGTGCTATATTGTTCTTTTGTCTTTCCTGTACAAGTATGGTGTTATGTGGGATGCTAGCTTCATAGAAAAATTGACATATATATCCACAAGCCCTATCCCTCCTCTTTTGTCTTTCCTGAGTTGACACCTTTGATTGAACCTTTTCAGGTGCACAATTTCTTTTTTGCTTCCTCTTGACAATTTCTTCTACACTAGGCTTGCAAAATTTGTCCATAGGGCCACCCATTGAGCTGCTTGTTCCTGATTTTGGCCTCAACACCACAACCTGATTGTCATTGTCTTCATCACTTTCATTTTCTCCATCGGAGTGATCTATGTCTACACTAGATCTGACCGCCTCTAATCCCTCAATCTTTTTTTTCCTTCAGCTCAGCACTCTTTAGGAGCAAACCTATCATCTCCAGCCTGACATCACTAGGAACCTTCTCGCATGGTGTGACACCACAATTTGTTATTTGTGAAAGGTGAAACTTTACCCTTGTAATGCCAGCTGTGCATATCTTGCCACAATAGTTGCATTTCTGCCAATGCTTTTTGTTGACATCTGGAAGAGTGCAATACTTCCACGCAGGATCATTCGAGTCAACAACTTGAGAGAGTGGAGGTGCTGTTACTGAGGCTGTGCTTGAGCCACCAACACCTATGCAAAAAGAAGCAATAAAAGTAAAATTAGATAATTAAGGGGAAGCCACTGGTTGAGAATTGGTTTCAAAATAAGTAGATAGAGAGGGAACTGTATTTTGTAGACATAGACTGCTACTGTGGTGGTCTCAGGTATTCAATTCAATCTATTTTATTTTGTAGAATCGACTGCTACTGTATTTTGTAGAATAGACTGCTACTTCATATAAGGTAAACAGATTCAGAAATGCTAACTCCCATTTTCCTGGGGAGTAATCTTCATATAAGGAAAACGTGAAGGCAATGTCCATATAAGAAACGTGAAGGCATTTTCCTGGGCAGTAAACTTCATATAAGAAAATTGTTAACTGTAATTTTGACGGTCAACTTCATAGACAGTAAACTTCATATAAGGAAAACGTGAAGGCAACAGATTATTTTTGTATGCAATGCGTGGAAGTAAAATAATTGAATGAATTTTCCTGGATCATAAGGCGCTGCACATTTATTCATTTTTCATATTTCTTTCTTGTGCGGCTTGATACACTACACTAATGGCAATGCCCATTTTCCTTGTTCTTGCTGTACACACTAATTGTATAAATAACTGCAGAAACGAATTTATGTTGGCCGTGGGCAACATATTCTCTTTTTATTGAGCTAACACATGCATCTGAGTGCATCAACTATAACTAGAATTGGAGCATCGTCCAACCAGGAGGTAGTACTTGTTACACACACACACATGAAGCTGAAGTAGCAGAATCAACATCAAAAGACCTGAAGCTGAATGTGGGCATTCAGAGACTGACGGAGCAGAATCAACAATAGTAGTACTTGTTACCTGCTAACGGGATTTGCTCGCTCACGGTCGCCGCGGGGAGCACCGTCGCGCGGGGAGCTCCGGTGGCCTGTGGATGCGGTCGTCAGCGCAGGGAGCTCCGGTGGCCTGTGGATGCGGTCGTCAGCACAGGGAGTGGCGAGGAGGGAGCAGCCAAGAGGAAGTGGCTAGGAGCTACCTTGGCTGGTGGAATAGCTCGTCGGTAGGAGGGAGTGGCGAGGAAGGTCAGTCGCCGGAGTCACAGCTCGAGGCCGTCGCCATGGTTGCCGTTGGTCGGCCGCCGCCGCTGTTCCTGGGTGAGAGAATATGACGGGAGTGAGGATAGGGTTTGGCTGGAGAGGAGGATTTGGGGTATTCTAGTTGGTAGGCATGGGCTTTGGCCCGCGTAGGAATTCAATTTTGGGCCAAAATTTTCAGGCCAAAGACGCGGGACGCTACGCTAGAGGCCCAATCTCAGCGCTAAATGGCCTCTAGCGCGCTATTAGCACGCTAATCCGTTGTAGCTAAAATCAGGCTTCGCGTAGCGCGGCGTGTGCTTGGACGTGTATAACGACGCTATAGCGCGCTATTTAAAATTTTGGATAGTACGACACTAAAGAACAAGGCTGCAAAAGAAAAACAGAAAATATGGCATGATACAATACTGGTAAAACATTGGCCACATTAATTAAACCCGACTATAGAGAGCAAAGTTATAAGGAAAAATATATCCTGCTACAACACTGATAAGGGTTATGTCTCTTCCCATCAACTATTTTTCATGGCAGCTCGAAGAATCAGCCCATGAATGCTTGTATGGCGTGCAGTAGCTTGTCAAAAAGTTGGAAAATGCAATTCTCCATGCCTTACCAAATAAGAAAACAATGAAGACCAGCCAAAGACCCAGGACAAATCCTGCAGCCAACCCAAGATAAAAATACCTCGTCTCATCTTGATGCTTATCAAGATCCCCTCCAGTCAGAACCTCAGGCCCCGAGCAATTCCTAGAAAGAGGAGGCCCACAGAGGTAGTCGTTGCCCATGTATGACGATGCTGGATCAATGAGCGACTGGAGCTGATTCCCGGTAGGAACTCTTCCTGATAGATTGTTGTATGACAGGTTCAGCTTGCTTAACATTGTCATGTTTGCCAAACTGGAAGGAATTCCTCCGCAGAGTTGATTGTATGAAAGGTCGAGAGACTCCAAAGATCCAAGCAAGCCGATTTTATCTGGAATCTTGCCAGACAATCGGTTGTGAGATATGTTTATGTTATTCAGATTAACAAGAGATGCTATTTCAACTGGGATCTCTCCAACTAAATTGTTGCAGGACAAGTCAAGACCAACCATATAAATTATGTTACTAGTGTAATCAAGGTATTGACCTTTTGCCACCACTTGTAAGCTATCAGCATATTTTGATGGATAGTATGCATCAGAGTTTCCTGGCCTAACATAACTCCAATGGAAGGGGTTTTCCAACGCATGCCCACGATCCTGAGTCATTGCTTTCATGTTGGCCAATGTATGAGGTATGGATCCTGATATTTTGTTGTATGCAAGGTCCAAGTATTGCAGGTACGTGAGCTGTGTGAGTTGAACTGGAACAGAGCCGGAGAACATATTGTGCCGCAGCCGGAGATAAGACAGACTTGGCACTGATCTTTTGGCTATCCATGTTGGTAACTCTCCGCTAAACTTGTTATGGGCAAGGTCAAGTAGAGTCAACTCTGGGCAGCACTGCAAAAATGAAAGGTCGCCGGACAGGTTATTTTCGTACAAGATTAGAGCCGAAATGGTTGCATTCAGGTTTTGAGTTCCTTCTGATACTTCTGAACAAAGTGGGAATTGTCCTACCAGGGCGTTCTTTGCTAGATCCAAGGTGTTCAAAAACTGCAGCTCACAGATATGTATGGGAATAGTGCCATTGATACTGTTCTCTGAAAGCAACAAATCACCAAGGAATGGAGCTCCAAAATTTTGTGGTAGTGGCCCTGATAATGAGTTTCTGGAAATGTCAAGTTCGACCAAATGCCTTGGTAACTGAGGTAAAACACCAGTGACGTTGTTGAAGCTGAGGTCAAATATGATACCCGCATCTGAAGACATGAATTCCAACGTACTCGGTAACCAGCCACTGATTTGATTACAAGAGATGTTCAGATACTGAATATTTGAAAACACATCCCAAAACCAATCTGGGAGTTGGTCAACTATGTCTGCATTAGAAATGTCAAGATAACTGATATTTCCCTGCCCTTTAAGCCACAAAGGAAACTGAGGTCCAAGTTTGCTAGAAGGGAAATAGGCCAACTTCAATTTAAAGGGAGGAATCCAATTTGAGCTGATTATCATCTGCAGAGAGTTGTAAGAAAAATCCAATTCCTCTAGAGTCACTAAACTGGCTAATTAATGGTCCTCCAATATGGAACCATTAAACTGGTTGCTATCTAGATACAATATTTTAAGTTTGCTGAGCGGACCAATTTCAAGAGGTACTGATCCTACAAGCCTATTAGAAGAGAGTTTAACAATTCTCAAATCAGTCCACTTGTTTATCCACTTTGGAATTTCCCCACTGAGATTGGTCATAGACAGATCTAACAACTCCATCTTACTCCAGACACAGTGAGGCAACCCCTCCAAAAATTCTGACAGGTATTGATTGATCCAGTTCTCCTCCAATGTTAGCATTCTCAAATTGCAAAGGTTCTTCAACGCTTTGGATTTGACAATTGTGAGGTGATTGTATCCAAGATGAAGTGCCTCAAGGCAAGTCATGTTTCCCATTGCATCTGGGAATGGTTCATCAATTTCATTACCACTAAGGTCAAGATGCCTGATGGTGCCAACATCCCAGAACCAGTAGGTTGGATTTAAAGTGTGAAGCCAATTGTTTGATAGATCAAGCATCTGAAGGGATGTGAGGTTAGAATGCACTACAGATATTTGTGGAAAAACAAGTCTGCAGTCCTCAAGGCGAAGGGCCCTTAGGTTAGAAAGCATGTTAAGCACTTGAACCCAATTGCCAGTAGTTCTGAGATTCACACCGCTCATGTCAAGAAACTTCAGCGATGGGAGACGGGCTAACCACGATATGTCCCCAGCAAATAATTCACCACCAGGATTCCATTTGTTGTAGAGGTCCAGATATAGCAACCTGGAGAGGTTACCGAGTTGAGGAGGCACTTTACCAACAAAATTCATCCAAGAGAGGTTCAGATATACCAAGCTCTCGAGGGAGCCCAAGAATCTTGGTATGGATACACCAATTCCCCCGAGATAGTTTCCATTGAGATCTAGATACTCCAGATGATGCAGAGCAAGCATAGAAGGACTTATCTTCCCATGTATTCCGTGGCGCTTTCCATAGTTCCAGGAAAAGTCGAAGAAATCAGCAAAGGGGAAATCGTTGCGTAGGTCAAGCCCGATGACTTGACCCGTTCTATTGCTGCACCTGACACCACTCCAAAGGCAGCAGTCCTGGCCATTCCACGAGGCAAGGATGCTCTGCGGATCTTCTGCGATACCAGCTTTGAACGAGAGCAGTGCATCCCTCTCAGTTGTGAAACACCCACCATCAGTTTGTTGCCCATGGAGAGAGGAGGCAGTCGTGGTGGCTAGAATTAGCAGGAGGCAACAACAGGCTGCAGCAGCACTCATGGAGGGATACTGTGGTTGCAAAATGCATTGCTACTTTGTGGCTTTCCAAGCCAGCTAGTCAATACTTATTCGAAGAAAGCTGGTAGAACCTTTAGGCTGGCCACTAGTCAAAAATTCAAAATGGAACTGTCAGAGAGAGAGAAATTATGTGCCTACTGTCTAATCTCATGATGACATGACGTAAACAGCAAACGCGGTGGCTCTCCTTGACTTGCGAGTGCCCTGTGTTGAATGAAGACCATGCGGTTGTGTTCCTTTGCCTCGTCCACGGGTAGTCATGGACGAGGACCGTCACCGGAACCGGAGGCAGCAACATCGCCTCAGCATTACTAAGATGGACGAGCATGCCATGGCAGAGTGACGCCGACAGTTCCCGCAGGACGTCCTCGACGAGCGTCAATTCTTCACGCAAAGGAGGGCGGAGAGGAGGACGGAGCAAGCTGCCTATCGTGAAGATAGGCGCACACGGAAGCAAGTTGCACTCTTCCAGATGGAGCTGAAGGAAGCGCCGACTTGGCCCTCCGACGATGAACGCTGGGTTGACGCCTTCATCACGATGGAGGAACCGGACACCGGCGCGTCGGAGGCCAATGACGACGATGAGGAGTAGTTTTTTATCTATGCTATGCTATGTAGTTTTTTTTTAACTATCTAGACTATATATGCAACTATGTTATGTACTCCCTCCATTCTTAAATATAAGTCTTTCTAGATGTTTCACTAGTGGACTACATACGGATGTATATAGACATACTTTAGAATGTAGATTTATTCATTTTGTTATGTATATAGACCTTTAATGAAATCTCTTAAAAGATATATACTTAGGAACGGAGGGAGTATCGTTTTTATCCTAACATGTGCTAAAAAATCATGTTGCATGCATTAAATTTTGCACGTCTGCTGAAGTGTCGCGTGCGCCTAATTTTTAAACTTTCGATGGAACCAATGCTCAACGACACGTTAAATTTTATAATGTGCCTGATGTAAACAAAAATATTATGCGCCGCGCGTTGAGCGCCTGTTCGAGATACTCTTAGGACGGCAACTCTTAGACTCTCCACTACAACAAGGGCCTTTGGAGGACCTTAAGTTTACCTTGAGTGTGGGCCAACGTGTCGTCGGCCTTCATCCAACTCGTTGGCAGCATGGGCCTAACCCAAGCACGGTTGCTAGGCCAACAGCCTCCTTGCAAGTGAAACGACAGAATCTTGTCATCAATAAGAAAAAAGAAAAAACCGAAGCAGCAGCAGCAGAGACGCCGGAAGCGGAAGGGAAAGTGGAGCCACCACCTACCCGCCGCCGGAGAAGAGACCGGCGTCCGTGAGCCAGCCACCGCACCGTCTCCGCTCACCACTACCGCCTTCCCTCCCCTCTGTGCAAGGTCTGCGCTCCCTCCCTACCCCCCTCCCCCCTCTCTCGTGTAAGCCCTAGTTCCATTTCTCCTGAATTCTGGGCTCATCTTGTTCTATGCGCCTGTCCACTTTTGCCTCTAAATTCAGGCCTACTCGTGTAAGCCCTGCGATTGATTAGCAAACGATTTTGTTGCAAAATATACAGCAAGTGTACGCACTGCCAAGACTCTGATTAATTACTGAGCAGCCTGAATTCTGGGTTCATCCTGGCCTCCCCTTGTCCCTTTTACCACCTTGCCCCTAAATTCAGGGCTACGGCTTAAGTTTGGCGATCAATTAGCGTTGCCAGGGTCACAAGGTGTATGCACTATCAAAGCTCTGATTAATATACAAGGCTAGACTTTGATTAGGGCCGGCGGTTTTGAGAAGAAATTTGTACCATGAAACAATCTTCAGAACAAAATATACAAGGCTAGACTTTGATTAGGGCAGTTGCATTGCTGTTTAAGATCTCATGGTCTGAAGATGCATTGGTGCCTTGCAACAAAGCTTTTGCCTTTCAGATGATGGTTGGAATAACTTTATGCTTTCTTCTTTTTATCGTATTAATTCTTGAGCATGAAAATCCATCGATGAGTTGGATATACTGACATGTTTTCTCTCCGAGCAAGGACTGTTGCCCCGTCGCCAGTCATGGTCCCTTGGTATTATTTTACACTGTTTGTTTGGATTTTTTATTTTTGCATCGCATTTGTAGTTTCAACAGTTTCCCTTGATGAAAATTGGGGCTTTCCTAATGAATCCTGTAATTGTGAATTACCTAAATTACCTCAATTTGTACAAGTGCATAACAAGTCTTGGTACAGGGCGCACAATAGACCCATAGAACAGCATATGCTTATCCATGGTTCTAACTTCTAAAAGGCTATCTATGTTTTCAGTTATCATTTCTTCATTGTCTTGTACTCTTGTCTTTCTAACTTTTTGCCCTTTAACTTGTTATGTTTTGCAGAGAGTTTGTCATAATGCAAAGCCCTAGCAAACTGCGTGCCACCTCTGTGTCCACACAACCTCCTCCGTCCGGGCTCCATTGTTGGGCAGACCTCCCAGATGACCCGCTTCACACCATTCTTGCTTTGTCAGGATCCTTCCGTGACATTCTTGCCTTTGCTGCAACATGCCGCTCTTGGCGTGCTGCATTCTCCTCATACCCATCCAAATATACCTTCTGCTCCAAATTCCCGCCTCTCCTCGTTCAATTGAATGCTAGTGTTCAAGCTGCCGACCTGTCTTCTAACAGTGGTCATCACGACCTACGCACATGCAAGGTCATTGATCCGACCAACAAGAACGTCCCCCTTCGCTGCCAGATTCCTAGAGAAATTTATCAGGAGATGCATTTCGCTGGCACTTCCTATGGTCAACTAATTTTTTGCCGTGGTGGACATTGTCTTATTGTTGATGTGTTCAGCGGTGCGAAGGTTTCACCTCCACGTCTCCCATTCAACGGCGATTTTGCGAGGGAGATCTACTTCAGTGGTACCTTGACAGCTCCCCTTCCATCATCGGACTCACACCTCCTTGTGAGCACTACAACCTCCCTGTTTGATTGGCCAGTTGGAAGTGACTCTTGGTCTGAACTCGAGCTTTCTCATGCATGGATAGAACAGATCGTGGAATTCAATGGGCAGTTCATCGCGATGGATGATTGCTGTGAGATATACACTTTGCAGCTGTCGCCCCAGCTTGGTCTGCAGAAGATAACAACTGAGTTTGTCAGCGACCTCACCCCAAGCTCGTATGAGAAACCATGGCTGGTGGTCTGTGGCGACATGCTTCTGATGGTTTCCCGTTTTAGCACATATATTTCAGGCTGGTCAGTATTTGTAGCACACCACCTTGACATGGCAACCAACCCTAAAAAATGGGTGGCGGTAAAGCAGCTGGACAATTGCGCACTCTTTGTTGGGGGTGATGTGAGGAGCCGACCATTTTCTTGCTTGAACCCAGAACGCTGGGGAGGAAGGGACAAGTCGCTGTACTATGCGGGCCTTGACTCTTTTATTGTGCATGGGGTAGGTGATGAGCAAGATCCATCTGCTGGTCCTATGATTGAATACAATAGAAGCTGGTGTCCCAATCTTCTGCCCCTCTGGGTATATCCGAGCATGTTCTACTCAGATTCCCAGTGATCATCGCGTGCAAATATGCTGCTCTACAAGACTACAAGCTCTGATGAAAATTTCCTCTTGCAACACAGAGCATGGATTTTTGCAACTTGGATAAGACACAGGAGGTGCCATGTAGCTGTAGCACTTGCCAAATTTTCCTTGTTGTAAGAGAAATGTAAGGCACAAAAAGATGTACTTAATAATAATCAGCTTTGATTGCACACCATTTTACTTTGTTGCCAGAGAGCATCAGATTCAATTCACCTGGATATGTCTGCTGCTGTGGTAATTCTTCTTTGACATATTGCAGTGTTGCTGGATCACGGTTGGGTCCATAACTCTTCTGTGTATGAAGCATAGGCAGAGGTCATAGATAAAATTGCTTTAGGAATGGATTGGTCCTGGGATGGCGAAATCATGTTACAATTTTTTTTACTGAAGAAATTCGCGCTGAGATATCAGAACTACAGCTTTTTACCTCTGAACTTTTGTTGCATGTTCGAAGATCCGAAGATGAAGCTTATTCTGTACAGTAAGTCAAGAATTCAAGATTGAGCTTCTTCCGGGTGTGATAAAGCATGCTGGTAAGAGTACGCCAGGGAGGTAGATTTGTTATATATATTCCCAGAAGATACATCTTCTAGTCTTGACTTGTGTCCTTCCATTCTCCACTTTTTCTTCAACAATCAAATCAACCATTGCCCTAGAAATCGGTAAAGATGACAAGCATTCCCAACTTTTACCTCCAGATGCAAGCAAAGTATACGAGTCCTGCTTTGGTTTAGGCAAATGAAAGGAAAGCAACTGCTCAACAGCAACATGGTCTGAGCTGTGTGTTTGAAATACTACAATGTGCAGTTATGTGTGTATGGTTTTGGACATGCTGCGAGAAGACCATGGCTAGAGGTTTTCTTGTCAGATCAGAATATCCCATTTGACCATCAGTCTAAATTCAGAATGTTACAGTACACTCCTTGTACTAAAGTTAAGACACTTGTTTTTGGACGGAGAGAGTATTTTTTTTAAAGATCATATCTATTTAGGCCCTCTATTTGCACACTATTTACTGCAACAATACTGACGAAACTGTACCATTTTTTTTTAATCATCTCCAAGTACTTCTAGAGTGCATGGTTACTAGATCGATCTGGCAATGCTACCCGCCTGCTTGGCGTTGTTGAAATGTTCAGTTATTCACTCACAGGAGCATGTGTCCCAAAAAAAAATTCCTGTTGTAACAGGCAAAAGATTTGCCGCTTATATTAACTAAGGCGAAAAAGAGTGTTTGGTTACAAGCCCGGAACTATACAAATTGTTACTCGCCCGGAATGATGGACACTAACTTTCTTGCGCCCGCGGATACCCAAAGTTTAGCTTCAAGCTTGATGTTGTTGAGTATTGCTCGTGTTGTTTCTGGTGTGTCCATGCACAGTCCACGGCTTGATTTTTTTTTTTTTGCGAGGTTAAAGAGAGTTTTATTCCAAACAAGCCGGGTTACAATCTCGAGATAACAAATCCTCACAGAACGGAGGGCTCGAATTCAAACTGTCACGTTTCATGTTTGCATGAGCTCCTAGTGTATGTTTGAGTTGATTTGAGTTTGCTACGTGTTTGAAAATAAGATGGTCTAATTTCATCTAATAACGCGGAGGAAGAACTTAGTAGTGATCTGTGATTTATTGAGAACAAGGCTTTTTTTTGCGACAAAACTTCCGATCTATTCATGTTCGATCATGGTAGAACAACGAACATTATAAATAACAAAAATTACATCTAGATCCGTAGACTACCTAGCAGCGACTACAAACACTGAAGCGAGCCGAAGGCGCACCGCTGTCATCGCCGGAGTCGGCCACAACTTGTTGTAGTAGACAGTCGGCAAGTCGTCGTGCTAAGGCCCTATAAGACCAGCGAAGCTTTTTGTTGGAACATAAAGCTTTTTGTTAGACCTCAAGAATGTTTTTCAGCATTTTTTTCTCTTTTATTTTTTAATCAATTTTATTTATTTTCCATACTAACTTTGTTCTATGCTTTTTTATTTTTGCATAAATAAACATTTTAAAAATACATGATGAACATTTTACAAATAGGTCATTATTTTTAATTTCGTGGAAGAATTTTCTTCAAATATGCAGTGACCATTTTTTATTTTTAATAACGTTTTGCAAAATATTTATCTGAATTATCATTTCGTAAAAAATGTGAAATACAAAAATTCGAAAAAAACCAAACTCAAACCGGGGACTTGGGCTCAATATGGGTAACGTGTGGGGGTAATCAGGGGAATCCTATTTGACGCTTCAGGAGCCGGTTTATAGTGGTTTTGGAAACCGGTGTCTGAAGAAGCTATATACGTGCTGAACTAACCCCCTAAACTGTTGTGTTTAAATAGGCTTATCCTCCTTTTTCTTCTTTATTTTTCTTTACTTTTTCTCGGAACACTTTTTGAGGAATTTGTTTTATTTTTTCTTGGAAAGGTTTTCTTCGTTTTTTCTATTCCTTTTCTTTCTTTTGTAACTTTTCTTCTTGTTGAATGCGTGAAGCTTCTCCAAAATTTTGAACATTTTAAAAAAAATCCATGAACGTTTTCTAAATTCGTGAACTATTTTTTAATTGCTGATCGTGTTTAACATTTTATGAATGTTTTCCTAATATGTGAACTGTTTTTCAAATTTGATGAACCTTTTTCAAAATCGATGAACTTGTTATTTGAAAATTTATGAATGTTTTCCATATTTGTTATTCTTTTAATCTATTAACTTTTGGCACTTTGTTTAACCTTTTTTCCTTTTTTTTTGAACTTTCTCCATAATTGATGAATTGTTTCTCGAAATCTCTTAAGTTTTTCCAAAAACGATAAGCTTTTAATTAATTGTTGAAATTTAAAAAACAATTGTATGGATCTAGGGGATAAAATATGAGAGTGTTGGATATGGATGAGCAGATCTGAGGCTTGACTGGTTAGTTTCCACGGACTCGTTCGTGCGTGTTTGAGAGGCTGAATTTGCAAGTTACGGCTATAGATGCTCTAACATAATGTAGTAACCTGGCCAGAGAAGAAGCATGCAGTGCGTAGTATGGTGCGGAAATCCATCAGACATCCAAATGATGAGGGAGAGGATTGGCGTAATGCGTTGGATTTATTATTGAGCCTCGAAGGCGAGTTATGTATTGTGTACAAGACTTTAAGGACAAGATGCATCCTAAAGATAAGATGAAAATAATTCTTATCTAATTCTGAACAATCTCTAACTACCAAATATATTTCTAACATCCTCCACAGTCGTAGTGGTAGCATTGTGAACAATAAGAGTATCGTGGACGGTCGGACTGAAAAGAATAGCAACCGACATGCTAACATCCCCACGAAGTAGTAGCAGGAGCGTCGTGGACTGTGTCGCATTGCGGATGTGTTTATTGTAGAGGAAGCCGACGAGTTGCTCGAATAAGGTGACGGCCCTTTGTACCGATGTCTATGTAACCGAGAGCGTAGAGTGGCGTAGATGTGTTCACGGTCGTTGTGCGAGGGACATCGTGCTCGACGTTGAGTTGGGTGGCCGGTGTCAAGGTAGTCGTGGTGGACCGATAAGACGAGCGGCGGCCGCTAGGTTAGAAGCGTGGCGGCGGTGCTCGAATTAGGTGAGAAAGAATCCGACAACGTGACAAAGACCGTCTCAAAGTAGGAAGGCGGGGCGATGCAAACCACACAGAAATTGACGAGGCTACAACCCGAAGGCAAGATGTAGCGGCAGGGTGTTGGTCGGAGCAATGGCCGAGAAGACCTCACGGCGGCAGCAGGGGTCACATGACATGCTTGCTGCGGCCTGATGGCGCAACACAACGGCGGCACGCGAGTCGACGCAGCCACGGAAATGGCCTAAAACGAACAATCTCGGGGCAGCGGTGACCGCGGGCCGGTGTGGTACGGTCCGAAAGGGGCGACGCACGGACAACACACGGGTCGTTGGTGCAAGCGTGGGAAAACCACGGGACAGTGTGGCGCTGCGGCCTGATGGGGTGATACGATATTGGTGTTTTACAATGAAGATTATATATACAACAGGAAACATGAAAATTAATTAATCTATTCCAACAGCCGTCCGTGGTCGGAACACCACCTATGAATTGCCCAAGAAGACACATACGGACGTATGACCGCAACTGAAGCCGGTGTGCATACTGTTGTGGACGGAGATGCCGGGAAAGCGAGACGGCCCCAAAAGCAATTAGGGGAAGGAAAGGAAAACTGTCCGGAACTGACACAAAATGAAGCAAACCGGCTGTTATAGCAGCCTAACTCGCGCCGGGCGTGAGGCCAGGCATGAGAAAAACAAACGAAAATGGAAAATTCGCACGAATGACAAGTACTTCATCCGTTCTTAAATATAAGTCTCTTTAGAGATTGCATTAGAAAACTATATACGAATGTATATGGACATACTTTAGAGTGGAGATTCATTCATTTTACTTTGTACGTAGTCCATTAGTGAAAACTCTAAAAAGATTTATATTTAGGAACGGAGGGAGTATGAAGCATTTCTGCCTAAATCTGGGTTACTTTTTAGGATGTGGCATGAGTATGAACGTGATTTGGGTATAAAGTGCGCAAGTGTGGGCGTGGTTCGTGTGGAAAGTCCAGCCACGCCTTAGTATTTCAAATGCCGGGGCCGAACGGAGTGATCACAATAACTAATAATCGAGAACAGTGAGTGACATCTAACATCTTTCAGCTCGTTTCCCCCTCTTGTTCCATGAAGAATCTCCATGACTCCCAACCAGGCTCACTGCCACCCTTCAACCTTCCCATGGTATGGACCCTCCTCACCTGAATCTCCACCTGTTGGCTGGTTGGATAGACGTAACTATGAATCCCAGGGAGGGAGACGACGCCCTCGACATCGATGACGGTGCCTCGGCGCATGGTGACGGCGAAGCACACCATCTGTCGTGGTTTTGTCACGGCAGATGTCCTTGTGGTGTGAGGCCATCGAAACCATGTGGCGGCTTGAGAGGGGCTGGTAGGAATTGAGAGACGCGAGTTTACCCAGGTTCGGCCCCTCCGATGGAGGTAAAAGCCTACGTCCTGCTTGTGTTTCATTGATGAAGATGATGATCTTGATTACAAGGGTGCAGACTCGCCACCTCTAATCTCGTGGGTGTCTAATCTGTCTATCTCATGATTTGTCTTGTCTAGACCTACGTTGTGAATCTTGTCCCTCTTGGGCGCCTTACCCCTCCTTATATAGGTGGAAGGGGTAGGTTTGCATGTAGAGTCCTACTAGAAGTAGGAATATGACTAGTCTCTCTTGAATCCTAATCCAGGTCTTGTTTCCTTCTTATGGGAGTATTTCCTCTTCTTGGGCCTTCTGTGTGAGTCGGCCCTCCTGACCTCTTTATGAGTCGCCTTATGCCGGGGTGCACGCTGGGCCTTAGGTCTTTGTCGTTTGTGTGAGTCGCCTGCCGGGTCATGTATGACCCGCCCGCCAGGTTACTGCTGAGTCGCCGGTGAGTTGCCAAGTCTTGGCGGGTCATACTTCAAGCCGGATCACACCGTGGGGTATATCCCCAACATCATCCGTGTGGTGATCCCCTCCTCGGGGCTCGCCTCGACGACACAGCGCATCGTTCTAGCTTGGCTGCGCAGCACCACAACTGCTTTCGTCTTGCTCAGCGGTCGGACGCGTTGCAGGTGGCCGAAGAACAGGACGTATGTGCCCGCCATTGCTCGATCGAGCGTTCCAGCATATGTCCACGACCGCGAGCGGAACATCAACCAGGGGATGCTGCCGTACACAGACGCGTACGGGTCCTCATCTTCTTCTCTCTTGGATCTGGCTCCCCCCTGCTTTTGGTGTGCTTCTTCGTGGCTGCCGCCGCAGCTGCTGCTCGGTCGACATCTGCTAATCGATGTTCTAGCTAACAAGGTTGGCGATTGATTGCAGTCGATGTTGAGGAGCTGAGGGGGCTGGGAGCAAACGAATTATCATTTGCAAAATATTCAACTAATAATCATTTCCTAAATAAATGTGAAATACAAAAATTCGAACGAAAGCAAACTCAAACCGGGGACTTGGGCTCAATATGGGTAACGTCTGGGGGGCAATCAGGGAAATCCTATTTGACGTACGGTTCAGGCGCCGGTTTATAGTACTTTTATAAACCGGCGCCTGAAGCAGCTACCCACGGGCGGCCATTTGAGCTCGACCCATCTTCATTTTCTCTTTGTTATTTTAAAATCATAAAAAGATCATGATAGCGTGGTTCGAGCCGGCGACCTCACTGTCAAAACCGCGCATCGTGTGGGGATTATCAGGGGAATACTATTTCGCGCTTCAGCCGGCGGTGTATAGTGTTTTTGCAAAACGGCGCCTGAAGCAACTTAATACGCGCTGAACTAAACACCTGACCCCATGTGTTTACATAGAGCTTTTCCTCTGTTTTCATCTTTGAAAGGTTTTTTTCGTATTTTTACCTGTTCTCTTTATTAAATTCAAGAAGCTTCTCCTAAACTTTTACGTTTAAAAAATAATTATGAACTTTTTCAAAATTCGCAAACTAATTTATAATTGTTGATCATGTTTTCCATTTTATGAACGTTTTCCTAATATGTGAACTGTTTTTCAAGTTTGCTGCACTGTTTTTTCGAAATCGATGAACTTATTATTTCAAACATTATCAACTTTTTTCGTATTTGTGATTTTTTGTAAATCTATTAACTTTTGTCACTTTGTTTAACCTGTTTTCCTATTTTTTAATTTTTTTCAGAATTAATTAATTGTTTTTAGAATCTATGAACATTTTCAAAAATGATAAACTTTCTTATAATTGTGGAACTTTTTTAAAAAAATTGTACATTTTCAAAATTTATTATTGTGTTTGGTATTTGTGAATTTATTTAAAAATCGATGAACCTTTTTCCATAATCGATTGAAATTTTGTAAAAATTGATGTTTTTTTTCAATGAGATTTGTAATCGTTTTTTATTCCACATTTTCTTCATAAGCATTAAAAAAGTGTCTGGTTTTTTCTACCAGGTCAACAACACACACACAAAAAAAACCGGATAGTGTGGGACATGCCTGAACGAACGAGGAGAGGTTCGACCAACACCACTTTTTAGGGTCTGCCATGAGTATGAACGTGAAAGTCTGCAAGTGTGGACGTGGTTCGGATGGAAAGTCCAGCCAGGCCTTAGCACTCCAGATGCCGGGGCCGAATGGAGTGATCACAATAACTAATAATCCAGAACGGCGAGTGACATCTAACATCTTTCAGCTTGTTTCCCCCTCTTTGTTCCGGGGATGATCTCCGTGACGACTCCCAACCGTCCCATGGTATATAACTATATATGGAGCCTCGTCACCTGAATCTCCACCTGTTGGCTGCTTGGATAGGCATAACTATGGGAGGGAGCGACGACGGTGCCTCGGCGCATGGTGACGGCGAAGCGCACCATCCGCGTGGTGATCCGCTCCTCGGGGCTGGCCTTGATGATACATCGCACCGTTCTAGACTGGTTGCGCAGCACCACGATTGCTTTCGTCTTGCTCAGCGGCCGGACGCGCTGCAAGTGGCCGAAGACCACGACATACGTGCCCGCCATTGCTCCGAGTATGTCCTACACAGACGCTGCCGCAGACAGACGCGTACGACTAGGAGCTTATAGAAGATGTTCACGTACCGAATCAGTATTGAGATCTGTTTCCGTTCAAACCAAACGACCACTGTAGGAATCGGATCCGGGCTAGGTTTGCTAGCAATACTATCTTTACCTAATAATAATAAAGAGGCTATCGCTTCCATCGGAAAACCCACCGACGTGATTTTACAAAAAAATCCTTACTGTTTATGACATTAAACTCGTAGTATATATTAAATGTTTTTTAAAATACTCATATCTTTTAAACCGTAACTCCAAATTTAACATATTATATATGGAATTTGATTAGAGAAATATGTAGAATTTAAATATGATATTATTTTATCTGTTAAACGTTTAATAAAAATACTATCTAGGATGCAATCTTAATAAATAAGTCGTTATTCGTCTTTCTTTCATACCGGTACTCATCCGGGTTGGGGATGAACACATCAACAAAATCAGGATTAGAGATGAAACTGAAGGTCACTTGACTGATTATTTGTACGTATTAAATCTACATGCAAGCCGTGTTAAAATAGAAGACCTGTGAAATTTTGAACTGCATTTTTGTAGGATAAGACCATCTTTATTTGTGTCGTAACTATAAACCACCACTGTTGTCGATCTCAACCCACCCGCCTCCGCGGTCGTACCTCTGCTCGCTTGCTGTCCCCGTTTCGGCGCTCGAGCACAGCTTCTGGATCAAATCAACGCGACAGCTACGGTGACTGGGGATGATGCGTCTGCTCGATGCAGAACGACGGCGGCGCGCGAATAAGGCGCGCGGAGCGAAGTACTTGCAGGTGGAGGCGGGCCTCCATGGCTCACACGGGGAACTCCGAGGTTATGGCGCGGCAACGGCGACTCCTTATGGCCAGATAGAGGCGCCTAACCCTTGCTCCCTTCATCGTATCCCCTCCTCCGGCAGGAACTCATCATCTGGTGAGATCCCCTCCCCATGCCTCCGACCGTGTGCCAAGCACCGACAAGAAATTTTGTTTTGTGGGGATTTGTTTGCTGATGAATGAATGTATTGAATGTAAGATTGTATTGTTGTAGAGACAGAGAATGGAACACCACCTTCAGTTTGTCATCTGATCTCATATTCTCTACCCCATGAGTGAAATAAGATAACAGTCCATTGATCAATTCACTTAGCCTCTTTGTTTTGCTTTGTTTGTCCCATTTAATTTCTCATCATGATGGAATTAACAATGGATGAGTTGATATCTCAACAAAATAGGATAGAACTGACTACATTAGTTAGTTAGCTTCTTATTTTAATAAATCAAAATGATTATAAAAATATTAAAAGCGTGTGGTATTTTTTTCTCCCGTTGCAACGCACGGGTCCTTTTGCTAGTGATTATTAAATAAAGATTTGTAGGTGTAACCCTTAATGCGGCCATGTCACGTCTTATATTTGTAGGTGTAACGGCTTTGTTTGTCTTGACGGTGGCTTTGGATTAATCATTCTATTTATTTTGTCAGAATTTATTAAATAACTTAGTAAAGATAGTTGCATGCATCAATTTGATGCAAAAGCCCAGGATAATCACCCTTTTCATAGAAAAAGAATGGAGGTACTGAAGATGTTTCGACCTAGGGACAAGGATAGATCAATCTATAATCTTCATTAGTGTTTGAAATTAAGTCCTTAATGGCATCTTGTCAAACATGTGTTACTTTGACGGGTAGGGCCGGGGCCTCTTGCCATTGAAACAACCCTGGAACAAATCATCAAACTCCATGTAAAGTGGGGCAAATATATTCCCATTTAAATAGTAGTCCAAATGTGGTTAGTTAAAAGTTCATTGAAAGTACAAAGCATCCAAACATAATAAAAATTACAGCGAGGACCCCTAGACCATTAAATGGCCACTACCGTTTAACCGACACCTCAATATAGTCATTCTGGTATCAAACTTGACCTTACGGCTGCCGATGACCGTTGGAAAATATACACATGCATGCTCCTAAGGACCAGCGCCATGAAGACACAATTGTCCTTATTGAACCCTCGAAACAATATGAAGTATTTGATCCATCCGAGTGCAGCCCATGCGAGGACTAAATAATCCTAACTTAAACTATTAGCCGTAACCAAGGCACCCGGATGTTCCTTGCCGCCATCAGCCACCAGAGCGTCAGGCAAAGGGCCAGGCCGATGGATCATGGAGGGAAGAACTTCGCTCTAGCCGCCTACTTGTGAGGGAAAAGAAATTTTTGATAATGCTTAATCCACATCTGCATTGTCTCGTGATAACTTTTGATGAGCTAAAATAAAGTAGTTCATGTACTATACAAACACACACACCATTGCTCGATTTATTCGCAGTGGAAGATCATTGATTAAAATGTTTACCAAATCGAACTAACTGTATGTTACATCCATCCGCCAAACATATTGAATTGTTGACCATTCCGTTCACATTCATGCCGAATTCCTGATGCACTGATAAAAAACTTATTTCACAGCAAATTTAATCATCTCGCCATTACATATTGTGGCACACCAGCTTCTAGAGTATCTCTCCTAGGGATTTGCAGTAGGATCCACGAGGACTGACTTTGCTAATTTTTTGCCACTACAGCAGCAGTTTCTTGAATCTTTGCAGTATCCATTTTTACTGTAACCGTAACGAGCGCATAACTCACCGCAAATTACATTTCGGTAGGGACCTGAGCATTCCGGAGCCACTAAGCACGCCCCTGCAAAAAATGCTTAAAAGTGTCAGTTTTCTGTCATGATTCTAGATATATATGGACTTGAGAAACGAAATGGACAATATATATGACAGACAATGAAATAAAAGGACGGCAACCTTGTGTAGTTGAAAAGGACAACAAGGTTGTGGCTATGACCAAAATCAAGGCCAAGCATACAACACTTGTGTTTCTCTTGACAATTGCCATGGCGGGTTAGCAAGTCTTTTCTTCTTCTTTTCCAATCTTCTTGTGTGTTTTGTGGCTTATGTAATTCGCGAGTGTTATATAGTGTGTCAGGAACGTAGATAAGCATCACCTACAATAAATGCCTAATTAATACATGCCAATTTCCACCCACAATTAATTGGCATTTCAAAATGCTTCTTCTGTTTTTATTAACTCCACATATTTGGCTTGTCTAAAGTGAAACTTTATATATTTTTTCAAGAAGCTTATAGAGAAATATATATTTTTTTTGCAGAAAAACATCCGATCTATTCATCTTCAAACATGATAGTACAACAAACACTAGAAATAACAAAAAGTACATCCAGATTCATAGACCACCTAGCGACTACTACAAGCACTGAAGCGAGCCGAAGGCCCGCCGTTGTCATCGCCCCTCCCTCACCAGAGTCGGGCAAAACTTGTTGTAGTAGACAGTCGAAAAGTCATCGTGCTAAGGCCCCATAGAACTAGTGCACCACAACAACTACCACCGCCGATGAAGAGTAACGTGGATCGAAAGGATCCAATGTGAAAAAACACGAAGGTAGACGAACGACGAACAGATCCGAGCAAATCCACCAAAGAAAGATCCGTCGGAGACACACCTCCAGACGCCCACAGACGATGCAATATGCACCACCGAAACGGGGGCTGGGCGGGGAGAACCCTATTCCAACTTCAAGGAGCCGCCACCGTCTTCCCTTCTTGAACTGGTAAGAAATCTTAACAAAACTAGAAAATACATCTAAAAACGGAGCCCTCCCACCGAAAGGGCCAGGATCCACCACGCCTCCATGACCCTAAGGCCACCGAACATAAGGCGGACTCGTGTCGGCGCCAGCGGGAGGTTAAGAAGCCCTAATTTTCTTAGGTAAGGCGGCGGCTGCGCCAGCAAAGACAGATGAGATGCGTATCCGTAGAGAAATATATTAACATATTGCATATATTATCTCATCATAGAAATTTGGTACTGTAAATATCCATATTTTTTATAAATTGGATCAAACTTTATAAAAATTGACTTCATTCAAAAGTAATATGCAAAATAAATAAAAAACAAGGGAGTAAGAGTGAGATATACTACCGGTTTAATGTATACTCCCTCTCTTCTAGTTTGAAGGGACTATATCGAAATTTAATGTAAGGTCAACCGGTTGTTTGATGCAAAAATAATAATACTTCTTCCGTTCCTAAATATAAGTTTTTTTTAAGATTACATTAGGAACTACATACGAATGTATATTAACATACTTTAAAATATAGATTCATTCATTTTACTTCCTATGTAGTCCATAGTGAAATCTATAGAAAAAAATATATTTAGGAAGTGGGGGGGGGGGGGTGGGGGGGGAGTACAATGGGCCCAACAACAAAGATACATGCATTTGTTGCAAGGCCCGTGTACGCCTTGCCAAACCAAAGGCCAAGCAACTTTTTCTTACACAGTACAATGAAAGTCGTTTACACACATTCACCACTATAAACACACGCACGCACATTCATCTTTATTGGTAATCTCTAAAGACTGAGTCGGCACATCATCCTGAGATTGCTAAAGTCACCACAGACGTCTTTATACCAGACGAGAACATCTCATTTCATTGAATGCACATCGCTAAAAGGCCTGAAATAAATTCAGAAAAATGCGAGTATAAATGTAAAGTCTAGGGCTTAAACTTTAGTGAGCCGGGGAGACCACTATCCTCATGACCGTGCAACCACATGTTCAGTTTTGTAAACATAATTATTACTAATATATTGCTAGAAATATTTCTAAAATATTACGTAACATCATAATTACTAATATATTACTTAACATAATTATTTCTAAATAATACTTAACATAATTATTACTAATGTATTTCTAAAATATTGCTTAACATAATTATTACTATTATATTACTTAACATATTTATTACTAAAATATATCGAATATAGTTCTAACATATTACTTAACATAATTATTTCTAAAATATATATTACTAACATATTACTTAACATAATTATTTCTAATATATTTCTACCCCAGATGAAAAATATATTCATGAAAAATATAATATTTTCTTTTCGCAATTTAATTTTTTTTTTCATACCATTAAAATATTATTTATACCAGTTTAAAATGATTCACCATTGAAAATTATGTTTATGAGATTTCTTAAAACGAGAAAAGTAACTGCAAACGGTACATTTTTAGTTTACTTCTAAATGAGGTCTGTGGCGTGAAATCGGTGTACCTCTTTGATTGGTGTGGAGTGAGGAAGTGTCTGGATAACCCTATCTTTCTTTTCCCCGCCTCTATGAGCTCTCTCGCCCCCTCCCCCCTCTCTTATATCTGTTGCTTCCATCGCAGTACCCTTCTTCACCCACCTTGCTTCCACGCGACCTCCTTACTGGCACCTCCATGGAGCCCAATCGAGGGGCAAGTGCAGAGTGGCGACATCCCTTCCTAGCTTTATGCATTTTGCTCGATTCCTGTGGACTACGGAGCGGCAACAATGTTTGGTGGCTGGTCGAGGTGAGAAATAGGCCCACCCCCAAAATTTGAAATTAACTTTATCTTTCTGCATTGGTGTGTTTGTAAGTATATAGTCTTGTGGCCATTTTGCCAAAAAAAAAAACAGTACTAATCGATATGTATGTAGGGAATAAGGGATAGGTACGCATGTAAATCCACACTATTCAGCCGAGTTTCTTGGCATCATTGTGTACATTAAGATTTAGGTAATTGTATTCATGCATTGCTTTATTTCCAACACTTCACTCAAGGGCGCGAACGACGGAGAACAGATTCGCGCAAAATCGATCAGCCAGAAGACGAAATACAATTTGTTTAGGAGCAACACATTTGCAAGGCAGACTTTTCATTTTCTGAGAAAAGACACCGAAAGGGCATCAAACATATCTAGCGAGATAATCGGGAGGCAGCCGAGGTAGGTTGTTTTTATTTTGAATCGTTTTAGTTCGGTCGCTTGAAAGGAGCCAGCAGGTTCAAACGGGATTAAGGGAGCAAGTTCTTCAAGGGTCATGCTTGAATCCATGGGTTAGAGTTAGAGTAGGTTAGATTGGACTGAACTAACCTCAAAACATCCAAACAAAAGGGTTAGAATTGGTTAGATGCATCTAACCAATTCAAAAAACTAACCCACCCAAGAGGTGCTTATTTGGGTTAGAGTTAGGTGGGGGCAGCTTTTCCCTCTACCTTCACAGCCAAATAATTGGAAAAAGTGCATTTATTGACAATCTAACCTTGTCATCCAAACACCTCCTTGGTTAGAGTTAGTTCAGGGTTAGAATATAACTCTAACCATTCACAAAAAAAAAATCTAACTCTAACCTCTAACCAAGTTAGAGTATCCAAACAGGGCCAAGAATACCGGATAATTTCTAGTAGTTCATCTGCAACAGAGCGCCATATTTATAATTTAGTTTGGTCGAATAAAATTATGCTTTCCCAAATCGATCTACTGCATGTCAATTTCATTCCATCCATTGGGGACCTACTAAATTAATGACCATTAATTTCGACCATATCAATCTAGATGAAATAACCGATAAAAAACTTATTTCATATCAAATTTCATCTTCCAGCCAGAAAGGTACATATTGTGGCGCATGCAGCAGCATCTAGGGTTTCCCTACTATCCTATGGATTTAGGACACTAGGATTCACGAGGACCGCCGGGTCGGCTAATTTGGCACCGCGACAACAGCAGTAGCGTGATTCCTTGCAGTATCCATCTTTGTTGTAACCATAACGAGCGCATAGCTCAGGGCATATCACCTCCGGGTAGGGACCCGAGCATTCCGGCGCCACCATGCACTCATCTGCAAAAAAGTGTCAGTTTTTCTGTATAGATACATATGCACTGCACTGAGGAATGAGAAATAGGACACCAACCTGCATGTGCAGTTGAAGAGGACAATAATAAGGTTGCGGCCATGACCACCAGAACCGCCAACGATGCAGCCCTCGTGTTCCTCTTGAAGATTTCCATGGCCGGTTAGCAAGCCTTTTTCTTCCTTTTAGACTCTTGTGTTTTGTGGCTTGATGCCCATATTCTCTTTGTTAGTGTTTATATAGTATATACGTGTGACTGGTGCACAGGTTGGTATCTATCACAATAATGTCTCGTTAATACATACCATATAATTTCTCTACGGCGACGGTTAATTGACATTCCAAAATAAGAGCGAGATATACTAGTGTACATATCAAGAATTAATTGACATTGATTTACCATCCTCCTTTTCCATGATCATATCTTGTAGTACCATTTTTTCTAAACAAAATATCTTGGAACTGTTTTTTTATCGGTAAAGATAGTGCCAGCAGGTGTGGGCGTTTTGTAACTCACCCACACGCAATGATCGGCATCCTATCATGTTTGCACGAATCTTAACAAGTTATCGCCAGTTTTCTATGCGAGTAGGAAGGGGCTGGTGTGTGCGTTTTTATCAGTTCGCCCACACGTCTGTTTCACGCACGCAGAGGGGCTGGTGTGTGGGCGTTTATCAGTTCGTCCACACGCCTGTTTCACGCATTCAGAGGGACTGGTATGTGTGCGTTTATCAGTTCGCCCACACGCCCGCACGATCACCACCTGTCTCCTCTCCCACACCCCAAACTATCAGTTGTCATATTTTTTTCACATGTACATGGCAACTGCCTAGTATGCTTGTAAGCAGATGTCAACTCTCTCTCTTACCCGAATATGTTATTTTGCCATGTCTTTTTTTTAGTATTTCTGTGACAACTGCCTAGTGTGCTTAGAAGCATATGCCAACTCCAAGATATTATTTTGCCATGTCTTTCTAGTGTTACATAGCAACTACCTAGTGCTAGTAGGTGGCAACTCCTAAAGTTTTCAAATCATGGCAACTGTGGTATAGACCAGGCCATACATGGCAACATATGTAGTTGTTCATAAATGACATCCGCACTTGATCGGAGATGGCAATTGTAGTTTTTCAGACATGGCTACTTTAGTTGAGCAACCATGGCGACTGTAGTTGTCTAGACATGGCAACTGTAGTTCAGCAACCATGTCAACTGCAGTTAAACAAACATGGAAGAGGGTCCGCACAGGTTTGGGGATGAGAGTGTGTGGTGATTGTCACACGGCGTGCGGGACCGTGAGGTAGGAGGCCGGACGTGTGGACGTGTGGGCGTTACCTGTTTTGCCCACACGTAGGCGTGTGGGCAGGACCGAGAGGCAGGAGGCCGGACATGTGGGCATTACATCTTTTGCCCACACGTGGACGTGTGGGCTGGTTCTCTTAGATACCACATGAATTGTGTGGCAAGACCCTTAACCCACACGCGTGCGGGCAATATCAGGACCCTTTTTTATTAACATAGTATAGACGTACGTATATGATCATACATATGCACATACGCTCAACCATATAAACACACGCATGCACACCCTACCCTATGAGTACTTTTGAAAAACTGAGCCCGTACTGTTGGGGAACGTAGCATGGGAAACAAAATTTTCCTACGCACACGCAATACCTATCCATGATGATGATCATCTACGAGAGGGGAGAGTGAATCTACATATCCTTGTAGATCGTTAAGCGGAAGCGTATATAACGCAGTTGATGTAGTGGAACATCTTCGCGATTCAAATCGCAGCCCGTCCCGCGATCTCATCACGATCTGTCCCGCAATCCCATCCCGATCCATCCCGATCTAGTGACGAACGAACGACACCTTCGTGTTCAGCACACGTACAGCTCGATGACGACCTCCGCCTTCTCGATCCAGCAAGAGAGACGGGGAAGTAGATGAGTTCTCTTGCAGGGTGACGGCACATCGGTGATGGTGGTGATATATACCTGCAGGGCTTCGCCTAAGCACCGCAGAAATCCGATCTAGAGGAAGAACTACAAACTAGAGGAGAGGGTAGCACGTGGCTGAAATTGTATGTTTGAAAAACCCTAAATACCTCTAGTATATATAGGAGGTAGGGAGGGGAGGAGGCAGCCTCAAACCCTCAAGGTTTGGCCGAAATTGGAGGTGGAGGAGTCCTACGCCAATCCTTCTAGGTGTAGGTTTCCTCCTTTCCACTTGGAAAACCTTTTCACCTTCTCCACCTTTGGGCTTTTACCTCTCAAACCTCATGGGCCTTAGTGGGAGCTTATATCAGCCCACTAGGGGCTGGTTTGTATCCTCCCACAGCCCATAAGGCCCCTCGGGGCATGACACCCCTTCCGATGGTCCCCGATACCCTCCCGACACTCCCGGTACACTACCGATGAACCCGAAACTTTTCCGGTGACCAAAACAGGACTTCCTATATATCAATCTTTACCTCCGGACCATTCCGGAGCTCCTCGTGACTTCCGGGATCTCATCCGGGACTCTGACCAACTTTCGGTTACCAACACCTATAACTCAACTATACCGAAACATCACCGAACCTTAAGTGTGCAGACCCTGTGGGTTCGAGAACTATGTAGACATGACCTGATACATTCTCCGGTCAATAACCAATAGCGGGACCTGGATGTCCATATTGGTTCCTACATATTCTACGAAGATCTCTATCGGTTGAACCTCTATGTCAAGGATTCTGTTAATCTCGTATGATGTTCCCTTTGTCCTTCGGTATGTTACTTGCCCGAGATTCGGCCGTCGGTATCACCATACCTAGTTCAATCTCATTACCGGCAAGTCTCTTTACTCGTTCCGTAATACAAGATCCCGTAACTAACTCCTTAGTCACATTGCTTGCAAGGCTTGTTGTGATGTTGTATTACCGAATGGGCCCCAAGATACCTCTCCGTCACACGAAGTGATAAATCCCAGTCTTGATCCATGCCAACCCAACAGACACCTTTGGAGATACCTGTAGAGCACCTTTATAGTCACCCAGTAACATTGCGACGTTTGATACACACAAGGTATTCCTCTGGTGTCCGGGAGTTGCATGATCTCATGGTCATAGGAACAGATACATTGACATGCAGAAAAACAGTAGCAATAAACTGACATGGTCATATGCTACGTTTATAGTTTGGGTCTTGTCGATCACATCATTCTCCTAATGATGTGATCCTGTTATCAAACGACAACACTTTCCTATGGCCAGGAAACCTTGACCATCTTTGATCAACGAGCTAGTCAACTAGATGCTCACTAGGGACAGTGTGTTGTCTATGTATCCACACATGTATTTGAGTTTCGAATCAATACAATTCTAGCATAGATAATAAACGATTATCATGAACAAGGAAATATAATAATAACCAATTTATTATTGCCTCTAGGACATATTTCCAACACGTACATCATCTTGAGATTGAAGAAGTCATCAAATTTAGGGTGCGCTCGAAGGAGGATGGGTTTCAATGGGCGCTTGTGGCAGTGTACGGAGCTGCCCAGCCTGAGCTCAAGATGGACTTCTTGACTGACCTCTTGTCAGGATATGTGGGGACGAGCGGCTACCTATTTTAGTTGGGTGTGATTTTAATATTATAAGGAGGAGAGATGAAAAAATAATGATAACTTAGATGGTAGATGGTCATTCATGTTTTACACAATCACTGAAAGATTAGACTCGCGGGAGATAGAACTCTCCAGCAAAGAAATTACTTGGGCAAACACACTGCCCAATCCAACTTTTGAGAAGTAGGATCGGATTCTCACTAGTGTGGAATGGAAGCAGGAATTTCCTCTGGTGGCTATTCGAGCATTATAGGGAGCAATTTCCGATCGTATCCCATTACTTGTTGATTCCGGGGAAGCAACACACGTGAGTAACAAGAACATTTTCTCTTTCGAATTAGCATGGTTTGAGAGAGAGGGCTTCATGGACCTCATAGCTAGTGAATGGGCTGGGGCCACAGGGGGGAGACCAAATGTGGATAGATGGCAAAATAAGATTAGGCACTTGTTACAGTTTCTAAGGGGCTGGGCTAAGAATGAGAGCGGAATTTATAAGGTGAAAAAAGAAAGGCTTCTCAATCTTATAAACGAGCTAGACATAAAAGTTGAATCCTCCTTGCTAGATGCCAATGATAGGCCATCTAAAACAGACGCCGAGCAAAATCTCAAATAATTCCTTAGAAAAAAGGAATTGAAATGGGCACTTAGAGTTAAAGTGTGACAAGTAGTAAAGGGGGATGACAACACCTAGTTTTTACATATGGTTGCTAACGGAAAACAAGAAAAAAATCTTCCAGCTTGAGCAACCGTATAATGACGTTAGTTCAAGGGGCGGTTAAGGCTGCTCCCTGATGAATATTAAATTCAAAATAAACACGTGTTTGATTTTTGTGTTGATGTTCATCTTAGTCTAACAAGCATGCATGACAATTTTCATGCGAAACGGAATAGACAGTGAACAACAAATTGAAATGTAACATTTACAAGTAACATTTGACTTTTATTTTTCACCAAACTGTTCGATCGCACTAGTATAAAGTGGGGCGGGGCTTTTTTGTATATTGCGTTATTTTGTATAGTGCGTTTTTTTCTTTGTTTCTTTCTTGGTTTTCACTTTTCCATTCTTTTTCAATGGTTTTCATTGTTTTATTTGTTTTCGTTTTTTTGTTCCTTTTTTGGTTTTCTTGAAATAGGTTATCTGGAAATAGCCTGCAGCCCCACTTTTTTGGGCTTTTTCGTTTCTTTTTGTTTCTTTGTTGGTTTCATTATGACTTTTTAGTTCAACACTTGTCTTCCTTCCTTCAGTACACGGTGTAGGTGTGCATAGGAATCATTTTCTTGATACTTGTTGGAATTTTTTAAATACAAGATGTGCATTTTTTTATTAAATACATGTTTTGAACACTTTTATAAATACATAAGCAACATTTTTTAAAATACAAGATAAACATTTTTTAATGGCAATAGACAATTTTCTCACATGCAACTTACATTTTTCGTATACTTTAGAAATATTTTTTATACACATTAAGATATTATTGAAAAGCGTAAACCATTTTTTTGATACGTCTGGAACATTTTTATACACATTAAATTTTTAAATACTTGATTAACTATTTTTTCTACCTATGTTTTCATGTCTACTTTTTTATATACATTGTACATTTTTTGTGTACATACTAAGTATATATTTACACATTTTTATGTTTATAAAATACATGATTAATATTTTAATGCCTGTTTTTCATACACAGTATACATTTTTTGCAAACAGTTGAAACAACATTTTTATACATGGTTAATATTTTTGAAATACATGATTAGTTATTTTCAGAAAATATATTTTTGAGGTCTACTTTTTTTACACACATTGTTCAGTTTTCGCGTATATCAGGAATAGTTTAACATACAAATTTTTACAATTTAAATGCAGAATTAATTTTGTTTTTAAAATACATATTTTAATGTCTACTTGTTTTATACACCCTGTACATTTTTGGTATATAATAAATATACTTATCAATATGATTTTCTAAATATTTGTTTTATATCTACTTTTTCATACATATCGCACATTGTTGTATATATGTTAAACACAATTTCTCTATACACATTTATCAATTCAAAAAATATGAATTTTTAATATATTTAATATTTGAATATCAGGAAGTATAAAAAAGGAGAACAAAGGAACCAACAAATAAAAACATAAAATGTGAAATTAACAGTGGAAAACGAGAACAATTTGAGGCCTGGGGCGCAGGGCCGATTCTGTCTCATGCTCGCTACAGATGAGGGACCATCTATCTCGTTGTGAGCGAGATATAGACGCGCCACAACTATACCTTGCATTTCAGGTTCTACCTTACCAAAGCCCAGAACTAAACAATGGAGGCAAGTGTTGGCGTCGGCGCATGGGCCCGACAGTTAGGTCGGTCGCGCCGTAGCCGTCCTATGCAACGAGCTCCATCCATTTGATCCATTTGCTCACTTCCCATATGTTCTTCTTCCTCTCCACACACAACATGGGCGCTGCCCCCCTGTCGCGTGGATATCTTCCCGTCCGCCAGCCACCACCCCCTCAGCTCGACCTCCTCCCTCCACTGTCCCGCACTGCTTGATGTTGCACTCACCGCCAGACGCCGCACTCATCGGCTCTCATGATTCTCGTCAGATCCACGCATGCAGCAAAATTTTGATGTAGGTTGCAACTCCCTCGTCGGCGGTGGTCGCAGCTGCAGCAACAACAGTTATCGGTTACACCTCCACTTGTTGCAGCTTTTATTGCTGCCGGTTGCAGCTCGACGTCAATCGTCGCTGCTAGCAAACGGAGCCTGAAAACGTCAGTCGTCGCTGCTAGCAAACGCAGCTGCAGCAACAACAGTTATTCATTGGTTGCAGCTTTTTATTCCTCGGTCGTAGCAAACGGAGACAAAGGTTGCATCAAAAAAGTCATCACCGTCGTCGTCGGTTCTACCTCGCCATTGCAGGTAGCAGCATTTGCGTCTAGAATGAATGGATGTAGCACAAGTTGTTTCCCGAAAGTAGCAAAAACCTACAACGCATGGAGCAAAAAGTCGTCGCCGCCATCACGGTTGCAACTCTAGTCGTGATGGATGTAGCAAAAGAAAATGCCGGTTGTAGAAAAATGCGATGATAGTTGTAGCAAAAACCGCAACCCCGACTATATATGTTGTAAAAAACGTGACCCCCGGTTGTAGCAAAATGGGATGCCGGTTGAAGTGAGCAGCGCCGCCTAGTCCTCGTTATTCAACGGTCATCACGCCTACCGTTCGTGGTCGCATCCTCCCTAGACCGTGGTTGTAGCATCTCTAGTGGACGGTCCTAGCAGCTCACAAATGGCATATTCATGACGGCTTCCAACTCCGGCTCGTCGGGGCTAGCCGGCCGCGGAATCTGTAGGAGGAAGACAAGGAGCATGGCCACTCATGTGCATTTTTTTGGAAAAGGAGAATCAAGCCCCCCGTCTTTACATCAATTGATGCATGTAACCATTTTATTAAATAAGTAACCAAACAAGGTCTTAAGTTCGCAACTATCGAACAAACTTGGAAAAACAACCGCTCGAAAGCAGATATGAACTGCCACATCCGGCGATAACAAACAGATAGACTACGATGCCTATACACCTAGTATATTAGTAGCACGCCATCCAAACCGACTAAAGATAGCCTGTGTGACCGTCTTCGACCGGTTCCACCCAATAGCCATAAGCTCACTGGAATCCTCATGGCTAAGTAACGACCACATACGGATCCAAGCTGTAGCTCTTTAGATCACTTGCAAAAAATTGTAGATACCATTCCCACTAAAAATCAAATCATTTCCAGTGTTTCATACATCCCAAAAGAGCACACTTATTGCAATCTGGATATGATTTGCTATAGTTCCGTCTACTCCGTTGAGCCACATCCCAAATAACGTATTAATGCTGGTTGGTTGAGTAATGTTAAAAGCTATATGTACAATGCGTCATAATAATTTGGCCACAGGGCAATCAAGAAAGAGGCATTTAATTGTTTCATTTTGGTCATAATAGCAACACTTAGGATTGCCTATACATCTTCGTCTAATTAAATTATCTTTGGTTAACACAACCCCCTAGTGTATAAACCGCATGGAAATTTTAATTCTAACTGACACCATGATCTTCCAAAAAGACACTCATGTGTATGGAGGCTGCTGAAGTAAAAAAGGGTGGGGACTGGCGAGGAAGAAGGGATGTGGGAAAAAAAGATAAGGTGGAGGCAGGGGGGTCGCGCAAGGCGTACGATGAACATCAATCCTGTGGCGTGCACGAGACCGGTGGAAGTTTGGGCCGGCGCACCACATTGAAACGTTTCCTTAGTATTGAGTTGTCGGTCATAAGCGGCGTAATTTTCCCTTGGTGCCTGGTCAATACTTGGCCAGCTGAAACTACGCCTGCAGGTGAAGCTTGTCGGTCGTGCTTCCATGTCATTTTTCATTGAGTTCTTTCAGGCTCACCCAAGCCGTATTGGTTTTCGACCAATCAAAGTCATATTGTATGTCTAGCTAGATGGTATACCTCACCAATTATATTGCTCTCTAAGACATATTCAGACATAAAGTCAGCCGTCCAAGCAGTGTTTTCTAGCATTCATCTATTAACTGCAGATGAGTATAATTTCACAATACTTTTCTTCCGTGGTCACCTATCAACCAGATAAACATAACGGAAGCTTTCTAGTTCATCTAATAACACACACGGTTGGTGCTATTTTCTTTTCTTCTGCAACGCTGGAGTCACTGAGTAAACGAGTAAACTGTTGCCCTACCAAAAATTAGTTTACGCTCAAACAGATATATGTAGCATTGGAATATGACTAGAAACATCCGTCTGAGCATAAACTAATTCCGGGCCGGCCGGAGTATTTATTAGAAGGAATTACCGACCTTTTTTATCACATCCATCCAGATAAATTATTTATCAAAGTTATTTAATATCAAATTTTACCATCTCACCAGTACATATTCTGGCAAAATAAGCGTTTTGAGCTATCTTCTAAACATTGCAACAACATTCTACAAAAAATCTGCAGTGTCCTGTGTCGCCGATACCGGCTGCAACACATTCTTCACGGCAACGCTGATCATAGCAATCTGGCATATCATAGCACCTCTTCTCTGCAAAAAGTGGTTAAACATTCAAATTCCTGTATACGGTTCTATGTACATGGACAGTAGAAACAGAACATACTCTCTCTTTATTACTGCATATAAGACGTATTTTGACACTGTTATAGTGTCAAACAATGTATTATATTAAGGTACAAAGAGATTAGTATCTATGGATTGTCAAGCCAAAAAACAAATAGACAGTAACCTTTTGAAGCCGACAAGGGCAGGGTTGTGGCCATGACCACAAGAACTACCAAGCAAACGACCCATGCGTTCCTCTTGGTAAGCACCATCTCGAGTTAGCAAGTCTTCTCTTGCTTTTTCCACTCTTGTTTATGCGTCCTATGGTGCCAATATTCTCCTTGATGATGCTTTTATAGTTGGACAAAAACACATATCTCATGCCCCCGCAAAAAATTAAAGAAAAAAAATAAACACACATCTCATTAATATGTACTTAATGTCCTCCAATTTTTACCAAACATTAATTACTACTCCAAAAATAAGACTGAGATATACTCCAGCCAACATTCAATTAATGCATGCACCATTTAGTTTGTACTTTCCATTTCAAAGAAAAAAAATTAGTACATACTTTCGAAAGTTAAAAAAATCATAAATTAAATATGAAGATTAATTTTACCAAGGTTTGCTCCCAAAGCAGAAGTCTGGACATCATTTGGTCATTTATTATGAAATCATCTCAACTAATATATCTAGATGCACCCGTTTGAGCCTCAACTAATTTCAGACGGAAGGGTATATATGAATTCAAATTATCAATGATTTTCGATCAGATCGATCCAGATGCATTATTAATCAAAGTATTTAATATCAAATTTTACCATCTCACATGTACATATTCCGGCCACTACTGGAATTCACTTGTTTAGGGAGTGCGAGAAACACTCGAAAAAGGACCAAATAATCTTCACAAAGACTTTGCTGAGAATACGTCTCGGCAATTGCCAACCTGCGTACACCTCTCAGACAAACAGAACTTTGCCGAGTGCCAACTATTGGGCTTCGAGAGGTACAGATTCCGGCCACTAGTGGAATTCACTTGTTTACGGAGTGCGAGAAAAACTCGGAAAATGACCAAATAATCTCGGCAAAGACTTTGCTGAGAATACGTCTCGGCAATTGCCAAGCTGCGTACACCTCTCAGACAAACAGAACTTTGCCGAGTGCCAACTATCGGGCTCCCGGAAAAGATTTCGTCGAGAACCAAACAGTGTGTCTCCGCAAAATAAAGTGTCTTCACAGCCGCTGGTTCCGCCTGGTCTTCGCCGAGAGGCTGTACTCAGCTTAACTGAAATGGGCAGCTCCAGCCGCTCTTCTTTACCGAGTGTTGTTCTCATCCACTGATCAACGCCACGACCCAAGAGTCAACGCGTGCCATATGTCCTGGCTACCGAGTTTTGTAGTCGGAAAAGGTTGCTCTTCCTAGAGGTACTCTCAGAAAATGTTCATTTTTAGCATTCCTACTGCCTCTTTTTCATCTAACCATGTAGCAAAAACAGATATACAATAAATAGAATTCATATGAAGTCACATACTTAACAGCAAACTCACAAAATACTTATATATTATCCACGGAAGCTTAACAACAAACTAAGGAGGTACTCTCTCCGTCCCGATGTATAAGTCATCTTAGATTGTGTGCCGTGACCAAAACGAAGAGGAAAACAAGAGAAATCAATGCTAATTTGCTAATTAATATCATTTGCATGTAATGAATTGACCACTTCATGTCATGCTAATTAGTCTCAGGTAATTTAAAATATACACGCATGACATCTCTTATTGTTTAATTTCTTTATTCATGTCAAAAAATAAAAAACGAGGTTAAAGTTAATGCACCGCGCCTAAGTATTTTGAGATTATTTGCTTTTTGTAAGACAACTTATACACCGGGACGGATGGAGTATTATATATGATCCACACGAGCTTGATATTGCACATGATAAAAGCAACGACACGATTAGGACGAACTGAAAGAGGATTATTAAGTTCTTCAATCCACTGAGATCGATAAGGTGGGCTCCACCATTGACTAGTTCAGCGTCTCTTCTAGCCAAGCACACACTGCTTGTAATAATTCTTTGCCTTCTATCTACCATTGAACAAATTACTGGAGCTACCTTTGTATCAAAGCACTTGTTCATTGCATGCGGTCCATGAATAGTAAACTCTTGAACACCTACCTCTATACACCACATACGGCTTTATCTACAAAGAAAGAGAAAACTATTCCAACAAGGAATGCAAGTTAACACATCACCATAATCCACGTAAGCATTGATCACTCGTATACCCAAAAGCATCACAAGTGGTAATCCGAGTCTACTGTAGCATCTACATAACTATATTACTAAACGAATGTCAAACTATCTAGGTGGACTATTCCGAGGTGTAGACGGTAAAACAAGTGATCGTGGAGTCCGAGCACATGGGGGCATCCCCCATAGTGGTTGCTGGATTCAATAGCATCGGGAGTCGACCGTAACATAAGCTGTGAACTAGGACGAAGCCATAACCCAAAAACCAATCGGTGCAAACGCCTTTCATCACACAATTTAAAAATAATATAAGAATCAAATATCAAAGATTATTTTTAGGCAAATTTATCGAGGTGGTTGTATATATGGTGGACACTCTCACGGGTATTTTAACTTTTAGTGATTGCTGAGCTGGGCGAGCTCATCATGCATACTGAATGCATCGTAGGATGAACTCGCCCAGAACGACCGTCATTGTGAGAAGTTGATTTTTCTTTAGGAATATTTCTTAGATCTCTCATTCTCTGGTGGTTATAAATATGGTGGACTCTCTCTCTCTCACGGGAGTTTTGACTTTCGGTGATGGTCAAGTTGGATGAGTCCATCATGCATTACAAATGTAAATTAAATGTGAAATTAACTTGGCCTGTTGGCGTTGCTGGTAGCAGGGTGCGGACAAGGAAGCCGCAATGGTGGCGCGACAGGAAAAAGCACCACCACATTCACGGGCTCGGGACAACTCATGGAGACGCAGATCCACGTTACAAATGGGTGGCGGGGAGTGGCAATGCTGGAATCCAGCTATTATTGTTGGCAGGCCGATGCCGAAGTCTGTGCCGGTGAGATTGGGGGCTCGCTGGTTGATATTAGTGGGGAGGAGAGATGGAGAGGTGAAGTGGATTTTTACTCCACGCCCAAGTGGTCGATCATATTAAAGAGTTATGTGTCGCTCAGAGTAATTTTTAATCCACTAAAGTTTTTAGGGGGGTCGGCTAGGTGCCGGTTAGAGGAGGAAAACCAGGTTTTCTTCCTGTATTGGCGATTGGTTAGAATTGCTCATAGGTTCTACTAGCAAAAGAGCCCATGCATTGCAACGGAAAAGAAAATAACACACGCTTGGAACGTAATATATTTTCACATGGCATCACATTTGTGTTGCCGACGATAGCTTTAGTGCTCACACAACGAAAACGCGTTTGAATGTACAGTCACTCGGAATAAGATGAGAAATATGTTGTTTCTCCCCACGAGGTTTTTTAAATGTGTGCATGTGTGGTTAACGATGTTTCATTTCCTCTCAATTTGGTTTTAATTTAATGGATGTTTATTGCAATTCGCATAGTCGCTGGAAAGAGAGAAAAAAAGACCGTACACTATAGATTAAGTTTGCACCAAAAATAATATTTAAGAAGTATTCAACAGCTAAAAATAACATCCTATTTAGATTCTACATATTTTTAATCAAATTTCATACATAATATGTTAAAATTAAAGTTACGGTTTAAAAGATATGGATAATTTTGTTTTAGATAAATTGGATTGATTAACTGAAAAGTTAGTTTTTTTTGTTCAAATACGGAGGGTGGGTTGATTACCTGAAACATCAGGGGTTTCCGAACAATGCAAAAAACATTATTTTACTTACTTAAATTCGGACTGCGGGTTGATTACCTGAAATATCAGGGTTTTTTTTACAAAATATAAAAAAGATTCGTTTTCTGACTTAAATCTAAACTACGGGTTGATTTTGTGAAACGTCGAAAGCTTTTTTTATAAAAATGACACGACGTCACATTTGGTCCTTTTTTGTTGGCATTAATAATGGCCTTCTAATGTACAACATCGTCCAGGCCCGTCTAGGACGGCGTGCGAAGTGGGCCCCAAAACTGTGGGGCCCCCGATCGGTGAAACAACAAGATACGCCCACTTCGAGTCCAAGGGAGAAACCACGGGCCCCAAAACTGTGGGTTGAAGCGGTTCAGCTGTGACACACCCCACACGCCGAGAAACCACGAATCTGGTTCTGCATCGAGTCCAAGGGAGAGCCAAAGGATCACACTGGCCTAGTCCAACAATTCATGCCCGATTTGTCGGTCGCCGCCTCGAAAACCAATTAACCACGCGTCCAACGGATCCGCTGCTAACAGTCGTCTATGGCGGCCCTGAGGCCGTCGTAACGTGTTAACCAGCTAGAAGAGATCCTGCCCTAAAATGTAGCGTCATACATCATGATGGTGGAGCTATACTCTTCAGCTTTGCCCGCGGCCGCGGTGGCACTGGCCTGCCGGATCAAGAGGTATGCTGCTAAAAAGGAACAGCCTCACGAAATATGTCCTCCCTCTTGCGCGAGGAAGACAAACTCTGAACGGCGTTGTGCAACAGTTAGCAATGTTATCATGTGTACTATATATACCATTGGTGGCCCCCAAATTATTGGGTGGTATTAGATTTCAAGTTACTTATATGGGTTACTTCTTGGTTCCCAATTCTGAGAAAATAGTAATGTTATATGAAGTGGAATACATGTGTACAACTGAATACATGAATAGCACTGGCCACAATGTGTCATTAGCATTAGCACTAGTAAATGATTTCGGAAAGGCTTCCTCCGCAAAACAAGGACTCTAGATAAGGCAACTCTTGTCTTTTGTACTACTCCCTCCGTGACAGTATATTAGACGTATCTCCAAAACAATAATTTTTCACAATTAGAAGGAAACAAAGCGCATGGCATTAGTTAGCCTATTAATTGAGGTGTTTTGAAAACCGTCTCCACCAATGCATGCGAGGAAGTCGCTTCTTTAGTGGACGGGGGTTACTAATGCGTCAGTTTTGCGATTAATTAGGCGCTTCTACAGCTCGTCGGCTTGGTTTTTCCTACTAATAAAAAAACATCTAGGTTCCAGAGCCCTGTAAGATACGCCCAATATACTGTGATGGAGGGAGTATCATTTATTAATTATTAAAAGGGGGCTGCTAGGCGTCCACCGATGGATCGATAGCAAATGTCTATCACCCGAATAGTCGTCCGATATACGCGTGCAGCCGTCCGATCTAACGTCTGGGTCGCCTCCTCCGGCCAAATACAACCTGAAACAACGGTCGAGTTGCAGAAACAATCGCTTTGTTGTAAAATAACTTTGGATCCATTAATTCCTGAAACAACGGTCGAGTTGCGAAAACAATCGCTTTGTTGCAGAATTATTTTCTTCGTCTTTGTGCAACATAGGTACTGTTGCGGGAAGAAAATTTTACAACAAAAGTCATGTTGCGGAAAACTTTTACAACATATGTTATGTTGCAGAAAACTTTTACAACAATATATTTGTTCCAATTTTTGAAAACAAAGACCATGTTGCAAAAACTCGACATTGCGCCATCACCTTCTGGCCTCCATCATCGTCGTCCAGCTTCACCCATCAGATGCGTGCGGCCTCCCGCCATATGGCCACGGGTGCTTGCGGCCTCCACCGTTCATGGTGCCAGCGGGGCTGTGTCAGGAGCGGCGGACGCGAGACATGGAAAGAGATAGCTAATGGATATAGATGAGTGGACATGTGAAAACGAGATAAAAGAAGACAAGGGTCTCAAGAGGCTTCCGTCTCCATGCAATCTGCTCTTTACGTGGCCGTCCGATAAAACCGATTGAACGACAAGTTGGGTGGCGGATGAAAGGACGCGGTCCGCCGGCTCGAACGAAACATTTCCCTTATTAAAAGCAGGGGTATAATAGTTTAGAAACCATGATTAGAGCAACTTTAATGGGACGATCCATTTCGTCCGCCGCCGTCCGTTTTGGTTGGCGCGGACACAAAAGGCGGCCCAACGCGCCGACCCAAACGGACGCGCGTTCATTTTTCGTCCGCGACCGACCCATTCTCGGTCCATTTTTTAGCCGGACTTGCGTCGGCACGGACACGCGACGGACGCGCGCACGCTCGCCCTCTCCTCCCCCTGGGCCCGCTGGTCAGTGGCACATTGGCCTTTCCCCATCCAACAACAATCCTCGCCCGCCTCTTTCGTCGCCGACGCCGCCGCCATTTTTGCCGGCGACTCTGCGTGCTGCCCACTCTCAGCAACGCAGCCCCACACCCGCCACCGTCTCGCCGCCCCACATCCGCCGCCGTCTCGCCGTCTTGTCGTCGGGGAGCCGACTGCTTCCCACCACCACGCGCCCCTGACCAAGAAGCCGCCTCGCCGCCCGGCCAGATCCTCACCGACGCGGTCCACTCGTCGGACGTCGGCAGGGCAGCTAGCTGGTCCGTGCGGGCCGCGACTCCCCTTCGCCGGTCGTCTTCTTCGTCGACGCCCGCAAGTTGTTCGACAGTTTGTCAAGGTACAAAAAAATGGACGCCGCCGATGAGTTCTTTTTTCACAATTTCCTTTTCGACTCCGACGACTCGTCGTCCGATGACGAGGAGGAGATGTTGGCTACCGTGTTGGTTCACCACCACCTCAACAATCAGCGGCCGTTGTTCTGTGGCTCCATTCTGGGCCACCTTCCTGCGTTAAATCACAACCGAGAGAGCGGGCATTTCCTTCTTTGGAAGGACTATTTTGATACAGCAAACCCATTGTTCAAACATCAACAATTCCACCGCCATTTTCGTATGAGTAGGCATGTTTTCAACCGTATTAGAGAGGGAGTGGTCGGCTATGATGACTATTCCGAGTGCAAAGCGAATGCCGTTGGTAAGATAGGTTTTTCCTCTTATCAGAAATGCACTGCCGCCATCCAAATGCTTGCATACGGAGTGCCTGGTGATCTCATTGACGAGTATGTTCGTATGAGTGAGTCTACTTGCCTAGAGTCCCTGTATAAGTTCTGCAAGACTGTTATTGTTGTGATTGGCCCTGAGTACTTGAGAGAGCCGACTGCTGAAGATACAGCCCGTTTGTTGGCGATGAATGCCAGCAGGGGCTTCCCAGGGATGCTTGGTAGCATAGACTGCATGCACTGGGAGTGGAAGAACTGCCCTTTTGCTTGCGAAGGGTAGTATAAGGGCCATGTCAGGGCTTGCACTGTCATACTAGAGGCCATGGCATCTGAAGATCTCTAGATCTGGCACTCTTTCTTTGGCATGGCCGGATCACACAATGATATCAACGTGCTTCAGCGCTCGCCGGTGTTTGCTAAGCTTGCCGAAGGCAACAGCCCACTGGTGAACTTTACTGTCAACGGCCACAACTACGACAAAGGATACTACCTGGGTGACGGTATCTATCCTCAGTGGACCACTATTGTCAAGACAATACCCGACCCTGTAGGTGAGAAGAGGAAAAGATTTGCCCAAGAGCAAGAGAGTGCTAGGAAGGATGTCGAGCGTGCCTTTGGTGTTTTGCAATCTCGATGGAGCATCGTTCGGTATCCTGCTAATACCTGGAGCACGCAGAAACTGTGGGAGGTGATGACTGCTTGTGTGATCATGCATAATATGATCGTAGAAGACGAGCGTCCGGAATGTCTGTACGATCAAGGGTTTCAGTTTCAGAGTGAGAATGCTGTGCTTGAGCATGGAGGAGCGGCAATGTTTGAACAGTTCATCCAATTTCATCAAGACATGCGTGATTGGTAAACTCACGTGCAACTGCAAAATGGTTTGGTTGAGCATATGTGGGCTCATGTTGGAAACCAATAGATTTTTTTTTATTCGTTAGCAAAACTATGTACGAATTATGTGAGACATTTTTATTCGGGTTGTTATACTATGCTACTTTTATTCAAACTATGAAAATCATATAAAATAGACGGTCATCTGGCCACGCCGACACATATGGATCGGCGCGTTGGACGCTGCCGACCCATATCTAAAACAAAGTGGACGCCGGGCGGGCGGCCGACCCAAACGAACAAAAAGCGGGCGAAATTGCTGTCCGTTTGGATCGGCCAGTTGGAATTGCTCTTATCAAGTATATTATGCCCCCGCTCACCATAAAACATGCATATAATAAAAAAAGCAGCGAAGAACATTAAGGGCCTGTTCTTTTGATAGCTTTTTTGGGTTTGTAGAATAAGCTGCCCCTATCCAGTTTATTCCAGAAGCTCAACTAAAAATGTTTTTCTAGAAGTCTAGTAATCAAGACTTAATTAGTAGGTTTCTAAAAGAATATATTTGATTGGGCTTGTAGAATAAGCTGGGTAGGAAACAGTTTATTTCAGCTTATTCGAGAAGCTACGAAAAAAACTGGCCCTAAGTTGGGGCGCCAGCGGCTATAAATACCTCACCACCCTGTGAGTGTTCGCACCATCCAAAGGAACAAACCATAGAGTTTCAGCAAGCAAGTGAAACCCCAGCGCGCTGTGCCTTGTTCGCCCACCATGGCGGCCATGTGGTCTCCGATCATCGGACTCCTCCTGCTCCTGCTCCAACTAGCGCCGTCCTCTTCCTCCTACATCCAGTTGCCGCTCCAAGGCAACGTCTATCCTGTTGGGTATGTTTCTCCATCCCCTACATGGCATGCAATTGAGAGGCTTTGATCGTCCTTCTCAGACTTAAAGTTTTCTTTCTCTTCAATATATTTGACACGATTTTCTTTCCTGTACCTACGCAGTTACTTTTTTGTCACGATGTACATTGGTGGGAAGCCTTACTCACTGGACATCGACACTGGCAGCAATCTCACGTGGCTGGAGTGCCTGCACCCGAACCACCAGTGCAAAATCTGCAAGGTAACAGCAGTTTGTCATGGTATCACAGATTTATTGTCTTACACTTGCATCTCTTAACTTGGTGTTGCATATTACAATCACTAGGGACCGCACCCACCATATAGGCCAAATAGATCTCACAAGATGGTCAACTGTGGAGGTCAGTTTTGTACTGATCTCCACAAAGATCTACCTCCTTACCAGGATCCTCCGTGTCACGCTAGACAGCAACACGAATGCCACTATCATGTTCGGTACGTCGAAGGAACTTCATCGGACGGTTTCATCGTCAACGACACGGTGTTTGTCGATGTGTTTGCTCCCTCCAAGAGAGTACAAATTTTCTTCGGGTTCGGGTATGCCACTCCTAACTGATATGGTCTCACGTGTTCTCACTGCCTATTTGGATGTTTATGACGGTCACATTTAATTTATTTTACGCAGATGTGGATGCAACCAGCAACCACAGAAATATTCACCCGTAGATGGCATCCTTGGACTTGGGATGGGAAAGGTAGGTTTTGTCGCGCAATTGAAGGCGCATAACGTGATCACCAAGGACATCATTGGGCACTGCCTCAGCATCGATGGAGGGGGCTACCTCTTCATCGGAGACTATAACTTCCCCGCCGGCGTATCCTGGGCCCCCATGAGAAAATACAGGTAAATTCATGTGCTTATTTGTGATCACGTGTTCATGAAGTGTTGGGTGTCAATTTTAGTATTTGCTTGTTCCTGCATCTCCTCATATATAACTTTAATGTTTATAGTTGTTTTCTTTTCAATTGGTTCCAAACATTTTACATACGACTCCTTTTTTTTTTTGGCAGCCATTACTACTCACCTGGCCCAGCACAGCTGTTATTTGGCCGAAAGAAGATAGGCAGTAAAACAATGATGGTCTTTGACAGTGGTACCACATACACCTACATACCTGACGGGGTGTACTCCCAGCTTCTTGCAGAAGTAAATCTCAAACCTCAATTTGTACATTTGAACATATAAACGGGACATGCAGGGAACTAATTAATGCAATTCGGATCATTCAGGTGAAGCAGAGTGTCAGCCGCTCACTTGAAAGGGTGACTGATCAGGCGCTTCCTGTATGTTGGAAGGGCCCATTCGCATCAATCCAACTGGTCAAAGGGAAATTCAAGCCACTGGCGCTTGAATTTACCAACCAAGTCATGCATATCCCGCCTGAAAACTACCTCACACTCACGGTAAACCTTAAACCAGTCAATTTAATACATACTGTGTGGAACGTCAAATGATATAGAAGGTAATATTCTTTGCATGTTTGTGGCAGCAAAAAAAGAATGTATGCTTGGGCATCCTTCAGACACCAAAGGCTGGTGGCCAAATGATGATAATTGGAGGTTTGTCAAGTCACAAATATTGTCCGGTTTCTTCAACTAGTACACCATGCACGTTTTTAGTAATGATTTCCAGTTTGATCTTTTGGCTTGCAGATGTTACAATGCAGGATTTGCTTGTGATATATGACAATGTGGACAAGCGCGTCGGATGGGTCAGTAAACAGTGTAAACATAATCTGGAAATACCATCAATCCGCGCTCTCTGAACGAAGTGTATGTGAGCATCAGGCTTCGTAAAAGATGGTGTTCTCGGAAGCAGAGGAGTTATATGTTAACAAGAATAAATAGACGTTGATAAAATATCAGATGATCCTCCTGCTCATACTGAAACAGCTTCATGTTGAGTAATACACCGTGGTTGTATTCTTGCATGTGTGTGTACTTTCAATACATAATATGAACAATCTGTAACCAGAATCTGTTTTATTATATATACAAATTTGGAAGCACCATTGAGGCCTCCACTTAGATTCTACTCCCTCCGTTTCATAATATATGTCTTTTTAGAGATTTCACTAAATGACTACATACGGATGTATATAGACATATTTTAAAGTGTAGATTCACTCATTTTGTTCCGTATGTAGTCCCCTAGTGAAATCGCTTAAAAGACTTATATTTAGGAACGGAGGGAGTAGTTGGTTAACAACTAGGACCGAGCTCTGGTATTTTGTTGCATCTGTCCATCCAGTCCTCGCGTGGTGTCTTAGTCTACACGCATACATATTCTGCGATCTAGGTGCCGCGCTTCCGCGCTTCTCCTCTTCATGGAACAGTCCCTTCAATCCAGCTGCGGCCCTCATCTTCTGCTTCCATGCATCTTCTAAATTGAGGACTTTGAAGATCCGTTGGCCATACCACAGGTTCTTCATGCTGGCGGATTCCACATCCATCGTACCACCTAGGGTTAACCTTGCAAGACGATTCCGCCATGGGCAAGTCCAGTTTGCACGTTCATTGCTGGCTGCCAGGCCTGCTGTGGGACGTCGGTCGGGCAATGGTACTAGAATTTTTCTTGGATTCCATATATTTATCAAAATTATATCTTATAAAGCCATAACAAACAACACAAATTATCTCTACTAAATAATATTAGATACCAATGTGTTTTTTATGTTCTAGATCAGATATAGAATTTACAGAGCACATGGAAAATAAATGTTATGCTAACTAAACTCCAAGCTATCAATAATCATGGGAAACGATATCTTGGTGCATTTTTTATATAAAACATCGATAGTTGTGTCACGATTAATGGTAGTCAATTTGATCTCCTCTTGTCCTCCTATTCCTTTTCTCAAAACGAGAGAAATATTTGTAAGCAACATGACTGGGAAATAAATAAAAAGGAACGACGATGACACCAAAACGTTGGAGTAATTAAATTAGTACCCCCTCTATTTTTGTATAAACGACCACTTCATATTTATTATGTCTAACTTTGATCATTAATTTAACCAATAAATGTGAGTTATATGCCTAAAAAGTATGTCATTGGATATACATTCCAAATAACTTTCCAATGAAATATTTTTTGACATCTCTCCCTAATAATAAAGCATATAGTGCTTCTGTCGTCCGTCGTTGCAATTTTGTGAAAAAACCCCTTCATTTTTGAGGATTCAACCCGTAGTCCTTTTGTAAGTCAAGTTGAACCGTTATTTTACGTTTTGCATAAAACCCCCTATATTTTATCCGAACTGACCCGTAGTCCCTCTTTTAAGTGACTATGAACCGTTTTTTTCAGTTTTATATAAAACCCCCTTTCGTATGATCAAATTCTAATCAAGGCAGCCAGTTGACCTGTAGCATACACCTAAGTAAGAAAAACGTATAAAAAAGGTTTCGCAGGAAATCCTCGCATGGGCCGGCCCAAGCATAGGGACCAGCTATACTACGCTCTGCTCGGTGGAAAATAAACAGCACGCTCATTTGGGCCAGCCCATGGGCGGGGGCCTATTTTTTAGTTTTCTAATTATTATTTATCTGTTCCTTTTTATTTTTTCTATTTCAAATAAATCAATAAAAACTTTATAAATTCAAAAAATTATATTTACATAAACGTTTGATAAAACATAAAATGTTTGCGAATTCAAAAATTGTTCGGGATTTTTGTAAACATGTTTGCATATTAAAGAAATCACCATTTTGGAGAAAACATTCGTGAATCAAAAAAGTCTATCATTTTGAGCAATTTCTTTAATGCAATTAAAAAAATGTTTAATAATTCAAAAAATGAAATATTCACCAATTCACAAGAAAAATACTTGAAAATCGTTCATAATATAAAATATTGTTTGGATTTTTTTATATAAATAGTAAAAAATGTTTTTGATTTTGAAAATGATCCCAAATTTGTAAAAATGTTCACGAATGATCGAATGTATGCAGTTCAACAGTAATGCTTCTGAGTCTTTCAGATTATATACCTGAGTGAATTTTGAAGAAATAATTGTCAGGGTGGATCGGAATATTATAGTATATTTAAAAAAATCTTGAAATTCAGAATAATTCTTTGAGTTACCAAGTTTTTTGACAACAATGATATTATTTTTTAAATATGAACATTGTTTCAACTTGTGAATTGTGAATAAAATTAAAAGAAGAAATATTTTCGTGCATTTGTGGACAAATTTTTGAAATCATGCGATGCGATAAGATATGAACATAATATGGTCATCGCCATTGGAGATGGTGGTTTTTTTCTTCACGCACGGGCCCTTTTGCTAGCCTATATTTTGTTGTCTCAAATTAGAAGTCAAAATTTGCCATGAAAAACCAAGTCGCCTTGTATTGTTTAAAGCAAGATCCCCTCGCCCCCAACCTTGCATCAAGTGATGCACACATCCATATATTAGTTATCATTAAAAATCCAGCCGCCGAACAACATCGACCTAAAAATACCAAGTCCTACAAGGGAAATATGGAACATTTGTTTCAATCGAGCCGGATCTAGAAAATCAGATAGAGAGCGGTCGGCAACCATGTTGCTTCCTGAAAAACTAAGTGAACTGAAGAAATACCAATCGAAGTCGGTAAAGGGAGGGTCATCGATGACCATGGCATAACCATGTGAGCACCCGGGTGCGGAGGGACGCCCGGGTCCACCGTCATCGTGACCTCCCGACGAGGTTTTGGGCTCTGACGTCCCGGTTGCTGTCAGTGTGATGGTAACCCATGACACGTGCACTACAACAATGAGCTTCTTTGCTATCTGCCATAACGGACGGCAAAGGGGCAGTTCATGGACGGTAAAGGCCTTTGTCGTCAGCCTATTGTCGGCAAAACTTCTACGACTACTTTCGTCGATAAAGACCCTTCTTTGCCATGTGCATGTCGGAAGCGGACGACAGCAGACAGGTAACTACTCCATTAGGTGGCTAACAGAGTGTTTGTCGTCTGCCTTCTTTGATGCTCCTTTGCCGTCTACTTTTGGTGTGACTTTGCCGTATGCTGGCCGTCAACGTGGGCAGCCACCTCAGCTCTGGTGTGTTCTATAAACTCACCATGAAATGTCCATACAGTATAATTAGGCTTAAAAGTCCTCCTCTGCAGGTGTTTAATCATTTCAGCCTCTGTCCTCTTTTTATAGTTGTCACACCCAAGACAGGGGCACCAGTTTGTTTTCTGGCTATTTGCAAATGCGGCTTTCACAAACTCCTTTGTTTTTAGAAATCATTCTTTGGCCATCTCATTATGACTAGGGTGACCGGTGTACATCAACAAACGTTCACTCTTCTTGCCTAGTCGAACGCAGGGGTGGAGCCCGTCGAACACCAGACCCTCGCAGCGACGAAAACAACTGCACATTTAAATCCAATGATGAGTAAGATAGCATTATTGTTTTTTCCGTCAACCTAACTAAATATCTACAACAGGACGCCACCGCCAAGTTGTAAAAAAACAACTCGCACTGCTCGTTTCGTCCACGCAGAGGCACCCCTACCCGAAATATATGTCATTCATGGTTCATCGACATTGAGGCACCCCTAAACTGTATAGATATCATTTAGGGTTCCATCAACGCCGAGGAACCCCCTAACTCGCTCGTCCCCAGCGCCCAAAGGTACGGAGACGCACTGTCGAAGGGTGAGCATGCCATCTCTTCCGGTTCCGAAGACCTCTCTTCTCTGCCTCTCCTCTCCTCTCCGAGCATTATCCTAGTGTGGTCCGTGGCCGGCGGCCTTTGGAAGGCCGGAGAGCACCTTTTCGGTCAACAGGAGGCCGAAGAGGTGTCGAGGGTCGGGGGTTGGGGGTCAGTGGCGTCTTCTTCTTCTTCTTCTTCTTCTTCTTCTTCTTCTTCTTCTTCTTCTTCTTCTCCTCCTCCTCCTGCTCCTCCTCCTCCTCCTCCTCCTCCTCCTGCTCCTTCTTCTCCTTCTCCTTCTTCTTCTCCTCTTCTTCTTTTCTTCTTCTCTTCTTCTTCTTGTTCATCGTCTACCTTCTTTTTATTTTTCTCGTTCTTCTCCTCTTCCTCTTCTCTTCTTCTTCTTCTTCTTCTGTGTACTGTGTGCAGCTAATCTAAACTAAACTAAAGAAGGAAAACAACAAAAAAAACTAAACTACCAACTAAACTAAACTACGTACCACTTAACAAAACTAAGTACCACTAAACTAAACTACGTACCATTAAACTAAACTAAACTAAAAAACAAAAACTGCAAAAAAAGAACAAAAAGGACCAACTAAAGTAAACTACCACTACACTAAAGTACCAACTAAATTAAACTAATCAACTAAACTACAACAAACTAAACTAAACTAATCAACTAAACTACAACAAAAAAGGAAAACAATAACCTTGCGCAGTGCAGTGGGCGGCCTGGGGCAGTGGGGGGCCCGGGCGGGGTGGGGGCGATGGGCGGCGGCAGGGGCGCCGGGCGTGGCAGCGGCGCCGACGCGGGGGAGGAGGGGTGGCCGGTTGCGGGGTGAGGGAGTGGCGCGGGGAGAAGGCTCGGTGAGGGGTGGCCGGTTGCGGGGTGGGGGCTGGCGCAGGGACGAGTAGGTGGCCGGGACGGGGTGGGGGCCGGGACAACTACGGTGGTGCGGCGGCGGTACTCGGGGTGGGATGGGGCGAGAGAGAGAGAGAGAGAGGGAGAGAGAGTGTGGCGGGTGGGGTGGGCGTGCTGATCGTTATGGGCCGTCACCTTTGTTGTCTACAAGCGGACGACAAAGGGTTGGAGGTAGATGGCAAAGAGAGGGGTGCAGTGGGTTTGGCGCCGGTCGTTAGGGTGTAGGGGCCTTGTTCCTTTGTCCTCTGCCTGCACCTTTCTGTCCCTTCCGCTGGCACATGACAAAGTGTTGGCTGATGGCAAATAGGGAATTTGCCAACAACCATGCCTTTATCGTCAGTTCTGTGAAAGCTGACGAAAAAGAGGCCTTTGCCATCAGCCAGCAAACGGCAAAGAACTGGCTGATGGCAAATTCCCTAATTCCAGTAGTGGTGGTGGCATCTCGGAGAAATAGGTGGGGGAGAGGAGGAAACATGTTGATCTGAGCACGCAGATCTGTGTGGTCATGTGGGTGCCTTATCATGGAAATAGATATATCCGGTTTTATCCTGCAGGATGCGGTGGCATTTGTGGGGAATCAAAATTTCCTTTTTTTCGCTGACGAGGGACATCGCGTGTGTGTTCCTAAATAAAATGGTTGGCTACTGGAATGCAACGCCTTCATAATCGTGTTTATGCGATACTTCGTTCGTCTCATGATATTAGAGCTTTTTTATACCAGTGTCAAAAACGCTCTTATATCAAGGGACGAATGAAGTACTATTTAAAGTATTTTCTTTTCAGTGATTTTTCCTTTCAGTTCTTTTCTCAAAGGCAATGTCTTTCTGTGAACATCTTGTTGGAAATATGCCCTAGAGGCAATAATAAATTAGTTATTATTATATTTCTTTGTTCATGATAATCGTTTATTATCCATGCTATAATTTTACTGATTGGAAACACGATACTTGTGTGGATACATAGACAAAACACTGTCCCTAGTAAGCCTCTAGTTGACCAGCTCGTTGATCAAAGATGGTCAAGGTTTCCTGGCCATAGGCAAGTGTTGTTACTTGATAACGGGATCACATCATTAGGAGAATCATGTGATGGACTAGACCCAAACTAATAGACGTAGCATGTTGATCGTGTCATTTTGTTGCTACTGTTTTCTGCGTGTCAAGTATTTGTTCCTATGATCATGAGATCATATAACTCACTGACACCGGAGGAATGCTTTGTGTGTATCAAACATCGCAACGTAACTGGGTGACTATAAAGATGCTCTACAGGTATCTCCGAAGGTGTTCGTTGAGTTAGTATGGATCGAGACTGGGATTTGTCACTCCGTGTGACGGAGAGGTATCTCGGGGCCCACTCAGTAATACAACATCACACACAAGCCTTGCAAGCATTGTGACTTAGTGTAAGTTGCGGGATCTTGTATTACGGAACGAGTAAAGAGACTTGCCGGTAAACGAGATTGAAATAGGTATGCGGATACTGACGATCGAATCTCGGGCAAGTAACATACCGAAGGACAAAGGGAATGACATACGAGATTATATGAATCCTTGGCACTGAGGTTCAAACGATAAGATCTTCGTAGAATATGTAGGATCCAATATGGGCTTCCAGGTCCCGCTATTGGATATTGACCGAGGAGTCTCTCGGGTCATGTCTACATAGTTCTCGAACCCGCAGGGTCTGCACACTTAAGGTTCGACGTTGTTTTATGCGTATTTGAGTTATATGGTTGGTTACCGAATGTTGTTCGGAGTCCCGAATGAGATCACGGACGTCATGAGGGTTTCCAGAATGGTCCGGAAACGAAGATTGATATATAGGATGACCTCATTTGGTTACCGGAAGGTTTTCGTGCATTACCGGAAAAGTTTCGGGCTCATCGGTAGTGTACTGGGAGTGCCGGGAGGGGTGCCGGGGACCATCAGGAGGGGTGTCACGCCCCAAGGGGTCTCATGGGCTATGAGAAGAGATAAACCAGGCCCTAGTGGGCTGGAATAAGTTCCCACTAAGGCCCATAATGTTTGAGAAGGAAAAAACACAAGGTGGAAAGAGTTTCCAAGTGGGAAGGTGGAATCCTACTCCAAGTAGGATTGGAGTAGGACTCCTCCACCTCCAATTTCAGCCAAACCTTTAGGTTTTGAGGCTGCCTCCTCCCCTCCCTCCCTCCTATATATAGTGGGGTTTTAGGGCTGATTTGAGACAACTTTTGCCACGGCAGCCCGACCACATACCTCCACGGTTTTTCCTCTAGATCGCGTTTCTGCGGAGCTCGGGCGGAGCCCTGCTGAGATTAGATCACCACCAACCTCCGGAGCGTCGTCACACTGCCGGAGAACTCATCTACCTCTCCATCTCTCTTGCTGGATCAAGAAGGCCGAGATCATCGTCGAGTTGTACGTGTGCTGAACGCGGAGGTGCCGTTCGTTCGGCACTAGATCGGAGCGGATCGTGGGACGGATCGCGGGACGGTTCGTGGGACGGTTCGCGGGGCGGATCGAGGGACATGAGGACGTTCCACTACATCAACCGCATTCACTAACGCTTCTGCTGTGCAGTCTACAAGGGTACGTAGATCGAACATCCCCTCTCGTAGATGGACATCACCATGATAGGTCTTCGTGCGCGTAGGGAAATTTTTGTTTCCCATGCGACGTTCCCCTATAGTGGCATCATGAGCTAGATTCATGCGTAGATGTCTTCTCGAGTAGAACACAAAAGTTTTTGTGGGCGGTGATGTGCGTTTTGCTCCCCCTCCTTAGTCTTTTCTTGATTCCGCGGTATTGTTGGATCGAAGCGGCTCGGACCGACATTACTCGTACGCTTACGAGAGACTGGTTTCATCGCTACGAGTAACTCCGTTGCTCAAAGATGACTGGCGGGTGTCAGTTTCTCCAACTTTAGTTGAATCGGAATTGACCAAGGAGGTCCTTGTATGAGGTTAAATAGCAATTCATATGTCTCCGTTGTGGTGTTTACGTAAGTAAGATGCGATCCTACTAGATACCCATGGTCACCACGTAAAACATGCAACAACAAAATTAGAGGACGTCTAACTTGTTTTTGCAGGGTATGCTTGTGATGTGATATGGCCAACGATGTGATGTGATATATTGGATGTATGAGATGATCATGTTGTAATAGTTAATATCGACTTGCACGTCGATGGTACGGCAACCGGCAGGAGCCATAGGGTTGTCTTTAAACTAACGTTTGTGCTTGCAGATGCGTTTACTATATTGCTAGGACGTAGCTTTAGTAGTAATAGCATGAGTAGCACGACAACCCCGATGGCGACACGTTGATGGAGATCATGGTGTGACGCCGGTGACAAGAAGATCGTGCCGGTGCTTTGGTGATGGAGATCAAGAAGCGCATGATGATGGCCATATCATGTCACTTATGAATTGCATGTGATGTTAATCCTTTTTGCACCTTATCTTGCTTAGAACGACGGTAGCGTTATGAGGTGATATCTCACTAAAATTTCAAGACGAAATTGTGTTCTCCCCGACTGTGCACCGTTGCAACAGTTCTTCGTTTCGAGACACCACGTGATGATCGGGTGTGATAGACTCAACGTTCACATACAACGGGTGCAAAACAGTTGCACACGCAGAACACTCGGGTTAAGCTTGACGAGCCTAGCATGTGCAGACATGGCCTCGGAACACATGAGACCGAAAGGTCGAGCATGAATCGTATAGTTGATATGATTAGCATAGAGATGCTTACCACTAAAACTATTCTCAACTCACGTGATGATCGGACTTGAGATAGTGGATTTGGATCATGTACCACTCAAATGACTAGACAGATGTACTTTTTGAGTGGGAGTTCTTAAGTAATATGATTAATTGAACTAATTGTCATGAACATAGTCTAATGGTCTTTGCGAATTACGATGTAGCTTGAGCTATAGCTCTACTGTTTTTATATGATCCTAGAGAAAATTTAGTTGAAAGTTGATAGTAGCAAACTTTGAAGAGGATTGTCCTCGTTGCTGCGCAGAAGGCTTATGTCCTTAATGCACCACTCGGTGTGCTGCACCTCGAGCGTCGTCTGTGGATGTTGTGAACATCCGACATACACGTTTCTGATGACTACACGATAGTTCAGTGCAAAATACTTAATGGCTTAGAAGCAAGGCACCGAAGACGTTTTGAAACGTCACGGAACATAAGTGATGTTCTAAAGAGATGAAATTGTGATTTCATGCTCGTGCCCTTGTTGAGAGATACGAGACCTCCGACAAGATTCTTTGTCCACAAAGTAAAGGAGAAAAGCTCAATCGTTGAGCGTGTGCTCAGATTGTCTGAGTATGACAATCACTTGAATCAAGTGGGAGTTAATCTTCCAGATGAGATAGTGATGGTTCTCCAAAGTCACTGCCACCAAGCTGTGAGAGCTTCGTGATGAACTATAACATATCAAGTATAGATACAATGATCCTTGAGCGATTCGCGATGTTTGACACTGCGAAAGTAGAAATCAAGAAGGAGCATCAATAGTTGATGGTTTGTAAAACCACTAAGTTTCAAGAAAGGCAAGGGCTAGAAGGGATACTTCGTGAAACGGCAAAACAGTCGCTGCACTAATGAAGAGACCCAAGATTAAACCCAAACCCGAGACTAAGTGCTTCTGTAATGAGGGGAACAGTCACTGAGGCGGAGCAACTCTAGATACTTGGTAGATAAGAAGGCTGGCAAAAGTCGAAAGAAGTATATTTGATATACATGATGTTGATGTGTACTTTACTAGTACTCCTAGTAGCATGAGGGTATTGCATACCGGTTCGGTTGCTAAGTGATTAGTAACACGAAATGAAAGCTACGGCATAAATGGAGACTAGCTAAAGGCGAGGTGGCGATACGTGTTGGAAGTGTTTCCAAGGTTGATATGATCAAACGTTGCACGCTCCCTCTACCATCGGGGTTGGTGTTAAACCTAAATAATTGTTATTTGGTGCTTGCGTTAGGCATGAACATGATTGGATCGTGTTTATTGCAATACGATTATTCATTTAAATAGAATAATGGTTACTCTATTTTCTTGAATAATCACCTTCAATGGTTTATTGAATCTCAATCATAGTGTTACACATGTTCATGATATTGGTGCCAAAAGATACGAGGTAATGATGATAGTACCACTTACTTGTGGCACTGCCGCTTGAGTCATGTTGGTATAAATTGCATGAAGAGGCTCCATGCTGATGGATCTTTATACTCACTTGATTTTGAATCAGTAGTGACATGCAAATCATACCACATGAGCAAGGCCTTATTTTTATTTAGATGAAATAAGATAGTAACTTGTTGGAAGTGATACATTTTGATGTATGCAGTCCATGGGTGCTGAGGCACGCAGTGGATATCATTATGTTCTTACTTCAATGACGATTTGAGTAGATACTAGAGTATTTGCTTAATGAATCACAACTCTGAAATATTGAAAAGTTCAATTCTGTTTCGGAGTGAAGTTCGTCGTAACAAGAGGATAAACTGTCTACGATATGATCATAGAAATGAATATCTGAGTTACGAGTTTTGGTACGCAGTTAAGACAATGTGGAAATTGTTTCGCGGTTCATGCCACCTAGAACATCATAGTGTGATGATGTGTCTGAACGTCATAGCCACACACTATTTGGTATGGTGCATGCTATGATGTCTCTTATCGAATTACCACTATCGTTTATGGGTTAATCATTAGAGACAACCGCATTCACTTTAAATAGGGCACAACGTATTTTCGTTGAGATGACACAGTATAGACTGAGGTTTAGAGAAATCTAAACTGTCGTTTCTTGAAAGTTTGGGATTTCGACACTTATGTGAAAAAGTTTCAGTCTGATAAGCTCGAACCCAAAGCGGATAAATGCATCTTCATAGGATATCCAGAACAGTTGGGTACATCTCCTATCTCAGATCTGAAAGCAAAGTGTTTGTTTCTAGAAACGGATCCTTTCTCGAGGAAAGGTTTCTCTCGAAAGAATTGAGTGGGAGGGTGGTAGAACTTGATGAGGTTATTGAACCATCACTTCGACCAGTGTGTAGCAGGGCGCAGGAAGTTGTTCCTGTGGCGCCTACACCAATTGAAGTGAAAGCTGATGATGATGATCATCGAGCATCGGATCAAGTTACTACAAGCCTCGTAGGTTGACAAGGTCGCGTACTACTACAGAGTGGTACGGTAACCCTGTCTTGGAGGTCATGTTGTTGAGCAACAGTGAACCTACGAGTTATGGAGAAAGCAGTGGTGGGCCCAGATTCCGACAAATGGCTGGAAGCCATGAAATCCGAGAGAGGATCCATGTATGAAAACAAAGTGTAGACTTTGGAAGAACTACTTCATGGTCATATGACTATTGAGTAAAGATGGATCTTTAAAAGGAAGACAGACGATGATAGTGATAAGTCACTATTAAGAAAATCTCGACTTGTCGCAAAGATGTTTCCGACAAGATCAAACAGTTGACTATGATGAGACTTTCTCACTCGTAGCGATGCTAAAAGTCTGTTAGAATTATGTTAGTAGTTGCTGCATTATTTATGAAATATTGCATGTAGGATGTCAAAACATTGTTTCCTCGACGGTTTCCTTGAGCAAACATTGTATGAGATACAACCATGAGGTTTTGTCGATCCTAAAGATACTAGCAAGTATGCAAGCTCCAACGATCCTTAAATGGACTGGTGCAAGCATCTCGGATTTTGGTTTTGTACAAGGTTTATGAGAAACTTGTATTTCCAAAGAAGTGAGTGAGAGCACTATAGAATTTCTGATAAGTATATGTGGTTGACATATTGTTGATCAGAAGTAATGTAGAATTTCTGTGAACCATAAAAGGTTGTTTGAAAGGAGTTTTTCAAAGGAATACCTGGATTGAGCTACTTGAACGTTGAGCATCAAGATCTATGGAGATGGATCAAAACGCTTAATTGAAGTTTCAACTAGATGCATGCCTTGACAAGTTTTTGAAGGAATTCGAAATAGATCAGCAAAGAAGGAGTTCTTGACTGTGTTGTAAGGTGTGAATTTGAGTAAGACTCAAAACCCTACCACGACAGAATAAAGAGAATAGACGAAGGTCGTCTTCTATGCCTTAGCCGTAGACTCTAAAGTATGCCATGCTGAGTACCGCACCTGATGTGTGCCTTGCAGCAAGTCTGTTGAGAGGTAGAGAGAGTGATCCATGATTGAATCACTAGCAGCGGTCAAAATTTATCCTTAGTAAGTGATGGACTAAGAAATTTTTCTCGATTATGGAGGTGGTTAAAGAGTTCGTCGTAAAGGGTTACGTCGATGTAAGCTTTGACACTAATCCGAATAACTATTAGTAGTAAAACGGATTCGTATAGTAGAGTAGATATTTGGAGTATTTCCGAATAGCACATAGTAGCAGCATCTATAAGATGACATAAAGATTTGTAAAGAACACACGGATCTGAAAATTTCAGAACCGTTGACTAAAACCTCTCTCATGAGCAAGACGTGATCAGACCCCATAACTATATGGGTGTTGGATTCGTTGGAATCACATGGTGATGTGAACTAGATTATTGACTCTAGTGCAAGTGGGAGACTGTTGGAAATATGCCCTAGAGGCAATAATAAATTAGTTATTATTATATTTCTTTGTTCATGATAATCGTTTATTATCCATGCTATAATTTTACTGATTGGAAACACGATACTTGTGTGGATACATAGACAAAACACTGTCCCTAGTAAGCCTCTAGTTGACCAGCTCGTTGATCAAAGATGGTCAAGGTTTCCTGGCCATAGGCAAGTGTTGTTACTTGATAACGGGATCACATCATTAGGAGAATCATGTGATGGACTAGACCCAAACTAATAGACGTAGCATGTTGATCGTGTCATTTTGTTGCTACTGTTTTCTGCGTGTCAAGTATTTGTTCCTATGATCATGAGATCATATAACTCACTGACACCGGAGGAATGCTTTGTGTGTATCAAACATCGCAACGTAACTGGGTGACTATAAAGATGCTCTACAGGTATCTCCGAAGGTGTTCGTTGAGTTAGTATGGATCGAGACTGGGATTTGTCACTCCGTGTGACGGAGAGGTATCTCGGGGCCCACTCGGTAATACAACATCACACACAAGCCTTGCAAGCATTGTGACTTAGTGTAAGTTGCGGGATCTTGTATTACGGAACGAGTAAAGAGACTTGCCGGTAAACGAGATTGAAATAGGTATGCGGATACTGACGATCGAATCTCGGGCAAGTAACATACCGAAGGACAAAGGGAATGACATACGAGATTATATGAATCCTTGGCACTGAGGTTCAAACGATAAGATCTTCGTAGAATATGTAGGATCCAATATGGGCTTCCAGGTCCCGCTATTGGGTATTGACCGAGGAGTCTCTCGGGTCATGTCTACATAGTTCTCGAACCCGCAGGGTCTGCACACTTAAGGTTCGACGTTGTTTTATGCGTATTTGAGTTATATGGTTGGTTACCGAATGTTGTTCGGAGTCCCGAATGAGATCACGGACGTCACGAGGGTTTCCAGAATGGTCCGGAAACGAAGATTGATATATAGGATGACCTCATTTGGTTACCGGAAGGTTTTCGTGCATCACCGGAAAGTTTCGGGCTCATCGGTAGTGTACTGGGAGTGCCGGGAGGGGTGTCGGGGACCATCAGGAGGGGTGTCACGCCCCAAGGGGTCTCATGGGTTATGAGAAGAGATAAACCAGCCCCTAACGCTTCTGCTATGCGGTCTACAAGGGTACGTAAATCGAGGGACGTGAGGATGTTCCACTACATCAACAGCGTTCACTAACGCTTCTGCTATGCGGTCTACAAGGGTACATAGATCGAACATCCCCTCTCGTAGATGGACATCACCATGATTGGTCTTCGTGCGCGTAGAATTTTTTTTGTTTCCCATGCGATGTTCCCCTACACATCCTTATGTGGATCTTTTAGTTGATATATGATCATCGATCAAATTGTTCTTATTTCAACATTGCTTGAATAGTGCAATCATTGGGTTGTATATAAACAACTAGATATGATGTGTATCATAGCTGTTTTTTAGTTCTGTTAGCAGTGATTAATGTCTACTTCTTTTCTATGCTTATATTTGATATATATTTCTTCAGATGGTGAGCAAATAAATAAATAACCTTAATTATGATTTAGAATAACTTGGTAGTTTTGTAGCAAGGAAATTCGCCTATTGCATAGTGTTTTTTGTAGGTGGCATGAGAACTGAAAATAAGTTGATGATGATATTACATAGTACCTCTTAGCAAAGTACTAGATTTCATTGGGGTCAGTATTTGGTTACCTTTATTCGATAATTTACAGCATGAGACATATATATATTACAGTTATAGGAAATATATATTATTGACAATTATGTTTTGACATACTAAAAATAATGACATCTTTAAATCAATGGTACTTCGTTGGACGTTGAAGATGTCATCTAAAAGGAGTTGGAGTACCTTTCTGCACATTCCGAAAGTAATAATGAGAGAATATTAACGGCACAAGCATTTCTGATATTATTGTTATTATTATTATTATTATTATTATTATTATTATTATTATTCCCAATAAGAGTAAATTTGTCAAAAAAACATCTCATTTGGTACTGCCATTGGGACAAGGAAGTTAGCGCCCAATTGTACTAGCATTTGCAGCTCAACGTTTTTCTTGGAAAGCGCCACCTCCTCTGGCATATCGAGAAGCTCGTGTCCGCAGGCGCTGACGGGGTTGTACGCTCTAGTCACACAGCTAGCCAGCTCATCGAACCGCATGCTTCCCTTGTATCCTTGGTAGTTCCTGATCATGCCCTCGCATATGTTGAGAATACTTACCATTTCTTCATAGTCCACCTCACAGAAAAGTAGGACACGCATCCTTATCGTACCCTCCTTGGAATTTTGCAGCATTTTCTTGACCATGCCGGTGGCATCAGTGAGACGTTTCTTAGTGATGTCCATGGCAATCAGCACTAGATCATGGAGATCCTTAGCCTTGATGCTCCGATTGTCCGATCGGAGGGCCGACAAACAAAATTCTTCCGGGACGGTCTCTATATCGCCGTAAATTGAGGCGTTCTTACATGCTTTCACCATGAGGTCGGTTGGATTTGACCTGCCACTACCAGAACCGCTAGCTTTAGTATGGATGGTCGTAGAAAGAAGCATGGAAACAATGATGGGGAAAATGATGGAGGTCTTCGATATTGCCATTGTTCAAGGCTAGCTACAAGTCTTGAACAGTAGAAGAACCAAGGGAGGTGGTTATAAATGGATATAGGAGAATATTTGGGGCAGAGTTGCATGGATGAATTGATAGAGGTGATGTTGAGATTTATTTATAATGCGTGTAGTGGGGTTTCACAAATGTATTGTGCTCATTTTGGATCTCTTGGTATTAATGCCATTTATATCCACAAATACATTGCTGCACATTCAGATATCTTGGTACTAATGCCTTTTGTATTCACAAGTACATTCATGCTCGTACTGGATCGCATGGTATTAATGCCCTTTATATTCACAAATACATTGGTACTCATTTTCAATCTTCTTGTATTAATACTTGTAAAACTTAGATATATTCTTTAATGCCACACACCATGATTATGGATATCTAAATCATTAGTGTCCAATCAATGCTCGCATATACGAGGATTCCTTTCTTATATCTTCTCGTATTAATATGTCTATTTCGCCTTGGTGTGATGTAGACATGCTTTTCATAGATTTGTTATTTTTACGTCATTTGGATAGTCGATCAAGTTGATGAATGATTGCTACTTCTTGTATTGGAGAGCAAGGTGTTGGGTGCACAAGTGTGAGGGTTTGAAGTAGGAAAGAACTTTCCGTTGACAAGGTGATCTAATGTTATCAATCTGTGTGAAGTAATGCTTGGTTCTACTCCTATTGTTGGTAGCCAAGTTATTTGCCTAGAGAGTGCAAAGGTTTGTTGGAGGAAAACTACTATGCATTTGGTCTCGGTGGTTATGGATAAGGTATAAAAGGTCATTACTAGTCCCATGGTAAGTCTTTGGTTAACAGATGAAATGAAACAAAGGAGGTGTTTGGTTACCGAGATTGTAAACGTAATCTGATTACAGCGGGACCAGTTGCCGTCAAATCGTGTTTGTTTCACCACGGCTGTAATCAGATACAGTGTAATCAGGTCCCATCACTATACAAAATTGATTACGCTCCGAATCGTCTGTATCGGTCTGTTCCCTGCTTCCCGCAGCCGCACAAAGGGTGCGAGAGAAAAAGAGCATTGACAACCACAACTCGTCAGCCGTCGGCATGCTTCGCCGGCGTCCACCGCTGCGCAAGATCCAAGGAGTATGTCGCCGGCGTCGGTCGTTCGTCAGCCGTCAGCAGCTAGCGGCACGCATGCTTTGGGTCAGACGGCGGCCGGCAGAGCGCGAGATCCGGCTGCCTGCAGCGCGCCGGAGCACATGTTAAACTGAGCAGGCAGCAAGGCCGCAGCAGCTGGTGGCGCGGGAGGATCAAGCGGCTGAAAGGGAGGAGGATAGCAGGCGAGCGAGGGCGGCAGTCTTCGGTCGGGGAGACTGACGCGCTGGTGAAGAAGAGAAGGAGCGATGTTATCCAATTACATTACCTGGGCAAACCAAACAAATTGAGAAATAATTCGTTCCACCCTCTAAAACGCTGCGATCTGATTACGTTACCATTTACATTACCATTTTTGTTGCCAAACACCTCCAAAGGGTATTGTGGGGGCTTATACCAATGCAGTAAGCCCAAGTATACAAATGGCCCAGCCAAGGACCGTAGCCCATTTGCGATACGGTCGCGAAGACAATTGGCAGCACTTCCGGCCCATTGGACTTGCAGCCCAAGACACCAAAGGATAGAGCAGTTCTCGTGCTCAGGCCGAGTCCTAACATTTGATCCCTGCACCCCGAATGGACAAGACACGTCAGTTTGTCATCTTGAAGTCGGATCTTCTACAGTCGGTTGCGACCCCATGCTGTCTTAATTACATAGGTTACTCGATGGTACTCCCTCCGTACCTAAATACAGTATAAGTCTTTTAAGATATTTTACTAGATGTCTACATACAAATCAAAATGAATGAATCTATATTCTAAAATATATCTATATACATCTGTATGTAGTCCATTAGTTGAACCTCTAGAAAGACTTATATTTAGGAACGAAGGGAGTACTAGCTAGCCCGTTATGACAAGCCTCGGCACACTCTATATAAACTAGTTGAATGCCCGTACGTTGTTATGGGACAAAAAAAAATGAGTCAAATAATTGTTTTTATTTGAAAGTGTATATCCAACATGATGTATATTCATTAATACTTCCTTCGTTCCTTTATATAAGGTGTTTTTGTTTTTTTATAAAAATCCATAATATAAGGTGCATTTTTTAAATTTCTCATCGTTCTAAGGCTTCATAGGACAAGCGCACCAGAACAACAACCACCACCGATGAAGCGATGCGTAGATTGAAAGGATCCAACCTGAAGACACATAAACATAGACGAACAAAGAACAGATCCGAGTAGATCCACCAAAGGCAAACACCGAGACACCCCTCCAAATGCTCTCTAAAGAGACACGCCATCAGAACAAGGGTTATGCGGGAAGCATCTTATTCTATCTTCAACGAACCGCCATCATCTCGTCTTCCTAAGCAGGACACATTCACAAACAAAATAAAAAGAAACATCTAAAGCGGAGCCCTCCCGCAAGAAAGTGCCAGGATCTACCGTCGTCCCATGGCCCTAGGGCCATCGGAGAATAGGCAAACCTCCGACGGTGTCGGCAGGAGACAAAGGAACCCTAGCTTTTCTAGAGGGCGTGGCGACTCTGCGTGTGTGTAGCATTGCATCTACTTTCCCTATAGGCGCAACCACCTCATGTCACTCGAATATATTTTCTCGCATCATATGTTATATTAGGTTTGTCCTAATTCCAACTTGTTAATTAAGTTCACACAAATCAACATCAATGATATCAGATCAATATCATCACATGCATTAAGAAATAAGTTCTTACAGTATAGTTTTATTTGGCATCGACGAGGAGGGTTGTTCTGGCTTTAGGAAGCATACAGGGACGAGGAGGGTCGTTCTGGCTTTAGGGAGCCGTGGGTGTAGCAGGTGTGCTCTCGCACTCAAAAGAATTTTCAGTACGTGATGGGTTCTGTTCTTTCTAACTCAGTTTTTGCTTGCCTTATCGTGACATCTTCTTTGCCATTGTGAGCACAACATGATTCGTTCGCCGTCATGCGCCTTGTTATGGCATTAATTGTGTTAAGAAATTAGTTTTAGTGAAGATCGAATGGTTTTTAGGTTAGTTGGAGAATACATGAGTATTCTTTGTTCTGTAGTGTATTGTTAGTTAACTGAGACGTATGCAGTGGGGTTATGTTTATTGAAGGAACCTGATTAAATTTAAAATAAATATTTATTTTTGGATGTCTATGTTAGTCTAACAAGCGTGCTTGACAGTTCTCATGCAAAAAAGGATAGCGTAGCTTTGTCGGTAAAAAACAAAATTAAGCATACCATTTGGAGGTAACATTATACGTTTGATTTTATTTTCCTCAAACGTCAACATGCTTAATCTTTTCTCCTAAAAATTTGCAGATAGCATTTGGGTGTGACAACGAGGACATCCAGATTTTTAAAAAATGGTTGACATTTGAATGAAACATATTTGATGGGCAGGAGCATCTGCTCTCAAGGGACGAGTTGAATTTCTGGATGATATTATTTTTCTAATAACTTACTCAAACTTAAACAAGTTTGGGTTGAGACAAAACCAATATGACTTATATTCTGCAAAGGATAGTACCAAATATATAACTTTACAAGCTTGATACTCCTTGCTTTTTTATATACTTTGGAATTTCTTCTTGAAGGTAATCTCAACTATTATTATTTGGCGACACCAAATATAACTTCAGTTTTCTCTCCGCTCTTTCTTTACTTGGTTCCCTAAAAGTATGCGATCCCTCTCATGCGTTGCCACGGGATAACAAAATGTGCGTATCAAGAAAAATGTAATGTGACATGAGGAATAGACTATGCACATATGATATCTCATGGTCCTAAAGTGGTAGATAAATACATCTCATCGTCATCCTCTCTCATCCATCTTCTCGAGAGGAAACCTCCAATCCCTGTGTCTCGCGAGAGATTAAAATTTACGATGATATCTAATTTGATTGTATAGTATCAAATTTCAAGAATTTTTTTTGTAGCTTCTATAAAGATGGTCACATGGGCAAAAAGGCCCGTGCGTTGCAACGGGAGAAAAAAATGTGCCTACACCCTCCCGTGAGGCTTGAGAATGAGACTCTGCCTTTTCCAATGGAAGACTCATTCATCGTGAACAGAAAAGTATTTTCCAAGGTGGATGCACGATTATAAACACAAAAATTAACTTATTCTAGATTAATTTTGTGGTTTTTGAATTAAAATTATACAAATACATCAATGCACCTGTAAATATGTGAATACATATCACTATATCACATTCGAGAAAACAAAATATAGTTGCTTCTTTTGGGTAGGGACTGCACGAAGATGATGCTTAATGGCCTAAAATTGCTCAAATCACATCCATGCGCTAGATGGGCAGGTATGCGTAGGGCCTTGCATTGGATTTTGCCCTCTGGTCCTCTTAAGTATAAATCGACAATGTAGTACTGATTGAGAGTTACAAAAGAATGTATTCAAAAAGATTTATATGTTCAACCATTGGCCTTGTTCATCAGGGACTTGGGCAATCTCCAAGAGCTGCATGTAATTAATAGAGATAAATCATTGAGTGATTCATGTCACGAAGGTTCAAAATTAACATTACAACTTGCAAATTACACTATAGTCATTACTTTCTATGTTTGCTTATCAGCAAAGGTAATTAAAAGCTAATAGCCAAACTAGGAGGAAATTATTAGTGTACTTCCACCCTTCCTTTGCACGAGATGAGGGTACCACCTTTAACATCAGCCAATGTTTTTGGAGTAACCTCCATGCAGTACTCATTCTGGTTATGGATCAGGTGGTTTAATATCTCTGTGATGGTTGTTAAGGATCCTATTTATGACACAAAGTAACACTAAAAAGGTAAAAGAACCAGATTGAAAATCAATAAATCTGATCATATTTGGGTACTGATGTCAACTATAGCACCCCAGTTGTCTGAGTTCACCACGAAGACATACTCCTTTCCCTGAGAGAAGATTGGCAAAATAGTAAGCACAATAATACGAAAGCATTTGGATTCTGTAATCGAAGTTTTTTAAGAATTTAAGTGAACTCTTCATTTATCTTTTGTTGTTAAACAAGTCCCTACAGATGATGTACATCAGTACAGGTTGTAACTGGTTTGCGACCTTATAATTTAAGTCATAAGAAGCATACAGTACATAGATTTTTTGTGAACTTAAAAAATAAAACATGTTATGAAGATGCGATCACAAGAGCAAACTAATCTGTGTCCAAAAACAAAATTTGGATACTAAGGTTGTATGCGACCAATCAATCTGTCAAATTAATTTGTTCACCTACTTAGAAGGTTAAGTCATTTGTGCTCACCTGTGACAGTAAGGTATCAAGTTTTCCACTGTTGTTCAAAGAGGGGAACACATCACCGTGGCTTGGGGGTACCTTCACATTCAAAAATAACAATATTAGATTTGAAAAAGTTATATGAAATAGTCAAGTCCGACAAAGTTGGATCAATAAAGCATAAAGGTGAAGCTAGTATTTAAAATTGCATAAAATGAAATGACCATCCATTGGTATTCCAAGAATAAGACAAGAATAGTTAAGAGAAACTAACCACCCATCCTTCCCTGTCTGTCATTTGCTTGGAAGCGGCAAGAAATCCTCAGTAACAATGCGAGGATATTGGCTCTGAGAGAAACATGTGTGTGTTAATTGACGCCGCAAGTAGTGGGGTAAAATGTGATATAATTTAAAAAGCAGATGAAGTTAAGCTAGCATACATGAGAGAACAAACTAATTTCACCAATTTATTATTGTAGTCTCTATGAAATGCATAACTCTACGTCTGCTACATATTGTATTAGATATGGTACTGCTAAAGTGATTCTTATATGAAAAAATATAGAACAGAGTGCAAAAACCTCCAGAAGGGAAATTAAAAAAAAAATCAACTTTGCCATGTTGAACACCAAGAGTATAAAAAATGATATAGTGACACAAAATTGGTAGCAGTACAATTCGATGGCTCAAACTCATGTGTAGTGGTCCTAAAAGTTACAAGACTTGTATTCAGGAAATAAGAAAAATCAATAATATAGCTAAAGCACAAAAACGGATTAAAAATATAACTATGGATGGATTAAAGAACCAAATGGCTAGCTGATAGAGAGAAATTCCACATGCATTCTATTTTTTAAGTTGTGTTCCAGGTGCATTATTAGGCAATCAAAAGACCCTAAACGTACAAGCAGATTTAAGCAAACTAATTTAGATCATCAATAATCTTATAATACTGAGGGTTACAATGGAGTGGGAACATTTCATGCAACATGCAGAAGGTATACACATACTTGTGTGCAACTCATCCAAAAAGAAGAAATTAAAATTGTATCTTGTCCAGTTCACATTTGTTTTGAACACCGGATGCTACTAAATAGAACAAAACTTTCAGGGCAAGAAATTCACCTGCCTATCAGGAGTTGTTCTAGGTCAATATAGGTAAGGAAGAATAAGAACTTTCCATCAGGAGTTGTTCTAGGGCAGCATGATCTCTACACTATCAGATGAAGAAATGACATGTACATACAACAACTCCACGCATTTATCACAAGAATATTGCAAGGCCACAGGAATAAACAAAAACTGAAAAATCATCGATACTTGAGGGCCAATATCCTTGCACATCAGTATTAACAAATTCTCATTCCATGAATAGAGTGTAAACAACTAACGACATTTAATTAATCAGATCTAGTATAAATCAGAACTTGCTTGGATGCTCCATAATTTCCTTGCCGAAACCATACTTGCTCTAGTAGAAACCAAATTGCTAGAAATTTATTTATCAAAGCATAATATTTTTTTTGCAAGTTATCAAAGCATAATATAATTGAAAGAAGTTGCAATACTTGATTTCTTATTGCTAATTTCTCCTAACTACCATATCACTTCTCTCTCACTTCGGTTTTATAAATAACTTGCTGAATATAACATGCTTCTACAAAATATAAAGACTCTAGTTAATATATAATACATTATATGTTATTAATCTTCAAAAGACATTGCACTTTTTACAGCAACAATGACGACTCTGCATGCACATTCCACAAATGTTTTTATATTGAACATGGCATGATCTTAAACTGGAAATGTAAAGCTTTCATACGTTCTATGCACCTTATTATAGGGAGTCATACCAGCCAAGTCGATGAAGTTAAGCTTCCCTTTGACATTATCGTTAGTGACCTTGAGAGAGAGAGAGAGAGAGAGAGAGAGAGAGAGAGAGAGAGAGAGAGAGAGAGAGAGAGAGAGAGAGCAGAACATGGCTCCTACATGAGACATCATTCAGGCCTGTGTGGACGGCTTTTCTACTCTGCACACCTGTCGAGTAGACCTCCTGAATTTCCTCCGCTGATCGCACAGGGGCCTGAAACCAAGTGTTGAGGCATAGTTTATGCCTAAGTAATTTTGGTGATTGATGACAGTACCGTACAGGACTAATCGTGTGTGTCAAGGTTTCAGGTAACACTCGTCAACGGCACAAGACGACACGTCTCCTCTCTTCTGGAACGGAAGCACGACGCTCTCTACGATTCTCTTTATTTGAGTCATAGGAAACCCGTACTATTAAGAGGGGATCCGTAGTGGAAAGGTTTGGGTGGAATCTATCTTTACACACGCACACTTCACATTCTCCCTTTCCTTATCTTTTGGAGCGGCCCTCGCCTATTCGTCTCGATTATCTCTGCAAAATGGTCCCCAGTGGTAGTACCGCTGGTGCGAGCGGTAGTACCGCTGGACTGCTAGCGGTAGTACCGCTGCATCCAGCGGTAGTACCGCTAGCCAGCGGTAGTACCGCCCCTGGTCAGCGGTAGTACCGCTCCAGGTGTTTTGTTCCACCTACCTAGCGGTAGTTCGTGGACGGACCCTTTTGCGAAGACTTTCCCGGCGGTAGTAGTGCTTGTGCACTACCAAGGGGCCAGCGGTAGTACCGCTGGTGTCAGCGGTAGTACTGCTGCAGGCAGCGGTAGTACCGCTCCGGCACAGCGGTAGTACCGCTGGTACTCGGGCAGAGAGTGGGAAAACGGTCTGATTCCCCCCCCCCACTATATAAAGTGTTCTTCTAGCTGAGGAACCCTATCTCTTACCTCTCTAAGCTCCATTGTTGCTCCACAAGCTCTAAAGTGCCCGATCTCTCTCCCTAGCCAATCAAACTTGTTGATTCTTTAGGTATTGGTTGAGAAGGCCTAGATCCACACTTCCACCAAGAGAAAAGTTGATTCCCCCACCAATCCCTTGTGGATCTTGTTACTCTTATGCTTGTGACTATATCTTACTTGTCTTAATAGCTCTTGTTGTTAGCTTCTATAGGGTTCACCTCATTGTCATATTATTTGTGAACCCGTATAGTGTTTACCTTAACTTGTTAAGTTTTATTAAAAAGTGGTCGTTGTCTATTCACCCCCCCTCTAGCCAACCATATCGATCCTTTCAATTGGTATCAGAGCCACGTCTCTTTATTAAGGGTTTAACCACCCGAAGAGTATGGAAGGCGGAGAGGAAGCTAACCGTGGGCAACCCGAGGACATGGACTTGACTTCGGTCACAAGGGACAACTTGAATACGGCTATGGCAGCCCTCAAGACGTCCTTGACGAGCGAAGTCAAAACCATGCTTAAAGAATTAATTGATGGTCTTAAAAGTTCACCCGAACCGGCTTTAGTGGTTAAACCCACCATTTCCGATTCGGAGGCCAACTCCTCTAAGGAAGCGGCTAAAGGTATGCAACCTGCTTCACCTCACGAAAAGGATGGGACTGGAACATATGCTTCGGTTCCACCTCCCATGACATATGGAGGACCCGTTCTCGCACCTCGTCTTAATCCTGTTGGTCCTCCTCCTAAACTTGTGAAAGGTGACTTTGCTAACTGGGTATTTTCTATTAAGTCTCATTTGAATCACAGCTCAACAAACTTGTGGAGAATTATCGAGCAAGGATATTATCCCCATGACCCAAGCAACCTCACTCCAAGAGAAGATGTAGACAATCAATATAATCACTCTGCGTTGTTTATTCTCCAGTCTGTTGTGCCACCTGAAGATCTTCCCCACTTGCGTCCCTTCACATTGTCCAAGGATTGTTGGGAGCATATTATGGTACTGTACAAGGGAAGCTCAAGTATTCAACGATCCAACTATGAAGTGATACTTGATAAGGCCGATGACTTTGTGATGAAGGAAGACGAGGACCCTCGTGATCTCTATCGGAGGGTGACTGCTATTGCGGTGGCACTAAAAGATCATGGGAGTAAGGATGTGGATGATACATGGGTCAAGCGCAAGTTTCTCAAAGCCATCATGCCTTTCAATAAAGCCATGTCATCTGTCATTCGTCAGCGGCCAGACTTCCACTCCTTGTCTTCCAGTGAAGTGTTGGATGGGTTCATTGCAATGACAATCATGAACGAAATAGCCGACAATGCACTTGCTCGTGTCCGATCAAAAACCACTTCACCCAACCTTGCGTTGAAAGCAAGAGCAATGCTTGAAGAAGAAGAAGAAGATGAGGAAGAGGAGAGCTGCCCTGAAGACACAAAGTATGCTTATCATGAGCACATGGCTCTTGCATCAAGGCAATTCTGGGGAAATAAAAGGAACTCAAGACCCACCTTCAACAAGAACAACTCGAGTGGATTCAAACCCAAACAACGAGTGAGGACATGTTATAACTGTGGCAACGTGAGTCACTTCGTGGCAGAATGTCCCTATGAGAAGAGGGAAGACAACGGAGGCAAGCTCATTCACAAAGACAAAACCAAATCATTTCCAATCAAGAACAACTTTGTGAAGAAACCTCACCCAAAAGGGATGGTGGCCCTGGAGGAGTATCCTTCTGATGATGATGGCGATGATGATGATACAGTGGCAACGACAACTGTTGCTATCGCCACTACCTCTTCCCAGAAGGTGTCTCTCTTCAACGCCCCCAACGAGAACCACATCACCAAGTGCCTCATGGCAAAAGGTACCAATCAGGTAACTCCCATCATTAAGACCAACATTACTTCTGCTCCTTCATTGTTAAATTGTGTAGAAGGTAGTGATGTTGGAGAACTTAATGAGCATGATCTTGATAAGTTTCTATGCACTATTAAGGGAGAACCCAAGAAGCACTTTGTTGCTCTCTTGGAACAACTGGGTGAGGCCACTGACCTCATTGAGTCTCATGAGGAGACCATCTCCGAGCTTCAGGGACATAGCCGTGACTATGCCGACGAAATTGCCGAATTATCTAGTGCTCTAGAAGAAGAGCGCACTCTTCGTTTGGCTCTTGAGGAGTCATATAACGATGACTGCGCTAAAATGCAAAAGAAAATAGATCATGATGTTGTTCTTACTCGCATGCTTAAATCTGAAAAGTATGCTCTTGAAGTTGGCCGTGACAGACTCAAGGAAGAGTTTGACATACTTGACAAGGCCCACAAAGCCTTGAAAGGTGTTCATTTTCTCTGAAAGAGTCTCATGATCAACTCCAAGCAAAGCTTACCAAGGAGATCTCTACTTGTCCTCCCTTTGTGTTAATTGATAATACTTGTGCAACTAACCCTTGTTGTGAGCATGTTCATCTTGTGGAGGAAAATGCCAAGTTAAAGGAGAAACTTGAGAAGGGCCTTGTGGCATGCAGACAAGGTGACAAGAGTCTGAACGATCTTTTGAGCACTCAAAAGGGTGTTGTAGGGAAGGAAGGACTTGGACTTACCTCCAAGTCAAAAGGTAAAAGGAAGAACAAGGACAAACGATCTCTCACCCTCATGGACATCTTTGTCAAAGAGGGTGAGGGGACTCAGAAGGTGAACAGGAACAAGGTGGACTATGGGAACCCCAAGAAGGGCAAAACCGCTCCTACTAACACAGCCGGCAAACTCAATTCCTCTTATGTGTTATGTTGTGCTAGTGATGGGCATGTTTATGCCAGATTTGTTGGTTCCTACGATGAAGATATTGAATGGGCTATCTGGGTTCCTAAGACCCTTGTCTCTAACATGAAAGGACCCATTAAAAAATGGGTACCTAAAACCAAGCCTTGATCTATTGCAGGAGTTTGCTTCCAGTGGGGTGTCATGGTTGCTCGATAGTGGAGCAACAAATCATATGACCGGAAGCAAGGACTTAGTGGTGGATGTGCATCCTTCTTCATCTATGCCCACCCATGTCCAATTCGTCGATGCATCCTCGTCAAAGGTATTGGGATTTGGTAAGGTGGTCGTCTCTCAAGATTTATCTATTGAGAAGGTCATGCTTGTTGAGTCACTTGCCTACAATTTACTTTCGGTTCGTCAACCTGCAATCATGGGTTTTTCCACATTCTTTAATATCGACACCGTGGTCCTCCTAAGGAGCAAGACTCTTAAAGTAGCCTATGTTGGACATGTCGAAAATGGTCTCTATGTGGTGAACTTCTCGAAGCGACCCACTAAGACTGCGACATGTTTAATGACTAAAGTTGACGTGGGCTGGCTTTGGCATCGCCGTTTAGCTCATGTCAATATGAGATCTTTGCAAAGTCTTCTGACAGGGGACCATGTTCGTGGACTAACAAATGTGAGCTTTGCTAAAGATCGTGTTTGCAGTTCTTGCATTGAAGGAAAGATTCATGAAACTGCTCATCGTCCAATGACTCTTATCTACAGTAAGAGGCCATTGGAACTTCTCCATATGGATCTGTTTGGTCCTCCAACATTTGATAGTCTTGGAGGCAGAAAATATTGCTTAGTGATTGTTGACGACTACTCAAGATATACCTGGGTATATTTCTTCAAAAGGAAGAGTGAAACTCAACAAACGGTCATCAACTTTGCTAATGAAGCGCAACATCAACATGAAGCAAAGATCTTGATGATTAGGAGTGACAACGGCACTGAGTTCAAGAACTACACCCTAGATGAGTTTCTAGGTGATGAGGGAATAAAGCACCAATATTCTGCACCATATACCCCTCAGCAAAACGGCGTGGCAGAAAGGAAGAACCGGACCTTGATAGACGCTGCAAGAACAATGATGGCAGAATTCAAATCTCCATACAACTTCTGGGCAGAGGCCATCAACACAGCATGTCATGCGTCCAATCGGCTCTACATCCGCAAAGGCTTGAACAAGACTCCGTATGAGATTCTAACTGGAAACAAACCCAATCTCAAGTACTTCCGGGTATTCGGTTGTAAGTGTTTCATTCTTAAAAAGGGAGCTCGGTTAGCTAAATTTGATTCTAGAGCACATGAGGGTATCTTTGTTGGTTATGCTACAAACTCTCATGCTTACCGTGTCCTCAACAAGTCCACCGGACTAATTGAGGAGACGTGTAACGTAGAGTTTGACGAAAATAATGGCTCCCAAGTGGAGCAAAGTGGTCTTTGTGATATAGGTGATGAAATTCCTCCCGAAGCCATAAGAAGAATGGGGATTGGTCAAATACTCCCCATTGAGGAACCCCTTGTGGCCGAAGGAGAAGGACAATGCTCTACTCAAGTGGAGCCATCACCCCCACAAGCCCCACACGCTTCCGATGAACAAAGAGAAGACTCTCAACAAGTTGATCAAGCTCACGGTCAAGATCAATTGCCTAACAATGGTGATATGCCCCATGATATTCAAGCACTACTACAAGACCCTGAACCAGCACAAGATCAAGATCAAGAGCAACCACTAATACAAGATCAAACTAGTGAACCTGCTCAAGTCGAAGGACAAGATGATCAGGAGACTGTCTCACAATTCCCGTCTGGAGCTCCAACAACCGGCTCAAGACGCAAGGGCAAACAAAAGATACAAGTCGATGCTCCTCCGTTATCTAATGAAGAACTCTTGGAGCGTCGAGCAGCCAAGAATGCGAACAAGCTGAGAGCCAAGTCACATCTTATGAAGAATGTTCTTGGTAGTTTAAAAAGGGGAGTATCTACCCGTCAACAGCTTTGGAATTATTGTGAGCATCACACGTTTGTCTCGTATTGTGAACCTCAACAGGTACAGGAAGCGCTCGATGATGAGGATTGGCTTATGGCCATGCACGAAGAACTTAACAACTTCGAGCGCAACCAAGTCTGGGATTTAGTGCCTCGACCAATGAAGGAACATAATGTCATTGGGACCAAATGGATATTTAAGAACAAGCAAGATGCAAATGGAATTGTGATTCGAAACAAGGCAAGATTGGTGGCTCAAGGCTACTCCCAAGTCGAGGGTATCGACTACGGTGAAACCTTTGCCCCTGTTGCTCGTCTAGAATCTATTCGCATGTTACATGCATTTGCTTCTCATCATAACTTCAAATTACAGCAAATGGATGTGAAAAGTGCATTTCTTAATGGTCCTTTGAATGAGTTGGTATATGTCAAACAACCCCCGGGATTCGAACATCCCAAGCTCCCCAATCATGTGTACAAACTCAATAAGGCACTCTATGGCCTTAAACAAGCCCCACGCGCGTGGTATGAGTACCTTACTGAGTTGTTACAAGATCGTGGGTTTGAAATTGGGAAGATTGATCCCACTCTTTTTACTAAGAGGGTTAAAGGGGATTTGTTCATATGCCAACTATATGTTGATGATATTATCTTTGGCTCTCCTAATATTTCATTCAATGAAGAATTTGCTGCGCTAATGACTGAGAAGTTTGAGATGTCCATGATGGGAGAGTTGAAGTTTTTCCTCGGGTTCGAGATTAAACAAGGTCTAGAAGGGACATTCATCAAACAAGCCAAGTACACTCAAGACATGCTCAAACGGTTCGAGCTCGAAGATGTCAAACCGGTCAAGTTCCCCATGCCAACCAGATGCAAGCTTGACAGTGATCCCAATGGTAAAGCAGTGGATCAAAAGGTATACCGCTCCATGATTGGATCCCTCCTTTACCTCTGTGCATCTAGACCGGATATTATGTTGACTGTAGGGATATGTGCACGGTTTCAATCCGCATCAAAGGAAAGTCATTACATGGCTGTCAAACGAATCTTTCGATATTTGGCTCATACCCCAAACTTTGGCCTCTGGTATCCCAAAGGAGCAAACTTCAATCTAGTTGGCTATTCTGACTCAGATTGGGCTGGAGATTGTGTGGAGAGGAAGTCAACATCTGGAGGGTGCCAATTCCTTGGTCGCTCTTTGGTAAGTTGGTCTACAAAGAAGAAGAATTGTGTCTCCTTATCATCCACCGAAGCTGAGTATGTGGCAGCTGCAAGTTGTTGTGCACAATTGCTATGGATGAGGCAAACTTTAAAGGATTATGGTGTCACTTGTGACAAAGTGCCTCTTCTATGTGACAATCAAAGCGCCATCAAGATTTCCCTCAACCCAGTGCAACATAGCAAAACCAAACATATTGATATTCGTCATCACTTCATCCGTGAACATATCAAGCTAGGTGATATTGAGGTTCACTTCATCCACACTGAAGAGCAACTTGCAGATATTTTCACCAAGCCACTAGATGAAGCAAGGTTTCGGGAGTTAAGGCATGAGCTAAATATCATTGATTCAAGTAATGTGGATTGAAACTAGGCATGTTGCACCTCACTTTACATTTTATCTTGGTCTAGATGTAGGCATGGACATAGGGGGAGTGCTGTTCTCTCAATGAACTCTCCCTCCCCCCATTATGCGTAAATCAATCTAGTCTTTCACTTTAGCCATTGTCAAATGGCACTTGTGCTTCAAAGACGAGCATTGGTCATGAACCCAAGGATAATTCTTCGCGGTGTCATACCATTGTCTCAAACATAGGTGGCCTCGGCCACCGCCCCTCCATCCTCTCTTGCGTATAAAGGAGAGGATATACAATGACAAGTCAGTACATTTTCTTGGATGTCATCCCTTTTTACTCACTTGTCATGTGCCCAAGTTTCCCTTTTTCCTTAGCCGTGTTGAAACATGTACAACGGTACTACCGTCAGGGTAGCCGCCAGGGGTAGCGGTACTACCGCCAGGGGTAGCGGTACTACCGCCAGGACCCCAGCGGTACTACCGCCAGGTATGGCGGTACTACCGCCAGGATTCAAAATCTAACACGACCGGCTAGAAAATTTCTAGGGTTTCAAGGGGGAGCGGTACTACCGCCAGGACCCCAGCGGTACTACCGCTGCACCTGGCGGTACTACCGCCAGCTAGCGATACTACCGCCGGGGCCACAACGGTACTACCGCTGGCCAGTACCCCTTGAGCTATATAAAGGGAGGGGGAGCCCGATTTTTACATCTGTTTCTTCTTCCTCGCGGCTCCTCCCTCCCCTAGCCCGAAAACCCCCTGTTTGGATCTCACTTCGTGGAGCTCCTTCTCCCCATTGGTGTGGAAAGGGTTGCTTCATCTCTTCTTCCTACTCCAAGAGTCATGAATCCCGGTAAAGCTCCTCCCTTCTTCTATTTGGTTGTTCTTCGTGTTCTAGGGTTAGGAGCATTGGGAATTGGATTCATCTTGTTGATCCTATGGCTAGTTATTGGATGGCATGAAGGAAATATTTGAGGGGAGTATAGGTCCGATGGTTTGTTGTTGTGTTTGCTGCCATGCTCTAGGATTTCATCGTCTTAGATCGAATACTTGAACTTTTGGATTAGATCTAAAACGTGCTCTCTCTTGCCTAGGCATGTTTGTACCTCTTGTTACTAAGTGTTCCTCATGACAGTAGGGCTAGGGTGTACGTCTTAGTGTTCATATTCAGTCAATGCCCTCGAAAACGAGTTTTATATGTCAGATCTGAAAGTCAAACCCCCAGCGGTACTACCGCGAGGGGGTAGCGGTACTACCGCCAGGGGTAGCGGTACTACCGCTATGACCCCCAGCGGTACTACCGCCAGGACTGGCGGTACTACCGCTAGGCCCCAGCGGTACTACCGCCAGGGGTGGCGGTACTACCGCCAGGAGCATTCACGGTGTATTTTTTGTGTTTTGTGCTTAGCAATGCGTGTTTACTTTTTCTGCGTTTTCAAGATTCATTGCCTTGGCTTTTCTTGTCGCCTCTTTTTCGCTTTGTGGTCTGTGTCACAGGTGGCTCTGCTCGCCGTTCGAACCCCCCACGGGACACGGCGTCCAAACAGTTTCGCAACACAGAGGCGCCCGAGGGGTCTGCCACGTCTGGTCTGCCTCCCAAGAAGAAGTCTTTCAAGAAGGTCGCTCACAAGGACAAGTGGGCCAACCCATCTACATCCTCTCAGCACATGGATACTGATACAGAGACCGCTGCTGACAGAGGAACTGCCTCTCAGTCCCGCTCGTCTGCCATGCCATCTTGGGCTATCAAACTGCAGGGCAAGATGAAGACACTTTTCTGTATGCAGGCCAAGGGTCAGTACCAGACACATGTGGCTCAGAAGCAGAGCCGCCAGAGGCATAAGCGTGTTCTCAGGACCTTGGATGTGGACATCTGCAGCGGTTCAGAGGACGACATCACTCCTGAGGCCACTTGGATGCAGGCTCAGGGGTACCAATGGTCTGGCGATGAGGCAGAAGAGGAGGAGCAGACCGACCAGGAGGGGACAGACGAGTCTGGTGATCCTGAAGACGAGGAGTAGTTACCTGTGGCATTAGGTGTGCCCCTTTTTGGTGTCTTGTGCCAAAGGGGGAGAGCGTTTAGGATTTGCTTTCATTTCGAACTTTGCATTGCTTTGCTTTATCTCGTATGGTTTGCTTCGAACTTGGTTTGATTCTCGTTTGCTATCATTTGTGAGACATGATCTTATGTGAGATTTATTTCCATCATATGTTGTGAGTCATATGTCCCGTATTGTCATATATCTCTATCTTTTTGTTCTCATATTATTCTCTGTGCAAATCCGGTATTGTCATCAATCCACCAAAAAGGGGGAGATTGTTGAGGCATAGTTTATGCCTAAGTAATTTTGGTGATTGATGACAGTACCGTACAGGACTAATCGTGTGTGTCAAGGTTTCAGGTAACACTCGTCAACGGCACAAGACGACACGTCTCCTCTCTTCTGGAACGGAAGCACGGCGCTCTCTACGATTCTCTTAATTTGAGTCATAAGAAAGCCGTACTATTAAGAGGGGATCCATAGTGGAAAGGTTTGGGTGGAATCTATCTTTACACACGCACACTTCACATTCTCCCTTTCCTTATCTTTTGGAGCGGCCCTCGCCTATTCGTCTCGATTATCTCTGCAAAATGGTCCCCAGCGGTAGTACCGCTGCATCCAGCGGTAGTACCGCCCCTGGTCAGCGGTAGTACCGCTCCAGGTGTTTTGTTCCACCTACCTAGCGGTAGTTCGTGGACGGACCCTTTTGCGAAGACTTACCCGGTGGTAGTAGTGCTTGTGCACTACCAAGGGGCCAGCGGTAGTACCGCTGGTGTCAGTGGTAGTACTGCTGCAGCCAGCGGTAGTACCGCTCCGGCACAGCGGTAGTACCGCGGGTACTCGGGCAGAGAGTGGGAAAACGGTCTGATTTCCCCCCCCCCCCACTATATAAAGGGTTCTTCTAGCTGAGGAACCCTATCTCTTACCTCTCTAAGCTCCATTGTTGCTCCACAAGCTCTAAAGTGCCCGATCTCTCTCCCTAGCCAATCAAACTTGTTGATTCTTTAGGGATTGGTTGAGAAGGCCTAGATCCACACTTCCACCAAGAGAAAAGTTGATTCCCCCACCAATCCCTTGCGGATCTTGTTACTCTTGGGTGTTTGAGCATCCTAGACGGTTGAGGTCACCTCGAAGCCATATTCCATTGTGTTGAAGCTTCGTGGTTTAGTTGGGAGCCTCCAAGCTTTGTGTGGAGTTGCCCCAACCTTGTTTGTAAAGGTTCGGTCGCCGCCTTCAAGGGCACCTATAGTGGAATCACGGTACCTTGTATCGTGCGAGGGCGTGAGGAGAATACGGTGGCCTTAGTGGCTTTTTGGGGAGCATTGTGCCTCCACACCGCTCCAACGGAGACGTACTTCCTGTCAAAGGGAAGGAACTTCGGTAACACATCCTCGTCTCCATCGGTTCCACTTGTGGTTATCTCTACCCTTTACTTTGTATTTGCTTATGCTTGTGACTATATCTTACTTGTCTTAATAGCTCTTGTTGTTAGCTTCTATAGGGTTCACCTCATTGTCATATTATTTGTGAACCCGTATAGTGTTTACCTTAACTTGTTAAGTTTTATTAAAAAGTGGTCGTTGTCTATTCACCCCCCCTCTAGCCAACCATATCGATCCTTTCACCAAGAAAAGACAACAGTAAGTGTGCTGCAGAAGCTACATATCAGCAAACACGGACATTCGAGGATGACCAAGCGCCAACGCATTACCCAAGCCAAGCCCTTGAGCTGCAGGTTGCCAAGGTTGTCGTCCAACGCCATGATCTCCTTTGCTTTGGGCTCGAGCAAGTCATAGCACTGTTCCATGTACACCTCGTAGTAGGGGATCTTGACGGAGAAGCACGTGCCAGTACATTGCACCAGGGGAAGCAGGGTATGCAGAAACAAATGAACCAAGTGTTCAAGAATACAGAATTACATATAGATAAAAGACGGAACCTATCACTAGGCAGCATATATACAGGTAACATTTGCAGTACTTGATTGCATAGTTGAAATTACTCCTATGTCAACTCCCGTTTACACCAATTATTATCACTAAATGCTACTGCTGGTCTGTTCAACAAAGCTAACGGCAAGGGAAGGGGGTCCGATCTGTGATGCTTGGCTCATGTGGTCAGCATAATAGCAAAATCAATGTGACCAAACTTCACAGAAACAGTGTAGCATCACGGACAATGGGCTTGGTTCAGTACTATCCATCGACCAAATTAATCACAGCATGCATGCAACACATTAGGGAGATTCAGTTCAGTATATACAATACATACATCGATCAGTGAAATCAATCCAAAGCATGCAACACAGTAGGGAGAAGATGTAGATTACCCGTTGCCGTAGCGACTGGGGGCGGGATTGCGGTTGCTGGTATCCCTAACGATGCGGTTGCGGAGTTTGTACGCGGTGCGATGCCAATTAGGGGGAACGGAGTACTCGGGCTTGGGCGGAGGAGCCATGGCCTTCACATCCTTCGAATCCCGATGGGGCGAAGGGGGCGAAGATGGTCGCGCAACCCTTGCAGGTCGACGCTTGGGCGGAGGAGCCGGGGTCTCGACGCCGCGTGCTGGGGGAGGAGGAGGAGGAAGAAGAGGCGACGCGTCCGCAACCTCCGAGTTGGCTGGTTGCGCAAACCTCCGCTCCATGTGCGCCTCCGTAATGAACGACCGTCGTGACGCGCCGACGTCCCCCGTCCTCCCCTGGTACCGGCGCCGCCGTCCCTTGCCTCGCTCACTCCGCTGCAGCGAACTCCCGCCGTACTCCGGTACTGGGGGCTGTACCTCCTCATTGCTTTGCCTGTAAGTAATACAGTTAATAGATGTTAAGTGTTGGATGCTATGGCATGAGGAGTCGTAGATTGCAAACACCGAAGAAGGTAATGATGTAATATTATAGTTTGTTTCGTCGCACCACACAAAGCACATGGATTTTCTTGATTAAGACAAAGCAAAATCTGCAAGAGGTTGAAAGTTTCCCGTGGACTTGCAGGCAAGCTAGCGCATAGGAAACTTTTCTATGATTTCCAATCCCACCCTGTCCTCCCCTTCCTCGTTGGACGCGTCGAGCGGGTCGGGCAGGGCGTCGTGCAGGTTGGCGAAGACGCGGGCCCCGGCGGCGGCGGCCTCGGCGGCGACCTTGCGCAACGAGCCGCCGGAGCGGGAGGAGATGAGGCGGCCGAGGTCGAGGCCGGAGACGATCCCCGATGGCGCGGCCTCGAGGGCCTCCCGGTGCGCGCGCTTGGATGGGCGCAGCGGCGCGGCGCCCCGCCCGGCTCGGGGGTGGCCGCGAGCGCGCGGGGGCGGGGGCGGGGGACCGAGCGGCGCCGGGAGCGGCGGCTAGCGCCGGAGCGGGAGGAGATGAGGCGGCCGAGGTCGAGGCCGGAGACGATCCCCGACGGCGCGGCCTCGAGGGCCTCCCGGTGCGCGCGCTTGGACGGGCGCAGCGGCGCGGCACCCCGCCCGGCTCGGGGGCGGCCGCGAGCGCGCGGGGGCGGGGGCGGGGGATCGAGCGGCGCCGGGAGCAGCGGCTAGCGCCGGAGCGGGAGGAGATGAGGCGGCCGAGGTCGAGGCCGGAGACGATCCCCGACGGCGCGGCCTCGAGGGCCTCCTGGTGCGCGCGCTTGGACGGGCGCAGCGGCGCGGCGCCCCGCCCGGCTCGGGGGCGGCCGCGAGCGTGCGGGGGCGGGGGCGGGGGATCGAGCGGCGCCGGGAGCAGCGGCTAGCGCCGGAGCGGGAGGAGATGAGGCGGCCGAGGTCGAGGCCGGAGACGATCCCCGACGGCGCGGCCTCGAGGGCCTCCTGGTGCGCGCGCTTGGACGGGCGCAGCGGCGCGGCGCCCCGCCCGGCTCGGGGGCGGCCGCGAGCGCGCGGGGGCGGGGGCGGGCGACCGAGCGGCGGCTACCGCGCGGGGGGCGGGGGGGGCGTCGGGAACGGCGGCTAGCGCGCCGCAGCCGCCGATGCCGCGATTGTGTCAGGGGAAGGAAGGAGAGGGGAGACGTGGGAGGCGATTGTGTGAGGGGAAGGAAGGAGAGGGGAGACGTGGGAGGTGGATCCACGAGATGTTTTTTTTTCTTTCTGGCGAGGTGGGATCGATCGCTGCAAGGTTTAACCATCGGGAAGGTTGAACCATCACGACGGCACATCCTGCTTTAATAGTAGAGATCATGTGGACAACGCTGGCTGAAGGTCCAACATCCACACATTGTACCATCGACAGGAGCAAGAGCACCACACATGTGTATGGTATTACCTCCACTGTAGAGGGCCCAAACATGTGTAAACCGTGTACTCCCATACATACTGATCGACGACCACGTCCTTGATCTGCCGTCTCTGTGAGCAGCGGGGCCAGCCAAACTCGTATAGTGAAGGCCCGGTTTCCAACGAGGAAGAGTAAAATATGGAAGATACACGTGCAGGTGGACAGAAAGAAGTCTACTTACCCCTCTGGGTTTTCACCAATCGATTACTTAACCCCCTCAACTATAAAACCGGGTGTCTAGTCCCCTAAACTTTGTAAAACCGGCCAAAACACCCCCTGGGTGGTATTTAGAGGTTGTATTGCCTATGTGGCATGTGACATCCTGGTTTTCAGCTCGGCTCTTTGTAGCTGATCTCGGCTCACCGCCCTCGTCTCTTTGCCCCGGCCGATAATTGGTGATATTTCCTTGCGAGCAATTGCCGGATGAGGAGACGATGGTGGCCCAGATTTTTTCAAAAAAGTTGGATTTTATTTAGTCAAAAAGATGGTGGCTCAGATGATGAAGCAGATCACAAGCTCCTCGAATCGGCGGCCGATTCCTTACGTGCTTACGTGCTTGTAGTACCGAGCTAAACTTACGAATTCTTGTAGTGTACGTGCATGGACGCTTGCCTCCAATCCATCGAGTGAAACCTAGAGCACGTGTGCATATATAGGCAATGGGTGCATGGAGACATGGAGTACTGTGTTTGCATCGTTTTGGCCACTAGACGCGGCAGCGGTCGTGCACTCATGCTCCATGGCCTGGAAGTGTAGGTGGCCAGCACACACTCTCCCAGCCATGCACACATCTGCTCAGAGGCCTCCGCTGCTGCGCGCGCGTGTGGTGGACTCGGAACTCATCGTCGTCGCACTGCACAAGACCTTGGTTGAGCGCCTCCGCCTCCGCGCATCATTGCCTAGGCCAACTCCGTCTACTCCATGTTGTGCGCCGGCTCTTGCTTCGTCTTCTTCTTCCACCACATGCCCAGCCCAGCAGGGCCAACCAAGACGGCACGAGGAAGGGACATGCACCTCTATTCGTACTCGTTTTCTCAACCTTTCCATGCCTGCAAAACCGCTTGTAAAACCACTTTTATCAAAGCTAGGAAAACCGCTTGTAAAACCACTTTTATCAAAGCTAGGAAAACCGCTTGTAAAACCACTTTTATCAATGCTAGGGTACCCTGCTTTTGAACTTAGGGGGTAAAGTGGCCGGTTCATAAAATCCTGGGGGGTTATATGTGGACTTTTTTCGCAGGTGGACATGAGGTCGATGATGGATGGGGATGGCCCACCAATCTCCTTTTGCCATGTGCGCCCCCAAAAGTTAGGCGGTGGCGCATAGGACATGAAGCTGTCAGAGTTCTCGTCTTCGATCGCCATCGCTATAGCCTCCAGGTCCTTCCGTGCCACCACCGCATTGCGGGCGGGATCTTGAGCGCGCAAGGCCCCGTAGGTGGCCCGCTGCTCGGTGAGGAAGTTCAGGTTCGCCGTGGCCATGGCCGTCACGGCCGTCTCCTCGCTCACAGGTCAGTTTTGATTCGGTCCTCGACTAGCCCATGATGTTCGAGGAAGAACATGTTGTGCCGCTGCTCCTCATACGCCTGTCGGAACACCGACATATGCGCCGACGCAGGCTTCTCTTCCGCCAAGCCGGCGTTGCAGTGCGTATGCGCCCGCTCCATGGTCAAGTCGGCATGCACTTGCACGGGCTCCGGCCCTGATTCATCATCGGAACCCGTCTCCAACATGGGGTCGTCGTCGAATACCGTGGGCGAGCAAGTCAGGATGCGAGAATACGAGCAAGTGGCTTCGGGCGGGAAAGCGCGTGGGCTAGGGGGGAGGGTTCTGGGTGGGCCGAGTTCGTTAGATGCGGACGTGGGATCTATGCGGACGCCCACAAAGCCACCCCCACCCCTTCAGTTTGTTTCCGGTTTGCGGGAAAAAGCACGTCCGAGCTTGTTGACGGACCGATACAATACATGGTTGCATGGCAAAACACTTTCAAACCATGCATTCTCGAAATGTTGCAGGGTCGGTGTTTGAGATGCTTTAAGGCACCAAATCTAGATGTCATTCTTGGCATTGATTTTTTTGGTGTGTATACCAAATGAAAAATAAGAAGTCGCCTGTAAAGGTGACTTGTTATATACTAAAAGAACTAACATTATAAATGGACGTACCACTAGAATATCTTTATATTTATCTATATCTATATATTTATCTTTACCTGTTTACGTATGTCAGTCCGTCATGCACATTTACAAAAAACCACCTGAATTTACTTATAACCAACCCACAATGGGTCTGTAAGTGAGAAAAATGTATCATCATGCGCGTTTTGCACAGACGACCCTGACTTTCCCTATAATTAACCCACGGTCTCAAAATGAAGTACTAATCTAAATTGCTAAAGCTGGGATCTCAACCCTGGTTGTTTCATATACGCGCTAGCGCAATAACCAACTAATGCAGCTCATGTTTCTTGCCCAAAGAAAGGAATTGACCCTATTTGATCTTTCGTACTCCCTCCGTCCCAAAATTCTTGTCTTAGGTTTGTCTAGAAATGAATGTATCAAAATATTAAAACATGACTAGATACATTCATATCTAAACAAATCTAAGACACGAATTTTGAGACGGAGGGAGTACTAGCAAAGTCTGAGCATATTTCTAGAATAAGCCTAGGCGTTTCACAAACCAGCGTATTCTCATGAGAAATAATCCAGAGTAGACATGTTTGTTTCGAAAACAAGCTGAACAATAGTCCTAATCATACTTAGCTAAGTGCAATTCATGCTATAAATATAGATGTACATATCCCGTAATCTTAGTACAAGTTGGATATGTTTGTTCTCTAGGGAGAAAAATAATCGAAGTGCTTGTGCTAGCAGCTTTGGGCTGCCCAAAAAAGGATGGAGGAATTTTTGTACTTACTCAATCTAATGGGTGTGCTGCAATTTAATTAATTCATGGACGTTGTGATCAGAAAAACCGTGCAAAAACCATACTCAGAAATATGAGTCATCCGACCTGTCTGTAGAAAAAATGTACTCACAAATAATAGTCATGATTGTGCGTCTAATGAAAATTAGATATTCTAAGAATACTTGGTCATCATTGAAATAAATTGACGCGACGATTGGAATATTCGTGGTTCGATTTTTTCCCTAAGACCACTCTTCTTGAATCTCAATGGAAAAGTAAATATACATGTGCGAATGTGGCGCTAAAAGCATGGATGGACGACTTCAAGTGTAAGAAAAAAAGACGTATGGATGGGCGACTTCAAGAATAAGAAAAAAAGACGTATGCCAGTTTAAGTGTATGGTCAGATTGCTAGACTTACTTGATCAGAAGGAATGACACCAGCCAAATCTAAAATAATAGGATGATTGTGTGTATTCCATATGCAATATTCTTTTTTTCTTTCTCCGTTTCCATTGTCTGTAGGAGTGGCCCATCCCTTGCGCTAGAGCAATTTAAGAATATGTGTGCCGTGGCCAAGTCCATCGTCTTCAGATTCACCACGTTTAAAAGTGTTGTCATCAGGTGTATATCCATACCTACATTGGTGATAAGACACAAAACATGTGAGACGCTATGTTGAAACAAATGGCATGCATGAGTTTCAAAGGGGTCTTGAGTCATATTTATTATACTAGGTCCATATGATATAGTATTATTTTTTTCCCGTTGCAACACACGAACATGTTTGCTAGCTTAATATATTGAAGGGAGGAATGTTTCTCCACTTTTTTCGTCTGAAAAATGTTTGTTACAAAGAAAAAAAAGTATTTTGTACGTCATCAGTTTTAGAAAAAGAAAAAAATATACACACAAACAAACTCGAACAGTGATCTCCTAGAAAGGGAGTTCCCCTCCTATTGAGGGCAAGCCCTATTTGGCCCTACAGGCGCCCGTTATACTGCATTTTTGCTAACGGGCGCCTGCAGCGCACACCTCCTGTTGCAATTGGGCCGGCCCAGTTAGCTATTTTTTTTGTTTGAAACTTCAAACATAAGGTGCGACGCTGGGATTCGAACACGCGCGGAAGAAACTGAGCGACCACTAGGCCATCGCGGTCGATGTGAACACTTTATTCCTTTTCGCTTTCTATCACTTTCTGCACCCAGTTTTATCAGCCTTGTTTTGGGCGGGGTTCTAGAAGCTTCCCAAACCGGCATTTTCGAAATTTTTATTCTGTTTCAGCGGGGTTTTATTCTGTTGTTTTTCTTCAATTTGTGGAAACTGTTTTCAAATTGGTGAATTTTTTCAATTTAATGAAACCTTTTCAAATTCAATGAACTGTTTCCAAATTTGATGATTTATTTTCAAAATGGATGGGTTTTTTAAAAAAACAATGAACTTTTCTCAATTTTCGATGAACTTTTTTCAAAAATTCTATAACTTTTTTCAGAATTGATGAACTCTTCTCAAATTCAATCAACTTTTTAAAAAATCTATGAACTTTTTTCAAAATCGTTGAACTCTTTTCAAATTCAATGAACTTTTTAAGAAATTAGATGAACTTTTTTCACAATTGATGAACTCTTTTTAAATTCGGTGAACTATTGTAATATTTTGATGAACTTTTTCTAAATTGATGAACTTTTTTGAAATTTTGATGTACTTTTTTCAAATTCGATGAACGTTTTTTGAAAACCAAGTAACTTTTTTTCAAATTTAGTGAACATTTTTTAAAATTGCAGAACTTTTTCTACAAATTATTGAACCTTTATCGAATGGTGATAAACATTTTTAAATTTTGATTAGTATTATTTTTAATCTGTCAACATTTTTTCCATTTGAAGAACTTTTTTTGCAAAATTGGTGTATTTTACTTTTCGAAAATTAATGAACATTTTCAGGGCCTGCAGGGGCGCCAGATATATTTTCTAGGCCGGCCCAAGGCGGGGCGTTGCAGGCGTTAGGTGGGCAAACAGGTGCCTGTAGCGCCGTATAGGAGGTCCCCCTATCGAGGCCGTCGGTAGGTCGCCTAGCTGCATGCAGCAGGTTCCTGGAAGTAAATCATGTAGTAGTTTCCTGAAAAATGTAGCAGGCCCATCAGAAAGTAAGATGTCTCACGTATTTTGTTTCTTCTGTTTGTTCTTATTTATTTATTTATTGTTTTTAGGTTCTTATAGTGTTCATCACACTTTAAAAATGTAAATTATGTATTGAAAAATGTTGAAAAAAGTATAAAAATTGTTTTATATACAATAAAAATGTACAATGTGTTTGAAATAAATAATAATGATCAAAACATGTATTTCAAAAAAATATATTAATCATGTATTTAAATAATGCTAAACATATATAAAAAATATTTCAGATGTATATGAAAAACTTAGACATCAAATCATATGTTTCTTGAAATGTTAACCATGTATATTTTTAGTTAACTGTAAGTGTATCTAGTGCCCCTTAGTGATTTTGATGGATTAAAGACTTGTAGGTTAAGAGACTAATGTGTTTATGAATGTACACAAGCCCTATAAGTCGCTGGGGAATTTGAGTTATTCAAACAATATTAACCCGGTGAGGACTTTGGTCATTCGTTGAAGACTTTGAAAGCGAAGAAATTGTTATTCCTCATGAAAACTTTGAAAATGAGGAATTCGGTGTATTCTGAAGAAAATGCTTTGAAGACTTTGAAGCTTGAAGATTTACTCTTTCTATTTTATTTACTTCTTTCTTGAGTCATAGGAACATCGCACTATTAAAGGGGGGTCAACGTAATAGTAAGGAAAAGTTTCCTCATGATGCTCATCTCAAAACTATACATACCTAATCCTTCGAGTGAAACCTTTGAAAATATCTCACAGTTTAGTTAAAGTCTTCAGTAACAGAGACGAAGTTCTTCTGGTCTCTGAAGAAATTGCACTAACTGAGGAGTTAGGATTTCTCCAGTGCAAACTGCCTATCAGTGAGGAACATGAGAGACATGAGGAGTTCCACAGTTGAAAGATCCGACCGTTGCCGCGCCGCGATCCACGTGTCCCTAATCTTATCCATCCAACGGTCATATCATCGGGGGCATTAATGTCAAATCATGTTGGGATGCTCACTGGCTATAAATAGCCGCTCCCCACACCACTAGTTGGTTGGCCGCTCCAAGAGAAACCGACACTTGTCATCAGAGCAACCCATTCCTCGAGAACTTTGAGAGAGCAAATCATCAGTGAGGAAAAATCCCAAACACCCAAACCAAAACACAAACCGAAAGTGATTAAGCACCATTGAAGAGATTGTTCCAATGTGGAACCGACACTTGTTACCTTTAAGGACTATGCATCCTCGAGATGGTTAGGCGTCAGTTGTCTAGAGAGTCCAACAGTCAATTGTGGTTCGCCGGGTGACCGAGTTTGTGAGAGTTTGGAAGTCTGTCCTGAAGACTTACCACGTTTGTTGGCGCGAGGTGTGTGTGTCCTTTGCTCAAGAAGAATATGACAAGGACTCGGTGTCCTGGGACTGTGTGTTCTTTGGTTTAAATACCAGGCCGCTGCAAACCAGACGTACGACCATCACATCAGTTGGAACTGGGTCATCAAATCAGTGTCTTCATCGAGTACCTGGTTCTATTTCCTCAACCCTTTCATTTCTTCACTTGTATGTTTATGCAATTGCTTGTTACTGTTTGAAGAATTTGACTGAAGACTTTCTCAATTTCCTCATCCCAAATTCTTCACTTCACTTGTTCTTCACCTGCATATCCTGTTCACGCTACTCGCACAAACAAAATGTTTCAATTCATCTTGAAGACTATGATGTTACTGTTTTTCATTTCTGTTTGAGTACTTTATACGCTGCCAGCTGTTTGGTTCTGATAAATTTTCTCACGAGGAATTCCCTCAAAGACCAAAATATAAAAATCGCCTACTCACCCCCCTCTAGTCGATATAACATACTTTCATTAACCCATATAATCAAATATTGTATATATACACAAAAATGTACAATATGTAGATGAAACTAGACATTAATATATTATAAAAGGTGCTAATCATATATTATAAAAAAGTTTAAACATGTATAAAAATATGTAGAATGACATATTAAAAATGTAGACATGTGTCCAAAAAAATTAGACATCAGACATTTATTTGAAAAATGTTAAAATTGAAAAATAATGTTCCTGATATGTACAATAAAAATGTATAATGTGTAAGGAAAACATAGAAAATCTATACCTCTATATCTATACCTACTAATGAGGCAAGTTGTGATTCTCTGAATTGTTCCATCCATTCACCCATATTATTATTTTTACTTTTATGATTTTTCTTATTATCCAAGATGGTACTATTTTTTGCTCAAATAAAACAAAAAACCGAAGTGCTGATGGGCCTGCTCGACATGAATTTTTCTCTCCTCATGGGCCGGCTTCGCATAGAAGCAACTAAAAGACATTGATCTCCTGCTTGACATGAATTTTTCTCTCCTCATGGGCCGGCTGTCAATTATGTTAGAATATTGGGTTCTTTTATAAAATAAAAATAGACAACATCGTTTTTTTACCTGAAATCTGAGTGATTTATATATGTTCACAAGTAGACAATCAACAAACCTCTTCTAGGCCTTGTTCGGTTCCATAGGATTTCAAAGGGTTTGAAGGGGATTAAATCCCCAGCAAGTCAAAATCCACCTCAAACCCTTCAATCCCCTTTAATCCCCTTGTGGTGGGGATTAACCGAACAAGCCCCTAGGATAAACAGAGGGTGAGATGTGGGTTCCGTTTATTCTAGGAGACCAGATAAATCGCGAGAGGCTTAAATCAATGACTAATGAGAAGGAGACCAGATAAATATAATGACGTATTGTGCACTGCCGACTGCTTGGGCTCAAGATCCGAATCAAAGCGTGGATGCACGGTCTCCTGCTACTAACTATGTCGAACTTGTGACAGGTCGTACAGTGGTTCTGTACAGAATTATGGACCATTAAGGTTTCATGTATTGGATTATGAGGTGTCGTATAGATTCATTGACCCCCTTTGCTCATGTGATCTTGGGTTATCGAACCACAACGTGTAAGTTCCCTTATCATCGTATCTTCTTCATGTGCTAAACCACCTATTGCTATATTCCACTAGAATTTCCTTCATCAACAAAGCAAGCGCTTGAGGGTGTGCAGGACGTCAACATATCATCTCCAGCCCCTCATTCTAAAGTTGGTGCGAGTTGAATCTACTAGCTATGGACCCGAAGATTTGTGGTGAACTCAATGTTTTAAATAACGGGCTACGGTAAATAGCGGCGAGCCTCTAAATCAGCTATAGCGGGCTATAGCGGCATATTTGTACACGATATCTGATGGGGTCGTAGTCCTAGGGTAGGGTCATATGCCTGCCTTACATGTCCTACCCAAGGACTACCCCACATAAAGGATAAGACCTTAAGTCAACCCCGACTGAATTAAGGAGTCCCCATCATCCAGTCGGTAACATGCCCAGAATCATCCAGTCGGAGGCTAGCATTCGGATGGCACCAGGCCAACCGACTGGATACACTCGGTACGTCGTAACCTCTCTGGAGGGAAACTGCCGTACGTTTCCGGGTGCGTTTATTAGCATTTAGAGCATACGTTACCTGTAACGTATGCATTCAATCGCCACTACTACACCCTTGAGTCAGAACCGTTGTGGAGGACAGCGCACTCTATATAAGCCGCCCTCCCCCACTGGTCAAGGGGTTAGCAAACATTGTACTCCATATTACACTCGGTAACAAGCTCCAAGAGCACTGAGACGTAGGGCTATTACCTCCACCGTAGAGGGGCCTGAACTCATACAACCTCGCCGTAGCTAGGACTCTGCCCATCTCATTCGTCCCTACACATCTACTGTCAGGCTTATACCCACGACAGTTGGCGCCCACCGTGGGGCAGGCGTCTAAGCGACTTCCGGCGAGTTTGCGACTACTTCCTTTCGTCATGTCGTCTGGTGGAGATTCAAGCATGGGTCGCCAGATCCTCTTCGGTGTTCTCTCCTTCACCATCGATGACTCGGCGTGGCTTCGGAGGCGCCCCTCGACGTCGAGATGCTTCCCCGTCGCGGGGCCACGCACTTCCGTGCTGGCGCTCGTGGCGTTCTCCTTCTCCAACAATCGACTCCATTATCGACGTGCACCTCCGTCATGCGCCGCAATAAGCGGTCCTGCAGTCCACGTCTACAACGTTGGGTGTAGCATGCCCGAGCGCGTCAGTTCGCGTCCTCTCAAGTGGCGGTTCTGGAGTCTGTTGTGGTTGCCCCGCGTTCCCAGTGCTCGGGCTCGGTTCCGACTGAGCTCCCTTCCGAGTACGCGGGTCGTGGGCCTGCAGCAGAAGTACACATGGCCAATTCCCATGAAGATCCCCGTCAAGCCGGCCGGGGCGAGCACGAAATCGGTGAAGCATCCGGTGCACGTCGTTCGCCTCGTCGTTCTGCCAGTCGGCACACTCGGCGGAGCAACATGGAGGTGTTCCGCACACCTCTCCTCAACTTGGCTGCGGCTGCTCAGATTGCCGACTCCCTCCAGCCGACTGATTCAGAGGCAGGAAGGGGAATCGAGCAGATCCGAGCTCTGTTGCGCACGGCGCAGCAGCAGAATTCGGCAGTCTCCCAGTCGTACAATCGGATCTACAATAGTTTCGTCCATGCAAACACGCATCGATCGGTTCACAGCCCTGGTTCCCATCAACACCACATGGGAGGCAGCCGTTCCTTGATCCGTGAAGATCGCCGCCGTTCACGCACCCCTCCGCGGGGTGGGCCTTACGGGTCCCGACATCATGATGATCGGCGTTCAGTCGGTGATACTTACGACCCAAGACCCGACGCAAGAGGGCGAATCGCCCAGCGAAGAGTCGACATGGGTCGAGCCCACCGCGATGGGCGCGATATGGATCGTCCGAGTGGCGGCAGGACCATCGTGTCCGGCCCCGAGTGTTTTAGTCGAGCCATCCGCTCGGCTGACATCCCGCCCAACTTCCGATTGGCAGCGGGAATCGGTAAATTTACAGGGGAGTCCAAGCCCGAAACATGGCTAGACGACTACCGAGTGGCAGTCCAGATCGGAGGAGGAGACGACCATGTCGCTATGAAGCACCTCCCTCTGATGCTCGACGGCTCGGCTCGAGCTTGGCTGAACCAGTTGGCCCCCTCAAGCATTTACAGTTGGGCAGATCTAGCCCGAGTGTTCATCAAAACCTTCGAAGGGACGTGCAAGCCCCCTGCAGGCCTTGTGGAGCTTCAGCACTGTGTCCAGAAGCCGAATGAGCCCTTGCGCGACTTCATCCAGCGATGTACGACTCTCTACCACACGGTGGAGAACGTCACCGAGCATCAAGCAGTCTGCGCCCTCAAGGCAGGCGTGCGGTACAGAGAACTGTACTTGAAGTTCGGTCGAACGGGCGACATCTTCATGAGCAAGATGATGGAGATAGCGGCTCGCTACGCAAATGGCGAAGAAGAGGACCGCATCCGGAGCGGCAAACACAAGACAGTCGGCGATGCCGACGGAGGTAACACTCGGAAGCAAAAACAAAAGGTTCCGCCCACACCGCAAGCAGAAGCTGCAGCTGTAACCAACGCCAAGTTCAAGGGCAAAGGGAAAGCGCAGTTTACCCCCAAGAAGAAGCCTTTCAACAATCCCATCCTGGACCAGCCTTGTCCAGTTCACACGAAGATGGACGAGGAAGGCAACCCCATATACGCGAAGCACACCACTCGGCAGTGCCGTCTCCTGATCCAGGGGTTCAGCGAAGGGCAGCCGAGTGAGAAGAATCCCGAACAGGATGAGGAGGACAAGTGGATCCGTTCCCCCAAGTCCATGCAACCCTCATGATTTTTGGTGACGTCGAAAGCAAGAGTCGGCTGAAGCTGGTGAACAGAGAGGCCAACATGGTCGTTCCGACTGCTCCCAAGTTTCTCAAATGGTCTCAGACTGCGATCACCTTTGATCAGTCGGATCACCCAACGCATGTCCCCACCCCAGGAAGACAGGCTCTGGTTGTCGACCCGATGGTGGAAGGAGTCCGACTGCACAAAGTCCTCATGGACGGCGGCAGCGGACTGAACATCATGTACGCTGACACTCTCAAGGGAATGGGCATTCCGATGTCCTGACTCAGTGAGAGCAATATGCAGTTCCACGGAGTCGTCCCTGGACGGAAGGCCAAGTCACTCGGTCAGATCGCATTGGAAGTCATCTTCGGCTCTGACAAGAACTTTCGCAAGGAGAAGCTCACGTTTGAGGTGGTAGACTTCCAGAGCGCTTACTGTTGGAATTATGCCCTAGAGGCAATAATAAATATAGTTATTATTATAATTCCTGTATCAAGATAATCGTTTATTATCCATGCTATAATTGTATTGAATGAAGACTCATTTACATGTGTGGATACATAGACAAAACACCGTCCCTAGCATGCCTCTAGTTGGCTAGCCAGTTGATCAATGATAGTCAGTGTCTTCTGATTATGAACAAGGTGTTGTTGCTTGATAACTGGATCACGTCATTAGGAGAATCACGTGATGGACTAGACCCAAACTAATAAGACGTAGCATGTTGATCGTGTCATTTTGTTGCTACTGTTTTCTGCGTGTCAAGTATTTATTCCTATGACCATGAGATCATATAACTCACTGACACCGGAGGAATACTTTGTGTGTATCAAACGTCGCAACGTAACTGGGTGACTATAAAGATGCTCTACAAGTATCTCCGAAGGTGTTAGTTGAGTTAGTATGGATCAAGACTGGGATTTGTCACTCCGTGTGACGGAGAGGTATCTCGGGGCCCACTCGGTAATACAACATCACACACAAGCCTTGCAAGCAATGTAACTTAGTGTAAGTTGCGGGATCTTGTATTACGGAACGAGTAAAGAGACTTGCCGGTAAACGAGATTGAAATAGGTATGCGGATACTGACGATCGAATCTCGGGCAAGTAACATACCGAAGGACAAAGGGAATGACATACGGGATTATATGAATCCTTGGCACTGAGGTTCAAACGATAAGATCTTCGTAGAATATGTAGGATCCAATATGGGCATCCAGGTCCCGCTATTGGATATTGACCGAGGAGTCTCTCGGGTCATGTCTACATAGTTCTCGAACCCGCAGGGTCTGCACACTTAAGGTTCGACGTTGTTTAATGCGTATTTGAGTTATATGGTTGGTTACCGAATGTTGTTTGGAGTCCCGGATGAGATCATGGACGTCACGAGGGTTTCCGGAATGGTCCGGAAACGAAGATTGATATATAGGATGACCTCATTTGATTACCGGAAGGTTTTCGGAGTTACCGGGAATGTACCGGGAATGACGAATGGGTTCCGGGAGTTCACCGGGGGGGGGGGGGGCAACCCACCCCGGGGAAGCCAATAGGCCTTGAGGGTGGCACACCAGCCCTTAGTGGGCTAGTGGGACAGCCCAAAAGGGCTCAATGCGCCAAGGAAAAGAAAATCAAGAGGAAAGAAAAAAAGAAGGAGGAGGTGGGAAGGAAGGGGGACTCCCTCCCACCAAACCAAGTCCAACTCGGTTTGGGGGGGGGGAGTCCTCCCCCCTTGGACTCGGCCGACCCCCTTGGGGCTCGCCCCAAGGCAAGGTCCCCTCCCTGCCACCTACATATACGGACGTTTTAGGGCTGATTTGAGACGACTTTTCCACGGCAGCCCGACCACATACCTACACGGTTTTTCCTCTAGATCGCGTTTCTGCGGAGCTCGGGCGGAACCCTGCTGAGACAAGGTCATCACCAACCTCCGGAGCGCCGTCACGCTGCCGGAGAACTCTTCTACCTCTCCATCTCTCTTGCTGGATCAAGAAGGCCGAGATCATCGTCGAGCTGTACGTGTGCTGAACGCGGAGGTGCCGTCCGTTCGGTACTAGATCGTGGGACTGATCGCGGGATTGTTCGCGGGGCGGATCGAGGGACGTGAGGACGTTCCACTACATCAACCGAGTTCTCTAACGCTTCTGCTGTACGATCTACAAGGGTACGTAGATCACTCATCCCCTCTCGTAGATGGACATCACCATGATAGGTCTTCGTGCGCGTAGGAAAATTTTGTTTCCCATGCGACGTTACTCAACAGTGGCATCATGAGCTAGGTTCATGCGTAGATGTCTTCTCGAGTAGAACACAAAATTTTTTGTGGGCGGTGATGTGCGTTTTGCTTCCCTCCTTAGTCTTTTCTTGATTCCGCGGTATTGTTGGATTGAAGCGGCTTGGACCGACATTACTCGTACGCTTACGAGAGACTGGTTTCATCGTTACGAGTAACTCCGTTGCTCAAAGATGACTGGCAAGTGTCGGTTTCTCCAACTTTAGTTGAATCGGATTTGACCGAGGAGGTCCTTGGATGAGGTTAAATAGCAACTCATATATCTCCGTTGTGGTGTTTGCGTAAGTAAGATGCGATCCTACTAGATACCCATGGTCACCACGTAAAACGTGCAACAACAAAATTAGAGGACGTCTAACTTGTTTTTGCAGGGTATGCTTGTGATGTGATATGGCCAATGATGTGATGTGATATATTGGATGTATGAAATGATCATGTTGTAATAGAAATATCGACTTGCACGTCGATGGTACGGCAACCGGCAGGAGCCATAGGGTTGTCTTTATACTAACGTGTGTGCTTGCAGATGCGTTTACTATTTTGCTAGGATGTAGCTTTAGTAGTAATAGCATGAGTAGCACGACAACCCCGATGGCAACACGTTGATGGAGATCATGGTGTGGCGCCGGTGACAAGAAGATCGTGCCGGTGCTTTGGTGATGGAGATCAAGAAGCACGTGATGATGCCATCTCATGTCACTTATGAATTGCATGTGATGTTAATCCTTTTATGCACCCTATTTTGCTTAGAACGACGGTAGCATTATGAGGTGATCTCTCACTAAAATTTCAAGACGAAATTGTGTTCTCCCCGACTGTGCACCGTTGCTACAGTTCGTCGTTTCGAGACACCACGTGATGATCGGGTGTGATAGACTCAACGTTCACATACAACGGATGCAAAACAGTTGCGCACGCGGAACACTCGGGTTAAGCTTGACGAGCCTAGCATGTGCAGACATGGCCTTGGAACACATGAGACCGAAAGGTCGATCATGAATCATATAGATGATATGATTAGCATAGGGATGCTTACCACTGAAACTATACTCAACTCACGTGATGATCGGACTTGAGCTAGTGTAAGTGGATCATGAACCACTCAAATGACTAGAGAGATGTACTTTTTGAGTGGGAGTTTAGCGAATAATTTGATTAAGCTAAACTCTAATTATCTTGAACATAGTCTAAGTCCACTTTGAATATATTTGTGTTGTAGATCATGGTTCACGCGACAGTCATCCTGAATTTTAATACGTTCCTAGAGAAAGCTAAGTTGAAAGATGATGGAAGCAACTTTGTAGACTGGGCTCGTAATCTTAAGCTAATCTTACAAGCTGGGAAGAAGGATTATGTCCTTAATGCTGCGCTAGGAGATGAACCACCCGCTACGGCTGATCAGGATGTTAAGAACGCTTGGTTAGCACGTAAGGAGGACTACTCAATAGTTCAATGTGCAGTCTTGTATGGCTTAGAACCGGGACTTGAACGTCGCTTTGAGCGTCATGGAGCATTTGAGATGTTCCAGGAGTTGGAGTTTATCTTTCAGAAGAACGCCCGGATCGAGAGGTATGAGACCTCCGATAAATTCTATGCTTGCAAGATGGAGGAAAACTCATCTGTCAGTGAACATGTGCTCAAAATGTCTGGGGTACTCAAACCGTCTAGCTGAGCTGGGGATTGAACTCCCGCAAGAAGCTATCACTGACAGAATCCTTCAATCACTGCCGCCAAGCTATAAAGGCTTTGTGTTGAACTACAACATGCAAGGGATGAACAAGTCTCCCGACGAGTTGTTTGCGATGCTGAAAGTCGCAGAGTCTGAACTCCGTAAAGAGCATCAAGTGTTGATGATGAATAAGACCACTAGTTTCAAGAGAAACGGCAAAGGCAAGAAGGGCAATTCGAAGAAGAGCGGCAAGCCTGTTGCCAATCCGACGAAGAAACCCAAAGCTGGACCTAAGCCTGAAACGGAGTGTTTCTATTGCAAGGGTATGGGTCATTGGAAGCGCAATTGCCCCAAGTATCTGGCAGATAAGAAGGCGGGCAAAGAAAAATCAGGTATATTTGATATACATGTTATTGATGTGTACTTAACCGGCTCTCGTAGTAGTGCCTGGGTATTCGATACCGGTTCTGTTGCTCATATTTGCAACTCGAAACAGGAACTGCGGAATAGGCGAAGGCTGGCGAAAGATGAAGTGACGATGCACGTAGGAAATGGTTCCAAGGTTGATGCAATCGCCGTCGGCACAGTGTCACTTCAGTTACCGTCAGGATTAGTGATGAACTTAAATCATTGTTATTTAGTGCCTGCGTTGAGCATGAACATTATATCTGGATCTTGTTTATTGCGAGACGGTTACTCTTTTAAGTCAGAGAATAATGGTTGTTCTATTTCTATGAGTAACATCTTTTATGGTCATGCACCGAATGTGAGAGGATTGTTCATATTGAATCTTGATGAAGATACGCATATACATAACATTGAGACCAAAAGAGTTAGAGTTAACAATGATAGCGCCATATTTTTTTGGCACTGCCGCTTAGGTCATATTGGTGTAAAGCGCATGAAGAAACTCCATGCTGATGGACTTTTGGAGTCACTTGACTTTGATTCACTTGACACGTGCGAACCATGACTCATGGGCAAGATGACTAAGACTCCGTTCTCAGGAACAATGGAGCGTGCAAGTGACTTGTTGGAAATCATACATACCGATGTGTGTGGTCCGATGAGCGTGGAGGCACGCGGCGGATATCGTTATTTTCTCACCTTCACTGACGATTTGAGTAGATATGGTTATGTCTACTTGATGAAGCACAAGTCTGAAACATTTGAAAAGTTCAAGCAATTTCAGAGTGAAGTGGAAAATCATTGTAACAAGAAGATCAAGTTCCTACGGTCTGACCGTGGGGGTGAATATCTGAGTTTCAAGTTTGGTGCTCACTTAAGACAATGTGGAATTGTTTCACAGTTAACACCGCCTGGAACACCACAGCGTAATGGTGTGTCCGAACGTCGTAATCGTACTCTATTAGAGATGGTGCGATCTATGATGTCTCTTACTGATTTGCCGTTATCATTTTGGGGCTATGCATTAGAAACAGCTGCATTCACTTTAAATAGGGCACCATCAAAATCCGTTGAGACGACACCATACGAACTGTGGTATGGCAAAAGGCCAAAGTTGTCGTTTCTTAAAGTTTGGGGATGTGATGCGTATGTCAAAAAGCTTCAGCCTGAAAAGCTGGAACCCAAAGCGGAAAAGTGCGTCTTCATAGGTTACCCAAAAGAGACAGTTGGGTACACCTTCTATCTCAAATCCGAGGGCAAAGTGTTTGTTGCTAAAAACGGAGCTTTTCTCGAGAAGGATTTTCTCTCGAGAGAATTGAGTGGGAGGAAGATAGAACTTGACGAGGTTGTCGAACCTCTCATCCCTCTAGATGGTGGCGCAGGGCAAGGGGAAACCTCTGTCATTGCGACGCCGGTTGAGGAGGAAGTTAATGATGATGATCATGAAACTCCAGTTCAAGTTTCTGTCGAACCACGCAGGTCGACGAGACCACGTGCTGCTCCAGAGTGGTACGGTAATCCCGTCTTATCAATCATGTTGTTAGACAACAATGAACCTGCGAATTATGAAGAAGCAATGGTGGGCCCAGATTCCAACAAATGGCTGGAGGCCATGAAATCCAAGATAGGATCCATGTATGAGAACAAAGTGTGGACTTTGGAGGTACTGCCTGAGGGCCGCAAGGCCATTCAGAACAAATGGATCTTTAAGAGGAAGACGGACGCTGACGGTAATGTGACCATTTATAAAGCTCGACTTGTGGCAAAGGGTTTTTCACAAGTTCAAGGAGTTGACTACGATGAGACTTTCTCACCCGTAGCAATGCTTAAGTCCATCAGAATCATGTTAGCAATAGCTGCATTTTTCGATTATGAAATCTGGCAGATGGATGTCAAAATGGCGTTCCTTAACGGTTTTCTTAAGGAAGAATTGTATATGATACAACCCGAAGGTTTTGTCGATCCTAAGGATGCTAACAAGGTGTGCAAGCTCCAGCGATCCATTTATGGACTGGTGCAAGCATCTCGAAATTGGAACAAACGCTTTGATGAGGTGATCAAAGCATTTGGGTTTATACAAGTGGTTGGAGAATCTTGTATTTACAAGAAAGTGAGTGGGAGCTCTGTGGCATTTCTAATATTATATGTGGATGCCATATTACTGATTGGAAACAACGTAGAGTTTTTAGAGAGCATAAAGGATTACTTGAATAAAAGTTTCTCTATGAAGGACCTAGGAGAAGCTGCTTACATTCTAGGCATTAAGATCTATAGGGATAGATCAAAACGCCTGATAGGACTTTCACAAAGCACATACCTTGATAAAGTTTTGAAGAGGTTCAAAATGGAACAGTCCAAGAAAGGGTTCTTGCCAGTTCTACAAGGTACGAGATTGAGTAAGACTCAGTGCCCAGCAACTGATGAAGATAGAGAGCATATGCGCTCCGTCCCCTATGCTTCAGCCATAGGTTCTATCATGTATGCGATGCTGTGCACTAGACCAGATGTTAGCTTGGCCGTAAGTATGGCAGGTAGGTTCCAGAGTAATCCAGGAGTGGATCACTGGACAGCGGTCAAGAATATCCTGAAGTACCTGAAAAGGACTAAGGAGATGTTTCTCGTGTATGGAGGTGACGAAGAGCTCGCCGTAAAAGGTTACGTCGATGCAAGCTTTGACACAGATCCGGACGACTCTAAGTCGCAAACCGGATACGTATTTATTCTTAATGGGGGTGCAGTAAGCTGGTGCAGTTCCAAGCAAAGCGTCGTAGAAGATTCTACATGTGAAGCGGAGTACATGGCTGCCTCGGAGGCGGCTAAGGAGGGTGTCTGGATGAAGCAGTTCATGACGGATCTTGGAGTGGTGCCAAGCGCACTGAATCCAATAACCTTGTTCTGTGATAACACTGGTGCCATTGGCTTAGCAAAGGAACCACGGTTTCACAAGAAGACCAGACACATCAAACGACGCTTCAACCTCATCCGCGACTATGTCGAGGGAGAGGACGTGAATATATGCAAAGTGCACACGGATCTGAATGTAGCAGACCCGCTGACTAAACCTCTTCCACGGCCAAAGCATGATCAACACCAGAACTGTATGGGTGTTAGATTTATTACAATGTAATTCACATGGTGATGTGAGGGCTGGATTATTGACTCTAGTGCAAGTGGGAGACTGTTGGAATTATGCCCTAGAGGCAATAATAAATATAGTTATTATTATAATTCCTGTATCAAGATAATCGTTTATTATCCATGCTATAATTGTATTGAATGAAGACTCATTTACATGTGTGGATACATAGACAAAACACCGTCCCTAGCATGCCTCTAGTTGGCTAGCCAGTTGATCAATGATAGTCAGTGTCTTCTGATTATGAACAAGGTGTTGTTGCTTGATAACTGGATCACATCATTAGGAGAATCACGTGATGGACTAGACCCAAACTAATAAGACGTAGCATGTTGATCGTGTCATTTTGTTGCTACTGTTTTCTGCGTGTCAAGTATTTATTCCTATGACCATGAGATCATATAACTCACTGAGACCGGAGGAATACTTTGTGTGTATCAAACGTCGCAACGTAACTGGGTGACTATAAAGATGCTCTACAAGTATCTCCGAAGGTGTTAGTTGAGTTAGTATGGATCAAGACTGGGATTTGTCACTCCGTGTGACGGAGAGGTATCTCGGGGCTCACTCGGTAATACAACATCACACACAAGCCTTGCAAGCAATGTAACTTAGTGTAAGTTGCGGGATCTTGTATTACGGAACGAGTAAAGAGACTTGCCGGTAAACGAGATTGAAATAGGTATGCGGATACTGACGATCGAATCTCGGGCAAGTAACATACCGAAGGACAAAGGGAATGACATACGGGATTATATGAATCCTTGGCACTGAGGTTCAAACGATAAGATCTTCGTAGAATATGTAGGATCCAATATGGGCATCCAGGTCCCGCTATTGGATATTGACCGAGGAGTCTCTCGGGTCATGTCTACATAGTTCTCGAACCCGCAGGGTCTGCACACTTAAGGTTCGACGTTGTTTAATGCGTATTTGAGTTATATGGTTGGTTACGAATGTTGTTCGGAGTCCCGGATGAGATCACGGACGTCACGAGGGTTTCCGGAATGGTCCGGAAACGAAGATTGATATATAGGATGACCTCATTTGATTACCGGAAGGTTTTCGGAGTTACCGGGAATGTCCGGGAATGACGAATGGGTTCCGGGAGTTCACGGGGGGGGGGGGGGGGGGGGGAACCCACCCCGGGGAAGCCCATAGGCCTTGAGGGTGGCACACCAGCCCTTAGTGGGCTGGTGGGACAGCCCAAAAGGGCTCAATGCGCCAAGGAAAAGAAAATCAAGAGGAAAGAAAAAAAAAAGGAGGAGGTGGGAAGGAAGGGGGACTCCCTCCCACCAAACCAAGTCCAACTCGGTTTGGGGGGGGGGGGAGTCCTCCCCCCTTGGACTCGGCCGACCCCCTTGGGGCTCCTTGAGGCCCAAGGCAAGGTCCCCTCCCTCCCACCTATATATACGGAGGTTTTAGGGCTGATTTGAGACGACTTTTCCACGGCAGCCCGACCACATACCTCCACGGTTTTTCCTCTAGATCGCGTTTCTGCGGAACTCGGGCGGAGCCCTGCTGAGACAAGGTCATCACCAACCTCCGGAGCGCCATCACGCTGCCGGAGAACTCTTCTACCTCTCCGTCTCTCTTGCTGGATCAAGAAGGCCGAGATCATCGTCGAGCTGTACGTGTGCTGAACGCGGAGGTGCCATCCGTTCGGTACTAGATCGTGGGACTGATCGCGGGATTGTTCGCGGGGCGGATCGAGGGATGTGAGGACGTTCCACTACATCAACCACGTTCTCTAACGCTTCTGCTGTACGATCTACAAGGGTACGTAGATCACTCATCCCCTCTCGTAGATGGACATCACCATGATAGGTCTTCGTGCGCGTAGGAATTTTTTTGTTTCCCATGCGACGTTACTCAACACTTACCACGCAATTTTGGGCCGCCCGGCGTATGTGAGTTTCATGGCACGTCCATGCTATGTGTACTTGAAGCTGAAGATGCCCGGTCCAAAAGGCGTTATCACCATCACAGGCAACCGTCAGCGTGCCGAGGAGTGTCTGCAGGAAGGATCAAGAATCGCTGACCAGCAGATGGCGGTACTCGAGCTCGACGAGTACAAGAAGACAGTCGACCCTGCCGACCTGATGCGCTCAAAGAAACCAGCCTCTGAGTCCTCGTTTCAGTCGGCGGGCGAGACGAAGAAGGTCAGCATCCACCCGACGGACGACTCAGCCGCCCCGACGAACATCTCCACCACCCTCGATCCTAAATAGGAAGCCGAGCTCACCCAATTCCTCCGTGAGAACTGGGACATCTTCGCATGGAAGCCATCTGACATGCCGGGTGTACCTAGGGAGTTGGCTGAGCACCGACTGCATGTGGATCCCGCCGCTCGGCCTGTCCGAGAGCGCCTGCGCCGGTCCGCCGCGCACAAGAGGAAGGCAATCGGAGAGGAGGTGGCCAAGCTACTGGCTGCCAACTTCATTCGTGAGGTTCACCACTCCGAGTGGCTCGCAAATGTCGTCATGGTGCCCAAGAAGGACAAGTCACTCCGAATGTGCATTGACTTCAAGCACCTCAATAAGGTCTGCCCGAAAGACCATTTTCCGCTCCCCCGCATAGATCAAATTGTCGATTCGACTGCGGGGTGCGAGCGGTTGTCATTTCTTGATGCCTATTCGGGCTATCATCAGATCCGTCTGTATGGTCCCGACAAGTTAAAAACAGCCTTCATCACCCCGTTTGGGTGCTTCTACTACATCACTATGCCTTTTGGTCTGAGGAACGCAGGAGCCACCTTTATGCGCATGATCCAGAAATGTCTCCTCGACCAGATCGGTCACAACGTGGAGGCATACATGGATGATATCGTAGTCAAGTCACGCAAAGGTTCCGACCTGCTAACTGACTTGGCAGAAACATTCGCCAACCTTCGTAGGTACGATATCAAGCTCAACCCAGCCAAGTGTTCATTCGGTGTTCCCAGCGGAAAGTTACTCGGTTTCTTCGTTTCCGAACGAGGGATCGACGTTAACCCCAAAAAGATCGGGACCATCATCCGAATGGAGAGGCCTGTTAGGATACATGATGTTCAACGGCTCACAGGTTGCCTAGCGGCTTTGAGCAGGTTCATCAGTCGACTCGGCGAAAAAGCACTTCCTCTGTACCGACTCATGAAGAAGTCGGATACCTTCGAGTGGACAGACGAAGCACAAGTCGCATTCGACGACCTCAAAGTCCTACTTTCCACCCAGCCGGTTCTTACTGCTCCGCTCAGTAAAGAGCCCCTTCTTCTATATATCGCGGCTACAAATCAAGTCGTCAGTACTGTTCTTACAGTCGAGCGAGAAGAAGAAGGCAAAGCATACAAAGTTCAACGGCCAGTGTACTACGTCTCCGAAGTCCTGACCCCTTCCAAGCAGAGGTATCCCCATTATCAGAAACTTATCTATGGGATCTACATGACTGCGAAGAAGGTGGCCCATTACTTCCAAGACCACTCGGTATCTGTCGTTTCTGATGCTCCGTTGTCGGAAATTCTCCACAATCGAGACGCATCAGGCCGAGTGGCGAAGTGGGCAATGGAGATGGTGTACTGCGACATCAAGTTCGAGGCCAAGAAAGCTATTAAGTCTCAAGCCGTGGCTGACTTTATAGCAGAATGGGTAGAACAACAGCAACCGACTCATGTCTACTCGGCTCATTGGACAATGTTCTTCGATGGGTCTAAGATGTTGAACGGCTCCGGCGCTGGCGTTGTGATCATATCACCCAAAGGCGACAAGCTCAAGTACGTGCTTCAGATACACTTCGACTCCTCCAACAACGAGGCGGAGTATGAAGCTCTCCTCTACGGATTGCGCATGGCCATCTCACTCGGCGTCCGTCGCCTGATGGTCTACGGCGATTCGGATTTGGTGGTCAACCAAGTGATGAAAGAGTGGGACGTAAGGAACCCCACCATGACAACATACTGCAATGCAGTCAGGAAGCTGGAGAAGAAGTTTGAAGGTCTAGAACTTCATCATGTTCCAAGACTGAAGAACCAAGCAGCTGACGAGTTGGCGAAACTCGGATCCACCCGGAGACCAGTCCCGAGTGATGTCTGTCTTGAGCACCTCCATCTTCCTTCAGTCAAAGAAGATCCTTTCACGGAAGAACCAGTACAGCCCAAGAGCGCAACATATCCGACTGAAGTCGATGTGCCTGCTGTGGTTGATCTGGTCACAGAGATTCTATTAGTCATTCCCGATTGGACTGTGCCGATCATGGCATATATCCTGAGACAAGAACTTCCAGAAGATGAAGTCCAAGCCCGACAAATAGTTTGCAGGTCGAAGGCATTCACTGTCATTGACAGTCAATTGTACAAGGAGAGTGTTTCAGGCGTCCTCCAACGTTGTATTTCCCCAGAGGAAGGACAGTTGATCCTAGAGGATATCCACTCGGGAACCTGCGGCCATCACGCTTCTTCAAGAGCAATCGTCGCCAAGGCGTTCAGAGCTGGATTCTTCTGGCTGCAGGCTAACGAGATGGCCAAAGCTATGGTCGACCGATGTGAAGGCTGTCAATTCTACTCCAACAAGTCCCACAAGCCAACATCTGCACTAAAGACAATCCCACTTGTGTGGCCATTTGCAGTTTGGGGATTAGACACAGTCGGACCATTCAAGACAGGCCAAGGAGGCTACACACATCTGTTGGTGGCAGTCGACAAGTTTACAAAGGGGATAGAAGCCAAGCCCATCAAGAAACTCGATGCCTCCACAGCCGTTAAGTTTGTTAGGGACATCATCTCCAGATTCGGAGTGCCTCACAGCATAATCACGGACAATGGGACAAACTTCGACTCGGATAGATTCAAAGGTTTCTGTGCGAGTCGGGGTATCCGAGTGGATTTTGCTTCCGTAGCACATCCGCAATCCAACGGACAAGCTGAGCGTGCGAATGGACTTATCCTTCAAGGTTTGAAGCCTCGACTCTTGCGAGAGGTAGGACACGCTGCTGGTGCATGGGTCATCGAGTTACCTTCAGTGCTTTGGGGCCTCCGCACCACTCCAAACCGATCAACGGGGCGATCACCGTTCTTCCTCGTCTATGGAGTAGAAGCGGTCCTTCCGAGTGACCTGCTTCATAATGCCCCGCGAGTCGAACTCTTCTCCGAAGCCGAAGCGGAACAAGCAAGGCAAGATGGAGTCGATCTTCTGGAGGAGGAACGCGACATGGCACTCACTCGTTCAACAATTTACCAACAAGATCTGCGACGCTTTCATGCGCGTCATGTCAGGAGCCGCACGTTCCAAGCTGGCGATTTGGTGCTCCGAGTGGATCAGCAAAGACCACACAAGTTGGCTCCGGCCTGGGAAGGGCCTTTCATCATTTCTAAGGTGCTGAACAACGGAGCATACAGACTCTACAACATTCAGAGGGAGACAGACGAGCCGCGCGCATGGAATGGAGATCTCCTCAAGCATTTTTATACGTGATCGTCGGCTGAAGCAGTGTAATGAAAAAGTTTTGAAGAAATAATATATTCAGCAGATTCAGTTTTGTGCAGATTCAGTGTTCTCCCACGGTCGCAGACTTCGGTCATAAAAAAAAAACTTAGCTGCGATCCTGAATCGCCTAAGTACTAACCTCCTCCGAGTGTGCACTATACATCACACTCGGGGACATAGCTGCGATCCTGAATCGCCTAAGTATTAACCTCCTCCGAGTGTGCACTATACGTCACACTCGGGGACTTAGCTGCGATCCTGAATCGCCTAAGTATTAACCTCCTCCGAGTGTGCACTATACGTCACACTCGGGGACTTAGCTGCGATCCTGAATCGCCTAAGTATTAACCTCCTTCGAGTGCGCACTATACATCGCACTCGGGGACTTAGCTGCGATCCTGAATCGCCTAAGTATTAACCTCCTCCGAGTGTGCACTGTACGTCACACTCGGGGACTTAGCTGCGATCCTGAATCGCCTAAGTATTAACCTCCTCCGAGTGTGCACTATACGTCACACTCGGGGACTTAGTTGCGATCCTGAATCGCCTAAGTATTAACCTCCTTCGAGTGCGCACTATACGTCACACTCGGGGACTTAGCTGCGATCCTGAATCACCTAAGTACTAACCTCCTTCGAGTGTGCACTATACGTCGCACTCGGGGACTTAGCTGTGATCCTGAATCGCCTAAGTATTAACCTCCTCCGAGTGTGCACTATACGTCACACTCGGGGACTTAGCTGCGATCCTAAATCGCCTAAGTATTAACCTCCTCCGAGTGTGCACTATACGTCACACTCGGGGACTTAGCTGCGATCCTGAATCGCTTAAGTATTAACCTCCGTCGAGTGCGCACTATACGTCGCACTCGGGGACTTAGCTGCGATCCTGAATCGCCTAAGTACTAACCTCCTTCGAGTGTGCACTATACGTCGCACTCGGGGACTTAGCTGCGATCCTGAATCGCCTAAATACTAACCTCCTTCGAGTGTGCACTATACGTCGCACTCGGGGACTTAGCTGCGATCCTGAATCGCCTAAGTATTAACCTCCTCCGAGTGTGCACTATACGTCACACTCGGGGACATAGCTGCGATCCTGAATCGCCTAAGTGTTAACCTCCTTCGAGTGCGCACTATACGTCGAACTCGGGGACTTAGCTGCGATCCTGAATCGCCTAAGTACTAACCTCCTTCGAGTGTGCACTATACGTCGCACTCGGGGACTTAGCTGAGATCCTGAATCGCCTAAGTAATAACTTCCTCCGAGTGTGCACTATACGTCGCACTCGAGGACTTAGCTGCGATCCTGAATCGCCTAAGTACTAACCTCCTTTGAGTGTGCACTATACATCGCACTCGGGGACTTAGCCGCGATCCTGAATCGCCTAAGTATTAACCTCCTTCGAGTGTGCACTATACGTCGCACTCGGGGACTTAGCTGTGATCAAGAATCACCTAAGTAATAACTTCCTCCGAGTGTGCACTATACGTCGCACTCGGGGACTTAGCTGTGATCAAGAATCACTTAAGTAATAACTTCCTCCGAGTGTGCACTATACGTCGCACTCGGAGACTTAGCTATGATCAAGAATCACCTAAGTAATAACTTCCTCCGAGTGTGCACTATACGTCGCACTCAGGGACTTAGCTGTGATCACGAATCACCTAAGTAATAACTCATTCGAGTGTGCACTACAAGTCCCACTCGGAGACTTAGACGTGGCCAACAATCACCTAAGTCTTAATCTTCTCCGAGTATGCACTAAGTGTTGCACTCGAAACAGCATTCAAACAAAAGACTAAAGGCTTTCATTCCGATTCCACAAGTTCAAAAATGATAACTGACTCGGTGCGGATCAAGCTTACCCACAGCGATTTAAAAGTACGACCGCCAACAGAAGTGGCCAGAGTATATTACAGGTAAACACTCGGCATACCGAGGATAAAGTTTGATCACGCGTCAGCTAGGCCGGCGTCAGGACTGGAGGGCTCCACAAAAGTGTCCAAGTCGATTCCATCAGCGATGCGGGTAGCAGTCTCAAGGAACGTCTCCATGAAGTCTTCGAATCGAAACTTCTTCGTGTTGGCGACCTTCAACGCCTTCAGCTTATCTTCCCGCACGTCCTTGCAATGGACTCGGACCAAGGACAGCGCAACATCAGCACCGCAACGCGCTGCCGATTTCTTCCAGGATTGCACTCGGCTTGGAACCTCCTCCAGTCGCGCCATCAGGGTCTCCATCTCCTGTCGCGACTCGTCTTCTGGCCAAAGTTCCTTGTCAATTCGGCCGACGACTTCTCTCAGTCGGCCGATGAAAGGACCTACTTTGCCTACGCGGATATGTGCCCGAAGCAGATCTCGGTTGGCGTCATCGCTGAGTGGCACATTCTCCTTAATGGACCGCTCCACAGCTGCCGCTTCAGCTTCAGCGTCACCGCAAAAATCTGAAACAAACGGACAAGCATACAATAAAAACCGAGTGCACGACACACGGTACAACCACTCGACAGAACATACGACTTACCAGCCAGACGAGTCGTCATCTGCACAACCTAGTCGTTGACGTACTTCTCCTGAGCTATGTATCGTCTGTTCCGAACGACCATCTGGTTGTGCAGCTCAGACCTCTGTTTCTTCAGTCTCTCCACCTCCGCCATCAACACCCTGTTTGCTTCCAGGGCCTCCTCCAAAGACTTCTCTCGAACTTTCAACGCGTCTTTCATGCCGGCCATGGCGAGCGTTGCAGCTTCCAGTTCACCAGCATATTGGTTCCTCTCCGCCCTCAGGGCTTCATAAGCCGTTCCCATCTCACAAGTTTTCTGCACCAAGAAACAAAGGGTAGTCAGCAAGTTTATCAGTTCACAGGCTAAGTTCTTCAGACCCCTGCCGACGCAAGCAGTCGACAGCGGTCTCGGGGACTACACCCAGTGGGTTCACTAAGAGTGACCCCACTGGCATGCACCTCAAACAGGCCCGCCCTATTGAGGTGCACTCGGAAATACTACTCTTCCGAGACCAATACTACTCGACCTGCGTGCAACTTACTCTCGGAGACTCTTACCGAAAGAGCGATCCGACTGCAACAAGAACTCGCACTCAGAAATCCTGTCTACGGACACAACCAACCTGAAGACAAAATGTATAAAGACAACTGTCGGTGCAAGCACTCGACAGAAGTCTCGGGGACTATACCCACTGGGTTCACTCGGAGTGAACCCATTGCAAAAACAATACCACCCAGTGAGTTACAGGAGAAAAAGTAAATACTTACTAGACTACTTACTCGGATGTCATCGCGCAGCTCCAAGCTCCGCTGGTACAAGGTCGCAACGGAGTCGTAAGCCCTCTTGGCTTCTCCAGTCATCAACTCCGCCTGCACCATGGCCCCCTTGGCCGCTCCCACCTGCTCCTTTGGGACACACCGGATGCTGAATTCGGCATTCGACGAACCGGGAATCGTGGGGAGTTCCTGGGGCATCGCAAGGTTCGCCCCAGTCGGTTCCTCAACCACAAGCATCGGTTCAGTCGGTGGAAGCACTTCGGTGGGCGGAGCGTCGGCGGCAGCAGGAGGAGCAGCCTCAGGGACAGGCTCCAGGACGGGCTCCACGGACGGGTCGCCTCTCACCTGGTCGTCTCCGTCCAGGAAAATCGCCCCTGACAAAGCAAATGACACGACGACTCAGAAAAAGAAAGAAGGACACAGTCTGCAGGAATAAAATACCCGACTCTCCTACAACATACCTGGCTGGGACGAAACGACGTTGTCCGTGTCCATGGGGTCGTCCCCTTGGCGGGCTGGAGAGGTCGCGGAAGTGGCAACCCTGTCGAGTGAAGTCCATTTGACTTATAAAGCAGGAGTTCACTCGGTCAACAAAAGAGCCGAAAGTTAGATTCACTTACGTGGAGGTGACGGGGATGGCCATCCTCATCCGCGGCAGAGCCTTCCGTGGTTTAGGCCCACTCAGCTTGGGCGCCCTGGAAGACTGGCCTGCAGGCTCAGTGGCTGCGTCCCTAGCCCTCTTGGTGCCTCGAACACTCGGTACCGCCGGGGCAGCAGGCGGAGCACTCGACGACGCAGGAGGAGCTGAAGGGACGGCGGGCTCATGCCGACGCTTACTCCGATGCTCTGGCCGCGGAGGTGGCTAGTCTGTCTCTTCATCCTCTTCCTCTTCCTCGCTGTCCTCCTCCTCCGACTCCCCACTGTCGGAGACGTATTCAGCGCTCTCCACGCTCCCCTCCTGGCTGCCTTCTTCCTCCTCCTCCTCCGGATTCCCGTTCGAGACGGGGGAGAACCAGTTGGTCCACGCCTGCATGAATTTCAGTCGGAAACATTAAGCGTCACACGGAGATATAAGTAAACGACTGGAATAAAGAAGATTCAATGCACTCGGCTGATGCCACTCACCTGATTCGATGGAGGGTTGTCCGCGCTGTAAGGCGCCACTCGACAGGCTCCTTTAGGGTTCTCACAAGGACCCGTGATTTGGAGCACCAACGAGGTCACCTTCTCCTCGAGTATGCCCACCACGTTGGTCCGAGTGGAATCCTCAGGCCCTGTATAGTGCCACATAGCATGGTCCCGAGCCTGCAGAGGCTGGATCCGCCGACCGATGAAGACTTCCAACAGGTCTATACCGGTGACCCCTCTCCTGACAACATCCACGAGTGCCTCAACCAAAGGCTGGATATCGTTCTTCTCGGCCTTAGAGAGCGCGAGTTGTTTGGGCGGAGCGGGACGGTCTAGACTAAATGGGGGCAGCCCAGTCGACGCATTCGGACAGGCTATGTCCTGGCAGTAGAACCACGTCGACTGCCAATTCCTAACCAACTCGCTCAACTGGAGAGCAGGGTAGCTGCTCCGACTCTTCTTCTGGAACCCTAAACCCCCACAGAGCTGGAGGAGATGCGTCTTGTCGTCCGACTGACTAAGACGTTTTATGGTTTGGGAGCGGGCGGAGAAGATGTGTTTGAATAAACCCCAATGGGGAGGGCAACCAATAAAGCACTCACACAAAACAATGAAGGCAGAAAGATGGGCGATAGCATTCGGAGGGAAGTGATGGAGTTGAGCACCAAAGTGATTCATGATTCCTTTGAAGAAGGGATGCTGGGGCAGAGAAAAACCTGTGTGAACATGGCTGAGGAGCAAGACACGCTCCCCCTCCCGTGGCGCTGGCTCGGCCTCGTCGTCCGCCGGCAGCCTCCAGGACTTATGCACGAGCATGCCGTGCTCCACCAGGTCCAGCAGGTCCCCCTCCGTCATCGTGGAGGGGAGAAAGTCTCCCTGGATCCACCCTGCCGGCAACGGCTGCTGCCGCCGCTGAGCAGCCGCCGCCTTGCTCTCCTTCTTCCTCGCCTCCATCTTGCTGGTCTGACCTTTGGTCATGGAGGCGACGGTGAGCTCTCGAGAAGGAGGAGAAGAGAGGGGTGTGTGAGCGCAGGAGGTGGTGAGGAAGACGGAGCAGGCAAGAGCAAAGGATTCGGCGAGTGTAACCGAGGAGTCTCGTCGCCCAGATTTAAATAGAGAGCCGACCAGGTCGCTGGCGAGCGGGCCCGAAATCTTATCCGCCCAACCGGCCCCGGCGATATCAATGGAGGAGTTGAAGGCGCGGGAATCGAGGAGTCAGGCGCTACTCGAGCGCGCTAACGTCGTCCCCGCTGAGCGCGCGGAACCCGAAATTTGAGATCCCGGAAAATCCGCCGCTGTCAGTTGACCAGTCGCGTCAAAAGATGCCGCGGGAGCACTCGGTTCCCGACAGTCTGTTTCACAAGCACCTCCACTCGGAGCGCTGATCAAGAGAGATAAAATGGATAGAGGCAAGCAACGTCCAAGCCGAACCAAGTCGAGTCAGATCTGAACCTCAAGCACTGCTTCGACGTTTCAACCCCAATCCATTCGGGGACTAATGATGGGGTCATAGTCCTAGGGTAGGGTCATAGGCCTGCCCTACATGTCCTACCCAAGGACTACCCCACATAAAGGATAGGACCTTAAGTCAACCCCGACTGAATTAAGGAGTCCCCATCATCCAGTCGGTAACATGCCCAGAATCATCCAGTCGGAGGCTAGCATTCGGATGGCACCAGGCCAACCGACTGGATACACTCGGTACGTCGTAACCTCTCTGGAGGGAAACTGCCGTACGTTTCCGGGTGCGTTTATTAGCATTTAGAGCATACGTTACCTGTAACGTATGCATTCAATCGCCACTACTACACCCCTGAGTCAGAACCGTTGTGGAGGGCATCACACTCTATATAAGCCGCCCTCCCCCACTGGTCAAGGGGTTAGCAAACATTGTACTCCATATTACACTCGGTAACAAGCTCCAAGAGCACTGAGACGTAGGGCTATTACCTCCACCGTAGAGGGGCCTGAACTCATACAACCTCGCCGTAGCTAGGACTCTGCCCATCTCATTCGTACCCTACACATCTACTGTCAGGCTTATACCCACGACAATACCATTTAGCGGCACCCTGCTGAAAAGGCTATAGCGGGCTATTTAAAACTATGGGTGAACTACTCACGCATCATCGGAGAGGCAATGGTATTGATGGAGAAGCCCTCCGTGTTCGAATCCCCCCTCCGACACGACACCAGAACGTGTCCCAGATGGGATCTTGCGGTGGCGAAAAAGTATTTTCGTGGCTTTCTCCGGCGTTTTTGGATTTTTGGAGAATTTATAGGCGGAAGAAGTAGGGCAAAGGAGCCACGGGGGCCCACTAGCCTGGTAGGCGCGGTCCCTCCCCCAGGCCGCGGCTAGTCCTTTGCCTTGGTTCTCAAGCTCCCTGCGTATCTTCTGTTACGGAAAAAATCATTCAGAAGATTTTATTCCGTTTGGACTCCGTTTAATATTCTCCTCTGAAAAAGGTCAAAAACACGGAAAAAACAGGAACTGGCACTTGGCACTGACTTAATAGGTTAGTCCTAGAAAAGATATAAAATAGCATAATCATACATACAAAACATCCAAAGTTGACAAGATAATAGCATGGAACCATCAAAAATTACAGATACGTTGGAGACGTATCAGGTATATTCTCTTTTATAACTATTTGTTGCATATCTCGTTTATATGAAAATTATGCCCATCAAGTTGACATAGGTATTTTTATCTAGGAGGTGTGTGAAGCGGAAATTGCAACCACCCTCTTGTCGACAAGTTAAATTTAGTTGAAAAAGAAAATGAGTATTTGAAAGAAAAATTGAAAAGAATTGAAGAAGAGAAGATGAAATTGGATTTGTATGTTGCCGATGTCGTCGAGGATCACAAGATCAAGATGGATGCAATACATTTGAAGATTAGAAGTATTAGAAAATATGCCCTTAATAAAGAGGCTTGATATCACTATGCTGTTGGATCAATTGTTACCTTAGTTGCGATCTTGATCGCATTTGTTGTTGCATTTAAATGCTTTAGCTAGAAACTCTTCTATGTTGTTTTATGAGAATAAGTGTGTATGAACCTTATGTGTGAACTTGTATTAATTTGGTCTTTTCGGTCTTGTGTAATGAAGATGAACCGACAATGGATGTACGATGACCAACACTCTTCCTAGTTTATTAATGGCTTGCAGAGTTTTCTGCGTACAGCTAGGCAAATGAGCAGGGTGGTTTTATGTGTTGTCCATGTATTGTTTGTAAGAATGATAAAACTTACTCTAAGTCAAGATTCATTCACGTCCACCTGGTTACGTCCGGTTTCATGTCCGGCTATAACTGTTGGATCAAGCACGGAGAAATAGGGGTTCTAATGGAAGAGGATTAAGAATAAGAGGATGATGACGGCTATCCTTCGTTCCTTGAATACGATATTACTACAATGGGGGGAAGAACCTCAAGTAGAGGCAACAGATGAGCCCGCTGATGATCTTGGTCGGGCCATTGCTGATGCAAAGAAAAACCGCGCAAGTGAAAAGGAGAAGCTGAAGTTGCAGCGCATGTTAGAGGATCACAAGAAATTATTGTACCCAAATTGCGAAGGCGACAAGAAGAAGCTGGGTGCCACACTGTAATTGCTGCAACGAAAGGCACAAAATGATGTATCTGACAAGGGTTTTGAAAAGTTGCTGAAATTGTTAAAGAAGTTGCTTGCAAAGGACAACGAATTGCCCGACAGTACGTACGAAGCAAAGAATACTATCTGCCCGCTAGGATTAGAGGTGCAGAAGATACATGCATGCCCTAATGGCTCCATCCTGTACCGCGGTGAGGAGTACGAGAATTTGAATGCATGCCCGGTATGCGGTGCCGAGCGCTATAAGATAGGACACGATGGTCCTGCTGACGATGTTGAGGTCCAGCGCCCCAGGAAGAGGATTCCTGTCAAGGTGATGTGGATGCTCCTATAATACCACGGTTGAAACGTTTGTTCCAAAACAAAGAGCATGCCAAGTTGATGTGATGGTACAAACACGAGCGTAAGAAAGACGGAAAGCTCGGAGCACTACTAGGAAAAGGCTTGCTAATGGCGCACCTATTTTTGCTACTAATGGCGCACTATAGGTGCGCCACTAGCATCACGCCATTAGATTTTTTTACTAATGGCGCACCACAAGTGCGCCATTAGTATCTGGTATACTAATGACGCACCAGGTAGTGCGCCATTAGTATTGCTCACGGTGCGCCATTAGTATCTGGTATACTAATGGCGCACCAAGTAGTGCGCCATTAGTATAGATCCTGGTGCGCCATTAGTATAGATCCCGGTGCGCTATTAGTATAGATCCTGGTGCGCCATTAGTATAGATCCTGGTGCGCCATTAGTATAGCTTATGGTGCGCCATTAGTATGCCTCCCAGGGCCATATTTACCCATATGCTCTGGCTTACTAATGGCGCACTAGTGTGCTGAGTGATGCGCCACTAGTATGAATATTAGGTATTTATTTTATTTTTTCTGATATTTGCACAGATTACAAAATATATTATTGCAGAGAATATAGATAGCACAACATATAAACAACAGATTTATTGAATACAATAGAAGATTAGTCTCCGAATACAATTCATCATATTAGTCTCCGAATTTAAAATACCGAACAAAGTTAGAACATTACAAGTCTCGAGACCGCGAGTAGCGAGTTTGTCTTCACATTACAAGTCGATATATCGACCATCTAAACTACCATCACATAGAAGAGAGCTGCGGTCATCACGATGAGCATAATCGCAATGAAACTGGTCTTCATCCGATTCCTCCAACGCTCCCTCCTCTCTCCCGCTAGATAGCGCGCGTATCTAACTTCCGCCTCCGCCCTTGTGGTGTACCCTTTGTAACTGTTACCGCTAAATCGGTGAACATGTCTCCGACACTCCTCCCAGTCGTCGTAGACTCCGGAAACCTTACCCTTGTACACGACATACGACAGCATCTCTATGCACTAGCCAAACAAAACGTTAGTAGCAATTCACAGAGACATACAAGTTCATTAAAGTTTAATATCACAACTATAACAGCACGATTCATGGTCCTACTAATAAATAGCATCGATTATATATAAGTTTAACGATTGTCCAAACCAAAGAGACATACCAGTTCATTAAAGTTTAATATTGCAACATGAATTAGTAGCGATTCACGGGAACGTGGATGAAGCCGCCGTCTTTCGTGATGGTCATGAAATTGCGGTCGTTGTCAGCCTGCATTTGTAGCATTGTATCTATCTCACTATTGGACAGCGGAGATCTGAGGTAGCACTGCCCCGAGGTAAGAAGGACATCTTGATGGATGATTTCCGCAAACTCCGACTGGATGCGAAACAATTCTTGTCTGATGTCCGCATCCTGGATTGCCGACAAGCGTGCGGCCCAATCTTTGAGATTATTTGGTAGCCGAAGGTGATTACTGTCCCGTATGATCGCCCGCATGTGATGGAGGGCGTAGTAGGCATCCTTTTGATTGCCAGGCGGCTGCTAGACGCAGGCGAACGTCATATTGTGGGTGAACACGTGCTTGCCGTGCCCGAGACTTGTCCTGCTGAAGGTGCCTCCAGATATGGCGTAGCCGGGAAGAGCTTCATCAAGAACTTTCTTGATATTTGTGTAGTATTTTTTTGACTGACGGTCCGAGTCGAAATACGTGGTCGTGGAATATTTCAGGCTTAAGACGATGAGTGTGCAACGTGTGTCACTGCACAAAACACGGAATGTTAGAAAAAAGGACGATCAAAATCTAAGAAATCATATGTTACGTGGCGATGAGGGGATAACTTACCAGGGAAAGTAAGGCACGAGGAAGTTATCCTTTTCTGAGTTTGCCAGAATGACGCCTTCGAGGTATGAACTCGCGACTTGCCGGTCCCCAGCGCTGCCCAAGATCTTGGCACGCATATAGAAGGGGTCGACTATCACTAGGTTCGGGGTCTTGTCTCTAATGATCCGCATCTCCATACTCAGCGAAAATAGCCGAACGAAGGTGTAGTGCAGCGGATGAAGGTTAAACATAGCGAAGATGTCAGCAAACCGCAGGACGATCATACCCCCGATGGCGCTATCGACAAAGCCCTTGCCCTCTGGCACCTTGGCCACGAAAACCGGGTATGCCACATTATTCTCGGAGAGACACCGCTTCTCCAAACAAAGAACACTGTCATGCAGACTCCGCATAGCACCGGTTGCAGCATTGAGCAGATTAGTCGGTAGCATCGGCCTACCCGCCACATGCACCCTCCTCGAGATATCCTTAGGTGAAGGTGGCCCGTCCAGAGCACGGATCGTACTCAGTGCCGGCTGGCTCGCACCCTTGTTAGTCTTTCTTTTTCGTCCCTTCTTCTGCTGATGTAATGGGATCGAGTTCATCTGCTGAGAGACCACCTTCTTGAGTGTGTTGGGGCTGATAATATTTCGCACCTCGGCTATCTGAGGCTCGGTGAAGGCGCCAGCTGGAGGCGTCTCCTCAAAACTAAACGCCAGGCAACGCCTGTTGCAATTGGGTTTCTCCGCGGTACCAGCTAGATCGCGGTCGTCTTTTGCAGGGTTGGGTTCTTGAGAAGGAGGCCCCATGAATTCCTCACCGTACCCATGTTCGGCAAAGTACTTATCGACCTTGGTAAATGTACCATCATCGTCATCGTCGTCGTCCGGAACCTGTGCCATATGCATGTCCGGATCCTGTGCCATATGCATGTCCGGTAGCGTTGCGGCGGTCTTGCCATGGCTTGGGGCCGGCACGACTGGCGGTGTTGTCTGTGGGGTGGTGTCCCCCGCCCCCAAACGAATCTGGCTCTTCGGCCAAAGCAAGGGCCAGCTTAAGCAGGCGCCGAGGGTCATCACATCATCTTTGTCGGCCCTAACGGGGTGGAACGGAGGTAACAAGTCGTCGCAGCCTGGCAGCACCCGAACCAGTTGAACCCTATACGTGGTGGGTGGCATCGGTTTACCGTGGAACATGGGGTTGCCCGGTTGAACGATTCTGCCCTTGGCGACATCGATCAACTCGCCGCCCATGAAGTGCAGGAGAGTGCATGAAACGTCGGCGCCGGCGACCTGCGAAAACATGTAGGGCGTCAGGGGATGCCCAGTCAAAGGCAAGGAGATGAAGTCATCGGCCGAGAGAGGCTTAGTTACCGTGATGGCGTCGAGCTCGGCTAATGTCGAGGCACCGCCAACGGCGGGCGTGCAAGTGACGGAGGGGTCGCTTGCTGCCGAGGTGCCGGCTGGCGCCGGAGACACCAATGGCGCTGGCGCCGGAGACACCAATGGCGTCGCCTGCGCGTTGTGCGAGTTGCTGGCCGTGAAGCTGGGAATCGGGGGCGGCCCCTGTTGGCCGCCCGCAATCCACGCCTGCAGCCCCTCAATCAAGGTAGGCACAATGGCGGTGATCACCCCTCCCACTTGGTGTTGCACTAGCTCTTGGACCATCTCCGAAATCCGTGCCACTTTTGCCTTGAGTTCTTCAACCTCGCGCGACTGGCTTTCCAAGTTGGTACTTCTCTCCTTTCGCCCACCAGCGTTATAGTATGACGAACATTTCATGGACAAGCCTTTGCCGGCCACACGACTAGCTGACGACGGCTTACTGGACTTATCCTTGTTTTTCATTATGTTAAACGCCCTATTTAAATTGGTGTCCCAATGGGAGCTCTGAGATGACCCCGCGCTACTGCTTTCAGTGTCCTGTGGAAGGAATGAACCATTTAGAAATTTGGCTTCATTAATTAGAATGCAACCATATGGAGCTAATTACGTGGGGTGTATTCCTTACCAGAACACGCTCAAGCGCCCTGGTCTTCGCATCCGTGGTAATCTCCTTTGTTACTGGGTCCACCTTGTACCGGGCCCTGACATAGTTCCTGGTCTGCTTGTCACCGTATTTCTCGAAGCGGGGTGGTAGGCCTTGCTCGGCATGCTCCGCGTCCTCCTTGTCCCATATAGGTTCCGCCACTCTGTAACCGTCGGGACCGAGTTGGTGGACCCCTAAGTTCAACTCCCGCATTTCTTTCCCCCACTGACTTGATTCCTCGGTTGCCTTACTCTCGTACTTGATCTTGAACTCCTTGTAGTCATCTTCGCTGATCGAAGGATTTTTCGCCTTGATCTTCTCATTACTATCACCTTTGTCAATCATTCTCTTCACCATGCTTCTCCAAGTAGACAGGGCCTTGCTCATCTTCGTGAGGGCGGCACTGTTCACTTTATTCCTTGAGAGGCATGTGTTTGAGACGTCACCGGGGAACTTGTATCGTTCGTGCAGCTTCGTGAAGAGGAGGTTGCGCAAATTCCCTCGGTCCTTATGCCTTAGGTTCTCGGTGTTGATCGAGACAGTGCTCCGGAGAATGCACCCGAGCTGAACCGCGTACCCCTTGACTATTTCTTTGGGCGCCGTTGGATACCCGTCGGAGTTCACTTCTGTAAATTCCTCCTTTACGGTGCTGAGCACGTTCGGGCACCGGTCCTTCCGTTGCCTCTTCGATTGGCTGCCATCTGTGCGTGCGCTGCCATCATCAGTGGTGGCATCCTCGGCGGCACCATCAGTGGTGTCATCCCCGACGCCACTAGGGGTTGTGTACTCGGGATCGGTGTCTTCCGCGGCGTCCTCATAGCGGTGAGGTTCTTCCTCCATCTCCTGGGACAGCTCCCATAATGGCTTTCCCGAACCGCCAGCCTCATCGTTGTGGGCCATGTTTCGCTCTAAATAGGAAAAAAATTTGGTCAAAAAGTTGGTTATTGTCAAGGAACAAGATCATGGTCGAGGCACCCTAGGGTTTATCGATGCCGAGGCACCCTAGGTTGACTGATATATATGGGTATCTTCTAATAATATACCCTATCAAGAAAAGGGAAGGAGAATTCTAAGTTGTGCCTAATCACTTGGCTCTATTGCCACCTATGGTTTAATGCAGCAAGAATAAAGGGGCAGTTGATCCTACTTAATTAAGTACTAAGATACCCCGGCCCATGCATTAGTCGCAAGTACCCCATATGTCCTATTTTTAGCAAAGTCATGCTAAAATTCACGGAGAATTTCAGCATGACCTTTGCGGAAAATAGGACATATGGAGTACCCGAATTTGCCGGAACGGAAGTTAATTGACATTCCGGCAAACTCAAGGGCCTCTCGGGGTACCTGCAAAATCATCACGACACGATGGTCGGAAACAAAACCCAGCAAACTAGCACCACAATGTGCCTCTACTTTCATATGGATGAAAAGGACACAGACCATATGGTCCTCTGCTTTCATATGGACAAAAATAGGTCACCCAACAAAAAATCATCAATAGTTTAGCAAGTTTGTACCCTCAAGAATGAACATATAGTAATATCTGTTGCCCCCCATAACATACGGAAATCAAAATCAGCTCAACTTATATGACTAGCTAACTCATTTTTTCAGATAGCAATATCTGTTTTCCCCCCATTGTACCTGAAGAACTAGTGGCTGCTGCTCCTCTGCCCGTGCTGCTGATGCTCCTTTTCCGCTGATCCAAGTGACTGTGCTGTGCTGTTGCTGATTAGAACAATTTTGCTCCTCTGCACTCTGAAGAAGGTAACTCCGTCAGAGTACTGTACCTGAAAATTAATGAAGTTGATTTAGTGTTAAAATTAGGCATGCGTTAAGTATGACAACGCATGTAAAATTGATAAGTACTAGGACATAAGTAAACTAAACATTACTTACGAAGTAAACTAAACTTTGAATGGAAGGGAGGATCCCACCTTGAAAGTATCTATCATAAGCATCTCTTAGATTTGTATAAACCTCCAATGGATAGAATGGAAACCATCTTTGGTATTTCCCAGGCCTTCCGTGGTGATGACTGAGCAGAGATTTATGTTGTAGAGCAGAGTCATGCATGAACTTGCAGAGAATTCAGTCACTTCATCTTTTGTTGGATTGTAAGTTGCTATGAGGACCACGCAAGCTCCACATCCACCTGAAATAGAGAAGAATGATACAGTTACTCAAGGGGTGCTATATCCGCCTCTTCTCGGGACAAAATAAACATAACATTGATCTGGAAGAACCATGCCTTATTTGAAAACTGAACAAACATAACCAGATTTGCTGCTACTTATATTTATCCCAATTAGGTTTGGATTCTTATTCCAGAATCTGAACTCCCAGGGAAACAAGAACAATGGCAGCAGTGAATCACGTGGATGCAAATTTATACACGATGAATGCCGATGCGCAAACCACGGGTAGTATGAACCTTATACTGCCATATTATTAAAAATATTTGCATAGGAGTAAAACACACTGTTAGTACATGAGCTTGGTAGGGGTGTTCAGTTTAGTAGTACATCGGCTTAGAAACCGATCAATTTCAGAAGTGAAACCTATTGATGCGAAATACTCCAGAAATCACAGGTGTGGAGACCCCTCACCGCCCTTGTCGCACAGGACATGTGGTACGCCAGCCGCATGTGAGGCCGCATCCCCTCGCTTCACCCTCTGGATCGCCTCCGGCCATGGCTTGGGTCAGAGGGGGAGGCGGGGGTAGAGAAATGAGTGGAGATGGAAATACCAAAATCCAACAAACACATAAAAACTTCCTCTGCTGGATCACTGATGCTTCTGCCTAAAATATCGCCGAACGCCACCCCTTTTGGACTAGCAGCAGGCCGCCCAGACTTATTCCGTATCACAAGCAAGTACCTTCAACAGCGGCAATTTTGCCGTCCACTCTCACGCTGAAGAAATCATCGGTGCTTTCTGGACGCTGACGCAGTTGCTAAGCAGGCAAGAACCCCTAACCGAGCTCACATAGAAAAGCAGGAGGCGATGGGAGGGAGGGGGAGGGGGAGGGGGGATGCGTATGGCGTATACCAGGTCCAGCGCGCGACGGGAAGGTGGAGTAGGGAGGCGGCGTGCGGAGCTCGCCTTCGCCGTGCGCGAAGCCGCAGGAGGGGCCGCAGGGGCAGGGGCCCCGGGGATTAGGGGCGGCCGGTTCCGGAGGGACGAAGGAAGGGAGCCTGGCCGGAGCGGAAGCCGAGGCCGACAGCGAGCGATCTCTCCGCCAAACCCTAGCGCCGCCAGAGCTCTCTGCGTGGACGAAGGTGGGGGAAGGGGTGGGCGGGGACGAGGGCGCGCGAGGGCAGATGGAGTAGATTGGCGCGCGAGGACAGCCGGCTTAGGAATGGCGCACCCCGAGCGGTGCGCCATTAGAATTTTTTTTAGATATAGTAATGCCGCATGTATATGAAGTGCGCCTTCTCTACATTGTTAATCTCCTAAAGACCGGCGCAGTGGTGTGTGGGTTTTGCCTCCTAGCAGGAGGTGGCGGGTTCGATCCCCCCTCAGCACCCTTTTTGGGGTTATTTTCCTTCGGCACACTAGCCATCAGAGAGTATTCGTTGCCCTCTTGCACTTTGCTGTCGAGCAGATGCTTCTTAGCCTAGTGGTTTGATGCAGGATTGAGTACCAAGGGGACAGGGTTCGAATCCTCTTCCCCCCTCATTTTATTTTTTTCCTTTTATTTTTTTCTATGCATTGTTTTCTTGTGCTGGTTGCACCTTGGTTTGAGAAGTTGATGCTGTGGTGTGCATCACACCATGAGGAAGATTGTTTTATATTTGCAAGTAGATTTTTTTGATGTTTGCAAGTATTTTTTTTTTTGCATCACACCATGGTGTGCATCACTGCCTAGTATATTTTTTTTATGTTTGCAAGTAGATGCCTATGAATAGGAGTTGAATCTTGTGAATAGGTGTTCTAGTGGTAAGTATGCCGACGGCGGCGGCGGTGGAGCGGGGAGGGTGCGGGGGGGTGCTCGGCGGCGAGGGGAATCTTGCGAGGGGTGATAGCGATCGAGATGGAGGGGATCGAGATCGAGTGTCCTCATGAATATTCAATATTTTTTCATACTGAATATGAAAAAATATCATCAAATTTGAAAATGTCGAAATACAATCGAGAAATGAAGGCTACAATTTAAATACAATCGATCTTAGCTAGCTATTTGTTCACAATCTTCTTGCCCTTATTTTTCATAAATGGAGTTCTTCTCTTGAACGGACGTCCTTTAGGTAGGGTGGTCCTGCTTCTTCTTGTGGTGTATGCTGGTACTTCATCATCGTCGTCATGTTCCATCTTCGGGTCGCCGTACTTGTCGAAGTCTTGCTCATTGGCGACTCCATCCATTCCGATGATCTTCCTTTTACCTCTCCTCACGACAACACGACTGGGCTTTGGCGGGTCGGTAATGAAGAAGCATTGGTCCACTTGGGAAGCCAGTACCCATGGCTCATTTTTCGCGGTGACATTTGCGCCCGCGGTCTTGGATTTGGCTTCGGGTATAACCATGGTGGTGAAATACCGGTCTTCTTTTATGACGCTCTTGGCCCATCTGACACGGAACATCGGGACCTTTTCTCCAGCGTAGCTCAGCTCCCAGATCTCCTCGATCCTTCCGTAGTATCTGTCCTTGTCGTTACCGGTGTAGGATTCCATCGTTACCCCGAAGTTCTAATAACCATTGCTCTTCATGTCCTTTCCATCGGTGTAGAATGTGTAGCCGTTGGTATCGTACGCCTCATACGTCATCAGGTTGTGCTCGACGCCCTATGATAAGGCGAATATGAGTTGTTCTTCCGCGGAAGAATCCTCATGTAAAGGGTACGACAGAAGCTTCTGCTTGAACCAACGCGTGAAACATGAGTTGTGCTCTTTGATTATATCTCCGTCCGTCCTCTGTTGGCCTCGGTCATTGTACGCCTTTTCAATAAAGGTTTTGTGCTCTACGACCCAAGGATCGACCACGTCTATGTGTTGTAGCGCAACTAGGTTTTCTCTTTCAAAGTCGGCGAGTCGACCCTCGAAGTCGACATGCATTTCGCGGCGACCCTCACGGTGACCCCATCCTGCGAGCCTGCCGAGGTGCCTGTCACTCTTCGATCAGAAAGCCCCTGGCTATGCTTCCCTCTGGACGTGACATGTTGCGAACTTATCCTTCGATGACACCATTCATCCTTTCGAACGACATCATGCTGTGCAGGAACGTCGGCCCGAGTTGGATGATATCCTCCATGATATTGACCCGCAGATGCACCATAACGTCGAAGAATGCGGGCGGAAAGTACATCTCAAGCTCGCATAGTATCACCAAGATCTCTTCCTGTAGCCTTCTGAGTTGCCTCACTCCAACCGACTTCCGAGAGATGACGTCGAAAAAGTTGCATAGGCCAAATAGCGTTTCACGGACGTGCGCGTCCATGATCCCACGGATTGCAACTGGAAGTATCTGCGTCATCAGCACATGACAGTCGTGAGACTTCATCCCGCTAAACTTCTGCTTCGCTGAGTCTAGGTATCTGCTTATCTTCCCCGCGTAACCGTAAGGAAGTTTTAATCCTACGAGGCAGGTGAAAAACTGATCGATCTCCTCCTTAGAGTGAACCACGCGGGAGGGAAGTCATTTCCGGTCTTCTTGGACTTTTTTCCTTTGCGATGACTTTCCGTGTCCTGCTTCGCCTCATCATCATCATCATCATCATCATCATTATTAGCGTGAAGCTCCTCCCTGATGCCCATTGATTTCAAGTCTGCCCTTGCTTTCGGTCCATCTTTGGTCCTCTCTGGCATGTTGAGCAGGGTGCCAAGTAGACTCTCGCACACGTTCTTCGTGATATGCATGACATCAAGGCTGTGAGGCACACGGAGGATCTTCCAGCACGGCAAGTCCCAGAAAATAGACCTCGTTTTTCATACCTTCAGCAGCGGCTCTGGTGCCTTTTGCTTCTTTCCCGGCTCTGGCACCTTTCCCGGCGGTGGGCACTCTTTCCAATTTTTCAACAGCTCGTATATTTCCTCGCCGCTCCTCGTAAGGGGGCGTCTTCGGGGTTCGGTTTCACCATCTAACAGATCCTTGCATTTTCTCCATGTGTCATCGTCGCGAAGCCACCTTCGATGTCCCATGAACACGGTTTTTGAAGACCCGAGATCTCTATCTAGCTGGCGATACATTGTGTCATCCATGCACCTGACGCATCCAGAAAATCCATGGACCACCTGCCCCGCGACATATCCGTAACCGATATAGTCGTGCACCGTCGTGAGCAGTGCGGCTCTCATAGGGAAATATTCTTTCTCTGCCGCGTCCCACGTATTGGCTGGCGTTTTCCACAGCGTGTCTAGCTCCTCTTTCAGCAGCCCCAGATATAGATTGATGTCGTTCCCTGGTTGTTTCGGCCCTTCAATTAGCATACTCATGTGAATGTACTTCCTCTTCATGCACAACCAGGGGGGAAGGTTGTACATCCACACAAACACAGGCCAGGTGCTATGTGTGCTTCTCTGGCTGCCAAACGGATTTACTCCATCGGTGTTCGCGCCCAGCACGATGTTCCTTGGATCGTCCCCAAATTCTGGGTATTCGTAGTTCAACGCTTGCCACTGGCTCGCATCCTTAAGGTGACTCAGCATCTTGTCTTTTTTATTTATCTCCGGATCATTTCCGTCATCTTCTCGCTTTTTCTCCACCCTATCCGCGTGCCAACGCATGAGCTTTGCTACCTTAGGGTCCGCGAAATACCATTGCGGACCAGGAGTGATCGGAAAGTACCACACCACTTTTCGAGGAGCTTTCTTCCTCTTCTTGTATCGACTGACGCTGGACACCGGACATATGGTAGACTCCCGTGCTCGTCCCGATAAATGATGCAATTGTTCATGCACACATGGTATTTCACGTGCGGTAAATCCAGAGGACACACGATTTTCTTCACCGCCTCGAAACTGGTCGGCCACTTGTTCCCCTTGGGAAGACGTTCGTGCCAGAATGACATGTTCTCGTCGAAGCATGCGTCGGTCATTTTGTGTTTTACCTTCATCTCCAGAGCCATGAGCGTTACTTTCAGGCGGGTATCCTCGGGCCTGCATCCTTCATACAATGGAGTAACCGCGTCTATCTCGAGTTGATCCAGCTTGGCTTTCTCTCGGGCGGCAGCTCTTGCGTTATCCGTCTGCTTGAGAAGCATCTCTTGAATATGAGGGTCCTGCACCCAGGCCATCGATGGTCCATTGTCGTCTGCTCCGGCATCTTCATCTTCATGATCATGCCCTTCGTCTGCTCTGGCATCTTCCTCATCATCATGTCCGGCATCTTCTACATGATGACTGTGTCCTGGAGATTCTTCGTCTTCTCGCCCGCCCTCGCCGCGGTTGTCTTGCTCATGCCCTTCCTCATTTCTTTCCCGGCCCCCATGGACGACTTCATAATCATCTTCATCACCTTGCCACCGATAGCCATCCATGAAACCACGCAAGAGCAGGTGGTCCCGCACCTTTACGGAATCCGGGTCCATAAGGCTCTTCAGCTTGAACTTCGACACAGACATCTTATCTCCGTCTCGTTCTTTTGAAGCATCTCGACCTTCGCGGAGCTCAAAAACCTATTCACGATGCCTTCGGTCATCGTGCGGACCATGGTCGCCTGCGGGGTAGAGCAAAACGATATTTTAGAACAAAAAAAATTGGCATGACTTTGCCTAAAAATAGGACAAAAAAGAATGCATAGTGCCAAATTCTCGCCGAAACGGAAATGAATCAACATTCCGGGAAAATATTGGCAACTATCGCATTTCAAATACCGGTACCTGCAAACACAAACATATATGCAACACCACAAACATATGCAACACAACAAACATATGTAGATCTAGCTAGGCCATAAAAAGTGCATGTGCACGTTGTTGGAGGGAGAAAAAAGTAGATCTACAACATAAAAGCTTTCCCCTTACTTACCTATCAAAAAAAGGTAATTTAACCACTTAATTTGGGTGAATCTATGATGCAAATGAGGTGAGGAGGAGGAGGCACCCGAGACAAGCTTGGAGGAGGAGGTGGAGAGAATGAAAGTGGGGAAAGTGAGTGTGGTAGGTGGCTGTCCAAAATATCTAGCTGGTCCCAGGTTACTAATGGCGCACCACCTACATATGCGCCATTAGTAACCCTGGTTACTAATGGCGCCTCCTCTGGTGCGCCATTAGTAGTTCTGCAAAAAAAAAAGTAGTGGCGCACCACCAACAGATGCGCCATTAGTAACACTAGTTACTAATGGCGCACTAGCTATTGTGCGCCATTAGTAGTTTGCAAAAAAAAAACCCCAAAAAAAGTACAGTAGTGGCGCACTACTAACAGATGCGCCATTAGTAACCCTGCTTACTAATGGCGCACCAGCTGCTGGTGCGCCATTAGTTGTTTTGCAAAAAAAAAAATATAGTAGTGGCGCACCGAGTGTGTGGTGCGCCATTAGTGTCCACCACACTAATGGCACACCTCACATGGTGCGCTACTACTATATAGTAGTGGCGCACTGCTTGTGTGGTGCGCCATTAGTATCTATATCATCTATAGCCCTTTTCCTAGTAGTGGAGTACCTACAGATGGGCCGTAGTGGAGGAAAATCGAGAGAGTGGCCAGACTTTGCAGATGACCCAAGGAACTGTTGGTTTGGTTTAAGTGTAGATGGCATTAATCCCTTTGGGGAGGAGAGCAGCAATCATAGCACCTGGCCCATGATTCTATGTATCTGTAAACTCCCTCCTTGGTTGTGCATGAAGCGAAAGTTCATTATGATGTCAGTGCTCATCCAAGTCCCCTAGCAATCTGACAACGACATTCATGTGTACCTAATGCCATTAGTCAAAGAACTTTTACAGTTCTGGGATATCAAAGGTGTACGTTTGTGGGATGAGCACAAATAGCAGGAATTTGACCTATGAGCGTTGTTTTTTGTAACCATCGATGATTGGCCTGCTCTTAGTAACATATCAGGACAGACAAACAAGGGATACCATGCATGCACACACTGTTTAGATGAACGAAAGTATATACTTGATAAATGTAAGAAGAATGTGTACCTAGGACATCGTCCATTTCTTCCAATCAAGCATCTCTTAAGAAAAGAAGACAATCATTTCAAAGGTGAGGAAAATCACCGGAAGAAGCCTCACCACCGTACTAGTGATCATATACTTCGTATGGTCAAGGATTTAAAAGTAATTTCTGGAAAGGGTTCTCACGGACAATCGGTTACGAATGACGTTGACGGACACGCACCCACGTGGAAGAAGAAATCTATATTTTGGGACCTACCTTATTGGAAAGTCCTAGAGTTCCTCTCTGCAATAGACGTGATGCACGCGACGAAGAATCTTTCCTGAACCTGCTAGGCTTCTTGGACGTGTATGGGAAGACAAAAGATACACCGGAGGCACGGGAGGACCAGCAACTTATGCATGAAAAAGATGGCATGCATCCAAAGCAGTAAGAAGGTCCTGCAAGCTACGCTCTTACCAGATAAGAGAAGGAAATCTTCTTTGAATGCCTACTCAGTATGAAGGTCCCGTCTGGCTACTCGTCAAATATAAAGGGAATAATAAATATGGCAAAGATAAAATTCGAGAACCTAAAGCCTCATGACTGCCACGTAATTATGACGCAATTGCTTCCGGTTGCATTGAGGGGGCTTCTACCGTAAAACGTACGATATTCCATTGTGAAGATATGTGCATTCCTCAATGCAATCTCTCAGAAGGTTACCGATCCAGAAATCCTACCAAGGTTACAAAATGATTTGGTGCAATGTCTTGTCTGTTTTGAGGTGGTGTTCCCACCATCCTTCTTCAATAGCATGACGCACGTCCTAGTTTGCCTAGTCGAAGAGATTGCCATTCTGGGCCCTGTATTTCTACACAATATATTCCCCTTCGAGAGGTTCATGAGAGTCTTAAATAAATATGTTCACAACGGTGCTAGGCCAGAAGAAAGCATATCCAAGGGCCATGAAACAGAGGAGGTCATTGAGTTTTGTGTTGACTTTATTCCTGATGTTAAGTCGATTGGTCTTCCTGAATTGCGGCATGAGGCAAACTGGGTGGAAAGGCACGCTAGGAAAGGATTCAGTAATATGTACGGACGGGTATTCTTGGGCGGAAGCACACTACACAGTTCTACAAAATTCCATCTTGGTGGCTCTGTATATCGAGGAACATATGGATATTGTACGCTCCAAGACCCCGGAGCAGTCTGATCCCTGGATCAAACGTACACACATGTCATCATTCGGCTGTTGGTTGCAAACACGTCTCATGCATGAAGCTGAAGTTGGAGATGATTTTTACTTGCTGGCCAAGACACTATCTTTGACTATATCGACTTTCAAAGGGTACGAGATAAATGAGAATACATTTTACACGATCGCCCAAGATAAAAAGAGCACCAACCAAAATAGTGGTGTCCGCTTTGATGCAGCAAACACCAACAATAGGCCAAAGGACACGTATTATGGTTACATAGAGGAGATATGGGAACTTGAATATGGAAATAATTTGAAGGTCCCTTTGTTTTGGTGCAAATGGGTCAATCTGAAAGGAGGCGGGGTAAAGGAATACCCGCGGTACGGAATGACAACAGTAGATCTCAACAATCTTGGGTACACAGATGAACCATTCATCCTAGCCAATGATGTGGCGCAGGTTTTCTATGTGAAGAACATGTCTACCAAGCCGAGAGAAAGAAAAGGTATGGAAGCCAATACATCATACGATGAGCAAAAGCGCCCCATAGTTGTTTCAGGGAAAAGAAACATCGTGCGAGTGGAGGACAAGACAAACATGTCACAAGATTATGAAAAGTTTCACGAAATTCCTCCCTTCGGAGTGAAGACTGACCCAAGCATCTTGTTAAATGATAAAGATTGTCCATGGTTACGGCACAAAGGGACACACGTGAAGAAAAAGTTTTATATCCCAACATCTCAATCTCGAATGTGACCGGCTTTCACTGTGATCACTTTCTTCTTAATGAGTTTTCAGGTTATGTGTGTGTTTTGGCATTTGAAACGCGAAGAAACATGATGTAGCTAACTGGACTATCTCTTTCGAAGTATCAGGGTTCCGGACGAATACTCATCTCTTACAAAGGCATTTCATTTTTTAATATTATTCCAACTCCGGACTTTTTGTGCCCTCAATATGCATCCTTCAAAGCCACCTCATAAGTTTTCAACACTTTCTCACCTCATTTGTTATTTTCCATGCATTTAATGATTTATTTGAGCTAAATGATCCTTAAATTGAAAAGAGCTACAAATGAACTCTAAAAAGACTGAAACTTGGCACGGTATCATCATTTCACCCACATGGCATGTGCTAAAAAGTTGGGAGGATTACGGCAAAAACAGGATGCACTTCGTGTACAAACTGGACAATCTATTTTGAAATATGAGGGTTTCGGACGACTACTCATCTCTTACAAAGGCATTTCATTTTTTAATCTTATTTCAACTCCAGACTTTTTGCGCCCTCAATATGCATCATTCAAAGCCACCTCATAAATTTTTAACCCTTTCTCACCTCATTTGCTATTTTCCATCCATTTAATGATTTATTTGAGCAAAATGACCCTTGAATTGAAAAGCGCTATAAATGAACTCTGAATAGGATGACACTTGGCATGATATCATCATTTCACCGAGACGGCATGTGCTAAAAAGTTGGGAGGGTTACGACAAAAACAGGATGCACTTCGTGTACATACTGGACTATGTATTTCGATGTATCACGGTTCCGGAGGAATACTCATCTCTTACAAAGACATTTCATTTTTTAATCTTAATTCAACTCTAGACTTTTTGTTCCCTTAGTATGCATCATTCAAAGACACCTCATAAATTTTCAACCCTTTATCACCTCATTTGCTATTTTCGATGCATTAAATGATTTATTTGAGCTAAATGACCCTTAAATTGAAAAGCACTAAAATTGAACTCTCAAAAGGCTGAAACTTGACATGGTATCATCATTTCACCCACATGGCATGTGCTAAAAAGTTGAGATGGTTACGGCAAAAACAGGATGTACTTCGTGTACAAACTGGACTATCTATTTTGAAGTATCACGGTTCCGGACGAATACTCATCTCTTACAAATGCATTTCATTTTTTAATCTCATTTCAACTCCAGACTTTTTGTGCCCTCAATATGCATCATCCAAAGCCACCTCATAAATTTTCAACCCTTTCTCACCCCATTTGCTATTTTCCATGCATTTAATGATTTATTTGAGCGAAATGACCCTTAATTGAAAAGTGCTACAAATGAACTCTCAAAAGGCTGAAACTTGGCATGGTATCATCACTTCACCCACATGACATGTGCTACAAAGTTGGGAGGGTTACGACAAAAACAGGATGCACTTCGTGTATAAACTGGACAATCTATTTTGAAGTATGAGGGTTTCAGACGAATAATCATCTCTTACAATGGCATTTCATTTTTTAATAACCTAAAATTACCAAATTTAATATAATAATAAAACACACTAATATTAAACAATAGAACAAAGAATGACCAAAAAATCTATTTTTAAAGTAAAGTTATTCATAAACTAGTGATTCACACAAATTTAAAAAAAAATCAAATTTAAACTATGTAAATTTTAAAATTACCAGCAGTAATAGAAATTTTGTAGTTTTTTGACCTAAACTAAAAAGATTCATTCAAAAAATATAAATAGTCTAACAGTTATTTCAAATTTAAAAATAGAAAGTGTCGTGTTTAGAAAAACAAAAAAAATAAAAAAAGAAAATTGACCTTTAGTCTCGGGTGGAGCTACCAACCGGGACTAAAAGGTCCCTTCCCGCGCGGAACTTGGGCCGCCGAAAATAGACCTTGGAGATAGACGGCGAGCCAGCTGCCACAGCGGCACCAGAGACACCTCATCTCGAGCCCACGACTGTTGCTTCATCAAAGCGCGGGGGCTGCAGAAGGCCCTAACAATCAGGTCGAGGCGGAGCCAGCCCTTGTGTCGGCTCCGTCATGGGCTCAACCCATACCGGCCTTCCTCCTTCGCGGCGAGCTTCCTCAAGACGAGGCGGAGGCAAGGAAGATCCAGCGCAGATCTGCAGCCTACGCCACCATCAATCGCAAGCTGGTGCGACGCAGCGTGACTGGCGTATTCCAGCGCTGCGTCGAATCAGAAAAGGGATAGGAGATCCTCAGAGACATTCACTAGGGGGAGTGCGGGCATCATGCCGCCTCTAGAACCCTGGTGGCCAAGGTGTTCCGCCACGGATTCTACTGGCCCACGGCCCTCGAGGAGGCCGTGGTTCTAGTCGATAAATGCGAAGGCTGCCAATTCTTCAGCGCAAAGAGCCACATGCCGCCTTCAGCCCTCAAAACCATCCCCCTGTCATGGTCGTTCGCCGTTTGGGGACTAGACATGGTGGGGCCCTTCAAGACGGCTCGTGGTGGCATGACCCATCTCTTGATAGCCGTCGACAAATTCACCAAGTGGATCGAGGCCAGACCTATCAAGAAACTTGATGGCCCCACGGCTGTCAAGTTCATCACGAACATCTCTGTTTGATATGGCGTCCCCCACAGCATCATCAACGACAATGGCACCAACTTCGCCAAAGGCGCTCTGGCACTATACTGCTCCAAGGTAGGCATCCGGCTCGACTTGGCATCAGTGGCACATCCCCTGTCAAATGACCAAGCGGAGAGGGCCAACGGCTTAATCCTGGCCGGCATCAAGCCAAGACTGGTGGCACCACTTGTCAGGTCGGCCGGCTGCTGGATCGAGGAATTGCCAGCTGTACTATGGAGCCTCCGCACCACGTCCAACCGGTCGACCGGCTACACCCTGTTCTTCCTTGTATACGGGTCTGAGGCTATTATTCCTACGGATATCGAGTTTGACTCGCCTCGGGTCACCCTATACACGGAAACAGAGGCAAAGGAGGCAAGATAAGATGGTGTGGATCTCCTCGAAGAAGCAAGGGACTTGGCCTTGAGCCGGACGGCCATCTATCAACAGAAGCTGAGATACTACCACAGCAAGAAGATCAAGCCTCTCTCTTTCAGAGAGGGAGACTTGGTCCTCAGAAGAATCCAGCGCACTGCCGGCCAGCACAAGCTCTCATCCCCATGGGAGGGACCCTTCATCATCAGTAAGGCATTGCACAACAACGCATACTACTTGATTGATGCCCAAAAGCCAAGGAAGCGCAAGAGGAACGACTCCGGCCAGGAAAGGTCAGTGTGGATAGTCTGAAGGTCCGAGCATGGCCATCTCCAGCAGGCAGATCAAAGGTAATACAAGAACCCATTATGGCTCTATTAGGTGTGTGATGTTGGTCCGTTAGTTGTAGAAATTTGCCTCAGGTACGTTTAATGCTTGATTTAATGTGTAATTTGTTGATTCGTATAGTGTAGAAATGATTGATGCCTAATTATGTAATTACTGTGTAGTTCCGTGCATGTCACTGTTGGCTTTTGAATGTGCGTATGCAGCTGTACAGGCGTGCCTACACGATTCTTGCTTCGGCCAGCTACTTGACGGAACTTGCGTAACTAGCGACACGAATAAAACTGATCGATGGATTTGATGGCTAAAGGCCCGTGTCGTGCCTTTGCTTTGTATTGCTTTTCGTTTTTCTTGGTGTTACATTCAACACCCCTAGGGTGTCTTTTATACACGTCCACAAGGGACTATGGAAATAGACTAGGACTAGGAATCCTAATACTACTAGGACTCGGTTTGTCTTTCTTTCCTAATCCTAAAGAAACAACATGATTAACTTCTACATTCACCTCCTTAATCTTGTTGCTTGACTTCACTTCTTGCACTCCGACTTTCCTCCTCATCTCAATGAACTTCTGTCGACCGAGGGACTTGGTGAAAATATCGGCAAGTTGGTCTTTCGTGTTCACATGTTGAACCTCGATCAACCCTTCTTCAATGCACTCCCGGATATGGTGGAACCGGGTATCTATGTGCTTGCTCCTTTCGTGATGAACCGGATTTTTGCACAACGACATTGCAGCTTGGTTATCGATCTTCAGTGACACCTTCTGCACCTCCTGCTTTGCAAGAATAGCTAGGAGTCTTCTCAGCCACACTGCTTGACAAGCCGCCGTGCTTGCCGCTATGTATTCTGCCTCAGATGAAGACAGTGCCACCACCTTTTGCTTCTGAGAATTCCAGCTAATTGGATTCGGGTCAAGGTAGAAAACCATGCCCGTTGTGCTCTTTCGGTCATCAACATCACCTGCCATGTCACTATCTGAATATCCATGAAGGATCAATCCTTCCTTTCCCTATCTGTACGTGCAACCAAGATTAATGGTGTCTTTCACATAGCGCAAGATTTGATTGACCGCGCTCATGTGCTCGGTTGTCGGATTCTTCATGAAACGACTCACGATCCCGACTGAATAAGCCAAGTCAGGTCGGGTATGCACCAAATATCTTAGGCTGCCCACAACGCTTCGATACATTGTGGTGTCCACCGGCGGATTTGAGCTACGTTTGCTCAAGTTATGACGTTGGTCCATTGGAACTTGTGTCTCGTAGCAATCTGACATGCCACACTTTTCCAATAACTTGACCGCATAAGCCGATTGACATAGGGAAATCTCTCCGGAACTTCGCTTAACTTCGATGCCCAAGTAATAGCTGAGTAATCCCAGATCGCTCATGCTAAACTTGTTCTTCATTTGCGCCTTAAAACGTTCAATTTCTTGTATGCTATCTCCGGTGATAATCAGATCGTCGACATAAACTCCAACTAGCAGGTTTGAGCCTTTGGAGTTCTTTGTATAGACTGCGTGCTCGAGGGGACATCTCTTGAACCCGAGCGAGACCAAACTCCGGTCTAACTTTGAGTTCCAAGCTCTTGGCGCTTGCTTCAACCTGTAAAGTGCCTTCTTGAGCTTGTAAACTTTCCCTTCTTCACCTTTCTTCTCATAGACGAGGGTTTGTTCCACGTACACTTCTTCTGTGGGATCGCCGTTGAGGAAAGCGGATTTAACATCCATATGATGAACCTTCCAATCCTCTTTTGCTGCCAAAGCTAGGATCACTCTCACCGTCTCGATTCGAGCAACCGGTGCAAACACTTCATTATAGTCAACTCCTTGACGTTGTACGTAGCCCTTTGCAACGAGTCTTGCCTTGTACTTCACAATGGCACCCTCCGTGTCCTTCTTTAACTTGTAAACCCACTTCAAACCTATCGCCTTTTGGTTTGGAGGTCGGGTTACCAAAGTCCACGTGCCATTGCTCTCAATCGCCTTCATCTCCTCATCCATGGCGTGCGTCCAGCTAGGACTTTTGCTCGCCTCTATGAAGTTCGCCGGCTCCTCAACTCCGAAAAGACATAATCCGGAGTATTCGAGCGTAACTGGCTTTGTGTACTTGTAGACTTTCTTGAGGGTCTTGTAGCGATGAGGCCTTGAGGAATCCGTTGTGGCTGGCGACGGAGGTGACACAAATTGTGTCGATATTGATGCACTTGAGGAAGATGGCTGAGTCTCGGGCGTGTCATCGACATCCGCGTCGTCGGCGTAGTCGTCATGATCATGATCATCATCTTGATTGTCATCGTCACTATGCGCCTCATTGTCGATGTTGTCGTCGAGATCTCCACCCGTGTCGTGCGCGGCGTTGTCACTATCTCCTTGCGACCTATGCACGTCGTCGTCGGTGTCGGCACCATGATGATCACTACCATTGTGGTCACCTTTGTTGGGCGTCTTATCAACCACTTGGACATCCTCCCATGCATCATCATCAATTGGAAATTCAACCGTGAATATGTTACTGTTTGGAGCATTGTCGGCTACGGCGCTCCAATTCCACGCTTGGTTTTCTTCAAACACGACGTCGCGTGAAATCCGTAGACGCTTGGTTTGTGGATCGTAGAAGCGGTATGCTTTGGTGCCGGAACTCCTCTCGTATCCCCTGAACACCATCTTGGTGCTACATTGGCAAGCTTTGAGAGATGCGGCTCCGCCGTCTTCACATGTGCCACACACCCGAACGTCCGTAGATGAGACACATTCGGCTTACGTCCGTAAATTGCTTCATAGAGAGTCTTGCCGATCACCGCCTTCATTGGAGCCCAGTTGAGAAGATAGACCGCCGTCGAGACAACTTCTCCCCAAAAAGTCCCCGGCAGGTTCTTGCTCTTGAGTAAACTCCTTGCCATGTCAACGACGGTTCGATTGCGCCTTTCAACGACCCCGTTCTACTGCGGCATGTAAGGTGTCGTGAGGAACCTTTTTATGCCAATCTTCTCGCAGTAATCGTTGAATTCGTTCAACGTAAATTCTCCACCGCGATCTGTCTGTAGAGCGCGAACCTTCAACTTGTGTTCCATCTCCGTTGCATCCTTCGGCTTCTTGAACGCTTCAAACGCCTCATCTTTAGATCGTAGGAGAACGACCCACATATATCTCGAGTAGTCGTCTACCACGAGGAAGAAATACTTCTTTCCCGCGTGAGTTGCTGGGGTGATAGGGCCACATAGATCACCATGGAGAAGCTCGAGTGCATCACTTGCACAATAGGTAGACTGAGCAGGAAACGGCCTGCGGTGCTGTTTTCCAACCAAGCACCTGTCACATACTCGATCAACATGGTCCATATATGGCATCCCGGATACCATCTCCATCTTTGACATCTTCTTCAAGGCGTAGAAATTAACGTGTCCAAATCTAGCATGCCATAACCACGAATCATCATCACTCTTGGCGAGCCAACACTCCGGTTGAGATTGATCAAGGTTGAGGATATAGAGCCTATTCCGTGTGCGATTAACACAAGCTAGCACGTTTCGGAGGTTGTCGAAGGTCGTCATCACTCCGTTCTCGATATTCACCTTGCATCCATTCTCGTCAAGCTTCCCAATAGAGATAATGTTGTTGCGAAGCCGTGAAATGTATTACACTCCGATGAGTATGCGATGTTCGCATGTGAGACCCTCAAAGAGGACAGATCCTTGCCCGCAAATCTCCACAGCTGAACCATCACCGAACTTGACCGAGCCTTGAACATCATATTCCAGCTCGAGAAATTTCTCCTTGCATCCCGTCATGTGGTTACTAGCACCCGTATCGAGATACCACGACACATTGTGATCCCCGGATAACTTAGGTGTCACATTATTCTCATGAAGTAGCACCTTCCGGGTTGGTTTCACAACCACCGTTTCAGCGAGATCACAAACTTCGGCCATCAGAAGACCTGGACCTTCGTCTTCCTGCTTTGCCAAAATTTGCCTTGATTTTCCGCTTGTTAGGCTTCGGACAATCCTTTGCAAAGTGACCCATCTCGTTGCAGTTATAGCACTTGACCTCTGACATATCCAAGTTTTGTTGCTTCCGCCCTTTAGATCGGTCTACCTTACCACGACCTTGTGGCTTGCCTTTTCCTTTGCCTTTTCCGGTTTGTCCATTGCCCTTCGTGTTGCTTGAGCCTTCGCCACCGTCACGCCTTCCTTTGCTACTTGGGGCCTTCCAATCTGCGCGCGAGTACATGAGTTGGTCGCTACCTCCTCCTTTGCCTTTCCGACAGCCACGAGCATTCTCTTCCCATGTCCGCAAGCGTCCAATTGCCTCCGTTATGGTCATGTCGTCGATGTCGTAAAGCTGCTCGAGCGTGCCGATGATGTACGTGAATTTATCAGTCACCGAACTGAAAAATTTCTCCACAATCTCGGTCTCATCGAGCTTTGCACCAAGCGCGAGGATCTCTCCCACCAAAGTAGTAAGACGCATGGCATAGTCGTTCACCGATTCAGTTTTCTCCATCCATAACTTGTGAAATTGGCGCTTCAGTACTTGTGCCCGAGCCTTGGTGACGCGATCTTCTCCGATCCTCATCTCCTTGAGTGCGTTCGACGCCTCTCTTGCCGTCTCGAACTCCGCCAATGTCATTAGTACGGAATCAGGCACGGACTGGGCTATGGGGGCCATGGCACCTTCGTCGGACTCGTCATCGACGTCGTCGTCCGTGATTGCCTGCCACACTCGAAGGGTTCGGAGAATAATTTTCATCTTCACCGCCCACGCGCCGTAGTTGGCGTCGGTGAGCATCGGGTACTGGATGGGGATGTTGCGATGCGCCTGGACGTTGGCGCCGCTCGTTCCTCCACCACTAGTTGCTGACTTGACGCCCTTCTTCACCTTGTCGCCGTTCTTGTTCGCCTTGGCACCGTCCTTTCCGGACTTGACCGACTCAACGTCGCTGTCCGTCATCGTAGATCGTAGATCGTCGAGGCTCTAGATACCAATTGTTGGCTTTTGAACGTGCGTATGCAGCTGTACAGACGTGCCTACGCGATTCTTGCTTCGGCCGGCTACTTGACGGAACTTGCGTAACTAGCGACACGAATAAAACTGATCGATGGATTTGATGGCTAAAGGCCCGTGTCATGCCTTTGCTTTGTATTGCTTTTCGTTTTTCTTGGTGTTACGATCAACACCCCTAGGGTGTCTTTTATACACGTCCACAAGGGACTATGGAAATAGACTATGACTAGGAATCCTAATACTACTAGGACTCGGTTTGGCTTTCTTTCCTAATCCTAAAGAAACAACATGATTAACTTCTACAGTCACCAGACCAAGTAGATATCAAGATATGATCAAAGTTCTGTGATATAATTTAGTTTCAAACATTACATCAAAGTTTGTAATGGAGACAGGGAGGGACGTACAAGGGTCAACCCCTTCCAATCGCCCTCAACGGTTCATAGCACAGTGTGTACTGTGGATGCCTAACGGCCGCTGCTAACTGCATAATTAGCCCATATGTAGACAAATAATTAAGCAATCACTGATGTAAAAGGCCCATAAACATGTACGCGCTGTGTTTAATTATAGTTTTTCGTTGTGCCAATGCCTAATACACCAATAAGGTCGATTGATCCATTGATATGTGTGCGTGTTCTACACATCTGCTAGACCGATTCATTGGCTATTGTTTAAATTTGACCAGACTTCTTGAGAAATATGACACGCCTTAAACCAGTTACTTAATGTTTCATATAAAACAGTAAAGCAGTCTAGTAATTATGTGTATTTTTATATATAGTAGTCAAAGATGAAACAAAAGACATGAACAACTACTCTGGTAAATTATTTTTCAAACCAATTGCTTCAACTTGAAGCTTCAACATTCTTGTGGAGAATTATTATTTTTTCCTGTACCAATTATTTCTCGTTGTACTGATGCATAAATTGAACCATTAGAATCAAATGGCTGAATTAGGAACAAAGAAAATGCTTAAGACTTGCACCATCACATGATGATCCTATGTACTTATGTTTTCCCTTTCGTATAAGGAAGTAGTCAATGTCATAAGGACCTAGTGCTTAAGAGAATCGTAGCTGTTGCTTGGATAATGCTCCGTTTGCATATTCTGTACATTTTTCAACTTAAAACCTGTCCTAAATCCATATGTCGACAGCGTTACATCTGTGTGTGCGTGTGGCTGGACCCATGGTCTTGTACCTCCTCTCCCTATCTTAACATAAGCATATAGTGCATTGACATGCTACTGTGTATCTTTTCGTAGGTTTCATCGGTTCTGGGACACAAATTGTTGAGCGGAGTTCCACAATTTGTATTGCTTGATTTCCCTGCCTGAGACTACAATCTTGTTCTAGGTGGATCCTATCCTTCCCTCATTTATCTGCTAGGAATTCATGTCTATTGGCAATATAAATTGTCCATGTTATTTCATTAGTTAATTTGTCTTTACTTGTAATGGTTTAATTGACATTTTTATATATCTGGGATGTCGAAGGACATGTTGACCATATGCCTGCACTATGAAGATGCGAATTAGGAAGCCCAATTTTACAAAGATCCATGATGAGGTGTGATGTCTCCTATTATGACTTAATCTTGATGACCGAGGAAGTTGGCTATCAGGCAATTTACTTTCTGTATTTTTTGGGGGCACCTAGGGAATTGACTTTCTGTACTTTTTTGGGGCACCTATACTAGGCTAACATTAAAAATACCTCATATTGTTCATGCAAAATATAGTATCATTGTCGTTCAATGCTAATATTGATCATAATATAGGTTGGTTTCAAAGTAGTTTTAAAAACTTTAGTATACCCTACAAGCGGAATGTTGCGTATGATACTATTCGGAGTACTGATCCAAGAACAAAGGCTAGTGGTATTGAGTTAGGTGCTGAATTTGCCCTTGTGCGCATTGATCAACCTATTCTTCATAGTGAAGAGTTGGTAAGAGATATTTCTGATTGCAAGACAATTGGTGAGGCTTTCTTTTCAGGATACTTCATTGCCTGGCCTTTAGCTTTTATAAGTTAAAATCTTCTCTTCCATATTTTGAAAACATATTGGTGTAGATTTAGTCACATATACCTAAGGTGCATTTTTCTTTTACAGATTTGGGAGAAGGATAATTTAGTTGCAGTTGAATTTTGGGTTGCAGTTGAATTCTGGGATCAAGAAGAAACTAAAATTTGAAGATTTTAGTTACCAATAGTCATAGGTTTACATTGATATATTGAAAAATGGAATACCATCCAGAAGATCTTTTTCTTTGTTCCAAGTGATGCAATTGCTTTGTTGTAATATTCTCCACAGTTGTGTTTTCTATGCTTAAAATGATATGAATGATATCTTTATTGTAATGCAAATGTATCACACACTCTTGTATATTCGTAATAAATAGTTTCATATTTTGAATTTATATACGTGTTGTGCTTCAAATTTTATATTATTTTGGTGATGTCAAATAATAATAAAATGATTAACTATTTGTGCAATTACATATAAATATTAAATAAAATTATATTCCATAAATTGGATATCTAATTTTATGGTTAATAATAAAAAAATAAATACATTTATTATGTTACCATATTGATATATTAGTGTTACCGATGGTGTTACTATAGTTACAAAATTTGTTACTAGACTAGTTGATAACTATAAATAATAGTGTTACGATATTTGGATATTTTGTTACCGGTTGTGTTTCAATCCTCAAAAAATCTGTTAAAATTTGTGTTACTATAGTTACAAAAATATGTTACCATCAATGTTCTACGTCTATGAAAACATATTACTATGGTGTTACTACAACTAAAAAAATGTGTTACCAGTGTGTTTGGTAACACACAATACACATGTTACTAGAATTTAATTGTAACATATTTTTTAATATGTGGTAACAGTTATTATGTGCGACAGTTGACACCACTTAGTAACATGGTCTAACGGAACACATTTAAAACTGTGTTACTATATAGTCTGGTAACACACTTTTGGGTTTGTAGTAACACAACGCGGTGTTACCAAAGCTCTGTTCTATTGTAGTTCTAGAGGAGAGGCAGAGGAGTATGAGTGGAAGGCAAAGGCTGCTCGTCTCCGTGAGGCAGCTATTCAGGTAGTGGCTGCAGTGCTCCCGTATAACCCCCATTATGATTTTGGGTTTCGCCAGGACCATCCTTGGGAGTAGACCAAGTTAGGCCAAAAACCTAAGCTTGGGGGAGTATGTGTTCTCACCGACTTTACATTCTTACTTATGCTTTCATTTTGTTAGTCGGTGTTCACACTTTGCCACTTTATCATCCATGCTAGTTTATTTTCTTTTTCTCGTTTTCTTTTCGTGTGTCTGTCTAGTTTGAGAAAACCCAAAAAGATTTTCTTTTCTTCTTTTGCTTGTTGGGAGCTTTCCCGTGTAGGTAGCTTTATTTTTCCTTGGGTCAAGGTAGAAGATATTGGTTACACTGTTTAGTGGCTCTTGCATGCATACCTGTTTAGCTTTCAAAGAGCTATATTACTTTGTCTTCTCCTTTGTGTTTGCCTGCAAATTCCATCTTTAGTCCAATGCACGAGCACTCTTATTATTGTTCACATCATTCGGTCGTGCAAGTGAAAGGCAATAATGACGATATATGATGAAGTGACTGAGCCTGGAAAAGCTGGTATGAACTCGATCTATTTTGTTTTTGTAAATATGACTAGCTCCCTGTTCCTAGTTCAGCTTTGTTGTGAGGGAAACATGTTTGCAATGACAACTTAGAGATCATGATTGCTTATGTCATGCTTATTTAACTAGGAGCTTATAATGGTTTGCCTTGGTTGGCAACATGAATGTTGAGATGACTATGATGTAGTATGCTAGGATGGTATCCTCCTTTGAATGAGTCAAGTGGCTTGACTTGGCGCATGTTCACGCATGTAGTTGAAACAAAATCAACATAGCCTCTATGATGTTCATGTTCATGATGATTTATGTCCTACTCATGCTTGCACTCAATGTTAGTTACTCTCAATGCATTTTGATGACTGTTGTCGCTCTCTAGTTGGTCGCTTCCCAGTCTTTTGCTAGCCTTCACTTGTACTAAGCGGGAATACTGCTTGTGCATCCACCTCCATAAACCCAAAGTTGTGCCATATGAGTCCACTATACCTACCTATGTGCGGTATCTACCTACCGTTCCAAGTAAATTTGCATGTGCCACTCTCTAAATCTTCAAGAAATAATCTTTTTTGCATGCCCGAACCGCTCATGTGGTGATAGGGGGCTATTGGTATTTTCCATGCTAGGCGTGCTATCCTCGATATGTGTTTATTCACTATCATTCACGAGAAAGGGGCCGGTAATTGGAATTCCCAGTTCCATGCTCAAATCGAAAAGATAATTGCAAACAAAACTCCCCCAGGATTGTTGTTGGTATGGACGGTACCCGAGGATTCGGCTAGCCGTGGAGTGTGATTGATTGGTGGTGGGGGAGTCAAAACTTTACTTTTCTGTTTGGGAACCGCCTATAGCATGTGTAGCATGGAAGATGTTGAGAACTCTTAGTCATTGCGTTGACAATGAAAGCATGCTACCCAAAATTATTATCTCTGTTTTCAAAGCTTGAGCTCTGGCACCTCTGCAAATCAATGCTTCCCTCTGGGAAGGGCATGTCTATTTATGTTCCTATTGAGTCATCCTCCTCTTACAAAAGCACCAATTAGAGAGCACCTCTGTCATTTTTATGCTTTGCTTTTAACTGTGTTGAGTATGACTATGACTGGATCTTCATTGCCATGAATTACAATGTTTAGTCAACCCTTGGTCTTTGAAGTGCTCTGCATTTATGTTTTGCGGTCTCAGAAAGAGCTAGCGAGATACCATCTATTCGTACTGCTTCACATTGTTTTGATTGAAGTGTTGACACTTGAGGCTTATTATTATTTTCTCGCTAGTTGATTATGCCATTAATATGAGTTTACCGTGAGACCTAGATGTCATTTGCTTATGTGGTTTGCTTGTGATCTTGTTGAAACTCTGGATATGAGTTAGACATAGTTGCAACAACAAGATCAAACAGAGTTCGTCAAAGTTTTTCTTTTGTCTCTTTCAGTTTATCAACTGAATTGCTTGAGGACAAGCAAGGCTTTAAGCTTGGGGGAGTTGATACGTCTCCGCCGTATCTACTTTTCCGAACTCTTTTGCCCTTCTTTTGGACTCTAATTTGCATGATTTGAATGGAACTAACGCGGACTGACGCTGTTTTCAGCAGAATTTCCATGGTGTTGTTTTTGTGCAGAAATAAAAGTTCTCGGAGGTTTTTCAGGCTGCTCTTCAGAAAGAGAGAGCGGCAAACCAGGCTGCTCTTCAGAAAGAGAGATTGGCAAGCCAGGCTGCTCTTCAGGCTGCTCTTGATGAGAGGGACCAGAGCACGGCACGATTGCTTGAGGAGGAGAGGGCCCGGAATGAGGCGGGTCAACGGGCCCTGTACGAGCTTTTTGTGGTATGTTTTTTTTCACATTAGCCAAATCATGTGTGTAATGTCTGTTTCAATACTAACTAATACGACCCACTCTTGAGGGTCTGTGCGAGAAGAGCGGTCAAGTCCCTCCGCCGATGCCCGTCTTCTCTTCGATTGGCACGGTGAGTTTCATTATAAACTACTATTAATAATTGAGTGTCATCATGCTAACTGAGACATTGCAAAATATCTTTTCTGTAGAATAACTCCCGAGCGGCATCGCACGACCCTTCTCCAGGGCAACCGTCTCCAAACGAAGCCGGCGCGAGCAACCGTGGTGTTTCTCCTCCTTGATGACCACTACGGTAAGTTTCTCCTCCAAACTTAGCTTGTTTTCCTCTAAAATGAGATAATTAGCCAATTTAGCTCCAAGAAGACATAATTAGGTAATTTAGCTCAAAAAAGACATAATTAGGTAATTTAGCTCAAAAAAGACATAAAGAGGAGGAGGAGGAGGAGGAGGAGGAGGAGGAGGCCAAGGCCAATCTGGCGTCCCAGCCGCCAGAATGTCATCGTGAGGGCGTCGAAGTCCCGGATATGCCTGGCGCGTGGCATGCCAGGGCTTGGAATCGGTCGGCGTAGTCCTGGACCATTGAGGTAAACGGTAAGCGGCCGAGGGCTGCCAGTCGGCTGCCACGGATGGGGGCGCCAAACCGGAGAAGGCAGAGCTCGCGAAAGCGGTCCCACGGTGGCATGCCGCCCTCGTCCTGCTCGAGGGCGTAGTACCAAGTCTGGGCAGTACCACGGAGATGATAGGACGCGAGCCAGGTGCGATCCGACGCGAGCGTCCGCTGCCCCCGAAAGAACTGCTCGCACTGGTTGAGCCAGTTGAGGGGGTCTTCCGCGCCGTCGTAAGTGGTGAAGTTCAGCTTAGCGAACCGAGGAGATGTCGGCACGCCGTGTCCGGGAGCCGTGGATGTCGGTGGCCTCGCGTATGCCGGGTCGGGAAACTCCGGGCCGTAGGGCGCCGAGCTGGAGGACCGCTCGAACGGCAGAGAGGGCGCCGGGTGTTCCTGTGCCGGGGTATAGATCGGACCCGAAGATGATCCGGCTGCCCACGCGGGAATTGGCGATGGCGATGACGGGAACTGCACCTGGTGCAGGGGCCGACCGGTGGTTCGGGGCGCTGGAGGTGCTGCTGTCGATGGCGGCGGCGGCTGCTGGTGCGGCGCCGGAGCCTGCGCCGTGGTGGCCGGTAGCGACTGTTGGGGCAGCCCCCCCAGCGGCGCGGTGGTGGCCGGCCACACCAGCCAGGGAGTGCCCGCGGCGTGGTAGTGCTGCAGCAGCAGCTGCGGCGGCGGCGGCAGCGCCCCTCCGTGGAGTGGCTGGAAGGTCGGGGTGGCCCACGGCAGCGACGGCGGCCCGTAGGTAGTGGGGGCGACGCTCGGCGGCGGGGGTTGGGTCCCAGCGAGGTAGAGGCTGATGCCTCGGACCGCTTGGACAAGCTCCCGCAGGGTGCCCGATATCGCCTCGGCGAGAGTATGGGGAGCGGCTCCTCCGCGGTTGTAAGGGCAGGGAGGAGGGGAGCGAGGGCTGGAGCGGACGCGCCGGCGAGATGGCGCCGTCGCGGCTAGGGTTAGGTGCGGCGGAGGCTAGGGTTCCGGCTCCTTGGAGAACCGGGCAACAGAAGATAATATCCTTCTCCTCCTCCTCCTTCTATCCTTCTCCTCCTCCTCTTTCTCCTCCTCCTGCTCCTTCTTCTTGATTTCTTCTTCTTCTCCTCCTCCTCCTCTTTCTTCTCCTCTTTCATATTTTCCTTGCTTTAATTAACCCAACAATGACATAATTAGCCCATTTAGCTCCAAAATACCATAATAAGCTCAAAATGGCATAAGAACCTTGGTTAGCTAATGAATAATATATACTTAGCTTGTATTCCTCTAAAATGACATAATTGGAATATTTAGCTCAAAAAAGACATAATTAGGTAATTTAGCTCCAACAAGAGGAGAAGAGTAGAAGAAATAGGCAAAATGAAAAGAAAGAAGAAGAAGAGATGAAGAAGAAGAGAAGGAGGAGGAGGAGGAGGAGGAGGAGGAGGAGGAGAAGGCCCAGGACCTTCTATCCTTCTCCTCCTCCTGCTCCTTCTTCTTGATTTCTTCTTCTTCTCCTCCTCCTCCTCTTTCTTCTCCTCTTTCATATTTTCCTTGCTTTAATTAACCCAACAATGACATAATTAGCCCATTTAGCTCCAAAATACCATAATAAGTTCAAAATGGCATAAGAACCTTGGTTAGCTAATGAATATTATATACTTAGCTTGTATTCCTCTAAAATGACATAATTGGAATATTTAGCTCAAAAAAGACATAATTAGGTAATTTAGCTCCAACAAGAGGAGAAGAGGAGAAGAAATAGGAAAAATGAAAAGAAAGAAGAAGAAGAGATGAAGAAGAAGAGGAGAAGAAGGAGGAGGAGGAGGAGGAGAAGGCCCAGGACCTTCTATCCTTCTCCTCCTCCTCCTTCTCCTCCTCCTGCTCCTTCTTCTTGATTTCTTCTTCTTCTCCTCCTCCTCCTCTTTCTTCTCCTCTTTCATATTTTCCTTGCTTTAATTAACCTAACAATGACATAATTAGCCCATTTAGCTCCAAAATACCATAATAATCTCAAAATGGCATAAGAACCTTGGTTAGCTAATGAATATTATATACTTAGCTTGTATTCCTCTAAAATGACATAATTGGAATATTTAGCTCAAAAAAGACATAATTAGGTAATTTAGCTCCAACAAGAGGAGAAGAGGAGAAGAAATAGGCAAAATGAAAAGAAAGAAGAAGAAGAGATGAAGAAGAAGAGAAGGAGGAGGAGGAGGAGGAGGAGGAGGAGAAGGCCCAGGACCTTCTATCCTTCTCCTCCTCCTCCTCCTTCTTCTTGATTTCTTCTTCTTCTCCTCCTCCTCCTCTTTCTTCTCCTCTTTCATATTTTCCTTGCTTTAATTAACCCAGCAATGACATAATTAGCCCATTTAGCTCCAAAATACCATAATAAGCTCAAAATGGCATAAGAACCTTGGTTAGCTTTTGAATATTATATACTTAGCTTGTATTCCTCTAAAATGACATAATTGGAATATTTAGCTCAAAAAAGACATAATTAGGTAATTTAGCTCCAACAAGAGGAAAAGAGGAGAAGAAATAGGCAAAATGAAAAGAAAGAAGAAGAAGAGATGAAGAAGAAGAGAAGAAGGAGGAGGAGGAGGAGGAGGAGGAGGAAAAGGCCCAGGACCTTCTATCCTTCTCCTCCTCCTCCTCCTTCTTCTTGATTTCTTCTTCTCCTCCTCCTCCTCCTCTTTCTTCTCCTCTTCCATATTATCCTTGCTTTAATTAACCCAACAATGACATAATTAGCCCATTTAGCTCCAAAATACCATAATAAGCTCAAAATGGCATAAGAACCTTGGTTAGCTCATGAATATTATATACTTAGCTTGTTTTCCTCTAAAATGATATAATTGGAATATTTAGCTCAAAAAATACATAATTAGGTAATTTAGCTCCAACAAGAGGAGAAGAGGAGAAGAAATAGGCAAAATGAAAAGAAAGAAGAAGAAGAGATGAAGAAGAAGAGAAGGAGGAGGAGGAGGAGGAGGAGGAGAAGGCCCAGGACCTTCTATCCTTCTCCTCCTCCTCCTCCTTCTTCTTGATTTCTTATTCTTCTCCTCCTCCTCCTCTTTCTTCTCCTCTTTCATATTATCCTTGCTTTAATTAACCCAACAATGACATAATTAGCCCATTTAGCTCCAAAATACCATAATAAGCTCAAAATGGCATAAGAACCTTGGTTAGCTCATGAATATTATATACTTAGCTTGTTTTCCTCTAAAATGACATAATTGGAATATTTAGCTCAAAAAAGACATAATTAGGTAATTTAGCTCCAACAATAGGAGAAGAGGAGAAGAAATAGGCAAAATGAAAAGAAAGAAGAAGAAGAGATGAAGAAGAAGAGAAGAAGGAGGAGGAGGAGGAGAAGGCCGTGGACCTTCTATCCTTCTCCTCCTCCTCCTTCTCCTCCTCCTCCTCCTTCTTCTTGATTTCTTATTCTTCTCCTCCTCCTCCTCTTTCTTCTCCTCTTTCATATTATCATTGCTTTAATTAACCCAACAATGACATAATTAGCCCATTTAGCTCCAAAATACCATGATAAGCTCAAAATGGCATAAGAACCTTGGTTAGCTCATGAATATTATATACTTAGCTTGTTTTCCTCTAAAATGACATAATTGGAATATTTAGCTCAAAAAAGACATAATTAGGTAATTTAGCTCCAACAAGAGGAGAAGAGGAGAAGAAATAGGCAAAATGAAAAGAAAGAAGAAGAAGAGATGAAGAAGAAGAGAAGGAGGAGGAGGAGGAGGAGGAGGAGAAGGCCCAGGACCTTCTATCCTTCTCCTCCTCCTCCTCCTTCTTCTTGATTTCTTCTTCTTCTCCTCCTCCTCCTCTTTCTTCTCCTCTTTCATATTATCCTTGCTTCAATTAACCCAACAATGACATAATTAGCCCATTTAGCTCCAAAATACCATAATAAGCTCAAAATGGCATAAGAACCTTGGTTAGCTCATGAATATTATGTACTTAGCTTGTTTTCGTCTAAAATGACATAATTGGAATATTTAGCTCAAAAAGAAGGAGAAGGAAGAAGAAGAAGAAGAGAAGAAGAAGAATAGAAGGATAAGGAGAAGAATAAGGAGGAGGAGGAGAAGAAGAAGGAGGAGGAGAAGAAGAGAAGAAGGAGGAGAAGGAGAAGGAGAAGGAGAAGGAGCCCTCCTTCTTCTCCTTCTTCTTCTCTCCTTCTTCTCCTCCTTCTTCTCCTTCTTCTTCTCTTCTTTTTTCTTCTTCTCCTTCTCCTTCTCCTTCCCCTTCCCCTCCGCCTCCTCCTCCTTGTTTTTCTTCTCCTTGTTCTCTTATTGCTTCTTCTCTTTCTTCCTCAATTTAGCTTATTTGTCATATATATGTTGTTGTTCTTTTTCTACTTACTTTCTTATTCCCATTTTGCAGATTGGATGTACTACATGCATGGAAGCTGGCGTTGGAGTGCTTTAGTTTCCGTTTTTATTTGAGTTGATGAACAATGTGTTGGTTCTTTGTATGTGTTGATGAACAATATATGTGCAACTATTTGTATGTATATATGGATGAAACTTCGTATGTGTTGGTTCTTTTGATATATGGGATGTACGTTGATGAACAAATGGCATTGATGAGCTTTATATGTATATCATATATGTGTTGTGATCTATTTATGATATATGTGCTCTGAATTATATGTATATGTGATGTGAAATAGAAAAAATAAATAAAAAGGGACAATATAGGCTCTTTGCCGTCTGCCAGCTGATGGCAAAGGCCTTTGCCGTCTGCCAGCAGACGGCAAAGGTGCCACATGGCGCCCAGCTGTGCAACCTGGGCAGTAGCAGCTGGCCATATAGTCTCTTTGCCGTTTGCCTGCTGGGTAGGCGGACGGCAAAGAAGAGGGCACAGAGGAGGGGGCAGAATACAAAAGTGGAGAGAGGGGGTAGGGGAGGACACGGCAGACGGAAAAGGTTGCCGAGGAAGCAGACGACAAAGATTGCCGAGGAGGCGGACGGCAAAGGTTGCCGAGGAGGCTGACGGCAAAGGTTGCCGAGGAGGCAGACGACAAAGGCTCCGTTAACCCCCTAACGGAGGCAACGCCTCTCGGCTGTCGTCCCAAACTCTTTGCCGACTGCTCCTCAGGAAAGCTGACGGCAAAGAGCTTTGCCGTCCGCTTTAGGGGGCAGACGGCAAAGAAGGTCCTATGCCGTCGTAGGCTGACGCAGAAAATTTGCCGGCCGTGACAATCTTTGCCGTCTGTGGTACTGTCTTTGCCGTCCGGGTATTTGTCTTTGCCGTCTGTGATGGCAGACGACAAAGAAGGTGATTCCTGTAGTGGTAGATTCTTAACATCTTCAGGACTGAGGAATAGAATACCTCTTTTCTTCGGAGTTGGCTTCGGAGGTGGTTCGGGAATAGTCCAAGCATTATCATTGCTCAAGATATTATTCAATAGAATTTCAGCTTGTTCGACAGTTCGTTCCCTGAAAACACAACCAGTACAACTATCTAGGTGGTCCCTAGAAGCATCGGTTAGTCCATTATAAAAGATATTAAGTATTTCATTCTTCTCAAGAGGGTGATGAGGCAAAGCATTCAGTAACTGGACAAGCCTCCCCCAAGCTTGTGGGAGACTCTCTTCTTCAACTTTCACAAAGTTATATATTTTCTGCAAGGCAGCCTATTTCTTATGGGAAGGAAAATATTTCTCAGAGAAGTAGTAAATCATATCCTAGGGACTACGCACACAACCAGGAGCAAGAGGAGTAAACCAAGTCTTAGCAACACCCTTTAGCGAGAAAGGTAACAACTTAAGGATATAGTAATGGTGAATCTTTTCCTCACTCGTGAATAGGGTGGCTATATCGTTTAGCTTAGTAAGATGTGCTACAACCGTTTCAGACTCATAACCGTGAAAAGGATCAGATTCCACCAGAGTGATTAACTCAGGATCGACAGAGAATTCATAATCCTTATTGGTAACAAAGATGGGCGAAGTAGCAAACTTAGGATCGTATTTCATTCTAGCATTCAGAGATTTTTCTTTCCACTTGCGCAATAAATTCTCAAGATCATAGCTATCCTTACAAGCAAGAAAGTCCTCAGCTACCTCTCCCTCCATAACATAACCCTCAGGTATCAGGCAATTCATATCTAGGAGAGCTAGTTCTAACAGGTGAAACAACAGGTTCTACATCAATAAATTCATCAGTTTTAGAAGTATCATCACATTCAGCAGCAACTCTAGCAATTTGTGCATCAAGAAATGCACCGAGTGGCAAAGCAGTATCAAGAAAAGCATCATCATAAGCATCATGGATAGCAGAAGTAGCATCATCAAGCACAACCGACACATCAGAATTTCTAGCAGGTGGTGGTGTCGCAAACTTACTCATAACTCAAGGTGAATCAAGTGCAGAGCTAGATGGCAGTTCCTTACCTGTCCTCGTAGTTGAGGGAAAGACTTTAGTTTTGGATCTCTCGGATTCCTCATAGTGATCAACAGACGTAAATCCCAAGTGACTCAGAGAATAGAGATATGTCTCCCTCGAAACGGCGCCAGAAAATAGTCTTGATAACCCACAAGTATAGGGGATCGCAACCGTTTTCGAGGGCAGAGTATTCAACCCAAATTTGTTGATTCGACACAAGGGGAAGCCAAAGAATATTCTCGAGTATTAGCAGTTGAGTTGTCAATTCAACCACACCTGAAAGACTTATTATCTGCAGCAAAGTTTCAGTAGCAAAGTAGTGTGATAGTAACGGTAGCAACGGTAACAGTAGCAGCAATGACAACAGTAGCGGCAGTAACTTATCAAGGACCAGTAGGAAAAACTTGTAGGCATTGGATCGGTGATGGATAATTATGCCGAATGACATTCATCATGTAACATTTATAACATGGGATGATTTGTAACTAGCTCCAGTTCGTCAATGTAATGTAGGCATGCATTCCGTATATAGTCATACGTGCTTATGGAAAAGAACTTGCATGACATCTATTGTCCATCCCTCCCGTGGCAGCGGGGTCCTAACGGAAACTCGGGGATATTAAGGTCTCGTTTTAATACAGAACTGGGATAAAGCATTAGCACTTAGTGAATACATGAACTCCTCATACTATGGTCATCTCCAGGAGTGGTTCCGGTTATTGTCACTCCGGGGTTGCCGGGTCATAACACATAGTAGGTGACTACAACTTGCAAGATAGGATCAAGAACACACATATATTGATGAAAATATAATAGGTTCAGATCTGAAATCATGGCACTCGGGCCCTAGTGATAAGCATTAAGCATAGCAAAGTAGTAGCAACATCAATCTCAGAACATAGTGGATACTAGGGATCAAACCCCATCAAAACTAACTCGATTACATGATAGATCTCATCCAACCCATCACCGTCCAGCAAGCCTACGATGAGATTACTCACGAACGATGAAGAGCATCATGGAATTGGCGATGAAGGATCGTAGGTGATGACGATCTGCCCTCCAGAGGAAGAACAGGTGGTGGCGGCGGCTCCGTATCTTAAAACGCGATGTACTCTTCTCTCTGATTTTTTTCCGGGCGAGAGAGAATATATAGAGCTGGAATTGGAGGCGGCGGAGCCACGAGGGGACAACAAGCCTGCTAGGCGCGACCAGGGGGCGCGCCTCCTAAGCTTTTGGGCTCCTGGCTCCGTCCCTCCATGTAATTCTTGCGCCAGTATTTTTTATATATTCCACAAAAAATCCTCATAAATTTCCAAGTCATTCCGAGAACTTTTATTTCAGCGCAAAAACTACTGAAAACAGCGTCAGTCCGGGTTAGTTCCATTCAAATCATGCAAATTAGAGTCCAAAACAAGGGCAAAAGAGTTTGGAAAAGTAGATACGATGGAGACGTATCAAATGCTATTGAGTTTTGTTGGAGAATTATTGTGATGATCAGATTGTTCATCACCTCTGATCATGATCTCTTTTATGTCTTGTGAGTAGTTACTTTAGTTCTTGATGACATGGGAGAAGTCTAGCTGCTACTAGGCATATGATGTTGAAGTAATATGTGTTCATTGATATTGAAGTTATGGTGTTATTCTTCTAGTGGTGTTATGAGAAAGTCAACTACCTAACACTTCGCCTTTTTAAGGACCTAGGGGAATGCATCGTGTATAAAGAATGCTTATGGTGGGTTGCCGGAGTGACAGAAACCTGAACCCCACTTCGCATACTTTTGCACGAGGGAGTATTGGATCCTAAAGCTTATTGCTATATATGGTTAGGCTTTGCCTTAATTTCACTCTTGTATTTGCAGACGCTTGCAAGAGGGATTAATCATAAGATTGTACTTGTCTTAGCCTAGACGGTGCACTAGTTAAGATCCACCCACATAGCACTAATCAATACAAAACATAGTACCAGACAGAATATGGCGAAAGCACTTGACTATTTCTCCTGTGTGTCCTCAGGAACGCCTTAGTCTTTATAAGTTTAGTCCCTCAGTTTATCCTTTGTATTCAAAATGATTTTGGCACTTGCTGCACCTCCGCACCATTTACTTTTCTTTCATTTATTTCCTTGTTGCTTATACTAGAAAACCCATAAAAAGTTACCTTTCAGTACTTCTAGTTATTCCTTGCTCAAGATCGCTTGTCAGTACCTTCTGCTCCTCATTGGGTTCGACACTCCTACTTATCGAAAAGGCTATGATAGATCGCCTACACTTGTGGGTCATCACTATGTTTGCTGCTCTGTTCCCCAAAAGTATTAACGCCGTCTAAACTTAAACCAAAACATATGTTCCTTGGGTCACCTGTAATGTCGCTCCACTTTCTCTCTATCTTTCTCCACTGAGACTCGTCAGCGGGTGCTCTCAACTTCCCGTCTTTCTTACGGCCTTTTATGTACCATTGCATCAACTCGGCATGCTTTTTGTTTCTCAATAGACGTTTCAACCGTGGTACCATAGGAGCATACCACATCAGCTTGGCAGGAACCCTCTTCCCAGTGTGCTGGCCCTCAACATCACCAGGATCATCTCTTCTGATCTTATACCACAATGCACCGCATACCGGGCATGCGTTTAAATCCTCGTACGCACTGCAGTAGAGGATGCAGTCATTAGGGCATGCATGTATCTTTTGCACCTCCAATCCTAGAGGGCATAGAACCTTCTTTGCTTCGTACGTACTGTCAGGAAATTCGTTATCCTTTGGAAGCTTCTTCTTCATTATTTTCAGTAGCGAACTAAATTCCTTGTCAGATGCAGTATTGTCTGCCTTCCATTGCAGCAATTCCAGTGTGGTACCGAGCTTTGTGTTGTCATCTTCGCGATTTGGGTACAACCCTTTTTTGTGAGCCTCTAACATGCGATCGAACTTCAACTTCTCCCTTTCACATTCACATTCTTACTGCGCATCAACAATGACCCGACGAAGATCATCATCGGCACATCGTCTGGCTTCTCTTGATCTTCAGCTTCCCCCATTGCAGCATCACCGTATTCTGGGGGCGGGTAATTGTCATGATCCTCTTCTTCTTCGCTGTCTTCCATCATAACCCCTCTTTCTTCGTGCTTGGTCCAAACATTATAGTTTGGCATACAAGCCTTCTCAAGCATGTGGAAGTGAAGAGTTTTAGAGTTGGAGAAAGCCTTTGTATTCCACAAACAGTACATGGACAATGCATAAAACCATTCTGCTTGTTTGCCTCAGCCGCTTCGAGAAAATTATGCACACCCTTAATATACTCGGAGGTACGTCGGTCACCATACATCCATTGCCGGTTCATCTGCCTGCGTTATACAATAAAGTGTATTAAAAACCATTACAACATATCATGAATAGAGAAGTGACCAAATTAATAGAAATTCATCATCACATTAGAGCCAAAGTACAGTAGTGACCAAAATAAATACATAATGTTCATACATAGTTATCATTATTGAACAACATATAGCTCTCTAGAGCATCTAATTAAAACATACATTGAAACTACAAAATTTAAATGCAACAACAAATGCGATCATAACTGCAACTAAGGTACCAATTGATCCAACGGCATACTGATACCAAACCTCAGTATGAATGGCATATTTTCTAATCTTTCTAATCTTCAAACGCATTGCATCCATCTTGATCTTGTGATCGTCGACGACATCGACAACATTCAACTCCAATTTCATCTTCTCCTCTTCAACTCTTTCTAATTTTTCTTTCAAGTAATTGTTTTCTTTTTCAACCAAATTTAACTTCTCGGCAAGAATTTCTATGTCGGTTGAAATTTTCGGTTAACATACCTCCTAGATTAAAAAATCTATGTCACGTTGGTCGGCATAATTGTCATAAACACTAAATAAAAGAAATAGTTATAAAAGATAATATATACCACATCTGAATCATAGACAGGACGAGGGCCGACGGAGGCGGATACCAAAACCATCGCACTATATAATAACAAAGAATAATAAAAGTAAGAAAATTACACAAGTATCTATCTAAATCATACAAGTAAAAACTTTTGTCTTTTAGAAAGAAGAAAAGAAGAAGAGACTAGCCACAGTGGTGCCGGCGCCGAGATGGGCGCGAGCGATCGACGACGGTGAGAATGGGGACGGGACGGGATAGGACGGACCGCCAAACCTAGACAAATCTTGAAGAAAATGAAGCTTGGACAAGGATCTTCGACAGGACAAAGCTTAAGTGTGGTCTCGAACACCTCATGTGCATAGGAGGTGAGCTAGAGCACCACAAAGCTCTTCCACGGCCGGCCAAAAAAAAAAACAGAGCACTGCTCTCCTCGCGAGCAGCGGGTATATATATGTCAACTATTGGTCCCGGTTTATGACTGGAACCGGGACTAAAGGACACCATTTGGTCCCGGTTCCAGCCACAAACCAGGACCAATGGTTGTGCTCCAGGAGCAAGGCCCATTGGTCCCGGTTCGTGAACCGGGACCGATGCTCCCATGGGTCCCGGTCCATGAGTGAACCGGGACTAATGGGATTTCAGGCGTGGACCAAAGCCTTGTTTTCTACTAGTGCTTATTCCATGTACATTTATCCCTGAGAAAAAAATATTTCTTAAACATATGCATATATGTTAGAAAATGTTTGCATATATGATATATCTAGGCTAGCTGATTGACCATACGGTAGTAGCTGGTGCCTATGAGGAACGAATCAGCTTATGTGAATCAGTCATCTTACCTGCGTAGGAAAGAGAGAGAGATATATCGATGAAAGCACTCGTGTGTTCTGCTCGAGGAAAAAATGGCTATAATGGTGCTATAGTGCCATTATAGTGTTCCATTTTTTTGTCGGTACTGCTAAGCCGAACCTTCTAAACTAGCGCCGAAAAAGCACGGCGGCACGGCGTGCCGTCGAAAAGCCGTGTCGTCGAAATGCCCGCAAGGTTGCGGGTCGTTGGCTTAGTTGTGATTTATTAAGTTGTTAATTTTGTGACAAACAGTTTGATAGAGACAGTGCAATTGACATGTGCATAGGTTTGCATTGTGTGGTTCATTGTATATTGAGTTGGTAGCAGGTACATATATGACCACAAAATGATAAAAAGAAATATATGAAAATCGCTACATCAAACATACAACCAATGATAAGCATCAAGTACAGGCAAGGAGAACAATAAAATCCTGCGATTCATGTAGGTATTAACTACAATAATCGCAAAGGAGGAAAGGAGGAAGAACAGAGCGGCTGGCGGAAACCCACTTAAAGAAATCTAGGAGCCTTATTCTTCCTGGACCTATTTTTCTTCTCAAGCCCATTACTTCACATCAAAATTGAGCAACCACGGTTCAATATTACCTGTACAGAATTTTGGCAGTGTACTATAGCATACTGGCCATTTGTGCACACACCAAAAGAGAGAAAAGGGAGAAAAGAGAACACATATGATCTTTCCATTAGCTACATGACTAAGAAGCCAACGACTGTCCATACATTCAGTTTCTTACTTATACAACAATGAAAAGTAACGGTTGCACAAGAAAGTTGACCATGCCACAATGAGTATAGGTCCGACTTTAGCGACCTCGCTCAAATAACACTAAATGAAAGCAATGAGTGAAGAAAATATATTTATGAATGCAAAGTGGGGCTGGACGAAAAGCTCAAAGCTCGCGAGCATAATGATCGTTCGATTGTTCGACTCATTTCGGCTCGTGCTCGTTAGTTAATGAACCAAGCTAAACAATGTTTTTTTCTCGTTAAGATTAACGAGCTTAATGAACGAGCAAACGAGTTTCGTGAGCTAACTCGTTTAGCTCGATAATTTCCATTAGTTTTTCTTAAGAAATAGATATTTTTTAAGACTTGAGAGTTGAGAGTCCTGTAGTTCTTCCCACTTAGCCCAGCCTAGGGGCCCAGCGCCCGAGCCCACTTCGGCCTGCAGTACTGAAACCTGATCCATCCACGAGAGACGAGACCACGAAGGCACGAAGTCCTGGCTTTCTTTTCCCCAGCCGCCACCGACCAGGAACGAAGGAACCAAATGAGGGCGGAACATCGGAGGGTGATCTTGATTTGTTCTAGTACGGCGGCCAGCGGCGTTCGACGGTGGCCTGTTTCTGGAACCCCATGTATCCTACTTCCTACAGCTCTCACCGTTCACCAACTCCAAGTCCCTTCTCCTCCCTCCATCGTTTTCCCATCTCGAACCCTCTCGAGTCCTCATCTGCGAGCCCAGGCAGCCCAGTGCGAGAATGGATGAACGCCGACGGCCACCACCTTCTGCTGCAGGTGCAAGCATGGAGTCGTGGAAGAAGTTGGCTGCCTCTGAATGAGCGTCACGGGACTCTCCCTCCACTGCAGCACAGCATGCTCCTCGTCTTCAATTATTACCACGGAAAAGTGCAAGGGTGGATGAATCATTGTGTGATGTTGATGATGCGAGATCAGATTTCCTTTTTTTGCTCTTGTGTTTAGATGACTAAATCTTACCTATGTGTTTCAATTGCAATTTTCTTTAATGATGCCTGATGTTGATGATGTTGATGGTAATCACCTTTTTTTGCTCTTCAGTGAGTTAAATTCCTAATTAATAGAACTTCATTAAATTGTTGCTACATACTATATGTTGTTTACTACCTTAACGAGCACTCGTGAACGTTCACGAGCATAACGAGCTCATGACGAACCGAGCCAAACATAGGTTTTAGCTCATTAATATTAACTTGCAAAAGGGCCCGTGCGTTGCAACGGGAGAAAAAAAGTTCCACACGCTTTTAATCTTTTGAAAATCATTTTGATTTATTAAAATAATAAGCTAACTAACTAATGTAGTTAGTCCTATCCTATTTTGTTGAGAAATCAACCCATCCATTGTTAATTTCACCATGATGAGAAATTGAGCGGGATAAGCAAAGCAAAACAAAGAGGCTACGTGAATTGATCAATGGACCGTTATCTTATTTCACTCATGGGGTAGAGAATGTGGGATCAGATGACAAACTGAAAGTGATGTTCCATTCTCTGTCTCTACAACAATACAATATTACATTCAATACATCCATTCATCAGCAAACAAATCCCCACAAAACAAAATTTCTTGTCGGTGCTTGACACATGGTTGGAGGCATGGGGAGGGGATCTCACCACATGATGAGTTCCTGTCGGAGGAGGGGATATGATGAGGGGAGCAAGGGTTAGGCGCCTCTATCTGGCCATAAGGAGTCGCCGTTGCCGCACCATAACCTCGGAGTTCCCCGTGTGAGTCATGGAGGCCCGCCTCCACCTGCACGTATTTCGCTCCGCCGCACCGCCGCCGTTCTGCATCGAGCAGACGCATCATCCCCAGTCAATGTAGATGTCGCGTTGATTTGATCCAAAAGCTGTGCTCGAGCGCCGAAACGGGGGCAGCAAGCGGGCAGAGGTATGGCCGCGGAGGCGGGTGGGTTGAGATCGACAATAGTGGTGGTTGAGGTTGGCCGCGGCGGCGAGTGGTGTGGCAGCGGCCTGGGCACACGCCAGGGTGGACCAGGGTCGACGCGATGCGCTCGAGCGCCGCAACGGGGGCAGTGAGCGGGGAGAGGTATGGCCGTGGAGGCGGGTGGGTTGAGATCGGCAGCGGTGGCGGTTGAGGTCGGCCGCGGCGGCAAGTGGTGTGGCGGCGGCCTGGGCACAGGCCAGGGTGCCCCGGGATCGACGGGAGGAGGCGATGCGTACGGGTATAATTTTTGCAGCGAATCGTTTTTCCTTTTGCGTTGCAGATAAATGATGGAGCGCGGGTTGAATAACAAAAATTACAAGGGCTTTTTTTATAAAAATGTCGTACTGGGTTTTCCGGCGGAAGCAATAGCATCTTTATTATTAGGGGTATAGAAAGCAAAAGGGCCCGTGGGTTGCAACGGGAGAAAAAAATACCACACGCTTGGCACACGGTTGGAGGCATGGGGAGGGGATCTCACCAGATGGTGAGTTCCTGCCGGAGGAGGTGATACGATGAGGGGAGCAAGGGTTAGGCGCCTCTATCTGGCCATAAGGAATCGTCGTTGCCGCGCCATAACCTCGGAGTTCCCCGTGTGAGCCATGGAGGCCCGCCTCCACCTGCAAGTACTTCGCTCCGCCGCGCCTTATCCGCGCACCGCCGCCGTTCTGCATCGAGCAGACGCATCATCCCCAGTCACTGTAGCTGTCGCGTTGATTTGATCCAGAAGCTGTGCTCGAGCACCGAAACGGGGGCAGCAAGCGGGCAGAGGTACGGCCACGGAGGCGGGTGGGTTGAGATCGACAATAGTGGTGGTTGAGGTCGGCCGCGGCGGCGAGTGGTGTGTCAGCGGCCTGGGCACAGGCCAGGGTGGACCAGGGTCGACGCGATGCGCTCGAACGCCGCAACGGGGGCAGTGAGCGGGGAGAGGTACGGCCGCGGAGGCTGGTGGGTTGAGATCGGCAGCGGTGGCGGTTGAGGTCGGTCGCGGCGGCGAGTGGTGTGGCGGCGGCCTGGGCACAGGCCAGGGTGGCCCAGGGTCGACGGGAGGAGGCGATGCGTACGGGTATAATTTTTGCAGCGAATCGTTTTTTCCTTTTGCGTTGCAGATAAATGATGGAGCGCGGGTTGAATAACAAAAATTACAGGTTTTTTTTTATAAAAATACCGTGGTGGTTTTCCGACGGAAGCAATAGCCGCTTTATTATTAGGTATAGATGAGCTTAATGATAACAAGCTTAATGACAATGAGCTTAATGATAACGACCCGAACGAGCCGAGCAGCTCGTTAGTCCAGCCCTAATGCAAAGTGTGGTAAAGAAAATTAAGTCATGAGTGAGAGATAGGTTAACTCTCTTTGCGTGGTAGTTCTAACCTTTAAGGACATGTCATATCTAATAGAATCAATTACCAAAGTTGTCGCGAACTTAATACATGTGCAACATAAATAGCATTTAATGGACAAATTCTGGATAAACAGCTTCATCTTCAGGATACAATACATTTGCAACAAAAAAAATTATTTAACGGTCGAATTCTAGATAAACAGGTTCATCTTCAGGGTACGTTCATAACCTAGCAAAAATTGCCTTATATAGAAGGTGACTAATGTTCATCCAATTCAGGTTCATCTTCCTTTGCTTCGGTCTACTGGTGCTGTTTCCCCCCCTGAATGAACACCAATGTTCAGGCAATGGTATACCGACTTTTGAACACTGCATTTTTCTTTAAAGAATAGGGCGCTTACCTTGCTGTTGTGGGCTCGCATATAGCTTCAAGCAATGTCTACAGACTTGGAGGAGAAGATCATTCAGGAAAGCCACCTGTCCACCTATTATCATCGTCGTCATCGCACCAACCCATCAACCATTTGTTGTCATCATCAAACTGTTGCTGCTCGCATCGAGACTCCACACGAACGCGAACGACCAACACGGCCTGCAACTTCCTCAACCAAACCATGATGTCTCGATATCCATGCACGGCTTTCCATTGACGAACACCACCAGCATCACAGTGCCGTCCGGGATGGGAGACTTGGGGAGTCTAGTTTCCTTTTTATACACAGTACAAAGCTGTGGAGCGATAGTTTACGTGAGAATCCTTTCGAAGACGTGTGGAATATCTTACTCTTACCTATTAATAAAGCAAATATTGCTTCTGCCGTACGTCATTCAAATTGACCCTAAAGTTGACTAAAATTACCCACCAATGCCACCTATAAGTCATAGAAAACGTTTCAAACAGGAAATCTCCGAACTGGGGCGGGCCATGTAGGCACCTCCTATATTACGCTCTGGGCGTTGGAAAAAGATGCAGCACACCTATTTGGGCCGGCCCATGCGTGGGCGCCTGTTTTTTTGGTTTAGTTTTTTTATTTTTCTTTTCAGTTTCATTTTGTTTTTGTACATTAAATAATTTAGAACTTCAAATAACTTTTCTCAATTTTAAGAAACTGAGAATTTCGACATAAAATATTCAAAAAAACATAATTTTTTCGAGAATTCAAAAAATACTCAGGAGTTTTGAAAACGTTTGCATATACACAAAAATGTTTAAATTTTGAGAAAATGTCCATAAAATAAAAAAATTCAATGATTTGAAACAAAAGTCCATGTAAAAATCTTAAAAACAGTTCGTGCCTCTGTTTTTAGTCTCGTTTTTTATTTTCATTTTTCTGTTCGATTTTTTAATTTAAATAATTTAGAACTTTAAAAAGCTTTTGCAATTTATAAAATTCAGAATTTTGAAATAAAAGTTTGAAGAAAACATAAAATGTTTATGAATTCAAAAAATGCTCGGCATTTTTGTAAAAATATGCGCATATTCAGAAAAATATTCATAATTTTGAGAACAATGTTGATGAAACCAATAAAAGTCATTGATTTTAAAAAAAAGTTTGTGTATTATTTTTTGCATGCAATTGAAAAAAATGTTTGCTAATTCAAAAAATGTTCATGCATTTCAAGGAATGTCCTAAAATTTTAAAGACATAATATGATCAACACCATTGAAGATTTTAATTGCTTCTCTCCCGTTGCAACGCACGGACCCTTTTGCTAGTTAGAGGTAACGCAAGTCCTCTCCAGAAAGTTTGGTTACGTGGCAATCCCGAACCAACTAATTAAGCAGCAACGCAGCAGCATAGGCTACGTAATTGTGAGGTGTCTCTGCCTCAGCGGTAAATCTGATGGCAGTAAAAAAAAGTAAAAAAACCAGAAAAATCAAAGTCCTCATTTTCATTTTCATCAACATTTAGAAAAATCAAAGTCCCGCTTTAGTATGGTAACTTATGTGTTTGCCCATTGACTCATTTTCATCACGCGGCCACGATGTAGTGTTAGCGACCAAGCGTCCACATCTTCCTTTCCCGCAACATGCGACTTTGCCGCTGTCATCGTGAATGCACATGTTTACTCTACATTCATAAACATATACTCCCTCCGTTTCTAAATATAAGATATTTAAGAAATTACATTATAAATTACATACGAATGTGTATAGACATATTTTAGAGTGTAGATTTACTCATCTTACTTCGTATGTAGTCTTTTAATAAAATCTTTAAAATGTCTTATATTTCGGAATGAAGGGAGTAGCTAGTAGCTAAATAAACGATGATTTAATCAGCTGCACCAACAGTTCCTCCTCGTGTTAGCTAAGTGCACAACCAAGTACGTGTTCTATTAAACCATAGACAACGTTGCATGCTAGCAGCCTCATCGTCGTCGGTGTTGCACCCGCGTGCCGGGGAGATTGCGTCGAGCATGAAGTGGTCACATGCGCATTGGCTTGTTGCTTCAATTTAGAAAAATCATTACGTCTTTGATTGCCAGCAGCCTTAAGGCTTGTTTGGTTAATCCCTTTTACAAAGGGATTGAAGTGGATTAAAGGGGACTAAGGTAGATTTTGATTTATAGGAGATTTAATCCCTTTCAATCTCCTACAAACCTCTTTAAATTTTAAGAAACCAAACAAGGCCTTAATGTCCGTGTGGGCATGTTGTTTCCATTTGGACAATCATTGCGTTTCCCCTTCCTTTCGACTCATAATGATTTTGACTTGCCTGCGTACGTACATTGAGCAAACCTAAGTCTTGCTTTTCCTAAAAACTGTGGATTGGCTGATGTCATCAATGCCATCCACGCATGCAATCTGCCCTACGGGACTTTTATTAGCCAGCGTGATTTCTTAAAAAAAGATTACTAAAAACTGACAGCCTATGTACGTGGTATATTTGGTTTCTTAATTACCTCATTTTTTTTCTTTGATTGATAGTCCATGTATCTTGTTTTGGCAGCATGACATATTTTTCTTTTTGAATAGAACAACGTGAGAGGCCTTTTTCTTAAAGGAAATATTGCCGCTTTATTTAACCGTAGAACCTCGGAATTTCATGCAAAAATACATCAAGAACAAAGTCTGGGGAAACCCCAACCACACACCTTACTCAGTTTATCTCCTATCCCAACCATTGCTAATTTATGTGCGTCAACATTCGCCGAACGATGAACCCATGAAATCTTATCGCCATCAAACATCCCAATTGCAGTTTTTATCTCCTGAATCCACGGTCCAATCGTTGAGAGATTCCTTGCAGGATGATTCAACATGTCCACCACCTCTTTCGCATCTAGCTCGACATGCACCCTTGTAGCATTTATCTCTGCCACCACTTGAAGTGCCCTTCTACATGCTAGAATCTCAGCAGAAACCGGATCAATGATGTTGGGGAAGTGATGGCAAGTGGCAGCCAGGAACGCTCCATGGTGATCGTGTAGCACAACTCCACCCCCAGAACCCCCTCTCCCTGGTTGGAGACCGCCCCATCAGAATTTACTTTGGTCCATCCTTCTTCAGGCGGCATCCATCTCTGCATTTCCTTTTGCCTCGGCTCTGAAGGTTGCCGCCCATGAACCTCATGCCAATCATTGATAAGTGTAGCAACAGAGTTCATGGTTTCATGTGGTGAGCGATCTGTTTTCCATCCCTTGCGTCATTCCTAGCCAGCCATAGCCCCGTAGGTAGCTTGCACCATCGCCTCCCTATCACCAGCAGAAGCACCAGCGAACCAGTCCAGTAGCCAGCAAGCAAGAGCACTCTGGGAGCTCGCCGTACACGGTGGGATCGCCATCGAAACTCCCTTCTCCGAGTGAAAAAACTGCCAGAATCGCATAGAATGTAGGCATGTCCAGAACCGGTGGTGAATGGTTTCTTCACGGCCACACACAACACAAAAAACTCTTGGCTTAATTCGCCGTCGATGTAGCTCATAACCTACTGCCAAACCGTTTTTATCATCCTCCACATGTGTATCTTAGCTTTCGCGGGAGCGAAGGTATCCCACAATGCCATAAACCCTCTATGCTTGTTCACTGAACTGGAGGACTCCGACTGTCTGGTCCTCGATCTCCAAGTAGCCTGATTTAGGTGGTAAGCTGAGTTGACAATAAAGCACCCATTTTTAGTGAAGTTCCATGCGATATAATCCTCCTCTCCTGTACCACCAACAGCGATTTGTTTGATATCCCTCGCATCATCTGGCGAAAACATAGTGTCCACCAATTGGACATTCCATGAGCGCCCATCTGGATTCATCAAATCAGCAACATGTTTGACACCTCAGGGATGAATAGTTGCCCTAATGGCTTCATACTTCCGCTCCTCGGGATCCAATTGTCGTGATGGATATTGATCCTTGATCCATCCCCTATGCGCCATATCACCCCTTCCCGTAGCAGATCTCTCCCGTACAGGATGCTACGATATGTGTAGGAGGCATTTGACGGACATGTTGCTCACATGATCGAATGCTCCTTGAAATAACGTGCTTTCAGGACCTTTGCGCACAAAGAGGCCGGTTCTTGCAATATCCTCCAAGCTTGTTTTGCTAGCAACGCTTGGTTGAACATGTTCGGGTCCCTGAACCCGAGTCCACCATCCTTCTTTGCCCCACACATATTTTTCCAAGCTACCCAATGCACCTTCTTGTTACCATTCGTTGCACCCCACCAGAATTTCAAGGAAATCGAAGACAAGTTCTGGCACATTTTCTTTGTGAGCTGAAAACAAGTCATGGTAAAAGTCGGTACAGCCTGAAGTCCAGATTTAGTCAGAACTTCCCTAGAAGATTTGGACAACCCTAGGCCCTTCCATCCACCTACTTTTGTCTTGGAGCTCTTGGTGACGTACTTAAAGGTTCCATCCTTGGATCTCCCAGCCAGTGTTGGCAGCCCAAGATACTTCTCGCACAGGGCCTCTGACTGAACCCCAAGGGCCTATTTGAGCTCCTCCTTTACATCATCCGGACAACCTTTCCCAAAGAAGATTGAGGACTTCTGCAAATTAACACTCTGGCCGGATGCAGCCTTGTGTTGGTCTTCAGGATCATGACTATAACCGTGTCATTGAAAGTCTCTGGAGCAGAGACCCCACTTAAGAAATCCCTCACCGCTCGACAAGCATCCCCCCTACCAGCGACCAGTGTCGCTGGTAGAATAAGGTCGGTAACCCATCAGGACCAGGAGCCTTCGTCGGCCCCATCTGGAAGAACGCCACATGTATCTCCTCATCCGTGATAGCGGAGGTGAGCTCAGCATTCATCTCCGGAGAGATCATCAGCTCGATATTCGGAAGTAGCTAATTGGCTTCCGACGATCCCTCAGATTTGAAAAGAATCTCATAGAATGTGGCAGCCATCTCTCACATCTGTTCATCCACTGTGCATTTTGAGCCATCATCACGACGAAGTCCCTTAATGGAGTTTTTCCTCTTCCTATGAGATGCCCGATTCTGAAAATATTTGGTATTCTGGTCACCCGCCTTCAACCAATCCACCCACGATCTATGTTTGTACATTAACTCCTCCTGATGATAAATTTCCTTAAGCTGAGCTTCCGCATCCCGGACCTCCAGTGAGCATCCGGATCGTAGTGCTCTCTCCTTCGCTTCCGTCAGGTTGGCTTTCAACCTGGCAATCTTGCGTCTAATTGACCCAAACACATTACGCGCCCATCGCTGCATAGACTTTGTCGTGCTCCCAATCCGCTGCCATACCGCAGCAAGTCCATGTTCACCCGTCGCTGCAGCCTCCCAGGCCTCCTCGAACAAAGCTTGATAATTTTCATGTCGAGTCCATGCCTCCTCATATCGGAAGGGTCGATCCCCAGGTCTAGTATGGCTTGGAGCCGTCTCCAGCGCCCGTACCAACAACGCCTGATGGTCAGACTCCTCGGTCATAATATGTTCAACCGTTGTTTCCGGAAACATGTGCAGAAAATTGTCCGAGCACGTGGCCCGATCCAGCGCACCTGAATATTCTCCAACCCATCGCGCTTGTTATCCTATGTATATTGGTAACCCGAGAAACCAAGATCTGTCAAACCGCAGTCGTCAAGACAGTCCCTAAAATCTTACATCTGCATAAATGATCTTGTGTTGCCCCCAACCTGATCAGATTGGAACAAAATCTCGTTGTAGTCGCCCAGACAAATCCATGGCAGATCATCCTGTGCTCGAAGATATCATAAAGCGTCCCAGGATTTTTTCCGTAGCTCCATACGTGGTTCCCCATAGAATCCAGTGATCCTACAAGTGTTTCCCTCACAGACCACCTCCGCATCGATGAAATATTGGCACCACGGTCAAACTGTAACCTGAAGATGGTGCCTCCACCACAGCGCAAGGCCTCCACTCCTCCCATTGCAGTCACCCCAGTAAATCCACAACTCCATCGAAGTTTCTCCATAGCTCTGGCCTTCTTCTTTGTCTCACAAAGAAATACCACCGTTGGGTTGTAAGACCGTATCAGGTCTCGAAGTTCGCCAACTGTCGAGTCCAACCCCAAGCCTTGAAAATTCCAGGTTAAGAGATTCATTGTGTCCGGCGGCCCTGGACCTCACGGTCCACCGATCTCTCTTTATCCTCTGAAATACGCTCAACCACTGAAGCTGTCTTGTGCCTTGTAGCACGAATGAAAGTATCATGAACAATTTGTCATTCTGGATCCTCCTTTGCCACCCACAGCTGCTTCGGCCTACTTTTCGTGCTCATATCCCCAACACGAGCTCGGGGTTCATACCTCATCGTCTGTCTTTCATCTGGTCGTGGCTTCCTAAATAGTGTCCCCTTCTCCTATTCTTAGGCTCGAAGAACCGTGAACTAGTGTCCACGCTTGGCGGCTCCTGCTTCTCATCAAGTGGTACCTGCACATTCTCTCGATTCTCATGCCTTTTCTTCACCCATTGGTCACCCTTGTTGCCACTTGAATGTTGATCCTCATATAGTTTGTTGCGCAGCTCCTTCTCCCTATGCTGCTCTATTTCATCTCTCAGATCTCTATCCCACCTTGGGCCATCCTTGCCACTATACACATTGGGACTTGCTTTCACACCCTTCTCAGCCCTACGCTCCGCACCAGTGCTGGACCTGGCTGATTGGGCGAACTCTGTCTGTAAATTACGCTTAGTGGAGTTATTATTCGCCCTTGCATGGCCCTGTCGGCTCATCTCCGAGTCACCCGTCCTGCTGCTCCCCAAGCTATAGCTACTCCCACCCGCACCTCTGTTGCTTCCATCTATCGCCGAACCCGGATGTCCGGAGCCAACCGCCCCACTGCTGTGATGAGTCGACGGGCGGAGCACATATCCTATCCACATGCACAAGGCGCCCACATTCAAAGCATAAGTGGGGTATTTTTTCATAGCTAAAGTTATACCATGTGCGGTCTTTGTCATCACATGAGGACTTCAGGTAACATCAACTCACAAGGGGTTCAAAAACAGATATCATCGCTCGGACGCGTAGCTGGTTTCCCTTTGCTAATCCATCCTTATCCACGTCTACATGAACCACCTCCCCCAGCCAATCTCCTAGGGCTCTACCGAGGTCTTCAGTTCTCATATCTGGGGGTAGATCATGCACCTAAAACCATACATCAATCTTATCAAAAACTATCTCCGATGGCCTCGTGCCGCCTTCATAATTCTTGATGATCAACACACTGAAATCATACTGCCACGGCCCATTATTGAGTACATGCTTCCAGTCACCCTCACTTCCGAAGTGCACCTCGAAAACATTATGGCCAAGGTCTCTGAATTTCTTCTCCTTATGCAATCCCCATGCCCGCTGGATCGTTCGCTCCAAGACAGTTTTGTTGAGGGGTCTCGGTGAACAGGGTTTCCCTACCACCGCCCATCCCCCCTTCCGTGTTCGAGCTTGATCAGCCGTCTCGAAAATCAGGCCTTCTTCCTCTTTGTCCATCAGCACCATACCTCCCATCCTCGCGGACAGGCTCGCAGCTAGATCCGGAGTTTTGCACTCAGCCGGAGACCTAGAAGATCCCCCGCTTGCTGATCCCCCCGTTTACGCATCTCCGGCGTCGCCGCCACAGACATCCCTGGAGTCACCTTAGATCTTGGAGTCACTGCATCAGCCCCTGTTGGCGAAGTGGGTCACCACCGGTCCGTGCCCTGGGGAGCGCCGTCGCTGCCCGAGACACCACCGGAATCTACACCACCCCCGCCTTGCGATCGCCTCACCGTCGCCATAGTGTTTCCCTACGTGAGAGACCTAATCGGTAACATTTTGCATAATCTATATACCTCGGACGTGACACATGACCTGTCAACTTATTTGTAACGATACACTTTGTAATCTAACGTGTCCTTTCCTAATGCAAATCTTTACGTGAAATACGTGTCCTTGCCTAACATGAACGTGCAATATTATATAACGTGTCATTGCCTAATCCTAACCGTTGATACACCTTATTTTTCGAGTGTCAAACCATCATAGCTCGTTTTCTATCGTTTTAAGTTTTCTATCATTTTAACTATATAATAGATAATAGATAGAAGAGAAGATTTTTTTTAAATAAAAAAGATAAGAACAAGAGGGTCAACAAGGTGGTGCTGACGACAAGACGGTGCGGGCGATCAACGGTGGTTAGGACGGAGACGGGAAGGCACTAAGTAAACTACACCTACACATATGAAACTAAGAAGTTAATTTGAGTTCAAATTGCATATAAATAAAATAAACTCCCACATAATTACTCTTAAACTAAAACCCACAAATCACTATAATGCACGAGCTAATCTAGCAATGAGAGATGAAAGGACAAAGTTGCTATCCTTTGTGAACACTTGGATGGATGGGTGCCTCAAATCTTGACAAATCTCAGAAGAAATTGAGGATGAACTCGAGCAAGGGAAGATAATAGAGGAGAGAAACGAGAAAACAGAGAGATTGGGCTCGGGATGGACGAAGCACTATTTATAATGATATTTTTAGTCCCGGTTGATGATACAAATCGGGACTAACGTTCTATCCCTAGTCCCGGCTTGTATTACCAACCGGGACTAATGGCACTCGCATGGGCCCTAGCCTGATGCAACCCTTCACCACCACTTTAGTCCCGGTTGTTAACACAAATCGGGACTAGAGGTTCCTAATGCACCGGGACTAAAGCCTAGCCTTATAAACCGGGACTAGTGGCAACATTAGTTCCGGTTCAAAAATCAATCGGGACTAATGCTTCGAACCAAAGGCTTGTCTTCTACTAGTGAAGTGTCACTCTTTACTATCTACTTATTTAGTAATGATAGTAAAGTGTCAATTTTCAATAATGATAATAGTTTCACTCTCCTCCGCCACAAAAAAATATATATAGTAACACTATTCATCATCAAAGGTGTATAATAAGTTATTTTGCAACCGAATTAATTTTATGATCGTTTTAATAAACAAATATGTTTGATGTACAAATAGTTACATTAATATTAGTTCTCTACATGAAATTCGACATAGGAAAAGCAAGATATGAGTCAAAAGACCTAAAGAGTTATATTTATATGTATAGTTTGTAGTGTGTTTTTACCTCCACAATTTTATGTCATCTAAATTATTACTTTTAGGGACATACATTTTTTGTAAAAAGTGAGGTTAAATCCCCGGCCTCTGCATCAATCGATGCATACCACTATCTTTATTAATTATTTCAGGAAGGTCTAACGAGAACATACATCAAGCCATCCGAAGCCATCACTCACACCTACAATCTTGATAATGTGGAGTGCTCTCACTTCCGATATCTAAAACCGATGTTGTCATCGTTCCATCCATATAATGCATCGGATCTAACAACAGGTGCAACAGACCTAAAGCATACACCACATGCACACATTTTCAAAGCCGCCATCATCATCGAGCGATGTCCCCTCTTCAGGAGAAAGATCCGCATCATCCTTGCCAGCCCGCCCATCCGTCGATGCCATCACAATGCACAACAGTGCCATCTCCCTGCGCTTGTCCATCCTGATGCGGAGACTCTAGAAGATCTATCGTGTGTAGTACCTGCCAAACAGGTATGACACAACGTAGCACCTGTCGGCCAGGCATGGGGAGATGACCACCACCTCCGGTTGCACCGGCCAGAATCGACATGACCGGAGCCGTCCAACAGGCCTTCCACGTCGCCGTCGATCCGAAACCAGATGGCACACTGCCGATGCCGACCACATCGTGCCACCACCCGAACTAGGCCAGCCGCCGCACGCTGCCGCCCGTGACCGGGATGCTCGATGCGCCTACAACCGCCGTCGCCCGAGGTTGGGCCGACCGCAGCAGCCGTCGCCGCATCCATCGTCGTCGCTCAACTAGATTGACCAAGCCTACACGCTGGTAGGGGCCTGTACCGCCCCTGAGAAGCAGGAGAGGGGGAGTCCTCCACCACCGCCGTCGGTCCCCATCGTAGCTCGACGACTTCTTTCGACGAAGGCGAAGGTAGTGTAGGAGGGAGTGCTCGCGCCCGGTGGCTAGTGTTTGGGCGCCGAAAGAGTTGACCTAGCGGGGAAGACGCGGGGTCCTCCGGTACGAGGACTCTTTGAGGGACATACATTTGTCAATCTTTTTTCACTTCGGACTAAGGACAAAATTGTGGGATATATATTTGTGGACAAAATAAGTTATTCTTCACCCGAGGTAATCTTAAGATCATTTCATAAACAAATTACATTTGAAATGCAAATTGTTACATTTATAATAATTCACTATGTAAAGCTTGACATAAGAAAACAATAATATAGATTATAAGACCAGAAAAATCGCATTTATGTATAATTTACCATATGTTTTTGTTTTTTTAATTTTACATGACATCAAATATTTTTTATGATGACTATATATTTTCTTACCGTCTCTTTTTACGTATGAAATAAGAAAAAAAAACGTAAAATTATGGTGCATTGATACAAAAATATAGGGGGTGAAAATATTTTATGTCACGTAAAATTACAAACATATAAAAGCATAGTTAAAATATACATGAAATGCGATTTTTCTGGTCTTATGACCCATATTTTTAATTTTTTACATCAAAATTTATGTAATGAATCAACATTAATGTAACTATTGTTATTCCAAATGTAATTTATTTATGAAACGGCCGTAAGATTATCTGGGTGAAGAATAACTTATTTTGCACCCTGGGTGACGAATAGTTTCTCTCTCTCTCTCTATACACACACACACACACACACACATATATATAGAAACTCTATTCATCACTCAGGGTGCAGATTAAATTATTCCTTACCCGTGGTAATTTTACGACCATTTCATAAATAAATTAAATTTGAAATGCAAATAGATATATTTATATTGATTCACTACGAAGAATTTGACATAAGAAAACAAAAATATAGGTCATAAGACCAGAAAAATCATATTTTATGTATAATTTACACTATGTTTTTATGTTTGTAATTTTACGTGATATAAAATATTTTTTACGGCGACAATGTTTTTTTCTACATTCCATTTTACGTATGAGATAAGATTAAAATTTCAGAAACATAAAATTACGGTGTATTAATGTAAAAATAGAGGAGGGTGAAGAATAAATATTCCTCACCCAGGGTGACGAATAGCGTGACTCGAACATCACCCAGGGTGTATATATATAAAGTCTATTCATCACCCATGATGTTGAATAAGTTATTCTTCACCCGAGGAATAACTTATTCTGCATCATTATTCGAAAGAGTGTAGGAATAAAACAAATGTGAAACTTTTATCATTATTCAAAAAGAAAATAAGATTGATGTAGCTAGGACATCATTTATTACAGATAAAACTAACATTATATTAATCACTGACATCATATGGTGCTAGCAAGGCATAGTCGAGGCTGACCAGCACGGCAATCTCGAGATTTTCTCTGATGAGTGCATCGGCCCATGGCATATTGTACTCAAGATCGGACCAGCAGTCGTCGACTGGGTAGCCTGCTCTGTCAACACAACGAGGAAGCTCCAAGGACTTCAGCCTGCCCTTATGTCCGCGGAAGTCTGTGATCATGTAATCACATATATTGATGATTCTCATTGTTGTATCATAGTACACCTTGCAGCAACTGAGATCGCGCATTGGCACTGTGCCTTTCTTTGCATTTTGTAGCATTTTATCAATGTTGTGATTAGCAGTAGTGAGGCGGCCTTTAAGGATGTCGATGGCAATGACCACCAGTTCAAGGTGATCCTTTGCCTCCACAGTCCTATTGTCCGACTGAAGGGTTGACAAGCAAAATTCCTGTGTGAAATTTGTGACACCACGACGATAGCCTGATGCGTTCTTGCATGCTTCCACAATGAGGTTCGTCACCCGGGCCCCACCACTGCCAGACTCAATTGTCTCACCAGTGATTGCAACAGAAAGAAGACTAAATAGAATGGCGGAGAAGAATATAGAGGTTGTAGTTGTTGTCATTGGTGCAAGGCTACCTAGAAGCTTCAAACTCTCTTGAATCCAACATATAGGTGGAACTGAATGTATATAGAAGGATGTGTAGGGAAGAAATAGATGGTTGTAGGTGATGTACATCAGCTTGACAACTATTTATAATGCATGTATTGGGGTTTCATGAATGTAGTATGCTCAATTTGGGATCTTGTGTTACTAATGGTTACGCATTTGTGTATTCGTGTCTAATCTATGAACATTAATAATGCTCATTTTGAATCTCGTTGTAGTAATGCTCTCTTCCGATCTCGTGGCATTAATTATTATTTTTAATCCTGTGATATTAATGCCCTCTATATTTATTATAACTAAATTTCACTTATATTCTCTTGCATATATACATCTAACGAAATTACTTCACGGACGATGGTTTGCTAAATGACACAAGCACGACAGCTAATCGCACCGCCCGCTACTGTTTAGATTTGTCCATGGATGGTGCTATGGGCATGTAGTGTAAATTTCTGCTATCAAGCGTCTCCCGTGTAGCACAACTCTACATCTAATTCATGTAGATGGATTGAAGACAAAATTTTCCCCACAGATGCGCTAATGCAATACAGCCTGACCATGGATATCCAAATGGTATTGTCAAATAAATTCACATAGCGGGCATCTCCTCATATTAATGTAGTTGAATATGGTATTATTAATGCAAACTTTGTATCTCATGGTATCCATGCCCTCTATATTCACAAATAAGTATACTTTAATTTTATATCTTATCGTATGTAGATAGCTATAGATTCATTAATGCAATTCATCTTCATTACTGATATCCAAATGATTATTATCTAACAAATTCACATAGATACACTAGTGCTCAGTTTGGATCTCGTGATATTAATATGTCTAATATTCATAAAGGTGATATGCACACTTGTTTTAGATATCCTGTTGCTACTCCTCATGATTTTCTATCTCATGGTACTACCTCTGGTCTGGTGTGTAGGGACCACTATCAAAAACTAATTGTTCTGTTATGGTGTTGGAATAGGGCATGTTGGGCCAACTAATACCTCCATGGCCTTGTCTCTCCTCCGTAAAATGCTCGTTTCTAGGGGTTTTGGGGAGAAATGGACTGCCAGTTCTGTAGTACTCTAGACCAAGGTACTTTCGAAGTTAGGATTAATGATACAAATGGCCCCCACTTTGTGTGAGGTAAAGGTATGAAACATGGTGATCCTCACTCTCCCTTACTGTTTAACTTGATTGCAGATTCTTTTTCCAGGATGCTTTCCAAAGTTGTTGATCCATGGCTTCATTGTTGGGCTTTTGCCTCAAACTATTTGTGTGTGTGTGTGGGGGGGGGGGGGGGTAGTTAGTTTACAATATGCTCATGAATGGATTCTATTCCTCAAAGATTCCTTAGAATATGCTAAAATTTGAAGTGGGTCGTGACTTCTTTTTAAAAACTTTCTGGTTTAAAAATAAACTTCCAAAAATGTGATTTGCATGCTATCCATGTTTCTAGACAAATGCCAAATGAATTTGCTTGGGGTTTTTTGTTGTCAGTTTGGGGGGTTTCCATTTAAATACCTTGGGTTTCCCCTGAATACTAGGGAAAAGCTTATAGGTAGCCACTTACTAGTAGCACGGGTTTATACCTCTCACTACTTCTAGTTACTATAAGCGCACAATATTGACAATCACTATTACTAAGTTGATAGTAGTAGTATGGGTTTATACCCCTCGCTACTACTAAGTGGTCTCTACCATGCCCCCCGGGACATGCCATAGTAATAGAGAGGGTTATAAAACTGCGGTACTACTAAGTTTATAATAGTAACACGGGTTTATATCCCTCGCTATTACTAAGTACAAGGTAGGTTAACAACCCTAAATTCCCCATATCCTCCCCTGAATCCCTTCTCTATCACATTATTCTCCCTCCTCTCCATAGTCTCTCCCATGGTGCTCCTGCCCAAGCACACCTCCTCCTCCATGAGGCCCAAAGAGGCCGCCGCCACATGTCACTGGCATCCACGAGATCGCTGGTCTTCCAGCGCTCCTCCATGACATAGTGACGGAGCACATCACCACCGGCGACGAGCCCCGATGCGCCCTCCATCTCCTTCCTCTCTCCCTCGTTTCTCCTTCTCTCCCTCTCTCTCTCTCTCTCTCTCTCTCTCTCTCTATGTCTATCCCTATCTCTTGTTTTACTCACCTCGCATGCCCATGCCTGCGCAGGTCATCGACATGGCCAACCAAGAGCCCTCTGCCTTGGACGCGAAGGGGATCCTCACACCGTCTTCTTGTTCTGCCCTGGATCCAGTCCCTCTCCAACAACCGCCACTCGATATGGTGTTCCGCTGCTCGTCCATGCTTCTGACAACCCCTACCATCGCTAGACTGAACCACTGACACCCTTGAAAGCACGCACGGGATCAAGATATTTCTTTTTGGTTTTTGAAATTAATAATAGTAATGCGGGTCATAGAAAAGCGCTACAGATAGTTAGTAGTAGCGTGTGTGGAACGCACGCTGCTACTAACACATATACTAGTAGCACGGGATGTACCCGCGCTACTAGTACCAGTTAGCTGTAGCATCCTAGTATTAGCGCACGCACCTGCGCTACTAGTAGTTGTTTAACACGCGCTACTACTAGAATTTTCCTAGTAGTGCGTCCATTTCAAAAAACATAGGAGGGAAGATGATAAACCTATCATTGATAGATTTATTAAAAACATTGCTGGTTAGCTTGGTAAAAAGCATTTCATGTAGGGGTAAACTTATCCTCCCGACAAATTGTATTACAATTAGTCCTACCTACCACAATTCTATTATAAAATTTTCTAAGTGGGCATCTATGCCATTTCCTCCCAGATGACCCACTTCTTCTGGGGTAATATGGGGGACGTTCATAAGTACCATTCATTTAACTGAGGACTTATTTAAAACAGAATAATTTTGAGGTTTGGGGGTTCCTAATCTTGGAGAATTCAATATGGCCTTGCTTGCCTCTTGGGGGAAAAGATTTAATGATGGACGGGATATTGACAGGAAAAAATCCTCTATTATGAATATGCCACCAGCAAACCGAATATTTTTTGGGCCAAAGGTACATTGGTTTCTCCTTTTTGGAAGAGTATTTCCTGGGCTTTTGCTGTTGCAAAAGTGTTTCTTAGGTGGTCTCCCGGGGATGGGAAGATTATTGCTTTTTGGCATGATGTTTGGTCTAGGGTATGCTCTTTTAAAACAGTTTACTGGGACTTTTTTCATATCTGTCAACAACAAGATGCAACTCCTGCTCAAGTATGGAATCGGGATTGCCTATGTCTTTCAGATAGGAGATGTGTGGATGAATCTTCTATGGCCATGTCGTCTAGTTAGCCAAGATGTTTTGTCTTATGATGTTGATGTTCCTGTTTGGACCCTTCAGCCTTCTCGCAAATATTCTATTAAATGTTTCTACAAGATGATTAACTCTGATGGGTCTCATCTCACATTAAATATTATATTTGGAAAATTAAACTGCCGCCCGACATTCATGTTTTCTTCTGGTCGATCTTGTATAATCAAAGACTAACAAGAGATAATTTGGCCAAAAGAAGGCATGTGGATGACTTGTCATGTGTGTTCTGTACTGAATTTGAATATATTTAATATTTATTCTGTGAGTGCATAGTTCATTCATACGTCTCCAACGTATCTATAATTTTTTATTGTTCCATGTTGTTATATTATCATTCTTGGATGTTTATGATCATTTGATAGCAACTTCATATCATTTTTTGGGACTAACTGATACGTCCATTTTGCATCATGCTTTCATGTTGATATTTATCGTTTTTTGGGCTGTTATTTCACTTCACGGTACAATACTTATGCCTTTTCTCTCTTACTTTGCAAGGTTTACATGAAGAGGGAGAATGCCAACACCTGGAATTCTGGCCTGAAAAAGGAGCAAGTTTGAGATGCCTATTCTGCGCAACTCCAAAAGCCGTGAAAATCAACGTGGATTTTTTTGGGATTTATAAAAAATACTGGACCGAAGAAGTGCCAGAGGGGCGCCATCATGTGGCCACAAGCTTGCTAGGCGCGGTCACCCCCTGGCCGCGACTAGGGGGCTTGTGGGATCCCTGCTAGCCCCTGGCCCCCCTCTTTTGCTACAAGAAGCGTTTCGGTCTGGAAAAAATCAGGAGGAGGCTTTTCGGAGGATTCACCGCCGCCACGAGGCGGAACTTGAGCAGATCCAATCTAGAGCTCCGGCAGGACGATCCTGCCGGGGAAACTCCCCCCCCCCCCGAGGGGGAAATCGTCACCATCGTCATCACCAACACTCCTCTCATCGGAGGGGACTCATCACCATCAACATATTCATCAACACCATCTCATGTCCAAACCCTAGTTAATCACTTGTAACCAATCTCCGTCTCGCGACTCTGATTGGTACTTGTAAGGTTGCTAGTAGTGTTTATTACTCTTTGTAGTTGATGCTAGATGGATTACTTGGTGGAAGAGTTTATGTTCAGATCTTTGATGCTACTCATTACTTCTCTGGTCATGAATATGATTATGCTTTGTGAGTAGTTACTTTTGTTCCTGAGGACATGGGATAATTCATGCTATAAGTAGTCATGTGAATTTGGTATTCGTTCGATATTTTGATGTGTTGTATGTTGTTTTTCCTGTAGTGGTGTTATGTGAACGTTGACTACATAACACTTCAACATTATTTGGGCCTAGAGGAAGGCATTGGGAAGTAGTAAGTAGATGATGGGTTGCTAGAGTGACAGAAGCTTAAACCCTAGTTTATGTGTTGCTTCGTAAGGGGCTGATTTGGATCCACTAGTTTAATGCTATGGTTAGACTTTATCTTAATTCTTTTTTCGTAGTTGCGGATGCTTGCGAGTGGGGTTAATCATAAGTGGGATGCTCGTACAATTAAGGGCAGTACCCAAGCGTCGGTCCACCCACATATCAAACTATTAAAGTAACGAACGCGAGCGTCCTCGGGAGCATTTTTCCTTCTGTAAGAGTTTGTCCAGGCTTGTCCCTTGCTACAAAAGGGATTGGGCCACTTTGCTGCACCATTGTTAATTTTTTTACTTGCTACTTGCTACGAATCATCTCACCACACAACTACTTGTTACCGATAATTTCAGTGCTTGCAGATGTTACCTTGCTGAAAACCACTTGTCAGATCCTTCTGCTCCTCGTTGGGTTCGATATTCTTACTTATCGAAAGGACTACGATAGATCCCCTATACTTGTGGGTCATCAAGACTCTTTTCTGGCGCCGTTGCCGGGGAATGAAGCGCCTTTGGTAAGTGGAACTTGGTAAGGAAACATTCATATAGTGTGCTGAAATTTACTGTCACTTGTCACTATTGAAACTAATCCTTTGAGGGGCTTGTTCGGGGTATCTTCACCTCGAACGAAAGCACAAAGAGTTGTTCATCAACCTGCTGCACCTACTGAAAATATTTTCTTTGAATTTCCTTCGGGTATGCTTGAGAAACTGCTGGCTAAACCTTTTACAGGAGATGGAACATCACATCCAGACTTGCATCTAATCTATGTAGATGAAGTTTGTGGTTTATTTACGCTTGCAGGTTTGCCCGAGGATGAGGTCAAGAAGAAGGTCTTTCCCTTATCTTTGAGGGATAAGGCGTTGACATGGTATAGGCTATGTGATGATACTGGATCATGGAACTACAATCGGTTGAAATTGGAATTTCATCAAATGTTTTATCCTATGCATCTAGTACATCGTGATCGGAATTATATTTATAATTTTTGGCCTCGTGATAGAGAAAGCATCGCTGAAGCTTGGGGGGAGGCTTAAATCAATGTTATATTCATGCCCCAATCATGAGCTCTCGAGAGAAATTATCATTCAGAACTTCTATGCTCGGCTTTCTCATGATGATCGCACCATGCTTGACACTTCTTGTACCGGTTCTTTTATGAAGAGAGATATTGACTTCAAATGGAATTTATTGGAGATAATTAAACGCAACTCTGAAGATTGGGAGATTGAAGAAGGTAAGGAGTCAGGTATGAATTTCAAGTTTGATTGCGTTAAATCCTTTGTTGAAACGAATACTTTTTGTGACTTTAGCGCTAAGTATGGACTTGACTCTGAGATAGTAGCTTCATTGTGTGAATCATTTGCTGCTCATATTGATCTCCCCAAAGAGAAGTGGTTTAAATATCATCCTCCTCTAGAAGTCAATGTAGTTAAACCCAATCCAGTTGAAGAGAAAGTCATTGCCTATAATGATCCTATTGTTCCCAGTGCTTACATTGAGAAACCACCTTTCCCTATTTGGATAAAGGATCATTCTAAAGCTTCAAGTGTGATACACGTAGAGGCTACATTAGAACACATACACCCCATGAGCAAATTAGAGTTGAACCTAGCATTGCTATTACCAAAGATCTCCTGTCCGACGATGTTGAGGGACATAATATTCACTTATGTGAAGATGCTGCTAGAATTGCTAAACCTCATGCTAGAGAAAAACATAGGCCTGTTGTTGGCACGCATGTTGTTTCTATTAAGATAGGAGATCATTGTTATCATGGTTTATGTGACGTGGGTGCTAGTGTTAGTGCAAGACCTCAATCCTTATATGATGAAATCAAAGACGAGATTGCACCTATTGAGATAGAACCTATTGATATCACTATTCAGCTTGCCAATAGAGATACTATCTGCCCTGTGGGAATTGTTAGGGATGTTGAAGTCTTGTGTGGTAAAACAAAGAATCCTGCTGATTTTCTCGTTCTTGCTACCACCCAAGATAGCTTTTGTCCCATCATATTTGGTAGACCCTTCCTCAATACCGTTAATGCTCATATTGACTCTGAGAAGCAAACTGTCACTGTTGGCTTTGAAGGTGTGTCACACGAGTTCAATTTCTCCAAGTTTGGTAAACAACCTCATGAAAAAGGAGTTGCCTAGTAAGGACGAAACTATTGCCTTAGCTTCTATTGCCGTACCTCCTACTGATCCTTTAGAGCAATACTTGCTTGAGCATGAAAATGATATGCATATGGATGAAAGGGATGAGATAGATAGAGCTGTCTTAGAACAATATCCTATCCTTAAGAACAATTTGCCTGTTGAAATGCTTGGGGATCCACCCCACCAAAGGGTGATCCTGTGTTCAAGCTTAAACAGTTGCTTGATACTCTTAAGTATGCTTATCTTGATGAAAAAGAGATATATCCTGTTATTATTAGTGCTAGCCTCTCAGAGCAACAAGAAAAGAAGTTACTAAAAACTCTGACGAAGCACCGTGCTGCTATTGGATATAATCTTGATGATCTTAAGGGCATTAGTCCCACGCTATGCCAGCACAAGATTAAAACTGATCCTGATTCCAAGCCAGTTGTTGATCATCAATGGAGACTGAATCCTAAGATGAAACAGGTAGTAAGAAAAGAAATACTAAAGCTACTGGAAGCAGGTATTATCTATCCTGTTGCTCATAGTGATTGAGTGAGTCTGGTGCATTGCGTCCCTAAGAAGGGAGGTATTACCGTTGTCCCCAATGATAAGGATGGTGATCGATTTTAGGAAATTGAATAAAGCCACTAGGAAAGATCATTACCCTTTGCCTTTTATCGACCAAATGCTAGAAAGACTGTCTAAACACACACACTTCTGCTTTCTAGACGGTTATTCTGGTTTCTCCCAAATACCAGTTGCACAATCTGATCAGGACAAAACCACTTTCACGTGTCCTTTCGGTACCTTTGCTTATAGACGTATGCCTTTTGGCTTATGTAATGCATGTGCCACCTTTCAAAGATGTATGATGGCTATATTCTCTGACTTTTGTGAAAAGATTATCGAGGTTTTCATGGATCACTTCTCCGCTTACGGGTCTTCTTTTGATGATTGCCTCAGCAACCTTGATCGGGTCTTGTAGAGATGTAAAGATACCAATCTTGTCTTGAATTGTGAGAAGTGCCACTTTATTGTTAATGAAGGCATCGTCTTAGGTCATAAAATTTCTGAAAGAGTTATTGAAGTCGATAAGGCTAAGGTTGATGCAATCGAGAAAATGCCATACCCCAGAGATATCAAAGGTATAAGAAGTTTCCTTGGTCATGCTGGTTTCTATAGAAGGTTCATTAAAGACTTCTCTAAGATTTCTAGGCCTCTTAAGAAGGCTTTGATAACTGCACCTATTGTTCAACCACCTGATTGGAACTTACCTTTTGAAATCATGTGTGATGCTAGTGATTATGCTGTTGGTGCTGTCCTAGGGAAAAGAGTTGATAAGAACTTGAATGTTATTCACTATGCTAGTAAAACTCTAGACAGTTCCCAAAGAAAGTATGCTACTATGGAAAAGGAATTTTTAACAGTCGTGTTTGCATGTGAAAAGTTCAGGTCTTACAAAGTTGATTCCAAATAAAGTCACTATTCACACTGATCATGCTGCTATTAAGTACCTCATGGAGAAGAAAGACGCTAAACCTAGACTCATCAGATGGGTTCTCTTGCTTCAAGAATTTGATTTTCATTTTGTCGACGGGAAGGGTGCTGATAACCCCGTAGTAGATAACTTGTCTAGGTTGGAGAACGTTCTTGATGACCCACAACCTATTGATGATAGCTTTCCCGATGAGCAATTGAATGTCGTCAATGCTTCTCGTAGTACACTGTGGCATGTGCTACTGCAACAAAAGACCTTCCCCGGCAACGGCGCCAGAGATCCTTCTGCTGCAGGCTATGCCTATAGGAATTTCCTTGGCAAATATGCAAAGGATTCCCCCGCGGCCTTGGAGCCTTGCGTTGGTGTTCCCTTGAAGAGGAAAGGGTGATGTAGCACATCGGCAATACGTATTTCCCTCAGTTTGAGAACCAAGGTATCAATCTAGTAGGAGGATCCCTTATAGATTGTTTGCAAAGTGAGAAGACAAAGAGCTTGGACCCAACGCTATGAAGGTGTTGTCAATCCCTTATAGATTGTTTGCAAAGTGAGAACTGAAAGCAAAAAGGAAACAAAGCAAAGTAAAAGTAAAAGTGGAGATGCTACTTGTGAAAAGACCCGAGGGCCGTAGTGTTCACTAGTGGCTTGTCTCATGAAAGAAAGTAGACGGTGGGTGAACGAATTACTGTAGAGCAATTGATAGAACCGCGCAAAGTCATGACATTATTTATGGCAATGATCATATCCATAGGCATCACGTCCAAAACAAGTAGACCGATACTGTCTACATCTACTACTATCACTCCACACGTCGACCGCTATCCACCATGCATTTAGTGTATTGAGTTCATAAGAACAGAGTAACGCCTTAAGCAAGATGACATGATGTAGATGGACAATCTCAAATCTATGATGAAAGCCCATCTTGTTACCCTTGATGGCAACAACACGATGCGTGCCTTGCTGCCCCTTCTGTCACTGGGAAACGTCACCGCAGAGCATGAACCCAAAACCAAGCACTTCTCCCATTGCAAGAATCATAGATCTAGTTGGCCAAACAAAACCCAAGACTCAGAGAGACTTACAAGGATATTAAATCATGCATATAAGAAATCAGCAAAGACTCAAATATAATTCATATATAATATGATCACAAATCCACAATTCATTGGATCTCGACAAACACACCGCCAAAGAGGATTACATCGGATAGATCTCCATGAAGATCATGGAGAACTTTGTATTGAAGATCCAAGAGAGAGAAGAAGCCATCTAGCTACTAACTACGGACCCGTAGGTCTGAAGTAGACTACTCACGAGTCATTGGAGAGGCGATGATGTTGATGTAGAAGCCCTCGAGCTCCAAAGTCCCCTCCGGCAGGGCACCGGGAACGGTATCCAGATGAGATCTCGCGGAAACGGAAGCTTTCATCGGCGGAAAAGTGGTTTCGTGGACGCCCTGATTTTTTCTGGGATTTTAGGAAATATATAGGCATAAGAACTAGGGCAGGGGAGCGCCAAGGAGGCCACAAGCCTGGTGGCCGTGGGCCCCCTTGGCCGCGGCGGCAGGGCTTGTGGGCTCCCTGTGGGCCTCCTGCCTTGGCCCTCAAGTCCCCCGATCTTCTTTTGTTCTGGAAAAATTTATTTCGGGAATTTTATTCCGTTTGGAATCCGTTCCAAAATCAGATCTGAAAAGAGTCAAAACAGAGACAAAACAGGAACTGGCACTTGGCACTGAATTAATAAGTTAGTCCCAAAAAAAGATATAAATGGTATATAAAACATCCAAAGTTGACAAGATAACATCACGAAACCATCAAAAATTATAGATACGTTTGAGACGTATCAAGCGTCCCCAAGCTTAACTCCTGCTCGTCCTCGAGTAGGGAAGTGATAAAGAATGAATTTTTGATGCTTTCATGCTACCTACAATAGATGTCCTTGTAACTCCTGTTATGTGACATGAATGTTCAGATCCGTTAGATTCAAAACAATAGTTTGCCATTGACGGGGAGACAATAATACTTCAAGCAACTAACAAGGTAATCATGAACTTTCAAAATAACAAGGCCAAAAGAAAGTTATCCCTAAAAAATCATATAGTCTGGCTATTCTCTATCATCCTTGCACAACGAATTTAAATCATGCACAACCTCAGTATTGGCCAAGTAATTGTTTTCACACATTTACTTTCTCAAACTTTTTCACCCAAGGTATTGCACAACTCAACCTTGGGAATCACTAACTTCAACACAAGTATCTCTAGATTCACAACACCATACTAACATAACTTAAATATTACCACAACCACATCTAAAAACTAATTGAGAGGAATCAAGCTTCTCTTACTACTCAATGCACATGAAGGTGGAAGTTTTCATATCCCTTTGGATAACTACCCCTTTTGAGACTACTTTCATAGCATAGAGCGTGAGCCATGGTTTTAGCACTATAAGTGGAATGGAGTGTGGTGGAGGTTGCAAGGCAAACAAGGAGAAGATGGTCACACTGACTAGGCATATCAATGAGCTATGGAGATGCTCATCAATAGATATCAATGTGAATGAGTAGGGATTGCCATACAAATGATGCACTAGAGCTAAGAGTATGTGAAAGCTCTTAAAGAAAACTAGTGGGTGTGCATACAACTTGCTTGCTCACGAAGACCTAAGGCAATTTTGAGGAAGCCTATCATTGGAATATACAAGCCAAGTTATGTAATGAAAATTTCCCACTAGCTATATGGTGGTGACAAAACGAGAGACTCTCAATCATGAAGATCATGGTGCTTAATATGAAGCACAAGTGTGGAAAGGAGATAGTAGCATTGTCCCTTCTCTCTTTTTCTCTCATTTTTTTGGTGGGTTCTTTGGCCTTTTTTTATATTTTATATTTTTATTTTTGTGGGCATCTTTGGCCTCTTTTTGTAAATGGGCTTCGCTGATCTCTTTTATTTCCTCACATGGGACAATCCTCCATCAATGATGATCATCACACTTACAACTCAAAACTTAGAGCAATGATGACTCTATATGGAATGCCTTCGGTAGTGTACCGTGACAATGATCGAGCATGGCATAGACATCAATGGAAACATCATGCTAGCTATCTTATGATCATGCAATGGCAATGTAGAAGTGGTGGCACATGTCATGGTGGTAGTTGCATGGCAATATATCTCGGAATAGCTTTAAAAAAGCCATAGTAGGTAGGTATGGTGGCTGTTTTGAGGGAGGCTAATGGTGGTTTTATGCACCGACGAAAGTTGCACGGCACTAAAGAAGATAGTGTTGGTGGAAGGTGAAAGTGCATCTAAACCATGGACTCAACATTAGTCATGAAGAACTCATATACTTGTTGCAAAAGTTTTACTAGTAATCGAAACAAATCATTCAAGCCATACTCCTAGGGGAAGGGTTGGTAGGTATAAACCGTCGCGCGATCCCGACCGCTACACAAAGGATGACAATCAATAAACTAATCATGCTCAAAGTTCACCACATAGCGGTTCACCATACGTGCATGCTACGGGAATCACTAACTTCAACACAAGTATCTCTAGATTCACAACACCATACTAACATAACTTAAATATTACCACAACCACATCTCAAAACTAATTGACAGGAATCAAGCTTCTCTTACTACTCAATGCACATGAAGGTGGAAGTTTTCATATCCCTTTGGATAACTACCCCTTTTGAGACTACTTTCATAGCATAGATCAACTACCACGCCACACGCTTCTGTGCCCTAAAAGATAGAAGTGAAACACACAGAGCAAAATCAACTAGCTCAAAAGATATAAGTGAAACACATGTGAGCTGAATTGCCTAATCAAAGGATATAAGTGAAGCTCGACAAAATCACGGTGAGTGCATGTCTCTCTCTCTAGATGTGCAGCAAGGAAGATTGTCACAAAAAAAGACTCCTACTATACAAGACGCTCCAAGCAAAACACATAACATGTGGTGAATAAAAATATAGCCCCAAGTAACGTTACTGATGGATTGAAGACGAAAGAGGGGATGCCTTCCCGGGGCATCCCCAAGCTTAGGCTTTTTCGACATCCTTGAATCAACTTGGGGTGCCTTGGTCATCCCCAAGCTTGAGCTCTTGACACTCTTTATTTCTTTGTCCATAAGAACTTCACCCAAAACTTGAAAACTTCACAACACGAAACTTAAACAGAAACTCGTGATATCATTAGTATAAGAAAGCAAACCACCACTTCCTTAGGTACTGTAGAAAACTTAAATTCTACTTATGTTGATGTTGGGTTACTGTATTTTCAATATTCCATGGCTAATACCCCCCGATACTATCCATAGTTTGATCAAAATAAGCAACCAACTCAACAAAATCAGAATCTGTAAACAGAAGACCAGTCTGTAGCGATCTGTATACTTCGTATACTTCTTGTACTTCAAAAATTCTGAAAATTTACGACAGTCTGAAGAATTTGCGTAGCAATCAGCAGCAAGAAGAATCAACTCAAAAGCTCTCACAGAACAAAAACGAAAATTCTTTTCGTGAACAGAAAGTTTCTGTCTTTTCCAGCATGACCAAACGATCATCCCCAAGACTAATCATAACGGTTTTGCTTGGCACAAACGCAAAAGAAACACAAAAAACACAATCATAACAGAATTATGAAAGTGTGGAAAACACAAAACAGAAAGAAAAAGGATAGATTCGTTGGTTTGCCTCCCAACAAGCGCTATTGTTTAACGCCCTTAGCTAGGCATAAGGTGATGGAATCACGTATAGTCATCTTTGGTGCTCAAACCATAAGTAGTGTGATCATTTATCATCTTAAGATCTTCATATTTATTGGATTACTCACCACTAGCTTTAGGAGCAAAAACAGACTTGACGGTCTTTTTGAGAGTGAGATTTGGAGTATTTTGCATAGCGGCAAAAGCGGAACCCAAGTTGGTTATGACATCTTCTAGTTTGCCAATTCTAGAGGAATCATTAACTATAGGTTCCTTCTCCCTTAAATTTTTCAAAACCATTCCCACTTTGGATCCGTACTGAGTAATTTGATTGTGGATCTTTCTATACAAATCCTTAATAAATTCAATTGTGGCAATTTTGTTTTCAATGGCGTCAATCCTTTGCATCACGTGTTCCAAGGACAAGGTAGTTCCATTAACCATGAGCGGGGGTGAGCCTACCAAATTCATGAGAGCTCCATAGGAGTCAACAGTATGGCTCCCCCAAAAATTCCCGGCTACGATGGTATCAAGAATATACCTATTCCAAGGAGAGATTTCAACATAAAAACTGCGAAGAAGAACGGTAGTGGATTGCTTACGAGTAGATCTACTTTGAGCATTGCAAATCCTGTACCAAGCGCCCTTTAAATTTTCTTCCTCATTCTGCTTGAAATTGAGAACTTTGTTCTCAGGAGTATCGTTTGGAGTGGTGGGTCTAGCCATTGATGGACTATCCCACACACAAACGACCAGGAAGTAAGCGAGTGAAACGGGCAAAAGAGAAAGACAAAAAGGAAAAAGGCAAATGAAAACGGCAAACGTGAAGTGGGGGAGAGGAAAACGAGAGGCAACTGGCAAAAAAGGTAATTGCAAGAGATGAGTTTGTGACACTTACTTGGATAGATCTTGACTTGATCTCTCCCCGGCAACGGCGCCAGAAATCCTTCTGCTACGGCAACAAAAGACCTTCCCCGGCAACGGCGTCAGAGATCCTTCTGCTGCAGGCTATGCCTATAGGGATTTCCTTGGCAAATATGCAAAGGATTCCCCCGCAGCCTTGGAGCCCTGCATTGGTGTTCCCTTGAAGAGGAAAGGGTGATGTATGATATGTCTCCATCGTATCTACTTTTCCAAACTCTTTTGCCCTTGTCTTGGACTCTAATTTGCATGATTTGAATGGAACTAACATGGAGTGACGTTGTTTTCAGCAGAATTGCCTTGGTGTTATTTTTGTGTAGAAATGAAAGTTCTCAGAACGTCCTGAAAATTTACGGAGAATTTTCTGGAAAATATGAAAATACTTGCGCAAAGATCCACCGGAGGGGATGGGCCAGTGGGCCACAAGCCCTATAGCCGCCACCCCCCTAGTGGCGGCTAGCAAGCTTGTGGGGCCCACGTGGCTCTGCTGCCCCCAATCTCAGCTCTATAAATTCACTTTCGTCCTAGAAAAAATAAAAATAGAAGATTTCGTCGTGTTTACGATACGGAGGCGCCGCCACATCCTGTTCTTCATCTGGAGGGCAGATCTGGAGTCCGTTTTGGGCTCCGGAGAGGGGAAATCGTCGCCATCGTCAAAATCAACCTTCTTCCCTCTCCAATTCCATGAAGCTCTTCATCGTTCGTACGTAATCTATTCGTAGGCTCGCTGGGCGGTGATGAGTAGGATGAGATCTCTCATGTAATCGAGTTAGTTTTGACGGGGATTGATCCCTAGTATCCATAATGTTCTGAGATTGATGTTGCTACTACATTGCCATGCTTAATGCTTGTCACTAGGGCCCGAGTGCCATGATTTCAGATCAGAAATTATTATGTTGTCACCAATATATGTGTGTTTTAGATCCGATCTTGCAAGTTATAGTTACCTACTATGTGTTATGATCGGGCAACCCTGGAGTGACAATAACTGGAACCACTCCCGGTGATGACGATAGTTTGAGGAGTTCATGGGTTCACCAAGTGCTAATGTGTTGGTCCGGTTCTTTATCAAAAGGAGAACCTTAATATCCCGTAGTTTCCTTTTCGACCCCGCTGCCACGGGAGGGATGGACAATAGATGTCATGCAAGTTCTTTTCCCTAAGAACGTATGACGACACACGGAATGCATGCCTACATCACATTGACGAACGGGAGCTAGTCACATATCTCTCAGTGTTATAACTGTTGCATGATGAATATCATCCAAACAAATCACCGACCCATTGCCTATGAGTTTGTCCCACTGCTGATGTTACTTGTCTTGCTCTGCTGCTACTGCTGTTACTACTGTCGCTTGCTACTATTGCTACTTGCTACTGCTGTCACTACTGCTGTTCCTTGCCACTGTTATTACTTGTTACACTGCTGCTACCTGCTACAATTTTGGTTCGCTGGTCGTTGACGGGAACAGACAATTTCCGTGAACGGGCAACTTCTGGCGCCATTGATACAATCGTTAGGAATAGTCTGCCGTCAACAGATCGTTTCTGACACTGTTGTTATCATACTACTTTGCTGCCTACACTTTGCTTGCAGATACTAATTTTTTAGGTGTGGTTGAATCTGACTCATTCAGCTGCTAATACTCGAGAGTATTCTCTCACATCCTCACTGGCGTATCAACAAATTTGGGTCGAATACTCTACCCTCAAAAACTGCTGCGAACCCACGCGCTGGTGGGCCATCAACAACATTCTTGTAGGTTAGTTGCCGGGGAGTGCTAGAAGCATTCTTCTTGTGCCTTTGCAGGGGAAGGTTTGTTGTCACAGAGTCAATGTAGCATCGCGGCAGTAAGTATTTCCCTCAGTTTGAGGTATCAATCCAGTAGGAGGATCGCGTCAAGTCACAAGTACCTGCACAAACACAAAGAGCTTGCACCCAATGCTATGAAGGGGTTGTCAATCCCTTATAGATTGTTTGCAAAGTGAGAACTGAAAGCAAAAAGGAAACAAAGCAAAGTAAAAGTAAAAGTGGACATGATAGTTGTGAAAAGACCCGGGGGCCGCAGTGTTCACTAGTGGCTTCTCTCATGAAAGCAAGTTGACGGTGGGTGAACGAATTACTGTCGAGCAATTGATAGAACCGCGCAAAGTCATGACGTTATCTATGGCAATGATCATATCTATAGGCATCACGTCCAAAACAAGTAGACCGATACTTTCTGCATCTGCTACTATTACTCCACACGTCGACCGTTATCCAGCATGCATCTAGTGTATTGAGTTCATAAGAACGGAGTAAAGCCTTAAGCAAGATGACATGATGTAGATGGACAATCTCAAATCTATGATGAAAGCCCATCTTGTTACCCTTGATGGCAACAACATGATGCATGCCTTGCTGCCCCTTCTGTCACTGGGAAAGGTTACCGCACGGTATGAACCCAAAACCAAGCAGTTCTCCCATTGCAAGAATCATATATCTAGTTGGCCAAACAAAACCCAAGACTCAGAGAGACTTACAAGGAGATCAAATCATGCATATAAGAAATCAGCAAAGACTCAAATATAATTCATAGATAATCTGATCACAAATCCACAATTCATCGGATCTTGACAAACACACCGCCAAAGAGGATTACATCGGATAGATCTACATGAAGATCATGGAGAACTTTGTATTGAAGATCCAAGAGAGAGAAGAAGCCATCTAGCTACTAACTACGGACCCGTAGGTCTGAAGTAGACTACTCACGAGTCATTAGAGAGGCGATGATGTTGATGTAGAAGCCCTTCAGCTCCAAAGTCCCCTCCGACAGGGCACCGAGATGGGTCTCCAGATGAGATCTCGCGGAAACGGAAGCTTGCGGCGGCGGAGAAGTGGTTTCGTGGACGCCCTGATTTTTTCTGGGATTTTAGGGAATATATAGGCCAAAGAGCTAGGGCAGGGGAGCGCCAGGGAGGCCACAAGCCTGGTGGCCGCGGGCCCCCCTAGCCGCGGCGGCAGGGCTTGTGGGCTCCCTGTGGGCCTCCTGCCTTGGCCCTCAAGTCCCCCGATCTTCTTCTATTCTGGAAAAAATTATTTCGGGGATTTTATTCCATTTGGACTCCGTTCCAAAATCAGATCTGATAAGAGTCAAAACACAGAAAAAACAGGAAGTGGCACTGAATTAATAAGTTAGTCCCAAAAAGATATAAAAGGTATTTAAAAGATCCAAAGTTGACAAGATAACAGCATGAAACCGTCAAAAATTATAGATACGTTTGAGCCGTATCAGTATGCTGATTATGCAAACTATATCGTTGCCAAATATATACCACCTAGTTTCACATACCAGCAAAAGAAGAAATTCTTCTTGACTTGAGACATTACTTTTGGGATGATCCTCACCTTTATAAGGAAGGAGTAGATGGTGTTATTAGACGTTGTGTACCTGAACATGAACAGGGACAAATACTATAGAACTGTGACTCCGAGGCCTACGGAGGACACCATGTGGGAGATAGAACTGCACACAAGGTATTGCAATCAGGTTTCTATTGGCCCACACTCTTCAAGGATGCCCGTAAGTTTGTCTTGTCTTGTGACGAATGTCAATGAATAGGTAATAACGGTAAACGTCAGGAAATGCCTATGAATTCTTCACTTGTCATTGAACCATTTGATGTTTGGGGCTTTGATTATATGGGACGTTTTCCAAAATCCAACGGGTATACTCATATCCTAGTTGCTGTTGACTACGTCACTAAATGGGTAGAAGCTATCCCAACTAGTAGTGCTGAGCACAACACCTCCATCAGGATGCTTAAAGAAGTTATTTTCCCTAGATTTGGAGTCCCTAGATATCTAATGACTGATGGTGGTTCACATTTTATTCATGGTTCTTTCCGTAAAACACTTGCTAAGTACGATGTCAACCATAGAATTGCGTCTCCATACCATCCTCAGTCCAGTGGTCAAGTAGAGCTAAGCAATAGAGAGATTAAACTGATTCTGCAAAATTCTGTCAATAGGTCTAGAAAGAATTGGTCTAAGAAGCTCGATGATGCATTGTGGGCTTATAGAACTGCCTATAAGAATCCCATGGGCATCTCTCCGTACAAAATGGTGTACGTCAAAGCATGTCATTTACCTCTTGAGCTAGAGCATAAAGATTATTGGGCAATCAAAGAGCTCAACTTCGATTTCAAACTTGTTGGTGAGAAGAGGTTATATGCCATTGGCTCGCTTGATGAATGGAGAGCTCAGGCATATGAAAATGCCAAGTTGTTCAAAGAAAAGGTTAAGAGGTGGCATGATAATAGGATACAAAAACGTGAGTTCAATGTAGGTGATTATGTCTTGCTATATAATTCTCGTTTAAGATTTTTTGCAGGCAAGCTTCTCTCTAAATGGGAAGGTCCCTATATTGTTGAGGAAGTATATCGTTCCGGTGCTATCAAAATCAACAACACGGAAGGTAATTGTCCGAGAGTGGTAAATGGGCATAGAATCAAGCATTATATCTCAGGTACTCCCATAAATGTTGAAAGCAATATTATCAATACCATAACTCCGGAAGAATATCTAAGCGATATTTATCACCCTGTTTCAGACTCCGAAAACGAAGAGGTATGTGATTTGGTAAGAAAACAGACTCCAAAACTTTTCCAGTAGGAATTTTTCTCCGCTTTGGAATATTTGAAAAAATAGAAAAAAATGGAAGTAGTCCGGAAAGCGCGAGGAGGCGACAAGCCTGCCAGGCGCGGGCCCATCCCTGGCCGCACCTGGGGGCTTGTGGCCACCTTGTGCGCCTCCCGGACTTTGTTTTCGTGCAGAGTACTCGTTCTCGTCTGGAAAAAAATCATTATATATTCTCCCGAAAGGTCTGACCCTCATATCACGCAAATTTCCTCTGTTTTCGTTTCGAGCTTGTTTTTGCTGCAGATCCAGATCGCTATGACGTCCCCAAAAGCTCCGAAGGACAAGATCTTCGAGAAGGTCATCAATCCCTACCTCGCGGGAGTGCTGCAACACTCTCAATCTATCGAGATGCGTGAGGGTATGTTGCACATCCGTGATGTTGAGGGGCCCAAGAAGACCGGAAGCATGGAGGCGAGGCTCGAAGCAATGGAGCAACAGGTCTTCAAGTGCCAAGGGGTGGTGGAGCGTGGACTCAACGCCAACCACATCATGATCACGGAGTTCACCAACAATCACAAGATTGATGCCAATGACATTGGGAAGAACCTCTCCAGGCTCTACGACAGGATTGATCACCTCCAAGCCCAGATATATGACCTGCAGAACCAAAACTGTGAGTATGAGTATAGATTTAAATCAATACGGTTGGCTGCAGACTTAAGGATTCCGGAGACTCCTTCATCTTTCCATGATGGAGCACCTATGACTTGGAAGACGGAGGATCAAACCCATGTTGCAACAACTCCATCACCACCACCTCCAAAGGAAGACAACTAAGCATGGGTATGGGCAATCCCCTTGGCTTGTGCCAAGCTTGGGGGAGTTGCCCCGGTATTGTATCACCATCACATCTTTTGCCTTTACCTATGTTTTAGTTTGTTCCTTTTCAATTTTCCGTTTGTCTAGTAGAATAAAGGTCTTAGTGTTTTAGGCTCGAGTTTTTCTTTGTGTCACCCGAGATGTATTCGAGCTCATGAGCCATATAATAAAGAGTGTCTTAGTTGAAGGGCCTAGCCTCTTGCCATGATCAAAAGATTGAGAAAAGAACAAAAGCATGAAAGATCATGTAATGATCTTATGGGAAGTGATGGCTTCACATATGAAAAGAATGTTGATTGAAACTTGTTGAGGGTAGACAAACGTAGACCTTGGTCATTGTTGCAATTAATAGGAAATGATAAAGAAGGAGAGGTTCACATATAAATATATCATCTTTAACACCATCTATGATTGTGAACACTTACTAAACTATTGCATGCTTAGAAGTAGATGTTGGACAAGGAACACAACATAATGAATTGTGTCTGCTTGGTTCTGAATAGAGATCCCTTAGGATGTGACGATTGCTTCCACCTCATATTAGCCAAACCTCCCGCACTAAGTAGAGATACTACTTGTGCATCTACAAACCTTCAACCCAGTTTTCCCATGAGAGTCCACCATACCTACCTATGGATTGAATAAGATCCCTCAAGTAAGTTGTCATCGGTGCAAGAAATAAAAATTGCTCCCTAATATGTATGGTCTATTAGTGTATGGAAAATAAGCTTTGTACGAACCTGTGATGAGGAAGACATAAAAGCGACATACCGCATAATAAAGTTCTTTATCACAGGAGGCAATATAAAGTGACGTTCCTCCGCACTAAGAGGACACGCATCCAAACCTCAAAAGCGCATGACAACCTCTGCTTCCCTCTGCGAAGGGCCTATCTTGTACCAATTCCTTGTTTCGCCTTTATCTTGGCTAACGTCGTATGCTTGGGAAAGATCTATATTCATATGTCAATTTCGAGGTAAGTATTCATGAATTATTATTGTTGACATTACCCTTGAGGTAAGCAGTTGGGAGGCGAAACTATAAGCCCCTATCTTTCTCTGTGTCCAGCTGAAACTTTGATCTCATGAGTACCACGTGAGTTGTAGCAATTGTAGAGAACGAAAAGATTATTGAGTATGTGGATTTGCTTTACAAGCTCTTATTTGACTCTTTCTGATGTTGTGATAAATTGCAATTGCTTCAATGACTAAAGGCTATGGGTTGTTAATTCTCGGTAAAGTTCTTGATCCATACTTTACTTTGCGAAGGAATTGTGACTTTAGCATGAGAGATTATATGTTGGTATTGTTGTTCTGATCATGATCATGATGCCTGCATGTTCGTATCTTGTTTTGTCGACACCTCTCTGTTGGGGAACGTCGCATGGGAAACAAAATTTTCCTACGCGCACGAAGACCTATCATGGTGATGTCCATCTACGAGAGGGGATGAGTGATCTACGTACCCTCGTAGATCGTACAGCAGAAGCATTAGAGAACGCGGTTGATGTAGTGGAACGTCCTCACGTCCCTCGATCCGCCCCGTGAACAATCCCACGATCAGTCCCACGATCTAGTACCGAACGGACGGCACCTCCGCGTTCAGCACACGTACAGCTCGACGATGATCTCGGCCTTCTTGATCCAGCAAGAGAGACGGAGAGGTAGAAGAGTTCTCCGGCAGCATGACGGCGCTCCGGAGGTTGGTGATGATCTTGTCTCAGCAGGGCTCCGCCCGAGCTCCGCAGAAACGCGATCTAGAGGAAAAACTATGGAGGTATGTGGTCGGGCAGCCGTGAGAAAGTCGTCTCAAATCAGCCCTAAAACCTCCGTATATATAGGTGGGAGGGAGGGGAGGAGGCAGCCTCAAAACCTAAAGGTTTGGCCGAAATTGGAGGTGGAGGAGTCCTACTCCAATCCTACTTGGAGTAGGATTCCACCTTCCCACTTGGAAACTCTTTCCACCTTGTGTTTTTTCCTTCTCAAACCTTATGGGCCTTAGTGGGAACTTATTCCAGCCCACTAGGGGCTGGTTTATCTCTTCCCATAGCCCATGAGACCCCTTGGGGCGTGACACCCCTCCCGATGGTCCCCGGCACCCCTCCCGGCACTCCCGGTACACTACCGATGAGCCCGAAACTTTTCCGGTAATGCACGAAAACCTTCCGGTAACCAAATGAGGTCATCCTATATATCAATCTTCGTTTCCGGACCATTCCGGAAACCCTCGTGACGTCCGTGATCTCATCCGGGACTCCGAACAACATTCGGTAACCAACCATATAACTCAAATACGCATAAAACAACGTCGAACCTTAAGTGTGCAGACCCTGCGGGTTCGAGAACTATGTAGACATGACCCGAGAGACTCCTCGGTCAATATCCAACAGCGGGACCTGGATGCCCATATTGGATCCTACATATTCTACGAAGATCTTATCGTTTGAACCTCAGTGCCAAGGATTCGTATAATCCCGTATGTCATTCCCTTTGTCCTTCGGTATGTTACTTGCCCGAGATTCGATCGTCAGTATCCGCATACCTATTTCAATCTCGTTTACCGGCAAGTCTCTTTACTCGTTCCGTAATACAAGATCCCGCAACTTACACTAAGTTACATTGCTTGCATGGCTTGTGTGTGATGTTGTATTACCGAGTGGGCCCCGAGATACCTCTCCGTCACACGGAGTGACAAATCCCAGTCTTGATCCATACTAACTCAACTAACACCTTCGGAGATACCTGTAGAGCATCTTTATAGTCACCCAGTTACGTTGCGACGTTTGATACACACAAAGCATTCCTCCGGTGTCAGTGAGTTATATGATCTCATGGTCATAGGAATAAATACTTGACACGCAGAAAACAGTAGCAACAAAATGACACGATCAACATGCTACGTCTATTAGTTTGGGTCTAGTCCATCACATGATTCTCCTAATGATGTGATCCCGTTATCAAGTGACAACACTTGCCTATGGCCAGGAAACCTTGACCATCTTTGATCAACGAGCTAGTCAACTAGAGGCTTACTAGGGACAGTGTTTTGTCTATGTATCCACACAAGTATTGTGTTTCCAATCAATACAATTATAGCATGGATAATAAACGATTATCATGAACTAAGAAATATAATAATAACTAATTTATTATTGCCTCTAGGGCATATTTCCAACAGTCTCCCACTTGCACTAGAGTCAATAATCTAGTTCACATCACCATGTGATTCCAACGAATCCAACACCCATATAGTTATGGGGTCTGATCATGTCTTGCTTGTGAGAGAGGTTTTCGTCAACGGTTCTGAAACTTTCAGATCCGTGCGTTCTTTACAAATCTTTATGTCATCTTATAGATGCTGCTACTACGTGCTATTCGGAAATGCTCCAAATATCCACTCTACTATATGAATCCGTTTCACTACTCATAGTTATTCAGATTAGTGTCAAAGCTTGCATCGACGTAACCCTTTACGACGAACTCTTTAACCACCTCCATAATCGAGAAAAATTCCTTAGTCCATTTGTTACTAAGGATAAATTTTGACCGCTGCTAGTGATTCAATCATGGATCACTCTCTGTACCCTCAACAGACTTTGAGTCAAGGCACACATCAGGTGCGGTACACAGCATGGCATACTTTAGATTCTACGGCTAAGGCATAGAAGACGACCTTCGTCTATTCTCTTTATTCTGCCGTGGTCGGGTTTTGAGTCTTACTCAAATTCACACCTCACAACGCAACCAAGAACTCCTTCTTTGCTGGTCTATTTTGAACTCTTTCAAAAAACTTGTCAAGGCATGCATCTTGTTGAAACTTCTATTAAGCGCTTTCGATCTATCTCCATAGATCTTTGATGCTCAACGTTCAAGTAGCGTAATCCAGGTACTCCTTTGAAAACTTCTTTCAAACAATCTTGTATGCTTTACAGAAATTCTACATTACTTCTGATCCACAATATGTCAACCACATATACCTATCAGAAATTCTATAGTGCTCCCACTCACTTCTTTGGAAATACAAGTTTCTCATAAACCTTGTACACACCCAAAATCTTTGATCATCTCATCAAAGTGCTTATTCCAACTCCGAGATGCTTGCACCAGTCCATTGAAGGATCACTGGAGCTTGCATACTTGCTAGTATCTTTAGGATCGACAAAACCTTCTGGCTGTATCACATACAATGTTTGCTCAAGGAAACCGTCGAGGAAACAACGTTTTGACATCCTACGTGCAATATTTCATAAATAATGCAGCAACTACTAACACAATTCTAACAGACCTTTAGCATCGCTACGAGTGAGAAAGACTCATCATAGTCAACTGTTTGATCTTGTCGAAAACATCTTTGCGACAAGTCGAGCTTTTCTTAATAGTGACTTATCACCATCATCGTCTGTCTTCTTTTAAAGATCCATTTTACCCAATAGTCCCATGACCATCAAGTAGTTCTACCAAAGTCTACACTTTGTTTTCACACATGGATCCTCTCTCGGATTTCATGGCTTCCAGCCATTTGTCGGAATCTGGGCCCACCATCGCTTTCTCCATAACTCGTAGGTTTACTGTTGCTCAACAACATGACCTCCAAGACAGGGTTACCGTACTACTCTGCAGCAGTACGCGACCTTGTCGACCTACGAGGTTTGTAGTAACTTGATTCGAAGCTCAATGATCACCATCATCAGCTTCCACTTCAATTAGTGTAGGCGCCACAGGAACAACTTCCTATGCCCTGCTACACACTGGTTGAAGTGATGGTTTTAATAACCTCATCAAGTTCTACTACCCTCCCACTCAATTCTTTCGAGAGAAACCTTTTCTCGAGAAAGGATCCGTTTCTAGAAGCAAACACTTTGCTTTTGGATCTGAGATAGGAGATGTACCCAACTGTTTTGGATATCCTATGAAGATGCATTTATCCGCTTTGGGTTCGAGCTTATCAGACTGAAACTTTTTCACATAAGTTTCGAAGCCCCAAACTTTCAAGAAACGACAGTTTAGATTTCTCTAAACCTCAGTCTATACTGTGTCATCTCAGCGGAAATACGCGGTGCCCTATTTAAAGTGAATGTGGTTGTCTCTAATGCATAACCCATAAACGATAGTGGTAATTCGATAAGAGACATCACAGCATGCACCATACTAAATAGTGCGTGGCTATGACGTTCAGACACATCATCACACCATGATGTTCCAGGTGGCACGAACTGTGAAACAATTTCCACATTGTCTTAACTGTGTACCAAAAACTCGCAACTCAGATATTCATTTCTATGATCATATCGTAGACAGTTTATCCTCTTGTTACGACGAACTTCACTCTGAAACAGAATTGAACTTTTCAATATTTCAGACTTGTGATTCATTAAGTAAATACTCCTGTATCTACTCAAGTCGTCAGTGAAGTAAGAACATAATGATATCCACTGCGTGCCTCAGCACTCACTGGACTGCATACATCAAAATGTATCACTTCCAACAAGTTACTATCTTGTTTCATCTCAATGAAAACAAGGCCTTGCTCATGTGGTATGATTTGCATGTCACTAGTGATTCGAAATCAGGTGAGTAAAGATCCATCAGCATGGAGCCTCTTCATGCAATTTATATACTAACATGACTCAAGCGGCAGTGCCACAAGTAAGTGGTACTATCATCATTTAACTCGTATCTTTTGGCACCAATGTGTAACACTACAATCGAGATTCAATAAACCATTGAAGGTGATTATTCAAGCAAATAGAGTAACCATTATTCTCTTTGAATGAATGATCGTATTGCAATAAACACGATCCAATCATGTTCATGCTTAACGCAAGCACCAAATAACAATTATTTAGGTTCAACACCAATCCCGATGGTAGAGGGGGCGTGTGACGTTTGATCATATCAACCTTGGAAACACTTCCAACACGTATCGTCACCTCGCCTTTAGCTAGTCTCCGCTTATGCCGTAGCTTTCATTTCGCGTTACTAATCACTTAGCAACCGAACCGGTATCCAATACCCTCGTGCTACTAGGAGTACTAGTAAAGTACACATCAACATTATGTATATCAAATATACTTCTCTCGACTTTTGACAGCCTTCTTATCTCCCAAGTATCTAGAGTTGCTTCGCCTCAGTGACTGTTCCCCTTATTACAGAAGCACTTAGTCTCGGGTTTGGGTTCAATCTTGGGTCTCTTCATTAGCGCAGCAACTGTTTTGCCGTTTCACGAAGTATCCCTTCTAGCCCTCCCCTTTCTTGAAACTTAGTGGTTTTTCAAACCATCAACTATTGATGCTCCTTCTTGATTTCTACTTTCGCAGTGTCAAACGTCGCAAATCGCTCAAGGATCATTGTATCTATCCTTGATATGTTATAGTTCATCACGAAGCTCTCAAAGCTTGGTGGCAGTGATTTTGGAGAACCATCACTATCTCATCTGGAAGATTAGCTCCCACTCGATTCGAGTGATTGTCGTACTCAGATAATCTGAGCACACGCTCAACGATTGAGCTTTTCTCCTTTACTTTGTGGTCAAAGAATCTTGTTGGAGGTCTCGTACCTCTTAACAAGGGCACAAGCATGAAATCACAATTTCATCTCTTTAGAACATCACTTATGTTCCGTGACGTTTTAAAACGTTTTCGGTGCCTTGCTTCTAAGCCATTAAGTACTTTGCACTGAACTATCGTGTAGTCATCAGAAACGTGTATGTCGGATGTTCACAGCATCCACAGACGACGCTCGAGGTGCAGTACACCGAGTGGTGCATTAAGGACATAAGCCTTCTGCGCAGCAACGAGGACAATCCTCGGTTTTACAGACTCAGTCTGCAAAGGTTGCTACTATCAATTTTCAACTAAATTTTCTCTAGGAACATAAAAAAAACAGTAGAGCTATAGCGCAAGCTACATCGTAATTCGCAAAGACCATTAGACTATGTTCATGACAATTAGTTCAATTAATCATATTACTTAAGAACTCCCACTCAAAAAGTACATCTCTCTAGTCATTTGAGTGGTACATGATCCAAATCCACTATCTCAAGTCCGATCATCACGTGAGTCGAGAATAGTTTCAGTGGTAAGCATCCCTATGCTAATCATATCAACTATACGATTCATGCTCGACCTTTCGGTCTCACGTGTTCCGAGGCCATGTCTGCACATGCTAGGCTCGTCAAGCTTAACCCGAGTGTTCTGCGTGTGCAACTGTTTTGCACCCGTTGTATGTGAACGTTGAGTCTATCACACCCGATCATCACGTGGTGTCTCGAAACGAAGAACTGTCGCAACGGTGCACAGTCGGGGAGAACACAATTTCGTCTTGAAATTTTAGTGAGAGATCACCTCATAATGCTACCGTCGTTCTAAACAAAACAAGGTGCATAAAAGGATTAACATCACATGCAATTCATAAGTGACATGATATGGCCATCATCACGTGCTTCTTGATCTCCATCACCAAAGCACCGGCACGATCTTCTTGTCACCGGCGCCACACCATGATCATCCATCAACGTGTTGCCATCGGGGTTGTCGTGCTACTTATGCTATTACTACTAAAGCTAAATCCTAGCAAAATAGTAAACGCATCTGCAAGCACATATGTTAGTATAAAGACAACCCTATGGCTCCTGCCGGTTGCCGTACCATCGACGTGCAAGTCGATATTTCTATTACAACATGATCATCTCATACATCCAATATATCACATCACATCGTTGGCCATATCACATCACAATCATACCCTGCAAAAACAAGTTAGACGTCCTCTAATTTTGTTGTTGCATGTTTTACGTGGTGACCAAGGGTATCTAGTAGGATCGCATCTTACTTACGCAAACACCACAACGGAGATATATGAGTTGCTATTTAACCTCATCCAAGGACCTCCTCGGTCAAATCCGATTCAACTAAAGTTGGAGAAACCGTCACTTGCCAGTCATCTTTGAGCAAAGGGGGTTACTCGTAACGATGAAACCAGTCTCTCGTAAGCGTACGAGTAATGTCGGTCCAAGCCGCTTCAATCCAACAATACCGCGGAATCAAGAAAAGACTAAGGAGGGCAGCAAAACGCACATCACCGCCCACAAAAACTTTTGTGTTCTACTCGAGAAGACATCTACGCATGAACCTAGCTCATGATGCCACTGTTGGGGAACGTCGCATGGGAAACAAAATTTTCCTACGCGCACGAAGACCTATCATGGTGATGTCCATCTACGAGAGGGGATGAGTGATCTACATACCCTCGTAGATCGTACAGCAGAAGCGTTAGAGAACGCGGTTGATGTAGTGGAACGTCCTCACGTCCCTCGATCTGCCCCGCGAACAATCCCGCGATCAGTCCCACGATCTAGTACCAAACGGACGGCACCTCCGCGTTCAGCACACGTACAGCTCGACGATGATCTCGGCCTTCTTGATCCAGCAAGAGAGACGGAGAGGTAGAAGAGTTCTCCGGCAGCGTGACGGCGCTCCGGAGGTTGGTGATGATCTTGTCTCAGCAGGGCTCCGCCCGAGCTCCGCAGAAACGCGATCTAGAGGAAAAACTATGGAGGTATGTGGTCGGGCAGCCGTGAGAAAGTCGTCTCAAATCAGCCCTAAAACCTCCGTATATATAGGTGGGAGGGAGGGGAGGAGGCAGCCTCAAAACCTAAAGGTTTGGCCGAAATTGGAGGTGGAGGAGTCCTACTCCAATCCTACTTGGAGTAGGATTCCACCTTCCCACTTGGAAACTCTTTCCACCTTGTGTTTTTTTCCTTCTCAAACCTTATGGGCCTTAGTGGGAACTTATTCCAGCCCACTAGGGGCTGGTTTATCTCTTCCCATAGCCCATGAGACCCCTTGGGGCGTGACACCCCTCCCGATGGTCCCCGGCACCCCTCCCGGCACTCCCGGTACACTACCGATGAGCCCGAAACTTTTCCGGTAATGCACGAAAACCTTCCGGTAACCAAATGAGGTCATCCTATATATCAATCTTCGTTTCCGGACCATTCCGGAAACCCTCGTGACGTCCGTGATCTCATCCGGGACTCCGAACAACATTCGGTAACCAACCATATAACTCAAATACGCATAAAACAACGTCGAACCTTAAGTGTGCAGACCCTGCGGGTTCGAGAACTATGTAGACATGACCCGAGAGACTCCTCGGTCAATATCCAACAGCGGGACCTGGATGCCCATATTGGATCCTACATATTCTACGAAGATCTTATCGTTTGAACCTCAGTGCCAAGGATTCGTATAATCCGGTATGTCATTCCCTTTGTCCTTCGGTATGTTACTTGCCCGAGATTCGATCGTCAGTATCCGCATACCTATTTCAATCTCGTTTACCGGCAAGTCTCTTTACTCGTTCCGTAATACAAGATCCCGCAACTTACACTAAGTTACATTGCTTGCAAGGCTTGTGTGTGATGTTGTATTACCGAGTGGGCCCCGAGATACCTCTCCGTCACACGGAGTGACAAATCCCAGTCTTGATCCATACTAACTCAACTAACACCTTCGGAGATACCTGTAGAGCATCTTTATAGTCACCCAGTTACGTTGCGACGTTTGATACACACAAAGCATTCCTCCGGTGTCAGTGAGTTATATGATCTCATGGTCATAGGAATAAATACTTGACACGCAGAAAACAGTAGCAACAAAATGACACGATCAACATGCTACGTCTATTAGTTTGGGTCTAGTCCATCACATGATTCTCCTAATGATGTGATCCCGTTATCAAGTGACAACACTTGCCTATGGCCAGGAAACCTTGACCATCTTTGATCAACGAGCTAGTCAACTAGAGGCTTACTAGGGACAGTGTTTTGTCTATGTATCCACACAAGTATTGTGTTTCCAATCAATACAATTATAGCATGGATAATAAACTATTATCATGAACTAAGAAATATAATAATAACTAATTTATTATTGCCTCTAGGGCATATTTCCAACACTCTCTCTCTAAACATGTGGTCATGTTTATTAATCTAGGCTTTCGCTTGAGGACAAGCGAGGTCTAAGCTTGGGGGAGTTGATACGTCCATTTTGCATCATGCTTTCATGTTGATATTTATCGCTTTTTGGGCTGTTATTTCACTTCACGGTACAATACTTATGCCTTATCTCTCTTATTTTGCAAGGTTTACATGAAGAGGGAGAAGTCCGGCAGCTGGAATTCTAGCCTGAAAAAGGAGCAAGTTTGAGATGCCTATTCTGTGCAACTCCAAAAGCCGTGAAAATCAACGTGGATTTCTTTGGGATTTATAAAAAATATTGCGCCGAAGAAGTGCCAGAGGGGAGCGAGCAGGTGGCCACAAGCTTGCTAGGCGCGGTCACCCCCCTGGCCGCGCCTAGGGGGTTTGTGGGCTACCTACTGGCCCACTGGCCCCCCATCTTTTGCTACAAATTGGGTTTCGGTCTGAAAACAATCAGGAGGAAGTTTTCGGAGGATTCGCCGCCGCCACGAGGCGGAACTTGAGCAGAACCAATCTACAGCTCCGACAGGACGATCCTGCCGGGGAAACTTCCCTCCCGGAGGGGGAGATCGTCGCCATCGTCATCACCAACACTCCTCTCATCGGAGGGGACTCATCGCCATCAACATCTTCATCAGGACCATCTCATCTCCAAACCCTAGTTCATCACTTGTAACCAATCTCCGTCTCGCGACTCCGATTGGTACTTGTAAGGTTGCTAGTAGTGTTAATTACTCTTTGTAGTTGATGCTAGTTGGATTACTTGGTGGAAGATTTTATGTTCAGATCTTTGATGCTACTCATTTCCTCTCTGGTCATGAATATGATTATGCTTTGTGAGTAGTTACTTTTGTTCCTAAGGACATGGGATAAGTCATGCTATAAATAGTCATGTGAATTTGGTATTCGTTCGATATTTTGATGTGTTGTATGTTGTTTTTCCTCTAGTGGTGTTATGTGAACGTCGACTCCATAACACTTCACCATTATTTGGGCCTAGAGGAAGGCATTGGGAAGTAGTAAGTAGATGATGGGTTGCTAGAGTGACAAAAGCTTAAACCCTAGTTTATGCGTTGCTTTGTAAGGGGCTGATTTGGATCCACTAGTTTAATGCTATGGTTAGACTTTGTCTTAATTCTTCTTTCGTAGTTGCGGATGCTTGCGGGAGGGGTTAATCATAAGTGGGATGCTTGTCCAAGTAAGGGCAGTACCCAAGCGCCGGTCCACCCACATATCAAACTATCAAAGTAACGAACGCGAATCATATGAACATGATGAAAACTAGCATGACAGAAATGCCCGTGTGTCCTCGGGAGCGTTTTTCCTCCTATAAGAGTTTGTCCAGGCTTGTCCCTTGCTACAAAAGGGATTGGGCCACTTTGCTGCACCGTTGTTACTTTTGTTACTTGCTACTTGCTACAAATCATCTCACCACACAACTACTTGTTACCGATAATTTCAGTGCTTGCAGATATTACCATGCTGAAAACCACTTGTCAGATCTTTTTGCTCCTCGTTGGGTTCGACACTCTTACTTATCGAAAGGACTACGATACATCCCCTATACTTGTGGGTCATCACTAACCTATTGACATAGTGCCCAGTCCTAGTTGTTGTTTTTTGCTGTTTTTCCATTGAAAAAATCAGTATCAGATGAAGTCCAAATCCCACGAAACTTTACAGAGAATTTTTTTGGACCAGAAGGAAATTTGGGAGCCAAGGAAGTGCACCACAGGAGGACCAGGCGCCCACTAGACACAAGCACACGAAAGTGGCCCCTGGCACGGCCTAGTGCCTAGTGGGGGCCTCGGGCACCTCCTCCACCTCCTCTGAGCTGTATCAATACCATAATATTTAGAAAACTCTGGAGGAGTTGACAAAAAACCATTTCGGTCACTGCAAGTTCCAGAAAACACGAGATCCAATCTTGAGCCAGTTTCAAAGAAGAACATGATCACGGAAGGGTTCATCATCCTCATTGGTGCTTCTTCGATGATGTGTGAGTAGTTCATATCAGACCTATGGGTCCGTAGGCAGTAGCTAGATGGCTTTCTCTCTCGTTTTGTTTCTCAATACAATGGTCTCTTCGAGATACATATGATGTAACTCTTGCTTTTGTGGTGTTCTTGTTGGATCGAATGAATTGTGACTTTATGATCAGAACTATGAAATCATATTCATACTTGATTATTATAGCCTGGTATTTCTTCTTTGATATTTGGTTTTTGTCTGGACAACTTGATATTTTTTCTTGCAATGGGAACAGGTGCTTTGTGATGGGTTCGATCTTGCGGGTGCTCAATCTCAGAGATAGAAAGAGACATAAAACGATGGGGTCTATTCCTACATGAATAGATCTTCTCTACATCATGTCATCGTTCTTAAAACATTACTCTGTTTCTCCATGAACTCAACACACTAGATGCATGCTGGATAACATTTGATGTTTGGATTAATAGAAGTAGATGCACGAAGAAGTTGGTCTACTTTTCTTGGAGGTGATGCCTATATACATGATCATTGTCATGAATATCGTCATAATTATTCGTTGTTCTATCAATTGCCCAATAGTAATTTGTCTACCCACCATTTGCTATCGAGAAAAGCCACTAGTGAAACATACGGCCTCCGAGTTCTATTTGACATCATCTATTTGTAATCTCTACTTTTCTATCCACGTTTCTATTTTATTTCCTCTTTTATTTTCAGATCTATATTATCAAAAAACCCAAAATTATCTTGCTGCATTTTATTTGCTATCACTTTCTTTGCATCTATCAAACTATCTTTTACTTTACCCACGAGGGATTGACAACCCCTACACGAGTTGGATTGCGAGGATTTGTTATTTGTGTGAAGGTGCTGCTTACATAGTCTTGTGGATCTTCCTACTGGATTGATACCTTGGTTTCATAAGTGAGGGAAAAACTAATGGATCAGCGGGGAATCAAGACTATTTCTGTCGCCGTTGTCGTGGAGGATCAAGTCAAGACCTATCAGGTACCTACACACAACTCTCATCTCCTTGCAATTACATTATTTTCTATTTGCCTCTCGTTTTCCTCTTCCCCATTTCACAAAAAATTGCCTGTTTACTTTCCTTCGTTCCGTTTGCCGATTTCTTGCCGGATCTCTTATTTTCTTATGTTCTTATTTGCGTAGTCATGATAACTCAAGAAAACACTAAGCTATGTAATTTTCTAGTACCAACAACATTGATTTTATTAGCACCCCGATTGCTCCTCCCACCATTAGTGCGCAGTCTTATGATATTAATGCCGCTTTGTTGAATCTTGTTATGAAGGAACAATTTTCCGGTACTCCTAATGAGGATGCCGTGTCCCATCTAAACACTTACATATAATTGTGTGATATACAAAATAAGAAAGATGTGGACAACAATATTTTTAAGTTGAAGTTATTTCCATTCTCTTTGTGCGATCGTGCTAAAATTTAGTTTTCTTCTTTGCCATGCAATAGTATCGATTCTTGGAACAAGTGCAAAGATGCTTTGAGTGAAAAAGTTGATGCTCTTATGAAATTTGTTGCTAGTAAGCATGCTTCAATTGATCCTAATGATGTGCCTTTGTATGCTTTGATTGAGCAAAATGATGATTCCGTAGATGTGAATTTTGTCTCGCGAAACAACTTTAAAAATAATCCTTATAGGAACAATTTTATTCCTAGGTCGTATTCTCAAAGTTCTTCAAATAATTATAGTAAAGCCTATGGTAATTATCATAATAATAATGATAGGATACCCTGTGATCTTGAGAGTAATATTAAGGAATTTATCAATGCGCAAAAGGCTTTCAATACTGCGATAGAAGAGAAGTGAAATAAGATTGGTGATATGTCTACAAGCATTGATAGAATTCCGCATCATGTAAAAATCTCAAGAATGATTTTTTCCTAAGGTTGATATTAATGAGTCAATTAAAGCTTTATATGTTACGATAGATGAAAGTAAGAAAAGAACCGCTATGCTTAGAGCTAAAAGAGAATTCTTAGAAAGAGCATTTCCAGATTGCTTTCATAAAAATGATGAAGAAATTAAAATGATTAGTGTTTCTTCTATTGATTCCTCGTTTAGTAAAACTAATAATGAGGGAACTTAAGAAGAGTCAAATTTTGCTAGATGGCGTTCCCATGATTTGGAGGGTGAAAATCTTGCTGAAAAAATTGATAAAAGTGGTATTGAAGAAGTCAAAACTTTAGCTAGTTATGCACGCATTATTTGTGATTGCAAAGATTTTAATTTTGATAGCTGCCCTTTAATTGAGTGTATTTCTTTGTTGCGATCTATGAAAACTTGGCCCAATGCCTATGAACAACACAAAGCTTTTACTGAACATATTACGAATGCGATAATAAAAACTTTGGAAGAAAAGTTAGAGCTAGATATTTGAGTTCCTACAAAAATATATGATCAATGGGAACCCACCATTAGGATCAAAATTAAAAAAAATTGAGTGCTATTCTTTATTTGACTTGGGTTCTAGTGTTTCCACAATTCTGGAATCTCTTTGTGATGTGCTTGGTCTTACAAATATTAATCTTATTTTCTTGGTAGACCATTCTTGCGTACTATAGATATTAATACTTACCATTTTTTCTTCACTAAAATTGAAACCTATCTGCAGAATCAAAAGTTTAGACATGTAACTGTAGGCATGACAAGCCCATAAATCACTACTAGGAAAAAGCCTAGCAGTAGCGCGGTTCTAAGGGCTACCAGTAGCGCGGGGCACCGCGCTACTTATACGACGCTATAGCTAATGTTTAGCAGTAGCACGCTTCAGCCCGGGCTAGTGCTATAGCTACTTAGCAGTAGCGTACAACGATAAAGAGCGCTACTACTATATTTTCGCATATCTTTTTTTTTGCTACGTATTTACGTTGTTTTTGTACATATTTTATATAGTATGCTATGATGAGCATATTGCCAGTTTATGATATGATTATCATACACATAATAGTTCCATCATATCATCCAACACAAATCATGTCGTCATATCATAATCATGATATAGCTATACAAGTTACATTGGCGATGCATCAACGGTGGCACAACATCATTCGGCAGTTTCTGTTGAGGAACATAATAGTAGCCTAATTAAAAATGTAAGGTGAGGCCTGCCCTCTCGTCAAGCTTGATGACGAAGAATCTGCCCTCTCGCAGGTGAGGCCTCTCACACAAACCTTAATCTTCACCGCAGAGTTCACACTCAGGGATCCTATCGTCGTCACACATTTCCTGTGTTCAAAAATTCGGCTTGACCATTATTAAAATAAAACTTATTGAGGCCTGAAATTTGTCACAACAGAAATGAATCAACATTCCGGCAAAACTTAGGCACTAGGAGGTGTTCCCTGCAATAACATACACATGTACAAATAGACCTAATTCAGTATAGGTTGACTTTCGGTTAGTCGAGGTTTTCCTTAAAAAACTCTCATTTCTCATGGTGTGTTGGTGCGCACTCTCTCACACTCATATGTTGGTGTATATACACAATAATAGTTCGACCGTCGGTGATGGGCGCTTTTCCTCTCCTTTGCTTGCGCATTATACCAAGGTATATATCGGAAGGAGAGAAGAGGAAGAAGCGCCCCCCACAATACAGTCGGGATTCCTCGATCAAGAACTCACATGAAAGTCACACAAGGAGCAACGATAAACTAAAAGTACCTTATTGTTTTACTAAAAATTCTCGAATAATATTATATAATATCACTAATACATCATCTCGAATAATCTAGTTAATGCATCATCAAATATTATCACTAATACATCTCGAATATTATCATATAGTATCACTAATACAAATCCAGTTGACGTCTCACGGCGCAGGCGGTGGCAACTGATACGTCTCCAACGTATCTACTTTTCCAAACTCTTTTGCCCTTGTTTTGGACTATAATTTGCATGATTTGAATGGAACTAACCTGGACTGACGATGTTTTCAGCAGAATTGCCTTGGTGTTATTTTTGTGCAGAAATCAAAGTTCTCCAAACGTCCTGAAAATTTACGGGGAGCAGTTTTGGAAAATATCAAAAATACCTGCGCCAGAATCAACCTGAGGGGGTGGGCCAGTGGGCCACAAGCCCCTGCTTCGCCACCAACCCCCTGGTGGCAGTGGGCAGGCTTGTGGGGCCCACAGGCCTCTGCCGCCCCCAACTCCAGCTAAATAAGTTGTCTTTCATCCCAGAAAAAATAAAAAGAGAATTTTTCGTCGCGTTTTTGATACGGAGGCGCCGCCACCACCAGTTCTTCATCTGGAGGGCAGATCTGGAGTCCGTCTTGGGCTCCGGAGAGGGGAAATCGTCGCCATCGTCATCATCAACCTTCTTCCCTCTCCAATTCCATGAAGCTCTTCGTTGTTCGTGAGTAATATACTCGTAGGCTCGCTGGACGGTGATGAGTACGATGAGATCTATCATTTAATCGAGTTAGTTTTGACGGGGATTGATCCCTAGTATCCACTATGTTCTGAGATTTGATGTTGCTACTACTTTGTCATGCTTAATGCTTGTCCCTAGGGCCCGAGTGCCATGATTTCAGATCTGAAATTATTATGTTGTCACAAATATATGTGTGTTTTAGATCCGATCTTGCAAGTTGTAGTTACCTACTATGTGTTATGATCCGGCAACCCTGGAGTGACAATAACCGGAACCACTCCCGGTGATGACCATAGTTTGAGGAGTTCATGTGTTCACCAAGTGCTACTGCGTTCGTCCGGTTCTTTATTAAAAGGAGAACCTTAATATCCCGTAGTTTCCTTTTGGACCCCGCTGCCACGGGAGGGATGGACAATAGATGTCATGCAAGTTCTTTTCCCTAAGCACGTATGACGACACACGAAATGCATGCCTACCTGACATTGACGAACGGGAGCTAGACACATATCTCTCCGTGTTATAGTTGTTGCATGATGAATATCATCCAAACAAATCACCGATCCAATGCCTACGAGTTTGTCCTACTGTTGCTACTGCCGTTACTTGTCTTGCTCTGCTGCTACTGTTGCCACTGCCGTTACTTGTCTTGCTTTGCTTCTACTACTATTGCTACTGTTGTTACTTGTCTTGCTCTGCTGCTGCTGCTACTGTTGCTACTACTATCGCTTGCTACTTTTGCCACTTGCTACTACTGTCACTACTGCTGTTCCTTGTCACCGTTATTGCTCGTTACACTGCCGATACCCGCTACTTCGATGTTACTATTGTGCTTGCAGATACTAATCTCTCAGGTGTGGTTGAATCTGACAAATTCAGCTGCTAATACTTGAGAGTATACTCTCACCTCCTGTCTGGCGTACCTACAAATTGGGTCGAATACTCTACCCTCGAAAACTGCTGCGAACCCACGCGCTGGTGGGCCATCAACAACATTCTTCCAGTTTCATTGCCGGGGAGTGCTATCAGCATTCTTCTGGTGCCGTTGCAGGAGAAGGTTAGTTGTTTATAAGCAATCGTCTAGCTAACACTAGAGATTGCAGGATTAGCCCTTTTCTGGAGCCATTGCCAGGGAAGCACAGCTGACGTCAGCAACCCAAAGGTAAGGAACCATCACCAGATCATAACTTCGGTGATATCCCTGAAGAACCTGCCAGATGTTGGAGAACCTGGCATCCAACACAGCCATGTAGCGACGGACGTGCTCGTCCTCTTCCCTAACACGGCGACGTACCACCTCCGTGGGGGTCGGCTCCCTCCGCACCAATAGTGGCCCACTCGACCGCCACCAAAGAAGCTTCGGATCGACGATGACCCGGATTCCTCACCAAGGTGCGCGCCCCGGAAGGTAGCACCTCCCAGTGCCAGCTCGGCGGAGCCTAGTCCCATACATGGCACCTATCAAGCAGGCTCTCACCGACCACTCGACGACGAGGATGCGGGCCGGGCATCGTCGACATCGAGACAAATTCCTATGAGAAAATTTTCTTATCGTTTAATGTTTTACTTTCTAGTTATCAGTTGTATAACAATCTCATTTTAATTTAGCTAGCGCCCACTAACCTAAAAGCGTAAAATAGAAGTAAAAAAAATACATAAATGGGCTAGAAATTGTTCTATGGTAGGCTTCTATGACAAGCGCATAGTAAGGCGCTCTTGGTTGTAATATGTATCTCACAACTGTTGGTCACGGTCTTGTCTTGAATGGTCATTTCTTTTGGCCTAATCTTAAGCTTTTTATGATTATTCATTCTATCAATGCATCAAGAGTTTGAGATGCAAGCTTTGTGTTTTCTAGAGACCGAAAAAGGTAAATATCCAACATAAAGACAACCTGATTGGGGTACCTATGTTTGGCATTCCTACTATTTTTTATTCCATGATTCTTTTTAGTAAGATCTTAGGAGATCAACAAGTAGTACACCTCAGCTCAAATGGCTATGGAAAAGAACCTATCAACTCAATCATAACGTGTTCTTTTGGCTCCTACTCAGTGATAGAGTGAATGCCGGAAACTTCTTGAGAAGGAAAAAGAAAAATCTACAGAACTATATATGAACTTTATGTATTTATTTTTGCAGTAATAACATTTGATCACTAATGTACTTTGGTTTTAATGTGATGATGAACTTGTATTAATTTGGTCATTTCTCTATAGCGGGGGCGCACCTCCCTGGATAGCGCATACACGCGGTTTGAGATTACAACTTGAGAATCAAGAAAGAGAGGGAAGAGATAGAACCGGCTTTAGTTTGAGAGATAAACCTCATCGGGTACAACTACCTAACCGAAGTCGTGAAGAACAAGGTCTATCTGTGCATCTCTAACTTAAGTTACATCTTGTTTAACACCCTCCCTTTATCACAACTTCATCAAGTTGAAATTATGTTTGAACTCTTCAAAACTTCTGGTAGGCAATGGCTTTGTGAATCCATCTGCAATTTGTTCTTTGGAATGCACAAACCGAAACTCAAGTTGCTTATTGGCAACCCTTACCCTGACAAAGTGGAAATAAATTTCAATATGCTTGGTTCTTGCACGGAAAAGCGGGTTAGCTGATAGGTATGTTGCACCCAAATTATCACACAATAGGCATGGAGGCTGGGTACTTTTCACACCAAGTTCCTTGAGCATAGATTGAAGCCATATCATTTCTGCCGTGGCATTTGCTAAGGCTTTGTATTCAGCCTCTATGCTGGACCTGGAAACAGTGGCCTGTTTTCGTGCACACCATGATATTAAATTGGGACCAAGAAACAGCAAAACCACCAGTTGAACGCCTATCATCCAGGCATCCAGCCCAGTCAGAATCTGAGAAGGCACTAATAAGTGTGGATGATGACTTGCTAAAATTTAAGCCAATGTTGAGAGTATTTTTGACATATCTGACTATGTGTTTCGCAGTAGTCCATTGAACAGTGGTGGGTGCATGTAAAAACTGGCATACCTTGTTAACAGCAAACGAAATATCGAGTCGTGTAAGTGTTAAATATTGTAGTGCACCTACTAGACTTCTGTATTTTGTGATGTCATCCTGACTCAAAGCTTGTCCTTCTGTAAGAGATAATTACTCAGAACTAGATAAAGGGGTAAGTGAGGGCTTACAACCTTGAAGTCCAGCCTTTTTAACCAGATCTGTTGCATATGTTTCGTGAGATATATTAAGGCCATTTTCATGCTTCTTTACCTCTATTTCAAGAAAATAATGCAAAGGTCCAAGATCCTTGAGAGCAAATTCTGCACTGAGATACTTCAAAAGTCCTGATATGGCTTCATCAGAGGAACTTGTGACACTGATGTCATCAACATGTACAAGAACAAATATGTGTGTATTGCATTTATTGTAAATGAACAATGTGGTATCAGACTTTGAAGGAGTAAAACCAAGTGCTTTCATTTTGTGACTGAGACGTGAATACCATGCCCTTGGAGCTTGCTTCAACCCATATAGTGCCATGTCAAGCTTGCACACATAGGAAGGGGCATGTTGGTTTTCAAACCCAGGAGGTTGTTTCATGTAAACTTCCTCTTCTAGAACGTCATGAAGAAACGCATTCTGTACATCTAGCTATCTAAGACTCCAACCCCTAGAAACAGCAATAGACAAAACAAGAAAAACAGTCGTAATTTTCACAACAGGACTAAAGGTATCCTCATAGTTTATGCCATACCGTTGTTTGAATCCTTTTGCCACAAGTCTTGCCTTATAGCGATCAATGGTTCCATCAGATTTCCTTTTGATTCTAAATACCCACTTGCAGTCAATGATATTTTTACCAGTATGTGGATGAACCAAGTGTCATGTGTTGTTTTTCTTGAGGGCCATGTACTCTTCTTTCATAGCCTTCTTCCAGTGTTCATCACACAGCAGCCTCAAGTGTATGAGGTTCACCTGGTTCATCTGTGGAACATACCATGCCAAGCTTTGTCATATGTTTATAGTTAACAGGTTTGGTTACCCCTGTTTGTAGCCGTGTGCGACGAGGAGAGGATACAACCAACTCATCCGCCGCAGAAGATCATATGCTTGCTCTAGGAGGTGTCGGCACCTGGGACGATCCCGAGGCAGATGCAGGGGGCAGCATCAAGAGCAGCCCCAGCCGTGTTGGTTGGGTCCGTGTGGATCCGGGCGCCTGACAGGACTCATCATGAGTCATGGCCCGAGGCGCGGCTGCCGCGCCGGTTTTCTGACGCGTGTAATGCACCGGTTTGGCTGAAAACCGAGTGCCAGCGGCAGCTGCACTGGCGGTGGCGTGGGCGCCAGTTTCGGTCGCGCCTGTTGCAGCGGCCCCGCCTGACGTCTCTGCATGCAGGGATCCCGAGAGGGATCTGTTCGAGCATGGCGCAGCACCTCGCGAGGAGAGAAAAACGGTTGAGTTCAGTTTGGGCGTTTGAATTTTTGTTAGTTAGGCTGTGTTGTGTTTGCGGATGGGAATGCCACCCCCCTGCGTCGTAAATTTCAACGACGACGACGCAAGAGGAGCTATTTTCCGAAATACGCCCTTGGGGGCCAAACAGCTGTAGATGCTTTCATGTTGGGATTTCCAGCCTTCCAAAGTCAACATTCTTGTTTCTTTCGACCTGATGTTGTGTGTGTTAATTAGGAAGTATAGTTTGGATATTGCAACAACAAGCCCTGCAACACACAGGTTGGTGTGGAAGTTGCGGCAGTAAGCGTCTTACCTCGATGGAGGCAAGCATTGCCTGTTATATAGCAGGGGCGCACCTTCTGGGATAGCGCATATATGCAGTTTCAGATTACAACTTGAGAATCAAGAAAGAGAGGGAAGAGATAGAACCGGCTTCAGTTTAAGAGATAAACCTCATCGGGTATAACTACCTAACCAAAGCCGTGAAGATCTCGTGTGGTACCTTATAACCATAATCGCTTTCGTTATGGTTTATTGATTTCTCCTAACGAGTACTATGACATTATAGCATTTATTTCTTATTCATTTTCTTGATACGGTACATCTTTCTTTGTTGCAACTTAATCAACAACTGTAGCTGGTTATTTCTCCATACATTTGGGGATACTACTATGTATATGTGAGAAAGTATGGAACTATCACATTAGCCAGTTCTCTGATATTAGAATATTCATATTGATGAGCTTTCCTGGCAAGTCGATTGGTTTGCACTGTCTTAGTTCGTTAAAATTTCAATATTCTTTGCATTTTAGCTTGCTATGCCCCTCAGGGAAGGGGAGCATGCATTGTCAGTTATTTGGTCAGGTTCACTTATTCTTGTCAGCTAATAACATCAAGTTTGCTTCCATTGGCTGTAGCATAGTGCCGAGTGTTTCAAAATTCTCAGACATGCCCGTTGTAAGAACGTTTTGTTCGATTATGTGGGTTAGAGTTAGATAGGTTAACAGTATGAAATAACATTGTAGGAGGATTACTTTGAAAGGTTCTTCTAAATTTACTTTTCTCTTGTGGTTGGAGAGTTTTGGCAAGTGCTTGCTACTACCACAATACACTGTGTACATGCCACGGTACGGAGCAAATTTACTTTGAAAGGTTAACTGGTCGAGGCTAGGGTTCTACCAGGTCTGGGACGTAGGTTGTAGGGGTGAAAGTGCGGGATGTGCGGCTGGGGATGCCGGAGCCGGCGGTTGGGCGCCGTCGTCGAGAGAGAGAGAGAGAGAGAGAGAGAGAGGCGCGGTTGAGGTAGGGCGGCTATGGTTTGGGCTCCCGTCTCCTGAGGGAGACGACAACAGAATACTGTTTATTGTTTGATTAATATCGAAGGGGTACATATGTTTATATAGGAGGATAGCCTCCACTAAACCCTAGATAACTTGGACTCTAATATAACTTGGACTCTTTAAAATAGCTAAGATAACTTGGGCTAAGCCCGTAAATAACCCTGCCCATTGGGCCTCCTCTGTTGGTACGTTGTACCGGTCATAACATCTCTCCCTGCCTTCTCAAACAGCTCGTCCTCGAGCTGAACATCTGGAAACTGCTAGCGGAAATCGTCGAGCTTCTCCCAAGTCGCTTCCTCCTCTGGCAGGCTGGCCCACTGTACCAAGACATGCCAGATGTCGCGACGCTGCTGCGCCTACAGCACCTTCGCCACCTGCGCGGGAGCTGGAAGGAGGCGGCCATCTGAAGTAGGAGGAAGGGCCGACATCGCTGCAGGAGGGTCCCCGCGGTAGGCCTTTAGTAAGCCGACATGGAAGACGTCGTGGAGGCGAGAACTAGCTGGCAGCTCCAAGCGGTATGCGAGTGTGCCGACACGCTCCAGCACACGAAAGGGACTGGCGTAGCGAGGTCCCAATTTGCGCTTGGAGCACGGGTCCAGAGACTGTGTGGTCCTATGGAGGAGGCACAACCACACCCAATCACCCATCGCGAACTCCGCCTCACGATGATGAGCATCATAGTACTTCCGGGCCAGCTGCTGTGCTTGGAGAAGACACTGGCGCGCCTCAGCGAGAATGTCATTGCGGGTGCGGAGTAAGTCGCCTGCCGTCTCGGATCGAGCCATCCCAGGCTTGTAAGGGAGCATCACCGGAGGTGGGTGCCATTAGACCACCTCGAAAGGCGTGGTGCGCATGGCGGAGTGATAGGAGGTGTTGTAGCAGTACTCCGCCCACGCCAACCAGTCCATCCAAGCTCGTGGACGATCACCAGTAACACAACGCAGGTACATGGCGATCACCTTGTTGACCACCTCGGATTGGCCGTCCGTTGGAGGGTGGAACGCCGTGCTCATGCGGAGCTTCACACCCGCTAGCCGAAAGAGAATCCGCCAGACATGTCCCTTGAACACGGGATCACGATCGCTGACGGTGGACGAAGGAAAACCGTGGAGGCTGATGATGCCGTCGAAGAAGGCCCGCGCCATAGAGGCGGCTGTATATGGATGACACAGGGCGATGAAGTGCGCGTACTTGGAGAAGCGGCCAACCACCGTGAGGATGACGGACTTGCCGCCCACCTTGGGAAGGCCATCGATGAAGTCCATGGAAATATCCGCCCACACATGGGAGGGTACGTCCAGCGGCTGCAGTAGACCCACGGGACGTAGTGTCTCCGTCTTGTTCCGTTGGCACGTCATGCACGACCACACCTAGTCGCGGACCAGCACGCCATCACCAAGGATGTAAAAATCAGCACGGAGATGATGGAGAGTCTTCTGCATGCCCTCGTGCCCTGCAGAGTGCGCCAAGGTCAGGACCTGGTGGCGCAGGTCGCCATGGTCGGGCATGAAGATGCAGCGGCCATGGAGGAGCAGCCCCTCGTCCAGGCACCAGGGTGTTGCCAGCTCGCCGGCGTCAAGGCGCTGGCGTAGGCCCTGCGCGTCCGCGGCCGCCGAAGTTGCCCGGCGAATGTCGTCGATGAAGGCGAAAGATGGCCCGAAGCGGATGCACATGATAGTGCCAGCCGTGGCGACATCGTCCGCGACATCCTACGTGTCGCGGCGGGACAAGGCGTCGACGACCGTGTTGAGACGGCGGGGGTGGTACTCGATGGTGAAGTCGAAGCCGAAGAGCTTGGTGATCCACTGGTGTTGCGGAACGGTGTTGAGGCGCTGGTCCAGCAAGAACTTGAGGCTGTAGTGGTCCGTGCATACACGGAACGACCGGCCCCAAAGATAAGGCCGCCAGTGGTGCACCGCCTGGACCAGCCCAATAAGCTCGTGCTAGTAGGCCGCGAGCTTGTGATTGTGAGCGACGAAGGGGTGGCTGAAGAAGGAGAGTGGTCCCTCGCCCTGGTGGAGGACGGCGCCGAAGTCGATGCAAGAGGCGTCGCAGTCCACTACGAACGGCATATCGAAGTCCGGCATCTAGAGGACGGGTCCCGTCGTGAGCGCCCGCTGGAGAGCCTTGAATGCCGTAGTCGCCTCCTCGTCCTAGGAGAAGGCGTCGCGTTGAACGAGACGTGTCAGTGGCGCGGCGATGAGGCCGAAGTCCCGGATGTACTTCCGGTAGTAGCCGGCGAGGCCCAAGAAACCGCGGAGCGCCCGCGGTGACCGCGGGGTCAGTCACGCGATGACGGGGCGACCTTGTCCGCGTCCATCGCTACCCCGTCCGCCGAGATTACGTGCCCCAGGTACGCAACGGAGGTCATGCCGAACGAGCACTTCGAGTGCTTGAGGTGAAGACGATGCGCTCGAAGCTCATTGAAGATGATGGCCACGTGTTTTAGGTGCTCCGCCCAAGATGCACTATAGATAAGAATGTCATCAAAGAAAACAAGCACAAAGCGGCGCAAGTATGGGCTGAGTACGTCATTCATCAGGTCCTGGAATGTCGTCGGCGCGTTGCAGAGGCCGAACAACATCACCAGGAACTCGAAGTGGCCATGGTGAGTGCGGAACACCGTCTTCTCGATGTCGTGAGGGTGCATGCGCACCTAATGGTAGCCCGAGCGCAGGTCGAGCTTGGTGAAGAAGCGTGCTCCGTGTAGCTCGTCCAAGAGCTCATCCACGACGGGGATGGGAAACTTGTCATTGGACATCAGGGCGTTGAGGGCGCGGTAGTCGATTCAGAAGCGCCATGTGTCGTCGGCCTTTCGCACAAGGAGCACCGGGGCGGAGAACAGCGATGTCAAAATCCGGATGATGCCCTGTGCGAGCATGACCGCCACCTAACGCTCGAGCTCGTCTTTCTACTACTGAGGGTACCGGTACGGGCGCACGACCACATGCGCCGTGTCCAGCACCAGGTGGATGCGGTGGTCACAGGGCCGCGCGGGAGGGAGGCCCTGTGGCTCGTCGAAGATGTCGCTGTGCTGCTGCAGGAGGTCGGCGAGGAGGGGATGCGCCTCGTCCAATGCGGCCGCCATCAACTGGAGCTGCGGAGTCACGGCGCCGGAACCGCCGATGCCTGTCCACTGAACGCGACAGCCACCCTCGCGCCAGAAGATGAGGGACAGCACATCGAGGTCCCAAAGGATGGGGCCGAGAGTGGACAGGAAGTCGATGCCGAGTATGAAGTCATAGCAGCCCAGGTCGATGCCGACACAGTTGATGGAGAACGGCTCGTCGCCGATGAGGACGGGAACCTGCCGCGCCACGCCCAGGCAAGCAAGGCGGTCCCCGTTGGCGACGGTGACGCTGAACTTCTCCGAGCCCGCCGGTTGGAGTGTGAGGCGGCGCATGGCGTCCCCGGACAGGAAGTTGTGCGTCGAGCCCGTGTCCACGAGCACGGTGAGATGATACGTCCATTTTGCATCATGCTTTCATGTTGATATTTATTGCTTTTTGGGCTGTTATATTGCTTGTGGTACCATATTTATGCCTTTTCTCTCTTATTTTGCAAGGTTTATTTGAAGAGGGAGAATTCAGGCAGCTGGAATTTTGGACTGAAAAAGGAGCAAATCCTAGTCCACTATTCTGCACATCTCCAAATGCCCTGAAAAGTTACATGGATTTTTTCTGGATTATATAAAAAATACAGGGCGAAAGAACTACCGGAGGGGGGCCACCAGGGCTCCACAAGCCCTGCCACCGCCACCACCCCCCTGGTGGTGTAGGGCAAGGTTGTGGGCTGCCTGACGGCCCACTAGCTCCCCCCTTTTCCTATATGAAGGGTTTTGGTCCATAAAAAATCATACGGGAGCTTTTTCATGGTTTCGCCGCCGCCACGAGAAGGAACTTGAGCAGATCAAATCTACAGCTCCGGCAGGACGATCCTGCCGAGGAAACTTCCCTCCTGGAGGGGGGAATCGTCGCCATCGTCATCACCAACACTCCTCTCGTCGGAGGGGAGGCATCTTCATCAACATCTTCATCAGCACCATCTCCTCTCCAATCCCTAGTTCATCTCTTGTAACCAATCTTCGTCTCGCAACTCCGATTGGTACTTGTAAGGTTGCTAGTAGTGTTGATTACTCTTTGTAGTTGATGCTAGTTGGATTATTTGGTGGAAGAGTTTATGTTCAGATCCTTGATGCTATTCATTACAGCTCTGATCATGATTATGATTATGTCTTGTGAGTAGTTACTTTTGTTCCTGAGGACATGGGATAATTCATGTTAATAATAGTCATGTGAATTTGATATTCGTTCGGTATTTTGATATGTTGTACGTTGTTTTTCCTCTAGTGGTGATATGTCAACGTCGACTACATAACACTTCACCATATTTGGGCCTAGAGGAAGGCATTGGGAAGTAGTAAGTAGATGATGGGTTGCTGGAGTGACACAAGGTAAACCCCAGTTTATGTGTTGCTTCGTGAGGGGCTGATTTGGATCCACTAGTTTAATGCTATGGTTAGACTTTGTCTTAATTCTTCGTTTGTAGTTGTGGATGCTTGCGAGAGAGGTTAATCATAAGTGGGATGCTTGTCCAAGTAAGGGCAGTACCCAAGCGCCGGTCCACCCACATATCAAACTATCAAAGTAACGAACGCGAATCATATGAACATGATGAAACTAGCATGACAGAAATTCCCGTGTGTCCTCGGGAGCGTTTTTCCTCCTATAAGAGTTTGTTCAGGCTTGTCCCTTGCTACAAAAGGGATTGGGCCACTTTCTGCACCGTTGCTACTACTTGTTACTTGTTACTCTTTGCTTGCTACGTTTCACCTCGCTACACAATCACTTGTTACCGCTACTTTCAGTGCTTGCAGTTATTACCTTGCTGAAATCCGTTTATCAGAGCCTTCTGCTCCTCGTTGGGTTTGACACTCTTACTTATCGAAAGGACTACGATTGATCCCCTATACTTGTGGGTCATCAAGACTCTTTTCTGGCGCCGTTGCCAGGGAGTGAAGCGCCTTTGGTAAGTGGAAATTGGTAAGGAAACATTTTTATACTGTGCTGAAATTTATTATCACTTGTCACTATGGAAACTATTCCTTTGAGGAGTTTGTTCGGGGTATCTTCACCATGAACGGAAGCACGAGGAGTTGCTCCTCAACCCGAGGGACCTACTGAAAATATCTTTTATGAAATTTCTTGAGAAACTGCTGGCTAATCCTTTCACAGGAGATGGATCTTCACATCGAGACTTGCATCTAATCTATGTAGATGAAGTTTGTGGTTTATTTAAGCTTGCAGGTTTGCCCGAGGATGAGGTAAAGAAGAAAGTCTTTCCTTTATCTTTGAAGGATAAGGCATTGACATGGTATAGGTTATGTGATGATACTGGATCATGGGGCTACAACCGGTTGAAATTGGAATTTCATCAAAAGTTCTATCCTACGCATTTGGTGCATCGTGATCAGAACTTTATTTATAACTTCTGGCCTCGTGACAGGGAAAGCATAGCTCAAGCTTGGGGAGGCTTAAATCAATGCTATATTCATGCCCCAATCATGAACTCTCGAGATAAATCATCACTCAAAACTTTTATGCTCGGCTTTCTCATGAAGATCGTACCATGCTTGACACTTCTTGTGCCGGTTCTTTTATAAAAAAAGATATTGATCACAAGTGGAATTTATTGGAGAGAATCAAACGCAACTCTAAAGATTGGGAGCTGGAGGAAGGTAAGGAGTCAGGTATGAATTTCCAGTTTGATTGCGTTAAATCTTTTGTTGAGACAAACACTTCTAGAGATTTTAGCGCTAAGTATGGACTTGACTCTGAGATAGTAGCTTCTCTTTGTGAATCTTTTGCTGCTCATGTTGATCTTCCCAAAGAGAAGTGGTTTAAATATCATCCTCCTGTAGAAAGCAACATAGCCAAAACCAGTCTAGTTGAGGAGAAAGTCATTGCTTTTAGTGATCATGTTGTTCCTTGTGCTTACACTGAGAAACCACCATACCCTGCTAGGATAAAGGATTATTCTAAAGCTCCAACTGTGATATGTATGGGTTACATTAGACCACTTGCACCCCCTGAGGAGATTAGAGTTGAACCTAGTGTTGCTATTATCAAAGATCTCTTAGCCGAAGACATAGACGGGCATGTTATCAAATTCTGTGAGGACTCCGCTAGAATACTTTGAAATACTTAAGAAGGCTTTGATAACCGCACCTATTGTTCAACCACCTGACTGGAACTTGCCCTTTGAAATCATGTGTGATGATAGTGATTACGCTGTTGGTGCTGTTCTAGGACAAAGAGTTGACAAGAACTTGAATGTCATTCACTATGCTAGTAAAACTCTAGACAGTGCCCAAAGAAACTATACCACTACGGAGAAGGAATTTTTAGCAGTCGTGTTTGCATGTGAAAAGTTCATATCTTACATAGTTGACTCCAAAGTCACTATTCACTCTGATCATGCTGCTATTAAGTACCTCATGGAGAAGAATGACACTAAGCCTAGGCTGATCAGATGGGTTCTCCTGCTACAGGAATTTGATTTGCACGCCGTTGACCAAAAGGGTGTTGATAACCCTGTAGTAGATAACTTGTCTAGGCTAGAAAATGTCCTTGATAAGCCACTACCTATTGATGACAGCTTTCCTGATGAGCAATTAAATATCATCCGCACTTCACTTAGTGCACCGTGGTATGCCGATTATGCAAACTATATCGTAGCCAAATACATACCACCCAGTTTCACCTATCAACAAAAGAAGAAATTCTTCTTTGATTTGAGACACTACTTTTGGGATGATCCTCACCTTTATAAGGAAGGAGTAGATGGTGTTATTAGACGTTGTGTGCCTAAACATGAACAGGGACAGATCCTGCAGAAGTGTCATTCCGAAGCCTACGTAGGACACCATGCTGGAGATAGAACTGCCCATAAGGTATTGCAATTAGGTTGCTAATGGCCCACTCTCTTCAAGGATGCCCGTAAGTTTGTCTTGTCTTGTGACGAATGCCAAAGGATAGGGAACATCAGTAAGCATCAAGAGATGCCTATGAACTATTCACTTGTCATTGAACCGTTTGATGTGTGGGGCTTTGATTATATGGGACACTTCCCGAGTTCCGATGGGTACACTCACATCTTAGTTGCTGTGGATTACGTTACTAAGTGGGTAGAAGCTATCCCCACTAAAAATGCTGATCACCACACCTCTATTAAGATGCTTAAAGAAGTCATATTCCAAAGATTTGGAGTCCCTAGATACTTGATGACTGATGGCGGTTCACACTTCATTCATGGTGTTTTCCGCAAGATGCTAGCTAAGTATGATGTCAACCATAGAGTTGCATCTCCTTATCATCCTCAGTCTAGTGGTCAAGTGGAGTTGAGTAATAGGGAGATCAAGTTTATCCTACAAAAGACCGTCAATAGATCTCGAAAGAACTGGTCTAGCAAACTTGACGATGCACTATGGGCTTATAGGACTGCTTATAAGAATCCCATGGGCATGTCACCGTATAAAATGGTTTACGGTAAGGCCTGTCATTTACCTCTTGAGCTGGAACACAGAGCTTATTGGGCAATCAAAGAGCTCAACTTTGATTTCAAACTTGTCGGTGAGAAGCGGTTGTTTGATATCAGCTCGTTAGATGAATGGAGAGCCCAGGCATGCGAGAATGCCAGGTTGTTCAAGGAAAAGGTTAAGAGATGGCACGACAAACGAATACAGAAACGAGAGTTCAATGTAGGTGATTATGTCTTGCTATACAATTCTCGTTTGAGATTCTTTGCAGGCAAGCTTCTCTCTAAATGGGAAGGTCCCTATGTTATCGAGGAAGTATATCATTCCGGTGCCATCAAGATCAATAACATGGAAGGAAATTTTCCTAGAGTGGTAAATGGGCAAAAAATCAAGCATTACATCTCTGGTACTCCCATAAATGTTGAGACAAATATCATCAATGTCATAACTCCACAGGAGTACATAAGGGATGTTTGTCATCCTGTTTCAGGCCTTGAAAACGAAGATGTATCTGTTTCGGCCAGAAATTGGACTCCGATACTTTTCCAATACGAAATTTCTTCCGTTTTGGAATTTTTGGAAAATTAGAAAAATAAAAAGCAGTCCGGAGAACGAACGAGGCAGCCACGAGCCCTGCCACCGCCCCCTACCCCCTGGTGGCGGAGGGCAAGCTTGTGGGCACCTCGTGTGCCTCCCGGACTCCGTTTTCTTGCGGAGGACTCCTTCTGGCGCAGAAGAAATCAATATATAGTCGCCCGTAGGTTTTGATCTCCGTATCGCGTAGTTTTCCTCTATTTTCGTTTCGAGCCTGTTTCTTTGACAGATCTAGATCATCATGACTTCCCCAAACGCTCCTAAGGACAAGATCTTCGAGAAGGTCATCAATCCCTACCTCATAGAAGTGCTGAAACACCCTCAATCTATCAAGATGAGCGAGGGGATGTTGCACATCCGTGATGTTGAGGGGCCTAAGAAGACCAGAAGCGTGGAGACGAGGCTCGAAGCAATGGAGCGACAAGTCTTCAAGTGCCAAGGGATGGTGGAGTGTGGACTCAACGCCAACCACACAATGATCACAGAGTTCACTAGCAATCACAAGATGGATGCCATTGATATTGGGAAACACCTCTCCAGGCTCTACGATAGGGTTGACCAACTTCAGGGCCAGATCTATGACCTGCAGAATCAAAACTGTGAGTATGAGTACAGATTTAAATCAATAAGGTTGGCTGCAGATTTGAGGATTCCGGCGACTCGTTCATCCTGCCATGATGGAGCACCTATGCCTTGGAAGACGGAGGATCACACTACTCCAACAACAACAACAGCACCACCAAAGGAAGACAACTAAGCATTGGTATGGGCAATCCCCTTGGTTTCTGCCAAGCTTGGGGGAGTCGCCCTTGTATCGTATCACCTTATATCTTTTGCTTTTACCTTTGTTTTAGTTCTTTCCTTTTCAGTTTTTATTTCTTCTTTTAGAGGAATAAGTCTTTAGTTTTTAGTTTGAGTCTTTTGCTTTTGTCTCTCCCCCGATGTATTCGAGCTTACGAGCTATATAATAAAGAGTTTCTTAGTCAAGGGCTTTGCTTTGTGCCATGATCAAAGAGTATGAAAAGAACGATAGCATGAAAGATCATGAGACGATCTTATGGAAAGTGATAACTTCACTTATGACATGTATGATGATTGAAACTTGTTGAGAATAAATCAACATAGACCTCAGTCATTGTTGCAATTAATAAGAAGTAATAAGGAAAGAGAGGTTCACATATAAATATATCATCTAAGACACTTTTTACAATTGTGAGCACTCACCAAACTATTACATGCCTAGGAGTAGATGCTGGACAAGGAAGAGAACATAATGAATTGTGTTTGCTTGGTTCCAAACAATGTTATATGATTAGAGATCCCTTAGCATGTGACGATTGCTTCCACCTCATATTAGCGAAACCTCCCGCACTGAGTAGAGATACTACTTGTGCATCCATAAACCTCCAACCAGTTTTGCCATGAGAGTCCATCATACCTACCTATGGATTGAATAAGATCCTTCAAGTAAGTTGTCATCGATGCAAGCAATAAAAATTGCTCTCTAATATGTATGATCAATTAGTGTGTGGAAAATAAGCTTTGTATGAACCTGTGATGAGGAAGACATAAAAGCGACAGACTGCATAATAAAGTTCTTTATCACAGGAGGCAATATAAAGTGACGTTCTTCCGAACTAAGAGGACACGCATTCAAACCTCAAAAGCGCATGACAACCTCTGCTTCCCTCTGCGAAGGGCCTATCTTGTACCTTTACTTTTTACCCTTGTAAGAGTCATGATGATCATCACCAATTCCCTATTTTTTTCCTTTGTCTTGGCTACCGTCACATGTTTGGAAAAGATCTATATTCATATATCAACTTGGAGTTGAGTACTTATGCTTTATTGTTGTTGACTTTACCCTTGAGGTAAATGTTTGGGAGGCAAAACTATAAGCCCCTATCTTCCTTTGTGTCCAGCTGAAACTTTGACACCATGAGTACCACGTGAGTTGTAACAATTTTGGAAAACGAAAGAGATGATTGAGTATGTGGGTTTGCCTTACAAGCTCTTATTTGACTCTTTCCGATGTTGTGATAAATTGCAATTGCTTCAATGACTATGGACTATTGTTGGTTACTTCTCGGTAAGGTTTTTTGCTTCATGCATTGCTTTGTGAAGGAATTGTTACTTTCCCATAAGAATCTTTATGATGTATTGTTGTTCTATGTGTAATCATGATGCCCTCATGTCCGTATCATGTTTTATCGACACCTTCGTCCCTCAACATGTGGACATGTTTATGGAACTTGGTTTCCGCTTGATGACAAGCGAGGTCTAAGCTTGGGGGAGTTGATACGTCCATTTTGCATCATGCTTTCATGTTGATATTTATTGCTTTTTGGGCTATTATATTACTTGCGGTACCATATTTATGCCTTTTCTCTCTTATTTTGTAAGGTTTATTTGAAGAGGGAGAATTCAGGCAGCTGGAATTCTGGACTGGAAAAGGAGCAAATCCTAGTCCACTATTCTGCACATCTCCAAATGCCCTGAAAAGTTACGTGGATTTTTCTGGATTATATAAAAAATACTGGGCGAAAGAACTACCGGAGGGGGGCCACCAGCACTCCACAAGCCCTGCCACCGCGACCACCCACCTGGTGGCGCAGGGCAAGCTTGTGGGCTGCCTGACGGCCCACTAGCTCCCCCCTTTTGCTATATGAAGGGTTTTGGTCCAGCAAAAATCATACGGGAGCTTTTTCGTGGTTTCGCCGCCGCCACGAGGCAGAACTTGAGCAGATCCAATCTAGAGCTCCGGCAGGACGATCCTGCCGGGGAACTTCCCTCCCGGAGGGGGGAATCGTCGCCATCGTCGTCACCAACACTCCTCTCGTTGGAGGGGAGGCATCTTGATCAGCACCATCTCCTCTCCAATCCCTAGTTCATCTCTTGTAACCAATCTTCGTCTCGCAACTCTGATTGGTACTTGTAAGGTTTCTAGTAGTGTTGATTACTCTTTGTAGTTGATGCTAGTTGGATTATTTGGTGGAAGAGTTTATGTTCAGATCCTTGATGCTATTCATTACACCTCGGATCATGATTATGATTATGTCTTGTGAGTAGTTATTTTTGTTCCCGGGGACATGGGATAAGTCATGTTAATAATAGTCATGTGAATTTGATATTCGTTCGGTATTTTGATATGTTGTATGTTGATTTTCCTCTAGTGGTGTTATGTGAACGTCAACTATATAACACTTCACCATATTTGGGCCTAGAGGAAGGCATTGGGAAGTAGTAAGTAGATGATGGGTTGCTGGAGTGACAGAAGCTTAAACCCCGGTCTATGCGTTGCTTCGTGAGGGGCTGATTTGGATCCACTAGTTTAATGCTATGGTTAGACTTTGTCTTAATTATTCGTTTGTAGTTGTGGATGCTTGCGAGAGAGGTTAATCATAAGTGGGATGCTTGTCCAAGTAAGGGCAGTACCCAAGCGCCGGTCCACCCACATATCAAACTATCAAAGTAACGAACGCGAATCATATGAACATGATGAAACTAGCATGACAGAAATTCCCGTGTGTCCTCGGGAGCGTTTTTCCTCCTATAAGAGTTTGTTCAGGCTTGTCCCTTGCTACAAAAGGGATTGGGCCACTTTCTGCACCGTTGCTACTACTTGTTACTTGTTACTCTTTGCTTGCTACGTTTCACCTCGCTACACAATCACTTGTTACCGCTACTTTCAGTGCTTGCAGTTATTACCTTGCTGAAATCCGTTTATCAGAGCCTTCTGCTCCTCATTGGGTTTGACACTCTTACTTATCGAAAGGACTACGATTGATCCCCTATACTTGTGGGTCATCAAGACTCTTTTCTGGCGCCGTTGCCAGGGAGTGAAGCGCCTTTGGTAAGTGGAAATTGGTAAGGAAACATTTTTATACTGTGCTGAAATTTATTGTCACTTGTCACTATGGAAACTATTCCTTTGAGGAGTTTGTTCGGGGTATCTTCACCATGAACGGAAGCACGAGGAGTTGCTCCTCAACCCGAGGGACCTACTGAAAATATCTTTTATGAAATTCCTTGAGAAACTGCTGGCTAATCCTTTCACAGGAGATGGATCTTCACATCGAGACTTGCATCTAATCTATGTAGATGAAGTTTGTGGTTTATTTAAGCTTGCAGGTTTGCCCGAGGATGAGGTAAAGAAGAAAGTCTTTCCTTTATCTTTGAAGGATAAGGCATTGACATGGTATAGGTTATGTGATGATACTGGATCATGGGGCTACAACCGGTTGAAATTGGAATTTCATCAAAAGTTCTATCCTACGCATTTGGTGCATCGTGATCAGAACTTTATTTATAACTTCTGGCCTCGTGACAGGGAAAGCATAGCTCAAGCTTGGGGAGGCTTAAATCAATGCTATATTCATGCCCCAATCATGAACTCTCGAGATAAATCATCACTCAAAACTTTTATGCTCGGCTTTCTCATGAAGATCGTACCATGCTTGACACTTCTTGTGCCGGTTCTTTTATAAAAAAAGATATTGATCACAAGTGGAATTTATTGGAGAGAATCAAACGCAACTCTAAAGATTGGGAGCTGGAGGAAGGTAAGGAGTCAGGTATGAATTTCCAGTTTGATTGCGTTAAATCTTTTGTTGAGACAAACACTTCTAGAGATTTTAGCGCTAAGTATGGACTTGACTCTGAGATAGTAGCTTCTCTTTGTGAATCTTTTGCTGCTCATGTTGATCTTCCCAAAGAGAAGTGATTTAAATATCATCCTCCTGTAGAAAGCAACATAGCCAAAACCAGTCTAGTTGAGGAGAAAGTCATTGCTTTTAGTGATCATGTTGTTCCTTGTGCTTACACTGAGAAACCACCATACCCTGCTAGGATAAAGGATTATTCTAAAGCTCCAACTGTGATACGTATGGGTTACATTAGACCACTTGCACCCCCTGAGGAGATTAGAGTTGAACCTAGTGTTGCTATTATCAAAGATCTCTTAGCCGAAGACATAGACGGGCATGTTATCAAATTCTGTGAGGACTCCGCTAGAATACTTTGAAATACTTAAGAAGGCTTTGATAACCGCACCTATTGTTCAACCACCTGACTGGAACTTTCCCTTTGAAATCATGTGTGATGATAGTGATTACGCTGTTGGTGCTGTTCTAGGACAAAGAGTTGACAAGAACTTGAATGTCATTCACTACGCTAATAAACTCTAGACAGTGCCCAAAGAAACTATACCACTACGGAGAAGGAATTTTTAGCAGTCGTGTTTGCATGTGAAAAGTTCATATCTTACATAGTTGACTCCAAAGTCACTATTCACTCTGATCATGCTGCTATTAAGTACCTCATGGAGAAGAATGACACTAAGCCTAGGCTGATCAGATGGGTTCTCCTGCTACAGGAATTTGATTTGCACGCCGTTGACCAAAAGGGTGTTGATAACCCTGTAGCAGATAACTTGTCTAGGCTAGAAAATGTCCTTGATAAGCCACTACCTATTGATGACAGCTTTCCTGATGAGCAATTAAATATCATCCGCACTTCACTTAGTGCACCGTGGTATGCCGATTATGCAAACTATATCGTAGCCAAATACATACCACCCAGTTTCACCTATCAACAAAAGAAGAAATTCTTCTTTGATTTGAGACACTACTTTTGGGATGATCCTCACCTTTATAAGGAAGGAGTAGATGGTGTTATTAGACGTTGTGTGCCTGAACATGAACAGGGACAGATCCTGCAGAAGTGTCATTCCGAAGCCTACGTAGGACACCATGCTGGAGATAGAACTGCCCATAAGGTATTGCAATTAGGTTGCTAATGGCCCACTCTCTTCAAGGATGCCCGTAAGTTTGTCTTGTCTTGTGACGAATGCCAAAGGATAGGGAACATCAGTAAGCATCAAGAGATGCCTATGAACTATTCACTTGTCATTGAACCGTTTGATGTGTGGGGCTTTGATTATATGGGACACTTCCCGAGTTCCGATGGGTACACTCACATCTTAGTTGCTGTGGATTACGTTACTAAGTGGGTAGAAGCTATCCCCACTAAAAATGCTGATCACCACACCTCTATTAAGATGCTTAAAGAAGTCATATTCCAAAGATTTGGAGTCCCTAGATACTTGATGACTGATGGCGGTTCACACTTCATTCATGGTGTTTTCCGCAAGATGCTAGCTAAGTATGATGTCAACCATAGAGTTGCATCTCCTTATCATCCTCAGTCTAGTGGTCAAGTGGAGTTGAGTAATAGGGAGATCAAGTTTATCCTACAAAAGACCGTCAATAGATCTCGAAAGAACTGGTCTAGCAAACTTGACGATGCACTATGGGCTTATAGGACTGCTTATAAGAATCCCATGGGCATGTCACCGTATAAAATGGTTTACGGTAAGGCCTGTCATTTACCTCTTGAGCTGGAACACAGAGCTTATTGGGCAATCAAAGAGCTCAACTTTGATTTCAAACTTGTCGGTGAGAAGCGGTTGTTTGATATCAGCTCGTTAGATGAATGGAGAGCCCAGGCATGCGAGAATGCCAGGTTGTTCAAGGAAAAGGTTAAGAGATGGCACGACAAACGAATACAGAAACGAGAGTTCAATGTAGGTGATTATGTCTTGCTATACAATTCTCGTTTGAGATTCTTTGCAGGCAAGCTTCTCTCTAAATGGGAAGGTCCCTATGTTATCGAGGAAGTATATCATTCCGGTGCCATCAAGATCAATAACATGGAAGGAAATTTTCCTAGAGTGGTAAATGGGCAAAAAATCAAGTATTACATCTCTGGTACTCCCATAAATGTTGAGACAAATATCATCAATGTCATAACTCCACAGGAGTACATAAGGGATGTTTGTCATCCTGTTTCAGGCCTTAAAAACGAAGATGTATCTGTTTCGGCCAGAAATTGGACTCCGATACTTTTCCAATACGAAATTTCTTCCATTTTGGAATTTTTGGAAAATTAGAAAAATAAAAAGCAGTCCGGAGAACGAACGAGGCAGCCACAAGCCCTGCCACCGCCCCCTACCCCCTGGTGGCGGAGGGCAAGCTTGTGGGCACCTCGTGTGCCTCCCGGACTCCGTTTTCTTGCGGAGGACTCCTTCTGGCGCAGAAGAAATCAATATATAGTCGCCCGTAGGTTTTGATCTCCGTATCGCGTAGTTTTCCTCTATTTTCGTTTCGAGCCTGTTTCTTTGACAGATCTAGATCATCATGACTTCCCCAAACGCTCCTAAGGACAAGATCTTCGAGAAGGTCATCAATCCCTACCTCATAGAAGTGCTGAAACACCCTCAATCTATCAAGATGAGCGAGGGGATGTTGCACATCCGTGATGTTGAGGGGCCTAAGAAGACCAGAAGCGTGGAGACGAGGCTCGAAGCAATGGAGCGACAAGTCTTCAAGTGCCAAGGGATGGTGGAGTGTGGACTCAACACCAACCACACAATGATCACAGAGTTCACTAGCAATCACAAGATGGATGCCATTGATATTGGGAAACACCTCTCCAGGCTCTACGATAGGGTTGACCAACTTCAGGGCCAGATCTATGACCTGCAGAATCAAAACTGTGAGTATGAGTACAGATTTAAATCAATAAGGTTGGCTGCAGATTTGAGGATTCCGGCGACTCGTTCATCCTGCCATGATGGAGCACCTATGCCTTGGAAGACGGAGGATCACACTACTCCAACAACAACAACAGCACCACCAAAGGAAGACAACTAAGCATTGGTATGGGCAATCCCCTTGGTTTCTGCCAAGCTTGGGGGAGTCGCCCTTGTATCGTATCACCTTATATCTTTTGCTTTTACCTTTGTTTTAGTTCTTTCCTTTTCAGTTTTTATTTCTTCTTTTAGAGGAATAAGTCTTTAGTTTTTAGTTTGAGTCTTTTGCTTTTGTCTCTCCCCCGATGTATTCGAGCTTACGAGCTATATAATAAAGAGTTTCTTAGTCAAGGGCTTTGCTTTGTGCCATGATCAAAGAGTATGAAAAGAACGATAGCATGAAAGATCATGAGACGATCTTATGGAAAGTGATAACTTCACTTATGACATGTATGATGATTGAAACTTGTTGAGAATAAATCAACATAGACCTCAGTCATTGTTGCAATTAATAAGAAGTAATAAGGAAAGAGAGGTTAACATATAAATATATCATCTAAGACACTTTTTACAATTGTGAGCACTCACCAAACTATTACATGCCTAGGAGTAGATGCTGGACAAGGAAGACAACATAATGAATTGTGTTTGCTTGGTTCCAAACAATGTTATATGATTAGAGATCCCTTAGCATGTGACGATTGCTTCCACCTCATATTAGCCAAACCTCCCGCACTGAGTAGAGATACTACTTGTGCATCCATAAACCTCCAACCAGTTTTGCCATGAGAGTCCATCATACCTACCTATGGATTGAATAAGATCCTTCAAGTAAGTTGTCATCGATGCAAGCAATAAAAATTGCTCTCTAATATGTATGATCAATTAGTGTGTGGAAAATAAGCTTTGTATGAACCTGTGATGAGGAAGACATAAAAGCGACAGACTGCATAATAAAGTTCTTTATCACAGGAGGCAATATAAAGTGACGTTCTTCCGAACTAAGAGGACACGCATTCAAACCTCAAAAGCGCATGACAACCTCTGCTTCCCTCTGCGAAGGGCCTATCTTGTACCTTTACTTTTTACCCTTGTAAGAGTCATGATGATCATCACCAATTCCCTATTTTTTTCCTTTGTCTTGGCTACCGTCACATGTTTGGAAAAGATCTATATTCATATATCAACTTGGAGTTGAGTACTTATGCTTTATTGTTGTTGACTTTACCCTTGAGGTAAATGTTTGGGAGGCAAAACTATAAGCCCCTATCTTCCTTTGTGTCCAGCTGAAACTTTGACACCATGAGTACCACGTGAGTTGTAACAATTTTGGAAAACGAAAGAGATGATTGAGTATGTGGGTTTGCCTTACAAGCTCTTATTTGACTCTTTCCGATGTTGTGATAAATTGCAATTGCTTCAATGACTATGGACTATTGTTGGTTACTTCTCGGTAAGGTTTTTTGCTTCATGCATTGCTTTGTGAAGGAATTGTTACTTTCCCATAAGAATCTTTATGATGTATTGTTGTTCTATGTGTAATCATGATGCCCTCATGTCCGTATCATGTTTTATCGACACCTTCGTCCCTCAACATGTGGACATGTTTATGGAACTTGGTTTCCGCTTGATGACAAGCGAGGTCTAAGCTTGGGGGAGTTGATACGTCCATTTTGCATCATGCTTTCATGTTGATATTTATTGCTTTTTGGGCTATTATATTACTTGCGGTACCATATTTATGCCTTTTCTCTCTTATTTTGTAAGGTTTATTTGAAGAGGGAGAATTCAGGCAGCTGGAATTCTGGACTGGAAAAGGAGCAAATCCTAGTCCACTATTCTGCACATCTCCAAATGCCCTGAAAAGTTACGTGGATTTTTCTGGATTATATAAAAAATACTGGGCGAAAGAACTACCGGAGGGGGGCCACCAGCACTCCACAAGCCCTGCCACCGCGACCACCCACCTGGTGGCGCAGGGCAAGCTTGTGGGCTGCCTGACGGCCCACTAGCTCCCCCCTTTTGCTATATGAAGGGTTTTGGTCCAGCAAAAATCATACGGGAGCTTTTTCGTGGTTTCGCCGCCGCCACGAGGCAGAACTTGAGCAGATCCAATCTAGAGCTCCAGCAGGACGATCCTGCCGGGGAACTTCCCTCCCGGAGGGGGGAATCGTCGCCATCGTCGTCACCAACACTCCTCTCGTTGGAGGGGAGGCATCTTGATCAGCACCATCTCCTCTCCAATCCCTAGTTCATCTCTTGTAACCAATCTTCGTCTCGCAACTCTGATTGGTACTTGTAAGGTTTCTAGTAGTGTTGATTACTCTTTGTAGTTGATGCTAGTTGGATTATTTGGTGGAAGAGTTTATGTTCAGATCCTTGATGCTATTCATTACACCTCGGATCATGATTATGATTATGTCTTGTGAGTAGTTATTTTTGTTCCCGGGGACATGGGATAAGTCATGTTAATAATAGTCATGTGAATTTGATATTCGTTCGGTATTTTGATATGTTGTATGTTGATTTTCCTCTAGTGGTGTTATGTGAACGTCGACTATATAACACTTCACCATATTTGGGCCTAGAGGAAGGCATTGGGAAGTAGTAAGTAGATGATGGGTTGCTGGAGTGACAGAAGCTTAAACCCCGGTCTATGCGTTGCTTCGTGAGGGGCTGATTTGGATCCACTAGTTTAATGCTATGGTTAGACTTTGTCTTAATTATTCGTTTGTAGTTGTGGATGCTTGCGAGAGAGGTTAATCATAAGTGGGATGCTTGTCCAAGTAAGGGCAGTACCCAAGCGCCGGTCCACCCACATATCAAACTATCAAAGTAACGAACGCGAATCATATGAACATGATGAAACTAGCATGACAGAAATTCCCGTGTGTCCTCGGGAGCGTTTTTCCTCCTATAAGAGTTTGTTCAGGCTTGTCCCTTGCTACAAAAGGGATTGGGCCACTTTCTGCACCGTTGCTACTACTTGTTACTTGTTACTCTTTGCTTGCTACGTTTCACCTCGCTACACAATCACTTGTTACCGCTACTTTCAGTGCTTGCAGTTATTACCTTGCTGAAATCCGTTTATCAGAGCCTTCTGCTCCTCATTGGGTTTGACACTCTTACTTATCGAAAGGACTACGATTGATCCCCTATACTTGTGGGTCATCAAGACTCTTTTCTGGCGCCGTTGCCAGGGAGTGAAGCGCCTTTGGTAAGTGGAAATTGGTAAGGAAACATTTTTATACTGTGCTGAAATTTATTGTCACTTGTCACTATGGAAACTATTCCTTTGAGGAGTTTGTTCGGGGTATCTTCACCATGAACGGAAGCACGAGGAGTTGCTCCTCAACCCGAGGGACCTACTGAAAATATCTTTTATGAAATTCCTTGAGAAACTGCTGGCTAATCCTTTCACAGGAGATGGATCTTCACATCGAGACTTGCATCTAATCTATGTAGATGAAGTTTGTGGTTTATTTAAGCTTGCAGGTTTGCCCGAGGATGAGGTAAAGAAGAAAGTCTTTCCTTTATCTTTGAAGGATAAGGCATTGACATGGTATAGGTTATGTGATGATACTGGATCATGGGGCTACAACCGGTTGAAATTGGAATTTCATCAAAAGTTCTATCCTACGCATTTGGTGCATCGTGATCAGAACTTTATTTATAACTTCTGGCCTCGTGACAGGGAAAGCATAGCTCAAGCTTGGGGAGGCTTAAATCAATGCTATATTCATGCCCCAATCATGAACTCTCGAGATAAATCATCACTCAAAACTTTTATGCTCGGCTTTCTCATGAAGATCGTACCATGCTTGACACTTCTTGTGCCGGTTCTTTTATAAAAAAAGATATTGATCACAAGTGGAATTTATTGGAGAGAATCAAACGCAACTCTAAAGATTGGGAGCTGGAGGAAGGTAAGGAGTCAGGTATGAATTTCCAGTTTGATTGCGTTAAATCTTTTGTTGAGACAAACACTTCTAGAGATTTTAGCGCTAAGTATGGACTTGACTCTGAGATAGTAGCTTCTCTTTGTGAATCTTTTGCTGCTCATGTTGATCTTCCCAAAGAGAAGTGGTTTAAATATCATCCTCCTGTAGAAAGCAACATAGCCAAAACCAGTCTAGTTGAGGAGAAAGTCATTGCTTTTAGTGATCATGTTGTTCCTTGTGCTTACACTGAGAAACCACCATACCCTGCTAGGATAAAGGATTATTCTAAAGCTCCAACTGTGATACGTATGGGTTACATTAGACCACTTGCACCCCCTGAGGAGATTAGAGTTGAACCTAGTGTTGCTATTATCAAAGATCTCTTAGCCGAAGACATAGACGGGCATGTTATCAAATTCTGTGAGGACTCCGCTAGAATACTTTGAAATACTTAAGAAGGCTTTGATAACCGCACCTATTGTTCAACCACCTGACTGGAACTTTCCCTTTGAAATCATGTGTGATGATAGTGATTACGCTGTTGGTGCTGTTCTAGGACAAAGAGTTGACAAGAACTTGAATGTCATTCACTACGCTAGTAAAACTCTAGACAGTGCCCAAAGAAACTATACCACTACGGAGAAGGAATTTTTAGCAGTCGTGTTTGCATGTGAAAAGTTCATATCTTACATAGTTGACTCCAAAGTCACTATTCACTCTGATCATGCTGCTATTAAGTACCTCATGGAGAAGAATGACACTAAGCCTAGGCTGATCAGATGGGTTCTCCTGCTACAGGAATTTGATTTGCACGCCGTTGACCAAAAGGGTGTTGATAACCCTGTAGCAGATAACTTGTCTAGGCTAGAAAATGTCCTTGATAAGCCACTACCTATTGATGACAGCTTTCCTGATGAGCAATTAAATATCATCCGCACTTCACTTAGTGCACCGTGGTATGCCGATTATGCAAACTATATCGTAGCCAAATACATACCACCCAGTTTCACCTATCAACAAAAGAAGAAATTCTTCTTTGATTTGAGACACTACTTTTGGGATGATCCTCACCTTTATAAGGAAGGAGTAGATGGTGTTATTAGACGTTGTGTGCCTGAACATGAACAGGGACAGATCCTGCAGAAGTGTCATTCCGAAGCCTACGTAGGACACCATGCTGGAGATAGAACTGCCCATAAGGTATTGCAATTAGGTTGCTAATGGCCCACTCTCTTCAAGGATGCCCGTAAGTTTGTCTTGTCTTGTGACGAATGCCAAAGGATAGGGAACATCAGTAAGCATCAAGAGATGCCTATGAACTATTCACTTGTCATTGAACCGTTTGATGTGTGGGGCTTTGATTATATGGGACACTTCCCGAGTTCCGATGGGTACACTCACATCTTAGTTGCTGTGGATTACGTTACTAAGTGGGTAGAAGCTATCCCCACTAAAAATGCTGATCACCACACCTCTATTAAGATGCTTAAAGAAGTCATATTCCAAAGATTTGGAGTCCCTAGATACTTGATGACTGATGGCGGTTCACACTTCATTCATGGTGTTTTCCGCAAGATGCTAGCTAAGTATGATGTCAACCATAGAGTTGCATCTCCTTATCATCCTCAGTCTAGTGGTCAAGTGGAGTTGAGTAATAGGGAGATCAAGTTTATCCTACAAAAGACCGTCAATAGATCTCGAAAGAACTGGTCTAGCAAACTTGACGATGCACTATGGGCTTATAGGACTGCTTATAAGAATCCCATGGGCATGTCACCGTATAAAATGGTTTACGGTAAGGCCTGTCATTTACCTCTTGAGCTGGAACACAGAGCTTATTGGGCAATCAAAGAGCTCAACTTTGATTTCAAACTTGTCGGTGAGAAGCGGTTGTTTGATATCAGCTCGTTAGATGAATGGAGAGCCCAGGCATGCGAGAATGCCAGGTTGTTCAAGGAAAAGGTTAAGATATGGCACGACAAACGAATACAGAAACGAGAGTTCAATGTAGGTGATTATGTCTTGCTATACAATTCTCGTTTGAGATTCTTTGCAGGCAAGCTTCTCTCTAAATGGGAAGGTCCCTATGTTATCGAGGAAGTATATCATTCCGGTGCCATCAAGATCAATAACATGGAAGGAAATTTTCCTAGAGTGGTAAATGGGCAAAAAATCAAGTATTACATCTCTGGTACTCCCATAAATGTTGAGACAAATATCATCAATGTCATAACTCCACAGGAGTACATAAGGGATGTTTGTCATCCTGTTTCAGGCCTTAAAAACGAAGATGTATCTGTTTCGGCCAGAAATTGGACTCCGATACTTTTCCAATACGAAATTTCTTCCATTTTGGAATTTTTGGAAAATTAGAAAAATAAAAAGCAGTCCGGAGAACGAACGAGGCAGCCACAAGCCCTGCCACCGCCCCCTACCCCCTGGTGGCGGAGGGCAAGCTTGTGGGCACCTCGTGTGCCTCCCGGACTCCGTTTTCTTGCGGAGGACTCCTTCTGGCGCAGAAGAAATCAATATATAGTCGCCCGTAGGTTTTGATCTCCGTATCGCGTAGTTTTCCTCTATTTTCGTTTCGAGCCTGTTTCTTTGACAGATCTAGATCATCATGACTTCCCCAAACGCTCCTAAGGACAAGATCTTCGAGAAGGTCATCAATCCCTACCTCATAGAAGTGCTGAAACACCCTCAATCTATCAAGATGAGCGAGGGGATGTTGCACATCCGTGATGTTGAGGGGCCTAAGAAGACCAGAAGCGTGGAGACGAGGCTCGAAGCAATGGAGCGACAAGTCTTCAAGTGCCAAGGGATGGTGGAGTGTGGACTCAACGCCAACCACACAATGATCACAGAGTTCACTAGCAATCACAAGATGGATGCCATTGATATTGGGAAACACCTCTCCAGGCTCTACGATAGGGTTGACCAACTTCAGGGCCAGATCTATGACCTGCAGAATCAAAACTGTGAGTATGAGTACAGATTTAAATCAATAAGGTTGGCTGCAGATTTGAGGATTCCGGCGACTCGTTCATCCTGCCATGATGGAGCACCAATGCCTTGGAAGACGGAGGATCACACTACTCCAACAACAACAACAGCACCACCAAAGGAAGACAACTAAGCATTGGTATGGGCAATCCCCTTGGTTTCTGCCAAGCTTGGGGGAGTCGCCCTTGTATCGTATCACCTTATATCTTTTGCTTTTACCTTTGTTTTAGTTCTTTCCTTTTCAGTTTTTATTTCTTCTTTTAGAGGAATAAGTCTTTAGTTTTTAGTTTGAGTCTTTTGCTTTTGTCTCTCCCCCGATGTATTCGAGCTTACGAGCTATATAATAAAGAGTTTCTTAGTCAAGGGCTTTGCTTTGTGCCATGATCAAAGAGTATGAAAAGAACGATAGCATGAAAGATCATGAGACGATCTTATGGAAAGTGATAACTTCACTTATGACATGTATGATGATTGAAACTTGTTGAGAATAAATCAACATAGACCTCAGTCATTGTTGCAATTAATAAGAAGTAATAAGGAAAGAGAGGTTCACATATAAATATATCATCTAAGACACTTTTTACAATTGTGAGCACTCACCAAACTATTACATGCCTAGGAGTAGATGCTGGACAAGGAAGAGAACATAATGAATTGTGTTTGCTTGGTTCCAAACAATGTTATATGATTAGAGATCCCTTAGCATGTGACGATTGCTTCCACCTCATATTAGCGAAACCTCCCGCACTGAGTAGAGATACTACTTGTGCATCCATAAACCTCCAACCAGTTTTGCCATGAGAGTCCATCATACCTACCTATGGATTGAATAAGATCCTTCAAGTAAGTTGTCATCGATGCAAGCAATAAAAATTGCTCTCTAATATGTATGATCAATTAGTGTGTGGAAAATAAGCTTTGTATGAACCTGTGATGAGGAAGACATAAAAGCGACAGACTGCATAATAAAGTTCTTTATCACAGGAGGCAATATAAAGTGACGTTCTTCCGAACTAAGAGGACACGCATTCAAACCTCAAAAGCGCATGACAACCTCTGCTTCCCTCTGCGAAGGGCCTATCTTGTACCTTTACTTTTTACCCTTGTAAGAGTCATGATGATCATCACCAATTCCCTATTTTTTTCCTTTGTCTTGGCTACCGTCACATGTTTGGAAAAGATCTATATTCATATATCAACTTGGAGTTGAGTACTTATGCTTTATTGTTGTTGACTTTACCCTTGAGGTAAATGTTTGGGAGGCAAAACTATAAGCCCCTATCTTCCTTTGTGTCCAGCTGAAACTTTGACACCATGAGTACCACGTGAGTTGTAACAATTTTGGAAAACGAAAGAGATGATTGAGTATGTGGGTTTGCCTTACAAGCTCTTATTTGACTCTTTCCGATGTTGTGATAAATTGCAATTGCTTCAATGACTATGGACTATTGTTGGTTACTTCTCGGTAAGGTTTTTTGCTTCATGCATTGCTTTGTGAAGGAATTGTTACTTTCCCATAAGAATCTTTATGATGTATTGTTGTTCTATGTGTAATCATGATGCCCTCATGTCCGTATCATGTTTTATCGACACCTTCGTCCCTCAACATGTGGACATGTTTATGGAACTTGGTTTCCGCTTGATGACAAGCGAGGTCTAAGCTTGGGGGAGTTGATACGTCCATTTTGCATCATGCTTTCATGTTGATATTTATTGCTTTTTGGGCTATTATATTACTTGCGGTACCATATTTATGCCTTTTCTCTCTTATTTTGTAAGGTTTATTTGAAGAGGGAGAATTCAGGCAGCTGGAATTCTGGACTGGAAAAGGAGCAAATCCTAGTCCACTATTCTGCACATCTCCAAATGCCCTGAAAAGTTACGTGGATTTTTCTGGATTATATAAAAAATACTGGGCGAAAGAACTACCGGAGGGGGGCCACCAGCACTCCACAAGCCCTGCCACCGCGACCACCCACCTGGTGGCGCAGGGCAAGCTTGTGGGCTGCCTGACGGCCCACTAGCTCCCCCCTTTTGCTATATGAAGGGTTTTGGTCCAGCAAAAATCATACGGGAGCTTTTTCGTGGTTTCGCCGCCGCCACGAGGCAGAACTTGAGCAGATCCAATCTAGAGCTCCAGCAGGACGATCCTGCCGGGGAACTTCCCTCCCGGAGGGGGGAATCGTCGCCATCGTCGTCACCAACACTCCTCTCGTTGGAGGGGAGGCATCTTGATCAGCACCATCTCCTCTCCAATCCCTAGTTCATCTCTTGTAACCAATCTTCGTCTCGCAACTCTGATTGGTACTTGTAAGGTTTCTAGTAGTGTTGATTACTCTTTGTAGTTGATGCTAGTTGGATTATTTGGTGGAAGAGTTTATGTTCAGATCCTTGATGCTATTCATTACACCTCGGATCATGATTATGATTATGTCTTGTGAGTAGTTATTTTTGTTCCCGGGGACATGGGATAAGTCATGTTAATAATAGTCATGTGAATTTGATATTCGTTCGGTATTTTGATATGTTGTATGTTGATTTTCCTCTAGTGGTGTTATGTGAACGTCGACTATATAACACTTCACCATATTTGGGCCTAGAGGAAGGCATTGGGAAGTAGTAAGTAGATGATGGGTTGCTGGAGTGACAGAAGCTTAAACCCCGGTCTATGCGTTGCTTCGTGAGGGGCTGATTTGGATCCACTAGTTTAATGCTATGGTTAGACTTTGTCTTAATTATTCGTTTGTAGTTGTGGATGCTTGCGAGAGAGGTTAATCATAAGTGGGATGCTTGTCCAAGTAAGGGCAGTACCCAAGCGCCGGTCCACCCACATATCAAACTATCAAAGTAACGAACGCGAATCATATGAACATGATGAAACTAGCATGACAGAAATTCCCGTGTGTCCTCGGGAGCGTTTTTCCTCCTATAAGAGTTTGTTCAGGCTTGTCCCTTGCTACAAAAGGGATTGGGCCACTTTCTGCACCGTTGCTACTACTTGTTACTTGTTACTCTTTGCTTGCTACGTTTCACCTCGCTACACAATCACTTGTTACCGCTACTTTCAGTGCTTGCAGTTATTACCTTGCTGAAATCCGTTTATCAGAGCCTTCTGCTCCTCATTGGGTTTGACACTCTTACTTATCGAAAGGACTACGATTGATCCCCTATACTTGTGGGTCATCAAGACTCTTTTCTGGCGCCGTTGCCAGGGAGTGAAGCGCCTTTGGTAAGTGGAAATTGGTAAGGAAACATTTTTATACTGTGCTGAAATTTATTGTCACTTGTCACTATGGAAACTATTCCTTTGAGGAGTTTGTTCGGGGTATCTTCACCATGAACGGAAGCACGAGGAGTTGCTCCTCAACCCGAGGGACCTACTGAAAATATCTTTTATGAAATTCCTTGAGAAACTGCTGGCTAATCCTTTCACAGGAGATGGATCTTCACATCGAGACTTGCATCTAATCTATGTAGATGAAGTTTGTGGTTTATTTAAGCTTGCAGGTTTGCCCGAGGATGAGGTAAAGAAGAAAGTCTTTCCTTTATCTTTGAAGGATAAGGCATTGACATGGTATAGGTTATGTGATGATACTGGATCATGGGGCTACAACCGGTTGAAATTGGAATTTCATCAAAAGTTCTATCCTACGCATTTGGTGCATCGTGATCAGAACTTTATTTATAACTTCTGGCCTCGTGACAGGGAAAGCATAGCTCAAGCTTGGGGAGGCTTAAATCAATGCTATATTCATGCCCCAATCATGAACTCTCGAGATAAATCATCACTCAAAACTTTTATGCTCGGCTTTCTCATGAAGATCGTACCATGCTTGACACTTCTTGTGCCGGTTCTTTTATAAAAAAAGATATTGATCACAAGTGGAATTTATTGGAGAGAATCAAACGCAACTCTAAAGATTGGGAGCTGGAGGAAGGTAAGGAGTCAGGTATGAATTTCCAGTTTGATTGCGTTAAATCTTTTGTTGAGACAAACACTTCTAGAGATTTTAGCGCTAAGTATGGACTTGACTCTGAGATAGTAGCTTCTCTTTGTGAATCTTTTGCTGCTCATGTTGATCTTCCCAAAGAGAAGTGGTTTAAATATCATCCTCCTGTAGAAAGCAACATAGCCAAAACCAGTCTAGTTGAGGAGAAAGTCATTGCTTTTAGTGATCATGTTGTTCCTTGTGCTTACACTGAGAAACCACCATACCCTGCTAGGATAAAGGATTATTCTAAAGCTCCAACTGTGATACGTATGGGTTACATTAGACCACTTGCACCCCCTGAGGAGATTAGAGTTGAACCTAGTGTTGCTATTATCAAAGATCTCTTAGCCGAAGACATAGACGGGCATGTTATCAAATTCTGTGAGGACTCCGCTAGAATACTTTGAAATACTTAAGAAGGCTTTGATAACCGCACCTATTGTTCAACCACCTGACTGGAACTTTCCCTTTGAAATCATGTGTGATGATAGTGATTACGCTGTTGGTGCTGTTCTAGGACAAAGAGTTGACAAGAACTTGAATGTCATTCACTACGCTAGTAAAACTCTAGACAGTGCCCAAAGAAACTATACCACTACGGAGAAGGAATTTTTAGCAGTCGTGTTTGCATGTGAAAAGTTCATATCTTACATAGTTGACTCCAAAGTCACTATTCACTCTGATCATGCTGCTATTAAGTACCTCATGGAGAAGAATGACACTAAGCCTAGGCTGATCAGATGGGTTCTCCTGCTACAGGAATTTGATTTGCACGCCGTTGACCAAAAGGGTGTTGATAACCCTGTAGCAGATAACTTGTCTAGGCTAGAAAATGTCCTTGATAAGCCACTACCTATTGATGACAGCTTTCCTGATGAGCAATTAAATATCATCCGCACTTCACTTAGTGCACCGTGGTATGCCGATTATGCAAACTATATCGTAGCCAAATACATACCACCCAGTTTCACCTATCAACAAAAGAAGAAATTCTTCTTTGATTTGAGACACTACTTTTGGGATGATCCTCACCTTTATAAGGAAGGAGTAGATGGTGTTATTAGACGTTGTGTGCCTGAACATGAACAGGGACAGATCCTGCAGAAGTGTCATTCCGAAGCCTACGTAGGACACCATGCTGGAGATAGAACTGCCCATAAGGTATTGCAATTAGGTTGCTAATGGCCCACTCTCTTCAAGGATGCCCGTAAGTTTGTCTTGTCTTGTGACGAATGCCAAAGGATAGGGAACATCAGTAAGCATCAAGAGATGCCTATGAACTATTCACTTGTCATTGAACCGTTTGATGTGTGGGGCTTTGATTATATGGGACACTTCCCGAGTTCCGATGGGTACACTCACATCTTAGTTGCTGTGGATTACGTTACTAAGTGGGTAGAAGCTATCCCCACTAAAAATGCTGATCACCACACCTCTATTAAGATGCTTAAAGAAGTCATATTCCAAAGATTTGGAGTCCCTAGATACTTGATGACTGATGGCGGTTCACACTTCATTCATGGTGTTTTCCGCAAGATGCTAGCTAAGTATGATGTCAACCATAGAGTTGCATCTCCTTATCATCCTCAGTCTAGTGGTCAAGTGGAGTTGAGTAATAGGGAGATCAAGTTTATCCTACAAAAGACCGTCAATAGATCTCGAAAGAACTGGTCTAGCAAACTTGACGATGCACTATGGGCTTATAGGACTGCTTATAAGAATCCCATGGGCATGTCACCGTATAAAATGGTTTACGGTAAGGCCTGTCATTTACCTCTTGAGCTGGAACACAGAGCTTATTGGGCAATCAAAGAGCTCAACTTTGATTTCAAACTTGTCGGTGAGAAGCGGTTGTTTGATATCAGCTCGTTAGATGAATGGAGAGCCCAGGCATGCGAGAATGCCAGGTTGTTCAAGGAAAAGGTTAAGAGATGGCACGACAAACGAATACAGAAACGAGAGTTCAATGTAGGTGATTATGTCTTGCTATACAATTCTCGTTTGAGATTCTTTGCAGGCAAGCTTCTCTCTAAATGGGAAGGTCCCTATGTTATCGAGGAAGTATATCATTCCGGTGCCATCAAGATCAATAACATGGAAGGAAATTTTCCTAGAGTGGTAAATGGGCAAAAAATCAAGTATTACATCTCTGGTACTCCCATAAATGTTGAGACAAATATCATCAATGTCATAACTCCACAGGAGTACATAAGGGATGTTTGTCATCCTGTTTCAGGCCTTAAAAACGAAGATGTATCTGTTTCGGCCAGAAATTGGACTCCGATACTTTTCCAATACGAAATTTCTTCCATTTTGGAATTTTTGGAAAATTAGAAAAATAAAAAGCAGTCCGGAGAACGAACGAGGCAGCCACAAGCCCTGCCACCGCCCCCTACCCCCTGGTGGCGGAGGGCAAGCTTGTGGGCACCTCGCGTGCCTCCCGGACTCCGTTTTCTTGCGGAGGACTCCTTCTGGCGCAGAAGAAATCAATATATAGTCGCCCGTAGGTTTTGATCTCCGTATCGCGTAGTTTTCCTCTATTTTCGTTTCGAGCCTGTTTCTTTGACAGATCTAGATCATCATGACTTCCCCAAACGCTCCTAAGGACAAGATCTTCGAGAAGGTCATCAATCCCTACCTCATAGAAGTGCTGAAACACCCTCAATCTATCAAGATGAGCGAGGGGATGTTGCACATCCGTGATGTTGAGGGGCCTAAGAAGACCAGAAGCGTGGAGACGAGGCTCGAAGCAATGGAGCGACAAGTCTTCAAGTGCCAAGGGATGGTGGAGTGTGGACTCAACGCCAACCACACAATGATCACAGAGTTCACTAGCAATCACAAGATGGATGCCATTGATATTGGGAAACACCTCTCCAGGCTCTACGATAGGGTTGACCAACTTCAGGGCCAGATCTATGACCTGCAGAATCAAAACTGTGAGTATGAGTACAGATTTAAATCAATAAGGTTGGCTGCAGATTTGAGGATTCCGGCGACTCGTTCATCCTGCCATGATGGAGCACCTATGCCTTGGAATACGGAGGATCACACTACTCCAACAACAACAACAGCACCACCAAAGGAAGACAACTAAGCATTGGTATGGGCAATCCCCTTGGTTTCTGCCAAGCTTGGGGGAGTCGCCCTTGTATCGTATCACCTTATATCTTTTGCTTTTACCTTTGTTTTAGTTCTTTCCTTTTCAGTTTTTATTTCTTCTTTTAGAGGAATAAGTCTTTAGTTTTTAGTTTGAGTCTTTTGCTTTTGTCTCTCCCCCGATGTATTCGAGCTTACGAGCTATATAATAAAGAGTTTCTTAGTCAAGGGCTTTGCTTTGTGCCATGATCAAAGAGTATGAAAAGAACGATAGCATGAAAGATCATGAGACGATCTTATGGAAAGTGATAACTTCACTTATGACATGTATGATGATTGAAACTTGTTGAGAATAAATCAACATAGACCTCAGTCATTGTTGCAATTAATAAGAAGTAATAAGGAAAGAGAGGTTCACATATAAATATATCATCTAAGACACTTTTTAAAATTGTGAGCACTCACCAAACTATTACATGCCTAGGAGTAGATGCTGGACAAGGAAGACAACATAATGAATTGTGTTTGCTTGGTTCCAAACAATGTTATATGATTAGAGATCCCTTAGCATGTGACGATTGCTTCCACCTCATATTAGCCAAACCTCCCGCACTGAGTAGAGATACTACTTGTGCATCCATAAACCTCCAACCAGTTTTGCCATGAGAGTCCATCATACCTACCTATGGATTGAATAAGATCCTTCAAGTAAGTTGTCATCGATGCAAGCAATAAAAATTGCTCTCTAATATGTATGATCAATTAGTGTGTGGAAAATAAGCTTTGTATGAACCTGTGATGAGGAAGACATAAAAGCGACAGACTGCATAATAAAGTTCTTTATCACAGGAGGCAATATAAAGTGACGTTCTTCCGAACTAAGAGGACACGCATTCAAACCTCAAAAGCGCATGACAACCTCTGCTTCCCTCTGCGAAGGGCCTATCTTGTACCTTTACTTTTTACCCTTGTAAGAGTCATGATGATCATCACCAATTCCCTATTTTTTTCCTTTGTCTTGGCTACCGTCACATGTTTGGAAAAGATCTATATTCATATATCAACTTGGAGTTGAGTACTTATGCTTTATTGTTGTTGACTTTACCCTTGAGGTAAATGTTTGGGAGGCAAAACTATAAGCCCCTATCTTCCTTTGTGTCCAGCTGAAACTTTGACACCATGAGTACCACGTGAGTTGTAACAATTTTGGAAAACGAAAGAGATGATTGAGTATGTGGGTTTGCCTTACAAGCTCTTATTTGACTCTTTCCGATGTTGTGATAAATTGCAATTGCTTCAATGACTATGGACTATTGTTGGTTACTTCTCGGTAAGGTTTTTTGCTTCATGCATTGCTTTGTGAAGGAATTGTTACTTTCCCATAAGAATCTTTATGATGTATTGTTGTTCTATGTGTAATCATGATGCCCTCATGTCCGTATCATGTTTTATCGACACCTTCGTCCCTCAACATGTGGACATGTTTATGGAACTTGGTTTCCGCTTGATGACAAGCGAGGTCTAAGCTTGGGGGAGTTGATACGTCCATTTTGCATCATGCTTTCATGTTGATATTTATTGCTTTTTGGGCTATTATATTACTTGCGGTACCATATTTATGCCTTTTCTCTCTTATTTTGTAAGGTTTATTTGAAGAGGGAGAATTCAGGCAGCTGGAATTCTGGACTGGAAAAGGAGCAAATCCTAGTCCACTATTCTGCACATCTCCAAATGCCCTGAAAAGTTACGTGGATTTTTCTGGATTATATAAAAAATACTGGGCGAAAGAACTACCGGAGGGGGGCCACCAGCACTCCACAAGCCCTGCCACCGCGACCACCCACCTGGTGGCGCAGGGCAAGCTTGTGGGCTGCCTGACGGCCCACTAGCTCCCCCCTTTTGCTATATGAAGGGTTTTGGTCCAGCAAAAATCATACGGGAGCTTTTTCGTGGTTTCGCCGCCGCCACGAGGCAGAACTTGAGCAGATCCAATCTAGAGCTCCAGCAGGACGATCCTGCCGGGGAACTTCCCTCCCGGAGGGGGGAATCGTCGCCATCGTCGTCACCAACACTCCTCTCGTTGGAGGGGAGGCATCTTGATCAGCACCATCTCCTCTCCAATCCCTAGTTCATCTCTTGTAACCAATCTTCGTCTCGCAACTCTGATTGGTACTTGTAAGGTTTCTAGTAGTGTTGATTACTCTTTGTAGTTGATGCTAGTTGGATTATTTGGTGGAAGAGTTTATGTTCAGATCCTTGATGCTATTCATTACACCTCGGATCATGATTATGATTATGTCTTGTGAGTAGTTATTTTTGTTCCCGGGGACATGGGATAAGTCATGTTAATAATAGTCATGTGAATTTGATATTCGTTCGGTATTTTGATATGTTGTATGTTGATTTTCCTCTAGTGGTGTTATGTGAACGTCGACTATATAACACTTCACCATATTTGGGCCTAGAGGAAGGCATTGGGAAGTAGTAAGTAGATGATGGGTTGCTGGAGTGACAGAAGCTTAAACCCCGGTCTATGCGTTGCTTCGTGAGGGGCTGATTTGGATCCACTAGTTTAATGCTATGGTTAGACTTTGTCTTAATTATTCGTTTGTAGTTGTGGATGCTTGCGAGAGAGGTTAATCATAAGTGGGATGCTTGTCCAAGTAAGGGCAGTACCCAAGCGCCGGTCCACCCACATATCAAACTATCAAAGTAACGAACGCGAATCATATGAACATGATGAAACTAGCATGACAGAAATTCCCGTGTGTCCTCGGGAGCGTTTTTCCTCCTATAAGAGTTTGTTCAGGCTTGTCCCTTGCTACAAAAGGGATTGGGCCACTTTCTGCACCGTTGCTACTACTTGTTACTTGTTACTCTTTGCTTGCTACGTTTCACCTCGCTACACAATCACTTGTTACCGCTACTTTCAGTGCTTGCAGTTATTACCTTGCTGAAATCCGTTTATCAGAGCCTTCTGCTCCTCATTGGGTTTGACACTCTTACTTATCGAAAGGACTACGATTGATCCCCTATACTTGTGGGTCATCATGAGACGCTCCCCGTTGATTGTCACCGGAAGCAGCATCATCTTTGCCGTCTTGATGCCAGCCATGGCATGAAGGGAGACGACGAAGGCGGTCGCATCGACCGGCCCGTAGGTCGTGACGCCGGCCTCGAAGAGTGTGGTGGCGTCGAGCTCCACGGTGAGGGCCTCCACCTCCGCGTCGTAGACGGTCTCCAAGTAGAACAGGCGGGCGCACGTATGACCCGGCGCATACGGCTCGTCGCAGTTGAAGCACAGGCCCTTGCGCCGCCGCTCGAGCTGCTCGGCCGATGTCAAGCGCCGGAAGGTGCGTGTCGGCGCGGGGGTAGCCGCAGTAGCGGCCGGCAGGGCGGAGCGTGTCGGGGTGGCGGCCACCGGGGCGGGGTGGGTCAGGGGACGCGTGCCGCGGCCCAGGAACGCCTCCTGCAGGGCGTTGGCGTGCTGCTCGTACGCGCATGCGTAGTACATGGCCGTCTACAGGTCATTGGGGTCGCGCATCTCGACGTCGATGCGGATGTGGTCGGGAAGGCCGCCGACGAAGAGCTCGGTGCGTTGGCGAGCCATGACATCAGGCGCATGGCAGACCAACGTCTGGAAGCGGTCGGCGAAGTCCTGCACCGAGGTGGTGAAGGGAAGGCGACAGAGCTCGGCCAGGCGGCTCCCACGTATGGGGGCCCGAACCGGAGGAGACACAGGTCGCGAAAGCGCTCCCACGGAGGCATCCCGCCATCGTCCTGCTCGAGGGCGTAGTACCACGTCTGTGCGGCGCCACGGAGGTGGTAGGAGGTGATCCACGTGCGGTCGGACGCCATGGTCCGCTGCCCCCTGAAAAACTGGTCGTACTGATTGAGCCAGTTCATGGGGTCGACGGTGTCATCGTAGGTGGCGAACTCCAGCTTGGTGAAGCGGGGCGGCTGCTGCACGTGTGGCGAGGCCGCGTAGGCGCCCTCGTGATGACCCAGTACGGCGGCAGGAGAGTGCTGCGGCAACACGGAGCTCCCGGCGTACGGGTCAGTGTACCCGCCGAGCCCCTCGAAGGTGGGGGCGGGTGGCTGCAACACCGTCGGCTGTAGCGGCGCCGTCGTGTAGGTCGGCGTGTCGATCCACATCGGAAGCGGGGATGGCGACGACGGCCACCGGACCTGGGTGATCGGCAGGCCCTAGGGCGCGACGGTGGCCGAGGGCGGTGGCGCGAAGGGCGCCGCCGGCAGAGGCGGTTGGGGCGGGGTTGCGTACGGAGCCTGGAGGAAAGTTCGGAGGTTTGAGACCGCCAGGGTGAGGTCGAGGATCGCCGAGGACATCTCTGCCGGGGAGAGGACGGGGGCGGCTTCGACCGCAAGGGCCGCGGTACCGGAGGCGGACGGACCTGAGGTGGCCGGTGGCGGCGACTGGTGCGGCGGCGGCGGCTGCTGCGAGTCGGCGGCGAAGGCGGTGATGGTGGGAAGGTCCGACAAACTCATCGAACCCAAGCAAACTGATACCAAATTGGTAGAGGCTAGGGTTCTACTAGGTCTGGGATGTAGGTTGTAGGGGTGGAAGTGCGGGATGCGCGGCTGGGGATGCCGGCGCCGGCGGTTGGGCGCCGTCGTTGAGAGAGAGAGAGAGGCGCGGTTGAGGTAGGGCGGCTAGGGTTTGGGCTCCTGTCTCCTAAGGGAGACGACAACAGAATACTGTTTATTGTCTGATTAATATCAAAGGGTACATGTGTTTACATAGGAGGACAAGCTCCACTATACCCTAGATAACTTGGAATCTAATATAACTTGGAGTCTTTAAAATAACTAACATAACTTCCGCTAAGCCCGTAACTAACCCTGCTCATTGGGCCTCGTCCGTTGGTACGTTGTACCGGTCATAACATTAACAGTTTGACATAATTAAAAGAGAGCCAGATTAAGGAGCAGTACTTACACACGGCAAGCTGTTGAAGGCTTGAAGGCATTGCTCTGTGCCACTATCACTGTGTGCATGCCACAGTACGGACTGCTGAGCAGAGAGACCGTGCCATGAAGCACCTTTAATGCATGGGGTCTATGAAAATTTGAAGTAGCATTGAAAAGCTGAGCACAGAGAGGCACATTGATTTCAAATAATGTAGCATGTCGGAAAATGATTTACCTGCAGCCACCTCGAGAAGACTAGCAGCTGACTTGACTCTGCTTTGGTGTTTTCAGATCCTGAAGCGCACAAGGAGGTCCAAGTCTGGCTGGATCTACATCGATTAAAAGCCAGGTGCGTTCCCCTTAATTTGGTTTTGTTCTAGGTACTTCTCTGGTAATGACGGTACCATCACAGTGCTAAAACACCTTTAATGCGTTGGATGTGCACACAGGCGAAGTGGTTTCAGATAATACAGCATGACGGTAAATCATTGAGCTTCAGCCACGAGAAGACTAGCATTGACTTGGCTTAGGCTGGTCACAATGGGGTGGAACTTAGCAGGAACATCACACACTCCAATACGAGTTTGCTTATGTGGCATGTATTTAATGAAGAGAGAGGTGCTTGTGGTAACTAGCTAAGTTACCGAAACATCACACACTCCAAGAAACAATGAGTCTATAGCCTAATAAATGCATCGTTGCATGACAATACATACATGTTACTCTCCATTGTGAAGGTAGGAACATAGTCTAGAAAAGTGTGTAGGTTACTACCTTATGTTACTCCCCATTGTGACCAGCCTTAGATTCACTGGTGGCAACTTGAGATTGCTTAAACAACAAAACTGGTGTTTCGCACTCTCACCAAGCCATGGCACTGTTTTGATGATTCAGATCCTGAACTGCAGTTTCACCAAGCCACTCTCATCTGAAAGCTGTCTGGATCTACATCGATTACAATCCAGGTGTGTTTCGCTTAATTTGGTTGTGTTCCTAGTTCTCTGGTCAATATCGTAGCTAGCTAGGTTGATGCAGTAATAAGAAGTTTTCCTTGCCATTATTAGCCAGGCAGCTGATTGTTCTCTGGTTTTATTAGCCAGGACATCTCAATTTGAAGATGCAATCCAGCTAGTTGTCAGCAACAAGAAGCTAGCACACTCTCAGCCATAACCATGGCTCCATGTGAGTTCAGGATCTCCATGATTAAGATTCAATGACAACAAGACCAGGCAAGCCACGAGGTCTCTTCTTTTGGGAGAAGACTGTTCTGGTGGTTTCAGATTCAAAAGTGCACAAGGAGGTTGCCAAGATCGATCACATCTAAGCTATTACGAAGCAGGTGCGTCGTCCTTCACTAGTAGTCTCGCAATGTTAGGTTGCACTCAGCACAATGTTACTGGGCGCAAACAAAATACACTTCTGTTGTTTCTTTTCAAGTTGGCTAGCCTAGTATACTTTGTGAGTATTGCCACTAATTGTTTCCCTTAGATTCAATAAACGTTTCTTAAGCACCTTAAGCACAATAAACGTTTCTTCTAGCACCTTAAGCACAATAAACGTTTCTTCTAGCACCTTAAGCACAATAAACGTTTCTACGAGCTTCTTAATTTGTGGGGATACTTTGTTTTAGTTGCCACTCATTGTTTCCCTTAGATTCACAAATAACCTTAATTACTCTGTATGACAGATTCATAGTTGTTCATAATGCTCGTTAATTAGTGGTTGTATGCTATCCTCCCAAAGTCAAAATCTTGTTGGGCGAGGATCTCCTAAAGTGAACAGGAAGGCTCCTATTAGTTAAAGTATTTTTATCAGAAAATAATATATTGATTTGTCCTTATGATTCTTATGACATGACATGCTTAATTAACAACTCTAGCTATTTTTCACTCCAAACATCTGGAGATATTATTAGATGGATATTGAAGTGTGGAACTACGCCACCTGATACTGTCACATTAGCCAACTATCTGATAGTAGAATATTCATATTGGCGAGCTAGCATGTATATCAGATTTGCTTCCTTGTTCGTCTTACTTGGTTCAAATTTCAACATTTGGGTCATTTCAAGATGAGATGTCCCTATATGGAACCGGATCATGCATGCTGGGTCATTCGGTACAATGTCACCCGTGCTAGTAGGTTAATAACATTAAGTTTGCCGCAGTGAACTATTGCACAACCCCAAGTGTTTTAAATTTCTCATTTATCTGCCTATTTTAATTACCGTTTTGTTTGATTGTTTGGGTTGGAGTTGGATAGGTTAAGAATAACTAATAAGAGTTTTGGAGGATTTCATGGAAATTTTCTTCTTATTTAACTTTATCATTGTGGCTGGAGTGTTTTTGAAGTGTTTTGGCAAGTGCTTGGTACTAGTAGGGTGCACCCATTGTTTAACTAAACATCATTCACTTCGTTTTGCAGTGGTTGTTTGAATTATATTGAGAAAATATACAACTAGGCGACCAATCAACAGTGAGACGTTAGAAATTCTCAGAAAGTAATAGCGGAGATTGTTATTCTATTAGCCATTAAAAAGATCGGCACTGCCTTGGCAAATGGAATAGCACGTGAGGCAAGCACACAATTTGCAAAGTATGGGAGACAACTATTAGAGCTACAAGCCAGCATGGATCGTCTTGTGAGGGAGCTTAGTGTAATGCATGATGTTCTCTATCAAATGGACATACGCAACCTGAACAATGCAGTCTATGAGAGCTGGTTGGAGGGGGTACGGAAGGTAGCATATAATATGGAGGACATGGTGGATGAGTACTTGTGTCTAGTTGGTCAGGAGAATGATATAGGGTGTTGCTTTTACCAGAAGAAAGGGTTCCGAAAACCAAGGTCTCTACTTTCTTTGAACATGATAGCTATCAAGGTGAAGCAGATAGAGAAAGACCTTACACACTTGTCAGAGACAAAAAACCGTTGGATTCCCATGAACATTGGGGATACTAGTAGCTCAGTCTACATTGTTAAGAGGCCCCAAGATCTAGCGAACACTTCACATTCCCTTGATGAAGATCTAGTGGGGGTCGATGAGAACAGAGAAACACTTCAGCAGTGGTTGGCAAGTGATCATTTGGGACGCTCTGTGATAGCGCTGCTTGGAATGGGAGGGCTTGGTAAAACAGCTTTAGCTGCAAATGTCTACAAGAAGGAGAGGGAGAACTTCCAATGCCATGCCTGGGTTTCCATCTCTCAAACTTATTCTAGAGAAGATATCTTGAGGAATATAATCAAGGAACTTTCCAGAGATAAAGTTGGTGTTCTATCTAACACGAAAGACATGGACACCACATGCCTTGAAGAGACAATTAAGACGTTTCTGGAGCAACAAAAGTATTTGATCATTTTGGATGATGTTTGGACTCCAGAAGCATTTAATGATTTTTCTAGGGTGCTTATTCATAATGATAAGGGCAGTCGAGTGGTAGTCACAACAAGGGAAAGTTGTGTTGCTCCACTTGCCTCTCAAGGACAAATCTTAACACTTCCAGCTTTACCCGAAGACAAGGCATGGGACCTCTTCTGTAAGAAAGCCTTTCCAAGAGATACAAATCATAAATGTCCTACCGAGTTGAAGCCTTTGTCCGAGGAAATAGTTAGCAAGTGCAAAGGCTTGCCTCTGGTTATCGTGTTAGTTGGTGGCCTCTTGCGTGTGCGTGAGAAAACTGTGGAAGAATGGAGCAGAATAAATGTCCAATTGAGTTGGGAGCTAATTAATAATTCAAGTCTCAGTGACATAAGGAATGTTTTGCATCTGAGCTTCATATCTATACTTAATAATAAAGCGGCTATTGCTTTCGTCGGAAAATCCACCGCGTCATTTTTATTAAAAAAAACCTGTAATTTTCGCAAAGACCCTGGTCCACCCTGGCCTGTGCCCAGGCCGCTGCCACACCACTCGTCGTCGTGGCCGAGCTCAACCACCACTGTTGTCGATCTCAACCCACCCGCCTCGGCGGCCGTACCTCTGCCCGCTTGTTGCCCCCGTTTCGGCGCTCGAGCACAGCTTCTGGATCAAATCAACGCGACAACTACAATGACTGGGGCTGATGCGTCTGCTCGATGCAGAACGGCGGTGGCGCACGGATAAGGCGCGGCGGAGCGAAGTACTTGCAGGTGGCACTAGTGGGGACGGGGCCTTTAGCCCCGGCCCGTAAGGGGCTTTAGTCCCGGTTCACCAACCGGGACTAAAGGGGCGGGACTAAAGGCCTAACCTTTAGTCACGGTCCTGTTCCAAGCAGGGACTAAAGGTGCTCCACGTGGGCGCCTCGTAGCGCCCCAGGGGTAGGCCCTTTAGTCCCGATTCATTACACACCGGGACTAAAGAGTTTCAGATTTTACTTATTTTTGGGTTTTTTTTTTGAATGAAATTATTTTTGGGTTTTAGGGTTTTAGGGTTTAGGTGCTCGGGAGATTAACGTGATGCCTCGTTTGGTGTTCGGCAATTAGTTTTCATATAATTTAAATAGAAATAATTATGCATATATATATAAGATTAACTTATCTTACAAGCGAGCATATATATACAATTATATGCAGATCTGAATTATCGGGACTAGAGCTCGTCTATTCGATTACATGGACGAACATCAGTAATGGCCCCTAGCTACACTAAATCGTCCTTTGTCATCTATAGCTTCCGTCCTCAGAAAGCAAGCTCCTCTACAACAACAATCGCGGGTTGCTCTGGTAGGACCTTCGTCCTCATGGCCGTGTACTATATAAGAAGAGGAGATGAATATGAATATCAATCATGATAACAAAGAATGACGGGTAAAAATAGAGGTGTGAATTTTCATTGTTTACGTCGAATCTGTGATCCTTGTGCTCAGAGGTAAATGTGCGAATGGTCTCGCAAACATAGTATCATGTGATCCTTGTGCTCAGAGGTAAATGTGCGAATGGTCTAGCAAACATAGTATCCGCATAGATGCGTTCTCCGTGGCTGCTGGTCACACTTTACGAGAATAGAATATATATAATCAAAATAATAATCTAGCATCATAAATGTATTGAAAATAGAAGTATATCATACTACTACTTACCTGAGCCGCTCTAAAGGTCAGCTTCTCAGGTTCGATACCGGGAGTCACGCACTTGAACCGCTTTCAAACCCTGCCCGACAAGGATAATGATTTGCTAAGTTTTTCATTAATTGATATATCAGAAAATCATCGAAAGAGACCGATAGAGCTCAAGAAAGATTGAAATTACCCTTGGAGCATGTCCTGCAGGCTTTGGAACTGTTCCAAGGGTCTCGATAATGGGTCGAAGGCATCAACTCTTCCCTTATCAATTTGAATGTCCAACAGAATCCAATGGAAGCTGCACATGTATATATATATATATGTATATATATATATATATATGTGTGTGTGTGTGTGTGTGTGTGTGTGTGTGTGTGTGTGTCAGTAACTTATCAATTACACTTATAAGTGAATGGACACAACAGAGTAAAGACCCTCACCTGAACTTGTATGGAAACAGTATGTGGTCACAGAAATTTTGATCTGTTAGAAACCTTAGAAGGTTTTCCTCCGTCTCCTTAGGTTTATCAGTTAGCGTCGCTATATGTATTTTATCTGGGTCAATAAACCCAATATTTAGGATTTTCTTTTTTTTACAATCCAGAATCTTCATTCTGCATAATAGAGTACAAGTTATATATAGACAATGAATTGAAATAACTAAACAAGTTATATGTAGACAACGAATTGAAAAACTTACAGACAATAGCAACTCATAAGCGATTTGTCGAGGGCGTCGCCATTGTACATCTGGAAGAGTTCATCAAAGTCGATATGGATTTCTTCGGGGCGGCCGTAGTACTCCCGTGGAACACTCACGACGATCATCGTTCTCCCATTCTTTGATTCACTTAAGTACCATGTATGCAAGTAACACATATTTGTTGGGAGATCATCTTTGCTGACCAAAGGCGATCCCATGACAAACTGTGGCTTAGGGGCTACCACAGCCTTGGGTAACCTGTCGTCTTGGGAAGCCAGAATATCTTCAACCGAGATACCCCATTCAGCCGCCCACTTCTTTGCTAATTTGAAATCTTGCCCTGCACCGGAGGGGAGACATTCTCGGTTAACACCGTGAGGGGTGGGATCGACTGTTTGGCCTGTTGTCCAAGCTGAGGAACGTCTGATTTTTTCTTGCTTGTAGTTGAACTTGATTTGCTCCCAGTTGCACTTGCACGTGATCTGCTCTTTTTCACTTCCTTCTGCAATGTGCGTGTATAGTCATCAGGCTTATGGTGTAAGTCATACTGTGATGGAAGGTTCGTGAAGTATTTTGCAAATGCTATTTGCTTCTCGGTGTATTCCGGGCGGGGCTCGGGTTCCTTCTTTTTCATCTGTGCATCATGATGTTCCTTTGCTATCCTGGCGTTTTCCTCGGGGGTACGATCATAAGGTCTGATAGGAAGATTACCATGAGGTACCTTTGGGAGGGGCGACCGTTTGCGCTTTGGGGGGCTCCGTTGCTTAGAAATCGTCGGCGGAGCGTTCTTGGTGGCACGCTTCCGCTTAGTATCCGGAGCGGGCGGCGGCGGAGACGGACGACCCAAGTCCGGCGGCGGTGATCGAGATGGACTCGTGTTGTGCTGGCCGACGTCATGTGGAGGGCTTGGACGTAATGGAGGTGTAGGTGACCTGCGACGACTCGGAGGCGGTGTTGTCCTTGGGGCCGAGCCTGGAAGCTTGATGTAGTTCTTGTCCCATAGGATGACTCCACCCAGTACTTCTCCGAGTGTCCTCTCATCTTCGGGTCCAGCTATGTCGAGCTCCATATCATGAAACCCCGCCATGATTTCATCCACCCCGACTTTAGCAAAGCCAGCTGGAATCTCACGGCCATGCGAGCGTGCATCAGGGCCAGAAGGTAAAGCTTGTCCGAGGGCCACCTTCATGGATATGTTCTTGAATTTCTGATGGAGTTCACATGATGTTGACTCCTTGATTCCATCCATGGGGTAGCTGGGACCGCCCTCTATCATTCTTCGTGCATCGTCGGGCGGGGCCTCAGATTCAGCCACGCTGCTTTTCCGCTTAGATGGGGCGCCGGTAATATCAAGTGCAGGATCTTCCTGGCGCGCTTCTCCTCTAAGCTCATCAATCTGCTTTTGTTGCTCGTTAATCCTGGCAAGCAACTTGGTTGAACTTGTCATTCTCCTCATCCTGCTGCCGCTTCTTTGCTCTCTCTCGGCTTCTGTAAGTGTCTTGGTCTCTGGCAAACCCAAGCCACCACGGGTAAGAAGGACCGAAGCCTCGCGTTCGTCCTCCATGTTCGTCATTGCCGAGGACCAGTGTGAGGAAATCTTTCTCTCTATGTGCAGTGAACTTTCTTTTTCCCTCCTTAATTTCTTTCACTATCCTTTTCCAATTCTCCCTGGGTATCCTAAGACCGTAACTGCAGATGAGGTCCCCTGTTTCTTCGTCGTACGAACCACCATGCGCAAGGAACCAATTTCTTGCTCTCAATTCCCACTCATCACGGAGTGGTTCAGGTACGATGCCTTTATCTAGCAGATCTTGCTCTTTCTTATCCCACTTTGGGATGGCAGTCTCATAGCCCCCTGGCCCCAGCTTGTGGTGATATTTCTTCTTGTCGGCATTTATCTTGTTCTTTTCTGATAATGCCTGGGCATCTTCTGACTCCTTGTACTCTTGAAATGCCTTCCAGTGATTCGCCTGCTTGGCTAGATACCCCTCGAATACTCGCACTTTCTTTGTCCTCAGATAATTTTTCCATAGCTTCTTCTTCCAGCTACGGAACAGTTCGGCCATCTTCTTTAGAGTCCACTGCTTGACTTTAGCCCTCAGTTTGTCTGCGGCGTCTTCATTCTCACATTCTGGCAGGTTGAAATGTGACATGAGATCATTCCAAAGATTATCTTTGTACCTTTCGGCGACATAGTCACTATCGGCTGCCCCTTTGCGCTTGTTCCACTCCCGAACGCTGATCGGGACGTGATCCCTAACGAGAACTCTGCATTGCTTCTTGAATGTGCCAGCAGCATTCTTAGGAAGCTTGGGGTCGCCCGTAGGCAATATCACCTCAAAGATGTAATGCGTCCGTGCATCCAACTTTCTAGTCGGGCCTCGTTTCGTAGGTTTGCTCGATGTGGAGGCCTAAGAGGGAGAAACATTCGTCAAATGAATGTACATGTATACAATATAGAGCTATCTCCAATATTTTTCACATATTACAAGTGATTGTCGAACTTCATATGTATACCTCGCCGGACTTTATTATTTCTTCACCGGCTTCTCCACCGGCTTCTCCACCAGTGGAGCTATCACCTTCTCCGTCATTGGACCTATCTCCTGCCCCATCGGCTTCATCTTCGTGTCGCTCGACCTCCATTCCATATCCGGAGGGGTTTAGATATGACGACGGAGATTCAGCTGGTTCAACGTCGGGGCCGTCTTTGATTATATCTTTGAGAAGTTCTTCCTCTTCGAGGTTCCTGATATGTGGATCCATAGTTCTGCAAAAAACGGACATTTGATTAACTAATAAACTAACAAACTATATAAGAGGGGTTGGAAACTTCGAAGTGTCGTTTTATATAGGAGGACCTTTAGTCCCGGGTCTTGGCTAGAACCTAAACTCTAAAATATGTCTAACGGATTCTCTTAACCTTTGTACCAAAAAAGAATTATTCTATCAGGAACTCCGTTCCAAAACAACTTTAGTCCCGGGTCGTGGCTCCACCCGGGACTCCTAGATTTCTGCATAGTATTCAAAGTAGGAGTACTTTTCCAATTTGAGAATTCAATAAGCAAAACCAAATCGTAAAATAAAGTAGTATTCAAATTAGCATGCATTCAATTATAAGCAAATACATCATCTCTTTTGTCCGTACATCGTCGAATATTATCACTAATACTCCTCGAATACTATCATACATATAGCATCACTGATACATCTAGAACCGTAGCGTCCGACGGGTATCGGCGCGGGCGGTGGACACCCAAAGAGAAAGAACCATCACAGGATCATAGCTCCAGTGAGATCCCCGAAGAACCTGCCAGGTATGCTCGAACCTGCTCTCCAACGCAACCATGTAGCGACGGACGTGCTCATCCTCCTCGTTGACACGGTGACGTACCACCTCCGCGGTGTCCGGAAGCCTCGGCACCCTCACTGGCCCACGCGACCGCCACCAAACAAGAATCGGGTCAATGACGGGCTGGCTCCTCACCAACCTACGGCCCCCGGAAGGTAGCACCTCCCAATACCAGCCGGGCGGAGCCCAGTCCCGGACAGGGCCCCTCTTATCAAGCAGGTGTCCTCCGCCGAGTCGACGACGAGGATGCGGGATAGGCATCGTAAAATGAACTAAAAAAATAAACTAGTTCTATTAATTTTCTTGCTAAAAATAAACTATTAACACTTAAGCATATACAATAGCAAAATTAATCTATTAACACTTAAGCATATACAATAACAAAATTAAGCAATAATCTAAGAAACACTATTAACACTTAAGCATATACACTACACTAATAACAATTAAGCAATAATCTACTTCTTCTTCTACTTCTACTTCTCCTCTTCTTCTACTACTTCTCCTCTTCTCTTCTTCTACTTCTCCTCTCCTCCTCTTCTAATTTTTTCTCTTCTTCTACTTCTCCTCTTCTTCTATTTTTCCTCTTCTTCTCCTCTCCTCCTCTTCTTATTCTCCTTTTTCTTCTTTTCTTCTACTCCTCTTCTTATTTTTCTTTTTTCTAATCTTATTTTCTTATTTTTGTTCATATTTCTTCTTCTTGTAACCCTAACCTAATTCTAAATATTACTAACCCTAATAATCTAGCACAAAACTAATAACAATAGGAATTAAATAACAAAAAAATCTTTTTCTTTTTCTTCTTTTCTTCCCTTTTTCTTCTTTTCTTCTCCTTTTTCTTCCTTTCTTCTCCTTTTTCTTCCTTTCTTCTCCTTTTTCTTCCTTTCTTTCTTTTTTCTTCTTTTCTTCTCCTTTTTCTTCTTTTCTTCTCCTTTTTCTTCTTTTCTTCTCCTTCCCTTTTTCTTCCTTTCTTCTCCTTTTTCTATCTTTTTCTCCTTTTTCTTCCTTTCTTCTCCTTTTTCTTCCTTTCTTCTCGTTTTTCTTATTTTCTCCTCCTTTTTCTTCTTTTCTTCTACTGGCCGGAGTGTTGGGGAGGAGGGGGCGGGGGGCTTATCAGTCGGAGGTGTCGACGGGCGCGCGGCGAGGAGGACGGCGGCGCGCGGCGAGGAGGGCGGCGGCGGCGAGGAGGACGACGGCGACGGCGAGGAGGACGGCAGGTGGCGGCGAGGAGGACGGCGGGCAGCCTGACGACGTCGTCGAGGTCGTCGGTGTGCCGCGCCGGGCAGGAGAATGAGAGGAAGAAGAAGAGAAATGGACAATTTGGGTTGGAATTTTTCTAAGTCCCGCTTATATAGGTGGATCTTTAGCCCCGGTGGGTGGCTCCAACCGGAACTAAAGACCCCCTTTAGTCCCGGGTGGAGCCACGACCCGGGACTAAAGGCCTCTTTTCGGGCAGACGAGAAGGCGGGAAGCAGGGGCCTTTAGTCCCGGTTGGAACCACGCACCGGGACTAAAGCCCCTCCTCAGCAGGTGGCAGGCGAGGGGCTTTTGTACCGGGTCGTTGCTCCACCCGGGACTAAAGCCTCTCCTCGCGTGCACGATTATTTTGACTATCCAAACTATTAACTATTTTGTTATTTTCAATTAAAAACTATGTTTATTAAAATTATTTTTGCATATTTGAGAATTTGACAAAACTATGATAATGAAAAGTGTTTGAAATTGAATAAATAATGCAAAACTATTTTCTATTTTCAAAAGTAATTATTTTGACTATCCAAACTATTAACTTATTTTTTTTGAGCTAGTTGACCCTGAAATTGAAAAGCACTATAAATGAACTCTGAAAATGTTGAAAGTTGGCATGCTATCATCATTTCACCCACATAGCATGTGTTAAAAAGTTGAGAGGGCTACGACAAAAACTGGATGCACTTTGTGTACAAAACGGACAATCTATCTCGAAGTATCACGGTTTCGAACGAGAACTCATCTCTTACAAAGGGATTTCATTTTTTTGAACTTATTTGAACTCCATACATTTTGTGTGTTCAAAATGCACCATTCAAAGGCACATCACAAAATTTCAACAATTTCTGACTTCATTTGGTATTCTTCGTGCATTTACTTTTTTTTTGAGCTAGTTGACCCTAAAATTGAAAAGCACTACAAATGAACTCTGAAAATGTTGAAAGTTGGCATGCTATCATAATTTCACCCACATAGCATGTGTTAAAAAGTTGAGAGGGCTACGACAAAAACTGGATGCACTTCGTGTACAAAACGGACAATCTCTCTCGAAGTATGAGGGTTTCGAACGAGAACTCATCTCTTACAAAGGGATTTCATTTTTTTGAACTTATTTGAACTCCATACTTTTTGTGTGTTCAAAATGCACCATTCAAAGGCACATCACAAAATTTCAATAATTTCTGACTTCATTTGGTATTCTTCGTGCATTTACTTATTTTTTTTGAGCTAGTTGACCCTGAAATTGAAAAGCACTACAAATGAACTCTGAAAATGTTGAAAGTTGGTATGCTATCATCATTTCACCCACATAGCATGTGCTAAAAAGTTGAGAGGGCTACGACAAAAACTGGATGCACTTCGTATACAAAACGGACAATCTCTCTCGAAGTATCAGGGTTTCAAACGAGAACTCATCTCTTACAAAGGGATTTCATTTTTTTGAACTTATTTGAACTCCATACTTTTTGTGTGTTCAAAATGCACCATTCAAAGGCACACCACAAAATTTCAACAATTTCTGACTTCATTTGATATTCTTCGTGCATTTACTTTTTTTTTTGAGCTAGTTGACCCTGAAATTGAAAAGCACTACAAATGAATTCTGAAAATGTTGAAAGTTGGCATGCTATCACCATTTCACCCACATAGCATGTGTTAAAAGTTGAGAGGGCTACGACAAAAACTGGATGCACTTCATGTACAAAACGGACAATCTCTCTCGAAGTATCAGGGTTTCGAACGAGAACTCATCTCTTACAAAGGGATTTCATTTTTTCGAACTTATTTGAACTCCATACTTTTTGTGTGTTCAAAATGCACCATTCAAAGGCACATCACAAAATTTCAACAATTTCTGACTTCATTTGGTATTCTTCGTGCATTTACTTATTATTTTTTTGAGCTAGTTGACCCTGAAATTGAAAAGCACTACAAATGAACTCTGAAAATGTTGAAAGTTGGCATGCTATCATCATTTCACCCACATAGCATGTGTTAAAAAGTTGAGAGGGCTACGACAAAAACTGGATGCACTTCGTGTACAAAACGGACAATCTCTCTCGAAGTATCAGGGTTTCGAACGAGAACTCATCTCTTACAAAGGTTTATTAAAATTCTTTTTGCGTATTTGAGAATTTGACAAAACTATGAAAATGAAAAGTGTTTGAAATTTAGTACATTCCATACATGCATTACATAAAAGGTTTAATACATTATTACATTATTGCACCAATATTCCTATCTATTATTTCTGTTTTCTTTTGGGTCGTAGCCATGGAGAATCTTCATCATTCAGTAGGATGCTTGGGTCAGTTTTCACTTTGAAGGGCGGAATTTCATGGAACTTATTATAATCTTCTGACATGTGTGTCTTGTCATCTACTCCCACGATGTTTCTTTTCCCTGAAAGAACTATGTGGCGTTTTGGCTCATCGGACGATATCTTCTTTTGCTGATTTCTTTTTCTCGTTTTTGTAGACATGTCCTTCACATAGAAAACCTAAGCGACATCATTGGCTAGGACAAATGGTTCGTCCATGTACGCAAGATTGTTGAGATCCACTGTTGTCATGTAGTACTTTTGGTCTACAACTACCCCGTCTCCTGTCAGCTTCACCCATTTGCACCGAAACAAAGGGATCTTAAAAGTAGGTCCATAGTCAAGTTCCCATATCTCCTCTATGTACCCGTAATATGTTTCCAAACAGTGCCCATTGTCGTCTGTTGCATCAAAGCAGACACCACTATTTTGGTTGGTGCTCTTTTTATCTTGGGCAACCGTGTAAAATTTATTCCCATTTATCTCATACCCTTGGAAAGTACATATAGTCGAAGATGGTGGCCTAGCCAAACAGTACAGCTGATCTCCAACGGTGTCGTCATTCATGAGATGTGTCTACAACCAACTGTCGAAAGTCTTCTCGTGTTTCCCTTTAATCCAAGAGTCAGCCTTCCCCGGGTTTTCGGAGCGTAGAATATTCTTGTGTCTCACGATATACGGAGCCACCACGGTGGAATTGTGTAGAAATGTTTAGTGTGCTTGAGAGAAAGAATGCCCGTCCATACATACTTTTTCTTTCCTTCCTAGTGTTCCTTTTCCTGTCAGCCTACCCTCGTACCGAGATTCAGGAACACCAATCGGCTTAAGGTCAGGAAGAAAGTCCACACAAAACTCAATGACCTCCTCTGTTCCATAGCCCTTGGAGATGCTTCCTTCTGGCCTAGCACAGTTACGAACATATTTCTTTAAGACTTCCATGAACCTCTCAAAGGGGAACATATTGTGTAGAAACACAGGACCGAGAATTCTAATCTCTTCGACTAGGTGAACTAGGAGGTGTGTCATTATATTGAAGAAGGATGGCGGGAACAACAACTCAAAGCTGACCAAACATTGGACCACATCAATCTGTAACCTGATAGACTTTCTCGATCGATTACCTTCTGAGAAATTGCATTGAGGAATGCACATACCTTCACAATTGCGAGGCGAACATTTTCCGGTAGAATTCCCCTCAATGCAACCGAAAGCAATTGCGTCATAAGCACGTGGCAGTCATGAAACTTTAGGTTTTGGAATTTTTTGTCTTTCATATTTACGATTCCCTTTATATTCGACGAGAAGCCAGTCGGGACCTTGATACTGAAAAGGACTTCAAAGAAGATTCCCTTCTCTTCCTTAGTATGAGCGTAGCTGGCACGCCCTTGAAACTGCCCTGGATGCATGCCATCTCTTCCTTTATGACGTTCCTGGTCCTCCCGTGCTTCCGGTGTATCTTTTGACTTCTCATACAAGTCTAGGAAGCCTACAATATTCACGCAGAGATTCTTCGTCAGGTGCATCACGTCGATTGCCGAGCGGACCTCATGGACTTCCCAGTAGGGTAGCTCCCAAAATATAGATTTCTTCTTCCACATGGGTACGCGTTTATGAGGGCCATTAGGAACAGGTTGGCTGCCAGGACCCTTTCCAAATATTACTTTTAAATCTTTGACCATATCAAATACTTCAGCACCAGTACGGATGACAGGCTTCCCTCGGGGTTTTGCCTTGCCATTGAAATGCTTGCCTTTTTTCTTTAAGGGATGCTTGGGCGGAAGAAAACGACGATTGTATAGGTACACATTCTTCCTACATTTGTCCAGATATATACTTTCTGTCTGATCTAAATAGTGCGTGTATGCATTGTATCCCTTGTTTGACTGTCCTGAAATGTTACTAAGATCAGGCCAATCATTGATGGTTACGAAAAGCAACGCTCGAAGGTCAAATTCCTCTTGTTTGTGCTCGTCCCACACACATACACCTGGTTCGGCCCACAGCTGTAAAAGTTCATCAACTAATGGCCTTAGGTACACATCAATATCATTGCCGGGTTGCTCTGGACCTTGGATAAGCACTGGCATCATAATGAAATTCCGCTTCATGCACAACCAAGGAGGAAGGTTGTAGATACATAGAGTAACGGGCCAGGTGCTGTGACTGCAACTCTGCTCCCCAAAAGGATTCATGCCATCTGTACTCAGACCTAACCATAAGTTCCTTGCGTCAGCTGCAAATCTCGGGAACTCTCTCTCGATTTTTCTCCATTGCCGACCATCAGCGATGTGCCTCAACTTATCGTCTTTCATACGATCTTCCATGTGCCATCGCAACAACTTCGCATGATCTTTATTTCTGAACAGATGTTTCAACCGTGGTATTATAGGAGCATACCACATCACCTTGGCAAGAACCCTCTTCCTGGGTGGCTCGCCCTCAATATCACCAGGGTCATCTTTTCTGATATTATACCGCAATGCAGTGCATACCGGGCATTTATCCATATTCTCGTACTTCTCACCGCGGTAGAGGATGCAGTCATTAGGGCATGCATGTATCTTCTGCACGTCTAATCCTAGAGGGCAGACAAGCTTCTTTGCTTCGTACGTGCTGGCGGGCAATTGTTCTTTCTTGGAAGCATCTTCTTCATCAGTACCAGCAACTTTTCGAATGACGAGTCAGTCACACCGGTCTCTGCCTTCCACTTCAGCAATTCCAGTGTGCTACCCAGATTCTTCTGGCCATCTTCACAAGTTGGGTACAACAATTTGTTGTGGTCCTGTAACATCTGCTCGAACTGCAACCTCTCCTTTTCTGTGTCGCAACCTCGCCGTGCATCAGAAATGACCCGGCCAAGATCATCAGCGGGCTCATCTGGTTCCCGTTCTTCATCCTGATCTTCTTCTTCATTGTCTTCCATTACGGTATCAGCATACTCAGGGAACATAGATCGGTAGTTGTCATCATCGTTCTCTTCTTCTTCATCGTCGTCTTCCATCGTAACCCCTCTTTCTCCGTGCTTGGTCCAAACATTATAGCCCGACATAAAACCGGACCAAAGCAGGTGGCTCTGAATGACTCTTGAGGAAGTGTAATCCTTCTCATTCGGACATTCAACACATGGACAAAACATAAAGCCACCACCATGCTTGTTCGCATCGGCTGCATCTCGAAAAGAATGCACGCCTTCTGTGTAAGCGGCTGTGCGTCGATCAGCGTACATCCATGGATGGCTCATTTGTGTTATACGACAGTATATCAAATACAATCACGATCCTAAAAATTAGTACCGCACGGTCTAAACGAGGAAATATAGTTGCTAACCTTTTAGAATAATTAGAAATAAATAGGAAGAGGTTTAAGCGTGGCTCAGGCATCTCATATCGTAGTTGTGTTCGGTGAACTGAAGCGGCATCGCTCTAACACACATTTTAACAAACACCTCTAGTGCATCAAAAAAAAGTGGAGAGCTAGCACAAACCACAATCCTCCATCCAAGAAAAATGCAAGGAAGAGGGGAGAGGGGGGTTGTGCTATATATAGGCAGAGGACTTTAGTCCCGGTTTGAGACACAAACCGGGACTAAAGGTGGCGCACATGCAGGCTGCCCACCGTGTAGCCCTTTACTCCCGGTTTGGGACACGAACCGGGACTAAAGGCTCCTTACGGGCCGGGACTAAAGCCTCGAGGGAGGCATTGAGAATTGGGGCGACGTGGTCGGGCCTTTAGTCCCGGCCCAGAGGCAGGCTGGGACTAAAGGGTCCCGGCCAAAGGCCCGTTTTCCACTAGTGTGGAGGCGGGCCTCCATGGCTCACACGGGGAACTCCGAGGTTATGGCGCGGCAACGACGACTCCTTATGGCCAGATAGAGGCGCCTAACCCTTGCTCCTCTCATCGTATCCCTCCTCCGGCAGGAACTCATCATCTGGTGAGATCCCCTCCCCAGGCCTCCAACCGTGTGCCAAGCACCGGCAAGAAATTTTGTTTTATGGGGATTTGTTTGCTGATGAATGAATGTATTGAATGTAAGATTGTATTGTTATAGAGACAGAGAATGGCACACCACCTTCAGTTTGTCATCTGATCCCACATTCTCTACCCCATGAGTAAAATAAGATAACAGTCCATTGATCAATTCACGTAGCCTTTTTGTTTTGCTTTGCTTGTCCCGCTCAATTTCTTATCATGATGGAATTAACAATGGACGGGTTGATTTCTCAATAAGATAGGATAGGACTGACTACATTAGTTAATTAGCTTATTATTTTAATAAATCAAAATGATTATAAAAAGATTAAAAACGTGTGGTATTTTTTTCTCCCGTTGCAACGCCCGGGCCCTTTTGCTATACCTTCCAACACGCTTGAAAGCTTGTTTCTTGTACTGCAGCTTATTTCCGGAAGACTATCTTTTCAAAAGGAAACAACTTATACGGTTATGGCTAGCCGAGGGGTTCATCGAGGAGAGGGGTGAAAGCACACTAGAGGAAGTGGCAGAAGGCTATCTAAAAGAGTTGGTTGATAGAAACATGCTACAACTTGTTAAGAGGAACTCATTTGGTAGGATAAAGGAATTCAGAATGCATGATATCTTACGTGAATTGGCAGTTGACTTGTGCCAGAAGAACTGTTTTGGTGTTGCATATGAGGAGAAATGTGGAGGGGCTCATCAGAAGGACGAACGCCGTTTGGTATTGCACAAATTTAAAGGTGATATTCAACAATCGTGTTCCAATATGCACCAACTTCGGACTATGATTACACTGGGTGATAGCAAGTCAACATTCACTCAACTAACTCTGCTATGTAATGAGTCAAGATACATGACAGTGCTAGAATTAAGTGGTCTACCTATCAAGAAGATTCCAGATGCCATTGGAGATCTTTTTAATCTTCGCCATTTGGGTTTGCGTGATTCAAAAGTGAAGAAGCTCCCGAAGTCTGTTGAGAAGCTTTCAAATCTGTTGACGCTGGACCTTTTTCGATCTGACATACATGAGTTGCCTAGTGGAATCATGAAGCTGAAGATGCTCAGACATTTATTTGCTGGGAGAGTAATACATTCAGGTGGGAGAGTGTTGAAAACTTGTAGTGGCATGTGTATCCCCAATGGTCTTGGAAATCTAACTAATCTGCACACATTGCTAGCATTGGAAGCACAAAATGATTCCCTTAGGCATTTAGGGGAGCTGAGGCAAATAAGAAGCTTGAGGTTGTGGTATGTGAAGGGAATCTACTGTGGACTTATCAGCAAATCTCAAGTTCATATGCGGTATTTGTCCTGCCTAGATGTAGGTGCAAGCGACGAGAACGAGGTTCTCTTGTTGAATGTCCGCCTGCCAAGCCTGCAAAAGCTAGGTTTGAGAGGACGACTAGCTGAAGGAGCGTTGGACGAGTCTCCTCTCTTCCAAGCTGTTGGGGGGCAGAACTTGTATGAATTGTACGTATCTATTTTGGTCACAGCTGAGAGAAGACCCCCTGCCATCCCTTTCTCGGTTGTCAAACTTGACGCGTCTAGTTTTCGCCAGAGCATACAACGGAGAGCAGCTGGCATTTCTCACGGGGTGGTTTTCCAAGCTAAAGATTCTTGCTCTAACAGACCTGCCTAAGATACAGGAAGGTGCCATGGCGAGCCTGGAGAGACTATTCTTAACCAACCTCAGCAGCATGACGGAGGTCCCACCTGGCATTAAGTTCCTCATGTCCATCAAGTATCTAGGCTTCCATGAGATCAGCAGGGACTTCTTGACATCCCTGCGCCATTGTTCTGCAATTGCGCCATTGACATCACTTCTCTATCTCATGAAACGTAAAAATTACAAAGCCATTTTAACTTCAAGTTCCACAAGAGTATATGAACATCAAAGCTCTATAACAAATGGAATGATAAGGAAGGTCCTTTATGTTGCGTCACATGCATGCATGGTAGGTGAGTTTGTCAGTTTTGATAGGACATAAGTTGGTTGCTTCCTCATCTTTCTTATTGCAAAATAAGTGGTGCTTGATGGATTGGAGATTGAAACCGTCTCCATGTTCGTCAAGTATTCTGTACTTTCCACAATGAGCCATTAGTAGCCAGTGGTCTTACATGTACGTTGGGCCTTTCATGAGGTGGCATGTTTAGAAAATAGAGTAGTGGGGGTCAACTACTTAGTATACTAAGATACTAGACGTGTGTTATATACATAGATGTTGACTGAAATGGTCGAGCCATTTAGCCATGGAAACAAGTACCTCAATCAATAATCATTGAGTGGCACACGCATCACTAATCATTGAGTTCAGTTTAATGATATAATTGTGTAACTCCAAATAATAAAAAAATTGGTATCCAAATCTTGTTGCTGACCAATTTTTTTTGCAATGGGGACAAAGACTTGACATTTTCTTAATTAAGTGAGCGAGAATTGCGCTATTAGTTTTTAGGAAAACGGGCTGAAACCGCTGGGCCATGAATCTCGGGGGCAAACGCTGTGCGTCGGAACAACTTTCCTCGCTGCCCTGGCCACCTCCTCCTCCGACGGCGATGGGTTGTGGAGTAGAGGGGGACTATGCCCCCTCCCCCCCCCCCCACCCCCCCACACACACGGCTTCCGTGCTGAAAAACAAGGACTTCGGCTGGTAGTCAAAAAAGGCAGCCCTTCGGTCAGTTGGGCATTACTAGGAATTGCAGGGCCGGGGTATAGGTGGCCCTTGTAGGAAATGCAACTGCTGCCCACGAAATATGCTGCCCACAGTGTCTTATTTGTCTTTTTACATGGTTGATTGGAGATTGAAACCGTCTCCATGTTCCTTCTATATTTCTGTGGCGTCCAAAACGAGTCTTGGATCCAAAGGACTTATTTTAGTCTGACTAAAAATAGTCTTTTCAAAAGGCTAAAGTTCGAAACACGCAGAGGCTAAAACTAGTCAGGGGTACCCTTACTAAAATGTGGATTAGTCCTCTCTCTCCTCATTTAACTCCTCTCCTTTAACACAGACGAGTTCTGGATTAAAGGGTTTGGAGGATAATAAATGTTCATTAACTTGATTTTTGTCTCTTTAGGGCATCTCCAATGGTTGTAAGATAGTTGTTGGTAATTTTGACACATAGGATTTTTGATGATATGTCATTGCAATAAATGAGGAAAGAGAACAAGGTTGTATGTAAATTAACCAACACCCTTGCACAAGCTCCAATGTAGAATGAGAGAGCACCTTATTTATTACCTCACATCTTATTGGGCAAACTAGATACAACCCATTGGAGTAGTTGTATGTTAAGGTGTTGGCTGATGACATGGCATATTTTACCAACAAGATAACCAACAAACTGTTGGAGATGCCCTTACTACTCCTTCCGTCACAGTTTATAAGGCATGCGCGTGTATCTAGGTCGTCAATTTGACTTATATAAAATATATTATTTAACATAAAAATTATATCATTAGAAAATAGAACATCTAAAGTTTCTAATGATATATTTTTTGTAATATATGTCTCTCATTAAGTTGGTCCAATTGACGACCTAGATACACGTGCCGGACTTATAAACTGAAACGAAAGGAATATTTAAATCTAAACATGGGTGAGGCTAGCAAGTTTTAGTCCCACTACTTTTAATCATGGGACTAAAACAGTCCCACTACTTTTAATCATGGGACTAAAACGTATCCGAACACCCTCTTAGCACTAGCCACAATGTGTCATTAGCATTAGCACTAGTAAATGATTTGGGAAATGCTTCCTCCTGAAAACAAGGACTCTAGATAAGGCAACTCTTGTCTTTTCTCATTTATCATTATTAAATGCAGGGGTACAGTAGTAATAGTTTAGAAACCATGATTATATATTTTGCCCCCTTAGACTCAGTGGACGGCATTAGAGCAAGTACAATAGGATGACGTAGGCGGACTGTAAGACTTAAAATAATATATTTATGATGAGTTGGAAGAGAGCGAAGAGGAGAGAGAAGACAAACGGGCTACAAACTAACAACCGGCTGTAACACGTGCTCCTAGACACTTCGTGAGAAAAGATGGTAGGCCTTGTATAAATAAAGTAATACTTATTTACATCTACATATTGTATTTGCGGGCAGCTTGGCTGTAGATGACGTGTCAACATCATATAGCCAGCAACTGGCTGTACTATTAACCATGCTCTTAAGTTGGGGCGCGAGTGGCTATAAATACCTCACCACCCTGCTAGTGTTGGCAGCATCCAAATTAAAGGAACAAACCAGAGAGTTTCAGCAGGCAAGTGAAACCCCAGCGCGCTCTGCCATCTTTCCCCACCATGCATGGCGGCCATGTGGTCTCCGATCATCGGACTCCTCCTGCTCCTGCTCCAACTAGCGCCGTCCTCTTCCTCCTACATCCAGTTGCCGCTCCAAGGCAACGTCCACCCTGTTGGGTATGTTTCTCCATTCCCTACATATAGCATGAGCAGACTTCAAGTTTTATTGCTCTTCAATATATTTGACACGGTTTTCTATTCTGTACCTACGCAGTTACTTCTATGTTACGATGGAGATTGGTGGGAAGCCCTACTTCCTGGACATCGACACTGGCAGCAGTCTCACGTGGCTGGAGTGCATGCACCCGAACCACCAGTGCAAAATCTGCAAGGTAACAACAGTTTGTCATAGTATCACAGATTTATTGTCCTACACTTGCATGTCTTAACTTGGTGTTGGATATAACAATCACTAGGGACCGCACCTACCATATCGTCCAAATGGATCTCTCAAGAAGGTGAACTGTGCAGATCAGTTTTGTGTATTGATCTCCACAAAGACCTACCTCATTATCAGGATCGTCCGTGTAATGCTAGGCAGCCAGACGAATGCCACTATCATGTACGGTACGTCAGCGGGGCATCATCGGACGGTGTGATTGTAAACGACATGGTATATGTTGACCTGCTGTCTCCCTCTCATCATCCCCCCAAGAGAGTGCAAATTTTCTTCGGGTTCGGGTAAGACACTCCGAACTGATATGTTCTCGCATGTGCAGCGTGCCTACTTGAGTTGGATATAGGTTGGTCACAGCTCAGAGAAGACCCCCCTGCCACCCCTTTCTCGCCTTCTCGGTTATCAACCTTGACACGTCTAGATTTCACCAGAGCATACAACGGAGAGCAGCTGGCATTTCTCACGGGATGGTTTCCCAATCTAAAGATGCTAGTTCTAGAAGACCTGCCTAATCTGAGTCGGCTGGTGATACAGCAAGGTGCCATTACAAGCCTGGAGGAATTAATGGTAATCAACCTCAGCAGCATGACGGAGGTCCCACCTGGCATTGAGTTCCTCATGCCCCTCCAGTATCTAGGCTTCCATGAGATCAGCAGGGACTTCTTGACATCCCTGCGCCAGTGTTCTGCAACTCGAGGGACACGATGGTGGTATACTCTCCGAGATTGAGCTGCTACACTTGTCAGGAAACACGCATGTACGTAAGCTATCGCCAATCACCTGTCAACTAGTGACTTGGTTCTTTCCTCGCCTCTAATCGTACTAGCTTAACATGTTGATGTGATTTGGTCATGGTTATGCAGGTCAGCTGCCCGAAGGAAGGAATATGGTTCACCAACTGAGTCAAGGCGCCAATGCATCTGCTATACAGTCCGGGTTTCCTCTGATGTTCCGGAATGTCCAACCGCGCGTCTTCACCATTAATTTGGTTATACCTCCACTACAGTGCTTCACTTCTGCTACTAGTGCTGCCTACTGCTGCTGATAGGAAACCTTTACCTAAAAGACATGTCTAGCGGGACGCCTAGGGGGGCGTTTTCCCTGGCGCCCCGTCTGCCGCCGGCGAGTGGGAGCGGATTGCCGGAGGATAGAGTAGCCACTGGTCTCGCCCAGGAAGACGATGAGATCCAGGCGATCTCTACTCAGGCGTTTACTGCTAGAGGAGGGGTGAATGGATCCAATGACAGCGGCGAGTTCGAAAGGCTTCGGAGTGGATCTCCGACAGATTTTCAGCACTGCCGGTGGGAGGTTCTCTTCCGGGATTCGTCCACGATTTCTCAAGATGACTCGCGAGGGTTCATCATTCTACACTTACGATCTAAGTGGGCTACCATTCGAGATGAACAAGGGGATATTCTGGCCGGGCGTTATCTTGATGAGGATGAAATCCCCAAGGTGGGACAGATCATTCTCATCGATGGCTATCGTTTGATAGTGCTGGAGCAGTCGCCGTTACGGGCCCCGTCCCAAGATTCGGTAAGCCCTTTGATTCCTAGGAATTTTGGCGGTAGATTTTGGGTGCTTGCTGATCAGGATGACGAGACGGAGGAGGAGCCAGAGGACGAACTGGTGGAGGTGATGCCGACAACCCCTTGTACCCCAGCTTCGTCCATGCCGACGTTGTTGGAGCGAAAGGTTCGTCAAGACCCAATCCTTGCGACGAAGAAGACGGTGCCGACGTCTCGGAAACCATGGATTGGACCGATTCCAAAGGTAAGTCGCAGGCCTATCTCTCTTCTTGATTTTTTCAAGCCAGATTGCTTTACGTATGCGAAGAACAGGTCGTCTCCTTCTGTTCTTCGGCCCGAAGTACCGCCGGTGATCGCGGAAGTAAGGAGTATTTCCAGGGAGTCAGTTTCGGATTCCCTGCGGGTTTCCAGAGATAATTTTCTGAAGTTTGCGCTGAACACTGCTGGGCCTGACGGGCTAGCAAGTTTGGCGGCTCCTAATCCACCGGATACTGGGATTTCGGCCCCAGGTAATATTACTCAAACCGAGCTGGAGTCTAGTCCTCAGGGGTATATGGCCCAGGAGACTCCAACACAATCCGAGCTGGATTCTTTGACACAATCCGACCTGGAGTCCAGTTGTCCGGGGTATATGGCCCAGGAGACTTCGGCCAGGATCGTTGTGTCCTCTGCCACGACAGAACCTGCCGTCGCTTCTCTCGGGCGCCAGGTTTCTGAGTCGCCAGAGGCAAATCAACTAGCTAGGGTTCGTCCCAGACCTGGCTTCCCATCGCTAGGACCAGGGAGGGCGACTAGGGTGCCGCCGTCTGCTACGCCGTGCTTGGCTATGGCAGGGCGGGGCTCCAAGCAGTCTGCCTCGTCCCGGCAATCAGGGCAGAACCCGGTCCAGGGGAATCCACCAGCACCTAAGCCCTTGGGTTCGATCCCAGCGCAGGCCGGGCCGTCCCAAGTTCCTGTTCAGGCCGGGAAGACGCCCATTGGAGTACCCGGCCAGAAGGATTCTGCACCGGCGAGGCCTCATCACGGCCGCTGGGGTGATGAAGGTGCCAATGCTTATACTGAGGGGCACTATCGGGGGAGTGCTTCTTCTGGAGGAGGTCGTGGGTTTGCTTGGCAAAATAATGGTTTTCATGCACCTCCGGGTCAGTTTGTCCCGGGGCCTTCCGGTCCTGCATACCCGAGAAGAGGAGGATTCAGACAGAATTGGATGGGCAGAGGGGGCGGGAGAAAGCCTAAGCCTCCTATCCCCTCTCCTGAGCCGTCGCTTCCCATGGATTCTGTTGTGGCGTCTACGGTGGTAACAACTAAGGAGGTTGATGCCATACCTCAGACTGATCAGACTTTGGTAAGTACCAAAGGGGAAGTGGCCGAGAGACCTTCTAAGTGGGCCCGAAAGAAAGAGAAAATGACGTGCTATCGGTGTAGCGAGACGGGGCATTTTGTTTCTGAGTGTAAAGCCGAGCTTTGCGTCTATTTCTTGAAACCTATTCATGGGGCTGATAAGTGTCCTCTTACTGTTGGCCCTATGCCAGTCATGACGATATATGGGGTTTCTAGCCAAGATTTGATGTTTTTCGAGTCTCCGTCTGCTAAGGCTAATGTTCATGTTCCGGAGGCTGGCCACACGGGTACGGTGACTGTCACACGGGGAGTATTGTCGGTGGAGCAGATAGTGCAGCAACTAAAAGAGCTTGTTTCTTCTACTTTCAGATGGGAACCTGTGTTGATAGCAGATAACGTCTTCAAGGTCGTTTTCCCGACTAAGGAGGATCTAGCTCGTTTGCTTAAATTCGGTATGTGTAGGGTTGCTAGCACGAGTACTGTTCTTGAGTTTGATGCCTGGAAGTGTGAAGAACCTAAGGGGAGGCCACTACCCCAGATTTGGGTGCACTTCGCAGGAGCCCCCTCTAGAGCAACTAATGACTTTCTGGTCGCATGGAGTCTGGGGTCGCTCATTGGCAAAACTGAAGAGGTGGATATGATCTACACTAGAGCCAAAGGAGTAGCGCGGATGTTAGTTAGTGTTCTAGATATTGAGCTTGTTCCAGATGAGGTTATTTGGACCTTTGAGGGGTTGCGTTACACTCTCTATCTGGAAATCGAAAGCCCTTCTTTGTTTGATGTTCCTGAGACTGATAAAGATACGCACATGACGGATGGAGATGATACGAGTGGTTCCAAAGATAATGCGGAGGGGACAAAGGATACAGATCCGAGTGACTTCTCCAATCAGAATACTTCGTCGCAGGAAAAACAGACTACTCCGGCTCCAGGTAATGGCCCAAGTTCGGGCTCGGCTATGCACCACGATCTGCGGTTTGGATCTTTTCAACCTTCGTCCGCGCCGGCTAAGGTTGATTCTCGGCCGGCATGCTTTGGCAGCGGGACTAGGTCTGGGATGCCGCGTTTTTTGGGCAAAAACACTCGGTGCAATAGAGCATATGTGCAGCCACAGTCTACACTGCAACCTCTCTCTCTCGGCGAGTTTTTAGCAGAAGAAAAATCTGCGGCTAAGCTCAGCTCGAGTGTTTCAACACCGGCGGTATTGCCAGTGGCTGCTACGTGCATGAGAAGTGACCAACCGGCTGACTTGGCCATGCAAATGGTGTCTTCGCAGGCTGCACATGTGAGGTGCAGGCAGGAGGAAGAAGACATTCATAGCGCTTGGGAAAACAGTTCATCAAAGAAAGAGTCCGCCAATCTTGCTGCTCCAGAAAATATATCGGTCGCTTTTGGCGTTGAGCCAGCTGGTGTAGGACATACCCAGCTGGGCTCCATCCTTACTGCTGCTTTCGAGGTGCCCCAGAAGGGTTCGCAGGACTTTACGTACATGCATGAGGCTGGGTCTGTTGGAGATGGCAGCAATTTCTCGTTTGTTGGTCCTGATGCAATAACTGCTGTTGATGAGCTCCAGCAGTGTACGTATGTTTGTAACACTGAGGCCATGCTAAACATGCATGATGTGGGGTATGGTGGACGTGGTAGCGGTCTCTCGAGGGCCGATCCTGATACAAATACTAAGGATAATGCTACAGTTCAAGAACGAGCCAACATAGGAGGCGGCCACAAGGGTGATGCCCCTACTGATGCTCAACCGGTGGACGGTTCTCTGGAGTTGGCTGGTTCTTTGAAGGATACAGCATGTTTGCCAATGGCCGCCACGGAATTTACACCGACTGCGGTTGCACCAAACTCTAGTCTGATCTCGGAGGAAGATGTCATAGCATTCGGAGGTGTTCCCAATCCGATGAGTCCGAACCGACGGACTAGTCAACGGGTACAGTCTCAGCCAGATGTGGATGACCTGCAGATTGGACGGGCGATGCGGATGGCCAAAATGAAGGACGTTCAGAATTCAACAGGTATGAATTTTAATATTGAACATTCTATTCTTCATTTTACTCCGCAAGAGATTTTACATAACGCTACGGCAGTGGGGGTGTCTTTGGGCGACACGAGCCAACAAGTTTCAAAATCTATCAATGACTTATTAGACTTAGAGGTTGATAGGGCTTTGGATATTATTCGAAACTTAGCGGTAGTTAGACCGATGAATGATAACGACATTTCGGGTTTGGGGGATTTGAATTTATTATGTCAAAATTTAGTCCCGGAAGAGGAGACTACGCAGTCTCATGCAGATATTGGTGTTTCAAATTTAGTGACTCCACATCTTTATGATACGGCCAAGGATATTCATGGTTATACGGACCAGGATTATGCCTTAGATAGGCCAAAACGTAATTCGAAACGTAGAATATATCCAGTATCTGTTGTTCGTAGGAGTGCTCGTTTCAGGACGGCTAAAAAATTCTATGATGAGAGATGAAAGGACTTTTTTGGAATAGCAGAGGTCTAAGAGACTTGGCTAAAATTAGGTTCCTTGCAGAGTCTACTCTGCAACATAGTCTTGACTTCATTGCGTTGATGGAGACGGGGCGGGAAAAATTCACAACGCAGTTTTTGAACTCCCTTTCGGGAGGAGTGGATTTTGAATGGCATTGTCTCCCCCCAAGAGGAAGGTCCGGAGGGATCTTACTTGGGGTACGGTGCAATACACTCCAGGTGCGGGAAGTCATTTTGGGTGATTTCACAGTAAAATTTAGAATTAGAAACAAGGAAGATGGTTTTCGATGGGCCCTAGTAGAGGTATATGGTGCCGCTCAACAAGAGCACAAGCCAGCTTTCTTGGCTGATCTGGTTCGAATTTGTGATGAAAATCTACCACTCGTGGTGGGTGGAGATTTCAATATCATCAGGAGAGCTGATGAGAAAAGTAATGATAATTATGACGGTAGATGGCCCTTTATGTTTAATACGATCATAGAGAGTCTCAATCTACGGGAGATTGAACTCTCCGGTCGGAAATATACTTGGGCCAATTCTTTACGTAAGCAGACTTTTGAAAAATTGGATAGAGTATTGACTAGTGTTGACTGGGAACAGAAGTTTCCTTTCGTCACAGTTGTTGCTATGCAGAGGGCTATATCTGACCATACCCCGTTATTATTAGACTCTGGCCAGGCTACCCATAAAGGAAAGAGAGATGCTTTCTCTTTTGAGGCCAGTTGGTTCACTCGTGAGGGATTTTTAGACATTATTGCCAGAGAGTGGAACAAACCTACGGAGGGGAACTCAAGTATAGTTATCTGGCAAAGCAAGATCCGACACCTTAGACAATTCTTGAGAGGATGGGCTAAGAATGTGTCCGGACAGTACAAAGATGAGCAGGATCGACTGCTTCACTTTATAGATGCCCTCGATCGTAAAGCCGAGACTATCATGTTGGATGAACATGAAAGGTCGGCAAAATATGTGGCAGAACAGCGGGTGCGTGTTCTCCTAAGGGAAGAGGAAATGAAATGGGCTGTCAGGGCCAAGGTCAAGGCAATTGTCCAAGGGGACAACAATACTAAGTTTTTCCACTTGATTGCAAATGGCAAACATAGGAAAAAGAAAATTATACAACTCGAGCAAGATGAGGGTACCATAGTAGGACATGAGAACCTCAAACTATATATTACAAATTATTATAAAAGGTTGTTTGGTGCTCCGAAACATAGTTTTGTTTCTATGGACGAGTATCACACTGCGGACATTCCTCAAGTCGGTCAGGCCGACAATGAAAGTCTATCCGCACCATTCCTAGAGAAAGAGGTGTTACAAGCAATTGAGGCAATGAAAAATGGTAAAGCTCCTGGCCCAGATGGGTTTCCAGCTGAGTTTTATAAACATTGTTGGCATATTATCAAGGAGGATCTGATGACTATGTTCCATGATCTATATTATGGTCACCTTCAAATTTTTCATCTTAATTTCGGAACGATTACGTTATTACCGAAAAAAGAAGGGGCATCCAGAATTGAACAATTTCGTCCTATTTGTCTGCTAAATGTCAGCTTCAAAATTTTCACAAAGGTGGGAACGGATAGGCTAACTAAGATGGCACATTCGGTCGTGCAATCTTCGCAAACAGCTTTTATGCCTGGTAGGAATATTCTTGAAGGGGTGGTTGTCCTTCATGAGATTCTGCATGAACTACATTCCAAGAAACTCAATGGAGTTCTGTTTAAGGTTGATTTCGAAAAGGCATACGACAAAGTTAAATGGTCTTTCCTGCAGCAAACTCTACGAATGAAAGGGTTTGGGGACATTTGGCGTAGGCATGTGGATTGTTTTATAAAAAAAGGAAGTGTCGGTGTTAAAGTAAATGATGATGTTGGTCATTTCTTTCAGACACTTAAGGGACTTAGGCAAGGAGACCCTATGTCACCTATTTTATTTAACATAGTTGCGGATATGTTAGCGCTGATGATCAGGAGGGCTAATGACAAGGACTTGGTAGGGGGACTAGTTCCACATCTAGTTGATGGGGGTGTCTCGATCCTACAATATGCAGATGACACGATCCAATATGCAGATGACACGATCCTTTTCATGGAACATGACTTCAAAAAGGCTAGAAACTTGAAACTTATTCTTTGCTTGTTTGAGCAGTTATCAGGGTTGAAAATTAATTTTCACAAAAGTGAGCTTTTCTGTTTTGGGGAGGCACAAACTGAACAGCTCAAGTATTACCAACTTTTTGGGTGTCAGGGCGGTACTTTACCATTCTCGTATTTAGGGATCCCTATTCATTATCGCAAGTTGACCATCAAGGAGTGGAGATGTATCGAGGATCGTTTTGAGAAAAAACTTAGCTGCTGGAAGGGCAAGCTATTATCCTACGGAGGACGGTTAGTTCTTGTCAACTCAGTGCTGACAAGTATGCCGTTGTTTCTCTTATCCTTTTTCCAAGTGCCTGTTGGGGTAAGGAAAAGATTGGATTTCTATCGATCTCGATTTTTTTGGCAGAGCGACGAGGTCAAGACTAAATATAGGCTTACTAGATGAGACATTATTTGTAGACCCAAGGACCAGGGAGGCTTGGGCATTGAAAATCTAGAGGTCAAGAACAGGTGTCTGCTTAGCAAGTGGTTATTCAGATTATCTGTCGAATCGCAAGGGATGTGGGTACAAATTCTAAAGAACAAGTATCTGCAGCATAAAGCCCTAGCCCAGGTCACTGCGCGACCGGGTGATTCCCCTTTTTGGAAGGGTCTAATGAGGACAAAGAGCGCTTTCTTTAACAGAACTAGATTCATTTATTGGTAATGGTGAAAAGACTAGATTCTGGGAGGATACTTGGTTAGGCCCACAACCTTTGGCTCTACAGTATCCGCAATTATATAACATTGCACAACGAAAACAGACCTCAGTCGCAACAGTGTTACGGCATATTCCTCTTAACATTCAATTTCGCAGAGCATTGTTCGGAAACAGATGGGTTAGTTGGTTACATCTAGTAAGACGACTGATGGATATTAACCTCTCCGATCTACCAGATACTATTCATTGGAAGTTGACCTCGAATGGTACATTCTCTGTGAAATCGATGTACGAGGATGTTATAAATACGTTGCCTATCTCAAAGTCCATGCATATATGGAAGGTCAAGGTTTCCCTTAAGATAAAAATCTTCATGTGGTTTGTTCACAAGGGAGTGATTTTAACTAAGGATAACTTGACTAAAAGGAATTGGAAAGGGAATAAAAGATGTAGCTTTTGTCAAACGCATGAGACGATTAAACACCTCTTCTTGGAATGCCCTATGGCCAAACTATTATGGCGCTCACTACAAATTTCTTTCAACATTGAACCACCTACTAGCATTCACATGTTATTTGGGACGTGGCTAAATGGGGTTAATGTTCATTTCGCCAAACTAATTCGGGTTGGAACTTGTGCCATGCTGTGGGCGATATGGAACTGCAGAAATGATCTAGCTTTTAACAGACTGAATTATATTAACTTTTTGCAGGTCATCTTCAGAGCTACCGCCTCGATCCGCACATGGTCCTTACTCACTCCTATGGAAACCAGGGAGCCTTTGGTTACTGGGTGTGTCCGATGGAAGATGGTAGCTCAGGTTATCTTCAACCGATTTGGATGGAGGCATGCTAATAGGATTGGACTTTAGTCCAGTTTATTAGAGGGTTATTCTTAGCTTTTTGGTGGTCTGAGCGCCCTGTAATTTTAGTCTTTGGCTTTTTCTTTGTTGGGAATCTTTTGTTTCTTTTCAGACTATTTTGCTATTAATAAAATGGCTATATGCATCAATCGATGCAGAGGCCGGGCGTCGCCTCCATTTCTAAAAAAAAAAAACTGCTGCTATGTTCGTGTCATCGTGTGCTTACCATTTGTGATAATAAGGCGGCAATTGTCGTGAGACTGACTGCGAGCGATTTGTGTTTTCACAGTCAAACTACTGTACGTATGTACTGCTATTTGTGTGTGCTTATTGTAAGACATACTCGAGTCGTGTTTCCATTTCCAGACTTCTTCCCATGTGCTATTCGGGAATTCTGTATGATATCGCATATTTCAGTTGTCGACCACGACCACAGGAAGACTAGCCTTGACCAACATGACTATAACCTGGTTTTGATGGGTATATGAATATTCTACTTTTAAATAGCTGGCTATTGTTCTAGAAGTAATTCCAGCCACACAAGACAGACTAGTTAGCATTGACTTGTCATCAGAGGTTCAGACATTGCCTCTTGAGACGGATTCAACGACAAGACTGTGTAAAGACTTGTCGCACCCGTTCCCCGACGGCGCCGTGAACTCGGGCCGCATCGCAGATCAGCGCCAGCTCTGCAATCCCCCTCGTCGGTGTCCTCCTGCTCGCGCTCCCGAACGATCCCGCGACTTTCGCGCACCACCGGGCCGCCGATCTTGCTGCTGTCTGCTGCCAGATCAGGCTCCAGCTCGAGGCAGGTTGGATCTTGTCTATGGTCAACGCCGGCCTCCACGTCTCTAGAACGGGCCGAGTGGCTGCCTCTCTGTCCGCCTCAGCCGGCTCTCGTGACTGCTCATGCATTTGCCTTTGGCATGGGCAGCAGCTCCTGCTGCTACGTGGTGCTGTCCCACTCGCATGTGCTTTTCCTGGCTGGCATCTGCTCTGTTCCTGCATGCTTGTCCGCTGCTGCTTCTTGCATGTGCTGTTTGCAATCTTGGTGCGTGGTGCTGAGTTCGATTAGCTGCTGCCTTTCTACATGGCCGGATGTGTGCTGCATCTCGTGCTCCCATGGCCGTTTATCATCGCTTGGCCTACTCTACTCTGTTTTGATCTCTGAATTTGTTTTTACCCTGCTATTGCATCTAGTCTTGAGTTTAGTCTATGCTTCTAGCTTTCTATATTTTTCCGTTGCGTCCATCAAATTCGTCGATGTTTTGTGTTATCACGTCATGAGAGTCAACCATACCTTTGTCCGTCAGCCTTTTTTTGGTCCCGATCCTTTCTATGCAACTTTTGTGGCTTATTTGTCCTTGTTGTTTTCTATAGGATTTTCTGGACTTCTTTTGCATTGTCGATCTACGTCCATCGTGTCTTATCCGCCGAGCTTTCGCCGACGGTTGTCGTGGACTATGATTTTCTGCACAATGCTTTATTATCTTGATGTGCGATCTTCTTTTGACAACCCATCTTCTCTTGATACTTATGTTGTATCTTTAAGTGATGCGGTGTTTTCTTCTGATGTGCCATCTCTTCGGTGTCTTTCTCTTGATGTGTCATCTTCTTTTGACAACCCATCTTCTCTTGATACTTATCTTATATCTTCAAGTGATGCGGTGTCTACCTCTGATGTGCCATCTCTTCGTTATCTCCTTCGGCGACTCGACAAGTTTTGAAGACTCTTCATGCTACGACGACACTCTCAAGATGCGGATTTGGATTATCATTTTTTTAGTATTACATTTCTTCAAATGCAATGCTATTGCATACGCTTTGCATTTGAGGAGGGGTGTTAGGAAGTATTAGTATTAGTCTAGGAGTCCTTATTAGTCTAGAAGTCCTTATTAGTCTATGTTTACTATCCTTGCATCCCAATTCATGTGTAACATATATATATATGCCCCTTGGGCCTTTAATGTAGATAAGTTGCTTTCCTAACAACCTGGTCTGTCTGGATCTTGAAGCGAACAAGGAGGAGGCTACCACTTTCACCTAATATGTCTGGATTTGTAAGGATTACAAGCCCGGCGCGTTCCTCGCTGGTTCTCTTGTCAATATCCAACTAGTACGGTCGATGCAGAAAGAATGAGCAATTTTCCTTGTCAATATCCTAGTGGTGGTTCTCTGATTTTGATGGGTAAAAGAAACAGGGAAAGGATCCTCAAGTTGAGGATCGAATATCCAGCTATTTATTTATTTTTATTTTTAAAATGGATGAATACCTTAAGAAGAAAAGACTTGCTCAGTTAATTGGAGGAAAACAGAGAGTCAAAATTAGATTGCCCGATTAATTATGAGGAACCGGACAGAAATCATCACCACCATTGAACGACACAAATAAAATATCCCATCCACACCATGTCAAAGAGGGCCACGTCGAGATAACATGGAGGCATCATCTTCACCACTCCTTTCATAGAGACGTCATCAACATCCCTAAACTATGAGAAAAGGACCATGACTTCATCATAGACCATCGTCAACCAAACCCACACAGTAGAGGCCATGCGGAGATGTACAATGATCCACACCAGAACTCAGCTACCCGCGACAAGAAAGCGCAACTCTGACTCTAACGAAGAACCATGAAGGAGAACTATAGGCACAGTTGATGTCGTGGAAGATCATGGAATGAACCACTTGTTAATGGTCATATTAGTCCCGGTTCAAAACCAAACCGGGACTAAAGGGTCAAATGAAAGACCTTTTTTCTACTAGTGTACAACCGAGAGCAGCTATCATGTCTCGAGTAAGCGCAACTGTATGGTCATGACACACCCACAAGTTTCATCATCTCTATCTACAACATGATGTAGAACAGAAGAGCGATCAGCATGAAGACGAGCGCGACTATGTAGTACCGACGGTGCCGCCCCTGCTCATGCTGGAGTGTCGACCACCTCAAGTAACTAATTTTCGCTTTGGCTCTGGTGTCGAACCCTCTGTGTGGCTAGCACCCGGGTACCTGTGCACCTTGGCCTGAGCGGCTGGCCAGTGGTCGTAGACTCCTGGAACCCTCCCAACGTAAACGACATAATAGCCCTTCACCATCTGTGATCTAGCTAGTACCTGCAACGTGAGTTGTTGATTTGAACGATAATATGCAACATAATGTACTTAAGAAAACAAAAAGAGACATGATTACCAAAATAAAAGCAACCAATAGTAAACATAAAGGACGAAGTTCCTCATACCCAAACTAATTAACTAGAACGATCTACGCTTGTTGAGGACCACGGTTTAGTTACATCACATAGTTTCGCCATGCATAATTTCAAAGTTTTGCCATAGAAAGACAGTACTGATAAGGCGCGCTAGTTCAGGACCACGGTTTAGTTACAGCGCATTGTCATTGACAATCAGTTGTCCAGGTCCGCGTTCCAATCTTTATAGTCAGGGAGGACGCAACCGAGCTTCGTGAAAGGCTTCATGTCCAGACGCTGAGCGCTTAGCAGTGCTCGGACATCAACCCGCGTGAATGGCCCATGGTAGAACATCCCCATTGGTTCGAGGACTTGCTTCACGATCACTTGGGCTAGTTCACACTGTACGTTATAAACCTCAGCTCAGATTCGATGATCCGGTGTCTTTCCAATGCTTGTGGCCCAACTGACAATCTCGGCATCTTCGACAGTAGCTGACATGCGAAGGCATTGATGATCCCTTCTGTACTCCAACAGGTGATGCATGAGGTAGAATCCATCAGCCTGACTCTCGTTCGGTTGCTGGATGCAGCAGAAGTCGGTCTTATGACCGAAAGCCGGTGCTTTATTCATGGACCTTTTCACCTTGATATATCCACCAGTCATGCTGAACGTCCACAGGGCAGAGTCAAGAACATTCTTGACGTGCGTGCAATCCTTTTTCTTCAGGTTCTTCGACGAGTCCAAGTACACAACATGGGAGTATTACGGATACAGAACGATGAGGACGGCGCCGTCCCCGCTGTGCAAATTAAGTACACCTCAGTTGTGCCACCATGCTTGCAAAGGAATGATTAACATGTCGAAAGGATATGCGCGGATGACATACGAGGGATGATAAGGCAGGAGAATCGCTTCCTTGTCCTTATCAGCGATCATGAATTCACCGAGGTACTTGCTCGCATACTCACGGTGCTCTTTGCAAACTTCCAAGAAGCTCTCGTGCATATAGTATGGGTTCGCGACGCAGATATAGTTGATGCTCTCCCTCCTGGTGACGTAGTCGAGATACAACACATACATGCGGATGGACTAAAAATCCAGCTTGGTCATGTGGAACATGTTGTAGATGTAGTCAAATCGCAGGATGAATGTAGTCGCGGGCCAGATATCGACGTACATCTTCCCACCCGGCACATGAGCCGCGTAAAGCAGGTATCCTGGATGTTTCACGACGAGAAGGTTTTTCTCTCTGGCCATCACATCTTCATGGAGTCTCTTTAGATCATTGTTCAGTATGTGATCTAGCGCTTTGGCAGGTAGGATCGGCTTGCCGGCAATGTGGACATGCGGCTTACCTTCGACAGGCATTCTGTCTACCACCAGGGGTTTCAGAGGCGGCTGGCTGCTTGAAGCACCTATGGCGCCTTTAGATCTCTTGGTCGGTCTCTTCCTTTGCTTCTTGGAGGGTGGCGGTAGTGAGCCCACCATACCTTCCCTAACGACCATCCCAAGTGTCCTCGGGCTAAACAGTGGACGGGCCTCGGAGGGTTGCTGGGTAGAGGCGGCATGTGGAGGCATCTCCTGCAAGGATGGCTTGAAGAGAGACTTTTTGCATTCCGCCTTAGGACGTTTCGGCTCCGGAAAATCAGGCAGCATCCAGTCATCATCTGCACGGTCATAACGTGAGTCTTCGGCGTCCTGAGCCATCAATCCATCATAGGCGGTATTGAAATACTAGTTCGGGTCATCATCATCATCCTCCATGTCATCATCAACATTTGCTTCTTCGACAGCGGGGGAGACATGATCTGGCACTAATGGAGGCTCTCCCTCACGTCGTACGCTACCATCATCCGCCACGACAGGTGCAGGTAATGTGGTAGGTGGGGTGGTGTTCATACCTTCTTGAGAAGTTGGCGTTGGAGTGATGATACTGGGCTCCTCGAGACGAAGAAGAGACTTCGGCCAAGTCAAGAACCAGTTCTTACATGCGCCAATCGTCTTAGGGGTCTCGTCATCATCGACTGGTATCGGAGGAGGCAAATCCTCGTAGCCCGCTAAGACACTGGCCACGATAACCTTGAAGACGCCATCGGGCATCTGTCAGTTGTGGAACATGCGGTCCTTCGGCTTCACGATGGTTGCCTTTCCCACAGCCACCTCCTGGCCCTTGATGTCATAGAGTAGGGTGCACGGGGTGTCGTCGGCCTACGAAGGAGACATGTCTGCGACATCAATCATCTGAAAGGCAACTGAAACGGAAGACTATAGACATGCTGGTGAGAAGGGTATGACGCTTAATTACCGTGAGGGCGTTGAGCTCAGCCAGCGAGGAAGGCCCGCCGAGCATGCCAGAGACTGAGGTCGGGCTGCTATGAATAGGAACGGGACCTTTTGCGGTTGCTTGGGCAGGTGCTGGTGTTGTGGTGTTCGCCGAGTTGCTCCCGACAAAGCTGGGAATTGGAAAGTCCTCCAGCCGTGCATTTGGATTGTTCTTCGTGTAATTGAAAATTGCCGGAATCAAGCCGGCCACCGCGTGAGTGACCAACCCACTAACTACCCCGACTAACTCTTCTTTGGTCTCAGCTTTGGTTTTATTGACCGCAATCGCGACCTTCTCGCCGATGCTCTCCAGAGTAACGACCAATCGTCTCTTCCTTCTCTCCTCTGGCTCCTCGGGGTAGCACGTCTTCCACGAGGCCCCATCTCCGTGTTGGAAATATGCCCTAGAGGCAATAATAAATTAGTTATTATTATATTTCTTTGTTCATGATAATCGTTTATTATCCATGCTATAATTGTATTGATTGGAAACACAATACTTGTGTGGATACATAGACAAAACACTGTCCCTAGTAAGCCTCTAGTTGACTGGCTCGTTGATCAAAGATGGTCAAGGTTTCCTGGCCATAGGCAAGTGTTGTCACTTGATAACGGGATCACATCATTAGGAGAATCATGTGATGGACTAGACCCAAACTAATAGACGTAGCATGTTGATCGTGTCATTTTGTTGCTACTGTTTTCTGCATGTCAAGTATTTGTTCCTATGACCATGAGATCATATAACTCACGGACACCGGAGGAATGCTTTGTGTGTATCAAACGTCGCAACGTAACTGGGTGACTATAAAGATGCTCTACAGGTATCTCCGAAGGTGTTCGTTGAGTTAGTATGGATCAAGACTGGGATTTGTCACTCCGTGTGACGGAGAGGTATCTCGGGGCCCACTCGGTAATACAACATCACACAAAAGCCTTGCAAGCAATGTGACTTAGTGTAAGTTACGGGATCTTGTATTACGGAACGAGTAAAGAGACTTGCCGGTAAACGAGATTGAAATAGGTATGCGGATACTGACGATCGAATCTCACGCAAGTAACATACCGAAGGACAAAAGGAATGACATACGGGATTATATGAATCCTTGGCACTGAGGTTCAAACGATAAGTTCTTCGTAGAATATGTAGGATCCAATATGGGCATCCAGGTCCCGCTATTGGATATTGACCGAGGAGTCTCTCGGGTCATGTCTACATAGTTCTCGAACCCGCAGGGTCTGCACACTTAAGGTTCGACGTTGTTTTATGCGTATTTGAGTTATATGGTTGGTTACTGAATGTTGTTCGGAGTCCCGGATGACATCACGGACGCCACGAGGGTTTGCGGAATGGTCCGGAAACGAAGATTGATATATAGGATGACCTCATTTGATTACCGGAAGGTTTTCGGAGTTACCGGGAATGTACCGGGAATGACGAATGGGTTCCGGGAGTTCACCGGAGGGGGCACCCACCCCGGGGAAGCCCATAGGCCTTGGGGGTGGCGCAGCAGCCCTTAGTGGGCTGGTGGGACAGCCCAAAAGAGCCCTATACGCATTGGAACAAAAATCAAACAGAAAAGAAAAAAAGGAGGTGGGAAAGGGAAGAAGGACTCCACCTTCCAAACCAAGTAGATTTCGGTTTGGGAGGGGGAGACCTTCCCCCTTAGGCTCGGCCGACCCCTTGGGAGTCCTTGGACCCCACGGCAGCCCTACCACATATCTCCACGGTTTTACCTCTAGATCGCGTTTCTGCGGAGCTCGGGCGGAGCCCTGCTGAGACGAGATCATCACCAACCTCCGGAGCGCCGTCACGCTGCCGGAGAACTCTTCTACCTCTCCGTCTCTCTTGCTGGATCAAGAAGGCCGAGATCATCGTCGAGCTGTACGTGTGCTGAACGCGGAGGTGCCGTCCGTTCGGCACTAGATCGTGGGACTGATCGCGGGATGGTTCGTGGGGCGGATCGAGGGACGTGAGTTCGTTCCACTACATCAACCGCGTTCACTAACGCTTCTGCTGTACGGTCTACAAGGGTACGTAGATTACACATCCCCTCTCGTAGATGGACATCACCATGATAGGTCTTCGTGCGCGTAGGAAAGTTTTTGTTTCCCATGCGATGTTCCCCAACACTCCGACACCGTGCACACGTCCATAGGATGGTGGCTTGTCCACCGGGATCTTTTTCAGTATGTTCAGGGCCGAGTTGAATGGGGTGTCCCATTTGGGCCTCGCCGACGACTGTGACGACTCGTCGCTTTCGGCTGCCTTCTGGTGCTGCTCTTTCTGCAAAAGGAACGTGGATGGTTTACTAATGTGAGAAAACTTGCAGCCAAATTGATTGGAAGCTAATTAATATTATAATGTGGTAATATAACAATTATCAGAAGTCTCATGAATTCCCTCGTGTTCAGGTCCGTGTAAAAGATCTTTCTCTCTTTGTCCAACTTGTACCGGGCCCTGATCCAATCATGCTCCAGCGGGTCGCTGAACTCCGCCAAGGGGTTTGGGATCCCGAGACTTTCACGTTCGGCGTCCTCCTTGGCCCATATGTGCCTCTTCCCCTCGTAACCACGGCTTTCGAGGCGGTGGGGAGGCGTGTTCCTGGCCTGGAGCGCCTTCATTTTCTATGAATTTGCCTTGACTTCTTCTTTTTCGCAATTCTCCAGGAATTTTGCAAAGTCCTCTTCCGTTATTGTCGGATTATCAACATGAATCTTGGACCACGGTTCATTCTTCCCAACCGCTTTTTTCACCCGAACTTTCCAGGAGGACAAGTCGTTGGTGAACGTCACCATCGCCTTCTCGTTTATTTTTGTCATGACGGGATCATCCCATGGCTCTTTATATTTCTCTTCATTCCGGCCGGGGAACATGAACCTAACGTGCAACTTCTTTAGGAGCATGTGCTCCATATGTGGTATCTGCTTCAACCTCTCGTCGTTTCCCTGAGGTTGCATCCAAGTTGATTGCCCCAGCACTTGCGCGCTTCCTCTGGCGCTGTTGGCTCTAACTTCTTGGGGTGAATCTCCATGACCAAAATTTGTCCAATGTCAAGCGTGTTTGGTTTTCTTGTCCTCTTCTTCTTCGGTGCTTTACCGGCTAAGACATCATCGTTGCCGGTCTCGGGGGCGGTCTCGGTAACGGTGCCAGTGCCGGTGTCGGGGTTGGGACCACTGCCGCCAGCATGCAACCCCAAGGCATGTTCGTGCAGGTAATCGAAATAGTGATTTGTTACCTCCATGGAGTCTGCGGAGGGAGCAGAACCACCCACGACTTCGGTGTTGGTAGACATGTTTCCTATGCAACAATTGTAAATAAAAGATATAATGAAGAGAAAAAAGGGGCCTATATTTGGTCAGAATGTTGATTCATTCCCCCTCCAGCAAATCCCGGGTACTCCATATATCCTAGTTTCTAGCACAAGTCATGCCGAAAATTTCGGCATGACCTTTGCTAAAAATTGGACATATGGAGCGCCTGAAATTTGTCGGAACGGAAATGAATCAACATTCCGGCAAAACATATGCCACTCGGACATTCAGAAGGACATATCACTATCTAGGGCAATATTCTTTAGACATTCAGAAGGACCAAACAAATTCTTATAAAAGGAATTGGCATATAATAAAATGCTTTTCCCCATGCACCAGATTTACATTACTTCCTAGATGGCAGTTCCTTACCTCCCCTCATAGTTGAGGGGACAAGACTTTGGTTTTTGGATATTTCAGATTCTTCATAGTGATCAGCAAATATAAATCCCAAGTGGCTCAGAGAATATAGCAATCCCTTCCCCGGCAACGGCGCTAGAAAAATGCTGCTAGCAGTCCCCGGCAACGGCACTAGAAAAATGTTGTTGACTTGTTCCTGACTTGATGCCTCCACGACAACGGAGCTAGAACTGCTCCCAGTTGCTCAACAATTAGCAATTGTCTTGCAATGGCCCACCAGCGCGTGGGTTCGCGGCAGTTTTCGAAGGTAGAGTATTCAACCCAAATTTGTTGGTTCGCCCAACAGGAAGTGAAAGGATACTCTCAAGTATTAGCAGCTGAATGTGTCAGATTCAACCACACCTGAAAGATTAGTATCTGCAAGCAAAGTATTAGTAGCAAAGTAGAATGATAGCAACGGTGTCAGAAATGATCTGTTGACAAGGCAGACTATTCCTAACCGTCGTATCAATGACGCCAGAAGTTGCCCGTGGACGGGAAATAGTCTTTTCCCGGCAACGGTGCGAGAAAAAGGGTATTGTAGCAGGTAGCAGCATTGTAACGAGTAACAGCAGTGGCAAGGAACAGCAGTAGTGACAACAGTAGCAAGTAGCAACAGTAGCAAGTAGCAACAGTAGCAGCAAGAATAGTAACAGCAGTAGTAGCAGAGCAAGTAACAATAGCAGCAACAGTAGTAACAGCAGTAGCAGCAGAGCAAGTAACAACAGCAGTGGGACAAACTCGTAGGCAATGGGTCGGCGATTCATTGGATGACATTCATCATGCAACAGTCATAACACGGAGAGATATGTGGCTAGCTCCCGTTCGTCAATGTGATGTATGCATGCATTCCGTGTGTAGTCATACGTGCTTAGGGAAAATAACTTGCATGACATCTATTGTCCATCCCTCCCGTGGCAGCGGGGTCCAAAAGGATACTACGGGATATTAAGGTTCTCCTTTTAATAAAGAACCGGAACAACGCATTAGCACTTGGTGAACACATGAACTCCTCAAACTATGGTCATCACCGGGAGTGGTTCCGGTTATTGTCACTCCGGGGTTGCTGGATCATAACACATAGTAGGTAACTACAACTTGCAAGATCGGATCTAAAACACACATATATTGGTGACAACAAAATAATTTCAAATCTGAAATCATGACACTCGGGCCCTAGTGACAAGCATTAAGCATGGCAAAGTAGTAGCAACATCAATCTCAGAACCTAGTGGATACTAGGGATCAATCTCCGTCATAACTAACTCGATTACATGATAGATCTAATCCTACTCATCACCGCCCAGCAAGCCTATGAATAGATTACTCACGAACGATGAAGAGCTTCATGGAATTGGAGTGGAAAGAAGGTTCATGATGACGATGGCGACGATTTCCCCTCTCCGGAGCCCAAAACGGACTCCAGATCTGCCCTCCAGATGAAGAACAGGATGTGGCGGCGCCTCCGTATCACAAACGCGATGAAATCTTCTCTCTTGATTTTTCTCGGGACGAAAGTGAATTTATAGAGCTGAGTTTGGGGGCGGAGAGCCACGTGGGCCCCACAAGCTTGGTTGCCGCTGCCAGGGGGGCTGGCCACGACAACATGGCTTGTGGCCCACTGGCCCATCCCCTCCGGTGGATCTTTGCGCAGGTATTTTTCATATTTTCCAGAAATACTCTCCGTAAATTTTCAGGACGTTCCGAGAACTTTCATTTCTGCACAAAAACAACACCATGGCAATTCTGCTGAAAACAACGTGAGTCCGGGTTAGTTCCATTCAAACCATGCAAATTAGAGTCCAAAACAAAGGCAAAAGAGTTTGGAAAAGTAGATACGATGGAGACGTATCACGCTCCTGCTAAGCTCTTAGTAGTAGCGCTTAAATGGATCAACGCTACTGCTAATTAGCAGCAGCATGTTATTTTTTCCACCGCTACTACTGAGGTCCTGTGTATAGGCTTTTCCCTAATAGTGCTCACTTATAGCAAACGGATCCTATTTGACATCTCTATGCAGCAAACAGTTGTGGAATCGCTGAAGCGAAGCGACGCCACAAGGCGGCCAAATTTTATTCATGTTTTAAATTTTGTTAACGTTTTCAAAAGAAATCAATTTTTAAAAAATTCTTCACAATTTTAAAAATTTGGAAATTTGTTTGCAATTTCTAAAAATGTTCAAATGTTTCACATAGAAATTGGTCATGTTTACGAAATTTTGTTTTGAAATTTTTCCTCATGTCTTAAAACAAATATTATTTCCAAATGATTAAAATAAAAAAGGGCCAAAAAACCAGATCGATGGATTTAACTAGACGCTAAGCTCACTTACTCCACACCGTGAGGGTGATGAGGATAGGAAACTGTTTAGCCTGCAGGGCGTATTTATTTTTTGCCGGCCCCCAAAAATCCCCGTCGCGCCTCGATTTTCGCCGGTTGGGTCCAGTTTGAGGGCCGACGATCCCAGGGCTGAACCCAGCGCGCTTGGGGGGCGCTTGGAGGCTCTGACGGAAGGAAAAATGACATGTGAGCCGCCACTCTGAGGCAAAATACTTTTTTCACGTCCAGATTCGTCCTCTGCATGCACTACACCTTTCGCTGCCATGTCGATCCTGATGCCGCCCACCTTCCTACCGCTGCTAGAAAGGTCATCTCCCCGTCGAGAAAGGGAGGGTTCACCGCGGCTTCACCCCTTGCTTCTGGGCGAGTTTTTCTGGCGCTCCGGCCATGCAAGCGGTTGCGCATCTGCCACGCCAGCTAGGTGTTCGACGATTTGTCTCGATGATGGACTCCGACAACGAGGAGGCGTGCACGGCACTGCTGGAGGAGAAAGCCGATGCCGACGCCCAGGACGAAGAGCACCTCATGGTCCTCGTCGCTTTGGCAGGCCTGTTCGCGAGAACCGCAAAGCCGCGGAAGGGTGCTTGGCGCCGGCTGGCTGAAGGCAATGCAAAGGCATCGACTGGAAAGCTATTGCTTGCTCTACACTGACTACTTCGATGATTCTCCTCTGCATGGGAACAAAGTATTCCGACGCGGTTATCAGATGAGCCAGAAGCTCTTCCTCGGGATTGTGAATTCCATCAGGGAGTTCGACAACTACTTCAAGTGCAAGAAGAATTGCACAGGCACACTTGAATTCACTCACTCTAGAAGTGCACGACAGCTATGAGGATGCTTGCACGGAGCTCCCGGTGATATACTGCAAGACTATTGACGCATGACCGAGTCCATCACCATTGAGTGTTTGTACAAGTTCTGCAGGACTGTGGTGGTTGTGTTTGGACCTCAATACTTGCGATCACCCGGTGCTGAAGACACTGCTCGAATCCTAGCACAGAATGCAGCAAGACGATTTCCTGTGATGCTTGGAAGTATCGACTGCATGCATCGGAAATGAAAAACTATCCATTTGCTTGACAAGGTATGTACAAAGGCGCCAAAGGCGGTTGCAGCTTGGTACTCGAGGCAGTGGTCACACATGACCTCTGGATTTGGCACCCCTTTGATATGCCAGGACCTCATAATGACATCAACGTACTGCAGTGCTCGAATGTCTTTGCTAAGCTTGTTGAAGGTCATGCTCCTCCGGTTAACTACGAGGTCAAAGGGCGCCACTACAACAAGGGATACTACCTAGCAGATGGCATCTATCCGAGATGGTCCACATTTGTGAAGACTATCTCAAACCCTGTGCCAGGAGGCAAGAACTCCTACTTTGCCAAGCGTCAAGAAACTTGCAGGAAGGGGGTCGAGCGGGCATTGGTGTGCTCCAATCTCAATTTGTTGTTTTCCGGTACCCCGCTCAGACCTGGTCGAGAGATCAAATGTGGGAAGTCATGACTTGTGTCATCTTACATAACATGATCATTGAGAGCGAGCACAAAGAACTTGTGTTTGACACTGAACCATATTACAGGCAGGGTCCTCTTGCCCAAGTTGATCACTTGCTACCAGCAACCTGGACTGCCTTTCTCACCATGCGTCGGGAGATCCGAGACCCCACAGGTGCATCAAGAACTGCAGCACGATTTGGTGGAGCATCTATGGAGGCTCAAGGACAATGCCTAGCTCGATGTGTGATGAATTATGAGTTTTTATTTGTTAAACTATTTTGATTTGTATTGACTTGTTGAATTATTTTGATTTGTATTGATTTCTCTGATGAATTATGTGATAAAAAATAAGCATATGTTGAATTTGTGCCGAAACACGGCAAATATGGGCTGAAATTGATATAATTTTGCTCCGAAAGTGGGCTGAAATCGACGGCTGTGGGTGACTGGAAACCCGAGCCCCTCATGTCGATTTTTTCGCCGATGCGCCTCAGACAACGCTATTTCACGTTCCCGAGGGGCCGAACAACTGGAGATGCTCTAAGCTCACCGGCCCCCTCCATCAGGCGGTGCCGCGAGAGGGCTTCCCTTCCCGACGGCTACGATGGGGTAAGCCATCCAGCCGGCAAGCCCTGTTAGTGGTAGCGAAATCAAACTTGCAGATATCCCTGGTAGATCCCTGTGTTCTCCTTAGGGCCAGCTTGTAACGTCACTAAATCTGAACCCGATCTAATTCTTGAGATGCTGGCTTCGGTTCACGGCGTTAGCCAAGGGAAATTGAATTGATTCGACAAAATGAACAGGATGCTATCGATCCCCTTTTTCTACTCGGTGTCAAATACTTTTCACTGTTACAATTTCAAGATTTTTTTTCTATGTGCTTTTTATTATTTAGTACTAGTTGATTACTGATCCTGAAAAATGGACCGAATTTAAGAATTTTGAGTTTTCCATTTGCCTCACTTAACTTTTTAACATGACATCCGTATCCCTGAAAAATGGAGTAAATTTAAGCATCTTGAGCTTTGCATTGTGTATGGCATAACCTGTTAACTGGTCTCCATCAGGTTGTCGATATCAACCATATTAGTAGTGATCGCCCACCCTGAACAATGACCCAAATCCAGCAATACCCGTTAACACAGGTCTCCATCAGATTGTCCATACCAACCACCTTAATTAGTAGTGATCGCCGGTCCTGAAGATGATCCAAATCCAGCATTTTGAGTGCCTCGTTTTGTATCGCTTTACTTGTTAACATGTCTCTATGAGCCCAGCCTGACCATGTTAACCATCCTTGTTGGTGACTAGTGCGCAGATATGTTACATATCATAGGACGGCAACATTTGATACTAACGATTCTTTCCGCTGCCTTGCTTAATCCGCACACTGATAGCCACGCCTTGTTTTTTAAAGTTTAGTTTGGCAAAATCGAGGTTTGGAGAGAGAAGAGGAGGAACGTTAAAGTCTCAGAAACACATGAGGACTGCAACAGCTTTGGCCAGTTCATGTTGTTTTTAACAAGGCTAGCGTTCCTCTCACTCACCAAGCCATCACAGTGTTTTGGTGATTTCAGATTCTGAACTGCACAAGCAGTCGCCACAGACCTAAATGGGATAATCCTAATAGTTTTGTGTTTTGAACTGCACACGGAGATCTCCTATAGGTTGGTTGGACCTAGATTCTGAATTGCACAAGGAGGCTGCCTTAGAGAGCCAAATCTGGCTGGATCTACATCCATTTGGAGGTAGGTGTGTTGCCTTTAATTTGGTTTTCTTCGTACTTCTGTTGTCAATATTGTACAGGACGTATACATCTAGGTCCATGCTTTTATTTTGCTGTAAAAGACTTTGTATTTCCGTAAAGTAATAGAAAGAGGAGTAGCCTCGTTTGAAAACAAAGGTCCATAAGAAAAAATGAGCAGTTTTCTTTTGCATTATGATCCAGGTATGGTGGTTGGTATCTGGTTTTAATAGGTAAAATGAACAAGCGAGCACAAGGTCTCTTTGATTTTCTGCGAGGGTCCATGAAACTATTTTGATGGTTTCAGATTCACAACGAGGTCAACCAAATGAACATTGTGAAGCAGGTGTGTTATCTGTTCCTAGTTTTCTGGCTATCTTAGGCTGTATATAGAACAGTCTCCCTCGGTGGAAAACAAAAAACCACTCTGCAGTCATGCTGTATCTTTTGAAGCCTAGCTAATATATAACTATCCGAAGAGAATCATGCATGATCTTTCTATTGGTTGAGTGTAAGAGGTTCTTGTTAGTTAAAAACATGAAGTTTGCTGCAGTTGACTATTTACTCTCCGAAGTGTTTGAGAAATGCTTGTCAAAGGGTATTTTGTTTCATTATGTGGCATAAAATTAGATAGGTTAACAATATAAAATAAGACCCTAGGATGATTGATAAGAAAGCTTCTGCTTATTTCAATTGCGAATGTGGTTGGAGAGTTTTGAAGTGTTTTGGCAAGTGCTTGGTAGTAGCAGAATTAACTAAATATTTAATAAATGCATCACTTACATCATTTTGCAGTGGTCATGCCAATAATATTGAGGAGAATACACAACTAGCTCACTACCCGACAATATCAATTCTCAAAGCAATGGCGGAGACTGTGATTCTTCTAGCCATTAAAAAGATCACATTTGCCTTGGCAAAAGGAGTGGTAGACAAGGCCAGTGTGCACTTTGCGAAGTATGGCACACAACTACTAGAGATACAAGGCAACATGGCCCGTGTTGCCAGGGAGCTTCGCATAATGCATGATGTTCTCTGTCAAATGGATATTCGAAACCGCAACAATCAAGTATACGAGGGTTGGTTGGACGAGGTGCAGAAAGTAGCACATGTGATGGAAGACATGGTGGATGAGTACTTGTATCTAGTCGGTCAGGAACATGATCTCGGTTTTTTCTTTTTCCTAAAGAAAGGGTTCAAAAAGCCAAGAAGTCTACTTTCTTTGAACCAGATAGATTTCAAGGTGAAGGAAGTAGAGAGAGATCTTACACACCTGTCAGAGACAAAAAACCGATGGGTTACTCTGATAGATAATGGGGATACTAGCAGCTCAAATTACATTGTGAAGAGGGCCAATGATCTAGCAAACATTTCACGCTTGCTTGATGATGAAGATCTGGTGGGGGTGGATGAAAACAGAGAAAAGCTTGAGAAGTGGTTGGTAGATGATGACCATGAATGCTCTGTGGTAGCGCTACTTGGAATGGGAGGACTTGGTAAAACAACTTTAGCTGCAAATGTTTACAAGAAGGTTAGAGAGAAATTCCAGTGCCATGCATGGCTCTCCATCTCTCAAACTTATTCTAGAGAAGATATCTTGAGGACTATAACCAAGGAGCTTCTTAAAGATAACATTAGTGTTCTTTCCAGCACTGCTGCTATGGACATCACCCGCCTTGAAGAGACATTGAATAAATTTCTAAAGCAACAGAAGTATTTGATAATATTAGATGATGTTTGGACTCCGGAAGCATTTGATGACTTGTCTAGGGCGCTTCCCCATAATGATAAAGGAAGTAGAGTCATAATCACAACAAGGGAAGGCGTTGTTGCTGCACTTGCTTCTCCAGGACATATCTTGCCAATGGAGGCTTTACCTGAAGACAAGGCATGGGATCTCTTTTGTAAGAAAGCCTTTCCAAGAGATGCAAATTGTGATGGTCATGCGGAATTGAAGCCTTTGTCAGAGGAAATAGTTAGCAAGTGCAAAGGCTTGCCTCTTGCCATTGTGTCAGTTGGTAGCCTATTGTGCGTGCGTGAGAAAACTATGGAAGAATGGAGAAGGATAAATAACCAATTGAGTTGGGAGCTAATTAATAATTCGAGGCTCGATCACGTAAGGAATGTTTTGTATCTGAGCTTCATATACCTTCCAACACACTTGAAAAGTTGTTTCCTATACTGCAGCTTATTTCCAGAAGACTATCTGTTACGTAGGAAACAACTTGCACGGTTATGGTCAGCAGAGGGGTTCATTGAAGAGAGGGGTGAAAGCACATTAGAAGAAGTGGCAGAGTTCTATCTAAAGGAGTTAGTTGATAGAAATATGCTACAACTTGTTGAGTTGAACACATTTGGTAGGATGAAGAAATTTAGAATGCATGATATCTTACGTGAATTGGCAGTGGACTTATGTCGTAAGAATTGTTTTGGTGCTACTTATGATAATAAATCTGGCGGGTCTCTTGGGGATAGACGATTGGTACTCCGCAATCTAAAGAAGGATAATTATCAGCCAATTTCTGGTATACATCAACTTCGTACAATCATTACACTTGATAATAGCGTGCCGTCATCCATTATATCGTTGCTATGCTCTGAATCAAGATATATGACAGTGCTAGAGTTACGTGGTTTGTCCACTAAGAAGATTCCAGCTGCTATTGGAGATCTTTTTAATCTTCGCCATTTGAGTTTGCGTGATTCAAAAATACAGGTGCTCCCGAAGTCTATTGAGAGGCTTTCAAATCTTATTACATTGGACCTTTATGGATGTGACATACATGTGTTGCCCAGTGGGATTGTGAAGCTGAAGAAGCTTAGGCATTTATTTGCTGAGAGAGTACTCGATCCAGATGAGAGAGGAATGAGATGTTCTAGGGGTGTGCGAATCCCTAGTGTCCTTGGACATCTAACAAACCTGCAGACGCTACATGCATTGGAAGCACGGGACAAATCTCTTGGACATTTAGGGGAGCTGAGGCAACTGAGAAGCTTGAGGTTATGGAATGTGAAAGGAACCTACTGTGAACGCATCAGTGAGTCTCTGGTTCAAATGCAGTATTTGTCGTTCCTAGAGGTGAATGCAAGTAATGGGAAGGAGGTTCTCCAGATGAATGTTTGCCTTCCACAGCTGCAAAAATTAATTTTGAGGGCACGACTAGCGAATGGGGCGTTGGACGAGTCTCCTCTCTTCCAAGCTGTTTGGGGGCAGAATTTGTATGTATTGTCTCTATATGGGTCACAACTGAGAGAAGACCCCATGTCATCCCTTTCTCGGCTGTCAAGTTTGACGCGTCTACGTTTGACAGGAGCATACAGCGGAGAGCAGATGACGCTTCTCACGGGATGGTTTCCCAAGCTAAAGATTCTCTTTCTGAAAGATCTGCCTAATCTAAATCGGCTAGTGATACAGCAAGGTGCCATGGCTAGCCTGGAAGAATTTTTCTTAGTCAACCTGAACAGCTTGACAGAGGTCCCACCTGGCATTGAGTTCCTCATGCCCCTGCAGTACCTAGCATTCGACCAAATCAGCAGCGACTTCTTGACTGTGCTGGAGCAGTGTTCTGCTATTCGAGGGAACTGGTGGTATACTCTCCAAGATTGACCTGCCAACGGGCCGGGAAATATGCACCTAGGTATGCTATATATAATTAGTTGCCTGCCAAATGATGGTAATACTTTCCTTTCTCACCATCTCTAATCTTACTGCTTTCACATATTGATGTGATGGGATGCGATGTTGGTTTTGTAGGTCACCAGCAGAAAGGAAGGCGCTTCGTTATTTTGGTCCGCCGGAGTCCGGACGATGAAGGAAAACGAAGGCTTCTGGGGTATAAGGCGTCAATGCATCCGAAGATGCATATCAATTGTTGGCGTACCGCATATCTTTAGGGTTTGCTCTGTTAAACCAACATGACAGGAGGCACACCTGATCGGTATCTATCCCATCGGTATCACATTGGTTTGAACGTAGCTAGAGTAGGTTGTTACAACTATCTTATCTGTAACTCAAATATCTATCTCTAGTCTATTCCTTGATCTCCAAGGTGTAATCCCAACTAATGTACGTGATCAGGGAGTCGTGCCCCTGCATTATAAACACGCAGCCATCGCGCACGAACAGGGTACAACGTTCCAATCTATTTCTCACCATGTAATCCCAACTAATGTACGCGATCAGGGAGTCGCGCCCCTGCATTATAAACACGCAGCCGTCACTCACGAATAGGGTACGACGTTCCAATCTATTTCTCACATGCTCTGCATCTTTTTTGCAAGACCTGATACTATTGCTAGTTCCACGTCCGTCCACGTTCACCACTTCATTTCTTCTGCTGCTTCTGCCTTTATTCACTGCTGCTACTACCGTTGTTCGTGTGCTTTTGCATATCAAGTATTATCATATATTCATATTGCCTACTAACTATTTCCGATGGTGTCTTTTAAATAAGACAGACACTTACTACGAGCGGCTTGTGTTTCCATATTATTCGGACTGATTTCCACGTTATTTATTTCAACTATGTAATGTACAACTATTTCAGGTATATTGATGTTAAATAAAGGGCACCACTAGGGATCAGACTACTGATCCCTAGCAGTATATCAGACCACTGGACAGCCATTAGATCGATTGCACTTGCAAGGCGTGATTATGTGCCCAACGTATGACCCACTTCCCCTCTAGTTAGTTTCCACATTATACTCCTGTGATTACGTTGCTACAATACCTGATTCCTATTTTCTTCCTTGAATTAATTTCTTCCGAAAATCATGCAAGGATATAATTTAAAGTCCATCTAAAATCTTCTATTTTCGTACTTTATTCAACATTTTTTCTAGGCAATTTCTTTTTTGCTTCTAGTGCATAGCGAATTTGCTTCAATGAAAAATGCATCCGCGTAACATTTTATTTTGTTCTTAATGCAGCAAAACCTTGCTTTCACCGATGGAATAATTTTCTTCAATCACAACCAAACTTTTTTGGACGTAATTCTTTTTCCAAACACTTTGCTTCCGTGTATCAAAATTTGTATCTAAGAATATGTTTTCATATCATAAATTTGGGTCTCATATATCTTTTTTATCAACTTTCCAACCAGAAAATTTGCTTCCATCCAATAATAGAAGTGCTTCCATGGTAAAATTAATTTGCTACTACTTGAACATAAGTTTGTTTCCTGCTTCATTCATTCTTACAATAAGTTTCATACATGATACAATTCGTTTCGTTCAAGTCACCAACACTGCCTACTATGCTTCCTTATGTCAACAAATTGTATGTTCCCTATAGACCGTAGACATGATTCCTTTCGCTTGCAGTTGGCCTCATTGTAGGGCTGATCCAAGTATCATGATTGATCACACTTCTTAGTGTAGGCATCAGTTGCCTCCATATATGTCAACGGCTGCGCCCATCAGTTCTAAGGCCAACACACAACTGCTTGAAACATACATCCATAATCTACTAGCCATGATGCATAAGTACAGAAGGTACATATGAAGCAACAACAAGTATTACATATATGGTACGGTAGCGATGAAGTAGAGGTTCTCACATTGCCATGTAAGAAGCATGTACGCTTCATACATGCTATGCCACACCGTCGTTGATTTTTGAAAATTTGATTTGGCATTATTCAACAATAAAAAACAAAACAAAAATCGGCTTGCCACTGTCAGCATGTATATGAAATACAGGAAGCATGATGGTAGTGTTTAAACACAAAAATTTCTCTTGACAACACAAATAGTAGAAGTGTGTTTCTTTGGCCCCAAACTATCTGGACTGAAGAAAACATACAACAAAGTTAGGAATCATGGATATTAAGAAGCATCAGTTTGTTTTTATCTCAACATAATTCATATCTAGTGGGAGCATGTAATTTTGTAACTAGAAAATAGCACTGAATGTTGCCAACTTGTGTGTGCGTCGATCAATTTGTGATCTACAAACCAATTCCACCCCTCGATGCAAACAAAACAGCAATGTTGAAGCACGTATCCAGTGTTTAAAAGGCATGGTTACTGGAAATATCATATGATAAGAATCTGTGCGTGGGACAGATGATGATGGAACGAAAGTTGGATCAGGAAATTCAATACCTTTTGAATCACAGGAAGGATTTCGAATAGGGCAAAAGAACTGGAGGCCACTCCTGATTCTCTGCCTACGGGTGCAGCCGGTTCAAATCTCAAGGTCCAGGCACTTCATGGGCAACAAACACGGTGAAGATGGAGAGCACGACCACCTACTGCCGTGATGGCACGCCACCAAGGTCACTTGCGACCGCTTCTTTTAGTATTAGGTCGGTAGAGGGGATTAGATTTGGGCGCTGTGGTGGATTGCATCATCGGCGATGGATTTCGTCTCCGGCAAGGTGGGAAGGGAGCACGGTGCGCAGGAGACGGAACAACCTGGGTGACGGAGTAGGGCAGGACAGGGGCGACAATGTTGATGATGAGCTCAAAGGAAGGATGTGATAGAGCCATGAGAGAGGAACGGAGGTTCAGGAGAGATTGACGGGAGAGATCTCAACCCTGACGGGAAAGGGACCAGGGCCTGCGTTAAATATGGGTGGTTAGCAATTTAGTATCAGGAAGACCTTGACCGTGGGATTAATTGGACATTGATGGTTCACATGTGGTATGGCGATTGCTTCGTATGAGACTACTGGTACAAAAGCGTTTCCCTTAAATAAAAGCACTTTGTTTGTTATTCAAGATGGTTGGGTATTCATTTTCATGTCATGAGGTTGCTGCCTTAAGTTGATGCTGCTGTAACTTAGCTGCTAGCTTGGGAACAGGGCCGTGAATATCCGAGGCCCTGTGCCAAATTTAAAAAAGGGACATATCTTTTGATAGCCGAGCTGAAGAAAAAAAAGGTGGACTAAACTAAATGAGAGACCAGATTATTTTCTCCAAATCATATATTGTACTATTTCAGTAATTTGCAAAAAAATAGTAGTATTTCAGTAAAAAATAGTAAATACTCAGTACCTTCTGTTCTATTGATTACGAGATTAGCAGATCCATCTTTGCAACAAGGCCAATTTGTCGGTGCCTAGGAAAACCGAAGAGAACAGATGGTTAAAGCCGGTCTTGGTGCACTGAAATCACTTGCCGAAAGGCAGCGAACCATTTGATAAATGGCAGTAAAATAGGAGGGGAAGTACACTCAAATTTCAACGGCATATAACTAAAATTTGGACAGCCTATGCACTGAAATTTGCATAGCACTAACTCTGAATTTTTGGACAACAAAACACTGAAATTTGGACAATACATACTGTCGGGGATATACCTTGCGGTATGACCCGGCAGACGGTTATGACTGGGCAGACAGTTATGACTCGGCAGACAGTTATAACCCGCCAGACAGTCAACTTCCGAAAACGATTCCCTGAAGATGAGTCTTGAAGAGAAGCCTGTTTGTAAGCAGCACGGTCGTAAGCATCCCGGTTGTAAGCAGCCCGGTCGTAAGCCGTCCGGGACTCAGCAATCTGTTTGTAAGCAGCCCGGTTGTAAGCAGCTCGGTCGTAAGCAGCCCGGTCGTAAGCAGCCCGGGACTCGGCAATCTGTTCGTAAGTCGACCGGGACTCAGCAATCCGTTTGCAAGTCGCCCGGGACTCAGCAATCTGTTCGTAAGTCACCCGGACTCAGAAGCCCACGAAGAGAAGCCCGTGATGAAGAGTCATAATATGCTAAGCCTAAATCCGGCTTGGACTCTATATGTAACTCGCCCCTTCAGCTTATATAAGGAGGGACGAGACACCCCAAGAGGGTTAGGTTTTTTAGATAGACAAGATTCACAGCTTAGGTCTAGACAAGACAAATCATGAGATAGACGGATTAGACACCCACGAGATTAGGGGTGCCGAGTCTGCACCTTTGTAATCGAGATCATCATCTTCATCAATGAAACACAAGCAGGACGTAGGCTTTTACCTCCATCGGAGGGGCCGAACCTGGGTAAACTCGCGTCTCTCGATTCCGACCAACCCCTTCAAGCCGCCAGATGGTTGCGATGGCCTCACACCTAAGTCCTTGTACGAGGACATCTGCCGTGACAAAACCACGATAGTTGGCGCCACCGTGGGGCTAATCGCACGATGGAATTGTATTCTTGAAGGGATCTCTTACAGGGATCGAGAAGTTTATGACCCGCCGAATCCGTAAGGATCGGCATGGAAGGATGTACATCATCACCATGATGAGCAATCAGAACAGACGATATGAGATAAGATCAAGTTCAAGATGACAAAGTTAGGGTTGCGTTTGTGTGCTCCTTCACGCACGATCAAACGATCCACGATTGTTTTCTGCTACGACACCATAAGTCGGCGAGACCGGCTATAGACCAATCACCTCATCCGACAACAAACCGAGTTGCTTCTGCTGCTATCGTCAAGAACCGTGGAAATCTGACGATCCGTCGGGTCCAGTCGTTGTTGTTCGATTCATCGAGAGTACTAGATGAAGATTGGAGTATTTGTAGAGCAAGCGAACTATGGTCCAGTGGCTGATAAATTTGGAAAAACAAAATTCAAGATTTGATGGACGACGAAGCACCTCGCCCCTGACTCGGTATCCGCCCTCGTGGCTCAATAAACCTCGCCTTCGTCGCGTCATGAAGAGACCTCCACGGCCTTGCCTTTGCCATGATTGAAGAAGGATTCAACGTCGTTGCAATGATTGAAGAAGGATCATGGTTCCACGCCTCCACGGCCTCGCCTTTGCCATGATTGAAGAAGGATTCAACGTCGTTGCTGTGCATCCGAGCCAGCCGCCGCGTCGCTCCAAGTCGGCGGCGCTCCGCCCCCACGCGTCTGAGCGAGGCGCCGTGTCGCTTTGAGTCAGCCTCGCCACAGCTTATCCGAGCCAGCCTTGCTCCACTGCCGCTGGCCCGAGTTAGCCACCGTCTCTTCGAGTCGCCTCGTGATGACCCACAAGTATAGGGGATCAATCATAGTCCTTTTGATGAGTAAGAGTGTCGAACCCAATGAGGAGCAGAAGGCTCTGATAAACGGTTTTCAGCAAGGTAATAACTGCAAGCACTGAAAGTAGCAGTAGCAAGTGATGGTGTAGTGAGGTGAAACGTAGCAGGTGAAAATTAACAAGTAACAAGTAATAGCAAGGGTGCAGCAAAGTGGCCCAATCCCTTTTGTAGCAAGGGACAAGCCTGAACAAAGTCTTACAAGAGGAAAAACGCTCCCGATGACACACGGGAATTTCTGTCATGCTAGTTTCATCATGTTCATATGATTCGCGTTCGTTACTTTGATAGTTTGATATGTGGGTGGACCGGCGCTTGGGTACTGATACGTCTCCGTCGTATCTATAATTTTTGATTGTTTCATGCCAATATTCTACAACTTTCATATACTTTTGGCAACTTTTTATACTATTTTTGGGACTAACACATTGATCCAGTGCCCAGTGTCAGTTCCTGTTTGTTGCATGTTTTTTGTTTCGCAGAATATCCATACCGAACGAAGTAGAAACGTAACAAAAACTTACGCAGATTTTTTTTTGTAATATTTACGATTTTTGGGAAGAAGAATCAACGCGAGGCGATGTACGGAGGGCCCACATGCCCTGTAGCCGCCACGAGGAGGTACGGCGGCGGCTGGCAGGCTTGTGGCCACTCCTTAAGGCGGTTGGAACCCTTCTTTCGCTGCAAGAAAGCTAATATCCGAAAGAAAATCTTGTTAAAATTTCAGCCCAATCGAAGTTACGGATCTCCGGAAATTTAAGAAACGGTGAAACGTAGATTCTGGGAGCGCAGAAACAGAAGGAGAGAGAGAGAGAGATCCAATCTCGGAGGGGCGTGACCCTCCACCGCCATGGAGACCATGGAACACAGGGGAAACCCTTCTCTCATCTAGGGAGGAGGTCAAGGAAGAAGAAGGAGGAGGGGGCTCTCTCCCCCTCTCTCCCGGCAGCGCCGGAACGCCGCCCGGGACATCATCGTGTGACGACGATCTACACCAACACCTTTGTCATCTTCACCAACATCTCCATCATATTCCCCCATCTATATTCAGCGGTTCACTATCCCGCAACCCGCTGTACCCTCTAATTGAACATGGTGCTTTATGCTACATATTATTATCCAATGATGTGTTGCTATCCTATGATGTCTGAGTAGATTATCGTTGTCCTATCGGTGATTGATGAATTGCTATGATTGGTCTAATTTGCTTGTGGTTATGTTGCTGTCCTTTGGTGCCCGTCATATGATCGCGCGCGTGGATCACACCATAGGGTTAGTTGTATGTTGATAGGACTATATATTGGCAGGCTAGAGTGACAGAAGCTTCGAACCTAGCATAGAAATTGATGCATATGGAATTGAAGGGGGACCAATATATCTTATTGCTATGGTTGGGTTTTACCTTAATGAACTTTAGTAGTTGCAGATGCTTGCTAATAGTTCCAATCATAAGTGCATAGAATTCCAAGTAAGGGATGACATGCTAGCAGAGGTCTCTCCCACATGATACTTGCTATCGATCTAGTAACGTAGTCAATTGCTTAGGGACAATTCCGCAACTCCTACCACCACTTTTCCACACTCGTTAGACACTCGTATTTGTTTCTTTTTCTAACCAGCCCCTAGTTTTATTTACGCGTTCTTTACTTTCTTGCAGGCCTATCCTATCACTCTTATAAAGTACTTCTAGTTTCATACTTGTTCTAGGTAAAGCGAACGTAAAGTGTGCGTAGAGTTGTATCGATGGTCGATAGAACTTGAGGGAATATTTGTCCTTCCTTTAGCTCCTCGTTGGGTTCGACACTCTTACTTATCGAGAAAGGCTATAATTGATCCCCTATACTTGTGGGTTATCAATACCTTTTTCTGGCACCGTTGCCGGGGAGCAATAGCGTGGGGTGAATATTCTCGTGTGTGCTTGTTTGCTTTATCACTAAGTAGATTTATTTGCTGTTCTAAGTTGTTCTCTATCTTTATTATGGATATGGAACACGAAATACCAAAAACATTAGGTGTACTTGCTACTCATGGAAATGGGGAACCTCCTAAAACCCTCGATGCTCGTTACGTGGAAAATATTATGCACTTCTTTAATAATCCTGAGAAAGCCCCATTCAATTATATAATGAGATACACGTTGGATCAACGTGAATACTTTAGGGATTATCTCTTGACTCAAAAGGAAAACTTTTATGGGATCAAATCCATTTGTTGAAATGGTATGCTTCGGAACTATGCAAGAGACATGGTGTTACTTGTTGCTCTAGGATGAAGGTTCCACACCTTCCATTTTCTTGTGAGTTTAATGATCATGGAACCTTGGCTTCTTATGCTAATGGTATATATGATTACTATGATGTGGATCAAATAGAAGAGTTTGTTGCTTTTATGGGTGCTTATGAAATTGAGGCTCTGTTTAAAAGGTATGATGATAATGATGATGCTCCTTACCGATCTGAAAATTTGGCTATGCTTCGTTATTGTTATACTAATTATGAATATAATGCCCATATTGAACGATTTAAGGAGAAATCCTATGCTGCCCAAGAAGAGACTATTATTTTGCAGGAAACTATGGAAGAAGAAAATGCTGAAGTTGTGAGCTCATTAGATGAAAAAGATGAAGAGGAGAGCGAAGAACAAAAGGAGGAAGAGCGGACTAGCTACCCGTGTCCACCTTCTAATGAGAGTAACTCTTCTACTCATACATTATTTAATTTCCCTTCATTCTTACCGAAGGATGAATGTTATGATCCCTTGGATTCGTTTGAAATATCCCTTTTTGATGAACTTGATGCTTGCTATGCTTGTGGCCATGATGCCAATATGAATGATGCTTATGAAGATGAGCTAGCTATAGTTCCTTATGTTACACATGATGATTTTGATGAATATAATATGCATGTGCTTGCTGCTTCTACTTGCATTTATTATGAGAGACGAACTACATCTCCACCTCTCTATGTTTCCAATACGATAAAATTGCAAGAAACTGCTTATGCTATGTATTGGCCTTTACTTGATGTGCATGAATTATTATTTTATGTCTTGCCAATGCATAGGAAGAGAGTTAGACTTCGTCATTTCTTGATATATGTTACCTTGTGCTCACTACTAAATTTCCAATCATTGCTACTTAAAATTGGCTTTGATATACCTTGGGATCCGGGTGGATCCATTACTTGAGCACTTTATGCCTAGCTTAATGGCTTTAAAGAAAGCGCTGTCTGGGAGACAACCCGGAAGTTTTAGAGATTCATTTATTTATGTTGAGTTCTTTTATTTAGTTTAAAAACAAAACAAAAAATATAGAGGAGAACTTAAAACTTTTTCAAAAAGAGAAGTGATTGAAAGGTGATGCATTGTGGAAGTGAAGGTCGACCCGGAAGTGAAGGAAGTGATTGTTCATGCTCGTGGAAACAATGTAGAATTTTTCGTGGAAGTTTCTCACAAAAATAATTATCCCCTTTTACAATTACTTTGTGTTTTTAAAAATAATGTGCCAAGCAAAGCCTTTACGATTAGTTTGGGTGATAGTTGTTTGATCACGCTGAGAAAAGACAGAAACTTTCTTCTCACGAAATTAATTTTTATTTCTATTCTGGAAGAGATTTTGAGTTGATTCTTTTTTCTTCTGATTGATATGCAAATTTTCCATACTTTCGTAATTTTTCAGATTTTTTGAGATATCAGAGGTATACGGAATAGACAGATTGCTACAGACTGTTCTGTTTTGACAGATTCTGTTTTCTATGCATTGTTCTCTTATTTTGATGAATCTATGGGTAGTATCGGTGGTATGAACCATGGTGAAGTTGGATTACAGTATATATAATGCTAATATGAATTTAGAATGAGTTCACAACAGTACTTGAAGTGGTGATTTATTTTATTATACTAACGGATTTCACGAAGTTTTGTTGAGTTTTGTGTGATTGAAGTTTTCAAATTTTGGGTGAGAGCATGATGGATGAAGGAATAAGGAGAGGCAAGAGCCTAAGATTGGGGATGCCCGAGGCACCCCAAGGTAATATTCAAGGAAGACTCAAGGGTCTAAGCTTGGGATCCCCCGGAAGGCATCCCCTCCTTCATCTACAATCTGTCGGTAATTTTATTCGGAGCTATATTTTAATTCGTCACATGATTTGTGCAAATGCTTGGAGCGTCTTTTGTGTTTATTTTTCCTTTTTATTTTATGCACCATGCTGGTATGAGATAGTCCTTGGTTGGCTTTATATAATGCTTCTTGTGCTTCACTTATATCTTTTGAAGTTTGGATTTCCTGTTTTCCTACACATAGAAAACCGTCATTTGTAGAATCCTCTTTTGCTTCACTTATATTTGTTAGAGTGGGGCATATCTTTTGTAGAAAGAATTAAACTCTCATGCTTCACTTATACCTATTTAGAGAGTTAACATGAGTTGGTCATTCACATGGTTAGTCATAAAACCCTGCATAAAACTTGTAGATCACTGAATATGATATGTTTGATTCCTTGCAATAGTTTTGCGACATGATTATGTGATATTAGAGTCATGCTAGTGAGTAATTGTGTATTCGTAGAAATACTTGTGTTAAGGTTTTTGATTCCCGTAGCATGCACGTATGGTGAACCATTATGTGATGAAGTCGGAGCATGATTTATTTATTGATTGTCATCCTCTGTGTGGAGGTCGGGATCGCGCGATGGTTAACTCCTACCAACCTTTCCCTCAGGAGCATGCGTGTAGTACCTTGTTTCGATGACTAATAGACTTTTGCAATAAGTATGTGAGTTCTTTATGACTAATGTTGAGTCCATGGATTATACGCACTCTCACCCTTCCACCATTACTAGTCAGGCTGCAAGTGGTCACGGGCCGTCCACGGTGCCGACAAAAAAGCCCACTTAAATTGTATTCGTGGACACCCACATAACCTGTAATTTACAAAGTGGGTTAAGTGGGCTGACCCAGTTATTCTCCTAATAACCCATTTATTCTCTTGTTCCTTTTCTCCTCGTTCCCCTCCTAGTCTCCTCGTTCCTGGTCCTCCGCCGCCCCATGGACGGCTTGGCGCTGGCGCCGCCGTCCACATCCATCGTCTCCATGGACGGCGCAGCGCCGCCATCCACCTCTCCCGCAGCTGCGCCTGCACCGCCATCCACCTCTCCCGCAGCTGCGCCTGCGTCGTCGTCCACCTCTCCCATGGCTGCACTTGCGCCACCGTCTACCTCGCCCACGGCTGAACCAGCGCCGCCTTCCAACACCCCCACGGTCGGACCGGAGAAGCCGTTCATATCCTCCATGCCCTCCCCAGCGGCGCTGCCTTCTACCTCCACTACGGCCGTCACCGGCGATGCAAGCAAGAAGCGACCTCGACATGAACTCCCAAGGTCCGGCTGCAAGAAGAAGAAGAAGAAGAAGGAGACTGTTGGTGTCCAAGAAGAACCTGCCAAGGTATTGGGCTTCTGAATCCAAACCCTCTGGTTTTGTAGATGTGATTTTGTAGATGTGATGTTTAGGTCCAGTTTGTACTCAGTCTGAATCCAGTCTGAATCTGAACTGAACTTCTACCATGATTGTACGTCATCTCTGATGTGGACGTGATCCTGTTTCTCTTCGCCGGGCTGGGCTTTGGTGTTGGATTTGCAGCTGCCATTCTGATGAGATGGGGTCGAATTGGCAAGTGGTTTGTTAAATCTGCAAGAGCTTTGTGGACTTGAACTGATCTGGGAGACTGATCCCTGGTGCAAGCATGCTGTCATGGAAGAGAACTTATTCGTCTGCAGCAGTCGTTGCTTCCGAAGAAGTACTGCAAGTATAGGCTTTTTATATCTAGTATTGTATACTTTTTGTGACGTGCTTTCATATATTAAGCTCCTGCCACAACTTATCTCCTGTGGTGTATGCATTACAATATTGCTTGGGTTAGATTGAATGGCTAGATGGCTGAACATCTTGTAATCTATCTCCGGTATCTGTTTCTTTTTATCTCTAGTTTAAGTGTGATCATGTATATGTTTAGGCTGGAGATAAATCTTGTAACCATTATCTTATCTTGTTTGAATACAAATAAACGCCATGCGGCCTGACAAGGGTTATACGGCTCACCAACACTTCTGATTTTTCTCGTAAATTTCTACAAGTTTCCTGTGACAAAGTATCATGTCTGGAAGATAACTGTGCTGCTGTAATTTGTTTCAGCGCAAGGTGACAGATGAATCTGATTATCATATTGCAGAATTAGTTTCTCTACCTCTCTTCTACAGGAATTTTGCGTGTTTACTGTTCTACATACTGCAAGGCCTTCTAATTCTTAACTGAATTTTTATAGTCTGACCTATTATTGTTCACATTGTTCTAGAGAGCTAGTCCACGAGTTTATTCTCTGAAGATTGTGGTGAGCTCCCCCGGGATCAATATGTTGGCAACATCAGCAGCATTGAAGAGAGCTTCATTGGCGGCGAGGCATGCTTCCACAAAAAGGGCAAAGTCAATATGACAACTAGAGACACCTTCTTCACAGAGGACGCCACTACAGAACGCCCCTTCACTTCAAAATTTATCTCCTGCGGTGGGAAAAACTAGTTCCCTTGGTGAGATTTTCTTCCGGATATTCCTATGTAGAGTCCAAGCATAGACGAGATGCCTCTAAATATTCAACCTCTATGTTTAAGATGTTCTTTTCCCATGCATGCAGGGTCCAAGCATAGACGTCGTAAGCTGGTATCTAACATTTGGGAGGAGGCCGAGCCAATCTATGATGGTCGAATGCTTGTGGAAGGCCGGTGTAATCATTGTCAACAAATATTTCCAGCCACACGATACAGTACCAGCCACCTACGTCGGCACTTGAAGGTATAACGAGTGAAAACTGCAATGAATGAAATGGTTGATAAGCTGGGTCCTCCTGGGGTGTTAGATCCTAATTGGAAATTCGATCCTCAAGTCTCACGGTTTGAATTAGTGAAGTTTATTGTTGTCAATGAAATGCCATTCTCTCTCGCGGAGTACAAACCATTTCGGGATTTTGCTGCTTCCTTATATCCACTGTTCAAAATGCCCTCAAGAACAACCGTCAAAGATGATTGCATGGAAAGTTTTAAGAGATACAGTCTAAAGTTTCAGAAATATTTTGAGAAGTGTACTAGTAGAGTATCTTTGACCGCAGATATGTGGACTTCAAACCAAAAATTAGGTTATCTTTGTGTCACTTGCCACGTGATTGATTCAGATTGGAAAATGAAGAAATTTGTCATAAGGTTCGTCATGATGGAGACCCCCCACAATGCTATGAACATGTATGGTGTGATACTAAAGACTATTCAAGATTTTAATTTAGAGGATAAGCTCTTTGGTTTCACGTTAGACAACGCCCCGGTGAATACCGCGATGATTAAACACTTAAGAGATAATTTGGCTAAAAAAGGTTGTCTTCTCTTGAAAGGCGAGTTGCTTCATTCTCGGTGTGCTCCTCACGTATTCAACTTAATGGTTCAAGATGCTCTTCTTTCAATGAAATATGTGGTCAACAACATTCGAGAATCTGTCCAATATGTAAGGAGTTCACAATCTAGACGACAAAATTTTCAAGCGATAATCAATCAAGTGGGGTGTTGTTTTAGTAAGCAGCCTTCCATAGATGTACAAACTCGTTGGAATTCCACATATTTGATGCTTGAATCAGCTATACCGTTTAGAAGTGCATTTGATGCCTTAGTGGAGCAAGAAAAGGACTACGAGTTCTGTCCAACACCTGTTGAATGGAAAATGGCCGAAGCTGCTTGCAAATTGCTAAAAGGATTTTACACAGCAACAAATATTCTCTCTGGATCAAACTATCCAACTAGTCATCTCTACTTCCCTCAGTTATGTAAGATCAAAAAGATATTGAAGAGAGATTCATCAAGTAAGAACAGCAGCATTGTGCTTATGGTGCAGCAAATGGAAATAAAGTTATAGAAATACTGGAAAGAGTCGTACATGTCAATTTGTGTTCCGGTCATATTTGATCCAAGGTTTAAGTTTGATCTCCTAGAATATATGTTAAAAGACTTTGGAAGTGAAGATGAAGCCAATGAATGGATGCTTAAATTAAAGAAAGCAATCCAAAAGCTTTTTGATGAGTACTCTCGAGAGATCCATGTTCATCAGCCACAAGAAGATTGTGGGAGTCCTAGTGCCGAGGAGGATGAGGAAGACGATGATCCACTTGCAGAGTGGGATCATTATATCAGTTGCAAAAAAGGGCAAGAAAATAATGAGCTGGATCAATATTTGAAAGAGGAGTTGTATCCAAGGAAGAAAGAGTTGGACATATTAGAATGGTGGAAAATCAACTCTCCCAAGTATCCGGTTCTCTCTACCATTGCTCATGACGTATTGGCTATTTCGGCGTCTACAGTGCCTTCTGAATCTGCCTTTAGTTCTGGAGGACGCATTGTGAGTGACTATAGGAGCAGTCTTTCTTGCTCCACCGTTGAAGCTTTGGTTTGCCTACAAGATTGGCTGAGAACAGATGGTTAGTAAGTTTTTCTTTTATTTTTCACGAAAATTGATAAACACAGTTAATCTAATAATTTACGTGTTTTGTGTTTTGTGTTTTGCAGATCCAGAAAGATACGAAGGCGCATCATTAGAACCAGAGTAAGAAGATCAAGGTATATGCTATGCCCCCATGATAATTTACTTGTTTGGATTCTCTCTGTATGCTCTGAATCCTGTGATTATTTATCTGCTAGCTAGTTCAACTCCTTGCCCTGCGGATTACTGTATTTATTTATTTGATTAGATGGGAACCAGCCAGACTCCTTGCCCTAGCTAGTTCAACTAAGGAATGTTTGCTATGAAAAAAATACGAAATTTGAAAAAAAATGGCTTTATTAATCTTCTTTCTGCTGTCTGCTTTGATTAAGTGATCATTATATCTTCATACGTGTACACCTTCATACGTGTATTAGCTGTAGTTAAGCTAAGAGAGTCTCCGCGCCAGCTAGGAGAGTCGTTCGAATCTTCTTTCTGCTCTCTGCCAAGTTCAGGTCTGAATATTCATGCTAGTTCAGGTCTGAATATTCTTTGTGCGAGTTCATGCTAGTTCATTATATCTTCATACGTGTGCTCTGAATATTCATGCAAGTTCCGGTCTGTAGTACGACGTTAGTTTCTTTGTGAGATCCAGGACAGTAAACTTGTTTTGAGTTCAGGTCTGGAGCTCATTTGTGTTCGTTTCTTTGTGAGATCTGCAGGTTTGTTGATGCAGGCTTCAGTAGAACTCTGCAGTACGACCTTAGTTTCGCCAGGACGTGATGACAATGGTGGCGTCCTGTGATAAGATCTTTGTGATAAGCGTTCGTTTTCCTGTGGCTACCTGTGGCTACTGCTGAAATGAGATCTTTTTTAGACAAGTTGTAATCAGGACCAGCTAGCCTTGAGTCACAGCATTACTTGTCACTGCATAAATGTACTGATTTGATAAATCAAAGTATTTGCCTAATTCAGTTTTGAATTATGCCAACATTTTGCCGTTTGATATTGGCACATGAAGATATTCACGAACATATTGAATTTGCCAGCTAGAGTTTTTTCTCGAGTTTGAAGTACTCACTAACTCTCAGATCAAATGGCTTACTATTGCATTAGTGTTTATAGAATTTAACTTTAGTGAACATTCCACTAAACCCACTTATCCCACATAAAAATATGTGGGTTTAGGTGGACCTCCCACATAACCTATGTGGCAACTGTGGGGCGGATGCGGAGTCCCGCTTACCGTCCCACTTGCATCCTGAATTGCTAGCCTCTCTAGTGCCCCGCAACTTTCGCCGGTGCATTACACCCACCATATAGCCTCCCTCAAAACAACCATCATACCTACCTATTATGGCATTTTCATAGCCATTCCGAGATATATTTCCATGCAACTACCACCGTTCCGTCTCATGACATGTGCCACCACTTCCATATTGCCATTGCATGATCGTAAGATAGCTAGCATGATGTTTCCATGGCTTGTCCGTTTTTTGATGTCATTGCTATGCTAGACCATTGTCATGGTACACTACTGAAGGCATTTCATATAGAGTCATCATTGCTCTAAGTATTGAGTTGTAAGTGTGATGATCATTATTAATAGAGCATTGTCCCATGTGAGGAAATAAAAGAGGCCAGCGAAGCCCATTTACAAAAAAGAGGCCAAAGGTGCCCACCAAAATTATATATATATATATATATATATATATATATATATATATATATATATATATATATATATATATATATATATATATATATAAGAGGCCAAAGAGCCCACAAAAAATGAGAGAAAAGAGAGAAGGGACAATTGCTACTATCCTCTTTCCACACTTGTGCTTCAAATAACACTATGATCTTCATGACAGAGAGTCTCCTATGTTGTCACTTCCATATACTAGTGGAAAATTTTCATTATATAACTTGGCTTGTATATTCCAATGATGGGCTTCCTCAAAATTGCCCTAGGTCTTCGTGATCAAGCAAGTTGGGTGCACACCCACTAGTTTCTTTTGTGAGCTTTCATACACTTATAAGCTCTAGTGCATCAGTTGCGTGGCAATCCCTACTCACTCACATTGATATCTATTGATGGGCATCTCCATAGCCCGTTGATACACCTAGTTGATTTGAGACTATCTCCTCCTTTTTGTCTTCTCCACAACCACCATATTCTATTCCACCTATAGTGCTATGTCCATGGCTCACACTCATGTATTGCGTGAAAGTTGAAGAAGTTTGAGAACACTAAAGTATGAAACAATTGCTTGGCTAAAACCGTGGTTGTGCATGATTTAAATACGTTGTGTGGGGAAGATGGAGCATAGTCAGACTATATGATTTTGTAGGGATAACTTTCTTTGACCATGATATTTTGAGAAGACATGATTGCTTTGTTAGTATGCTTGAAATATTATTGTCTTTATGTCAAATGATAAACTATTGCTTCGAATCACTCGTGTTTTAGTATTCATGCCATGATTAGATTATATGATCAAGATTATGCTAGGTAGCATTCCACATAAAAAATTATCTTTTTTATCATTTACCTGCTCGAGGACGAGCAGGAATTAAGCTTGGGGATGCTGATACGTCTCCGTCGTATCTATAATTTTTGATTGTTTCATGCCAATATTCTACAACTTTCATATACTTTTGGCAACTTTTTATACTATTTTTGGGACTAACATATTGATCCAGTGCCCAGTGCCAGTTCCTGTTTGTTGCATGTTTTTTGTTTCACAGAATATCCATACCAAATGAAGTCCAAACGTAATATAAACTTACGGGGATTTGTTTTGGAGTATTTATGATTTTTGGGAATAAAAATCAACGCGAGGCGATCCACGGAGGGCCCACAAGCCCTGTAGCCGCCACCAGGAGGTACGGCGGCGGCAGCCAGGCTTGTGGCCACTCCTTAAGGAGGTTGGAGCCTTTCTTTCGCCGCAACAAATACAATATCCGGAAGAAAATCATGTTAAAATTTCAGCCCAATCGGAGTTACAGATCTCCGGGAATTTAAGAAAAGGTGAAACGCAGAATCTGGGAGCGCAGAAACAAAAGGACACACAGAGAGAGAGATCCAATCTCGGAGGGGCTATCGCCCCTCCGCCGCCATGGAGACCATGGACCAGAGGGGAAACCCTTCTCCCATCTAGGGAGGAGGTCAAGGAAGAAGAAGAAGGAGGGGGGCTCTCTCCCCCTCTCTCCCGGCAGCGCCGGAACGCCGTCCGGGTCATCATCCTGTGACGGCGATCTACACCAACACCTCCGTCATCTTCACCAAAATCTCCATCATCTTCCCCCATCTATATTTAGCGGTTCACTCTCCCGCAACCCGTTGGACCCTCTACTTGAACATGGTGCTTTATGCTACATATTATTATCCGATGATGTGTTGCTATCCTATGATGTCTGAGTAGATTATCGTTGTCCTATCGGTGATTGATGAATTGCTATGATTCGTCTAATTTGCTTGTGGTTATGTTGCTGTCCTTTGGTGCCAATCATATGATCGCTCGCGTGGATCACACCATAGGGTTAGTTGTATGTTCATAGGACTATGTATTGGCAGGCTAGAGTGACAGAAGCTTCAAACCTAGCATAGAAATTGATGCATATGGGATTGAAGGGAGACCAATATATCTTATTGCTATGGTTGGGTTTTACCTTAATGAACGTTAGTAGTTGCGGACGCTTGCTAATAGTTCCAATCATAAGTGCATACAATTCCAAGTAAGGGATGACATGCTAGCAGAGGCCTCTCCCACATGATACTTACTATCGATCTAGTAACGTAGTCAATTGCTTAGGGACAATTCCGCAACTCCTACCACCACTTTTCCACACTCGGTAGACACTCGTATTTGTTTCTTTTTCTAACCAGGCCCTAGTTTTATTTACGTGTTCTTTACTTTCTTGCAAGCCTATCCTATCACTCCTACAAAGTACTTCTAGTTTCATACTTGTTCTAGGTAAAGCGAATGTAAAGTGTGCGTAGAGTTGTATCAGTGGTCGATAGAACTTGAGGGAATATTTGTCCTACCTTTAGCACCTCGTTGGGTTCGACACTCTTACTTATCGAGAAAGGCTACAATTGATCCCCTGATGGGGTCATAGTCCTAGGGTAGGGTCATAGGCCTGTCCTACAGGTCCTACCCAAGGACTACCCCACACAAGAGACAGGACCTTAAGTATGCCCGACTGAATTAAGGTGCCCCCATCATCCAGTCGGTAACAAGCCCAGGATCATCCAGTCGGAGACTAACATTCGGAGGACACCGGGCCTACCGACTGGATACACTCGGTGCGCCATAACCTCTCTGGAGGGAAACTGCTGTACGTTCCCGGGTGCATTTACTAGCATTTAGAGCAGACGTTACCTGTAACGTACGCATTCAATCGCCACTACTCCACCCTTGAATCAGAACCGTTGTGGAGGGCAGCGCACTCTATATAAGCCGCCCTCCCCCACTGGTAAAAGGGTTAGAAAAACATTGTACTCCATATTACACTCGGTAACAAGCTCCGAGAGCACTGAGACGTACGGCTATTACCTCCACCGTAGAGGGGCCTGAACTCATACAACCTCGCCGTTGCTAGGACTCTGCCCATCTCATTCGTACCCTACACATCTACTGTCGGGCTTATACCCACGACAGTTGGCGCCCACCGTGGGGCAGGCGTCTAAGCGACTACCGGCGAGTTTGCGACTACTTCCTTTCGTCATTACGTCCGGTGGAGATTCTAGCATGGGTCACCAGATCCTCTTCGGTGCTCTCTCCTTCGTCGTCGATGATTCGACGTGGCTTCGGGAGGCACCTCTCGACGTCGAGGCGCTTCCCCGTCACGGGGCCACGCACTTCCGTGCCGGCGCTCGCGGTGTTCTTCTTCTTCAACAATCGAATCTATTTCCGGCTTGCACCTTCGTCACTCGCCGCAGTAAGCGGTCCCGCAGTCCACGTCTCCAACGTTGGGTGCAGCATGCCCGAGCGCGCCAGATCGCGTCCTCTTAGGTGGCAGTTCTGGAGTCTGTTGTGGTCGCCCCATGCTCCCAGTGCTCGGGCTCGGTTCCGACCGAGCTTCCTTCCGAGTACGCGGGTCGTGGGCCTGCAGCAGAAGTACACATGGCCAACTCCGACGAAGATCATCGTCAAGCCGACCGAGGTGAAATCAGCGAAGCATCCGGTGCGCGTCGTCCGCCTCGTCGTTCTGCCAGTCGACACACTCGGCGGAGCAACGTGGAGTTGTTCCGCACACCTCTCCTCAACTTGGCCGCGGCTGCCCAGATTGCCGATTCCCTCCAGCCGACTGATTCAGAGGCAGGAAGGGGAATTCGGCAGTCTCCCAGTCACACAATCGGATCCACAATAGTTCCGTCCATGCAAACACGCATCGGTCGGTTCACAGCCCTGGTTCTCATCAGTATCGCCGCCGCTCACGCACCCCTCCGCGGGGTGGGCCCTATGGGTCTCGACATCATGATGATCGGCGTTCGGTCGGCGACACTTATGACCCAAGACCCGACGCAAGGGGGCGAATCGCCCAGCGAAGAGTCGACAGGGGTCGAGCCCACCGCGATGGTCGTGATATGGACCGTCCGAGTGGAAGCAGGACCATCGTGTCCAGCCCCGAGTGTTTTACTCGAGCCATCCGCTCGGCTGATATCCCGCCCAACTTCCGATTGGCAGCGGGAATCGGTAAATTCTCAGGAGAGTCCAAGCCCGAAACATGGCTAGACGACTACCGAGTGGCAGTCCAGATCGGAGGAGGAGACGCCAATGTCGCTATGAAGCACCTCCCTCTGATGCTCGACGGCTCGGCCCGAGCTTGGCTGAACCAGTTGGCCCCCTCAAGCATTTACAGTTGGGCAGATCTAGCCCTAGTGTTCATCAGAACCTTCGAAGGGACGTGCAAGCGCCCTGCAGGTCTTGTGGAGCTTCAACACTGTGTCCAGAAGCCGAATGAGCCCTTGCGCGACTTCATCCAGCGATGGACGACTCTTTACCACACGGTGGAGAACGTCACCGAGCATCAAGCAGTCTGCGCCTTCAAGGCAGGCGTGCGGTACAGAGAACTGTACTTGAAGTTCGATCGAACGGGCGACATCTCCATGAGCAAGATGATCGAGATAGCAACTCGCTACGCAAATGGCAAAGAAGAGGACCGCATCCGGAGCGGCAAACACAAGACAGTCGGCGATGCCGATGGAGGTAACACTCGGAAGCAGAAACAAAAGGTTCCGCCAACACCGCAAGCAGAAGCTGCAGCTGTAACCAGCGCCAAGTTCAAGGGCAAAGGGAAAGCGCAGTTCACCCCCAAGAAGAAGCCTTTCAACAATCCCATCCTGGACCAGCCTTGTTCGATTCACACGAAGATGGACGAGGAAGGCAACCCCATATACGTGAAGCACACCACTCAGCAGTTCCGTCTCCTGATCCAGGGGTTCAGCGAAGGGCAGCCGAGTGAGAAGAATCCCGAACAAGATGAGGAAGACAAGGAGGATCCGTTTCCCCAAGTCCATGCAACCCTCATGATTTTTGCTGACGTCGAAAGCAAGAGTCGACTGTAGTTGGTAAACAGAGAAGTCAACATGGCCGTTCCGACTGCCCCCAAGTTTCTCAAATGGTCTCAGACTGCGATCACCTTCGACCAGTCGGATCATCGAACACATGTCCCCACCCCAGGAAGGCAGGCTCTGGTCGTCGACCCGGTGGTGGAAGGAGTCCGACTGCGCAAAGTCCTCATGGACGGCGGCAACGGACTGAATATTATGTACGCCGACACTCTCAAGGGGATGGGCATTCCGATGTCCACACTCAGCGAGAGCAATATGCAGTTCCACGGAGTCGTCCCAGGACAGAAGGCCAAATCACTCGGCCAGACCGCATTGGAAGTCATCTTCGGCTCTGACAAGAACTTTCGCAAGGAGAAGCTCACGTTTGAGGTGGTGGATTTCCAGAGCGCTTACCATGCAATTCTGGGCCGCCCGGCATACGTGAGTTTCATGGCACGCCCGTGCTATGTGTACTTGAAGTGGAAAATGCCCGGTCCAAAAGGCGTTATCACCATCACCGGCAACCGCCAGCGAGCCGAGGAGTGTCTGCAAGAGGGATCAAGGATCGCCGACCAGCAGATGGCTGTACTCGAGCTCGAAGAGTACAAGAAAATAGTCGATCCTGTCGACTTAATGCGCTCAAAGAAGCCAGCTTCTGAGTCCGCGTTCCAGTCGGCGGGAGAGACTAAGAAGGTCAGCATCCACCCGACAGACGAGTCTGCCGCCCCGACGAACATCTCCACCACCCTAGATCCTAAATAGGAAGCCGAGCTCACCCAATTCCTCCGTGAGAACTGGGACATCTTCGCATGGAAGCCATCTGACATGTCGGGTGTACCTAGGGAGTTGGCTGAGCACCGACTGCATGTGGATCCCGTCGCTCGGCCCGTTCGAGAGCGCCTGCGCCGGTCCGCCGCGCACAAGAGGAAGGCAATCGGAGAAGAGGTGGCTAAGCTGCTAGCTGCCAAATTCATTCACGAGGTTCACCACTCCGAGTGGCTCGCCAATGTAGTCATGGTGCCCAAGAAGGACAAGTCACTCCGAATGTGCATTGACTTCAAGCACCTCAATAAGGTCTGCCCGAAAGACCATTTTCCGCTCCCCCGCATAGATCAAATTGTCGATTCGACTGCGGGGTGCGAGCATTTGTCATTTCTTGATGCCTACTCGGGTTATCATCAGATCCGTCTGTATGGTCCCGATGAGTTGAAAACAGTTTTCATCACCCCGTTTGGGGTGCTTCTGCTACATCACTATGCCTTTCGGTCTGAAGAATGCAGGAGCTACCTTTATGCGCATGATCCAAAAATGTCTCCTCGACCAGATCGGTCGCAATGTGGAGGCATACATGGATGATATCATAGTCAAGTCACGCAAAGGTTCCGACCTGCTGACTGACTTGGCAGAAGCATTCGCCAACCTTCGTAGGTACGATATCAAGCTAAACCCAGCCAAATGTTCATTCGGTGTTCCCAGCGGAAAGTTACTCGGTTTCTTCGTTTCTGAACGAGGGATCGATGTTAACCCCGAAAAGATCGGGACCATCGTCCGAATGGAGAGGCCGGTCAGAATACACGATGTTCAATGACTCACAGGTTGCCTAGCAGCTTTGAGCAGGTTCATCAGTCGACTTGGCGAAAAAGCACTTCCTCTGTACCGACTCATGAAGAAATCAGATACCTTCGAGTGGACAGACGAAGCCCAAGTCGCATTCGACGACCTCAAAGTCCTACTTTCCACCCAGCCGATTCTTACTGCTCCGCTCAGTAAAGAGCCCCTTCTTCTATATATCGCAGCTACAAATCAAGTCATCGGTACTGTTCTTACAGTCGAGCGAGAAGAAGAAGGCAAAGCATACAAAGTTCAGCGGCCAGTGTACTACGTCTGCGAAGTCCTGACACCTTCCAAGTAGAGGTATCCCCATTATCAAAAGCTTATCTATGGGATCTATATGACTGCAAAGAAGGTGGCTCATTATTTCCAAGACCACTCGGTATCTGTCGTTTCTGATGCTCCGTTGTCGGAAATTCTCCACAATCGGGACGCATCAGGCCGAGTGGCGAAGTGGGCGATGGAGATGTTGTACTGCGACATCAAGTTCGAGGCCAAGAAAGCTATTAAGTTTCAAGCCCTGGCCATCTACTCGGCTCATTGGACAATGTTCTTCGATGAGTCTAAGATGTTGAATGGATCTGGCGCTGGTGTTGTGATCATATCGCCAAAGGGTGACAAGCTCAAGTATGTGCTTCAGATACACTTTGATTCCTCTAACAATGAGGCAGAGTACGAAGCTCTTCTCTACGGATTGCGCATGGCCATCTCACTCGGCATCCGTCGCCTGATGGTCTACAGCGATTCGGACTTGGTGGTCAACCAAGTGATGAAAGAGTGGGACGTAAGGAACCCCACTATGACAACATACTGCAATGCAGTCAGGAAGCTGGAGAAGAAGTTTGATGGTATAGAACTTCATCATGTTCCAAGACTGAAGAACCAAGCAGCGGACGAGTTGGCGAAACTCGGATCCACTCGGAGACCCGTCCCGAGTGATGTCTGCCTCGAGCACCTCCATCTTCCTTCAGTCAAAGAAGATCCCTTCACGGAAGAACCAGTACAACCCAAGAGCGCAACAGATCCGACTGAAGTCGATGTGCCTGCTGTGGTTGATCTGGTCACAGATATTCTGGTAATCATTCCCGATTGGACTGTGCCGATTATGGCATATATCCTGAGACAAGAACTTCCCGAAGATGAAGTCCAAGCCCGGCAAATAGTTCACAGGTCGAAGGCATTCACTGTCATTGACGGTCAATTGTACAAGGAGAGTGTTTCAGGCGTCCTCCAACGTTGCATTTCCCCAGAGGAAGGACAGTTGATCCTAGAGGATATCCACTCGGGAATCTGTGGCCATCACGCTTCTTCGAGAGCAATCGTCGCCAAGGCGTTCAGAGCTGGATTCTTCTGGTTGCAGGCTAACGAGATGGCCAAGGCTATGGTCGATCGATGCGAAGGCTGTCAGTTCTACTCCAACAAGTCCCACAAGCCAACATCTGCACTAAAGACAATCCCACTTGTGTGGCCATTTGCAGTTTGGGATTAGACACAGTCGGACCATTCAAGACAGGACAAGGAGGCTACACACATCTGTTGGTAGCAGTCGACAAGTTTACAAAATGGATAGAAGCCAAGCCCATCAAGAAACTCGACGCCTCCACAGCCGTGAAGTTTGTCAGAGACATCATCTCCAGATTCGGAGTACCTCACAGCATAATCACGGACAATGGGACAAACTTCGATTCGGACAGATTCAAAGGTTTCTGTGCGAGTCAAGGTATCCGAGTGGATTTTTCTTCCGTAGCACATCCGCAATCCAATGGACAAGCTGAGCGTGCGAATGGACTTATCCTTCAAGGTTTGAAGCCTCGACTATTGCGAGAGGTAGGACATGCTGCTGGTGCATGGGTAACCGAGTTACCTTCAGTACTTTGGGGTCTCCGCACCACTCCGAACAGATCAACAGGGCGATCACCGTTCTTCCTCGTCTATGGAGCAGAAGCGGTCCTTCCGAGTGACTTGCTTCATAATGCCCCGCGAGTCGAACTCTTCTCCGAAGCCGAAGCAGATCAAGCAAGGCAAGATGGAGTCGATCTTCTAGAGGAGGAACGCGAGATGGCACTTACTCGCTCAACAATTTACCAGCAAGATCTGCGACGTTTTCATGCACGACATGTCAGGAGCCCCACGTTCCAAGCTGGCAATTTGGTGCTCCGAGTGGATCAGCAAAGACCACACAAGTTGGCTCCGGCCTGGGAAGGGCCTTTCATCATTTCCAAGGTGCTGAGCAATGGGGCATACAGACTCTACAACATTCAGAAGGAGACCGACGAGCCACGCGCGTGGAACGGAGACCTCCTCAAGCGTTTTTATACGTGATCGCCGACTGAAGTAGTGTAATGAACAAGTTTTGACGAAATAATATACAGCAGATTCAGTTTCTTTTGCAGATTCAGAGTTCTTCCGCGGTTGCAGACTACGATCACACACAGAAAAAAACTTAGTTGTGATCAAGAATCACCTAAGTAATGCCTTCCTCCGAGTGTGCACTTCACGTCGCACTCGGAGACTTAGCTGCGATCCTGCATCGCCTAAGTACTAATATCTCCTTCGAGTGTGCACTATACGTCACACTCGGGGACTTAGCTGCGATCCTGCATCGCCTAAGTATTAACTCCCTTCGAGTGTGCACTATACGTCGCACTCGGAGACTTAGCTGCGATCCTGCATCGCCTAAGTACTAATCTCCTTCGAGTGTGCACTATACGTTGCACTCGGGGACTTAGCTGCGATCCTGCGTCGCCTAAGTACTAATCTCTCCTTCGAGTGTGCACTATACGTCACACTCGGAGACTTAGCTACGATCCTGCATCGCCTAAGTATTAACTTCCTTCGAGTGTGCACTATACGTCGCACTCGGAGACTTAGCTGCGATCCTGCATCGCCTAAGTACTAATCTCCTTCGAGTGTGCACTATACGTTGCACTCGGGGACTTAGCTGCGATCCTGCAGCACCTAAGTACTAATATCTCCTTCGAGTGTACACTATACGTCGCACTCGGGGACTTAGCTGCGATCCTGCATCGCCTAAGTATTAATCTCCTTCGAGTGTGCACTATACGTTGCACTCGGGGACTTAGCTGCGATCCTGAATCGCCTAAGTAATAACTTCCTCCGAGTGTGCACTATACATCGCACTCGGGGACTTAGCTGTGATCAAGAATCACCTAAGTACTAACCTCCTCCGAGTGTGTACTATACGTCGCACTCGGGGACTTAGCTGCGATCCTGAATCGCCTAAGTAATAACCTCATCCGAGTGTGTACTATACGTCGCACTCGGAGACTTAGCTGCGATCCTGAATCGCCTAAGTAATAACTTCCTCCGAGTGTGCACTATACGTCGCACTCGGAGACTTAGTTGTGATCAAGAATCATCTAAGTACTAACCTCCTCCGAGTGTGCACTATACGTCACACTCGGGAACATAGTTGTGATCACGAATCACCTAAGTCTTAATATTCTCCGAGTACACACTAAGTGTTGAACTCGAAACATCATTCAAGTAAAAGACTAAATGTTTTCATTGCGACTCCAACAGTCTAGAAACAATAATTGACTCGGTGCGGATCAAGCTTACCCGCACCGATTTAAAAGTATGACGGCCAACAGAAGTGGCCAGAGTATCTTACAGGCAAACACTCGGCATACCGAGGATAAAGTTTGATCATGCGTTAGCTGGGCCCGCGTCAGGACTGGAAGGCTCCACAAAAGTATCCAGGTCGATTCCATCAGCAATGCGGGTAGAAGTCTCCAGGAATGTCTCCATGAAGTCTTCGAATTGAAGCTTCTTCGTGTTGGCGACCTTCAATGCTTTCAGCTTATCTTCTCGCACCTCCTTGCAATGGACTCGGACCAAGGACAGCGCCACATCAGCACCGCAACGCGCTGCCGATTTCTTCCAAGATTGCACTCGGCTCGGAACCTCCTCCAGTCGGCCCGTCAGGGTCTCCATCCCCTCCCGCCACTCGTCTTCCGGCCAAAGTTCCTTGTTAATTCGGCCGACGACTTCTCTCAGTCGGCTCATGAACGGACCCACTTTGCTTACACGGATATGAGCCCGGAGCAGATCCCAATTGGCGTCCTCGCCGAGTGGAATTTATTCCTTAATAGACCGCTCCACAGCCGCCGCTTCAGCTTCAGGGTCTCCGCAAAAGTCTGCAACAAACAAGCAAGTAGACAATGAAAACCGAGTGTATGGCACACGATACAGCCACTCGACAAAGCATAAGACTTACCAGCCAGACGAGTCATCATTTGTGCAGCCCAGTCCGTGACATACTTCTCTTGAGCTATGCATCGTTTGTTCAGGACGCCCATCTGATTGTGCAATTCGGTCCTCTGTTTCTCCATCCTCTGCACCTCCGCCGTCAACACCCTGTTTGCCTCCAGAGCCTCTTCCAAGGACTTTTCTCGCACTTCCAGAGCATCCTTCATACCAGCCATGGCAAGCATTGCAGCTTCCAGTTCACCAGCATATTGGTTCCTCTCCGCTCTCAGGGCTTCATAAGCAGTTCCCATTTCACAAGTTTTCTGCACCAAGAAACAAAGGGTAGTCAGCAAGTTTATCAGTTCACATACTAAGTTCTTCAGACCCCTGCCGACGCAAGCAGTCGACAGCGGTCTCGGGGACTACACCCAGTGGGTTCACTAAGAGTGACCCCACTGGCATGCACCTCAAGCAGGTCTGCCCTATTGAGGTGCACGTTTTCACCTACGCCTCCGAGGCTAATACTACTCGACCTGCGTGCAGTTTACTCTAGGGGACTCTTACCGCAAGAGTGCTCCGACTGCAGTAAGTACTCGCACACAGAAATCTTGTCTACGGACACGACAAAACTAAAGACCGAATATATAAAGACAATTGTTCGTGGACTACACCCACTGGGTTCACTCGGCGTGAACCCATTGCAAACAACAGACAACACCAGTGGGTTCCAGAAGAAAAGTAAGTACTTACTAGACTACTTACTCGGATGTCGTCGCACAGCTCCAAGCTCCGCTGGTACAAAGCCGCGGCGGAGTCATAAACCCTCTTGGCCTCTCCGGCCATCAGCTCCGCCTGGACCATGGCCCCCTTGGCCGCTCCCACCTGCTCCTCTGGGACACACCGAATGCTGAATGCAGCATTCGACGAACCGGGAATCGTGGAAAGATCCTGGTTCATCCCAAGGTTCGCCCCAGTCGGTTCCTCACCCACCGGCACCGGTTCAGTCGGCGGAGGCACTTCGTTCGGTGGAGCGTCGGCGGCAAGGGCGGCAGCAGGAGGAGCAGCCTCAGGGACAGGCTCCTAGACAGGCTCCGCGGCCGGGTCGGCTCTCCCCCCTGACAAGCCGAACAACACGGCGCCTCAGAAAAAGAAAGGGACGGCGCAGTCTGCAGGAATAAAATACCCGACTCTCCCACAACATACCTGGCTGAGATGAAACGACGTTGTCCGTGTCCATGGTCGTCCCCTTGGCGGGCCGGCGAGGTCGCAGAAGTGGCAACCCTGTCGAGTGAAGACCATTCAACTTGTAAAGCAGGAGTTCACTCGGTCAACAGAAAGAACCGAAAACTGGATTCACTTACGTGGAGGTGACGGGGATGGCCATCCTCATCCGCGGCAGAGCCTACCGAGGTTTGGTCCCACTCGGCTTGGGCGCCCTGGAGGACTGGCCTACAGGTTCAGCGGCTGCGTCCCTGGCTCTTTTGGTGCCTCGAACACTCGGTACCGCCGGGGCGGCAGGCGGAGCACTCGACGACGCAGGGGGAGCTGAAGGGACGGCAGGCTCATGCCGACGCTTACTCCGATGCTCTGGCCACGGAGGTGGCGAGTCTAGCTCTTCATCCTCTTCCTCTTCCTCGCTGTCTTCCTCCTCCGACTCCCCGCTGTCGGAGACGTATTCGGCGCTCTCCACGCTCCCCTCCTGGCTGCCTTCTTCCTCTTCCTCCTCCGGATTCCCGTTCGAGACGGGGGAGAACCAGTTGGTCCACGCCTGCATGAATTTCAGTCGGAAACGTTAAGCATCACACAGAGATATAAATGAACTACTTAAATCAAGACAGTTCAACACACTCGACTAATGCTACTCACCTGATTCGGTGGAGGGTTGTCCGCGCTGTAAGGCGTCACTCGGCGGGCTCCTTTGGGATTCTCACAGGGACCCGTGATTTGGAGCACCCCTGAGGTCACCTTCTCCTCGAGAATGCCCTCCACGTTGGTCCGAGTGGAGTCCTTGGGCCCTGTGTAGTGCCACATAGCGTGGTGGCGGGCTTGCAGAGGCTGGATTCGCCGACCGATGAAGACTTCCAGCAGGTCAATCCCAGTGACCCCCTTCCTGACAACATCCACGAGTGCCTCGACCAAAGGCTGGATGTCGTTCTTCTCAGCTTTCGAGAGGGCGAGTTGCTTGGGCGGAGCAGGACGGTCTAGACTAAATGGAGGCAGCCCAGTCGACGCGTTCGGACAGGCTATGTCCTGGCAGTAGAACCACGTCGACTGCCAGTTCCTAACCGACTCGCTCAACTGGAGAGCAGGGTAACTGCTCCGACTCTTCTTCTGAAACCCTAAACCCCCGCAGAGCTGGAGTAGATGCGTCTTGTCATCCGACTAACTAAGACGTTTTATGGTTTGGGAGCGGGTCGAGAAGATGTGTTTGAATAAACCCCAATGGGGAGGACAATCAATAAAGCACTCGCACAAAACAATGAAGGCAGAAAGGTGGGCGATGGCATTCGGAGGGAAGTGATGGAGTTGAGCACCAAAATGATTCATGATACCTTTGAAGAAAGGATGCGGGGGGAGAGAGAAACCTCTGTGAACATGGCTGAGGAGCAAGACGCGCTCTCCCTCCCGTGGCGCCGGCTCGACCTCGTCGTCCGCCGGCAGCCTCCAGGACTTATGCACGAGCTGGCCGTGCTCTACCAGCTCCAGCAGGTCCCCCTCCGTCACTGTGGAGGGAAGAAAGTCTCCCTGAATCCATCCCGCCGGCAATGGCCGCTGCCGCCGCTGAGCAGCCGCCGCCTTGTTCTTCTTCTTCCTTGCCTCCATCTTGCTGGTCTGACCTTTGGTCATGGCGGCGAGGGCGAGCTCTCGAGAAGGAGGGGAAGAGAAGGGTGTATGAGCGCAGGAGGTGGCGAGGAAGACGGAGCAAGCAAGAGCAGAGGATTCGGCGAGCATAACCGAAGGGTCTCGTCGACCATAGTTAAATAGAGCACCGACTGGGTCGCTCGCGAGCGGGCCCGAAATCTTATCTGCCCAACCAGCCGCGGCGGTATCGGTGGAGGAGTTGAAGGCGCGAGGATCGAGGAGTCAGGCGCTACTGTCAGTTGATCGGTCGCGTCAAAAGATGCCGCGAAAGCACTCGGTTCCCGACAGTCTGTTTCGCAAAACACATCCACTCGGACCATTGGTCAGGAGAGATAAAATGGATAGAGGCAAGCAACACCCAAGCCGAACCTAGTCCAGTCGGATCTGAACCTCGAGCACTGCTTTGACGTTTCAACCCCAATCCATTCGGGGACTAATGATGGGGTCATAGTCCTAGGGTAGGGTCATAGGCCTTTCCTACAGGTCCTACCCAAGGACTACCCCACACAAGAGACATGACCTTAAGTATGCCCGACTGAATTAAGGTGCCCCCATCATCCAGTCGGTAACAGGCCCAGGATCATCCAGTCGGAGACTAACATTCGGAGGACACCGGGCCTACCGACTGGATACACTCGGTGCGCCATAACCTCTCTGGAGGGAAACTGCTGTACGTTTCTGGGTGCATTTACTAGCATTTAGAGCAGACGTTACCTGTAACGTACGCATTCAATCGCCACTACTCCACCCTTGAATCAGAACCGTTGTGGAGGGCAGCGCACTCTATATAAGCCGCCCTCCCCCACTGGTAAAAGGGTTAGAAAAACATTGTACTCCATATTACACTCGGTAACAAGCTCCGAGAGCACTGAGACATAGGGCTATTACCTCCACCGTAGAGGGGCCTGAACTCATACAACCTCACCGTAGCTAGGACTCTGCCCATCTCATTCGTACCCTACACATCTACTGTTAGGCTTATACCCACGACATCCCCTATAATTGTGGGTTATTAGGTACTTCCCTTACTTGGGCAAGCATGCCACTTATGATTAACCCCTCTCGCAAGCATCCGCAACTACGAAAGAAGAATTAAGACAAAGTCTAACCATAGCATTAAACTAGTGGATCCAAATCAGCCCCTTACCAAGCAACGCATAAACTAGGGTTTAAGCTTCTGTCACTCTAGCAACCCATCATCTACTTACTACTTCCCAATGCCTTCCTCTAGGCCCAACTAATGGTGAAGTGTTATGTAGTCGACGTTCACATAACACCACTAGAGGAAAAACAACATACAACATATCAAAATACCGAACGAATACCAAATTCACATGACTATTATTAGCATGACTTATCCCATGTCCTCAGGAACAAAAGTAACTACTCACAAAGAATAATCATAATCATGATCAGAGGTGTAATGAGTAGCATCAAGGATCTGAACATAAACTCTTCCACCAAATAATCCAACTAGCATCAACTACAAAGAGTAATCAACACTACTAGCAACCTTACGGGTACCAATCGGCGTCGCGAGACGGCGATTGGTTACAAGAGATAGACAAGGGTTTGGATAGGAGATGGTGCTGATGAAGATGTTGATGGAGATGACTCCCCTCCGACGATAGGGGTGTTGGTGATGACGATGGCGTTGATTTCCCCCTCCGGGAGGGAAGTTCCCCAGTAGGATCCTCCTGCCAGAGCTCTAGATTGGTTCTGCTCAAGTTCCGCCTCGTGGCGGCGGCTCCTCCTCGAAAAAGCTCTACCTTGATTTTTTTCCGGACGAAACCCTTCATACTGTAGAAGAGGGGGGGCCAGTGGGCCACCAGGGTGCCTACAAGCCCTGTAGTCGCGGCTACCAGGCTTGTGGGCCTCTGGCAGCTCCCCTGTGGCACTTCTTTCGCCCAGTATTTTTTATATATTCGCAAAAAATTCCACGTTGATTTTCAGGGCATTTGGAGTTGCGCAGAATAGAGGACTCAAACTTGCTCCTTTTCGAGTCCAGAATTCCAACTGCCGGTATTCTCCCTCTTCAAATAAACCTTGCAAAATTAGAGAGCAAAGGCATAAGTATGGTACCACAAAGTATAATAACAGTCCATAAAGCGATAAATATCAACATGAAGACATGATGCAAAATGGACGTATCAACTCCCCCAAGCTTAGACCTCGCTTGTCCTCAAGCGAAAACCAAGATTCATAAACATGTCCACATGTTTAGGGATGAAGGTGTCAATAAAACATAATACGGACAAGGGGGCATCATGATCACACATAGAACAACAATACATCATAAAGATTCTTATGGGAAAGTAACAATTCCTTCACAAAGCAAAGTATGAATCAAAAACCTTACCGAGAAGTAGCCAACAACAGTCCATAGTCATTGAAGCAATTACAATTTATCATAACATCAGAAAGAGTCAAATAAGAGCTTGTAAAGCAAATCCACATACTCAATCATCTCTTTTGTTTTCCACAATTGTTATAACTCACGTGGTACACATGGTATCAAAGTTTCAGCTGGACACAGAGAAAGATAGGAGCTTATAGTTTTGCCTCCCAACCATTTACCTCAAGGGTAAAGTCAACAATAATAAAGCATAAGTACTCATCTGCAAGTTGAAATATGAATATAGATCTTTCCCTAGCATAGGACGTTCACCAAGATGAAGACGGAAAAAGGAATTGGTGTTGATCACCATGACTTTCACAAGGACAAAAGTAAATGTACAAGATAGGCCCTTCGCAGAGGGAAGCAGAGGTTGTCATGCGCTTTTAAGGTTTGGCTATACGACCTCTTAGTGTAAAGGAACGTCACTTTGTATTGCTCCCTGTGATAAAGAACTTTATTATGCAGTGTGTCGCTTTTATGTCTTCCTCATCACAGGTTCTTACAAAGCTTATTTTCCACACACTAATAAATCATACATACTTTAGGTAGCAACTTTTTATTGCTTGCACCGATGACAACTTACTTGAAGGATCTTACTCAATCCATAGGTAGGTATGATGGACTCTCGTGGCAAAACTGGGTTGAAGGTTTATGGATGCACAAGTAGTATTTCTACTTAGTACGGAAGTTTTGGCTAATATGAGGTGGAAGCAATCGTAACATGCTAAGGGATCTCTAGACATATACCATTATTTGGAATCAAGCAAACACAATTCATTATGTTGTCTTCCTTGTCCAACATCTACTTCTAAGCATGTAATAGTTTGGTGAGTGCTCACAATTATAGAAAGTGTCTAAGATGATATATTTATATGTGAACCTCTCTTTCCTTATCACTTATTATTAATTGCAACAATGACTGGGGTCTATGTTGATCTATTCTCAACAAGTTTCAATCATCATACTTGTTATATGTGAAACTATCACTTTCCATAAGATCATCTCATGATCTTTCATGCTACCGTTCTTTTCATACTTTTGATCACGGCACAAAACAAAGCCCTTGACTAAGATACTCTTTATTATATAGCTCGCAAGCTCGAATACATCAGGAGAGACGCAAGGCAAAAGACTCAAACTAAACACTAAAGACTTATTCCACTAAGAGAAGAAAGTAAAAACTAAAAAAGAAAGAACTAAAACAAATGTAAAAGCAAAAGATATAAAGGTGATACGATACCAGGGCAACTCCCCCAAGCTTGGCGCAAGCCAAGGGAGTTGCCCATACGAATGCTTAGTTGTCTTCATTTGGTGAAGATGGTGGTGGAGTCTTTGCAGAGGTCTTGAGCTTGTTTAATTTCCAATGGAGCATGAAATTATGTTCCCTCAGATTGCCATTTTCTTCTTCAAGCTTCAAAACCCTTTGGCATAATTCATGTGTACTCTCCTACAGGAAACGAGAAGGGATAAACAAAGTTTTATGCTTCTTCCTGGAGTTGGGGAGGCTTGACTTCTTGAACTCCACAAGGGTGTTTGCAGGTTGAGGTAGAGGAGCCTCCTCCTCGTCAGAGCTTGTTTGCTCCTTCCCCTTTGGTTCATGATCCTCTTCTCATCTGTGGTCCAACCATAAGGCTCTAAGTCCCCATTAATACAGGAGTTAGCATGGTCATCGGCCACATAGATCTCTTCTTCTGAATCTTGAGAAGACATCTTGACCTAAATCTGCGGCAGACAACAGGCTCAAAACGAAAACAGAGGAAAACTGCGCGATACGGAGATCAAAACCCTCGGGCGTATATATAATGATTTTTTTCTGGACCAGAAGGAGTGCTCCGCAAGAAAAAGGAGTTCGGGAGGCACACGAGGTGCCCACAAGCCCTGTAGCCGCGGCCAGGGGGGAGGCCGCGGCTACCAATCTTGTGGCCGCCTCGTGCGCTCTCCGGACTGCTTTTTATTTTTCTATTTTTCCATAAATTCCAAAACGGAGAAAATTTCCTACTTGAAAAGTTTTGGAGTCCAATTACTTACCGAAACACATACCTCTTCATTTTCAGAGTCTGAAACAGGCTGATAAACATCCCTTATGTACTCCTCTGGAGTTATGATATTGATGATATTGGTCTCAACATTTATGAGAGTACCAGAGATATAATGCTTGATTCTTTGCCCATTTACCACTCTCGGAAAATTACCTTCCGTGTTATTGATTTTGATGGCACCGGAACGATATACTTCCTCGACAACGTAGGGACCTTCCCATTTAGAGAGAAGCTTGTCTGCGAAGAATCTTAAGCCAGAACTGTATAGCAGGACATAATCACCTACATTGAACTCACGTTTTTGTATTCTTTTATCGTGCCATCTCTTAACCTTTTCCTTGAACAACTTGGCATTCTCATATGCCTGGACCCTCCATTCATCTAATGAGCTGATATCAAACAACCGCTTCTCACCGGCAAGTTTGAAATAGAAGTTGAGCTCTTTGATTGCCCAATAAGCTTTGTGTTCTATCTCAAGAGGTAAATGACAGGCCTTACCGTAAACCATTTTATATGGCGACATGCCCATGGGATTCTTATAAGCAGTCCTATAAACCCATAGTGCATCGTCAAGTTTGCTAGACCAATTCTTTCGAGATCTATTGACAGTCTTTTGTGAGATCAATTTGATCTCCCTATTACTCAACTCCACTTGACCACTAGAATGAGGATGATAAGGAGATGCAACTCCATGGTTGACATCATACTTAGCGAGCATCTTGCGGAAAACACCATGAATGAAGTATGAACCGCCATCAGTCATCAGATGTCTAGGGACTCCAAATCTTGGGAAAATGACTTCTTTAAGCATCTTAATAGAGGTGTGGTGATCAGCATTTCTAGTGGGGATAGCTTCTACCCACTTAGTGACGTAATCAACAACAACTAAGATGTGAGTATATCCATTGGAACTCGGGAAGGGTTCCATATAATCAAAGCTCGAGACATCAAATGGTTCAATGACAAGTGAATAATTCATAGGCATTTCCTGATGTTTACTGATGTTCCCTATTCTTTGGCATTCGTCACAAGACAAGACAAACTTACGGGCATCCTTGAAGAGAGTGGGCCAATAGAAACCTGATTGCAATACCTTATGAGCAGTTCTATCTCCAGCATGGTGTCCTCCGTAGGCTTCGGAATGACACTACTGCAGGATCTGTCCCTGTTCATGTTCAGGCACACAACGTCTAATAACACCATCTACTCCTTCCTTATAAAGGTGAGGATCATCCCAAAAGTAGTGTCTCAAATCAAAGAAAAATTTCTTCTTTTGCTGGTAGGTGAAACTGGGTGGTATGTATTTGGCTACCATATAGTTTGCGTAATCAGCCTACCACAATGCACTATGTGAAGTGCGGATGACATTCAATTGCTCATCGGGAAAGTTGTCATCAATAGGTCGTGGGTCATCATCGACATTCTCTAGCCTGGACAAGTTATCTGCTACAGGGTTATCAGCACCCTTTCGGTCAACAACGTGCAAATCAAATTCCTATAGCAGGAGAACCCATCTGATTAGCCTAGGCTTAGTGTCCTTCTTCTCCATAAGCTACTTAATAGCAGCATGATCAGAGTGAATAATGACTTTGGAGTCAACTATATAAGATCTGATCTTTTCACATGCAAACACGACTCCTAAAAATTCCTTCTCCGTAGTGGCATAGTTTCTTTGGGCACTGTCTAGAGTTTTACTAGCGTAGTGAATGACATTCAACTTCTTCTCAACTCTTTGTCCTAGAACAGCACCAACAGCATAATCACTAGCATCGCACATGATTTCAAAGGGCAAGATCCAATCAGGTGGTTGAAAAATAGGTGCGGTTATCAAGGCCTTCTTAAGTATTTCGAAAGCTTCCTCACAATCCTCATCAAAAACAAAAGGAACATGCTTCTGCAAGAGGTTGGTAAGAGGCCTAGAAATCATAGAGAAGTCTTTAATGAACCTTCTATAGAAACCAGCATGACCTAGGAAACTTCGTATACCACTGATATCTGTGGGCCAAGGCATTTTCTTAATTGCATCAACCTTAGCCTTATCAACTTCAATGCCTTTCTCAGAGATTTTGTGTCCTAAGACGATGCCTTCATTAACCATGAAGTGGCACTTCTCCCAGTTCAAGACGAGGTTGGTATCTTTGCATCTCTGTAAGACTCGATCAAGGTTGCTGAGGCAATCGTCAAAGGAAGAATTGTAAACGGAGAAATCATCCATGAAAACCTCAACAATCTTTTCACAAAAGTCAGAGAATATTGCCATCATACATCTTTGAAAGGTGGCAGGTGCATTGCATAAGCCAAAAAGGCATACATCTATAAGCAAAGGTACCGAAGGGGCAGGTGAAAGTGGTTTTCTCCTGATCAGATTGTGCAACAGGTATTTGTGCGAAACCTGAATAACCGTCTAGAAAGCAGAAGTGTGTGTGTTTAGATAGCCTTTCTAGCATTTGGTCGATAAACGGCAAAGGATAATGGTCTTTCCTGGTTGCCTTGTTCAGTTTCCTGAAGTCTATCACCATCCTATAGCCAGTAATAATCCTCAGTGGGATTAGTTCATTCTTATCATTAGGAACAACGGTGATACCTCCCTTCTTGGGTACGCAGTGCACTGGACTTACCCAATCGCTATGAGCAACAGGATAAATGATTCCTGCTTCCAGGAGCTTTAATATTTCTTTTCTCACGACCTCTTTCATCCTAGGATTTAATCTCCATTGATGATCAGCGAGTGGCTTAGAATTAGGATCGGTTTTAATCTTGTGCTGACATAGAGTGGTACTAATACCCTTAAGATCATCACGAGTATATCCAATAGCAGCACGGTACTTCCTCCAAGTTTTTAATAACTTCGTCTCTTCGTGATTCGAGAGGTGAGCACTAATAATAATAGGATATATCTCCTTCTCATCAAGATAGGCATACTTAAGTGTATCTGGTAACTGTTTTAGCTCGAACACAGGATCACCCTTTGGTGGGGGAGGATCCCCAAGCAGTTCAACATGCAGATTATTCTTAAGAATAGTATATTGTTCTAAAACAATTTTATCTATCTCATCTCTTTCATCCATATGCATATCATTTTCATGCTCAAGCAGATATTGCTCTAAAGGATCCGTAGGAGGCACGGCAATAGAGGCAAGAGCAATGATTTCATCCCTACCAGACGAATCTTTTTCATGGGGTTGTCTTCCAAACTTGGAGAAGTTAAATTCATGAGACACACCCTTGAAACTAACAGTGACAGTCTATTTAACGCAATCAATGTGAGCATTGACAGTGTTGAGAAAGGGTCTACCAAATATGATGGGACAAAAGCTATCTTGTGCAGTAGCAAGGACGAGGAAATCAGTAGGATACTTCGTCTTACCACACAGGACTTCTACGTCTCTCACAATTCCCACAGGGCAGATAGTGTATAGTGACATCAATGAGTTCTAACTCAGTAGGTGCAATCTCATCTTTGATTTCATCATATAGGGACCGGGGTATTGCACTAACACTAGCACCCATATCACATAAGCCATGATAACAGTGATCTCCTATCTTGACAGAAACAACGGGCAGGCCAACTACAGGTCCATATTTGTCTTTCGCGTGAGGTTTAGCAATTCTAGCGGAGTCCTCACAGAATTTGATAACATGCCCGTCTATGTCTTCGGCTAAGAGATCTTTGATAATAGCAACACTAGGTTCAACTCTAATTTCCTCAGGGGGTGCAAGTGGTCTAATGTAACCCCTATGTATTACAGTTGGAGCTTTAGAATAATCCTTTTTCCTAGCAGGGTAAGGTAGTTTCTCAGTGTAGGCACAAGGAACAATAGGATCATTATAGGCAATGACTTTCTCTTCAACTAGATTGGGTTTAACTATGTTGACTTCTACAGGAGGATGATACTTAAACCACTTCTCTTTGGGAAGATCAATATGAGCAGCAAAAGATTCACATAGAGAAGCTACTATCTCAGAGTCAAATCCATACTTAGCGTTAAAATCTCTAGAAGTGTCTGTTTCAACAAAAGATTTAACGCAATCAAACTGGAAATTCATACCTGACTCCTTACCTTCTTCAAGCTCCCAATCTTCAGAGTTGCGTTTGATTCTTTCCAATAAATTCCACTTGTGGTCAATATTCTTCTTCATAAAAGAACCGGTACAAGAAGTGTCAAGCATGGTACGATCTTCATGAGAAAGCCGAGCATAAAAGTTTTGAGTGATAATTTCTCTCGAGAGCTCATGATTGGGGCATGAATGTAGCATTGATTTAAGCCTCGCCCAAGCTTGAGCTATGCTTTCCCTCACGAGGCCAAAAGTTATAAATATAATTTCGATCACGATGTACTAAATGCATAGGATAAAACTTTTGATGAAATTCCAATTTCAACCGATTGTAGTCCCATGATCCAGTATCATCACATAGTCTATACCATGTCAACGCCTTATCCTTCAAATATAAAGGAAAGACTTTCTTCTTTACCTCATCCTCGGGCAAACCTGCAAGCTTAAATAAACCACAAACTTCATCTACATAGATTAGATGCAAGTCTGGATGTGATGATCCATCTCCTGTAAAAGGATTAGCCAGCAGTTTCTCAAGCATACCCGAAGGAATTTCATAAAATATATTTTCAGTAGGTACCTTAGGTTGAGGAGAAACTCCTCGTGCTTCCGTTCATGGTGAAGATACTCCGAACAAATTCCTCAAAGGAACAGTTTCCATAGTGACAAGTGACAATAAATTTCAGCACAGTATATAAATGTTTCCTTACCAAATTCCACTTACCAAAGGCGCTTCACTCCCCGGCAACGGCGCCAGAAAAGAGTCTTGATGACCCATAAGTATAGGGGATCAATCGTAGTCCTTTCGATAAGTAAGAGTGTTGAACCCAACGAGGAGCAGAAGGCTCTGATAAACGGTTTTTAGCAAGGTAATAACTGCAAGCACTGAAAGTAGCGGTAACAAGTGATGGTGTAGTGAGGTGAAATGTAGCAGGTGAAAAGTAACATGTAACAAGTAATAGCAATGGTGCAGCAAAGTGGCCCAATCCCTTGTGTAGCAAGGGACAAGCTTGAACAAAGTCTTACAAGAGGAAAAACGCTCCCGAGGACACACGGGAATTTCTGTCATGCTAGTTTCATCATGTTCATATGATTCGTGTTTGTTACTTTGATAGTTTGATATGTGGGTGGACCGGCGCTTGGGTACTGCCCTTACTTGGGCAAGCATCCCACTTATGATTACCCCCTCTAGCAAGCATCCGCAACTACGAAAGAAGAATTAAGACAAAGTCTAACCATAGCATTAAACTAGTGGATCCAAATCAGCCCCTTACGAAGCAACGCATAAACTAGGGTTTAAGCTCCTGTCACTCTAGCAACCCATCATCTACTTAATTACTACTTCCCAATGCCTTCCTCTAGGTCCAAATAATGGTGAAGTGTTATGTAGTCGACGTTCACATAACACCACTAGTGGAAAAACAACATACAACATATCAAAATACTGAAGAATACCAAATTCACATGACTATTATTAGTATGACTTATCCCATGTCCTCAGGACCAAAAGTAATTACTCACAAAGTATAATCATAATCATGACCAGAGGTGTAATGAGTAGCATCAAGGATCTGAACATAAACTCTTCCACCAAATAATCCAACTAGCATCAACTACGAAGAGTAATCAACACTACTAGCAACCTTACGGGTACCAATCGGCGTCGCGAGACGGCGATTGGTTACAAGAGATAGACTAGGGTTTGGATAGGAGATGGTGTTGATGGAGATGACTCCCCTCCGACGAGAGAGGTGTTGGTGATGACGATGGCGACGATTTCCCCCTCCGGAAGAGAAGTTTCCCCAGCAGGATCGTCCTGTCGAAGCTCGAGATTGGTTCTGCTCAAGTTCCGCCTCGTGGCGGCGGCGCCTCCTCGAAAAAGCTCCGCCCTGATTTTTTTCCGGACGAAACCCTTCATATAGCAGAAGAGGGGGGGCAGTTGTCCACCAGGGTGCCCACAAGCCCTGTAGCCGCGGCCAGGGGGGCAGGTCGCGGCTACCAGGCTTGTGGGCCCCTGGCAGCTCCCCCCTGGCACTTCTTTCGCCCAGTATTTTTTATATATTCCCAAAAACTTCCACGTTGATTTTCAGGGCATTTGGATTGCGCAGAATAGAGGGCTCAGACTTGCTCCTTTTCCAGTCCAAAATTCCAGCTGCCGGCATTCTCCCTCTTCATATAAACCTTGCAAAATAAGAGAGAAAATACATAAGTATGATACCACAAAGTATAATAACAGTCCATAAAGCGATAAATATCAACATGAAGACATGATGCGAAATGGACGTATCACCTCGCTTCGCTGCCACGTATCCGAGCCGGCATGTTTCCACCACGACTACCTCCGGCGACTCGCGAGCCAAGCCCGATGTCGCATCTGCCGAGCCGCCGGGCTGATCTTTCGCCTCTGCCGCGAGTCACCACCGACGATTCGTCCCGTCTCAAGCCGCCGCCGCGTCGCGTGTGCCACACTTTGCCCAGCTCCGTCTCCTCACTCTGTGTTCAGGATGGCGCCGTAGTTAGATTGCAAAATCGGAGGCTGAAGACGGTTTTGGATATGCTGGAGACTTTCAGGATGGTGCAGATTCTGATTATAGACTTCGTGTCAACACCAGCAGTCTGCACGAAACCTATATTCACTAATACTCCCTCTGTAATAAATTAATATAAGAGTGTTTAGATTATTAAAGTAATGTTTTAAATGTTCTTATATTAGTTTACGGAAGGAGTATCTTGCTGGCTCATTGTATCACTACTATTTTTATGTTATATAATTTAGTACGTTCCTACGCGTACAGCTAGTAGCAAGGATTAACACGTCACTGTGTCTAAGCTATCGATCAAGACTAGTTGGCACCTACAATCAAATTAGCAATGCCGTTTTTTATGAACGAGACAAGGAAGTTGTATTTTATTCTTCCTTTTGGAGATTGAGAGCTGGGGTACAGGTACAAGCAATTTCTTACTTAAACACCTCTGTTGAAACCAAGTACGCAGTGGACCTAGAATAACTTGGTACCAATAAATTTATACACTGCTCTGCTCGTAGCAATTTGTCTGAGTCACTCTGTTAAAAAAATAATTTAATAACCGGTTCATTCTTCTAATCTTCTTATTAAAAATTTACTGCAGAGAAGAACCAACCTGTCCACGCTCCCTGCAATGTCCAAGCTCCAAGGATGGATCATGGACGGAAGTCCCGAATCCCCTGCTTCACTCCATTGTTGATATGTTGGGATCCTTCACTGACTTTCTTGCATTCGCTTCCACCTGTCACCCTTGGCGTGTTGCCTTCTCCTCCTATCCATTAAAATCTACATTGTCAACATGCTTCCCACCTCTCCAACTTCAACCCGACACCGCTTTGTGCTCTCCTCGTCCTCACCCATGTAGCAACAGTGTCATACTTGAAAGTGGCCGAGCGTGAGCAAGATCATTGGGGGTCTAAATGAAATATATAGGCTAGGGGGGGGGCAAACATGGAAAATTTCACAATCTATATTTTTTTCCCTAATATTTTAAGCCCGCATGTGCTAATCTTGGGGGGCTGTGCCCCCCCCCCCCCCTCGCCCCAAGCAATGCACTAAGCTCCGCCACTGCTTGAACCTCATATCCAAACGAACCCCTGTTTTCGCATGCTCTCCATACACACTATATATGTTTGCACAATTCTCTACAATAAATAATATGCACATATCTAGAATTGCATAGCATATATATAGCTAAGTTGAACAAAATAAATTCCTTTTCGAATTTACAAAAAAATATATTGAAAATGGGACGCCTAATTGGTTTGCTAGACATGTATCATTTAGCATGCCATTATTTACTTGAAATGTATCTTCTATACAACATCTTGATTGAAATGTTTAATATTAATAGCCCAAAAACAATGATATCTATCACTAATGTTTGAATGACATGCACAACATCCCTATTTACTGGTCATTTATTTGTGTGAATTCTTGAAAATGGATGTCCAGTATAATTACATCAGCACCCATCATATTCAATTGAGTGATAGAATTATGTAAATCCAAGTAATATTTTTGCTGTCTAACAATTCTTACCGGCCTTATTTTCACTGAATCACAGCTGGAACACTTGAAATTCACATCAAGTTGATAGAAATTTGTTCTATTCCTGCTGAACTATGGGAAGGCTTGGCTTGCTAGAATCAAGGACTTAATAACTAGTCAAGGTATTTTTGTGTTATTTGTTCATTATAAAAGGCAGAGGTATATTATTTTAGGGAATATTATTACTATACATTTGTCACTACAGCCCAAATAATGTGGTAATCCCGAAAACACATCATTTGAGAAGAAGAAGAAATATCAATATTAAACCCAAAAAGTATGTGCGACAAAAAGAAACAAAGGAGCGCGAAGCAGCGGGTTACATTAAGTTTGGATGCATTGCAAGGGACGCTACCACAAGTGGGGACGGGGCCTTTAGCACCAGCCCGTAAGGGGCTTTAGTCCCGGTTCACCAACCGGGACTAAAGGGGCGGGACTAAAGGCCTAACCTCTCGTCCCGGCCCTCTTACAAGCCGGGATTAAAGGTGCTCCACGTGGGCGCCTCGTAGCGCCCCAGGGGCAGGCCCTTTAGTCCCGGTTCGTTACACGGACTTGGACTAAAGATTTTCAGATTTTGCTGGTTTTTGGGTTTTTTTTTGAATGAAATTATTTTTGGGTTTTAGGGTTTTAGGGTTTAGGTGTTCGGAAGATTAACGTGATGCCTCGTTTGGTGTTCGGGAATTAGTTTTCATATAATTTAAATAGAAATAATTATGCATATATATATATATATAAGATTAACTTATCTTACAAGCGATCATATATATACAATTATATGAAGATCTGAATTATCGAGACTAGAGCCCGTCTATTCGATTACATGGACGAACATCAGTAATGGCCCTTAGCTACACTAAATCGTCCTTTGTCTTCTATAGCTTCCATCCTCAGAAATCCCGCAAGCTCCTCTGCAACAGCAATCGCGCGTTGCTCTGGTAGGACCTTCGTCCTCATGGCCGTGTGCTATATAAGAAGAGGAGATGAATATGAATATCAATCATGATAACAAAGAATGACGGGTAAAAATAGAGGTGTGAATGTTCATTGCTTACGTCGAATCTGTGATCCTTGAACTCAGAGGTAAACGTGCGAATGGTCTCGCAAACATAGTATCCGCATAGATGCGTTCCCCGTGGCTGCTGGTCGCACTTTACGAGAATAGAATATATATAATCAAAATAAAAATCTAGCATCATAAATGTATTGAAAATTAATAGAAGTATATCATACTACTACTTACCTGAGCCGCTCTAAAGGTCAGCTTCTCAGGAAAGTTACCGGGAGTCACACACTTGAACCGCTTCCAAACCCTGCCCGACAAGGATAATGATTTGCTAAGTTTTTCATTAATTGATATAATAGAAAATCATCGAAAGAGACCGATAGAGCGCAAGAATCATTAAAATTACCCTTGGAGCATGTCCTGCAGGCTTTGGAACTGTTCCAAGGCTCTCGATAATGGGTCAAAGGCATCAACTATTCCCTTATCAATTTGAATGTCCAACAGAATCCAATGGAAGCTGCACATGTATATATATATATATATATATATATATATATATGTGTGTGTGTGTGTGTGTGTGTGTGTGTGTGTGTGTGAGTAACTTCTCAATTACACTTGTAAGTGAATGGACACAACAGAGTAAACACCCTCACCTGAAGTTGTATGGAAACAGTATATGGTCACAGAAATTTTGATCTATTAGAAACCTTAGAAGGTTTTCCTCCGTCTCCTTGGGTTTGTCAGTTAGCGTCGCTATATGTATTTCATCTGGGTCAATAAACCCAATATTTATGATGCTCTTACTTTTACAATCCAGAATCTTCATTTTGCATAATAGAGTACAAGTTATATATAGACAATGAATTGAAATAACTAAACAAGTTATATGTAGACAACGAATTGAAAAACTTACAGACAATAGCAACTCATAAGCGATTTGTCGAGGGCGTCGCCATTGTACATCTGGAAGAGTTCATCAAAGTCGGTATGGATTTCTTCGGAGCGGCCGTAGTACTCCCGTGGGACACTCAGCACGACCATCGTTCTCCCATTCTTTGATTCACTTAAGTACCATTTATGCAAGTAATGCATATTTGTTGGGAGATCATCTTTGCTGACCAAAGGCTCTCCCATGACAAACTGTGGCTTAGGGGCTACCACAGCCTTGGGTATCCTGTCGTCTTGGGAAGCCAACAAATCTTCAACCGAGATACCACATTCAGCCGTCAACTCCTTTGCTCTTTCAAAAGCTTGCCCCTACACCGGAGGGGGAACATTCTCGGTTAACACCTTGAGGGTTGGGATCGACTGTTTGGCATGTTGTCCAAGCTGAGGAACGTCTGATTTTTTTCTTGCTTGTAGTTGAACTTGATTTGCTCCCACTTGCACTTGCACGTGAGCTGCTCTTTTTCACTTCCTTCTGCAATGTGCGTGTATAGTCATCAGGCTTATAGTGTAAGTCATACTGTGATGGAAGGGTTATGAAGTCTTTTGCCCATGCTATTTGCTTCTCGGTGTATTCCGGGCGGGGCTCGGGTTCCTTCTTTTTCATCTGCGCATCATGTTGTTCCTTTGCTATCCTGGCGTTTTCCTCGGGGGTATGATCATAAGGTCTGATAGGAAGATTAGCATGAGGTACCTTTGGGAGGGGCGACAGTTTGCACTTTGGGGAGCTCCGTCGCTTAGAAATCATCGACGGAGCGTTCTTGCTGGCACGCTTCCGCTTAGTATCATGTGCAGGCGGCGGCGGAGACGGACGACCCAAGTCCGGCGGCGGTGATCGAGATGGACTCGTGTTGTGCTGGCCGATGTCATGTGGAGGGCTTGGAGGTAATGGAGGTGTAGGTGACCTGCGATGACTCGGAGGCGGTGTTGTCCTTGGGGCCGAGCCTGGAAGCTTGATGTAGTTCTTATCCCATAGGATGACTCCACCCAGTACTTCTCCGAGTGTCCTCTCATCTTCGGGTCCAGCTATGTCGAGCTCCATATCATTAAACCCCGTCATGATTTCATCCACCCCGACTTTAGCAAAGCCAGCTAGAATCTCACAGCCATGCCAGCGTGCATCAGGGCCAGAAGGTAAAGCTTGTCCGACGGCCACCTTCATGGATATGTTCTTGAATTTCTGATGGAGTTCACATGATGTTGACTCCTTGATTCCATCCACGGGGTAGCCGGGACCGCCCTCTATCATTCTTCGTTCATCATCGGGCGAGGCCTCAGATTCAGCCATGCTGCTTTTCCGTTTAGATGGGGCGCCGGTAATATCAAGTGCAGGATCTTCCTGGCGCGGTACTCCTATAAGCTCATCAATCTGCTTCTGTTGCTCATTAATCCTGCCAAGCAACTGGTTGAACTTGTCATTCTCCTCATCCTGCTGCCGCTTCTTTGCTCTCTCTCGGCTTCTGTAAGTGTCTTGGTCTCTGGAAAACCCAAGCCACCACGGGTAAGAAGGACCGAAGCCTCGCGTTCGTCCTCCATGTTCGTCATTGCCGAGGACCAGTGTGAGCAAATCTTTATCTCTATCTACAGTGAACTTTCTTTGTCCCTCCTTAATTTCTTTCACTATCCTTTTCCAATTCTCCCTGGGTATCCTAAGATCGTCATTGCAGATGAGGTCCCCTGTTGTTTCGTCGTACGACCCACCATGCGCAAGGAACTAATTTCTTGCTCTCAATTCCCACTCATCACGGAGTGGTTCAGGTACGATGCCTTTATCTATCAGATCTTGCTCTTTCTTATCCCACTTTGGGATGGCAGTCTCATAGACCCTAGCCCCAGCTTGTGGTGATATTTCTTCTTGTCGGCATTTATCTTGTTCTTTTCTGATAATGCCTGGGCATCTTCTGACTCCTTGTACTCTTGAAATGCCTTCCAGTGATTCGCCTGCTTGGCTAGATACCCCTCGAATACTGGCACTTTCTTTGTCTTCAGATAGTTTTTCCATAGCTTCTTCTTCCAGCTACGAACAGTTCGGTCATCTTCTTCAGAGTCCACTGCTTGACTTTGGCCCTCAGTTTGTGTGCGGCGTCTTCATTCTCACATTCTGGCAGGTTGAAATGTGACATGAGATCATTTTAAAGATTATCTTTGTACCTTTCGGCGACATAGTCACTATCGGCTGCCCCTTTGCGCTTGTTCCACTCCCGAACGCTGATCGGGACGTGATCCCTAACGAGAACTCCGCATTGCTTCTTGAATGTGTCAGCAACATTCTTAGGAAGCTTGGGTTCGCCCGTAGGAAATATCACCTCAAATGTGTCATGCGTCCGTGCATCCAACTTTCTAGTCGGGCCTGGTTTCGTAGTTTTGCTCGATGTGGAGGTCTAAGAGGGAGAAACATTCGTCAAATGAATGTATATGTATACAATACAGAGCTATCTCCAATATTTTTCACATATTACAAGTGATTGTCGAACTTCATATGTATACCTCGCCGGACTTCTCCTCTTCACCAGCTTCTCCATCAGTGGAGCTATCACCTTCTCCGTCATTGGACCTATCTCCTGCCCCATCGGCTTCATCTTCGTGTCGCTCGACCTCCATTCTAACGTCCTGGTTTAGATATGACGACGGAGATTCAGCTGGTTCAACGTCGGGGCCGTCTTTGATTATATGTTCGAGAAGTTCTTCCTCTTCGAGGTTCCTGATATGTGGATCCATAGTTCTGCAAAAAACGGATTCTCTTAACCTTTGTACCAAAAAAGAATTATTCTATCAGGAACTCCGTTCCAAAACAACTTAAGTCCCGGGTCGTGGCTCCACCCGGGACTCCTAGATTTCTGCATAGTATTCAAAGTAGGAGTACTTTTCCAATTTGAGCATTCAATAAGCAAAACCAAATCGTAAAATAAAGTAGTATTCAAATTAGCATGCATTCAATTATAAGCTAATACATCATCACTTTTGTTCGTACATCGTCGAATATTATCACTAATACTCCTCGAATACTATCATACATATAGCATCACTGGTACATCTAGAACCGTAGCGCCCGACGGGTATCGGTGCGGGCGGTGAACACCCAAAGAGAAGGAACCATCACAGGATCATAGCTCCAGTGAGATCCCCGAAGAACCTGCCAGGTATGCTCGAACCTACCCTATTATCAATTAAAAATTATGTTTATTAAAAATTCTTTTTGCATATTTGAGAATTTGACAAAACTATGATAATGAAAAGTGTTTCAAATTGAATAAATAATGCAAAACTATTTTTTATTTTCATAATTAATAATTTTGACTATCCAAACTATTATCTATTTTGTTATTTTCAATTAAAAACAATGTTTATGAAAAGTTCTTTTTGCATATTTGAGAATTTGACAAAACTATGATAATGAAAAGTGTTTCAAATTGAATAAATAATGCAGGCCGGCCGGGACTAAATGGTCCCGGCCAAAGGCCCGTTTTCCACTAGTGTACTTTTCATGTTGACAGGATAACTCTAGTTTCAAGAGTGAGTATTACAGTCCATGTTCCTTATCTATTTCAGTGGTTTCCAGAATTCATTAGTCTAGAGTGCTTAAAGAATGAAAGAGACATAAATGAGAACCTTTCTATTTTAACATTTTGGGACAACATGATCAGAAGTTTGCTGTTATCTTACTGGAAATGAACCACTGTTTTTTCATGCTATTAATTCACACTATGTATGTTTGCACAATTCCCTGCGATAAATAATATGCACATATCTAGAATTGCTTAGCATATAGTATATAGCTAAGTAGAACAAAATAAATTTCGAATTTCCAAAGTCAAAATATTGAAAATACGACGCCTCATTGGTTTGCTAGACATGTATCATTTGGCATGCCATTATTTATTTGAAATGGATCATATATACAACGTGTTGATGGAAATGTTCAGTAGTCCGAAAAACATGTATATCTATCACTAATGTTTGAATGACATGCACAACATCCCTATTTACTGGTCATTTATTTGTGTGAAATCTTAAAAATGGACGGCCAGTATAATTACATCACCATCCATCATATTCAATTTAGTGACAGAATTATGTAAATCCAAGTAATACTTTTCTGGTGTCAACTATTCTTGCCTGCCTTAATTTCACAGATTCTCAGCTGGAACACATAAAATTCACATCAAGTCGATATAATGTTTTTCTATTCCTGCTGGACTTTGGGAAGGCTTCGCTTGCTTCAAACAAGGACTTAATTACTAGTTAGGGAACTCCTGTGTTATTTGTTCATTATTATGTAAGGCAGATCCATATTATTTTAGGGAATATTATCAATATACATTATGTAACTCCAGCCTACATAATTTGGTAAGCCCGAATACACATACTTGAGAAGAAGAAAAAATTAATATTAAAACCCACAAAGTATGCCTAATGAAAAGAAAGGAAGGCATGCAAAGAAGCGGAGTACATTCAGTTCAGAGGCCAACGGCTATATATACCACACCACCTTGTTGGCACACCATCCAAAGGAGCAAACCACCGAGATTCAGCAGAGAAGTGAAACCCACAGCGCGCTCTGCCTTCTTCCTCAACATGTCTGCCATGTGGTCTCCCATCATTGGTCTCCTACCGATCCTGCTGCCACTAGCATCCTCCTCCTCCCATATCAAGTTGCCGCTCGGAGGCAAGGTCTATCCTGAAGGGTATGTTTCTCAGATCCCGTCATGGATCGTCCTCCTCAGACTTGAGGTTTTCTTTCTTTCTCGTACTTGACATGCTTTTCTGTACCTCTTCAGTAACTTCTATGTTACCATGAACATTGGTGTACCGGCCAAGCCATACTTCCTGTGCATCGACACTGGCAGCAACCTCACGTGGCTGGGGTGCCAGAATCAGGGCTGCAAGAACTGCAAGGTCAAAACAGTCAATACTGCCATATCACATATTCTCTTGCACTTACATCGAAATCTCTAATATTTTGGGTACCAATTTGCTTTGCTGCTGAAAAGAAAAAAATTTAAAGAAAAGGGTCATCCTGCCCTGCTCACACTAGTGGATAAATGGCTAGGCATAAATTTTATTGGTGGCACACCATTTCCAATCAACGCCAACATTTTTTTTCAAATAGTGTTGGCATTGACATATTTGATGCGACATAGATATACCCTTAGTCCTTAGTGCCGGTGTTGTATTCTTTTTAGCTTTCTGAGTTTTTTCTCTTTGGGCTATACTTTGTTATGGTGTGGCCTTTTAGGTCCATTCTAGCACGAATACATCTCCTATCTATCTCCCCGACCAAGTGAAAAGAAGTAAGTCATTTTAACTCACGTCACATCTTTTCACTGCCTCTCCACCAGCACCATCGCCACCTCCGGACCTCGCCCATCGTCGGCGCTAGTCGTCACCAGACTAGCGCGGACGTCGCTGTTAGAGTTATAATACAACTCATGTACCCTTTTGTATTTATCCCAATATATAAGGGGTTTTCCTGCATATAGTCCATAACCTGTACATGTATATATATCGGCCTATGGCCTCATGGGAATACAAGTTGCTTATTCCTAACATGGTATTAGAGCCCTAGGTTTTTTTTCGCACGCGCAACTCGTGCTTGTTCCTCTTTCCATCACGGCCGCCGGCCTCTCTTCCCGTCACAGCCGCCGGCCGCTCGTCCCTGATCCAATCCCGCCGGCTTCATCTCCCGCAGGATCCCGTCACTCCCGTGATCCAGCCGCCCCCGTCGAAGCTACTGGATCTCGAAGCCCCGGCCCGCCCCGATCCCAGCGGCTCCAGGCGAAGTCACGACTAGAGGCCGCCGACTCCTCCCGACGCAACCCGCCATGATCCCGTTGCGGTGCTGGATCTCGAAGCCTCGGCCTGTCCCGATCCCAGCGGTTCCAGGCTGTTAGAGGCACAGGCGGTTTCCACCAGCAGAGGCGGCCGCGTCCCATCTCCTCAGATCGCGCCGCCCCTGGCCCTCGACTCCATCCGCACCAGATCGCTTCTCAGGCTCTCCCAGCTCGAAGCGGCTCCCCCATCGCCAGATCGAGTCCTGTTGTCTGACGCGTTTCGTTGACCAAAAAAAAAATGTCTACTGCATCCGGCTACGTTGCTGTTCCTCGTTGTCCAGTGATCTTTGATGTCACTAACTACACCGAGTTCACTGGCTTCATGCGCATTCACATGCGTGGCATCCGCCTATGGGGCTTTCTTTCCGACGATGTCTCTTGTCCGCCATGTCCGCTTCCTCCCATGGCTCCCACCCCGCCGATCCCACCGGCTCTTCCTGCGGATGCTTCTCAGGCCGCAAAGGATACGACTCAGCTTGCTGATGAGGCCGTTGTGAGTGCTTATGATGAGAAGGTCTTGGCTTATGAGGAGGCTCTTCAGGTGTATCGTGATGCTCTGTCCGTTTACACCCAGTGGCTTGATGATGATGCTCGTGTTGCCGCTGTTCTCACTGCTAGTGTTCTGCCTCAGTTTGCTTCTGAGTTTCTGGGCCTTCCTACTGTCTTTGAGATGTGGACCCGCGTTCGTCAGCGCTATGAGCCCTCTGGTGATGCCTCATACCTCTCCGTGGTCCGTCAGGAGCATGCTCTTCATCAGGGTGACTCTACTGTGGATGACTTCTATGCACAGAGTTCTGCTATCTGGCGCCAGCTTGATTCTCTCCGCAGTGCTGGTTGTCGTACTTGCCCCTGTTGCCAGGCTGTACAGGCTGACTTGGAGTTTCATCGCGTCTACGAGTTCCTGTCTCGGCTCCGTAAGGAGTTTGAGCCCCGGCGTGCTCAGTTGTTTGCTCGTGGCCGTATTTCTCTCATGGAGGCGCTTTCTGAGATTCGTGCTGAGGAGACTCGCTTACGTGGTGCTGGTTTGCTGGAGGTTCCCTCGGTGCTCGCTGCTCGGACTTTTTCTATGCCACCTGCTGCACCGACCCCTTCTCGCTCGACTGCTCCGCCGCTCTTGCCCACTCCTTCTGGCGGCTCAGGTCGCCCCCGTCCACATTGTAACTACTGCAACAAATGATGGTCATATTGAGCCAAACTGCTACACGAAGAAGAAACACTTGCGCAAGGCGCGGTCACCATCTCCAGCGACTTCGTCATCTACCTCGACAGCTTCAGCCATCGCTTTGACTGAGCAGGATATTCTGAGACTTAAGCGTCTGCTCGCTGCTTCAGGTTCTTCCTCAACGGATACTGCTGGTTCTGTGACTGAGGCTTCCCGCACTGAGCAACCACCTTCTACACAGTCAGGTACATCCCCATGGGTTCTGGACTCTGGAGCTTCCTTTCATATGACTTCTAATTCTTCCACGCTGTCCTCTCTTCGTTCGCTTGATTCTCCTGTTCATGTCCTCACCGCTGATGGTACTCCCCTTCCTGTCGTTAGTAGAGGCACTCTTACCACTCCTTCCTATTCTGTTCCTGATGTTGCTCATGTTCCTCGACTTACCATGAATTTGTTTTCCGCTGCTCAACTTGCTGATTCTGGTTGTCGTGTCATCCTTGATCTTGACTCTTGTTCTGTCCAGGACCGTCGCACGCACACTCTGGTTGGGGCTGGCCCTCGCCGCCGTGATTCTGAGGGCCTTTGGGAGGTGGACTGGCTTCATGTTCCTTCCTCCGCCCATTCTCTCGCCAGTTCTTCCGCTTTGGTCGCCTCGGCTACTGGTTCTTTCCAGCAGTGGCATCATCGACTTGGTCATCTGTGTGGTTCTCGTTTGTCGTCGTTAGTTCGTCGAGGTCTTCTGGGGTCTGTCTCAGGAGATGCCTCCTTAGAGTGTCAGGGTTGTCGTCTTGGCAAGCAGATTCAGTTACCATATCCACATAGTGAGTCAGTGTCTAAGCGTCGTTTTGATTTAGTCCATTCCGATGTATGGGGTCCGGCTCCCTTCGATTCGAAAGGGGGTCATAAATACTATATTATTTTCATAGATGACTTCTCTCGTTACACATGGCTTTATTTCATGACTTCTCGTAGTGAGGTGTTGTCCATTTATAAGCGTTTTGCTGCCATGGTTCATACTCAGTTCTCTTCTCCCATTCGTGTGTTTCGTGCTGACTCCGCTGGCGAGTATATCTCTAAGATGTTGCATGGTGTTCTTGTTGAGCAAGGGACTCTCTCTCAATTCTCTTGTCCTGGTGCTCATGCTCAGAATGGCGTGGCTGAGCGCAAGCATCGTCATCTTCTTGAGACGGCTCGTGCATTGATGATTGCTGCCTCTCTCCCGCCGCATTTTTGGGCTGAGGCCGTCTCCACCTCCACCTATCTCATCAATTTCCAGCCTTCCGCTGCTCTACAGGGTGGTGTTCCTTTCGAGTGTCTTTTTGATCGGTCTCCCGATTATTCGACGCTTCGCTTGTTTGGTTGTGTTTGCTATGTTCTTCTTGCCCCCCGCGAATGCACCAAACTGACCGCTCAGTCTGTTGAGTGTGTCTTCTTAGGCTATAGTGATGAGCATAAGGGCTATCGTTGTTGGGATCCTATCGGTCGTCGGATACGTATCTCTCGGGATGTGACTTTTGATGAGTCTCGTCCCTTCTACCCACGCTCATCTTCCTTGACTTTTTCAGTAGAATATATCTCTTTTCTCACTTTTCCTGACACGCCTATCACACTCGTCGAGCCTTTGCCTACTCATTCTGCTCCCTCTGCTTCTCCACCTCCAGTCGATTTATCGCCACCATCTTCCACGGTCTCCTCGTCTAGCATGTCACCGGATTCTACACCTTCATCTCCGGTGACTTCTTCGTCGCCACTCTCCGATTCTACTTTAGCGATTCCTCCTTCCATTGTTCCATCTTTTCCTCAGTGTTACACTCATCGTTCACGTTCTGTGGATGCTTCTCTGGATGTGCCGTCATCCTCGTCTCAGCCTACTTATGGCTTGCGTTCTCGTCCTCGTCCGCCTGTTGATCGCTTAGGCTTTTCCACCGCTGGAGCTGCTGTTCTTGAGCCGACTACTTATCATCAGGCTGTTGTTCATCCTGAATGGCAGTTTGCGATGGCTGAGGAGATTGCTGCTCTTGAACGTACAGGTACGTGGGATCTTGTTTCCCTTCCTCCTGGAGTCCGTCCCATCACTTGTAAGTGGGTCTACAAGGTAAAGACTCGCTCCGATGGTTCTCTTGAGCGTCACAAAGCTCGTCTTGTGGCTCGTGGTTTTCAGCAGGAGCATGGTCGTGATTATGACGAGACTTTTGCTCCTGTGGCTCATATGACCACTGTTCGTACACTTCTTGCCGTGGCCTCTACACGCCACTGGTCTATCTCTCAGCTTGATGTTAAGAACGCTTTTCTTAATGGTGAGCTGCGTGAGGAGGTGTACATGCAGCCTCCACCTGGGTATTCTGTTCCTGATGGCATGGTATGCCGTCTTCGTCGCTCTCTCTATGGCCTTAAGCAAGCCCCCCGAGCCTGGTTTGAGCGTTTTGCCTCTGTGGTGACTGCCGCTGGTTTTTCACCCAGTGTTCATGATCCAGCATTATTTATTCACCTTTCTCCTCGTGGTCGGACTCTTCTTCTTCTTTATGTTGATGACATGGTCATCACTGGGGATGACCCTGAGTATATTGCCTTTGTCAAGGCTCGTCTTAGTGAGCAGTTCCTTATGTCTGATCTTGGACCTCTTCGCTACTTTCTTGGGATTGAAGTCTCTTCTACCTCTGATGGCTTTTTTATATCCCAGGAAAAGTATATCCAGGATCTTCTTGCTCGTGCTGCTCTTACTGATGAGCGCATTGTTGAGACTCCTATGGAGCTCAATGTTCACCTCTCTGCTACTGATGGTGATCCCCTGCCTGACCCGACGCGCTATCGTCATCTTGTTGGCAGTCTTGTTTATCTAGCTGTCACTCGTCCGGATATTTCTTATCCGGTTCATATTCTGAGTCAGTTTGTCTCTACTCCCACATCGGTTCACTATAGTCATCTCCTCCGTGTTCTCCGATATCTTCGGGGCACAATCTCTCATCGTTTATTCTTTCCTCGCTCCAGTTCTTTACAGCTTCAGGCCTATTCGGATGCTACGTGGGCTAGTGATCCTTCAGATCGCCGTTCACTTTCTGCTTACTGTGTTTTTCTTGGTGGTTCTCTCATTACCTGGAAGACGAAGAAACAGATTGCATTTTCCCGTTCGTGCAGAGGCTGAGTTGCGAGCGATGGCTCTTTTGACGGCAGAGGTGACTTGGTTACGGTGGTTACTTCAGGATTTTGGTGTTTCTGTCACTACACCGACTCTGCTCTTATCTGACAGTACAGGTGCTATTAGCATTGCGCGCGATCCTGTGAAGCATGAGCTCACCAAGCATATTGGTGTTGATGCTTTCTATGTGCGCGCTGCTGTGCAGGATCAGGTTGTTGCTCTTCAGTATGTGCCTTCCGAGTTACAGTTGGCGGATTTCCTAACGAAGGCCCAGACTAGAGCACAACATGGCTTTTATCTCTCCAAAATCAGTGTTGTTCATCCACCATGAGTTTGAGGGGGGGTGTTAGAGTTATAATACAACTCATGTACCCTTTTGTATTTATCCCAATATATAAGGGGTTTTCCTGCATATAGTCCATAACATGTACATGTATATATATCGGCCTATGGCCTCATGGGAATACAAGTTGCTTATTCCTAACAGCCGCCACCTCCAAGTCAGTAGGTGAAATCCCATCCCCACGGGTCTCTTTCCTCCCCTCCCCTCTTCATTTTTTCGTGTTAAATATGTTTTAGCGTATAATCGGATAATAGTCTTTTGTGTTGATTTAGTAGTGTTTAATCCGATTATACTTCGTACATTTAGATTTATTACTGTAGAATCCGACTGATATGCTTAGTGTAGAATTAGTTTTAGTGTTGAGTATGTTTTAGTGTATAATCTGATAATAGTATTTTCTGTTCATTTAGTAGTGTTCAATCCAATTATACTTAGTAGAGTTAGATTTATCACTGTGGAGTTCGTAGTGTAGAATTTGTTGTAGTGATGAGTATGTTTTGGTGTACAATCATATCGGATAATAGTCTTGTGTGTTGACTTAGTAGTGTTCAATCTGAGTATACTTAGTAGAATAGATTTATTACTGTAGAATCCGATTGATAAGGTTAGTGTAAAAAAAAGTAGCAGTGTCCGAATTGATATCCTCTAACCCATCCTAACTTGTTTGGGAGTAAATTTTCTATTATTGTTGTTGTCCTTATTGTATCTAAGTTGATATTTTTTTTATAGAATGGCACGAGACCACCACCATCTTACTACACAAGTTAAGGTGCACGCGCAGCCTTGCAGCCTTACAACCGGGGATTTGTTTCGCTTCTACTTCCAACGGTGCAATGTTTTTTCAGCAGTGTCAACAAACCTTCTTCTCTAAAAAGATATATATTTCTTTTTTTATTTTTCTGCTATTACCAATAATGTCGTGTGTGTCTTTGTTTTTGTTACACAGATACCCCGTGCAATGCCAGGTTAGAAAACAAAGGAAACAAGTTGAGCTGGGAGCTGAACGGAGCGAGCCGGGACTTAGCGGGGCGGCCCAAAAGTCTCACACATGATCGCCGGCTGACAGCAAGATTGAAATGTGTATGGACACCACAACCACGCACCAAACAACTCTGCTCTCCTCTCAGAACAAATATCGTCTCTAGCAGCACCCAACTATGCCGTTGTTGTTGTTGTTGTTGTTATGTCGATATTATAGACTCACTCGCAGTTATGTGCATACATTTTAGTTATGTGGAAGCGGGTCAATACATCCTCACAGCCTTCCACCATCATCCTTGCATCATTCTCATACTTGACATCAAAGCCTTCATTCTACATCTCATTGCAGAACATCCTCTAGCTTGAACATCTGCAAGTCAAAATCCGAAGTTGATATTATCCATCTGCTTCTGCAACTGCTCAAGAAGCCTCTGCCGAAACTTCTCAGAGAACATACTAGTAGTTACATTGCACAAAATCTAGCCTCCGAAGTTAGCCAATTTGTAGCATGTTAAGCATATTGATCCTATATGCTTACAAAATACATTTCTAACACCAATTACATATAAAAGCTTCTCTAAAACAGAGTACTACCAAAATACAACCTTCTTTTGAGGGAATTACCAAAATACACTTAACCACATAGTTTGACCTTTCCATTTAGTGCAAAACATATAACCTAACTAGAACGTTTCCCAACATGACTCAAAGCTAATAAAAAAGCAATATCAAAAGAATCGGATTTCACTACAGTACATCAATAAGAAGGATAAAAAAAATTACCATCGGACAACACGCATGGAAGAGGTGAGGCAAAGTTGATGATGTTCTGCTTTCCTACCCCGATGCTCGACACCACCACACGGCGTTACTGTGTGTCGTGAGCATCGCCAAAGTTGTTTACTACAAGAGACAAAAATGAGACATTGAGAAACAGCATAGTGGAGTGCTCGTCTCCTAAGTAAATGACCTGGTGTGCCTAGGTTCGCCCTGTCAAAGCTCCATCACTTGATAAGCCAAGGTTCACAGCAACATATTTATCAACCATATTTTATCACCCTGTCAAATATTGTGCAGAAGGTGTACAGTAACTATGAACCTAGGGATATGTAGGATATGAAGTATGTCTCGGAGGGGGTGGTGATTAGAGTACTTGACAAAATAAAAACTTAGCCTTTTCCTAATATTAGTTGTGGGCCAGTTTTAGCAATTATGACTAGTAAAGTTCACCCTACACATGCATATCTAAGAGTATAGCAACGAAAAGTAAAGACATGCAAATGTAACGTAGAGGGTAAGGTAGGAAGATCAAACGCAAAGGTTGAAACGGCGATTTTTGGCGTGGTTCCGATAGGTGGTGCTATCGTACGTCCATGTTAGTGAAGACTTTAACCCACGAAGGGTAAAGACCGCGAGAGTCCACCGAGGGCTCCACCCATAAGGGGTCCACGAAGAAGTGGCCTTGTCTATTTCACCATGGCTTATGGCCACACGACTAGCCTCACTCACAATAGATCTTCACGTAATAGGCGATCTCCTTGCCCTTACAAACTTCTTGATTCAACTCCACAACACGAAAAACCAGCAGTATAGATTGTGTTCTACTCAAGAGAGCTAGTGTCCAGAAAAAAGGATCACTTATAGTTACTTTTGCAACTTCAGTCCAAACAGATGAACTTGACATTTGCTTCTCCAGATCGTATTTCTTGCTCACAAAACTATGATGCCACTCCAACCGGAACAATAGAGACATGAAACCACCAATGGTACAAGAAATAGATTGATTTCATCTGTTCATAACATCCAGATACTTAAAATATTATGGAAACATGACATAAATAAGATGCTCTTCGGGTTAAATTTTAGGTTAAAGTACTGCATCCAAGCCACCCATCCTTAACGTCATATAGTTCCATCAGAATAATATACAAAAAAACACAAATATGTGCTCACATCAGAAACTAAAAGCTCAAGCTTGAAATAAGTAATCGCAAGCATGTGTAGCCTCACTTTTGCATAGAACAATTTTATACTCATGCGTTGCTTAGAAAGTTACTCCATCTATAAAGAAATATAAGAGCGTTTAGATCACTACTTTAGTGACCTAAACACTCTTATATTTCTTTATGAAGGTAGTACAAAGTTGCGTTTTATTATCTGTAGCTGCAATTTGGGCTCTTGGGGATGTACCCTGCTGCCTACACAATTTTCAGGTTGACATTTTATCTGATGAAGGATTGACGTCTGAGCTGCATACATGATGCCATTAATAAACTAACAATTGTCACTAATTAACCAAGAAAATCTGAGATTTATGTCATACCCTACATGGTCCCAAATTGTAGACACTTGGGTATAACTTTTCAGAGCCAATGATCTACATAGCTACCAGAAATTTCACACATATTCAATTGAAAATCCCAGCATTTAAGCACCAGATTGCCTGACCAACCTAGTTTAAAATATTTTGTAGTAAGCTATATTAGTAGACTGCATCATGGAATAATGTACTAGTACAAATACAAATATCTTGACAATACAACATCATTGATTAGTAAACTGCATCATAATACAACAACATTGATAGAGTTCTAACAAGCTGATGTCCTAATGTGGAATCTATTGAGAGTAATAGTGGGTAACACCCTCGTGAATGATATATCCTTGTTGCTTCCAGAAAAGAAAAGGCATGGAATAAAATGCATGTCAGTTATGCAAAACAGAGAAGAAAACCTCCAAATACTGTGTTTTCATTCGGTGTATAGAGAACAAATTAAAATATATTTAATAATATGATGCCCCATTACTGAAATAAAAGGAATAACAAAGTGAACTGAACTAGGATTACGAAGTAATGACCTATGAAGTGAACTAGGATTAGGGAGTATTGACCTATCAAGAAGAAAAGCTTATTATGACTTTTTGCTTTGAGGCTAGTAACTCCTGGTTGGTTTCAGCGGTAGCAGAAACAACAACAAGAAGAAGAACCTGGGTTGCATGGTGACAAAAATTGTTTTGTTATTTGTGCAGTTGTTTGAGGGGTATGCGCAAAAAAGTTGTTTGGACGTTAATATGTTTTCTAGGTGTTGGCACATGTTTATTTGTTTTGTCTGTACTCACTATGATCTCAAGAAGTCCATCTACACAGACATGCACGATACAAACATGGTAGAGTAGGAATCATGTGCGAGACAAAGACAGTGCTTTTCGGAGGAAGCAACCTAGCAAGTGCACATGTGATCAATCAGTACGTTAATTTGGCTAGAAGAATATACATTGCCCTACTAAAATTCCTTCTAGCATGAAGATAATGATGTGCTCGGTGACATGTCATTTTTATCCGTTGCAACGCACGGGCATTTGTACTAGTCTAAGTATAAATACTACTCCCTCCGTTCCTAAATATAGGTCTTTCTAGAGATTTCAATAGTGGATTACATACGGATGTATATAGACATACTTTAGTATATATATTCACTCATTTTGCTTCGTATGTAGACGCCTAGTGAAATCTTTTAAAAGACTTATATTTAGGAACGAGGGAGTAGATGTTATATGCATGTCGTCAATTCTTATTCAACTCACGGTATGTCTTAGAACACATGAATACATATATATCATCTAGAATTCCGTGATTACTTCTACTCCTACTCGGACAGTGACATTGAGCCCGTATTTATATCTACACAAATCAACATTCTCTTTTTTGGCAGGGTATAAACATTAGCAACTCGTGGCACCCTCAAACTGTATGTTGCGCGCGCGCGTGGGGGGGGGGGGGGAGGTGTCATATATCAAGTCTCAAGCTAGGTCGCCCTCCTTGAGAAGTCTGGCTTTGCGCTCTTCCGACAACAAGCGTGCGAAATAGATCAGTTCCTCTTCGTTGGTGCCCCTATTCTTCGAGTCAGGCTCGTTCTTGCCAGTTTCGACGTTCACCTTGCACACCGGCCTCTTCAGCAACGACTTGCCAATGTCAACGAGTCTGTTGAGGTTTTCCGGTGTGGACACGTCGACAGAGGCTGTTTCACCATTGAGCCCATCATCATGGATCCGAAGGTAGTGCTTCTCGCAATGTAGCGCTTGGAAAAGCACGGAGGCGTGAATGTCAACGAGGTTGGTGCTAGCCTGGCTGAAGCTATTGATGATCGGAGTTGCACCCCTGTTGTAGACCCACCCAAGGATGTGCCCCACTTGCTGCACTGGACAACGTCAAACTTCTCCTCGATCTTAGCCGCTCCGGTGCCCAATGAAAGGATCATAAACTTGCCGTAGTCCGCCAGTTTAATGGGAAAGAAGTCAGGGTTTCCCATCAAGATCTGCTTGCTCACGTCGGTCATTTCTTACAACGTCTGTACCCATGCCATATTTTCAAATATTAGAGTGACAACAATAATTTGATACCACAACACATATTCATACCACATAGGTTAGCGGTTGTAGATTAGGGATGCAAGCAAGGCGGGTTGACGAATAATATACAAATATAGTGCTAATTATATATAAATGATGAGCTAATTGATTAGTTTAATAAAACAGAGAATTTATAAGCCTAATTCATAGAGGTTGTTAGTAAGTCTCATCAAGCCGGATTGTTTGACGCTACGCCTCCGGATTGTTTGACATACATGCACAACTCACCGGATTGTTTGACGCTACGCCTCCGTCAATGAGGTTGAAGGCCCGTGGTTTACCATACTCATCCTTCGTTTCAAAATGGTGGCCGGGGAGGTAAGTCGGTGCGGCAGACGTGCCGATGCAGACATCTGATAGAAGAGCGTTCTTGGAGACATCCTTCATTGCCTGTACAGTTTAATTAGGCAATTAGCTATGTGCTCAAAGAGAGATGGAGAAACACAAACGTGGCCACATAGGTTTGTGTTCATCACATACATCGTAAGTTGAGAAGATTGTAGGCTGCAGGAGCTTTATGTCGAAGGTGGGGATCACAATATTAGAAAGCGTCTGATCAACTCGTGTGTCCCCAAGTAGCTCCTTGACGACCAAGCGAAGGTGCTCACCGTCGTACTTGGGTCCGGTCATGCTCTTCAACAATCCGAAAGGCCCTTTGCTACAAACATGGTTGATCATCTGTTAAGATACTATACGCTCTCTAGATTCGGAGCATCCCCATGCGTCGAGGTTCTGCCTTCACCCGGAAGGTTGTGTATTGTTGCTTCATGTTTGTTTTTTGTTTTGTTTTCTTTATTGATTTTATTTTCTGGATATTTTAAAAAATTATGATAATTTTGTAAGTTTAATACGAAAGAAATTCATGAATATTTCTAAAGTACATGAGCATTTTAAAGTTTGTGGATATTTTTAAGTTCGTAAAGTTTATTCAAAAAAATTGAATACTTTTTCAAATCCATGAATAGTATTTTATAAATATCAAAACATTTATTTTACAGTTCATGATTTTTTAATTCGGAATTTTCTTTATGATCCCATGTGTGTCGGGGCCGTGGGAATGGGATAGTTGGCACCGCCGGTGTGTGTTGTTGGTTGATAGCTCACGTAATCGCTGGCTGACAGCAAGATTGAAATGTGTAGGAACACCACAACCACGCACCGAACAATTCTATTATCCTCTCAGAACAATTATTGTCTCTAGCAGCACCCCTTTCGTAATATATGAAAAACACACACCACCAAAACATAATTAAAACCCAAGACAACATAGATAAAACCAAAGTGAAACAATCCACTGCCATAATCCCCAAATGAAGAAAAGTGCGATGAATCGCTTATTATCCTCTGGTATCATTGATGGGTGCATGATGCTGATATGATTGTTGTTGTTGTTGGATTATGCTGATATTATAGACTCACTGTGCATACATTTTAGTTATGCAGAAGCGGGTCAATACAACACATCCTCATGTTAGTATATTATACTTCCTCCGTTCCATAATATAAGTCTTTTTAGTGATTCCACTAAAGGACTACATACGGATGTATATAGACATACTTTAGAGTGTAGATTCACTCATTTTGTTTCGTATGTAGTCCCCTAATGAAATCGCTTAAAAGACTTATATTTAAGAACGGAGGGAGTACAAATCAATAAAATATCATTTCTTAAAAATATAGACTCGCTGACCTGACCGGGGGGAAGATACGTGGGCAGTGTTCCATGTAGAAGTCATTGATGTCCTTGGCGGCGAAGAGCGGACGGCCGTCAGCGTTGGGTGTGGTGAGCATGGCCGTCACGAACCCTCCTGTGCTCGTCCCGGCCATGACGTCGAACTAGTCTGAAATCCTCGCGTCCGGTCCATCAAACTCCTGTAACCAGCAACAGCTTTTTAAGAAGAGAACTGGCCACAAGCATGAATAAAGACCGGATCATGCCTGCATATAGTTCTTTTCAACTACAAGTATTTAAATACAAAAAAATATATGCATCAACTGTATACGCAAGAGTTACCTGGAGCTTTTCTTCGAGGAAAGCTAGGATAGTCCCGGGGATGATGCCGCGGACGCCGCCGCCGTCGATGCTCAGCACGGTGACGATGCTCCCGTACGCCGGGGGAGGCGATTTCGGAGTGGCGAGCGACGGCGTGCGGCCGCTGAGCGCCCGCCGTTCCGGGTTCTGCAGTGTCAGGGGCCCCTTGCTCTGCTCCGGCCGTCGCATCCTCACTCAGATCGACCGCTACTATCCAAGACTTTGTGACGGACGATCGATCGGTGTAGTTAGTTAGCTTGGTGTAAAACTCACGTCGGTCATTTATACTCTCGCGGTTGTGGGCTATAGAACTCGTCTTATAGTATTTGTTTACAGAGAGAGAGAGAGAGGGAGTATATTTCCTGCTGGGCCTGTCTGTCGACCTCAGCCGGTCATGGTCGATCGCCATCGCCTCGGAGGAGAATATATGTATGTATGTACGTACGCACCGCCCACGCTCTTGCTGTCCAACTGGATCCAGTCGAGCGCGTGCAGGTGTTTCGGCCGTTTAACTTATCTTATCCGCCTACGTACGTAGCGATATTGTGGATGCTCCCATCGACACGTAGTACGTATCGATCACAAGGTACTTTTTTTGTTGCTTTTGCCGGCTATGTATACTCACATAGTCATACAGACGCATATGCGCTTACCACTATAAAAAGGCAGGCAGGCATACCACACACACCATGCTGGCTCTTACTTGCATCTTCGAACAGGCATAACATCTTGAGATTGACTAAGACTGACGTGCGCTTTCATAGTCGACTAGAACGTTTTTTTCACTGAACAAACATTGTCAGAAAGTCTGAATAAATTCATCAAAATGCAAGCGTCAGTGCCAAGTCTGAATAGACCACAAGGAAGCTAACCATACGAGCTACACTCGAGAGAGTGTTGCTTCTCTGATGGATAAATCCTGACCACAAGGTTACCTCATCTGTTTCTTCTCCCGTCACTCAATTATGTCACTAGTTGTTTTCAATTATGTCACTAATTAACATGAGGGTGAGGGTGGAAGATGATGTTGTCCATGAAAGAGTGGCTGCTGAGGATTACTATGGTAAAAGAAAGTATCATTAGAAAAAAGTTCAAGACCTGCCCCTTCTGTGTCAAGGAAAAATATCATCATGAAAAGTTCCCTGATGGTTCCTGTTTGTTTCTTGTTTCACTTATTCTAGTTTTTTCTTCTCTTTTTATTTATAGTTTTGTTGCGCTTTAATTCATGTATATTAATTAAAATACATGAATGTTTAGACAAATGTTTAGCATTTTTGTAAAATTAAAATAATTAATAAATTCATGAATATTTTAAAAATTCATCAACATTTTTAAAGTTTTTTTGAAAACTTATTCCAAATTGGTGAATATTTATTCAAATCCATGAATATTTATAAATATTCAAAACAAATACAAAGCATGTTTTCTCTAATTTTGAACATTTTTAAAAGTTCAACATTTTTTAGAATGAGTGAGCATCTTTTCGTTTAACAAGTTGAGCAGGGAGCCAAGTTGAACGAGTGGGGGCTTCATGGGTCGACTCATGTGAACATTGTAACAACAATTCTACGGTTTCAATATGGAATAGGAGCTCGTACACAACAACCACCGACTGACACCAAGATCGAAATGTGTAATAACACCACAACCACACACCGAGCAATTCTACTCTCCTCTCAACACAAGTATTGTCTATAGTAGCACCCCATCATACCCACAAACACACCACGAAAACATAATTAAATCTAAAGACAACTCTTTTTTCATTTCAAGGTAGGTGCACTCCCGATTTTATTAAGATAAACGACTCGGAAATTAGCGTGACCCGATTTATACGGGAAAGTAGACCGAAAACAATACAACAGATGATTGATCAAGGGACAATCATGCAAAAACCCACACTATTCCGACACCAGCCAACTCAAACTCCACAACCAACACGGCCATAATCGGAAGATGTGTAGTCAAACTCTTCAGATAAACCTTCACGAAGAATCACGCATGGTATCGTTCTACCCCCCATTAAACCAAGGTTTTCGCGTGGAGCCACCACACATGCTTCGGCAGAACTCGGGAAAATGCTGCCCACACCAACATCTCCCATGGCAACCATCAAACTAACAAGCCGCGACTTAGTGGAAAAGAGAAACTCTTCGGCGGCCCCTAAATCCGGCGACCATGTTCTTCTAATGTCGTTACAAGGCGGCTTTGACTCGCTCTCTGTTGTTTGTGATGGACCTCTCTCCCGCCACCATGAGGGAGGGGGGGGCTTAGGGCTCTAGCTAGGCTGGAACCTTGGTTCGATAGATAAGAACAAAATGAAACAACCGTCTATAATAACCAGCTAGAGGAAAAAAAGACAACCACATGAATGTATTATTCACTATAAAAAATACTTGAACAAAACACCAAAAAAACAAGATCATGTATCTCTAGCACATGTATTATTCACTATAAAAAATACTTGAATATGTTCTTTTGTGTAGGCCTCATCGTATGTAGTTTTCTTCGAGGATATATTAAGTGTTGATTTTGTTGGGAACATGTCCTAGAGGCAATAATATTGTATTATTATATTTATGTATACGTATTCATAATTAAGAGTTTGTATTCTATGCTATAATTTCTATGATTCTAGAATATGTGATTCAATTGAAAACTCATATGCACGTGTGGAGCGATAAATGGTAAAACAAAGGTTCCTAGTCTTGCCTCTACGACTAGCTCAAGTGTTATTGGTTATCATGTTTTTTGGATATTAGGATATCATTAACTTTAACGATAGCCCTAAAATAACATTGAGAGTATGATGTTAGAAGAAAGATCATATTGATTCGACCCAAACTTGTTTGTTATAGTTTGAGATAATATTGTCAGGAATCAATTGTTATACCACGGAGTGTTAACATGTGTTTATGTTTCTTAGACCATGAGAGTATCGTAGTCACTTCTTACTGTAGAATGAGCTCTGAGGTTGCTCAAACTTCTTCTCTAACTAGGTGATCATAATGACAACTTACATGTTCATCGAAAAGTTTAATTAACAAGGGACTAGATAGCTCAAGAGTTGAATTTGCTCCTCCAACGATGGAGAGATATTCTTAGGGACCTCTCGGTGTGACGTCATCTATCGTCTGACCAGAGACAAGTGACTATGTAACGGGGATGCCGGGCACATCAACGACAAAGACGAACAAAACTGGTAACGAGAAAAATGGTATAACAAACATATGAACGACTCGTGAGGATGTCGATGATTCTTGGATCTTGTAAAGTATCACATAGAAAAGGGAATGCCACATGGTAATCGATGGTTCACTCCAATATCATTTGTTTACTCATAGAGATCGACATGGACGTCCATGGTTGCGCTATCGGTCATTCCACGAAGGATATTCGTTAATGTATATGATTTACCAAACCTATGGAGTCACAAGATTAAGGTAATCACGATCTCCTTAGTTATGAGAAAATATTCTCAAAATAGTTTTGGGAAGGTCCTAGAAGCTTTTGGTGATGTCTCGTTCATGTCTATGATTTACCGAACCTATGGAGCAAGAGTATGAGAAAATATTCTAAATAGTTTTGGGAAGGTCCTAGGAACTTATGGTGATGTCCATAAGGTTATAGAACCTTCTGAATAAATCCAAAGAGCCCCTGGTGCGAGGATATACATTGGATGGGACAAGAGATAAGGCACACGAGGCTTTAGATCGGTGCAAAGGGTGTTTTTGCGAAGGATTTGGACCAGACTCCAGGGTCCGTGGCTGCTGGCCTTGGGCCAAACGTCGAGGTCCATGGTGTTTTAGAAAACGCGTGGAGCCTTGGTATTTCGTATTGGAGCTCAGGGTTCATCACTTCAAGCATGAGGCACGCAATACGAATAACATCATCGGTCTAGGCTTTGTAAGATGCTTGCTCTGCCTCAGTAGCTATTTCTAGGAGGCCAGTGAGTGGTTTCTCGAGAATGTTTCCTTCTTTTTCGTCACATATCTTTGGACAGACCAGCGGTGGCGAAGCTCGTTCCCTTCTTGAAGGTGTCGTCGCGGTTCTCATTGGTCGGCGTGTTGCTTCATGGGAAAATATGATCCTCCGATCAGGCGATGGCGACGCTCCGGCGTCATTTCCTTCTTGAAGACGACGCCTTGGAGTCCACGGTTCATTGTATGTAACTTGATCTCTTCGTGATAGGGGTGGTGTAACTACGCTCATCACCCTTATATCATGGTTTAGGTGTGTGTGTGTGTTGTTCTGACATGCATTTTTACTGGACAGTTGATGATATATTTGCTACAGTTGGCACAGAGTATTGTGCAGTTTCGTCTAAAAGTCTGACTATTTTATGTTTAGCATATACTGAATTGATCATAATATGATATTGATCAAGTTTTATTCGCGATGATATGACTTTTCATAATAAAAAAATGATATGCCTTTTCAGGGAGAATGAATTAAAACAAATATTTATTTTGCATGCAAATTTTATTAATTTTACACTCACATTTTTTTATTAATTTTACGCGCATTTATGTTCGTGGAAATTTTCATTAGTAATTTTATTCTATCAAGATTTTATTATTATTCGGATGTCAGAACACTCACAATTGAACTTTTTTTAGGATAGCAATCACCATTACACTGGACAGTGAAAATGTGAACCGAGCTCTTGTTCTTGCACGTCGCGCGGCGCGGTAAGCCGTCAGGTTGAGCCCAGCCCAGCCCACATAAGGACCTCCACCGTGCAAACACCAGAGAGGGGAGGGAATCATGGCCGCCACCGCTGCAGTCTCCGTCGCTTCTCCTTGCGCGTCCCTCGAGGTTCGTGCGCTCCCTAGGATGATCCAGACACGCAAGAACCCTAGAACTTTGAAAAGAACCATCAGACCCATGGTGGCGCTTCTGAGGGGTCCATTGTTCTGGATGAAGAACTTCAGCCTCTTAGAGCAAGTACAATAGTATAGCCAGCTGCTGGCTATAAGCCATTGTCATGTCATCTATAGACCATCTTATAGCCAACATGTACAATAGTTCATTGTAAAAGTGTACTACTTCTTCATTATATGATCCATCTTTCATACTCACAAAATGCCTAGGAGCACGTGCTAGAGCTGGCTCTTAGCTAAGAGCTCGTTTATCTTCTCTTTCCTCTAACTAAATAAAAATATATTAATTTATTCTTTATAGCCAGCTGACTCAGCTCTATTGTACTTGCTCTTAGCTAGGCGGCCATAGTTGAACTGAAACCCAAGGTATTGAGCCGTATAGTTTCGCTGCGCTTTGCTGTTTATGAAACCCAAGATATTTTTATTTTTCAGACTGCAGGAGTGGAGGCTTGATGCATTTTTAGAATAGTCAATGATCCGTTTTCACCATTGACTTTTTCGCGACGAGATCTTCAAAACTAGATCCCATGTCGCTATGTTTTGATAACTTTTATTTTCGTCGGTACTTGTCAGATTACTATCTTTTACTTGTCGCATTATTTGTCATATAGTTCTCACGTTAAATCAACTTGATTATCAGGCTTATGAATGTCGATACACCCCACTAAAAAACTTGATTCATTGTACTTGTACTAGTTCATGCATTTACTTGCTTATTATTAGTGCTTAATACCCACTTTTTAGCTTCACATAACATTGCAATGCTTAACAAGTATAAAATTATTGCCTTGATAACTATGTATAATTTTTGTGACAACTATACACCCGTAAGATGACAACTATGATGACATAAATGTGGCAACTAAGAACGATGAAAAAAAAATGAATAAAACATGTCAACATGAGATCTTATTTTGAAGGTCTTGTCGAGACGAACCTAACGGTGAAGACGGATCTTCAATCAAATTATTAATCTGTGAGATAAATCATATTTAAAATTCAAAAAATATTTAATGCGATGATGTAAGCATGAGGTAGAAGATTGTTACATGTGCATGAGGCTATGCGGCCGCTGCATGCAAAAACTGTGGTGTGGCGCTTTTCTTTAGATTTTCCCTTCTTTCTTTTGCATATTCAGAACTTGGTTACCATGCTAGCTGGGGGTACTGGTACCAGCAATTTCTTACCTGGACACCCCACTAGCAATGTTTTCCAAGTAGGCACCGGAACTAGACGAACTGTATCTATGAAAGCATACATTGCTCATGCTCTCAGCAATCTATCTCACTCTCTCTGTTCAATATGTTAATAGCTGGCTAATACTTCTAATCTTCTTATTCACAATTTATTACGGAGAAACAGCAACCAGTCCACCGACCCTGCTGTAGAAGTTAATCATGTTGTTTCTTTAGGATTAGGAAAGAAAGCCAAACCGAGTCCTAATAGTATTAGGATTCCTAGTCCTAGTCTATTTTCATAGTCCCTTGTGGACGTGTATAAAATACACCCTAGGGGTGTTGATTGTAACACCAGAAAAACGAAAAACAATACAAAGCAAAGGCTCGACATGGGCCTTTAGCCATCAAATCCATCGATCAGTTTTATTCGTGTGCTAGTTACGCAAGTTCCGTCAAGTAGCCGGCAGAAGCAAGAATCGCGTAGGCACGTCTGTACAACTGCATACGCACGTTCAAAAGCCAACAATTGGTATCTAGAGCCTCGGTGATCTACGATCTACGATGACGGACAGTGACGCTGAGTCGGTCAAGTCCGGCAAGGGCGTTGCCAAGGCGAACAAGAACGGTGACAAGGTGAAGAAGGGCGTCAAGTCAGCAACCAGTGGTGGAGGAACGAGCGGCGCCAACGTCCAGGCGCATCGCAACATCCCTATCCAGTACCCGATGCTCACCGACGCCAACTACGGCGTGTGGGCGGTGAAGATGAAGATTATTCTCCGAACCCTTCGAGTGTGGCAGGCAATCACGGACGACGATGTCGATGACGAGTCCGACGAAGGTGCCATGGCCACCATAGCCCAGTCTGTGCCAGATTCTGTGCTGATGACATTGGCGGAGTTCGAGACGGCAAGAGAGGCGTGGAACGCACTCAAGGAGATGAGGATCGGAGAACGCGTCACCAAGGCTCGGGCACAAATGCTGAAGCGCCAATTTCACAAGTTGCGGATGGAGGAAACTGAATCGGTGAATGACTACGCCATGCGTCTTCCTACTTTGGTGGGAGAGGTCCGCGCGCTTGGTGCAAAGCTCGATGAGACCGAGATTGTGGAGAAAATTTTCAGTTCGGTGACTGACGAATTCACGTACATCATCGGCACGCTCGAGCAGCTTTACGACATCGACGACATGACCATAACGGAGGCGATCGGACGCCCGCGGACATGGGAAGAGAATGCTCGTGGCTGTCGGAAAGGCAAAGGAGGAGGTAGTGACCAACTCATGTACTCGCGCGCAGATTGGGAGGCCCCAAGTAGCAAAGGAAGGCGTGATGGTGGCGAAGGATCAAGCAACGTGAAGCGTGACGGACAAACCGGAAAAGACAAAGGAAAAGGCAAGCCACAAGGTCGTGGTAAGGCGGACCAATCTAAAGGGCGAAAGCCACGGAACTTGGATTTATCCGAGGTTAAGTGCTATAACTGCAACGAGATGAGTCACTTTGCAAAGGATTGTCCGAAGCCTAACAAGCGGGAGATCAAGGCAAATTTGGCAAAGCAGGAAGACGAAGGTCCAGGTCTTCTGATGGCCGAAGTTTGTGATCTCGCTGAAATGGTGGTTGTGAAACCAACCCGGAAGGTGCTACTTCATGAGAAGAATGTGACACCTAAGTTATCAGGGGATCACAATGTGTCGTGGTATCTCGACACGGGTGCCAGTAACCACATGACGGGATGCAAGGAGAAATTTCTCGAGCTGGAATATGATGTTGAAGGCTCGGTCAAGTTTCGGTGATGGTTCAGCTGTGAAGATTTGCGGGCAAGGATCTGTCCTCTTCGAGGGTCTCACAGGCGAACATCGCATACTCACTGGAGTGTACTACATCCCACGGCTTCGCAACAACATTATCTCTATTGGGAAGCTTGATGAGAATGGATGCAAGGTGAATATCGAGAACGGAGTGATGACGATCTTCGACAACCTCCGGAACGTGCTAGCTCGTGTTAATCGCACACAGAATAGACTCTATATCCTCAACCTTGATCAATCTCAACCGGAGTGTTGGCTCGCCAAGAGTGATGATGATTCGTGGTTATGGCATGCTAGATTTGGACACGTTAACTTCTACGCCTTGACGAAGATGTCAAAGATGGAGATGGTATCCGGGATGCCATTTATCGACCATGTTGATCGAGTATGTGATGGGTGCTTGGTTGGAAAACAGCACCGCAGGCCGTTCCCTGCTCAGTCTACCTATCGTGCAAGTGATGCACTCGAGCTGCTCCATGGTGATCTATGTGGCCCTATCACTCCAGCAACTCACGTGGGAAAGAAGTATTTCTTCCTCATGGTAGACGACTACTCGAGATATATGTGGGTGGTTCTCCTACGATTTAAAGATGAGGTGTTTGAAGCGTTCAAGAAGCTGAAGGCTGCAACGGAGATGGAACACAAGTTGAAAGTTCGCGCTCTACGGACAGATCGCGGCGGAGAATTTACGTCGAACGAATTCAACGATTACTGTGAGAAGATTGGCATAAAAAGGTTCCTCACGGCACCTTACACGCCGCAGCAGAACGGGGTCGTTGAAAGGCGCAATCGAACCGTCGTTGACATGGCAAGGAGTTTACTCAAGAGCAAGAACCTGCCGGGGACTTTTTAGGGAGAAGCTGTTTCGACGGCGGTCTATCTTCTCAACCGGGCTCCAACGAAGGCGGTGGTCGGCAAGACTCCGTATGAAGCAATTTACGGACGTAAGCCGAATGTGTCTCAACTACGGACGTTCGGGTGTGTGGCATATGATTAGGATTAGGAAAGAAAGCCAAACCGAGTCCTAGTTGTATTAGGATTCCTAGTCCTAGTCTATTTCCATAGTCCCTTGTGGACATGTATAAAAGACACCCTAGGGGTGTTGGTAACACCAGAAAAAACGAAAAGCAATACAAAGCAAAGGCTCGACACGGGCCTTTAGCCATCAAATCCATCGATCAGTTTTTTTCGTGTCGCTAGTTACGCAAGTTCCGTCAAGTAGCCGGCCGAAGCAAGAATCGCATAGGCACGCCTGTACAGCTGCATACGCACGTTCAAAAGCCAACAGTTTGGGCAGAAATCCCGGTTGCCCTGCTTCATTCCATTGTTGATCTGTTGGGATCCTTCCCTGACGTTCTCGCCTTCGCTTCCACCCGCCACCCTTGGTGTGCTGCTGCTGCATTCTCCTCCTATCCGTCCAAATTTACATTGTCAACATTCTTCCCATCTCTCTTCCTCCAACCCGGCGTCTCTTTGTGCTCTCCTCGTCCTCACCCATGAGCAAGAGATTATTCTTCAGTTCCCGACATGAGTTGCTTGTGTTGTATGGTTTGGTTCCAGGTTGCAATTGCATCAAAATGACTGTTGACTGAAATGAAAATAGCACCTGGTCTGTTGTACGGTTGCTGCTCCTCAACAGCAGGTTCAAACACCCTCAGTGGAGACTGTTTCGTTTCTGACTTCATTCTAAGCACAAACCATGGGAGCAGAGCAGATCGACAAATCACCAACTGTGAGTTTCTGTTCCCCGAGTAACTCACTTCTTCTAATTTATTTCCAAGCAAGGTGCAATGTTCTGCTGCTACAGAATGCTGCAGAATGGATTCGAAGCGCCAATTTGGCCTTTTTTGGAGATGATAGAGGATCCCCATTTATGCTACTATTGATAGAGTCTTTGTATCCCCTTCCTGGGATGCTCTTTTTCCTTTATCAACTTTGAAAGCCCTCCCGAGAATTGGGAGTGACCACACCCCTCTTCTGATTGATACAATGGCTAGGAGAAATACATCTCCAAAACTATTCAGATTTGAGAAATGGTGGTTAGATCAACCTGATTTTAAAAACATAGTTGAGAATTCATGGAAAGCCCCAGTTTCCGAGAGAGGTGCTATAGATGTTTGGATGTGTAAATCTAAACGTCTTAGAAAAAAGATTAAAGGTTGGAGTGTCAATGTTGACTCTGCCATTAAGAGAAAAAAGAAAGACCTGATTCAAGAGTTTGACATTTTAGATGTGTTTGCAGAGAATGATCGCAGTTCTGCGGAGGATAAAACTAGGATGAAAGAAATCAAATTGGAACTAGAGAGTATTATGAGGAAAGAAGAGACTGCCTTGTGGCAGAGGTCTAGAGATCGTAGAATTAAAAATGGTGATAAGAATAATGCGTACTTCCACGCTTTAGCTAATCATAGGCACCGCAAGAATCACTTAACGGAGTTAGTTGGAGATCATGGGACTGTTCACACTACGGGGGAAATGTTAGATGTGGCGACTTCTTTTTATAAAGACTTATCTAGCCATGAAGAGAGACATAACATTCATCTGGGCCCTTCCTTCTGGAAGGAGGAGGAGTTGATTTCTGAAGTGGAAAATGAGAATCTTCAGAAAAACATCTCTGAGTTGGAGGTAAAGGAGGCCATCTTTGGCTCTTATGGTAATGGTGCTCCTGGCCCTGATGGATATTCCTTTCTATTTTATCAAACATTTTGGGAGCTTTTGAAAACTGACTTTATGGCTCTGGTTAAAGAGTTTGAAGCTGGTAGATTAGATATTCATAGACTCAATTTTGTGTTGATTGTTTTGAGTCCTAAAGAACTTGGAGCCAATACTATGAAGAAATTTAGACCAATCAGCTTGAGTAACTGTGCGGTTAAAATTTTCTCTAAGATTCTTACTAACAGATTATCTCCTATTAGTGATAGATTAATATCTCCTAATCAAACTGCTTTTATTAAAGGGAGATATATCCTTGAGAGTGTGGTGTTAGCTCATGAAGTAATACATGAGGTTAAAAAATCTGAGGTGCCTGGGCTTGTGCTCAAATTAGACTATGAGAAAGCATATGATAGAGTTAGTTGGGAATTTCTGTTTGAGATGCTAGAGTCCCGTGGTTTTGGTACCAAGTGGATCTCTTGGATTAAATGCCTGTTACTTCAAAGCACCTTTAGTGTGCGTATCAATGATACTACTGGTCCATACTTTGTAGGAGGTAAAAGTCTTAAACAAGGTGATCCTATCTTCCCTATACTATTCAATTTGGTTGCTGATGTATTTTCTAAAATGCTTATTAAAGCTTCCTCGTGTGGATTGATCTCGGGCCTATTAAATAATATACTATTCAATCTGGTTGCTGATGTATTTTCTAAAATGCTTATTAAAGTTTCCTCGTGTGGATTGATCTCGGGCCTATTAAATAATATCATTCCGGGAGGAGTCGTTAGTCTCCAATATGCAGATGATACTCTCCTATTTCTAGAGGATTCATATGATAAAGCTAGAAATTTTAAATGGATCTTATCCTGTTTTGAAAATTTGTCGGGGATGAAAATCAACTTTCATAAAAGTGATCTCATTACTATTAACATGGCTGAGGATAGAGCTAGGGTTTTTGCCCAGATTTTCTGTTGCAATTTGGGATCTTTTCCTATTAAATACTTGGGAGTCCCTTTACATTATGATAAATTGAAAAAAGAGGACCTCCAACCTTTATTTGACAAAATCATTAAAGGTATCTCTGGCTGGTTAGGAAGATACCTAACATATAGAGGCAAGATTATCCTACTGTGTGCTTGTATTGTGAGTATTCCGGCCTATCTAATGGCAGTTATGAAATTTTCAAAATGGGCTATTAAAGCTAGTAATTTCCAGATGTCTCACTTCTTATGGGGTAACATGGGGGAACAACATAAGTATCACCTAGCCCATTGGGGCCTAGTTTCTAGGAAGAAAGAGTTTGGTGGTTTGGGGATACCCAACATTAGAGAATTTAATATGGCTTTGCTAGCTTCATGGGTGAAGATTTTTTTTAATGATGTAGACAGTGATTGGAAGAAGATTCTGAGATATAAGTACAATGTGTCTAACCCAAATATACTTTGGTCTAGACAGCAGGGAGGCTCTCCCTTTTGGAAGAGTGTAACCTGGGCTCTGAATGCCACTAGAACCTTATATAAATGGGAAATTGGTAATGGTGATAATATTAGATTCTAACATGACGGCTGGAGATTGTTCTCTGAAAGTGAGATTTTGGAACCTCTTTGAGATATGTAATCAACAGGATTGTACAGTTTCTCAGGTTTGGAATGGGACATCTCTTAGGTTGTCCTTTAGAAGATGTGTAGACAATAATGGTATGATAACTGGAATAATCTCATTGACTTTATTAAAGGTTTTTGCATGACTGATTTACATGATAAACCAATCTGGGAGTTAGAACCCAATGGGATCTACTCTGTACGTTCCTTCTACAAGTTTATAAACTTTGGTGGTGTGGTTTCTCCTATTGGAGATAGCTTGTGGAAAACTTTGTGCCCTCAAAATATTCATGTGTTCCTATGGCTATGTTTGTATAATAAAATACTAACCAGAGACAATGTTGCTAAAAGGAAACATCTTGATGATTTGACGTGTTTGTTTTGCAATGAACCAGAATCTATACAACACCTTTTCTTTGAGTGCATTAATGTTGGTGTTATTTGGACAACTATATCTGAGTTTTTTCATTGCAATAGAATGCTTTGTTTTCATGATGTAGCTTCCCTTTGGAAACTGAATAAGAAGAATAAATTGCTCAATATGATTATTGCTGCCTCCTTGTGGAGTGTTTGGACTTTAAGAAATGAATTTTGCTTCTAGGGGCGCACTTGGAGAGGTCTGGGCTGCGTCCTTGTCAAGTTAAGAGGGATTTTGCAACAATGGTCGGCTCTCTGCGACGCTGCTCAAGTGGATATGTTGAAGAACTTCATCATGGTGTTGGACAGGCGTCGGGGAGAGCTTCTGAGGATCACGTGGAGTAGGGATCGAAGCTAGTTCTTCTCTTCTGTATCCGGCTGTAATATAAAGAGATGTTCGCTGGTCTAAAGCTGTAGCTGGGCGTTGAATACTTGTTTCCTTTTTTAAGGTGGTAGAGGGATGATTTGCAGGTTCAGAGACGTATCATGTTTTGATGCGGTGTTGCTGGTTGCTCTGCTTAATTCAATAAAATGGGGCAGTGGGGAAACCCCTTTCTTTCAAAAAATAAAATGATAGAGGATCCTACGAGGCTATGGCCCCGTTTTTTCTTGAACAAACCCCACATGGCGAGGTGCCTGCTTTCTTTGGTTATTCAAGTAGGCAAGAGTTACGGCCATTAGTATTATTATTAGTAACAGGAGAAATCTATTTAGTTATCAGTAGTGAAAATTAAGCTCATTTCTTGGGTAGTAAACAATTTCAGAGGAGGAGCTACAAACAAATTTGCACCATTGGTTCATCTCTGGGTTAAGATTGAATTGCCCTTAGAATAGTCAATGCTTATTTAAATGCCCCGAATTTATTCATTATATATCTACAAATGGCATATATCTACACTAAATCAGGACGTCACTTATGCAGAGGATCACTTGCTGTTGAATTGCTTACATGGAGAACTTGGTGCAACTAGTGATGGATCTGTACGTGGGCACCGCTGGCGGTGAATCCTGCTTCCCCAAGCCCTCCTCTCCGTCAACACAGGTGCCCTTCCTCCCACCTCGCACCCCAGTGGCAGTCATGTCCCGTGTTTGGTCCAGAGACGCTGTTTGTTCTGAAACGGAATTGTACCCATGGTATTCTAGGATTAGAGCCATGTGAAATTACGAACTGAAACACAACTATACATCAGCATAATATAGATAGTAAGGTAGCTTGAACAACCATATTACAAATAGTTAGTACTGTACCAACTATTTCAGTTAAGTAGTACTCCTAGTACTCTGCTAGCACACATGGTTATAACTTACTCTATAACAGAGTTAGAAGACCACAATCCCATTGAAGGCCCTGCTTATTCCTTGTCTGAATTGTTCAGCTTCCCGTTGTCTTCCCATATTATCTTCACGAACCACTCTTGAGGCCCTGGGGTTGGAACTGCTGCTTATGAAAGCCACACCTGAAATCACCAGCCACAAATGAAAAACGGATACACAACTACACAAGGCACAAGGTCAGCTGTTGTGATTGACTGCATGCTAAGCAGAGTTCGCACGGCAACTCCACCTCAGCAAACACCAATCAGGAGGGCAGCGGATTCATGTCCAAGCTTGATGGATGTGACAATGCACATCACAAATGGTTCATTCCTTGTGACTGTATCTGTTAGAAGTCACCTCACACTCCAGCGGCTCAAGCGCACCTCTTCGCGCACGATCACCTTTTGGCGATTATCGCACACACTTCTCACTTAACCTTGTGTGATGAGGGGTGTTAATAATCTTGCTCTATAGTAGTTTGAAGATCTGGAGGACACAGGCCATGGCCATGGCCATGGCCTCCTCTGGTCTGCTGGTCCTAGATCTGTCTCTTTTTTGTTCATTTGTCTGCCTTTTTTATATATTGAAAGCTGTGTGGGTTTTAATCTGGAAGTTGTTAGAAATTTTCTGTAATTTGCAAGGATTTTTTTGTAAGTTGTGAGAGATTTTCTAATAGGTTTGCAAAATTTCCTATATATTTCTGAATGTTGTGTCCAAATTTCTGCAAGTTGTTAAGTTTCTGAAGTTATGTGTAGTTTCCCAAACTTGATCTAAAACCAGCTTTTAATATTTTTCTGCTAAACTTGAAAGTTCACAAAAATAATTACTTGAATTCATATTTTATTGGAAGTCTAACGCACGCCCCGACATTTCTCCTAGGTTTGTCAGAAAGTAGCTGTCAGGTTCCTCCTTGATGATGGCTATGCCCATCTGTTTGGCTTGCAAAATCTTGCAGTTTCTTAAACAATAAATGCGGTCCACGCTAACAATATATATGCCCCAAATGACAACGTGCCATGCATATTAAACAAAAGTACTCTAATCACAATCACAGGTCATCAGGAAAACTTATTTCGGTTGCCTAACCATTTTGCAAAACCAACCCTATTTTAGAAAACATAGGCCATAATTTATTACTCTATACTCAATTAAAAGCTGAAATGGTAGAAAGATGAGAGATGAGCTAGAAATTCCCAGAAAAAAAATAGGCTAGCTCCGATGGATATCCTCCTTTAGTTGACAAGTATGAAAGTTACATAGTTGTACCTAAGCATCATCTAGCCATTAGATTTTCATGATTTTACGTAAACATCATGCATTCATTGATTTCTTGGACTATTATATTGGTTAGTGGAGCGCCAAACTCTGAAACTTCAAACTTCTGTCTGGACCTTGCAGTCTGTTGGCATAGGCCCGATCAAGCGTTGTACGTCGGCTCCTTGACGAGTATTTTTCGTTGACCGAACTCGTACGTATAATATCACGCTGATCGATTCCTCCTGAGACAAGGTGCATGTACAAAGCTAGCTAGCAAGCAGCCTAGTAGCTGGATGGATTTTACTCGGTGTCCAGCTAGCTTCGAATACTAGCCAGATCAAGTCGTCGGCGAAACACTGGAAAATACACGCACGCAAGACAACACTAAGTCGCGAGATTGATGGCTACAGGAGCGTGTCGCTCCCGAATATTTCTGTATATTGCTTTGATCTGATTTGAGTTGTTTACGGGGGCAGGTTATAAAGTATATATAGGAGCACTAATAGCTAGCTATATATGGCAGTCCTAATATTATACAAGTTCTAGACGGTAATTGCCTCCGTGTACAAGCCGGACACGGACACCACATCCATCGTGATTAACTCCAACAATCACCTCCCTAAACACGATGTCCTCACTTTACAGCTTGGACGCCGATCCTTCGCCACATCTTCACGAACTTTTGTCGTCCTAAAGATATGGTTAGGATATCTGCAAGCTGGTCATCGGTGCAGACGTAATTGACGTCAATCTTGCTTTCTTCCACGCACTCCCGTAGGTACCGATACCTCGTATCGATGTGCTTGTGTCTATCATGACACACTGGATTCTTTAACATAAAGATTGTAGACTTGTCGTCATTGTTGAGCACCACTCGTTCCGGTTCCTTACCTGCGAGGTCACCGAGTAGTCTTCCTAGGCACAAATCTTGACACACCGCGGTTGCAGCTGCAATATACTCTGCTTCACGGGAGGATAATATGACCACTTTCTGTTGTTGTGATAGCCAACTCACTGTATTTCCTCCAAAGAAATATACCACGCCCGAGGTACTTTTACGGTCGCCCACATCTCCTGACATATCATTATCACTGTAGCCCAGTAGCTCCACCATCTCCTTCTTCTTCTCTCTCAAAAAGACACAACCGAAGTTTGTTGTCCCTTTGACGTACCTGAGTATATGTTCCACATCTGCCCAATGTTTCATCGTGGGTGCTTCCATGAAGCCACTAACTATGCCAACGGAATAGGCCAAGTCCGGTCTTGTATTTTTGAGATACCTCAACTTTCGGACCACACTTCTATACTCTGTTGCATCAACCACGGGTGCTTCACTTTCCTTGTTTAGTATAAGACGAGGTTTCATCGGAACATGACTTGTATTGCAATCTTTAAGGCCACAACTTTCAAGTAACTTCTTTGCATATGCCTCCTGGCATAATGTGATCTCCTCCGGCTTTTGTTGTACCTCGATCCCAAGGTAGTAACACAAGAGCCCTAGATCAGTCATCTTGAATAGCTCCTTCATTTGTACCTTAAAGTTTGCAATCACCTCTTCATCAGCTTCAGTTATCAACAAATCATCCACATAGATGCCCACTAAGAGACGATCCTTTCCTTTACCTCGCTTATACATCAGATGCTTCAGTGGACTCTTCTCAAATTCAAGAGAAATCAATGTATTGTCAAGCTTGATGTTCCATGCCCGAGGAGCGTGTCGTAGCCCGTACAACGCCTTGTGTAGCTTCAATATCTTGTGTTCCTCTCCTTCTTTGATGTATCCCGGTGGTTGCTTCACGTACAATTCTTGTTCTAACTCCCCAGTCAAAAACGCGGAGTTCACATCCATGTGATGTATCGTCCAAGATTCTTGAGCCGCGAGAGCAATAAGTAGCCTCACCGAATCCATCCTTGCAACTGGAGAAAAAACTTCTTTGATTTCCACACCTTGCTCTTGCACGTTTGCTTTAGCCACGAGCCTTGCTTTATGCTTCACCAAGTTCCCTTTGGCATCTTTCTTGCCTTTGTACATCCACTTGAGCTCTATGGGAGTCTGTCCATTGGGAAGATCCACGAACTCTCATACTTTATTGTCTCGGATCGACCAAAACTCTTCATCCATAGCATGACGCCAACACTCTTCCATATTTGCATCTTCAAAAAATTTCGATTCCTCGATGTGCAAATGTCTTTGCACTTTACTTTTCATCTTCACCGAATTTATTTGAAGCGCTTCCACTGGAATGAGATTAAATACGCGTCGTTCTCCTGCTACCACCGAAGAGGACACATTTGCTTCCGAACTTGCCAAAGTTCTAGTTGCTGGCAATTTGGGCCCTTCTGAATTGCTTCTTAGAGCATCTCCAACACGCACGCTATACAAGCGCCGCGTCGTAAAAAAGGCAGTTTTAGCGCGCGCGCAACGCGGCGGCAGCTCCAGCGGGCGCGCAAAAACGGCGCGCTCGCCATTTCCAGTTCAGCGCGCTGGCCGAAACGCAATCCCGCGCCCATTATTTGCTGCGCCGGCTCCCGCGTGCGCGACTCTCCCGCGCTCGCTCCTGCTCTCTCCTGCGCTCGCTCCTGCACTCTCGCGACCGCGCCGCCGCCCCCATCCGACCGCGCCGCCGCTGCCGCTCGCGCCCCCGGCGACCGTTCAGCGCTTCCCCGGCCTATCCCCGCGCCGCCATCGCCGCCCGCGCCCGCCGGCGACCACTCAAGCGCTTCCCCGGCCTGTCTCCACTGCGGCCGCCACCCGCGCCCCCCGGCGACCGTTCAGGCGCTTCCCCGGCCTCCCCGCGCCGCCGCGCTTCCGCCCCACCCCCTCCTAGTCCGGCCGGCCCTCGCCCGCCTCCGACGTCCGAGGAACAGCGCCCGAGCGCTCGCTGCCGCGCCGCGCCCGCAAGGTGTTCGACAAAACGCCTACAAGGTATGTATTGCTCCAAACTTATGAATTTGGTGCATGTTTTGAATTGTAGTTTTTATAGTATAGTATTGAACATTGTAGATGAGTTCGTCGTATGATTCTTCCGAAGAAGAATTTGATATGGAAGAGGAGGAGGATCTTGCAATGATCATAGCTATGCATATCAATAAAAAACCGAAGCACGGTGGTTCGGTTATGGGTCGGGAAATTTTTTGGGGAGATAGGATTGATGCCCATAACAGATTGATGAAGAACTATTTCGTGGAGAATCCCACATGCCCGGAGTCGTATTTTCATCGCCGGTTTAGGATGAGCACAGACTTGTTCAAGCGCATTGCAGAGAAACTAGCTAGCCATGACCGGTTTTTCCAGCAACGGAGGAATGCCGCCGGAGAGCTCGGGCATAGCACCTTTCTGAAGGTGACAACCGCTTTGCGTATGTTGGCATACTGTATCTCGGCTGATCTAGTTGATGATCACTTGGCTATGGGTGAGAGCCAAGCCATCATGTGTGTCAATCGCTTTGCAGTGGCAATTGTGCAAGTGTTTGGCGAGGAGTATTTGAGATCTCCCACTGCTGAAGACGCCGCAAGGCTATTGGCGATGAACAAATCTCGCGGCTTTCCTGGCATGCTTGGCTCAATAGATTGCATGCATTGGAGTTGGAAGAATTGTCCAAAGGCATGGCATGGGCAATTCCACGGCCAAAAAAAGGTTTCACTATAATCCTTGAAGCGGTGGCCGATCAGGAGACTTGGATTTGGCATGCATTCTTTGGAATGCCTGGTTCTTTGAATGACATTAATGTTGTCAACCGGTCACCACTGATGAATAAGATTGCGAATGGTGAGTTGCCACCGGTGCAGTTTGTAGCAAATGGTCATACGTACAACTATGGCTATTATCTAGCGGATGGCATCTATCCAAAGTGGCAAACCTTCGTGAAGCCGTTGAAAAAGCCAGAAGGTAAGAAAAATCTTGATTTCCAGAATGCTCAGGCGGCTGCTAGAAAAGATGTGGAGAGAGCATTTGGGATTTTGCAAGCCCAATTTGCTATTATGAGAGGACAGGCTAGATTTTGGGATAAAAAAATGCTTTGGTACATCATGCACGCTTGTGTGATCATGCACAACATGATCATCGAGAATGTGCGTGGCCACGATTTAGACTACTCACAGTATGAGCTCTTGGGACATGTCGTGCGAGTGCGACGAAGGGCTGAAAGGGTAGCCCGTTTTGTTGCCTCGTATCATGCCATTCGGCGTCCCGCAACACACAATGATCTTCAGAAGGATCTGATTGAAGAGTGGTGGGCATGGCATGGACGACAAAGAGCATGATTTGATTGCATTATTTGTATTGTATTGTTTATGAACTATTGGTTGTGTTTATTGCATTATTTGTTGTACTGAACGATAAACTATTTGTTTGAGTTGTAATAACTATTTATTGTTGATTTATTTTGTTTGTTTGATCATTTTTCTCCTATTTTTTGAAATGTATATGTGATTTGTGTGTGCTGCGCGCGCTGCATTTTTGGGCACTGCTGGAGCGGCGCGCGCGCTGCATTATAGCGCGGCTGTAGGAGCCAGCGCCTATCCCTGCGCTAAACCAGCCGGCGCGCGCGCTGTAAATACATTTTTTGGGCGCGGCGCGAAGCGCGGCTGTTGGAGATGCTCCCAAAAACTGTTCCGCGCGCTAAAAGATTCGTTTTTGGACGCCGGACTGCTCCAGCAGAAGCTGCAAAACGCTGTGCGCGCTAAAAACTTCTGGGCGCGCGCTTAAAAACGCTATCGCGCGCAGCATATTTGGTGCGTCGGCTTGCGTGCGCACCAAACTCTGAACGGCTGCAGATGGGACCGCTGGATCGGACTGGATTGAGCGCCGCACTAGCGCGCGTCTGTTGAAGATGCTCCGGTCCCCGCGCTTTAAAACTGCTACAGTGACGCGCTAAAAGATTTATTGGGCGTGGATTTTTTGCGCTGCCGTTGAAGATGCTCTTAAAGACCCTGCAGCGCACATGCTGCTATTTTCTGTTCCAAGCGAACTTCTTTCGCCTGGGTACTTTTCCAGACCATGGCAATCACGTGAGGCGTGCTCCACTTCACCATGTGCAGCTAGTTCACCACACGTTGGTGATGGACTCACTTTCTCTTGCCCGTGCACACCTTGTACTAGGCCACCACGTTGTTGTGAGCTAGCTAGCAGCTGCTGGACCGCACACAACTTTTGGGCGGCCCTCCTTTGTCCCGTCCTGGTGGCCACCGCAATGTAATGAGGAGACTTCTATCGTCTCAGATCTAGGCACTTGTTCACCTGGTGCAGGCGTCCCATCGGACGTGGCTGGCGCATCCGCGCTCCCAGCTTGCGTTTTCGGCCGAGCGCCGCTTCCTTTTGGATGCTCAGCATGCTGCACGAAGCCACAGCTAGACGCATGCATGTGCTGCAACGTCCGTCGCTCTAAGACTTGCCTCACTATCCTCTGACGGGATGCTTGTGGGCCTCGCAGCATCGTCCATCATATATTCGTCTTGCGCGACCAATACACCGTGGCCTTCTGGCGTCACAACTTCGCCTGCTTCTAGCATGATCACATTATCACGCATCGTGACGTGGAGATTCTGGCGTCACGTCTGTGTCTGCTTCTAGTGCAATTACACGGTCACCTCTTGTGTCATGGTCTTCTGACACCACGACTTCGTCGTCTTCTGGCACGACCACTCCGTCACGCCTTGTGTCATGGGCTTCTGGCGCCATGACGTCACCTGCTTCTAGCGCGACCATATCGTCACACCCCGCGTCATGGTCTTCTGACGTCATGTCTTCACCTTCTTGCGTGACCACGGCCTGTTTCCTGCCGTGGAATCCTGGCGCCACGTCTTCGCCTGGGTGTACTGATATGGATGCACTCACCGGAGTCATGTCCAGCTGATCATGATCATCTGGATCATCTTCGTCCACTAGCTCGCACATCAGCATCATGTCCCCATCGTCTCCTTCCTCGACCATGAGTGCCTGTTGCTTCGGTGCTTCCTCGCAGTTAGCCTTGAAATGACCGAAGAGGCCACACTTATGACACCTCACGTTTCTGATGTCAAACTTCCTCCTCGGTGGTGCAGGCGTATCCTCGTCGTCCGAGTCGGCGAAGTTCTTTCTTGCCGAGCGCTGCTTCCCCTTCCCCTTTTTCTTGTTGCTGCTCGTGGATCCGCCCTGCTGTTCTTTTGACAGGGCAATCCATTGCGCCTTTCTCAGCATCAGGTGCTCACTCGCCTCTGCGTCACCGAAGCTGAGACGTATTCTCTCGTCGTGGGCCTTGAACCTTCCAACGAAATTCTCGACCGTGAGAGTCTTTAGGTCGAGACATTGCTCGATCGACGTGACGATCTGGATGTAGCGTGCCGGCGCGGCGCGCAAAAATCGTCGAACGATCGCAACTTCTTCTAGGGTTGAACCATAGCCACGTATGCCGTTGACGAGGGTCTTGAGACGGGAGGCAAACTGATCGACCGTCTCGCTTTCCTCCATCTTCAGACACTCGTAGCTTCTCATCAGGGACTGAAGATGTGCTTCCTTGACACGGTCATGACCCTGGTGCAGGATCTTGATGGTCTCCCATGCCTCCTTCGTCGTTTTCTTTCCGACGAGGTGCTGCAGCACATCCTTCGACATGGCGGAGTAGATCGCCGTTAACGCCTGACGATCCGTCTGGTACTTCGCCACGCCCTTCGCGTACTCGGCGCCGCCGGGATCGACAGCTTCCCAGAACTCCGCTCCCTCCATCACGACCTCCATGTTCATCGCCCATAGTGCATAGTCCTTTCGATCCAACCGGGGGAATTGCGACACCCCCACCATCGGCATCGGTGCTCCCGCTCCTACCTCAACGATCTCCTTGCCCGGGTTCGACATGATCTTTCGATTGCTTTCCGAAAATCACGTCAATAAATCAAGCTCTAGATACCAATTGTTGGCATAGGCCCGATCAAGCTTTGTACGTCGGCTCCTTGACGAGTACTTTTCGTCGACCGAACTCGTACGTACAATACCATGCTGATCGATTCTTCCTGAGACAAGGTGCACGTACAAAGCTAGCTAGAAAGCAGCCTAGTAGCTGGATGGATTTTACTCGGTGTCCAGCTAGCTTCGAATACTAGCCAGATCAAGTCGCTGGAAACACTGGAAAATACACGCACGCAAGACAACACTAAGTCGCCGAGATTGATGGCTACGGGAGCGTGTCGCTCTCGAATATTTCTGTGTATTGCTTTGATCTGATTTGAGTTGTTTACAGGGGCAGGTTACAAAGTATATATATAGGGGCACTAATAGCTAGCTATGACAGTCCTGATCCATATACAAGTTCTAGACGGTAATTGCCTCCGTGTACAAGCCAGACACGGACACCACATCCATCGTGGTTAACTCCAACACAGTCTTAGTGTAGCTAATGAAGGCAAAGTTACAGCGTTCTTATAGTGAAACCTATGTCATGAGAGTACTAGTTTGAAGAACTCAAGGTGCTTGTTTGTAGCTTGGTAACTTCCTGAAAGCCCATGTGCAGGAGTACCATAGTTAACTGTAGTGGTTAACACAAAAGTCTAACATGCATTATGCTTAGCCAGCACCTCCGATTAAAGAGGATCTGATCACATGCATTAGCACCTGTCCACAATAATTAGCTGATTAATTAAATCTGATCTGATCCTGTCTACATGCATGTAATCAGCTTAACTAGGGTAGTGCTCAAACAAGCCTTTGGAGTGCAGCGTGAGTTCAGATGTAGCTAGCTGGCTCATAGTGCAATCAAGATGCCACCAAGCCAGACAAGCTTCGAAAACAATGGCATGACAACAAAGGCACAAGGCAGCACATAAAGGGCCAACCATGGCGCTTATAATATGCACTTCTTCCTAAAATGTAAGGTGTATATATACTTTTTTTTTCTAAGACAAACCTTAGGAGGGTACAAATCTGATTATTATTTACATTAGAACCACGGGAAGTTAGGGTCCTGATTATTACTCTGAAGATATATGGTCCTTTGGGTACTAAAACACACTCTAAATTATATAAAAAATCAATCTAATTAAAAGATTGTAAACTTTAGGAAGCAAAATGTGGGAACTTAGATGATTGAGAATGGACTGATGGGTTGATATTTTCACACGCAGCTTAATGTCAACGAGACTTATCTCATCTGAAGCGAATGCTCGGTACTAATGCGAGACGCCAGCCTGTGAATCTGACATCATGATGATAACGTGGATGATGTGACAGTGCACACGACCATCGCGCCGTATTGCTGTCCTAATGTCAATGGTTTCAACTGGTATATATGCATTGCATTTATTTTGTGACTGTACTCTGTCAGTAGCAACACAATAACCTTATACAAAGATTCGGTTCCAAGCTAATCCAGCTCAGAAGCATATGCTCATATGGCTACCATACACATGCATTACATCAAATTTTGAAGTATGTGTTCCGGCTTTGTAATTTTAGAGTAAAAGTCATTGGCGGTCCGAGAACTTGTCTTACGGGTGCACTTAAGTCCCATTACCTGTAAACCGGAAAAACCGGTCACAGAACTTGCGTTGCGGGCTTATTTAGGTCACAACCGTCATTTGGACCGGCCGGCTGCCTGGTTTTCTTCGTTCGAGGTCACGCGAGGCGCACGTGTGGGGTTATTTTTGCACAAAAGACCCTGCTCCCTGTGCTAATCAGTTGGGGACGTCCCTGCCTGCCTTCGTTGACCTGTTTCCCCATGCTGGAGGCAACTGGCGGCAGCGCTGCGGGTGCGTCGAGCTCGTCGGCGGCAAGTGTACCGATGGAGGTGATGGAGATGCTGCCGAAGTTGAGGACAGAAGAGGGGGCCGACCGATCTACGGTTAGTTCTCGTTCTCCTCCCCCTCCCCTCCCCTCCCGTATGGTTAGCGATCCTCCCCCTCACCGGCCGATTTAGGGTTAATGTACCATGTTTTTCGCAATATAGGTTCGGATTCAGTGAAGTTTAGTATAGAGATGCATCATGGTGGGTTTTTCATTGGAAAAGGAATTAATTTGGCATATTTGGATGAAAAAGTATCATGGTTTGATAACCTTGATAGAAACACTTTCTGCAATGATATGATTGACTATATGTTGGGTCAGTTGAATTATCCACCTGGTGATTTAGATATTGTTTTCTGGTGCCCACCTGGTAAAACAATTTCAGAAATCGTGGCAATTGGTTTTGAAGTGGATTGTTTGAAGATGGCAGAAGCTTCTCTTATTTCAAAGATGCTTGTTTTGTTTGTCAAGCATGTGAAAACAACAAAGATTAAAAAATTGGAGGAGGAGGAAGATGGCATTGCTTATAGGGTTGTGCCTGAATTGCCTGCAGTAATACTTAGCCCTATTAGCAAGGATAAAATGAGGCCTATGAAATCAGATAGCAACAAAGCTAGTGCAGAAAGTGGTGAAAATGAGGATGTAGAGAGTTCTGACAAGTCATCAGATGCAGAAGAGGAATGGGAATGTGATTTAGAGACTGATCCAACATGGTATGATAGTGATTATGCAGTGGATGAAGATGATGAGTTGTATGATAAAAATGTAGATGATGTTGTGCAGGATGCATTGGTTGAGAAGGGGAAGAAAGTAGGAGTTGAGTACAGACATGTTCCAGGCACAAATGATGTCACTGAAGAGGAACTACAGCTACAAGAAGAAGATGATCTTGAGAATATGCACAAGAGTGACTCTGATGATGAGGAGTACAAGAAGAAGAAGAAGAAAGAGAAACCCATATATAGGTTCCAAACATTTAACCCACTAGTGGAGATGGAAAAACCTCAATTCAAACTAGGTATGGTTTTTGATTCAGTGGAGTTGTTGAGAAAGGCAGTAGCACATTATGCAGTTAAGAACAGAGTGCAGATCAAGAAAGAAAGAAATAACAAACAGAGGTTTGAGGCAGTATGTATGGATGGTTGCCCTTGGAAACTTGTAGCTGTGGCAAATAACAGGACACAATCTTTCCTTGTAAAAACATTTGTTGGAGAGCATAATTGTGAGAAAGTATGGCATGTCAAAGAACTTACATCCCCTTTTCTAGCCAAAAAATATGTGGAGATGTTCAGGGACAATGACAAGATGTCTTTGTCTACATTTGCAAGGAAAGTGAGGAAGAAATACAACATGGAAGTAAGCAGGCATAAACTTGGGAGAGCTAGGAAAGCAACATTGGCTGTGGTGCATGGGGATGAGGTGAAGCAATACACACTTCTTTGGAAGTATGCACAGGAATTGAGAACAAGCAACCCAGGATCTTATTTCTATCTACACCTAGAAAATGGATTGTTTAGCACATGTTACTTCAGTCTTGCAACGTGCAAGATAGGGTGGTTAAAGGGCTGCAGGCCCATTATATGTCTTGATGGTACTTTTACAAAGACAAAATATGGTGGGCAACTACTTACTACAGTAGGTATAGATGGGAATGATTCTATATATCCAATTGCAATGGCAGTGGTGGAGACAGAGTGCTATGCATCATGGTCTTGGTTCTTGTCTACATTAAAACAATATCTGAATATTATGAACACCAGCACATTCACTATTATGAGTGATAAGCAGAAGGGCCTCATCAAAGTTGTGCATGAGCATTTTCATGACTCTGAGCATAGGTTCTGTGTCAGACACTTGTAAGAAAACCTCCATGCAGTCCACAACGGAGAAACTATGAGGCAACAACTCTGGATTTGTACAAAATCCACCACACCTACTGTATTTGAGCAGAATATGGAGAAGTTGAGGCAAGACAATGCATGGTTGGAGGAAAAGCCACCAAACCAATGGTCTAGAGCATTTTTTAATGAATTTCCAAAATGTGACATTCTTTTGAACAATACTTGTGAAGTCTTCAACATGTATATACTAGAAGCCAGAGAGCTATGTGTGCTGTCTATGTATGAGAGAATAAGATCTCAGTTAATGCATAGGCACAAGTCAAAACAAAAAGAAGCTCTTCAAAAATGGACAGGAAATATTACTCCCAAAGTTAGGGACAAATTAAGGAAGAATGTTGAGTTGTCAGCCAACTGCCACCCAGAAGAATCAGGCATGGGTGTGTTTGGAGTTTTGTCAAATGAGAAAACCTACATTGTTGAGCTGAGCATGCATACATGTACTTGCAGAAGGTGGCAGCTTACTGGAATCCCATGTAGCCATGCATGTGCTTGCTGCAGACATGAAAGAATTATGCCAGAGACCATGGTTTCTTCATGTTACACTACTGGAATTGAGAAATTTGCCGTCTGCCATGCCTTTGCCGTCTGCTGACGCATGGCAAAGATCATCTTTGCCGTCAATTGGTACAAAGCAGACGACAAAGAGGTTGCTAATGGCAAAGGTTTTATTTGCCGTCGGCCACCTCTTTGCCGTCTGTTGACGCATGGCAAAGGCCCCAGAGGCGGACGACAAAGAGCACGCAGACGGCAAAGGGGCGCCACCCTAACGGCCGAAGCCCGCCCCACCCCAGCCACCCCTTTGTCGTCCGCCTCCCAGCTTCTGCAGACGGCAAAGGGGCGCTCCCCCTAACGGCACCCAGCCCCCACCCCCGCTCCCCTAACGGCACACTCCACCCCCGCTCCCCTCGATCTCCTGCCTCTCTCGCGCGCGCCCCTGCCCACTCCAGCGCCGCTGCCACCATCACCTGAGCTGCTTCGGCCCATCGCCGCCGCCCACGACCGGAGCTTCCCGCTCCCCTCCTCCCCGCGTCCCTCCTCCCTGCAGCCCTCCTCCTCGCGCTCTACCCACCCAAGCGCCGCCACCACAACCACCGGAATCGCTCCGGCCCACCGCCGCCGCCCATGGCCGGAGCTCGCCCTCCCCTCCTCCCCGCGCACCTCCTCCCCACGCCCCTCCTCCCCGCCGCCCAGGGCCGGAGCTCGCCCTCCCCTCCTCCCACTGCAGGTAAGTTTTTGTTCTTTTTGTCTTTATTTCCTGTTTTTTCTTTTAAATTAGATAGTTAATTTAGATAGTTAGTTTATTTTCTATTTTTTCTGTTAAATTGCATAGTTATTTTTTTTCCGTTTTTTATGTGAAATTAGATAGTTAGTTTATTAGGTAGAAAAAGTAGATAGAGAAGAAAAAAATAGATAGAAAAAAACTTAGAAGAAAATAAGAGAATAATAAACTAGAAGAAAAAGGAAGAAGACGAAGAAGAAGAAGAAGAAGAAGAAAGAGGAAAGGAGGAGAAAGATAAAAGAAAGAAGAAGAGGAGGAGGAGGAGGAGGAGGAGGAGAAAGAAGAAGAAGAATAATAATATGATGATCAAGAAGAAGAAGAAGAAGAAGAGGAGAGAGGAGAAGAAGAAAGAAAAGGACCCCGACCCCCGACCCCCGGCCCACAACCCCCGACGCCCGACGCCACCAACCCCCGACCCTCGACCCTCGACCTCCGACGCCACTGAGACCCGACTCCCGACCCCCGACGCCCGACACCACTGACCCCCGACCCCCGATTCCCAACCCCCGACTCCACTAACCCCCGACCCCCGATGCCCGACGCCATTGACCCTCGACTCCAGAAGCCACTGACCCTCGACCCTCGACCCCCGACGCCTGACGCCACTGACCCTCGACTCCCGACGCCACTAACCCTCGACCCCCGACCCCCGACGCCCCTGACCCTCGACCCCCGACCCCCGACACCATTGACCCCCAACCCCCGACCCCCGACACCTCTTCGGCCTCTTGTTGACCAAAGAGACCCCAACCCCCGACGCCAGTGATCCTCGACCCCCGACAACACTAACTCCCGACCGCCGACGCCACCGACACCCGACACCACCGACCATCGACGCCACTAAGCCGACGGGGTCATAATTTTGTAAATTATGAGTTAGGTCACATATTTTCCGATTATTTTAATAATAAAAACATAATATTTGTGTTGATCGGGTGAATTTCAATGTGCAGTTGTTCGACGACCTCCACGTGCCTTGGACGAGCTCCGCCCTTGCGTTTGTTGGTGAGCACAAATGATTTCTCCTCCTACCCCCTTAATTTGCTCTGTCCTAGTCTTCGTGCCGATGAAACTTGCTAGCTATAGGTTTCTTCAATCATGAGTATGCGTGACCAGTATGCGTCTCCAGTTCGAAAGGGCGTCATCTATAAATATGCATTTCTTTGCATATTTATAACCGCCATCCTTTCGAATTGTCCAACATTATCCATGGACAGCCGTGTATGTGTAGATTGGGTTTGTTTTCCTGTATGCTGTGCTCCGGATCCGATGCGGAATTTCGTCAGTGCCTCCCCTGTTGTTCTCCGGGTACACATCCTCTCTGCTTATTGCCGAGACGTGTATCAGGAGAACAGCGGGAGGTGCTGCAGAAATTCTGCGTCGCATCTAGAGCAGAGCATGGGAAAACGAACCCAGTCTACACATACTCGGGTGGGATTAGGACCTACCTTTACCTATTAGCGTGTAGGTTGCATGGACGTAATAAAACTGACAAACTTGATTAGCGTATTAATATAGATGATGAATTATATATTTATTTCTTGTGCCCCCATAGGTAGCTGGGCAACATGAGTGATCGTGCTTGGATGTACACTGGTCACCCTAGTCAGAAAGACATGACCCATGAATGGTTAACAAAACCCAGGGGGTTTGTGAGAGCCGCATTTGCAAATGGCCAGCATAAAACATGGTGCCCCTGTCCCAACTGCGACAACTGGAGAAAGAAGACAAAGTTTGAAATGGGTAAACACCTGCAGAAGTGGGGTTTTACGCCTAATTATACGGTGTGGACTTTTCATGGTGAGTCTGACCAACATGCCAGAGCTGAGGTGATTCGTCGTCGCACCGACGAGCATGGTACCGGGATTGAAGACATGGTGCAAGACTTTGATGATGCTCGTGATTCGGACGATGAGATGGAGGAATCTGCAAAGGCCTTCTATGAAATGTTGGAGTCTTCAAAACGTCCTCTCCACGAGCAGACTGAGCTTTGTCAGCTGGATGCCATCGCGCAAGTAATGGCTCTGAAGGCTCAATTCAACCTAGGCAGAGAATGCTACGATGCGATGATGACGATATTTGGACGCTTTCTACCCAAAGGCCATGTACTGCCTGCAAACCAGTACCAGTCAGAGAAAATCCTCCGTGTACTTAAGATGCCCTATGAGAAGATACATGCCTGTGAGAATGGATGTGCCTTATTTAGGCTTGAGTATGCGGCCTTGAACTATTGCCCCATTTGCAATTCTTCCAGGTATATTGTGGTAGACAACGACATGGGTGAGAAGAATCAGACCAAAATCCCCATTAGTGTTCTTCGATATCTGCCAATCGTACCAAGACTTCAACGTCTTTTCATGGTCGAAGAGACGGCCACACAGATGACATGGCACAAATTGGGCAAAAGAACCGAACTAGATGCGGATGGGAACAAGATGCTGGTACACACTTCAGATGGTTTTGCGTGGAGGCACTTCGATGCATTACATAAGGATAAATCGGAAGATCCAAGGCAACCTAGAGTTGCCATCAGCACGGATGGGTTCAATGTGTATGGTATGACGGCAACACAATACAGTTATTGGCCTGTATTTGTCATTCCACTAAATTTGCCACCCGGAGAGATTATGAAAAGAAAGAACATTTTCCTGACGTTGATAATTTCAGGGCCCAACTATCCAGGGAAGAATATGAATGTGTACATGCAACCGCTTAAGGATGAGATGCAAGAAGCCTGGGATAATGGGATCAAGAACTACGACGCGGCTATCAAAACAAATTTCAAAATGCATGTGTGGTACATGTACTCGACGCATGATTATCCGGCGTTTGCGCTATTTGCTGGCTGGTGTGTGCATGGAAGGTTCCCGTGCACCACATGCAAGCCAGCTCTTCAGTTCCGTTGGCTACAGGCTGGTCGCAAGTATTCTTGCTTCGACATGCATAGACAATTCCTGGATCCTGACCATAAGTTCAGAAAAGACAAGAAGAATTTCATCAAAGGTAGAGCTGTCAAAAACACTGCACCAGCTGCGTTGACAGGCCAACAGACCCTTGATCAGTTAAACGCTCTCGAGCCTGATCCTTTGCGTCCAGGATACTTCAAAGGGTATAATACGCAATACGTCTGGACTCACAAGTCATGCTTATGGGATCTCCCTTACTTCAAAGACCTCCTTTGCCCACACAACATTGACGTGATGCACACTGAAAAGAATATTGCAGAGGCCATTTTTGGTACATTGTTCGGCATAGAGGGGAAGTCAAAAGATAATCCTAAGGCTAGAATCGACCTGGAGGCTCTATGTGATAGACCGTTGCAAAACTTGCGACAACGGAAAGGAAAGCAAAGCATAGCGAAGCCAAAGGCATGGTTCAATCTTGAAAGGCCAGCTATGAGGGAAATGCTATTGTGGGTGAAAATGCGGTTGATGTTCCCCGATGGGTATGCTGCGAATCTAAAGAGCGGAGCGAGTCTTGAGAAATTGAAAATATTTGGGCTCAAGAGTCATGATTGGCACATATGGATTGAGCGGGTAATGCCGGTGATGTTGCGTGGCTTTATCCCTGAGGATAAATGGCTAGTACTGGCAGAGCTGAGCTATTTCTTCCGTTCTCTTTGTGCGAAAGAACTATCGCCTGGCATGCTAGATGAAATGGAAGAGTTGGCGCCGGAGTTGATCTGCAAATTAGAAAAGATCTTTCCACCGGGCTTCTTTAATCCAATGCAACATTTGATTTTGCATCTCCCGACCGAGGCAAGAATGGGGGGGCCCGTTCAAAATCGATGGTGCTACTCAACTGAGAGGATGCAGAAGATGCTTCGAGCTAAGTGTAAAAATAAACGTAGAATTGAAGCATCGATGGCCGAGGCATTCATTACTGAGGAGGCGGCAAACTTCGTGATAGCACACTACGAAGCCAAAACTCATCATTTGCATAACCCGAAGCCTCGGTACAATGATGGCGATCGAGAAAAAGTTCGATCCAACCTCAGCCTATTCAAAGGTAAGCTCGCACCATCCGGTGCTTCGAAAGGGAAATCGTTGGATGTCGAAGAATGGCGGACCATTTCATTGTATATCTTCACCAACCTAACAGAAGTGCGGCCGTACATCAAGTAAGTTGTCGGTAATTTATTGTTCCGCAACTTCTAATTGCTTTGAACTACTCTTATTCCCGGATATTTGATATAGTCGATACGTCGCCGAATTCTTGGATGGAGCGGTCATCGAAAAGGATTCCATCGAAGAGTATGAGCTTCTCGCAAAGCATGGAGGCGACTATCCCGGTTTCATCTCTTGGTTCAAACAAAGGGTAATTAATTACCATTAAGGGCCCATTTGATTTATTCGTCTAATTTGCGGCTAATGCATCCATTCTGTAGGGGTTTATTGTCTTCGCGTTTTCTCAAATATCTAATGTTTTGGCTTTAATTTGTCATACTGTAGGGGTTGGATTATTGCCAAGGGTGTCCGCAAGCCCAACAACGTCCTTGGTGTTCTTTGCCGTCAAAACTTCCCAGGGTTTGTTACGTTGCCCGGTCGGGAGCGAGAGGTAGGAATGACCTGGGAGCACTACTTGGGTGCCCCGGCCCCGTCGGAGGTGGAGATCGACGGTGTTTTGTGTGACACGAGGGCGGACATGGTGATCCGAAAGTTCTGGGTAATTTCTCTTTCACACAATTATAAATCAACCATAGCTATTTATTGTACTAATCGGTGTTGTCTCGTTTGCAGACCTTCTACAGGTGTGAGGAGGGATACGAGGAGGACGCGACAAAGGTTATCGAAACTGAATGTCGCCGCCTACTTCAAAACTTTCGGCACGAGGCTCGGGTGCAGGCTGTTCGAGACTACTATGCCACGCAGCGTATTAGGATTGACAAGGCGAAGTGCCGTGATGCTAAGATGGAGAATGAGCATTACATGAAGGTAATTACATATTATTAAGGCTTTGTAGTTAGTTTCCTTGATTTGGTTCTTACGCACTCAAATTTCTCTTTATTAACTTAGGTGCCCCTGAGATGGTGTGTGGATAAGATGGATTGTTGGGAGGCCTTGGTGGATCAGTGGTGCTCCGAAACGTGGGAGGCCAGCCACAACAACGCCAAGGAGAGGCGTGGCAAAATGGTTGGCGTGCCACACCATCAAGGGAGCGTCAACTTAATCCAATTTGGCGAGAACTGGGTATGTGGTTTGCTTCATGCGTCATGCAATTCATTCTTAATGCTATCTTGAGCCCTTTACCAATACAATTTTCCTCTCTCTCTTTTAGGCGCATCACAATAAGACGGAGGCGCCACAAATGTACGACCTGTATGCGATGGCCCATACTGCCTCGTACAAGAAGGTCAAGACATTCTCTGAGCCTGACCTCGAGCATCCATAAAACTTCACCAACATCTCCTCCCACGACAAGCTCGTGAAGTACAGAGATCACGGGAAGGCGAGGAAAGGGGAGGACTTTAACCCGAGCGAGGGACCTATTGATCCAGAGCTGGTGATGATAGCTAGCAACGGGAGGCCCCATAGCTCGATCGCCATTGGATACGGCCTTATACGTTGTCCTAGCACTCTCCGGCAGATAAAGGCACGCCAAACGAGCTCTTGTCCGGAGATAACACGTCGTCCACGGCCAGTCGAGCTCGCCATCGAGGTTAGTTTAATGGACTCAACTATCTTTCCGCTTTATGTTGTGCGTTGGAACCAATATGATTACATTGCTAACAATGAGTTGTGTTGCAGGCTGCTATTCAGAAAGAGAGAGAGGCAATGCAGGCGGCTATAGCGGAGAAGGATAAGGAAATTAGGGAGCTGGAGGAGAGGACGACTGCATTGATGGAGGCGGAGAGGGCACAGAATGATGCGTCTAACGGGGCCATATACGAGCTCTTCGTGGTAAGTTTCTTCTTCATGTTATTTCAAATCTTGCATTTGAATGTCCGTTTCATTAATAAATAAAAAGTTTGACTTGTCGAAACCAAATGTACAGTCTATGTGCGAGAAGAGCGGCCAAGTCCCTCCGCCGATGCGAGTCATTAACGTGGCGGGGACGGTGAGTTTCATTTCAGTGCAGTGATCTTAAGAGTGTCCTCATGCTAACTACACATTCCAAACGATGTTTGGTGCAGAATATCTCCCGAAACGCATCGCACGACCCTTCTACAGTCGAGCCTTCTGCAGGGCAGCCTTCTCCAGGTGAAACAAGCCAGAGCCACCGTGCTTCACCCTAACTTAGGTATGTTATTTCTAGTGTTTTAATAAAAGATAGCTAGACTTCCATCTAAATGACATAATTAGCTTAGCCAATTTAGCCCGAAGAAGGGAAGGAAGAAGAAGAAGAGGAGAAGAAGAAGAAGGAGAGGGAGGAGGATAAGAAGAAGGAGAAGAAGGAGGAGAAGAAGGAGAAGGAGCTCCTCCTTCTCCTTCTTCTTCGTCCTTCTTCCTCCTTCTCCTTATCCTTCTTCTTTTCTTCTTCTTCTCCTCTTCCTTCTCCTTCTCCTCCTCCTCCTCCTCCTTCTTTTACTTCTTCTTCTCTTTCTCTTCTTCTACGTAGCTTAGACTCATCCAAGAAAGGCTAAATTGGCTAATTATCCATCTAAATGACATAATTAGCTTAGTTAGCTCCAAAATGACCTATTTAATTAAAATGACCTATACTTAGCTAATTATCCTCGAAATGACATAATTAGCTCCAAAAAGGCATTCTTAACCAATTTAGCCCGAAGAAGGGGACAAGAGGAGAAGAAAGAGGAAAAATGAAAGGAAGGAAGAAGAAGAAGAGAAGAAGAAGAACAAGGAGAGGGAGGAGGATAAGAAGAAGGAGAAGGAGGAGAAGAAGGAGAAGGTCTCCTCCTTCTCCTTCTTCTTCCTCCTTCTTCCTCCTTCTCCTTCTCCTTCTTCTTTTCTTCTTCTTCTCCTCTCCTTCTCCTTCTCCTCCTCCTCCTCCTCCTCCTCCTCCTTCTTTTACTTCTTCTTCTCTTTCTCTTCTTCTACGTAGCTTAGACTCATCCAAGAAAGGCTAAATTGACTAATTATCCATCTAAATGACATAATTAGCTTAGATAGCTCCAAAATGACCTATTTAATAAAAAATGACCTATACTTAGCTAATTATCCTCGAAATGACATAATTAGCTCCAAAAAGGCATTCTTAGCCAATTTAGCCCGAAGAAGGGGACAAGAGGAGAAGAAAGAGGAAAAATGAAAGGAAGGAAGAAGAAGAAGAGGAGAAGAAGAAGAAGGAGAGGGAGGAGGATAAGAAGAAGGAGAATGAGGAGAAGAAGGAGCTCCTCCTTCTCCTTCTTCTTCCTCCTTCTTCCTCCTTCTCCTTCTCCTTCTTCTTTTCTTCTTCTTCTCCTCTCCTTCTCCTTCTCGTCCTCCCCCTCCTCCTTCTTTTACTTCTTCTTCTCTTTCTCTTCTTCTACGTAGCTTAGACTCATCCAAGAAAGGCTAAATTGGCTAATTATCCATCTAAATGACATAATTAGCTTAGTTAGCTCCAAAATGACCTATTTAATAAAAAATGTCCTATACTTAGCTAATTATCCTCGAAATGACATAATTAGCTCCAAAAAGGCATTCTTAGCCAATTTAGCCCGAAGAAGGGGACAAGACGAGAAGAAAGAGGAAAAATGAAAGGAAGGAAGAAGAAGAAGAAGAGGAGAAGAAGAAGAAGGAGAGGGAGGAGGATAAGAAGAAGGAGAAGAAGGTGGAGAAGAAGGAGAAGGAGCTCCTCCTTCTCCTTCTTCTTCCTCCTTCTTCCTCCTTCTCCTTCTCCTACTTGTTTTCTTCTTCTTCTCCTCTTCCTTCTCCTCCTCCTCCTCCTCCTCCTCCTCCTCCTTCTTTTACTTCTTCTTCTCTTTCTCTTCTTCTACGTAGCTTAGAATCATCCAAGAAATGCTAAATTAGCTAATTATCCATCTAAATGACATAATTAGCTTAGTTAGCTCCAAAATGACCTATTTAATAAAAATGACCTATACTTAGCTAATTATCCTCGAAATGACATAATTAGCTCCAAAAAGGCATTCTTAGCCAATTTAGCCCGAAGAAGGGGACAAGAGGAGAAGAAAGAGGAAAAATGAAAGGAAGGAAGAAGAAGAAGAGGAGAAGAAGAAGAAGGAGAGGGAGGAGGATAAGAAGAAGGAGAAGAAGGAGGAGAAGAAGGATAAGGAGTTCCTCCTTCTCCTTCTTCTTCCTCCTTCTCCTTCTCCTTCTTGTTTTCTTCTTCTTCTCCTCTTCCTTCTCCTTCTCCTCCTCCTCTTCCTCCTCCTCCTTCTTTTACTTCTTCTCTTTCTCTTCTTCTACGTAGCTTAGACTCATCCAAGAAAGGCTAAATTGGCTAATTATCCTACGAAATGACATAATTAGCTTAGTTAGCTCCTAAATGGTCTATTTAATAAAACATGACCTATAGTTAGCTAAGTTCTCTCCTAAATGACATAATAAGGCTTACGTAGCTGCAACATGACCTATTCCCCCTAACTTAGGTATTAAATGGCCTATAATTAGCCTAGCTAGATCAAAAATGGCTTAATAAGCATAGTTTGCTCCGGAATGACCTATTTTACCCAAGTTAGCTCCGAAACGACCTATAGTTAGCTAGGGTTCCACCTAAATGACATAATTAGCTTAGTTAGCTCCTAAATGGTCTATACTTAGCTAATTTCTCTCCGAAATAACCTATATATACACTACTTCATCTAGTATTATTCTTCTAACTTTCTTATTTGTCATTTTGCAGATTACCTTCACTTCACGGGAAGCTTGGAAAATATTGATGGAATGCTTGAAGATGATTTCTTGTACCATGGGTTGTATTGAAACTATTGTAGTATATGAATATATGAAACTTTGTATGCACGTGGATGAAACTGGTGTAATATATGGTTTGGTACGGATGCAACTTGAAAGCTGGATATAAGAGGTTATTTTAATATGGTTATGAGTACGGAAAGAAATTTATTTATGTCAAATATATATATATATATATATATATCCTGATTATTGTTAAAAATGCTGGATATAACAAAAAATAAATAAAAAAGGGGTTGGTTCCCCTCTTTGCCGTCTGCCCCCACATGGCAAAGGGGGGAAGGCAGACGGCAAAGGGGGGAATCTGCCCCCTCTCTCTCCCCTCTTTGCCGTCAGCCCAGCATGGCAAAGGGGGGAAGGCAGACGGCAAAGGGGGGAGAGAGAGGGGGCAGATTCCCCCCTTTGCCGTCTGCCCCCACATGGCAAAGGGGGGAAGGCAGACGGCAAAGGGGGGAATCTGCCCCCCCTCTCTCTCTCCCCTCTTTGCCGTCTACCCCCACATGGCAAAGGGGGGAAGGCAGACGGCAAAGAGAGGAGCCCTGCCGTTAACACTTAACGGGGACGTTGCAATATGTGCCGTCCCATTTATTTTGCCGTGTGCCCCTCATGGCAAAGATTCTTTGTCGTCCGCTTTGAGAAAGCAGACGGCAAAGAACCTCTTCACCGGATTTTTTTTTGCTGTCTACTTTGCCGTAAGAGGACCGGCGGCAAAGCCTTTGCCGTCCGTGGTTGCACCCTTTGCCTTCCGCCTTGGCAGATGGCAAATTTCTGAATTTCAGTAGTGTTATTCACTGCAGACATATCTGTGTGCTTATGGAGTTCAGATATATCCAACTAGAGACAAAGATGAGTGGGGCCCAGTTAATGCAATACCTGTACTGCCACCACACTATGAGAAAAAAGCTGGGAGGAGGAAGAAAATAGAAGGAAGCAACCAGAGGAGAATGAAGATGGCACTAAACTGAGCAGGCATGGAGCAATTATGCATTGTGGGTATTGTAAACTAGCTGAGCATAACATAAGTGGATGCTCACAACTGAAATGTGCTATATTAAGAGAAACTGAAGAGGAGGTACATGAGGAGCAAGAAAATGTGGAAGAGGAGCATGCTGCCACTGATGATCCTTCTGATAAGAACACAGAAACAGAGCAACCTACACCACAAACTAAAAGGGGCAGGAAGAGAAAGCCTACTGACAAGATGCTGCAACAGATAGAAGAAATGATGGAGAAGGCAAAGAAAAAGAAGTCCAAAATGGTTCTTGATGGATCTGGAGACGTGGACTTCCCAGTGATCCTAACAGTAAGTATCAACACATCAATTTTGTAGATGTTGCAAATAATTATAGTGATGCTCACAACATTTTTTTTTTGTTTATTAGCACATCAAACATTAAACTATGAGGCCACAAATGGACCCAGCACAAGTGAAAGAAAGCATGGTGCACATATTGTCACATGAGGTAAATGAATTAGAACTAAATTTAAATTTATCTTTGAGAAGAGGACACTAATTGTTCCTATTAACTCCTCTCATAGGGACCCGCAAAAGGAGTTCCTATTAACAGGGCTCACATACCAGAAGAAAGTGCATTTGTAGCAGAGAACAGAACCAACATATCTGTGCCCACTGGTGGTGCACATCCACCAAGAGCATCAACAGCTACAGGAGTAAGAGGAGCACATCCAACAACAACATCAACAACTCGCAGTGGCAGAGGCACATGTACAAGAGGAGGTGGAGGAAGAAGAGGAAGAAGGTCAAGGAGAACTACAACTACAACAAGGGGGCTGGAAAGAGCAAAGAAACCAACAAAGACAAGGGGTTTGAAGTGGCTACTATTTGGTGAAGGAACAAGCTCACAAACAGAAGCTCCAGGAGCTCCAGGAGATGAAGAGTGAAATTAAAATGTCCAACTGTTGTTTATTGAGTACTAATCTTTATTGTGTACTAAGTTTTATCTCTCAAATGTGGAACTATTCTCAAATGTGGAACTAAGTTCAGTACTGGAACTATTCTCAATTGTTGTTAATCTGTAGTATTCTCAAATGTCCAACTGTCATCTCTATTTCTTGCAACAGATCATGAACAAATAGAATTCCAGTCCAACTGCCATCTTTATTTGTTGCAGCAGATCATGAACAAATGAACATAATATGATGCAACCGACATTTCTTAACATAAGTTAACAAGGTTTGCCAGGAAACAAATAAGATAGCTATTACAGTGCCAGGTCTTACAATCACAACCTCACAACATATTATAACTAGTACAGATTTAACAACCAAACCACAACTAGGCACTCTCTAGCTCAACTTAGTTTCTTCGCTCTCCTCTTAAGCTTTGCCATTTGACCCAGGGCCAGTGCCATCTATCTTGCCTCGCCAGGTTGGAAATGTGTGCTTGCGTGTTAGATCAACACCTTCGCCGGGGAGGAATTCATCAGCCAACCCTTCGGTTAGCAATGGCCCACGATCAATGACCTCCTTCACATGCATGATCACCGTAAAATCAATGCATCCACGATAAGTTGGAGAGAGCGGACGCGGCGGTGAATGAGCATTCTCGTCATCGGAGTTTGGCATCCAAGGTTGCAGAGGAGGTGCAGGCACTGACACAGTAAGCACCTTCGGCACTGCACTATGATTACGTAGCTACGCCGTGCAATGCAGCAACCACTTGTCTGTAGAAGGGAGCATGTCGATGAGCTCGCCGTCGACACCTGCGAGCATCAGGTTTACGGTGTCTTGATCGCACGCCTCTTCCGGTAGCCCCTCCAAAGTAAGCATCGTATTGTACGGCAGCTTAGACGGATTGCCACTCGACCACCTTGACCACCTCTAAAAACAAATTCTACAATCGCTGCAGCGCAGATGTTCCGATGCGTGCACCACACGAGTGCAATCCTCCAGTGAATGGAACCGCACAAAAAAATGGAATGGTGGGCCGGTTACCTCCACTTTCATCTTTGACGGCAGGATGCCACATTCAAACTCTAGCGCCGCGGCGAGTGCCTCCGGCATCACCTTGCTCCGTGGCTACCAATGATGACATCATACAATGCGCGCCCGAGGAACATCCGCTCGAGCGCCGCCATGCCAGAAGTGCGAGCAATGAGAACGCGGCCGCGCTCGGGCCGCATCTCCGGCTCACCGCGCTACCACACCTCTTGGGGGAAGATCCACGAGTCTGGGATGTGAGACGCGGACGAACTCCTTGAAGTTGCCGCGCCGCCTCCACCTCCAACGTAGGCGGGGACTTGCACGATGTTCTCGCTGACACCGTCGCTCACCACACTGCCCGCCACATCACGGCGGCACGGCTACTCCCGAGGGAGAGCTAGCGGTGCTCCAAATAGAAGGGACACCACCAAAGCTTGAGGTCTCACTGCCACCCACGCCGCCTCCCATCTCGCCGGCGACGATTTCGGATCTGGAAGGAACTACCGATTTCGGATTTGGGAACTACCAAACAGAGGAAGGAAGGGACTGATTTATCCAATGTAAAATGTGCAATACGCCCCTCATAGTTAATCACCAGGGTCTTTTGTGCAAAAATAACCCTACACGTGCGCCTCGCGTGACATCGAACGGAGAAAACCGGGCAGCCGACCGGTCCAAATGGAGGTTGTGACCAAGATAAGCCCGCAACGCAAGTTTTGTGACGGGTTTTTCTGGTTTGCAAGTAGTGGGACTTAAGTGCACCCGCAACGCAAGTTCTCAGACCGCCAGCGCCTTTTACTTGTAATTTTACAGCGGAATACTTTGATCGATCTCCATGCATCACTGGCAGATAACGGCTTCTCGGTATTCCGAGAACCAAGAATCCGCTCGTGTCCTCTGGTTTTCTATGATAGCTCTTTAGATGGAAGAGTGAAAGAATTTAGCTTCTTATTAATGCATAGCATGTAGAAAAGTAAAATAGAGTAGTTAGTGCATGATACATTCAACCACACACTAGTAATGATACTTCTTTCTGATCAGAAACAGGATATATGTACGTGGCTGTACATTTCTAACTGCAAGTTGGGAGTCGTCGATGATATTGGGGAGTCAGGTGATCAGGTCTCTCTCTCTCAAAAGCCATAGGGATATAAAATCGCCATGTCTTTCTCTGATCACACATGCAAACTATGTTTATCTATATATAAGCCATCGATTCCAAGTTTACATGTGGGAGGGCTCTCTATTCCAGCTACCTAGCACTGACCCCAACACACCCAATCAGTTGTGCCACGACTGGTAATTGACGATACAAAGGGAGAACTGACTGATATATTGAACAAGCACAGTCCTCCTCCACAGTTATGGCAAAGCAAAGGGGCAAATAGTGTTCAGTCCTCCACCGTCCTCCTCCTTGCTATATTATACAACCTTCAGCAGAAAATCACGCAATGCACCACCATAAGTCGCATTAGTTGCATTATGAGACTAGAGGAGCTTTATTATGCACCACCACAAGTCGCATTAGTTTTAAAATGTGGTGATGAAGGGGGGCTTCATTAAATTAAAAAAGACTAAAGGAGCCTAGTTGGTTTTAGTGAGAGTCCGAGAGACCAAAACTGATTTAAAGAAGAACCACTGTTTGGAGATGGCAATGAAAATAACTTATACTTGGTGCGAAGAGACATTTGTAGCACAAGGTGATTTGAGCGATATATACCATCAACGAGTTGAACGTAGCGGGTAGCGGCAATCGAGTTAAAGAAGCGAGATGAACACCTTCCCCAGAAGAAAATCTGTTGTGAGAACAAACCTGAATCGAGTCCAACAAACGGAGGGAGATTCAACCTGAGCAAGAGACTCTGATGCGAATTACATGAAGCAATCATACAGTCCTCATGTGCGACGCCAGCCTGTGCCTCACGATGATAGTGTGGATGACACCGTTGCTGCTGCGAATGTGACATTCTCATGATGATGTGGATCACGTGGCAGTGCACACGGTCGTCGCACCGTATTGCTCTCCTAATGTCAATGGTTTTAACAGGCATGTCTTGTATTAGTTTTGTGACAGTATGCTGTTAGTAGCAACACAAATAGCCTTAAAAGAAGATTGTATTCCGAGCTAATCCAGCTCCAAAAGCATATGCTCATATATATTGTCCATCACACACATCGAGTAAGTATTCAGGCTTGATAATTATTTACAGGGCAATACTTTGGGTCATCTCCGTGCATCACTGGTTGGTACAGATAACGGCTTGTCAGGTGAATTCCGTGAACCAAAATTCCGCCGTCCTCTGGTTTTCTATAATAACCCTTCGGTTGAAACAGTGAGAGAAAGAATTGAACTCCTTACCAATCTAGAGAGGTAAAAATACAGTAGTTCGTACCAGACTTCCAGCTACCCAACACTGATCCCAACCATGGTTTTCATTTTCAGTGAGATTTCAATGAAATTCATTGAATTTCATTAATTTCAATAGACACTGAAATATTACGTTTCGGCCAAAATATTTCAGCAATTTCAGTAGTACACTGGAAATCAAATATTTTTCAAAATACTTTTCAAAATTTTCAAATATTTATTTAAATTCAAGTGAATATTTCGGTCCTTTGGTGGAAATGCAAACTGAAATTATTGAATTTCACTGAATTTCAGTGATTTCGGTTGGTGCTGAAATTTTTTCTGAACTGAAATTCAAAACTATGATTGGTAGTTGGTTAATTAATCAGTCCACAGTTATATATTGTAAAATAAATGATGTCGAAGTCCAAGAACGAGGTAGCAATAGCAGCACCGTCGCCGATAGATCACCAATTCACTGGTTAGGGGCACCATTTGGATATCCTTCACTAGCATGGGCCATGGTTCCCTGTGGTAACCTGTAGATGAGTTACTGAATCATGTATGTATCTAAATAGGTCCTCACCCGGTATGGTCTCCTAAATGTAAGCAAATCGAAGATATTCAGTAGACCATCTTCATAATTGTATCACACATAATTGATTCATATCTATAAATAAAAACTGATGTGTCTTCGTAACTCTATCTATACAGAATTACAGATTATAGTCGATGGATCATTATAGTTTTATCTAAGCAGGTCTACCAGCTGTAATCCAAACTTAATTCCCATGTACTGATCTAGTATCATGAACAACTTTGTACACGTCTAACAATCAACAGACTTGGTGTTATAGTGCGGATGCACAGATGCTCGCTGGTCTCAATTTCTCCAATGTTTCATTTAAATTCTGTAGGAGAAACTGTAATAAAGTGGCGCATGCTATGGCGGCACTAGGTGTGTCGGGTGTTGCCGGTTCTGGTCTCCTATGGCCAGATGATGTACCAAATGATGTTGTTGGTGTGGTGGCTAGTGATATTGCTATGCCTGCTGTTTAATATAGTGGTGTTGTCCAAAAAAAAAAAACAATCAACAGACTTGGCAGATCTGAACTATAATCTTCCATACTCATCAATTCTGTAAAACACAGTGGTTGGTGCATGATTGATTCGAGTGCGCTAATTGTCAACTCAGTGTCAAACTGATTGTTTAATTATGTATGAATGTGGCTGTACATTTCTAAATTCTAATGCAATTTGGGAATGTATTAGGCGAAGAAGATAGGAAGTTGCCCAGTCTTGTCCGGTCACACAAACTGATTGTTGGACAATAAGAAAGATATAAAATTGACCATCAGCATCGGGCATCGAGTGTTAGTCTTGTCTAGTCACAAAAAATATGGGGAAATGATTCCATGTTCACATCGGGACAGCTAAGCCACCGTGCATTGACTCTTGACTTGGCAATATGCATTGACTTTGGCTGTGGGATGATATATAAATTCAGTCAGAACCCATCGAGCTGATAGCAAATTAAGCAGATGCCTTCTATGGCCACTCCGGATGTAGAGAAGCAGCAGGTCCATGGCGGTAAGCGCGCCGGTCATGATGATCAAGGCAACGATTCGAAACTCTACGAGTTCAAGGAGCAGATCCTGCTTCTTTCAACTCTGGTGGCGACGGTGACGTACGTCGCCGGCCTGAACCTGCCGGGTGGGTCCTGGGAGCAGGACAATCCGGAAGGGCGCATGGCCGGCGATCCGATCCTAAGGGATACCCACTACCGTCGGTACCTTTCTTTCTACTACTGCAACGCCGCCGCGCTCGCCGCATCGCTCGTGGTCTCCCTCATCGTCATCGTCCTGCCGAAGAAGAAGCATTATTGGACAGTGGCGCTGCGGATGGTGATGATGCTCGACCTACTCGGCCTCATGGGAGCCTACGGTGCTGGGAGCTGCCGGGATACATTCACAACCATCTATGCGGTGGTAATCTTCTCTTCTTTGGTGTTGATCATCATATTTGTTTCCCTCTACGTCTGGCGCACGACCAATGTCAGTTCTACCACCAATGGAGATGACGTGGTCCGTCGCTCTAACCCCACCCCCAATGGGGATGGTAGGGCCCCTCACTCTAACATCACAAGAACTGGAGATGGTGGGGTCCCTGACTCCAATGAAGATGGTGTGGTCCCTGACCCTAACCTTACGGCCAATGGGGATGGCGGGGTACCTCACTCCAACACCAGAAATGGGGATGGTGGGGTCCTTGACTCCACTGGTGATGATGACAAGGTCCACTCCAACTCCACTTCCAAAGCCATGATGCGGTTCATGTTGTTGCTCAAAATAAAGCGAGCCAAGACCAAGATGCATGCGTGGATTGTACTCACATACCCTGCCAGCAAGCGGGCTGAGAAGGAGCAGATCGATGTGTTGATGTTACTCGCAACCTTCGCAGTCACCATCACATATGTCGCCGGGCTGAGCCCGCCTGGTGGGTTCTGGACCAGCACCCAGGACGGACACCGTTTGAGCGACCCGGTGTTACAAGCCCGTGGCCGGTACCGTTCCTTCTTCGTTTGCAACACCACTTCATTCGCCGTGTCCCTGCTCATCATTGTGCTGCTCTTGGAGAGGAAGCTGCTCAAGGAGAAGCTGAGCAAGAACTTCATATTCATGGTAGGATTGACTGCGCCCTACGTGTTGATCGCCATTGCTCTCTTGGGGCTTATGGGGGCCTATGCTGCTGGGGGCTGCAGGGAGTCTGACAATACCGCTCTTGTCCTTGCGGTCCCTGCCGGCGTATGCCTACTGCTGGGGTTTGTTACTTACTACGACAAAGGTTGGAAACTACTCACGGACAAGCTTCATGATGTTTCAACGCGTTTCAGGAAGCTGGTCGGCATTCCTTCAGGTATGGCTGTATATCTTTATATCTGAACTAATGTATATCAAATGGTTATTGTACATCCATAGTATTCATACAGTGGTTTCTATTTTTCTTAACCATATCCAAGTCACATATTTCACTTGATTTTGTATCCAGGTTGGTCGTAATTCCTCAATGCGAGAGTCTGTTGTGACTGGAAATTATTACATTATGCGTTTGACTTTAATACTCATGCATTTACTAGCTCACTCAGTTCACTATTGTCTATTCTTGTCTCGATGAAGCGTAGAATGGCTATATTGCACGCTGGAGCAGATTAGCGCTCCGATTATGTACATGCACATTGCTTATTTTATAAGTGTATATTAATTATCAGTTTATATGACGATTTTCAAATATGCTACGAAGGGAGTAGTTACATATTAGTTCAAATATACAAAATTATTGATCTACTTAGTACTAGTTGGTTGCCTATCTGATTGACTTATTAGAAATTAATTTGCAGGCACCTGCCGAGGCACAGATGAACTACACCAACAGAACACCCGCTATCTTGTTATGCTCCTTGCTACACTTGTGGTGACCATCACATACCAAGCAGGACTAGATCCACCTGGTGGCCTTTGGCTAGATAACCGGGATGGGCATGAGATCAGCCACCCAGTGCTCCAAATGACACATCCTACTCGGTATAGAGTGTTCTTCTATAGCAACTCGGCAGCTTTTGTCACATCCTTGGTCGTTATCATGATGCTCCAGAGCAAATTTCTGCTCAACCGGCACACGCTGGAAGCAACCCTGGTGCTGGACTTATTTGGCCTTGTTACTGCCTATGGTGCCGGGTGCACTAGGGATGTAAACACATCAATCTACATCGTCGCCTTGGCGGGACTTGTCCTCGTCTATGTGATCGTACATATCACCATAAGAGACCATGCCCCAGAACCTGCGGGTGATCATGCAGTAAAGGATCTGGATGACAAGCGTAAGGTGTTGCTGCTGGTTGCTATCTTGGCCGCTACCCTCACCTACCAAGCTGGCCTCACCCCACCCGGTGGCTTCTGGTTAGCAGATGACCGAGAGCTTGGTCGCCGCGCGGGTTTCCCAATCCTCCATGACAATTACCCTCGTCGTTATAATGCATTCTTCTACTGCAATGCGACAAGCTTCATGGCGTCTATAACCCTCATTCTTCTCCTTGTCAATCCGAAGCTATACAGGCCAGGTATACGTTGTTATGCGCTCTATGTATGCATGTTGGTGGGTATGTTTGGCCTCATGGGTGCCTACGCTGCTGGAAGCGCACGACAACTGAAGACCTCCATCTATGTATTAACTTTGGTGGGCATGGTCTTAGCCTTCATAGCTTTTCTGGTAGGCATTTTCTGGTTCATCATCAAATCAAAAGCTGGCAAAGATAGGCGAGATCAAGCAGTTCATAGCAATAGTGGCAGCAAAGTGTTCAGCAACACTAGTACCCGCACCATCATCAGCACTAACGCCGCTGCCGCTACCACCACCACCACCACCATCACCATCACCACCACTACCACCACTAGGAGCAGCAACAACCATAGCAACATCATCACCACTACCAGTAGCAACATCAACAGCAGCAACAATAAAGAGAAAGAGAAAGAAACCGTCGAATACCTTATGTTGCTAGGAATCCTGGGTGCAAGTATGACATATCAGATTGGCCTAAAACCACCGGGGGGCCTGTGGCAAGACAACAACATTGAACACCTTGCTGGCTACCCCGTCCTCCACGACATCAACAAGCATCGGTACGATGTTTTCTTCTACAGCAACTCCACTTCCTTCATGGCCTCGGTCGTCGTTATTGTCCTGCTTCTTCCATGGACGACGTTCCAGGAACGCAAACCGCCACTCTGGCTAATGCATATAGCCGTTTTGCTGGACATGGTTGGTCTCCTAGTCGCCTACGCAGCAGGCAGTACTAGGAAATGGGGAGCATCCAGAAACGTCATATTCCTTGTCATCCCTGTGTTGGCCTACATTGCACTCTATGCAACAGCCTTAGTATTCTTCCCCAGGGGAAATGGAAGTTGCTGGAAACGCTTGGCTTCCTGGTGGTTTAGGAAACCAGCAATACTAGCAAGATGGAAGGGTGCAAATATGTCCTCATCATCCGAATGTTGCCCAGCAGAGTCTTCTTCCGTGGGAATTACCGAAGTGGCAATATCAGCCCCGGTATAATGATAGCCACACACCACATACATGATGTCATGTGATTCTTTGTATAACTTTGACTTTTTTGGGGGAATCAACAAAAAGAAACAAGTGGGAGGAACTTCATGTAAATCTGCAGCCGAGTTCATGAAGAATTGGATCCATTATCCAAGTGAACTTGGCTCGACCACGAGCACATCGTGTGTATGCCAGTTACTAAGTTGGTTATACATACGTATTCCATATTTTAGTATTCTTCGGACATGTCTATGAATTGTTACTGAGAGCTTGTGTAGCGTGCCCCGTCTCCACTGGTTGGATGGCTCCTCGCCCTTCTGTAGTTGTCCTTGTTTCGTGGCCTTCATTTGCTTTCCTGGTTACTAAACAGATTTCAATCTAATGGTTAGGTGCATAACCAAAATTCATGATGTAATGACAACATACATGATCTGTTAGTCCAACGAGCAGAAGAAGGAAAAGGAAATGGGTATCTGTCAGCACAAGCTAAGCTATCTCCGCATTATTGGGAGGAGGGTGGGGCGCTAAAATTTGTATCTGTAAAGTATTTTGAGTCTAACTGTCAAGTGCATGCTAACCAGTTGCTGTTGCACTAGAAAAAGGATGATCCTATGTTGACATGCCAAATCTACAAATTGTGATACAAAAGCATGCACATGCATCGCTGTGGACTTGGAAACCTAATTGGTAATTTTTCAAATCCTTGTCTGAGCTCATGACGAATTGGATCCAAGTAAGCGATTGGGTTGGTTATTCGTACTTGTTTTCATATTTTACTCTCTCCCCGTTCAAAAATAAGTGTCGCTGATTTAGTTCAAAGTTGGTACAACATTTCATTATTGGGACGAAGGGAGTAGTATTCGTCGGACATATAAGCATCATTCTGTATTGTGCAGATTCAAAAGAGATTCTGCGCATGTGCTGATCTAGTATCATGCACAAAGGACATACTTCCTTCGTTCTTAAATATAAGTCTTTTTAGAGATTTCAATACGGACTACATATGGATGTACATAGACATATTTTAGAGTATACATCATCCATTTTGTTCGGTACGTAGTCGATATTAAAATAACTAAAAGGACATTTATTTAGAAACGGTGGGAGTATATGGTTGTTAGTCCGGTGTTCTTTGGATCAAAGTTGTGCCACACACATTTGCTAATTACTTGAAAAGCAGTTGAATCAGTTGGTATCTGCAAGCTCGAGGTAAAACTTAACAAAAATCACCAGTTGGGTAGCTGGGTGTAATCCGATCTCAACATGGCAAGTTTTATACGTATCTATTTGGAATCTCATTAAGCATCTTGATTTGACAAATATATCTGTTGTATACACATTGTCAGCCCAACTATCGCCATCTACGGCATTAAGCTAGGGATAGCCAGCGATTCTTTGTGACAGTTGACTTGCATTTCTTAAGAGAGTATCTCTGTACCAATAATGAAGCCACCATCTGGGTGGTTGCTGGGTCTGTCTTGTTTCTTAATTTTATACAGACAGATGTTGGCTGTCAAAATTAATTTACATGAAGACCAGCAGACTTTGGTGGCCTCAACTGGGCCAAAAATTAAATTACATGAAAACATATCATTCCTTTTTATCTGGATCTCCTTTCCTTTGCTGTTAGTTGCAGGAAACGGATGCATGCATGATCCATAAGTCTGCATTTGCTTAACATACAGCCACCTCGTACCTCTTGATGAAACCCGCTGAAAAAAATAGCATGTCGCTAATAACACACTATAGCGTGTAGAGATTGTCTCGCTAAATAAATCTAAACGCCCTTTCCTCCAATGCACTGAGGACGTCGGGGCGGCGGTCCTGGACAGGAGGGTGGTGGCGGGAAGCACCTGATCGACACCACTTCACGACGAACGCAAATAGATGTTGCGGTGGTTGCCGTGTTGGCCACACTCGTGATGGTTCTAGAGCATGACTATGGCTCTAGAGCATGACTATGGCACGACCGCATATGGCAGTCACTTGAGAGCTACCGATCCCTAGGAGGTGGTGCTTTGAATGATAGAGACAAGCGGGGAGGAGTCAGACTCTGCAGGCAGCGACCACGGTGGCTTCCCTTGTTGCAGCTACAAGCTAGTGGATGAGTGCGATGGTGGCCTCCGCGCGTCGCAGTGCCACGGACAATGATGGTCGTACCCTGTGAGGGCTAGACATGGTGGTAGTGGAGGCAGCGGTCTCCGTTGGTAATCACGCCGGTCCTCGACAACCCCCTCAAAGAGATCAAAGGGCGCAGCGATGCAAATGAAGGGTCGACGGCTGCAATGCAATAGACGATTGCTGATAGTGTTAAGAGAATTTTCTTCTGGCATGAGAGCAGCGGCTAGCACACGAGGAGATTCATGGCGCCCACATCAGTTTCGGACACACATGAGCGAATGGCGTGTTGGTGGTTCAATGCCGACATATAGCATTGGGGTAGCGGCTCCAAAGGTTTGATGGATGTTGCAGTATAACTTGCACCGGTGTGGAGTGGCGCCGGCTAGTTCTGCACCGACACATGGACAACCACCTGACGACCATGGTGGTGTCTAGGTGGAAGCCGTCCCACCAATTTGCTTGTGCCTTCTTGGCCTGGCACGGAGTATTGTCAGATGTGACTATCAATCAATCGGTGATCAAGATGCCGACTGAAACACCACTTCATCCTGGGTGAAAACTCTTGTATTAGCCTTTATTGGCCGGGCTCGGCTAGGAAGATCTTGCGTCATTATCTTGTTAAAGGCATTTTTTACTTGTTGTGATGCTGGTCTTCATTGGCTGGTCAACAATCAGGATACAAATCCTTGTCCAGACTGTCTTCGGCCGGATGTGGCAACAAATGGCGTGAGGATGGTTATCCCTTCTTGAAGGTGTTGTTGCCAAAAGAAGTTGACTTGGTCTTAGGTGTTTCTTTCATATCTTGCAACAGTTTGATCATGGTTCACTTTACTTTGTACTCTGCATGATAATTAACAGTTTGATCATGGTTTACATTGACGCAGAGGCCGGGGTCTCAACCTCCTTTTCAAAAAAGAAAAAAAACTATTCGTCCATAAATGGTGTGGGCTCAAGAGTCTGAAATGAATCGTGCATCTATACTGTTAGATTGTATTATACTAGCTTTTGTATAGTCTTATATATTTTATTGTACACATATTGTGTACCCCTTAGGGTCGCGCTATTCGTCACCTTAGGTGAGGAATAGTTATTCGCCCCCCCCCCCTCTATTTTCACATCAATACATCGTAATTTTATGTTTCTGAAATTTTAATCTTATCTCATACGTAAAAAGAGACCGTAAAAAAAACATAGTCATCGTAAAAAATATTTTATGTCACATAAAATTACAAACATAAAAATGTACTATAAACTATACATAAAATATGATTTTTCTGGTCTTATGACCTATATTTTTGTTTTCTTATGTCAAATTTTTCGTAGTGAATCAATATAAACGTATCTATTTGTATTTTAAATTTAATTTATTTATGAAATGATCATAAAATTACCTCGGGTGAGGAATAATTTAATCTACATCTTAGGTGATCAATAGAGTTTATATATATATATATATATATATATATATATATATATATATATATATATATAGGGTGCAGTTTCCCAAACCCTAACTCTTACATGGTATCAACCCTGATCGGTTCCAATGACTTTCGCTGCCCTACCTAGCCCGATCGCAGCTGCCGTCGCTGCGCCGATCGACCCCAACACAACCGGCTCGCCGGCCCCGGCGGCATCGACCCCTGCCTCGCCGTTCGTCTCCAGCCGGCCTCTCATATCGGTCTATACCAACCAGCCGTCTGTGATCGGTTTCTCCTCAGATCGCCCGCAACAGCCGGCTCAGGCTCTGTCTTCCTCGCAGACGGGTGCCCCGATCCATCCAGCCGGCCATTGGATGGCTCCACCGTCACTTCCGCCGCCACAGTCGGTGCCCTAGATAGGGATGATGAAACTTATGGGTGTGCCATGACTTGTGTGTATCGCTGTTTTTGAGATTTGATGATATTTGTGTTGGATAATGATATTCGTGTTGGATAATGATGATGATGGTATAAATGACGAGACTACTTTATGTGTATGATATGACGATAATAATCCATGTTTATTATGATATGATGAAACTACTGTTTAGAGCATGCACAAATACGTAGAAGGGGCATATATACGACATGAATTAAATATTGAAAGCAGGAATATTAGCAGTAGCACTGGAATATTAGCAGTACTGCTGACTTAGCAGTATTGCTTTATTTATTCCAGCGCTACTGCTAATGTAAATACCAGTAGCGCTTTAAATCCAGCGCTACTGCTAACAGATTAGCTTTAGCGTGCTAGCAATAACGCTGCCCCAGCGCTACTGGTAAGGGAAAAAAGAACGCTATTACTAGGCTTTCTCCTAGTAGTGTTTGGAGGTCTTCCCAACGGCCAGACCTAGCGACGGAGATGCGGGCACTGCCGTCACATCGGAGAAGAGGAAGGCAACGATGCGGTGGGGAGAGAGTGAGCGTATCTGAGGAGAGAAAGTTGGTGGGGATAAGATTAGGTGGGTGAAAAAGAAAATTATATTTTTTTGTAAATTAAAAATATGTGTTTTTCTCACTTTTGTTTTTACTATATATCATACATGTTTGTATAATACAGTGTAAAATATCTTTTATATTTTATATGTTCCACTTTGTTCATTAGAGATAACAAGTGATGGATTTGGATGGCGCTCCAAAAATATCAACTCACATATGCATTCATGTAACTACGACGTACCGGGCTGAAACACCATGCAAAGAGGTGCATGTAGATAATCCTCTTTGTTTGTATATTATACATGATAATACAAAAGGCATATTTTTGTATTATTGTTTTTCAGAATATACGAGAAATAGATATGGATTTTAGAGAGGTTCAAAGAGAGTCCATCAACAAGGGTTCCAAAGCGACTCGCTAGAAGGGGCCGAAAGTTCACTCAATCTTTACCTAATAATAAAGAGGCTATCGCTTCCGTCGGAAAACTCACCGAGGTGATTTTACAAAAAAGTCCTTACTGTTTATGACATTAAACTCGTAGTATATATTAAATATATTTTTAAATACTCATATCTTTTAAACCGTAACTCCAAATTTAACATATTATACATGGAATTTGATTAGAAAAATATGTAGAATTTAAATATGATATTATTTTATCTGTTAAACGTTTAATAAAAATACTATCTAGGGTGCAATCTTAATAAATAAGTCATTATTCGTCTTTCTTTCATACCGGTACTTATCCGGGTTGGAAATGAACACGTCAACAAAATCAGGATTAGAGATGAAACTGAAGGTCACTTGACTGATTCTTTGTACGTATTAAATCTACATGCAAGCCGTGTTAAAATAGAAGACCTGTGAAATTTTGAACTGCATTTTTGTAGGATAAGACCATCTTTATTTGTATCGTAACTATAAATTCTCAAATTATAGACATTTTTTATAAATTAAGAGTGTGTGCTGTGTGGTATTTCTTTCTTCCGTTGCAACGCATGGGCCCTTTTGCTAGTTTTTTAATAACATAACGATGTGTAAGCGCTGATATCTCATGAAAAACCAACACGGATGCCAATTTAAATGTTACCGCACAATATGTTTTTTCAGAGTTATTACCGGTCTTTCCTTGTCATATTGCCATTTGTATTCAATTACTCCCTCTATCCATATATATAGGGCCTAATGCGTTTTTCGAGGCTAAGTTTGATCATATGTTAGAGCAATAATATATGACATGCAAGTTACACAAAGCATATCTTTAAATTTGTACACGAAAGAAGCTTTCAATGATATAATTTTTACATTATACATTTTATATACTATTAATCTTATCAATAGTCAAAGGCAACCTCAAAAATTGCATTAGGCCCTATATATATGGATGGAGGGAGTAATATGGCTCATATTTTATGTTGATCTGGCTTGTTTATGTATCATACCGACGGATTATGTTTATACCCCTAGAGATATTCTAGTCAGGGAATCAATCATGCCATCCCCCGAGAAAACCAAGTTCGTAAACATTGGAGATGCCTTGTTATCAAATGAAAATTGGGAATGCCTTATGAAAGATGATATGTTTTGGTTGTTAATTTACACTGTAAGTGAATTGGAGTCAAATTATTATGACGCACTCATAGGTCGTTGTTACCATCTTCCACTGATCCATCTTCAGAGTAGGAAGTGATACATCCAATCGACTGACCTTGGGTTTCCCCAGAGGTAGAGGAAGGAGTTGGAAGCTTCACCTGCATGATGCCTTCAACAAAGGAAACAACGCCAAGGGAATCACCATCCCCGGCTCCGGCCACCTGTCGGGGACAAGGTTTTCACCTGAATCTGTCTCATGAGAGTCCAACCGATAGCATTTGCATCGTCCATACCGCCTTCTAAGCCACAAATCTGGCCACACAGATTCAACGACCATACACAACTGCACTACCATCATGGGAGCCCAGGCACAGCGGCCACTGCCTGCCTGTTCCACCATTCGAGCCAGGGAGGAGGGCCACCGTACCGCCTCGCCAATCCGTTAGAGTCGTGGAGAGGAATCCCACGCGATCGTCACTATCGCTGATCCGATCTAATCCGAAGCCAAAATCACCAGATCGCCGGTGCAGATCCGCCTTGGACGGGGACATCGCCACGCCATGCCGCCGCGAGAGGGCTGTGCTTCACCTGCCACCACCTTCCAGTAGTGCCACCCCGGGTCGCCACCACCACGATGTCCTCCACACCGCCGCATCACCCAATCAGGCAACCCCACACCGGTGAGCCACCGCCGCGCCTTTAGGCGGCGGAGAGGGAGGGGTAGGCGCGGGAGGGTTAGGTCGCGTGGATTAGTTTCATTGTGACGAAACCCCTAAAAACAACATCACATGTTTAATTAGAAACAAGCATGAGTTTGGCATGTCTTCGCCCCAGCTGGATACATATATAGAAAACATGCATGAGTTTAATTCAGCAGCAAATTTATTGGTTTGCAAACAGAAAACAACATCACAGGTTTTAAGTACACACAGAACATGGTTGGCTCACCAGTTATCAGGACGATTACATCCGCTTCAGAGGCGATTGGATTGTCGAGCTACCACGAACTAGCTATCTCCTATATCAGAAGAAGATCTAATGACTTCAAACTTAACTCCATTATTATTCTCCTTTGCGGCACAGGATGTATTTCAGGTGCGCATGCTCCCCGCTCAAATCTCATCTTGCAGAGTTTCTCCAGTGCCTCCTAAGTATCAATATTTATGACATTTTAAATGCTATCACATGCTGACAATGATCACTGAAGGAGGTTTCTATTTAACAAAGAAACATTATGTTTTTTTCTGCTAGGAAATGGATTATAGGAAATAAGAGCAAGCTGAAAGGAAAATTAAAGCAGAAGACCCTGGTATAAAATAAACAACCACCTGACATTTTAAGATAGTGCTTACATGTCTAGCAGGCAAATAGCAATGGTACTAATGGCAGGTACTTAATTACAATTAACCAGTATTTGGGACAATCAAGTAACACATGGATGGTAGGTCATCGAATATGCATCTAAAAGATAGTTCCTACAAATTCAGTAGCACAAACATAACCTCTTACAGGTGATGAGACAAACAGTTGGTGCACAAAATAGCCTGACAAAAACTGCAAGAAATCAAATAAATCGATAGAAGGGGGTTTGGGCCGTACCCGACACCTGGTGTCAGAAGGTGGAGTGGAACAAGTACGAAAGGAGCACCAGGCATGTAAGCATGGTATTCCAAGACGGCGATGACCTAAGCGAGAGTAGGAGCAAATGGAGGGAGAAAGAGACCATCAACTAGAAACTAGTCGTCATCACATACCGATTATCTTCGCTGTTAGAAAGAAGAAAACGAAGAAGAAGAAAGATGGGTTGTTACTTAAAGGATGTATTGCAGAGGCCGGGGGTACATTCGCTTTTTCCAAAAAAAGGATGTATTTTATTGGCTTAAAGTTGAGCATCTGCAGGATACAAAATGAAGGATAAATTAACTGACCTGACTCTGGCCGTTGGCACGATCAGTGCACCTCCAGGCTTAGGAAGAAGAGATGATTCCGCCGCTGCTACTTCCACTTGCACAACATTGACCTTGGATTCCCCTAAAAAAACATCGACCTTGGATGTAAATGTATGTCCATTCCCACCACTGCTCGCAGGGCGTGCTCGGACCGGTCCTCCCGTAGTCGCAGCACAGGATGATTGGGGTGTGCATTCACTTCACATGGCAGCGTCTCAAACCTCGCAACTTTAGCACCATAACTGAGTAAAATCTCGTTGAGCTTTGGAAGGTGGTTGATACCAATAATCCCTGATTCCAGCTTGCACCAGCTGATTTCTATCCTTTCCATGTGGGGCGATGCACCCTCCACAAACCTCACCTCCCTTAGTGGAACAAGACCAATAATATCCAGTTTTCTGAGATTTGGAAAGGATCCCGCACTTAAAACGAGTTTCTCTCCACCATAAGACCACCAATCAAGGCGAAGGAGCATGAGGTTGGGAAGTGCCCCGAGTATCTTCATGCTTCTCCCCTCTTCCGTCATCTCGCTCTCCCTTAAGTGAATCTTCACCAGATGCATCAGCCTTCCAACCCAGCTGGGCATCTCTTTCCCAAGAGATCCAACTAACTTGAGGCTTTTCAGGATAGGGGTGGAAGGGGAAATAGAATGCAGCCACTCAAGTGAACTCGTTGTAGAACTATTTCCTCGACCATCCACTCTAAGCGAAGAGAGGGAAGGCAGCTTCTCAATGGATGCACCAAGTATATTGCATTTTTGAAGGCTGGCTGTATGTGTCGTTACACCTAATTTTCTCAACTGTGTGAGCTCCCCCAGTTCTTTAATTGCTTGGGTAGCAGTAGGTTCGACTTGCACAATCATTAGTGTCTACAACTCCTGTAGGTTGCAGATTCCTTTTGGCACAATCACACCATCACTAGTACCACGTGTACAACGGATGCTACGCAAACCCTGGAGTTTAGTGATCCCAGTTGGTAGGCATACAATATCTCTGTTCCTTGTCTCTAGACTTTGCAAGGCTCGCAGTTTCCTTATGGATCTTGGAAGTACAGACCTCTCTAAATAACCAGCATTAACATAAGTTAGGTGGCGAAACAACCCTATGTTGTTGATATCTTTTTGTGTGATGTCAAATTGTGAACCATGTAGATCTAGCACTCTAAGCATTCTCAAGTCAGGTGAACAAAGTGAAGTTGTCGGTGCCATGGTTCTCTCCCCAAATACTGTAATTGACCAAACATGGCTACAATCCATACCTATCTTTTGACACTTGCTGCCATGGTACCCTACATGGCGGAAGTTCTCCCCTACTACACTAGCTAGATTATCTTCTGCCAAGCACACAAAATTTTCTTCTCTAGAAATCGAGACCATGACATCGTGCATGATATCATGAACTCGGCAGCTCTTCACACATCCTTCTATGTTCACTTTTGATGGCTGGATCATGTTTCGGTTGATTAGCTCATCGAAATAACTTTTTGCAACCTCTTCAATTGTCACCCCAATCCTGACTCTAACAAACCCCTCCGCAATCCATCTGCCTACCAGATGTCTCATTTGGATTTCAATATCCTCGGGAAATATGCTCAGGTACAAAAAACATGACTTAAGATGAGATGGCAAGTGGTTGTAACTCATGGTAACAATCCTCCTCATTGCTTCAAGGCTTGGGTTAGTCTCAAGCTCTGTGGGGAGCTGGCTATAAAAGAGTCCCCACTCAGTGACCTTTTTTGTAGCAAGGATGCCCCCTACTGTGAGTATAGCTAATGGTAAACAACCACACTTTTTAACTAGTTGTTCAACTGTGCTATGCAAGTTGTCATCTTTCTCCATGTCATCATGTGTTCTGCCTGTCTTTTTTAGTAGCAAATTTGTGGCATCATCTATTTGGAGGGGTTCAAGATGATAGATAAGGGACATAGAAGTACAGTGCTTAGCTAAGCCGACATCTCGTGTTGTTACTATTATCCGACTACCTTTGTTGTTTCTACTGGGAATAGCTATATCTTTGATCCACTGCCATGCTTCTACAGTCCACAAGTCATCAAGAATAATAAGGTATCTCTTATCCTTTAGCTCTTCTTTGAGATACTTAGCGAGGTCCTCTACTTGGCGTACCTTACCTTCAATTTCTTTCAAACATTTCTTTAGTGACTCACAACCCAAAAGCTGCCTGATCATATCTTTGAGCATTTCTATTCTTAAAAATGATTGCGAAACTGTGATCCAAGCACAACAAGAAAAGTTCTTCACAATACCTTCCTTACTTTCATAGGTCTTCCTTGCAAGAGTAGTCTTACCTAGACCACCCATGCCAACCACACAGATCACCTTGGCAAGACCATCCTTAGTGTCGACATCCATTAGTTGAATCAACTGCTCCTTTGGTTTGGTAAAGCCCACAAGTTCCGCTTCATCAATGTTGTTAGCTAAGTGAGTGCGAACATCATCCGTGTAGGAATCAACCTCTAGGATGTTGGGCGATTCTGTCTTGATTAAGTTGTATCTTATGTTCCTATTGCTCACTTCTTCAACTCTTGATTTGAGTTCACAGATCTGCATGGCAATCCGACGACGATCTTTTAGTTTTATCAACCGCCATGACAAGCTTTGGCTTCCCACATGCAACATGAACTCGCCCAGGCAATCTTCAATGCTGTAAGACAAGTCTCTTATTTGCTTTGCCCACACCTTGAGAAGCATGTCTTTATTTTTTATCCTCTCAGCGGCCACTAGAAATACTTGCATCGTCTCTAGTTCATCTTTTATAAACCTTGCAAACAGTAAGAGAAATAAAACACATTAGCTTAATGCCGTTCTACAACTTGACGCACACAACAATGTATTCAAAATCTACACCTCCAAGAGTATATATTAAGTCAGCCGTGAACACTTGATGCCATTATATATATGGTATATAATATCATATTGCTATCAGTTAGGTACTACCTCCATTTAAAAATAGATGATGCGTCCAAATATAAACACCCATTTTTAACCACTAAGCAATGCTAGGGCTGCATGCATCGCTTGATGCAGAGGCCGGGGCGTCGCCTCCTTTTCTAAAAGAAAACTATTAAGCAATGCTGAGGAAATCTCTAACTGGTGGTTGATCGCTCTCGTCTTGGGAGTAGTGATAAATCACTGAATCGGCCTATTAACTGGATCAATCGGTTGACCATTAATCGGTGCAATTTTAAACTCACTAGGAGCAATTTTTGTATCATGAAAAATATACATTGCAACTATATGTTCTCAATAGATCACAAAAATGTGTACAACAACAATCATCAACAATAGTCCATGTGGGCGTAAAAAAACACGAACAAGCATGTATACAACAACCCTTTTTTGTGGACTTCCGCTTGGGACACAACTCCAAGAAAAGGCGGCCACAGAACGATAACACGTCGAGGGAAGGTGACGTCAGTCACATTAGACATCTGAACAACGTCGGTTGCTGGAGGTGGTAGGTCGCAAAGGAGGAGAGGAAGTAGAATTACACAAAGTAAGGAGAGGAAGCCGCGTCACACATGGAAGGGGAGGAAGCCGTCGTCTAGGTCAGGAGGGGATGACAAGATCTTTAGGGGGGTGGGAGAAGGGCCGAACCCTAACTATATATTTAGGAGTAGGGAGGGTCTGACAGTGGTTATGGGCCAAATAATCAGATTTTGATTGACCAGTTAATCGGGCAGCAATGATTAATCGCCCAACAGCCAATTAATCAGTCTCACAAACCATTTAATACCAAGTTAATTCAGCGAATATGTGTTACTCGAGTCGGCACCCGACAAGTAGTGATTTATTGGCCAATTAATAAATTAATCAAATGGATTCTTGAGCAATGATATTAAGAACTATTTTGTATTGAGAGTAAAAGATAGTACTATGATGCCATTTATCATGATCATTTTCCACTAATACCAAAATTGGTAGAATATTTCTGCTAAGAAATACATCCATCTGACAAAAGCAGTCGAAGTTGTGCATGTTTACCATGCCAAATCATAATTGACATGTATTGTGGAGTAATTTAAACATTTTTTTTGTTTGAAGTATTCATAGATGCAAGCAATATTGTCGCTATACCAAGGAGGATTTAGAGTTTATAAAAATAAAATGATCTTGTTGCATGCCAACTAATGCCACTCAACATGGAAAGAGGAACTTACAGCTCATTTATTTTTAAGTGAGTGATATATGTCTGTTAGTATCTCGAGCTTCAATATCGATACAAGTTTTCTCTTCCTAATCATTTTTGAATATCTGTGACAACAAGAATTATCTTGGATCCTTTTCATGATAACTTATCACATATCCGATGTGGTTGTGGCAACATATTTGTACTTATATATAATAGCCACCTCTAAACCACTGCTTAGGCTGGTCATAGTAGGAGTAACATAAGTAGTAATTAAAATACATATCACATAAGCAAAAAAAAATGTGAAAAGTAATTAAGCAGGATAGAGACAAATAAAATAACATAATATGTTATCATCACATAGCGCTTTTCTATGCTAAATGGGTCTATAAAGTAATAATTGAATATATATATTAAAGAAAATGCATCCTACTACTACTATCGGGTGTAGTTACCCCCTAGCCATTTGCCCTCCACGTGTCCACCACTGTTGCACCAATCCAGCCTTGTTAAATTGTTAGAGATTGGCTAACCCACGTCAAACGTTAATTGAATTAAAAATTACATTTTTAAAGATAATGAAATGCCCTTACATTTTTAAAGGTACTGCTTCTCACGTATAGTGCTGGCTATATATCGGCAGCATCAACGTAAGATGAAGTATGACGCAAGGAGCAGGGAGCACGTAGGCACTAGGTACTGCTAATATGTATCCGTGACCTTATCTTATTTGAATGTACTCCTCTTTTATTTAGTGATAATCTTTTCAAGTATACATACTCTCGTTCTTGGTGATACTCCTCTTTTCAAATGTGTATACTCGCTTTTTTGGAGATACTGCAAACTCCGTTGAAAATATAGACCATACTCAGTTGTGTATATATTGCATTTTAGTTGAAGATACTCCATACTCAATTTTTTAAGGGTGGAGATACTCCATACTTTGTCGTGTATATACTCTCTTTTATTTGGGGATAATTGATACTCTATTTTTTCAAAGGGTGAAGATACTACATACTCCGTTGAAAGGATACTACATATACTGAGTTGTGTATATATTCTATTTTATTTGGAGTATATATACTTCATTGTATTGTACTGTAATACTGTAAAAATAGCATGTGTTTTCAAGCAAAAAAGAAACTAGTACTATATGTCTCTGTTGAAAAAGTGTGTACACTCCCGTTCCATGGAAACCACCTACTCCCTCCGTTCCTAAATATAAGTCTTTTTAGACATTTCACTAGTAGACTACATACGGATGTATATAGACATATTTTAGAATGTAGATTCATTCATTTTGCTCCGTATGTAGATTCCTAGTGAAATCTCTTAAAAGACTTATATTTAGGAACGGAGGGAGTAGATGTCTAGCTAGACATGCATACTTATCACGATGCAAAAAGAAAGAAAAGGAAAGACATGCATAATTATCCATTTAATGAATCAGTGCATGGGCATAGCTCGCCTAGAATCCAGAAAACAGTTGAACAAACACTCGCATTATCTTCTTAACTGCACGTACCTTTAATTACTAAAAAATTAGGGCCTCCACTTGGTAATTACCCTGTCACAACGTGAAGTGGGTTACCAGGTTTCTCCCCGCGCACGGCCTCTACCCGGTTGACATGGTGCTACTCTCCGGAACACGTGGAGGGAAGACAATTAGGGGGGCACTATCCCTCGTAGTAGTAATTATTAGACTAATAACATATGCATTGATATTAGTCTAAGTTATTCCTCTGTATAACTAGCCTTAATGAGGTGCTAAAGTTCTGGGCTGTAATAGTATCCAACCGGTCTGGGCTGGAGACTTCAGCCCGAAACTTCATCGTTCCGGTCCGGTCTTTAACCGGGACCGCTCGCAAGACCGAGAAGAGGCCGCATCGTTGCCTTTGCTAGTTTCGCCGCCGTCTTCTCTTCTTGTGCCGTTGCCGTCTCCAAGGCCCTCGCGCCGCCTGCTCCTTCATGGGCCACTCCTCTCAAGCTGGGTTGATTCACGCATGCATCAGCACATGCAGATATACTCCCTTCGTTCTTAAATATAAGTCTTTTAAGCGATTTCAATAGGTGTCTACATACGAAGCAAAATGATTGAATGTACACTCTAAAGTATGTCTATATACATCCGTATGTAGTCCATTAGTGAAATCTTTACAAAAACTTATATTTAAAAATGGAGGGAGTAGTACCCAACACCAGCACACGTAGAAATAGTACCCAACACCAGCGCACGCACCTACAACCACCACTGCACAGCAAAAACGGCCACCGTCCTCCGTAACGCCGGCAAACATGTATAATCAATGCTCCGTGCCTGGATCTATCATCTGGCGGGTTGGAATCGAAGCGGGACGCCCTACACCGCCGCATCCGTCATCGTTCCCTTCGTCTCTGTACAACGGCTGTTGTGCCAAATTCTTCGTCGCCGCCATGACCTAGCCTCCCTCCTCGATTCCTAAGCTCCCTCTAGTGCTACCGAAGCCGCCAGACACCTCTGCGGCGAGCCACACTTCATCCAAGTCCCTCTCTGCTTCGCCATGCTCCGGCGGCATGCTCTGCGGTGGCCATCGGTCGGTCCGTCGGTTCGGCTCGGGCTTCGTCGCTGTGGTCCGCTCCCAAAAAACAGGACCGCGACGCTGCTCGGTCCAGTCTGGTCCGGACCGTCGACGGCCGGTCCAAACGACAGCTCGAACCGGGACCACACCGGCTAGGACCGTGTGCACCCTGATACGTCCATTTTACATCATGCTTTCATGTTGATATTTTATTGATTTTTAGGCTGTTATATTATTTGTGGTACCATATTTATGTCTTTTCTCTCTTATTTTGCAAGGATTATTTGAAGAGGGAGAATTCAGGCAGCTGAAATTCTTGACTGGAAAAGGAGCAAATCCTAGTCCACTATTCTGCACATCTTCAAATGCCCTGAAAATTTACGTCCAATTTTTTGGGAATATATTAAAAATACTGGGCGAAAGAACTACCGGAGGGGGGCCACCAGGGCTCCACAAGCCCCCACTCTGCCACCACCCCTTGGTGGTGCAGGGCAAGCTTGTGGGCTGCCTAGTGGCCCACTAGCTCCCCCCTTTTGCTATATGAAGGGTTTTGGTCTGGAAAAAAAATCATTAGGGAGCTTTTTCGTGGTTTCGCCGCCGCCACGAGGCGGAACTTGAGCAGATCCAATCTAGAGCTCCGGCAGGACGATCCTGCCGGGAAAATTTCCCTCCCGGAGGAGGAAATCGTCGCCATCGTCATCACCAACACTCCTCTCGTCGGAGGGGAGGCATCTTCATCAGCACTATCTCCTCTCCAATCCCTAGTTCATCTCTTGTAATCAATCTCCGTCTCACGACTCCGATTGGTACTTGTAAGGTTGCTAGTAGTATTGATTACTCTTTGTAGTTGATGCTAGTTGGATTACTTGGTGGAAGAGTTTATGTTCAGATCCTTGATGCTATTCATTACACCTCTGGTCATGATTATGATTATGTCTTGTGAGTAGTTACTTTTGTTTCTGAGGACATGGGATAAGTCATGCTGATAATAGTCATGTGAATTTGATATTCGTTCGGTATTTTGATATGCTATATGTTGTTTTTCCTCTATTGGTGTTATGTGAACGTCGACTACATAACACTTCACCATATTTGGGCCTAGAGGAAGGCATTGGGAAGTAGTAAGTAGATGATGGGTTGCTGGAGTGACAGAAGCTTAAACCCCAGTCTATGTGTTGCTTCGTGAGGGCTGATTTGGATTCACTAGTTTAATGTTATGGTTAGACTTTGTCTTATTTCTTCTTTTGTAGTTGCGGATGCTTGCGAGAGAGGTTAATCATAAGTGGGATGCTTGTCCAAGTAAGGGTAGTACCCAAGCGCCGGTCCACCCACATATCAATCTATCAAAGTAACGAACGCGAATCATATGAACATGATGAAACTAGCATGACAGGAATTACCGTGTGTCCTCGGGAGCATTTTTCCTCCTATAAGACTTTGTTCAGGCTTGTCCCTTGCTACAAAAGGGATTGGGCCACTTGCTGCACCGTTGCTACTACTTGTTACTTTTTACTCTTTGCTTGCTACGTTTCACCTCGCTACACAATCACTTGTTACCGCTACTTTCAGTGCTTGCAGTTATTACCTTGCTGAAATCCGTTTATCAGAGCCTTCTACTCCTCGTTGGGTTCGACACTCTTACTTATCGAAAGGACTACGGTTGATCCCCTATACTTGTGGGTCATCACACCCTGAACTCCAACATCCCATATCCATTCAAGAACGAGGTGGAGCCCACTCATTTGAAGCGGTCCGCTCTGTTTTCTTGCCAAAACCTCCGCTTTCCCCACCCACTCAGCTATGATTTCCCCCGCCCATCACCCTAAACTCACAATGGGGCGTGACATAGAGTATAGTAACATGCATATGTTATTAGTCTAAGTTACTACCTTCATAGTGGATAGTAACATAGAGGTGATAACATTGAGCCTTGCATTTATTAGCTTGTAGACACATCATGCATTGGTATGCGTTATGTTACTACTAGTATAAGGCTAGTCGTAATGGTAGTACCATAGGTAGTATCATGCATGCCAACTAGACAATTTTGATGAGGTGGCTTAGAATTAAATGAAGAAAGAGAGGGTTGAGTATCATACCATGATACCGTACCATATTAAATGTTATGCTACTATGTGTCTTGCACGACAATAAATGACCTAGCCTATGATACTAACATATGATAGTATGCATTACGGGTGAAGTATCATACACTAGTACCATATGTATGATACTAGTATATGATACTCCCCATTACAACCAGCCTAAGTAACTATGTAAGTTATTCAATTTCTCTCTTTTCTCATTAATTAGATGACACATCATATTTTCTTCTTAGGTGACATCTATGTTACTATACTACTTATGTTACTCTCATCATGGGTATTTAAGTCTCGCTCCATTTGGCATGCCCGGGTTCGCTGCAGCTTGTTTGGTCGTGAACACCGGATGTGGATCGATCGGGGTGCTCGCTCCCAATTTTTTTTATGTCCAAACTAAGCGAGAGGACAAAGATTGACATGATCATGGAGTTGATGGAGATGATCCATGGCGAAGCCAGATGTGCATTCTTCAAGGAAGGACAGGTGGATGACTCGTGGAAACTTATCTTGTGCATCAGGGCAATTGGCGCTACCGGTGCACCATTCCCCGTTGCACATTCAAAAATATTAAATAAATCCAAAACAAATTAGTGCATTGACACAATATCAATGTATTTTTTCACAAAAATTAAATCAAATTCAAAATATGGCTCGAGATAGAAAAATGATAAATTTGACATTAATGTGTTAAAGGCCAAAACTAAAACCCAAGTTTTTTTGAAAATGAGGATTACCCTCGGCCTCTGCATCTCGGCGATGCATGTAGCCATTTTATTAATTATTTGGAAAGATTTTACAATGTAGCACATTAGGTAGTCAGAATCTGCCATCTTAGCAACAATTATCACTAGTCTTATTCACTTGATTACAGGTGCCGATAGTACGAGCCTAATACCAAATAGACATGGCACCAAAACTTTATATCTAAAGCCGGAGGTCCCAACCATTCCACATACTCGATTTGGGATTACAAATCGGTCCGACGCACTCTCATGTGTTGTCGTCGTCGTCTTCCATCAATCCATCTTCCGAGCAAAAACTAACACATCGAGCTTGCTAGGCCTCTGTGCCATCGACGCCATCATGACGCCATACATCGTCCACCTCCTGCGCGAGTCCATCTCCGTGCATCGGACGCCGAATCTCCACTGTGCCACATCACCAAGATCCGCCACCATCAATGTGTAAGATGAAGCACCGCTCCAGTGCTCCACCAAAGAAGCCGTCCACTAGCCCCCCGGGTCCGTGTACAGCTCCAAGAATGACGTTCCCAAGGGGTATATGACATGAGAGCTCCTTCTTCATCCGATCTATTGATCTAGGGTTTCCCCTGGAGGTAGTGGATAGAGATCTCGAGCTTCTCCACGGTGATGCCTTCAAGAAGGTAATGATACAAAATAGTGCCGCCATCACCGGTCTTGGCATCAAGCCGAGAATGAGGTTTTCACCCGGATGCACTTCACGAACCTCCACCAAGCATCGTGTGCACGAGTCGCCACCGATCCGAGTCACCGCGCAACGAGTAAGCCGCAGCGGCCAGATCAGATTTGTTTGGAGGCCAGACCACTCAGGGCGCCGACTTGTACACCAGGCCTTTCATCTCGTCGTCGCTGACCCGAGGTCAAATGGCCCGTTGACGAAGATATGGTCGCCGCCACCGAACGCAGCCAACGTCGCAAGGTCAGCCACCGTGCCCGAAGCCATTGCCTCCTAAGGCAGAGCCGACCGACGTGCCGCCGCCGGTCAAGGAAGGTACACCTGCCGCGCCCCCAAGGCAAGACCGTCCGTGCCCACTCTCGCCACGGGGTTTTGCACCATCCCCATGATGCAGGAGAGAGGGAGGCCCCCGCAACCACCGTCAGCCCCGGTGGTATAAGCCGGCCACGTCCTTGGGAGGAGGCAGAGGGAGGGAGGGAAGGAAGGAGAGTCCCCGATGACTAGGGTTTCATCCCCGCCCGAGTCCACCAAACGGGGGCGACGCGGGGGACGGGGGAGGGAGTTTTGTACCGAAGTCCTTCTCTAGTTCCACCAACCGCGGAAGCCTAATTAATTATGTTATGTACTATCCAGTATCAAATTTGTCATTTTTATATCTTGAGCAATATTTCAAATTCTAATTTTCATTTTTGTGACAACAAACGTTGAAACCGTGTCAATACAATAAATATTTTTGAGATTTTTTTTAAAATATTTTTAAATTTGTAAGGGGACTGGTGCACCGGTAACACCAATTGCGTTGGTGCACCGGATACATCCCACGTCGCATGGAGGCGTACACCCAACATCCCAACAGGTACACCCGGAAGCCGTCTACGTAAATGGTACACCGTCCGAACAGCCGAGATCGTACACCGAGCAGTAGGAGCAAATGAATAAAGGGACCGACTATATAGCAACGCCACATGCTGGTCTTGCCGTGCGGCGGCTCATCAAACCAGCTTCTTTCACATGCAAAGATTCGTGCATCCAAATTTTCTGAAAAAGCTTCATGCATCACTCGATGGAGAGGCCAGGATCATGTCTCTTTTTCTAAAAAAAAAATCCTGGAAAAAAGAAACATACGGACCGGCGGTAGCGCAGCATGCATGCAACGCATGGTCCAAAAGCCCAAAAGGGAAGGGCAGTGCATGCATTCTTACTCAGAAAAAAAATCAGCTATAAGTAAGGGGTAGGCAGCCACTATTCATAATATGGCCTATGCTGTTGACCTTTTTGCTCAAAAAAGTATGGTGTCAAGATTTACACTCATGATATATCAAGTTTAAAATTGATTAGTTGTCATATTATTAAAAAATAGTTGACTGATTACTACTCTTAGTTGTCAGATTTTACCATGCTTAATTACCGATCCCCGCAAAAACAAGCTAAACGGCTAGGACAACCATTAATAGGTACCTAGTTGTCAAAAGTTATATGCAATTTTCCAAAATATGGTGATTAAGTTATTTATTACCAGACAAGTACTTATTAATATGACAAGTGCAGCAAGTGTGGTATGTACGATAAAGAAAGTTGTCAAAATATATCAACATGGGATCTAGTTTTAAAGATTTTATCGAAACTAAGTCATTAGGAAAAATAGATCATTGATCGAATTAATGATTTTAGAGATAAATCTTTTTAAATTTCAGTCATTTGGAGCAAATCTGATGACATTATTGGATGCATACATGACAACGAGAGAGGGATTTGACCGCACCATGGCAATGCTTCTTGAAGTAATCTAATTAGTAGGGCAACGCTGTTTTTGCATTAGGAGGATGATTACACAGCAGCAGGCAGCGAATATATTGCTCTCATGCATTGAGTCCATCCAAAAACTGATTGAACGCGCACATGAGCCGCCGCACAGGATGACAAGAATGCGCACCCTACTAGTTAGATTTTCCCATTAATAAATAGGCCGGAAGTTTTCCCATGAAATAAAAGAAAGAAAGTTGGAACATACTATTAAAGGAAGGAAAAACGAAACAAAAAAAAAAGACTGCAAACAAGCATACCAGATATCCTTACGCACGCCCATGACCAAGCTCATCTCGGCCGTTGCAGCTGAAGCGGCCAGGTTGACTGCACCCCCCAGCATGGATCTCGCCATGCTCAGCACTGTCTCTGCCATCTCCGGCCGCCTGGTGTGGATCTCTTCAAACAGCTCACGATAGACGAGCTGATCGAGTGTCGGGGAAGGACTCGGTGCAGCAGGCAACAAAGTTTCTCTCGTCTTATAGCTAGACTACACACGAGCTTGCTGCTTGCGAAATCTTCGGTATTTTCTAAGGAAGTGCAAAACAACAGCCACGCCCAAACCGAAGCTAAAACGGGCCTCGTTATCTCAGAGCACCATTCGTGTAACATTGAGATGTATGTATATATTCACAAGATTCAGGTGCGATACCACATTGAGATATCCGCAGGGTCCCTCTGCAAGGCTGCAACCATTTGGAAATTACCTCAGAGAACCATTCGTGTGACATTGAGATGTATGTAGTATCCTAAATACAGGCGCGATACCACATTGAGATGTCCGCTACCTCAGAGAACCATTTGAAAAAGTAAACATGTTTCTTTTTCTTTTTTTTTTGCCAAAAAACACAATGTATATTAAGAGTTCAGCTTTGCTTTAGGGAAACATTCCCGTGAAAATATATTTTTTTAACAATAGTTCCTTTGGAACCATCGTCTCCGACCTCCAACAAATAATCATTAATATATGAAATGAAGTTTATTGTGTCAAATCAATTTTTGAAATGGTTTTATAAAGAAATGCAACCTATTTTTGAAATCATTAAGTAAGTTTCGAAAATGAATTTAGTTTCTTGAAATAATTGAAAAAAATGGAAGAATTAAAATCTTTTTATAAAACGGTTGACATTTCTTTAATAAGTTTCTTCAAAAATAACCGAAACTACTTTAAAACAGTTTACTATATAAGAAAATAACTATAATAATTATTTTCAAAATAGGGAAATAATTGAAACCTTTTTTGGAAAATGTTTAATATTTAAGTTTTGAATTTCTATTAGAACTAGCAAACCATCCGTGGGCTGCCGGAAAGCAAGAAGAGTACAAATAGCTACGTGGCTACAGATCGATATGGGAACCTTGAGCATGTCGTCAACCAAAGCTAATCGAGCATGCTCCTATGCAATGCTAGCCTCCAGAAAAGATATGGATGCTTTATGCGAGACGAAACGGCGGCAGCGCTTGCCGCTATGGCAGGCGTGAGAGGCGGACGTGGCTGTTCGTTAGTTTTCTTTGGCCAATATTATTTTCCTTGAACGTAAGTTTGTACATATATATGTCACGTAAATCATCACTGGCCCACCATGTTATATAAGTTACGCAGATCAAAAGGCTGCAATATTTTTATTTATTATGATCTGATGGATGGCGGGCAAATATTTTTTGATTAACATGGGATTTTTTAACCAATATATCTCTAATTTCTTCTTCATTTTGCTTTTAGTAGATAACTAGCAAGGTGGCCCTCGCAATGCGAGGGCAACATCTTTAACTTAAATGTCCGAGACATAAAATGTATGATTTCTTCTAAACAATATGCTTTTATGGGCACCACAAACATTATGTTTTGTAAATATGACTTATGCATAAAGTATTTTAAATCATTGTGCTTTGTGGATGAGTCTTTATTATGATTTATTTAAATACCCTACCAGTATATCCTAGAATATCATATATTTGAAGTAGGTAATGGTATTTTGATATTATTTTACTCTCGTCCTGCTACTATCTCTTATCATTCCTAAATTCATACGTATGTGTTGTGTTGTAACATCATTATACCAAGTTCGATCACTCTGACGGATGTCTATGAGATATTGCACCATTATGCAAGACTTATTTTTTTATCTGTTTAATTTTTCATTGTGAGGATTAAATATCTGATCGCCTAGTGTTACTATTTTTTGCTGATATTAAATTGGAGAATTTTATGTTGCATGGAGACCAATCATTTATCTAGAGTATCATATTTATATGTAGATTCAACTATACTTCTGCATGGAAAATATTTGTTTGTTTTCCTATAACAATGATAGGAGACGGTCTAGGAATAACAAGCATACATTTTTCTAAATCAAAGATTTCAATCACACTTTTAATCCCACCAATATTCTCAGGAATATAAAATCAACGCTTTGTTACTTTTATTGGGCCTATATGCGTCTTAACTGTTTGTATGCTTGGTGGCACTTAGAATGTGGTAGATAGACATGCCTATTTTCTTACTCGGATTTTTAACAACAACTGATTTTGATCTTACCTAGATAGAAGGAGAAATTTTACATTTACTGGTGTCTCTATACGTGAAGGATGGAACATGATAGATGTTCGACTTTTTTTTATGGAGAAAAACTGTTTGAGTTGGTTAGGTGATGTGTGCATTCATCTGGAGTTTAAGTTTTTTTTTTTTGAACTCAAGTGGAGATTGAGTTTGTTATACTCTATATGTGATGTGAGCTCGTCTGAGGCCTACCATGTTATGTTTCACACACTGAGCAATCATAAATTTATTAGTTTATAACACCCACATATTTCAGGCCTATTATTCTCTGATAAACTTGGTAATTTCTAGCCTATTTCTTTTTTTTACCTATATTATACTCCTCGTATACAGTTAATACGTAATCTCAAAGAACCTTTCTTTATTTAGGAAAATCCTTTTTCTTTTAGATAAACGCTTGCTTTTCCCTACTTTCGTGGGGCATGCAGGTGTATATTTTTTTAACTTTCACATGCAGGTGTATATTTTTTTCTGTTTGAAAAAAAACATTTGGAGGTTTTGTTTTTTAATTTGACAGGCAGATGCATAGATAAGTTTTTTTTTACCTAGGTTCTATCCTGGACGCATACACATTGCCTTTTTTCCTGCAACGACAAAGGCACTGTCTTTTTATTCTTCTATATAGAACAAAGGGTGCTACGCGTCTACTGATGGATCCGTACTAAATATCCACCACTGGAATAGCCGTTTGATGTACACGCTCGTAGCCATTTGATTTATTTGCTGGCACGCGGTTTAGTCGCCTCCTCCGACCAATTAATTCCTGAAGCAACGGTCCAGTTGCAGAAACAAGCTCGTTGTCCCGCAAAAATCTTTGCATCAGAGGTCGTGCTGTAAAAATCTTTGCAACAAATGTTATGTTGCAAAAAAACTTTGCAACATACGTGAGGTTGCAGGAAAAAATTTGTTCGTTATTTTCGACATATGTACTGTTGCGGAAGAATTTTTTACAACAAAGGTCATGTTTCTGAAAACTTTACCTTGCACGTTCTCACACCCAGCACTCATCGACACTTTCTTCAACCTGAGTTATGTTTTTGAAACAAGACCCTTGTTGCGGAAGAAAAATATATTCATTGTTGAACCATTTTTCTTCTTTTTGGAAAAAAAACTGTGTTGTGGAAATCTTTTGAAACTAGCCTATTGCTGAAGAAAACTTCACAATCAAACTTTTTTCTGAAACAATACCTGTGTTGCAGAAAACTTCTGCAATAATACTCTTATATTGCATAAAAGAAAAACTGATTGCACGAGACTTTTTAGCGACGAGTACTGAAATAAGATCAATCCGACGGCTAAGCAAGCGGCGGATAGTTCGCCTGCATCAGCTGGCTGAACAATAGAGTTTTCCATAAAACAAAGGAAAAAAAGGCCATGTCCCATCAATCTGTATTTTTCTTTTAGTATATAATAGATAGATAGAAGAAGATAGAAGATAGAAGATAGAAGATACATAGATAGATGCATATTTAAATAAGGTATTAATTAATTATTGTATATGTATATAGACAATAAAATTATATATATACACTATTGCAGGCGGCTCCTATATAAACGATTTTTATTCACTTTTGATGACATATATAGTTTTAAACTATCACCTTGCATATGTGGGCGATAGGGCGGCCTATCCCACACCACACATAAATCATCGATAATGCCTTCGTTCGATCACAAATGCCACACAAAAGTAGAGCATGTGCGATTGGGAGCACCATCATAAACAAACATATTGCAAAAGTCGTGTGTCATGTGCTTAACATCCGACATAGGGAGTCCCAACAATATGTTTTCGTTCGTATCGTACATCACAAACAATTTTGTGCATAAGTCATTTGTGATAGGGGTGGCTATCACACACGATGGCTAGAAGGAACTGTGTGGCATAGAGCTGTCCATCACACAGACTTTTTATGTTGAAATGTTTGTGAAAGGGTAGCCTAACACTCACAGTAGTCGTGCGGAAGTCGTGTGTCATAGCTCATTGATCCAACACGTCAACATTCCAGAAACAACTTGGGTTTGTTGAGGTTATCGCTCACGGTGTTCTCCAAGAAACCGTCAGCAATAAGAAACCTCAATAATCAACCTAGTTGGTCTATTATTTATAATCCTGTTAGTAATCAAATTGATAATTCATATCAACCACACAATAATTTTCATATTCGTATTAGGGCAACGAGGGTTTCATAATTGAAATAGGTCAGACTATAATATCATATAGGCATAACTACCTAGCTACCCAATTGCACGACATGACCAAGTTGCACATGCAACATCTAAAACCTTCAGAAAGTAGCATCATATAGACAATAAATCGACAAATGAATCTCGTCTAGAAAGATGTTGAAGCGGAAGTCCAATATTGAGCCTTTACTGATGTTGAAGGTCCTTGCGACTTTAGGCCTGTGCATGTGGATGGTTGCCCAACCATCCTTCGTCCGATTGAGGAAAACTTAAAGATTATACCATGGGTATTGTATGAATACCTTACTCGCCTCTTGACCATACATGTGGTTTGGTACATATTCATCGATGAACTGCTCTAGAAAGGACTGGAAACAAAGATATGCATAAATTTTGTTTTGAAAATTTGAAATGTCGCAAAGGGAAAAACACAAGGTAAAAGAGATAGTACCATTCTATAGTTCACTCATGTCTTCTTCAATGTGCAGACAAACATCTTGTTGTTTTTCATAGCTAGTTTCTCACTAGTAGAAAAAGACATTTTGTCCGCAACTTTAGTCTCGGTTGGCTTCCGGCACGGGACTAATGCGATCATTAGTCTCGGTCCCAATGGCTAGGAGCGGACGGGGACACAACCACCATTAGTCCCGATCCCAACGGCTAGGAACGGACGGGGGCACGGCCACCATTAATCCCGATCCCAACAACTAGGAGCGGATGGGGGCACAGCCAACATTAGCCCCGGTTCATTGGTGAACTTTAGTCCGAGTTTGTATTACAAACTGGGACTAAAGGGATGGTGGCAGACTGACATCAGGCTAGGGCCCCAGCGAAACCATCGATCGAGTGCCTCCTAAGTATCAAAATTTTAAAATGATACCACGTGGACACTGAGCACTGAAGGAGGTTTTCTTTAACAAACAAACAATATGTTCTTTTCTCTGCTACGAAATGGATTATAGGAATTGGAAATAAAAGCAAGCTGAGGGTATTCAAACGAAGATACCTACAGGAGTTGTAATTTGTAAAGCTAATACAACGAAAATCACAGTTTTTCTTTTTGCGGGAATGCATGAGTATATACAAAATGAATATCAGAGTTAACAGTGTATATATAGCTAGGCATATTGTTTCATCAACTCAAATTTGGCAGATAATGGATAACAACAGATGCAATCATTTATGTCTGTGTTATCGCTTGATGGAGAGGCCAAGTGTAGTCCACCTTTTCGAAAAACAAAACGAGTGCGCTCATCATTCTCTGTTTACAAACAAGCACATACATAGTTGCAGCAACAAGTGGAGAGTAATGAACCATCTCTAGAAAAAACAGACTACTAGAAAACAGAGCAACTCTGTTTTCGAAATTGAAGGCCTCTTCACCCGGTTGATCATCTATTCCATTCCATGGTGTTCCCCAAGAACCCAATTTTCCATTTGGTCTAACAGTTGCAACTTGTAAACCTGCTGAGATATCAGAATGGCCCCGCAGCTTGCTTCTCCACTTCATTACATTGAAGCCCCAAGATCAGTGCACTCATCTTCCATCCCAGCTGCAAAATGACAGGATCCCTCTCAGCTGCACCTTGCACGATATTAGAGGCCGCCAGCCAACAGAGAGAACATAGATAGCTGAACATGATGGCCAATGGCATCTTAACAGTACTGATATGCAGGTTTATTGGTAGCATTATCTTCTGGGGTGTAGTCCATTGCACTTTCAACGTCTTCTACCCAGCTGAAATGCATTTGCAGAGCATGCATTAGTGTTATTTCCTTGGCAAATGTATTATGTGTTCACAACTTGAAAAGAACATGAAAAATTGCAAGTATATGACGAACACGTTGTGATAACTACGAATAAATAACTCACCGGTTATCTGCAAGATCACTCCACGGTTCACGTTTCAGAGGCACTTTGACTGTCGAGACACCGTGAACTAGAGCTCTTGCCTGGCTCGGAAATGGAATACCAGGCTTCAGATTCAGCCGAGATCTTTCCTTGCGGGCAGAAAAGATGTAAGGATGTTCGTTCGCTCCAGGTTGAGGAGCTCCCTGCAACCAAGTGGATTATATAAAATAAACGATTTAACGGAAAATCAAAGCAGAACACCACGACAAATTTTACAGTATAAGTTAGTCCTTACGTGTCCAGCAGATAAGTGGAAATGGATGGCCGTATCATCACCGGCAACAAGTGCAAACGAGCAACACCTCGTGTATAGAGAGACAAACTGGAGCTGAAGAAAGAAACAAGCAGCATCAGGGCATCGACCAGTGATCAAGCATCGCTGTCCTCGTCGTCAGAATTGCAGGAGCAGAAATCATCTTTGACTTCTTGTCTGTCGCAACAAAAGAAGAGCAGAAATCATCAAGGGTCGTCGTCGTCGGAACTGCAGGACCAGAAATCGTCTTCCACCAAAGCAGAGGCTTGGCTGCTATACCAACAAAAGATTAAGGGACATCATCAGTTCAGTGGATACTTATCTGCTTCTACTAGTGAACCAAAGAGAAAATAGCTACTGACCTGTCGCTCCCGGTTGTCACGGTCAGCACCTGCGAGGACGAGGTCTCCCCTGCTGCTACATGCTCGGGATGAAGAGATGATGATTCCTCCCCCTCCATTGCTTCTTCCACATGTACAACAATATTGGATCCTTGGACAATGTCACCCAGGTCGTGGTGGCTCCGTTCATTTTTGCAGTCGTAGCACCGGATGATTGGGGTGTGCGTCGACTTCACGTTGCAACATACCAAGCCTGGCAACTTTACCATATCTATTAAGCCAAATCTCCTTGAGACTTGCAGGAGCTGATTTCAACCTGCAGGAGCTGATTTCTATTTTTCCAAGCTTGGGCGAGGTGCCCTCCTCAAATATCAAGTCTCTCGCTCGGACGAGAATCGAAATATCAAGTTTCTTGAGATTTGGGAATGCTCCTGTTTTGAACGCCAGCTTCTCCCCAACATATATAAGAGTTATATCCAAGATGAAGGTGCATGAGGTTGGGAAGTGGCCCTAGTATTTCCATGATTTTACCTTCTTCCTTTAGTTTGCTGCTCAATAAGTCAAGCTTGACCAAATGCATCAGACTGCCAACCCAGTCAGGAATCTCTCCAAGGCATCCATGCAACTTCATACTCCTCAACAGGGGAGGAGGAGAGGAAACAACATGCAGCCACTCGAGTGAACCATACTCAAGTGAATGTTCCCCAAAACCTTCGCCTCTCCCACCGGCCACCGACCTATCTGTTCCCGACGAGAGAGGCGGTGGCTGCGTTCGGCGAAGAAGCGTGAGACCGACCAATTCATATGCCCTCCTCCATTGACCATGGCTGCTGGCGACGTCGCGCATGGCGTCCGGTGATGAGGTTTGGAAGGCGAGCGGCGGTCAGTCTCCTGGTCTTAGTCTTAGTCAGTATGTTGATTGTTCAATTTAGCGTGCAGGTTTGTCAAACTATCGACACTTCAAATGGGAAAAATATCTTCACAAATTACAGATGAAAAATACTGCTGTTTAAATAACTCTACGGGTTTCATGTGCCGCTGCGTGGCCTTTTTCTGACAAAACTGTAATTGGCAGATCCAAACCGATGAGGATCACAAATTTATTGTAGTATATGGCAGGCACATTATTTCACCAACTCAAATTTTGCAGAAAATGGGATGACAGCAGATGCAATCATCAAGAAACACAGAGTGCTACAAACAGAGCAAGCATGTATTCTAATAAGATTTGATTTTGTTCCATGGGACTGCTCCAGTCAACGCTGCCAACTCCACGGAGTCCGAGAATTCAAACATGTTCTTAAATTTGCAGAGCTTGGGTAACAAGATATGCTACCACATGACATGTGTATGCAATTCAAACAATTCAAAAAAAAAGAAAGATATGCTACCGTCATTCTTTGATTACAAACAAGCACAAGCATAGGGGCAGCAACATGCTTAGATGAACTAAACATCTGTGAAAAAATAGAGTACTCGAAGATAAAGTAACCCTGTGTTCTCATCAGGTTGGCGGCCATTCCATTCCATGGTGTTCCTCCAGAAGCAATTATCATCTGGGCCAGCAATTTCTTCTTGTAGACTCCTTTTGAGTTATCAAAATGGCAGTGCGGCTTGCTACTCCCCTCCGTAACATTGAAGCTCCATTCACAGTGGTCAGCTTCACCTTGCACCATATCAGAGGCCACCAGCCAGCAGGGAACTTGGAGGGCTGAACTTATATCTATGCAGTTTCATTACTAGCAGCATCTAGTGTGTGTAGTGCATTGCATCTTCCACGTCTTCTCCCAAGCTGAGATCAAATACAGAGCATTATTAATTACTACATCTCATCAGAGCTAAGATACATCTCATCAGGCATCGCCTAGATACAAAGGCCGGAGGTCTTCCTCCTTTTCAAAAATAAATGTTGTATCTTAGCTTCACTTTGTTGCTTAGAGTCCACCAGCAGAGAACTTGGAAGTTGAATACGATGACCAATTGCATAGTAACAAAGCAGCTTAATTGATACTGGTATCTTGTGTTGTATAGTCCATTATAGTCCATTGCCTCCCCGACTGAAATACATATACAGAACATGCATAACGTCATTTTATCAGCAAATATATTATGTGTTCAAGCCTAAAACGACTTGAGAAATCACGCTGAACACAGTAACATGGTACTAAGTACAGTACAATGAAAGAAAAAGAGTTGTTGCTTGGTTAACTGACCAGCCATCGCCCTTTGGAGGTGGACTGTTGAGTGTGAAACATGTGAGCTCACTCCTGGGTCAGAAAGAAATCCAGTGGCTTCCAACTTCGCTTGACATGATATTATTCAGTGCCCCTTGGCAGCACAAGATGGTTGAGAAGCTTCCTTCTCACTTCTCATCTAGAACAGTTGTTCCGTTTCTTCCTAGATATAGATATCAAGCCTTTTGTTATTCTTATTCAGAACACTGAAAGATTTGTTCAACAACAACAACAAAACATAACAAAAGAAGGGTTTATTTATCTTTAACAACCAAGATAACCAAATTCAGGTCACGAAATGTGCATCTACAAGATAATTGTGTTCGGTTTTAAATTAAGTAGCACAAACATAACCTCTTAGAGAGGTTGAGACAACCAGTTTGTGTGCATGAAAGAGCAAACGTCGGGAGAAATCAGATGGAATAAAAAAATTGAAGGCGGTTTGAATTGTACCAACATGGTGTAGAAAGACGGCAGCAGAAATCAGAAGGAGCAACGGGAAAGGAAACGAGGGCCCATATAAAGGTGAAACGAGCAACACCTCATTGTTACAGAGAAATAGTTAAACACCGTCAGAAACCAAAATAGAACTAGCAGTGGATCAGAACCAAGGAAATAAACAGATGTAATTCTACCTGTATGAAACCTATGCGGAGATTCTGAAAGAAGTTCTCCAAATTATCAAGCATCATCGTCGTCGGAGTTGCAGGACCAGAAATCATCTTCCATCAAAGCAGAGCCTTGGACCTCCGTTATTTCAGGGTTTTGGCTGATATACCAACAAAAGATTAAGGGACATCATCAGTTCAATTGATACTCATCTTCTACTACGAGTGAATAAAAGAGAAAATGGGTACTGACCTTGACCTGTCCCCCAGGTCGTGTTTGTTCCGGTCCATTGTCAGTCGCAGAATGGGATGGTTAGGGTGTGCGTCCATCTCACATTGCAGCATACCAAGCCTCGCCACTGTACCATTGTAACCAAGTGAAAACTCCTTGAGACTTGGGAGGTATTTGAGACCAATAGTTCCAGATCTCAACTCACATAAAGTGATATCGATAATTTCGAGGTGGGGAGCGGTGCCTTCCTCAAATTCCACCTTTCTCAGTTGCCGCAGATTCCAAATATCAAGTTTTTTGAGATTTGGGAATACTCCCGTTTTGAACGCTAACTTCTCCCCAATATAAGAGGTGTATCCAAGACAAAGCTCTATGAGGTTGGGAAGTGGCCCTATTATTTCCATAATATGACCTTCTTCCTTTATTACGCTGCGCCATAATTGAAGCTTCACCAGATGCATCAGACTGCCAACCCAGCCAGGAATCTCTCCAAGGCATCCATCCAACTTCAGACTCCTCAACAGGGGAGGAGGAGAGGAAACAACATGCAGCCACTCGAGTGAACCATCCACTTTAAGAGAGCGGAGGCAAGTGAGCTTCTGAATGGCATCACAGAGTAGCTTGCATTTTTGTTTGGTGGCCCCTTCTGTTTCCACTCTCAGTTTTCTCAGCTGCACAAGCTCACCTAGCTCTTTAATTGCTTTGCCACTGGTTCGGCTGATGTCCACAAGCTCTAGTATTTGCAGCTCTGTTAGTTTGCCGATTCCTTTTGGCACCCTCACACCATATGACTTTGACCAAAGGCTAGACCATGCCATGTGTCGCTCAGCAACTACCTCATCACGCTCACTAGGATCAACCAAAGGTGTGAACTGGAATAGCACGGGCATACAAAGTGTGTTCACCAAGCATTCCTTTCGGTCATCCAGGTCAAACCAGCGGTAGGACCATTTCCTGGTACAACGGAGACTGTGTAGACTCTTGAGTTTACTAATCTCAGTTGGCAGTTCTGTAATATAACTGCCGCTTATGTTCAAAGTACGCAAGCCTTGTAATTTTCCTATGGATCTAGGAAGTTTATAAATATTTGAATATCCTCGAAGCGTAGAAAAATTCAGATACTTCAAGTGGCGAAACAGTCCTATCTTGCTGATATCCTTTTGTGTGACTTGAAACTTTGCATTCTCTAGATCCAAGGCCCGGAGCATTCTCATGTCAGGTGAACAAACTGAAGGTGATGGCCCCAATGATCTCTCACCAAACACAGTTAGTGACCGGACGTGGCCCCAATCTATGCCAATATTTTGGCGCATGATACCATGGTATGCTACATGGCGGAAGGTCTTATCTACAACACTAGTCAAATTATTCCCTGCCACGCACACGAAATTCTCATCTCTAGAAATTGCTATCATGACATCGCGAACGATATCATGGACTCGACAGCTCTTCACAATCCCTTCTATGTTCACTCTTGATGGCTGAATCATGCTTCGGTTGATTAGATCATAAAAGTAACTATTTCCAACCTCCTCAGTGCTTAGCCCATCCCTGGCTATAACAAATCCCTCGGCTATCCATCTTTCTACCAGACGCCTCCTTTGGATATCAAAATCCTCAGGAAATATGCTTAAATATAGAAAACACGACTTAAGGTGAGAAGGCAAGTGGATGTAACTCAGAGTAACTATCCTCCTCATTGCTTCAAGACTTCGGTTGCTCTCTAGTTCTATGGGGATCTGGTTGTAAATACTTTGCCATTCACTAACCTCTCTAGTGGCTAGCATGCCTCCTATTGTGAGAATAGCTAGTGGTAACAGACCTGACTTTTTGACTATCTTCGTAACTATTTCCCTCATTTTCACATCAGTTTTCATGTCCTCCTCACTTCTCCTAGACTTCCTTAGTAGCAAGTGTATGGCATCATTTGTTTCTAGGGGTTGATGGTGGTAGATAAGTGGTACGGAAGATTCCAATGAGCACTTCTCAGCTAAACCGACATCTCGCGTTGTTACCATTATCCGACTACCTTTATGGTTCCTACTCGGAAAAGCAATATTTTTTATCCAGTTCCAATCATCTATGTTCCACAAATCATCAAGTACAACAAAGTACCTCTTTTCAAGCAGCTCTTTCCTCAGATAGTTGGCGAGGTCCTCTTCTCGCACTGCATTACCTTCAAGCTGCTTCTTCAATGCTTCATCGCCAAAAAAATCTTTGATCATAACCTTGAGAAGCTCCATCCTGACAAATGATTGCGAGACAGTGATCCAAGCACAATAAGAAAAGTTCTCCATACTTTCATAAACCTTCCTTGTAAGAGTAGTCTTACCCAAACCACCCATGCCGACGACGCACACTACCTGAGCAGGGCTATTTATGGCATGGATATCTATGAGATTTATCAACTCTTGTTTGGGCTTGGAGAACCCCACAAGTTCCGCTTCATCAATGTTGTTAGCCGACTGGTTGCGGATATCTTCCATGCAAGAATCCCTCTCATCAATGGTTGTGGTAATTTGGTTCTTCTGAATCAGGTTGTACCGTGTGTTCCTGCTGCTCACTTCTTCAACTCTTGATTTGAGATCACGGATTTGGATGGTGATTCGATGGCGGTCTTTGAGCTTCATCAGCTTCCGCGACAAGGTTTGACTTGCCACATGCACCATGAATTCACCAAGGCAGTCTTCAATGTTGTAGGAAACATCCCTTACTTGCTCTGCCCACACCTTCAGTAGCATGTCTTTCTCCTTCATTGCTTCAGCAGCACCCAGAAAAGCCTGCATCGTTGCTAGCTCGTCTTTGATGAACCTAGCAAACAAAGGTTCGAAAGTAACTTTATTACAACACACTTTATGTCATTTTGGCAACCTGTCACATGCAATAATACGTGAAGAAAATACTCTGCAGCTCCATTAAGAGTTTTCAAGCCTAAAATGAATACCCTGGTGCCGTTCTATTTATATAATAGTTGGGTAAAATAATTTTAGCTGGTTCGAGAATTAATATATCCAAGCAGTAAGTGCTTATCCAACAAGAGGCTGCAGGGAGTGCATGGTCTGAAACTCTGAATAGAAGAAAACCAACTTACCAGATATCCTTGCGCACACCCATAAGGAGGCTCATCTCGTCGGCGGCAGCGGAGGCGGCCTTGCTAATGGCGCCCGCCATGATGGACCTCGCCATGCTCAGCACCGTTCCTGCCATTATCTCCGACGGGTTCTGAACTTCCGATGTGGTCCTCTCACGAACCGTAGTTTGGTTGAGTGGGCTCTTGAGGACTAGGAGTGAAGGCGCTAGCCTGGGAGTAAGAAGTGAACTTGGTGTAGCAAAGCAAAAGCTGCAGTGCTCTGTTTATAGCGCCCGGCAAGGATATGGTCCTCTAACAAACATTATAGTGAAAGATTATTGATTATGTCCTACAACGGCAACTAAACAGTGGGAGCAGTGTACGCAGACGAGAAACTGCTTAATTATTGGTGACGGCACGTGAACTTCATTGACTTGCGTGCCAATGGATTAATTTGGAGCTTAATTATTGGATCCACTTGCCACTAGCTTTGTTGATTAGAGCAAGTACAATAGAGCTGAGTCAGCTGGCTATAAGGAATAAAATAGTATATTTTTGCTTAGTTGGAGGAGAGAGAAGATGAGAGAGAAGGTAAGCGGGCTCTTAGCTAAGAGCCAGCTCTAGCACATGCTCCTAGACACTTTGTGAGAATGAAAGGTGGGTCATATAATAAATAAGTAGTACACTCTTCTAACCAACTATTGTACATGTTAGCTATAAGATGGGCTATAGGTGACATGGCATAAGCTTACAGCCGGCAACCGGCTCTACTATTGTACTTGCTCTTACTGCACTTGCCACTAGCTTTGTTAATTATTGGATCCACTTGCCACTAGCTTTGCGTGCCAATGGATTTATTTGACTTCTCCTCGCAATCTGCAAAAGCTTACTCCACTTGTGACATTGAGATGTATGCAGGCAGGCAGGAATCAAACTGACGCATCAGTGTTAGAGCATGGTTAATAGTATAGCCAACTGCTGGCTATAAGCATTTTTATAGCCCATCTTATAGCTAGTTTGTACAATAGTTAGCTATAACAAGTACTACTTTTATCATATATGACCCATCTTTCATTCTCACAAAGCACCTAGGAGCACGTGCTACAACTGGCTCTTCACGAAGAGCCCGCTTCCCTTCTCTCTCCTCTTCTCTCTCATCCAATTCAGCAAAAATATAGTATTTTAATTCTTACAGCCTGCTGACTGTATCTTATTGTACTTGCCCTCAACTAATCCATGCGTGACTGAAGTAGCGCGGTCTTTGTGTGAGAAAGCAGTGGGAAGATGTACTAAAGAATGTCCAAGACCAGGACTACTTCCAACCAGTAATTAATGCATGTTCACACACAGAGCCTACATTTTTGCCTATTTGGAGGGTAGAGATATTGAAAGGTATAAGGAATAAGCTTTCATGGAAGAGCCTAACTATGTATATATTTCTAGGCAAATACAGTAAATTTGATGAAAGAGAAAGTGAGAAGATAGAAAATAATACCAATAAAATAGCCAACCTCGTAGCCTACATTTTTTATACAAATGATGATAGATAATGGCTATAGATGACGTGACAGATTCATATAGTAATCAGCTGAATATACTACTATATATTAATCACGTTCTCACACGCAATTACTATATGGCATAGTTGCATTGGTTCCTTGTACTTCCTTCGTCCGAAAATATTTGTCCTAAAAATATATAAAATAAATGTATTTATAACTAAAATAAGTCTAGATACATCTATTTCTAAGACAAGTATTTTCAGATAGAGGGAATAGTATGTATAGGAAATAATGCCCTTACCGGCATATCGTACGGAAACAATCCTACACACTTACGTGTTCTCTCCTAAATGACCCCTTACCCCTAAGAGGATTTTAGTGGAGTGTCCTCAAGAACACAGAAGGAAGGTCCGGGCGTGAGCAGATGCTATGGCGGGAAGAGACACCATGCATGCTTTGCTAGTTTTATTTATGCCCCCACACAAGAGAAATAAAATGCCTCGGCGGCAATAGCGGATCTGGTCTTGATGGCCCGGCCCCAAACGCATAAGAATTGTGTAAACAACATAGAGATGGACGAAAGTTTGGCCGCATTCGCCTGCCACGGTTGATTAATAACTAAACAACATACCAATGCTATATGTATTTAAATTTGGCCGCATTCCCCTAGTTAAATAGCACCTCTCGTGGTTCTCCATAATCTGGTCGCAAATTACCTCGCTGCGCGTAGAAGTGTTGTGAGAAGATTACGAGGTGCTTGGATACGTTTTAGTCTCATGACTAAAAGTAATGAGACTAAGAGGATGTTTGGATACGTTTTAGTCTCATGACTAAAAGTAATGAGACTAAAACTTGCTAGCCTCACCCATGCTTGGATCCAAGTACTAAAGAGACTAAAATCAAGTTAATGAGCATTTATTATCCTCCAAACCCTCCAATCCAGAACTTGCATGAGGAGTTAAATGAGGAGAGAGAAGACTAATGCATATTTTAGTAGGGGTACCCCTGACTAAAAGATTTTAGCCCCAAGACTAGTTTTAGTCTCTCTTTAGTCAGGGGTGATTGGAACTTTAGCCTCTTAAAAAGACTAGTTTTAGTCTCTTGGATCCAAGCACCCTCTAAAATTTGCTAGCCTCACTCATGCTTGAATCCAAGTATTAAAGAAACTAAAATCAAGTTAATGAGCATTTATTATCCTCCAAACCCTCCAATCCAGAACTTGCATGAGGAGTTAAATAAGGAGAGAGAGGATAATGCACATTTTAGTAGGGGTACCCCTGACTAAAAGATTTTAGCCTCAAAACTAGTTTTACCCTCTCTTTAGTCAGGGGTGTTTGGAACTTTTGCCTCTTAAAGAGACTAGTTTTAGTCAAACTAGTTTTAGTCTCTTGGATCCAATCACCCTCTACATATGAAATGTGGTTTCCGACCCCGACGAGGTCAAGTGCAACCTACTAGCGGTCAAAGTAACGGCAATATTTGCGAGTGACGGTGCTAAATTTTTTTAGAAAAGGAAGATTTCCCCTGACCCGTGCATTAATAAGTATTAATGCATGCAGTCACTGTATTGAATAAAGCAATCAAATAATTTTCCAAACAATCTCTGTAGGTTGAGTGAAAAAAGCAAAGACAAACATAAGATGCCACAACCGGTCAAAATAGATGTAGATGCATATCCATCTATCTTATTACTGAACCGTCATCTAAACCGGTCGTAGATATCCCGAGCTATCATGTTCTATCAAACACATCCAGTAACCAAAGACTCCCTGGTTGGCGTATGAATGAGTAACGACCATGTATCGATCAACACCGATGCTCTGTATAGTGACGGTGCTAATTAAAAGGACGTGCTTACATAATACATATTCCCGATCCTCGAAGCAAGTGAGCGAAATTAGATGCAAATGCATGGGGACCCATCCTCTCTTCACTCAGAGAAAATCAATATTTTCTATAGTCATTCCAATTTCTTCAAGTGAGGTTATTATTGGTATTTTTAGCTTCAAAGCTGACCGTTGATTATTGGAGCGTTATTGCATATATATAGAGTAGGGTGCCACAAATATGACATTTTTGATTACCGCACACCAGATCAAACCGTTTATGCATGCAGCTGAGGTGCAGCAAAGCATTGGGTTTCTGATCGTACATCTATCGGACCATGAAAATATCGTATCCAGACTATATAGTTTCCATACTATATATGCAGACAAGCCGCAAAAAGAATCAACTGACAATTACAAATTTGGATGCAAGTTTCATTGGAGTTCATCTTCGTTTCATTGGAGGCTCATACTGCTGCCGATTCCACTGTCGAGCCTCGTCATTTTCAGGCTGCACTGAGCATTCCTCACTGGCGTGCTGCAATGGAACAGGAGTTTCAGGCTCTACTGAAGAATGATGCTTGGCAACTTGTTCCTCCAGCATCTGGCGTCAACGTCATTGATTCCAATTGGGTTTTTAAAGTCAAGAGACATGCCGACGGTTCTATTAAATGCTACAAGGCAAGGCTAGTTGCAAAAGGCTTCAAACAGAGGTATGGTCTTGATTATGAATACACATTCAGTCCAGTCATCAAGCCTACTACCATTCGATTGCTGTTGTCTCTTGCTGTTACTCGAGGTTGGTTTCTTCGTCAGCTCGATGTGCAGAACGCTTTCCTACATGGAATCTTGGAGGAGGAGGTTTATATGCGTCAACCATCGGGTTTTGTTGATCTTGCACGTCCTCGTCATCTTTGTTGTCTTGTTAAGTCGTTGTATGGACTTAAACAGGCTCCTCGTGCGTGGCATGCACGCCTCGGCTCTATTCTCCGGGCTCTTGGGTTTATTCCCTCCACTGCTCACACGTCATTGTTCTTTCTTCAGTGTCCTGAGGTTACGATGTATCTCCTGGTTTATGTTGACGATATCATCCTTATCAGTTCCTCAGATGCTGATGCTGATCGTCTTGTGTCTGCTTTGAGTGGTGATTTTGTTGTCAAGGATTTAGGTGCTCTGCACTTCTTCCTTGGTCTGGAGGTCTGGTCTTCTGCTGGGTTGACTCTTACTCAGAAGAAGTATTCTTTGGATTTATTGCGTCGTGTTGGAATGCTGAAATGCAAACATGCTATCACTCTGATGTCTGCCACTGATCAGCTGTCTGCTCTTGATGGAGACCCTCTTTCACCTGATGATGCTACTGAGTACAACAGTCTCATTGGTGGGCTGCAATATCTCACTATCACCAGACCAGATATCTCTTATGCAGTCAACCGTGTGTGTCAGTATCTTCATGCACCCAGGACATCTCATTGGTCAGTTGTGAAGCGTATTCTGCGATATATCTGTCTCACTGCCTCCTATGGATTGCTTCTTCAGCCTGCACCATCTTGTGAACTCTCAGCTTTTTCAGATGCGGATTGGGCTGGTAGTCCTGATGACAGGCGATCCACGGGGGGTTATGCAGTATTCCTTGGTTCTAACTTGATCACCTGGAATGCTCGCAAGCAAGCTACAACATCTCGCAACAGTAGTGAAGCTGAGTACAAGGCAGTTGTCGACGGTGCAAACGCCGTCATCAGCACCTAAACGACTTTTGGCCGCTCGTCTAGTGTTTCGTGGCCACGACCGCAAGGAAGGCTCATGAGCTCGTCCCGGCCATGGAGGCGTTCTAGCGGCGGCTCAAGGATGATGCTCCCACGCGCTCCCTTACATGCTGGCCATCGCCTCGGTCGTTTGCACTCCATCGCGGCCCTGATCTGGCATTGCTCGCAATTCCTATGCACCGTCGTCGCGCAGGTCACGTCGGCGCTGGTTCGGGTCCTCAGGCACTGCTGGCAATTCCTATGCAACGCCGCCATGCAGGTCGCGCAGGCGCTCGGCTGGGCCTCTGCTTCGGTCGTCCCAGTGCATCGACGGTTACCGGAGCATCCAGGAACGCAGGCCGCCCCTGCTACTTCCGTCGTCGACCTCCTATATATAGATCCATGCGCTCACCTCGTCGAACTGGTAGGGGCATTCCCGCCGGATCCGATGCCGGGCTGGGAGGGTGGTGGCCGATGTGGCCGGATCTGGTTGGTGGCACAACAGCAACGAACTGGAAAATGGAGGGGTGGTGGAGAGCTCGTGTCTCGTGTGCATGCTTGCCGACTGCAGAGGGACGAAGGATATGGGAGCGAGGAAAGGGTTTGTGTCGTGGTTGGAGGGCTTGGAAAGTTGGTGGGCGGTTTTGCATTGAACCTAAATTATTGTGCTACGTAAGCAGAAAACGGATCCCATCTGTTATAAACGCACTTAAACGAGCCATATCCGTCGATCAGTGGTTTCTGCAAAACGATTACGTGAGACGTGGTGTTTGCTAGAACATAAATGTAACATAAATGGCTTGCTAGTTGGTGAAAAAAGATGTCCATTGTTTAAAAAATATCATGGATATAACTATGTTTAGAAATTTGAAAGGTGCTTGAATTTGTTTTAAAAAACCTGTTCATAAATATTTTCGAAAAATATAAATTTTAATAGATAAAATCAAAAAGGAAAAAAACAGTGTTAATGAAAAGTTAAATAAAAAATGTAAAAAGCAAATAGAATCCGGTAAAAATATGAAGAAAAATACCAAAAAAGGGTTGAAGTCAATATCTAGAAGATATTTAAAATGGGTAGAACGAGCCCTCCATTTGCAAACCCATCACAGAGGTATATTAACCAGGGTCTTGTAGGGTGAGACCACTATTTGGAGTCTTCCTGTACGACGCTCGTTAGTGCGACCAGCGTGCGACGGCATACTTTTCCCTCACTTTTTAGTTTTTTCTCTCACTATTTTATTTTTTTGTTTTTAATTTTATTTACAAATCTGAAATGGAAAATATATTATATTTAAAATTTGGAAAACACTCGTTGCGCATTTTCAAATGTCCATGCAGTGTTAATAAAATTTTCATGCAACTTTTACATTTTTTTATAGGATTAAGAAAATGTTTGAGACATTCAAAAATGATCACATATATAAAACAATGTATTTGACCTTTTTAGAGAACGTTTTTTTAATGCAAACAAAAGTGTTCATGTAATTCAAAGAAATGTTTCATACCACTTAAAGAAAATGTTGATGAGTTTCATGTACCATAAAGTGTGCGTAATAGATTCTAAAAAAAATGTGTATGTACTTGACTTTCATCAGTTAACCATAAAGTGATTATAGAGTTTTTGAAGCGAAAATTGATTAAATTTTGTTTTTGAGAAGTGCAGAAGTTGATTACTCTGTTTTCTTACAGTACTCTGGCTGTGCAAGTCCAAAACAGAGACCAATTTGAAATGTCTGGACCACCAAGTGAAACCCATTCACTCTCAATTCTTAGGCGGCAGCGGTGGCAATTTCGCGGGCATCCCATTCCGCGGGCCGTCGGGTTCGTCCCCGACTCCGAGGATCAGGTAATTCCCGCTTCCCCTGCCATCGGAACTCCAGAATCACATTGATACTACAGGCCAGGCGGCAGGGGGTGGGCTCTGTCACGACCGGAGAAGCTCGGTTTGGCGTCGACATCAAGGGTTAATTGATAATGTCACTGGAATTCTAGCTATTCCGAGAAAAGTCACTCTGATTGCTAAACTTTGAAAAGCGCCATTTTCAGTGGCATTTTTCAAAGCCTGCATTCTCCAAAGTTTGCAAAATTTAAGTGGCAATTTGTAAACTTTGGAAATTGCAGTGGCGGTTCTCAGAATCGCCAGAATTCAAGTGGCATTCATCCAATTAAACGTTGATTTAACGCATAGTATTACTCGGGTGCTTCGATTCTTTGTCTAACTGAACGCACCACCCAAGGGGGATGGCGTCGCCTGGTCGGCTCTGGTGGCGCCGTTACATAGTTTGATGGGAGTGCCAGACCTAGAAAATGGTTGACAACCCAAATACTACTGAATTGGCATAAACTGACATAAGACCATGGGCATACAACCTAGTGCAGATTACAGAAAAGTCAACTCCTTCTACTAAAAAATGGAATCGCAAAGCTAAAATCATCTGTGCATTCCCACATTGGACGTTACATGTGGCAGATGGAGCAGTCATAGCCGGCATATATTTTTTCGAAAAGGAGCATAACCCCGGGCCTCTGTATTAGAACGATGCATGCAGTTATATATTATTAATAGTGTAAAATTCAACGACCGAACACCATCGACCCGAAAATAAAGCGGAAAACAAACCCTCAGGCCGTATACCTCGCGATAATAACTCCCACAGAAAGCTACTAACCCTATGATACAAGACACAACATGAACGAAAAATACACAACTCCTAGGCTAGCCTTCAAGAAGGAATCGTCGCACGTGCGCTGATGATGACGAGTCCATCATAAGCTTGAACTCCGGATTCTCATCCCCAAGGCCAAGCTTCAATCCATCACCTTCAACAAGGACACGACAGAGACACGCAATGACATAGCCCGATCAAAGATCATGTGTTTCCACCAGAGTGCATAAACACGTTGTTGAAGTCGTCTGTACCATCCGCCCTTATCTGTCTACCGACGCCTCGGTAGCCGGATACCTCTGGAGGAGACAAGAGAACACAAATACGTCCCATACCGCCTGCCTCCCACTATTGTCGCACCACCACCGATCCAACAACAACAGGCTAAAAATGACACCTCTGCCAGTGCCATCGTGCATCACCTGCCGGTAGCAGGCATGACTTGACGTCTCCGTATAAGAAGCCGTGCATAGCATCCGTCGGTAGCGCATCCACCGGTGGCATCACCTGCCGATGAGAGGCACTGCCCGACAACTCCTAAAGAGGCACAAGTGTCACCTGCCATACCACCACCAGCCTCAGAAAGACCGTCACCACCTCGAGATCCAGACTGCGGGTCGCCCACACGACCCCGTAGTCCGCCGCCATTGATTAAGAGGGCCGCCGCCCCAGTACCCAACTCCAGTGGTGCCATCAGACGATGCCACTGTGAGCAAGAATGCGGCCAGAACGCCGCCACCAGACCGGTTGTAGGCAATTGTGTTGCCACGCAACAACAAGCATCTACACTGGCACAACAAAACACATGTAAGGAAGTGTAGTCCGGTTTGGTATGTAAGAGCCTTTCTATAGGAGTTTCTCCATTGATGACACGACTAGGAAGCATGTTGATGATGTGGACAGCTGCAAGAAAAGCTTCATCCAAAAGTTTTAGGGGCATGGAGGCTCCTGCCAAGAGAGCCAATCCAACCTTGACTATATGCCGATCTTTGCGTTCAGCTGACCCGTTTTGTTGGTGAGCATGAGGGCAAGACACATGATGTGAGATGCCAAGTGTTTGGAAGAAGAAATTGAGTTTTTCATATTCCCCTCCCCAATCAGATTGAACAATAATCAAACTTATGTTCAACAAGTGCTTGGAAATTTTTAAAGACTTAAAAAACGTCGGATCACTTCTTGAGAAGATAGATCCAAAAGAATTTGCTATAATGAAACTAACATAATACGTGTGTCTACCAACCGAGCTAGGAGCCGGACCCCAATACATCAGAAAATATTAATTGTAATGGACGAGTAGACACACTTGTAGATATAGGATAGCATAATTGATGACATTTTGCTCTTTGGCCAGAATCACAAATAGATTCAGCAGTGCGCTCACCAACAAACGGGAGCTTATTCTTTCTAAGCAAACATTCAACTAAGGAAAAAGAAGCATGTCCCTAAACGACCATGCCATTGAGTGGACGAAAGCTTGATAGCACCACAAGCTTGTTTATTGTGTCTTCTAAGCTTCAGAATCAACGGGTAAAGACCTCGAACACATCTACCGCAATACAAAACTTTCTTCGTGGCCTGAACCTTTATCAAAAAGAAAGAAAGGATGAAACTCAATGATAACATGATTGTCAATAGTGATGCGATGAACAGAGAGAAGATTTTTGTGTACCCTAGGGACATGCAGAATTTTCTTAAGATGATTTTTACGGGAAGGGGTATGAATAACTGAATGACCAACGTGACGGATCTGCATACCTGCACCGCTGGCTGTGTGAATTTGGTCCTTCCCTTGGTATTTCTCCCGAAGAGTCACCTTTTCAAGCTCACCGGTGAGATGGTTCGTGCCACCACTATCAAGGTACCAGTTTGTGTCGACACCGTAAGATCCATCAGCAGCAGCATCAACCTTCGCATCATCATCAGAGGTGGCTTCATCTTCGTCAAAGTGGTACCAGCAGTCCTTGGCGATGTGGCCAGGTTCGCCATAGATCTGGCAACACACAGTATCCGGGCGGGAGTTGCTGGAGCCACCACGGCGCCCCCTATTGTTGGTGGAGGGGGGCAGCCGTTGCGAGAGTTGGTGTTGCCGGGCTTGCCCTTGGAGCGAGGAGAGCCGCAGGAGCGGGAGGAAAAACCACCACGTCCGTGAGTCGCCGCATTTGTGGAGGACTTGAAGCCGCCGCGTGAGGTCTGAAACTGGGAGACGCGTTGATCGAAGTTGCTGAGCATGGCGTAGAGCTCGTCGAGGGTGATCGGTGTCACCCGTGTGTCGAGGGCGGAGACGAGCAGATGATAGTCCATATCCAGCCCATGGAGGAGATAGGAAATCGGCTCATCATACTCGAGACCAGCTATCCAGTCCATGATAGGCCTGGCAAGGTGGATGCGTGAGTACCAACTCTGAAGATGGACTGGTGGAAGACGGCGGTGGTGGCCTTTGAGTGTGCGTCGGACGGGTCTTCCCCAGACCCGTCAATGCGGCTTGGTTGAGGACTCTGGCTTAAGATGTTAGAGGATCTACAATCGGGGGCCCCAAACCGTCCTCAAACGCTCAGGCGGCCCGTTCAGTCCCTGACCAGTGATGAAAATCATACCCAGATGGGTGCCACAAACGGGGCTTAAACGCTCGGGCGGAGAGGTACCCCTCATATCTAGCCCAAATATGGGGTGGATATGGGAACGCCCGGGCTACCCCTTGCATGCCTGCCACGTCGGCCTAGCTCCCACTATCCCGCAACGACCCCACATATATTCGTCCCCGTCCATTGGCCGCACCAAACCCTAACCACTTCACACTCCAATCCCCTTCACTCTTTCTGCTAGCCAAGCTCACCTCTGGCTATTTCCGCCCGTCCCCAGCATGGAAGGCAACGGATCTAATTCCGACTAGCCCAGATTCATCGACTGGGGTGTCATCCCGTGCACGTTGGAGGAGGCAATGGCGATCCGCATTGCACTCTGCTGCTCCCGGGAGGACACCACCCAGCCGAAGGAAGGATCTGTCCGGCGGGACTCCATAGTGTCGGCTCAACGAACGCTCGGGTCCTTTAGAGTGCATCATCGCAGTCCTGGCAGACGGAAAATCTCTCCTTCCCATCACCGGTTGGGCAGAATATGAGTCCTACCGGGAATGCCCCCCCCCCCCCGGTGGGAAGGAGAAGATACGTCTTGTCGAGACCCATATCACGACGTAAATGGCGTTACCGGGGGCGACTGGTGCGGCGACACAGGCGACCGTAGAGGAAGAAGCCATCCGCGCCCGCATTATGAAGAAACAACATCGAAGGAACACACATGCCCTCACCCGAGGGAAGAATCGGGAGGTGCGTGTAATGGCCGGACTGCCACCGGAGGTGGAGAAGGAGGCCAGCGATGGCAAGGACAACGACGTCAACGAAAATTCTAGTAATTACGGCAAAGGCGCCGAGAAGGAGAAGGGGCAGTCGTGGATCATCTCTACCATGGCCAAACATGACAAATTTTAATAGTCCGATGGCATGTTAGTTGTGATGGAGTTGCCCGACTATATGTAATGCATCGACCTAGTTGCATGAGTATGTATGGATTTGAGATATGATACTTACGGTGTTCGGTTGTAAAAAGGCAAATTTAAAACTTGATCGGTATGTGTCCGCAGGCGCTGGGAGGGGTCGGAATTGCAAAGTCCAGCGCCAGATTACTTTTAGGTGAGTTATATATTTTAGTCTATCGACTTCCTAATTTCAAGCTACTAGTTTTCAACCTGGGTGAATTTTGTTTTTTGGAGTCGTATAAGCCCTTCCATTAGAGCTCATCACACAGATGGACTGGAGCTAAGGCACATGCATGCTAGCTAGCTCGACCATATCTCATATACTTTCTTTTTTGATATAAGTATTTTTAGAGGTTTCATTAAAAGATTACATATGAATATATATATATATATATATATATATATATATATATATATATATATATATATATATACATACTTTAAAGTATAGATTAACTCATTTTGTTCTGTATGTAGTCTTTCAGTAAAATCTTTAAAAAAACTTATATTTAATAACGGAGGGAGTACTAATTAAGTTAAAACGACTACCGGAACAAAAAAATGTTTCGAACATTACCAGATATCCTTACGAACGCCGAGGACAGAACTGATCTCGGCAGCGACTACCGGGTGATGGCGCCACCCAGCATGGACCTTCGCTCATCTTCGGGGTGGAGCAGTTGAGCTCTCAAAACGCTCGGCCTAGCTGAGTGGGTCTACTAGTGGTTTCTGCTCTTGTAGAGTGAAGCAGCTCGAAGAGTGAAGTCAATGGAGTGCAGTGTGAGTCTAGTGTTGCGACACAGCGGGTGACGGCAAGTCAGTCCAAAGGAGGATCTACGCCTTGTTTGGAACCACACAGATTATATGGTTTAGTTTTTATAATCTATTCTGTCTTCAAACATGACAAATTATGATATAGATTATAAAACTAAATGAACAGATTATTAAAAACTCATAATCTATTCTACACCAGCTAAAATCAGATTATGAATTGCTAATGATCCATTACCCTTGTAAAGTTAGAGATAATCACATTCCTATCACCGTCACCCTCTTCTTTAAAAAAACAGAGGACAAACATGTCATTATACAATGTAAAACCTGAATTGTAGTTTATATAATCTGGCCTTCAAACATGCACACGTAGATTATTTTATAAATAAGATTATATAATCTATCTTCATAATCCAGATTATCATAATTTATTATGGTTCCAAACAGGGTCCTAGTCATCTGAGATTGAGTTTTTTTTTTTTTTGCAAATTCGGTTTTGACTCGGCAGCACCAGCGCGGGTTGCATTTTTTGAAAATTCAAAACTGAATGTACGTTTTCTTGCACCGCCGTCAGAGCAGTACAAGCAAGCAGTTCTCACAAAGAGAAACCCACCCTGCAAAAAAAAAGGAGAAACAAATGAAGATTACAGAGTTAACTGCGTTGACCTTGACAAATAAAGGGTTTTTCCCCGTTTTGTATTACAAAGCAACCAATCAGAACATCCGATGATAGGTGCTGCGACGAAAACAGTACAGTCACGCCCAAAAGAAATGGAAAAGAAAATTAAAATAAATGAATGCCGACACCAGCGGATTGACAGAAAACATAAAAGACTCGCGACCACTGCGCCCACCAAGAGTCTTCCACCAAGCTCCAGGACTCCGAAATGTCGGTACACATCAACACCTCCAAGAAGGAATGCAACAATGACGACGCTGCTGTCAAGGGTTTCCCCAGTACGCGACAAGGCGCAAGGAACGGTGGCATCGGCGCCCTCCAGGAAGGTTTGGCGACACCCAAGGGCGTCACCGCGTCAGTGTCTTCCAGACCGACAGGGGTTTCCTCCGATCCCAACCTGCACCTCGGGCGCTCCGGAGCCTGCCACCAAACCAACCAACACCCTGCACCAACACGGTCTTGAGGCCCCTGTGCCGTCTCACAGCGACACTGTAATGAGAAGCCTCCACAACGATGAAGAGGAGCCGGGACAAGGAGCAGCAGCACCGTCGGCACACGGGAGGGCTCAACCTCCACCGGCAATGACGGTTGCCGACCAGACGCAATAGCAGGAGCATACCAGGCCCGTGGGCCCACAGGCCGGGCTGGGATCCCCCGTAAAGCTCTCGCCATCACGCTGCAACAGGCATGTCGTCGGCAACGCCGCCCCCGTCCAAACTGCTCTGCCTCACCACCATGCAGAAGACACCGCAGCCACGCCGAAAGCCGGCCCGTAGGGCCCAGGTCTCGGCCGGGGGCACGCCGCCGGCCATCCTGCACCACCACGCCGCCCTGCCGCCAAGGAGCAGCGCCGCCACCTCACCCGTCGCCAGCCACCATCACCGGGTACGTCTCCGCCGACACCACCCGGGCCAGCACCAGGGGCGACGGGAGAGGAGAGATAGAGGAAAACGCCCGCGGTGGAGGAGCTCTCGTGCCGCCCCGGCCACCTCCCCGGGAGGCGGCGCGAGGGCGGATCTATGAGGAGGGGGAAGGGACGGGGGCGGGGGAGGGGGAGGGTGAGGGGGGCCTGACCGGCGGCCAGCGGCAGCGGACGAGGGGAGGGCGGAAACCCTAGGTCGCGGGTGCTAGGAGCGGTCCGCCTCCTGCAAGTCAGTGGAGTGCAGGGTGAGTTCTTCAGTGTGCACACAGCATGAGATGGAATCAAGTCAGCCAAATCTCGAAACCGATTTATGTCACCTAAGGAAAGGGGAAAACATTAAATAGAGAAAGTAGTCTGCATCCACAATTGCAGGCCTTATCATCATATTGATCATCCATTTTATGAATTCTCTGTAAAAAATGATCTTGCTCCATTGCATCGGTTCCACCAATACCCACAAGATATGTGGCACTCCTCTGCCGTCCACCGCGTAGAAACGTCAGGAGGTAACTAGCAGAAAACATAGATAGTTCAGCGTGATGACCGATTGCAGCATAACAGTATATGCAGCTTAGCCACAGCGTACGTATCCACCCTACTGAATAGCTAGTTCCATGTCTTCAACTCTGCTAAGATTACGATGAACACTAATTTCTTCCAGGTAAGTATGACTACTTCAAACTACTACAAAAAATCGTCATATCTTTTCATATCTCGTAAGTACCAAATCATATCTCCTAAGTAATACACCTAATAACACGACACTGAACTGGAACCTAAGGTTTGTTTCATACCTCATCAGCATCTATCACCCCTAAAGAAAACAAGATTTTGAGTGGTACCTGTGTAGCGTCAGAAGGCAGCAACCTGAGTGAGGCCAGCATGTGCATGTCGGTGGAGGCGCAAAATGAACAGAACAGAAACGAGATCATCAACCAGAAACTCGTCGTCAGCGCAAATCATCTTCGCTGTTACGGGCAAGAAAACAAAAGATAATAAACATGGGTTGTAACTTGTAAGTGTTATATTAGCATCATCTGTTGATAGCTATTGCATGCTACAGAACGAAAGATCAAATTAGGTGTCTGACCTGTCGCTCCCTATGGGCACCTGCGAGAAGCTCTCTCCGGCTGCTGCCTGCTCCGAAAGAATGGCTGATGATTCCCCCATTGCTTCTTCCACTTGTATAGCATTTGATCCTTGGACGACGACATCACCCAGTTGTTGGGGTGTCAGTTTATTAGACAGTCGCAACACAGGATGGTTTGGGTGTGAGTTCACTTCCCCTTGGAGCACACCAAGATGCGCCACTTGGCCCTGGCCTACTAGTGAAATCTCCTTGAGCATTGGAAGGTGCTTGATACCAGTAATCCCTACAGATAGCTGGCCCTGTGATATTCGTATCTCTGCAATTTGGGGCAAAGCGCCCTCCTCGAATCTCACCTCCCTCAGCCCATGCATAACATACACACCAAGGTTTCTGAGATTTGGGAATGTTTCGGCCACAAACACCAGCTTCTCCCCAATAGTTGAGTCAAAGCCAAGACGAAGGAGCATGAGGTTGGGCAGTGCCCCTAGCATCTCCATGCTTCTTTCTCCTTCCTTTAGTCCGTCACAATACAACATAAGCTTCACCAAATGCATCAGACTTCCAATCCAGTTGGGTATCTCTAAAAGAGATCCATTCATCTTGAGGCTCCTCATGAGGGGAGGAGCAAATGAAACAGAACTCAACCACTCGAGATTTTCGCCATCCACATAGAGAGAATAAAGTAAAGAGAGCTTCTGGATTGCCTCCCAGAATAACTCGCATTTTTTCTCAGTGGCCCCTTTTATCGTCACTCTTAATTTCTTCAGTTGTGTAAGCTCCCCAAGCTCTTGTATTGCTCTGCTACTTGTTCGTTTGATATCCACGTACTCTAGTATCTGTAGCTCTTTCAAGTTGCTGATTCCCTTAGGCAACTTTACACCGTAGCTCTTCGGAAAACCAAAACCGGTAGAGCACATCATGGGTAGCTCGGCAAAAAAACTAGCACGCTGGTCAGGTTCAGAAGCCAAAACAAGGGGCATACACACAATATTGAACCAGCGTTCGCAACTGTCTTCATTGTCAAAATAATTGGAATACCTCTGGTTCCTACACCGGAGCGTGCGGAGACCTTCAAGTTTACTAATCTCAGTTGGTAGTGTTGTAATGCAACTGTATCCCAAGTCCAAACTCAGCAAGCCTTGTAACTTCCCAATAGATGCTGGCAGTTTGTGCATATTTAAGAATAAATGACGGGGCCTTAAAGTCAAATATTTCAAGTGGCGCAGCGACCCAATGTTGTTGATGTCTTTCTGACTAACTGCAAAATGTCCATCTGCTAGGTCCAGGGCTCTAAGCATTCTCAACTTAGATGAAAAAAGTGAAGTTGATAGCTCCATGGATCTCTCACCAAACATGGTTAATGACCGAACATGGCTATAATCCACGCCTATTTTTTGGCTCTTACTACCATGGTATGCTACATGACGGAAGTTCCCCTCTGCTACCCTAGTTGAATTATCTCCTGCCAAGTACACAAAATTTTCTTCCCTAGATATTGAGACCATCACATCACGCATGATATCATGGACTCGACAACTCTTAACATGTCCTTCTATGCTCACTTTTGAAGGCTGAATCATGCTTCGGTTGATTAGCTCGGTGAAATAACTTATTCCAACATCTTCGATGTTTACTCCACTTCTAGCTCTAACAAACCCCTCGGCTATCCATCTATCTACCAAACGCCTCCTTTTGATTTCAAAATCCTCAGGAAAGATGCTTAGATACAAAAAGCATGACTTGAGATGTGACGGCAAGTTATTGTAGCTTAGAGTAACTATCCTCCTCATGGCTTCTAGGCTAGGGTTGCTCTCAAGCTCTGAGGGGATTTGTTTATAGATACTTTCCCACTCTGTTACCTTTTTGTTGGCAAGCATGCCTCCTATAGTGAGTACAGCAAGCGGTAGACCACCACACTTCTTTACCATTTTGTTGACCACTGCCATCATTTTCTTATCATTTTTCATGTCTTCCCATGTTTTCCTACTCTTTCTTAGTAGCAAATTTGTGGCATCCTCTATTTGCAGGTGCTTGAGGTGGTAGATGAGTGAATCTGAAGTGCACTTCGCAGCCAAGCCCACATCTCGTGTTGTTATTAATATTCGGCTGTCTTTATTGTTTCTAATAGGAAAAGCAATAGATTTGATCCAATCCCAAGCATCTATGGTCCACAAGTCATCAAGAACAATAAAGTATCTCATGTCCTCTAGCTTTTCTCTGAGGTAGCTGGCAAGATCCTCTACGTGCACAGCCTTCTCTTCAAGTTCTTTCAAGCATTGCCTCAGCAACTCGGTACCCAAAAGTTGTCTTATCATCTCCTTGAGCATCTCTATTTTGGAAAATGACTGTGAGACGGTGATCCAAGCACAACATGCAAATTTATTCACAATATCTTCCTTACTTTCATATACCTTCCTTGCTAGAGTGGTCTTGCCTAAACCACCCATGCCAACGACACATATCACCTTGGAAAGACCATCTCTCGAGTTAACATCCACCATGTTAATCAACTCCCCTTTTGGCTTAACAAAACCCACAAGCTCTGCCTCATCAATATTACCAGCTGAGTGGCTACGAATATCTTCCATGTTGGAATTCACCTCATCAATGTTGCTGGAGGCATCAGCGTTGATCAAGTTATAACGTGCGTTCCTGTTGCTCACTTCTTCAACTCTTGCTTTGAGATCACGGATTTGACTGGCAATGCGATAGCGGTCTTTCAGCTTAAGCAGCCGCCGAGACCGGCTCTGGCTTCCCACATGCACCATAAATTCATCAAGGCAATCCTCAATACCATATGCTAGATCTCTTACTTGCTCTGCCCACACCTTCAGTAGCATGTTTTTGTTCTTTGTTTTCTCGGCAGCCACGAGGAATGCTTGCATCGTCTTGAGCTCGTCTTTTATGAACCTAGTCAACAAGGTTTCTTAGAACAACTCAGCTTATTTCCGTTTTACAGCTTAAATATAGGAATAGGATGGAACAACTCCTACTCCAATTGGAAAACTACAACATCTTTTACAGATGAGATGTATATATACTCCAAGCATTAGTGAAATTGTTGTTAAAAAAATGATCACTAGATGGGCTCTTACATGGATGATTCCATAAACATGGCACTCTCATTGACTAATAAAAACTAAATCAACCTGAACAAAGGAATCATTGGCAGGGAACTGAGAGGTACATGTTGGATTTTGAACCGTAGATCAAAACTACCCAGCAGCTAAACAACACAACGTACGTGCAAAGCTAAGAAGCAGTTGGATGGATTCCTAGCTTGTGCACGTCCCCGTATAGTGCGTTGGCTAGCTAGATTAATATTGCGGTGGATCGGAAGGAACGACTCAGTACGTCTCGAAGGAAACTGATATTCTGCGGTGCTTAACTTGCTACGTTTCCTTGATTTTCTCTAGTATATAAAGGATACATGACCGACTTGCCACGCCTAATGCGTTACCTACTCGGCAACCAACACGACGTGACCCAAACCTATTACAACTCGGTTTACCTTACGATGAAAACAAAAGTACTTGTACTAGGACCAGACTAATACGTGACTATACCTAATACTACAACTAGATTAATTCTTATATTCACCGCCTTAATCTGGTTGCTTTGTCTCCATTGCCTTCACGCCGACTTTCTTCCTCATCTCGATGAACTTCTGTCGACCGAGGGACTTGGTCAAAATATCGGCAAGCTAGTCCTTCATATTCACGTGCTGAACCTCGATCATCCCTTCTTCAATGCACTCCCAGATGTGGTGGATTCGGGTATCTATGTGCTTGCTCCTTTCGTGATGAACCGAATTTTCGCACAATGAGATTGCAGCTTGGTTGTCGATCTTCAATGACACCTTCTGCACCTCCCGCTTTGCAAGAATAGCTAGGAGTCTTCTCAGCCACACTGCTTGACAAGCTGTCATGCTTGCCGCTATGTATTTTGCCTTGCATGAAGACAGTGTCACCACCTTTTGTTTCTGAGAATTCCAGCTAATAGGATTCGGACCAAGGTAGAAAACCATACCGGTTGTGCTCTTCCGGTCATCAACATCACCTGCCATGTCGCTATCTAAATATCCACGAAGGATCAATCCTTCCTTTTCCTTTTTGTACGTGCAACCAAGATTAATTGTGCCTTTCACATAGCGTAGGATTTGATTGACCGCGCTCATGTGCTCGGTTGTCCGATTCTCCATGAAACGACTCACGATCCCAACTGAATAAGCCAAGTCGGGTCGGGTATGCACCAGGTATCTTAGGCTGCCCACAACGCTTCGATACATTGTGGTGTCCACCGACGGATTTGAGCTACGCTTGCTCAACTTGTGGCGTTGGTCCATTGGAACTTGTGTCTCGTAGCAATCAGACATGCCACACTTTTTCAATAACTTGACCGCATAAGCCGATTGACATAGGGAAATCTCTCCGAAGCTTTGCTTCACTTCAATGCCAAGTAATAGTTGAGTAATCCCAGATCACTCATGCTAAACTTGTTCTTCATTTGCGCCTTGAAACGTTCAATTTCTTGTACGCTATCTCCAGTGATAATCAGATCGTCGACATAAACTCCAACTAGCAGGTTTGAGCCTTTGGAGTTCTTTGTATAGACTGCGTGCTCGAGGGGACATCTTTTGAACCCGAGCGAGACCAAACTTCGGTCTAACTTTGAGTTCCAAGCTCTTAGCGCTTGCTTCAACCCGTAAAGTGCCTTCTTGAGCTTGTAAACTTTCCCTTCTTCGCATTTCTTCTCGTAGCCGAGGGGTTCTTCTACGTACACTTCTTCAGTGAGATCGCCGTTGAGGAAAGCGGATTTAACATCCATATGATGAACCTTCCAATCCTCTTGTGCTGCCAAAGCTAGGAGCACTCTCACCGTCTTGAGTCGAGCAACCGGTGCAAACACCTCATCATAGTCAACTCCTTGACGTTGTACGTAGCCCTTTGCAACGAGTCTTGCCTTGTACTTCACAATGGCACCCTCCGTGTCCTTCTTTAACTTGTAAACCCACTTCAAACCAATCGCCTTTTGGTTCGGAGGTTTGGTTACCAAAGTCCACGTGCCATTGCTCTCTATCGCCTTCATCTCCTCATCCATGGCGTGCATCCAGCTAGGACTTTTGCTCGCCTCTACGAAGTTCGCCGGCTCCTCAACTCCGATCAGACATAGTCCGGAGTACTCAAACGTAACTGGCTTTGTGTACTTGTAGACTTTCTTGAGGGTCTTGTGGCGACGAGGCCCTGAGGAGTCCGTTGTGGCTTGCGAAGGAGGCGACACAAATTGTGTCGGTGTTGATGCACTTGAGGAAGACGGCTGACTCCCGGGCGTCTCATCGACATCCGTGTCATCGGCATAGTCGTCATGACCGTGACCATCATCTTGATTGTCGTCGTCACTATGCGCGTTGTTGTCGATGTTGTCATCGAGATCTCCGTCCGTGCCATGTGTGTCATTCTCGCTATCTCCTTGCGACCTATGTGTCTCGTCGTCCGTGTGGGCACCATGATGATCACTACCATTGTGGTCACCTTGGTTGGGCGTCTTGCCAACCACCCGGACGTCCTCTCCTGCATCATCGTGAGTTGAAAATTCAACTATAAATATATTACCGTTTGGAGCATCGTTGGCTGTTGCGCTCCAATTCCACGCTTTGTTTTCTTCAAACACGAGGTCGCGTGGAATCCGTAGACGCTTGGTTTGTGGATCGTAGAAGCGACATGCCTTGGTGCCGGAACTCCTCTCGTATCCGACGAACACCATCTTGGTGCTACGGTCGGCTAGCTTTGAGAGGTGCGGCTCCGCCGTCTTCACATGTGCCACGCACCCGAACGTCCGTAGATGAGACACATTTGGCTTACATCGTAAATTGCTTCATATGGAGTCTTGTCGATCACCGCCTTCGCTGGAGCTTGGTTGAGAAGATAGACCGCGGTCGAGACAGCTTCTCCCCAAAAAGTCCCCGGCAGGTTCTTGCTCTTGAGTAAACTCCTTGCCATGTCAACGACGGTTCGATTGTGCCTTTCAACGACCCCGTTCTGCTGCGGCCTGTAAGGTGCCATGAGGAACCTTTTTATGCCAATCTTCTGGCAGTAATCGTTGAATTCGTTTGACGTAAACTCTCCGCCGCAATCTGTCCGTAGAGCGCGAACCTTCAACTTGTATTCCATCTCCGTTGCAGCCTTCAGCTTCTTGAAAGCTTCAATCGCCACATCTTTAGATCGTAGGAGATCGACCCACATATATCTCGAGTAATCATCTACCACAAAGAAGAAGTACTTCTTTCCTGCGTGAGTTGCCGGGGTGATAGGGCCACATAGATGACCATGGAGCAGCTCGAGTGCATCACTTGCACGATAGGTAGACTGAGCAGGGAACGACCTGCGGTGATGTTTTCCATCCAAGCACCCATCACAACTCGATCAACATGGTCGATAAATGACATCCCGGATACCATCTCCATCTTTGACATCTTCTTCAAGGCGTAGAAGTTAACGTGTCCAAATATAGCATGCCATAACCACGAATCATCATCACTCTTGGCGAGCCAACACTCCGGTTGAGATTGATCGAGGTTGAGGATATAGAGCCTGTTCCGTGTGTGATTAACACGAGCTAGCACGTTTCGGAGGTTGTCGAAGATCGTCATCACTCCGTTCTCAATATCCACCTTGCATCCATTCTCGTCAAGTTTCCAATAGAGATGATGTTGTTGCAAAGCCATGGAATGTAGTACACTCCGGTGAGTATGCGATGTTCGCCTGTGAGACCCTCGAAGAGGACAGATCCTTGCTCGCAAATCTCCACAGCTGAACCATCACCGAACTTGACCGAGCCTTCAACATCGTATTCCAGCTCAAGGAATTTCTCCTTGCACCCCAGCATGTGGTTACTGGCATCCGTGTCGAGATACCACGACACGTTCTGATCACCGGATAACTTCGGTGTCACTTTCTTCTCGTGAAGTAGCACCTTCCGGCTTGGTTTCACAACCACCGTTTCAGCGAGCTCACAAACTTGGGCCATCAGAAGACCTGGACCTTCGCCTTCCTGCTTTGCCAAATTTGCATTGATCTCCCGCTTGTTAGGCTTCGGACAATTCTTCGCAAAGTGACCCATCTTATTGCAGTTATAGCACTTGACCTCGGACAAGTCCAAGTTCCGTGACTTCTGCTCTTTAGATTGGTCAGCCTTACAACGACTTTGTGGTTTGTCCGTCGGCCTTAATGTTGCTTGAGCCTTCGCCACCATCACACCTTCCATTGCTACTTGGGGCCTCCCAATCTGCGCGCGAGTACATGAGTTGGTCACTACCTCCTCCTTTGCCTTTCCGACAGCCACGAGCATTCTCTTCCCATGTCCGCAAGCGTCTGATCACCTCCGTTATGGTCATGTCGTCGATGTCGTAAAGCTGCTCGTGCGTGTCGATGATGTACGTAAATTTATCAGTCACCGAACTAAAAAAAATCTCCACAATCTTGGTCTCATCGAGCTTTGCACCAAGCGCGCGAATCTCTCCCACCAAAGTACTAAGAACCATGGCATAGTCGTTCACCGATTCAGTTTTCTCCATCTGCAACTTGTGAAATTTGCACTTCAACACTTGTGCCCAAGCCTTCGTGACGCGATCTTCTCCGATCCTCATCTCCTTGAGTGCGTTCCACGCCTCTCTTGCCGTCTCGAACTCCGCCAATGTCATTAGCACAGAATCCGACACGAACTGGGCTATGGCGGTCATGACACCTTCGCCGCGCTCCGTGATGGCCTCCCACGCTCGAATGGACCGGAGAATAATCTTCATCCTCACCGCCCACACACCGTAGTTGGCGTCCGTGAGCACCGGTAATGGATGGGGATGTTGCGATGTGCCTGGACGTTAGCAACGCCCATCCCTCCACCACTGGTTGCTGACTTACCGTCCTTCTTCACCTTGTCGCCGTTCTTGTTCGCTTTGACACCGCCGCTGCCGGACTTAACTGATTCAGCGTTGATGTCCGTCATCATAGATCGTCGATGCTCTAGATACCAATTGTTGACTTTTGAACTGTAGATCAAAACTACCCAGCAGCTACACAACACAACGTACGTGCAAAGCTAAGAAGCAGCTCGATGGATTCATAGCTTGTGCACGTCGCCGTATAGTGCGTTGGCTAGCTATAGATTAATATTGCGGCAGATCGGAACGACTCGGTATGTCTCCAAAGAAACTGATTTTCTACTGTGCTTAACTTGCTACGTTTCCTTGATTTTCTCTGGTATATAAAGGATACATGACCGACTTGCCACGCCCAACGCGTTACCTATTCGGCAACCAACCCGACGTGACCCGAATCTATTACAACTCGGTTTACCTTACGTGAAAACAAAAATACTTTTATTAGAACTAGACTAATACGTGACTATACCTAATACTACAACTAGATTAATTCTTACAGTACATACCAGATGTCCTTGCGGACGCCGATGAGGAGGCTCATCTCGGTGGCGGCGGCTGAGGCGGCCATACTGATGGCGCCCCCCAGCATGGACCTGGCCATGCTCACCACCGTCTCCGCCATCTCTACCTCTTTCAGTTCGTCTCTTCCTTCCTTTCACGACTCTCAAGTTCTGCAAGCCGGCCTGAGTGGGTGTTCGTAGCTTTGGTAGGATGCTGTGCGCGCTCAGGCTGCTTACTTTGGAGATTGGAGAATAGCTTTGCTAGGTTGGTGGCCGACATGACACGATAAAATAAAGATGCAAAGCAAAAGGAGACACAGCTTGCTCTACCTACACACAATTATAAAGATGCAAAGCAAAAGGAGACACAGCTTGCTCTACCTACACACAATTATAAAGATGCAAAGCAAAAGGAGACACAGCTTGCTCTACCTACACACAATTATAAAGATGCAAAGCAAAAGGAGACACAGCTTGCTCTACCTACACACAATTATAAAGATGCAAAGCAAAAGGAGACACAGCTTGCTCTACCTACACACAATTATAAAGATGCAAAGCAAAAGGAGACACAGCTTGCTCTACCTACACACAATCATAAAGATGCAAAGAAGGAAAGTAGTCCTCATCAGGGCAATTTGCATTTCGGAGAGAACAAAGACACACGCACGTCAGTGTCACACATGGCAATGGCATCTGTTTTGGGTATCGCCAACGAAAGCATCAACCAACAACCGTCTCCAAAGCTAAAAGTATCGCAGAGGAGAACCTTTAGTTCGTATCAACTTTAATAAATTTGTGCAGATCCAAAACTGAATAATATGCCTTTTTTTCACAGCAGGATCTTAAGGCAACTCCAACGGACCGGCACAAATGGACACGAATTTTGTTTGCTTTTTGTCTGTTTATGTCTGCTAAGCAGATATCCGTTGTTTCGTTTGTCCGTCCCGACATTTTGTCCAACACCTGATGGATGAGTCCTTGCTTGAACTTTTTCAAGCACCCATGCAACAGCCGTGCCCACAGACGAGGACAGCGCACGGAAGCCCCGTGTGTGGAATGCTCGCCGAGGCCGAGGTGCGACACTAGCCTCAGCTCCCCGCACCCTGCGCTCTACCCTACTCACGGACAAGGCGGAGGTGCAGCACGACACCAGCCCTGAGCTTATGCGCCCTGCCCTGCTTGAGGATGAGGCAGAGGTGCATTGCGACCGACCATGTTCCTGGTCAAGCTCGCCCATGATCTTTTTTTTTTAGAAAAGGAGCATATACCCCCGGCCTCTGCATCTGGATGATGCATACAACCATTTTATTAATTATTCATACAGACCATACAAAGTAATACATCAGTCAGCCTGAAGCCACCGTCTAGGCAACACCTGTTGCTACTCCTATCCCTTGATGAAGGTGTGCTGGATATCCGGGCCAAATACCAAACAAATATCGCACCAAATCCTAACATCTATAGTCGGATGCCCCAGCCCAGCCACCACTGGGAATGAATCCCATACTGGTCCGACGCACTCTCAGAGGCTGCCTCCACCATCTTCCATCATTCCATCTGCAGAGCTAGAACAGATGCATCTTCCTTGCTAGGTCTACCGTCGACGCCACCACGGCGCCAGACAGCTCCACCATCCTGCACGTGCCTGTCGCCGAACCACCACAGCGCCATGCCGCCGGGATCCACCGCAAGGCTCGCGGTAGAACAAACAACGCTCCTCCTCTTGTCCCATCCACCCAGCACGTACACCAAAACGATGCCCTCGGGAGGGAAATGACATCGTAAATGCCATCATCGTCCGACTGGTAGATCCAGAACTAAAGTTTCCTCCGGAGCATCACGAGTGTGGTTCCACGACCTGCAACAACGATGCCTCAAGATGGTAACGACGTCCTAGACGCCGCCATCGTCCGTCATGATCGAGGTCGGCGCGGTTTTCACCGAAAGTCGCGTCCCCCCGATCTCGTGGCTGGATGGAACCGAGGAAGGCTCGTCGTGTAGACGAGGCCGCCGTCGGCATGCCGGCAGGGGCCTCCAGCCGTCCCTCACCGATCCTCCTCGCGCCACCGATCGATCAAGTTCAAGCCGTGACGGATCTGGACAGGACACGCCAGATCCGCAGCCTTCGATGTAGCCCTTGCATGCAGCCGCCGCCCTTGCTGGATGGAGTGCTGCACCACCACCATCCAACCTCCGACCACGACCGCCATGAGGGCCACGAACGCCGCCGCGCAGCAGGGACGCCGCCCTGACTGCCGCCCCCGTCATCCACGCGCGCGACGACCCCTCTGCCTCGCTAGGACTCCACGGCTACCACCCGCCCTGGTACTAAGGCGTAGGGCCCGCCGCCATCGCGGCCCTAGCCGGCGACAGCGGTGGCAGGGGAAGGAGAGGAACTCTCTGGCGGCTAGGGTTTCGGGGCCCCTGGCGTCGCCCGAGGGGAGCCGACGTGAGGGCTGCACTACCCTCGCCCATGATTTAACTCGCACCGCCCCCCCCCCCACCCCCACCCCCCGCTCTTGCTCAAGGTCGCGCCCGCCAGCCGCATAATCTTCTGGTAGCTCCCGCCCGTGCTCCAGGTCACGCCCGCCAGCCGCAAAATCTTCTGGTAGCACCCGCCCTTGCTTCATATCGCGCCTACCACCCGTTGAATCTTCTGGTAGCAACCGCCCATGCTCCAGGTCGCGCCCGCCAGCCGCAAAATCTTCTGGTAGCACCCGCCCTTGCTTCATATCGCGCCTGCGTAGCACGCGCCCTTGCTCCAGGTCGCACCCTCCAACCGCAAAATCTTCTGGTAGCACCCGCCCTTGCTCCGGATCACGCCCGCGACGCCGAAGCACCTCCTGGTAGAGCCCGCATGTGCTCCAACACATCTTGGTTGCGCTCCATCCGGGCTCCGGCGAGCCCATGAACGACGCCATTGCGGGGCGGTAACGCAAGGAGAGGGACTCCATGGGCGAGGGACGTGGCTCCAACGCGGGGCTCGGGGAAGTGAGGTCGGCCGTCTGCGTTGGTGCGCCGTAGGTCTATGCTCCGATACTGCTAGCCGGCGGCTGGCATGGTTGTGTATTAGCGCTGCTGCTTCCCGGCGGTGGTCGAGTCGTGTTCGGCGTGGGTGGAGTCGTCCGTTGGGTGATGGGGGAAGATGTCAGATGAAATAAGCCGCGACGGCGGGCTGCTCATTCATGGTGCGTGTATGGGCGCGCGCTAGGGATGGATGGCACGTCGGGACCGTGGGGTAGGCATGCGTGCGTGCGTGCGTTGTGTGGGACACCAGCTGGGGCGAGCGCTGGAACGCGGCGACCACGCAATGGTTCGTTGAGGGCTCGGGGCGGGAGCGCGCAGAGCGCGTCGTGCGCGCGTGCTGAGCGGGCTGAACCAGGCGGCGTGGTGGGTAGCTGCGAGCGGGTCGTGGGCTGGGGTTGTCCGGGGTATAAGGATCACCGTGGGCTCGTTGTAACGGAGTGCGGTGTGGGTTTTGAGTTCGAGCTCAAGAAACAGGCGTTCGAGCGCCGGAAAGAAAACTCCTCGCCATGACCCTGATCGTCTTCCTCCTCCTTCCTTCTTCGTTGGTTTGAACCACTGTATCGTTGAGAGAGAGAGAGAGAGCTGACACCAGGAGAGGTCGAGAACAGCAGGTGCGGGCACACCAGGCAGGGCCGGCCCTGGGTAGGGGCAAGAAGTGCGACGCCCTAGGGCCCAGCCTGCTGGGGGGCCCTGAACCTGTGCATGTCTATTACACGGCTGAACCAAAAGGGCAATTAACTACTTGCTTATTAGTACATTATAGTACGTGTTTTCATGAAAAAAAAGCTACTGCTTTGTCTAGTAGTACTAGTAGGTCACGTGAATTGCGAAAGGCACTAATCCAGTTTTGATTCAACCGACCCATCTCATAAAACACCAGCCACCGTTGTTTCTTCTTCCTTTGTCTTCTCGTTCCCCGTTTCGCTCCTACTCCTAAAGCAAGAAGCATATCTAGCAAATTAATGGATATTGTTGTTGTAGCTGATTTCTTTCATCAACTTTCTGTTTCTCCATCTTATTCCCCTTTGTGTATGCATATAAGTATTCCAATCTAGTGGATGATAGTAGTCAGAGCGCTTCACCAGCTCAGCCGCTTTGCAAGTTGCAACATGATAGTTTCTTAATTCAAATGCTTAAAAAGTTCTTGGAATTTCGGAGTCTTTTTCCACTTGATCTTTGTACTTTTTTTTCCTGGTGATTCTGTGGCCGATCTCCTATTTTTTGTGGAGGTTGCTTATTTGAGGATACAAGGACCCTATCTTTCTAGCAAGATCCGATGTGCTTGGAGTTGTATAGCTGGATTTAATCTATTTTTCCTTCGACAAATTCAGGTATTTGCACCTCTTTCTTGTTAAAATGTGACCTAAAAACATTTGTCTGTTTTTGAGAAAAGAAGAAAGAAAATGCTAGTAGATATTTTAGATCTGATATATTTTATTTTATAATGAAACAAAAAGATGCTTTTAAGAAAGAAAAAGAAACATTGTGCTTTGCATAGATGTAAATTTTTTTACTACTGGGCCCACTTTTTAAGTTAACCCCGGGCCTCTAGAAAGTCAGGACCGGCCATGGCACCAGGAAGGTGTTCGATCATCAGGAAAGCTCGGCTGCTGCGTTCCTCGTGTTTGATCCTTGTCTCCGGTGATCGCCGGAGGGAGTCGGTTCCATTTTTGGTCTATGGCAAGCCTCGCATGCTACGTACGGACCCAAAAGAACAAAGATAACGCACAGAATGTCTTATTTGCACCCAAATTTATGAGAGATATGTAATTGAGTCAGTGCGGCCACAGCCTATAGACTTGTCTGGCCGAGGACAAGAGGGCGGCCGGGCTCAGTTTATAGCCAGTGGACCAGCTGCCTCTCAAGTGTCAACCGCCCCGTCCTTGAATTACTTCAATGTACTTCCGTACGTAGTCCATTAATAAAAGCTATTTAAAGATTTATATTTAAAAATGAAGGAAGTATATGTTAACTTTAGGCTGGTCATTGGCATACGCGCCATACCTGGATCAAGGCAGCACTGGATATCTCCTACAGATCCCCTTGATGTCGCACGGTACAACGAGCAAGATACTGTTTTTGACAAAATGGATAAATGGATAAATCTGATCTAAACCCGCAATAAATTAACAAAGCGCACTGTTTTTGACAAAAAATCACTCGCGGAGCTGCTGCGTTCCAAACTAGGTCAGACGCATGCATAAACGAACATAATTTGGTTGGAGCCACAGCTACAGATACCCTGTAGATGGGGCGTGCATGCATAGCCGGAGAAAGCGGAGCCCTCGTCGTCCCTGTTTGGGCACGAGGTCTGCAACCTCATCCATCACCCACTCTTACCCTGTCTCTTCTGTTGCTCAATTTTTTTTTTAAAAAAAGGTTAACCTTCGGCCTCTGCATCAATTAATCATGTTGCTCAATCCTAGCATAGTCAGTCAGTGAACCGCGGAGCAGCTGGGCTGCGTTCAAAGTTCAAACTCAAAACACAGTCTAAGCTGCTGCTCCATCTTTCTCGTGTTCAAACTTTTTGATTATTGGACGAAAAAAGGGTTTCCCTTTGTCTATACTACTAATAAACAATCCAACACATTCAATGCTAAGTGCACCCAGCCAACGTACACAGAACCACACGAACAATTGCAGCCTTACGATCAGACCCACTTAATTTGATCTACCGTTAAAATAGCAACTAAGAATCACAAAAAGTACATCTATCAATTTCACAAGGCGGACGAAAACTCTGCCCTCCCAGCCGAACCCTGACTCCTCTCCCCTCCCAGCCCGTCGCGTGCTCGCCCCGCCAGCCGCCTCCTCTCCCCGGCTCGCCCCGCCCTCCACCGTTCCCCGCCTCCCCGCTGTTCCCCGCCGCCCGCCGTTCCCCTGCACCCAGCCCCCAGCCCCGTGTCCTCCACAAGATCTGCGCCGCCGCATTCACTCGCCCAGCCCGTCGCCTCTCCCCTGCTCGCCCCGCCCTCCACCGTTCCCCGCCGCCCCGCTGTTCCCCGTCGCCCGCCGTTCCCCTGCACCCAGCCCCCAGCCCCGTGTCCTCCACAAGATTCGTGCTGTCGCATTCACTACTTCATCATTGGGGCCACCGACCACTCCACCATCGGCCTGACCATAGGCGAGGGTGCTCTTTGGCCGGCGACACAAGAGGCGCGCGGGAGCTCTTCGACACGCGACGCGGCGAGGCGCGAGGGATTTGATGCCTTCGTGCGTCATGTGTTCTCAGAGGCCGATGGAGACCTACCAGTCGCGAGGCTCTGAATGCGTCGGCTGCGGTGGTACGGCGTCCGAGCAGGACGTGCTGTTGTAGTGGGGAAATCAGAAGCGCCTGCTCTGCGTCAAGGTTCAACGCCGTCATATCGAGGCCGGAGCCATGACGACCGCCGAAAAGGGCGCAGTAGGATAGCGTCGCGACTACTGTGGCAACCATGCATCAACACTCCTCCGACCAAGCCCTCAGGTCTCTCGCCGTGAATCTTCTTCAACATTTTCTCTCTCTGCGCTTGTTCTCTCTCTGCGCTTGCGTGTATGTGTTTTTACTCTGCGTGTTGCCCGTCCTCCCTGACGAGGTAGGGTTAGAAGGTTTTACATGTGTTTGATCTGCTTTAATTTCAATCTGAAATGTGTTTTTCTTTTCTTTATCCAACTAGTCGATTTTCATTAGTGGAGTTGGTGATTCGAAATGGAAGCACTCATGGTAGTCAGTGTAATGTTTGATTTTTGGTTTTGGTCTTGCGGCAACATGATTGATGTTGGCGATGTTTGTTATCATCGAGCCAACATTCTGTACTTCCAAAAGATGGAGCAATCCTGGTTCTGTATTGCTTGATTCTCTAAGAGGATTTGAAGTCCTACATGTTCTCAATGTTTTATTTATTTTAACCTTGAACCTTGATTGATATCCTTGGCGAAGTACTCCCTCCTTTGGAAATAAAATACATGACATGGTTTTAATTTAAATTTGGACTAAAACCATATCATGTATTTCCGTTCGGAGGTAATATAATTTTGTTTATTTACAGTGGGATTCACATGAGAGTGCGATGAGGATACCATTCCATGTGATTAGGTTCATGCCTCCCTGTGAGAGATTAGAGGCAAAATAACATTTGCAGCTTTTGGTTACTCGCTGGTTTGTGTGCGTTAGAAACTTACAATTTTCGTGGCTTGTTTGCACACTGAAATATGATATATTAATAATTGCAATAAATTGTATCACGGATTCAGAGCTCCCTAATTTATAGCGCATATCCATTAGATACCATACCCTGGATTTTAACTATTATCTTTGACTTTGGGTGTGTCTCCAGGTAACAATTGGAATGAAATTTACCAATTCTCTTTGACCTTGTTTGCCCTTGATGGACTTCATTTGACGGGGATTGTTCACATGGACATAAAACCCTCAGTTTACGACAATTGTTCCAATCAACATAATTGCTTGAGCTGATGCAACGATTTCTTCTTGACAGCTGAACCTTCCTGACATATTTGACATATATAGCTTGGGCCTCATATACTTGCAGATGGTATGTCATCACAGTAACTGTATTTATGTATCTCCTAGGTTTATGTCCCTTTGTTCTTGTAAAACGAGAGGAAAGTAGGGGCGACTCTATATGTCTAAAAATAGCATCCGAGTGTTTGTTTATATTTTTTTCCTTATTACTTCAAGAATTTAACTGTCTTCTGTGTGGTCGCCCTTCGTTCCACGGGCCTTAAATTTAGAACACACTGTTATGGAAATTCAAATTTGATTGCACTGGAAGTTTTCAGACTATCCTTGCAAGTGAGGAAAGCAGTCTCTACAAGCTTGCAACAACAAACAGGAAGGTGTTTCGACAAGATATGAACAGATGGAAGGGAGATTAGGATTAAGCATTCAGACAAACATATAAGAAGCTTCCATGTATTTATAGCCAATACTATGTGTTTATGAATTGATAAGTCAAAATAGGTAAGCATATCATAGTATAACTATGCTAAACAATGAATCTATAGATTAATTCCATCTATGATTTCTATAAAGCGACTTGCCAATCCACCTTGCACATGTACCAAAAGAGTGTTTCGAGAGAGCATGACAACTTAAATGTATTTTTTCTTAGATTTTAACCTTTGAGAAGGGGTACTTTCTAAAACACGTCATGGTGATGAAAATGTATTCTTAGAAAATGGATTTATAATGAGAAGTTATGTTCTAATTCGCTCTAGCAGTTGAATAATGAAGATGGGTTAAGAGTTGTGCCTTTTTAATTTAGCATGAATTTATATATCACGCTAGCTTTGAACTGAAATTATGTCGTCTTGTTCACTGATTATCCATGAACTGAATGATGCCCTCCTGTACTACATTGGCCTTCCATATATTGGTTGTGCACAAATGGCACTAGTCTCTTTTCTACTTTATTTCTTCGGTTCGCTGAAAATGGAAATATCACATAAACCTTTTATGCATGTGGCACCTTTAATAATCAATTCATTGGTATTTCATATGCTTCCTTGCAACTCACTTCTAATAAAGAATTTGGCACACCTCAGCTTGACATTTTATCTTGACATTTTTGTAGTTCTAATTCAGTTGTGTGTCACAACTTACACAACAGAAAATCCTATGCTTGAACTGGAATAAATTGGTCAGCTTCTGTTGTGCTAAAGACACAACATATTTTTGCCAATCGATGAGTTTGTCAAAATCTGGCAGTCTTCGTCCTGTATAACACTATGACTAAGCTATGATCATACTAGCAATGTAAAAAAAATGCTCAACTGAATTTTCTCTGATGTCAGGTGATGTTGGTCTCAGAATCGAGAGTGTGAAACCCCAACAAGGCCCCCACATGGATCCAACAACTGGTACAAAAAGTACAAGCCATTGAACCTTCCTCCTGGTTCGGTGCGGCCAAACCTCGCCTCGGCCTCCTACGCCATGCCAGCAAGCCAGAAAGTGTAGCAACAGCGACAACACTCCCACGCACTTGGGCTGCCCAAAACTCCTCCATGCGGTCAGGCCATTCCACTGAAAGTACAATCATTGTTGCCATTGTGCCCTGGCCTACACTGATCGGTAGAAACTAGAAAGCACCACATGCTGCAGCTGCGATGACGATTTGCGATTGCTGGAGGTTTCGTAAGTCGCAGAGCGGCCACTGCCAAGGGTGCAAGTGTGTTGTCGCAAGATTTGCCATTGCTTGAGGCATCGCAAGTAGCAGAGCTACCACTGCCAAGGTACAAGTGCTCCCATTGCAACAATTACCTCCAGTTCTAAAATAATTTATGTCAAGGACGCAATTACTGGAACGGCTGCCAATGCCTGCAACCTTTGTATGTGTGTCAGCTCTCTCTCTCTCTCTCTCATTCACCCTGCTATGTAATTTTGGAATAGTAATGTTTATTTGGAGACTATAAGGCATACAATGAGATGGGTTGTTTGGTTAGAGGAATCGAAATAGGTAATCACCTACTGTAATTGATGATATATATATGTTCACTGGAGTTTTAGTCGAGTATCAATTTTTTGTATTACAACTTATTTTATTTATTTTATTCATATATATTTTATTCATAGGAAATGATATTTTTCTCAATCAGTAATACGTGCATTTGCACGTACATGTTAACTAGTATTACAAAGCAACCAACCAAAACATTCGATGATAGGTGCTGGGACGAAAACAGCACAGCCACGACCAAAACAAATGGAAAAGAAAATACAAAGGAAACAAATGCCAGTACCAGCGGATTGACAGAAAACACAAAAGACTCGCGACCGCTGCGCCCACCAAGAGTCTTCCACCAAGCTCCAGGACTCCGAAGCGCCGGTACCAATCAGCACATCCAAGAAGGAATGCGACGATCACGACGCTACTACCAAGGGTTTCCCCCGGTATGCGACGATGCGCGAGGAAGGCTAGCCCCGACGCCCTCCAGGAAGGTTCGGCGACACCCAAGGGCATCACCGCATCAATGTCGGCCGGGCTGACAAGGGTTTCCCCTGATCCCAACGTGCACCTTGGGAGCTTCGGAGCGTGCCACCAAACCAACCGACACCCTGTACCAACACTGCACTACTAGGAAAAACCTTATAGGTAGGAGCCTATTAATAGCGCTGGAGAGTAGAAAGCGCTGCTGCTATTAAGCAGTAGCGTTGGACATCACTCAGCGCTACTGCTAATGTTCTTAGCAGTAGCGCATGACTCAAAATATGCGCTACTGATAAACAGGGAACCTCGCAGTAGCTATAGTAGCAGCGACGTTCCTAAACCTTCGCTACTGCTAAGTTCAATATCAGTAGCACTGCTTAGTACCCAACACTACTGATAAAAGGGGCCCAACGACGTAACCGCAGTAGCTGTATTAGCAACGTAGGCTTAGGTACCACCGCTACTGCTAAGTACAATATCAGTAGCGCAGGTTTAGGAACCACCGCTACTGCTATGTTCAGTTAACACCCCCACCGCGGCCTCGAAATTTCCTAACTCCCCCACTCCCCCACCCCCCTTCTTCGATCTCAAGCCGTCGCGCCTCCTCGCCTCCCTCTTCGTCGCCGTCGTTGTTGTCGCCGCCTCCCTCGTCATCGCCACCACCCCTCCCCTCGTCGCCGCCACCGCCCCCCTCGCTGCCGCCTCCCTCGCCGTCCCCGCCTCCTCCGGTAAGCCCCCACAGCGGCCTTGATCTTGTTCACGGCCTCGTACCCACGTAGATGGAGGCATCACAACCCTGCAAAATTCCACAAGGGACACAGGGAGTAGTATGTTTATTAGTTTATATAGGATGAAAATGATAAGACAACTTCTTCGTTGTTTGTGACCACATAAATGGATTTAGTTCATGTTATTTCATGTTGATTATTGGTCATCTAAACTTGGGGAAAATAACCCTTGTCAGATGATCCTTGATCATCTAAATTTTTTGGTGTTGTTCACCTAAAGGTTGATGATTTCAAGTACTTAGACTTAGTAAGAAATACCTCTTGCATAATTTAGGTTTAAATCATAAATCTTATTTTTCTAGACCCTAGAAGCTTAATAAGAGTTAAATTTGGTGAGAAACCAAAAATTAAGCTCATGTTTTTTCTTACCTGGCATCTAGCAAATGTTGTATTTGAAATGTAGTGCACATTATTATTCGAGTGTTGCCGGAATGTCCCAGTGGACTATGTTTTGCCGGAATGTTGATTCATTTCCGTTCCGGCAAATTTCAGGCACACCATATGTCCACTACTTAGCAAAGGTCATGCCGGAAATTTTCATGAATTTCGTCATGACTAGTGCTAGAAACTAGTTCATATGGAGTGCTTGGGAGTGTGAATTCTTTCGATATAGTGTCACGGTTGTTGTTTACACATTTACCACATTAAAACAGAAAATGTCTGACGATGAATATTGGAAGTGTGAATATTGTGACGACTGTCGGGGTATGCAAAGATTGAAATGGAGTAATTGGAATAGCCAGTCTTTACCCTCTAAGGCCTCCTTTGATTCACATGATTTGCATAGGAATTTTAGAGGATTTGCACCCTCTGGAATTTTCCTTTACATGTTGTTTGATTCGCAGGATTGCATTCCTGAGGAACCAATCTTATAGGAACTTCTTAGTTCATTTTCACAAGAAAACAAGCATGAGGTTGGACTTCATGGAAAAATTCCTTTCTTTTGCTTATCCGACGTAGGATTTCAGTGGGCAGTGCATCCTATTCCTGAATGTTTCCTATACCTATGCTTCCTCAACCCTGTGAATCAAAGGAGCCCTAAACCATGGATCTGTGTGGGAGACTTGAGAAATCAGCACTGGGAGCTGCAGCAATGAAGCTGAAGAAAAATGCGAGCAGCACCGATCGATCATCAAGCATCGCCGTCATCATTGCCCGTGTTGCAGCAGCAGAAACCATTGTCGTCGAAATCATTGGTTCTAACTTTTTTTGTGAGTTAGTCTTTTTCTTGTACGTGGGCATTTTTTTTCTAGTCACGCATAGGCTATCTTCCTAACATGAGGCTCCCGGACATGGTGACTTGACTTGTTCGCTTCTTGAAGCGAACATGTAGTACGTGATTTGGGCTTTGGAGGAATTGGGATGTGCTCTCAGGCTTTTTAACGTGAGGAGAATACATATTATGTGTACGTATATGCTTTTTTGGACTTGGACGTGGTGTTTGATGTTTTTCTTTTTTAAATGAATCACGGCGGCTGGTTTTTTATAGCATCGGGACTCTTCCTTTACGTGATGTATGTATTTTCATAATAATAGGCAGTGTGTCCCCTTCTTGCACGTGTGGGTTTAATACTTTATTACGTACATGGTGTTGTTTTATAAGGTAGAGTTTTCTCATTAGTGGAAAACGGGTCTTTGGACGGGACCATTTAGCCCCGGCCTGCATCTGGGCCGGGACTAAAGGCCCGGCCACGTCGCCCCAATTCTCAATGCCTCCCTCGAAGCTCTAGTCCCGGCACGTAAGGAGCCTTTAGTCCCGGCTCGTGTCTCAAACCGGGACTAAAGGGCTACGCGGCGGGCAGTGGTGGTGGCAACCGTTCGTATCCCCCTTTAGTCTTTGTTGGTGGCTCAACCCGGGACTAAAGGACTAACACGTGGCCTGCCGTAGTGGTGGCAACCGTTGGTATACCTCTTTAGTCCCGGTTGGTGGCTCAACCCAGGACTAAAGACCCAAACGGTTTGCATCCCACGTCGTTTCGGGCGATGAGAAGCACGAACCGAAGCGTACAGTCGCCATTTCTCTGTTTCTTCTTCTCTCTCGCTCTCCCTCTCTGTTCTTCTCCTCTCTTCTTCCCTTCTCTTCTTCCACCATGCCAACTAGCTTTCATGAGGTGATCGCACATGGCACGACCAAGCTCCATGTCGTGTACACGAACCTGAGCAGGGAGGTGCCGTTTTTTCTTCAACAGTTGAAGGAACGATGGTTTGACAACGCAGTGGATCATGAGAAGTTCTTGGGGCTTGATCTGGAGTACACGACCAATCAACGCGGTGTTGCCGTCATCCAACTATGCTTCGCACGCCATGTCTTGATCTTCCAATGGGCGAGGTAAGTTTTGAGGCTTTCTTTGATCCAAGATAATGACATTGTAAGTTTATTTGTTTCAATCATAGTTGGTTCCCTTCAAATAGTTGTAGTGAAACAATTTTTATTAGTTTAAGGGGAGCACAATCTAATTGGAATAGTGTTCCATAATCTGAAAAATCGTATTAGAATCAACTAGTGTTTAATATGTTCCATTGGAATCATAGTTGGTTCCCTTCAAATAGTTGTAGTGAATCAATTTTGATTAGTTGAAGGGGAACACAATCTGATTGGAATAGTGTTTCATAATCTGAAAAATCGTATTAGAATCAACTAGTGTTTAATATGTTCCATTGGAATCATAGTTGGTCCGCTTCAAATAGTTGTAGTGAAACAATTTTGATTAGTTGAAGGGAACACAATCTCATTGGAATAGTGTTCCACAATCTGAAAAATCTGATTGGTTCAATATGTTCCATTGAAATCATAGTTGTAGTGATACAATTTTATGCGGTGTTCTTTGATCCAAGGTTATGAAAATTGAATATAGCTAGTGATCTCTCTAGGTTCCATTGGATAGCAATATGATATGTCATAGTCATGAAAATTGCATATAGCTAGTGATCTCTCTAGGTTCCATTGGATAGCTATAGTGATCTCTCTAGGTTCCATTGCATATGTTCTATTTGAATCCTAAAGATAATTTTCTCTTTAGTTGTAGTGAAACATGTTTCCTTATTGCAGCAGTATGTAACATTTGTTCCATTTTAATTTGTTTCTGTTGCAGGAGTGACAAGCATTGTCCAGAACTCATGGACTTCCTTCGCAGCGGCATCACTTTTGCTTCCGTTGACATAAGGAACGACAAGCTTAAGATGAGGCACAGCTTCGGTAACGAGATACCAGCTGGTTGCCTCGTTGATCTCCAAACGATATTCAGGCTTCGACATGACAGGACTTCGATGGCTCATATGGCAGTTGCCTTGATCGACGATTCATATGGTGATATGAAGACCAGTTTCCCAAAGTCTCAGCACAAACTTTGGGAGAAGGGCCCACTTGATGATATCAACATTGAGTATGCAGCAAAAGATGCATACGTTTCATACGAGTTGTACCGCAAGATTCGAGTCGTCCACTATGGCCAGCGTCACCTCGAGGAAGGTGGACATTCTGATTTAGATGATTCAGACGAGTAGTGTTTTGAACGTCGAACACTTGTATATATATATATGGTAGCTATTATTATGTACTGTTTGGACTAGTATCATGTACTTCTTGGACCAATTTATATATGTCTAGTTTCTGTTTGTGCCATTATAGTTTCCAAATTTGAATGGTTTAGCTCTTTCTAACTTCATTTGCTACTTTTGAATGGTTTAGCCCTTTCTAACTTCATGGTATCATGCATTTCGACCACATATATATACAAAAAGTCTTCAGTTCAAATAAGTTCAAAAAATAAAATCCCTTTTGTAACAAATCTGTTTTTGATTAAAACAGTCATTTAAAAATGAAAGACCATTACTCCCACGTGGTGTGCAGCGGAACCACGTGGCGTGCCGCGGAACCACTTTTGTTGTGGGGGTCGCTTCTCCTTCTTCTCCTTGTGCTAGATATTGCTTATGCACTAGGGGAAGTAGGAGTAGCGACCATCATCGACGGTTTAAAAATCAGGTAAATGCACGAAGAATACCAAATGAAGTCAGAAATTGTTGAAATTTTGTGATGTGCCTTAGAATGGTGCATTTTGAACACACAAAAAGTATGGAGTTCAAATAAGTTCAAAAAAATGAAATCCCTTTGTAAGAGATGAGTTCTCGTTCGAAACCCTGCTACTTCGAGAGAGATTGTCCGTTTTGTACACGAACTGCATCCAGTTTTTGTCGTAGCCCTCTCAACTTTTTAACACATGCTATGTGGGTGAAATGATGATAGCATGCCAACTTTCAACATTTTCATAGTTCATTTGTAGTGCTTTTCAATTTCAGGGTCAACTAGCTCAAAAACAAATAAGTAAATGCACGAAGAATAACAAATGAAGTCAAAAATTGTTGGAATTTTGTGATGTGCCTTAGAATGGTGCATTTTGAACACACAAAAAGTATGGAGTTCAAATAAGTTCAAAAAGATGAAATCCCTTTGTAAGAGATGAGTTCTCGTTCGAAACCCTGCTACTTCGAGAGAGATTGTCCGTTTTGTACACGAACTGCATCCAGTTTTTGTTGTAGCCCTCTCAACTTTTTAACACATTCTATGTGGGTGAAATGATGATAGCATGCCAACTTTCAACATTTTCAGAGTTCATTTGTAGTGCTTTTGAATTTCAGGGTCAACTAGCTCAAAAAAAAAAGTAAATGCCCGAAGAATACCAAATTAAGTCAGAAATTGTTGAAATTTTATGATGTCCTTAGAATGGTGCATTTTGAACACACAAAAAGTATGGAGTTCAAATAAGTTCAAAAAAATTGAAATCCCTTTGTAAGAGATGAGCTCTCGTTCGAAACCCTGCTACTTCGAGAGAGATTGTCCGTTTTGTACACGAAATGCATCCAGTTCTTGTCGTATCCCTCTCAACTTTTTAACACATGCTATGTGGGTGAAATGATGATAGCATGCCAACTTTCAACATTTTCAGAGTTCATTTGTAGTGCTTTTCAATTTCAGGGTCAACTAGCTCAAAAACAAATAAGTAAATGCACGAAGAATAACAGATGAAGTCAAAAATTGTTGGAATTTTGTGATGTGCCTTAGAATGGTGCATTTTGAACACACCAAAATTATGGAGTTCAAATAAGTTAAAAAAAATGAAATCCCATTGTAAGAGATGAGTTCTCGTTCGAAACCCTACTACTTCGAGAGAGATTGTCCATTTTGTACACAAAGTGCATCCAGTTTTTGTCGTAGCCCTCTCAACTTTTTAACACATGCTAGGTGGGTGAAACGATGATAGCATGCCAACTTTCAACATTTTCAGAGTTCATTTGTAGTGCTTTTCAATTTCAGGGTCAACTAGCTCAAAAACAAATAAGTAAATGCACGAAGAATACCAAATGAAGTCAGAAATTGTTGAAATTTTGTGATGTGCCTTAGAATGGTGCATTTTGAACACACAAAAAGTATGGAGTTCAAATAAGTTCAAAAAAATGAAATCCCTTTGTAAGAGAGGAGTTCTCGTTCGAAACCCTGCTACTTCGAGAGAGATTGTCCGTTTTGTACAGGAAGTGCATCCAGTTTTTGTCGTAGCCCTCTCAACTCTTTAACACATGCTATGTGGGTGAAATGATGATAGCATGCCAACTTTCAACATTTTCAGAGTTCATTTGTAGTGCTTTTCAATTTCAGGGTCAACTAGCTCAAAAACAAATAAGTAAATGCACAAAGAATACCAAATGAAGTCAAAAATTGTTGAAATTTTGTGATGTGCCTTAGAATGGTGCATTTTGAACACACAAAAAGTATGGAGTTCAAATAAGTTCAAAAAAATGAAATCCCTATGTAATAGATGAGTTCTCGTTCGAAACCGTGCTACTTCGAGAGAGATTGTCCGTTTTGTACACGAAGTGCATCCAGTTTTTGTCGTAGCCCTCTCAACTTTTTAACACATGCTATGTGGGTGAAATGATGATAGCATGCCAACTTTCAACATTTTCAGAGTTCATTTGTAGTGCTTTTCAATTTCAGGGTCAACTAGCTCAAAAACAAATAAGTAAATGCACGAAGAATAACAAATGAAGTCAAAAATTGTTTGAATTTTGTGATGTGCCTTAGAATGGTGCATTTTGAACACACAAAAAGTATGAAGTTCAAATAATTTCAAAAAAATGAAATCCCTTTGTAAGAGATGAGTTCTCGTTCGAAACCGTGCTACTACGGGAGAGATTGTCCGTTTTGTACACGAAGTGCATCCAGTTTTTTTCGTAGCCCTCTCAACTTTTTAAAACATGCTATGTGGGTGAAATGATGATCGCATGCCAACTTTCAACATTTTCAGAGTTCATTTATAGTGCTTTTCAATTTCAGGGTCAACTAGCTCAAAAACAAATAAGTAAATGCACGAAGAATACCAAATGAAGTCAAAAATTGTTGAAATTTTGTGATGTGCCTTAGAATGGTGCATTTTGAACTCACAAAAAGTATGGAGTTCAAATAAGTTCAAAAAAATGAACTCCCTTTGTAAGAGATGAGTTCTCGTTCGAAACCGTGCTACTTCGAGAGAGATTGTCCGTTTTGTACACAAAGTGCATCCAGTTTTTTTCGTAGCCCTCTCAACTTTTTAACACATGCTATGTGGGTGAAATGATGATAGCATGCCAACTTTCAACATTTTCAGAGTTCATTTGTAGTGCTTTTCAATTTAAGGGTCAACTAGCTCAAAAACAAATAAGTAAATGCACGAAGAATACCAAATGAAGTCAAAAATTGTTGAAATTTTGTGATGTGCCTTAGAATGGTGCATTTTGAACACACAAAAAGTATGGAGTTAAAATAAGTTCAAAAAAATGAAATCCCTTTGTAATTGCACGAAGAATACCAAATGAAGTCAAAATTGTTTGGATAGTCAAAATAATTAATTATGAAAATAGATTTTTTTTTGCATTATTTATTCAATTTCAAACACTTTTCATTATCATAGTTTTGTCAAATTCTCAAATATGCAAAAAGAATTTTTAATAAACATAGTTTTTAATTGAAAATAACAAAATAGATAATAGTTTGGATAGTCAAAATTATTAATTATGAAAATAAAAAATAGTTTTGCATTATTTATTCAATTTCAAACACTTGTCATTATCATAGTTTTGTCAAATTCTCAAATATGCAAAAAGAATTTTTAATAAACATAGTTTTTAATTGATAATAACAAAGTAGATAATAGTTTGGATAGTCAAAAATATGAATTATGAAAATAAAAAATAGTTTTGCATTATTTATTTAATTTCAAACACTTTTTCATTATCATAGTTTTGTGAAATTCTCAAATATGCAAAAAGAATTTTTAATAAACATAGTTTTTAATTGAAAATAACAAAATAGGTAATAGTTTGGATAGGAAAAATTATTAATTATGAAAGTAAAAAATAGTTTTGCATTATTTATTCAATTTCAAACACTTTTCATTATCATAATTTTGTCAAATTCTGAAATATGCAAAAAGAATTTTTAATAAACATAGTTTTTAATTGAAAATAACAAAATAGATAATAGTTTGGATAGTCAAAATTATTAATTATGAAAATAGAAAATAGTTTTGCATTATTTATTCAATTTCAAACACTTTTCATTATCATAATTTTGTCAAATTTTCAAATATGCAAAAAGAATTTTTAATAAACATAGTTTTTAATTGAAAATAACAAAATAGATAATAGTTTGGATAGCCAAAATTATTAATTATGAAAATAGAAAATAGTTTTGCATTATTTATTCAATTTCAAACACTTTTCATTATCATAGTTTTGTCAAATTCTCAAATATGCAAAAAGAATTTTTAATAAACATAGTTTTTAATTGAAAATAACAAAATAGATAATAGTTTGGATAGTCAAAATTATTAATTATGAAAATAAAAAATAGTTTTGCATTATTTATTCAATTTCAAACACTTTTCATTATCATAGTTTTGTCAAATTCTCAAATATGCAAAAAGAATTTTTAATAAACATAGTTTTTAATTGAAAATAACAAAATAGATAATAGTTTCGATAGTCAAAATTATTAATTATGAAAATAGAAAAAAATTGAAACTATATTCGAAATCATAGAGAAAATTCAATCTAAATTCTCATTTGAATTTAGATTGAATTTTCCATATAATTTCTAATATAGTTTCAATTTTCAGTGAGTTTAGGCCCGTAAGCCTGCTTTAGAGAGGAGCTCAATGGAGAAGCTGCGGCGGGGCTTATAAACAAGTGTTAGTCCCCCTCGCTGGGCGAGGTGGGACTAAACTTATCGTACAGCTGAGGAGGGGCTTTAGTCCCGGGTGGAGCCACGCCCCGGGACTACAGACCCCCTTTAGTCCCGGTTGGAGCCACGCCCCGGGACTAAAGACCCCTTTTCGGCAGGCGAAGAGGCGGGAAACGAGGGGCTTTAGTCCCGGGCCGTGGCTCCACCCGAGAGTAAAGGGGGTCTTTAGTCCCGGTTGGAGCCACGCACCGGGACTAAAGATCCACCTATATAAGCGGGACTTCGAAAAATTCCAACCCAAATCGTCCATTTCTCTTCTTCTTCCTCTCGTTCTCCTGCCTGGCGCGGCACGACGACGAACTCGACGACGCCGTCAGGCTGCCCGACGTCCTCCTCATCGTCGCCGTCGTCCTCCTCATCGTCGTCGTCGTCCTCCTCGCCGCCGTCGTCCTCCTCGCCGCGCGCCGCCCTCCTCGTCGCGCGCCGCCGTCCTCCTCACCGCGCGTCGCGCCGTCCTCCTCGCCGCGCGCTGTCGACACCTCCAGCCGGTAAGCCCCCCGCCCCCTCCTCCCCAACACTCCGGCCAGTAGAAGAAAATAAGAAAAAGGAGAAGAAAAGAAGAAAAAGGAGAAGAAAAGGAGAAGAAAATAAGAGGAGGAGAGGAGAAGAAGAGGAAAAATAGAAGAAGAAAAGAAGAAGATTTTTTTTGTCATTTAATTCCTATTGTTATTAGGTTTGTGCTAGATTATTAGGGTTAGTAATATTTAGAATTAGGTTAGGGTTACAAGAAGAAGAAATATGAACAAAAATAAGAAAATAAGATTAGGAAAAATGAAAATAAGAAGAAGAGGAGAAGAAAAGAAGAAAAAGGAGAATAAGAAGAGGAGGAGAGGAGAAGAAGAGGAAAAATAGAAGAAGAGGAGAAGTAGAAGAAGAGAAAAAAATTAGAAGAGAAGGAGAGGAGAAGTAGAAGAAGAGAAGAGGAGAAGTAGAAGTAGAAGAAGAAGTAGAAGAAGAGGAGACATATTGTATAGTGTCATTTAATTTTGCTATTGTATAGTGTATATGCTTAATTTTGCTATTGTATAGTGTATATGCTTAAGTGTTAATAGTTTATTTTTAGCAAGAAAATTAATAGAACTAGTTTATTTTTTTAGTTCATTTTACGATGCCTATCCCGCATCCTCGTCGTCGACTTGGCGGAGGACACCTGCTTGATCAGAGGGGCCCTGTTTGGGACTGGGCTCCACCCGGCTGTTATTGGGAGGTGCTACTTTCCGGGGGGGCGTAGGTTGGTGAGGAGCCAGCCCGTCGTTGACCCGATCCTTGTTTGGTGGCGGTCGCGTGGGCCAGTGAGGGTGCCGACGCTTCCGGACACCGCGGAGGTGGTACGTCACCATGTCAGCGAGGAGGATGAGCACGTCCGTCGCTACATGGTTGCGTTGGAGGGCAGGTTCGAGCATACCTGGCAGGTTCTTCGGGGATCTCACTGCAGCTATGATCCTGTGATGGTTCCTTCTCTTTGGGTGTCCACCGCCCGCACCGATACCCGTTGGGCGCTACGGTTCTAGATGTATCAGTGATGCTATATGTATGATAGTATTCGAGGAGTATTAGTGATAATATTCGACGATGTACGGACAAAAGTGATGATGTATTAGCTTATAATTGAATGCATACTAATTTGAATACTACTTTATTTTACGATTTGGTTTTGCTTATTGAATGCTCAAATTGGAAAAGTACTCCTACTTTGAATACTATGCAGAAATCTAGGAGTCCCGGGTGGAGCCACGACCCGGGACTTAAGTTGTTTTGGAACGGAGTTCCTGATAGAATAATTCTTTTTTGGTACAAAGGTTAAGAGAATCCGTTTTTTGCAGAATTATGGATCCACATATCAGGAACCTCGAAGAGGAAGAACTTCTCGAAGATATAATCAAAGACGGTCCCGACGTTGAACCAGCTGAATCTCCGTCGTCATATCTAAACCAGGACGTTGGAATGGAGGTCGAGCGACACGAAGAAATAATAAAGTCCAGCGAGGTATACATATCAAGTTCGACAATCACTTGTAATATGTGAAAAATATTGGAGATAGCTCTATATTGTATACATATACATTCATTTGACGAATTTTTCTCCCTCTTAGGCCTCCACATCGAGCAAAACTACGAAACGAGGCCCGACTAGAAAGTTGGATGCACGGACGCATTAAACATTTGAGGTGATATTTCCTACGGGCGAACCCAAGCTTCCTAAGAATGTTGCTGACACATTCAAGAAGCAATGCGGATTTCTCGTTAGGGATCACGTCCCGATCAGCGTTCGGGAGTGGAACAAGCGCAAAGGGGCAGCCGATAGTGACTATGTCGCCGAAAGGTACAAAGATAATCTTTGAAATGATCTCATGTCACATTTCAACCTGCCAGAATGTGAGAATGAAGATGCCGCAGACAAACTGAGGGCCAAAGTCAAGCAGTGGACTCTGAAGAAGATGGCCGAACTGTTCCGTAGCTGGAAGAAGAAGTTATGGAAAAACTATCTGAAGACAAAGAAAGTGCCAATATTCGAGGGGTATCTAGCCAAGCAGGCGAATCACTGGAAGGCATTTCAAGAGTACAAGGAGCCAGAAGATGCCCAGGCATTATCAGAAAAGAACAAGATAAATGCCGACAAGAAGAAATATCACCACAAGCTGGGGCCAGCGGGCTATGAGACTGCCATCCCAAAGTGGGATAAGAAAGAGCAAGATCTGATAGATAAAGGCATCGTACCTGAACCACTCCGTGATGAGTGGGAATTGAGAGCAAGAAATTGGTTCCTTGCGCATGGTGGGTCGTACGACGAAACAACTGGGGACCTCATCTGCAATGACGGTCTTAGGATACCCAGGGAGAATTGGAAAAGGATAGTGAAAGAAATTAAGGAGGGACAAAGAAAGTTCACTGTAGATAGAGATAAAGATTTGCTCACACTGGTCCTCGGCAATGATGAACATGGAGGACGAATGCGAGGCTTCGGTCCTTCTTACCCGTGGTGGCTTGGGTTTGCCAGAGACCAAGACACTTACAGAAGCCGAGCGAGAGCAAAGAAGCGGCAGCAGGACGAGGAGAATGACAAGTTCAACCAGTTGCTTGCCAGGATTAACGAGCAACAGAAGCATATTGATGAGCTTAGAGGAGTACCGCGCCAGGAAGATCCTGCACTTGATATTACCGGCGCCCCATCTAAGCGGAAAAGCAGCGTGGCTGAATCTGAGGCCCCACCCGACGATGAACGAAGAATGATAGAGGGCGGTCCCGGCTACCCTGTTGATGGAATCAAGGAGTCAACATCATGTGAACTCCATCAGAAATTCAAGAACATATCCATGAAGGTGGCCGTCGGACAAGCTTTACCTTCTGGCCCTGATGCACGCTGGCATGGCCGTGAGATTCCAGCTGGCTTTGCTAAAGTCGGGGTGGATGAAATCATGACGGGGTTTAATGATATGGAGCTCGACATAGCTGGACCCGAAGATGAGAGGACACTCGGAGAAGTATTGGGTGGAGTCATCCTATGGGACAAGAACTACATCAAGCTTCTAGGCTCGGCCCCAAGGACAACACCGCCTCCGAGTCGTCGCAGGTCACCTACACCTCCATTACCTCCAAGCCCTCCACATGACGTCGGCCAGCACAACACGAGTCCATCTCAATCATCGCCGCCGGACTTGGGTCGTCCGTCTCCGCCGCCGCCCGCACATGATACTAAGCGGAAGCGTGCCAGCAAGAACGCTCCATCGATGATTTCTAAGCGACGGAGCTCCCCAAAGCGCAAACTGTCGCCCCTCCCAAAGGTACCTAATGCTAATCTTCCTATCAGACCTTATGATCGTACCCCCGAGGAAAAAGCCAGGATAGCAAAGGAACAACATGATGCGCAGATGAAAAAGAAGAAACCCGAGCCCCGCCCGGAATACACCGAGAAGCAAATAGCATGGGCAAAAGACTTCATAACCCTTCCATCACAGTATGACTTATACTATAAGCCTGATGACTATACACGCACATTGCAGAAGGAAGTGAAAAAGAGCAGCTCACGTGCAAGTGCAAGTGGGAGCAAATCAAGTTCAACTACAAGCAAGAAAAAAATCAGACGTTCCTCAGCTTGGACAACAGGCCAAACAGTCGATCCCACCCCTCAAGGTGTTAACCGAGAATGTTCCCCCTCCGGTGCAGGGGCAAGCTTTTGAAAGAGCAAAGGAGTTGGCGGCTAAATGTGGTATCTCGGTTGAAGATTTGCTGGCTTCCCAAGACGACAGGATACCCAAGGCTGTGGTAGCCCCTAAGCCACAGTTTGTCATGGGAGAGCCTTTGGTCAGCAAAGATGATCTCCCAACAAATATACGTTACTTGCATAAATGGTACTTAAGTGAATTAAAGAATGGGAGAACGATGATCGTGCTGAGTGTCCCACGGGAGTACTACGGCCGCTCCGAAGAAATCCATATCGACTTTGATGAACTCTTCCAAATGTACAATGGCGACGCCCTCGACAAATCGCTTATGAGTTGCTATTGTTTGTAAGTTTTTCAATTTGTTGTCTACATATAACTTGTTTAGTTATTTCAATTCATTGTCTATATATAACTTGTACTCTATTATGCAGAATGAAGATTCTGAATTGTAAAAGTAAGAGCATCCTAAATATTTGGTTTATTGACCCAGATAAAATACATATAGCGACGCTAACTGATAAACCCAAGGATACGGAGGAAAACCTTTTCTAAGGTTTCTAACAGATCAAAATTTCTGTGACCACATACTGTTTCCATACAACTTCAGGTGAGGGTCTTTACTCTGTTGTGTCCATTCACTTATAAGTGTAATTGATAAGTTACTGACACACACACACACACACACACATATATATATATATATATGTGTATATATATATATATATATATATATATATATATATATATACATGTGCAGCTTCCATTGGATTCTGTTGGACATTGAAATTGATAAGGGAAGAGTTGATGCCTTCGACCCATTATCGAGACCCTTGGAACAGTTCCAAAGCCTGCAGGACATGCTCCAAGGGTAATTTTAATCATTCTTGCGCTCTATCTGTCTTTTTTGATGATTTTCTGAAATATCAACTAATGAAAAACTTAGCAAATCATTATCCTTGTCGGGCAGGGTTTGGAAGCGGTTCAAGTGCGTGACTCCCGGTAACTTTCCTGAGAAGCTGACCTTTAGAGCGGCTCAGGTAAGTAGTAGTATGATATACTTCTATTAATTTTCAATACATTTATGATGCTAGATTATTATTTTGATTATATATATTCTATTCTTGTAAAGTGCGACCAGCAGCCACGGGGAACGCATCTATGCGGAAACTATGTTTGCGAGACCATTCGCACGTTTACCTCTGAGTTCAAGGATCACAGATTCGACGTAAGCAATGAACATTCACACCTCTATTTTTACCCGTCATTCTTTGTTATCATGATTGATATTATATTCATCTCCTCTTCTTATATAGCACACGGCCATGAGGACGAAGGTCCTACCAGAGCAACGCGCGATTGTTGTTGCAGAGGAGCTTCCGGGATTTCTGGACCGAAGTTATAGAGCTCAAAGGACGATTTAGTGTAGCTAAGGGCCATTACTGATGTTCGTCCATGTAATCGAATAGACGGGCTCTAGTCCCGATAATTCACATCTCCATATAATTGTATATATATGCTCGCTTGTAAGATAAGTTAATCTTATATATATATATGCATAATTATTTCTATTTAAATTATATGAAAACTAATTCCCGAACACCAAACGAGGCATCATGTTCATCTTCCGAACACCTAGACCCTAAAACCCTAAAACCCAAAAATAATTTCATTCAAAAAAAAACCCAAAAACCAGCAAAATCTGAAAATCTTTAGTCCCGGTCCGTGTAACGAACCGGGACTAAAGGGCCTGCCCCTAGGGCGCTACGAGGTGCCCACGTGGAGCACCTTTAGTCCCGGCTTGTAAGAGGACCGGGACGAAAGGTTAGGCCTTTAGTCCCGCCCCTTTAGTCCCGGTTGGTGAACCGGGACTAAAGCCCCTTACGGGACGGGGCTAAAGGCCCCCTCCCCACTAGTGTCTACTATCTTCGTCATAGTTTAGAAGGCACACACGTGTACCTAGGTCGTTAATTAACTTATATAAAATCTATTATTTAATATAAAAATTATATCATTAGAAAATAGAACATCTAAAGTTTTTAATGATATTTTTTTGTAATATATGCTTATCATTAAGTTGGTCAAATTGACGACCTAAATACACGTGCCAGACTTATAAACTGAGATGGAGGGAGTAACAAATCGTAACTATTAAATTTTATATCTAATGACTGAATTAATTTTGATGATGTGAATTAACATGAAGGCTCGAAAGGTGCATTCAACTAAGGGAAACCCTTCTTATATGTAGTCTGATAGAAAACTTTATTCACTCCAGTCCTACGCCGCTGATTCTTTCATAATCCTACGGTTCATACATAGAAGCAAATCTTCAATCCATCAATTAAGGGATCAATTAATCACACAATTTTATCCATCCTGAGTTAATCTCGCATCCATCCCCGTCCCATCCAACTCACCGTGGCCAGGGCGAGTAAATCTCGCCTCGCTTGCCCCGTCCCAACAAACTCATCCCCTAGCTTGCTGTGATGGCTACCTCCGCCATCCTCGTTCCTGACAAAGAAATCTGCGACGTCTACAGCTCATCCACGAAGATGGTTTGCGTTGCATTTGATCTGGTTTTGATTCTGCTCCTACATCTCATTTTCCTGCAGCACAGTCATCGACCTATTTGTGTCTACTCAGGCACACAAAAGCCACACACCAACCGCGGCTTGATGTTTGCTGGTGGCTGCCACAAATGTCCCTTCTTCCGAACGACGACGACCATCGCCAATCTTACGAAATCGATTCTCATTTAGTCTCTTGTCCCCTAGCTGACTCATTATTTCATCTCAATTTGGCATATACAAAGTCACTAAATTATCATCTTTTTTTTGTGTGAACTTCGTGCTAATTTACATGTCTAAATTTGTATGCTTCCGATTGAGATGATTCTTGTTGAGATATCATTGTTTTCTATATTCAAATTTCTATGTTTTCCATCTAAAAGTGTTTGCTTCAACTATGCTTCTTGTTAACCAGGCTTCCTTGATTTTTTTTTACTATGCTTCTATTTTAGACATGTAGTGCCCCATCACAACAAGGTTTCACGGACATTAAATTTATGCACCCAAATTTTGCTTGTCAAGCGTGTAGATTTCTCAAATCAAATTTATGTGTGCTTCTAGTGCATGGTAGCATCATTTTGTTTTGTGTTAGCCATGCTTCCTACTTCTTTATTTCTCACATATATTTCTATATATGGTGATGAGGGGGACGCTCGGAGATCAAAGCCAGATGCAGCAATTTCAAAGACGGTCAAGTTCACGCATCGATCACCATGGCTCATGCATTCAAGGTATACAACCTATATGACTTCATGTCGAAGAAGATCGAAGTGCTTGGGCAAGGACACCTCAGCTTCTACCGTCGACACCACGGATCACACCTTCTATTACATGATGGCTGGGTCAATTTTGAATTAGAAAAAATTGACGCGTAGAAGCAATGCGACTTCTTCTATTGAAGCATACTCTCCGCTTGACAGTAGCTATTTATTTTCTTGCAAACAATTCCCTAATGCGAATTAGAACCATATGTAATTACCACTAGAAATAATTTCCTATTGGGTGGAAGCATGATAATATTTGGCTGGAAGAATTTCTCGAGTTGATTGAAACAAGGTTGTGATGGTTCTCAAACATGTTAAATAAATTCCCTTTTCACAGCGAAGCAGGTTAAAATCAATTTTCTAGTTGATGGAAGCAAGCTGATGATGCTTCTGAAACAAAATATTGTGTTACATAGGACATAAAATATCAAATAAATCGAAGCAATTTTCTAGTTGACGAAAGCAAGACGATGATGCTTCTGAACCAAAATATTTTTTACATAGGACATAAACTGTCAAATAAATCGAAGCAAATTTTCATTCGCCATAGAAGTAAATTCTTCACTGAACGGAAATATAATTTATTTATTTTAGAGCTATGATTTGGTACACAACATTACAAGTAAGGATGATTCACGTATTATTTGCATTGGATGCAAATTTTGATAACGTTCAGTTAAAATTTTGTTTCATGAGGAATCAAGCTGCCTAAACAAATATGTAAGTTGTTTCCTAAAATGAAGGGGTCATGCATATCAGCAGTTAACACTAACGTATAATCAGGGAAGCTCCCACGTGAAATCAGGGAACTAGGTACACATGATTTACGGAAGCAATCCCATGAAGCAGGGATAGGTAATTTTGCATGGGCCTAAACTGGCAGATCAAACGTACATCATATGTTCGATCCGATGGTCTATGACTAGTCTGATAGGATGCAAACATCAGTAGTCTGATGCTTAGTGTTGTCCTTCAACTAATATTAGAAACCTCAAGAAGGGAGGTGGGGGCATTAATTTTTCACACGACGATTGATACAACCACGATCTACCGGTGAGGTGTGTGCTTGATCAGGTTTATGTCTTCACGGAATGGGAGGCTAAATACCTTTGATGCTCGCTGGTGGCGGAAACTAGGCTGGGATCGGATCATTGCCCGTTAGTGCTGAATTCGGGTGAGGAAACAAGACAACCTTGGAAACGGTTTTTCTTCAAACGCCAGTGGATAATACAGCCAGGATTTGTTGAGAGAGTATGTGGTATTTGGGAGAAGGCGAGAGGTAGCGGGGCCCCATAGATATGGGCCGTTGTGTGACTCGATGGATGAGTGGCAGCATTGTATCCGTCGGACTAGACATCATCTCAGAGGATGGGGGGCTAACTTTGGCAGTTTCTCTAAGGCTCATAAAGAGGCTTTATTGTCAGAAATCAAGGTGCTGGACATAAAGGCGGATGTGTCTGGCCTTTCTAGAGGGGAATGGGCGCGGAGATACGAGCTTGAGGATGAGATGGTGTTCATTTTGTCTTGCGAAGATTTGTACTGGAAGCAACGTGGGAAACAAAAGTGGGTGCTACAAGGGGACACTAGTACGGAATGTTTTCCATGCAGTGGCCAATGGCCGAAGGAGGAGGTGCATGATTTCTCTCCTCCAAGAGGGCGGAATCATGTACCCCAAGGAAGCTGCCCTTAGGGCCCATGTGGATGGGTTCTACACAGGTCTTTTGGGTGTGCCCGGAAATGGAGTTGTGTCTTTGGGGTCGAATTTGTGGACTGGCCACAGGAGGGTGTCTGTTCAGGATAATTTAGCGCTGATTAGACCTTTTTTTGCTTGAGGAGATGACTGCCAACTTAAAGGCAATGATAGTGAACACAGACCCGGGTCCAGACGGGTTCCCAGTGATTTTCTACAAGAAATTCTGGAGCTTGTTAGGCCCCCAATTTGCTGAGTTGGTCCATAAATTTACGTTGGGGCGGATAGACGTGAAAAGGCTAAACTATGGCATCCTTGCTCTCATTCCCAAGGTCCAGGGTGCGGACAACATTAGGCAGTTCCGACCTCTCACGCTTATTAATGTGAGCTTCCGGTTGTTGGCTAAAGATTTCGCAAATGGGCTTGCCCCGGTGGCGCATAAGATTATTGACTCGGGTCAGTCTGCATTCATTAGAGGGAGGAGCATCTTGGACGGAGTTGCCGTCTTGCATGAGGTGTTACACGAGATTCGACATACTAAGAAAGAGGTGTTCATTCTAAAAATTGATTTTGAGAAGGCGTATGATAGAGTCCAATGGGATTTTTTAGGAGGTGTTGTGACAAAAGGACTTTGACCCCCTCTGGATAAGTTAGATGCAACAACTTGTCCGTGGGGGCCAAACGGCTGTCAACCTCAACGGCCAGATCGGCCCATATTTTCAAAATAAGAGGGGCTTTCGGCAGGGAGACCCCATTTCACCATTATTGTTTAATGTGACGGCGGATATCTTAGCTGGCATTCTGGATAGAGGTATCTTGGCTGGGCACATTTCGGGTGTGGCCTCGTCTAATATTCCTGGAGGGATTTTCCATTTGCAGCATGCTAATGATGCTCTTATTTTCATCAAAATTCGGAGAGGGAGATTTTGAACCTTGAGTTTATCCTCATGTGCTTTGAGGGGATGTCGGGCCTCAAAAATAACTTTGATAAAAGTGAGGCGTTTGTGACTGGTGGAGATCTTGAATCGCAGCTCCCTGCGGTCCATATGATGAATTGCAAACACGACTTCATCCTTATGAAATATCTGGGGATGCCTATTTCTGTGATGGCTCTTTCCATGATGGACTTCCAGCCGATGGTTGATAAGGTTGCGACACGGGTGGAGCCGTGGCAAGGCAAGCTTCTTTCTTGGGGAGGTCCCTTGGTTCTGGTTAATGATTGTCTTACAAACATTCTGATGTTCATTATGGGCTTCTACTTGCTTCACGATGGGATTCACGATAAATTGGATAGGGTGAGATCCAGATTCTTTTGGGAAAAGGAAAATCAGCGACAAAAATACCACATGGTGAGGTGGGAACACATTTGCCAACCAAAGGAGTTGGGAGGCTTGGGGTGATTAACACCAAAATTATGAACAGGTGCCTTATGGCCAAATGGGCATGGAAAACCCTCACTGGATAGGGCAGGCTTTGGCTTGACATTTTTAGGACTAAATACCTTGATGCAGACGGAGTGGAGTTCAAACGCAATGCCCCTTTATCTCAGTTTGCGAGGGACATCTGAAAAGTCCAGCCTCTCTTACGGTTGGGGACTAAGTTCACTGTGCGAAATGGGCGATCTATTTCTTTCTAGTGGGATCGCTGGTTTCTGGATCGTCCCCTTTAGGAGGCGTTCCCTCGGCTATGTGCCATTGTTGGGACCAAAATGGGAGGGTGGTGGAGGTGTGGCACCAGGATCAGTGGGACCCCAGGTTTCGGCGCTCCCTTGGCCTCCCCTGATATGATTGAGTGGGATGAGCTTCGTTCGCATCTCCAGCACGTGCACATTTCGGATGGGAAAGATGAGGTGATTTGGCGGCTGGAGGCGTCCGGCCAATTCACTACTAGGTCTTTATATAAAGAAATCTTTCGAGGGTCCCCGCAATGCGACCTTTCTGGTATTTGGACAGCCCCTATTCCGGCCAGAATTCGGATCTTTCTTTGGCAAGTGGCCCGGAATAGAATTGCGAGTGGGGACCAAGTTCATAAACATCGTGGTCCTGGAGATGGGAATCGTCCCTGGTGTGGGGAGAGTGAGCATAGAAATCATATTTTGTTTCGGTGCGTTATGGCGTGCTTTGTTTGAATCGCGGTTAGGGAGGTGACCGGGAATGATTGGAACCCGTCTGGATTTTCGGAATTTTATCGTCTAGTGAGAGACTTGAGGGGGAGACAGGAACGCCTCGCATGGATGGGACTTGGGGCTATTGCGTGGGCTCTCTGGACCACTAAGAATAAGGCTTTGATAGAAGGTGTTTTCATTCGGCATCCAGCTGACCTGCTGTACAAAACTGTTTCTTTGTTGCAGATGTGGAAGCTGTTGGCAAGACGTCAAAGACAGAAGGTTCGTGGAGTGGCTCGCGTCAAAGGTGCGAGCAAAGTGCAGTGATCTCCGGCGTGCGGTGTAGGGCTCGGGTATATTTGGTCGGCCCTTGCCTCGGTCTTCGTGTTGACCGCTCTTGCTTGTCCTACCGTGTTGTGTCACGTGTATGGCCTTTTGGTTTGTTTCTGTATCTGCTACCGTCTTTCTGTCCTTAACCTCACGTGAACCTTGTAAGGGCCTCGGTTTAAGGCCGGGCAGATGCCTCCTCTCAAAAAAGAGAAGCAACTTGGCCCAAGTGGATCAACTATTGAATGGCCATTTGATCAATTAGCTGATTAATTAGTTAGCGTCTCGGATGTTGCATTGGAACTCGATGGCTGGTGCGGAGGACCGAGGAAGCCGCTGCCACCACCCACATGTGTGTTGTCTTGTTTACTGTTTTTGAGATATTTCACCATCCATGCTGAATGGTCACATGTGTGTTGTCTTGGACGGGTTCTTTGTAAGACGGGGAAGCAGGATCTTTTGATTGACTTGCGCTGTGGTGAATTAACTGGGACAAGTGCTGGCATGACATGGATATTGGACGGACCACATTATTCGGGCGTATCCATCTACTTGAAACCTCGAGTCGAAAAGCCATAATCATTTCAAAAATCTTACTATCGTCCAAAGCGATCAAGAGATACACACGTACACCTACAACTTTATCTGCTACTCCGACCTACTACACAATGCAAGTACTGTCAAGCATAGATTCCGACATTAGAGACAACAAACTGCACGCCTTCTCAACGAATCGATCAAGCAGATGGATCATATATATCAACGGGGGTACCCATATCAACGTCCTTTGTCGATGACGGAGCCTAGGAACTGCGCCGGCTCCGAGCTCGACTCCCCATTGATGTCGGAGCTCATGTAGCTGGTGTCGCCTCCTCCGCCCTTGATCTGCCACTCTGTGATGTAGCTGGGCTTCGGCACCCAGTCGGGCGCCTCGATGTCTCCCGCAAGCATTGCCACCACCCTCGACATGGGCGGCCGCTGGTGGGGCGAGCCCTGGGTGCACACGAGCGCCACCTTGATGGCTCGGAGCACCTCCTCGCTGTCAAAGTCCTCCAGCCTCGGGTCTAGCATGTCCAGAGGTTGGCCATCCTCGTACAGTTCCCAGACCTGAAATCATGGGGATGGTAAGCTAAAATGCAGCACATTGCAGTTCTTGTACATTTGCCAAAACTGTTCGTTGATAGGGTTTGATTTAAAATTCCGTGAAGGGATGTGAGCTCCACATTTCCAATATTTACTATGAATTTTCACTATGGCTTTTGCCGATAACACAGAGAATACTAGCTAGGGCCTGGAGTTCTTCAGTGAGCTTACCCATTCGAAAATGTAAACCTTGTTTTGGTCCTCGCTAGTGTAATAGTTCGGTCTTCCAGCTAAAGTCTCCAATACCACGACACCAAATGCAAACACATCAACCTTCTCTGTCACATGGCCTCTCATCGCATACTCTGGTGCAAGATAACCACTTGACAAAGGAGAGGATAAACGCCATTAGTATACATATGAAAATACTACATAAACATAAAAGGTTAGCAAGGTAGAAATGCACTTACAATGTACCAGCAACTTTCGTGCTCACATGTGTCTCCTGGTCATCATAAAGTTTCGCGAGCCCGAAATCCGAGATCTTAGGATTGAGATTGGCATCAAGTAAGACATTACTGGCCTTTATGTCCCTGTGCACAACACGGATGCTAGATTCTTCATGAAGATAGGCCAAACCCCTTGCAATACCTAAGCATATCTCAAAACGTGTAGACCAGTCTAGGTTTGTCTTCCCTTTTCCTGCAGATATGGGTTTAATTTTTAGTTGTCTATATTAACCCTGAAGTTGCATATTTTTGGCTGCATAAATCAACATAATTTTTACCAAACAGAGCACGGTCCAGGCTTCCATTCTCCAGGTACTCATAAACCAGCAAAGGCTTATTACCCTCAAGGCAGCAACCATGCAACTTCACGAGATTACGGTGCTGCACCCGAGATATTGTTTCTATTTCCGTCGCGAATTCCTTTTTACCCTGATGAGATGTTTCAGACAGCTGCTTCACTGCCACAAACCTACCATCAGTTAACTTTCCCTGCAAAGAGGTAACACTATTAAACAATGGAAGAAATTTTAGGTATCACACTGCTAAGAGCATCATTTGCTCCAGAGTCCAGATACACTTTCCTTTCATTTCACGAATTTTATCAACATTTATGTGGAGAAACTAAAAATCCACAAAAATTACTCGTATAGACAGATCTTCCTTCTGATATTTAAGACTATGTATGGATGAACCAACCTTAAAAACCGACCCATATCCTCCTTGACCAAGAAGGTTATTAGAACTGAAATTTTCTGTAGCTGACCTCAGCTCCCCATAGCTGAGGACATTAGGTCTTCCCACAATGCCGTACAGCTCTGCAAAACATCACAAAAGATATAACGAGTTTACTTCGACTGCTCCTTTTCCAGTTAGAACAAAATGTGGTCCCACTGTGTTCCATACCTTCTTGCTCCAGCGCTAGTTTTCTCTTTTTCTGCCTCCAAACAAAGATTCCAGCAAATGCTAACAATCCTAAAACTACAACACCAACTGTAGCTCCCGCAATCACACCTGTTTTACTACCTTTCTTCTTTTCCACAGCATTACGCACTGTAGGGGTGAAATCTGACACAAAGTTTACTTGTTAGAAATGTGATGTGATACTCAGTATATTTCAAGTGAGCTTGAATGAAAGGTATGATTATATGTAAACTGGTTGGTATATTGTATCTTAAATGTCAGACTGTATACTTGTATTAGGTATTTCACTTATCTAAAACTTCCTTTATAGAAATCTAAACATCTCAAATGAGAAATGACCTACTTTTGAATGTAATAACTAATGATTAGCCCGGTAACCGACATGTTGTACCTAGGTTAGTATTTGATGATGGTAGTAAACTGCGAATAGTACGGTAACTCATATATTACTGAGTGGAAAGTTATGATCTCGAAAAAAGTCACAAAAACATGTCAAATAACATGTACTTTTAAAGTGATAACTAACTTTGTTTAGCATGGTAATTCAAGTTCCGCAGGTTGATAACTTTAAGCAAAAAATAAAAGAGTTGACGGAACATATCAACATGGGATATAGCTTCAAAGATCTCGTCACGAATGATTTGGTGGTGAAAACGGACATTAAATCAGATGTGCCATTAGAGACTTTTTTTTGAATTTTAGTGAATCTTGATGACATCTACAGTTTTGTCATACTTGTGTCATTGTGTCCTTGCAATGAAGCTACTTTACTTACCCCTGTAAAAATAACCATCACCACATAGTCATGTCCTTTTCATGTTAATGCTTTAGTATTTTTGGTTGCTTTTGTTCACGACGCAGGAGATTGCATTCAGCACAACTTTAATATGTGTCTCTAGCAACTTAACAGGAGAATATATGGTAGTCGGTAAAAGATCATTATTTCAAGTCAAGGGATATACTTGGTGTTGCACTCAAAGCTGAGATCGCAGGCCCGTAGTAGCCTTGAGTAGGAATGCAGCAAGTGCCCTTGCCAGCCCAGAAGAGATGAATCTCCAGAAAGTTCTTCGTGACAGGAACAGTATACTGCTTCCTAACAGCTGTGAAAGATTTCCCGCCTGCGGCCTTCCTTATGTCAAAGTTTTGCTCCTTACGTTCACCCTATACAAATAAGAAGAATAAATTTATAGCTGGCTTATAAGCTAACTAGCTAAGGGTGATGTTTAATTTTTAACTTAATAGCGGCAACCTACCTGGACATATATATCAAAAACCCTTCTACCTCTGCTCTTCCAGGACTGGGTGTCTGGGAAGTCGAACTCTGCAAACTGAAGTGTGACTGTATAGTTTCCATTTTCTAGTCCAATACCAAAGTATCTTAAGGATGACGGCGACATCCTTGCATTCTGGAACAGCTCTGTATCAAGTGTATTGAGAAACTGGCCCGGACTATGGATTAGATAACTTCCATTATTTGCCTCCATGAACTTTCCAACGTTGCTAACACCCCATGTTTGTGCTCCTGTAACATAGAATGACGCAGCTCCGAGACTGGCACGATCAGGTTCATACACAGGACTATCTGGGCCTACTATGGATTTTCCACAGTCCACAGCAAAGGAAGAAGCTGCAAGCAGGTCAAATTATTTAATGTTAGTATTAGTTTAGTACAACTGCAGTTGCAGGTTTATAGTTCCTACATTGGGCACATTCTTAAAATTTTAAAATTTAGAAGTCTCACACTTTGGAGAATCAAGAAAACATGGTGTATTACGCTGAAGGCACCCCCACCCCGCAGGTAAGACACTGCAAATGTAACAAAGTGACATTTTAAACCCAAAATATGAGGTGAGAGAAAATAATAATCATACATTATGGTCTTGAGGAGATATTGAAATATGGACAAACCTGTTGCTGGAACTATCGGCCACAAAGTTGTTTGCCACCAGATTCCTAAGTAGGATGATCAACATGCAAAAGTTATAATTCATTTTTCATACTTCATAGCATCTTTATGATTTATTTTTTCTATAACTTAAATATAAAAAAATGAGTTAGTCTTAAATAATTTGTTCGATTTCGTGCTAGGCTGTAAGACTAATATGTCACTCGATAAACACTAGGAGCCGTAGGCATCTAAATTTATTTATAAATACTTAAGATATATGCACCAAGACAGCGATTCAGAATTATATAGGAATCTAGCTTATTTTATGTGTACATATAAGCCTAATAAGTCTGCCCAGGAGCCTATTTTAGATGAAACCTGCCCTTTGTTAGGATGGATTTGGTTCATCCAGTAATAGGAGTTTCAGAATTTGGAACTTACAATTGTAAATTTTTAGCCCATGAAGGAATGCTTCCTGAGAGCTGATTGTACGAGAAATCTCTACAAAATAAAAGAACGAAAGCACCATTAGAAATTACATAAGCACCACCTTCCTTTTATTGTGTAAATAAATTGAACCATACTACATACAAATTTTTAAGTGATGATCCTATTGAGCTTGGAAGGCTTCCTGAAAGGCTATTATTCCCAAGAAATCTAGTCACAACAAAATGTGCAAAGATTAGCAAAATGATGAAAGTCTTCCTTTTGTACAAATACACTTTGCAAGTCAAGAGAGTCCATACAAGAAGGCGAGTGAGTTCAAATTCAACAAGGTTTGTGGTACTTGTCCTGTGATATTATTGAAACTCAAATCCCTATAATAATAGTAATAAAACCAGAAGGAGAAGATGTCATCAGCCAGTGTATAATCTATAGTAATGCAGTGTTTTGCAAGAAAGGCACTTGGATGTAGTTTATCGTCGGAATAAAAATGCTTACAATAAATTTAAACTCGTGAATTTCGAAAAGTCTATTGATACAAGCTTATCAGATATCCTACAGTTCCTCAAAACCCTGCAAAAAATACATGTTTTCGGATTAAACATGTATCTTTACAAATGGAATTGAGCTATTAACTGAATGACATACAGGGTGTTCAAAGATGTCAGATTATTGATGAATGCAAGTGAAGAAGAGCTCCCATTTAATATATCACCAATTCGTCTGCACCATGGAAGTAGATTAATTAATTTTCATTGTTGCAACCTTCACATTTAAGAATGACATTTAGCTCTTATTGCCGGCAATGGGTACTTACAAGCTTGCCAATTGGCCAAGATTGGAGAGAGTAGCTGGAATTGGACCTTGAAAAGAATTACCCTGAAACCTCCTACAGTTCCGTAGATCTAGTTAAGTCATTTAAAGCATCATTTCCCGACGAATGCAGCAAAAGTAGTGAACAAATATATAACTCTATTCCTTGGAAGAAAAGGAAAGTGAATTCAATGTTGACTGATATTATCACCTTATCTGAAACTCGCAACCATCTACTGCATAGTGGGGTTGCCTATCAAGTACTAATCTAACATCTTGCACCTAAATGGAAATTTTCTTAAGAGGCCACAAGGAGATTCAGCACCTTCAAAAAGCCTCACGTAACTAAAACTGTTGCTATCTAAAATAAATCTTCCACTTCTACACGATTTATGTTTTGCGCAAACTAAAGCTCAGCTAGTAGATAACTATATCAAACTGCAAAAATGTTCTTTCAAACCTCCCTGCAAATAAATGTACTTTGAAATTGTGTAAACAACATGCAGTATTTTCATTTTATAGCATTACTATGACTTAGAACATAAGTGATCTTACAGCTCTGTTAAACTGCTCCAGCTACCAATATAATCTGGTATTTGTCCAGTAAAATCATTATCTGATGCCCATCTAAACAAAGAGAAGATAACTACATAAGATTGAATGGTGTGGAGCATTATAAAATATATATCAACAACACGGCAACAATAGGCATACAGTTTTTTCATTTTCGTAAGCTGGGAAAGTGATGATGGCAGTGGACCACTAAGGCCAGAACTGTCAATGTACCTGTAATTGAGAAATAGAGAAAAATACACATTGGATAAGGGGCTGACTAATCCAAGCAAAAAAGACAACTCTCTTGGCAGAAGAAATATAGGGTTCCCAGAATTCGGTAAATACGTACAGTTCCTCAAGTTTTGCCAGGTTTCCCAGTTCCGAAGGAAGCGAGCCACTAAAATTGTTTCCGCCCAAGCCCCTATGAATGCACCAACAGTTTTATTTAGGCATGCGAGCTTTATATTCTATAAGCCATGAAGGCTGCCAGCATAGCTACCCTTCAAACAAAAAGAAATCTAAACTTTTATGGTAAAATACAATCATATAGTTATAAAAAAAATCTTACAATCTTATAAGATTCTTAAGGTTCCCGAGCTCCTTTGGTAAAGGTCCAGATAATGCATTGATACCAAAAGTCCTTATATGTTGAAGAGAGGAAGTGTGAGATTAATTGCGGGGAAATAAATGTATTCAGTTGTTGCAAACTTGCAATCATGATTTGAGTTAAGAATCTCACATGTACTTCATATCAGTCAACTCTCCGATGAAGGATGGTAAAGGCCCTGTCAAGTAATTTTGCCCTAAATCCCTGAAACAACATTGAATCAGATAGACGAGTAAAGTTGGCGTGCGATTGGAATTATATACCAAATGTCAGTTTCAAGTTAGGACAATAGACTATAAGGAACAATGGGCACTGCTCAGAGAGATATGACCATTTCATTAATTACAGGTGTGCAAGTTGAGAGTTCATACAGATCGGTTAGGGCTGTGAGGTTCTGCAACTCTTCTGGTATGGGGCCCACCGCGTCCAGGGCATATATTTTCCTGCATCGCAAACATCCCATCAGATAACCCTTATCGACTGCCAATCGTTAGCATTGATCCAAGGAATGAAGCCGTCGCTAGATCTCGCATTCCGCCAAACAGGTTGAGCGCCGGCGGGGCCTAATATAAGAAGAGCACTTACAGCCTGGTGATGCGGCAGACAGAGATGTTGCCGCCTGTGCAGACTTCGCACTTGATGGCTGCCTTGAAAATGTCGTTGTTGTCGATGTTGGTGTTGTCTATGGCAGCGCCGGTACAGGGGTCGCCGCTGATGTTCCATTGCGGCCCTGCCTTCTGGCCAAGCTTGGCGAACACCGCGTTCAGCGCTGCCGCTGTGAGACAAACATAAAATAACGGTTTAAAAAGTCATTCTTGTTGCTTCTCAGCCATCCGATGGCAATCTCACGGCCGAGAGGGAGCATCTAGATTACGGGAAAAGAAACCGCAAGTAAAGCCGGACATCTCAGGGCCGAGAGGGAGCATCTAGATTACGGGAAAAGAAACCGCAAGTAAAGCCGGACATCTCAGGGCCGAGAGGGAGCATCTAGATTACAGGAAAAGAAACCGCAAGTAAAGCCGGACATCTCAGGGCCGAGAGGGAGCATCTAGATTACAGGAAAAGAAACCACAAGATGGTTTCTGATTCCCACTTTTGTATTTGGAGGAGGAAAAGTCGAGTAAAAGAGCAAACGTTTGGACTTTAGAAACATGGAGCATACAAGTTGCCAACCGTCAGATCCAAAACGCGATGGTGGATGACAAGTGCCATCAAACCACGTTGCCATGTGGTAATTCCCGATCGAGCGGGTCATGCACTAAGACGCCACATGGTATTACCGTCCAAAGTCAAGCGTCCAAGGATAATTCTTTAAACCAGCCAGTTGCAGGTTGCTCCACGCGTGCATCTTCCCCCTTCCTCTCTCCCACATACAAGCTCCATGGTTGTGTATTGATCGGACGCCCGAGATTTTCCGGAAACGCGGATGGGATACCTAGGGAACCTATTCATAATCCAATGATGATTGCTAGCAAAATTGGCAATGGAACGAGCCGTGGAATTCCATGACGCAAGAATATTCAGGAGAACCAGAGATCGTTTCCTGTCTTTCTTAGATCAAAACAGGGACGAATCATTGGGTCATTCATTCGTGCCTCCGGCTGATAGACCAGCCGGTGATGATTCTCCGGAATGAGCAGCGTGGGAAAACCTAACACTTGAGATCGAGGGAGGACAAAGTCGAGCATGCTCACCGTCAACCGGATTGGTCGTCGTCGTTGTTTGTTGAGCATGCGCAACCCCCGCAAGAAGCAGCAAGAGCGCCGCGCCATGGAGGAATTTCAGCAACCCCATCTCCCTCGCTTTGCCTGTTTGTCTGCTCATCCCTTCGAAGTTGCAGAATATATATAGGGAGACGTGGTCAGGTCGATCGATACATCACCTAACCAGCCAGGTAATCAAGGTACAGCGAACCGTGCATGGTCACGATGGAGAAGCAACTCGGTCCTCCAATCCCATGTGCACAAGTTCATCAAATATGGAATGACCACTTCATTAATTATTAGCTGCCTGATGGAACACGTGTGTCTGCGTTTATTAGAGTATATATTTCGTATACTATATATAGTCTCAGATGTTGGATTGGAATTAGAGGACGGCCGCCACCATCCCACATGCCATGCGACCGTCGCAAACAAGAGTGGAAAGTGGTTGGAAACCTTCCCGTACGACAAGTCTATCTTTCACAATCTGGCCGTTCAAATGCAGCTCTCAGTACCCAGATAAAATAATTGTCCATATATATGTCACTACCCATACCATTAGCATGCGGCAGGTAGCAAATTAAACGGTCGATGTGTGCTTAATTAATAATTATGTAGTACTACTGGCGACTTTGGAAAGTTGGTATCTCACCAACTCACCCCGCCCGGCCCCAGTGAAATAATTGAGTAGGATAAGATGTTCGTGTCTTTGTGTTATGAGATTAAAAGGTGCCGGCGGTCTGAGAACTTGTCTTGCGGGTGTACTTAAGTCCCACTATTTGTAAACCGAAAAAACTCGTCACAGACTTGCGTTGCGGGCTTATCTAGATCACAACCGTCATTTGGACCGGCCAACTGACCGGTTTTCTCCGTTCGAGGTCACGCGAGGCGCACGTGTGAGGTTATTTTTGCACAAAAGACCCTGTTCCCTGTGCTAATCAGTTGGGGACGTCCCTGCCTGCCTTCGTTGACCTGTTTCCCGATGCGGGAGGCGACTGGCGGCGGCGCTGCGGGTGTGTCGAGCTCGTCGGGTAGTGATACGAGTACTGGTCACACTTGCTGCTCGTCAACATTCTCGTCCTCGTCCTGGGGCTTGACGTACTTGTACCAGCTGGCCCAGTAGAGATAGTTGAGAAAGTTGATGAAGCTGAGCACGGTGAGCAGCCAGAAGAAGAGGTCGAGGTGGTTCCGGTTGATGTTGTTGCGTTCACGGCCTTGACGATGATGATGCTGAAGTAGTATCGCAGCGACATGGAGGCCCAGAGGAACGCCGACGACATGGACTTGAGCGCGGGCGGCGCCTGCGGGTAGAAGAACTCGAGCAGGCCGATGTAGGTGAACATGTCGGCGATGCCGAACACGCCGTACTGCGGGGCCAGCCAGAAGACGGACATGGGCAGCGGGCGCACCATGGGGATCGCGTCCAGCATGCCGTTCCGGACGGCCACCTTCTTGCGGTACATCTCCACGACGGCGGCGATGCACATGGAGACGATGGAGAGCACGAGGCCGACGCCGATGCGCTGCAGGTAGGGGATGCCGTTGGGGTGGCCCGTGACGCCGCGGGCGAAGGGCACGAAGAGGCGCTCGTAGATGGGCACGGCCAAGATGAGCATGCCCAGCGGTATGATGGGCAGCGTCGCCGACTGCATCTGGAAGCTCTGGAGCCCTGCTGGATGGAGAAGGTCTGGAACTGGGCCAGGCAGGTGCCCATGATGATGGCGCTGTAGAAGATTGGCACCATGGCCAGCACCGTCTTGGCATGCTCCACGTGCGTCACTCGGCACTGGCGCTACGGGCTCGGCGTCTCCGCCGTCAGTGCCTGAACGATCGCCGCCCTGTCCTGGAACCTGAGCATATACACTTGTTCAGTAAACATCGTTGCATTTGCATGTAGACACCACACACACCAGCCGAAGGAAATGAATATGAACGTAACCTGAATGGCCTGTCCCTGTGGGACACGAACTCCACCTCAGGAGCAACTTTGCTTCTGCTGATCTCGTATAGCTCGCCAGGGTTCTCAAGGAGCTGCAGGTTCCTGTTCCTGATCGCAGCAACGTACACCCGGAAGATTTCGAGGAGCGAGCTGCTGCCCTGCACCGTGAAGATCCGGTACCGGGGCATGCCGACGAGGAAGGCGATGAGGGCGAGGCCAGTCGCAGCTCGACGCACCCGCAGCGCCGCCCCTCCCGCATCGGGAAACAGGTCAATGAAGGCAGGCAGGGACGTCCCCGACTGATTAGCACAGGAAGCAGGGTCTTTTGTGCAAAAATAACCCCACACGTGCGCCTCGCGTGACCTCGAACGAAGAAAACCGGGCAGCCGGCCGGTCCAAATGACGGTTGTGACCTAGATAAGCCTGCAACGCAAGTTCACGGGTTTTTCCGGTTTACAAGTAGTGGGACTTAAGTGCACCCGCAAGACAAGTTCTCAGACCGCCAGCGCCTTTTACTCGTGTTACGAAGAGAGGGTTTGAAACACAATTGATTTGAGGAGCTGCAAATAGAGATCAATACACCCAAACGGCGCCGGCTTCCACAGCAACATGCAACCTTGTCAAACACCCTGCAGTTCCTCTCTCATGTCATAGGAAATATGAAACTCGCAATCCGCCGTCACCAATGGACACCAGTCCTTAGTCGCCTGTTGGTGTCATCAGCGTGAAACGTTGAAGGCGATAAGGCAATAGAGCGTCAAACCGGACTTGCTTAGCCATGTAACGTCCTCCCTTGTGTTCTATTGCACGTCTTTTCTGCCGGATTGTCTATGTGCTTTTAATAATGTGCCACTCAAATAAGTTTGGGAATTCGTTGGCAGGTATGATCCCCCTGCGGTGGAACCACCAAACTTGATCACACAGCCCGGTGCTAGAGTAACTAGCCACCATAAACACATCAGGATGCCAAGTGATTCTTTGTCTGGTCAAATTCAGTACGAGCACCTCAATTTTGGCGAACAACATCAAGATATATGTGGGAGGAACTGAATGTGTAAATTTGTGACAGAGTTCACCGCGAGGCGTGACTGGAGCCACCGAGGGGTACTGTGATCCGTAGAGACGAGGTGAGATCTACCGGAGAGGGGGAAACACGATTACGCGGAGTGGAGCGTACTCCTGCAGCTAGTCTTGTCTTTAGCTTAGCATTCTTTTCCGTTGTCCGTTGAATTAGTTTCCTGTTCAAATCTTTCTTTTAAAATAGTAGGAAAAACTAGACTTTATCTATAGAATAGGTCTAGTCTTTTCCCTTCTAAGAGATATCGAGCACTATGTATATTTGAGATAGTGAGTTGGTTATTCATATGTTTCTTCATGTTTTGGTAGTCGAAGGGCTCCCTTTACTTAGTTGGCCCTGTTAAACAATATGCCTTGAAGCGGTACAACAAGGCGATATCTTCAAACCGTAGCTAGAGGTACTTAGACAAGATACATTCTCATGTATCTCTTTATCTTTCTTATCTCTTGTTTACTTCTTCCTCAAGCTATATCTCTAGCAACAACATGTACGCGTGTTTGGGCTCGCAACCCTCTATATATACACGTAACGCGTCGGCCAAGATGGCTAAGACGTTTCCGCCATCTCGCACATGGTATACAGAGCTATCTTCCTCCATTAAAACCTAGCCAGTCCATCTCCAGCCAAGTGCGCAGCCGCCAAGTCTTCCTCCTCCCATCAGCCGTTGCTCACCGGCGGGGTTCCGGAGAAACTCTCCCGCACCAACTACGTCTTGTGGCGAACCCAGATCACGCCACAGCTGCGGGGCGCCGGCGTCTACCACTACGTCGACGGCACAATCCTGAACTGGCAAAAGTCCTAAGCAGCAAGGACACTGCCGGGAAGGAGTCCTCTGAGCCAAATCCCCTTTATCCAATCTGGATGAGGGAGGACCAGCAGGTCCTTGGTTACATACTCCAAAACCTCTCAAAAGAGGTGCTCGTCACGGTGACTACGATCACCACGGCGCGAGAGCTCTGGGTGGCACTGGCGAGCATGTACTCGTCCTAGTCGCTCAGTCGCGTCAACAACATCCGGACTGCGCTGATCAACGCGCAAAAGGGAAACCAATCGGTGGCCTCCTACTTCGCCACCATGGGTGGCTTCGCCGATGAACTTGCAGCAGCCGGCAAGGCCATCCAGGACGACGAGCTCGTCTCATACATCATCCACGGGCTCGATCAAGACTATCAGACCCTGGTCTCGGCCTTGGACGCTCGCGTCACTCCGGTAACTCTTGATGAGCTATTTGCTATGCTTAGTAATTTTGACCAGCGCATGGCACAGTACCAAGGCTCTAGCGGCGGCTTCAAGTCGTCAGCAAACTCGGCTTCCAGGGGCCGTGGTGGTGCCTCTCGCGGCTTCTCCCGTGGCAGGGGTGTCGCGGTGGTGGCTCTCCTCGCAGCAACTCCAAAGGACGCCCTGGCGGTAGCACCAACAGATCTAGACCAGATATGCCTCGCTGCCAGATTTGTGGCAAGCTTGGTCATACGGCAAAAGACTGTTGGTACCGCTATGAAGAAGATGACAACTCCTCGCAAGATGAAGAAAAGGTGGCAGCGGCCGCAGATGGATCCTATGGCGTCGACACCAACTGGTATATTGACAGTGGCGTCACAAACCACATCACCAACGAGCTGGAAAAAGTCACCATGAAGGAGAAATACTGTGGAAAAGATCAAATCCACACTACAAGTGGAGAAGGTATGGGCATAAGTCACATTGGTCACTCAATTATTAATACCCCTAGTAGAAAAATCCATCTTAAGAGAATCTTGCATGTTCCTAGTGCTCACAAAATTTTTCTTTCCGTTCATAGAATTGCCATTGATAATCATGTGTTCCTTGAATTTCATCCCTATTTCTTTTTGATCAAGCATCAGGCAACAAAGAGAATTCTCTATCGCGGTAGATGTGTTCGAGGGCTCTACCCATTGATCGCCACTTCACTTTGCAGCATACCAAGCCTCGCCACTTTGGCATCCCAACCAAGTGAAATCTCCTTGAGTCTTGGTAGGTGCTTGGTACCACTAATCCCCGCTTCCAACCTACACCATATGATTTCTATCTTTGCCAACCAGGGCAAGGTGCCCTCCTCAAATATCACCTCTCTTAGTTGCTCCAGCGAAATAATATTAAGTTGCCTCAGATTTTGGCATGTGTCTGCCCTGAAAACTAGTTTCTCCCCAACATAAGATTCTTCATCAAGATGAAGGAGCCTGAGCTTGGGCAGTGCGCCTAGTATTTTCATGTTGTTCTCTCATTCCATCAGATTGCTCAACCTTAAATAAATCTTCACCAAATGTGTCAGCTTGCCAAACCAGTCAGGAATCTTCCCCAGAACACCACACAAATTCAATGTCTTCAATCGAGCACTAGTGGAAAACGGGCCTTTGGCCTGGACCCTTTAGTCCGGGCCTGCCTCTGGGCCGGGACTAAAGGCCCGGCCACGTCGCCCCAATTCCCAATGCCTCCCTTGAGGCTTTAGTCCCGGCCCGTAAGGAACCTTTAGTCCCGGTTCGTGTCCCAAACCGGGACTAAAGGGCTACGCGGTGGGCAGCCCGCATGTGCGCCACCTTTAGTCCCGGTTTGTGTCTCAAACCGGAACTAAAGTCCTCTGCCTATATATAGCACAACCCCCCTCTCCCCTCTTCCTTGCATTTTTCTTGGATGGAGGATTGTGGGTGGGTGCTTGCTCTCCACTTTTTTTATGTACTAGAGGTGTTTGTTGAAATGTGTGTTAGAGCGATGCCGCTTCAGTTCATCGAACACAACTACGATATGAGATGCTTGAGCCACGCTTAAACCTCTTCCTCTTTATTTCTACTTATTCTAAAAGGTTAGCAACTATGTTTCCTCGTTTAGACCGTGCGGTACTAATTTTTAGGATCGTGATTGTATTTGATATACTGTCGTATAACACAGATGAGCCATCCATGGATGTACGGTGATCGACGCACAACCGCTTACAGAGAAGGCGTGCATTCTTTTCGAGATGCAGCCGATGCGAACAAGCATGGTGGTGGCTATATGTTTTGTCCATGTGTTGAATGTCGGAATGAGAAGGATTACACATCCTCAAGAGTCATTCAGAGCCACCTGCTTCGGTTCGGTTTATGTCGGGCTATAATGTTTGGACCAAGCACGGAGAAAGAGGGGTTATGATGGAAGACGACGATGAAGAAGAAGAGAACGATGATGAAAACTACCGATCTATGTTCCCTGAGTATGCTGATACCGCAATGGAAGACAATGAAGAAGAAGATCATGATGAAGAATGGGAACCAGATGAGCCCGCTGATGATCTTGGCCGGGTCATTTCTGATGCACGGCGAGGTTGCGACACAGAAAAGGAGAGGTTGCAGTTCGAGCAGATGTTACAGGACCACAACAAATTATTGTACCCAACTTGTGAAGATGGCCAGAAGAAGCTGGGTAGCACACTGGAATTGCTGAAGTGGAAGGCAGAGACCGGTGTGACTGAGTCGTCATTCGAAAAGTTGCTGGTACTGATGAAGAAGATGCTTCCAAGAAAGAACAAATTGCCCGCCAACACGTACGAAGCAAAGAAGCCTGTCTGCCCTCTAGGATTAGATGTGCAGAAGATACATGCATGCCCTAATGACTGCATCCTCTACCGCGGTGAGAAGTACGAGAATATGGATAAATGCACGGTGATACATTGCGGTATAAGATCAGAAAAGATGACCCTGGTGATATTGAGGGCGAGCCACCCAGGAAGAGGGTTCCTGCCAAGGTGATGTGGTATGCTCCTATAATACCACGGTTGAAACGTCTGTTCAGAAATAAAGATCATGCGAAGTTGTTGCGATGGCACATGGAAGATCGTATGAAAGAAGATAAGTTGAGGCACACCGCTGATGGTCGGCAGTGGAGAAAAATCGAGAGAGAGTTCCTGAGATTTCCAGCTGACGCAAGGAACTTATGGTTAGGTCTGAGTACAGATGGCATGAATCCTTTTGGGGAGCAGAGTTGCAGTCACAACACCTGGCCCGTTACTCTATGTATCTACAACCTTCCTCCTTGGTTGTGCATGAAGTGGAAGTTCATTATGATGCCAGTGCTTATACAAGGTCCAAAGCAACCCGGCAACGATATTGATGTGTACCTAAGGCCATTAGTTGATGAACTTTTACAGCTGTGGGCTGAACCAGGTGTACGTGTGTGGGACGAGCACAAACAAGAGGAATTTGACCTTCGAGCGTTGCTTTTCGTAACCATCAATGATTGGCCTGCTCTTAGTAACATTTCAGGACAGTCAAACAAGGGATACAATGCATGCACGCACTGTTTGGATCAGACAGAAAGTATATATCTCGACAACTGTAGGAAGAATGTGTATCCATACAATCGTCGTTTTCTTCCGGCCAAGCATCCCTTAAAGAAAAAAGGCAATCATTTCAATGGCAAGGCAGAACCCCGGGGGAAGCCTGTCATCCGTACTGGTGCTGAAGTATTTGATATGGTCAAAGATTTAAAAGTAATCTTTGGAAACGGTCCTGGCAGCCAACCTGTTCCTAACGGCCCTAATAAGCGCGTACCCATGTGGAAGAAAAAAATCTATATTTTGGGAGCTACCCTACTGGGAAGTCCATGAGGTCCGCTCGGCAATCAACGTGATGCACCTGACGAAGAATCTCTGCGTGAATATTCTAGGCTTCCTGGGCTTGTATGGGAAGTCAAAAGATACACCGGAAGCACGGGAGGACCAGGAACGTCATAAAGGAAGAGATGGCATGCATCCAGGGCAGTTTCAAGGGCGTGCCAGCTACGCTCTTACTAAGGAAGAGAAGGAAATCTTCTTTGAAGTCCTTTTCAGTATCAAGGTCCCGACTGGCTTCTCGTCGAATATAAAGGGAATCGTAAATATGAAAGACAAAAAATTCCAAAACCTAAAGTCTCATGACTGCCATGTGCTTATAACGCAATTGCTTCCGGTTGCATTGAGGGGAATTCTACCAGAAAATGTTCGCCTGGCAATTGTGAAGGTATGTGCATTCCTCAATGCAATTTCTCAGAAGGTAATCAATCGAGAAAGTCTATCAGGGTTACAGATTGATGTGGTCCAATGTCTGGTCAGCTTTGAGTTGTTGTTCCCGCCATCCTTCTTCAATATAATGACACACCTCCTAGTTCACCTAGTCGAAGAGATTAGAATTCTCGGTCCTGTGTTTCTACACAATATGTTCCCCTTCGAGAGGTTCATGGGAGTCTTAAAGAAATATATTCGTAACCGTGCTAGGCCAAAAGGAAGCATCTCCAAGGGCTATGGAACAGAGGAGGTCATTGAGTTTTGTGTGGACTTTCTTCCTGACCTTAAGCCAATTGGTGTTCCTGAATCTCGGTATGAGGGTAGGCTGACAGGAAAAGGCACACTAGGAAGGAAAGCAAAAGTATGTATGGACGGGCATTCTTTCTCTCAAGCACAATACACAGTTCTACACAATTCCACCGTGGTGGCTCCGTATATCGTGAGACACAAGAATATTCTACGCTCCGAAAACCCGGGGAAGGCTGATTCTTGGATTAAAGGGGAACACGAGAAGACTTTCGGCAGTTGGTTGCAGACACATCTCATGAATGATGACACCGTTGGAGATGAGATGTACTGTTTGGCCAGGCCACCATCTTCGACTATATGTACTTTCCAAGGGTATGAGATAAATGGGAATACATTTTACACGGTTGCCCAAGATAAAAAGAGCACCAACCAAAATAGTGGTGTCCGCTTTGATGCAACAGACGAGAATGGGCACTGTTTGGAAATATATTACGGGTACATAGAGGAGATATGAGAACTTGACTATGGACCTACTTTTAAGATCCCTTTATTTCGGTGCAAATGGGTGAAGTTGACAGGAGGCGGGGTAGTTGTAGACCAAAAGTACGGCATGACAACAGTGGATCTCAACAATCTTGCGTACATGGACGAACCATTTGTCCTAGCCAATGATGTCGCTCAGGTTTTCTATGTGAAGGACATGTCTACATTAACGAGAAAAAGAAATCAGCAAAAGAAGATATCGTCCGATGAGCCAAAACGCCACATAGTTCTTTCAGGGAAAAGAAACATCGTGGGAGTAGATGACAAGACAGACACGTCAGAAGATTATAATAAGTTTCATGAAATTCCGCCCTTCAAAGTGAAAACTGACCCCAAGCATCCTACTGAATGATGAAGATTCTCCATGGCTACGACCCAGAAGAAAACAGAAATAATAGATAGGAATATTGGTGCAACAATGTAATAATGTATTAAACCTTTTATGTAATGCATGTATGGAATGTACTAAATTTCAAACACTTTTCATTTTCATAGTATCCATGTAAGAGATGAGTTCTCGTTCGAAACCCTGATACTTCGAGAGAGATTGTCCGTTTTGTACACGAAGTGCATCCAGTTTTTGTCGTAGCCCTCTCAACTTTTTAACACATGCTATGTGGGTGAAATGATGATAGCATGCCAACTTTCAACATTTTCAGAGTTTATTTGTAGTGCTTTTCAATTTCAGGGTCAACTAGCTCAAAAAAATAAGTAAATGCACGAAATATACCAAATGAAGTCAGAAATTGTTGAAATTTTGTGATGTGCCTTTGAATGGTGCATTTTGAACACACAAAAATTATGGAGTTCAAATAAGTTCAAAAAAATGAAATCCCTTTGTAAGAGATGAGTTCTCGTTCGAAACCCTCATACTTCGAGAGAGATTGTCCGTTTTGTACACGAAGTGCATCCAGTTTTTGTCGTAGCCCTCTCAACTTTTTAACACATGCTATGTGGGTGAAATTATGATAGCATGCCAACTTTCAACATTTTCAGAGTTCATTTGTAGTGCTTTTCAATTTCAGGGTCAACTAGCTCAAAAAAAATAAGTAAATGCATGAAATATACCAAATGAAGTCAGAAATTGTTGAACACACAAAAAGTATGGAGTTCAAAAAACCATATTATGAAATTAAATATTATCATTGGTGATTCATCTCTATTATGAAATTAAATATATCAAAAAAACCATTGCAGAACATATGACCAAATTAATACAAGTTCATCATCACATTAAAGCCAAAGAACAGTAGTGATCAAATGTTATTATTGCAAAAAATAAATACATAAAGTTCTCTCATAAAACAACATACAACTATGTAAAACATTTAAATGCAACAACAAACGCGATCAAAATCGCAACTAAGGTAACAATTGACCCAACAGCATAATGATACCAAGCCTCTTTATCAGTGGCATATTTTCTAATATTCCTAATCTTCAAGCGCATTTCATCCATCTTCAAGCGCATTGCATCCATCTTCAACCGCATCGCATCGATCTTCATCTTGCGATCATCGATGACATCGGCGACATGCAACTCCGTCCTCCTCGCCGTCGCCGTCGTCCTGCTCGCCGTCGCCGTCCCCCTCGCCGCGCGTCGCCCTCCTCGCCGCGCGCCGCCCCGTCCTCGTCACCGCGTGCCGTCGACACCTCCGGCCGGTAAGCCCCACGCCCCCTCCTCCCCAACACTCCGGCCAGCACAAGCAAAGAAGAAAAAGGAGAAGAAAGGAAGAAAAAGGAGAAGAAAGGAAGAAAAAGGAGAAGAAAGGAAGAAAAAGGAGAGGAAAAGAAGAAAAAGGAGAAGAAAGGAAGAAAAAGGAGAAGAAAAGAAGAAAAAGGAGAAGAAAGGAAGAAAAAGGAGAAGAAAGGAAGAAAAAGGAGAAGAAAGGAAGAAAAAGGAGAAGAAAGGAAGAAAAATAGAAGAAAGGAAGAAAAAGGAGAAGAAAGGAAAAAAAGGAGAAGAAAAGAAGAAAAAGGAGAAGAAAGGAAGAAAAAGGAGAAGAAAGGAAGAAAAAGGGAAGGAGAAGAAGAGAAGAAAAAGGAGAAGAAAAGAAGAAAAAGGAGAAGAAAAAGGGAAGAAAGGAAGAAAAAGGAGAAGAAAGGAAGAAAAAGGAGAAGAAAGGAAGAAAAAGGGAAGGAGAAGAAAAGAAGAAAAAGGAGAAGAAAAGAAGAAAAAGGAGAATCAGAAGGGGAGGAGAAGAAAAGAAGAAAAAGGAGAATAAGAAGAGGAGGAGAGGAGAAGAAGAGGAAAAATAGAAGAAGAGGAGAGGAGAAGTAGTAGAAGAAGAGGAGAAGTAGAAGAAGAAGAAGAAGTAGAAGAAGAGGAGAAATAGAAGACGAGGAAAATTTAGTTTAGGGTTACAAGAAGAAGAAGTATTTTTTTTGTCATTTAATTTTGCTATTGTATAGTGTATATGCTTAAGTGTTAATAGTGTTTCTTATATTATTGCTTAATTTTGCTATTGTATATGCTTAAGTGTTAATAGTTTAATTTTGCTATTGTATATGCTTAAGTGTTAATAGTTTATTTTTAGCAAGAAAATTAATAGAACTAGTTTAATTTTGCTATTGTATATGCTTAAGTGTCTGGGACTGGGCTCCATCCGGCTGGTATTTTTGAGTTTAGGTTCTAGCCAAGACCCGGGACTAAAGGTCCTCCTATATAAAACGACACTTCGAAGTTTCTAACCCCTTTTATATAGTTTGTTAGTTTATTAGTTAATCAAATGTCCGTTTTTTGCAGAACTATGGATCCACATATCAGGAACCTCGAAGAGGAAGAACTTCTCGAAGATATAATCAAAGACAGCCCCGACGTTGAACCAGCTGAATCTCCGACGTCATATCTAAACGACTCCGGATATGGAATGGAGGTCGAGCGACACGAAGATGAAGCCGATGGGGCAGGAGATAGGTCCAATGACAGAGAAGGTGATAGCTCCACTGATGGAGAAGCCGGTGGAGAAGCCGGTGAAGAAATAATAAAGTCCGGCGAGGTATACATATGAAGTTCGACAATCACTTGTAATATGTGAAAAATATTGGAGATAGCTCTATATTGTATACATATACATTCATTTGACGAATGTTTCTCCCTCTTAGGCCTCCACATCGAGCAAATCTACGAAACGACGCCCGACTAGAAAGTTGGATGCACGGACGCATTACACCTTTGAGGTGATAATGCCTACGGGCGAACCCAAGCTTCCTAAGAATGCTGCTGACACATTCAAGAAGCAATGCGGAGTTCTCGTTAGGGATCACGTCCCGATCAGCGTTCGGGAGTGGAACAAGCGCAAAGGGGCAGCCGATAGTGACTATGTCGTCGAAAGGTACAAAGATAATCTTGGGAATGATCTCATGTCACATTTCAACCTGCCAGAATGTGAGAATGAAGATGTCGCAGACAAACTGAGGGCCAAAGTCAAGCAGCGGACTCTAAAGAAGATGGCCGAACTGTTCCGTAGCTGGAAGAAGAAGCTATGAAAAAACTATCTGAAGACAAAGAAAGTGCCAGTATTCGAGGGGTATCTAGCCAAGTAGGCGAATCACTGGAAGGAATTTCAAGAGTACAAGGAGTCAGAAGATGCCCAGGCATTATCAGAAAAGAACAAGATAAATGCCGACAAGAAGAAATATCACCACAAGCTGGGGCCAGGGGGCTATGAGGCTGCCATTCCAAAGTGGGATAAGAAAGAGCAAGATCTGATAGATAAAGGCATCGTACCTGAACCACTCCATGATGAGTGGGAATTGAGAGCAAGAAATTGGTTCCTTGCGCATGGTGGGTCATACGACGAAACAACAGGGGACCTCATCTGCAATGACAATCTTAGGATACCCAGGGAGAATTGGAAAAGGATAGTGAAAGAAATTAAGGAGGGACAAAGAAAGTTCACTTCAGATAGAGATAAAGATTTGCTCACACTGGTCCTCGGCAACGACGAACATGGAGGACGAACGCGAGGCTTCGGTCCTTCTTACCCGTGGTGGCTTGGGTTTGCCAAAGACCAAGACACTTACAGAAGCCGAGAGAGAGCAAAGAAGCGGCAGCAGGATGAGGAGAATGACAAGTTCAACCAGTTGCTTGCGAGGATTAACGAGCAACAGAAGCAGATTGATGAGCTTAGAGGAGTACCGCGCGAGGAAGATCCTGCACTTGATATTACCGGCGCCCCATCTAAGCGGAAAAGCGGCGTGGCTGAATCTGAGGCCCCGCCCGACGATGAACGAAGAATGATAGAGGGCGGTCCCGGCTACCCCGTGGATGGAATCAAGGAGTCAGCATCATGTGAACTCCATCAGAAATTCAAGAACATATCCATGAAGGTGGCCGTCGGACAAGCTTTACCTTCTGGCTGTTCGGTTACGTAGCATAAATTCAAAATTTTCCTACGCATATTCAGATCTTCCTATGGAGAGACCAGCAACGAGAGAGGGGTAAGAGCATCTTCATACCTTTGAAGATCGCTAAGCGGGAGCGTTGCTAGAACGCGGTTGATGGAGTCGTACTCGCAGCGATTCCGATCTAGTGCCGAACAACGGCACCTCCGCGTTCAACACACGTGCAGCCCGATGACGTCTCCCGCACCTTGATCCAGCAAGGAGGACGGAGAGATTGAGGAAGAACTCCAGCAACACGACGGCGTGGTGTCGATGGAGAGACGAGGTCTCCCGGCAGGGCTTCGCCAAGCACCGGCAGAGAGGAGGAGGAAGAAGAGCAGGGCTGCGCCGAGAGAGAGGGAAAAACCGTATGTCTCAATGGCCAAAAGTGCCCGATATATATAGGGGGAGGGTAGAGGGGGTGACACCCCTAGGGTTCCCACCCTAGGGGGTGCGGCAGCCCCCCAGATGGGAGGTGTGGCGGCCAGAAGGGGGAGGAGGGGGTGGCGCACCATCTGGGCTATGGGCTGAGTGGGGAGGCGCACCAGCCCACCTAGGGGCTGGTTCCCACCTCCACTTGGCCCACCTTATCTCCCGGGGTCGTTGCCCCCCTTCGGTGGTCCCCCGGGGCCACCTCCGGTGCTCCCGGTGGTCCCGATACGTTACCGGTGATGCCCGAAACACTTCCGGTATCCAAAACCATCCATCCTATATATCAATCTTTACCTCCGGACCATTTCGGAGCTCCTCGTGACGTCCGGGATCTCATCCGGGATTCCGAACAACTTTCGGTAACCTCGTATAACAATTCCCTATAACCCTAGCGTCATCGAACCTGAAGTGTGTAGACCCTACGGGTTCGGGAGACAGGCAGACATGACCGAGACACCTCTCTGGCCAATAATCATCAGCGGGGTCTGGATACCCATGGTGGCTCCCACTTGCTCCACGATGATCTCATCGGATGAACCACGATGTCAAGGATTCAATCAATCCCGTACATGATTCCCTTTGTCTGTCGGTATAGAACTTGCCCGAGATCCGATCGTCGGTATACCTATACCTTGTTCAATCTCGTTACCGGTAAGTCTCTTTACTCGTTCCGTAGCACGTCTTCGTGTGACTAACTCCTTAGTCACATTGAGCTCATGATGATGTTCTACCGAGTGGGCCCAGAGATACCTCTCCGTCACACGGAGTGACAAATCCCAATCTCGATTCGTACCAACCCAACAAATACTTTCGGAGGTACCCGTAGTGCACCTTTATAGTCACCCAGTTACGTTGTGACGTTTGATACACCCAAAGCACTCCTACGGTATCCGGGAGTTGCACAATCTCATGGTCGAAGGAAAAGATACTTGACATTAGAAAAGCATTAGCATACGAACAATACGATCTAGTGCTAGGCTTAGGATTGGGTCTTGTCCATCACATCATTCTCCCAATGATGTGATCCCGTTATCAATGACATCTAATGCCCATGATCAGGAAACCATGATCATCTATTGACTAACGAGCTAGCCAACTAGAGGCTTGCTAGGGACACATTGTGATCTATTTATTCACACATGTATTATTGTTTCCTGTTAATACAATTATAGCATGAACAATAGACGATTATCATGAACAAGGAAATATGATAATAACCATTTTATTATTGCCTCTAGGGCATATTTCCAATAGTCTCCCACTTGCACTAGAGTCAATAATCTAGTTACATTGTGATGTATCGAACACCCAAAGCATTATGGTGTTGATCATGTTTTGCTCGTGGAAGAGGTTTAGTCAACGGGTCTGCAATAATTCAGATCCGTGTGTACTTTACAAATATCTATCACTCCACTCTGGACATGGTCCTGGATGGAGTTGTAGCGGCGCTTGATGTGCTTCGTCTTCCGGTGAAACCTGGGCTCCTTGGCTATGGCAATGGCTCCAGTGTTATCACAGAAGAGTGTCATAGGACCCGACGCGCTTGGAACCACTCCAAGGTCGGTGAATAGCTCCTTCATCCAAATTCCTTCATGAGCCGCTTCTGAAGCAGCTATGTACTCCGCTTCACATGTAGATGCTGCCACGACTTCTTGCTTGCTGCTGCACCAGCTCACCGCCCCACCATTCAACACATATACGTATCCGGTCTGTGACTTAGAGTCATCCGGATCTGTGTCGAAGCTAGCGTCGACGTAACCCTTTACGACGAGCTCTTCGTCACCTCCATAAACGAGAACCATTTCCTTAGTCCTTTTCAGGTACTTAAGGATATTCTTGACCGATGTCCAGTGTTCCATACCGGGATAACTTTGGTACCTCCCTACCAAACTTATGGCAAGGTTTATATCAGGTCTAGTACACAGCATGGCATACATTAGAGAGCCCACGGCTGAAGCGTAGGGGACAGAACTCATCTTCTCTCTATCTGCTGCCGTGGTCGGCGACTGAGTCTTACTCAATCTCATACCTTGCAAAACTGGCAAGAACCCTTTCTTTGAGTTTTCCATATTGAACTTCTTCAATATCTTGTCAAGGTATGTACTGTGCAAAAGACCTATGAGGCGTCTCGATCTATCTCTATAGATCTTGATGCCTAATATGTATGCAGCTTCTCCAAGGTCCTTCATCGAAAAACTCTTGTTCAAATAGGCCTTTATGCTCTCCAGCATCTCTATATTATTCCCCATCAATAATATGTCATCCACATATAGTATGAGGAAAGCTACAGAGCTCCCACTCACTTTCTTGTACAGACAGGCTTCTCCGTAAACCTGTATGAACCCAAACGCTTTAATCACCTCATTAAAACGAATGTTCCAACTCCGAGATGCTTGCACCAGCCCATAGATGGAGCGCTGGAGCTTGCACACTTTGTTAGCACCCTTAGGGTCGACAAAACCATCTGGTTGTATCATATACAACTCTTCCTTAAGGTTCCCGTTAAGGAACGCTGTTTTGACGTCCATTTGCCAAATTTCATAATCATAAAAGGCGGCAATTGCTAACATGATTCGGACTGATTTCAGCTTCGCTACGGGAGAGAAAGTCTCTTTTTAGTCAACTCCTTGAATTTGTCGAAAACCCTTTGCGACAAGTCGAGCTTTGTAAACGGTTACATTACCGTTTGCATCAGTCTTCTTCTTGAAGATCCATTTATTTTCTATGGCTCGCCGGTCATCGGGCAAGTCCACCAAAGTCCATACTTTGTTCTCATACATGGGTCCTATCTCGGATTTCATGGCCTCAAGCCATTTGTTGGAATCCGGGCCCGCCATCGCTTCTTCATAGTTCGAAGGTTCACCGTTGTCTAACAACATGATTTCCATCACAGGGTTGCCGTACCACTCTGGTGCGGAGCGTGCCCTTGTGGACCTTCGCGGTTTAGTAGTAACTTGATCCGAAGCTTCATGATCATCATCATTAACTTCCTCTTCAGTCGGAGTAGGCGCCACAGGAACAACTTCCCGCGCTGCGCTACTATCCTGTTCGAGAGGGGGTGCAATTACCTCATCAAGTTCTACCTTCCTCCCACTTACTTCTTTCGAGAGAAACTCTTTCTCTAGAAAGGATCCGTTCTTGGCAACAAAGGTTTTACCTTCGGATCTAAGATAGAAGGTATACCCAATAGTTTCCTTCGGGTATCCTATGAATACGCATTTCTCCGCTTTGGGTTCGAGCTTTTCTGGTTGAAGTTTCTTCACATAAGCATCGCAGCCCCAAACTTTAAGAAACGACAACTTAGGTTTCTTGTCAAACCATAGTTCATACGGTGTCGTCTCAACGGATTTAGACGGTGCCCTATTTAAAGTGAATGCTGTAGTTTCTAATGCGTATCCCCAAAATGATAGCGGTAAGTCGGTGAGAGACATCATAGATCGTACCATATCTAATAAAGTGTGATTACGACGTTCGGACACTCCGTTGCGCTGCGGTGTGCCAGGCGGTGTCAGTTGTGAAACGATTCCACACTTCCTTAGGTGTGTGCCAAACTCGTGACTCAAATATTCTCCTCCACGATCAGATCATAGACATTTAATTTTTCTGTCACGTTGAGTCTCAACCTCACTCTGAAATTCCTTGAACCTTTCAAACATCTCAGATTTGTGCTTCATCAAGTAGATATACCCATACCTACTCAAATCATCGGTGAAAGTGAGAACATAACGATAACCACCGCGAGCTTCAACGTTCATTGGACCACACACATCAGTATGTATTATTTCTAATAAGTCAGTTTCTCTCTCCATTATTCCTGAGAATGGAGTCTTAGTCATCTTGCCCATGAGGCACGGTTCGCATGTGTCAAATGATTCAAAGTCAAGAGACTCTAATAGTCCATCAGTATGGAGCTTCTTCATGCGCTTAACGCCGATATGACCAAGGCGGCAGTGCCACAAGTATGTGGGACTATCATTATCAACTTTGCATCTTTTGGTACTCACACTATGAATATGTGTAACATCACGATCGAGATTCATCAAAAATAAACCATTCACCAGCGGAGCATGACCATAAAACATATCACTCATATAAATAGAACAACCATTATTCTCTGACTTAAATGAGTAGCCGTCTCGCATTAAGCAAGACCCTGATACAATGTTCATGCTTAAAGCTGGTACTAAATAACAATTATTAAGGTTTAAAACTAATCCTGACGGTAGATGTAGAGGTAGCGTGCCGACGGCGATCACATCGACCTTTGAACTATTCCCGACGCGCATCGTCACCTCGTCCTTGGCCAGTCTCCGCTTATTCCGCAGTTCCTGCTTTGAGTTGCAAATGTGAGCAACAGCACCGGTATCAAATACCCAGGAGCTACTACGAGCGCTGGTAAGGTACACATCAATAACATGTATATCACATATACCTTTAACGTTGACGGCCTTCTTGTCCGCTAAGTATTTGGGGCAGTTCCGCTTCCAGTGATCCTTTCCCTTGCAATAGAAGCACTCAGTCTCAGGCTTGGGTCCGTTCTTTTTCTTCTTCCCGGCATCTGGCTTACCGGGTGCGGCAACAGCTTTGCCGTCTTTCTTGAAGTTCTTCTTACCCCTGCCTTTCTTGAAACTAGTGGTCTTGTTGACCATCAACACGTCATGCTCTTTCTTGATTTATACTTCTGCAGACTTGAGCATCGAGTACAACTCGGGAATGGTCTTCTCCATCCCTTGCATGTTGTAGTTAAGCACAAAGCCTTTGTAGCTTGGTGGGAGAGACTGGAGGATTCTGTCAATTGTAGAATCATACGGAAGTTCGACTTCAAGTGAAGTCAGACGACCGTGTAACCCAGACATTTTGAGTATGTGCTCACTGACAGAACTGTTCTCCTCCATCTTACAGCTAAAGAATTTGTCGGAGACTTCATATCTCTCGACACGGGCATGAGCTTGAAAAACTAGCTTCAGCTCCTGGAACATCTCATATGCCCCGTGTTGCTCAAAACGCCTTTGGAGCCCCGTTTCTAAACTGTATAACATGCCACACCTGACCGGAGAGTAGTCATCACTCCGCGTTTGCCAGACGTTCGGAATGTCTTGGGCTGCTGCGGAGCGGGAGGGTCACCTAGCGGCGCATTAAGGACATAAGCCTTTTTAGCTGCTTCAAGGATGAGCTTCAAGTTGCGAACCCAGTCCGCATAGTTGCTACCATCATCTTTCAGCTTGTTTTTCTCTAGGAATGCGTTGAAGTTGAGGTTGACGTTGGACATCTAAAATATTTATAAAGACAACTTTTAGACTAAGTTCATGACAATTAAGTTCATTTAATCAAATTAAGTATGAACTCCCACTTAAATCGACATTCCTCTAGTCATCTAAGTGATACATGATCCATGTTGACTAACCCGTGTTCGATCATCACGTGAGACGGACTAGTCACCATGGTGAGCAACTTCATGCTGATCGTATTCAACCATACGACTCATGTTCGACCTTCCGGTCTCTTGTATTCGAGGTCATGTCTGTACATGCTAAGCTCGTCGAGTCAACCTAGGTGTTTCGCGTGTGTAAATCTGGCTTACACCCGTTGTATGCGAATGTTAGAATCTATCACACCCGATCATCACGTGGTGCTTCGAGACAACGAACCTTCGCAACGGTGCACACTTAGGGGAATACGTTCTCGAAATTTTAAGAGGGATCATCTTATTATGCTACCGTCGTTTTAAGCAATAAGATGTAAAACATGATAAACATCACAATGCAATCATATAGTGACATGATATGGCCATTATCATCTTTGCTCTTTCGATCTCCATCTTCAGGCATCGCATGATCATCATCGTCACCGGCGTGACACCATGATCTCCATCATCGTGTCTCCGTGAAGTCGTCACGCCAACTACTACTATCACTACTACTATAGCTAACCGTTAGCAACGAAGTAAAAGTAGTAAGCACATGGCGTTGCATCTCATACAATAAATTAAGACAACTCCTATGGCTCCTGCCGGTTGTCATACTCATTGACATGCAAGTCGTGAAACCTATTACAATAACATGATCATCTCATACATCATACATGCAACATCACAACTTTGGCCATATCACATCACATGTCAAACCCTGCAAAAACAAGTTAGACGTCCTCTAATTGTTGTTGCAAGTTTTACGTGGCTGATTTGGGTTTCTAGCAAGAACGCCTTCTTACCTACGTGACAGCCACAACGATGATATGCCAAAGCTATTTACCCTTCATAAGGACCCTTTTCATCAAATCCAATCCGACTAGAGTAGGAGAGACACACACCCACTAGCCACCTTTATGCACGGTGTGCATGTCTGTCGATGGAACCAGTCTCACGTAAGCGTACATGTAAAGTCGGTCCGGGCCGCTTCATCCCACAATACCGCCGGAAAAGAATAAGACTAGTAGCGGCAAGCAAATTGACAAATCATCGCCCACAACTTTTGTGTTCTACTCGTGCATAGAATCTACGCATAGAAAACCTAGCTCGGATGCCACTGTTGGGTTACGTAGCATAAATTCAAAATTTTCCTACGCATATTCAGATCTTCCTATGGAGAGACCAGCAACGAGAGAGGGGTAAGAGCATCTTCATACCTTTGAAGATCGCTAAGCGGAAGCGTTGCTAGAATGCGGTTGATGGAGTCGTACTCGCAGCGATTCCGATCTAGTGCCGAACAACGGCACCTCCACGTTCAACACACGTGCAGCCCGGTGACGTCTCCCGCACCTTGATCCAGCAAGGAGGAGGGAGAGGTTGGGGAAGAACTCCAGCAGCACGACGACGTGGTGTCGATGGAGAGACGAGGTCTCCCGGCAGGGCTTCGCCAAGCACCGGCAGAGAGGAGGAGGAAGAAGAGCAGGGCTGCACCGAGAGAGAGGGAAAAACCGTATGTCTCAATGGCCAAAAGTGCCCGATATATATAGGGGGAGGGGAGAGGGGGTGCCACCCCTAGGGTTCCCACCCTAGGGGGTGCGGCAGCCCCCCTAGATGGGAGGTGCGGCGGCCAGAAGGGGGAGGAGGGGGTGGCGCACCATCTGGTGGGCCTTAGGCCCACCTGGCCTAGGGTTTGCCCCCCCCCTTTTCTCTCCCTTGCGCTATGGGCTGAGTGGGGAGGCGCACCAGCCCACCTAGGGGCTGGTTCCCACCCCCACTTGGCCCACCTTATCTCCCGGGGTCGTTGCCCCCCTTCGGTGGTCCCCCCGGGCCACCTCCGGTGGTCCCGGTGGTCCCGGTACGTTACCGGTGATGCCCGAAACACTTCCGGTATCCGAAACCATCCGTCCTATATATCAATCTTTACCTCCGGACCATTCCGGAGCTCCTCGTGACGTCCGGGATCTCATCCGGGACTCCGAACTACTTTCGGTAACCTCGTATAACAATTCCCTATAACCCTAGCGTCATCGAACCTTAAGTGTGTAGACCCTACGGGTTCGGGAGACAGGCAGACATGACCGAGACACCTCTCTGGCCAATAACCATCAGCGGGGTCTGGATACCCATGGTGGCTCCCACTTGCTCCACGATGATCTCATCGGATGAACCACGATGTCAAGGATTCAATCAATCCCGTACACGATTCCCTTTGTGTGTCGGTATAGAACTTGCCCGAGATTCGATCGTCGGTATACCTATACCTTGTTCAATCTCGTTACCGGTAAGTCTCTTCACTCGTTCCGTAGCACGTCATCGTGTGACTAACTCCTTAGTCACATTGAGCTCATGATGATGTTCTACCGAGTGGGCCCAGAGATACCTCTCCGTCACACGCAGTGACAAATCCCGATCTCGCTTCGTACCAACCCAACAGATACTTTCGGAGGTACCCGTAGTGCACCTTTATAGTCGCCCAGTTACGTTGTGACGTTTGATACACCCAAAGCACTCCTACGGTATCCGGGAGTTGCACAATCTCACGGTCGAAGGAAAAGATACTTGACATTAGAAAAGCATTAGCATACGAACAATACGATCTAGTGCTAGGCTTAGGATTGGGTCTTGTCCATCACATCATTCTCCCAATGATGTGATCCCGTTATCAATGACATCTAATGCCCATGATCAGGAAACCATGATCATCTATTGACTAACGAGCTAGCCAACTAGAGGCTTGCTAGGGACACATTGTGATCTATTTATTCACACATGTATTACTGTTTCCTGTTAATACAATTATAGCATGAACAATAGACGATTATCACGAACAAGGAAATATGATAATAACCATTTTATTATTGCCTCTAGGGCATATTTCCAACACTGTCCCTGATGCACGCTGGCATGGCCGTGAGATTCCAGCTGGCTTTGCTAAAGTCGGGGTCGATGAAATCATGACGGGGTTTAATAATATGGAGCTCGACATAGCTGGACCCGAAGATGAGAGGAAACTCGGAGAAGTACTGGGTGGAGTCATCCTATGGGACAAGAACTACATCAAGCTTCCAGGCTCGTCCCCAAGGACAACACCGCCTTCGAGTCGTCGCAGGTCACCTACACCTCCATTACCTCCAAGCCCTCCACATGACGTCGGCCAGCACAACACGAGTCCATCTCGATCACCGCCGCCGGACTTTGGTCGTCCGTCTCCGCCGCCGCCCGCTCCGGATACAAAGCGGGAGCGTGCCACCAAGAACGCTCCGCCAACGATTCCTAAGCCACAGAGCACCCCAAAGCGCAAACGGTCGCCCCTCCCAAAGGTACGTCATGCTAATCTTCCTATCAGATCTTATGATCGTACCCCCGAGGAAAACACCGGGATAGCAAAGGAACATCATGATGCGCAGATGAAAAAGAAGGAACCCGAGCCCCGCCCGGAATACACCGAGAAGCAAATAGCATTTGCAAAATACTTCACGACCCTTCCATCACAGTATGACTTACACCATAAGCCTGATGACTATACACGCACATTGCAGAAGGAAGTGAAAAAGAGCAGATCACATGCAAGTGCAAGTGGGAGCAAATCAAGGTCAACTACAAGCAAGAAAAAATCAAACGTTCCTCAGCTTGGACAACAGGCCAAACAGTCGATCCCACCCCTCAAGGTGTTAACCGAGAATGTTCCCCCTCCGGTGCAGGGGCTAGCTTTAGAAAGAGCAAAGGAGTTGGCGGCTGCATGTGGTGTCTCAGTTGAAGAATTGTTGTCTTCCCAAGACGACAGGATACCCAAGGCTGTGGTAGCCCCTAAGCCACAGTTTGTCATGGGTGAGCCTTTGGTCAGCAAAGATGATCTCTCAACAAATATGCGTTACTTGCATCAATGGTACTTAAGTGAATCAAAGAATGGGAGAACGATGATCGTACTGAGTGTCCCACAGGAGTACTATGGCCGCCCCGAACAAATCCATATCGACTTTGATGAACTCTTCCAGATGTACAATGGCGACGCCCTCGACAAATCGCTTATGAGTTGCTATTGTCTGTAAGTTTTTCAATTCGTTGTCTACATATAACTTGTTTAGTTATTTTAATTCATTGTCTATATATAACTTGTACTCTATTATGCAGAATGAAGATTCTGGATTGTAAAAGTAAGAGCATCCTAAATATTGGGTTTATTGACCCAGATAAAATACATATAGCGGCGCTAACTAATTATCCAAAGGAGATGGAGGAAAACCTTCTAAGGTTTCTAACAGATCAAAATTTCTGTGACCACATACTGTTTCCATACAACTTCAGGTGAGGGTCTTTACTCTGTTGTGTCCATTCACTTATAAGTGTAATTGATAAGTTACTGACACATATATATATACATGTGCAGCTTCCATTGGATTCTGTTGGACATTCAAATTGATAAGGGAAGAGTTGATGCATTCGACCCATTATCGAGACCCTTGGAACAGTTCCAAAGCCTGCAGGACATGCTCCAAGGGTAATTTCAATCATTCTTTCGCTCTATCGGTCTCTTTCGATGATTTTCTGATATATCAATTAATGAAAAACTTAGCAAATCATTATCCTTGTCGGGCAGGGTTTGAAAGCGGTTCAAGTGCGTGACTCCCGGTATCGAGCATGAGAAGCTGACCTTTAGAGTGGCTCAGGTAAGTAGTAGTACGATATACTTCTATTTTCAATACATTTATGATGCTAGATTATTATTTTGATTATATATATTCTATTCTCGTAAAGTGCGACCAGCTGCCACGGGGAACGCATCTATGCGGATACTATGTTTGCGAGACCATTCACACGTTTACCTCTGAGCACAAGGATCACAGATTCGACGTAAGCAATGAACATTCACACCTCTATTTTTACCCGTCATTCTTTGTTATCATGATTGATATTCATATTCATCTCCTCTTCTTATATAGCACACGGCCATGACGACGAAGGTCCTACCAGAGCAACGCGCGATTGCTGTTGCAGAGGAGCTTGCGACCTTTCTGAGGACGGAAGCTATAGATGACAAAGGACGATTTAGTATAGCTAGGGGCCATTACTGATATTCGTCCATGTAATCAAATAGACGGGTTCTAGTCCCGATAATTCAGATCTCCATATAATTGTATATATATGCTCGCTTGTAAGATAAGTTAACCTTATATATATATATGCATAATTATTTCTATTTAAATTATATGAAAATTAATTCCCGAACACCAAACGAGGCATCACCTTAATCTCCCGAACACCTAAACCCTAAAACCCTAAAACCCAAAAATAATTTCATTTAAAAAAACCCCGAAAATAAGCAAAATCTGAAACTCTTTAGTCCCGGCCCGTGTAACGAACCGGGACTAAAGGTCCTGCCCGTGGGGCGCTACGAGGCGCCCACGTGGAGCACCTTTAGACCCGGCTTGTAACAGGGCCGGGACTAAAGGTTAGGCCTTTAGTCTCGCCCCTTTAGTCCCGGTTGGCGAACCGGGACTAAAGCCCCTTACGGGCCGGGGCTAAAGGCCCCGTCCCCACTAGTGGAGTAGGGAAGGAGGAAAAAGAATTAATACAACAACTTCAGACCATCTGTCTCAGAAGTTACATCCATGCCAAGAGAGTGGAGGGAAGTGAGCTTCGCAAGAGATGCATGAAGTGTATCATGCTTTTTCTTGCTCGCCCCTAGTGTGACACTTAACTTTCTCAGCTTTATAAGATCCCAGAGATCTTCAACTGCTTTCCTGCTAGTTCGCTCAATGTCTACAGTCTCAAGAATCTCTAACTCCATTAGGTTGTTGATCCCTCTAGGCACTCTCGCGCCGTCAGAGTTGGAAAAACGACCAGGCCAGGGCATGTAAACCGACATCATAACCTCATCAAGATCATAAGAAGAATAAGTATGCAAAATAGGCAGACAAAATGTAGGCAGGCGACGGGCCCAAGGGTAGGACAAGTATAAATCTCCTGTCGGATTTTCTTTGCTACATCGGAGGATACGAAGGCTTTGTAGTTTAGTGATCTCGGTTGGTAGGGATGCAACAAGACCATCTCTTATATCCAATGCTTGTAAGCCTTGTAGTTTTCCTATGGATCTTGGGATCTTGTATATGTAAGAACATTGCGCATTAACATACTTTAGATGACGTAACGAGCCTATAGTGTTGATATCATTTTCTGTAATTTCAAACATGGCATCATGTATATCCAAGACTCTAAGCATCCTAAAGTCCGGTTAACAAACTGAAGGTGCTGGATTTCTGGGCCTCTCACCAAAAACAGTCAATGACCGGACGTGGCTCCAATCCCAGCCCTTATTTGGGCACCAACTACCTTCATGGTAGGTCGAGCGGCGGGTGACTTGTGATAGTAGAGCCAAGAGGAAGTGAAGGGAAGCAAGGAAATAGATTGCTTGAGCGGTGTAGTCCCGTTGCGGCAGACAGTACCCTACGGTGTGGGGTGGTTCGAGAGGTTGGTGGTTTGTCACCTCGATATGGAAAAAATGAGGGAGGGCAGAGGATAAGGTAACAAGGAGAGTCGGTATATCTAGGACGATTAAACGACTTAGATTGACCTACGTCATCGATGAAAAACACTCACACTCCAACCAATCAGAACGTTAGCTTCGATCGAGCCACGTTATCAATCAGAAATGCTACAAAATATTTGTGCTTCTTCTTTACTGACATGAAGAAGACGACAAACAAGTTTTTCTTTCTTTGACAACAGTCAACCGATAAATTGACCACAAAGGCTGTTGCACCATTTCTTCTCTGTCGAATGTGCCACGTGTTAGTTGTTTTGCCGCCAACAGGTCTTTGGAAGATTTGCTGACAGTTTTGTCTTTGCCGACAGTTTTTTTGTGGCTGCCGGCATAGCATACTCTATGTTGTCAGCCATGAGGAAAAGCAGTCGGCAAAGGCAAAAACTGTCGGCAAACTCCCTGTTTCATGTAGTGTTTATCTTTTCTACGTACTTAGAGTATGTTGCCTTTTGTCATTACCTGGCGTGGTATCATCAGGGTACACCTTTCATGGAGTTGTTTCTTCTCCTTTCCGTGGGGCACATGCACAACACGTAGAGGCGTTGGACATCATAAGCCATGATATAATTCGCTGGAAAAAATGTAGAATGGAAAATAACCCCTTGGCTAGTGTGTTGCCATCTAAGAACACTGATTGCATTAATTAGGAGTAGGACGTGTGTACGTATTACTATTAGTCTCTATTGTATTTTGGGTCAAAGTTTGACTACATATTTTACTAGCAAATTTTTAGTGCATGTCACACAAAATTATTGTTGGATTTGTATTTAAATATAGTTTCAAATGACATTATTTTTGCAACATATAACCAATATTTTATTAGTTGAAATCATTATTAAAATATGACCAAAAATACGAAGTAAGTACTACCTCCTTCCATTCCAAAGTCCAAGTCATATTTTTTTCTTACATAACTTTTGACCAAGTTTATAAACATTGCCAGCATTTAGGATACCATGTCAACATCACTAAAACAGTCTTGAAAAATATTTTCATAATATATTTATTTACTAGGGTTATTTCTCGTTTTTGTGTTGGGCAAACAAGTAGATATGCATGGAAACAAAGAGAAAACAAATCCGTGTCCCTCACCTTTTGTCATTGGCGATGGATTTTTTATTTCTATTTTTCACACAAGGCCTATAGCAAGTAGGTACAAGTGGGTAAGCAAGTAGGTACAAGTGGGTAAGAATTGCCACGAGCGTAAATAGTTTGAGAGCGAAAGAGGAAATTTTCAGGACGCTCATATGTCACCATCCAACGACCATTGTAGCATTAATTTGGAATAGGATAACTGTACTATTGACGTGTATCATTTCTTAGCGGAGTCCAAGGCTATGGATAAGATTTAAGAGCAAAAGCTGGATGCCGCGTTTTCGTTCTCGGTGCATATGCTTCCGTGGGTGAACACTAAAATCGTTTAAACGAGCTAAACTATTTAAAAAATTCAAAAACAATTGGTGCGCGATGGTCATATGGGTGACCCCCATGCCAAATTTCATGGAGTTTGGATATTTTAGTAGCTCTCGGCAAAAAATAAAAATTTCAGGCATGTGAGGAACTTCTGAAAACAATACTGTTCGGAGCTCATTTTGTCATTTTTGCCATGAGTTACCAACGAAATTTTGCACGCACCTGGCGCACTCAAGCATATTGCATTGAAAATCAGCTTTTTTGGGATTTTTCTTCTACCTTTTGTTTACTTTGTAGAAAGCAACGGTCGGGGATACCGGCGATCATTTTTAATAGCCTGTCGAACTATTCAAACAGGACACCCAAAAAACAGCACAGTTACCTACGGCTACAAAAGGTGGGGTTGTGGCACCCGTAGGCGCTGAGAGACAAGGGGGACTATCCTACCCAATCGACCATCACACACTAGTCGAAGAATGTTTGTCATGCTATGAATCTTCTCCCTTGGCTGCACCATCACTTCATTGCACCTTCATTGAAACCCTAGCAACCACTAGGATAACAAATTGATGTCTTTATACAATTATGGATTAAAGAACTCGGAATTTAATTCGCAAAAACGAATAGTCTTAATTTTTGCATAATAGGAACAAGGTTTAGCCACAAGATACACTATTTCATTTCGCCAAAGACTCCAATGCAAAGGTCAAATGTGAAGAAGGTGGATGTCTGGATAGGCATGCATGATACACTTCCATTTCACCAAAGATGTTTACCAGGGGTCAACACCTACTAGCAGAGTTGAGGGGGCAGCCCGTGCGCTCAAGGGGATATGCAACAGGGATATACTAGTAGTATTGTATTGTCATCTGTGCGCATGGGCTGCCTGCTGGTATTGTATTGTATTGTATCGTATCGTATCGTTGTTGAACATGAAAAAAAACTACATGTGTTGTTAAGAGAATACGAGGTGATATATGTGGACATATTCCTCCTAAGTCAGGCACATGTAAATACTAAATGGTACTAATCGTGTGCCATTTTGCAACCTCCTCTCTTGTCATCATGCGATTCCAAATTTCATCACAACCATGCAATTTACCACATTTCTTTCATAGTTCCTTAAAAAAAAGTCGGACAACAGTCCATGCAAATACTTTTTTTCAACATCAAGGTTTAATTACAGTGGAGCACCAACATCATTGTCACCGAGAACCAACTTGTCCTTGGATGGTTAGGAGGGTAGACCTATGATCAAATCTAGGTTTGACACTTTCGTGTCTCATAAATGTGGAATATTCTTTTAGTGAGAGGCAACGTTCCCGTCGATAAGAAGGCGCATGTGGTGACTTCGTCAAAATCAAGATCCACCGGCTCAGTCTTTCGAAGGTGTTCATAGGGATAGAGTGTGCATGCGTGCATTTATAGGGGTGAGTGTATGTGCGTGTTTGTGACGTGTTTCTAAAAAAACATCATTGTCATGAGCTGATAGTGACTTGACGTGATATGTACCAGTTGGTATTTTTAGCATCACATCAATGTTTAATTAAATGATAAACCAAGGAAAGTGAAGGTGTCCAGTGACCCCATGCAAGTCACTGTCACTTTGAATCCTGGTAATTAAGAAGGCATGTACAAGAGACCAAAAATCTGGTTTACAATATTCCTATTGGTCGGAGACGTTCACCGAAACATTGATGAGTTGGAACTATTTTTCAGAATATTAGCCAAATGCCAATCTGAAATTCAGAAAATGGATCCAGTTGGGAGATGGAAGCGGTGGAACTAATGGCATATCGACGGTTCATCAGGGTCTTGTACCTCCAGTAACCGTCTACTATCTTCAAGTAATATTCATGATTTAAATCCCCCCTCACCCCCACCACCATCACCCCAAGGAGGCGACCGATGAATGTGCAGTCACACACATGCATCAAAATTGTAATTGAGGCATAGTCGCCCAGAATGAAAGACCTAGATAGGTCATATAAAGTGACCCCATACAGTGAATATGTAATGAGTTACATGGCGATCGGTGCGAAGAGGGGTCGTACAACTACGAATGTCGATATTCCTCATTCTAAACAAATTCCTGCAATCCAAGATTCGATGCTGGAGAGAGGAGATGAGGAGGAGGACGAGGAGTACATATCAAAGGATCGCCCGCGTCGCCCAGCCCAGGGCGACTCGGGCGCAGCGGCTCTCCAGCCACCAGCACCGCTCCTTGTCCTCCTCTCGCCACGCCGTTGCTGGAGCACGCCACCGGGTGAAGCCCGTGCGGCCGACGGCGGGGGCGGGGCGCTCTCACGTGACGGCTTCCATCCTGTATGGCAGCAGGTTGGGTGGTGTGTCAGCGAACGCTGGGGCTCAGGATCCCGGCGACCGGTGACAGAACTCGCGTCCTCTCATGGGTGTGGCGGCGGCTACTGGCGTCGTGGTCGTTTGGGCTGCGTCATCAGGTGTGGCAGCCCAGATCCGACCGGGATCCAGGGAAGCCCCGCGGCAGTTGGCCCTACCCCGACTAGCTGCTGCCGTGGGTGGCCTCGCCCCGACTCCTGGGACGCCGTCCCCGTCCACCGCTATTGGATCTGGGGCCTCCCCAGCCGGTTGTGGTGTCCCCTTCCTCCGCCCGTCTGTTGCATCCTCTCTGCGTAGCCTGCTGGATCCCTTCGAGCGGGGGATTCGGCTCTAGCGGCGCAGTGGAGGTCTGGCAGCAAGGCGGTGACGCTAGCCCATGCGCGGCGTTTGTCGACGCGCCGAAGGGAGGCGTGGATGGGTTGACAGGTACGGACGGGCGGTCATGGCCAAAGGTAATGCAAACCTATGGCAATGATGGGGCCTGCTGACGTGCTTGAATAAAGGCGACGGTCCTAGTGTTCTTCTTGCGCCAAGACGAAGATCTGCCTGATACACGAACTTTCTGATCTGGTCGGAGTGGCGGGTTTCGGAAGGCTTCGCCGGCGAACTCCCATGGACGTGTTATGCCTGGAGATTGCTCGATCGGGTGGAATTCGGTCGTGCCCGTTGGTTCTCCATTAAGGAGGGAGCGGCGCGAAGCTCTGCTATCTGGTTCCATCAGGAGATATCTTACTCTATGGTAAAGTCAGAGGCGGAGAATGTCATGAAAGCCAAGATTGGAGGACTAGTACTGGTTATTATAGCCTACGGCGCTGAGGAATTTACTTGGAGTTTCGGAATTCGTAGTAATGGTAATGTAAGTGGGGGTGACATCACAAGTGAAGTTCAAGGTCCTACCTTTCAGGATGAAAATCCAAGGTCTGCCTTAATTGGTTGTGCCACACAATGGTCTTATTGAAGACATTGCTTTGAGAGCGGGCATTATCTCCAGGGTGAAATCCCAAGATTTACGATCGGGCGACGACTGTGCGTGTGCACTGTTTTCTTCTTGGAGCCGTCGTTTTTTTGAAGTACTTGAACATCAGGTGTTGTCTTGGTGGTGGTTTTGCTGCTGTTGCAAGTACTGAACCTCTATAGCAGAACTTTTCTTTTTTAGTTTCTTGTTCATTTTTTCGCTGTGTGCATCCTCATGCCATTAGGGCATTACGTTGTTGCAGAGGCTGGATGTAATTGGTATCTCTTTAATGTTAACATATACTCTTTATGAAATCATGGGAGGGCATGAAAACTAACTAGCATGGATGCATTGTCGGCTAAGACGAGAGTGTCACTTTTATTGATAAAATGCTTCAACCATGCGATTTGGACATGACGTGAAAGATTAGGACAAAACCTATGGTTTTCCCATCAACCACGCTATTTGGGCATGCTGTGAAACTGCAGCCACAAAATCCATAATTTTGTATACTCCCTCTGTCATGGTTGAAAAGGCAAGGTTAAATTTGCGTGCGTTTTTAAAATAGACAAGGTTTAAGCCGCGAAATCAATTACTTTTATTAATTAGTACTAGTACTATTTATGCATGCGCCCTTTCAATTTGCTGCTCACGCATTACTACTAGTATTTTCTCAGTTGTTAGGCGCATTAGCATCTACACCTGCTACATCTCACAACCAATCAGTGACTACCTTGGTCCCTGAGGTTTTCCAAGCGTGCCTTCTAAACCGTGACGGAGGAAGTATATAACTTTGTGTCATTTAACTCTTTGCTTTTGTATCAAGTCCATAGATATAAAATAAGTCGTAGTTGGAAATGTGATATTAAAAAGTTTATAACTAGAGTTGCACACATTACTAAACAGGGTCTATTTGTTAATGCGCTTATTTATTATCATTCAACATATGAGAGGCGATTTCCTATGCATGGTGGTAGCTACACACCCTTTGGTATAAATGCCTTTTTTGTTATATGAGGTGTCGGGTTTCAATGGCATTGCCACAAGTGCATTTTTGTTATGTATGAATGATCTTTGCTCACATTTATTTATCTTTTTTGTTATCTTTTTGACACAAGTGTCTTTTCGTTATGTAGAAAGGGCATTTCTCACTTCTCTCGGTCTTTTTCCCTTGCCTGTTTGCCATAATTGCATGTTTGCTTGCCTGGCTAGTCCAAAACAACAATATTTTTGCTTAGAGTTAATTTTCTTATTTTAACATAATTTACAAATTAACTAGGGATCAACATTTCATGGACGCGTTTTTGCTTTAGTTCCTTCAAAAAAATAGCCAACAGTTTGTGTCAATACATTATTTCAACACATGAGAGTTTCATGTAAATGGTACCCTGTCTAGGGTTTAACATTTCCTAGCCGCATTTTTTCTTTAGTTCCTTCAGAAAAAAAAAACAGCCAACGGTTCATGTCAATGCATTATTTTTCAACATCAGAGTTTAATGAAAACAGTGAATTCACTTGAGAGATAGTATTCGGCATTTTCAACATCAGATCAGTATTTAACTAAAACTGTACCCTACAGGGCACTAACAACATCGTCTCATAAATTCGATGCTAACCAGGATCATCAATTGGAAAAGACCCGACCACTGACTTACCCATCAGATATACGAGTACTAGTGAATTGCTTGACTTGCCCATCAACTCGCTGCTAACCAGGATCATCAATTGGAAAACCACTACCGCTGACTACAAGTGCAAGCACTAGGATAAATAGTCCCCAACAGTTTAACATGTGACAGGTTTTTAGCTATGCGTTGTTTTTTCCTTTTCCCCGCAAACAAAAACATATATAATATTAAAAGAATTATAGAAGGATTTTTAGGAAAAATAAATTTGAAAACCCAGTTATCTAGATAATAATAACAAAAGCGGACTTTTGTTTTCGACAGAGGCAATATATTTGCCTCGTTGATTAATTAAGCAAAAACGAATTGCCCATTTAATTAAAGGAACCCCGTGCAAAAAACATTACAACATGACCACATGGAGACTACTCCCAAATCAAGAATTTTCATGACCACCGGGCAAAACGAACAAACACCCCCAAACCATGGACCACTACAAACCCCCGGCACATGGATCACAACATTGCAAACAAACCCCCACCGAAAACACATCGGGCACAACCCCCAAAAAAGGAAGTCATCTATCAAGCAGCCGCGGAGGCCTTCCCAATGGTGTCACTTTTTTTTACTATTGCTCTCGAATGATTTGTCCTTAGGATTCCTCCAATGCAAAGGTGCTAAGTAAGGTGCTAAAAGCATTAAATATGTTAAGCAATCATAATCTCCAATGCATTGGTGCTTAGTTTGTTGTTGCTAAGGTTGTCTCATTTAATTGTTTAGCAACTAAAGTCTTGCATGCATAGCCCAGTTCTCTTCATTTTTAATGTTTTGCATAGGTTCCCGTGACTAGCATTGTTTCCTTCTGAGGACACCAAACTCTTCTCTTTCTTCTTAATTAGATTGTCACTTCGGATTTTTTGCCTTGTTGCCATGCTTAGCACCTATCTAAAGTGGAGCATAGGGAACAGCAGAGCATTAGGATGCCGGAATGATGACTAGCACACATCCTCTTTCTCTTGTCCCCAAATGCTTTCTCCTTCAGAAGGAAACCGATCGTCTTGGTAGATGTAGGGCTAGCAACATTCAAGGTGGCGATTAATCCACGAAGCTTTTTAGTAAAGAGAGCTTAGGTGCCAATGCACTGGGCGCCGCAACCTAGTCACCCATGGGAACCGTCTGGCCGATGAGCTCGGGCAAGTGGAAGACACTAGCACCCATACGACCAATCCTCCACGCTCGGCTCCGACGGTGGCGGTGTGGGTGACGGCATATATAACCACAGTCGAGGTCACAAGTGGGCTCCCCACACATCGTCTATAGCTCGGGCATGATCTGCAGCATCGGAGCCACGACCTCAACGATGTCCTCGGTCCTAGGGGCTGTGAACTATATAAGTGCAAGCACTAAACGCACCATAGACACTGCCCACACGTACGTAAGTAACCCCTCATCATCATACACAAGAAAAACATAAACAACCACACGTAACCAAGGAAGCAGCATGCGCCTCAAAGTCTCAAAAAAATAGCAGCATGGGCATCATCAAGGCCGTGAACCAGCGCATCGTGGACAACTTCCTCGCCGTCGTCGCCGCCGCCATCTCCGGTTACTCTCTCGTCGCCCTCGTGCGGCTCGGACCAGCAGAGCTCGTCAGCTGGCTCCGTGAGCTCGAGCTTCAGCCGGCGCACCTATTCTTGGCGGGGTTCGTCCCGGCCGCAGCGGCCACCGTGTACCTGATGCTTCGCCCGCGCGCGGTGTACCTTATCGACTACGCCTGCTTCCACTCCTCCTTCAACCGCCCGCTCGCCCGCATCCCCATGGCCTCCTTCGTCGAGCACACCAAGCATACGCCCACCATCGACGACCGCAGCGTCCGGTTCATGTCGCGCCTGCTAGAGCGCTCCGGGCTCGGGGAGGAGACCTGCCTGCCGGCGGCGCACAACTACGTCCCGACGCACCAGTACTGCACCCTCGACAACGCACGCGACGAGTTCGACCTCGTCGTCTTCTCGGCCATCGACGACCTGCTCGCCAAGACCGGCGTCGCCACACACGACATCGGCGCGCTCGTCCTCAACTGCAGCCTCTTCTGCCCCACGCCGTCCTTGGTCGACATCATCGTGAACAAGTATAATCTACACAGCGACATCCGCAGCGTGAACCTGTCCGGCATGGGGTGCAGCGCGGGGCTCATCGCCGTGGGGCTCGCCAGGAACCTCCTGCAGGTTCTTCCCCGAGGCTCCCGCGCGCTGGTCGTCTCCACGGAGACCATCACGCCCAACTACTACGTCGGCAACGAGCGCGCCATGCTCCTGCCCAACTGCCTGTTCCGCGTCGGCGGAGTGGCCGCGCTGCTGTCCACGTCCCCCGTGAACGCCCGCTTCCGCCTCAAGCACGTCGTGCGCACCTTCACCGGCGCCAGCGACGACGGCGCCTACCGCTGCGTGTTCCAGGAGGAGGACGACCAAGGGAACGTCGGGATCAACCTGAGCAAGAACCTGATGGCCGTCGCCGGGAGCTCGCTGCAGGCAAACATCACCGAGATCGGGCCGCTCGTGCTGCCCTTCTCGGAGCAGCTTCTCTTCCTCCTCTCCTTCATCGCACGCAAGCTGTTTCCCGGCGCGCGTGTCAAGCCCTACGTCCCGGACTTCTCCACGGCGTTCAAGCACCTGTGCATCCACGCCGGCGGCCGCGCCGTCATCGACCAGCTGCAGAAGAAGCTCGGCCTCTCCGACGAGCAGGTGGAGGCGTCGCGGATGACGCTGCACCGGTTCGGGAACACGTCGAGTAGCTCGCTGTGGTACGAGCTGGCCTACGTCGAGGCCAAAGGCCGGATGTGCAACGGCGACCGTGTTTGGATGATCGGATTCGGGTCGGGGTTCAAGTGCAACAGCGTGGTTTGGGAGTGTATCCAACCAGCTGCCCGCTACACCGATGGGCCGTGGACCTCGTCCATCAGCAGGTATCCGGTGGACATTCCCGACGTGCTAAAATAAGTCAAGATTCATAAAGTTTGACCAAGTTTAGGAAGAAAATCATCCATATCTACCATATACCAAATACATACCATATGAAATGAAAATATATAGCATGAATCTAGTAATGGTAGTATATATAGATGTGGATAATTTGTTTAATAATCTTGGTCAAACGATACAAAGTTTGAATTAAAATTTTCTAATACGCACTCTATTTCGGGATGGTAGGAGTACTACGTACATAATCAGTGGAAAGCCCCACAATGTCTCATAAACATTAATATCACATGAGATGTCGTGAAAATCAAGCAATTGTGTAGCTTGTTCCAGGACGATGTTAATCAAGCACAACATGTGGGCTAAGCTTGGTCATTAAGTTTGTAATGTGATCATCCGTCTATAAGGTGGTCGTGTGAAGGTTTTGTAAATCAAGATCCGGGTTATTGTCTTGCGTCATCTTGGGTGTGAGTGTTGGTTTATATAAAGCTATGGAAAAAAAAAACTTGAAAAGCCACAAGTTACAGCGGAACCAAAATATTTTCTCTCTTTTAGTTCTCGCATGTGTTGATAACGACCAGATTGCATCTGATTTCCAATGAAGAAGGTTGAAAGAGGCATCAATGCTTGTAGATCGAGTAGGCCGGACTTTCTTGTATGTTAAGTTTATGAGTCGACGACGGTGGTATTTGTTATCCAGCGTTTCATTTTAACTCAAAGGTGGCGGCGGTGATTGTGGTCTTGTATTTCAACTTTTTGTGTTCTTTTTATTTCAAGGAAAAAACCAAGCGGCTCTACATTCTTCCTTGCATTTCGTGTCTCCCCAACAACAACACTTTCAAAAGTTTTAACATGTCACTTGATTAATGCATACCCTCTTGAATTTTAAAGATATATTGGCAAACGTTTTCCCTGCAGAATCTATAAATTAGTATGGTAATGAATATTTACAAATCTATACCACGCTAGGATTAGTCTGCAATAGTGTTCACTCTAAAGTTGGATGAAGAGTTCGACTCCTATATGCACAAACCCGTATGGTATATATTGATGTGATTGGGAGATTAATCTCGTAGGTACAAGTTTCGGTTGAGAGAACAACCATGTGAGGGATACATGGAGATACGGGATGTAGATAGGAAGAGATAAACTACGTAAGTTTTTTTTAAAAGAGGTTAAGACCCCCGGCCTCTGCATCAATCGATGCATACATCCATCTTTATTACTTACTAGCAAAAGAGCCCGTGCGTTGCAACGGGAGCAAACCGTACAAACATATCATAACCTAATAATCATGATTTAAGACCTTTATTTAAACTTACTGCATAAATAGAATTCTAAAAATTGTTAAATAAGTAAAATAACATCATATTTAGATTGTACGCATCACTATAGATTCAAATTACATTATAAATAGAAATTTAAAAATTAAATAGGTAAGAAACATTATATTTCGATTCAACACATTTTTTGAATGAAAGTCCATATGTAATAATTTAAAATTAGAGTTACAGTTTAAAAGATATAATTTTTTAAAGTATTTGTTAATTATAATTGAACCGCGGATTAATTAACAACATGGACCGGCCTCGTTATGAGAAATGGATTGTACGCTATTGATTAAAATTACAGCATAAATATAATTTTCAAATTGTTAAATAGATCAAATAACATTATATTTAGATTGTGCGCATCACTATTGATTAAAATTATATTATAAACACAATTTAAAAAAATTAAATAGATAAACTAACATTATATTCAGATTCTACATATTTTTCTAATAAAATTTCATATATAATAATGTAAAATTGGAATTATCGTTTAAAAGATATGATTTTTAAAGTATTTTGCACTTATAATTAAACTACAGATTAATTATTGTTTTTTTTACTCAAGTATGTACTGCGGGTTTATTTTGTGAAAACTGAAGGAGCTTCTTACAAAAACTCCAAAAAACGTTTCGTTCTCTCAGCTAATCATGTACTGCGGGTTGATTTCGAGAACTCACAGGGGGTTATCTGTAAACAATACAAAAACGATTGATTATTCACTTAAATCGGGACTGCGGGTCGATTTCAGAAAAAATCAGGGGGTTTTGTGCAAAACAACCACCACGGTCGACAGAAGCACACGATGCTTTATTATTAGGGAGAGATTCAACAAAGGTCTCACAAGAATATACATCAACCCATCCGAAACCCCGACTCACACCTACAAAACGCGATAATATGGAGTGCTCTCACTCCCCATAACTAAAACCGGTATCGTTGCCGATCCATCCACATAACGTATCGAAACTAACAGCCGGTGCAGCAGACCTAAAGCGTACACCACATGCACATGTTTTAGAAGCCGCCATCATCATCGAACCGCTGACCCATCTTTAGGAGAGAAATCCGCATCATACTTGCCAGTCCGGCCATCCGTCGACGTCACTACAGCGCCCAACGGCGCCACCTCCCTGCGCTCGTCCATCCAGACATGAAGACTCTGTAAGACCTGTCGTGCGTAGCACCTGCCGAACAGGCATGACAAAGCGTAGCACCTGTCGGCCAGGCATGACCTCACATCACCACCGAAGCTCCGTGCAGGACGAAGACGCTCCACCTCCTGCATGTGTCTTCCAACGCTGCTCCACAAACAATGCTCCCTAGAGAGGAACGACACCGCAATGCCGCCATCGTCCGATCTGGAAAACCAGATCCTAGGGTATCCCCTGGAGCAGCACGAGTGGATCGACGATAGTTACAGGACGAAGCCTTCATCAAGATAACGGTGCAGAACGCCGCCATCGTCCGCCGTCGACTCGGTTTCACCGGCAACTATGTCTCCCCGACTCGCAACCAGTACCGGATGCTGCGACGAGCCCGGTCACGGGATCCAAGATCCACCGTCACCGGTGCCGTCACAAAGACCCACCAACTGGCCCGTCATCCCCGGCGGAGGGGACGCTGCCACCACCATGGTCGGATCCGGGTTAGCCATCGACGTCGCCACCGCCAAGACCGGATCCATGTTGAACGCCGCCACTGCCACCGCCACCGGCCACGCCCAGCCCCACCTTCATCTTCTGGCCATGTCCAGTCGACCGGCATGCCACGCCCAGCCAATCTCCACGCGCGCCGCCACGCGCTACCACCGGGAGTTGTTGCATCGTCGTGCCTTGGATCTGCATGACGCCGTCGCCGAAGCCGCCATCCCGCGCCGCACGACATCGAACGAGGAGAAGGGAAATCCCCGCCGCCGCCTACGCCGATCGGATCGGCGGCGCACACCGGCGGCAGCGAGGGAGGGAGCTGGAGGCGGCGGACTAACCCCGGCGGCTAGGGTTCGCCCCCTCGGTCGCGGACTAACCCCGGCGGGAGCAACGCGAGGGCCGTCAAAAATCTCATAAACGACGCAAGTTAAAGGAATAATAACTTCCTAACTAATCCTAGTCACGTAGTACAAGTATAACGTCACATACAAGCCTATATTCCAACACTTCCCCTTAATGAGGTTACATCACAATTATTCAAGGCTTCTCGTAGGCAATGCTTTTGTAAAACCATCTGCAAGTTAATCCTTTGAAGGAATAAATCTGACTTCTAGTCGTTTATTGACAACTCGTTCTCTGAGAAAGTGAAAATCTATTTGAATGTGCGTGGCCCTAGTATGAAAACCCGGATTAGCACACAATTACGTAGCATCAAGATTTTCACACCAGAGACATGAAGGTTGCACTTGTACAACACCATGTTCTTTGAGCATTGATTGGACCCAAATAACTTTAGTTATTGCAACTGCTAGTGCTTTATACTCTCCTTCTATACTTGACCTGGAGTGTGTTGCATGTTTCTTTGCACATCATGAGATTATATTAGGTTTATAGAATATAGAAAACCCACCAGTGGACCTTCGATCATCAAAGCAACCAACCCAACCCGCATCTTGGAATGCACTTACAAGGGTAGAAGATGATTTGTCGAATGTGAGAACAACATTTAGTGTATTCTTCACATATCTCAAAATTTGGTTGCTTGTTGTCCAATGAGTTGTAGTGGGTGCATGAAGAAAGTCTCATATTTTATTAACTACAAAATAACTGTAAGGTCGAGTAAGTATCAAATACTGAAGAACTCCAACTATGCTTATGTGATTGGTTATATCCTCCTGATTTAGAGGTTCTCCTTCTACAAGAGATACAGGTTTTGAATTGGACAGTGGTGTTGGTGAAGGTTTGTAGTTTTGCATGTGAATTATGTTTAACGACTCGGTTGCGCTTTTCTAGACAAATGAAGTACATTTGTATTTTTCTTAACCTCGAGGCCAAAAAAGAAATGCATATCACCTAAATTCTTGAGAGCAAACTCAGAACCTAAGTCCTTGAGCAACCGGGTTACTGTCTCATTAGATGAGTTGGTAACGGTAATATCATCAACATATATAAGAACAGATATGGATGTCCACAATTTGGTATAGATAAACAGAAATGTGTCAGACTTTGATGGAACAAACCCAAGTGATTGAAGCTTTGCACTTGGTCTCGAGTACCATGCTCTAGGTGTTATTTCCCCGTGACGTCTGTTGTGGCCACGGCAGCGGTGAGCCTCTTTGCTTGCTCAACTTGGCGCTCCTCCTCCTTGTGTAGGAAGTTGATGTAGCGTGCAAGGCCGTTGATGCAAAAGCCGAGCGGCTAGGCATTTCCGGCGTCCTCCTCCTCCCGCCTTCGGGTCGCGGTGGTGGAGTGGGTGATGGCCCCAGAGGATCATGGTGGGGTGGCGGCCAAGGAAGATGATGGTCTGGTGGCGGCCAAGGCGGCCGTTGGTGGGGTGGCGACAATGTCGGCCGACGATGGGGTGGCGGCCACGGCGGTCGTCGGCAGCAACTGCCTTCGGGCAGCAGTGGCGGAGCGTGTGGTGCGTGGCGTGCACACACCCAACAAGGATGCCATGCACACTACACGCTTCCGGGCACTATGCCACAGACACGGTGCAGCCTCCCAGCTGGAGCTGTCCTCTAGCGGTCTGGCGGAGAGACGACAATGGACGGGTGCCATTGGCGACTGGGGGAGAAGCAAATTAGAGAAGCTACGGGGAGAGAGGGGATGAATCATTATTAGATGCCAGCCGTGAGGGTTTATAAAAGCACACAGCCACGCATTGGGGGTTTGTGGGATTTCGGCGAGCCAGGCGGGAAGCTTGCGCGGGAGCCTGTGTAGTTGTACGGGAACGGGAAGGCCAATAGAAACAGATGCATGCTTCACATCTCTTCATCACTTCAACCTTGCCACGCGGATCCAATGGCGGTTGCCGACACCGAGTGGCAGTTCACCATTATTGCCAAAGTGGACACCCGTATCAGGAAGACGGACCTCTCGTTGGTGTACACAATGACCCGGTCGTTGTGGAGAACTCCATCAATACGTTGGAGCAGCTACTTGCTAAGGATGAAAAGTACAAATGGTCGGCCTCGACCTCAAGTACACCGACAGTCGTGTTGGGCATGATCATATGGTAGTCATCACCCAATTATGTGTGTGACATTACGTGCTCGTCCATCACTACTGTCTGGCCACAAGGCCTTGCAAGCGTTTTGCCAGGTTTCTCTACAGCCCTGACTACAGGTGCGCAACGGTGGACACCACCAACGATCTCAAGGTCCTCAAGACTTCGGGCTTGTCCTGTCAAAAGCTTGTCAACATCCAAGGTCAGCACAAAGTCTTGGGAGGCGAGCAGAAGAAGCATAAGGACTCCCTGGTTGACCTCGCTGCAGCCATAATCGACATGAAGGCTAAGTGCAAGAGTGACAAGTCTATCTCGCACAAGGCCTGGGTGAACGAATTGGATGAAGAACGCATCAAGTTCACGACCAAGGATGCATACACGAACTACGAGATATTGACTCCTCGCTGATTGTGTTGGTTTCCCTCCAAGCTTAAAGGGCGATGTGGAATAGCGATGGCAAGTATTTCCCTCAGTTATGAAACCAAGGTATAAATCCAGTAGGAAGATCCACAAGGCTATGTAAGCAACATCTCTACACAAATAGAAAATCCCCGCAACTCAACGCGTGGAGGGGTTGTCAATCTCTCGTGGGTAAAGTAAGGATAGATTGATAGATGCAAATAAGAGTGATAGCAAATAGAACGCAGCAAGGTATGTTTGGGGTTTTTGATAATATAGATCTGAACATAAAAGAGCAAATAAAATATAAACGCGAATAGCAAAGTAGAGATTACAAATAGATGATGTGAAGTAGACCCGGGGGCCGTAGGTTTCACTAGTGGCTTCTCCTGAGAAAATAGAAAACGGTGGGTAGACAAATTACTGTTGGACAATTGATAGAAGAACAAATAATTATGACGATATTCAAGACAATGGTCATGTATATAGGCGTCACGTCGAAGACAAGTAGACCGACTTCTGCCTGCCTCTACTTTATTACTCCACACATCGACCGCTATACAACATGATTCTATTGTATTGAGTTCATGGAGAAACAAAGTAATGCCTTAAGAACGATGACATGATGTAGACAAGATCTATTCATGTAGGAATAAACCCCATCATTTTATCCTTGATAGCAATGATAAATGTGTGTCATGTCCCTTTCTGTCACTGAGATTGAACACCGCAAGACTGAACCTATCACAAAGCACCTCTTCCCATTGCAAGATCAATTATCAAGTTGGCCAGACAAAAGCCAAATATCAGAGAAGAAATATAAGGCTATATTAATCAAGCATGAATATGTTTTCATAGATCTGATCATAAACTCACAATTCATCGAATCCCAACAAACACACCGCAAAAGAGAGAGCTACATCATATGGATCTCCAAGAGACCATTGTATTGAGAAACAAAACGAGAGAGAAAGCCATCTAGCCACTGCCTACGGACCCATAGGTCTAATATGAAGTACTCACGCATCATGAGAGGAGCACCAATGAGGATGGTGAACCCCTCCGTGATCGTGTTCTTCTCCGAAACAGGATCTAGATTGGATTTCGTGGTTCTAGAACTTGCGGCGGGTGAAATGATTTTTTGTCAACTCCTCTAGTGTTTTATGAATATTTGGCTATTTATAGATCTCACAGGCGGTGTAGGAGGTTCCCGAGGGCCACACTAGACACCAGGCCACGCCAGGGGCCCCTGGCGCACCCTGCTCTCTAGTGGACCCCTTGGGCCTCGTCTGCTACTCATTCTTGGCTCCCAAGTTACCTTCTGGTCCTAAAAAAATCTTCGTAAAGTTTATTGGCATTTGGAATTCATCTGATATATGGATTTTCTGCGAAGGAAAAAACAGCAAAAAACAGCAACTCGTACTAGGCACTATGTCAAGAAGTTATTATTCCCTTTATATTCTATGAGAAGCGAGACACGACCTTGATACTGAGCATGCATTCAAAAAACATTTCCTTCTCTGCTTTGGTAAGAGCGTAGCTGGCAGGACCTTGATATTGCTTTGGATGCATGTTGTCTATTTCATTCATAGATTGCTGGTCCTCCTGTGCCTCCGGAGTATCTTTTGTCTTTCCATACACGCCCAAGAATCCTAGCAGGTTCACACAAACATTCTTCGTCACGTGCATCACGTCCATTGCAGAGCGAAACTCTAGGTCTGTCCAATAAGGTAGGTCCCAAAATATAGATTTCTTCTGCCACATGGGTGTGTGTACCTGAGCGTCATTCCGAACAAATTGTCTGCCAGGATCCTTTCGAGAGATTACTTGTAAATCCTTGACCATGTAAAATATAAAATCACTTGTACGAAGGACAGGATTCTTCCAGTGATGTGTCTCACCTTTGAAATGCTTTCCTTTCTTTCGTAAGGAATGCGTGCTCGGAAGAAATTGACGATGTCTCGGGTACACATTCTTCTTACATTTGACCAAATATGTACTTTCAATCTCATCTAAATATTGCGTGCATGCATGGTATCCCTTGTTTATTTGTCGTGCAAGGTTACTGAGAGCAGGCCAATAATTGATGGTTACAAACAACAATGCTCGTAGGTCAAATTCCTATTGTTTGTGCTCATCCCACACACGTACACCTTTTTTATCCCACAATTGTAAAAGTTCTTCAACTAATAGCCTTTAGTTACACATCAATGTCTTTTCCGTGTTGCTTAGGGCCTTGTATGAGCACTGGCATCATAATGAACTTCCTCTTCATGCACAACCAAGGAGGAAGGTTATAGATGCATAGAGTTACAGGCCAGGTGCTATGATTGCTGCTCTGCTCCCCAAAAGGATTGATGCCATCTGCACTTAAACCAAACCATACGTTCATTGCTTCATCTCTAAAGTCCTACCACTTTCTCTCGATTTATCTCCACTATGACCCATCAGCAGGTACTCTCAACATCCCGTCTTTCTTACGGCCTTCGTTGTGCCATCACAACAACTTGGCATGCTCTTTGTTTCTAAACAGATGTTTCAACCATGGTATTATAGGAGCATAACACATCACCTTGGCAGGAACCCTCTTCCTGGAGTGCTGGCCCTCAACATCACCAGGGTCATCTCGTATGATCTTATACCGCATACCGGGAATGCATTCAAATTCTCATACTCCTTACCGTGGTAGAGTATGCAGTCATTATGGCATGCGTATATCTTCTACACCTCTAATCCTAGAGTGGAGAGAACCTTCTTTACTTCGTGCATACTGTCAGGCAATTCCTTATCCTTTGGAAGCTTGTCCTTCATTATTTTCAGTAGCTTCTGAAATCCCTTGTCAGATACACCATTCTCTACCTTCCATTGCAGCAATTCTAGTGTGGTACCGAGCTTTGTGTTGCCATCTTCGCAATTTGGGTACAACCCTTTTTTGTGATCCTCTAACATGCGATCGAACTTAAACTTCTCCCTTTCACTTTTGCATTCTCTCTGCGCATCAACAATGACCCGGCAAAGATCATCATCAGCGCATACATCTGGTGCCTCTTGATCTTCACCTTCCCTCGTTGCAGTATCAGTGTATTCAGTGAAAATAGGATCCAGATAGTTGTCATCATCCTCTTCTTCTTCATTGTCTTCCATCATAACCCTTCTTCTCCGTGCTTGGTCCAAACATTATAGTGTGGCAGGAAATCCTTCTCAAGCAGGTGCAAGTGAAGGGTTTTCGAGGAAGAGTAATCATTCGTATTCCCACACACAGTACATGAACAATACATAAAACCATTCTGCTTGTTGGCCTCAACCACTTCAAGAAAATTATGCAGGCCATTAATGTAGTCGGAGGTGCATCGGTCACCGTACATCCATTTCCGATTCATCTACGTGCATTATATAATTAAGTATATCAAAAACCATTAAGAACATCATGAATAGAGAAGTGACCAAATTAATATAAGTTCATCATCACATTAAAACCAAAATACAATAGTGGATAATACAATTTCCGATTCACATACCTCCTAGTTAAATACATCTATGTTAAGTGTGGCTCTGACATTGCATCGAACACCTTATGTGCATAGAAGGTGATAACAGAGTAGCACACACCTCCCACACGCTGGCCGGCCAAAAAAACAGAGGAGTGAGGGGCAGGGATAAGCTTATATACATAGGCATTCTTTTAGTCCTGGTTGGTGTCTACAACCGGGACTGATGACTGACCATTAGTCCCCATTCCAGACACGAACCGAGACTAAAGGGGTTGCATGACGAGCCAGGCCCTTTAGTACCGGTTGGTGGATGGAACGAGGACTAAAGGTCCCAGACGAACCGGGACTCGTGCCCGCCGACGCCCGACCGGCATCCTGGTCGCTAGAATCGGGGCGGATGCATGCAATAGTCCTGGTTCGTAAGTCGACCAAGACTGTTGCTCTGATCTGGAAAAAACCGAAGCCCTGTTTTCTACTAGTGATCCATGCCACTGATGCCACCGCAAGGTCATCCCCCCTGCCTTCAACATCAACAAGCTCAAGGTATGTGCATGCCTTCGGTACCTACATACGTCACTTCACACAAACAATGTGACGGCCTTATGTGTCATGTGTCTTTCTCCAGAGCTAACATGTTAATTGGTGGTATGAGTAACATATGATGACAGGGACAATGCCAAATTGTGGTGGGTCGATCATGTCAGAGTGGAAAGCAAAGGTGATAAGGAAGGCGGTGAGGCATAGATTTAGTTGAGCATCCTGTTTGAGGAGCTAGCCGTGGATGTTATATCTCACACGACGTTTGGAGGTAGCTATAAAGAGGACAAACAAGTATTTCTAGCGTAGACGGACCTCGGTTTCTTGCCTTCTTCGATGTTTCCGTTATATCCAAATCTATAATTAATTACTTTCTTTTTTACTTTATTACTTCCTTGCAATCAATGAAAAAACAATACTAGTATGTAGTATCACATAATAATGGAATAAAAAATAACTAGGAATATCTATGTTTATGACCAAATTTATTACCAAACTACTTGTTCGAGCATGCATGCGAGAGGAGCACAGTCATGGCCCATTTCTAAGCATGGACGAGATCATAGATGAGTGCAGGACCTTATTCACGGGGCATGGAACTAGCTCGCACATCTTACATGGATCATGTTCTTGCTGAGCATACATCCAGAATGGCAACAAAATCTCAAGGAGGAAGTGATGACAGATTGTAGAAATGACGTTGTCACTACCAACATCCTTAACAAACCAAAGATGTCAACATGTTCCTACTAGAAACTCTCGGGTTATACGCACCAGTATCTGCCACTCAGAGGGATGCTTTCAAATTTTGAGGTCAGCAGATTAAAGTGTCTCAGGGCACGGATCTCCATCGTGACAATATATCATGACAAGGAGGTCCGGGGAGAATATGCTAATGAATTCAAACCTCTCAGGTTCGAGAACGGGATGAAGAGGCTAGTAAGGCATCCAAATGGGGTTATTGTCTTTTCTAGTGGGCCAAGAACATGCATCGAACAGAACATCACAATGATTGAGGTCATGGTCGTGATTGTTGGAGAACGTCGCATGGGAAACAAAAAATTTCTTACGCGCACGACGACCTATCATGGTGATGTCCATCTACGAGAGGGGATGTGTGATCTACGTACCCTTGTAGACCGTACAGCAGAAGCGTTAGTGAACGCGGTTGATGTAGTGGAACGTCCTCACGTCCCTCGATCCGCCCCGCGAACCGTCCCGCGATCAGTCCCACGATCTAGTGCCGAACGGACGGCACCTCCGCGTTCAGCACACGTACAGCTCGACGATGATCTCGGCCTTCTTGATCCAGCAAGAGAGACGGAGAGGTAGAAGAGTTCTCCGGCAGCGTGACGGCGCTCCGGAGGTTGGTGATGATCTTGTCTCAGCAGGGCTCCGCCCGAGCTCCGCAGAAACGCGATCTAGAGGTAAAACCGTGGAGATATGTGGTCAGGCTGCCGTGGCAAAGTTGTGTCAAATCAGCCCTAAAACCTCCGTATATATAGGGGGAAGAGGGGGAGCCTTGCCTTGGGGTCCAAGGACCCCTAAGGACTTCGGCCGAGCCAAGGGGGGGATCTCTCCCCTTCCAAACCGAGTCCAACTAGGTTTGGAAGGAGGAGTCCTTCCCCCTTTTCCCACCTCCTCTTTTTTTTCTTTTCTCTTTGATTTTTCTTCCTATGGCGCATAGGTCTCTTTTGGGCTGTCCCACCAGCCCACTAAGGGCTGGTGCGCCACCCCCAATGCCTATGGGCTTCCCTGGGGTGGGTTGCCCCCCCCCCCCCCCCGGTGAACTCCCGGAACCCATTCGTCATTCCCGGTACATTCCCGGTAACTCCGAAAACCTTCCGATAATCAAATGAGGTCATCCTATATATCAATATTCGTTTCCGGACCATTCCAGAAACCCTCGTGACGTCCGTGATCTCATCCGGGACTCCGAACAACATTCGGTAACCAACCATATAACTCAAATACGCATAAAACAACGTCTAACCTTAAGTGTGCAGACCCTGCGGGTTCGAGAACTATGTAGACATGACCCGAGAGACTCCTCGGTCAATATCCAATAGCGGGACCTGGATGCCCATATTGGATCCTACATATTCTACGAAGATCTTATCGTTTGAACCTTAGTGCCAAGGATTCATATAATCCCGTATGTCATTCCCTTTGTCCTTCGGTATGTTACTTGCCCGAGATTCGATCGTCAGTATCCGTATATCTATTTCAATCTCGTTTACCGGCAAGTCTCTTTACTCGTTCTGTAATACAAGATCCCGCAACTTACACTAAGTCACATTGCTTGCAAGGCTTGTGTGTGATGTTGTATTACCGAGTGGGCCCCGAGATACCTCTCCGTCACACGGAGTGACAAATCCCAGTCTCGATCCATACTAACTTAACGAACACCTTCGGAGATACCTGTAGAGCATCTTTATAGTCACCCAGTTACGTTGCGACGTTTGATACACACAAAGTATTCCTCCGGTGTTAGTAAGTTATATGATCTCATGGTCATAGGAACAAATACTTGACACGCAGAAAACAGTAGCAATAAAATGACACGATCAACATGCTACGTCTATTAGTTTGGGTCTAGTCCATCACGTGATTCTCCTAATGACGTGATCCAGTTATCAAGCAACAACACCTTGTTCATAATCAGAAGACACTGACTATCTTTGATCAACTGGCTAGCCAACTAGAGGCTTGCTAGGGACAGTGTTTTGTCTATGTATCCACACATGTATATAAGTCTTCATTCAATACAATTATAGCATGGATAATAAACGATTATCGTGATACATGAATTATAATAGTAACTATATTTATTATTGCCTCTAGGGCATAATTCCAACAGTCTCCCACTTGCACTAGAGTCAATAATCTAGCCCTCACATCATCATGCGAATTACATTGTAATAAATCTAACACCCATACAGTTCTGGTGTTGATCATGCTTTGCCCGTGGAAGAGGTTTAGTTAGCGGGTCTGCTACATTCAGATCCGTGTGCACTTTGCATATATTTACGTCCTCCCCTTCGACGTAGTCGCGGATGAGGTTGAAGCGTCGTTTGATGTGTCTGGACTTCTTGTGAAACCGTGGTTCCTTTGCTAGGGCAATGGCACCCGTGTTGTCACAGAACAAGGTTATTGGATTCAGTGCGCTTGGCACCACTCCAAGATCCCTCATGAACTGCTTCATCCAGACACCCTCCTTAGCCGCCTCCGAGGCAGCCATGTACTCCGCTTCACATGTAGAATCTGCTACGACGCTCTGCTTGGAACTCCACCAGCTTACCGCACCCCCATTAAGAATAAATATGTATCCGGTTTGCGACTTAGAGTCGTCCGGATCTGTGTCAAAGCTTGCATCGACGTAACCTTTTACGACGAGCTCTTCGTCACCTCCATACACGAGAAACATCTCCTTAGTCCTTTTCAGGTACTTCAGGATATTCTTGACCGTCGTCCAGTGATCCACTCCTGGATTACTCTGGAACCTACCTGCCATACTTATGGCCAGGCTAACGTCCGGTCTAGTGCACAGCATTGCATACATGATAGAACCTATGGCTGAAGCATAGGGGACGGTGCGCATATGCTCTCTATCCTCATCAGTTGTTGGGCACTGAGTCTTACTCAATCTCGTACCTTGTAAAACTGGCAAGAACCCTTTCTTGGACTGTTCCATTTTGAACCTTTCCAAAACTTTATCAAGGTATGTGCTTTGTGAAAGTCATATCAAGCGTTTTGATCTATCCCTGTAGATCTTAATGCCTAGAATGTAAGCAGCTTCTCCTAGGTCCTTCATAGAGAAACTTTTATTCAAGTAATCTTTTATGCTCTCCAAAAACTCTACATTGTTTCCAATCAGCAATATGTCATCCACATATAATATTAGAAACGCCACAGAGCTCCCACTCACTTTCTTGTAAATACAAGATTCTCCAACCACTTGTACAAACCCAAATGCTTTGATCACCTCATCAAAGCGTTTGTTCCAACTCCGAGATGCTTGCACCAGTCCATAAATGGATCGCTGGAGCTTGCACACCTTGTTAGCATTCTTAGGATCGACAAAACCTTCGGGTTGCATCATATACAACTCTTCCTTAAGGAAACCGTTAAGGAACGCCGTTTTGACATCCATCTGCCAGATTTCATAATCGAAAAATGCAGCTATTGCTAACATGATTCTGACGGACTTAAGCATCGCTACGGGTGAGAATGTCTCATCGTAGTCAACTCCTTGAACTTGTGAAAAACCCTTTGCCACAAGTCGAGCTTTATAAACGGTCACATTGCCGTCAGCGTCCGTCTTCCTCTTAAAGATCCATTTGTTCTGAATAGCCTTGCGGCCCTCAGGCAGTACTTCCAAAGTCCACACTTTGTTCTCATACATGGATCCTATCTCGGACTTCATGGCTTCTAGCCATTTGTTGGAATCTGGGCCCACCATTACTTCTTCATAATTTGCAGGTTCATTGTTGTCTAACAACATGATTGATAAGACGGGATTACCGTACCACTCTGGAGCAGCACGTGGTCTCGTCGACCTGCGTGGTTCGACAGAAACTTGAACCGGAGTTTCATGATCATCATCATTAAATTCCTCCTCAACCGGTGTCGCAACGACAGAGGTTTCCCTTTGCCCTGCGCCACCATCCAGAGGGATGAGAGGTTCGACAACCTCGTCAAGTTCTATCTTCCTCCCACTCAATTCTCTCGAGAGAAACTCTTTCTCGAGAAAAGCTCCGTTTTTAGCAACAAACACTTTGCCCTTGGATTTGAGATAGAAGGTGTACCCAACTGTCTCTTTTGGGTAACCTATGAAGATGCACTTTTCCGCTTTGGGTTCCAGCTTTTCAGGCTGAAGCTTTTTGACATAAGCATCACATCCCCAAACTTTAAGAAACGACAACTTTGGCCTTTTGCCATACCACAGTTCGTATGGTGTCGTCTCAACGGATTTTGATGGTGCCCTATTTAAAGTGAATGCAGCTGTTTCTAATGCATAACCCCAAAATGATAATGGCAAATCGGTAAGAGACATCATAGATCGCACCATCTCTAATAAAGTACGATTACGACGTTCGGACACACCATTACGCTATGGTGTTCCAGGCGGTGTCAACTGTGAAACAATTCCACATTGTCTTAAGTGAGCACCAAACTCGAAACTCAGATATTCACCCCCACGATCAGACCGTAGGAACTTGATCTTCTTGTTACGATGATTTTCAACTTCACTCTGAAATTGCTTGAACTTTTCAAATGTTTCAGACTTATGCTTCATTAAGTAGACATAACCATATCTACTCAAATCGTCAATGAAGGTGAGGAAATAACCATATCCGCCGCGTGCCTCTACGCTCATCGGACCACACACATCGGTATGTATGATTTCCAACAAGTCACTTGCACGCTCCATTGTTCCGGAGAACGGAGTTTTAGTCATCTTGCCCATGAGGCATGGTTCGCACGTGTCAAGTGCATCAAAGTCAAGTGACTCCAAAAGTCCATCGGCATGGAGTTTCTTCATGCGCTTTACACCAATATGACCTAAGCGGCAGTGCCACAAAAATATGGCGCTATCATTGTTAACTCTAACTCTTTTGGTCTCAGTGTTATGTATGTGTGTATCACTATCAAGATTCAATATGAACAATCCTCTCACATTGGGTGCATGACCATAAAAGATGTTACTCATAGAAATAGAACAACCATTATTCTCTAACTTAAAAGAGTAACCGTCTCGCAATAAACAAGATCCAGATATAATGTTCATGCTCAACGCAGGCACTAAATAACAATGATTCAAGTTCATAACTAATGCTGATGGTAACTGAAGTGAAACTGTGCCGACGGCGATTGCATCAATCTTGGAACCATTTCCTACGCGCATCGTCACTTCATCTTTCGCCAGCCTTCGTCTATTCCGCAGTTCCTGTTTCGAGTTGCAAATATGAGCAACAAAACCGGTATCGAATACCCAGGCACTACTACGAGAGCCGGTTAAGTACACATCAATAACATGTATATCGAATATACCTGATTTTTCTTTGGCCGCCTTCTTATCAGCCAGATACTTGGGGCAATTGCGCTTCCAGTGACCCATACCCTTGCAATAGTAACACTCTGTTTCAGGCTTAGGTCCAGCTTTGGGTTTCTTCGTCGGATTGGCAACAGGCTTGCCGCTCTTCTTTGAATTCCCCTTCTTGCCTTTGCCGTTTCTCTTGAAACTAGTGGTCTTATTCACCATCAACACTTGATGCTCTTTACGAAGTTCAGACTCTGCGACTTTCAGCATCGCAAACAACTCGCCGAGAGACTTGTTCATCCCTTGCATGTTGTAGTTCAACACAAAGCCTTTATAGCTTGGCGGCAGTGATTGAAGGATTCTGTCAGTGATAGCTTCTTGCAGGAGTTCAATCCCCAGCTCAGCTAGATGGTTTGAGTACCCAGACATTTTGAGCACATGTTCACTGACAGACGAGTTTTCCTCCATCTTGCAAGCATAGAATTTATCGGAGGTCTCATACCTCTCGATCCGGGCGTTCTTCTGAAAGATAAACTTCAACTCCTGGAACATCTCAAATGCTCCATGACGCTCAAAGCGACGTTGAAGTCCCGGTTCTAAGCCATACAAGACTGCACATTGAACTACTGAGTAGTCCTCCTTACGTGCTAACCAAGCGTTCTTAACATCCTGATCAGCCGTAGCGGGTGGTTCATCTCCTAGAGCAACATTAAGGACATAATCCTTCTTCCCAGCTTGTAAGATTAGCTTAAGATTACGAGCCCAGTCTACAAAGTTGCTTCCATCATCTTTCAACTTAGCTTTCTCTAGGAACGTATTAAAATTCAGGGTGACTGTCGCGTGAGCCATGATCTACAACACAAATATATTCAAAGTGGACTTAGACTATGTTCAAGATAATTTAGAGTTTAACTTAATCAAATTATTCGCTAAACTCCCACTCAAAAAGTACATCTCTCTAGTCATTTGAGTGGTTCATGATCCACTTACACTAGCTCAAGTCCGATCATCACGTGAGTTGAGCATAGTTTCAGTGGTAAGCATCCCCATGCTAATCATATCATCTATATGATTCATGATCGACCTTTCGGTCTCATGTGTTCCGAGGCCATGTGTGCACATGCTAGGCTCGTCAAGCTTAACCCGAGTGTTCCGCGTGCGCAACTGTTTTGCACCCGTTGTATGTGAACGTTGAGTCTATCACACCCGATCATCACGTGGTGTCTCGAAATGACGAACTGTAGCAACGGTGCATAGTCGGGGAGAACACAATTTCGTTTTGAAATTTTAGTGAGAGATCACCTCATAATGCTACAGTCGTTCTAAGCAAAATAAGGTGCATAAAAGGATTAACATCACATGCAATTCATAAGTGACATGATATGGCCATCATCATGTGCTCCTTGATCTCCATCACCAAAGCACCGGCACGATCTTCTTGTCACCGGCGCCACACCATGATCTCCATCAACGTGTCGCCATCGGGGTTGTCGTGCTACTCATGCTATTACTACTAAAGCTACATCCTAGCAAAATAGTAAACGCATCTGCAAGCACAAACGTTAGTTATAAAGACAACCCTATGGCTCCTGCCGGTTGCCGTACCATCGACGTGCAAGTCGATATTATCTATTACAACATGATCATCTCATACATCCAATATATCACATCACATCGTTGGCCATATCACATCACAAGCATACCCTGCAAAAACAAGTTAGACGTCCTCTAATTTTGTTGTTGCATGTTTTACGTGGTGACCATGGGTATCTAGTAGGATCGCATCTTACTTACGCAAACACCACAACGGAGATATATGAGTTGCTATTTAACCTCATTCAAGGACCTCCTCGGTCAAATACGATTCAACTAAAGTTGGAGAAACTGACACCCGCCAGTCATCTTTGAGCAACGGAGTTACTCGTAGCGATGAAACCAGTCTCTCGTAAGCGTACGAGTAATGTCGGTCCGAGCCGCTTCGATCCAACAATACCGCGGAATCAAGAAAAGACTAAGGAGGGCAGCAAAACGCACATCACCGCCCACAAAAACTTTTGTGTTCTACTCGAGAAGACATCTACGCATCAACCTAGCTCATGATTCCACTGTTGGAGAACGTCGCATGGGAAACAAAAAATTTCCTACACGCACGAAGACCTATCACGGTGATGTCCATCTACGAGAGGGGATGTGTGATCTACGTACCCTTGTAGACCGTACAACAGAAGCGTTAGTGAACGCAGTTGATGTAGTGGAACGTCCTCACGTCCCTCGATCCGCCCCGCGAACCGTCCCGCGATCAGTCCCACGATCTAGTGCCGAACGGACGGCACCTCCGCGTTCAGCACACGTACAGCTCGATGATGATCTCGGCCTTCTTGATCCAGCAAGAGAGACGGAGAGGTAGAAGAGTTCTCCGGCAGCGTAACGGCGCTCCGGAGGTTGGTGATGATCTTGTCTCAGCAGGGCTCCGTCCGAGCTCCGCAGAAACGCGATCTAGAGGTAAAACCGTGGAGATATGTGGTCGGGCTGCCGTGGCAAAGTTGTGTCAAATCAGCCCTAAAACCTCCGTATATATAGGGGGAAGAGGGGGAGCCTTGCCTTGGGGTCCAAGGACCCCTAAGGACTTCGGCCGAGCCAAGGGGGGTTGTTCTCCCCTTCCAAACCGAGTCCAACTAGGTTTGGAAGGAGGAGTCCTTCCCCCTTTTCCCACCTCCTCTTTTTTTTCTCTTTGATTTTTCTTCCTATGGCGCATAGGGCTCTTTTGGGCTGTCCCACCAGCCCACTAAGGGCTGGTGCGCCACCCCCAATGCCTATGGGCTTCCCTGGGGTGGGTTGCCCCCCCCCCCCCCCCGGTGAACTCCCGGAACCCATTCGTCATTTCCGGTACATTCCCGGTAACTCCGAAAACCTTCCGGTAATCAAATGAGGTCATCCTATATATCAATCTTCGTTTCCGGACCATTCCGGAAACCCTCGTGACGTCCGTGATCTCATCCGGGACTCCGAACAACATTCGGTAACCAACCATATAACTCAAATACGCATAAAACAACGTCGAACCTTAAGTGTGCAGACCCTGCGGGTTCGAGAACTATGTAGACATGACCCGAGAGACTCCTCGGTCAATATCCAATAGCGGGACCTGGATGCCCATATTGGATCCTACATATTCTACGAAGATCTTATCGTTTGAACCTCAGTGCCAAGGATTCATATAATCCCGTATGTCATTCCCTTTGTCCTTCGGTATGTTACTTGCCCGAGATCCGATCGTCAGTATCCGTATACCTATTTCAATCTCGTTTACCGGCAAGTCTCTTTACTCGTTCCGTAATACAAGATCCCGCAACTTACACTAAGTCACATTTCTTGCACGGCTTGTGTGTGATGTTGTATTACCGAGTGGGCCCCGAGATACCTCTCCGTCACACGGAGTGACAAATCCCAGTCTTGATCCATACTAACTTAACGAACACCTTCGGAGATACCTGTAGAGCATCTTTATAGTCACCCAGTTACGTTGCGACGTTTGATACACACAAAGTATTCCTCCGGTGTTAGTAAGTTATATGATCTCATGGTCATAGGAACAAATACTTGACACGCAGAAAACAGTAGCAATAAAATGACACGATCAACATGCTACGTCTATTAGTTTGGGTCTAGTCCATCGCGTGATTCTCCTAATGACGTGATCCAGTTATCAAGCAACAACACCTTGTTCATAATCAGAAGACACTGACTATCTTTGATCAACTGGCTAGCCAACTAGAGGCTTGTTAGGGACAGTGTTTTGTCTATGTATCCACACATGTATATAAGTCTTCATTCAATACAATTATAGCATGGATAATAAACTATTATCTTGATACAAGAATTATAATAATAACTATATTTATTATTGCCTCTAGGGCATAATTCCAATAGTGATTACAAAGATTCTTCGAAGGTTGTCCTTCTCTTATATTCCCTAGGTTCATCCATGTATCAACGGTAGTGATCACTCTATGACCCAAATCTGGTCTTCCCATGGAGGCTAGAGATGTGGAGATAAATGTATGTTTTGGGTACAAATTTTTGTAAGAAAAAGACCAGTAAATGTTTTGTATTTATTTGACGAGGCTTTATTTTATGTTGTACACTATATCTGTTTACCTAAGCTTTACCAACCCTCATAGTAATTTTATTCTTCTCAATAAGGTTGTAGTGTGCATTACTGATGCTCACGTTTACAAATCTATATTCGAAACCATGGATCTACATGGCTATCCTATGGTGGTCTGTATGATTAATCATCTTCCATGACAACATTATTGGACTTGCCACATGCAACATGTATTCTCCAATAAAGCATGTTTTATTTCGATAAAAATCAAGGTAGAATGTGTCTTTCACACTCATTGCTTCAGCGGCCAACATTAGCGGCACATTCCTCCTTCGTTTAGTTTCACTTAGCATGGAGATACCAAATTTAGGTTTGCAAAACAATAAAAAGTAATAAACAACACAATCAAAACCTTGTCAAGCAACCATGCTTGATATTAAGTACTTCTCTTTTCCAATATGGTCATAGGAAAAGATTACAATGGAACTCTCGGCTATTGTACCAACCCTAACGAATATTTCATATGGTTATATATTCAAAACCAAATATCTTATTGTAGCAACTAGCTTTAGTTCACATAAACATGGGAGGGGGGTAATTTTAAATTCCCTACCAGGCCCTCAATTTTTGTTATACAATTACATTAGGAAGGCAACTGGCTACTGCATGTAGGGTTGCATGGATACTCGCAATCGATTTGTTTTACTCTTTGCTCTCTGCTAAAGTGCCAATCTCCAACAGCTTGTGCGATCGTCTGCTCGACAGAATGAAAAGTAGAAGATATCAACCCAAACTATAAATGTATATGTTGCATCAAATAAATAACTTCATAAATAATAGTATGTGATAAATATTGTACATCCTAAATATCAAGTTATTTTATTTAACCACATTTATAGAAAATTCTACCTTATTTCCAAGCCTTGGGGAGATTAGTGAATCCCATGAGATTCTAAATGGTGTTTGGCAGTGGGTGAAGCATGAATCGATGAACAATCCCCACTCCTCCTTATTTTGGATGAGCTTTAGATCATCCACTAGTGTCTTCCTGAATCCTATACATAGATAATTGTTCAGAAAACACGAAGGTAGTATTCCTACCAATGCTAAAGACAAAAGATGTACCAACCATGAAGGACTTCCATTTGTGTGAAATCACAGTCTCGGATGTTAGCCTTGCAAGTCAACCATGACTTTTCAGGAGAGGATTCATCTGGTACAAGCACATTTTGTATCTACAAATCAACATTGAGCATGTATAAATATACGGCTAATTAAACCATTTAGTCTAGATAGGTGCATGCTTACAAGATAAATGAATGTAAAGAGTTCATAAATAAGGATTAATTGACACTAAGTTACCTGCCAAGAGTCGTATCCAGAGTTGAGAATAAAAGTGGGGGTGGTGATGCTCTTAATAAGCTCAGAAGGAAAGAAACACTAGGAACACACAATTACAACTATAATTAGCAGGATACCAGAAAATCAGTGTGTGGAAGGAAATAAAAGTAAACAATGGTTGGGAACTTCTGACTACGTACATCGAGTGGTTCCTTTTTTCTGAGGCAGTCCTTGGGCAAAACTTTGCTAACATTCTGAAAGAAATTAGTCACCAAAAAGAACAGAAAAAATCAGAGAGAATGCATAAGTGTTGGCATAAGTATTAAACCACATATAAAGAGAAAACAGAATATAGGTTTTACATATCACATTGGAGCCTTTTTAATAATTAAAAATCTCCAGAAATTAGGAGAGGGATAAACAAAAGGCTAGATAATCATAGACTAATAAACGTTTCTTCTTAGTTTCAAGTATATGTTTCCCATGAAGCTCACCTGAAGTTGAACAACCCCATTGTACACGGACCGGATAAACCTTTCTCCATCTATATCCTTTCTGCCGGCGAAAAGTAGTTTAACATGCACATGTAAAGTGAAATATCTAGTGGACTATATTTATTTAGTTCTAAGAGTAGTCTTACTTGTCAAGAAAAAAACCAGCATCAGAAAAGCATTTAACCGCAACCTTCCGAGGAAACCGTGCACTAAAATCATCACAATGCACAAGTGTGGCTAAGCCACCGGAAGAACAACCTGCAAGGAGGGCCTGTTCGACAATGATATTTTACACGGTTACTTACTGTTCAAGAAACATACTAATATATGTTTCTCGGTAGCTCAAAACACAAAAATGTGGAAATATAAATAAATTGTTTTTAAGTATGACCTGTTTAGCATTAGCAATAAATTGTTTTTAAGTATGACCTGTTTAGCATTAGCAAGTCCTTTTTCCATGAGCTCATCAATGACCGCGTCCCAAATGTGCAACCCTCTGAAGAAAAGCTTGTTTCCATCCTAATTAATAACATCATCCATTAAGTAACAATACGACATATCATTGTAATTAAGAAAATGAGTAAATAGTAAGATCTCAAAAGAGAGCAGTTTTAACATGCTCCCTCTTACACCCCCCCCCCCCTTTCTCTCTTTTCACATGAAAGGTAAGAGTATATAGTAAAATCTGAGTCATTGGTCTTAGTAGCCATTGTTCTAATTAACTCTTACCTTCTTACCTCACATGTAAGTAGAGAGGATAAGAGGGAGCATGTTAAAATTTTCCATCAAACAAGAGCACAACAAGAAAATAAGCCTACTTGATCTTCATACTCCGCATCCCCAGAAAATGACGCTCCATCACAATACCGCACGAAAACTTTATTCCAGTTGTAGAAATCTAATTGATAATCATGTAGCAGTCAGAACTAGGGCAAGGCCGACCGGCAAACATAATCAAGATAGATAGGGCAATTAAGAAATGGAACTCAGGCTGACTAAAAGCTTCGATCAATGAAACTATGTACGAATAATAATAGAACATTGCAGATTACCAGAATTTTGGCTCCGATCATTGCTGAAAATCCCAGCCAGCTGAACCGCTTCCATATAGTTAGATGAACCAAGCGCGGATTTCGTGTGCTTGGAACAAGCCTCAACAGTGTTGCACCACCCTCCTCCCTGAGAAGCACTAAGTTTACTGACTGGTCCGAAATATATGACATATTTCTACCTTTTGCGTGGTGTTTAATTAGTATGCGACATTTACCATCAATCTTGGTGTGCATATGTGAGTGAATAGTATACACAGTAGATCAAAATGTAAGAAAAATTGTATTAAGTGGTGACATGGATTAATTTCATGCACTCTAGGACGACATGAATTTTGAACTGAGGTGTGAAGCAACTAGTAGTGATAAGAAACAATATGAATGATAGTAACCTCTAGATAGACGAGCCAACTGTGAGATCCGGATCCAAAGCCTCTCTCCAATTGGTAAGCCGGCGGGCTTCCATCCAAGCACACTGAAATGTAGGGATGAAAATGAAGTAAAAACTTTCTGTTTTCCCAAATAAAAGGAGAGGAAATAGGAAAGCAAAAATCTAAATTTGCAAAATGGACGTGAAAATGGAATTTTTTATGCGGAAACAAAAACAAAAACATAATGGTGTCTTCCGGTAGAATAGACGTGAAAACACAACTTTTCGCTTCCGTGAATATGGAACTTCCGTTTTGACTGCTGCTTTGTAACCCAAGCACCAAACATCACATAATGACACAAAGAGAAAAATGGATCATTTAAGGCTAAACTTCTACTACACACATGTACTCAATTAGACCCTATACGCAATTGTCCATTACTACTACAGTATCATGCTAAGTTGCTAACATAATCATATTATTTTGTATTCATGTTAACAATTCATTAAAAAATGTTTTGTGTGCAATTCTCTATGATTCTAGCAGTTTTTAACTTCCGTTCAACGCCCCGCTTCTTTTTCATGTCCGCTCTGTATTTGCTCCGTGACCGTTTTTGTTAACATTTGTCTCCATATTTAGTTTTGAAGTTTATGTTTTCGTTTTCGTTTCTGTAAAGAAAATGAAAACAAAATATGGTAGCACTCAGTCCAGTCTGTTTCCGCTTATTTTCGTCCCTACTGAAATGTATATATGGGATCACAGTTCACAGAGCCAATATATATGCAAGTGTGAGCAGCCCCTTATAAATGGAAATCAGTGGACATGTGAATGATTTTGTTCCCCTACACCTCTCTTATATAACATGATTTTGCTTTGCATAAGAAATCTTAAAATTTTGAGAGGTATGTTCAACCAAAACTAAACTTTGGAAGAAGCTAACTGATTCAAATTAGTGGCCGATGCTAGCTCTCATGTGAATATGTAATACTATGCGTACCTGCGCCCTTCTCGGCCGCTCCGGCGAGAAGTGTTAGCTCCGGCGGTGGACCCACGCTCGTCTGCGGCGAGGACCAAACAAGAGGGCACATCATCACGGAGGCCAGGAGAAGGAGAAGAAGCACCAAGCAACCAGCTGGTCGACGCTGGAGGAGCTGCTCGGCCGCCATCGCCATCCCGGTCGCCAGTGTAGTCAAGCAGAGATAACTATTAGTCTGTACTCTGTACTGAACAGGCAAACAAATGATGCAGCAATTTCTATTAGTCTATGACCTACAACGGCCAGTGGATGGCATGCATGTTACAGTAACATGCATCTGGCCTGGATCGTCGATGGCATCCCATGACAACGTACATATTCCCACGAGATTTCTAGGAATCTCTCGTACTATGTGTAACCAACCACTTTTAAAAAGTGATCACATGAACCAGCTAAACGAATCTTCGCAATACTCACGTACTCCCTCCATTCCGTTATACAAGGCGACAAACTCAAATTACAGGGATCAAGATAAAATTTAATGATTATTTTATAAATCATTTTTTCTTTTTGTTCAACAGGATCATTAATACGCCGCATGCATGCAAGGATGAATTGGGAGGGAAGTAGTTGAGTATCATAATGACTACATGCATACAAGTATTAAATAAATTATGAGTACGAGCAAACATCATTAATTTTTGCTTCATTTAGTGTTAGTGACCTTGTATAGATGTAAAATGTATTTTTTATTGTCGCCTTGTATAAGGGAATGAAGGGGGTATTAATCCTAATTAATTATTGAAATACAAGATCAACCTTTTTAGAGTGCACAACAAGAAAAAATGGAATACACGATGAATGTTTTTCAATTATGCACCGATTGTTTTTTGCCAAAACTGCTACGAACCCTTTTAACATTGGAAAAATCTTGCGCTCTCCCGGCTGATGCGTGCACGACATCGTCCGCCTACGCTGTCGTCTGATTACAGATGATTGTATGGTGCGGCAAGCCACCACGTGTGATCGATACGTACCCGTATTGCAACGTCATTGACGTTTTTGAGACATCGTCATTGTTGCAAAGGCGAGTTTCTGAAACATAGTTATTGTTGCAAAGACATGTTTATGAAATAGATCGCATGTGCCTAGACTGCAGTGTCACTGGTATTTCTGAAACATTAAGCATATTTCTAAAACGTTGTTGGTGAGGCATGTTTCTGAGACATTATCCTTGTTGCAGAGACACGGATCTGCGAGCTCACGGGACTGAAACATCCCTACTGTTGCTGAAACATGGCCAATGTTGCAATGCTTACAATGTCATTGATGACCCACGAGGCAAGAGAGACAGTATGGGCTGCTTCATAATGGTGGATCTGACGGTGGGGCAAGCGGCGGATAATTAGGAGTTATCCGCCGGCTGACGCATAGCATTGCCCTTTAACATTACATTACAAATATTATTGAAAAACCCGATTAACATTATAGTATACACTTACAGATCCCTATCTTTTCCTTTTTATCAAAGTTTTCTCCAACGTACTGAATAATTTTTCAAAAATTTCACAACATTTTTGACAAACATGAACGAGTTTAAAATACCGTCAAAACTTTTCTTATTTTTAACCAAAATTTTAAAACGGGGACAATTTGATAAATTTAACAAAAACTTTAAAACACAGATTATTTTTTCAAAATTCGGACAACCTTTTGAAAAACATGAAGAAGTTTTGAAAATAGGTGGAAAATTTTAATTCATGAAAGAAAATCAATAGAGAGCCATTTAAAATTTTGTCAAAAAAATTGAAAAACAAGAACAATTTTCTCAAATTCGTATAAACTATTAACCAACAAGAACATGTTTTAAAACATCCAACAAATTTTGAATTTGTGACCAGATTTAAAACATGAACATTTTTCAATTTGTGGAGAAATTTTGGAACACGGGGACAAAAATAAATTCCAGAGTAACACGGGAATTGTTTTGACAATGTCGAAGAAGTTTTAAAAAAATGAAAAATCTGAATTTACGAAAAACAAATCCAAAGGAGCAATATATTTAAAATAATTAGAACATTTTCTTAAATCCTCAACAATATCCGACAAGCCTGACCAAATTTAAAATTAGCAAACATTTTAAACTTTTATAAAATTAGCGAACATTCCAAACATTTTATAAAATTAGCGAACATTTTAAACATTTTTTCAAATTGTGAACTAAAAATAGGAAGAAATTTTGGAATTTCCGACTTCCTTTGAAAAATAGAACTATTTTTTGTACATCTGAAATATTTGTTAAAAAATATCAATATAAAATGAAAGTAAATAAGATAGAAAATAAAAAGAAAACATCAAAAAGGAAAAAAAAACCAAAAAAGAAACCCAGTTCAGGAACCTCCTACAAGATCTGCAAAACCCGGAAAATCGTCTAGGAACATCATAGAAGGTTTGCAAAACCGAGAGAACCCAGTATCATTGAAATGCTTAATCGGCTGGCCCACCCCGGAACACTCTGTCGATCACATATGAGTAACCCCGACAATTTGTCGCAACTATCAACAAATAGGGTTTCCGCTCCTTGAGCACCACAGTTATATATGGGTCCGCACAACGCTATGTTCCATCTCCCTCAAAGGTTCTTTTGGCTTCGAACTTCAATAGGCCGGCCAATTCTGGTTTTGCTTCGCAAGTTCGGTCGTTCGGTCTAGTCAATGCATTCGTTCCATCGATATTGCTTGTTGCTTTGGTGTTTTTTTGTTTGTTTTTCTTTTTTCTTTTCCTTTTCTTCAGCTTCCTTTGTTTTTCCTTGGTTTCTCCATTTTCCTTTGTTTCTTTCTCAAGTTTCAGTTTTTTCATTCATTTACATTGGTTTCTTTGTTTCTTGTTTGGTTTTCTATGTTTCTTTGTCTGTTTTCATTATTTCTCCGCTTTTTCATTGTTTATCTTTCCTTCTGTTTTCTTTGTTTCTTTCTCGGTTTTTCAGGGTTTTCTTTGTTTCTCATTGTTTATTATCTAACCCGTGGTGAAATTTTTATTTGACAGGAATAAACATCAGTTTCACAGGCGATTACATTTTTTGTATATGAATGAACTATTGTTTTGTACAGATTGAACATATTTGTAAACATGTGATTAACTTTTGTCAAATATATGGCTTTATATCAACTTTATATTTATACACTGTACATTTTTCCTATACTTAAGGAACAGTTTTTTACACATGTTTATGTTTTTTAAATGTATGATTAATAGTTTATTATATATATGTTTTCCATGCCATACTATTTTAATGCATACTGTATATTTTGCTACGCTTTTAAACAATTGTTTTTATACATAGTTAATATTTTATAAATAAATAGTTAACATTCTTTGAAATGTGTGTTTGTTATATCTACTTTTGTCACAGACTAAGTACATTTTATAAATAAATAGTTAAAAAAATTATGCACAGTTAACATTTTCAAAATTCTGAATTTGCAATTTTCATTTTTGCATACATGATGAAAACAAATATATATGTTCAACATTCTTAAAATACATGACTAACATTTTTTTAAATATATATTTGGTGTCAGTTTTTCATACACATTCTATATTTTTTGTAACATTTTTTGTACGCACATATAACAGTTTACAGATGCATTATTAACATTTATAAAACTTTATGTAAATTTACTGTAATATATATAATTAGCATATTTAGAAGTTCAAAAAATGTATAAAATAAAGCAACTTAAGAAAAAAAAATCTTAAAAAAATATAGTGAAAACGATTGCTTTGAGGCCTGGTCTCTCGCACGCTGGCCGAGCCTGTCTCCCCCTCGCTTCAGGTCGCAATCAGGCCATGATTCTCGGAAAATCCTATTTGACGCCATCAGGCGTCAAAAAGCCGTGGCTTCGCTGAAGCTTCAGCTCCAGATGGCCACAGTCTGGGCAGGCCCACAATCGCTGTGCTGTTCATCTATTTTCTGGGGGGGGGGGGGGTTCGGTTCCTACTTCCCTTCTTTTCCTTTTCTTGTTTCCTTTTTTTTTTTACTTTTTTCGTGTTTCTATAAAATTGTGCATTGTGTTTTTTTAATTTTATCAGTGTATGTTACCACAAATGTTTAATATGTATTCAACAATTTTTCAACGTATTCATTTTGTTTCTAAAATTTGTTCAGTGTATATTACCACAAATGTTCAATGTGTATTTGAAAATTGGTCAACATACTTTACAAATGTTCAATAAAAATTCAAAAACTGTTCAACGCATATATGTTATATTGTTTCAAAAATGTTCATCATTTTTTATAGAATATCTCATCATGTATTATTAAAAATGTTCATCATTCATTAGTAAAATGTTCAATGGATTTTTAGAAACTGTTTGTTCTTGAAAATTCATGAAAGTGTTTTGCATTTTCTTCCTTCGTACTTTTTTCTCTTTCGCTTTTGATGCCCGCTGTCTTTGGTTCTTAAAAATTTGAGGGCTCTGTTAAGCACTAACATTGACCATCTGAAGTGGTAAATAGCATCGACTCTCTATCGTTGGTTGTGTGTTTGATTTCTACACAGACTATCATTTTTTGGTAATGCTAATAACGCCTTGCACTAACGCCATCAAATAGGCCAGCCCATTCAGCTGGACTACTGCACGAAAACTCCTTTGGTTTGACGCTCGTGAGCGGGACCTCCTATGTGGCGTCACTAGGCGAACGGGCGCCTGCAGCGCCCCTCTTATGCGCCGGCCAATATAAAATGTGTTGGTTACTAAAATAATTAAAAAGTTCGCAGAATTTTAAAAAAGTTCAGACTTGCGAAAAAAACAATGATTATTAAAAAAAATCACCGAAATATGTTCATAAATTTTCAAAAAGTTCACAATATTCAAAAACAAATATCATTGATTTTGGAAAAATATCATCAATTTTAAAAAATAGTTCACTAACTTTAAAAATACTTCATGAATTTTAAATTATGTTCATCCATTTTTCAAAAGAGTTCGCCGATTTCAAAAGAAGCTCACGGGCTAAAACAGTTCAGGGGCTAAAACAATTCATGAAATATTTTAGACGGGCCGGCCCATTACGAAACGCTGCCAGCGCCGTTTAGCAAATTTTGCATGTAACCGGCGCCTGTGGCGCTAAATATGGTTTGCCCTCGCGAGCGGACTAGGAGCTCTAGACGAGAGTGGCTGTAGCGGTTCTGGGCCTTGTAAAGTGACCCGGGACTGTAGCTTCTTGTGTACGATGTAGAAATAATATTTTTCTGATGTCATTATTATTCCATGCAAAAACAAATGTCACTGTTATTACAATATATTTCAAAAAAAACATTGAAATTTTGATTCCATGAACAGCCATCATAAAATGAATTAATTTTCACATTCGTGAAAAAAATAAAGCATGCGGAATTATACATATTTAACAAAATTGATATTGTTTCCAAAAAAATTACATATTTCAAGTTCCAGTTTTTTTTTGAAAAGCTATCATTTTCGGAAGAATAAAATTGAAAAAAAACAAATATATAAACAACTAAATAGAAAAAGGAAACCTGGTCAAAAAGCTTCTAGAAGGTTCCAATAGCGAGAAAAACTGGAGTATGAACCGTCCCAAAAAACGTACCAGCCAAATTCGGTACGTGCAGAAACACTGACAACTTATAACGCAATGCATATATGATTTGGAAAATCACTTAAATTCAACCGGATGATTTTTCAGAAAGATCAGTCGCTTCTCTAGCCAACCACGTGTCGTGCTGACCCAGCCTCCCATGTGACCCAGCATGTCCTTATCTTCTAGCATTTTGCTTCCCCATCGCTCATTCTTTCTTCCCTAAATCCAGCACATCCATGGACGCCACTGATGCGAGCAGACGGCAACCACCCCATGCCTTCTTCCACTCCGGTCGGCGGAGCTGTTGCCACTGTGAGTGGGCGCCTCTGCGCTGCAATGGTGAGATGAACCCTTGCAGCAGGCAAGTTGCATCCGACCTCGCCGTGTCGGCCAGTTCTGAAAAATATTCACAAATTCGAAAAATACGCTTAATTTTAAATAATATTATTAACATATTAAAAAATACTCCAAAAAATTTAACAAAAATCAGGAATTTATGAAAAAAACATTGGTTTCTAAAAATATAGCAAAATAGTCGTGAAATTTCAATATATTTGCGGAACCATAAAAAAATGGAAACAATGTACGAAAATTTTAAGAAGAAGAAAAGAAGAAAAAACTAAAATAAGACCAACAGACAGAAATAGGGAAAATGAAAAAAAAAGATTATAAAAAGGTGTAGAACCTTTCCAAAACCGGAGGAGAAACATGGGAAAAGTGGGTCCGCACATGTAGCATGGTAACTACCCGCCGTAAATTGCTTTCTTTCCCTGTTCAAACAAACAAAAGTTCTTATCTCCCTTACCTTGAATTGCACAACCCTGCCAAGCCCGCATTCCACCAGGTAAAGAACAGTTCGCCAGCCCTCAGTTCCGTCCCGCCGGCTTTGCGAAGGGTGTGCCTTTGCGTGTGCCTTTTTTTTTCTAAGCCATGCGAAAACGTCGTCAAAACATGTGATGTTTGTAGAGCGGGTTTCGAGTCTCAAAATAGTCCTTTCAGAGTAGAAAATGGACACTCTTCCGATTGCGATTCAGTGTTGGCATGTGTCCCGGTATGGATCCCCTAAATTACGGCCGATCCATACTAAGGTGGTCATGGACGACAAAAACAGCTGCCACGATCTCCTCATCGTCGAATGAAGAATCATCGAAATCACACATAACGTTGTAGAAGAAAACTCACCATCGGAGTTCATTTGTACCTTGCGGGCAAAGCGTCGAACAACTTGCGTGCGTCTCGGGGAAATCCGGCCGGTGAGGAGCCTCGCGCCCCAATGAGACAAAGCAGCGCTGTTTGTTTCTTTTATGTTCGTTTGAGCCGTCGGGGACGGTGACGATGGGAGATGAGGCTGACGGGAGGGGTCGGTCTATGGATGGTTGGCTGGCGGCGACGACGGAAGTGGGCGGCAGGAGCAGGAGGCGGGGCGGGCAAAATAGTTGAAGGGGAAGGGAAAAGAGGAGAATGACCTTTATGCCACCGACTCACGGGCCAGGGGGAGGAGAAGGGCTAGCGTCGCGCGTGTTCATTCCATATCCACGCCAACGCAAACCTGACTCAAATTTAAGCCTAAAATGGGTCTTGAACGGACGAAAAGCGGACGCACGTTCGTCTGGATTGACACGTTGGGTGGTACTTTCTATTCACAGCGGCCAAATGGACGCGCGCGAACGAAATGGATCACCTGGTTGAAGTTGCTCTAACCCCTCTCCCTGCCCCATTTAGGACTCCAAAATCCGTACTAAGGGGTAAACTCCCTGCAAGGGCGGAAATCGATTGGGCGTACTACTAGGCGGTATCGCTTTGCTTTGTTCGCGGCAATTTCACCGAGGCATCGGGGGCTGATCTATTTTGTTAATCAATAATGGCTGGAAAACTGGTTCCCCAAAAAAATGGCCGGAAGACTGGTTCCCCTAAAAAAAATGGTTGGAATACTGGTAGTATGATATATTTTTATATTGCATTATCCCATGGTTTTTTGAGAAAACGCAGGAGAGGTGTGATTTCATTATAAGAGGATAGCATCATTCCATGGTTTCCTCTGTTAAAGGAGGTGTGATTTCATTATAAGAGGATAGCATCATTCCATGGTTACCTCTGTTAAAGAACGCCCGTAACTACCATACGTGTGGACGTGTGGTGGAAACAACATCCTACTACATGCTCCATAATCACATATTGAACCATATCGTCGCATGCATGTAGAAGTGACAAACAGGTGATCTCAGTAGAAAACTTTCATCTTTTCAGTTTTTAAAATGCTTTATCTCTTAAATAAAAAAACTGATTAAAAACCAGTTTTCACCATTTAATACGTCACGACGGTATCTTCAAAATTAAATCTCATATTGATATGTTTTGACAATATCTATTTTTTGTTAAAAGTTGTCATGTTTATTGCACATAAATTATCAATTGAAGTTGACATGATATATTTCACCTACTTTTTCTTTCATGTTTAAAATAAATTTTGACATGTTATAGAAAAGGAATTAAAAACCTAAACTTGCCATGATGAATTACTAAAATTTACCATGATCCATGAAATAATTTTGACATGGTTAGTAAAAAGAAATATGTCGGCAATTACTTTTAAAATGCATGGTCACTGGCTCAAATTGGCCATAAATCATAAACTAAAATTATCACAGTGAATTACTTAAATTTGCCATTATGAATGCACTATAGCAACTTCAATGCAAACATCATGACATATTTTGGCCCCCAAAAAAAGATCATCGAAACATATCAATATGGAATTTAGTTTTAAAGATCTGACCGAGACGGATTTAATAATGAAAATGGATTTTTAATTGAATTTTTATTTAAAAAATAAAATATTTTGAAGTCTAAAAAACTAAATATACTCCGCTGATGTCATATTTTTATGTGACAAGATAAATGTTATGCATACATGTGGACCATGTTGCCTCGTGCCATACGTAGGTTGTTAATTTGTTGTATATGTTTCTTGCTATAGTTTGACCAGACTGTAAGTTTGGTTTTTCCTCTGATGTTCTCCATTTTTCTCCTTTGGGTGTATGTTTGTGATTGCTCACTTCAGTACATATATATTTGACCATCTTTCACATAATTCATGTGATTTGACCAGGGGTTACCATGAACCCTTAGGTCATGTTTGGAGTGTCATTTTACTGCTAAAAGCACTTTGCTAAATACACTTGTAAGAAATACAAACGTTCCCCTGTCGTGTATTAGATTACATCCATACCAAGCACGGCCTTAATGAGACCCGACGAGGACCAGTGAGTGAGGGGGTTATTCACCTAAGACAAAGACGACCAGTCAGTGGTGGATTTTCATGGTACAGAATGCGCCGGTTGTGCAATGCAGTCAGTAAATTCAACAAGAAATCAGTTTCTAATCATGGTCACAGATTCTGCATATACGCAATTGAGAGGTTTCAGTGGTGGACACTATAAAGACAATGCCTGCTGCAGTGTGACTAAGTCACAAGGAACTGAGCATCGCATGTAGGAAAGGATACCGTCGTTTCCTAATATTCTGTTCATTCACCAATAACTTGTACACAATATATGCATATATATATATATAAGGCAACAAAAACAGAGGCCCGTAGACCCTGCAAATTGCATAGGTTCCTCAACAGATTAAACCCCAGTCATACAAAGATTGATGGTCACACAAACACCGCCATCCAACAGCTTGCACAGCGGTGTTCTCGCAGCACTGCCGTCCAACACAGTACAAACAAATACACTACACTCAAATCAGCTCGCAGGAACTTGAAATACCATCCGTGGAACCTCCAGAACCTTACCTGCAAAACATGACATGCCTGAGATTTTGATTGAGGGCAAAAAGGGTCGAAGACCCAAACTAAATCCAATCCAAACTGCATACCATTAATGAAACCCACCAACCTCGTCCAATCCATGACAATATCAACCCAAAGCAAACCAGTTTTGGACAGAACCAATTCTCAAAGAAACATGGACTGAAGCATTCAGCTCTGTCCGTATTCAATTTGATCGACTAGCAAACCAGCATGAGGACTGAGGAGCATGTGAGCAGAGCTCCTTACACTGAAGGTTTGCTCCGGTGGGAGCACAAGGAGCAGAGGTGGGAGTACATGGAGGTAACAGCGGTAGCCACTCAAATCTGCCGGAGAGGCGGCATAGCTAGCTAGATGGGTCTAATCGGAGGGCGCCTAATTGGATGCTGAGTACCATCTTCTTGCGTGGGCTGGCAGAGGTGCTCCGATCAAAGGAGGCGATCCCTCGTCCCTCAGGGTGTCCACGGTCTTGTTGGATTGGTGCTTTTGGCGCTTGAACCACTGAACATTATTTGGTGTCAGACCAAACCATGGATCCACAATTTGCAATGGTTCAGCCCAAAAAAGTTGCAACCCAACCCAAACCGGTCCAAACTATATTTTGTGGTGCACAGCAGACCATACCGAACTTTTGTTTCATCTCAGCCTTTTTCTAACAAACCGAAGACAAACAAAATCAAAAATCCGGTTTCATCCCAAACCATTCCCAGGTTTAACAGCAACAATCACAAATGCCCTGGTACTCCGTGCACCTCTATCAACGGACCAGCTGCCCGGGGTATCCAGCTCCATGTAAAATCACGCCCGGAAGGCTACCAGATATGCATAATAGCGTTCAATTTTACAGCGTTGCATCAAGCATGAGAAGCTAAAAGGAAGTGCGGGAGTTTACCAATCGAAACACAGCGGCTGCACCTGGCATGCCTGAAACAGAATTTTATATTTAATTGGCCAGTTAGAAAACAACTGCTTTTAATTTATCAAGAGGTTGGATAGAACAGTACATTACATGTAGCCCAAGTTGTTTGTGAGAGTTTGCAACTCATCAGTGGTAAATTTGTTCTTGTTCCACAGAACAATAGAACGAAGCAGGCCGGCTTGTTCTCTGAAAGGAATCGACATTCGAATCAGCAATCGGCCGAAACCGTTTATTTATATAAATTGCAAATAAAGGAAGGCCAGCTTGAATGCCAGTATAGCTACCTATGTAGGAATCGAATTCCATCAGATGGCAAATCTTTGAAAAGTGCATAGAACTATAGAAATAAAAATTGTCAGGTTCAAAATTGAGATAAACACAAAAAACTTGTTTGCACAAGCAACTAACCAGGCAGGCAGCATATTTCCGGCTTCTATCAATAGTATGTTTCCTGCCAATGGTGGTGAAAGCCGGCAAGAACCTCCAAGGTCGGCACGAGGAAGAGGTGAAGAATCGCAGGCATGGAGAAGAAAGCATCATCGGTGAGAAACAGGGCAAGCAGCATCAGCCTGAATTGTAAGCGTACAGCAGATCAAGTTGGCTCCTCCACTTCTCTTGCTAGTATCGACAGTGCCCTCCGCTTCCGACCATCCTCCAGGAACCAGGGGCCGTCACGGTCCTCCAAAGTCTCTCGAATTCGGATTTTTTCACTATTTTGACCCTGGGATGAAAGTATTTCACGGAATGAACTCTGACTGAAACTATTTCACGATCTGACCTTTTTTGAAACGCCAGAGCCCGTGGCGTTGCTGCCCCACTATGCAACGCCTGTCTACCGTGACGTTGCTGCCCTACAGTGATACGCCTGTCTACCGTGGCGTTTTTTATTTTCTGCAACGCCAGTCCACCGTGGCGTTGCAGACCCACTGTAAAACGCCAACAGTGCTGGCGTTGCTGCCCTACAGTGACACGCCTGTCTACCGTGGCATTTTTTCTTTCTTGCAACGTCAGTCTAATGTGGCGTTGCAGGCCGATTGTGAAACGCCAACAGTGCTGGCGTTGCAGACCCACTATGGAACGCAGCGACGACATCCAGCCAGCCCACGGCATGCTGCCAGCAACATGTGTACTGCTGAAACGCCATGGACCATGACGTTTCACTCATGGCCTGCAACGCCACATAAGTCTGGCGTTTGAATGGGTCTGCAACGCCACATTAGACTGGCGTTTCTATGTGCGTCTGCAACGCCACGGGCTCTGGCGTTTCAAAAAAGGTCAGATCGTGAAATAGTTTCAGTCAGAGTTCATTCCGTGAAATACTTTTATCCCACGGGTCAAAATCGTGAAAAAATCCCTCGAATTCCATGCCATCACCCTTGACTTCCTCCTATCAGTCCCAATCTTAAAATAGACCGGTGGCCTCTCCTTTGGAACCATCCTCTTCCGACCTCGACCTTGGTCTTGGTCCCTCCCCTCAACCTCTGATCCTGTGAAAGCAGGTGCAAAGGACTCGAGAACAGAGCGTTTCTTCCCCAAATTCGGCATGGCTACCACTGACACCTCCTTCTCCCCACAACACAACGCCGAGTCAAGAAACGGATTGCTCTTGATCCCGGCCATATTTAGCTCCTCCCCCTTGCCAGCGCCATCCTCCACCACCATCGTGGGGCAGATCCCATTGCCACCCGCCAGCGCTAGCTGTCGTTGCAAACCGAGCAGCGACTTCCGAGCATTCCTCTCCCGACACACCTGCTCAACCTCCTCCACCGCACGCCCGGCTCCTCCTCGGCCGCCATCGCACACGTGCGGGGCTCCGGAAAGGCCGGGAGCCACTCGGGCACATGCCCCATCCCAGTCCCCTTCCCCAACGCCGCAAAGCTGGCAGCCGACGGCGGCGACGGCGGGGCGTGCTGCACCGGAAACCTGGGCAGCCGCTGCCTCGCAGAGGTTGGCCCGTCACGAGCCGCGTCAGCAAACTCGACCAAATCCCTGACGACGCCGGAGCTGAGGAGGCAGCCGCGGCGGGTCGAGGAGGCGCCCTCGAAGCCCTGGTACGCCTCGCCGGTCTCCTCAAGCAATTGATAAAACCGCGCAAAGTCATGACGATATCTAAGACAATGATCATACATATAGGCATCACGTCCGAGACGAGTAGACCGATACTTTCTGTATCTACTACTATTACTCCACACATCGACCGCTGTCCAGCATGCATCTAGTGTATTGAGTTCATGACGAACAAAGTAACGCCTTAAGCAAGATGATATGATGTAGAGGGATAAACTCAAACCAGTGATGAAAACCCCATATGTTTACCCTTGATGGCAACAACACGATGCGTGCCTCGCTACCCCTTCTGTCACTGGGTGAGGTCACCGCATGGTATGAACCCAAAACCAAGCACTTCTCCCATTGCAAGAATCATAGATCAAGTTGGCCAAACAAAACCCACAACTCGAAGAGAATTACAAGGATATGAAATCATGCATATAAGAGATCAGAAGAAACTCAAATAAGATTCATAGATAATCTGATCATAAATCCACAATTCATCGGATCCCGACAAACACACCGCAAAAGAAGATTACATGAGATAGATCTCCATGAAGATCATGGAGAACTTTATATTGAAGATCCAAGAGAGAGAAGAAGTCATCTAGCTACTAGCTATGGACCCGTAGGTCTATGGTGAACTACTCACGCATCATCGGAGAGGTCATGGTGTTGATGAAAAAGCCCTCCGTATCCGAATCCCCCTCCGGCAGGGCACCGGAACGTGCCCAGATGGGATCTTGCGGAGACAGAAGCTTGCGGCGGCGCGTGGAAAAGTACTTTCGATGATCTCTTGATTTTTTCTGGGATTTTAGGGAATATATAGGCGAAAGACCAAGGTCAGAGGAGGCCCAGGGAGCCCCCCCTGGCCGCTGCTAGGGGGCTTGTGGGGTCCCTGGTGACCCTCTACCTTTGTTCTCAAGTCTCCCGATCGTCTTCTGTTTCGGAAAAATCTTTTTGGAAGTTTCATTCCGTTTGGACTCCGTTTAAAATCCTCCTCTGAAAAGGGTCAAAAACATGGAAAAAACAGGAACTGGCACTTGGCACTGAGTTAATAAGTTAGTCCCAAAAAAGATATAAAAGACATGCAAAACATCCAAAGTTTGACAAGATAATAGCATGAAAACATGAAAAATTATAGATATGTTGGAGACGTATCAAGAGGCATAACACTAACACCAGCTCCAAGATCGCATAAAGCAGTTCTAACATAATTTCCTTTAATGGAGCAAGGTATAGTGGGCACTCCGGGATCACCTAGTTTCTTAGGAGTTTCACCCTTGAAGGTGTAATTAGCAAGCATGGTGGAAACCTCAACCTCAGGTATCTTCCTTTTATTAGTCACAATATCTTTCATGTACTTAGCATAAGGAGACATTTTGAGCATATCTGTTAAACGCATTTGCAAAAAGACAGGTCTAATCATTTCAACAAAGCGCTCAAAATCCTCATCATCCTTTTTCTTGGATGGTTTGGGAGGAAAGGGCATGGGTTTTTGAACCCATGGTTCTCTTTCTTTACCATGCTTCCTAGCAATAAAGTCGTTCTTATCATATCTCTTGTTCTTAGGTTGTGGGTTATCAAGATCAACACTGGGTTCAATCTCCACATCCTTATCATTACTAGGTTGAGCATCAACATGAACACCACTATCAATATTATCACTAGGCTCATGTTCATCACCAGATTGTGTTTCGACATCAGAAACAGAGATATCATTTGGATTCTCAGGTGTAACAGCAACAGGTTTGCTAGCACGCAAGTTCCTATCATCTTTCTTTTTCTTCCTATTACCAGGATGACTAGGTGCATCAGTGCTAACTCCTTGATAATCTTGTTCAATTCTCTTAGGATGGCCCTCAGGATACAAAGGTTCCTAAGTCATTCTACCACCTCTAGTGACGACTCTAACAGAATTGTCATTCAACTCATTGAGCAAGTCATTTTGAGCCTTAAGTACTTGTTCTACTTGAGTACTGACCATAGAGGCATGTTTACTCAAAAGCTTAAGATCATTGACATTTTTATCCACACAAGCACTTATATGATCAATCGTGCGAGCATTTTGTTCCAATTGTGTGCTAACATAATTGGAACTTTGTTGTTTGGCAACGAAGTTATCAAATTCATCTAAACATAAGCTAGCAGGTTTATCAAAAGGAATATCACTCTCATTGAATCTACGAAGATAATTTACCTCTACCACCTGTGTCGGGTTATCAAGACCATGTATTTCTTCGATAGGTGGTAGATTCTTAACATCTTCAGATTTAATACCTTTCTCTTGCATAGATTTCTTGGCTTCTTGCATATCTTTAGGACTGAGGAATAGAATACCTCTTTTCTTCTGAGTTGGCTTCGGAGGTGGTTCGGGAATAGTCCAAGCATTATCATTGCTCAATATATTATTCAATAGAATTTCAGCTTGTTCCACAGTTCGTTCCCTGAAAACACAACCAGCACAACTATCTAGGTGGTCCCTAGAAGCATCGGTTAGTCCATTATAAAAGATATCAAGTATTTCATTCTTCTCAAGAGGGTGATCAGGCAAAGCATTCAGTAACTGGACAAGCCTCCCCCAAGCTTGTGGGAGACTCTTCTTCAACTTGCACAAAGTTATATATGTCCTGCAAGGCAGCTTGTTTCTTATCGGCACAAAAATATTTTTCAGAGAAGTAGTAGATCATATCCTGGGGACTACGCACACAACCAGGAGCAAGAGAAGTAAACCAGGTCTTAGCATCACCCTTTAGCAAGAAAGGAAACAACTTAAGGATATAGTAATGGCGAATTTTTTCCTCACTTGTGAATAGGGTGGCTATATCATTCAGCTTAGTAAGATGTGCTACAACCGTTTCAGACTCATAACCATGAAAAGGATCAGATTCCACCAGAGTGATTAACTTAGGATCGACACAGAATTCATAATCCTTATCGGTAACAAAGATGGGTCAAGTAGCAAACTTAGGATCGTATTTTATTCTAGCATTCAGAGATTTTTCTTTCCACTTGCGCAATAAATTCCCAAGATCATAGCTATCCTTACAAGCAAGAAAGTCTTCAGCTACCTCTCCCTCCATAACATAACCCTCAGGTATATTAGGCAATTCATATCTAGGAGAGCTAGTTCTAACAGATGAAACATCAGGTTCTACGTCAATAATTTCATCAGTTTCAGAAGTATCATCACATTCAACAGTAACTCTAGCAATTTGTGCATCAAGAAATGCACCAAGTGGCAAAGCAGTATCAAGCAAATCATCATCATAAGCATCATGGATAGCAGAAGTAACATCATCAAGCACAGGCGACACATCAGAATTTCTAGTAGGTGGTGGTGTCACAAATTTACTCATAACTGAAGGTGAATCAAGTGTAGAGCTAGATGGCAGTTCCTTACCTGTCCTCGTAGTTGAGGGCAAGACTTTAGTTTTTGGATCTCTCGGATTCCTTATAGTGATCAACAGACGTAAATCCCAAGTGACTCAGAGAATAGAGCTATGCCTCCCCGGCAACGGCGCCAGAAAATAGTCTTGATAACCCACAAGTATAGGGGATCGCAACAGTTTTCAAGGGTAGAGTATTCAACCCAAATTTGTTGATTCGACACAAGGGGAAGCCAAAGAATATTGTCGAGTATTAGCAGTTGAGTTGTTAATTCAACCACACCTGAAAGACTTAGTATTTGCAGCAAAGTTTCAGTAGCAGAGTAGTGTGATAGTAACAGTAGCAGCGGTAAGAGTAGCAGCAGTGATAGCAGTAGCGGTAAGAGTAGCAGCAGTGATAGCAGTAGCGGTAACAGTAGCAACAGTAGCGGCAAAGTAACTTAGCAAGGACCAGTAGGAAAAACTCGTAGGCATTGGATCGGTGATGGATAATTATGTCGGATGACATTCATCATGTAACAGTTATAATATGGGGTGATTTGTAACTAGCTCCAGTTCGTCAATGTCATGTAGGCATGCATTCCGTATATAGTCATACGTGCTTATGGAAAAGAACTTGCATGACATATATTGTCCATCCCTCCCATGGCAGCGGGGTCCTAATGGAAACTAAGAGATATTAAGGTCTCCTTTTAATAGAGAACCGGAACAAAGCATTAGCACTTAGTGAATACATGAACTCCTCATACCATGGTCATCTCCGGGAGTGGTTCCGGTTATTGTCACTCCGGGGTTGTCGGGTCATAAAACATAGTAGGTGACTACAACTTGCAAGATAGGATCAAGAACACACATATATTGATGAAAACATAATAAGTTCAGATCTAAAATCATGGCACTCGGGCCCTAGTGACAATCATTAAGCATAGCAAAGTAGTAGAAACATCAATCTCAGAACATAGTGGATACTAGGGATCAAACCCCATCAAAACTAACTCGGTTACATGATAGATCTCATCCAACCCATCATCGTCCAGTAAGCCTACGATGAGATTACTCACGAACGATGAAGAACATCATGGAATTGGCGATGAAGGATGGTTGGTGATGATGACGGCGTCGATTCCCCCTCTCCGGAGCCCAGAACGGACTCCAGATCTGCCCTCTAGAGGAAGAACAGGTGGTGGCGGTGGCTCCGTGTCATAAAACACGATTAACTCTTCTCTCTTAATTTTTTCTAGGCGAGAGAGACTATATAGAGCTGGAGTTGGAGGCGGCGGAGCCACGAGGGCCTCACAAGCCTGCCAGCCGCGGCCGGGGGGGCGCCTCCTGGGCTTGTGGGCTCCTCGCTCCGTCCCTCCAGGTAATTCTTGCGCCAGTATTTTTTATATATTCCACAAAAAATCCTCGTAAATTTCCAGGATATTCCAGAACTTTTATTTCTGCGCAAAAACAACACTGTGACAATTCTGCTGAAAACATCGTCAGTCCGAGTTAGTTTCATTAAAATCATGCAAATTAGAGTCCAAAACAAGAACAAAAGAGTTTGGAATAGTAGATAAGATGAAGACATATCAGTGGTACAAACGTTTTAGACTAGGATTGTACTAGATGCGTATGCAACATCCAGTCGTGTTTAATACCATAATTAAGTTTACAGGTGTATGGACTCTTAGGCTGAAGAGAATAATTAGTTGCCGGACCGAAAGTGAATCATGAAATTGTCCTTTGAATGATCGTAGCACATGTGTGGTCGTTTTAAATGGTTTATATAATGCCCACATTGTGTGAAACTGTTTAGAGCTCAAGGTCTACTATTACAAAATTGAATTTGATGTTTTAACAAGTTATACTCATATCTTGTGGACATTTACAAAATTTCTAAGTATTTTTGAAACATTAAATTATTACAAAATTTAGGTGATTGTCGATGATATGCTTCCTGTTTTACCTCCATGTGAGTTTCTCAACCATATTTGTCAAGTAATTTGCATTTATATTTAGAAATAGTTGGTGTTCATCCATATACTAAATTTGTTAAATTATAATTTACAGCTTATTTCGTTGCTTCGACTGAATTACGGAAGTTAATTGACACGACACACTACACGTATGGATCACATCTAACTTGAGAGGAGAAGGATGTTCTTCTCCACTTTCTTGTTGCTGGTATTCTAGTTTCTAGGGATACCTTCCCGTATAATTTTGGAATTGGCCAAAATTATTCATTTTTACATGTCACTAGTGCATAGGTTGAGGCCGGATGACATTCGCCGAAATGTCTTGGTAAGAGTTTCCTAATTAAGTACGCTCTACTATTGCATAAATGGTGTTGATTACATTGCTAACTAGGTTATTATTATGTTCTTCAACAGCAACTGCCACAATGATGTAGTGCCTCTGTTGATGCACCCAGAAGGTCAAATGAAAATTAGAAGCCCGCTGAGGGCTGAGTTCGATGCTCCATACTTGAGTAACCTCAAATCAAGATCAAAAAGGAACCAAATTGAGGCATGGAGAGAAATAAAGAAGGTTCGCAACCCACAAGCTGGAGACCGTTGGATCTCTATGATTCATCATGGAGACATGGATGTTATTCTGTTTTATGACATTATATCTAAGAGCGAGGACTAGGTCTTATGAGAGACAAGTTATTCTGATTTATATTATTACTTGACATGATCGATTAGGATGCATGCATATATGCATGATGACTATATATATATTATGATGTTTATCTGCTTTATTTTATGTGTATCATATGATAACTTGGTATATGATTAAGATGATGATGAGTTGTTAGATGATTGATTAGAATACTATTGCCATTCGACGGAAATGATATGAAATGATATAGTGTAAAAAAGATGCATATATGTGCATGTAACTCGTGTCTACATTTTATAAATATGTTCAACAAAGCACGACGGGTGAGATGGTGTAATATATTCGTGACGATGTGCAATATATATGTAACAAATAAATGGAAAAATAGGGGGCAGCAAAATAGTCCATCCAATTTAGTGCACAACTCTAAACCGGGACTAATACCCATTCCCCCTCGCTCCCAGCCCCGCCACGTGGAAGGCCATTAGCCCCGATTTGACCCCGAACTGGGGCTAGCATTAGTCCCGGTTTGAGAATCGGGACTAATGGCTCAACCAAACCAGGGCTAAAGGCCCTTTTTCTACTAGTGCTTGCACCAAATATTGCTAGTGGAGTGATGGTTGGGATTTTTTCTGCTCTAAAATTGCTATTGGAGTGATGGTGATCATGGACATGGATCTTATGCATGGTGACAGCTTCAGCCATCTTTGAGAGGTTTCAGCGGTGAACATTCTAAAGGCGTTACTTCTACATGGTATCAAAGTTAAGAGGTCTTGAGTTCAAGACCCGGCTGACACAATTAAATTACAACCCACTTTCGGTCCACATTTAGGTTTGGGGGACTAACGATGCTCCATCGCCTTTGTTCCACCCAAATCAGCAGTACCCGTAGTTGCCACTTGTATTTTTGATGCGAGACCTTGCTCCATCGCCTCTGTTCCACCGATACCCACAAGATATGTGTCGCTCCTCTGCCATTTGGACCGTAAAAACATCAGGAGGTAACTAGCAGCAAATTCAACCTGATGACCAATCGCATAATAACAGTATATGCAACTTACCAGTAGCATCTTGTATAGTTGGATCTCCACATCTTCTCCCCCGGGGAATAAATTTGTACAAAGCTTTAATGTGATTATTATGAAAACAGAAATCTCTTCCTGCTAAGTATGGCAACTTCAAACTACAGAAAACAATATAACTTTTATACACGTGCAATAAATAGCAATGCACCTAACCAGTAATAGCACAATAGTGAATTGGAACTCCCGTCGGTACCAATCATCCCCCAAGTAAAACAAGATTTGAGTGGTACCTGTATAACGTCACAGAGGACATAATCAACCAGAAACTCGTCGTCAGCGTAGATCATCTTTGTTGTTACATGCAAGAAAACAGAAGAGAAGAGAGATGGATTGTAAGTATAATTAGCATAATCAGTTGATAGCTAATACCACTGAACGAAGCAGAAATTAGCTAGCTGACCTGTCACTCCCGGTCCACAACAAACTCAAAGTAAACAAAGCAACTACTCTGGTGTCTTCAGTTACATGTCTTCTCATCAGGTTGATCATCTGGGCCAGCAATCGTCAAGGGGAAATTTGAGCTGAGATCGTGAGGCTTGCAGTTGCTCCATCAATGAACCCAAAGATCATGCCACTCCTCTGCCATTCGCATCGTAAAAACAACAGGACACATGTAACTCACTCTGCTTTGCAGCAAATCGGAGCCCACGGGCAGCAAACTTGTAAGGAAGTTGAACGTGATGTCCAAGTCCAACATAACAGCATATGCAGCTTTGTACTCCCTCAGATTCTAAATATAAGTCTTAGAGACTCCACTACAAACTACATAGGGATGTATATAAACATATTTTGGAGTGTAGATTCACTCATTTTACTACGGATGTAGTTCGTAATAGAATCTCTTGGAAGACTTATATTTAGGAACGGATGGAGTAGTACGTAGTAGCATCTTATGTGGGGTTGTCGATTTTCCAAGCTGAGTACACAGCATACAACAAAGCAGAGGAGTTTATTTCATCAGCAAATGCATTGAAAAGTGCTCCCAGTATCCAGTCCTTGTCAGTTGCCAGTTGAATAATTAAGGGTTAGGATTTACCTTCACCCCGTTGGATCCTTGTCAGTTGCCTTCAACAACAGGAGTAGTTTCCGAACCAATATATAACGCAATGCACCATGAGTTGTATCTTCAGCAAGCATCTTCGTCGTGAGAAATGCAAGAGTGGAAATCATCTCCATCATCTTCTACATTGGAGCCTTGGCTGTGGTGGACAAAAACACCTACATATAGACATGAATTGTAACTTGTAAGTGTATATGTATAGTAGTAGCAATTATCATCTCGATCGGTTGATAGCTATTTATATACAGTACTACTAGCTGAAGGGAATGCAAGTTCATTAGCTGACCTAATGGCGTCCGTCGTCGGAATGGCCACCACTTTCGGTTATGAGCGGATCTCTCCTGCTGACGCTGCCTCAGAAAATTAGCAATTCCTTCCTCACGCGCTTCATGTTCAGAGGGGTCGATGTTATGCATGCTCCATTCCTCCATTAATCGCAGCAGGGGGTGGTTGGGGTGTGCCTCCACTTCCCCTTGCAGCACACCAAGCTTCGCCACTCTAGCCCTCAAGCCAAGTGAAATCTGCTTGACCCTTGGGAGGTGTTTGACGCCAATAAATTCCACACAGCGGCCGCCACGGAGTTGTATCTTTTCCAGCTGGTGCGCGGTGCCCTCTTCGAATATCACTTCTCTCACTCGATCCGGGTAATAAATATCTAGTTCCCTGAGATTTGGGAATGCTCCCACTCCAAAGACTAGCCTCTTCCCAACATAAGCATTCTGACGGAGACCAAGGACCATGAGACTGGGCAGTCCACCTAATAGTTCCATTGTTTTACCTCCTTCCAGCCAGCTATGCCCTAGATAAATCTTCACTAAATGTGCCAAACTTCCAAACCAGTCCGGCATTTCGCCAAGACGTCCAACCAGCTTGAGGCTCCTCATGGGTAGGGGGGGAGAGGAAACAGAATGCAGCCACTCGAGAGAGCCATCTTGGTCCGCATCCACATTAAGAGAGCACAAGGAAGTGAACTTCTCGATGGCTGCACAAAGTAACTTGCATTTTTCCTCTGTGGCCTCTTTTGTTACCACGCCAAGTTTTTTTAGCTGCAGAAGCTCACCTAGCTCTTTGATTGCATTGGCATCACTTCGTTTGATGTCCACGACCTCTAGTGTTTGTAACTCTCTTAACTTTCTGATCCCTCTCGGCACACTTACACCTTTGTATATTGACCAGTGGCTAAAGCAAGTCATGCGTGGCTTCACAGATATTTCACCAGAATCATGAGTAATCACATGCTGATACAGTTTGTCCACCAAGCATCCCATAGACACCCCACAAACATAATACAACCAATGTGTTTTTCTACACCGGATGCTACGTAGACTGACAAGTTTACAAACCTCATTCGGTATCGTTGATATATCTGTCATTCTTATCTCCAAAGTCTGCAAATCTTTTAATTTTCCTATAGATCTTGGAATTCTATAAATATTTGAATATGCTTTAGCACTTCCAATATACAAATACTTCAAGTGGCGTAACAATCCTATGTCCTTGATATCTTTTTGTGTGATTCCAAAATGTGTACCATGTAGATCCAGGGCTCTAATCATTCTCAAGCTAGGTGAAAAGAGGGGAGCTGGTGGCTCTATGTGTCTCTCACCAAACATGGTTAATGACCGGACATGCCTCCAATCTATGCATTCCTTTAGGCCCTTTCTCCCATGGTATGCTACATGACGAAAGTTCTCCTCTGCTACACTAGTTACACTATCGTCGGCAGCCAAGTACACAAAATTCTCATCTCTAGCAATTGAGACCATGACATCACGCATGATATCATGGACTCGACAACTCTTAATTGTTCCTTCCACATTCAGTCTTGATGGTATAATCATGCTTCGGTTGATTAGCTCAATAAAATAACTTTTTCCAATATCCTCAATGTTTACCCTACCCCTAGCAATGATGAACCCCTCAGCTATCCATCTATCTACTAGAGACCTCCTCTTAATTTCAAAATCCTCGGGAAAGATGCTTAGGTACAAAAAGCATGACTTTAGATGAGATGGTAGGTGGTTGTAGCTCAAAGTAACCATCCTCCTCATCGCTTCAAGGCTTGGGTTAGTCTCAAGCTCTGAAGGGAGATGATTATAAAATTGGCTCCATTCGGCTACCTTTTTTGTGGCAAGGACGCCGCCTACCATGAGTATAGCTAGTGGTAAACCACCACACTTTTTAACTAATTTTTTAACGATGTTCTTCAAGGTTTCATCTTTCTCCATGTCTTCCTGTCCTTTTCTACTCTTTCTTAGTAACAAATTTACAGCATCAACTGATTGTAGGGGTCTGAGTACGTAGATATGTGAGGCAAGAGAACACTCCTTAGCTAATCCGATGTCTCGTGTTGTTACTACTATTCGACTACCTTTCTTGTTACTGATAGGAAAAGCAAATTCCTTGATCCACCTCCACATATCTATGGTCCACAAGTCATCAAAAACAATAAAATACCTTCTATCCTTGAGCTCTTGCATGAGGTACTTGGAGAGGTCGTCCACTTGGAGAGGTCGTCAACTCCTCCTTAGGCTTGGAAAAGCCCACAAGTTCTGCTTCATCAATGTTGCTAGCCGCATGGTTGCGAACATCTTCGTTGTAGGAATCCACCTCCTCGACGGCGTTGGAGGCCTCCGTCTTGATCAGGTTGTAGCGTGCATTCCTAATGCTTACTTCTTCAACTCTGAGTTTGAGGTCACGGATCTGCATGGCAATCTGATGGCGGTCTTTGAGCTTTATCAGCCTCCGCGACAAGCTTTGGCTTCTCACATGCACCATGAATTCACTAAGGCAATCTTCAATATTGTACGATAAGTCTCTGACCTGCTTCGCCCACACCTTTAGTAGAATGTCTTTCATCTTAATCGCTTCAGCAGTCAGCAGAAATGCCTGCATTGTCTCTAGCTCATCTTTAATAAACCTGCCAGACAAACATGCATAAGAAATGTACGACAACAGTTGGTATCGTCCTAGAGCTCGTATTATGCATCAACGTGTAGGAAATTTGCGCCTCAGTTGCTCAGTGAACAGACGTAGGTAGACCCTCTACATATATAAACTAGCAGGCAGAGGCGCCGCAGCAAGCCGCGCCCCGATAGAGCCCATGTGGGCGCTTGGTGTTATAGAAAGGAACAAAAAATATGAGGAAGAAATTGGTGGAGTGATAACTTTTGTTTATCGGGCTATTCCATATGAACGGCATCTCGCAAGTCGTTCCATTGATCCCCACCTGCAGCTGCGACATCGTCGCTTCACGGTGCTCGCGTGTTGGATAATCGTGTTGCATTAGCACGTATGTAGGGTGTAGTGCATGTTTGTTTTCTGTTGCACGCCGGTGGAGAGGGAGGAGGGAGGCCAAATCCGTCCAGATCGACATGGGCAAATCTGCTGCCACGGTCGTGATCTGGGAGTGCCTACTCGATCTAGGGCGTGAGGGTCGTCGGTGATGGGGGGTCGAGATCGGCGCCAACTGTAGGAGCGGCGCCGCGTCTGCGCTTGGGCGGCAGCAGTGTTGATGGAGCATGTGGATATGCGGATTGGTCGGGTGGGGTGTAAAACATCTTTGTAAACCAGTGGGTCGTTGCTTGATTCAATAGCCTCTAGATAGTTCAACCAGGTAGTACAACGGTGGACCATGAAGATTAGTTTTGACAAACACATAAAACTGCCATAAAACTTGAACCCAATATTAAAAGAAAAGACATGTGTCAACCTGAGAGGAAGCACCAGCTAACACTTCGAAGAAATAGCATTAGCTCTAGCTTCGCCAACTTAATTATTTTATTTATATATAATAATAATATAATACTTCCTCCGTCTCAAAAAATTTGTGGTTCGTTTAAAAATGAATGTATCAAAATACTAAAACGTAACTAGATACTTTTAGGACGGAGGGAGTATGTTATATGTGGCATTGCTAATGTCTAAAGGTCCACGTAACTACAAACTAAACTCAATTAGTACTTTCTTAAGTTGTATTAAATCGATGAGAATTAATATAGATCGAAGGAAGTACCAAATATCCTTCCGCACGCCCATCAACAAGCTCATCTCGGCGGCGGCGGCCGAGGCAGCCTTGCAGATGGCACCCCCCAGCATGGACCTCGCCATGCTCACCGCCGTTCCTGCCATGTCCGACCGGTTGCTCGAGTGCCTTTGTTTTTCAAAAGCTCTGTTGCTCAAGTTGGAACTACTATTTGCAGATCACACGTAGGGGGAGGCGCTTATTATATAGCTGATCGACCGAGCCCTGGCTGTGAACCAAGTCTCATCTTGTCATCTTTACCCGTAGCCGTTGCACTCCACTAATGAATGAGCCTATGGAATAATACACATGTCTTCATACGAGTTATTGCAATAATGGTCCTTGGACGGCAACACACGAGTGACATACTCCCTCCGTCCCAAAATTCATATCTTACATTTCTCTAAATATAAATGTATCTAGTCATATTTTAATATTTAGATGCATTCATTTTTAAACAAACCTAAGACAAAAAATTTAAGACGGAAAGAGTACAAAACAAAATTCTCCTTTGTTTTGAAATTATTCCGCCTCGTGGCTTTTGTTCTCCTACATATCTACTCTTTTCTATTCCTGCGGGATAAAGTGTACCCAAACCGTCGTTTATAGAAGGGAAAGGGGAGGGAACATGTTAATTAAAAAGCATAGCTGAATAATCATCTAACGACGTTGATTTGGGATTGTAGGTGTCAATTTTTTTATGCAAAAGTAACAAAACTTGAATTTTTTATTTAACACAAAGTCTACATGCATGTTTACATTTTATTGTATTACTCCCTCCGTCCCATAATTCTTGGCGTTTTTTTAGTTCAGACGTGTGTAGTATAACTCTCTTCCTTAATATTCCCTCTGTCCCATAATTCTTGTCGTTGTTTTAGTTCAGACGTGTGTAGTATAACTCTCTTCCTTAATATTTCTTCCGTCCCATAATTCTTGTCGTTGTGTTAGTCAAAACAATGACAGAAATTATGGAACGGAGTAAAACAACGACAAGAATTATGGAACGGAGGAAGTATTAACGAAGAAAGTTATACTAAACACGTCCTAATCCTAATTAACGCAATAATTGTCCTTTGGACTATGACACACGAGCGACGTGCGTTTTATTGTTTGTCCCAAAATACTTCCGTTGAATTATTGTGGCTCGTGCTTTCGTGTATGTCTACTTGTTGGGTCCCACGGAAAAAGGAGAAATAATTGCAAGAAAGCTGCACACTAAAATTGCATCAAGGAAATACTACCAGCCAAAGATGATAACTAAATGGCAAAGATGGACTTGTTAGCCTACGTGGAACGAATACACCCAATTAATATGATCATATACCCTATGCACAAAAAGATTTGTGAAGGCACTTCTAAGGAAAACACATCATGGAACCTGGGTCAAGTCGCACCCGGATTGAAATAATAAACACTCAAATATTTTTTAAACTTTTGAGCAGCCTACATGGTCTAGCATAATACTCATAAAAGTTTCACGACAATAATTTACGCCATATTCTGAGCAAAATACAACAGAATCAATACTATATGAACGCCGCTATTCAAATTTTTGTAGCTGCACTTTCGGGCTTTTTCCGCTCAGAACAAGACATGGCTTATTTCATCCCAAAACGTTAAGTATTATGACATACTTCCTCCTTTCCGGTTTATAGATCTCAAATCTAAAATTTCATAGTCAATTGTGAGTGGATGACACTAGTTTTAACTAGACAATGAAATATTTTGTATATATTCAATTTTCGAGGCAGTAAACGTAGCATACTCCCTCATATTGGACTTGCATGGTGCATGCAGACAAAGATGCATGCATAACCACTAATTTTCATTCTCTCATCTCTATGAATTAAATGCGGCGTGAGACTCAAAGCACTTCAACTCAATTAGACCCAAAATGATCCTAATATAATGAAAATCTGGAATTTTTGAGATGGACCTATAAACCGGAAAGGAGGGAGTAGCTCATTTCGTCCCAATACTTTAAACATGGTGCACCTTAGCAATCGCTAAACCAACTCCAGTATTTTTATTGACGATGCCAAAAAACAAAGTCAACCTGGTCACAGAATCAATCCCTGCATATAACCAAACAACAAGCAAGAACTTGAGACATGCAATTTGAATTGTGGATATAATATGAAGTACTTAATCAACACTTATCAGGACCAGAGCCTTGGGCAAAACAGGATTATGTATGTACCATTGGGTGATGTATATACAACAAATGTTGTACAAAACAGGAGTACGTATGTACAGTATCTTTAGGTGGACAGGATGCCAAGATGGTCATGTATATACAGCATTTGTTGTATAGTATTAGTGGAGGGCTGTATATGACATAGCGCAACAGCAGCAGTAGAGTATGTGTTCCATAAAGGCAGTAAGGACTTGCACGATTGTGGCGCGGAAGAATCGCAAATACAGAATGCAATGCCTAAGATTTACTCGATAAATCTTCAACTAACGACTGCTACAGTATAAAAGAATTCAGTGACTGAGATTTTGTTCAAGTAGTTCCGGAATTCGTTGACTGGACCTGCTGCTTGCCAAAATATGCTCGCTTAATTATCACATACATACAATGTCTTCCAGAGAGTCGTTATTCTACTTTGAATCTAGGCTAGCAGTGTGTCCTATTGGAAATTAAGGAATTCCAGAGCCAAAATCTTAGTACCTGGTGTAGTTGGGAGCTTTGCTCAGCCGCTCCCTCGCTGGCTCCCTCGCTCGCAGGGGACTAAACATGGCATGCAGTTAGCGGTCGAGCAAAAACAGAGGAAAAAACCTCTGTTTGTGGAGCCGCCAGCAATCTGTTTTTCCCTGAAACCTCTGTTGAAAAGTAGCTTGTGTACTTACAGGGAAAAAAACAGAGCGCTGGCAGGGGACTAAACAGAGCATGCAGCTGGTGGTCCAACAAAAACAGGTGTATTTTCACAAGCTTGTAACTTGTAAGAAGCTTGTCCAATGCACCCACCGTGCATTGTTTCTCCTCTAACACGAGTATGTTGGGTACATTCTGAACACCCAACATAAACACAACTAATATCCGGCAGCATGTGACATTACATGGCTCCCTGGTTTCCATACGACAGTTTAAGGCTGAGGTCTTAAAGCATATACTAGATAAGTACATCTCTTCAAGCTAATAAGTGAGAAGAAACATAAACTCTTTTGGCAGATGTAAATCCGCGATGCTAGCTATAGTCTCCTTCTCTTCTTCCCTGGGATGGACTGCCGCGAGTCCCATCTATCTGGCCTTACATCATCTTCCACTTTAGACAAAGAAGCAGAAGCTGAACGCAGCCAGATGTCTCCCGCAACTAAGATTCTGATGTGTCATGGCATAATTCTGCACCTGCCTACTGCACCGATAGGAGCACGGAACCAAGTCTATCTGTGTGCAGATGACCATATGGAGCAGAGTTTGTGAAAGAAGCATCCACCTTAGATTGGAAGGATGACAGGTAGGATCCGTAAGTATAGGGCCAGAACAAGTAGGAAATCTCAACATGTTATGTTCTCTCACACCCTAGCTTTGTCAAGCAAGATCCTAGCTGGACGCGAAACACGATGTTGCATGCTATTCTAAAGCTAATGACCCTTAAAAATTGTTATTGTTTGCATAATGGTGTAAAACAGTACAGCTCGCAGGCACTAATAATACCGTCACCGAAACCACCACAACCTTAACAGTAAACCATGGCACGCTTGACATCTTGGCAAGGAGAGGCCGGACAGCAACATATCCAAAAGCCCTGGCGCTGCATGCCGCAAGCAACGGACCCGCTATCCGAGGTATCTGTCTCCGTGTAAAATCGAGCCCAAAAGGCTGCCAGATGTGCATAATATGCTGGAGGAACTGCAATTGCCAACGTTCAGTTTTACAGCATTGTGTCTAGCATGTGGAGAAGCTAAAGAGGAAATGCTTTCGCATGGGGAGTTTACCGATCGATACAGAGCGGATGCGCCTAGCATTCCTGAAACAGCAAGAATTTTATATTTAATTGGCCGGATAAACAGCACTGCTTTTAATTTATCAAGAGGTTGGAATGAACAGTACGTTACGTGTAGCACGAGTTGTTTTTGGGAGTTTGCAACTCATCAGCGGTAAATTTGTTCTCGTTCCACAGAACAAGATAATGAAGCAGGCTGGCTTGTTCCCTGAAAGGAATCGACATTCGAATCAGCAGTCGGTCGAATCCGTTTATATAAATTGCAAATAAAGGAAGGCCAACCTGAATGCCAGCATTGGTACATATGTAGCAATCAAATTCCATCAGATGGTAAATCTTCGAATCAATAACAGTGCAAAGAACTATAGAAATAAAAATTGTCAGGTTCAAAAATGAGATAAATACAAAAAACTTATTTGCACAAGCAACTAACCAGGCAGGCAGCATATTTCCGGCTTCTATCAATAGTATGTTTCCTGCCAATGGTGGTGAAAGCCGGCAAGAACCTCCAAGGTCGGCACGAGGAAGAGATGAAGAATCACAGGCATGGAGAAGAAAGCATCATCAGCGAGAAACAGGGCAAGCAGGATCAGCCTGAATTGTAAGCGTACAGCAGATCAAGTTGGCTCCTCCACTTCTCTTGCTAGTATCGACAGTGCCCTCCGTTTCCGACCATCCTCCAGGAACCAGGGGCCGTTACAGTCCTCCAAAGTCTCTCGAATTCCATGCCATCACCCTTGACTTCCTCCTATCAGTCCCAATCTTAAAATAGACCGGTGGCCTCTCCTTTGGAACCATCCTCTTCCGACCTCGACCTTGGTCTTGGTCCTTCCCCTCAACCTCTGATCCTGTGAAAGCAGGTGCAAAGGACTCGAGAACAGAGCGTTTCTTCCCCAAATTCGGCATGGCTACCACTGGCACCTCCTTCACCCCACAACACAACGCCGAGTCAAGAAACGGATTGCTCTTGATCCCAGCCATATTTAGCTCATCCCCCTTGCAGATCCCATCGCCACCCGCCAGCGCCAGCTGCCGTTGCAAACCGAGCAGCGACTTCCCAGCATTCCTCTCCCGACACACCTGCTCAACCTCGTCCACCGCACGCCCGCCGACCTTCTCGCCCGGCTCCTCCTCGGCCGCCATCGCACACTCCGGAAAGGCCGGGAGCCACGCGGGCACATGCCCCATCCCAGTCCGCTTCCCCAGCGCCGCAAAGCTAGCAGCCGACGGCGGCGACGGCGGGGCGTGCTGCACCGGGAACCTGGGCAGGCGCTGGCTCGCAGAGGTTGGCCCGTCACGAGCCGCGTCAGCAAACGCGACCAAATCCCTGACGACGCCGGAGCTTTGGAGGCAGCCGCGGCGGGTCGAGGAGGCGCCCTCGAAGCCCTGGTACGCCTCGCCGGTCTCCTCGAGGAACTGCACCACGTCGAGCTCGTTGGGGGCGGCGCGGCCGGCGTGGTTGGCGTGGGCGGTGGCGGCGCCGCCGAGGAGGCGGAGGTAGCGCAGCATGACGTCGGCGAGCGCGTCCACGGCCGAGCTGCTCCCGGAGGCGAACCCCGCGGCCTGCAGCGTCCGCGCCACCGCGGCCCTCGCCGCCGCCCGCCCGAACTCGTCGGAGCCCATGCCTCCGCGGCCCGCGCGGGCGGATCCGGAGCTGGCTAGGGCTGCGGGTCGCGCCGCCGCCTCCGCCGGATCGAGGGGGAGGGAGGCCGCGCTCGCATCGATCTGATTGATTGATTGATGGAGGGGTTCGGGGGTCGGGGATTTGAAGGCGGCGGTCCGAATTCGGCAGGGAATCGATCGAGGGTTTGGTTTGGTGGGTTTAGTTAGGGTTTGGACCGTTGGGGATTGATTTCCTTTCCTTTGCTTTGCTTTGCGCGTCGTGCACCTGCGGGAGGTGTCAGCGCACACGGAAAGGTTGTGCGGGGCCCGCCCGCTGACATGGGCGGTCGGTGTGGGGCCCACGAACAGAGAACAGTCAGCAAAAAAGAAAAAAGGTATTCCTTATTCACCACTATCTTAAATTTCGTTTTCCTATTTAACACTTAATTTTTTTTCTAAATTTCATGTCTTTTATCATATTTTTGTCCATCATAAATCTAAAGGACATCTGAAAAGATTTATTTTACCCATCATGTAACACACAACATCAGTGCTGGACAGTAGCCCAAACACGCAACGACAATGATACACACGCAACCACACATCAACACATACCCACACAACAGACACAAACACACATGTAACAGCACACACACGCACACACACGTAACAGCACACGCGCACACACGTAACAGCACACACACGCATGCATGGCACGGGCACACACATGCAGCAGACACACACAACAGTAACAGCACACGCACACACACGTAGCACGTACGTAGCAGTGCATCCAGCAGCAAAAACACACAGCAGCAACACCACACGCACACACGTACACGAGCAGCGGCGCATGCAGCAGCACACACGCGCGTACACAAACACACAGCAACACACATGAAGCAGCACCAACACACATCACTAGCACACGTGTGCGCACTCGCACATGGAACAACACGCACACAAGCATACCACATGAGAGGTAAGATGGTCTTTTCAGGTGTCACTTAGGCTTAAAATGGACAAAAATATTATAAAAGGCATAAAATTTAGACTCGTTGTTATATAGTGAAGAAATTATTTGTCGATGTCAAGTAAGGCATAAAAATTAAGCACGATGTTAAATAAGGAATTCCCTCATTCGTCTGCCCTCCCTCCCCTCCTTTCGTGTCGTCCTCTTCCATGCGGACCAAAACCCCGAAGTCGTTCTGTCGTTTGTCCACTCCGCGTGATGGATGAAACATCGATGGTGACATCGTCGTCCGTTGTCGCATCTGAAGACGGTTGTTGCGTAGCCCCATCGGATGGAGATGGCCCTTGCGGAGTCATGGATCTCCCATCATACGATATCAGGTCGTCCCTCCCGTCATTGGTCCAAACACGTTTTATCTCTTGTCGTGTGCCACCCTGCCGCTCCTCGTCATGTCACGGACCCTTTTGATGAAATGCACCGAACTATGGAGTGCGACTTTCTGGAGGACGGGCTACATGAAGGACTTTATTTCAAAAGATGCAAAAATGATATTTCTATGTTAAAAAAAATCAAAAATATATATGTGAAAACTTACACATATTCACAGTGAATTTGTAAAATTTTGTTCAAAAAAAATGTTTTTGCAAGCTGCACAAAAATTACAAAATTCTGGCCCAATAACAAAAAAAAGGACCCATTACATTTTTGTATTTATTTTTTATGTATACGTCACATATGAAAATATATTGCTGCAAAACTTTTCTCAAACGTGTTATACATGTACTCCCTCCGTTTCTAAATATAAATCTTTTAAGATATTTCACTAAGAGTCTACATACGAAGCAAAATAAGTGAATCTATATTCTAAAATATGTCTATATACATCCGTATGTAGTCCACTAGTGAAATATCTAGAAAGACTTATATTTAGGAACGGAAGAAGTACATGTTATACATGTACGTGTTATACATGTATTTCTATATGTATAATAGTTTTCAGATTTTTCGGGCTGTGGGAAAATGAGATTTTAAAATAGGCTTCATGAAGCCCGTCCTCCATTCAGCATTTCCCCCAAACTATGTCTGTTTTTAATGAAATTTTGCATTACAACTGTGTCCCTTTGATAAAGTTGGCGACAAAAATGTGTTAGAATTTGTCAAAACCAGTGATCAACTATGTGTTTTGTTTGAGTTGGCCAAAATTAGCAAGGTAGACAGATGGGTGGAATGGAGGGCTGCCCTTCCTCCTGACTAGATGTAAAACACAACACCACGATTCCATGTAAAGCCAACAGGGTTTTCACGCTTAAAGTCCCTACTCCACTGATGGTGATCAATGGCATAGACTATTAACACAATGTCAGTGTAAACATATGAACTATATGCAAACTAAAACAAGTAAACAAACACACTAAAATATGTACATTCAATTCAAAAAAGAAAAGCTACTCGCTAAATCAACGACAATTAATATGGAACAGAGGGAGTAGGACGTCCTATAATAGTACTTGGGTACCATTGTACCTATCTTATACCAGCCGATCAACCATAGCCCAAATCTTCAACATTGCCAACTTCAGTTCTAGAAATATAGGCCTAAGAAATTATCAAGAGTATGCAGTCGCCCTAAGAATTTTCCGTTGTATGCGACCATGCAAGGAAACAAAGGCACATGCTAGCAAGTGATTCCTTGACATAGGTTCATAAATATTTTAAACACCAGTGATACAAATATAGGACTAGGCAGATATCTCACGCGGCACAGCCATGAAAGCAAAAGCTTCTCGCAGCAGCACCGGCGCAACGCAACAGACAAATGACGCCCAATTCAGTCGAATAGCTTAAAAGGTTTGTGCACCGGCCACACTAGTCACCAATCCGGTGCAGGTACTTAGAATGGTGTTGAAACAGAGTACAGCAGATAACTTTGGTTTAGGTTCCCACAATGGTGTTGAACAGCATCACCAATACGACTCACAGGTGCTTCAAGTTACCTCACGGTAACTGCGAGGATCTTAGCAGTAAAACATGACGCGCTTGACGTTTTCCTTGAGGGCGGGGAGAGGCCTGACAGCAACGTTCCCAAACCTGGTGCTGCTGCGTGGACCGCCCTGTGGAGGACCGCCACGTGCACCGCTCGCCACGGACCCGCTGTCGGAGGTGTCCGGCTCCATGTAGAACCGAGCCCGGAAGGCTGCCAGATGGGCATAGTATGCAGGAGGAACTGCAAGCAAGCAAACAGCCAATGGTCAGCATTGAACTTCAACAGCTTTGGATCTGGGGTGAGAAACTAGATGAAAATGTTGCTCCTGATAGATAGGGAGTTTACCAATCGATACAGAGCGGGTGCATCGAGCATACCTGAAACAGCAGAAAAACAATGTTTAATCAGCCAATTAAACATCAGTGAGTTTTGATTACTAGAAGGAGGGCATGATATAACAGTAAATTACGTGTAGCACAGGTTGTTTGTGAGAGTTTGCAACTCATCAGCAGTAAATTTGTTCTCGTCCCAGAGAACATGATAGTGGGCAGGCCGGCTTGTTCCCTGAAATGAGTCGACACTCGAATCAGCAATCAACTCATTCCGTTAAATGAACACACTGCAGATAAAGGAAATCCAACCTGAATGCCAGCATGGCTACACAAGTAGAAATCGAATTCTGTCGGATGGCAGATCTTCGAATCAACAACGGTGCCTAGAATTAGGAAGCATAAGAACGTTCAGATTCAAAATTTAACCAAAAAATAAAAACCTTATTTCCACAAGAAACTAACCAGGCAGTATGTTCCCGCTTCTATCGACAGTACGCTGATCATTGTGATTGTTAGCAAAAAGCCTAGTGTGGTGACGCTTCTGGACAACCACAAAAGTAACTGGAGGCTGATAATTTGGCTCCAAGGATGCACAGGCCTAACAAGATGGTTAAGAAATGTCAGTCAGGGGAATATGTGGAATGCTACCAGCCAAAATATGGGTAAGAGTTGCTCTATAGAAAGTGTAGCCAAACAAATTGTACCTTCCTAATGGCATCAAGTTCAAACAACAGAACTTGGTAGAACTGTCCCTCGCTGACACCATCCCTGAAAATACCGATTGCTTAATAAATAGGAAATCATAATTTAGCAAAGCTGCTCAAGAAAGGCTAAGAACCTGTAAAATATGATTCTCTGAGGTTTCTGCCCAGTTGCCCTCTTGAAAGATATGAGAAGCTCCCTGCAAATTTAACAGAAAATGCACTTTTAGCAGCATCCAAATATAGAGTTAGTATGTCTCATTAGATCACTAAGAGTTTACTTGATCATGCCGCCAGTCACAGTTCCTCTTTGGGGATCTTGCCATACTTTAAAAAGATCCTGTATCAGCTCTTGCCTATGGGCTTGGGCACTCACTAATCCTGCGTACTTAGTTATCTCAGGCCAGTCTTGAGAAGCAACCACCTAGAGGAAGGAATATTATCAAACAATCAATAAAACCACAGAACATCCAATACACCTAGAAAATTGTGGACCTTCAATTACATCTTAAGACATATCTCTATAATAACAAGTCACTTACAGCTGCAATGGAAGGGCTGGAATCTTCTCCAGGGTGAGGATGTGTAACATCAGCACCAAATATTATGGTCGGTCGGTCAGTAACAAGGCGAATCCTCCTTGCCAAAGCATCCACGAGTACAGTATTCCTTCCCCCGACCTGAAAAGTAGGAAAACATATAGAAAACCAAGGTCTATTATAGAGAAGGAATGGTTGGAGGTCAGTGAAATACCTTAACATTGATTTTAAGAGCTACATTTGCAAGATACTGCTTGCTCATCTTAAACACATGTTTTGTAAGACAACACTGGGATACCAATCCTAGTTCAGTCTCACAAATCCTTTTAAGATCCCCTGGAGAAAAACAAAAAAACAAAAATATAAGCAGAAGTATGCACTGGGGAATCTTCAAACGTGCTTTGGAAGAGATCATACCATAAAGAGAACCATTATTATCCGGCAGTATAACAATTAGCAGGTCAAGTTCTTTGCCTGGGGGATTGCTTGCGTTCATGGCATCATGATAACGTGCCTTCAGAGCTCTTTCCACGTGTTCAGGCCTCGCACTAAGTACGGGCAGCACAGGTTCAGGTGCAAAGTTCTAAGACATAGAAAAGAGGAAGTGGATGAGCACAGAATACAAAATAACCAAAGCGACACAGAGAAATATGAGAAGCTAGTTGCGTGATTGAACCATACCATTCCAGATATTTGGCACATTATAGCCAACTCATGACAGAAAACCTTGGCAGCATTATCTTGCACATTCCGAGAGAAGTTAATACATGCCCAGTGGCTGACTCTACCACCATTGACCATTTTCTACCCCACCAAAATGAACAAGTATGAGAACTAGTTAAAACATAACATCACAAGATGAGGGGGTATATGGGTTGAAGAAACAATGCTAATGGAGGGCATCCACCCAAATAGTATTGTTTTGAGATGTGCACATTCTCATAAAATTATCCCATGTGAACCTAGACAGTCTTCTAAAAAGTGAGAAAGGACAGCAGCAAACTTATGATTCATTTATGAAAGCTGCATGTTGCAAAGAAGTTGATATTCTTGCTATTGATAATTCTTTGAGCAGACAATTGCAGAAATAATTTACAGCTCAGATGGTTAATTGTTTCCCAGTTGTGTGATTCGTTCAGACTTATATTATTATTTCACACATCATTTATTTACCTATGCATGACTTTGTTTTAAAATTATTTCAGTAGAATTCTTCCGTAACAGCTCCCCGTATGGAAACAGGGAGCTGAAGGTCATCACAGGGAAGAATGATAGTCTTGATTAATCCTGACATTTAACCAAGACCTACCTTGTTCATCATGTTCCACTGGCCGACCCTGGGTAAGACATCCTTCTCTCTGCCACTATCATGGTACTTAAGCTATAATAAAAAAGAGCATGCAGTCAGCTGCTAATGCACAGATATGAAATCAACTGCTGTCTAATCGTAATAGAGAATTGACTTACCCTTGGCGGAGGCAGAACACGAGCTTCAACCGATGCAAGTTGCTCATCAATTTTTATGCCAAATTCCTGTGCATATGGATCTTCGTAGTACGCATTGTGATGCACAGTCTGGTTAAACGAAGAGAGAGAGAAAAGAGATTTAGACACTCAAGTTTAATAAAAGGATAGTCCTGGTGCAGATAACAGTGATAGTACCTAAGCATTTGACATGACAGATATAATGGGTCATAATAGTAAATAGTTTCCACCATAACAATTGACCCATCAAGGCATCAATAACTACCACATCCTCATCAAGAAACTACCATCTATTAAACTATGCTTGTGCAGGAACTCAAAAAAAAAAAAACATACAGATGCTTTATCTGCAATAGCATGAACTAAATAGTAAACACATCGAACGGGATAAACTATGTCAACATGATTTACTGGGGAAAACATCAAAGAGCTGCATAAACACATATGTACAAGTGTCAAGTGTACAGACACGGCATGTCAAAAGGCAATTGCAGCAACTATGTTACAACAATTTGCACCAAAATGATAAAGTAATTAACAATCACCTGCAAGATGTCCTTCTCACGCTCTTGAGGGCGCTGGCAAGTCACTTTCAGTAGAGCAGTTATTTGTTTTTCATTCAGTCGTTTTGAGTAGCGTTGTCCTTCAACAATTTTACAAACCTGACATTTCCATGTGAGAAATTGATGAACAACTTGTACCAACATACTGAGGTGTTAAAGGAAGCAAGGTTGTTGCAGATATACTAACCTCCATGGGGAGATAATTTGGCCTTTGCTGATTACCGACTTGCAAGCATGGTAAAGTGGTGTGCTGAATATTGAAACCATACGTCTCCAGGAAGTATTGCACCACAGTCTTCACAGTACCGCGATCATCAACAGGGAATCTACCACAGGAACACCCAACAAGGGATCACCCACAAATCTGCAGGAGCATAAGAGCATTCTGTGTATAAAACAAGAAAGAGGCACATACGATAGCTCTCGCGTTGCTTGTGATGTGAGGCCAGATATACGGTATTTCCTACGCATGTTTCCTCTATGTGTAACCTCAACCTTTACACCTCGTAGGGCTTTCTTAATCTGCAGGAGGGAGAATAATTATGATAACTAGGCAAAACAGAAGTCCCTGTGAACAACAGCGAGACAAGTAATGAATCGAACCTTCACACGATCTGAATCAGTGAGCGGTCTAACTGAGATGTCTCTGCACAGAAGCTGAGCAACAAACTCAATCACAGGGAGAGGCTCGATAAATGCTGTAGAAGACATATCTGCGAGAAGAAAAACCGTATAAAATCATTATTTCCGCAGGACCAATGAGCATTCAGTAACCTACACCTGGATGCAAACCAGAACTTGGTCACTATGTATTACTGAGCATTCAGGTCACCCACCGACCACATTTATCACAACTGAGAAGACAACAAATGAACAGTGATACACAAGGAGAAATCAAGATGGGAGGAGGGCATCTAACCAATATTCAGCGAAAGCCCCATCTGAGTAGGTCTTATACTTTGGTAAAATCCACGCCAACTTTCCAATCCGTCCCCAAGTCTCTGACGTCTCCCTAGGTTGGGAGAATAAAATGATCTACTAACTGGGGAATACCTACAGAAGAAAAAAGACAAATTTGAACCCATGCCACATGAATGAAAAACAATAACACAAGACATGGTTAACTAAGGTTTACCTGGCAGTAGGCAATTCCCGTAGCACAATGTCAAGCACCTGAAGAGCTTCTTGAGGTGCATCTGGTTGCCTCCCGGCTAGAAACATAGCCAAATGATGGAGATCAGCACGGGCAGCATACTTGATGACCACTCTGAATTGTCTCTCACGCCTTAAAAACAAAGGGGAATGTCAGTACAAAACCATGGCTAAGTTCAAGTAGAAATATCACAGCAACAACATACCTTGGTGTGGCTTGCCCACCAACGAGGCCTTCATCTTCATCTTGCAGAGCGATTTCAAATGTCCTCGTAGTAAATGGTAATGGCCCAGCTGTATAAAGGCTCTTCCTTCCATCATAGGCAGGCAGACGTCCATTCATATGAGATTGTCTATACAGCTTTACAAGTTCTGCAATCACAGCACGATTAACACCGCGCGATGTAACCTCTGGCGTTATGGTCACCTGATGAAACAAGAGTGATGATCAGAAATTGCAAAATAATAACTCCAGTGCGGGAATAAAATTTCATCTGAAGGGCATACGTCGTATTGGTGAAGGTCTTTATCAGGGAGCTCCGCGAAGAAATGATTGGCTTTCACCACACACCGATCCCCACATTTACCCATTCCAGGGCGCAATGGGAATCGAACTGATTTGCTTGATGCAGGTGCCGGTTGAATGGCTTGGCTCGTCGAACTTTGATCACTGATGTCAAGTTTCTGAAACTGTTGCTCGACTTGTCCACTGCTCACCTCTGCCACGGGCTGAGAGGATGAGCCAGCTCCCGATGCGGATGGTGAAACCACCGGGGCTTGATATTGGACATCTGGTGCTTGGTGCAGCTCGGGAACTGTTCTTGACTGACCTGGAGGAACATTGTGTCCTCCACGTCCTCCCCTATGCCCGCCATAGGATGGCTGCGGCATTCCACCCCCTCTAGGGCGTGGGCCACCACGTCCCTGATAGTCATGCTGTTGGTATTCAGGTGGACCACCACGACCCTGAGGGTCGCGCGGTTGATATTCAGATGGACCCCCACCTGGATGTCCACGGCCCTGAGGGCCGCGCGGTTGATATTCAGGTGGACCCCCACTTGGATGTCCACGGCCCTGAGGGCCGCGCGGTTGATATTCAGGTGGACCACCACCTGGATGTCCACGTCCCTGAGGGTCGTGCGGTTGATATTCAGGTGGACCCCCACCTTGATGCCCACGGCCCTGAGGACCGCGCGGTTGATATTCAGGTGGACCACCACCTGGATTTCCACGGCCCTGAGGGCCGCGCGGTTGATATTCAGGTGGACCACCACCTGAATTTCCACGGCCCTGAGGGCCGCGCTGTTGATATTCTGGTGGACCACCGCCTGTTTGTCCACGGCCCTGATAGTCACGCTGTTGATATTCTGGTAGACCACCACCTGCTTGTCCACGGCCCTGGTAGTCACGCTGTTGATATTCAGGTGGGCCACCACGGCCCTGATACTGTCCACCGCCACGGCCTAGGTGTTGCCCACCGCCACGGCCACCTTGTTGAGGCACCCAACCACGTCCACCACCACCGCCATGCTGTTGAGGAGGGGCTCTCTCAGCTGGCTGCGAGGAACCCTGTCCAGGAGCTCCCGAAGCCTCTCCGGAACTCTCTCCGGTGCCGGTTCTTTTCTTCCTAACCATGATGAGCGCTGCCAAGGCGAGAATACACCAAAATGTCAGGTCACAAAATTTATACACAAAAATGTTAGGTCACAAAAATTATACACGAAAACGTTAGGTCACAAAAATTATGCTCCAAGATGTTAGGTTACAAAAACTATGAAGTAGTCCCTCCATCCCATAACTAGTTGTCGCTGAAAGGATGTATCCAGATGTACTTCGGTGCTAAATTCATCCGTTCGAGCAACAACTAATATGGGACAGGGGGAGTAACAAGACTGAAAGATACTCGTCAGGTATAACTGGAAGCGGGAAGATGGTAATCGAGCAAAAGCCTAGCAAGAGAAAGGAAAGTCATGCATTTCTCAGTTTTTTAGTCCCGTCAACAAGACGTCCCCAATACGACTGCAAACCATGGTGGGATAAGTAAGACACATTCGGTCGACTCCACCTGGAAAAGTAGGCTAGAACACAAGCTCGGTCCTCACGGCATGGGTCTCCTGAGATTCAATTAACCCTAACCAAATGGCGCATCCGGGCAAACTACAACTATACAACTACCAATACCAGTAGTAAGACGATGACAAAAGCAGCCGTCGGTCCAGACATGGATGAACCGACGATGCCACGCATGAATCGGGCGAGCGAGCGAGCTGACATGACCAGGAAGGGCCTGACGATATAGACAGACAGACAGCAAACAAATCACCACTCCTTGAGTCTGTGCCGTACATGCATACATATAGCGTACAGTAGCGGTGCGGAACCACCGTCGCGTCGCGTCCCATGAGCAGCAGGCGCACTACGCGTCGTCGAACGGACTGGGCGCTATGGTCGGACGGACTGGGCGCTGGAGCCAGCCATGGAGGCGGCGGCTAGGGAAGGGAGCTCGGCGCCGAGATTGGGGAGGGGGAGGGAGGAGGGCCGCCTCCCTTCCTTTGGCCGGGCAGGGGCAGGAGGCCCGCGCGCAGCTCCAGGGCGAGCTCCAGAGCGAGCCCTAGCGCCGGTAGGAACCGACGGAGGAGCCTCGGTCGCGCGATGCGATCGCGTCGGCGCCGCGGGGAGGGAGGGGAATGGGAGGAGCGGGAGAGGGGGAGGGGGAGGTATACCTCAGTGGCGGCGCGGCGAGCCTCGGCGGACCGGCCGGCGGCGGCGGGGGAGGCTGTCGAGATCTGGGAGGGGCGAGGGGAGGGGAGGCGGCGTATGTGGGAGGGGGGATGGGTGGGAGCACGTGGCGAGCGAGGCCCGTAGTAATACTACACGCGCGGCTGACGGCAGCCCTCCTCTCCTGCCCTCTGCTGCTGCTGCTGCTACAGATAGATTTTGGGATCCTTTTTCTGCTGCGTAATAATAATAATAATAAATCCACTTTATCGTCACGCTCAGTTTTTCAAGTTTGAGTGCTGCTTATAATTCCTTATTTATTTATTTATTTCAAGATAAAACCAGCAATGCCCGGAAGAGCAAACGCATTAAGTGTGTTTACTTTGTTATCAAAAGAAAAAAAAATGGGTTCGCGTAGCTGGCATGATCGGCGTGCTTCCACGTTCCGTGCCCCACTCGTAAGGCGACTCGTGGCTTCTCCACGTCTGATGCCCCGTTCGTGAGGCGACACGTGGCTTCTCCACGTCCCGTGCCCCCCCCCCCCTCCCGAGGCGACGCATGGCTTCTCCACGTCTTGTGCCCCCCCCCCCTCGTGAGGCGACACGCGGCTTCTCCACGTCTTGTGCCCTAGTCATGGGGCCGACGCGCGGCTTCTTCACGTCTGATGCCCCCCTCGTGAGGCGACACGTGGCTTCTCCACGTCTCGTGCCCCCCCCCCCCCTCGTGAGGCGACACGCGGCTTCTCCACGTCTTGTGCCCTAGTCATGGGCCGACGCGCGGCTTCTTCACGTATGTGTGCTAGTCGTGAGCCGACGCGTGGCTTTCCCACGGATGTGTTCCAGTCGCGAGGCGGCACGCATAACCTCTCCCTCGACCTCCACGTCCTTGCCCCATTCGTGAAGCGACACGCGTCAACATTCTTCCTCTTCATGGCTATTCCCTCCATCTCTCTCACGTTTGTCCTCCAATCACAAGTAGACACATCTCGTCATTCTTCCTCCTTGGGGCTTCTACCACGTTTGCCCTTCAATCACGAGGCGATGCGTGTTGTCATTCTCCCTCCTAGCGGCTTCCCATGCGTGCACATTTTTTTGACGGGCCAATATTTGTGGAGGTATGAAAAAAAAATTGATGCTCAAAAAAGCTTTCAAAAGTAGTCTTCTTGAAGAATAAAATTTGTTTTTCTTCCCAGAACTACACGAATGTGTATCACGATTTTTTTCATGCACGTGAAACATTTATCAATGTGTATCCGAACAAAGATTCACATTTTTTGAATATTTTAATATTTTTCACATTTTACTATTCACCTCACTGGGTGCATGTGAGCTTAGGATCATGCTAATACAAACCCCATAATAGTACCACTAGTGAAATTTCATCATATGGCCCTCTTCGGTTAATCCCCTTGCCAAAGGGTTTGAAGGGGATTGGAGAGGTTTTAGGGGGGGGGGGGTGTTTAACTTGCAAAGGATTTAATCCCTTTCAAACCCTGCCTAACCGAACAGGCCCTAACAGTTGAACAAACATTATCGATTCATGCTAACGGAAAAATAACGTGGAACCAAAGATAGTACTCCCTCCGTTTCTAAATATAAGTTTTTTTAAAAGATTTCACTAAGGGACTACATACGGAGCAAAATGAGTGAATCTACACTCTAAAGTATGTCTATATACATCCGTATGTAGTCATCTAGTGAAACCTCTAAAAAGAGGTACATTTAGGAACGGAGGGAGTAGTATCAAGTAAAGCATATGAAAATGAAATCACGATAGTACGGTAAACAATAATGACTTGCTCAAACTTGTCTTTTGTTTCACAGGTTTTTCTTTCCATTTACTAGATTATTACATTTTCGGCCAGCACAAAAGAAGATATGCACACATGTTATACTGAACCCAAAGGTATACCTTGCTTCCTGAGTAGTGACACCAAAAGGCTTAACTGATGCTCCTCAAGTGGAATAAGAATGTGCATACTGGGTAACATTTTCTAGGTATTTTCTCCACATACAAAAAAATCCACCCACGAGGGTCTCCCAAAAAAGATCTTCACGATTTATCATTCCCTTGACTCTTCAGCACAAGGCCATAAACGTACCTCATACCATGGTCGCGGTATGCAGCTTCATCATCCATACATTCCTTATATAATGATTCATATTGCTTTGGACTGAAAAGCCACTGCTTAGCATCTCTGGTCCACCACCTCAGTACATATATTTCTGGAATTTTCAACACATTCTTAATACTAAGAGCTTGTCTCTGGTCCACCGCTTCAGCAACTTATTATTAGCCCATATTTCCTCGGATTCTACTTCGCATCCCTTCATACACTTGGTGAACATCTTATTAAATGCTTTCAAACCCCCAGCAAGTGCACCAAGGCAAGATGTGGAATTCTTTCGAATGTTCAAGTGACGACATGTGTTTGGAAACAATTCCATTGCTTTTGACATAACTTTGTCACCGCATCTGCAGGAAAGAATACCACACTGGCTCTTCCCAGCCAAACCCACATGTGCACAACAATGATTCATGTCACCAGCAAGAACATGTGTTGGGAAGCTGAAGACGGTTTCAGACCATTCAGTTCAGTCTCCATGGTAGCACGGTTGCACAGTCGGGGGTGTTCATCGTTTGCTTCGGCTCGGGAGGGGCCCTGCTCGAACCTCATCTCCCAGAACTGCTCCAGCTCCTCAAGAATGTCACTATTCCTGACATTTAAAATACAAAATGATCGCATTCTGAACACTAATTTCTCCATTTGTCAGGTATACAATGAAATAAATTAAAGAAACAAGAGTTACCTTCATCAAAAGGGTAAGAGTTTTAAAGGATAGTGTTGCAACACGTCAAGTTGCACATGCCATATGCTCCAGCTTCTCCCAGGTTAGGAAAGTCTTAAGAGTTTCTGTAAGCGTTGGCAATAAATAGCTGCTTCAAACTATGTAAAAACAGGTGAGTACAACGGAGCGACCAAGTGACCGAGCTACTTGTGTTCTGGCAGACTTGAACTACAGGCAATAGATATTACAGTGAATATAGCAAACAAAGACCATACCAGAAATAGCATGTACTGTACAAGCCAAAAATAACTTCGGAATAGTGCCTCATGCAGTCATGCTCAAGAAACAAACTCTGATGTTTTCCTATTAGGCGGAAGGAATTGTTGGAAACAACATGGATGTAAGAAAGCAACCGCAAACAGTCTTATTCTCATGAGTTCACACCTTAAACCAAAGACAAATGCTGATGTATTGGGTGCAATGTCATATGCCTGTGTCTCAGTTAGAAACCAGCTATTGCACAACCAACATCCACCGAAAACAACGGTTAAGAATAACCCATGACCTTGTTTATTTTTGTTGTTGCATGGTTCTGAAACATTAATATGTGATTTTTAGAAATGTCAGCCGACCCCCTTGGCTGACCTATATTCACCCATATTAATCCTACACTTGCATCAAGATGGCATGTATTGAAGTGTATATGTGGATTACCCAGCCCTTTCCATAAGTCCGGACTTTTGGTTGAGTTTGCTAGTGCATGAAGCTTAACAGCATCCATGGTTCAAACTGGCCGGTTGACCCCAATACACTGTCACCCACACAAACTTAAAAATAGCACCAATGAAAGTTCATCATAACAGTTCAACAAACATCATGGACTCATGCTAATTGACAAATAATTTGGAACCAATGATAGTAGTATCCAGCAAAGCACATGGAATCAGAGTAGTAACGATCAAAATCAAAGAATTATGACTTACTCAAACTTTATCTCGTTTCACAGGTTTCCATTTCCATTTTTAGATTACAGTTTAAGTCAGCAGAAAAGAAGGTATGCACATATGTTGTAAAAGACCCAGTTATCCATAAGTATATCTTTGGTTCCTCAGCAGCAACACCAAAAAGCTTTATCGATGCTTCTTTCAAGTGGCATAAGATTGTGCATACTGTGTAGCATTTTCTAGGTATTTCTCCAATTCTTTTTCTCCACCCTCGAGAGCCTCCCAAAGAGATCTTCTCAATTCCTCCTGCCCTTCACTCTTCGTCACAAGGTCATAAGCATACCTCATAGCATGGTTGCAGTATCCAGTTTCATCATCCATGCATTCCTGATATGATGATTCATATTGCTTTGGGTTGAAAAGCCACTGCTTAGCATCTCTGGTCCACCGCTTCAGTATATATATTTCTGGAATTTTTCCCACATTCTTGATACTAAGAGCTTTCAGAGTATGTGGACAAAGTAAACCCATTGTCTCAAACTGACTACAGCTGCAAGTGAGTTGCATTGTTGACATATTCAGATGAACTGTGCAGACTCTTGACCCTCTACCCTGCATAGTCATCTCAAACCGATATGTCTCACTGTCTTCACATGGAAGCGCCTTGAATTTTGTGGCACCACACCCGTCAAGAAAATATGTCTCGAATAACTTGTAGATTCTGTGTGTATAAACTTTTGCTGCATGATTCAAAATATCACTATGCTTTATAATACAAGAAAGTGGCCTTTGACAACACCGCACATCCTCATCAAACTCTTTTTCACGCCAGTCCTCAGTCAGCTTATCCACAGCAGCAGCAATTGTGGAAAGAGAAGTCGATTTATCGACAATGCAAGTGAATATGTTACTCAAACTGTCACATTGCGGCTCGTTCTCGACCCCACCATCAAAAGTGCACTTGTTCAGAGCACCACACCACTTCTGCTTGAGCTTATAAAGTTTGCTCAGCCACTTATTATCCTGCAACTTAAACTCACGGAGCATCGCAGTCCATGTTTCCTCGAATTCTGATTCTGAGTCGCAGCCCTGCATACACTTGGTGAACATCTTATTAAATGCTTTTGAAGCATTAAGTGCACCAAGGCGGGAAGCGGCATTCTTCTGAATGTGCCAGTGGGCAATGCGATGGCGTGTATTTGGAAACACTTCTTCAATTGCGTTTGACATAACTTGGTCTTGATTGGTGAAAATAGATCGGGGTTGCCGGTTTCCCATTGCCTCCAAGAAAGACTTGAACAGCCACGTGAAAGATGACACCGACTCATCCGCTAATAGCGCGCAACCATACATAGTGGTCTGCCAGTGGTGGTTCACACCAACAAAAGGCGCAACTATATAATTCTGCTTGTTTAAGCGGTAAGTTGAATCAAAGACAACCACGTCACCAAAACAGTCGTAGTCCATCCTGCACCTACCATCTCGCCAAAAGAAATTACTCATCCGACCAGCTCGGTCTAAATGAACATCCCAGTAAAACATTCCATCTACATTTGCTCTGCTCTTTAGATGGCTTACAATGCTTTGCAACTCTCCGGTCCCTACGGCTGATGTCCTTGTTACGCCGCTAAAACCAGGGAGCAAATCTTGCTTTGCTTCTGCATTCTTTGTTACGCTTGTGCTTGCAGCCATTTGGGAAGGCACACCCCCTAACTGGTACCCACCATACAACACCGCATCCGCAGCAGAACATGACCTCCCAGCTATAAGTGACTTGGCAGACCGCAGAAGGTGACGTTCTTCAGGTCTTACCAAGTTGTGGTTGTGATCAGACACGAGTCGGATTACCCTCCACTCACCCTGGCTGTTCACTCTGAAGCGAACCATGGCCCTGCAGTTGGTCCTGGTGTGCGGGTCGTTGAAGTTTTCATCGGTAAGTTTCTCTGCTTCCTTGAGCCCCTCCTTGGAGCAGAAGTAGTCCTTGGTCCTGATCCTCTTGGTGCCAGTGAAGTAGGACTGCTTGCCCTTGCGGACGCTGAACCCCGTGTGGTGCCCATAGTCGCAGTACAGCTTGTACGCCTCCTCCTCGCTGTACACCACCTTCAGGAGCAGCTCCTCGGCCCCTTCCTTGCTGCCCTGCACCGTTGGGGCCTCCTCGCTCTCTTCCTCAACAGTCGCTCCTCGCACCCTCATTCCGCCGCCGGGATGAGAAACCGGCACTTGCCCTCCTTCTCCGCTGGTCCCTTCAAGGCCTACAGGAGCACCGCCGCCCTGCGGCCCGGCTTCTTCACACTGGTCTGCCCCAACGACGGCGCCGGCATTCTCATCGACGCACATTGGGTCTCCGCCCCCGGCGTCGGCGCCTTCGCCGTCGGCGTTCACCATGGCCTACAAAGTCAAACACCGGAGATCGATCACACAAACCGTTGAATGAAGGAAATGCTATCAACCCTAGCCAGCATCTGAAACCTATAGCCTCACGAAGGGGAAAAGCTACTAAACATCATCAGAGCTAAGCCATCCGCTATCCACGGGGCCGGATCTAGCCTATAACACTACATGGAACGAATTTCTCGACCTCGTCGGCGGCGCTTAGCTGCGGGAGGAACCATGGATGGGCGGCGAAATGTTAATACCTCAACAGAGACCAGCGGCCGGAGTCGCGGCGGAGCGACCGCGGCGCGGCGCCGGAGCCTGCCTATAGATTGACGGCGCTGATACGGCCGCCTCCGCCGCACGCTTGAGCCGCCCCCGCCCGGGCTCGCCGGAGTCGGTCGCGCCGCCCGCCGGAGAGTCGTGGTCGGTCGCCTCCCCAATCCGGTTCAGGAACGCTCGGTCGGCTTTGGTTTTTGTGTGTGTGTGTGCGTGTGCTCGAGCTCGAGCCCGATTAGTATGGGCCGGCAAGGTAAAAGGAGCCCAAATGCAGGATTATTACTTGAAATTACTTCGCAGGAGGAAAAAAGGTTGACTAAAAAAAAGATGGATGGCAATTTGGGCTACTCATGTCAGTCACACAAATCCAGTAAAAGTTTTTTTTAAAAAAAATTGCATTAAAAATGTGGACATAAATTTGGCGTTTTTTTCTATATCATGAGTGGTTTTGTGCTTCGTGAGAAAATGCATCATGTGCTCCAAGAGTTATAGCTAGGTGTAGTGTGTTGAGATGATTGACAAATGCGGCCAAGAGTACGAAGTGTGATGATGCATTAAAAACAAGTCTGCATTGGTTAATTTGGAAACCCCCTACTACAATAATATTGTTATTGAATATCAACATGTGGTTGAATGGTTAGGAGAATGGTGGTACTCTCCAGCCCCTTGATCAAATCTCATGTTTGACGGTTTGGTGTCTCATTAATCAGAATTATTCTTTCAGTATGAGGCAACATTTCTGTCGATGGCAAGGCATTTGCCTATGATGGCTTCGTCGGTCTTGAAGTTCTGCAATGACGACCCGATCTTTGATAGGTGATGTGTGAGTACATGTATGGTGGTGTCAGTGTGTGTGCTTCTATCCTTTAGTTGGTGTTTCTCGAAAGAAAAATGTTATCGCAATTAAAATGTTCCTTAGATTTCATAAAAAAAATAGTTCTTTAGATTAGTTATGATCTAGAGGAACTGGTCAAATTCCATGGCAACCACCTCACATGTTTAACTATACCAAATCTCTCTTATGTAGGTAAGACTCGGAGATCAAGATGTGTAAACTTCATATAAATAAATGTAAATAAAATCGGATTAAAACAATGTGTTATTTCAGTAACCCCTTATCCAACTTTATATAATAGATTGAGTTTGGGAAGCGTTTTTTTGTCATGATTTGCTAGCAACATCATGTACAAGGCTACTCATATTTAGATAGGTCAGTGGTGCTGCAAATGTGGACAACCACACCATTTGCAGCAGAATTAAATGATCACATAAGTGGAGATGTGATGTTTCGTGAGGTAATAATGATGTTTAGCTACACACAACAATTATCGCCCGTCGGCCCCTATAAGTAAGGGAACCACTAGGGATCAGACTACTGATCCCTAACGTTTCATCAGACTAGCCCGTGGCTGTTGGATTAGTAGCACACGAGCCGTTAGATCCTGTGCAGATCACGAGCCGTTAGGTTGTTTATTAGATTTGGCAACTCCTTTAAATACGATGATTCCTCTAACTGCTCCGCTGTCATAGCCAGTTAATTCGTACCAGCATTGCTTCTTAGAACCAAGCTGCATCTGCGTCTGCTTCCATCGTTCAATCAAGCAAGGATGTGATAGTAATAGTTTTTAAAATTACTCTGATGAAAACACGAAAACTTGTATCGAGTGTGCCTATATTTTGTTTCCAACACATCAAAATTTGCTTCCACTAACTTCCCAATTTGCTTCTCAGACTTTTTTTGCTTCTCAGACTTTTTTTATTATGCAATCTTACAAAAAAAATGTCCAAGAACCTTGCTTCCACATATTTTTTTTTGCTTCTCAGACTTTTTTTCACATAGAATGAAATTGACTCCTATAAATTTTTATTATGTTTCTAACACGAGAAAACTTTGTTTACATCCATTACAAAAGTGTTTCCATCACAAAAGTATTTGCTTATAACCAAACATAAGTTAGTTTTTGCCGTTTATACAATATGTTTCAGGCGCCACAGCTTCTTGTTTATTTCAAGTGGCCAATAATACAATGCTTCCTAAGTTCATATTGTATATTTCCACTTCCCCTCACATAGCAAACGATCGTCTTCATTGTGAGGTAGATCCAATTGGTGCCATGCTTCTTAGTGCATAGACGAGGCGACCTCCATATAGACATGTATTGTTGGTGCATCTTGGCCCTGAAGGAGTAGCACACAATATATTGAAGCATACATTTATTAAACATGATGCATACATATCAAAGGTAGGACCCAACAATTGGTATTACATGTGCATTACAATACTGATGAAGCATAGAATGTTTATAATACATTGGTGAACAAATAAGAAAAATAAACCCAAAAAAATTAGATGCTAAAACTATGGTAGAAAAAAACTAAAGGGAAATATATTTAGTTTATTATATGAGTATGGCATGACAAGGAAAAAATGCTTAGTAAGCATGGAAGCAGTCCAAATAAACGAAGGAAGCATGAGTGTGACTATGTGCAGCTAAACATCTGAACAGAAAAAGCACAAGTGGCAAACAAACAAAGAATTATTATCATTGTGTGAAACAAAATGTATATAAAATGGAAGCATATATGATAAATAAAGGGAGCATAACTAGTTAGGAAGCCTGGTTATCATAACAGATGTTGGACAGAATTGATACATACACTGGTAAATGGTAATACAGAAATTGATACATACATACAAGTGTGTGTACATGTGACACATGAAGCATATTGGGATGTATTTGAGATATAAATTGCATACATAGGAAGCACGGGTACCACGTATGAAAAATATTCAAAACAAATGCTAGTCCACGAATGAACATATGAAACAATTAGTCTACTGGATGAATTAGACAGCAAATTTCGTTGCAAAAGATGAGAAAAATCCCAAATCTGGGACAATGCACAAAAATACAAAATACCTAGGAACTGGGATGGGGAGCTCCAGAAAGTTGCGGCCGATGTAATGCGGCAGATTCAATCGACGGGGGAAGCCTTGGCGATGGTGCGGATGGAATGAGGATGCCTGATCCGCTCGCCGCCGGCGGGGTGGTAGATCCGAGGGGGGGGGCGAGCTGGTTGTGCGGGGCGGGTCGAGCACGACGGTGAGCTGGATGTGAGAGTACACTTCGGTGGACGGTGAGGGTCGCGTCAGTGGTCGGTGGGGGTAGCGGGGTCGGTGGCCTGTAGGGGCAACGACGATGGCTGGTGGCGGTGGAGGAGATGCCGCTGCATGCGTCGAGGGCGAGGTGTGAAATGGAGGAGGGGACAGAGCACGGCACTGGGTTTGTGGATGCGAGGACTATCCGGTGGATGGTGAGGGTGGCGTCCGTGGCCGGTGGGGGCAGCGGGTTCGGTGCCTGTAGTGGCAGCGGCGTTGGCTGGTGGCGGTGGAGGGGATGCCGCTGCCGGCGACAATGGCGAGGTGGGGAAACAGGGGAGGGGACAGAGCACGGGCGGGGGTTGTGGAGAGTTAACTGGAGTGGATTACGCGCGGGATTTACGGGATACGGTATGCAGATGAATCCGGAGCGTCGGGATTTTTCTGGATCGACGTGAGTAGATAGGTCTGACGATGACGTTGTTTCCAGACTATAGATACTAAGCGTTTCCCTATAAGTAACTACCTTATTCCTAGTATAGCATGATCGCACTCGGTTGATATAGAAAGAATGGCAAAAAGTTTAGGAGGGAAGAAACAATGACGAGCATGATGAATGAGACGGACGATCACATAGCATGGTCTAAAGGGAATGTGATGCATCAGAACAATGACATATGCGATTGATCAAATCTCGGTAGTGGGAGACTAGGAAGGAAATGCTATCAGCCCAAGCTAACATCTCAAACCTAGCCTCATGAAGGGGAAAAGCTACTAGACATCATCAGAGCTAAGCAACCTGCTTTCCACGGGGGCGGATCTCTTCCAAATGTCACGAATTTCTCGACCTTGCAGGCGGTGCTTAGCTGAGGGAGGAATCTTGGATGGAGAACAAAATGCTCGTACTTCAGTAGAGACAAGTGGGCAGAATCGCGGTAGAGCAACCGCAGTGCGACACCGGAGCTTTCCTATAGCTTGGTAGTGCAGAGAAGGCTGCCTCCGCCATACGCATCAGCCGCCTCGACCGAGCTAGTCGGAGAGTCGTGGTCCATCACCTTCCCAATCCGGATCTGTGTGAAGCACCCGTGTGGGTGTGAGGGGCCGAGGGCTATGCCATCTGTACTGATTTTTTTACTCGATGTCATCCGTACTGATTACTATCGAACCGGCCCAAAACTGTAGCAAGCGTGATATTCTTTTCCCCATTTTTTCCAGATCTCCATGCTTTGTAGTACGGTTTCTCATTTTTTTTATTGTTTTTGGTTTCCCCTTTCCAATTTTTCATTCCATCGGTTTTCATCAGTATTTTGTTTCTTTCTTCAGTTTTTTCTTCTTTCTCTTTTCATTTTTTATTTCTTCCCACATTTCTATATGTTAAGAAAGTATTGTACATTTTTTCAAATATATATATTTATATGTACTTTTTTTCATATGTATTGTATATTTTTTGTATACATCTAAAATATCTTTTATATTAACATTTTTTAATATATTTTCACATCTCTATTATTAAAGCAAAATCGAATGTCGTGATGGTTCGACCTCCTACCGACATCCCTATCAATAAGTCCTCCCACCCTCTCACATCCCACCGATTTTTATCATCTTAAGTTCCACTCCCACGTCCCGTTTAGAGCGATTTAAATTTTAAACCAAAAAAAACTACCCACGCGCACATTCTCCCCTATGCGATCACCAACCGCCCAACTAGCCCAATCAGGAAATGTTCCATTTTTCAAATGTGTTTTCGAAAAATTCAAAAAATGTTCGCGGTTGCAAAATTTGTTCATAATTTCATAATTTATACATATATTAAAAATGTTCCTGTTGCCGAAAATTGTTCAAAAATTGAGAAAATATCCGCAGTTATGAACATTTGTTCGGAATGTCAGGAAATGTTCCATTTTTCAAATGTGTTTTAAAAAATTCAAAAAATGTTTGCGGTTTCCAAATTTGTTCAGAATTTCATAATTTATACATATATTAAAAACAAATGTTCCTGTTGCCGAACGACCCTTGGCCGGAATCGTTTTTATGTCGTATGGCCCTCTGTCTCGCACCTCTTTCCCTTCCAATCTCACCCAATCTCTCACATGTGGCAGCGTCAACGATCTGACATGGGTCGCCTCCGGCAATATTAGTGATCTGAAGTTTCTGAATATTTTTCATGCAAATTCTTGTGGCTAGGAGGTATAGATAATTTTAAAATGTACGTTGCATTTGGAAAATGTTCACACATTTCAGGCAGGTAATGTTCAAGCATTACAAAAAATAGTACGTGGCATTTCAAAATATATTTAAATATTGGAAAAAATATATGTGAGTAATTTTCAAATGTGCAGAAAATGTTCACTTCAAGGCATCATATGGGACCGCGGCGGCTGGCATGGTACTCATAGACAGTGCGGGCCAAATTATCTTTGCAGCTTATACAAGGGATGGTTTTGGCCATCCAACATACACAACTCCCAGTGATGGTCCAATCAGACTCTTGGAAGGCACTTTCAGTTCTATCAAGCAATACATTGGCTCGCTCAGCGTATGGACATTTAGTTTTAGATTAGAGATTTTTTATGTGTATTAGGAAGTTTTAACCACATAAGTTACACCGTAGTTAAAATAGAGTTGCAGATCGGTTGGTCAATTATAGCCGCTCGAATTTACCATTGCTGTATGGGTGAACTCGGCTCCACCTTGAATCGAGGATTTATGGCCTCTTAATTGTAACACTAATACCATGCAATAAAAACTCCCTTTACCCCGGAAAAAAAAAAGCTTCTCTCATTTACATGATCTAGTGCTAATGCTCATCAATCAGGCAGCCTGTCTTGCGTGCGTGCAAGTTCTGCACATGCGTACACCAGCTCCATCATGTTGGGGCATCGGATGGGACACTATAGACCACATCATGTTGCACCAATGCGGAAAATGCGTTTTTTTTCTGACATATGCGGTAGATGAGCTGGGGATTCGAGAGGCTGCAATACAGATTCTTTTTTGGATAGAATCATGCGTGTGGGATAGATCACAAGGACTGATATGAGGAAAGTATCAGAGATCTAATCCTAAGCTAAAAAAATAAGATCTAACTGTTTCAGCCAAGGATTACATAGATAAATCAACACCGTTATAACTCGGTTCCACTAGATTAATGACTCTTATAATTACAGATTAACGCGGGAATTTTCAGAGACCGTCTATTTAGTATAAGTATAAATAATGACTCTTATAATTACAGATTAACGTGGGAATTTTCAGAGACCGTCTATTTAGTATAAGTATAAATATATGCTTTCTCAGTTGAGTTAGCTTAAGCCACACTGGGTAATTCACCTGCAGTATAACGTCAAAAAAACGTGTTAAAGCTTAAGCTAGTCCATATTATATATTTTTCCACTTGAGTTGGTTTAGGGTATCTTCAACAGTTTGTTGGTTAGCTTGTTGGTAAAATATGTCATGTCTTCAACCAACATCTTAACATACAACTATTCTAATGGGTTGTATCTAGTTTGCCCAATAAGATGTAAGGTAATAAATAAGGTGCTCACTCATTCTACATTGGAGCTTGTGCAAAGATGTTGGTTAATTTACATACAACCTTCCTCTTTTTCCTCATTTATTGCGTGACACATCATCGAAAATCCTATGTGTCAAAATTACCAACAACTATCTTACAACCATTAAAGATGCCCTTAGGGCATCTTCAACAGTTTGTTGGTTAGCTTGTTGGTAAAATATGCCATGTCATCAACCAACACCTTAACATACAACTACTCTAAGAGCATCTTCAACAGTCCGTATGTTCAATCGTTGGTATAAGTGTCCACATCAACAACCAACAACACATCATACAAGCTCTTTAATGGAGTGTATGTTAATCGTATGTAAAATAACTAAGCGGGTCCACTAAACATGAAAGAAATAACCATGCTTGTCTCGGAGCTTGTGCGTGAACCGTTGCTTCAAGTTCATACGATTTCATTCTCTCTGTTCTTTTATTATGCGCCATGTCATCAAAATCATCTATGTGGCAATATTACCAACGATGATCATACCATTGGAGATGCCCTAATGGGTTGTATCTAGTTTGCCCAATAAGATGTAAGGTAATAAATAAGGTGCTCACTCATTCTACATTGGAGCTTGTGCAAAGGTGTTGGTTAATTTACATACAACCTTTCTCTTTTTCCTCATTTATTGCGTGACACATCATCAAAAATTCTATGTGTCAAAATTACCAACAACTATCTTACAACCATTGAAGATGCCCTTAGAAGTGTCAGAAGACAACGCTCTTAATCTTCTGTGCCATGTTTGGTTGATCCGAGGCGGAGATCATGTCTCCACTGATATCGTCCGACTCGAGCTCGACCCACGATACCCATAGTGCCTAGTGGGGATTGTTCTTTTTTCTTTTTTTGAAACTCCAGTGGGTAACATTGGCGTGGTGCCTTTCTCCACTGATCAGGGATTAGCAGGGCGGTTGCTCTTGCTTAAAAAAGGCCACATGAAGGCCGGTCAGCTTGCTTGCTTGCTCTTGGATATTATTATTATTTTTAATTTCCACCGAGTCATAAATCCCCATTACGGTTGAGCAATAGTTCTAGCCCCGATTGAGCAATAGTTTTGATTGACTTAAGAACCAGGACTAATACGTGCATCAGTCCCGGTTCGAGTGGTCAGGACGCCGGTCGGGCCTCGGCGGGCATCAGTCCTGGTTCGTCTGGGACCTTTAGTCTCGGTTCCAGACACGAAACGGGACTAAAGGGAATGACTCCTGGCGCAACACCTTTAGTCCCTGCTCTTATCTGGAACCGGGACTAAAAGCCGGTCTTCAGTCCTGGTTCTAAACACCAACCGGGACTAAAACATTGCCTATATATATATGCTCGTCCCTGCCCGCTCACTCCTCTCATTTTTGACTAGCCAACGTGTGGGAAGTGTGTGCTACTCTCTTCTCACCTCCTATGCACATGAGGTGTTCGATGAAATGCTCGAGCCACACTTAAGCTTTCTCTCCTCTCCAAGCTCGACCACCAAGCTTCATTTCCCCCAAGATTTGTCTAGGTTTGGCGGTGCATCAACTATTTAAGTGTTCTAAAAAGGTTAGCAACTTAATCCTCATCTCTCATTACTAGTTTAGCTCATTTCAAATGCTCTAGAAGTAGTGTGGTTTGCGTGTTTTAGTGAGGAGTGTATGTGTGAGTTTATTTGATTTAGATACACAATTTGAGCTCAAATTAACTTTTTTTAGTTGGCACATGTGTAGGGTGTCGTCCCGTCCCCGTGCCCGTGGACCTCACCCTCGTCGATCGCCCGTGCCGATCTTGTCGCCGGCACCACCGTGGTGAGCCTCTTGTTCTTAATTATCTTTTTTAGAGAAAAAATTCTGACTTGTTTTAATTAGATTCCCTAGAGAGTTGTATGTTGTTATATGAGAACTATATGTATGAACTTTATGTATTTTTTTTCAGTAATAACATTTGATCATTACTGTACTTTGGTTTTAATGTGATGATGAACTTGTATTAATTAGGTTTTTACATACTTAATTATATAATGCATGCAGATGAACCGGCAACGGATGTACGGTGACCGACGCACCTTCGACTACATTGATAGCCTGCATAATTTCTTGAAGTAGCCGAGGCAAACAAGCAAAATGGTTTTATGTATTGACCATGTACTGTTTATGGGAATACGAAGGATTACTCTTCCTCGGATACCCTTCACTTGCACCTGCTTGAGAATGGTTTCATGCCACACTATAATGTTTGGACCAATCACGAAGAAAGAGGGGTTATGATAGAAGACAATGAAAAAGAAGAGGATGATGACAACTATCTGAATCCTAAGTTCCCTGAATACGATAATACTGCAACGGGGGAAGCTGAAGATCAAGAGGCACCAGATGTGCCCGTTGATGATGATCTTCGCCGGGTCATTGTTGATCCACAAAGAGAATGCGGAAGTGAAAGGAAGAAGTTGAAGTTCGATCAAATGTTAAAGGATCACAAAAAAGGGTTGTAACCAAATTGCGAAGATGGCAACACAAAGCTCGATACCACACTCGAATTCCTGCAACGAAAGGAAGAGAATGACATATCTGACACGGGATTTCTAAAGCTACTGAAACTAATAAAGAACAAGCTTCCAAAGGATGACGAATTGCTTGACAGTACATCCGAAGCAAAGAAGGTTCTCTGCCCTCTAGGATTAGAGGTGCAGAAGATACATGCATGCCCTAATGACTACATGCTCTACCATGGTGAGGAGTATGGGAATTTGAATGCATGCCCGGTATGCGGTGTATTGCGGTATAAGATCATACGACATGACCCGGGTGATGTTGAGGGCCAGCGCCCCAGGAAGAGGGTTCCTGCCAAGGTGATGTGGTATGCTCCTATAATACCACGGTTGAAACATCTGTTTAGAAACAAAGGGCATGCCAAGTTGTTGAGGTGGCATAGAGAAGGCCGTAAGAAATATGGGATGTTGAGAGTACCCGCTGACGGGTCATAGTGGAAAAAAATCGAGAGAAAGTGGGGGGACTTTACAGATGACGCAAGGAACGTATGATTTGGTTTAAATGCAGATGACATTAATCCTTTTGGCGAGAAGAGACGCAATCATAGCACCTGGCCTATAACTCTATGCATCTATAACCCGAGCCAGACCAAACTTCGATCTAACTTTGAGTTCCAAGCTCTTGGCGCTTGCTTCAACCCATAAAGTGCCTTCTTGAGCTTGTAAACTTTCCCTTCTTCACTTTTCTTCTCGTAGCCGAGGGGTTGTTCCACGTACATTTCTTCTGTGAGATCACCGTTGAGGAAAGAGGATTTGACATTCATATGATGAACTTTCCAATGCTCTTGTGCTGCCAAAGCTAGAAGCACTCACACCGTTTCAAGTCGAGCAAACGGTGCAAACACCTCATCATAGTCAATTTCTTGATGTTGTACGTAGCCCTTTGCAACCAGTATTGCCTTGTACTTCATAATGGCATCCTCCGTGTCCTTCTTTAACTTATAAACCCATTCAAACCAATCGCCTTTTGGTTGCGAGGTCGGGTTACCAAAGTCCACGTGCCATTGCTCTCAATCGCCTTCATCTCCTCATCCATGGCGTGCGTCCAACTAGAACTTTTGCTCACCTCTATAAAGTTCGACGGCTCCTCAACTCCGAGCAACCCTCGATCGGGTTTGATTTGGTCTCTGTGGAGCGTGAGTTTTTCTATTAGTTGTCTTTTATAGGTTTTTCTCCATGTTTTGTAATATGACTTTTTCGAGTTTTTGGTTCTTTTTTTTATTTTTTTGGTTTTCCGTTTCCCTTTATTTTCCTTTCATTGGTTTTTGTTAGTATTTTCTTTCTTTTTTTATTTTTTTATTTTTTGTCCTTAATTTTTTAATTTTTAACACATGTATATATTTTTAACTAGTATGAATACACGTGCAATGCACGATTTAAAATTAGTGAGTGATATTGGCACAAAGCTTCGGTTAGTACATAGATTGGGGTTTAAACCTTTGTAAGGGGGCGTCACTTCATCTTTGTGTTTATTTTTCGGGCTTTGGTCGTCCTCAAGTTCATTTGTGGAGATGGATTAGATGGAGCTCCGACGTACAATTGTACCGACTCCTTGGGACAACGAGGTTAGAATTTTTCATCGTTCGTTGGTCGTGCATGAAGACATCCCGGTTATCATCAACAAGGTTAAGTTAGATGTGATACGAAAACGGTGATAAGCAACGTGTCAACGGCTCATTCTGGCTCATGTAAATTTTATTTCGTTTGTTGTATTTCCGATGGACCTGCATGATGATAGATCCGAGTTATTTAAAATAGATACTTACGAATTGATGACAAAGAGCGTAACCAAAAATAAATATAGAAAGATGTATCCACGTGCCCCACCTGTTTTGTTTTTGAAATACTATTTTCCTGTCTCCTTGCAGTTTTCTTGTGAGGCTATATCAAGAGGCTCGTACCTACCAGGTCACGAGCACACGATTCATGTGGCCCTTTTTTCAGGAAAGGAGAGCGGGATTGTTCTAGAGTACCGTGGAGTAAACTGACATCACTGTTCACTGCGAATCCTGAACATATCAGCCGCTAGATTTAGGGAATCAATGATTCCGATGAACACTTTGAGTTCAACTCAAAACTGGTATACTATATAGGAGTATAGATAAGTGTTGTATGGAGAGTGGCTTTTCTACACCCCAACATGGTGCACCCACACAAGAAAATATAGCAAAACATTTTGAAAAAACTAAAATTTTGTCTGAACGATTTTGAACAAAATATATAGGTGTTTGCAAAGTTTGGTGGCCAAATGATATTTGAGGAGCTCGGTAGAAAAAAAAATTCAGTCAAAATGTATGTGCAAAGATTGAGCAAAATTTGTAATATTTTTTGTAGAGAGCTCCTCAGATGTCATTTGACCATCAAAGTTTGCAAGCATCCATAACATTTGTATATAATCATTCTCACAAAGTTTAAGAATTTTTAAAATTTCTTTGCTATATTTTTTTGCGTGGGTGCACCTTGGGTGCACGGAGGCGGGGTTCACTCACTACTTTCCTTTTTATATAGCAGGAACATATTTTCATAATCATTTAACATTTATAAAATATACCTGATTAATATTTTGCAAAATAAATATTTCTATGTCTACTTTTTTCATACGCATTGTACATTTTTTATTGGGAAAAGATAACGTCCATCGGTGTGGGTGTTTGCAAACCGCCCACACACATGGATATGTGTCCTTTTGTGGTTTGCACTAATATTGGTAATTTTTGGTATTTGTTTAGCCACGTAGGAAGGGGCTGATGTGTGGGCGTTAAGGAGTTCACCCACACGCCTGTTTCGTGCACGCCAACACGCGGCTGCCAATCCGACGTGTGGTGGAACTGATGCCGCGCTCAAACGCCCGCATGCCTGTCAGTTGTCATGTCTTCCTAGTGTTACATGTCAACTGAGCGGAACCGGCTGTGCCCGCATGCCTGTCAGTTGGCATGTCTTTTCAGTTTTACATGGCAACTTGAATGAAACTGCCATGCCCGTATGCCTGTCAGTTGCCATGCCTTCCCCATGGCAGCTGAGTGGAACTGCCGCGTCCGCAATGCCTGTGAGTTGTCATGTCTTCCCCATGGCAACTCAGTGAAACTGCCATGCCCGCATATGCCTGTGAGTTGCCATGTATTCCCCATGGCAATTGAGTGGAACTGTCGTGACCGCATGCCTGTCAGTTGCCATGTCTTCCCAGTGTTACATGTCAACTGAGTGGAACTAGCCGTGTCCGCATGCCTGTCAGTTGCCATGTCTTCCCACTGTTACATGGCAACTGAGTGGAACTGACCGTGCTCGCATGCCTGTCAGTTGCCATGTCTTTCCACTGTTACATGGCAACTGAGTGAAACTGGCTGTGCCCGCATGCCTGTCAGGTGCCATGTTTTTCCAGTGTTGCGGGGGCACGCGGGACCGCGAGGTGGCAGGCTGGATGTGCGGGTCGGGAGGCAGCAGGCCGGACGTGTGGGCGTTAGCTGTTTTGCCCACACGCACACGTGTGAGCTATTTCCCTTACATACCACATGGGGTGTGTGGGCAACACCCTTTAACGCCCACACGTGTGGGCGTTATCAAATCCCTTTTAATATACTTCTAAAATATTTTTTATATACATTTAACATTTTTAAATATTTGTTCTCACATTTTCTTTAAATGCCAACAAATGCACCGTTGGCAGCAGAATTAAGCATTCACAACGGTTGGCAAGTGATGTTTGGTGAAGCAATGGTGATGTGTCCACCATACACACCATTTATAACTCATTTTACCACTTATATATAGCTAGCTTATTCCGCATGTAGTAGGATCATATTTAGTCAGTAGTAGGGGGGGGGGGATGTGGCCGGGAGGAGAGGAACATGAGGAGCATGGTCAATGACATGAAGGGACATAGCCCAATCTATAGGGGAATGGGATGCATTGGAAATTAGAGCTGGGAGCGTTCATAGAACCATAGTCCACTGAAAAATGGTGAAGCTAACATGAAATAGAAAGCATATGGCTGTTTGCTTGTACATTTTTAACACCGAGACGACCAGCTTACCCTGGTGCACAGTGGTACAAACATTCTCCCACGCAATAAAGCATTTGTCCATAGAACAAGTATCCTCGTTACACCAAATAAAAGTTCTCTACGATTTGTCGAGAGCTAGCTTGATACTTCTCGGAGAGATACAAAGCGTAGAATGTTTGGGCAAACTATCTAGAATAGCCGATAGAAAATCAGTTGTTTTCTTTAGAGAGGAGAAGGGTGCACCATCCATAAACGGCAACTTGTAGGGTGAGAGGGGAGGCCACGTTATCTCTTCTATCTCCCTAATTTTTACCTATATATATATATATATATATATATTAGTAAAAGCACCTATTGTTTATGTGGTACGTCATTTAAATTGCCTTCGAAGTTGGCTTAAATTATCCACTATGCCACTCATAAGTTAAAAAACAGTTCAGATTTTTTTCCTGTCAAAGTCGTTGTACCCTATCCTTCTTCAAGCTTGAAACCGTGATTTGTCATTACCATGTGTGAGGTAGTGGCTGATGAAACCGTGATTTGTCATTACCATGTGTCAGTTCAGTTCTTCTATGTTTTTTTTCTCTTTTGACATAAACTTTGCACAAATATTAATCATGGATTTAAGAAATGTCAAACTTATAGACAAAAAAGTTTCTATATATACAAATAATGTACAGTGCGTAGGATCATAAATAATTTATTTTTCTTTTATTTTCAAAATATTGATCTTGTATTTAAAAAACTTTAAATGTGCATAGAAAAATGTTTTCGATGTATAAGAAAAACATACACAAAAATATACAATGTGTAACAAAGTAGACATAAAGAATATAATTTTTCAAAAATGTTAATCGTGTCTTTGGATAATGTCAAACATGTATATAAAAAATGTTCATGAGGCATACAAAATATGTAGACTGTGTATAAAAAAAAGTAGACATCGAAACTAAATATGTTTTAAAAATGTTAACCATGAAATTGAAAATATTAAATGTGTATATATAAAATGTTTCCGATGTCACCCGCAAAAAAAAAGTTTCTAATGTATAAAAAACTGAACAATGATGCTTATACAAACTTTACGTAAATCAATGGCCTAGCTTTGATTTTTCATATTGTTTTAAACTGTTTTTCTGATGATTTTTTGAAGTATATCAGTGTTGATATGCAATCTTGAACATTTGGCATGCATGTACTTACAAATTTATTGTTTTCGATGGAGCTGTCTAATATGTTTGCAACCAAATGAAGACTTTACTTTGATTACAAATGCATACACTTAAATCAGCAAGACAAAAATAATGCTCTTATGCATATGCTATCATTAGTTAATAAAACATACTTTGCTATTTTCATCGTCATGCAAATATTTGTGGGCATCACCGAGGAGGAGAGAGACCATGCAACTTGAAACACCAAGTAAGATCATATCCATGCTTACGTATTATATGTTCATTAATAATATAAGTTCACATGACATAAATTTAAATTATTTGGAATACCTGTACGCAATATTCTTTCATGCTTTCATTTCCTGATTTGTTAATTAAATATGCATCGAGTTGGCGTATACTCCCTCTGTAACTAAGCATACTGAAAGTACTGAATTTTCTCTAAGAGAAAGAGAGAGGGACCTTAAAATGTGATGTCATTTGAAACTAAAAGACGTAGACCTATTAAGGTCTAGAGTCGTGGTTATTGTGTTAAGAGTACGTATTATTTTCTCCCCCGTTGCAACGCACGGGCTCTTTTGCTAGTAATAATAAAGCGCTGATTGCTTCTGTCGTCCGTCATGACACTTTTACAAAAAAGCCCCCGACGTTTTCTGAAATCAACCCACAGTCCGGATTTAAGTCAGAAAACGAATCGTTTTTTACATTTTTTATAAAAAAACTGATGTTTCAGGTAATCAATAAGCAGTCCGGATTTAAGTCAGAAAACGAATCGTTTTTTGCATTGTTCAGAAAACCCCCTGATGTTTCAGGTAATCAACCCGCCCTCCGTATTTTAACAAAAAAACCGAACTTTTCAGTTAATCAATCCAAATTTTATCTAAAACAAAATTATCCATATCTTTTATACCGTAACTCTGATTTTAACATGTTATATATGAAATTTGATTAAAAAATTATGTAGAATCTAAATAGGATGTTATTTTTAGTTGTTGAATACTTCTTAAATATTATTTTTGGTGCAAACTTAATCGTAGTGTACGGTCCTTTTTTTCTCTCTTTTCGGCGACGATACGAATTGCAATAAATATCCATTAAATTAAAAACCAAATTGAGAGGAAAGAAAACATCGTTAACCACACATGCACACCTTTGAAAAACCTCGTGGGGAGAAACAACATATTTCTCATCTTATTCCGAGTGACTGTACATTCAAACGCGTTTTCGTTGTGTGAGCACTAAAGCCATCGTCAGCAACACAAATGTGATGCCATGTGAAAATATATTGCGTTCAAAGCGTGTGTTATTTTCTCTTTCGTTGCAACGCATGGGCTCTTTTGCTGGTTTAATAAAACATAAGTGGTTGACATACCAAGTTGATCTTCCAGAGCGGCGGCATGATCCGAAGAAAAGTTCAATGTTATAAAGCTGTTATTTTTGAAGTTAATAGTATGGACAGTATCCAAAGCAAAGTCATCAAGGATTTTTCTTAGGTTTTGAGCCGCATTGTTGTGGGCCTTGATAATTATAAACATCTAAGTACCGCGCAGGGTACAGTGGGGTCTAACAGGGTGAGAGAGGAGGCCATTATTGCATGAATTAAGGATCACATGCTGCAGAACGTCGGGTACAATGATGAAAAGGAAGGGTGAGAGAGGATGACCCTTACATAGACCAGTTTTACAGTGGATCTAAGGCATGTGCTATTCATTTCAATGAATCACACTTTTCCCGTTAGTTAGAATTTGATTGATCCATGCAATCCATTTAGGAGGGAAGGCCAACGGACAGAATCAAAGGCCTAACTAACTGAAGCATAAAACATAATTCGATTACAAGGGAAGGAGCTCTAGTCCTACCACAAACATGGGGAATATCTTTGGTACACCGGAAGTTTTCGGAGATTGAGTGGCCCGAGAGAAACTCGGTTTGGTCGGTGTGCTCTAATAAAGGAACACGCGGTTTGATTCGTTTTGTTACAAGCTTGGCTAATCCAGTCCGGTGTGTTATACTTGTGTGTTATGTGAGCAAGAAAATCAACTAGCTAGATCCTGTAACTGGACCACTCGATCAACGTTACCTTGTACGTGCTGCTTCACTCGACCAAAACTTATACTTGTTGCTTCACTCTCAAGTTTCTTACCATCTTTTGTTGAATGTTTGCTGATGATGATTTATTGGCTCCTCACAGAACCTCTTATTTAAGACCTGAGTTGTTAATGTTTGCCATGTTTAGAAGATGCTTGGATTCAAGGGACTTATTTTAGTCTGACTAAAAATAGTCTCTTTAAGAGGCTAAAGTTCCAAGCACCCCTGACTAAAGAGGGGCTAAAACTAGTCTTGAGACTAATTTTTTTAGTCAGAGGTATCCCTACTAAAATATGGATTAGTCCTCTCTCTCCTTATTTAACTCCTCTCTTTTAACATATGTGAGTTCTGGATTAAAGGGTTTGGAGGATAATAAATGCTCATTAACTTAATTTTAGTCTCTTAAGTATTTGGATCCAAGCATAGGTGAGGCTAGCAAATTTTAGTTCCACTACTTTTAGTCATGGGACTAAAACGTATCAAGCACCCTCTATTGTCTACAAGCCAAATTGAGGCCTAATTAATCATCTTGCCAAAAAATGGTACTCCCTCCTTTCCAGTTTATAGGGCTCATCTCAAAATTTCCAGATTTCCATTATATTAGGCTTATTTTGAGTCTAAGAGAGTTAAAGTGCTTTGAGTCCCACGCCATATTTAATTCATAGAGTTTAGAGAAAGAAGATGAGTGGCTATGCATGCATCCTTTTCTACATCCATCATGAAAGTCCAATGAGAAGAAGGATGCTACATTTATTGCCTTGGAAATTGAATATGTGAGAAATATTTCATTGGCTAGTTAAAACTAGTGTCATCCACTCACAATTCACCTTGGTTGATGAGATTTTAGATTTGAGCCCTATAAACCGGAAAGGAGGGAGTACGTACTATTTCTACCATCCAAACAACACTAAAACACCAAACTTTTGTTCAGGCTCTTACATTGGCTATGCTTTTATTTTTGGTAGGGTTGTTGGGGCATAAACCACAAACACCTCACACGTGTCCCACGGTGTCCCTAAGAATGGGCAAGAATTGTATATTGTCGAGCCCGAGCCTGATTAGTATGAGCCGGCCCGGTAAATGAAATCCAAGCAGTAGGTACCCCTCCAAACCATTATTTTTCAGAGAAACAATTAGTTTCAGTCTTTGGGCAATTGGGGCTATTTAGTTCGACTGATTTTTTGGCATTAAATGCATATTGCAGACATATCATTTTCGGCTATTTTTATACCATAAGTGTCCCATAATGGTTTTAGTGAGAAAATGCATCATGTACACCAGAGTTATATAGTACTCCCTCCGGTTCATATTACTTGTCTTCGATTTGTCTAGATACGAATGTAATTAGACATGTTTTAGTGTTAGATATATCCGTATCTAAACAAATCTGAGACAAGTAATTAGAATCGGAGGGAGTAGGTGAAGTGTATTGGCGGGCATACGCATAAAACTGAGGACACCTGTGGTGTTTTAGGCATTCAGTAACATATGTGTATAACACTTCTTAAAAGAAAAGAATTATGAAGTGTGATAAAGAATAAAGATGTCTCGTTCCCTGGTGATGTAGATAAGTGTTGGAGATCAAGGTAATTAAAATGTCGTGCACAAACATGTAATTAAACTGCATATAGAAAAAAATAACTAAACTGGATTGCAAAAAATTCTTAATGAAGAAATATACATGTGGTTTGCTAGCATCATTCCATTTTATGGCTCCTCATGTTTAGATATGCTATGAGTGCTAGCAGCTAAACCATTTGGTGTGGAATTAAAAGACCACAACAATTGGCATGTGATGTTTGATGAGGCAATGATGATATCACGGACAACGGTGAACAGAGTGAATAGCATGGACAATGGTGAGCAGAGTGAATAGCGCGGACAATGGTGAGCAGAGCGAATAGCACGGACAATCACAAGGGATGAGATATATTGGGAATTTGAGTTGGGGGCACTCAAAGAAGCATGGTTCTTAGGAAAATGATGAAGCTAGTATGTACCTGCATGCTGACGTTTTTTTTTAATTTTCGGGCAAACGCAACGCGAGGCTATGTCATCAAGTGAGTGTGATTCACTCGGAATGGCATCATTCCACATAATTCATCACTCGAGTAGCTATATATTCACCACTTGTGTGCCATGCTAGTGCATCCAATGCTGTATAGTTTTCCTACATTGGTTTTTATTGCGAAAATGATTCAGATCTATTACTAAACTTCATCGCTAGTACGAAGTACCTCAAACATAATAAAAATTACATCAAGATTTCGAGATCAGAGTGACCAGTACTGCCGTCAGAATGGGTCGTCGATGCGCCGCTGGCACTGCTCCCCTACCGGATCTGGCTTGACCTTGTCAATGACAATCGGGAAGTATTCTTGCATGTGTCCCTAAGGACCAATTCCCTGAGGCCGTAGTCACCGTCGTTGAACACCTGACACCAAATATTGTGACATGTCGAAAAGCCCTAACCTCACCGTCCCAAGGAGATGATTTGAATCTACGCCAGAGCTCCGTCGGCTACGTCCAAATGGACAAAGCTGAGGAAGATCCTAGTCCGGAAGACAAACTCGAAGAAGAAGTGCCGCCATCCGTACGACCGCCGGACAAGCAAGGACTAAACAACCTAACCTGAACTAGTAATCGGAGCGGAGACACCGGGGTTTCCCTTCCGGCCACCGGTTATCGGAGTTGCAGGCAGAGGGGAGGCGAATCAACTGACTCGTCGATGAAGCCTGGAGAGGAGAATTTACCCTAGCCACCAAGGGATGGGGAAGGGAGAGATAAACCCTACATCACACAGATTTCCTACATTGTTCCACCCTTGTGATTCCTAATTTTCTCCCGTGAGATTAACGAGAACCAAAATTTAACAGTGAGCCAATGTATTTACCACACACTGACACGAAGTGTGGTTCAACCAACCAGCCGGTCACTAGCTTAAGATGAAAGCAAAAAATTATTATTTAGAGCATCTCCAACAAGCTAAAAAAAGTCAATAAGTGTTTTCTTGGCGTTCCCAATAATTTTGGGACATTTTCAGGTGAGGTGCTTTTTTTTTAACATAATACAACCGCAAATGCTGACATACACGTACAAACACTCTCATCTCTTTTGAAGATACGCATGTGACAAGTCTAGGACTTGAGCCCTGGTAGGCTGATTTCCTTACAAGAAACCTAAACATCCGATCTACGGTCGATTTTCATGAGTTGTTTTTTCAATGATACTGTAATTCTTTGCACGGACAGTCACATAGCATTATCTAGTGGGGAACGTGATGTATTGGGAACAACGACTTCTGATACTGGTTGAAATAGAGTGTCGTTAATAAGGGCTGCAACTAGCTAGTAGCTTCGTTTCACAGGGCGATATTCTATAGTGGCGCCGCAAGAAAGGCTTCTTCTGTAGCCGTAGCTACTGACCTTGGTAAGGGTGCAGCGCTTGCTAGTCTTCCTCCCCTTGTCACATAACTAGTGGCAGGGGTCTTGTGCGTTCATGTGCGTATCAATCTAGGGGTGTACTTGTAAGCTGCATATACTGTCTAGAGGAGCACAATTATTAAAATATGAATATAGTTAAGACGATGTGGATGGACATACTATCCAACACGAGCCATCTTGCAGTACATTATGAATTTCGATTGTATGCATGGTCACATATCTTACAAAACTAAAAATTCAAGATATGACATAAGAACACCAAAACAACTTTTGCAAAAATATGCCTGGAGCAAAAACATAAGAAATACTCTACAGATTTCACAAGAATGATTCAGTGAAATTCCTACATTTCAAACGGGGTCTAGTCTAAAAAGTAAAATTAGGACTATCACATCGGATGCACTGGCGAAGCCACGTTGAGAGGAGTGTGGTGAATTGACCACACAGGTTTTTGACAAATGCTTTGTACGCAAATACAAAACATGTAAATTTTCTATATAAATTTACTATAACACATGTTTTTGACATCACAGATTTCACATGACATCACAGACTTCTGATCCTGGCACCGCCAATGATCGGATGGCCACTCATATGAAGAACTAAGAAAATATTGACTTTTTATACCAGCTTGCTAAGAAATGTTTATCCAAGTTGTGCCATTTGGGATCTCTGCACAGGTTTCCCAAGAGCAACACTGCAACAAACTCCTTAAACTTATCCCTGCATATTACACACTCAAGCGAGCGTGCACACACACACACATGGCATAATTCCCACAGTGTAATAAGGAAAATTGAAACAAATGTAGTTCAACAATGTATCCCACGTAATATTAAACAATGAATCTATCTCCATATGAGACGTAGAGAATAACTAACAATTTTTCACACCATGACACTGGAGTAAAAATGAATTAGACGTACCTTGTTGCGAAAAGAAGACCCACTTGGAGTTGCCGGGCAGTTCCTCGGTCGTCTGCAACCAGGAGTTGCAGGCAAAGTGCACGATGCCGCAGGGCGGCATGCTGCCCTCGATGACAATACCATCAAGGAAGAACTCGCGATGGTGCCCGACGGCCAGGACGATGCCACCCAGCATCAACCTTTGATGGTTGTGAAACATACCTTCTCTTTCCTGATAAGACTAATATTTAATCAGAAAACTGAGATTGGTGAAACTGAATTTATGATCGGGAAGGTGTGGAGATCACTTATAGCGAGTGGGTAAGCACCGCAAAGATGGCATTGATGAGCCGGGCACCAGTGTATCCCTTCTCTATGATCAGCGTGGCTCCATACCATACCCCTAGAGAGTATCCACAGATCAAAATCATCATGACGGAGCCCATGCCGATGGCAGCGACGAACTGTAAGAGCTCTTTAAGCTATTGTGAGTGGGTCTTCTCGTTCGACTCAATAACAGTGGTGTCACAGAAAATTGAATATCGAATATGGCAAATAGATGGAGGTACCTCGTGACATCGATGTGCCTCACAACGATCCTTCAATCTTTTATCAACATAGCAGAAGGTAATGGACCGAAATCAAATTGGTCACCTGAAACAGAAACTCAGTGATCAGAGATCATTGCACATGAAAAATGCAGATTTGGCTTTACTTCTTGAGCGCTCACAAAGAAACTATGTGCACCTAGAGAGGGGAATGGATAGGGCGGTCAGTGGCTGGCAGTAGGTTAAGAGAACTGCTTTATATAGTAACTTGTTTGATTGTCCAATCTCTAGATAAGCTATTCGTGGTGAGTGCAGATAACGTTTTGTCCTATCATTCAGTAACAGTGAGGAGCATCGACAGCCCATCTAGCTGATTTGTACTGTTATATTCTAATTTAGCAAGAGGGGTCTATGATTACTTTTGTTGATTGCATTACAGGTGCATTGACTAAAAGACACAGGAACCAAACACAACAAACAAACAAACAAACACATTATCTATTTTCACACATAAAAAATAGCTGGAGAAGACTGGTATATACTCATTAGCTAGACTGGTATTGGATCATCCTACACTTATTTTTAGTTAGACATGGTAAACTGCTGGTATATATACCAGTGTAGGATCTAATACCGTACCTACATATATACCAGTGCAGGATCTAATGCCATGGTACACCGAGCTAGGCACTGGTATATATTTAGCTCGACCTCATGTGCAGTGATGCAACTATTGTCAAGAACACTGTCGGTTCAACACCTCATCATGCAAGGAATGGGCTCATCTATTTGCCACTCGTGGTACCGTAGGTAAAATCGGAAGGCCTTTTACTGCCACCTTGCATGAAAACTTTCTATTCACACATGTGAACCTGCACATATTGTCTAAATAAATGACAAAGGCTACCAGGATGGGAACTGAACTTTCTCTAATCACACACACACTCTCTGCACCAAGAAGTGCAATTAAATAACCCCTGCATAAACTGAATGGTAACAACACAAAATAACTAAAAGCGAGTAAGGAGGAGCTCAATTGTACAAAACTGCGGATTTTCCTTTCCCATACTGTGACTAAGCATTGAGAATTCACATATATGTTTCAAGACAACATCAACATCAGTTGTACCATCACATTGATGTTGAAAGGTTAAAAAATTCACTTCATTGTGCAAACAGAAATAAATGAAAACATACTGAAGATGGATGCTTCTTTAATAGTTTGGATTTACTGCAACATAGCAAGCGTAGAATGACATCCCACCAGTCAAACTGATGCTAATTAAAGTACTCTTTGTTCTATATCCATACTGCATGATGTCACTGTTAGGAATGTCACATGGGAAACAAAAATTTTCCTACGCGCACGAAGACCTATCATGGTGATGTCCATCTACGAGAGGGGATGAGTGATCTACATACCCTTGTAGATCGTACAGCAGAAGCGTTAGAGAACGCGGTTGATGTAGTGGAACGTCCTCACGTCCCTCGATCCGCCCCGCGAACAATCCCGCGATCAGTCCCACGATCTAGTACCGAACGGACGGCACCTCCGCGTTCAGCACACGTACAGCTCGACGATGATCTCGGCCTTCTTGATCCAGCAAGAGAGACGGAGAGGTAGAAGAGTTCTCCGGCAGCGTGACGGCGCTCCGGAGGTTGGTGATGATCTTGTCTCAGCAGGGCTCCGCCCGAGCTCCGCCCGAGCTCCGCAGAAACGCGATCTAGAGGAAAAACTATGGAGGTATGTGGTCGGGCAGCCGTGAGAAAGTCGTCTCAAATCTGCCCTAAAAGCCCCATATATATAGGAGGAGGGAGGGGGACCTTGCCTTGGGGTCCAAGGGACTCCCAAGGGGTCGGCCGAGCCAAGGGGGGGAGGACTCCCCCCCAAACCGAGTTGGACTTGGTTTGGTGGGAGGAGTCCCCCTCCCTTCCCACTTCTTCCCTCTTTTTTTTTCTTTTCCTTTGATTTTCTTTCTCTTGGCGCATAGGCCCCTTTGGGGCTGTCCCACCAGCCCACTAAGGGCTGGTGTGTCTCCCCAAAGCCTATGGGCTTCCCTGGGGTGGGTTGCCCCCCCGGTGAACTCCCGGAACCCATTCGTCATTCCCGGTACATTCCCGGTAACTCCGAAAACCTTCCGGTAATCAAATGAGGTCATCCTATATATCAATCTTCGTTTCCGGACCATTCCGGAAACCCTCGTGACGTCCGTGATCTCATCCGGGACTCCGAACAACATTCGGTAACCAACCATATAACTCAAATACGCATAAAACAACGTCGAACCTTAAGTGTGCAGACCCTGCGGGTTCGAGAACTATGTAGACATGACCCGAGAGACTCCTCGGCCAATATCCAATAGCGGGACCTGGATGCCCATATTGGATCCTACATATTCTACGAAGATCTTATCGTTTGAACCTCAGTGCCAAGGATTCGTATAATCCCGTATGTCATTCCCTTTGTCCTTCGGTATGTTACTTGCCCGAGATTCGATCGTCAGTATCCGTATACCTATTTCAATCTCGTTTACCGACAAGTCTCTTTACTCGTTCCGTAATACAATATCCCGCAACTTACACTAAGTTACATTGCTTGCAAGGCTTGTGTGTGATGTTGTATTACCGAGTGGGCCCCGAGATACCTCTCCGTCATACGGAGTGACAAATCCCAGTCTTGATCCATACTAACTCAACTAAAACCTTCGGAGATACCTGTAGAGCATCTTTATAGTCACCCAGTTACGTTGCGACGTTTGATACACACAAAGCATTCCTCCGGTGTCAGTGAGTTATATGATCTCATGGTCATAGGAATAAATACTTGACACGCAGAAAACAGTAGCAACAAAATGACACGATCAACATGCTACGTCTATTAGTTTGGGTCTAGTCCATCACGTGATTCTCCCAATGACGTGATCCAGTTATCAAGCAACAACACCTTGTTCATAATCAGAAGACACTGACTATCATCGATCAACTGGCTAGCCAACTAGAGGCATGCTAGGGACGGTGTTTTGTCTATGTATCCACACATGTAAATGAGTCTTCATTCAATACAATTATAGCATGGATAATAAACTATTATCTTGATACAGGAATTATAATAATTACTATGCATTTATTATTGCCTCTAGGGCATAATTCCAACAGTCTCCCACTTGCACTAGAGTCAATAATCTAGCACTCACATCACCATGTGAATTACATTGTAATAAATCTAACACCCATACAGTTCTGGTGTCGATCATGTTTTGGCCGTGGAAGAGGTTTAGTCAGCGGGTCTGCTACATTCAGATCCGTGTGCACTTTGCATATATTTACGTCCTCCTCCTCGACGTAGTCGCGGATGACGTTGAAGCGTCGTTTGATGTGTCTGGTCTTCTTGTGAAACCTTGGTTCCTTCGCTAAGGCAATGGCACCAGTGTTGTCACAGAACAAGGTTATTGGATCCAGTGCACTTGGCACCACTCCAAGATCCGTCATGAACTGCTTCATCCAGACACCCTCCTTGGCCGCCTCCGAGGCAGCCATGTACTCCGCTTCACATGTAGAATCTGCTACGACGCTTTGCTTGGAACTGCACCAGCTTACTGCACCCCCATTAAGAATAAATACGTATCCGGTTTGCGACTTAGAGTCGTCCGGATCTGTGTCAAAGCTTGCATTGACGTAACCTTTTACGACGAGCTCTTCGTCACCTCCATACACGAGAAACATCTCCTTAGTCCTTTTCAGGTACTTTAGGATATTCTTGACCGTAGTCCAGTGATCCACTCCTGGATTACTCTGGAACCTACCTGCCATACTTATGGCTAGGCTAACATCCGGTCTAGTGCACAACATTGCATACATGATAGAACCTATGGCCGAAGCATAGGGGACGGAGCGCATATGCTCTCTATCTTCATCAGTTGCTGGGCACTGAGTCTTACTCAATCTCGTACCTTGTAACACTGGCAAGAACCCTTTCTTGGACTGTTCCATTTTGAACCTCTTCAAAACTTTATCAAGGTATGTGCTTTGTGAAAGTCCTATCAGGCGTTTTGATCTATCCCTATAGATCTTAATGCCTAGTATGTAAGCAGCTTCTCCTAGGTCCTTCATAGAGAAACTTTTATTCAAGTAACCTTTTATGCTTTCCAAAAGCTCTATATTGTTTCCAATCAGTAATATGTCATCCACATATAATATTAGAAACGCCACAGAGCTCCCACTCACTTTCTTGTAAATACAAGATTCTCCAACCACTTGTATAAACCCAAATGCTTTGATCACCTCATCAAAGCGTTTGTTCCAACTCCGAGATGCTTGCACCAGTCCATAAATGGATCGCTGGAGCTTGCACACCTTGTCAGCATTTTTAGGATCGACAAAACCTTCGGGTTGCATCATATACAACTCTTCCTTAAGGAAACCGTTAAGGAACGCCGTTTTGACATCCATCTGCCAGATTTCATAATCGAAAAATGCAGCTATTGCTAACATGATTCTGACGGACTTAAGCATCGCTACGGGTGAGAAAGTCTCATCGTAGTCAACTCCTGGAACTTGTGAAAAACCCTTTGCCACAAGTCAAGCTTTATAAACGGTCACATTACCGTCAGCGTCCATCTTCTTCTTAAAGATCCATTTGTTCTGAATAGCCTTGCGGCCCTCAGGTAGTATCTCCAAAGTCCACACTTTGTTCTCATACAGGGATCCTATCTCGGATTTCATGGCTTCTAGCCATTTGTTGGAATCTGGGCCCACCATTGCTTCTTCATAATTTGCAGGTTCATTGTTGTCTAACAACATGATTGATAAGACGGGATTACCGTACCACTCTGGAGCAGCGCGTGATCTCGTCGACCTGCGTGATTCAACAGAAACTTGAACTGGAGTTTCATGATCATCATCATTAACTTCCTCCTCAACCGGCGTCGCAACGACAGAGGTCTCCCCTTGCCCTGCGCCACCATCCAGAGGGATGAGAGGTTCGACAACCTCGTCAAGTTCTATCTGCCTCCCACTCAATTCTCTCGAGAGAAACTCCTTCTCGAGAAAAGTTCCGTTCTTAGCAACAAACACTTTGCCCTCGGATTTGAGATAGAAGGTGTACCCAACTGTCTCTTTTGGGTAACCTATGAAGACGCACCTTTCCGCTTTGGGTTCCAGCTTTTCAGGATGAAGCTTTTTGACATAAGCATCACATCCCCAAACTTTAAGAAATGACAACTTTGGCCTTTTGCCATACCACAGTTCGTATGGTGTCGTCTCAACGGATTTCGATGGTGCCCTATTTAAAGTGAATGCAGCTGTTTCTAATGCATAACCCCAAAATGATAACGACAAATCAGTAAGAGACATCATAGATCGCACCATCTCTAACAAAGTACGATTACGACGTTCGGACACACCATTACGCTGTGGTGTTCCAGGCGGTGTTAACTGCGAAACAATTCCACATTGTCTTAAGTGAGTACCAAACTCGAAACTCAGATATTCACCCCCACGATCAGACCGTAGGAACTTGATCTTCTTGTTACGATGATTTTCCACTTCACTCTGAAATTGCTTGAACTTTTCAAATGTTTCAGACTTGTGCTTCATCAAGTAGACATAACCATATCTACTTAAATCGTCAGTGAAGGTGAGAAAATAACGATATCCGCCGCGTGCCTCCACGCTCATTGGACCACACACATCGGTATGTATGATTTCCAACAAGTCACTTGCACGCTCCATTGTTCCGGAGAACGGAGTCTTAGTCATCTTGCCCATGAGGCATGGTTCGCACGTGTCAAGTGAATCAAAGTCAAGTGACTCCAAAAGTCCATCAGCATGGAGTTTCTTCATGCGCTTTACACCAATATGACCCAAGCGGCAGTGCCACAAAAATATGGCGCTATCATTGTTTACTCTAACTCTTTTGGTCTCAATGTTATGTATATGCGTATCGCTATCGAGATTCAATATGAACAATCCTCTCACATTCGGTGCATGACCATAAAAGATGTTACTCATAGAAATAGAACAACCATTATTCTCAGACTTAAAAGAGTAACCGTCTCGCAATAAACAAGATCCAGATATAATGTTCATGCTCAACGCAGGCACTAAATAACAATGATTTAAGTTCATCACTAATCCCGATGGTAGTTGAAGTGACACTGTGCCGACGGCGATTGCATCAACCTTGGAACCGTTTCCTACGCGCATCGTCACTTCGTCTTTCGCCAGCCTTCGTCTATTCCGCAGTTCCTGCTTCGAGTTGCAAATGTGAGCAACAGAACCGGTATCAAATACCCAGGCACTACTACGAGAGCCGGTTAAGTACACATCAATAACATGTATATCAAATATACCTGATTTTTCTTTGCCCGCCTTCTTATCTACCAGATACTTGGGGCAATTGCGCTTCCAGTGACCCATACCCTTGCAATAGAAGCACTCTGTTTCAGGCTTAGGTCCAGCCTTGGGTTTCTTCGGCGGATTGGCAACAGGCTTGCCGCTCTTCTTCGAATTGCCCTTCTTGCCTTTGCCGTTTCTCTTGAAACTAGTGGTCTTGCTCACCATCAACACTTGATGCTCTTTACGGAGTTCAGACTCTGCGACTTTCAGCATCGCAAACAACTCGCCGGGAGACTTGTTCATCCCTTGCATGTTGTAGTTCAACACAAAGCCTTTATAGCTTGGCGGCAGTGATTTAAGGATTCTGTCAGTGATAGCTTCTTGCGGGAGTTCAATCCCCAGTTCAGCTAGACGGTTTGAGTACCCAGACATTTTGAGCACATGTTCACTGACAGACGAGTTTTCCTCCATCTTGCAAGCATAGAATTTATCGGAGGTCTCATACCTCTCGATCCGGGCGTTCTTCTGAAAGATAAACTTCAACTCCTGAAACATCTCAAATGCTCCATGACGCTCAAAGCGACGTTGAAGTCCCGGTTCTAAGCCATACAAGACTGCACATTGAACTATTGAGTAGTCCTCCTTACGTGCTAACCAAGCGTTCTTAACATCCTGATCAGCCGTAGCGGGTGGTTCATCTCCTAGCGCAGCATTAAGGACATAATCCTTCTTTCCAGCTTGTAAGATTAGCTTAAGATTACGAGCCCAGTCTACAAAGTTGCTTCCATCATCTTTCAACTTAGCTTTCTCTAGGAACGTATTAAAATTCAGGATGACACTTGCGTGAGCCATGATCTACAACACAAATATATTCAAAGTGGACTTAGACTATGTTCAAGATAATTAGAGTTCAACTTAATCAAATTATATGCTAAACTCCCACTCAAAAAGTACATCTCTCTAGTCATTTGAGTGGTTCATGATCCACTTACACTATCCCAAGTCCGATCATCACGTGAGTTGAGTATAGTTTCAGTGGTAAGCATCCCTATGCTAATCATATCAACTATATGATTCATGATCGACCTTTCGGTCTCATGTGTTCCGAGGCCATGTCTGCACATGCTAGGCTCGTCAAGCTTAACCCGAGTGTTCCGCGTGCGCAACTGTTTTGCACCCGCTGTATGTGAACGTTGAGTCTATCACACCCGATCATCACGTGGTGTCTCGAAACGACGAACTGTAGCAACGGTGCACAGTCGGGGAGAACACAATTTCGTCTTGAAATTTTAGTGAGAGATCACCTCATAATGCTACCGTCGTTCTAAGCAAAATAAGGTGCATAAAAGGATTAACATCACATGCAATTCATAAGTGACATGATATGGCCATCATCTCGTGCTTCTTGATCTCCATCACCAAAGCACCGGCACGATCTTCTTGTCACCGGCGCCACACCATGATCATCCATCAATGTGTTGCCATCATGGTTGTCGTGCTACTTATGCTATTACTACTAAAACTACATCCTAGCAAAATAGTAAACGCATCTGCAAGCACATATGTTAGTATAAAGACAACCCTATGGCTCCTGCCGGTTGCCGTACCATCGACGTGCAAGTCGATATTTCTATTACAACATGATCATCTCATACATCCAATATATCACATCACATCATTGGCCATATCACATCACAATAATACCCTGCAAAAACAAGTTAGACGTCCTCTAATTTTGTTGTTGCATGTTTTACGTGGTGACCAAGGGTATCTAGTAGGATCGCATCTTACTTACGTAAACACCACAACAGAGATATATGAGTTGCTATTTAACCTCATCCAAGGACCTCCTCGGTCAAATCCGATTCAACTAAAGTTGGAGAAACCGTCACTTGCCAGTCATCTTTGAGCAAAGGGGGTTACTCGTAACGATGAAACCAGTCTCTCGTAAGCGTACGAGTAATGTCGGTCCAAGCCGCTTCAATCCAACAATACCGCGGAATCAAGAAAAGACTAAGGAGGGCAGCAAAACACACATCACCGCCCACAAAACCTTTTGTGTTCTACTCGAGAAGACATCTACGCATGAACCTAGCTCATGATGCCACTGTTAGGAACGTCGCATGGGAAACAAAAATTTTCCTACGCGCACGAAGACCTATCATGGTGATGTCCATCTACGAGAGGGGATGAGTGATCTACGTACCCTTGTAGATCGTATAGCAGAAGCGTTAGAGAACGCGGTTGATGTAGTGGAACGTCCTCACGTCCCTCGATCCGCCCCGCGAACAATCCCGCGATCAGTCCCACGATCTAGTACCGAACGGACGGCACCTCCGCGTTCAGCACACGTACAGCTCGACGATGATCTCGGCCTTCTTGATCCAGCAAGAGAGACGGAGAGGTAGAAGAGTTCTCCGGCAGCGTGACGGCGCTCCGGAGGTTGGTGATGATCTTGTCTCAGCAGGGCTCCGCCTGAGCTCCACAGAAACGCGATCTAGAGGAAAAACTATGGAGGTATGTGGTCGGGCAGCCGTGAGAAAGTCGTCTCAAATCTGCCCTAAAAGCCCCATATATATAGGAGGAGGGAGGGGGACCTTGCCTTGGGGTCCAAGGGACTCCCAAGGGGTCGGCCGAGCCAAGGGGGGGAGGACTCCCCCCCCAAACCGAGTTGGACTTGGTTTGGTGGGAGGAGTCCCCCTCCCTTCCCACTTCTTCCCTCTTTTTTTTCTTTTCCTTTGATTTTCTTTCTCTTGGCGCATAGGCCCCTTTGGGGCTGTCCCACCAGCCCACTAAGGGCTGGTGTGTCTCCCCAAAGCCTATGGGATTCTCCGGGGTGGGTTGCCCCCCCCGGTGAACTCCCGGAACCCATTCGTCATTCCCGGTACATTCCCGGTAACTCCGAAAACCTTCCGGTAATCAAATGAGGTCATCCTATATATCAATCTTCGTTTCCGGACCATTCCGGAAACCCTCGTGACGTCCGTGATCTCATCCGGGACTCCGAACAACATTCAGTAACCAACCATATAACTCAAATACGCATAAAACAACGTCGAACCTTAAGTGTGCAGACCCTGCGGGTTCGAGAACTATGTAGACATGACCCGAGAGACTCCTCGGCCAATATCCAGCGGGACCTGGATGCCCATATTGGATCCTACATATTCTACGAAGATCTTATCGTTTGAACCTCAGTGCCAAGGATTCGTATAATCCCGTATGTCATTCCCTTTGTCCTTCGGTATGTTACTTGCCCGAGATTCGATCGTCAGTATCCGTATACCTATTTCAATCTCGTTTACCGACAAGTCTCTTTACTCGTTCCGTAATACAAGATCCCGCAACTTACACTAAGTTACATTGCTTGCAAGGCTTGTGTGTGATGTTGTATTACCGAGTGGGCCCCGAGATACCTCTCCGTCATACGGAGTGACAAATCCCAGTCTTGATCCATACTAACTCAACTAACACCTTCGGAGATACCTGTAGAGCATCTTTATAGTCACCCAGTTACGTTGCGACGTTTGATACACACAAAGCATTCCTCCGGTGTCAGTGAGTTATATGATCTCATGGTCATAGGAATAAATACTTGACACGCAGAAAACAGTAGCAACAAAATGACACGATCAACATGCTACGTCTATTAGTTTGGGTCTAGTCCATCACGTGATTCTCCCAATGACGTGATCCAGTTATCAAGCAACAACACCTTGTTCATAATCAGAAGACACTGACTATCATCGATCAACTGGCTAGCCAACTAGAGGCATGCTAGGGACGGTGTTTTGTCTATGTATCCACACATGTAAATGAGTCTTCATTCAATACAATTATAGCATGGATAATAAACTATTATCTTGATACAGGAATTATAATAATAACTATACATTTATTATTGCCTCTAGGGCATAATTCCAACAGTCACTTGACAGCACGCAGCAGGCGCTATTCTCACAAGCACTGTCAAAGGAAGATACAACAAAGCATTTATAATATTATATTAGGTGTTCATTTGTTCGATCCTATTCTTTACTTCACTTACATAAATATAAGGTTTCTAACTGTGTATAGTTTTTATGTCTGCACAGAATTTCGGATTTATAGTTAACGAATATATCATGTATGATGGATAATGGAAATGCAGCGTAGCAACCAAAAGGAAGTAAATTGCAAGAAAATATGAGAATGCGCATCCTCTCCTATTTCCACAATGGTTGTAGCTTCAACTCAATTAGCAACTGAATGCATTAGATAAGTCTTTAACTGTTTCACAGTCAAAACAAGCATGGTAAGCAGTGATAAAGAATATATACTGAGGAGCAAGATGGTTACACTATAATACCTTTTTGATGAATGCTTGAATGATGGTTTCAGTTTCCTGAACAATTCTCTTCGGCTGACCCTCCAACAAGCATAAAAATAGTAGCAAATAAGAGAATGGACATCTTAAAACATGAATAAGAGAAGAACGATGCCTTAGAAGTTATAGTCACTTACCAATAGCAACTTTAGTAAGTCCAGAAGGATCAAGAAGAGTCAGTTTCACAACTACAATGATTAGAAGTGTTATGACACGACAAAAATGAAGAGAACAAACCATACAAGAAATTCATAAGGGACATAAATCGCAATATCATGAGCAAACAACAATCTTTTGTATTAAAAAATGGAGGTGCGTGACTATTTAATCCCCAACAATCTGCCAGCCAACCAGCCAGCTAGCTCTCTACCACGAGTTTTAACCTACAACATCACCGAGCTTGCTGTATATCCAAATTTAAACAGGAATAAAGCACAAGATTGGATCTGTTCGAATCTGGAACAAATGGCAGGGAGGAGAAAGAAGATGGAGAAGGGAGTTACCTCTGATTTCTATCCGTCGCTACTGTCGTGCGAGTTCATGGATGCGCCATAGACAGGGGATATGGTTGTTGGCTTACCTTGTGGAAGATGACGATCTTAAGAAAAGAGGAGGCTGCGACTGAGAATGAGGAGGAAGAGGAACGAGGGCGGACATCACCGCCGCTAGTTTGCCGTACCGCCGGTTAGCCACAACTAAGAACATGGGGCCCCCTTTGTGCTGCAGTGAGGTTGCTCGTGCGACCTCACTCTCCTCCATCGGCGCTTCATCTCCTTTGCCTACCGGTGGTCGTCGATGAGAGGAATGGAAGGGAATAGGCAAGGGCAGCAGGTGGCCAGATTCATGGAGGAGGAGATGCGGAGGACGAGCAGAAGGAGGCAGGTTGGCTTCGTGGGGAAGGCAACGGGCAGACTTTTACCCGGTGGAGGCGTTATCCTCGGAACATTTTCTGCTCCCATTTGCTTTTTTTTACTTTGACATGGTAAAAATTGGACGTGGAAGCCGCGAGCGATCACCTAGACATTCGCTTTTGGAGAGTGTAATGGGATGCATATTGGGCCAAGCACGCGCTGGAAGCACATGAAGTGGGCTGCTCCGATGGCCAGCCATTCTTCTATTGCTTAGGACTAATTCTAAACATGAAAAAGCCGGATTGTCATGAACTACGTGGCGATGTCCTATTCTAGACCACACCCGAAAACCCTGCATCATCCATTGCTTGTAGTTCCCCTCCTGTTAGGGTTTTTGTTCCTCTCGCGGGCGACGGCGGCGATCTTCAACTGCGTTGAGATCTTACTCCCCTGCGATCTCCCTCCCTTCACCGTTTGCCGGAGACTTGTGCTCCAGGCCCGGGGACCGGGGTAGTTTTCTGCTTAGGGATAATCGCCCGCTGTATCTCCACGGGCAAGAGAAAACATGGAGACTAAGGCTTCGACTTCGGGTGCTTCTGATCTGGAAGCCATGATGGAGGAGCTCGGATTGAACGAGGAAAACCTGCAAGATGTAGTTGTGGACGAAAAGGATCTCCCTGAAGAATCCACGCGCTGGATGGCGATCGCTAGAGTTCATACCCCCAAATCATACAACCAATATTGGTTCTATCGCACTATGAGGGTCACATGGGATCTTGCACAAGAAGTTAAAATCCGCCCGCTTGATGAGAATCTATACACCCTTCAGTTTCAGTGCCTCGGAGACTGGGAGAGGGTTATGGAAGAAGGACCCTGGTCGTTCAAGGGCAAGGCAGTGGTGATGGCGCCATACGATGGTTTTACTAGACCCTCCACCATTGTCCTGGACAAACTCGAGATCTGGGCACAGATCCATGATTTCCCAGAAGGCTATTTCCCGCTGATCAAGTCGCTAGCTGCAACCATTGGGGATTTTTTTTGCAGAACCAAAATCCCAAGACTTTGAAGGCAACTTCTTTCGTGTTCGAGTAAAGATAAACGTTAAAGAACCACTGAAGAATGTTGTTTCCTTAGTAAAGAATAGGAAGAGGGAGATCTTCAGAGTTAAATATGAAAGGCTACCAGATTGGTGCACTGTTTGTGGCCATCTAGGGCACCTGCACAAGGAGCGTGTAGATGGGGTTCACCCACCCAAAGCTCTCATCTTCAAGGACTTACGTGCTGCATGGTTTATGGGACCGGGGCGCGGGCCAGGTGAAGGAAGGGCTGGAAGAGGAACTAGAAACCAAGGAGGTCGGGGTAATGGATGCTTTGGCCGTGGTGGCCGGGGCTCGGAACAAAATCATGATGATAGTTTTGTGTAGACAGATGATGCTGATGCCGATATGGAGGATGTAGACATGAATCGCAAAAGAGGAACCCTAGCCAATTCATCGTTACTTCCTGCTCCAGGAGTCACCCCATCATCGCAGGGGGATGTCCCCATGCTATCGGATGCTTCCGTACTAGCAAGTCCTTCGTCCAAGCATGAACCAAAGAGATCTAAACCAACCTTGTCCACAACAGAGAAGAACCATGGGAAGAACAAAGCGGCAAATACACAAATTGATGCGCGTTTGGCGGGCCCCCAAAGTGGGTCGCACCTAGCGAATGAGTTGCTTAGTGTGGAACTGTCGCAGGGCTGGAAAACCTGCGATAGTTCGAGAGCTTCGGGACCTCTCGAAGCAATTTTCCACTTTTGTTGTTTGCATCCTCGAAACACAAATAGAAGGTTCCCGTGTAGAGGGTTTGGTAGGATCTCTAGGATACAACAAAAGTTTTGCGGTTAGTATCTCTGGTAGAACTGGGGGCTTGGAATCTTTTGGAATGAGGAAATAAAGTTGGAAATTCTTGGTTATACAGAATACCATATTGACACTCTTGTAAAAGATTTGATGGGCATAGAAACTAGAATCACCTTTGTCTATGGAGAGGCCCAGGTAAATGAGCGACACAGAACCTGGGATATGCTGCGAGGCATTACATGTACATGCAATGAGCCGTGGGTGGTGATAGGAGATTTTAATGAGGTGATCTATGCACATGAACATGATGGAGTGGGCAGCCGCAGCCAAGCACAGATGGATATCAGATAAAAAGGACAACCCTGGACGTTTGAGAAGAAGGTTGCGGGGGGATCCTTCACGAGGGTTAGATTGGACAGGGGTGTCGTGAACACAGAACTGATGATAGCCTATCCCAATGTTTCAGTCGAACATCTCACGGCTGCTACATCCGATCATACCCCCCTGTTGCTTCGGCTGCAAGAAAGACAGGAAGGCAGACGTGGACCGAAGCCCTTCAGGTATGAAGTATGTTGGGAGCGGGAGCAGTCGTTGACTGATCTGGTGAGAAGTAGTTGGGCTGTCGGCTCGGGAGATTCATTGGGCGAGGTAAAATACAAACTCCATTCGTTGTCAGGTGAACTAACTTCGTGGGATCGAACGCACTTCGGTAATGTTCGCAAGGAGATTGCAACCCTGAAACAGGAGCTCAAGTTACTCCGGGAAATACTGGGCAGAATCGGACCAACGAGGCAGGAAACAAAAATAGGTGATCGACTGGTTGAACTGTTCCATCGCGAGGAGGTTTTGTGGCGACAGCGATCCAGAGTCGACTGGCTTGTGCATGGAGATAAAAATACACATTTTTTCCACCTATGAGCTAGCCGAAGAAGGAGGAAGAACCAAATTCGATTGTTGCAGAAGCCGGATGGGCAAATAACAAAGAATGCAATAGAGATGGAAGAGATGGCAACCTCCTTTTATAAAACCCCTATACATGACGGAGGGGGTCCAGAACATGGAACAGGTGCTGGATACAGTTCCCCAAAAGGTCACACACGCGATGAACGACACGCTGAATGGACCATATAGTAACGAGGAAGTAAAACAACTCTTTTTCAGATGTTTCCCATCAAGGCTCCTGGACCGGATGGATTCCCTGCTCATTTCTTCCAACGACATTGGGAGATATGTGGGGATGATGTGACGAAGGTGGTGCTAAAAATAGTGGAGGGCACGGAATCCGCAGAATGCATTAACGAGAATGTCATGGTTCTTATTCCAAAGGTAAAAAACTCCACCTTGCTAACCCAATTCCGTCCTATCAGCCTATGCAACGTGCTATATAAGATTGCTTCGAAGGTAATCTCTAATCGCCTGAAAGTTGTGCTACCTGACATCATTTCTGAAGAACAATCTGCCTTCGTGCCAGGAAGTTTGATTACTGACAATATCATTGCATCCTATGAGTGTCTTCATTTTATGAAAAGAAACAAAGCTAAGAAGCATCAAGCTTTTGCTCTGAAGCTTGACATGATGAAAGCTGGCCATATCTCAGAGCAATTATGTTAAAACTTGGCTTCACTGAATGATGGGTGAACATAGTGATGGGGCTGGTCACTACAGTGAAATTCTCTATCATGATCAATGGTAAGAAATCTGAAGAGTTTGAGCCAACATGAGGGATTAGAGAAGGGGACCCAATCTCTCCCTATCTGTTTTTGCTAGCAGCAGAGGGCCTTTCGTGCCTGTTGAAATCCAGAAGTGAGTCATCCAACTTGAATGGTATACATGTTGCATCCTCTGCACCACTTGTAAACCATCTCTTATTTGCTGATGACAGCATGCTGTTCTGCAAAGCCAACAGTTTCGGAGCAAATGAGGTGAACCTAGTCTTGAACAGATATTGCCAAGCCTTAGGTCAACGCATTAACTTTGCAAAATCATCCATCCTTTTTAGCAAAGGGGTGCCAGAAGATGTTAGAGGGGAAATCAAGGGTTTGCTCAACGTCCCAAATGAGACTTTAAATGAAAAGTATCTGGGTATGCCTTCAGATGTTGGAAGCCCTAAGAATGGGGCTTTCAAATACTTAAAAGATCGCTTATGGAGTAAGGTGCAGGGCTGGATTGAGAATTGTTTTTCAACCGCGGGGAAAGAGGTGCTTGTCAAATCGGTTGCACAGGCCATCCCGGTATTCTCCATGTCTTGTTTCAAGCTCCCAAGAGGTCTATTCGAACATCTAAACATGCTCATTCGGAAATTTTGGTGGGGAAGTAAAGATGGTAAACGGAAACCCCATTGGGTCTCGTGGAAAGCAATGACACAACCAAAAGGATTGGGAGGTTTAGGTTTCAAAGACTATGAGCTCTTTAATCTTGCCATGCTAGCTCGCTAGGCGTGGAGGCTGTTGCAATCACCAGACTCGCTCAGCGCTCGGCTGTTGAAGAGTATCTATTACCCAAACTCCATGATTCTGCAGGCTACACTAGGGAACCACCCGAGCCAGATTTGGAGAGCCATAGTTGAAGGACGAGATGTTCTGAAACAAGGATTGATACGAAGAATAGGGAATGGTGAATCAACCAGGATTTGGGAAGACACATGGCTGCCCAGAGATGAGATGCTGCGACCATATGGGTGTCTAGTTGCAGATCCGCCAACAATGGTTGCGGAACTTATTGATCACACATCGGCTACCTGGGACCATGCACGCATCTCGTCAGTTTTCTTTCCTATGGATGCTCGCACTATCAAGAGTATTCCCTTGTGCACACGGAATATTGAAGATTTCTGGAGCTGGCAGTTCGAACCAAGCGGTATCTTCTCTGTCAAGTCGGCATATCACATGCTCATCACAACGAGAAATCGACACGAAGCATGACTCGAAGGCAGTGCTGCTACCTCCTCCGTTATCTTTGAAGAAGGCGCCTGGAAGACCATGTGGAAAACACAAGTACCAGGAAAACTCAAGATGTTCCTATGGAGACTATCCAAACATTCTTTGCCAACAGAAGATGTTAGATCACACCGAGACATGGCGGATAATTCACTTTGCGGTTTATGCGGCTCGCCAGATTCGTGGAGGCATTCCCTTATTGATTGCACGACATCCAGATGTAGCTGGGCATTAGTGGATGATGATCTTGCACAGACCATCGTAGCAACACGGAACCCAACGCCAAGCAATGGCTGTTTACGATGATGGAAGCGTTATCGCATGAGCTGTTTGTCACATTGGTTGTAACCCTGTGGGCGATCTGGACTGCAAGGCGCAAAGCCATCCATGAAGGTATCTTCCAATCACCGGCAGGGACAAATGCTTTTGTCAAGAGGTACATCTCTGAGCTGCAAACTATAAAGCAACAAACACCTGCTGAGAGGTTACCATATCCTCGGGTTTTGCGACCGAGAGCCCCATCGATGGATCATGCTAAGATCCACGTTGATGCCGGTGTAAGCAGGGGAAGAGGAGGATCAGCGGTGGCCATCTGTAGGGATAGACAAGGAAACTACCTAGGGAGCTCGGCCCTTGTGATCGCAGGTATGGAAGACCCAGCGATACTTGAGACCATTGCTTGTCGTGAGGCTTTGGCTTTAGCAGAAGATCTCAACCTAACACATGTGATCATAGCCTCCGACTCCAAACAAGCAATTGTTGATATAAAGAACGGTGCAAGAGGTCGGAATGGATCCATAGTTTATGAAATTTCTCTTAGAGCTACTCTTCTTCATTGTAATTTCTGTTTTAAAGGTCGTGATACGAACACTGAAGCGCACAACCTAGCTAAGTTCTGTCTTAGTAGGGGCCCGGGGCGCCATGTTTGGTTAGGACAACCCCATGACCCGATTTGTATCCCACCAGTTGTGGTTTTTTATGAATAAAGTTGGTCTTACCCCTAAAAAAAATCCATTGCTTGTAGTATCATATAATGCAAAAAACTTTGAATGCTATTTTAATTGTATTGAGTGGATATATTATTTTATACAGCTTGTCGTGCTCATAAAAAATATGGTTGTATGATTCTTTTCTTTTTTTACAGTCATCTCCTCCTTTATTCATTCATGACGAAAGTGGCATTGGTTACAATAAAAGGAATTACCGCCTGAGGTGCGGATTCTAACCAGAAATTCAGAGTAGAAAACCTAGCAATCCTAGCTAGTTCATGAGCGACTATATTTCTCTCTCTATTATAGTGTTCATCGACCACATGGGTGAAATCAAGAGACATAAAATAACAGTCTTCAAAGACGAAGAAGAAAATCCATCAATTAATGATGGGACCACCTCCGCACTATCCTAGTTAATTTTGATCTTACTACATCCAACAGTACATGCAAGATTCATCCCAAATCTTACTGCTATGGCTTCAGCTATGAAAGAGTCAAAACATATATCAATTTTCCAATTGGCCATTGCGATGAACTTTGCATGATTGTCCCGTAGGATTTCTCCAACAGTTCCCTTGAGCATATCACTATCAAACCCAGCATCCACATTCAACTTGGCATAGATAGTTTCCGCTTTAACTGTTCCCAGTTGCTGGGAGAGATGGTGGTCCGGTTTGCTATTGAAGGAAAAAAAGAGAAAAAAACAAAACAAATCCCAGATGTGGCACAACCAGTCGGCACCAAGGAAAAAAATAGCGCTCTAGAAAAAATAACACCGCTCCTTAAATTATGCTATTAGCGTGCTATGGCGCGCTATAAGGTGTTATTAGCAAGACATTGCATAATAATTTATTTAGCGAGATAATTCCCTACACTCTATAGCGTGCTATTAGCAACGATATATCACACTATTTTTCCTAGTGGTCACCATCAAAATTAAGGAAAAACTAAGCAGGGTGAAATGTGGCACAAATTTGGCGAAATTGAATATAAACTAAGTGTATTTATTAAATGGGGTAGTAACTGTCAGAAACATGAATTATGGGGGTAAAAATGGAATCCATTCTATTATTTAGTTGTGGTCAATGTTTACGAGAAAACATGTCCTGAGTTGTTTGTTGAATGGAACCTAAATTTCCATTATCTAGTCAATGAAGCTTTTGTGGTTATCCACAACTCAATAGGCAATAAGAAGGGACCTGAATGGCTGAAGCAGCGAGGGGTTATGGGTATAGAACATGGCAGGCTATATCTGGGACAAGCACGTTGGCACTAGGGACGTGCGTCGAGCGCCCCATCCCCGCGCAGGTGAGGTCGTCTTGGAGGCAAGGGTTACTGCTCTTGGCTGCATGGATCAAAGTGTAGGAGGCGAGGTGTCCCTCTCGTGTACTCCCTCTGTCTCAAAATTATTGTCTTAACTTTATACCAGCTCTACTATAAATTTGTATTAAATTTAAGACATTCATTTTGGGATGGGGGAGTACATCCTAAACCGTGTGTCGCCAGAGAAGCGAAGCCTCGGTGGGCTGCTTAGTAAAGAAGCTTTAATGGGCCGTGCGAACCATGCCCACCGGACAAGGCCAGCTCAACCAAATGCCACATATAGCGGTTTCTGGAGCAGCAGCCCCAACGGAATATGTCATGACTGAAAATGCCCCAGCAACGTTGTGGGATGACTGTAAGAGATCAGGGACGTTGAGGAGTACAATCGGATGGTAAAGAACCCCAAATTGCTGTGGGACATGGACATCGTAGTTGGCTCAGTTTTGTTGTTTCCTAATTGTTGTGCTTTCGACAAGGTTTTTTTTTTGTAGCCCAGAAAAGATGGCAGAGTGTAAAACAAAATGAACTTTGATGGTGCTGACATGAATTTTCTGCGAAGAAGTCGGGACTCATATGTTTGTAGCGAGAAGTAATGGAAGTTGTGGAGAGTGATACCTTACATCTAGTGCAAGAAGGGTAGTTGTTGAAACACCCGTAAAGGTACATACTGCAAAGTAGTGCAATATTCTAGTAAAGAACTAAAAGTATTCGCTAAAAACGGGATGGAACTAATCTACTTTATAGACAAGATAGCAAAACACGTATCTAGTCATGTTCGAGCTGAAGAATAAAGACATTGGAGGTGTGCTGTCAAACAAATGTAAGTCCCAGAACATACCAAAATATGCATATCTTCCTATTTGACATGGTACTTTGCGAGATTATTGGTCGCCACTAGAAAATTTGGAGAAAGACTCAAATTAACTGGAAATAGAAAAAGGAAAGTTCGGTTTGTACCACTATTCCAGTGTACCCACTATCATCACCATCCATTTTCACATCAAAGTTCCTGCAAGCAAACTTCTGTTTTTTTCTCCCAAATAAAAGAACATTTGAACTCAAAACTTTGTAGATCAACATCTGCCATGTGCAGAAATGTTTTTGGATTTTCTGGCGCTACAATTTTTTTAAATGTAGAAAATTAATTCAAAATTTCTAATTGACGATTTTATGTTTCATAAAAAAATCAGTATCATTTTATACAATGAGTGACACTTGTGTATAGTTGGCATGCCATGTTTCAAGGCCAAATATTCTCTTGTTTGGAAGAAACAAAAAAGATAAAATTATATATAAGGATAGCATAATCTTGACACAGACTGAATGGTCCTGTTAGAGGGTACAATGTTAGTGGGGTACAACAAATCCACATCATAATTGTAATGTTTACCCGTCCAAACCATCGTGTAATACCTTTTGAAGCTAGACGGTTAAAAAATAAGCAATTGAGGAGATTGTGGAGTCAGTTTGGGAAAAGGCCAAGTTGGCTGGCATTGGCCCATCTCTCGCGGCGTGTACATGTGTTGTGCATGTGGATTTTCACTCTTTGGACCACACGTTGAAGGGCCAAAAATGATGAATTAACTAATTAAAAACAGAATTAGATATGCTAAGATGTGGTCCATGCAGCCAAATCATGATATCCTTGCCCTGGTCCGGGGAAGAGTGTTGACTGAAATGAACAATTAATGCCATTCTTCCTCCATGCACAACTGAGGATGTTCAGAAGGCTCCTTTTCCTATCGGTGATTTATTTTTACAAAAGATTTTGGCCCATGCGTTGGGTTTGGATGGAATTCATGCTATTTTTAAAAAAAGATTTTGGCCCATGCTAGGGGATGATCTGGTTGAGGAGGTTTTTCAGGCGATTAATACATGTATTGTCCCTCTGGGGTGGAATGATACTGTGATTGGGATGGTTCCTACATTCAACTCATCGGAAAAGGTATCCCAATTTAGGTCGATCAACTTATGTAATGTGGTTTATAATGTTTTACAAAAAATTGTGGTAGCTCGTTTGAAGGATTTTCTTCCAGAAATTATTCATCTGACTCAGAGTGCTTTCGTTCATGAATAATGATTACACACAATGTCCTAGTGGCTTATGAGTGGTTCTATCCAATAAAGAACGAGAGAGAAGGTAAAGAGGGCATCCACGCTATCAAACTTGATATGCATAAAGCTTATGACTGGGTGGAGTGATCTTTCTTGCAGGAGATTAAGATGAAACTTGGATTTTGAGAGAATATAATAAATTTTATTATGCAATGTGTATCTACTGTTGAATACCGCGTCAGTTTTTACATGGAAGAAAGTGAGAGTTTCAAGCCGACAAGGGGCTTAAGGTAGGGAAATCCTATATAACCCCTTATCTTTTCTTGATTTGTACACAAGGGTTGACGTTTCTCTTCACGCATGCGGAGGAGAGTGGTAATATCTTGGGGGTGAAGGTTTATAGAGATGCACCCCATATCGCCAACCATTTCTTTGTTGATGACTTGTTGATACTAATGAAGGCCAATGTGCACAATGCTGAGACTTTGGTTAGTGTGGACAAATCCAGTATTTGGTTAGTATTGAGACTTTAAATGAGTTGGTTATCCAAATCATGATATCGCTGCCCTGGTCCGGAGAAGCATCCAGTATGCACAATGCTGAGACTTTAGGGGTGAAGATTTACCCTATCCTAGATTCCTACTGCGCTGCTTCAGAGCAATTGGTTAGTGTTAATATCCACAGTTTCAATCTGGTGATGTTGTCAAAGCAGGCAAGACGTCTTTCTGAGAACCCTGACTCTTTATCTGCTATTGTTTTGTGAGTCAATTATTTTCTTGTTGGTGGTTTATTGAATACAAAGTTAAAAAAAGGGATCCTCATTTAAGTATAATGACGGGATCCTCATCAACATGGAATGAAATTAATATGTACCAATGGCATGGGATGTACCACGACCAATCCTACTTGGTGCAAGATTTTGAAGTTGTCGTGTCCAGCAAAGGTAAATATTCTTATTTTTCATACATTGCATAGTATACTTTCGTTTCATGTTAGGTTATGTTATACACATATTTTGTGTTGTATGCAATTGCATATATCTGTGGTACTTGATTGCAGCAGACAAAAATGAGGGTTGACCAGGTGCATCCGCGGAAATATAGGATGATGGATTTGATATATCCAGCTTTAGATTCTCTAACACTTCTTAAACGAAAAGGAGAATATGACGTGTGATAAAGAATAAAAAAAGTTTCAATTCCTCTTGGTGTAGATAAGTCTTGGTAATCAAGGTGATTAAATTGTTGTGCATAAAAAAGATAATTAAACCACATTTAGAAAAAGTTAACTACACTGGAACGAAAAAAAATTCTTAATGAGTATATACATGTGGTTTACTAGTAGCCTTCCATTTAAAGTCTGGTCCTATTTAGATGCTATAGATGGCAGCAGCTAAACCATTCTTTATAGAATTCAAAGACCATGACAATTGGCATGTGATGTTTGGTGACCAATGATGACATCAAGACCACACATAACATTGATCACTAGCTGGCATCCTATTATATAACTAGCTTTCCCCCCTAGGTGGGAGGATTAAATTTAGTTGCAAGAGAGGAGAGTGTCAAAATGTGGGAGGAGAGCAACAATGATATGTAGCGTGAGTAGCACAGACAGTCACAAGGGATGAGATGTATTGGGAATTTGAGTCAGGGGCACCAATAGAAGCATGGTTCTTACAAAAATGATGAAGCTAGTTTGTACCTGCATGATGGCAATTTTTTTTACTTTTCGGGCAAACACAACACGAGGCTATGCGCAAAGTTTGTTTCTTGCCTGAGCTCCACGGTACCTACTATCTGCATCATTGGTTTGCTTTGGGATTTGTATGATGAAGACGCATAACGAGCGGTGCATCTATTGGCCCTGTTTGGATCCATGGGTTAGAGTTAGAGTTGGTTAGATTGGACCGAACTAACCAGAAAACATCCAAACATGAGGGTTAGAGTTGGTTAGATGCATCTAACCCACCCAAAAGAACTAACCCACCCAAATGGTGCTTATTTGGGTTAGAGTTAGGTGGGGCTAGAAAAAAATTACTTTTCCCTCTACCTCTACCACACAAAATCCTAGATAAAGGAGCCAAATAATTGGAAAAAGTGCATTTATTGGCAATCTAACCCTTGCATCCAAACACCTCTTTGGTTAGAGTTAGTTGAAGGGTAGTCTAGAGTTAGAATTTAACTTTAACCTCTAACCGAGTTAGAGTATCCAAACAGGACCAACGTATCTAGATGCAAGGCAGTCCAGTGAATAGGAATCTTGCTCCTAAGAGTTAGATTCTAACCCTGGACTAACCCTAAACTAACTCTAACCAAAAAGGTGTTTGGATGGAAGGGTTAGATGTCAATAAATGCACTTTTTCCAATCATTTGACTCCTTTATCAAGGATTTGGTGTGGTGGAGGTAGAGAGAAAAGTAACTTTTTGTGGGCCCAACCCAACTCTAACCCAAATAAGCACCTCTTGGATGAGTTAGTTTTTTTGGATGGGTTAGATGCATCTAACCAACTCTAACCCTCCATGTTTGGATGTTTTGGCGTTAGATTGGTCCAATCTAACCAACTCTAACTCTAACTCATGGATCCAAACAGGGCCTACGTTATCAAGCCGACACAATTCACTCTCAATGCTGTCGATCGTCCATAAAATTCATCACTCGTAGCCATATATTTCATCACTTGGGTGACCCGCTAATGCATCCAATTGTGTCTGGCTTTCAAAGCGAAGAGATTCTTGTCGATGTTGCACAAGTAGAATCTTCATGGCTTGCAACCACCACTCTACCAAGCTAGCTATATTACATCCAGGCCTCAAGTCGAAACCATATTTAAATTTTTTCAGAAAGAAACCCTATATGCCAGTAGCGTAAGCGCAAGTGCCAAACAAATGTACAGTTTATTCAAGTCCAATTTTGCATAGGGGGCAGACTGGGTTGTGAGGCCATTTGTGGTTAGCAAGGTTGTCGGCCATCTGGCTGAATAGATGCTACTGAATGTGTTTGCCACGAAAAATTTAATGTATCATGTACAATGTTTTTGCCATAATTTATTTCTTCACATCGCGAATGTAGGATTGCTATTTTTATCTAAAAATAGAAATGAGGATGTGTTTTGGCATGACAAATTAACATGTACTGCCATGGTTATTTTTGGGAGGGCCATGGTTTGCATGGCAATTGTCCGGTTGCTCTCTTCTAGAGAAACATGTTTAATTCTGGAAATTCCAAAACATGCCAAACTTGCCATCCTTCAAAAAGAAGGTAAACTTTCCATGGAAAATTTCACTCTATTTCCCCTAGCAAATTTATTTCCACAAACAAGGCAAATTTAGTTAACAAATCATGGAAAATTTAGTTTATTGGTCATCGCAAATTTAGTTTTCAAATCATGGCAAATTTAGTTTAAATGAATTTTGCAATAGAAAGTTTTCGCGGAATCTACCATCATAATTTCCGAAACAAATCTGCCATGGCAAGTTTCGATACGAATCTTCCATGGCAATTTTTGTTTTTCATACCTTGATTTTCAAAATTTTAAGCTTTTTCACACATGGCAAATTCATTATGCAAAATATGGCAATTCTTGATTCGAATGTGCCATGGCAAGTTTTAATACTAATCTGCCATGGCAATTTTCTTCATTTTTTATTTTCAACTTTTTGTGGTTTTTTTCACACATCACAAATTCATCATACAAAACACTGGAATTCTTGATTCGAATCTTCCATGCCAAGTTTTGGTACAAATTTAGTTCATTGATCATGGCAAACTGAATTTTTTAATCATAGCAAATTTAGTTTATTGGTTTATGGCAAATTTAGTTTACAAATCATGGCAAATTTAATTTATTGATTGTGAAAAATTTAATTTTCAAATCATGGCAAGTTTAGTTTACATGAATGTTCACCGTGGCAAGTCTTGATAAGAATCTACCATGGCAAGTTTCGATACAAATCTGCATGGAAAATTTTCATGTTCATACTTGATTTTCAGTTGGTTTTCTTTTCACACACGGCAAAGTCATCATAAAAATCTGCCATGCCAAGTTTCTTGTTCATAATTGATGCCAAATTTTGTGTTTTTCACACCCGGTAAATTCATCATACAAAACACGACAATTCTTGATACGAATCTGCCATGGCAAATTTTCTTGCTAATACTTGATTTTAAACTTTTTATATTTTTCTCTCACAAACGGTAAATTTCTCATTCAAAACATGGAAATTTTACTTAAACTTTCATGGCAATTTAATTAAAAATATTCTCCCCAACAAATGTTATTTTTTTTGTGTTTTTTACAAGAATTTTCAACATTTTGTGAATTTTTTTCACATGTAATATTTATTTATTTGTTGTCATTGCAGATTTGCCGTGCTTCATTGGGGAATCAAATATATGTTTACAAAACTTGCCATTGAATTTTTTTCTAGATTTGCCGTGCTTCATTGGGGAAAATAGTTTGGTCGAACTCGAATGGAAAATTTTCTGGATTTTGCATTTTTTTCTCCTTTTAAAGCTGATGGCATTTTTTAGTAGATGAGCAAAAACCGGGCTTCTGTTTGTCATAAAAAACTAAATTCTGGACCTTTTATTTAATTCGTTATCAACGGCCTTTTTGTTCCTTCTTTTCTTTTCATAGGGAAAAGAGCCTGATGTGATGGAGGCGCGCGGGCTGTGGGTTCCCCCTTCCAAACGGATTCGTGCGGCTGATCGATCCCCTTGTACCGAAGGAGTCGGCCAGTACACTTCTCCTCCCGCCGCACGTGTGGTGAATATCGGGGTCCGTATATAGTAGGTGTAGTGTCTTGGCGTGCATACACATAAAACTGAGGACAACCGTGGGGTTTTAGGCATTCAATAACGTATGAGTATAACATTTCTTAAAAGAGAGAAAAAATGGAGTGTGATAAAGCATAAAAAAGTCCCAGTCCCTTTTGATGTAGATAAGTCTTTTAAATCAAGGTAACTGAATTGTCGTGCCGAAAAAGGTAATTAAACCGCATATAGAAAAGACTTAACTAAACTGAATTGGAAATTTTTCTTAATGAGAAGTATATACATGTGGTTTGCTAGCAGCATCTCATTTTATGGATTTTGTAGCCATAACCATCCTATAGCACGATCGTACAGAGAAAACACCTGATCGTTTATACTGCCATGCATAGAAATCTTCCAGGGGAGTGTGGCTGAGAGGGATTCGCCTGACGATGTCGGCATCCATTGGAAGCAACTGTTCTGCCAGAGCTCGTTCATCCCAGCGACGATCATGTGATATAAGCTCCGATACTCGTTCCAGTGGATTTGGGGATACCGCCTGATAGGGCCTCATGCAGTTGTCTCGTGGGAGCCAATTGTCGTTCCAGATATTGGTGTTAGCGCCATTCCCGATTCGCTTAATCAGGCCCGTCAGGAGTATATCCCTCCCCTCGCACAAAGAGCGCATATCTGGGATGGCCGCGATCCCACCTGAGCAGTAAGAATATCTGCAGTTGGAAAGTACACAACTTTGAGAATCCGTGCACTCAATGTTTCCGGGTCGCAGAGAATTCGCCAAACCTGCTTGGCTAGCAAGGCAAGGTTGAATATTTCCATATCTCGGAAGCCTAAACCCCCCTTGTATTTCGGCATGCACATTGTATCCCATGAAACCCAAGCGGTCTTTCTCTCCCCCTCCTTGCAGCCCCACCAGAACTTGCGAATCATGGATGTTATGTGTTGGTATAGACCCCTTGGTAGTTTGAACAGAGCCATGGAATATGTTGGTATTGCTTGGGCCACTGACTTAATCAACACTTCTTTACCGCTCCCTGCTAAGCACTTCTCCATCCATCCCTGAATGTTCTTCCAAACCCTGTCCTTTAAGTATGAAAACACGCCATTTTTAGCTTGTCCCACATCCGATGGGAGTCCCAAGTATCTCTCACATATAGTTTCCTTCTGGATCTGTAGAATACCTTTTATAATTTCTCTCTGGGGCCCTGGACATCCTTTACCAAAGTAGACTGATGATTTATCATAGTTAACTCTCTGCCCCGACGCTTGACAGTACCTATAAAGGATCTCCCTCAGTTGCTCAGCATTGTCAGCTGTATTCTTGCAGAAGAGCAGAGAGTCATCAGCAAAAAGGAGATGATTAACTCTTGGTGCAGTAGGAGCAATATGGATACCTTCGAAAGTCCCCGCGTTACTCGCTTGGTTTAGCAAACAGGATAACCCCTCAGCTGCTAGGAGGAACAGATAGGGTGAGATGGGATCCCCTTGACGAATTCCTCTAGTCGGCTTAAAATCACTCGTCTGCTTCCCGTTAAACAGCAATGAGAATGAAACTGATGTAACACCTCTCATTACCTGGCGCACAAAACTGTCGCAGAAACCCAGCTTCCTCATAATGGCCTATAGATAAGCCCATTCAACCCGATCGTATGCTTTCATCATGTCGAGTTTGACAACGCAACCCATTCTTCTTGCTTCTGTTGGTTTCCATGAAGTGAAGACATTCATATGCCGTGATGACATTATCTGTGATGAGACGACCAGACACAAATGCCGATTGCTCTTCGGATATTATTTCAGGGAGGATCTGCTTCAGCCGGTTAGCGAGCACTTTGGATGCAATCTTAAAAAGCACATCGCACAAGCTAATGGGTCGGTACTGAGACAGAAGGGTGGGGTTTTGTACCTTGGGGATAATAACAATGAACGTCCTGTTGATCTCCTCACGGGAGTCCTCTCCCTTCAAAATCCGAATTACAACCTCGGTTACTTCGTCGCCACATAGATGCCAATACTTCTGAAAGAAATGGGTTTGGAAACCGTCAGGTCCCGGAGCCTTGGTAGGATACATTTGAAACAAGGCGCTCTTCACTTCTCCTGCGGTGATATCTTTTGACAACATTTCATTCATTGGGCTTGTGACTTTACAAGGAATATGTGACAACACTTCCTCCATGCCAATTACCCCTTCCGACATGTATAGCTGCTCATAGAAAGCTACTCCCATGTTTTCAAGCTCCCTCGGATCGCTACATATGGAACCGTCTGCTCTTGTTAAGGACACAATGCTGTTTTTATTTCGCCTAGACGAAGCCTTGTGATGAAAAAACTTTGTATTTTGGTCCCCTTCTAACAGCCATTGGATTCGGGCTCTTTGGCGCCACATAATTTCTTCCCGGAATCGCAGCTCGACAATTCTGCCTTCAACTTTAACTTCCTCGTACGATGCTGCAGTACGGTGCGGGTTCTCTCGTAGCTCACCGAGTCTTGCTCGAAGTTGCCTGAGCTCAGTTCAAACCGAACCAAACGTACTGGATCCCCAGCCGGTTAGCGCCACCGCCAGTGATTGCATCTTCTCTCCTATCTCCCGTGCGGACTTGGCTTTTGAGCCCTTCCACGTATCGTGTAACATTGTTTGGAAACTTTCATGCCTTTCCCACATAAGCTCATATCTGAACGGCCTGCCCCGTCCAATTCGTTGGTTGTGTGCCTCCATACTATTCAGAAGGAGTATGGGAGAATGATCCGACTTGACTGCCTGAAGATGACGGACCGCAACCAGAGGAAATAGAGAGCACCACTCCACCGATGCCAAAGCTCGATCAAGACGCACTCTGCAGGTGCCATTCTGCACTTTCCTTTCAAATGTCCAATCCAGTCCCGTATACCCCAGATCACTTAAGCCGCACACATCCACCGTCTCTGTGAAAGCATTGATCTGCCCAATATTGCGTTCGTTTGGTCCAAAGTGCTCCTCTCTCCTAAGGACTTCATTAAAATCCCCTATGCACAGCCATGGAAGGTCGCTGTCGGCCTTCAAGAACCGCATCATATCCCATGTCTTATATCGCATGCTCCTGTCCGCATCCCCATACCAGCATGTCAAACGCCATGGATCTCTCCCACTTTCCTTCACCACCATATCGATATGATATCTCGTGAAATTCCGCAGGTGAAGCACCAGAGGCTTCCTCCAATACATGCATAGACCACCGCTTCTTCCCGCACTGCCAACCCCATACACATGGTCAAAACCCAAAGTACTTGCCAAACCTTCCATGCGATTCTTTGCTATTTGTGTTTCCACTACACATAGACCCGCCGGCGCACTCTCCCGTGCAAGATCGCGGAGCTCATTGACCGTCGCGGGGTCGCCCAGCCCACGACAGTTCTAGCAGAGTATCGACATTAGGCCCGGCGGTCCTCCTCGAGGGAGGCCGCCGATGGTGCCATCGTGAGGTTGTTGCTCCTGCTCCATGAAGGCTGCTAGCCTTGACTGGCGAGGCTAGTTTCTTCGCCCTTTTTTGCTCTCTAGGGGAGATGTATGTAGGGGGGGGGGGAGGTGGTATATCTGACAGGGAAACATCCCCTACACCATGTTTAGCTGGGACGATACAGAGTGTGCCACTCGAGGCCGATGCAGCACCACTATTCTCCTCGGAAGAACTCGTAGACAGTAGAAGGTTCAGGTTTCGCCTCGCTGTTGGTTCGTTTTCCTGCACTTCCCCTCCCCTTGCCGTATCTGGTTTCAGACGGCTGGTCACGTCCTCCGCCTCACCTTGCGCCGAATCCAGGCCAGCGTCCTGGGATGATCTCTTGCGTACTGGAGACTGTTGCCGAGGGTTGGAATCTCCCCTCCCCCTCCCTCCGGTTCGGCCTCGGCCCCTCGAACGGCCACCACGTGCATCCTGGCCTTCCTCTTTCATCCCTTGCCCTACCTCCTTACGCTGTGCCAGCATCCAGCTGCCCCATTGCTTCTGTTGTGCCTCCGAGACGCCATCCCCACATTCCTCATGATTATGCCCCATTAGTCCACACACCTGGCAAAAGTATGGGACTTTTTCGTACTTCACCGGGAACATACGGCGGCCCTCTCCCATGACGATCAGTCCCGTGATCCTAGTAAGCGGCTTGTTCATAAGAACACGGGCTCTTACTCGCACGTAATCTCCCTCATAATACAGCCTAGGAGAGAGCTGGGTTTCCTTCACTCGTCCAAGCCGTCGAGCCAATTGATCCACAATGTCCGTGGTCCGATACATCTCCGGAATCCCATGGATCTGAGCCCATACATACAGCCCATCCAGGCTGACCGACGCCGGATCACTCTTCCCGTCATAGTCCTCCACTATCAGACCCATACCACGAAACAGCCACGGACCTCCATGGACGACCTTCTTCCAATCTCCCAGACAGTGCATCTGAAACACGAACATATTATCTCCTGCTTCCCGAAACTTTGGGGTTTTGGCCAACCCCCACATAGATTTTAGGGTTTTGAACATGACCGTTGAAGAGAAGGGGCGTGAGGTATGCAGCCGCCCGATCGCCATCCATCTGGCATCTTCCTCAAGTTTCTTTACCTCCGCCTCGCCAACCACTACATCGTCCAGTTCTTCGTTCTTCAGATCCAGGTGTTGCAGCATGTCTTCCAACTTCCTCCCTGTCCATGGCGAGGCCGAGGACGAACCAGCGTCTCTCGCCATCCGACAGACACCAGCGGGAACCCTCGCCTATGGGGAGAAGCGACCAGTCAAGGAGAACTCGCGGCGACGATCTGATCGCCGTCGGAGGTCGTAAACCCTAAGCAGGAGGGTAGGCGTAGACGGTCGGAGTTGGGGGGCGTCGTGGCTATGTCACCCATAGCGGTTGCTACCGGACCGGCCCAAAAACTGTAGCGAGCGTTAGTTTTTTTTCTTAGCTGTCTTTTATAGGTTTTTCTCCATGTTTTGTAATATGACTTTTTCGGGGTTTTGGTTCTTTTTTATCGTTTTTGATTTTCCGTTTCCCTTTACTTTCCTTTCGTATGTTTTTATTGGTTTAAATGAATTTCGCAATAGAAGGTTTTCACGGAATCTACCATCATAATTTCCGACAGAAATCTGCCATGGCAAGTTTCGATACGAATCTTCCATGGCAATTTTTGTTTTTCATACCTTGATTTTCAAAATTTTAAGCTTTTTCACACATGGCAAATTCATTATGCAAAATATGGCAATTCTTGATTCGAATGTGCCATGGCAAGTTTTAATACTAATCTGCCATGGCAATTTTCTTCATTTTTTATTTTCAACTTTTTGTGGTTTTTTTTCACACATCACAAATTCATCGTACAAAACACTGGAATTCTTGATTCGAATCTTCCATGCCAAGTTTTGGTACAAATTTAGTTCATTGATCATGGCAAACTGAATTTTTTAATCATAGCAAATTTAGTTTATTGGTTTATGGCAAATTTAGTTTACAAATCATGGCAAATTTAATTTATTGATTGTGAAAAATTTAATTTTCAAATCATGGCAAGTTTAGTTTACATGAATGTTCACCGTGGCAAGTCTTGATAAGAATCTACCATGGCAAGTTTCGATACAAATCTGCATGGAAAATTTTCATGTTCATACTTGATTTTCAGTTGGTTTTCTTTTCACACACGGCAAAGTCATCATAAAAATCTGCCATGCCAAGTTTCTTGTTCATAATTGATGCCAAATTTTGTGTTTTTCACACCCGGTAAATTCATCATACAAAACACGACAATTCTTGATACGAATCTGCCATGGCAAATTTTCTTGCTAATACTTGATTTTAAACTTTTTATATTTTTCTCTCACAAACGGTAAATTTCTCATTCAAAACATGGAAATTTTACTTAAACTTTCATGGCAATTTAATTAAAAATATTCTCCCCAACAAATGTTATTGTTTTTTTGTGTTTTTTACAAGAATTTTCAACATTTTGTGAATTTTTTTCACATGTAATATTTATTTATTTATTGTCATTGCAGATTTGCCGTGCTTCACTGGGGAATCAAATATATGTTTACAAAACTTGCCATTGAATTTTTTTCTAGATTTGCCGTGCTTCATTGGGGAAAATAGTTTGGTCAAACTCGAATGGAAATTTTTCTGGATTTTGCATTTTTTTTCTCCTTTTAAAGCTGATGGCATTTTTTAGTAGATGAGCAAAAACCGGGCTTCTGTTTGTCATAAAAAACTAAATTCTGGACCTTTTCATTTAATTCGTTATCAACGGCCTTTTTGTTCCTTCTTTTCTTTTCATAGGGAAAAGAGCCTGATGTGATGGAGGCGCGCGGGCTGTGGGTTCCCCCTTCCAAACGGATTCGTGCGGCTGATCGATCCCCTTGTACCGAAGGAGTCGGCCAGTACACTTCTCCTCCCGCCGCACGTGTGGTGAATATCGGGGTCCGTATATAGTAGGTGTAGTGTCTTGGCGTGCATACACATAAAACTGAGGACAACCGTGGGGTTTTAGGCATTCAATAACGTATGAGTATAACATTTCTTAAAAGAGAGAAAAAATGGAGTGTGATAAAGCATAAAAAAGTCCCAGTCCCTTTTGATGTAGATAAGTCTTTTAAATCAAGGTAACTGAATTGTCGTGCCGAAAAAGGTAATTAAACCGCATATAGAAAAGACTTAACTAAACTGAATTGGAAATTTTTCTTAATGAGAAGTATATACATGTGGTTTGCTAGCAGCATCTCATTTTATGGATTTTGTAGCCATAACCATCCTATAGCACGATCGTACAGAGAAAACACCTGATCGTTTATACTGCCATGCATAGAAATCTTCCAGGGGAGTGTGGCTGAGAGGGATTCGCCTGACGATGTCGGCATCCATTGGAAGCAACTGTTCTGCCAGAGCTCGTTCATCCCAGCGACGATCATGTGATATAAGCTCCGATACTCGTTCCAGTGGATTTGGGGATACCGCCTGATAGGGCCTCATGCAGTTGTCTCGTGGGAGCCAATTGTCGTTCCAGATATTGGTGTTAGCGCCATTCCCGATTCGCTTAATCAGGCCCGTCAGGAGTATATCCCTCCCCTCGCACAAAGAGCGCATATCTGGGATGGCCGCGATCCCACCTGAGCAGTAAGAATATCTGCAGTTGGAAAGTACACAACTTTGAGAATCCGTGCACTCAATGTTTCCGGGTCGCAGAGAATTCGCCAAACCTGCTTGGCTAGCAAGGCAAGGTTGAATATTTCCATATCTCGGAAGCCTAAACCCCCCTTGTATTTCGGCATGCACATTGTATCCCATGAAACCCAAGCGGTCTTTCTCTCCCCCTCCTTGCAGCCCCACCAGAACTTGCGAATCATGGATGTTATGTGTTGGCATAGACCCCTTGGTAGTTTGAACAGAGCCATGGAATATGTTGGTATTGCTTGGGCCACTGACTTAATCAACACTTCTTTACCGCTCCCTGCTAAGCACTTCTCCATCCATCCCTGAATGTTCTTCCAAACCCTGTCCTTTAAGTATGAAAACACGCCATTTTTAGCTTGTCCCACATCCGATGGGAGTCCCAAGTATCTCTCACATATAGTTTCCTTCTGGATCTGTAGAATACCTTTTATAATTTCTCTCTGGGGCCCTGGACATCCTTTACCAAAGTAGACTGATGATTTATCATAGTTAACTCTCTGCCCCGACGCTTGACAGTACCTATATAGGATCTCCCTCAGTTGCTCAGCATTGTCAGCTGTATTCTTGCAGAAGAGCAGAGAGTCATCAGCAAAAAGGAGATGATTAACTCTTGGTGCAGTAGGAGCAATATGATACCTTCGAAAGTCCCCGCGTTACTCGCTTGGTTTAGCAAACAGGATAACCCCTCAGCTGCTAGGAGGAACAGATAGGGTGAGATGGGATCCCCCTGACGAATTCCTCTAGTCGGCTTAAAATCACTCGTCTGCTTCCCGTTAAACAGCAATGAGAATGAAACTGATGTAACACCTCTCATTACCTGGCGCACAAAACTGTCGCAGAAACCCAGCTTCCTCATAATGGCCTGTAGATAAGCCCATTCAACCCGATCGTATGCTTTCATCATGTCGAGTTTGACAGCGCAACCCATTCTTCTTGCTTCTGTTCGTTTCCATGAAGTGAAGACATTCATATGCCGTGATGACATTATCTGTGATGAGACGACCAGACACAAATGCGGATTGCTCTTCGGATATTATTTCAGGGAGGATCTGCTTCAGCCGGTTAGCGAGCACTTTGGATGCAATCTTAAAAAGCACATCGCACAAGCTAATGGGTCGGTACTGAGACAGAAGGGTGGGGTTTTGTACCTTGGGGATAATAACAATGAACGTCCTGTTGATCTCCTCACGGGAGTCCTCTCCCTTCAAAATCCGAATTACAACCTCGGTTACTTTGTCGCCACATAGATGCCAATACTTCTGAAAGAAATGGGTTTGGAAACCGTCAGGTCCCGGAGCCTTGGTAGGATACATTTGAAACAAGGCGCTCTTCACTTCTCCTGCGGTGATATCTTTTGACAACATTTCATTCATTGGGCTTGTGACTTTACAAGGAATATGTGACAACACTTCCTCCATGCCAATTACCCCTTCCGACATGTATAGCTGCTCATAGAAAGCTACTCCCATGTTTTCAAGCTCCCTCGGATCGCTACATATGGAACCGTCTGCTCTTGTTAAGGACACAATGCTGTTTTTATTTCGCCTAGACGAAGCCTTGTGATGAAAAAACTTTGTATTTTGGTCCCCTTCTAACAGCCATTGGATTCGGGCTCTTTGGCGCCACATAATTTCTTCCCGGAATCGCAGCTCGACAATTCTGCCTTCAACTTTAACTTCCTCGTACGATGCTGCAGTACGGTGCGGGTTCTCTCGTAGCTCACCCAGTCTTGCTCGAAGTTGCCTGAGCTCAGTTCAAACCGAACCAAACGTACTGGATCCCCAGCCGGTTAGCGCCACCGCCAGTGATTGCATCTGCTCTCCTATCTCCCGTGCGGACTTGGCTTTTGAGCCCTTCCACGTATCGTGTAACATTGTTTGGAAACTTTCATGCCTTTCCCACATAAGCTCATATCTGAACGGCCTGCCCCGTCCAATTCGTTGGTTGTGTGCCTCCATACTATTCAGAAGGAGTATGGGAGAATGATCCGACTTGACTGCCTGAAGATGACGGACCGCAACCAGAGGAAATAGAGAGCACCACTCCACCGATGCCAAAGCTCGATCAAGACGCACTCTGCAGGTGCCATTCTGCACTTTCCTTTCAAATGTCCAATCCAGTCCCGTATACCCCAGATCACTTAAGCCGCACACATCCACCGTCTCTGTGAAAGCATTGATCTGCCCAATATTGCGTTCGTTTGGTCCAAAGTGCTCCTCTCTCCTAAGGACTTCATTAAAATCCCCTATGCACAGCCATGGAAGGTCGCTGTCGGCCTTCAAGAACCGCATCATATCCCATGTCTTATATCGCATGCTCCTGTCCGCATCCCCATACCAGCATGTCAAACGCCATGGATCTCTCCCACTTTCCTTCACCACCATATCGATATGATATCTCGTGAAATTCCGCAGGTGAAGCACCAGAGGCTTCCTCCAATACATGCATAGACCACCGCTTCTTCCCGCACTGCCAACCCCATACACATGGTCAAAACCCAAAGTACTTGCCAAACCTTCCATGCGATTCTTTGCTATTTGTGTTTCCACTACACATAGACCCGCCGGCGCACTCTCCCGTGCAAGATCGCGGAGCTCATTGACCGTCGCGGGGTCGCCCAGCCCACGACAGTTCTAGCAGAGTATCGACATTAGGCCCGGCGGTCCTCCTCGAGGGAGGCCGCCGATGGTGCCATCGTGAGGTTGTTGCTCCTGCTCCATGAAGGCTGCTAGCCTTGACTGGCGAGGCTAGTTTCTTCGCCCTTTTTTGCTCTCTAGGGGAGATGTATGTAGGGGGGGGGAGGTGGTATATCTGACAGGGAAACATCCCCTACACCATGTTTAGCTGGGACGATACAGAGTGTGCCACTCGAGGCCGATGCAGCACCACTATTCTCCTCGGAAGAACTCGTAGACAGTAGAAGGTTCAGGTTTCGCCTCGCTGTTGGTTCGTTTTCCTGCACTTCCCCTCCCCTTGCCGTATCTGGTTTCAGACGGCTGGTCACGTCCTCCGCCTCACCTAGCGCCGAATCCAGGCCAGCGTCCTGGGATGATCTCTTGCGTACTGGAGACTGTTGCCGAGGGTTGGAATCTCCCCTCCCCCTCCCTCCGGTTCGGCCTCGGCCCCTCAAACTGTTGGAATTATGCCCTAGAGGCAATAATAAATGTATAGTTATTATTATAATTCCTGTATCAAGATAATGGTTTATTATCCATGCTATAATTGTATTGAATGAAGACTCATTTACATGTGTGGATACATAGACAAAACACCGTCCCTAGCATGCCTCTAGTTGGCTAGCCAGTTGATCGATGATAATCAGTGTCTTCTGATTATGAACAATGTGTTGTTGCTTGATAACTGGATCACGTCATTAGGAGAATCACGTGATGGACTAGACCCAAACTAATAGACGTAGCATGTTGATCGTGTCATTTTGTTGCTACTGTTTTTGCGTGTCAAGTATTTATTCCTATGACCATGAGCTCATATAACTCACTGACACCGGAGGAATGCTTTGTGTGTATCAAACGTCGCAACGTAACTGGGTGACTATAAAGATGCTCTACAGGTATCTCCGAAGGTGTTAGTTGAGTTAGTATGGATCAAGACTGGGATTTGTCACTCCGTGTGACGGAGAGGTATCTCGGGGCCCACTCGGTAATACAACATCACACACAAGCCTTGCAAGCAATGTAACTTAGTGTAAGTTGCGGGATCTTGTATTACGGAACGAGTAAAGAGACTTGCCGGTAAACGAGATTGAAATAGGTATGCGGATGCTGACGATCGAATCTCGGGCAAGTAACATACCGAAGGACAAAGGGAATGACATACGGGATTATACGAATCCTTGGCACTGAGGTTCAAACGATAAGATCTTCGTAGAATATGTAGGATCCAATATGGGCATCCAGGTCCCGCTATTGGATATTGACCGAGGAGTCTCTCGGGTCATGTCTACATAGTTCTCGAACCCGCAGGGTCTGCACACTTAAGGTTCGACGTTGTTTTATGCGTATTTGAGTTATATGGTTGGTTACCGAATGTTGTTCGGAGTCCCGGATGAGATCACGGACGTCACGGGGGTTTCCAGAATGGTCCGGAAATGAAGATTGATATATAGGATGACCTCATTTGATTACCGGAAGGTTTTCGGAGTTACCGGGAATGTACCGGGAATGACGAATGGGTTCCGGGGGTTCACCGGAGGGGGGCAACCCACTCCGGGGAAGCCCATAGGCATTTGTGGGGGTCACACCAGCCCTTAGTGGGCTGGTGGGACAGCCCACTAAATCCTATGCGCCAAGGAATAAAAATCAAAGGAAGAAAGAAAAAAAAAGAGGAAGTGGGAAAGGGGAAGGACTCCCTCCCACCAAACCAAGTAGGACTCGGTTTGGGGGGGGAGAGTCCTCCCCCCTGGCTCGGCCGACCCCCTTGGAGTCCCTTGGACTCCAAGGCAAGGTCCCCCTCCCTCCTCCTATATATATGGGGCTTTTAGGGCAGATTTGAGACGACTTTCTCACGGCTGCCCGACCACATACCTCCATAGTTTTTCCTCTAGATCGTGTTTCTGCGGAGCTCGGGCGGAGCCCTGCTGAGACAAGATCATCACCAACCTCCGGAGCGCCGTCACGCTGCCGGAGAACTCTTCTACCTCTCCGTCTCTCTTGCTGGATCAAGAAGGCCGAGATCATCGTCGAGCTGTACGTGTGCTGAACGCGGAGGTGCCGTCCGTTCGGTACTAGATCGTGGGACTGATCGCGGGATTGTTCGCGGGGCGGATCGAGGGACGTGAGGACGTTCCACTACATCAACCGCGATCTCACATCGCTTCTGCTGTACGATCTACAAGGGTACGTAGATCACTCATCCCCTCTCGTAGATGGACATCACCATGATAGGTCTTCGTGCGCGTAGGAAAATTTTTGTTTCCCATGCGACGTTCCCCAACAGTGGTATCAGAGCTAGGTTCATGCGTAGATGTCTTCTCGAGTAGAAAACAAAAGGTTTTGTGGGCGGTGATGTGCGTTTTGCTGCCCTCCTTAGTCTTTTCTTGATTCCGCGGTATTGTTGGATCGAAGCGGCTTGGACCGACATTACTCGTACGCTTACGAGAGACTGGTTTCATCGTTACGAGTAACCCCCTTTGCTCAAAGATGACTGGCAAGTGACGGTTTCTCCAACTTTAGTTGAATCGGATTTGACCGAGGAGGTCCTTGGATAAGGTTAAATAGCAACTCATATATCTCCGTTGTGGTGTTTGCGTAAGTAAGATGCGATCCTACTAGATACCCTTGGTCACCACGTAAAACATGCAACAACAAAATTAGAGGACGTCTAACTTGTTTTTGCAGGGTATGATTGTGATGTGATATGGCCAATGATGTGATGTGATATATTGGATGTATGAGATGATCATGTTGTAATAGAAATATCGACTTGCACGTCGATGGTACGGCAACCGGCAGGAGCCATAGGGTTGTCTTTATACTAACATATGTGCTTGCAGATGCGTTTACTATTTTGCTAGGATGTAGCTTTAGTAGTGATAGCATAAGTAGCACGACAACCCCGATGGCGACACGTTGATGGAGATCATGATGATGGAGATCATGGTGTGGCGCCGGTGACAAGAAGATCGTGCCGGTGCTTTGGTGATGGAGATCAAGAAGCACGTGATGATGGCCATATCATGTCACTTATGAATTGCATGTGATGTTAATCCTTTTATGCACCTTATTTTGCTTAGTACGACGGTAGCATTATGAGGTGATCTCTCACTAAAATTTCAAGACGAAATTGTGTTCTCCCCGACTGTGCACCGTTGCTACAGTTCGTCGTTTCGAGACACCACGTGATGATCGGGTGTGATAGACTCAACGTTCACATACAACGGGTGCAAAACAGTTGCGCACGCAGAACACTCGGGTTAAGCTTGACGAGCCTAGCATGTGCAGACATGGCCTCGGAACACATGAGACCGAAAGGTCGATCATGAATCATATAGTTGATATGATTAGCATAGGGATGCTTACCGCTGAAACTACTCTCGACTCACGTGATGATCGGACTTGGGATAGCGTAAGTGGATCATGAACCACTCAAATGACTAGAGAGATGTACTTTTTGAGTGGGAGTTTAGCATATAATTTGATTAAGTTGAACTCTAATTATCTTGAACATAGTCTAAAGTCCACTTTGAATATATTTGTGTTGTAGATCATGGCTCACGCAAGTGTCATCCTCAATTTTAATACGTTCCTAGAGAAAGCTAAGTTGAAAGATGATGGAAGCAACTTTGTAGACTGGGCTCGTAATCTTAGGCTAATCTTACAAGCTGGAAAGAAGGATTATGTCCTTAATGCTGCGCTAGGAGATGAACCACCCGCTACGGCTAATCAGGATGTTAAGAACGCTTGGCTAGCACGTAAGGAGGACTACTCAATAGTTCAATGTGCAGTCTTGTATGGCTTAGAGCCGGGACTTCAACGTCGCTTTGAGCATCATGGAGCATTTGAGATGTTCCAGGAGTTGAAGTTTATCTTTCAGAAGAACGCCCGGATCGAGAGGTATGAGACCTCCGATAAATTCTATGCTTGCAAGATGGAGGAAAGCTCGTCTGTCAGTGAACATGTGCTCAAGATGTCTGGGTACTCAAACCGTCTAGCTGAACTAGGGATTGAACTCCCGCAAGAAGCTATCACTGACAGAATCCTCCAATCACTGCCGCCAAGCTATAAAGGCTTTGTGTTGAACTACAACATGCAAGGGATGAACAAATCTCCCGGCGAGTTGTTTGCGATGCTGAAAGTCGCAGAGTCTGAACTCCGTAAAGAACATCAAGTGTTGATGGTGAGCAAGACCACTGGTTTCAAGAGAAACGACAAAGGCAAGAAGGGCAATTCGAAGAAGAGCGGCAAGCCTGTTTCCAATCCGCCGAAGAAACCCAAGGCTGGACCTAAGCCTGAAACAGAGTGCTTCTATTGCAAGGGTATGGGTCACTGGAAGCGCAATTGCCCCAAGTATCTGGCAGATAAGAAGGCGGGCAAAGAAAAATCAGGTATATTTGATATACATGTTATTGATGTGTACTTAACCAGCTCTCGTAGTAGTGCCTGGGTATTCGATACCGGTTCTGTTGCTCACATTTGCAACTCGAAACAGGAACTGCGGAATAAACGGAGGCTGGCGAAAGACGAAGTGACGATGCGCGTAGGAAACGGTTCCAAGGTTGATGCAATCGCCGTCGGCACCGTGTCACTTCAACTACCATCGGGATTAGTGATGAATTTAAATCATTGTTATTTAGTGCCTGCGTTGAGCATGAACATTATATCCGGATCTTGTTTATTGCGAGACGGTTACTCTTTTAAGTCTGAGAATAATGGTTGTTCGATTTCTATGAGTAACATCTTTTATGGTCATGCACCGAATGTGAGAGGATTGTTCATATTGAATCTCGATAGAGATACGCATATACATAACATTGAGACCAAAAGAGTAAGAGTAAACAATGATAGCGCCATATTTTTGTGGCACTGCCGCTTGGGTCATATTGGTGTAAAGCGCATGAAGAAACTCCATGCTGATGGACTTTTGGAGTCACTTGACTTTGATTCACTTGACACTTGCGAACCATGCCTCATGGGCAAGATTACTAAAACTCCGTTCTCCGGAACAATGGAGCGTGCAAGTGACTTATTGGAAATCATACATACCGATGTGTGTGGTCCGATGAGCGTGGAGGCACGCGGCGGATATCGTTATTTTCTCACCTTCACTGACGATTTGAGTAGATATGGTTATGTCTACTTAATGAAGCACAAGTCTGAAACATTTGAAAAGTTCAAGCAATTTCAGAATGAAGTAGAAAATCATCGTAACAAGAAGATCAAGTTCCTGCGGTCTGATCGTGGGGGTGAGTATCTGAGTTTCGAGTTTGGTACTCACTTAAAACAATGTGGAATTGTTTCGCAGTTAACACCGCCTGGAACACCACAGCGTAATGGTGTGTCCGAACGTCGTAATCGTACTTTATTAGAAATGGTGCAATCTATGATATCTCTTACTGATTTGCCGTTATCGTTTTGGGGTTATGCATTAGAAACAGCTGCATTCACTTTAAATAGGGCACCGTCGAAATCCGTTGAGACGACACCATACGAACTATGGTATGGCAAAAGACCAAAGTTGTCGTTTCTTAAAGTTTGGGGATGTGATGCTTATGTCAAAAAGCTTCAGCCTGAAAAGCTGGAACCCAAAGCGGAAAAGTGCGTCTTCATAGGTTACCCAAAAGAGACAGTTGGGTACACCTTCTATCTCAAATCCGAGGGCAAAGTGTTTGTTGCTAAGAACGGAACTTTTCTCGAGAAGGAGTTTCTCTCGAGAGAATTGAGTGGGAGGAAGATAGAACTTGACGAGGTTGTCGAACCTCTCATCCCTCTGGATGGTGGCGCAGGACAAGGGGAAACCCCTGTGATTGCGACGCCGGTTGAGGAGGAAGTTAATGATGATGATCATGAAACTCCAGTTCAAGTTTCTGTTGAACCACGCAGGTCGACGAGATCACGCGCTGCTCCAGAGTGGTACGGCAATCCCGTCTTGACAATCATGTTGTTAGACAACAATGAACCTGCAAATTATGAAGAAGCAATGGTGGGCCCAGATTCCAACAAATGGCTAGAAGCCATGAAATCCGAGATAGGATCCATGTATGAGAACAAAGTATGGACTTTGGAGATACTGCCTGAGGGCCGCAAGGCTATTCAGAACAAATGGATCTTTAAGAAGAAGACGGACGCTGACGGTAATGTGACCGTTTATAAAGCTCGACTTGTGGCAAAGGGTTTTTCACAAGTTCCGGGAATTGACTACGATGAGACTTTCTCTCCCGTGGCGATGCTTAAGTCCGTCAGAATCATGTTAGCAATAGCTGCATTTTTCGATTATGAAATTTGGCAGATGGATGTCAAAACGGCGTTCCTTAACGGTTTCCTTAAGGAAGAGTTGTATATGATGCAACCCGAAGGTTTTGTCGATCCTAAAAATGCTGACAAAGTGTGCAAACTCCATCGATCCATTTATGGACTGGTGCAAGCATCTCGGAGTTGGAACAAACGCTTTGATGAGGTGATCAAAGCATTTGGGTTTATACAAGTGGTTGGAGAATCTTGTATTTACAAGAAAGTGAGTGGGAGCTCTGTGGCGTTTCTAATATTATATGTGGATGACATATTACTGATTGGAAACAACGTAGAGCTTTTGGAGAGCATAAAAGGTTACTTGAATAAAAGTTTCTCTATGAAGGACCTAGGAGAAGCTGCTTACATTCTAGGCATTAAGATCTATAGGGATAGATCAAAACGCCTGATAGGACTTTCACAAAGCACATACCTTGATAAAGTTTTGAAGAGGTTCAAAATGGAACAGTCCAAGAAAGGGTTCTTGCCAGTGTTACAAGGTACGAGATTGAGTAAGACTCAGTGCCCAGCAGCTGATGAGGATAGAGAGCATATGCGCTCCGTCCCCTATGCTTCAGCCATAGGCTCTATCATGTATGCGATGCTGTGCACTAGACCGGATGTTAGCCTGGCCATAAGTATGGCAGGTAGGTTCCAGAGTAATCCAGGAGTGGATCACTGGACGGCGGTCAAGAATATCCTGAAGTACCTGAAAAGGACTAAGGAGATGTTTCTCGTGTATGGAGGTGACGAAGAGCTCGCCGTAAAAGGTTACGTCAATGCAAGCTTTGACACAGATCCGGACGACTCTAAATCGCAAACCGGATACGTATTTATTCTTAATGGGGGTGCAGTAAGCTGGTGCAGTTCCAAGCAAAGCGTCGTAGCAGATTCTACATGTGAAGCGGAGTACATGGCTGCCTCGGAGGCGGCTAAGGAGGGTGTCTGGATGAAGCAGTTCATGACGGATCTTGGAGTGGTGCCAAGTGCACTGGATCCAATAACCTTGTTCTGTGACAACACTGGTGCCATTGCCTTAGCAAAGGAACCAAGGTTTCACAAGAAGACCAGACACATCAAACGACGCTTCAACCTCATCCGCGACTACGTCGAGGAGGAGGACGTAAATATATGCAAAGTGCACACGGATCTGAATGTAGCAGACCCGCTGACTAAACCTCTTCCACGGCCAAAACATGATCGACACCAGAACTGTATGGGTGTTAGATTTATTACAATGTAATTCACATGGTGATGTGAGGGCTAGATTATTGACTCTAGTGCAAGTGGGAGACTGTTGGAATTATGCCCTAGAGGCAATAATAAATGTATAGTTATTATTATAATTCCTGTATCAAGATAATGGTTTATTATCCATGCTATAATTGTATTGAATGAAGACTCATTTACATGTGTGGATACATAGACAAAACACCGTCCCTAGCATGCCTCTAGTTGGCTAGCCAGTTGATCGATGATAATCAGTGTCTTCTGATTATGAACAATGTGTTGTTGCTTGATAACTGGATCACGTCATTAGGAGAATCACGTGATGGACTAGACCCAAACTAATATACGTAGCATGTTGATCGTGTCATTTTGTTGCTACTGTTTTTGCGTGTCAAGTATTTATTCCTATGACCATGAGCTCATATAACTCACTGACACCGGAGGAATGCTTTGTGTGTATCAAACGTCGCAACGTAACTGGGTGACTATAAAGATGCTCTACAGGTATCTCCGAAGGTGTTAGTTGAGTTAGTATGGATCAAGACTGGGATTTGTCACTCCGTGTGACGGAGAGGTATCTCGGGGCCCACTCGGTAATACAACATCACACACAAGCCTTGCAAGCAATGTAACTTAGTGTAAGTTGCGGGATATTGTATTACGGAACGAGTAAAGAGACTTGCCGGTAAACGAGATTGAAATAGGTATGCGGATGCTGACGATCGAATCTCGGGCAAGTAACATACCGAAGGACAAAGGGAATGACATACGGGATTATACGAATCCTTGGCACTGAGGTTCAAACGATAAGATCTTCGTAGAATATGTAGGATCCAATATGGGCATCCAGGTCCCGCTATTGGATATTGACCGAGGAGTCTCTCGGGTCATGTCTACATAGTTCTCGAACCCGCAGGGTCTGCACACTTAAGGTTCGACGTTGTTTTATGCGTATTTGAGTTATATGGTTGGTTACCGAATGTTGTTCGGAGTCCCGGATGAGATCACGGACGTCACGAGGGTTTCCGGAATGGTCCGGAAACGAAGATTGATATATAGGATGACCTCATTTGATTACCGGAAGGTTTTCGGAGTTACCGGGAATGTACCGGGAATGACGAATGGGTTCCGGGGGTTCACCGGAGGGGGGCAACCCACTCCGGGGAAGCCCATAGGCATTTGTGGGGGTCACACCAGCCCTTAGTGGGCTGGTGGGACAGCCCACTAAATCCTATGCGCCAAGGAATAAAAATCAAAGGAAGAAAGAAAAAAAAAGAGGAAGTGGGAAAGGGGAAGGACTCCCTCCCACCAAACCAAGTAGGACTCGGTTTGGGGGGGGAGAGTCCTCCCCCCTGGCTCGGCCGACCCCCTTGGAGTCCCTTGGACTCCAAGGCAAGGTCCCCCTCCCTCCTCCTATATATATGGGGCTTTTAGGGCAGATTTGAGACGACTTTCTCACGGCTGCCCGACCACATACCTCCATAGTTTTTCCTCTAGATCGTGTTTCTGCGGAGCTCGGGCGGAGCCCTGCTGAGACAAGATCATCACCAACCTCCGGAGCGCCGTCACGCTGCCGGAGAACTCTTCTACCTCTCCGTCTCTCTTGCTGGATCAAGAAGGCCGAGATCATCGTCGAGCTGTACGTGTGCTGAACGCGGAGGTGCCGTCCGTTCGGTACTAGATCGTGGGACTGATCGCGGGATTGTTCGCGGGGCGGATCGAGGGACGTGAGGACGTTCCACTACATCAACCGCGATCTCACATCGCTTCTGCTGTACGATCTACAAGGGTACGTAGATCACTCATCCCCTCTCGTAGATGGACATCACCATGATAGGTCTTCGTGCGCGTAGGAAAATTTTTGTTTCCCATGCGACGTTCCCCAACACGAACGGCCACCACGTGCATCCTGGCCTTCCTCTTTCATCCCTTGCCCTACCTCCTTACGCTGTGCCAGCATCCAGCTGCCCCATTGCTTCTGTTGTGCCTCCGAGACGCCATCCCCACATTCCTCATGATTATGCCCCATTAGTCCACACACCTGGCAAAAGTATGGGACTTTTTCGTACTTCACCGGGAACATACGGCGGCCCTCTCCCATGACGATCAGTCCCATGATCCTAGTAAGCGGCTTGTTCATAAGAACACGGGCTCTTACTCGCACGTAATCTCCCTCATAATACAGCCTAGGAGAGAGCTGGGTTTCCTTCACTCGTCCAAGCCGTCGAGCCAATTGATCCACAATGTCCGTGGTCCGATACATCTCCGGAATCCCATGGATCTGAGCCCATACATACAGCCCATCCAGGCTGACCGACGCCGGATCACTCTTCCCGTCATAGTCCTCCACTATCAGACCCATACCACGAAACAGCCACGGACCTCCATGGACGACCTTCTTCCAATCTCCCAGACAGTGCATCTGAAACACGAACATATTATCTCCTGCTTCCCGAAACTTTGGGGTTTTGGCCAACCCCCACACAGATTTTAGGGTTTTGAACATGACCGTTGAAGAGAAGGGGCATGAGGTATGCAGCCGCCCGATCGCCATCCATCTGGCATCTTCCTCAAGTTTCTTTACCTCCGCCTCGCCAACCACTACATCGTCCAGTTCTTCGTTCTTCAGATCCAGGTGTTACAGCATGTCTTCCAACTTCCTCCCTGTCCATGGCGAGGCCGAGGACGAACCAGCGTCTCTCGCCATCCGACAGACACCAGCGGGAACCCTCGCCTATGGGGAGAAGCGACCAGTCAAGGAGAACTCGCGGCGACGATCTAATCGCCGTCGGAGGTCGTAAACCCTAAGCAGGAGGGTAGGCGTAGACGGTCGGAGTTGGGGGGCGTCGTGGCTATGTCACCCATAGCGGTTGCTACCGGACCGGCCCAAAAACTGTAGCGAGCGTTAGTTTTTTTTCTTAGCTGTCTTTTATAGGTTTTTCTCCATGTTTTGTAATATGACTTTTTCGGGGTTTTGGTTCTTTTTTATCGTTTTTGATTTTCCGTTTCCCTTTACTTTCCTTTCGTATGTTTTTATTGGTTTAAATGAATTTCGCAATAGAAAGTTTTCACGGAATGTACCATCATAATTTCCGACACAAATCTGCCATGGCAAGTTTCGATACGAATCTTCCATGGCAATTTTTGTTTTTCATACCTTGATTTTCAAAATTTTAAGCTTTTTCACACATGGCAAATTCATTATGCAAAATATGGCAATTCTTGATTCGAATGTGCCATGGCAAGTTTTAATACTAATCTGCCATGGCAATTTTCTTCATTTTTTATTTTCAACTTTTTGTGGTTTTTTTCACACATCACAAATTCATCATACAAAACACTGGAATTTTTGATTCGAATCTTCCATGCCAAGTTTTGGTACAAATTTAGTTCATTGATCATGGCAAACTGAATTTTTTAATCATAGCAAATTTAGTTTATTGGTTTATGGCAAATTTAGTTTACAAATCATGGCAAATTTAATTTATTGATTGTGAAAAATTTAATTTTCAAATCATGGCAAGTTTAGTTTACATGAATGTTCACCGTGGCAAGTCTTGATAAGAATCTACCATGGCAAGTTTCGATACAAATCTGCATGGAAAATTTTCATGTTCATACTTGATTTTCAGTTGGTTTTCTTTTCACACACGGCAAAGTCATCATAAAAATCTGCCATGCCAAGTTTCTTGTTCATAATTGATGCCAAATTTTGTGTTTTTCACACCCGGTAAATTCATCATACAAAACACGACAATTCTTGATACGAATCTGCCATGGCAAATTTTCTTGCTAATACTTGATTTTAAACTTTTTATATTTTTCTCTCACAAACGGTAAATTTCTCATTCAAAACATGGAAATTTTACTTAAACTTTCATGGCAATTTAATTAAAAATATTCTCCCCAACAAATGTTATTGTTTTTTTGTGTTTTTTACAAGAATTTTCAACATTTTGTGAATTTTTTTCACATGTAATATTTATTTATTTATTGTCATTGCAGATTTGCCGTGCTTCACTGGGGAATCAAATATATGTTTACAAAACTTGCCATTGAATTTTTTTCTAGATTTGCCGTGCTTCATTGGGGAAAATAGTTTGGTCAAACTCGAATGGAAATTTTTCTGGATTTTGCATTTTTTTCTCCTTTTAAAGCTGATGGCATTTTTTAGTAGATGAGCAAAAACCGGGCTTCTGTTTGTCATAAAAAACTAAATTCTGGACCTTTTCATTTAATTCGTTATCAACGGCCTTTTTGTTCCTTCTTTTCTTTTCATAGGGAAAAGAGCCTGATGTGATGGAGGCGCGCGGGCTGTGGGTTCCCCCTTCCAAACGGATTCGTGCGGCTGATCGATCCCCTTGTACCGAAGGAGTCGGCCAGTACACTTCTCCTCCTGCCGCACGTGTGGTGAATATCGGGGTCCGTATATAGTAGGTGTAGTGTCTTGGCGTGCATACACATAAAACTGAGGACAACCGTGGGGTTTTAGGCATTCAATAACGTATGAGTATAACATTTCTTAAAAGAGAGAAAAAATGGAGTGTGATAAAGCATAAAAAAGTCCCAGTCCCTTTTGATGTAGATAAGTCTTTTAAATCAAGGTAACTGAATTGTCGTGCCGAAAAAGGTAATTAAACCGCATATAGAAAAGACTTAACTAAACTGAATTGGAAATTTTTCTTAATGAGAAGTATATACATGTGGTTTGCTAGCAGCATCTCATTTTATGGATTTTGTAGCCATAACCATCCTATAGCACGATCGTACAGAGAAAACACCTGATCGTTTATACTGCCATGCATAGAAATCTTCCAGGGGAGTGTGGCTGAGAGGGATTCGCCTGACGATGTCGGCATCCATTGGAAGCAACTGTTCTGCCAGAGCTCGTTCATCCCAGCGACGATCATGTGATATAAGCTCCGATACTCGTTCCAGTGGATTTGGGGATACCGCCTGATAGGGCCTCATGCAGTTGTCTCGTGGGAGCCAATTGTCGTTCCAGATATTGGTGTTAGCGCCATTCCCGATTCGCTTAATCAGGCCCGTCAGGAGTATATCCCTCCCCTCGCACAAAGAGCGCATATCTGGGATGGCCGCGATCCCACCTGAGCAGTAAGAATATCTGCAGTTGGAAAGTACACAACTTTGAGAATCCGTGCACTCAATGTTTCCGGGTCGCAGAGAATTCGCCAAACCTGCTTGGCTAGCAAGGCAAGGTTGAATATTTCCATATCTCGGAAGCCTAAACCCCCCTTGTATTTCGGCATGCACATTGTATCCCATGAAACCCAAGCGGTCTTTCTCTCCCCCTCCTTGCAGCCCCACCAGAACTTGCGAATCATGGATGTTATGTGTTGGCATAGACCCCTTGGTAGTTTGAACAGAGCCATGGAATATGTTGGTATTGCTTGGGCCACTGACTTAATCAACACTTCTTTACCGCTCCCTGCTAAGCACTTCTCCATCCATCCCTGAATGTTCTTCCAAACCCTGTCCTTTAAGTATGAAAACACGCCATTTTTAGCTTGTCCCACATCCGATGGGAGTCCCAAGTATCTCTCACATATAGTTTCCTTCTGGATCTGTAGAATACCTTTTATAATTTCTCTCTGGGGCCCTGGACATCCTTTACCAAAGTAGACTGATGATTTATCATAGTTAACTCTCTGCCCCGACGCTTGACAGTACCTATATAGGATCTCCCTCAGTTGCTCAGCATTGTCAGCTGTATTCTTGCAGAAGAGCAGAGAGTCATCAGCAAAAAGGAGATGATTAACTCTTGGTGCAGTAGGAGCAATATGGATACCTTCGAAAGTCCCCGCGTTACTCGCTTGGTTTAGCAAACAGGATAACCCCTCAGCTGCTAGGAGGAACAGATAGGGTGAGATGGGATCCCCCTGACGAATTCCTCTAGTCGGCTTAAAATCATTCGTCTGCTTCCCGTTAAACAGCAATGAGAATGAAACTGATGTAACACCTCTCATTACCTGGCGCACAAAACTGTCGCAGAAACCCAGCTTCCTCATAATGGCCTGTAGATAAGCCCATTCAACCCGATCGTATGCTTTCATCATGTCGAGTTTGACAGCGCAACCCATTCTTCTTGCTTCTGTTGGTTTCCATGAAGTGAAGACATTCATATGCCGTGATGACATTATCTGTGATGAGACGACCAGGCACAAATGCCGATTGCTCTTCGGATATTATTTCAGGGAGGATCTGCTTCAGCCGGTTAGCGAGCACTTTGGATGCAATCTTAAAAAGCACATCGCACAAGCTAATGGGTCGGTACTGAGACAGAAGGGTGGGGTTTTGTACCTTGGGGATAATAACAATGAACGTCCTGTTGATCTCCTCACGGGAGTCCTCTCCCTTCAAAATCCGAATTACAACCTCGGTTACTTCGTCGCCACATAGATGCCAATACTTCTGAAAGAAATGGGTTTGGAAACCGTCAGGTCCCGGAGCCTTGGTAGGATACATTTGAAACAAGGCGCTCTTCACTTCTCCTGCGGTGATATCTTTTGACAACATTTCATTCATTGGGCTTGTGACTTTACAAGGAATATGTGACAACACTTCCTCCATGCCAATTACCCCTTCCGACATGTATAGCTGCTCATAGAAAGCTACTCCCATGTTTTCAAGCTCCCTCGGATCGCTACATATGGAACCGTCTGCTCTTGTTAAGGACACAATGCTGTTTTTATTTCGCCTAGACGAAGCCTTGTGATGAAAAAACTTTGTATTTTGGTCCCCTTCTAACAGCCATTGGATTCGGGCTCTTTGGCGCCACATAATTTCTTCCCGGAATCGCAGCTCGACAATTCTGCCTTCAACTTTAACTTCCTCGTACGATGCTGCAGTACGGTGCGGGTTCTCTCGTAGCTCACCCAGTCTTGCTCGAAGTTGCCTGAGCTCAGTTCAAACCGAACCAAACGTACTGGATCCCCAGCCGGTTAGCGCCACCGCCAGTGATTGCATCTTCTCTCCTATCTCCCGTGCGGACTTGGCTTTTGAGCCCTTCCACGTATCGTGTAACATTGTTTGGAAACTTTCATGCCTTTCCCACATAAGCTCATATCTGAACGGCCTGCCCCGTCCAATTCGTTGGTTCTGTGCCTCCATACTATTCAGAAGGAGTATGGGAGAATGATCCGACTTGACTGCCTGAAGATGACGGACCGCAACCAGAGGAAATAGAGAGCACCACTCCACCGATGCCAAAGCTCGATCAAGACGCACTCTGCAGGTGCCATTCTGCACTTTCCTTTCAAATGTCCAATCTAGTCCCGTATACCCCAGATCACTTAAGCCGCACACATCCACCGTCTCTGTGAAAGCATTGATCTGCCCAATATTGCGTTCGTTTGGTCCAAAGTGCTCCTCTCTCCTAAGGACTTCATTAAAATCCCCTATGCACAGCCATGGAAGGTCGCTGTCGGCCTTCAAGAACCGCATCATATCCCATGTCTTATATCGCATGCTCCTGTCCGCATCCCCATACCAGCATGTCAAACGCCATGGATCTCTCCCACTTTCCTTCACCACCATATCGATATGATATCTCGTGAAATTCCGCAGGTGAAGCACCAGAGGCTTCCTCCAATACATGCATAGACCACCGCTTCTTCCCGCACTGCCAACCCCATACACATGGTCAAAACCCAAAGTACTTGCCAAACCTTCCATGCGATTCTTTGCTATTTGTGTTTCCACTACACATAGACCCGCCGGCGCACTCTCCCGTGCAAGATCGCGGAGCTCATTGACCGTCGCGGGGTCGCCCAGCCCACGACAGTTCTAGCAGAGTATCGACATTAGGCCCGGCGGTCCTCCTCGAGGGAGGCCGCCGATGGTGCCATCGTGAGGTTGTTGCTCCTGCTCCATGAAGGCTGCTAGCCTTGACTGGCGAGGCTAGTTTCTTCGCCCTTTTTTGCTCTCTAGGGGAGATGTATGTAGGGGGGGGGGAGGTGGTATATCTGACAGGGAAACATCCCCTACACCATGTTTAGCTGGGACGATACAGAGTGTGCCACTCGAGGCCGATGCAGCACCACTATTCTCCTCGGAAGAACTCGTAGACAGTAGAAGGTTCAGGTTTCGCCTCGCTGTTGGTTCGTTTTCCTGCACTTCCCCTCCCCTTGCCGTATCTGGTTTCAGACGGCTGGTCACGTCCTCCGCCTCACCTTGCGCCGAATCCAGGCCAGCGTCCTGGGATGATCTCTTGCGTACTGGAGACTGTTGCCGAGGGTTGGAATCTCCCCTCCCCCTCCCTCCGGTTCGGCCTCGGCCCCTCGAACGGCCACCACGTGCATCCTGGCATTCCTCTTTCATCCCTTGCCCTACCTCCTTACGCTGTGCCAGCATCCAGCTGCCCCATTGCTTCTGTTGTGCCTCCGAGACGCCATCCCCACATTCCTCATGATTATGCCCCATTAGTCCACACACCTGGCAAAAGTATGGGACTTTTTCGTACTTCACCGGGAACATACGGCGGCCCTCTCCCATGACGATCAGTCCCGTGATCCTAGTAAGCGGCTTGTTCATAAGAACACGGGCTCTTACTCGCACGTAATCTCCCTCATAATACATCCTAGGAGAGAGCTGGGTTTCCTTCACTCGTCCAAGCCGTCGAGCCAATTGATCCACAATGTCCGTGGTCCGATACATCTCCGGAATCCCATGGATCTGAGCCCATACATACAGCCCATCCAGGCTGACCGACGCCGGATCACTCTTCCCGTCATAGTCCTCCACTATCAGACCCATACCACGAAACAGCCACGGACCTCCATGGACGACCTTCTTCCAATATCCCAGACAGTGCATCTGAAACACGAACATATTATCTCCTGCTTCCCGAAACTTTGGGGTTTTGGCCAACCCCCACACAGATTTTAGGGTTTTGAACATGACCGTTGAAGAGAAGGGGCGTGAGGTATGCAGCCGCCCGATCGCCATCCATCTGGCATCTTCCTCAAGTTTCTTTACCTCCGCCTCGCCAACCACTACATCGTCCAGTTCTTCGTTCTTCAGATCCAGGTGTTGCAGCATGTCTTCCAACTTCCTCCCTGTCCATGGCGAGGCCGAGGACGAACCAGCGTCTCTCGCCATCCGACAGACACCAGCGGGAACCCTCGCCTATGGGGAGAAGCGACCAGTCAAGGAGAACTCGCGGCGACGATCTGATCGTCGTCGGAGGTCGTAAACCCTAAGCAGGAGGGTAGGCGTAGACGGCCGGAGTTGGGTGGCGTCGTGGCTATGTCACCCATAGCGGTTGCTACCGGACCGGCCCAAAAACTGTAGCGAGCGTTAGTTTTTTTTCTTAGCTGTCTTTTATAGGTTTTTCTCCATGTTTTGTAATATGACTTTTTCGGGGTTTTGGTTCTTTTTTATCGTTTTTGATTTTCCGTTTCCCTTTACTTTCCTTTCGTATGTTTTTATTGGTTTAAATGAATTTCCCAATAGAAAGTTTTCACGGAATCTACCATCATAATTTCCGACACAAATCTGCCATGGCAAGTTTCGATACGAATCTTCCATGGCAACTTTTGTTTTTCATACCTTGATTTTCAAAATTTTAAGCTTTTTCACACATGGCAAATTCATTATGCAAAATATGGCAATTCTTGATTCGAATGTGCCATGGCAAGTTTTAATACTAATCTGCCATGGCAATTTTCTTCATTTTTTATTTTCAACTTTTTGTGGTTTTTTTCACACATCACAAATTCATCATACAAAACACTGGAATTCTTGATTCGAATCTTCCATGCCAAGTTTTGGTACAAATTTAGTTCATTGATCATGGCAAACTGAATTTTTTAATCATAGCAAATTTAGTTTATTGGTTTATGGCAAATTTAGTTTACAAATCATGGCAAATTTAATTTATTGATTGTGAAAAATTTAATTTTCAAATCATGGCAAGTTTAGTTTACATGAATGTTCACCGTGGCAAGTCTTGATAAGAATCTACCATGGCAAGTTTCGATACAAATCTGCATGGAAAATTTTCATGTTCATACTTGATTTTCACTTGGTTTTCTTTTCACACACGGCAAAGTCATCATAAAAATCTGCCATGCCAAGTTTCTTGTTCATAATTGATGCCAAATTTTGTGTTTTTCACACCCGGTAAATTCATCATACAAAACACGACAATTCTTGATACGAATCTGCCATGGCAAATTTTCTTGCTAATACTTGATTTTAAACTTTTTATATTTTTCTCTCACAAACGGTAAATTTCTCATTCAAAACATGGAAATTTTACTTAAACTTTCATGGCAATTTAATTAAAAATATTCTCCCCAACAAATGTTATTGTTTTTTTGTGTTTTTTACAAGAATTTTCAACATTTTGTGAATTTTTTTCACATGTAATATTTATTTATTTATTGTCATTGCAGATTTGCCGTGCTTCACTGGGGAATCAAATATATGTTTACAAAACTTGCCATTGAATTTTTTTCTAGATTTGCCGTGCTTCATTGGGGAAAATAGTTTGGTCAAACTCGAATGGAAATTTTTCTGGATTTTGCATTTTTTTTCTCCTTTTAAAGCTGATGGCATTTTTTAGTAGATGAGCAAAAACCGGGCTTCTGTTTGTCATAAAAAACTAAATTCTGGACCTTTTCATTTAATTCGTTATCAACGGCCTTTTTGTTCCTTCTTTTCTTTTCATAGGGAAAAGAGCCTGATGTGATGGAGGCGCGCGGGCTGTGGGTTCCCCCTTCCAAACGGATTCGTGCGGCTGATCGACCCCCTTGTACCGAAGGAGTCGGCCAGTACACTTCTCCTCCCGCCGCACGTGTGGTGAATATCGGGGTCCGTATATAGTAGGTGTAGTGTCTTGGCGTGCATACACATAAAACTGAGGACAACCGTGGCGTTTTAGGCATTCAATAACGTATGAGTATAACATTTCTTAAAAGAGAGAAAAAATGGAGTGTGATAAAGCATAAAAAAGTCCCAGTCCCTTTTGATGTAGATAAGTCTTTTAAATCAAGGTAACTGAATTGTCGTGCCGAAAAAGGTAATTAAACCGCATATAGAAAAGACTTAACTAAACTGAATTGGAAATTTTTCTTAATGAGAAGTATATACATGTGGTTTGCTAGCAGCATCTCATTTTATGGATTTTGTAGCCATAACCATCCTATAGCACGATCGTACAGAGAAAACACCTGATCGTTTATACTGCCATGCATAGAAATCTTCCAGGGGAGTGTGGCTGAGAGGGATTCGCCTGACGATGTCGGCATCCATTGGAAGCAACTGTTCTGCCAGAGCTCGTTCATCCCAGCGACGATCATGTGATATAAGCTCCGATACTCGTTCCAGTGGATTTGGGGATACCGCCTGATATAGAAAAGACTTAACTAAACTGAATTGGAAATTTTTCTTAATGAGAAGTATATACATGTGGTTTGCTAGCAGCATCTCATTTTATGGCTTCTAATGTTTAGATATGCTATGAGTACTGCAAATGCCAACAGCTAAACCATTTGTGGAGGAATTAAAAGACCACGACAGTTGGCATGCGATGTTTGGTGATGCAATGATGATATCAAGGACACACATAACATTGATCACTAGAGGGCATCCTATAAAATAACTAGCATCTTCCCGTATGTTGGAGGATCAAATTTAGTTGCTAGAGAGGAGGATGTCAAATTGCGAGAGGAGAGCAACAATGATAAGCAGAGTGAATAGCACGGACAATCACAAGGGATGAGATGTATTGGGAATTTGAGTCAGGGGCACCTATAGATGTATGGTTCTTAGGAAAACAATGAAGCTAGTATTTAGCTGCATGAAGGTGACTTTTTTTACCTTCCGGGCAAACACGAAGCGAGGCTATGTTATCAAGTTAGTGCAATTCACTCTGAATGCCGTCTCTGCACATAATTCATCACTCGAGTAGCCATATGCATCCAATCGTGTCTCACTTTCCTAGATAGTTGCGCCCATGTGATTCCCAGTTGTCTCGTTTGATTAAAAAGAACCAAGTTTTAGCAGTGACACAATGTAATTCAACCAGACAAATTGGAGAGTACCGCAGAGTGGCATGGGGCGTGGTTCAAACCAACCAGCCGACTACCAGCTTAACATGCAAACACAAAGCTATTATTTAGGGCATCTGCAACGGCCTCCCCAAAATTAATAAAAACGTTGTAAGTGTTTTTTATGCTCTCCCAATAATTAAGAACAAAAGAGTGAGATGTTTTTTTTCCGATCAATCACTCAAATAGCTGGAATTTCTTCAATCCAACCAATTAACAACCAAGAGTGGAAGAGTTGGCTAGTTGGCTGAAGGAGCACGGAACCCCGGGCAGGAGGATTACGTCAAACTGTCACATTGGTGGCCCGTCCGCTTTGCCGGCGAACTACCATCCAACGCGCCCTGGAGGGCGGGATCCACCCCATCAGATCTGGGCATTTCCGATCCAGATGGGAGGCCGCAAAGGCAGCCGACAGCTCCAGCCACCGAGCAGCCGCAACGAGAGTGGCAGCCCCATGCCCCTATCGGCTCTCCATGCATCGTCCCGCCTCCCCCATATGAGGCCAAGGCGTCCACCGCCCGTCCGCAGATCTGCGTCAACCCTGTCTCTGGGACGGGCCGCCGAAGAATGCCCTGCCAGCACCCGTTAGGAGACACCCAGGAAGCGCCAGGCCGTGCTGCCCCAGCCCTCGCCGCAGGAGACCACCACGCCCAGATCTCACGTCACCACAACTCGTCTTGCATGAACCACCGTCCATCGCGCTGCTGCACCAGCTTTGTCCCGTACGTCGGCCTGTCGTCGTGCCGCGGCGCTCGGCACCCCCGCCGTGCACCCTGCCGAAGTGACCGGCCCGCGCAGTTCCCATGCTCGTGGAGGAACAAGAGAGCCCCGTCGTCATCGGCTCCGCTCGGCCTTTGCCCGGCCAAGCCCCCTATCGGACGCCGGGGGAGGGTGGCTGCCAGTGGAGCTCGAGGTGCCCTCCCGGCAGCCTTGCAGGTGGCGGTGCGAGAGGGGATAGGGTGAGGGGTGAGGGAACCTTCACGGCGAGTGACATCATTCTCCATCAGCGGTGAGGCTAGCGCCAAAGATGGAGCGATTGCGGCGGAGACTGGTGGTGAGCGCGAAAGACCCAATGAAAAGTTGAGCTCTTGTAGGGCATCTTGAAGTGGCGACGACAGCAAGGTGAGCATCACGAACGACATTTTCGATACGCATCTATTAGCATAATATATACTATATCACTAATTCCCCTAGAATGGGAAGCCTCTCATTGAATTGAGGTGATCAATTTGGAATTGGGTCACTGATTTTGACCGAGTCAACAATTTTCACTCAATTATTTTAATCCTCTATAACACTAACTCCCTATTTTTTTCATGCCTCAAAATCAATTAAGATCACAATTTGGAGTTGGGTCATCCAATTTTGACTGAGTCCACAATTTCACATCGAGCTTTCTCATTCATTTTTTAATACACTATGCTCCCTAATTTTAAAGCTTCTCCGATCAATCCTTGATTTTAACTCATTTAATCCTTTGTTGCGGCAATCAAATCTCTAACTTCGTTAAGCTATTCCGTTTTAAAACCCCTTGTTCAACTCTTCAATTTGAATTGGATACATATAATTAATCGGGTCGTCCACCCTGGGTACCTGATGGGATCTGTCGATGAATGCGTGACAAAACGAAAATGTAACCCATGAAACGTTTAGCACCAACGTAACACACGTGTCCAACAACGCAAGTAACTTTCTCATCTCTTTGTACTAATTAAAATACTTTCTCATATCACACGGTCAAAAAAATCCACCCGAACACCACAATAAAAAAAGAAAAATGATAATAAACTCATGAACGATTTGCTGCGGATTGTTTGACCCAATTCAAAAAAAATTCGAGGCCGATTTACAGTTAGTCTTAGTGGCGTGGGCTGCAGAGAACTACAAGTGACATGGGCTGGATTGTGGATGCCACCAGTAATTCGTCCAGTTTTTTTTGTTTTTCAATAATTTGATACAACTACCGGTGGCTTGAAAAAAAGTCCAACGACACCAGTAGGTTCAATATTGGTGGCGTGATAAAAAGTTACACGCCACCACTAACTTATGATCGGTAATGCTACTGGATCTCAAATAGTAGTGGCATCGATTTTGGGCAACACGTCACCAGTAATAACATAGTGGGCGTATCAAATATGCCAACGCCACCGCTATTAAAAAAATAATGATGGCGTGGGTTTAAAATGAGGCGCCATCAATTAAAGTTACGGCTAGCCATTTTTCAACTAGTGAGAAATTGTTGGGTGCTTCTTCAAGGGACGCCGCGGCTTCCGATCGACTTTGCTTCAAACAGCTGAGGGTTGATGTACGTAGCCTGTTGGTATAATACATCTTAACAAAATATATGGATTGTAATAAAACATAAAGAATCTTTCAACAGTAGTTAATTTTGAAACCTACTACAAATAAGTTTCTTTAGTTTCTAACTCATAAGTTATTTACCTACATAAGTTAGCATCTGAAGGGACTGTTGAAATGTTGTAGCGCACCTCACATGTTTAAATTTACGTAATATCTCTGGATGAAGGTAAGTCTTAGGGATCAAAGTAACTCAACCGTACATAGTAATCCATCTTTGTATAATAGCTTGAGTTCACAATGGCTTCTTTGTCATCGTTTATGAGCAGAATTCCTCTTAGGGTTCGTCATATAAAGATATGCCATGTGTGCTCCAAATGTCGACATGTGTGCGACTCACGGTAGAATTTAACAATTACAACAGCTGGCATGTGGTGTTAGGTGAAGAAATGATTGTGTTTGGGTTACAAACACCACCGATCTTTCGCTGGCCTGCTATATATAACTAGGTTATTCCCGATGCAGCAAGATCACATTCAGTTGCCAGCTAGAGTAAGAATGACAAAATGTGAGAGGACAGGTAAATGACATTGGACGGTCACATAGCATGGTCTAGCATGATCTAGCGTGGAATGGGATGTAATGGAAATTTGTGGTCAGAACATACATAGTAACACATATGATAAAAGAATGATGAAGCTAGCCAACAATTTCTAGGTAGCGACTGTTTTACTTTCCAGGTGAACACATTGTGGTTCTCTCTATCTTTTGGGCAAACACGTCGCATACCATCGGAGTGGTACAATTCTCTTTTTAGGGAAGGAATGTCACAATTCAGCACTGATAGCATCAGCACAAAGCTTTGATCACTCGAAATACATACAAGTGGATACAATCATGTCTAGACATATGCTTATGTTATTTTACATACTCACGTGATCTATACAAGGGTCAAGTTTCAGTAGTGACATGGCGTAATACAGTCAAGTTTCAGCAGCCAAACACACGTAAGTGATCGTACCGTGGAAGAACGCCAGTGAGAAGAAAGTACGGCGTGTGAGGAGAGGTTTGGGTGGAGGGACGCCGGTTGAGTAAGAGAGTGGCGGTGTGGAGAGCCTCGACCCAAAAGGGGGGTGGTAGGTTGGCATGAAGGAGAAGGGTGCGTACGACGTCGTTGGTGGTACGGAGCATGCGTTCAGCCTTGCCGTTCTGGGGTGAAGTGTGTGGACAAGAGACGCGGTAGGTGATGCCATTGTTGGAAAAGAAAGTACGAAGTGACGTGTTAATGAATTCGCCGCCGTTGTCACATTGCATGCTTTTGATAAGAGTGTTAAATTGGTGGTAGATGTAAGTAAAAAAAATCGTTGGAGAGCAGGGGAGGTGTCAGATATCTGGCGCAACGGGAAAGACCAAGAATAATGAGTAAAGTCATCAAGAATAATAAGATAATACTCAAAACCAGAAAAACTAACAACCGGAGCGGTCCAAAGATCACAGCGAATGAGATCAAATGGAGCGGTGGTACAATTATTGGAAGAGGAAAAGGATAAACGTGGTTGTCGCCCTAGCTGGCAAGCGGTACATGGTGTGTTGGACACTTTATTACAATCGGGAAGGAATTGCTTGGAGAGGGAAGCCAGGGAGGCTTTGCTAGGGTGGCCGAGCCGGTTATGCCACAAATCGCCAGAGGTGAGGTGGAGAGCCGAGGCGCCGGTCGAGGTGGTGCTGTAGAATGGATAGAGCGGGCCTGGACTACTGGATGTCATGATGAGATTCCTGGTTGGAAGATCCTTCACAAAGAAACCAGAGGGGTTAAATTCAACGGCAACCTGGTTATCGCGAGAGAGTTTGCGAACAACAATGAGATTTTGAACAATATCAGGATAGACAACAACATCATTAAGGGAGAGATTTGTGGGAGGTAGGGTTGTGGAGCCAGTGCCAATGATGGGAAGGCGAGCACCATTGCCAACAGTCACGCTTGAAGATATATGCTTTGGGAAAGGACGAAACGAGGAGAGATTACCAGGGTTGCCGGTGACGTGCGTGGTAGCGCCGGAGTCGAGGATCCAGTCGGCGCCGAGGTTGGGAACGCCCTGCTGACTTGGGGCGTGATGGAACAGAGCCGCCTGATCCCATGTGGCGGTGTCGGGGTGGTACGGGGCCGGCGCTGGAGGAGAGTGGAACGCCGGGGACGGACCCGAGATCATGAGGGGGTACGCCTGGGAGTGGACGCCGGGACGTGGACCCAAGACGCCGACGGCGTTGGGAGGAACCCAGGTGGGGCGGGGTGCCGGTAGCGCCATGACATAGGGGGCGCAGTAGCCTGTCCACGGGACGGGTTGCGGGGGAGGGCCGCGACCAGCGGAGTCAGAGCGGCCACGACCACCACCGCAACCACGGCCGCGTCCGCGATCACCGCCGCCAGAGCCGCGAGAACCGCCTGGACCGCCGTGTCCCCCAGGGCCGCCGGGGCCACAGCCACCACGATCACCGCGATCGCCACGGTCCTGTGAGGAGCCAGGGCCGCCAGAGATGGTGAGCGCGGTGGAGCTGGCCTCGGCAGCACGGAGGTTGATGTTGTACTCCGCGAGATCCAGCCGAGAGCGCGTGGCGGCGAAGGAGGGCAGGGGAACCGCGTCACCGAGGAGGGTGCGGATGGTGTCGAGGCGGGCGTCGAAGCCATGAAGTAGCTACATGGTGAGATCATGGTCGGAGACGGGGTGGCCCGTATCCGCGAGGCCATCGGCGAGGGCCTTCAGGCGGCAGGCGTAGTCAGATACACGGAGATCGCCCTGTTTGAGGGTGCAAAACTGACGCGTGAGATGGAGATACTGGGCACCCTGGTTGGCCTGGAAATAGTCCCGGACACGCGTCAGGCGGTGTAGGCGTCGACGGTGCCGCCCATGATGAGGTCGAGGAGGGAGTCAGCGAGGGTGAAGAGGATCCACAACATGACACGTTGATCGACGGCAAGCCAGGCAGCGTTGGGAGAAGGTGGAGGAGGACGTGGCCGCTCTGACTCCGCTGGTCGCTGGACCCGACGGCCATCACACAGAGAGCATAGTGGAATCAGTGTCACAGAGTCGCAGGCCGAGCAGGACGGGGCTGAGTCGCGGGCGGAGCAAGGCATAGCTGAGTCGCCGGCGGCGGTGGCGTGGTGAATCTGAGATACTATTTTTCTTGCTTCGTAGAGAAGACACTGGCTTTAACCTAGGGAGGTGTTATCGTCGGCACAGTAAAGGAACACGTGTATAGCGCCGTTACTCGCCCTTTATGCATATGTTAATGTGTTTGATTATTATTTTTAATTTCCTCCGCTAGGCGTAGTTTGAGTCATAAATCCCTATCACTAGTAGAAAACAATGCTTTCGTCCTAGCCCCGATTGAGCAATAGTCCCGGTCAACTAAAAAACCGAGACTAATACATGCATCAGTCCCGGTTCGAGCGGCCAGGACGCCGGTCGAGCCTTGGCGGGCACCAGTCCCAGTTCCAGAGACGAACAGGGACCGCCGTTGCGCAGCAGCTGAGGCCCGCGAGCGGGAGCTCCCGGCCTCGTGCGCCCTCCTAGAACAACAACTCCATGAAAGAAGGAGCACCCTCTCCTCTTACGATGAAAGGTTAGCGGCATGCGAGGCAAACCTACGGGCCCTCGAACAGGAGCTCGCCATGACATCGACGGAGCAGAGCTTGGAGCGCGAACGGCTTGAGACGTTGGACCATGAGTGGCCGCCGCCGCGGCCTCTTACGCCCAACGCATGGAGAAAACCAACGCCAACCTGGCACCCAAGGAGAAGAAGGTTTGGGAGGACGCAGACTCGAGGGTCAAGCAAGCCCGCAAGGCCATCGCCACAGACTGTAGCGAGAAGCTGAAGTTGCAGGAGGACCGCTTCAAAACATTGCGTGACGAGCTACAACGCGAGATAGATGGCCTCAAGAAGGCGTCGTTCGAGGCGGAAGGGCAACGGTAGGCCGCACTGAAAACCCAAAGCGGCTACCAAGGTCGAACTGGAGTCCCTTCAGGACTTCCGTTAGGGTTTTTGGTACATATGAGAATTTATAAGCAGAGAACAGAGCCATGAGAGGCTCGAGGGGCCCACAAGCCATCAGGGCGTCCCTCAGGCCACGTCGTGTTGGCTTATGGGGCCCTCAGGTGTCCCTGGCCTTCTTCCGATACTCATTGGTCTTCTTTTGATCTAGAAAAATTCTCCAAAAAGTTTCAGGTCAATTGTACTTCATTTGGTATTGAAAACCTGAAAAGTGAAAAAACATGCAGAAAGCAGCAACTGACACTGGACATTGGGTCAGTAGGTTAGTGCTAAAAAATAATATAAATTGGTAAATAGCCTAAAAGTATCCTAAAATGATAATATATCAGCATGAAACAATAAAAAAAATATAGATACGTTGGAGACGTGTCAACTATCCATCGGGTGTTTGTCAACGTTGAGTTGACCTGCATTTACTCACTCCAAGGTTTTTCTCCTTGATTTCCTTTGATGCTTGCTAGAAGCTTGCTCGAGGTCAGAGTCCGTACTAGTCCCCCTCTTTCTAGAAATAGGGAGTTGAGTGGTTTTTATTGGTATCTCCATTCTTTCTTGCGTGTTTCTGTCCGGATTTAAGGATTTTGTAACACCTTTCAGACCAGTAAATGAATCTGGCAGATATTTGCAAGATGTTGCAAATTAATGATCTTCTAAACTTGAAGTTCAGTCTCATGGGTACTTGGATTAGAGGATGAAATGGCATGAGCGTTCCAACCAATTTTCGGGCATTCTTTCTAGCACTTTAAATCTCACCCTAATGCCGAAAAATGTTCCTCATTGAAAGTGCAATCAGCGTGGTGGGTTATGAACAGATCCCTAGTAAGGGGTTCCAGGTACCTGATAATCAACAACGATTTGTACCCTACATAGATCCCCAACTTCATGTGTGGGCCGGCAGATGTCCGCTGTGGTGGTGAGATTGAGATGTATGCAGCACATCTGAACACTTACATAGATGAGAAATGCTAGAAGGATTTCCACATATCAATTTCACAGGGGTAGAAATATGATATGCAGTTGGCCTCAATTAAATCAAGTCAGCAATGTGTAAAACAACGTGACCCCAACAAGAGGTTGGTAGGTTGCAATTCGTCAACCAAGGTCTTGCGATGACTTTAGTCCTCTTAATCAATGCTTCAGCCAAACCATTTTGTGTATGGACATACAGAATAGAGTAATGAACTTTAATCCCTGAAGCCATGCAATAATCATTGTAATCACGTGAGGAGAATTCTACCACATTGTCCATTTGAATTGACTTAATTCGACCTTCAGGATAATGGGCTTGCTACTTAATGACTTTTCTCATTATCTTGCCAAACGCATGGTTCCATGTGGATAGAAGACACACATGTGACCATCGTGTAGATGCGTCAATCAGTGCCATGAAATACTTGAAAGGTCCAGATAACAGTTGAATGAGATCGCAAATGTCTCCTTGAATACGTTCAAGGAATTGAAGAGGTCCAGCTTGTATTTTGAGGTGCGAGGGCCTCAAAATAAGCTTTCACATGAAACGAGATGTGCACACAAAGTCTAAATACTGAGGAAATTTGGAATCAAGCAAATATGACCAATGGAATTGCTAGTAATTTTTCTCATCATTCCAATTCCTGTATGGCCTAGGCTATCAAGCGAGGTTTGGAATGCATTAACATTTAAAAAAAATACTTCGTATGCAACATGTTTCACGAGTTTGATGTATGTATACTACAAACCAGACCATAGTGAAGGAATTTTCTCATGTACTTTTTGCCATATTCATGATCTTTAGTAAAGAATAGATACTCTTGTTTGTTGTCTTCATGGGTTTTAATATAAAAACCATTTTTATGGATATCTCGATAACTGATCATGATACGTGATGAGTCGGGATACAATAAAGCATCCTCGACCGTCATCTGTTTACAACTTAGAAGGGTGAATATGGCACATGTAATACCAACAATCACTATATCGCGTCCAACGATAGTTAGAAAATCTTCATTCATCTCCCTCGGTATGGAGTTTGTGGTAAAACTGTCCACAAGGTATAATTCATTTTTCTTCGGATTGTCCCCGTACAAAACGGTGAGTCTCGCTCCTCCCTTCTCTCTTTTCTTTGTTTTTCTCTCGCTCTTACGGGATGTTATACGTGCATGATAACGTGTTCGTATCAAATGATCGAGTTGCATTTATCGATGATAACATGGAGTATATATATATCCCTTGAAGAGATGTGACGATCTGAGAGAGGCGCCGGTTCGAGGGACAGTGCAACCGCACGACAGTTGGGTAAGTGGAGATTTCCCCTAATTACATTTGTAATTAATGCTAACATCTCCCACCTCTGGTCCCAGTCTCGTCGGTGTTCACCATGGTCTACAAAGTCAAATACCAGAGATCGATTAGGCGAACCGTTGAAGGAAGGAAATGCTAGTAAACATCAACGGAGCTAAGCAATCCACTGTCCACGGGGATGGATCTAGTCTAGATGGTGTGAATTTCTCGACCTCGTCGATGATACGGTGCATAGCGGACGGAGGAATCGTGGATGGAAGGTGACATGCTCATACTTCAGGAGAGACCAACTTATTTATAGCTTGAGGAAGCTACAAATAAGCTCCGACGGTACGGTGCTTGTTTTTATCAAGCTACAAACAAGCTCCGACGGTACGGTGCTCCAGTAGCCAGAACCAGAATCACGGTAGAGAAGCCGCAGCGCGACGACGGAGCTTGTTTGTAGCTTGATGGTGCCGAGAAGGCCGTCTCCGCCGCACGCTTCAGCCGTCCCGCCTGAGCTAGCTAGAGTCCGTCGAACCGCCCGTCGGAGAGTCGTGGTCGGCCGCCTTCCCATTTTGGTTCAGGAACGCTCGGTCGGGTTTGATTTGGTCTGTGTGGAGCAACTCTGGGGGCGTCGTGGCTTTTTTTTTTTTTTTGAAAGACAACCGCTTTATTCATATCATAATGTTTTGAGGGATACATAGGTTGTCAGGAGGTCGATGAAACCACACATGACGGTCTGGATCTAGGGTAGTGGACATCCGTGCAAGGTTATGTGCCTCACTATTACTATTACAGTACTCATGAATAAAAACACAACTCCTAAAACTAGACATCCTTTCCGGAATGTCATTTAGGATCATGCAATGCGCGCCTCGGTGTACTTGTTCCTTCAGCTCATCAACGACTCTGAGACAGTCAGATGCAATCCGTATTCTGGAAACCATCATATCCTCTGCCAATGCCAGGGCTTCTCTGCATGCGTGTGCCTCAAGCACCTCCGGATCGATCATGCCAGGAAAAACCACCGCGGAAGCACCAAGAAAACCTCCCTGATCATTATGACAGATAACTCCAACAGCTCCAGTATTTGATGACTTCGCAACAGCGTCATCCACATTCATTTTCGTCTCCCCTGTCGCTGGTGGAATCCATCTCGGCCTAAGTGTTCTCGCCGGCCTCCCCTGCTGGGGATTCTTTGCTGGCAGTCCACGGACCTCGGATAGGTAACGATGAATGAATAGATGTGTGGATAGAGGGCTTTGGAATTCCTGCTCATGGATTGCCCGGCGTCTAACTCACCATATCGCCCAGAGCGTAGTTAGGACAGTAACAAAACGGTCGCCGCTAAGAGCATTACAGAGACCATGCAGCCAAAGCTTAGGATCATCCGTCTCATCCCCATACACCGGCAGTAGGGAGTCATCCTCATCGTCCCGCAGAGACCAGACGCTCTTCGCCATATTAGAATTGAGCAGGGCATGTCTCCACGTGTCGACAGCGGCATGACATATCGGGCAAGATACCTCGGTCGTCATATGGCGCCTTCCCCTCTCCTGACTCGTTGGCAAAGATGCCCGAGCCAATCTCCATGCGAACATACGTAACTTGGATGGAACTCGAACACCCCACAACCTCTTCCAGTTAGTTTCCTCCTGAGTCGGATGCGATGATCCTGTATCCCCATTGAGCCAGCCTTCTCGTCTAGCTTTTGTAGCCATAACCATCCTATAGCACGATCGTACAGAGAAAACACCTGATCGTTTATACTGTCATGCATAGAAATCTTCCAGGGGAGTGTGGCTGAGAGGGATTCGCCTGACGATGTCGGCATCCATTGGAAGCAACTGTTCTGCCAGAGCTCGTTCATCCCAGCGACGATCATGTGATATAAGCTCCGATACTCGTTCCAGTGGATTTGGGGATACCGCTTGATAGGGCCTCATGCAGTTGTCTCGTGGGAGCCAGTTGTCGTTCCAGATATTGGTGTTAGCGCCATTCCCGATTCGCTTAATCAGGCCCGTCAGGAGTATATCCCTCCCCTCGCACAAAGAGCGCCATATCTGGGATGGCCGCGATCCCACCTGAGCAGTAAGAATATCTGCAGTTGGAAAGTACACAGCTTTGAGAATCCGTGCACTCAATGTTTCCGGGTCGCAGAGAATTCGCCAAACCTGCTTGGCTAGCAAGGCAAGGTTGAATATTTCCATATCTCGGAAGCCTAAACCCCCCTTGTATTTCGGCATGCACATTGTATCCCATGAAACCCAAGCGGTCTTTCTCTCCCCCTCCTTGCAGCCCCACCAGAACTTGCGAATCATGGATGTTATGTGTTGGCATAGACCCCTTGGTAGTTTGAACAGAGCCATGGAATATGTTGGTATTGCTTGGGCCACTGACTTAATCAACACTTCTTTACCGCTCCCTGCTAAGCACTTCTCCATCCATCCCTGAATGTTCTTCCAAACCCTGTCCTTTAAGTATGAAAACACGCCATTTTTAGCTTGTCCCACATCCGATGGGAATCCCAGGTATCTCTCACATATAGTTTCCTTCTGGATCTGTAGAATACCTTTTATAATTTCTCTCTGGGGCCCTGGACATCCTTTACCAAAGTAGACTGATGATTTATCATAGTTAACTCTCTGCCCCGACGCTTGACAGTACCTATATAGGATCTCCCTCAGTTGCTCAGCATTGTCAGCTATATTCTTGCAGAAGAGCAGAGAGTCATCAGCAAAAAGGAGATGATTAACTCTTGGTGCAGTAGGAGCAATATGGATACCTTCGAAAGTCCCCGCGTTACTCGCTTGGTTTAGCAAACAGGATAACCCCTCAGCTGCTAGGAGGAACAGATAGGGTGAGATGGGATCCTCCTGACGAATTCCTCTAGTCGGCTTAAAATCACTCGTCTGCTTCCCGTTAAACAGCAATGAGAATGAAACTGATGTAACACCTCTCATTACCTGGCGCACAAAACTGTCGCAGAAACCCAGCTTCCTCATAATGGCCTGTAGATAAGCCCATTCAACCCGATCGTATGCTTTCATCATGTCGAGTTTGACAGCGCAATACCCATTCTTCTTGCTTCTTTTGGTTTTCATGAAGTGAAGACATTCATATGCCGTGATGACATTATCTGTGATGAGACGACCATGCACAAATGCTGATTGCTCTTCGGATATTATTTCAGGGAGGATCTGCTTCAGCCGGTTAGCGAGCACTTTGGATGCAATCTTAAAAAGCACATTGCACAAGCTAATGGGTCGGTACTGAGACAGAAGGGTGGGGTTTTGTACCTTGGGGATAATAACAATGAACGTCCTGTTGATCTCCTCAGGGGAGTCCTCTCCCTTCAAAATCCGAATTACAACCTCGGTTACTTCATCGCCACATAGATGCCAATACTTCTGAAAGAAATGGGCTGGGAAACCGTCAGGTCCCGGAGCCTTGGTAGGATACATTTGAAACAAGGCGCTCTTCACTTCTTCTGCGGTGATATCTTTTGACATCATTTCATTCATTGGGCTTGTGACTTTACAAGGAATATGTGACAACACTTCCTCCATGCCAATTACCCCTTCCGACATGTATAGCTGCTCATAGAAAGCTATTCCCATGTTTTCAAGGATCGCTACATATGGAACCGTCTGCTCTTGTTAAGGACACAATGATGTTTTTCTTTCGCCTAGACGAAGCCTTGTGATGAAAAAACTTTGTATTTTGGTCCCTTTCTAACAGCCATTGGATTCGGGCTCTTTGGCGCCACATAATTTCTTCCCGGAATCGCAGCTCGACAATTCTGCCTTCAACTTTAACTTCCTCGTACGATGCTGCAGTACGGTGCGGGTTCTCTCGTAGCTCACCCAGTCTTGCTCGAAGTTGCCTGAGCTTAGTTCAAACCGAACCAAACGTACTGGATCCCCAGCCGGTTAGCGCCACCGCCAGTGATTGCATCTTCTCTCCTATCTCCCGTGCGGACTTGGCTTTTGAGCCCTTCCACGTATCGTGTAACATTGTTTGGAAACTTTCATGCCTTTCCCACATAAGCTCATATCTGAACGGCCTGCCCCGTCCAATTCGTTGGTTGTGTGCCTCCATACTATTCAGAAGGAGTATGGGAGAATGATCCGACTTGACTGCCTGAAGATGACGGACCGCAGCCAGAGGAAATAGAGAGCACCACTCCACCGATGCCAAAGCTCGATCAAGACGCACTCTGCAGGTGCCATTCTGCACTTTCCTTTCAAATGTCCAATCCAGTCCCGTATACCCCAGATCACTTAAGCCGCACACATCCACCGCCTCTCTGAAAGCATTGATCTGCCCAATATTGCGTTCGTTTGGTCCAAAGTGCTCCTCTCTCCTAAGGACTTCATTAAAATCCCCTATGCACAGCCATGGAAGGTCGCTGTCGGCCTTCAAGAACCGCATCATATCCCATGTCTTATATCGCATGCTCCTGTCCGCATCCCCATACCAGCATGTCAAACGCCATGGATCTCTCCCACTTTCCTTCACCACCATATCGATATGATATCTCGAGAAATTCCGCAGGTGAAGCACCAGAGGCTTCCTCCAATACATGCACAGACCACCGCTTCTTCCCGCACTGCCAACCCCATACACATGGTCAAAACCCAAAGTACTTGCCAAACCTTCCATGCGATTCTTTGCTATTTGTGTTTCCACTACACATAGAACCGCCGGCGCACTCTCCCGTGCAAGATCGCGGAGCTCATTGACCGTCGTGGGGTCGCCCAGCCCACGACAGTTCTAGCAGAGTATCGACATTAGGCCCGGCGGTCCTCCTCGAGGGAGGCCGCCGATGGTGCCATCGTGAGGTTGTTGCTCCTGCTCCATGAAGGCTGCTAGCCTTGACTGGCGAGTCTAGTTTCTTCGCCCTTTTTTGCTCTCTAGGGGAGATGTATGTAGGGGGGGAGGTGGTATATCTGATAGGGAAACATCCCCTACACCATGTTTAGCTGGGACGATACAGAGTGTGCCACTCGAGGCCGATGCAGCACCACTATTCTCCTGGGAAGAACTCGTAGACAGCAGAAGGTTCAGGTTTCGCCTCGCTGTTGGTTCGTTTTCCTGCACTTCCCCTCCCCTTGCCGTATCTGGTTTCAGACGGCTGGTCACGTCCTCCGCCTCACCTTGCGCCGAATCCAGGCCAGCGTCCTGGGATGATCTCTTGCGTACTGGAGACTGTTGCCGAGGGTTGGAATCTCCCCTCCCCCTCCCTCCGGTTCGGCCTCGGCCCCTCGAACGGCCACCACGTGCATCCTGGCCTTCCTCTTTCATCCCTTGCCCTACCTCCTTACGCTGTGCCAGCATCCAGCTGCCCCATTGCTTCTGTTGTGCCTCCGAGACGCCATCCCCACATTCCTCATGATTATGCCCCATTAGTCCACACACCTGGCAAAAGTATGGGACTTTTTCGTACTTCACCGGGAACATACGGCGGCCCTCTCCCATGACGACCAGTCCCGTGATCCTAGTAAGCGGCTTGTTCATAAGAACACGGGCTCTTACTCGCACGTAATCTCCCTCATAATACAGCCTAGGAGAGAGCTGGGTTTCCTTCACTCGTCCAATCCGTCGAGCCAATTGATCCACAATGTCCGTGGTCCGATACATCTCCGGAATCCCATGGATCTGAGCCCATACATACAGCCCATCCAGGCTGACCGACGCCGGATCACTCTTCCCGTCATAGTCCTCCACTATCAGACCCATACCACGAAACAGCCACGGACCTCCATGGACGACCTTCTTCCAATCTCCCAAACAGTGCATCTGAAACACGAACAGATTATCTCCTGCTTCCCGAAACTTTGGGGTTTTGGCCAACCCCCACACAGATTTTAGGGTTTTGAACATGACCGTTGAAGAGAAGGGGCGTGAGGTATGCAGCCGCCCGATCGCCATCCATCTGGCATCTTCCTCAAGTTTCTTTACCTCCGCCTCGCCAACCACTACATCGTCCAGTTCTTCGTTCTTCAGATCCAGGTGTTGCAGCATGTCTTCCAACTTCCTCCCTGTCCATGGCGAGGCCGAGGACGAACCAGCGTCTCTCGCCATCCGACAGACACCAGCGGGAACCCTCGCCTATGGGGAGAAGCGACCAGTCAAGGAGAACTCGCGGCGACGATCTGATCGCCGTCGGAGGTCGTAAACCCTAAGCAGGAGGGTAGGCGTAGACGGCCGGAGTTGGGGGGCGTCGTGGCTATGTCACCCATAGCGGTTGCTACCGGACCGGCCCAAAAACTATAGCGAGCGTTAGTTTTTTTTTTTAGCTGTCTTTTATAGGTTTTTCTCCATGTTTTGTAATATGACTTTTTCGGGGTTTTGGTTCTTTTTTATCGTTTTTGATTTTCCGTTTCCCTTTACTTTCCTTTCGTATGTTTTTATTAGCATTTTGTTCCTTTGTTTTTTTTTGCCTTTCATTTTTTTAATTTTTAACACATGTATATATTTTTAGCAAGTGTTGTATAGAGAGTGGCGTTTCTACACCCTAACTTGGTGCACCCACGCAAGAAAATATATCATATTTTTTTTTAAATCTAAAATTTTGTGGAAACGATTATGAACAAAAGTTATAGGTGTTTGCAAAGTTTGGTGGTCAAATGATATTTGAGGAGCTTGGTAGAAAAAAAAAATCACTCAAAATGTACGCGCACTGACTGAGCACAATTTGTAAATTGTTTTTTGTAGAGAGCTCCTCATATGTGATTTGAGCATCAAACGTTGCAAGCATCCATAACATTTGTGTATAATCATTCCCAAAAAGTTTAAGATTCTTTTTAATTTGTTGCTATGTTTTTTTTTTTGCATGGGTGCATGGAGCCGGGGTTCACTCACTACTTTCCTTTTTTATATAGCATGAACAAATTTTCATAATCATTTAACATTTATAAAATATACCCGATTAATATTTTGCAAAATAAATATTTCTATGTCTACTTTTTTTCATACGCATTGTACATTTTTAATATACATCTAAAATATTTTTAAATATTTGTTCTCACATTTTTTTTAAATGCCAACAACTGCACCATTGGCCGCAGAATTAAGCATTCACAACGGTTGGCATGTGATGTCTCCGGCATACACACCATTTATAACTCATTTTACCCCTTATATATAGCTAGCTTATTCCGCACGTAGTAGGATCATATTTAGTCAGTAGGGGGAGAACGGAAAGATGAGGGAGGAGAGGAACATGACGAGCATGGCCAATGACATGAACGGCCACATAGCCCAATCTGGAGGGGAATGAGATGCATTGGAAATTTGAGTTGGGAGCGTCCATAGAACCATAGTCCAGAGACAATTGGTGAAGCTAACCTGAAATAGAAAGCATATGTCTCTTTGCTTGTAAATTTTTAACACCGAGACCACCAGCTTACCGTGGTGCACCGTATCGGAGGGAGTAGGTGAAGTGTATTGGCGTGCATACGCATAAAACTGAGGACACCTGTGGCGTTTTAAGCATCCAGTAACATATGTGTATAACACTTCTTGAAAGAAAAGAATTATGAAGTGTGATAAAGCATAAAGAAGTCTCATTCCCTGGTGATGTAGATAAGTCTTGGAGATCAAGGTAATTAAAATGTTGTGCACAAACATGTAATTAAACCGCATATAGAAAAAATTAACTAAACTGGATTACAAAAAATTCTTAATGAAGAAATATACATGTGGTTTGCTAGCAGCATTCCATTTTATGGCTCCTCATGTTATGAGTGCCAGCAGCTAAACCATTCGGTATGGAATTAAAAGAGTACAACAATTGGTATGTGATGTTTGGTAAGGCACTGCTGATATCATGGACAACGGTGAACAGAGTGAATAACATAGACAATGGTGAGCAGAGTGAATAGCATGGACAATGGTGAGCAGAGCGAATAGCACAGACCATCACAAGGGATGAGATATATTGGGAATTTGAGTTGGGGGCACTCACAGAAGCATGATTCTTAGGAAAACGATGAAGCTAGTATGTACTTGCATGCTGACGTTATTTTTTTAATTTTCGGGCAAACACAACGCGATGCAATGTCATCAAGTCAGTGTGATTCACTCTGAATGGCATCATTCCACAGAATTCATCACTCGAGTAGCTATATATTCACCACTTGTGTGCGATGCTAGTGCATCCAATGCTGTATAGTTTTCCTACATTGGTTTTTATTGCGAAAATGATTCAGATCTATTATTAAACTTCATCGCTAGTACAAAGTACCTTAAACATAATAAAAATTACATCAAGATTTTGAGATCATCGAGTGACCAGTACTGCCGTCAGAATCAGCCGCCGATGCGCCGCTGACACTGCTCCCCTACCGGATCTGGCTTGACCTTGTCAATGACAATCGGGAAGTCTTCTTGCATGTGTCCCTAAGGACCAATTCCCTGCAGTCACCGTCGTTGAACATCTGGCACCAAATATTGTGACATGTCAAAAAGCCCTAGCCTCACCGTCCCAAGGAGATGACTTGAATCTACGCCAGAGCTTCGTCGGCTACGTCCAAATGGACAAAGCTGAGGAAGATCCTAGTCCGAAAGACAAACTCGAAGAAGAAGCGCCGCCATCCGTACGACCGCCGGACAAGCGAGGAGTAAACAACCTAATCTGAACTAGTAATCGGAGCAGAGACACCGGGGTTTCCCTTCCAGCCACCGGTTATCGGAGTTGCAGGCAAAGGGGAGGCGAATCAACTGACTCGTTGACGAAGCCTGGAGAGGAGAATTTACCCTAGCCACCAAGGGATGGGGAAGGGAGAGATAAACCCTAGATCACACGGATTTCCTACATTGTTCGCCCTTGTGATTCCCATTTTTCTCCTGTGAGATTAACGAGAACCAAAATTTAACAGTGACCCAATGTATTTACCACACACTGACACGAAGTGTGGTTCAACCAACCAGCCGGTCACTAGCTTAAGATGAAAGCACAAATTTATTATTTAGAGCATCTCCAACAAGCTAAAAAAGCTCAATAAGTGTTTTCTTGGCGTTTCCAATAATTTTGGGACAGTTTTCAGGTGAAGTGCTTTTTTAACCATAATACAACCGCAAATGCTGACATACACGTACACACACTCTCATCTCTTTTGAAGGATGCATGTGACAAGTCTAGGACTTGAGCCCTGGTATGCTGATTTCCCTACAAGAAACCTAAACATCCGATCTACGGTCGGTTTTCATGAGTCGATTTTTCAATGATACGATAATTCTTTGCCCGGTCACTATATTAAAGACGGAGTTCGTTCGTCATTTTGTCCTCCCCCAGGGCTCCATCAACCGAGCCTCATCATCCCTTGATTTTTTTCCCCAAGCGGCATTCGAATGATTGTTTTTATCGCGGTGCCTTGTTTTTTAGTATCAGCAAACAAGTCAGAGTGTACTTGGATACGTTTTAGTCACATGACTAAAAGTAATGATACTAAAACTTGCTAGCCTCATTCATGCTTGGATCCAAGTACTAAAGAGACTAAAATCAAGTTAATGAGCATTTATTATCCTTCAAATCCTCCAATCCAGAACTTGCATGAGGAGTTAAATGAGGAGAGAGAGGACTAATGCACATTTTAGTAGGGGTACCCCTGACTAAAAGATTTTAGCCTCAAGACTAGTTTTAGCCTCTCTTTAGTCAAGGGTGTTTGGAACTTTAGCCTCTTAAAGAGACTAGTTTTAGTCTCTTGGATCCAAGCACCCTCTCAGCCGCCGAAAAAGCCTTGTCCCTCTCACCTCGAACAATTAAACAAGTCAAACCAAAAAAATTATCAGCACGCCGCCACATCATTCGGCTTCCACACCGTAGCATGCACCGGCACCTCAAACTTCTGGACTGTCGTCGTCGACGCTTCGCCAACCTCCACAGCAGCGCCATCCTGTCCATTTCTATTGACCGAAACAAGACCTTCTGCTGGCGGCCGGAGCTCTTCCCGGGAAGAGGTGAGTGTTGTGGAGAGAAGAAGGAGCAAAGAAGAGTGAGACGAAGAGAATGGTCATATTTCCTCTTGCTTTTCTACTCACACAGTGAGCTATGAGCGTTCCATTACTTAAAAGTTGTACACAACACGTAGATTTTTTTACATCTAGGAATACCTATTACCTAGACTAAGACCATTGTATGCCATATTATGGGAGTGGTTGAGAGACGCTAGACTTGCGTCCACCTTGGTGTTCAACGCTCTCGGGGCTTGTCCAAGTCCATACAAGGCATTGTGTAGCGTGTACATGCCTTTCTCATGCCTGCTGGCAACGAAGCCTGGCTGGTGGGAGACATACACCTCCTTGTCGAGGTTGCCGTTGAGAAATGCCAACTTGATGTCCATGTGGTGTACCTCCCATCCGAGGTGAGCCGCCACGGTAGGGATGTGCCGCATAGACTCAAGCCTTGTCAGCGGAGGGAATACCTCCTCAAACTCCACCCCTCGTGTTGCACGTAGACTTTCGCAATGATTCAAACATTGTGCTTGACAATGGCACCACCGTCGTCCTTATTCACCTTGAACACCCATTTCAGCCAGGGCTCGATGACTTGCAGGCATAACGGTTAGTGTCAAGTGGCATTGTCGTTGATTGATGACAGCTCACCCACCATCGCGCAACGCCATCAATCATCTTGATGGAACTCCAAAAACGTTGTTCCTTCCTCACCAGCCATTAGATGCAGTACCTCGGTCTCGTCGTCATTCTCGTTATCGGGAAGATGCAGTTGCCATGTAGTCCCGTCGAGAAGAACCTGTACTAGACGGTACCTATGTGGGATGCCCGTGGAGTCATTGGCGTCGAACGTGCCCATGCGATGTGTGGGTGTGTGTGTTGGGGGGGGGGGGGGGGGGCATGCACTTCCCGGGGACCTAACACGCTTTGAGGGACGGGCTACCTGGGGAATTTGTTGTACAGGGGACAAGGTGAAATATGCTGGAATGCATAGAAAACCATTGTGAAGAATATGAAGTGTAATAAAGCGTACAAACCAAGTAGTTTTACAATAGTTATTGGAAATAAGTTGATATTGTAAGTATTCAGCAATAATCTTTTACTTTAAAAAAAAAAAGGAGGATGACCCCCGGTCTCTGCATCTGGGAGATGCATGCAACCATTTTATTGATTATTTTCGAGGACCTTACAAAGTAGTACAACAATATGTCTGAATCCGCCATCTTGACAACATTTGCCGCTACTCCTATCCATATGATGCAGGGGTGCAAGCTGAGCCAAATACCCAGGCCTCTCACCTAAGCCTAACATCTAAAACCGGAGGCCCCGACCGAGCCACATACCGGGTCAGGGGCACAAACCGGTCTGACACAGTCACATGTGTCGCCGCCACCATCTTCCACTGGTTCATCTTCAGAGCAGATTGAGGTACCAGCCTTGGCAGGTGCCTCCGCCATCGACGCCACCATGAGCCAAACGACGACCTCCACCTGCGTGAGTCCATCTCCAAGCAGCGGACGTAGATCCATGCTAGGATAGGGCCGCACCACCGCCGTCGCCCACCACCCACAACCACCACCCAGCCCAAGGTTTCCAAAGCGGCGCCTTCAAGAAGGGAACGACGCCGTGAGCGCCGCCGCAGCCCAACAAAATTAGGGCTTTCGCCAGGGAGACCTAGGGGAAGGGGAAGTGAGGGGATCAGTCCATACCGACGCCTTCAAGGAGGGGAACGACGCCCTCAGGCGTTGCCGTCGACGCGGGCGGCCATGGCCGGCCAGGGATTTCGCCCGAACTAGATCCCCATCACCAGCAGCGCCTCCTGTACAGAACCGGCGACCCAAGGAAGCACGGTCCGACCAGGCTAGCCCGCACGCCGAACATGGGAGGAGGGGATGCGCCAAATCGCGCGCACCGACCACCGCAGAAGCCGCCGCCGGCCGCCAATGACCACTGGATCCCGCCGCCCGCGCGGCTCGAACGCGAGATCCACCGCCCGCCCGACTGCTAGCTTGCCGTGCCTCATCCATGGAGCCGCCGCTCGAGATCCCGAGTTCCCCACGCAGAGGCAGGGCAGCCAAGGCCCCGCCGCCATGATCCTTGGCGCCCCGGGCTTGCCCGACAGCCGCTTCACGCGGCGGCGAGGAAGGGATGGGGAGGGAGTTGGGCGGCTAGGGTTGGGAGGGGGAGGGAGTTGGGCGGCTAGGGTTGGGAGGGGGAGGGAGTTGGGCGGCTAGGGTTGGGAGGGGAAGGGAGGGGGAGGGAGGGCTAGGGTTGGGCCATTTGCCAATCCAATGACCCCCGCTGTCTGCCAACCTGTATCGAGAATTCCCATAATCTTTTACTTAGATAAGTTATGATTGACAAGGACGATTGAAATTCCATGGCAACCAACTCAAATGTTTAAGTTTACCAAATCTCTTTTAGAATAGTAGGTCTCAGAGATCAATCGTAACTAAACCGTATATAGAAAAATGTAACTTCCCGGGATCTAACACGCTTTGAGGACGGGCTACCTGGGGAATTTGTTGTACAGGGGACAAGGTGAAATATACTGGAATGCATAGAAAACCATTGTGAAGAATATGAAGTGTAATAAAGGGTACAAACCAAGTAGTTTTACAATAGTTATTGGAAATAAGTTGATATTGTAAGTATTCAACAATAATCTTTTACCTTTTTTTTAGAAAAGGAGGATGACCCCCGGTCTCTGCATCTGGGAGATGCATGCGACCATTTTATTGATTATTTCCGAGGACCTTACAAAGTAGTACAACAATATGTTTGAATCCGCCATCTTGGCAACATTTGCTGCTACTCCTATCCATATGATGAAGGGGTGCAAGCTGAGCCAAATACCCAGGCCTCTCACCTAAGCCTAACATCTAAAACCGGAGGCCCCGACCGAGCCACATACCGGGTCAGGGGCACAAACCGGTCTGACACAGTCACATGTGTCGCCGCCACCATCTTCCACTGGTTCATCTTCAGAGCAGATTGAGGTACCAGCCTTGGCAGGTGCCTCCGCCATCGACGCCACCATGAGCCAAACGACGACCTCCACCTGCGTGAGTCCATCTCCAAGCAGCGGACGTAGATCCATGCTAGGATAGGGCCGCACCACCGCCGTCGACACCACCCACAAGCACCACCCAACCCAAGGTTCCCAAAGCGGCGCCTTCAAGAAGGGAACGACGCCGTGAGCGCCGGCGCCGCCCAACAAAATTAGGGCTTTCGCCCGGGAGACCTAGGGGAAGGGGAAGTGAGGGGATCAGTCCATACCGACGCCTTCAAGGAGGGGAACGACGCCCTCAGGCGTCGCCGTCGACGCGGTCGGCCATGGCCGGCCAGGGATTTCGCCCGAACTAGATCCCCATCACCAGCAGCGCCTCCTGTACAGAACCGGCGACCCAAGGAAGCACGGTCCGACCAGGCTAGCCCGCACGCCGAACATGGAAGGAGGGGATGCGCCAGATCGCGCGCACCGACCACCGCAGAAGCCGCCGCCGGCCGCCAACGACCACTGGATCCCACCGCCCGCGCGGCTCGAACGCGAGATCCACCGCCCGCACGACTGCTAGCTTGTTGTGCCTCATCCATGGAGCCGCCGCTCGAGATCCCGAGTTCCCCACGCAGAGGCAGGGCAGCCAAGGCCCCGCCGCCACGATCCTTGGCGCCCCGGGCTTGCCCGACGGCCGCCTCACGCGGCGGCGAGGAAGAGATGGGGAGGGAGTTGGGCGGCTAGGGTTGGGAGGGGGAGGGAGTTGGGCGGCTAGGGTTGGGAGGGGAAGGGAGGGGGAGGGAGGGCTAGGGTTGGGCCATCTGCCAATCCAGTGACCCCCGCTGTCTGCCAACCTGTATCGAGAATTCCCATAATCTTTTACTTAGATAAGTTATGATTGACAAGGACGATTGAAATTCCATGGCAACCAACTCAAATGTTTAAGTTTACCAAATCTCTTTTAGAATAGTAGGTCTCAGAGATCAACGTAACTAAACTGTATAAAGAAAAATGTAACTACACTGGATTCAAACAAATTATTTGTATAATAACTTATGATAGACACAATCCTTGGAACCTTTATTCATCAACTTTATATAATCGTCCCTTCGTTCCTAAATATAAGTCTTTCTAGATGTTTCACTAATGGACTATATACGAATGTATTTAAACATACTTTAGACTGTACATTTACTCATTTTATTTCGTATGTAGATCCATAGTGAAATATCTTGAAAGACTTATATTTAGAAACGAAGGGAGTAGATTGAGTTTGGGATGGTTTTTTCTTTTACATGCGTTGCTAGCGACATTCTACCTAAGGTTGCTTTTATTCAGATAGGCCATAAGTGCTACAGCTATGGACCAATACACCATTAGGCCTTGTTTGGGATGCCGTTTTGTTTTTACAGGTGTAATAGTTTACAGAGGTATTATACCGGTCATAACTCATAAGTATAAAACCAGTTGAAAACTAAACCGATGGATGGAGGTGTGTATTTTTTACAAGTATATTTGACATAAAAACGGCATTGTAGGGCCTTAGTAGTAAAAATAAATGATTGCTTTAGTTGGTATGTGATGTTTGGTGAAGCAATAATGATGTGTATGCCACCCACAACATTGGTTGCTCGTCGGTCTCCTATAAATAACTAGCTTATTTCCAGTGTAGCATGGCACACTCGTTTGCTAGGAAAAGAATGGTGAAGTGTGCGAGGAGAGCAACACTAACAAGCATGGTGAATGGCACGGACAGTCACATAGCATTATCTAGTGGGGAATGTGATGTATTGGGAACAACGACTTTTGATACTGGTTGAAATAGAGTGTCGTTAATAGGGGCTGCAAGTAGCTAGCTTCATATACTAGGAGGGGGTTTGGATACGTTTTAGTCCCATGATTAAAAATAATGGGACTAAAATTTGCTATTCTCACTCATGCTTGGATCCAAATACTAAAGAGACTAAAATCAAGTTAATGAGCATTTATTATCCTCCAAACTCTCCAATCCAGAACTCGCCTGTGTTAAAGGAGATGAGTTAAATGAGGAGAGAGAAGACTAATCCACATTTTAGTAGGGGTACCCCTGACTAAATTTTTTTAGTCTCAAGACTAGTTTTAGCCCCTCTTTAGTCAGTGGTGCTTGGAACTTTAGCCTCTTAAAGAGACTATTTTTAGTCAGACTAAAATAAGTCCCTTGTATCCAAGCACCCTCTAAACTTTAGGAAATATTTCACATGGCGATATTCTATAGTGGCGCCACAAGAAAGGCTTCATCTGTAGCCGTAGCTACTGACCTTGGTAAGGGTGCAGCGCTGGCTAGTCTTCCTCCCTTTGTCGCATAATGGGAGTAAAAATGGAACCCACTCTATTATTTACTTGCAATGTTTTAAATAGCGGGCTATGACAAATAGCGACGGACCTTCAAATAAGCTATAGCGGGCTATAGCGTGCTATTAGCGACGATATAGCGCGCTCAGCATCAAAACTAAGAAAAAACTAAGCAGTGTAAAGTGTGGCCCAAATTTGTCTAAATTGAATATAAATTAAGAAATTTCATTAAATGGGGTAATAACTGTAAAAAACATGAATTATGGGGGTAAAACTGGAATCTACTCTATTATTTACTTGCAATGTTTTAAATAGCGGGCTATGGAAAATAGCGACGGACCTCCAAATAAGCTATAGCGGGCTATAGCGTGCTATTAGCGACGATATAGCGCGTTCAGCATCAAAATTATGAAAAAACTAAGGAGTGTAAAGTGTGGCCCAAATTTGTCTAAATTTAATATAAATTAAGAATTTTCATTAATGGGGTAGTAACTGTAAAAAACATGAATTATGGGGGTAAAACTGGAATCCACTCTATTATTTACTTGCAATGTTTTAAATAGCGGGCTATGACAAATAGCGACGGACCTCCAAATAAGCTATAGCGGGCTATTTGTACATGAGATCATTTAGCGCTACCCATGTAGAAAGGCTATAGAGATGCTATAACGGGGCTATAGTCGGCTATATAAAACTATGTTTACTTGTGGTCAATGTTTACCAGAAAGCATGTCCTTGTTGAATGGACCTTAAATTTTCCTTATCTGGTCAATGAAGCTTTTGTGGTTATCCACAACTCAATTAAGGACAGTAAAACTGCACCCTTTCCCAGCCCTGTCAGCCCCCGACAATTTCGGCCGTCCGATCTCGTGGCTTGCTCCTTGCTGGCTGTTGGATCAATTTTTTTGCCGAGAACTGGGCTAACTGTCATGAGGGACGCTGCCCCCGTAGAAAAATCGGAGATCTTGGGTTAATTGGGCTTTTGATCCACCGCACCAGCCCATGTAATTCCCGACCTTTCTTCTCCCTTCCGTCACGTTCCACTTCCACCGCTCGGTCTATCTCGCAGTCCCAGCGCCCCCTTCGCTCCCCGACCTCTCCTTGCTCCTGACACCGCCGCTGGCAACCCCTCCTTCCGCCCGAAGTCTCCAGGCTCGCGTTCATTTAAAGCATTTGCTCCATCCCTTCTCCACTTGGCCATTTCCCCCTTGCCAATCCCCGCCCACGTCAAACCCTTGGGGCCGTTCGACTCCAACGCACCCTGTCAGATCCAATCTGGGCGGCACCGTCGACGAGGGGGCTGGGCAAGGTGGGCGCCGTGTCATTGGGGGCAGCAGAGCAGATGTTCGCCGCGCTCGTCGGTGACAAGGCCTGCCCGATCTCCTCCGTGTTCTGGAGGCAGCTTCTCGAGCTGCCCCTCACCCAACAGTGTCCGCGGGACCACGTGTTGCAGGTGTGCCACGCCTTGGCAAGGGCGGACAACTCAAGATCCACACCAGACCTCCCCCTGCGGCTGCTCTGATCGCTTCCGTTTCCGCCCCTCTTGTTGTTGCTTGGCTGCCTCCTCGGGCTCGCCACATGCATCTGCGTCACCATGTTCAATCGTGGGATAGTGCTTTAGCTGATTGGGATTCTCATATGTGTTTGTGATTTAAGCGGCAATTGCCGCATTTTGTTGTATCTGGCTGGCATTGATGTTCTATAGGTTGTAAGCATTTTGGATTCGGTTACTGCTTTGCCAGCGCATATGTTCTGTAAGAAACAAACCCAGTTGGAATCAATGCCATGCTGCAAATTTGTTTGTAGTACGATCTGGTTTTAGGGGTAAGATTTTGTTCAGATGACTACATCACTACTTTCTATCACTGGATGTAGTACTGTTTGGTATTTCTGCATACCTTTCTAAATTAACCTGACAGGTCATAATAATGACAACTAACTTGCTGCCTCTGTGCCCTAACTTCCAACTCCTAAATTGTGTTATTACCCTTTTGATATGGTTTTTGCTTATAAAGCGGTTCTTATGTGTTGGATTTCAGGTTTTGATGCAGCAGTTGCTGGGTATTTCTTTGCCATTGAGCCTGTATTGCGGCCCCTTAAAGCAGAAAATGCACCTCCTTTTAGGACTGCTATGATAATATTTGCATAAGTTATATCATCTACTATATCAAATGCTTTGCCTGGAGAAAGACCAACTTTTATGGTGCCAACATATGAGATGATATCTATTGCTGGTTCATGCCCTGATTATTTTAATCTTTATTTAAATGTAAGAGTGGAGATTTATCTATTCACTATAGTTTGCATAAATTATCATAACCATCTTTTTCAACATGTTGTAGGACACATCTTGCATACTTTTGTATGACATCTATTGCAATTCATCAAACCCAAACACACAACTTTACGTTTTTGTACAGACATTTATTACAAGGCTGGGATCCAATTTTGTCACAAAGTTTAGTACTTGGCCTATTCTATATAGACTTTGAGTTCCTCACGACACAAAATAGAGAACACTGCACCATACAGTGGCACATAAAGCTTGCAACTCCCATACGATAATTTGTAATATAAATTTCTGGTTAGAGTGATTAGATGGACCTAGAAGAAATTTACAACAAATGCCACGTTATGTAGAAAGTTATAAATTTGGAAACAAATTGTAGCATCTTCTTTACTGTTATCTTCCATTTAAATGATGTTGACCTTGTCACCTTTACATGTTGCTTTCCATCCTATGCAGCTTGACTTTGATTCCAGTACACGAACCTGAATGCAGACATCATTGTGTAATTCCATGTATGTATGCTTTTGGTCAGCTCTATAATTTAGTAAACCTACTAACATCATAGTTGAAATTTTTTTGTGCTTTCTTCTGCTCAGCTTGCAGGTAACAATGCACTTGAAAAGTCTAATATGCAACCTTTCACTCAAACCCTTAAAAATAAGATGACAAAAAATTTAGGCTTATATTTAAATTCATAATATCAATGGTTTTTTGATGAATTAAATTTCCTTTAATTGAAAACAAGCCACCTTTTCTTACACAGTAAAGCTATGTTTGGAAGTATCCACTAACTGACTTGTGAGGAGATCAGAAACATGCTTACCTACTATCAGAAATAATGAATGGACCTATACAATAATCGGTTGGGCACCTTCTTTTAGTTTGAGGTTCATAATTTGCACAGTGTTATTTTTCAAATGAACTATGGATTGTTATTGTTGTTCTACTTACTTGTTATGCAGTGTTGTCCCACCTTATAATAATTGACAATATTGCAGAAAATATGTTTTTGTGGAGCTATCTGAATGACCTTGATATGATTTTACCTTGTCTACTATTTTTATGTTGATGGTATCATTTGGATAGAACCTTCACATGTAATCAGTGAATTCAAATTTAAGTTCTCTGTTTATCTTTCATTTGTTTCCTCAAAGATTGATTTCACAAGATAATCCCATTTGCAAGAGAGCTTTTCATCACCTCCAGACATGTGTTTCTTTGTGAGTACTAAACTGGCCTCTATTTTTTTTGTGGTCTTGCTAAGATAGCAACATAATTTTTTGTATGATATTATTATCCGATTATGCGAAATGACAGATTTTTCTGTTACCAGATATGTTGTCTTATCATTAACTATACTAAACCTGGAATGATGTTAATTGTCTTTTAGATTCCTCCACGATCTTCTAGATTTTGGAGTGAAAATTATAACCATCAGCTTTCGATTTTTTCTGACCATTTCCATGGGAAAGAACGATTACGCCATTGCTTTTACCTGGTACCATTTGTTTGTAGCTACATCTCACAAATAGAAAAATAAAGTGCCTTCATATTTTATTAGGTGTCTTGGCTATTGCAAATATTGACATTCAGTCAATGTTCTAGGCTAATTGCATACAAGATCTTTCTTTTTCTTATAGTTATTTGCTTCTAGGAAATGGCCTACTATCACAGATAATATTTTGGCATGCCCTTATTAACCTAACTCCTTACATTCTCATACCGTGACAGATTTGAAAAGATGGAGAATGTTGTTTATCAGGTGAGATTGACAACTCCTTTGAGCTTTCTAAGTCGACTCGTGTCTAACTCAATATAAAGTTGTATATCAACGCCCTTTTCAATTTACTCCCATTTTAAGGGAATGAGTAAAGTAGTTGCCTCTTGTGCAATGTATTTGTTTGGCCATATTGTTATGGCTTTTATGTTGTCAGTTTATTATGAACCAACCACTACAGTTTCATATTGTACCATTCAGTTTGCTACATATAATTATTACTGGATGTTTTTACCTTTTTTGCGAATATATAATAGAGGTTTTTACAAATATTTATATTATTATTTTATCAAGAGTGTGCGAACACATTTTGTGACTGAACTTACATTTGTAGATATATGTTTCACTTTGTTATTCTCCTGCTTTGTTTATCTTAAAAGAATATCATGTTTTGTGGAATCATATGCATTATTGAAATTCCTGCCGTTCTATTGATAAAATTAAACGGGCGCAGCAACGCGCGATCATCTTGGCCGTCTAATCTTAAGTTTCTCGCTAACTGGGCTGCTGTCCTAAGGGGATGCTACTCCAGTAGAAAAACGGTGGAATCTGGTTAAACGGGCCCGTATACCGTTTGGAGCCCATTCAACACCACGAAGCCTGCGAGCACGCCCCCTCTCCTTTCGTGTCTCTCTCCCCAACATCCACGATCTCTCATCTTGTTCATGTCCCCATTCAACCCTAGTGCGTCGTCGCCGCCGCCACTATCGACGCCAGCCACGAGCCTTCGTCCCTCTCCGGCCTAAACGGCAAAGGCACCCCCGACGGAGGGTACACGTCGGAAATGCACGAGGAACCGGCCGACTGCAAGAACAAGAAGGTGATGGTGGATGAGTCACCGCAGGAGAGAGGGAGGGAGGGATGGCAGTGGCAGTGACGGCAGGCGGGGCATGTGCTAGCGACAAGGAAAGCACCTGCAGGCCTCACTAGCGAGCGAAGAATTCCATGCGAGACGAACGACGACAGAAACAAAACGCAGGTCTGCCATGGAACCGTCGCCTTATTATTTACATGAGTCGATCTACCCTGTTTCACTTCCTGGCTGATCATGGTGGAGTTACTGTCTGCTCACCTGCTTCCCCTTCTGTTTGGGAGGGCCAAAATATTCCCTTCCTAGCAGTGCAGCAAAGCTTCTCCAATCCTTTACACATAGGTGGTGCACACGGTGACCGCAACGGCAGCGTTTTGCCGGTCAGATGGCTCGCATATCTGCACTTCATCTCAGTAGACGTGTATTCCCTCTCTTGACACTTTGACTGTTATGATTGTGTTACCTAATCTTTTTGGACTGGTTTCGGATTTACATATCATTTCTATCTGTATGCAAATTTCTTGAATTGCTTGGCTGAGTGAGAGAGAACATGTTTCCTGAGATCTTAATAGTGAAGAAAATGCGTTAAAGGTCAGTTATATTTTGTCTCAATCTACAGTCCATTTTCATGTATTGGTTGATGTATAGTTGTTCTCTTGACACAAATAGTTCCCTCAGAGTAATAATCGTGACTTTGGAATCCCGGTGTCTGATCTTAGGTGTGTATGCATCTAATTTTGGAGTCCATCCATGCATGTCCAAGCTGTTGGCTTGACAGTTCGACTGTATTATATACCTGCTCATAAACATATATAAACCAAAACTATTTGCTCGCATGTAGCCTGCAAATGTTAATATTGCCAAACCTTAAGTATGTGGTTATGAACAGATCGAGGAGTCAACAACTTAACATTGCGATGAACATGTCCCTTACAAGCTTTCTATTAGTCTGATGGATTACTTGCTTCCACCAACTTGTCCTACTACTCTGCATTGCATTTCCTTCTGCCTTTGTTGCTGCTATCTGTCTATTGCCTTAATAATAAGTCGACAGTAGTTATGAAATTCTTGATGATTTTATTTAGTAAGATTTAGTTTTCCAACCTACACATAAGGCTTAATACCACTTACAGTTTGCACCTTATGCATAATTTATTTGCTGGATTAAGCTAGGTTATATGTTGAATATTTGAATGGACCTTTCTTCCTTGTGATATCGGCAAACCGGACTAGCCACTTGCATGATGAAAGCATGTCCTAACAGAGGTAACTTATGAAGCTTAGCTGATGCTGATTAGTTATAACATCTTATGACTTGCTGTAGTAAAAATGTCTCGCTTCTTTTGTAGTTGGATGTGAACCTCATATGAGGCTTAAAAATTGTGCATGTCAACCTGATCTTTTCAGGACTTCAGTTATCTGTTTCACTAATACAGACTGTGATGTTCTTATGCATTTACGAGTAGCATGCAGAAAGGGTCAGATATATGTTATGTTTTCCGTTTAAAAAATCATTGTCTTACTGGAAGAGTTCCATCGTGTGTGTGTGAATATGCTCCAACCTCCAAACTGTGCCTGAGACATAATCTAGATCCATTGCAAGTGAGAAGCTAAAAATACAATAGCTGTCGGATGATTTCTAGGTCACTTTATATGCAAGGTAACAAGATGAGATAATCTTTTCATGACAATTGCTAAAGCATCAGAAAGTTGATAACATCTCCTCCTAGAGATTAAGAAATTTCAATCATACAAAACATTCTTTTACCTGTCATCTGATTTATGAGCATGCATGATGACACATAGACAACATGATTCCCAACATTTTTTTTCCAGAAATCAGTAGGCGTTTCTTTTTTGATTGGTTATATAGACAAGAGAAGGATTGCTCGAATAATAACACCAAACACCAAAAGGTAGCATTATATGCATTATTTTTTCCTTACAATGACAATACCATGCAAGGCATAGCGCTACAGCCTACATCTATTGATTAATAATTAAGCACAACTTGAACCAAAAGTTTTTTAATGTCTAACAAAGCAGCTCAACAAACTATTATTGCAAATCAATCATATTCCTTTCTTCAATTTCATGGAATTATTTTGAAAAATGGAGACAAGCACAAGCTACAAAAAGCACAATACTTTGAAGACTTGTAAACAAATATATACAAATTACTTTATATCCGTAACAACTAAGAGCCAAAATAGACAGGCGCAGCAACGCGCGCCATCAATGATCTACTAGGCAATAAGAAGGGGCATGAATGGCTGAAGAAGAGAGGGGCGATGGCTGTAGAACATGGCATGCTATATCTGGGACAAGCACGTTGGCACTAGGGATGTGCGTCAAGCGCCCCATCCCCGTGCAGGTGAGGTCGTCTTGGAGGCAAGGGTTACTGCTCTTGGCTAAGTGGATCGAACCGCATGTCGCCAGAGAAGCGAAGCCTTGGAGTGCCGCTAAGTAAAGAAGCTTTAATGGGCCACTAGAAAATTTGGATAAATACTCAAATTAACTGGAAATAGAAAAAGGAAAGTTCGGTTTGTACCATTATACCAGTGTACCCACTATCGTCACCATCCATTTTCACATCAAAGTTCCTGCAAGCAAACTTCTATTTTTTCTCCCAAATAAAAGAACATTTGAACTCAAAACTTTGTAGATCAACATCTGCCATGTGCAGAAATGCTTTTGGATTTTCTGGCGCAACATTTTTTTTAAAATGTAAAAAATTAATTCAAAATTTCTAATTGACGATTTTATGTTTCATAAAAAATCAGTATCATTTATACAATGAGTGACACTTGTGTATAGTTGGCATGCCATGTTTCAAGGCCAAATATTCTCTTGTTTGGAAGAAACAAAAAAGATAAAATTCTATATAAGGATAGCATAATCTTGACACAGACTGAATGGTCCTGTTAGAGGGTACAATGTTAGTGGGGTACAACAAATCCACATCATAATTGTAATGTTTAGCCGTCCAAACCGTCGTGTAATACCTTTTGAAGCTAGACGGTTAGAAAATAAGCAATTGAGGAGATTGTGGAGTCAGTTTGGGAGAAGGCCAAGTTGGCTGGCATTGGCCCATCTCTCGCGGCGCGTACATGTGTTGTGCATGTGGATTTTCACTCTTTGGACCACACGTTGAAGGGCCCAAAATGATGAATTAACTAATTAAAAACAGAATTAGATATGCTAAGATGTGGTCCATGCAGCCAAATCATGATATCCTTGCCCTGGTCCGGGGAAGAGTGTCGACTGAAATGAACAATTAATGCCATTCTTCCTCCATGCACAACTGAGGATGTTCAGAAGGCTCCTTTTCCTATCGGTGATTTATTTTTACAAAAGATTTTGACCCATGCGTTGGGTTTGGATGGAATTCATGCTATTTTTACAAAAGATTTTGGCCCATGCTAGGGGATGATCTGGTTGAGGAGGTTTTTCAGGCGATTAATACATGTACTATCCCTCTGGGGTGGAATGATACTGCGATTGGGATGGTTCCTACATTCAACTCACCGGAAAAGGTATCCCAATGTAGGCCGATCAGCTTATGTAATGTGGTTTATAATGTTTTACAAAAAATTGTGGTAGCTCGTTTGAAGGATTTTCTTCCAGAAATTATTCATCCGACTCAGAGTGCTTTCGTTCATGAATAATGATTACACACAATGTCCTAGTGGCTTATGAGTGGTTCTATCCAATAAAGAACGAGAGAGAAGGTAAAGAGGGCATCCACGCTATCAAACTTGATATGCATAAAGCTTATGACTGGGTGGAGTGGTCTTTCTTGCAGGAGATTAAGATGAAACTTGGATTTTGAGAGAATAGAATAAATTTTATTATGCAATGTGTATCTACTGTTGAATACCGCGTCAGTTTTAACATGGAAGAAAGTGAGAGTTTCAAGCCGACAAGGGGCTTAAGGTAGGGAAATCCTATATAACCCCTTATCTTTTCTTGATTTGTACAGAGGGGTTGATGTTTCTCTTCACGCATGCGGAGGAGAGTGGTAATATCTTGGGGGTGAAGGTTTATAGAGATGCACCCCATATCCCCAACCGTTTCTTTGTTGATGACTTGTTGATACTAATGAAGGCCAATGTGCACAATGCTGAGACTTTGGTTAGTGTGGATAAATCCAGTATTTGGTTAGTATTGAGACTTTAAATGAGTTGGTTATCCAAATCATGATATCGTTGCCCTGGTCCGGAGAAGCATCCAGTATGCACAATGCTGAGACTTTAGGGGTGAAGATTTACCCTATCCTAGATTCCTACTGCGCTGCTTCAGAGCAATTGGTTAGTGTTAATATCCACAGTTTCAATCTGGTGATGTTGTCAAAGCAGGCAAGACGTCTTTCTGAGAACCCCGACTCTTTATCTGCTATTGTTTTGTGAGTCAATTATTTTCTTGTTGGGGGTTTATTGAATACAAAGTTAAAAAAGGGCCTCATTTAAGTATAATGACGGGTGTGAATTCTTGATGAATGGGTATATTTCGGGAGTTGACAATGGTGAGAGTATTGATATTTGGGATGATGCGTGGATTCCAAATTGTGCCACTAGGGAAGTTACCACTCGAGGGTCATTTGTTATCTCAGGTGATAGACTTTATTGCTCCGGTTTTTAATAATTTGGATGAAGATCAGCTTAGGCAAACCTTGTGTCGTACTGATGCACAGAGAATCCTCGCTATCCTTCTTCCCCATCATGACATGCAAGATTTTGCCACCTAGAATTTTATGAAAACAGTGTATTTTCAGTCCGATCGGCATATATTTCGCTGAATGGAATCATCAACATGGAATGAAATTAATATGTACCAATGGCATGGGATGTACCACGACCAATCCTACTTGGTGCAAGATTTTGAAGTTGTCGTGTCCAGCAAAGGTAAATATTCTTATTTTTCATACACTGCATAGTATACTTTCGTTTCATGTTAGGTTATGTTGTACACATATTTTGTGTTGTATGCAATTGCATATATCTGAGGTACTTGATTGCAGCAGACAAAAATGAGGGTTGACCAGGTGCATCCGCGGAAATATAGGATGATGGATTTGATATATCCAGCTTTAGATTCTCTAACACTTCTTAAACAAAAAGGAGAATATGACGTGTGATAAAGAATTAAAAAAATTCAATTCCTCTTGGTGTAGATAAGTCTCGGTAATCAAGGTGATTAAATTGTTGTGCATAAAAAAGATAATTAAACCACATTTAGAAAAAGTTAACTACACTGGAACGAAAAAAAACTCTTAATGAGTATATACATGTGGTTTACTAGCAGCCTTCCATTTAAAGTCTAGTCCTGTTTAGATGCTATAGATGGCAGCAGCTAAACCATTCTTTATAGAATTCAAAGACCATGACAATTGGCATGTGATGTTTGGTGACCAATGATGACATCAAGACCACACATAACATTGATCACTAGCTGGCATCCTATTATATAACTAGCTTTCCCCCCTAGGTGGGAGGATTAAATTTAGTTGTAAGAGAGGAGAGTGTCAAAATGTGGGAGGAGAGCAACAATGATATGTAGCGTGAGTAGCACAGACAGTCACAAGGGATGAGATGTATTGGGAATTTGAGTCAGGGGCACCAATAGAAGCATGGTTCTCACAAAAATGATGAAGCTAGTATGTACCCGCATGATGGCAACTTTTTTTTACTTTTCGGGCAAACACAACACGAGGCTATGCGCAAAGTTTGTTTCTTGCCCGAGCTCCACGGTACCTACTATCTGCATCATTGGTTTGCTTTGGGATTTGTATGATGAAGACGCATAACGAGCGGTGCATCTATAGGTCTTGTTTGGATCCATGTGTTAGAGTTAGAGTTGGTTAGACTGGACCGAACTAACCAGAAAACATCCAAACAGGAGGGCTAGAGTTGGTTAGATGCATCTAACCCACCCAAAAGAGCTAACCCATCCAAGAGGTGCTTATTTGGGTTAGAGTTAGGTGAGGCCAGAAAAAAATTACTTTTCCCTCTACCTCTACCACACAAAATCCTAGATAAAGGAGCCAAATAATTGGAAAAAGTGCATTTATTGGCAATCTAACCCTTGCATCCAAACACCTCTTTGATTAGAGTTAGTTGAAGGTTAGTCTAGAGTTAGAATTTAACTCTAACCTCTAACCGAGTTAGAGTATTCAAACAGGACCAACGTATCTAGATGCAAGGCAGTCCAATGAATAGGAATCTTGCTCCTTTTTAGGAGCAGACAAAGCTAGCAACAAAATGTGAAAAATGTGAGTTTCAAAGTGGCACACAGCCATGCATGCTGCCGCGTGAGATTGGACACATCATGCAGTGCATTTCATTGGACGACACTGTCACAGTTGGGCGGCGCATTTGTTGGAATATGATGGTCTACGCACCTCTCCCAGAATAACATACTCCCTCCGTTCCTAAATATAAGTCTTTTAAGAGTTTTTACTAAAAAAAACTACATACGGATGTATATAGACATACATTAGAGTGTAGATTCATTCATTTTGCTCCGTATGTAGTCCCCTAATGGAATATCTAAAAAGACTTATATTTAGGAACGAAGGGAGTAATTTGCATGCTTACGTTTGGTCAGAGAGCTTTGCGCAGGTCCGCATGTGGATCTAAATTCCATCTGCATGTGAGGAAAGAGAAATATTTTGGTGGGTAAAGATTTCTTCTTGTAGCTATCCAGAAGTCAACTTGCGAGAGCGAGTCATCCACTGGAAAGAGAGACAGGGTTTTGAAGTCCTTTTTTTATTTGCGTTGAACTGTAGCTGTCATGGTGCTGCATGGCCTAATCTGTACTTTTCAGGCAGTCGCCAGCATGGGCATGTACACTTTGCTTGTGGACAAATCACTCTGACGCCCTGCAAAGCTGGTCAGCCCATCCGTGAATCTCTAGAAACAACTCCAGCTAAATGGCATAGATACGGGGTACCGCTAAAAAAACCCTTACCCATGGCAAATTCATTATACAAAACATGGCAATTCTTGGTACTAATCTGCCATGGCAAGTTTTGGTACTAATCTGCCATGGCAAGTTTCTTCATTTTTTATTTTCAACTTTTTGTGGTTTTTTTCACTTATCACAAATTCATCATACAAAAAACCGGAATTCTTGATACGAATCTTCCATGCCAAGTTTTGGTACAAATTTAGTTTATTAATCATGGCAAACTGAATTTGTTAATCATGGCAAATTTTAATTTATTGGTTTATGGAAAATTTAGTTTACAAATCATGGAAAATTTAGTTTATTGATAGTGACAAATTGAATTTTCAAATTATGGCAAATTTAGTTTACATGAATTTTCACCGTGCCAAGTCTTGATAAGAATCTACCATGGCAAGTTTCGATACGAATCTGCATGGAAATTTTTAATGTTCATACTTGATTTTCAATTGTTTTTTTTCACACAGGGCAAATTCATCATACAAATCTGCCATGCCAAGTTTCTTGTTCATAATTAATGCCAAATTTTGTGTTTTTCACACCCAGTAAATTCATCATACAAAACACGACAATTCTTGATACGAATCTGCCATGGCAAATTTTCTTGCTCATAATTGATTTTAAACTTTTTATATTTTCCTCACAAACGGCCAATTTCTCATTCAAAATATGGCAATTTTACTTAAAATTTCATGGCAATTTAATTAAAAACATTCTCCTAGCAAAAATTTCTGTTTTTTTTGAGTGTTTTCACAAGAATTTCCAACTTTTTGTGTTTTTTTCACATGTAGTATTGAATTTTTTTTTGTCATTGAAGATTTGGCATGCTTCACTGAGGAATCAAATATGTGCTTACTAAACTTGCCATTGGAGAAAAAAACAATATAATGGAAAATAGTTTGGTCAAACTCGAATGGCAATTTTTCTGGATATTTCATTTGTTTCTCCTTTTTAAAGCTGATGACATTTTTTAGGAGTTGAGCAAAAACCGGGCTTCTATTTGTCATAAAAAAAATCAAAATCTGGACCTTTTCATTTAATTCGTTATCAGCGGCCTTTTTATTCCTTTTTTTTATTTTCACGGGGAAAAGGGCCTGGTGTGATGGAGGTGTGCGGGCTGTGGGTTCCCCCTTCCAAACGGATTCGTGCGGCTGATCGATCCCCTCGTACCGAACGAGTCGTCCAGTACGCTTCTCCTCCTGCCGCACGTGTGGTGAATATCGGCATCCTTATATACTAGGTGTAGTGTCTTGGCGTGCATACGCATAAAACCGAGGACAACCGTGGCGTTTTAATCATTCAATAATGTATGAGTATAACATTTCTTAAAAGAGAAAAAAATGGAGTGTGATAAAGCATAAAAAATCTCAGTCCCTTTTGATGTAGATAAATCTTGAAAATCAAGATAACTGAATTGTTCTGCCAAAAAGGTAATTAAACCGCATATAGAAAAACTTAACTAAACTGGATTGGATTTTTTTTAGTGAGAAGTATATACATGTGGTTTGCTAGCTGCATCCCATTTTATGGCTTCTAATGTTTAGATATGCTATGAGTACTGCAAATGCCAACAGCTAAACTATTTGTTGTGGAACTAAAAGACCATGACAGTTGGCATGTGATGTTTGGTGACCCAATGATGATATCAAGGCCACACATAACATTGGACACTAGCGGCATCCTATAAAATAACTAGCATCTTCCCCTATGTAGGAGGATCAGATTTAGTTGCTAGAGAAGAGAATGTCAAAGTGCGAGGGGAGAGCAACAATGATAAGGAGAGTGAATAGCACGGACAATCACAAGGGATGAGATGTATTGGGAATTTGAGTTAGGGGCACCTATAGAAGCATGGTTCTTAGGAAAACAATGAAGCTAGTATGTCCCTGCCTCAAGGTGACTTTTTTCCCTTCCGGGCAAACACGACGCGAGGCTACGTTATCAAGTCAGTGCAGTTCACTCTGGATAGCCTCTCTGCACAAAATTCATCACTCGAGTAGCCATATATTTCATCACTCGGGTGACATGTTAGAGCATCCAATCGTGTCTGGCTTTCCTAAGTTGTTGCGCCCATGCGATTCCCAGTTGTCTCCTTTGATTAAAGAGAACCAAGTTTTCCCTCGCAAAAAAAAACCAAGTTTCAGTAGTGACAAAATGTAATTCAACCAAACAAATTGCAGAGTACCGCACGGTGACACGAGGCGTGGCTCAACGAACCAGCCGACTACCAGCTTAACTTGCAAACACAAAGCTATTTTTTAGGACAAAAAATACGTTATAGATGTTTTTTATGTTCTCCCAATAATTAACAACCAAGAATGAGATGCTTTTTTTTTTTTTTTGAGATCAATCACTCAAATAGCTGGACTTTCTTCAATCCAACCAATTAACAACAAAGAGTGGAAGAGTTGGCTAGTTGTCTGAAGGGTTAACTAATTAAGCCACCGGAGTATGAATCCTACCTACCATGCACAGTTTTTTCTTTTTTAATTCCGTCAAATAAGCACCGATCTGAATGCTGCATTTATCATGGTACTATACTATAATACTCTTCCTAAAATCGGACCAGCCAGCAGGATACTTTTAACGCAAGCGACCTGCCGCCAACGACGAATGACTCTCTTAAAACAGGCTTTCGTTCCGTTTTTATAGATAAAACAATTATTAAACAGAGTATATGACCAAATGATACAGGTTGAAAAGATAACCCTCTTACAAAGTCGATCCCACAATAAACTATCGAAATAAAACACAGGAGGACCCTAATACAATGCCACGCTACATCCTACACACCTAAGCTCCACGACAACGCCCTCAGGAAAAATGTCGGCGCAAAGTGTCGCCGCCATCGAGCCCACAATGGGCAAAGGTTTTCATCCGGAGTCCGGACACGAAGAGGGACACCACAATAACGTCTTCAAAATAAGAACGGCGCCCACGAGCGTGTGTGTGTGTGTGTATGACAAATGTTTCGTACGACAAGGTGTAGTTACCTTCAATTTTGTTTTGTATGTTTTAGGTAGTATCTACCATATCGGAATATATGCACGCGTAGTATGTAGTATATAACAAAGTTTAGGTAATATATTACTTTTTAGGTAGTATGTATCATATTTTAAGCATACACTTTTTTACGTACAAATATGTACGTATTTCATAAATTTAATAAAAACTATGGGCTCCCTTAATTTTTTTTATATATACTACCACAAGGTAGTATATGAGACGTGGGCGTAACTACACCGGGTCGTAGGAAATATATCCTACCATCCAGGGGTAGTTACCCCACATGTTCCATGTACTATCATGTGGTGGTATATATATATATATATATATATATATATATATATATATATATATATATATATATATATATATATATATATATATATATATATATATATATATATTAATTTATAATTTTTATTATGTTTATATATTATATATAAGATTTTTCAAAATGAGTTACATGAAAAAATTACAAGTTAGCTTATAGTTTTTATTATATTTGTGAAATACATATATTTTTATACGTAAAAAGAACATAACACAAAATATGATACATAATACCAAAAAAATAGTATATATGCTACCTAAACATTATTATACAGTACATACTACGCATACATACTCTTCGATTATATATATATATAGGGATTGACTATTCGTCACCCTGGGTGAGGAATAGTTATTCTTCACCCCCTCTATTTTCATATCAATGCACCATAATTTTATGTTTTATAAATTTTATCTTATTTCATATGTATAAAGATACCGTAAGAAAATATATAGACACCATAAAAATATTTGATGCCATGTAAAATTAGGCGGCTGCGGGTTGGAGTGGTCGTGCGGAAGCGATGTGGACACGCGGCGGCAGCGGCGGTAGGGAGGAAGGACGCGGCGGCGGCGTGGGGTGGTGGTCTGCGGAGGCGGCTGAGGAGAGGCACGCTGCGGCGGCGGTGGTGGTTGTAGGGTTAGGGTGGGAATGTTACGTATGATACCATGTAGAAAGAGATGTTGGCAATGCAACACACGGTGAATTAATTGGATGCATGTACACATATATAAAGTATAATATGAGCTTCAACCTCGATTATACAAAGCCTAGGAGATAGGCCGGACCATACACATATAAATGCAAACTATATGTTCAACAATCATTATGGAGCCGTCACAGTAGAAACTAAAAAACCACACCTTCTCACGCTTGAATCCTGCAAACTGTGCGATAATCCATGCAGTGATGTTTGCATCAACTGATATAGAGGCCAAGATGCTATCTTAAAAGAAAAAACTGACGCATTTTGCTTCACTGAATCGGACCCATGAGATCCTACATGTACTCCCTCCGTTCCTAAATGTAAGTCTTTTTATAGATTTAATAAAGAACTACATATGAAACAAAATGAGTGAATCTATACTTTAAAGTATGTCTATATACATCTATATGTAGTCCCCTTAGTAAAACCTTTTAAAAGACTTATATTTAAAAACGAAGGGAGTAAAAGTTTGCAAAATTTTGAACATAAACCGCCAAGCGCCCAAGCAGTGAGGCTAGGGGGGTAGAGAGTGTGGATAAGAAGGAACAAGTTTTGGTGGGAATTTCGGTTGGGTTGTGTGGGTAGGGTACGAAGGGACGATCCACCTGAAGAAAGTTGAGGCACCTTGCTTCCAACCCAAGCGAAACCCGATGGATGGATCTCCCAAGCATCTCTCTCATCATCCATCCCGATGATTTCCCGTCCTTTGACAGGAGCCCCGTCCCCATCGTGCACGGAAAGCAAAAAAGTTGCTCCCTGGCTGGTTGGTGTGCAACGACCTACGTGGTCTACGTATGTACGTACCTACAGGCTCCCCTACATACACTGTGATGCTTGCACAATGCCAAGGCTGCTCTTCCATTGATTCCTCACGGACAGCGTAGTGCAGGACGACGATGACGACGACGGCGGCGGAGTGCAGGTTGATGCGACAACTACACCAACTTCTACCGGCTTCTCGGCATGTAGAAGGCAGCGTAGTAGTAGTAGTTGTTGTTGTTTTAAATTATGTTTTTAGTTTAGTTTATGCAAATATCAATGAGTATGAATTTCTTTCAAATTTATGTCGTGTTTGGTCGAATTTTGACCGAGATTGGTTTATAAAAACGAAGTTTGGGGAACCGGAGCTTCCACGCGCCGATTTTTTCGCCGATGTGGCCCAGGTGTCGCTATTTTATGCGCCGAACGGCTGGAGTTGATCTTAGTCGTGTGTTATCACAAAATCGGTTGTTTCAATTTTTGGAGGAAAAATTCGGCTGTTTCTAACACACTACAAACACATACGTTTATATATACACATATATACTAACCCCTATAAACATAGGCACACATGCACGTCCTACCTCTATGCGTAACTTTTGAAAGACTGAATCGACGCATTATTTTGAAATTGAGGAAGTCATCATATACGCCATCGCCTTTGTAGTTGACGGAAACATTTTTTTTCCATTTAATGCACATTATGGAAGGCCTGAAATAAATTGAGAAGAAATACAAGCAACAATATCAAGTCAAAAACTTTGAACTATGGTGGACTGGAGATGCAAAACCGGCTATTAAGCCTGATTTGTCGAAAACTGTGGTGTCTCTTTCCATTGTGCAAGCATGATTAGTTGGATTAGCTCCCTTCCCGTGGGTTACACATTCACTCATGCAGCTTTCTTGACTGCCCTAACATCAGCCAAGTTTGCTTAATCTAGTTTGTTCTTTTGTACTGTATAAGCACCTAGTCCATTACTCTTGATAGAAACAGGAACGCCCTCAAAGCATAGGACGCTATTCTGAAAATAATAATAATAAGGTGCTCAAGCGCATGGAGCTGGAAGGATCTTCGAAACAAATTTCAAAATATATAACTGCCGCGATGTCCACTTGGTCCATGTCTTGCTCCCCAAACCTTCCCGAATTAAAACGCTGGAATGTGGAAACACGTAGCCTTTCGTGCCTCCATTCCAGTGTCTCGTACCATAAGTGCAAATCGAAATGGCTGAGCATTTACACTGAATTGTTTCGCAAGCAAAGGAAAATTTGCACAGTGAAGGAGGTGGCAGTGAAAGAAGGAGGATTGACGGGACGTGCCACCAGCCACCTCTCCCGTGCAGCACAAATACCCTGCCTTGCCCTGGGCAGAGCGCTGCATTCACCCCTCGTCGTCCCTATCTGCAGCATACCTTTCACCCAACCGGTTTCCCGGGGTTCGTTCTCCTTGCGGAGAAGCAGAGCAAGGTGAGCTCCTCCCCATGCCAATGGAGTTCTTTCTTTCTTCTGGGTGCTCTGCTTTCAGCGTCGTCGGCGCAGCATCCTCTGTTCCTCCTGTCATGAAAAAACAAGCCGGCTTCATCATGCACTAGCTAGGAGACAGATAGCAATCGGCACCCGCTTGCGTAGATGTGGTGGGTGGCAGGCATCCGGATCTGGGGGCTCCCATCATTCTCTTCTCTGGGTTTAAGGTTTCAGCACCAAGTGGATGATGCATGCACCTTAGATCTGGTAGGTAGGAAGGATACTCACTCATGGATCCTCCCCCTTCCCCGTCGTCGTCGCCCACCTCTCTCCGCTTGAGCTCTACAGTTTCTCGGGCTTCTCCTCTCGGAGAAGAAGAGCAACGTGCGGTCGTCCTCATGGCAATGGAGTTCCTTCTTTCTTTCTTTTGCTTTCCTCGTCGTCGGTGCAGCTACCTCTGTTTTTGCTGTTAAAATTGGTACTACTAGGCTGGTTTGCTGAACTAGCCACCAGCATGTCAGCATCCACTTGCGGAGATGTGGTCTTCCGGCCGGATCTGGGGTCCTGGCTGCCAAGTTCACATCATTCTCTTCTACGGGTTTAAGGTTCCAAGCCACCAAGTGGGTGCATGGATGTTGTAAGATCTGGCGATATTGACTCACTCATGGATCCTCCCCCCTTCCCGCCGACAAGTCTGTGCCACAGTCCACGTCGGAACTCGCGCTGTCGGTTGGTTCTCCTTTCTTGTTAAATTCATCTTTTTACAAGGCCTGGTCACCACCATTAGCCAGCCCTCGTAACAGCCACCTTGGCATGGCCTGCAAGAAACGAATCCCATCCCGAAACCCCACGCCGGTCTCATGCTTTTACAAGCTGCTCGCACGCCTCACTCTTCCTCCTCCTCGCCAGCTTCCGAGTGGTTCCAACGGACGGACCACGGCCGCTGCTGCTCATGCAAACCCACCGGCGGCTACTCTCTGGTCGTCTGGATATTCTCGCCGGACGACACTTCGGAATCCGTCCTGGCCCTCTGTCTGAAACCTTCGTCCGCATTTTGATCCTTGTATGTATGTATGCCTCTCGATCCTCTGTTTTGCGACCGTCAGATGTTTCTACTCTCTGGTCGTCTGGAAACTCTGTTCGGTTCCTCCTGTTCATCTCTTGGATCTCAACTGAACTCAAGAACCCGCAACCCATAATCTTGTTCTGTTCTGCAGGATAGCTTGAGCGATGGGGGAAGCCGCCGGCGACCGCGTCCTCAGCCGCCTCCACAGCGTTAGGGAGCGCATCGGCGACTCCCTCTCCGCGCACCCCAACGAGCTCGTCGCCGTCTTCACCAGGTCGTCCAACCCTTGTTTCCCATTGCAGTGTCACTAACTTTTATTTCTTATGCCAGCATGTAAATCTTCCTGCTGGTGGCCAGTAGAGAAGTGTTATATACTCCAATTGACTAGATCTGGCCTAGCCTGCAACTTCATTCCCGCTCAAGAAACCTGGCCCAAAAATCAAATGTTTAAACAAGTTTCTGTCGAAACCTAGTACTGAACACTGATGGCACACCTCGTGCTGCTGGGGTTCTGTAACTCTGTTGGTAGCTGCCAGATCTGACTGCACGTGCGCTGGTGCAGCTGCGGAGAATGAATGTACCCTGCACTTGTCCTAGTGCTAATCAAGACTTTCTGAATATGATCTACTAATCGGTCTGCCGATGCCTGGATCTCACAGGATCTATGTGGCACAACATCGATCTGACTGACCGAACTGAATCCCATATAATTTTGTCAAGTTTAGTAAATGAACCGTCAAAACCAGCACTGTAATATTTTGAATGGAATTCCAAATTCTTCTCTGAATTGCGAATATATTTGGTGGATCTTACCCTATGCGATAATTCTGAATGATATATGGTGTATCTTATGGGGGCATATGACCATGCTTTGTGCAGGTTGGTCAACCTTGGAAATGGAATGCTGCAGTCCCACCAGATCATCGCTGAGTACAACGCGGCCATCCCCGAGGCAGAGCGCGAGAAGCTCAAGGATGGCGCCTTTGAGGATGTGCTCAGGGCAGCGCAGGTTGGCCTCTGACTTGTTATCTCAGTGGACCTGAGCATCCCTTTTCACTTTTACCATTGCTGTAATCGGTGCATTTCTATACATGATACAGGAGGCGATCGTCATCTCGCCATGGGTCGCGCTTGCCATCCGTCCAAGGCCTGGTGTCTGGGAGTATGTGAGGGTCAACGTGAGCGAGCTCGCCGTCGAGGAGTTGACTGTCCCTGAGTACCTGCAGTTCAAGGAACAGCTTGTGGAAGGAAGGTAAAAAAGGAGAGCAAAATTCAGTAACAGAGAATTGAGATAAGGAACTGATGATTTCGTTCACTTACTCTGTTGATGTTATCAACTGTTGCGTGACAATATTTTTATGATTTGACAGCAACAAGGACTTTGTGCTTGAACTGGACTTTGAGCCATTCAACGCCTCCTTCCCTCGCCCTTCCCTGTCCAAGTCCATCGGCAACGGCGTGCAGTTCCTCAACAGGCACCTGTCGTCGAAGCTCTTCCATGACAAGGAAAGCATGAACCCCCTGCTCAACTTCCTCCGCGCGCACAATTACAAGGGCATGGTAACCCAATCTTTCAATCTGTATCCTTTTTTTTACAACTTTGAGAATCGGAAGAAAAAAAGATGCATGTAAACCTGTACTCTGTTTCCTTCAGACAATGATGCTGAATGACAGGATCCGCAGCCTCAGTGCTCTCCAGGGAGCTCTGAGGAAGGCCGAGGAGCATCTGTCTGGGCTCCCGGCAGACACCCCATACTCGGACTTCCACCACAGGTACTGAGTACTGACTATTGTGTTGTACATCATAAATAACCAGCCCTGGGGTTTGGAGTATGTTCCTGACAAGGAACCACTGTAATGTTTTTAACGATTCTTTTGATTGGGCAAATGCAGGTTCCAAGAACTTGGTCTGGAGAAGGGTTGGGGTGACTGCGCCAAGCGTGCGCAGGAGACCCTTCACCTTCTCCTCGACCTTCTCGAGGCTCCCGACCCATCCACGCTCGAGAAGTTCCTTGGCACAATCCCGATGGTGTTCAACGTTGTCATCCTGTCGCCACACGGTTACTTTGCCCAAGCCAATGTCTTGGGGTATCCTGACACTGGAGGCCAGGTAACACATCGTTGCATAGTTTTGGCACAGATACATGATCACACAAGTAAACTTTTTCTCATTAAACTTTGTGCTGTGATTTCCCAAAGGTTGTCTACATTTTGGACCAAGTGCGTGCAATGGAGAATGAGATGCTGCTGAGGATCAAGCAGCAAGGCCTCGACATCACACCACGGATCCTTATTGTAAGTGTGACATCTCGTACGACAATTAAAACTTGTCATATGATACTGAACCTCTTTTTTTTTGGCCCTGCATAGGTTACCAGGCTTCTCCCTGATGCAACCGGCACGACCTGTGGTCAGCGTCTTGAGAAGGTCCTCGGCACTGAGCACACCCACATCCTCCGTGTGCCATTCAGAACTGAAAGTGGAATTGTTCGCAAGTGGATCTCTCGTTTTGAAGTCTGGCCGTACCTGGAGACTTTCACTGAAGTAGATACCTAACGACACCATCAATACCTTTGTCATTATTCACGAATATATCTTGCTAACTCTGTCCCATTTCTACCAGGATGTGGCACATGAGATTTCTGGAGAGCTCCAGGCCAATCCCGATCTCATCATCGGAAACTACAGCGATGGAAACCTTGTTGCTTGCCTGCTTGCGCACAAGATGGGTGTTACTCATGTATGGATTCAAAAGATGCCTTTCTGTTGTTGGAAGCTTATTTACCACATATTGATCTTTGCTGATGTTACCATGATCGTTGGCATGCAGTGTACCATTGCGCACGCGCTTGAGAAAACCAAGTACCCCAACTCTGACCTCTACTGGAAGAAGTTTGAGGACCACTACCACTTCTCATGCCAGTTCACTACGGACCTGATTGCCATGAACCATGCCGACTTCATCATCACAAGCACCTTCCAAGAGATTGCTGGAAAGTAATATTTCTTCACAGCTAAACTTTCACTGATCATATCCATTTGTTTGTTGTAGAATGCAGTTATCTTTGCATGGCCTAATGCCAATTCTGCCTTTTCAGCAAGGACACCGTCGGTCAGTACGAGTCTCACATGGCATTCACAATGCCTGGAATGTACCGTGTTGTCCATGGTATCGATGTTTTCGACCCCAAGTTTAACATAGTCTCACCTGGTGCGGACATGTCCATCTACTTCCCATACTCCGAGTCACAGAGGAGGCTCACCTCCCTCCACCCAGAGATTGAGGAGCTGCTCTACAGTAATGTCGACAACAATGAGCACAAGTGAGAACTAGAGAATTGTTTCTTACCACCTGAGCTGCATCGGTCTGATGCATTATATATTGCTGTTCATCTGACTAGAATACGTTCTGCAGGTATGTGCTCAAGGACAGGAACAAGCCAATCATCTTCTCCATGGCTCGTTTGGACCGTGTCAAGAACTTGACTGGTCTGGTTGAGCTGTATGGCAAGAACCCTCGCTTGCAGGAGCTTGTTAACCTTGTGGTTGTCTGTGGTGACCATGGCAATCCATCAAAGGACAAGGAGGAGCAGGCTGAGTTCAAGAAGATGTTCGACCTTATTGAGCAGTACAACCTGAATGGCCATGTCCGCTGGATCTCCGCCCAGATGAACCGTGTCCGTAATGCTGAGCTCTACCGTTACATCTGCGACACCAAGGGTGCCTTTGTGCAGGTAACTACTTTGTTGCATAAACCACATCCTCAGTTCCTCACCTTGTACCAAATTGTGTCCTCACATGCATATCTCTTCTGCGTGCAGCCTGCTTTCTATGAGGCTTTCGGGCTTACTGTCATCGAGGCCATGACCTGCGGTCTTCCTACCTTTGCAACTGCATATGGTGGTCCTGCTGAGATCATCGTGAACGGTGTGTCCGGCTACCACATTGACCCTTACCAGGGCGACAAGGCCTCCGCTCTGCTTGTCGAGTTCTTTGAGAAGTGCGAGGTCGACCCCAGCCACTGGACCAAGATCTCACAGGGAGGGCTTCAGCGTATTGAGGAGAAGTATGCAGCTGAAAATCCAATAGATGTTAGTTCTGATAATAACTAGGTTCCTGCGACTAACAGTCATTTTACATGTCTTATTCAGATACACCTGGAAGCTTTACTCCGAGAGGCTGATGACCCTCACCGGTGTGTACGGGTTCTGGAAGTACGTCTCCAACCTCGAGAGGCGCGAGACCCGCCGCTACCTTGAGATGCTGTACGCCCTCAAGTACCGCACCATGGCCAGCACCGTTCCATTGGCTGTCGAGGGAGAGTCCTCGAGCAAGTGATCTGGCCACCTCCTGGCTGGAAGAAGGGTTACCTGGATTTCTGCAAAGATTGAGATTTGAGAATGCCTTGGTTTGCTTCCTAGGCTCTGCTCTTTTTAAGATTTAAGATCGAGTTGGTGTGCTAGTTTGATTTTGTAGTGGGAGTGAGTCAGTGAGTCGAGACAGAGGAAAATGTGGTGTGTGCCGCCCAGTTGGCTGGTGCTTGTCGTGTTTCTCGGATGTTACCGTTGAATAATAGAAACGGCCTTGGTGTCGTTTCTGAAATAATAACAGTAACATCCTTCCTTCAACAGCCAAGAAAATTGCTGTGACTGCTGAGCTTTTTTATTTTTTGTTATGATTACTGGAAGGTTTGTCTTGCCGCTTTATGGGACAATAAAGAGCTGATATATGTTCGACTTATACTTGGTACTGGTTGGTATGTGAATGCCAATGATGTCTAATACAGTACATATGAACCCAACAAGACCAGTTTCAATTTATATAAGAAAATTTAGCTGAAATTGGTGACCCGTTTTTTAGCTGATTGACTGAGCTCAGGCTGTGAGCAAGGCCATCTTAATAATATGATTTCTGTGGCCAAAAGAGCATACTGAACATACCAGCAGAAATGGCTAAAGGGACATGATTTGTGTGGCTAAAGGAAAGGATGATGGTAAAAACAATAAGAACCGTAACAATTTAACAAAACAGCTGTTCTGCTTCAGTTTCTGATAGCGCAATTTTATTGCATAGCTAGCACAAATGTTTGGCTTCCGTTCTCAAGCAGCAAACCAACGAAGTGAAATTGATCCGAGAATGAGATGTCTGATTTCCATTCGAGTTCTTCCTTCAAAACCTGCTACCCAGGATTGGATCCACCACGCGAAGTAATAGGAAGAGGAGGGGAATGAGGGCAAGATTGAGCCGTGCGGACCTTGCGACGGGTGCCGGCGGCGAGGTTTCCGCTTCCAGCGATGGAGGCCGAGATCTTATGTCCTTCCAGCGCGGTGGTCCGGGACATGGTCGCCGGCGTAGCGCTCCCTCCCAACCGGCGGCGGCGGCCGTCGTCCATCCACCGACGCGTCCGAGCAGAGCCGGAGGAGGGAGATGGGACGTTTGGGCCTTGAAGAAACTCGAGCCCAATTAGAGCATGGTTAATAGTATAGCCAACTCTTTGCTATAAGCAGTCTTATAGTCCACTTTATAGCTAGCTTATACTTCCTCCGTTTCAAAATATAAGACCTTTTAAAGATTTCACTAAGAGACTACATACAAAGCAAATTGAGTGAATGTACACTCTAAAATATGTCTATATACATCCGTATGTAGTTTATAGTGAAATCTCTAAAAGGTCTTATATTTAGGAACGGAGGGAGTACAATAGTTAGATATAAAAGAGTACTATTTTTATCATATATGACCCATCCTTCATTCTCACAAAGTACCTTGAAGCACGTGCTAGAGCTGACTCTTCACGAAGAGCCTGCTTCCCTTCTCTCTCCTCTTCTCTCTCATCCAACTTAGCAAAAATATAGTATTTTAATCCTTACAGCCTGCTGACTGTACCTTATTGTATTTGCTCTTAATAGGATAGAATTGTCCAGTAAAGTCAATGGGGCCCATGCAGCAACCAGGCAGCAGGATAGGCGAGTCGTTTTTGGTCCCCTCCCTCGCCTCTGGCTGCCATTTTGGCGGCAGCTTCCAATGCATTAGTGTTAAAATAAGGTGCTGAACATATTAAATAGTTTATCAATGCATAGTTGTTTAGCTTATTGTATCTAAGTCTCCTTATTTAATGCTTTTGCAACTAAAGTTATGCATGCATTGATGCATTTCTTTCATTTAATTGTTTTACCTAGGTTCACGCGTTTAGCATTGTTTCTTCCTAAGGTCAGCACACCCGTCTCTCTCATATTGATTAGCTTGCCACATTAAATTTTTTGTCTATGTGGCACCCTTAGCACGTGTATAAGGTGTAGCATTGGGAGTAGCCTTAAGAGATGGGGAGACCTCGTATCTTAAAAAGTGTTACGCTTTTCATCATCGTCCAATGATTGTCGTATTTTTTGAGAATAAATTTATTTTCAGTTTTTTGGCGATGTCACGAGGTTAGAGAGTTTTCAATCCTCACAGATCCTATTCATGTGAAATTGATGAGTTTAGGATGTCACGAGGTTAGAGAGTTTTCAATCCTCACATATCCGATTCATGTGAAATTGATGAGTTTAGGTTCGTCTGTTATTTTTTTGTTAGTTTAATTCTTTGTGAAAATGAGACCTTTTATTAACATCATGGTAAAGATATTGTGATCTGTCCACTTCCACGTGATCATCCCCGGCACAAGTACGTTCCTCAGTCAAGGCTTTCGTTCCTTTTGAATGGGTGGCTCAAAATAGTTTTAAAAATCATTATTGCTATTGTTCGTGCGGGTGAAAGAGTGACCCAAAATTAACTATATAAATGCACACAACAGTGGTTTTTGAAGTGTTCAATAGCCTAGCAGTATAATACTTCTTAACAAGGGAATGCAAAGTATCCCCTGAAAAATAAAGAATGCAAAGTGTAACAAAGCATTATAAATGAAGTTTTATACTAGTTAATTTGAACGTATCACAAATAATTTATATATGAATTAATTCAGACGTTTTTTACTTCTTTAATTAAGTTATGTTTGAAAGGTACAATTGAAATGTAATGGCATCTGCCTCACGTGCTTAAGTTTATGGAATCTCTTTTTATGCAAAGAAGTCTTGGAGATCAAGGTAATTAAACCACATATATAGAAAACATACGTAATAAGTTCAAACTTACTCTATTGATCAATATCTATACCTCCTATTTACTACAATCAAGTCGCGGTTCTGTTTTACGTGAGTATGGAAAAACACTTTGATTTTTACGGAAAACCTCATGATCATTCAGTTAATCAAATCATGAGCCTGTTTTAATTGAGTCTTCAAAAACATTTTGATTTTTAAGAAAACCCCCTGATATTTTGCTTAATAAACCCACAATCCATCTAAAAATAGCGTTACTTTTTTGGGGCAGATTCATATGTTCTTTAAATTATCCTTATCTTTTAAACCCTAACTTCAATTATAACATGTTATATATGAAATTTGATTAGAAACGTATAGAAACTGAATATGATGTTGCTTTACTTGATAAACATTTTTAAATGGCATTTAGGAAGAAACCTTAATATATAGGACATGAATCGTTTTTCTTTCGTACCAGGGTAGATCCGCATTGGAAATCAACACCTTAGCAAAACCACATTGAACATTAAAAAACCCATCCATAATCACGCATGCACATCTCGACAAAACTTGGCAGGGGCAAGAAAGCACATTTCTTATCTTATGCAGAGAGAGAATCACCTTATGATTGACCGCTTTCAAACGCGTTGTGAGGGCATCATAAGTGAGGGAGGGAAGGAGGATAAGCGACAACACATATGGGATGCACGTGGACCTTTTGGGGTTTTGAGTCATGTTATTGGGTTAGGGGCATTATTTTATTAGGGGGCAGACTTAGAAAGAAATTGAGCCGGTGTTCTCACATAAATAATACACATCATTTGTTTTAATTTGGGGGTGTCACACACTACACATACATGAAGTATATCAAAGAAATGATTTTTTACCCGGTGTCCAGTGACCCCTGCTAGCTCTACCTGGGTATGCCCCTGATTTTTTTCTTCTTCCGTTGTAATGCATGAGCTCTTTTGCTAGTATATACATATGGCTCCCAAGGGATTATTGACATGTTACAGCAAACCATTACCCCTCTTTACCTATTTACATGATCTCTGTACTGGATGGCTTCTTTGTCATTGTTAGCAAGCACATTGCAGTCACGGTTGCTTATAATTATTAATGCCATGAGTGCTACAAGCCAACAAATGGCGACAGCTACACCATATATATGCAGTTAAAATAAATGACTAGAACTGTTGGCATGCGACGTTTAATGTAGAAACTATGATGTCTGAGCCACAAACGACATTTATCACTCGTTTGCCTCCAATATATAACTAGTTTATTCCTCATGCTGTAAGATCACATTTTGTTTCAAAGTGAGAATAGTAAAGTGTGGAACGCGAGTAACAACAAAAAGCGGAGTAAAGGCATAGATGGTCACGTATCAAATCATGGTCTAGCCGGAATGGGATGTATTGGAAATTTGAGTACGAGGCATTCTGCGAGGCATCGTTCGAAGAAAAATGATGAAGCTACTAGCATATTTGAGGTCCGTAGAATGGTTGATGTTGTCTACTGACCTCCTGCCCGATTAGTATGGTCCGATAAATGTAGCCAAGTAGAAAGCAGCCCATAAAACACATTTTTTCCAAAATAATATCTATACCTATACTAATTAGACACTCCCAAGAAATTACCATGTTAATCAGAAATTACTAACCATAGATCTTGTGGGGCCGAGTTATTAAGGTGTAGATGGAGTGCTATATGGTAGGATAGGACCAAATGATTACCACTATTAGGCACTAATGCGGTAGTGGGACCTCCAATCTCGGCAACAATAAAAAACCCTCTAGTTTCGAAGCCAACACAGAGAAAGCAGATCAGCCATCACTTGAGCGCCACTGCTGCTACTGTTGGCTCACTCTAAAAGGCCCTTGTTGTTCCGCAGCATTCTAACCTGAACGAGACTAGAATTGTATTGCTAAGTTTGGATTATCTCTGGCCTCGGTTTAATTATATAATCTTAGAACAGGGAGACTAGTTGTATGCATGATTGGTTGATTAATTGATTAGTGGGTCGTAGAGTCGTGTTAGTCCTGCTATTAAAGCCAATGTATTTGCATCATGTGTTGGTGTCACTAATAGAAAATGAATCTTTCGGTCGAAGCCAAAAACCATATTAACTCCGGTTCAAACTAAACCAGGATCAATGCCAGATATTGGTCCCGGTTCAGTTTGCCAGGGCATTGCTCCCGGTTCGATTCACCTCATTAGTCCCGGTTCATGGCAAAAATCGTGACTAAAGATCCAGCGACTGCCACGTGGCGTGCCACGGAGCATTAATTCCGGTTTTTGACCAGAACCGGGACTAAATGATAGGCTATTAGTCTCGGTTTTTGTCTAAAACCGGGACTAAAGTGCTGTCGATATATACCCTCGCTCCTGCCACCATTTTCTCTGTTTTTTGGCTGTTGAGGTGTGCATGTCATGCTTTTGCCACCCTTGTAGTTCATGCACATGAGGTGTTCGATGAATGCCCGAGCCACACTACTTAAGCTTTCTCCTCTCCAAGCTTGACCTCCAAGCTCCATTTTCCTTAATATTTGTCTAGGTTTGGCCGTGCACCAACTACACAAGTGTCCCGTGTCTGTCCTCATCATTGTCGATCGACCGCGCCGATCTCGTCGCGAGCACCACCGTGATGAGCCTCTTGTTCTTGTCTTCTTTCTAAAAGAATTTTTTCTTACTTGTATGATTTAGATAGATACTTATATAAATTACTTACTTTCATTATTTTTTGTTATTATATAATGCGATGGTATTGGTATCCGCCTCCGTCGGTCCTCGTCCTGTCTATGTTTCGGATGTGGTATATATTATCTTTTATAACTATTTTTTTATTTAGTGTTTATGACTATTATGACGATCAACGTGACATATTTTTTAATCTAGAAGGTTTGTGAATCGGAAATTCCAACCCACATAGAAATTATGGTTGAGAAGTTAAATTTGGTTGAAAAAGAAAACATTTACTTGAAGAAAAAATTAAAAATAATTGAGGAAAAGAATATGAAACTGGAGCTGCATGTTGCCGATGTCGTCGAAGATTAGAAGATGAAGATGGATGCGATGTGGTTGAAGATGGATGAAATGCGCTTGAATATTAGAAACATTAGAAAATATGTCATTGATAAAGAGGCTTGGTATCATTATGCTGTTGGGTCAATTGTTACCTTAGTTGCGATTTTGATCACATTTGTTGTCGCATTTAAATGTTTTACATAGTTGTATGTTATTTTATGAAAGATATATATATATATATATATCTAATATATATATATCTAATAATAAAGCGTCTATTGCTTCCGTCGGAAAACCCACCACGGTATTTTTATAAAAAAAATCTGTAATTTTTGTTATTCAACCCGCGCTCCATCATTTATTTACAACGCAAAAGAAAAAACTATTCGCTGCAAAAATTATACCCGTACGCATCGCCTCCCGTCGACCCTGGCCTGTGCCCAGGCCGCCGCCACACCACTCGCCGCCGCGGCCGACCTCAACCGCCACCGCTGTCGATCTCAACCCATCCGCCTCCGCGGCTGTACCTCTCCCCGCTCACTGCCCCCGTTGCGGCGCTCGAGCGCATCGCGTCGATCCTGGTCCACCCTGGCCTGTGCCCAGGCCGCTGCCACACCACTCGCCGCCGCGGTCGACCTCAACCACCACTGTTGTCGATCTCAACCCACCCGCGTCCGCGGTCGTACCTCTGCTCGCTTGCTGCCCCTGATTCGGCGCTCGAGCACAACTTCTGGATCACATCAACGTGACAGCTATAGCGACTTGGGATGATGCGTCTGCTCGATGCAGAACGGCGGCGGTGCGCGGATTAGGCGCGGCGGAGCGAAGTACTTGCAGGTGGAAGCGGGCCTCCATGGCTCATAGGGGAACTGCGAGGTTATGGCGCGGCAACGGCGATTCCTTATGGCGAGATAGAGGCGCCTAACCCTTGCTCCCCTCATCGTATCCCCTCCTCCGGCAGAAACTCATCATCTGGTGAGATCCCCTCCCCATGCCTCCAACCGTGTGCCAAGCACCGGCAAGAAATTTTCTTTTGAGGGAATTTGTTTGCTGATGAATGAATGTATTGAATATAAGATTGCATTGTTGTACAGAGAGAGAATGGAACACCACCTTCGGTTTGTCATCTGATCCCACATTCTCTACCCCATGAGTGAAATAAGATAACAGTCCATTGATCAATTCACGTAGCCTCTTTGTTTTGCTTTGCTTGTCCCGCTCAATTTCTCATCATGATGAAATTAACAATGGAGGGGGTTGATTTCTCAACAAAATAGGATAGGACTGACGCATTTGATCACTACACCAAAAAGTCCCTGGAAACAATCACCTCCTTAACGGAAAAAAATAGTCGCCACGCGGATCCTGAGTGACGCAACAACTTTGTACTGGCTAGAGCGCGCTAAAGGTAGGTGAAGGCGACCGACCGGGACGCTGGAAGCTCACAATGGAGTGCTCACGCAGTTCTTCACCCATTAGCAAGGGCACCTCTCGGCGACATCTTGCACTTTGTTGATGTGCAAGTACAAAACATATGTGTATTAGATTGGGTATTTTTGATTTCCCAGCGAGTCAAAACAGCCACGCCTGGGGGATCGGTGCGGATGGGTGACACCTACCCTTGCGGCCACTCATTCCGTCGTCTAGCTCATTAGTATCTCTACTTTAACCGCTATTCCATTCCCCGGTCACCTACCTCGCCTACTCCTTTTTTTTTAAAAGAGGCAACGTCCCGGCCTCTGCATCGAGAGATGCATACAACCCTTTATTAAAAAAAAATAAACCAAATCCGAAACGAGTACATCAGAGTTGATAGTAAAGAAGAAAAACAAATCGATACAAAGCGCCCAAGCAGCAAGGAAAATAAGTAGATGCCTAGCCACCTATCCTATTAGCTTGCCGCCATTCAAACCGGTTGAAGATAACCTATGCTACCATCTCCCATCGGATACACCCAATAACCATAAGCTCCCTGGAATCCGCAGAAGTGAGTAATGACCACGTGCGGGTCAGTGCGGTAGCCCTGTATATAACATGCAAAAAATGGATAGACGTGCATCTGTTAAAAACTAAATCATTCCTGCAGGTCCAAATTGCCCATAGCAATGCGCAAGCTCCAACCCGGATACTCTTTGCCAAATGACCACCAACTCCCTGTACCCACGTCCCAAACAACGTGTTGACACTAGTAGGGGGGATGATATTAAAAGCAATGTGCATAGAACGCCATAAGATTTTAGCCATCGGACATTGGAAAAAGAGGTGCTTGATAGTCTCCTTGTTGTCACAAAAGTTGCATCGTTGGTTACCTTTCCATTTACGTTTTGCCAAGTTGTCTTTCGTGAGGATAACACCTTTGTGAACAAACCACATAAAGATCTTTATCCTCAACGGAACTTTGACTTCCCAGACATGTTTGGATCTTGAAATGTACCCTGAATCGATAAGATGGAGGTACATAGGTTTTACCGAAAAGGAACCATCCTTAGTTTCCACCGAATAGTGTCGGGCCTATCCGACAGTTGGATTTGCATCAATCTTCTAACTAAGTGTAGCCATCTGGTCCATCTTTCACCGATCAAAGATCGACGAAACCTGATATTTAGAGGCGTGTTGCTCAAAACTGCCGCAACCAACGCTTGTCTGCGTTGGAAAATATTGTATAGCTGCGGATATTCTAGCGCTAGGGGCACATCCCCTAACCATGTATCCTCCCAGAATCTAGTTGGTTCGCCATTTTGAATGACAAACCTAGTCTGGTTGAAAAACACATTCTTACACCGCATCAACCCTTTCCAAAATGGAGAATCATTGGGTTTAACGGTGACCTGAGCTAAGGTCTTATGTTGTAAGTACTTATTTCTTAGAATTTGTACCCTCATGCCTTCGGTTTCTACCGAAATTCTAAACAACCATTTACTTAGCAAGCATATGTTTTTAACCTCTAAATTCTCCACCCCTAAACCTCCTTGATCTCTAGGTCTGCAAATTATGTCCCATTTAGTAAGCCTATACTTTGTTTTCACTTCATCACTTTGCCAAAAGAAACGTGACCGATAGAAATCTAACCTCTTCCTTACCCCTTTAGGTAACTCGAAGAAGGATAATAGGAACATCGGCATACTGGTTAATACTGAATTAACAAGTACGAGACGTCTTCCATAAGATAGAAGCTTGCCTTTCCAGCCCAACTTAGCTTCTTTTCGAATCGGTCTTCGATGCATTTCCACTCCTTGTTTTTAAGTTTCCGGTGATGTATAGGCACCCCCAGATAAGTGAATGGAAAAGTCCCACACTCACACCCAAACAGTTGGTTGTAAGTATGTTGTTCCTCGTTTGCCCTTCCAAAACAAAAGATTTCACTTTTGTTAAAGTTAATCTTTAACCCAGACAACTGTTCAAACAAGCATAAGATGAGTTCTATATTTCGGGCCTTCTCTAAATTGTGCTCCATGAAGATAATGGTATCATCGGCATATTGTAAGATTGAGACACCCCCATCAACTAGATGCGGTACAAGTCCTCCTACTAGATCGTTATCACTAGCCCTCATAATCATCAAGGCCAACATATCAGCAACAATGTTGAAAAGAATCAGCGACATATGATCCCCTTGTCGTAGACCCTTCAGTGTCTGAAAAAATGACCGACGTCATCATTCACTTTGATCCCGACACTACCTTTTTTAATGAAACAGTCAACATGCTTCCGCCATAGCTGGTCAAACCCCTTCATACGTAGAGTTTGTTGCAAGAAAGACCATTTTACTTTATCATATGCCTTTTCGAAATCAACCTTGAAGATGACCCCATCTAGTTTCTTCGAGTGAATTTCATGTAATGTTTCATGCAGAACAACTACCCCTTCCAGGATGTTCCGACCAGGCATGAACGCCGTCTGCGTAGCCTGCACCACCGAGTGGGCTACCTGAGCTAGCCGATTAGTACCCACCTTTGTGAATATCTTAAAGCTAACATTGAGTAGAGATATAGGGCGAAATTGTTCAATACGTGTCGCCCCTTCTTTCTTCGGTAACAACGTAATGGTACCGAAATTGAGATGAAAGAGTTTTAGTCGTCCACTATATAGGTCCTGAAACATTGGCATTAGGTCATCCTTGATAATAAACCAGCATTTCTTATAAAACTCTGCCGGGAAGCCATCCGGACCAGGAGCTTTACCATTTTTCATTTGTGTAATCGTCTCAAGCACCTCTTTCTCCGTGAAAGGAGCGGATAATACATTGGAATCGGCGTCTCCGATTTGAGGTATATCCGCCACCATTCCTTCATCCATAGTGATAAAAGAATTAGCGGACTCTCCAAAGAGCTGTCTATAATAATTTGTAATGTACAATTTCAAGTTCTCGTGCCCCACTATAGTGCCCTCATCCTGTTCTAACTGCACAATCCGCTTCTTCCTGTGCTTGCCATTCGCAATCAAATGGAAAAACTTCGTATTGTTATCCCATGGACAAGCGTACGTACTTTAGCTCGAAGGGCCCACTTCATTTCCTCTTCTCGAAGGAGTAGCCGAACTCTCTGTTCGGCTTCATCCTTGGAAGCCCGTTCAGTTGCATCTAACGCACCAATCTCCGCTTTGCGATCAAGATCATCAATATACTTTAAGAGTCTATCCTGCTCCTCTTTGTATATCCCAACTTGATCCTTTGCCCATCCCCGTAAGAACTGTCGAAGATGCCTAATCTTGTTTTGCCATCTTTCAACATTAGACCTCCCTCCGCATCCTACCTTCCATTCTCTAGCGATCATGTCCATGAATCCCTTCCTCAGGAACCAACTGGACTCGAATGAAAAATAGTTTTTGTTACCCGAACGGGTTGCCTCCCCGGCATCCAGAAGCAATGGTGTATGATCAGAGAGCGCCCGATTAAGTGCACAAACAGAGACTAATGGGAACTTCTGTTCCCACTCCGTACTCGTGAGTACTCTATCTAACTTTTCGAGAGTTTGTTCTTGTAGGGAATTAGCCCAGGTATACTTTCTTCCTGAAAGTTCAATCTCGCTGAGATCCAGACTTTCAATAATAGTGTTAAACATAAAAGGCCATCTGCCATCAAACCTGTCATTCTTTTTTTCGTCTGACCGTCGAATAATGTTAAAATCACCCCCAACCAATAGAGGTAACGTGTCATCGCACATCCGGACCAAATCTGCTAGGAAATCTGGTTTGAGCTCTGCCTGGGCCGCCCCATACACCGCTACTAGAGCCCATAGAAAACCGTCACTTTTCGAGCGCAGCCTATACTTAACTGCAAACTCCCCCACCACCACTTCGCGTACCTGGAGTGACCTCGCCTACTCCTTCCCTACGTCCATGGATGAGCTCCTCCAAAATCTCTCCTAAAGCGCAGGCCTCCCTCATCCCCGACCTCTTTCGAAGCACAAGTGTCGCTCCGATGCGGATGCTATAGTCAACGCAACGATGCTGCATTGCTGCTATGTCGACAACTCGATGCTCAAGGTAGCCCCGCTCCATGTGCAGGTGCTACAACGGTCTAGCCCGGGTGCTGCGAAGGCTTCATGTGGGTGCTGTGAAGGTGGTGCACGGAAGTTATGACACCAACGCATGATGTTGCTACGTGCAGGCGCCTCGGAGATGGGGCTGACGAGCTCTGGGGTTGTGACAAGTGTGCGACAAAGCGGCAACTGTCTCTGGACATGCTGGGACTAGAGTGGGGAACATATGATAATTCAACGGCGGGCCAACTATGCCTCATGCAAACGTTTACCACATAGCAAACGGGGCGGTACAACGAGAGAAGCACGAAAAGTGTGATGCCTGCGTGCTGCCATGGAGCCCGCGGGGGGGGGGGGGGGGGGGGGGGGGGGGGTTGAGTTTTTTTTTTTGAAAAGGAGGAACCGAGCCCCCGGCCTCTGCATCAATCGACGCATGCAGCCATATTATTAAGAAATTCAAAGTAACAACATATGTCGAGAGAGGTTTGTAAGTCGAAATAAAAATTGAAATAAATTAAATCTTAAAAAACTGCCACACCCGACGTAGCTAATATCAGACTACGATGCCTATACACCTAGTCTATTACTAGCACGCCATCCACACCGGTTGAAGATAACTCGTGCGGCCATCTCCCATCGGATGCACCCAGTATCCATAAGCTCCCTGGAGTCCACATGACTGAGCAATGACCACGTACGGATCCAAGAGGTTGCTCTGAATATGACCTGCAAAAAGTTATGAAATCTCTTGCCATTAAAAATGATGTCATTTCTGGTATTCCATATAGCCCAGAATAAAGCAGATATCCCAATTCTAATAAGTTTTGAAATTTTAACGTCCACTCCATTGAGCCACGTTGTAAAAATTGAACCCATACATGTAGGTGGGATCACATTAAAAGCTATATGAACAGTGCGTCCAAGTAGTTTTGCCAGAGGACATTCGAAGAACAAGTGTCTTATTATTTCATTTTGATCACAATAACAACAATTAGATCTACCTCTCCAGCTATGTTTAATTAAATTATCTTTGGTTAATACCACAGCTTTGTGCAGAAACCACATAATTTTTTTAATCCGTAGAGGTACTTTGATATTCCAGATATGTACTGATCTGGATACTGGTCCTATGTTGATCAGATCCACGTACATGGACTTTACTGAGAATACACCAGTGACAGATAAAGTCCAACGAACACTATCTGGTTGATGAGATAATTGAACCTGCATAATTCTTCTAACCAGATGCAACCATGCCTCCCAGCGTACTCCTACTAAAGCTCGCCTGAATTGCATATTAAGAGGTATTGATTGTAAAACTATGGACACATAGTCCTGTTTACGTTGTGTAATATTATAAAGCATGGGATACTGTAATGCTAGCGGTGTGTCTCCCAACCATGTATCTTCCCAAAATCTTGTTGAGGCACCATCCCCTACTATAAATTTCACCCTCTGGAAAAAATATTCTTTATCTTCATTAATCCTTTCCAGAATGGTGAGTCATGTGGTCTAGTAGTAGCCTGGGCTAATGTTTGTGAAGTAAGATATTTATTTTTAAGTATTTGAATCCACATTCCTTCTGTCTCTGTGGATAACCTATATAACCACTTGCTAAGCAAGCATTTGTTCTTTACTTCTAGATTTTCAATACCCAACCCCCCTGCTCCTTGGGTCTGCATATAATATCCCAACGTGCTAATATGTATTTCTTCTTATCCTCACTACTTTGCCAAAAAAGCGAGATCTATAAAAATCTAGTCTTTTCCGTACCCCTACCGGTATTTCAAAAAAAGACAATAGGAACATGGGTAAGCTTGTTAACACAGAGTTTATTAATACAAGCCTCTCTTCATATGACATAAGCTTGCCCTTCCAGCAACTTAGTTTCTTTTCAAATCTCTCTTCAATACATTTCCATTCCTTAATTATTAGTCGCCTATGATGAATAGGAATCCCAAGATAGCTAAAAGTTAGTGATCCCATTTCACATCCAAATAGTTGTCTGTATGCATCTTGCTCTTCTTTTGCCTTCCCAAAGCACAAGAGTTCGCTTTTGTTAAAATTATTTTTCAACCCCGAAAGCTGTTCAAATAAGCATAGTAGTAATTTCATATTCCTCGCTTTAACCATGTCATGTTACATAAAGATAATTGTGTCATCTGCATATTGTAATACAGATACACCCCCATCTACGAGATTTGGTATTAGACCACCTATTTGGCCCTTTTCTTTTGCTCTGTCAATCAGTATTGTCAACATATCTGCTACTATATTGAACAACACCGACGACATTGAATCCCCCTGTCTTAAACCCTTATGTGTTTGAAAAAACTGACCAATGTCATCATTAACTTTAACCCCTACACTACCTTTATGAATGAAAGTGTCCACCTGATCTCTCCATCTTTCATTAAATCCTTTCATACGTAAGGCCTGTTGAAGGAATGACCATTTAACTTTATCATAAGCTTTTTCGAAATCCACTTTAAAGATAACCCCATCTAGTTTCTTTGTATGCATTTCGTGTAACGTTTCATGCAGGACCACCACACCCTCCAAGATATGTCTCCCAGGCATAAACGCTGACTGCGTGGGCTGCACTACAGAATCAACCATCTTCGCTAATCTATTAGTGGCAACCTTCGTAAATTTTTTGAAGCTAACATTAATTAGACAAATTGGTCTAAACTGCTGAATGCGCATAACATCCGCCTTTTTTGGCAACAATGTAATTGTTCCAAAGTTAAGGTGGAATAACTGTAACCGACCATTAAATAAATCTTGGAACATAGACATGAGATCTCCCTTGATGACATGCCAACATTTTTTATAGAATTCTGCTGGAAACCCATCTGGTCCCGGTGCTTTATTCTGTTTCATCTGAGTTATTGAGTCATACACCTCTTTCTCTATAAATTGTGCTGATAAAACCTCATTCTCCTGTTCATTGAGTTGAAGTATGTCCTGAATGATGCTTTCATCCAAAGAGACCGTCGTCTCAACTGGGGCACCGAATAGATTCTTGTAATATTCCGTAATATATAATTTTAAGTTCTCATGACCTATTATGGTACCTTCATCTTGCTCTAGTTGCGTAATTTTCTTCTTTCTATGTTTGCCATTTGAAATCATGTGAAAGAATTGAGTGTTATCATCCCCATGAACTACCCTCGTCACTTTAGCTCTTAGTGCCCATTTCATCTCCTCTTCTCTCAAGAGATTTTGCAATTTCTTCTCAACATCAATCTTAATGTTCCTATCAGAAAGATTGAGCTGAACAGATTCCGCTTTGACGTCTAATTCATCGATCAGATTAGTTAGTCTTTCTTTTTCTCTTTTATAGATGCCGCTCTGATTTTTCGCCCATCCTCTAAGGAAGCGTCGCAAATGTCTGATTTTGTTCTGCCATCTATCTACACTGGTGGATCCACCTAAATCTCTAGCCCATTCAGTAGTAATGAGATCCATGAAACCTTCTCTTTCAAACCAACTTAGTTCGAATGAAAAGACATTCCTATTATCCATATGGTTGGCCTCCCCCGAGTCAACCAAAAGGGGTGTGTGGTCCGAGATGGCTCTCTGTAAAGCATGTACTGTGACTAGTGGGTACTTCTGCTCCCACTCAACACTAGTGAGTACGCGATCCAACTTCTCATATGTTGGCACCGGTAATGAGTTTGCCCATGTGTATTGTCTACCAGTAAGATCTATCTCCCTCAAATTGAGGCTCTCAATAACCATGTTGAACATCATTGACCACCTTGTGTCAAAGTTATCATTATTTTTTTTCATTCTGCCTTCGAATGATATTAAAATCTCCCCCAACCATTATTCGTAGTGTTTCGTCTCCACAAATTCTTACTAGATCTGCTAGAAAATCAGGTTTGAGCTCGGCCGGCGCCGCTCCATAAACAACCACTAGAACCCACCTGAAACCATCAATTTTCGACCTTACACGAAATTTGACGGTAAACTCGCCATAAACCACACTCATCACCTCTAAAGTCTCACAGTTAACTGTTGGAATTATGCCCTAGAGGCAATAATAAATAAAGTTATTATTATAATTCCTGTATCAAGATAATCGTTTATTATCCATGCTATAATTGTATTGAATGAAGACTTATATACATGTGTGGCTGCATAGACAAAACACTGTCCCTAGCAAGCCTCTAGTTGGCTAGCCAGTTGATCAACGATAGTCAGTGTCTTCTGATTATGAACAAGGTGTTGTTGCTTGATAACTGGATCACGTCATTAGGAGAATCATGTGATGGACTAGACCCAAACTAATAGACGTAGCATGTTGATCGTGTCATTTTATTGCTACTGTTTTCTGCGTGTCAAGTATTTATTCCTATGACCATGAGATCATATAACTTACTAACACCGGAGGAATACTTTGTGTGTATCAAACGTCGCAACGTAACTGGGTGACTATAAAGATGCTCTACAGGTATCTCCGAAGGTGTTCGTTAAGTTAGTATGGATCGAGACTGGGATTTGTCACTCCGTGTGACGGAGAGGTATCTCGGGGCCCACTCGGTAATACAACATCACACACAAGCCTTGCAAGCAATGTGACTTAGTGTAAGTTGCGGGATCTTGTATTACGGAACGAGTAAAGAGACTTGCCGGTGAACGAGATTGAAATAGGTATACGGATACTGACGATCGAATCTCGGGCAAGTAACATACCGAAGGACAAAGGGAATGACATACGGGATTATATGAATCCTTGACACTGAGGTTCAAACGATAAGATCTTCGTAGAATATGTAGGATCTAATATGGGCATCCAGGTCCCGCTATTGAATATTGACCGAGGAGTCTCTCGGGTCATGTCTACATAGTTCTCGAACCCGCAGGGTCTGCACACTTAAGGTTCGACGTTGTTTTATGCGTATTTGAGTTATATGGTTGGTTACCGAATGTTGTTCGGAGTCCCGGATGAGATCACGGACGTCATGAGGGTTTCCGGAATGGTCCAGACACGAAGATTGATATATAGGATGACCTCATTTGATTACCGGAAGGATTTCGGAGTTACAGGGAATGTACCGGGAATGACGAATGGGTTCCGGGAGTTCACCGGGGGGGGGGGGGGCACCCACCCCGGGGAAGCCCATAGGTATTGGGGGTGCCGCACCAGCCCATAGTGGGCTGGTGGGACGGCCCAAAAGGGGCCTATGCACATTGGGAAGAAAATCAAAGAGAAAAAGAAAAAAAGGAGGAGGTGGGAAAGGGAAGAAGGACTCCACCTTCCAAACCAAGTAGGACTCGGTTTGGGAGGGGAATCCTTCCCCCCTTGGCTCGTCCGACCCCTTGGGGGTTCTTGGACCCGAAGGCAAGGCTCCCCCCTCTCCCTCCTATATATAGTGGGGTTTTAGGGCTGATTTGAGACAACTTTGCCACGGCAACCCGACCACATATCTCCACGGTTTTACCTCTCACTGGTGGAAAAACAGGCTTCCGTCCAGCCCCATAAGTCGCGAAGCTGTAGGAACCGCGACTAATGGGACCTTTAGTCGCGGTTCTGGAAGTGAACCGCGACCAAAGGCCTGGACCCAGGGCGCTCGGTGGCCAGCTGGTGCACGTGAGGGGCTTTAGTCGCGGTTGGCCAGGACAACCGCGACTAAAGGCCTTCGGGCACCTTTAGTCACGGTTTGCCAGGCCAACCGCAACTAAAGCCCCTCCCCTATATATACCCATCCAGCAGCCAACACTTAGCCATTTAGAGCCATTCTCTTCACACTTAGGGTTTAGGTTTGCTTTTGGTTCCTCTTATGCACATAAGGTGTTTGATGAAATGCCCCAAGAGCATGAAACAAACATGACATGAAGTGTTGGAGCCACACTCCTCGATCGCGGTTAGCAACTTGATGAACCTTTGATGTGTCATTGATAAAATATGCATGTGTGTAGTTCATTGTTTAATTTATATTGTTTGTAGCTAGTTAGTTTAACAAATGCATGATGGTTAATTATATATTTTATATTATAATAATGCAGATGAATCGGCAATGGATGTACGTTAACCGACTCTCCGGCGAGTTCACTACGGGTTTGAAAGATTTCCTCGTAGTGGCTAATGCGAACAAGCGGGGGGGTTTTGTTATCTGTCCATGTGTTAACTGTAAGAATCAGAAGGGTTACTCTTCCTCAAGAGATGTTCACATGCATCTGCTTCGGCACGGTTTCATGCCAAGCTATAATTGTTGGACCAAGCATGGAGAAAGAGGGGTTATAATGGAAGAAGATGAAGAAGGGGATGATTTCATCGATGAAAGCTATCTTGCTGATTTCGGTGATACTTTCATGGAGGATGCTGAAGGTGAAGGGGAAGGTGAAGAAGAGGCACGTGATGATCCCGTTGATGATCTTGGTCGGACCATTGCTGATGCACGGAGACGCTGCGAAACTGAAAAGGAGAGGGAGAATTTGGATCGCATGTTAGAGGATCACAGAAAGGCGCTGTACCCCGGATGCGATGATGGTCTGAAAAAGCTGGGCTGCACACTGGATTTGCTGAAATGGAAGGCAGAGGCAGGTGTAGCTGACTCGGCATTTGAAAACTTGCTGAAAATGTTGAAGAATATGTTTCCAAAGGATAACGAGTTGCCCACCAGTACGTACGAAGCAAAGAAGGTTGTCTGCCCTCTAGGTTTAGAGGTTCTGAAGATACATGCATGCATCAACGACTGCATCCTCTACCGCGGTGAATACGAGAATTTGAATGAATGCCCGGTATGCACTGCATTGCGTTATAAGATCAGAGGCGATGACCCTGGTGACGATGTTGAGGGCCAGAAACCCAGGAAGAGGGTTCCCGCCAAGGTGATGTGGTATGCTCCTATAATACCATGGTTGAAACGTCTGTTCAGGAACAAAGAGCATGCCAAGTTGTTGCGATGGCACAAAGAGGACCGTAAGTCGGACGGGGAGTTGAGACACACCGCAGATGGAACGCAATGGAGAAAGATCGACAGATGGTTCAAAGATTTTGCAGCTGACGCAAGGAACATAAGATTTGCTCTAAGTACGGATGGCATGAATCCTTTTGGCGAGCAGAGCTCCAGCCATAGCACCTGGCCCGTGACTCTATGCATCTACAACCTTCCTCCTTGGTTGTGCATGAAGCGGAAGTTCATTATGATGCCAGTGCTCATCCAAGGTCCGAAGCAACCCGGCAACGACATCGATGTGTACCTAAGGCCATTAGTTGATGAACTTTTACAGCTGTGGGGTGGTGTCCGTGTGTGGGATGAGCACAAACAAGAGGAATTTGACCTACGAGCGTTGCTTTTCGTAACCATCAACGATTGGCCTGCTCTTAGTAACCTTTCGGGACTGTCAAATAAGGGATACAATGCATGCACGCACTGCTTACATGAGACTGAAAGTGTACATTTGCCAAATTGTAAGAAGAACGTGTACCTTGGGCATCGTCGATTTCTTTCGAAAATTCATCCAGTAAGAAAGAAAGGCAAGCATTACAACGGCAAGGCAGATCACCGGCCGAAGCCTGCGGAACGCACTGGTGCTGAGGTATTTGATATGGTCAAGGATTTGAAAGTCATCTTTGGAAAGGGTCCTGGCGGACAATCAGTTCCGAAGGGAGCTGACGGGCACGCAGCCATGTGGAAGAAGAAATCTATATTCTGGGAGCTAGAATATTGGAAAGTCCTAGATGTCCGCTCTGCAATCGACGTGATGCACGTTACGAAGAATATTTGCGTGAACCTCCTAAGCTTCTTGGGCGTGTATGGGAAGACAAATGATACAAAGGAAGCACGGCAGGACCAGCAACGTTTGAAAGACCCTGATGACCGGCATCCGGAATGGTTTCAAGGTCGTGCCAGCTACGCTCTGACCAAAGAAGAGAAGGTCATCTTTTTTGAATGCCTGAGCAGTATGAAGGTCCCGTCTGGATTCTCGTCCAATATAAAGGGAATAATAAACATGGCGGAGAAAAAGTTCCAAAACCTGAAGTCTCACGACTGCCACGTGATTATGACGCAAGTGCTTCCGATTGCTTTGAGGGGGCTCCTGCCGGAAAATGTTCGAGTAGCCATTGTGAAGCTATGTGCATTCCTCAATGCAATCTCTCAGAAGGTAATCAATCCAGAAGTTCTACCATGGTTACAGAACGATGTGATCCAATGTCTTGTCAGTTTCGAGTTGGTGTTCCCGCCATCCTTCTTCAATATTATGACGCACCTCCTGGTTCACCTAGTCGAAGAGATTTTCGTTCTCAGTCCTGTATTTCTACACAATATGTTCCCCTTCGAGAGGTTCATGGGAGTATTAAAGAAATATGTTCGTAACCGTGCTAGGCCAGAAGGAAGCATCGCCAAGGGCTATGGAAATGAGGAGGTAATTGAGTTTTGTGTTGACTTTGTTCCTGACCTTAAGCCGATTGGTCTTCCTCGATCGCGGCACGAGGGGAGACTAAGTGGAAAAGGCACGATCGGAAGGAAATCAACGATATGTATGGATGGCCATTCTCTGACTGAAGCACACCACACTGTACTGACCAATTCCAGCTTGGTGGCTCCGTACTTTGAGAAACACAAGAATATTTTACGCTCTGACAACCCGGGGAAGCCTGAATCCTGGATTAGGAAGGCCCACATGGAGACTTTCGGCAGTTGGTTGAGAAAACATTTAATGAATGACAATGATGTTGTAGATCAGCTGTACATGTTGGCCAAGACACCATCTTCGACTATAACGACTTTCCAAGGGTACGAGATAAATGGGAATACATTTTACACGATCGCCCAAGATAAAAAGAGCACCAACCAAAACAGTGGTGTCCGCTTTGATGCAGCAACCGAGAATGGGCAAGAGGTCACATATTATGGTTACATAGAGGAGATATGGGAACTTGACTATGGACCCTCCTTTAAGGTCCCTTTGTTCCGGTGCAAATGGTTCAAGCTAACAGGAGGTGGGGTAAAGGTGGACCAGCAATACGGAATGACAATGGTGGATTTCAACAATCTTGGTTACCTTGACGAACCATTCGTCCTAGCGAAAGATGTCGCTCAGGTTTTCTATGTGAAGGACATGAGTAGCAAACCGAGGAAACGGAAAGATAAGAAAACGATCAGTACATCATGCGATGATCCAAAGCGCCACATTGTTCTTTCAGGGAAAAGAAACATCGTGGGAGTGGAGGACAAGACAGACATGTCAGAAGATTATAATATGTTTGCTGAAATTCCGCCCTTCAAAGTGAACACCGACCCAAGCATTAAGTTAAATGATGAGGATGCTCCATGGATACGGCACAATCGTAAGCAAGCAGGGACACAAGGGAAGAAATGATGTGTAATAATTTATTGTACCAAACTTTGTTGAATGGATCATGTGAATTATATTACCCGTGATGTGTTTGGTGTCCATTTTCGAATGATTCGAGATACCACTGATGATACATGAAATTTGGAGTGATTTAGTCATACTCCTGCCTAGGCGTATAATATGCATACTCGTAGTCTTCATAGCCGCCGTCGTCGTTGTACTGGTAGTCGTCGCCTTCTAAGTTGCCGCCGTCGTCGTCGCTGCTGTCGTCGCTGTCGTCGGGCGGCGCTCGTGGCTCGAACTGAGGGTAGCGCAGGCGGGGGATATCGCCGGCCGTGATGTAGTCCATGACGCTCTGCAGAGTCCGGCCGTACCACCATAGCCGACGGCCGGCCTCGTGGAAGTTCCCAGGAGGCAGACCGTCCTCCTCATACCTGGCGAGCGCCCTCTCACGCCGATTGATGAAGAAGGCGTCCCAAGTATGCTGGTTATCGGGATGCCAGCGGGGATTCATCCGCTGCTCCGGCGTGAGGTCGAGGTAGTAGTGGTTCGTGATGGCCGCCCGGCGCGCAGTACCCTGAGGGACGGGAGGGACCGGCACGCCGCCGGCGCTTAGGCTCCAGCCGGTGGGGACGCGGTAGCCCGGTGGACAAGGGTAGTTCGAGGCGCAAAGCTCCTCCACCTGCTGGTAGGTTAGAGTGGGTGCGGTGGAAGCCATGAGAGAGTGATGAGAGATTGTAGAGATGTGATAATGCTGGCCAAGCCGGGCTACATATATGTAGTGAGAAATGGCGGGAAAAATGGGAGCGGGAAGACAGGAGGCGGGAAGACAGGAGGCGGGAAGAAAGTGGCGGGAAGAAAGAGGCGGGAAGACAGGGAAGAAATGGCGGGAAGAAGAGGAATCCAGAGCTGGTCATCTAACCTTTAGTCCCGGCTGGTTGGTGCAACCGGGACTAAAGGCCAGACCAACCGCGACTAAAGGTCGTTGCGCGCGGGGAACGCAAAAACGACCTCTCAGCGGGCGGATAGGAGAAGAAAGGGGCGGCGCGCTCACGGCTCGGGCGAGAGGCCTCTCAGCGGGGCATCACAGCCACCGCACCAGGCTGGCGTGAGCAAGATGGGTCGAGGCCGAAGGCCGGCCCAGGCCGGGGGGGAGAGAGGCTGTGGCCAATGTTCCCTTTAAATGGATTCTCTTTTTTCTGTCCCGTTTTAGGCAAATTAATTAAACCCACCCAAGCCCTTATTGACGCAATGAGGGATGCTCAAGAGGGGAAGATCAAGTTCAACAGAGAGAACGACGCGCTGACAAAAGCCCTCGGGAATCCTGAACACGGAGGACGTGTACGAGGCATGGGGCACATTCCGTGGAAAATAGGGTTCCCCCAGAACGATGACCCGTACGGTTACAGAAGCCGTAAGAGAAAGATGGATCGGGAAGCAGATGTTGTGGCGCGGTTGGCATCGGAAATGGATGTGATGAAGAAAACCATGAGTGTACTAGTAGCCGAAAGAGATGCAGCTCGGGTGCAGCATGAAGATCATCCAGCGGATCTCGGAAGCCAGCAGCGGAGAAGCAGCGTGGCTTCCACGGAGGCCCCACCGGCTGGTGCAGATGCACCGACGATCGAAATTAATGCACCGGAGCCTCTGGTGGTCGAAATTACTGCACCGGAGCCTCTGGTGGTCGAAATTACTGCACCGGAGCCTCCTCGCTACCCCGTGGACGATATAAAGGAGATGAAAGAATGTCATCTGTATTATCCTATCGGGAACATGTCCATGAAGGTAGCCATCGGCAGTGCTTTACCATGTTTACCTGGAGCACTCCACCACAACAACCCCATTCAAGATGGCTATGCTCGTGTCACGGTGGAGGACATAGTCCAAGGGTTTGAGGACCTGGAGATTGACATTGCTACACCTGAAGGGGAGAAAAGACTTGGAGATGTCAAGCGCCATTTCATTCTATGGCAAAAGAAGTTTATCAAGTTTCCAGGCGAGGCGCCAAGGACAACAAGTCCACCCCCTACGGTGGTGGTGGTGGCGGTGGCGGTGGTGGTGGTGGTGGTGGTGGTGGCGGTTCACCTACACCTCCGTCACGTCAGCCGACGCCCCCCAGTCCACAACGTCCGGCGGGTGATCAGACGCCGCCCCCCAGTCCTCGTCCGGCGGGTGATCAGACGCCGCCCCCCAATCCACCTCCGGCAAAGAAGCAGAAGCAGAAGCAGTCCTGGATTATTAACCCGGACCCTTATGTACCTAAGACCACAAAGGTACCGGAGCCATCACTGAAGCCTCTCCCCACAAGGCCTTGGGAACGTAGTGCCGAGGAAGTCGACGCGGCCGCGGCTGCTGATTTGGAGAAATGGAAGGCGGACTGCAAGAAGAAAAGAGAGCCCGAGCCCAAGCCAGTATTTTCTGATGAGCAAAAGAAGTGGGCTAAGTCATTTTTGAGCACACCGTCCCAAGCCGCGAAGAATCTGCCTGACGACTATGCACGTGAACTTCGCAGGCAGGCACTCATGTTCAAGGAGAACAAAGAGCGGGAGAAGGCCGAAAGTAAAAAAAGCGGGAAACAAGTTGCCCAGCTCGGGGAACAAAGTAAACAATCGATTGCCCCGCTTATAGTGGAAGCCGCCGGTCCGGATGCCCCCGAGATCATACAAGCTGCGGCAGCATAGGGATTGACTGCAACGAGTGCCAGAGAACAAGCGGCCAACTTAGGTATTACTCTTCGTGAACTGTTAGGCCTTGATGAGGCGCCAGTGAAGGAGGTAGTAATTACATATGTCAAGAATGGGCCTCTCGTCGAGCCTGCGCAGGAAAAGGATCTACCTCCACAAATGAAAGGTCTGCTGAAATGGTACAAGGGTTACATAAAAAATAAAAACGCCAAAGATTATATTTATGCGGAAGTTAGACATGAGCATCACTTCAAACATTACTATGTACAAATTGAACTGAGTGAATTGTTCCAGCTTTTCAATCTGCGCGATCTCGACAAATCTATCATCAGTTGCTACGTTCTGTAAGTGATTTATTTCTACCCCATCTCGTTCATATTGCCTGCACTATATATATGTCCTAACTATATTGTTGTGTCCGCTATTATACATGCAGAATGAAGATTAAGGAATGCAGAGTAAGGAACATCCATGATGTTGGGTTCATTGACCCACACATCGTTAATGGACATGTGTTGGAGCATCACCCCGCCGACATGGAGGCAGACCTGTGGCAGTTTCTTACAAAGCAGGAACTCAAAAGTGATATTCTATTTCCTTACCATTTTGGGTGAGTGTTTCTGTCTTGAGCACATTCTCTTTTGTTTACTCCATGCATGGTATGTGGCCGGCTAATCGATGAGTTATGCATGACGTACTGTGCATGTATCGTGTCCGCAGGTTCCACTGGATTCTGCTAGTAATTAAAGTTAACACCTCAGAATGTCTCGTCCACGACTCTCTGAATATGGATCCAAAGCTTTGGGGCGGCATGAGAAGAATGCTGCAGAAGTAATTATTTTCATTCATTTGCGCTCTATATCGATCGGCCTATTTCGTTCATTTCCTAATATCAAGTAACTAATAACTCTCTTGTTCATTTAATTTTCTTTGCCTCGTAGGGTTTGGAGATGGTTCGTAGATACAAAGGTCGGTGAATTCAAAAAAGAGCTAGAATTCAAAAGGTCAAAGCCGAAGAATGCTGGGGATATTCAGCCAGCGGGGACCAATCTATGTGGATACTATGTCTGTGAGATGATCCGGAGATACACCTCTGAGCGGGTTCCGAGTGATACCAATGCTAAGAGGAATAACCTCCGGATGATGCTTAGTCCAGAAGCTCGCTTCCGACCACTTCAAGAGGAACTAGCTGGATGGTTCAGCAGGGAAGTCCTCCATCCTAAAGGAGAACACCATTACGAGGACGTAGAACTTTATATGCATTAAATTATGTATGGAAACTTGTTCAAAATTGTATATGGTCATCCGATGATATTGAATATATATTGTATATTCCTCTTGAATTCTTTTTGGTTCTAATTTCAAATTTGTTTGAAATTGTACATTCATATGCATGTATGTAGTACCGTAGAATATATGAAATTCCTTCAAAATTAAAATAAAGCACAAAAGAAATAAAACAATACAAATTAAACAGAAAACAGGTTTAGGGGGGGGGGGGGCTCGCTAAAACCCTAAACCTGTGGCGGCCTTTAGTCGCGGTTGGCCAGAAGAACCGCGACTAAAGGTCCTCCGCCCCGACGGCCGCCTGGCGCCCACGTGGACGGGCCTTTAGTCGCGGTTCTTAAGAAACCGCGACTAAAGGTGGGGGGCTTTAGTCGCGCTTAGTTGGTCGCGGTTGCGCAACCGCGACTAATGGCAGTTGCGAACCGCGACCAAAGGCCTTTTTTCCACCAGTGTCTAGATCGCGTTTCTGCGGAGCTCAGGCGGAGCCCTGCTGAGACGAGATCATCACCAACCTCCGGAGTGCCGTCACGCTGCCGGAGAACTCTTCTACCTCTCCGTCTCTCTTGCTGGATCAAGAAGGCCGAGATCATCGTCGAGCTGTACGTGTGCTGAACGCAGAGGTGCCGTCCGTTCGGCACTAGATCGCGGGACTGATCGCGGGATAGTTCGCGGGGCGGATCGAGGGACGTGAGGACGTTCCACTACATCAACCGCGTTCACTAACGCTTCTGCTGTACGGTCTACAAGGGTACGTAGATCACACATCCCCTCTCGTAGATGGACATCACCACGATAGGTCTTCGTGCGCGTAGGAAATTTTTGTTTCCCAGGAGACGTTCCCCAACAGTGGCATCATGAGCTAGGTTCATGCGTAGATGTCTTCTCGAGTAGAACACAAAAGTTTTTGTGGGCGTAGATGTGCGTTTTGCTGCCCTCCTTAGTCTTTTCTTGATTCCGCGGTATTGTTGGATCGAAGCGGCTCGGATCGACATTACTCGTACGCTTACGAGAGACTGGTTTCATCGCTGCGAGTAACTCCGTTGCTCAAAGATGACTGGCGGGTGTCAGTTTCTCCAACTTTAGTTGAATCGGATTTGACCGAGGAGGTCCTTGGATGAGGTTAAATAGCAACTCATATATCTCCGTTGTGGTGTTTGCGTAAGTAAGATGCGATCCTACTAGATACCCATGGTCACCACGTAAAACATGCAACAACAAAATTAGAGGACGTCTAACTTGTTTTTGCAGGGTATGCTTGTGATGTGATATGGCCAACGATGTGATGTGATATATTGGATGTATGAGATGATCATGTTGTAACAGAAAATATCGACTTGCACGTCGATGGTACGGCAACCGGCTGGAGCCATAGGGTTGTCTTTATAACTAACGTTTGTGCTTGCAGATGCGTTTACTATTTTGCTAGGATGTAGCTTTAGTAGTAATAGCATGAGTAGCACGACAACCCCGATGGCGACACGTTGATTGAGATCATGGTGTGGCGCCGGTGACAAGAAGATCGTGCCGGTGCTTTGGTGATGGAGATCAAGAAGCACGTGAAAATGGCCATATCATGTCACTTATGAATTGCATGTGATGTTAATCCTTTTATGCACCTTATTTTGCTTAGAACGACGGTAGCATTATGAGGTGATCTCTCACTAAAATTTCAAGACGAAATTGTGTTCTCCCCGACTGTGCACCGTTGCTACAGTTCGTCGTTTCGAGACATCATGTGATGATCGGGTGTGATAGACTCAACGTTCACATACAACGGGTGCAAAACAGTTGCCCACGCGGAACACTCGGGTTAAGCTTGACGAGCCTAGCATGTGCAGACATGGCCTTGGAACACATGAGACCGAAAGGTCGATCATGAATCATATAGATGATATGATTAGCATAGGGATGCTTACCACTGAAACTATACTCAACTCACGTGATGATCGGACTTGAGCTAGTGTAAGTGGATCATGAACCACTCAAATGACTAGAGAGATGTACTTTTTGAGTGGGAGTTTAGCGAGTAATTTGATTAAGTTAAACTTTAATTATCTTGAACATAGTCTAAGTCCACTTTGAATATATTTGTCTTGTAGATCATGGCTCACGCGACAGTCACCCTGAATTTTAATACGTTCCTAGAGAAAGCTAAGTTGAAAGATGATGGAAGCAACTTTGTAGACTGGGCTCGTAATCTTAAGCTAATCTTACAAGCTGGGAAGAAGGATTATGTCCTTAATGTTGCGCTAGGAGATGAACCACCCGCTACGGCTGATCAGGATGTTAAGAACGCTTGGTTAGCACGTAAGGAGGACTACTCAGTAGTTCAATGTGCAGTCTTGTATGGCTTAGAACCGGGACTTCAACGTCGCTTTGAGCGTCATGGAGCATTTGAGATGTTCCAGGAGTTGAAGTTTATCTTTCAGAAGAACGCCCGGATCGAGAGGTATGAGACCTCCGATAAATTCTATGCTTGCAAGATGGAGGAGAACTCGTCTGTCAGTGAACATGTGCTCAAAATGTCTGGGTACTCAAACCGTCTAGCTGAGCTGGGGATTGAACTCCCGCAAGAAGCTATCACTGACAGAATCCTTCAATCACTGCCGCCAAGCTATAAAGGCTTTGTGTTGAACTACAACATGCAAGGGATGAACAAGTCTCCCGGCGAGTTGTTTGCGATGCTGAAAGTCGCAGAGTCTGAACTCCGTAAAGAGCATCAAGTGTTGATGGTGAATAAGACCACTAACTTCAAGAGAAACGGCAAAGGCAAGAAGGGTAATTCAAAGAAGAGCGGCAAGCCTGTTGCCAATCCGACGAAGAAACCCAAAGCTGGACCTAAGCCTGAAACATAGTGTTACTATTGCAAGGGTATGGGTCACTGGAAGCGCAATTGCCCCAAGTATCTGGCTGATAAGAAGGCGGCCAAAGAAAAATCAGGTATATTTGATATACATGTTATTGATGTGTACTTAACCGGCTCTCGTAGTAGTGCCTCGGTATTTGATACCGGTTCTGTTGCTCATATTTGCAACTCGAAACAGGAACTGCGGAATAGACGAAGGCTGGCAAAAGATGAAGTGACGATGCGCGTAGGAAATGGTTCCAAGGTTGATGCAATCGCCGTCGGCACAGTTTCACTTCAGTTACCATCAGGATTAGTTATGAACTTGAATCATTGTTATTTAGTGCCTGTGTTGAGCATGAACATTATATCTGGATCTTGTTTATTGCGAGTTGGTTACTCTTTTAAGTCAGAGAATAATGGTTGTTCTATTTTTATGAGTAACATCTTTTATGGTCATGCACCCAATGTGAGGGGATTGTTCATATTGAATCTTGATAGTGATACACACATACATAACATTGAGACCAAAAGAGTTAGAGTTAACAATGATAGCGTCATATTTTTGTGGCACTGCCGCTTAGGTCATATTGGTGTAAAGCGCATGAAGAAACTCCATGCCGATGGACTTTTGGAGTCACTTGACTTTGATTCACTTGACACGTGCGAACCATGCCTCATGGGCAAGATGACTAAAACTCCGTTCTCCGGAACAATGGAGCGTGCAAGTGACTTGTTGGAAATCATACATACCGATGTGTGTGGTCCGATGAGCGTAGAGGCACGCGGCGGATATCGTTATTTTCTCACCTTCACTGACGATTTAAGTAGATATGGTTATGTCTACTTAATGAAGCACAAGTCTGAAACATTTGAAAAGTTCAAGCAATTTCAGAGTGAAGTTGAAAATCATCGTAACAAGAAGATCAAGTTCCTACGGTCTGATCGTGGGGGTGAATATCTGAGTTTCGAGTTTGGTGCTCACTTAAGACAATGTGGAATTGTTTCACAGTTGACACCGCCTGGAACACCACAGCGTAATGGTGTGTCCGAACGTCGTAATCGTACTTTATTAGAGATGGTGCGATCTATGATGTCTCTTACCGATTTGCCATTATCATTTTGGGGTTATGCATTAGAAACAGCTGCATTCACTTTAAATAGGGCACCATCAAAATCCGTTGAGACGACACCATACGAACTGTGGTATGGCAAAAGGCCAAAGTTGTCATTTCTTAAAGTTTGGGGATGTGATGCTTATGTCAAAAAGCTTCAGCCTGAAAAGCTGGAACCCAAAGCGGAAAGTGCATCTTCATAGGTTACCCAAAAGAGACAGTTGGGTACACCTTCTATCTCAAATCCGAGGGCAAAGTGTTTGTTTCTAAAAACGGAGCTTTTCTCGAGAAGGAGTTTCTCTCGAGAGAATTGAGTGGGAGGAAGATAGAACTTGACGAGGTTGTCGAACCTCTCATCCCTCTGGATGGTGGCGCAGGGCAAGGGGAAACCTTTGTCGTTGCGACGCCGGTTGAGGAGGAAGTTAATGATGATGATCATGAAACTCCGGTTCAAGTTTCTGTCGAACCACGCAGGTCGACGAGACCACGTGCTGCTCCAGAGTGGTACGGTAATCCCGTCTTGTCAATCATGTTGTTAGACAACAATGAACCTGCAAATTATGAAGAAGCAATGGTGGGCCCAGATTCCAACAAATGGCTAGAAGCCATGAAGTCCGAGATAGGATCCATGTATGAGAACAAAGTGTGGACTTTGGAAGTATTACCTGAGGGCCGCAAGGCTATTCAAAACAAATGGATCTTTAAGAGGAAGACGGACGCTGACGGCAATGTGACCATTTATAAAGCTCGACTTGTGGCAAAGGGTTTTTCACAAGTTCAAGGAGTTGACTACGATGAGACATTCTCACCCGTAGCGATGCTTAAGTCCGTCAGAATCATGTTAGCGATAGCTGCATTTTTCGATTATGAAATCTGGCAGATGGATGTCAAAATGGCGTTCCTTAACGGTTTCCTTAAGGAAGAGTTGTATATGATGCAACCTGAAGGTTTTGTCGATCCTAAGAATGCTAACAAGGTGTGCAAGCTCCAGCGATCCATTTATGGACTGGTGCAAGCATCTCGGAGTTGGAACAAATGCTTTGATGAGGTGATCAAAGCATTTGGGTTTATACAAGTGGTTGGAGAATCCTGTATTTACAAGAAAGTGAGTGGGAGCTCTGTGGCGTTTCTAATATTATATGTGGATGACATATTGCTGATTGGAAACAACGTAGAGTTCTTGGAGAGCATAAAGGATTACTTGAATAAAAGTTTCTCTATGAAGGACCTAGGAGAAGCTGCTTACATTCTAGGCATTAAGATCTACAGGGATAGATCAAAACGCCTGATAGGACGTTCACAAAGCACATACCTTGATAAAGTTTTGAAGAGGTTCAAAATGGAACAGTCCAAGAAAGGGTTCTTGCCAGTTTTACAAGGTACGAGATTGAGTAAGACTCAGTGCCCAGCAACTGATGAAGATAGAGAGCATATGCGCTCCGTCCCCTATACTTCAGCCATAGGTTCTATCATGTATGCAATGCTATGCACTAGACCACACGTTAGCCTGGCCATAAGTATGGCAGGTAGGTTCCAGAGTAATCCAGGAGTGGATCACTGGACGACTGTCAAGAATATCCTGAAGTACCTGAAAAGGACTAAGGAGATGTTTCTCGTGTATGGAGGTGACGAAGAGCTCGCCGTAAAAGGTTACGTTGATGCAAGCTTTGACACTGATCCGGACGACTCTAAGTCGCAAACCGGATACATATTTATTCTTAATGGGGATGCGGTAAGCTGGTGCAGTTCCAGGCAGAGCGTCGTAGCAGATTCTACATGTGAAGTAGAGTACATGGCTGCCTCGGAGGCGGCTAAGGAGGGTGTCTCGATGAAGCAGTTCATGACGGATCTTGGAGTGGTGCCAAGCGCACTGAATCCAATAACCTTGTTCTGTGACAACACGGGTGTCATTGCCCTAGCAAAGGAACCACAGTTTCACAAGAAGACCAGACACATCAAACGACGCTTCAACCTCATCCGCGACTACGTCGAAGGGGAGGACGTAAATATATGCAAAGTGCACACGGATCTGAATGTAGCAGACCCGCTGACTAAACCTCTTCCACGGGCAAAACATGATCAATACCAGAACTGTATGGGTGTTAGATTTATTACAATGTAATTTGCATGATGATGTGAGGGCTAGATTATTGACTCTAGTGCAAGTGGGAGACTGTTGGAATTATGCCCTAGAGGCAATAATAAATAAAGTTATTATTATAATTCCTGTATCAAGATAATCGTTTAGTATCCATGCTATAATTGTATTGAATGAAGACTTATATACATGTGTGGATGCATAGACAAAACACTGTCCCTAGCAAGCCTCTAGTTGGCTAGCCAGTTGATCAACGACAGTCAGTGTCTTCTGATTATAACAAGGTGTTGTTGCTTGATAACTGGATCACGTCATTAGGAGAATCACGTGATGGACTAGACCCAAACTAATAGACGTAGCATGTTGATCGTGTCATTTTATTGCTACTGTTTTCTACGTGTCAAGTATTTATTCCTATGACCATGAGATCATATAACTTACTAACACCGGAGGAATACTTTGTGTGTATCAAACGTCGCAACGTAACTGGGTGACTATAAAGATGCTCTACAGGTATCTCCGAAGGTGTTCGTTAAGTTAGTATGGATCGAGACTGGGATTTGTCACTCCGTGTGACGGAGAAGTATCTCGGGGCCCACTCGGTAATACAACATCACGCACAAGCCTTGCAAGCAATGTGACTTAGTGTAAGTTGCGGGATCTTGTATTACGGAACGAGTAAAGAGACTTGCCGGTAAACGAGATTGAAATAGGTATACGGATACTGACGATCGAATCTCGGGCAAGTAACATACCGAAGGACAAAGGGAATGACATACGGGATTATATGAATCCTTGACACTGAGGTTCAAACGATAAGATCTTCGTAGAATATGTAGGATCCAATATGGGCATCCAGGTCCCGCTATTGGATATTGACCGAGGAGTCTCTCGGGTCATGTCTACATAGTTCTCGAACCCGCAGGGTCTGCACATAGTTCTCGAACCCGCAGGTTCGACGTTGTTTTATGCGTATTTGAGTTATATGGTTGGTTACCGAATGTTGTTCGGAGTCCCGGATGAGATCACGGACGTCACGAGGGTTTCCGGAATGGTCCGGAAACGAAGATTGATATATAGGATGACCTCATTTGATTACCGGAAGGATTTCGGAGTTACCGGGAATGTACCGGGAATGACGAATGGGTTCCGGGAGTTCACCGGGGGGGGGCACCCACCCCCGGGAAGCCCATAGGTATTGGTGGTGCCGGACCAGCCCTTAGTGGGCTGGTGGGACAGCCCAAAAGGGGCCTATGCGCATTGGGAAGAAAATCAAAGAGAAAAAAAAGGAGGAGGTGGGAAAGGGAAGAAGGACTCCACCTTCCAAACCAAGTAGGACTCGGTTTGGGAGGGGAATCCTTCCCCCCTTGGCTCGGCCGACCCCTTGGGGGTTCTTGGACCCCAAGGCAAGGCTCCCCCCTCTCCCTCCTATATATAGTGGGGTTTTAGGGCTGATTTGAGACAACTTTGCCACGGCAGCCCGACCACATATCTCCACGGTTTTACCTCTAGATCGCGTTTCTGCGGAGCTCGGGCGGAGCCCTGCTGAGACGAGATCATCACCAACCTCCATAGCGCCGTCACGCTGCCGGAGAACTCTTCTACCTCTCCGTCTCTCTTGCTGGATCAAGAAGGCCGAGATCATCGTCGAGCTGTACGTGTGCTGAACGCGGAAGTGCCGTCCGTTCGACACTAGATCGTGGGACTGATCGCGGGATAGTCCACGGGGCGGATCGAGGGACGTGAGGACGTTCCACTACATCAACCGCGTTCACTAACGCTTCTGCTGTACGGTCTACAAGGGTACGTAGATCACACATCCCCTCTCGTAGATGGACCTCACCATGATAGGTCTTCGTGCGCGTAGGAAAATTTTTGTTTCCCATGCGACGTTCCCCAACATTAACCCCAAGTAAGATCCCACCGGATCTTCCCCTTGGCGGTACACAGTGCCAATCAAACTCAACCCCTCCTGAAATGGTATTTAAAAATTGCGGTGTGAAATTGTCTCTTCCAGTTTCTTGTAGTGCCATAAAATCAAGTTTATAATCTAGTGATGCTTCTCTAAGGAATCTTCTTTTAGCCAAGTCCGCAAGACCTCTGCTATTCCAAAATATTCCTTTCACATTTCATCATGAATTTTTTTCTTTTGTTTTACTCCCGCGCTTCTCCTTACTGCTGATTCAGGAAATACCTTCCTTTTCCAATGTCTCTTTTGTTTACCTTGAATAGGATTTATGTTAATATGAGTATCTGTTAGTAATGAATGGCAATCCTTGGTCGAAGGGGCCATATACCCCTCCAATCCCATATCATCCACTTCGTCTACTTCCCCCTCTGCGTTTAATAGATTGTCACATAAACTTTGGAGTTCTGCGCCCCCTAATTCATTGATATCTGAGTCATTCATAGGTTTTACCGCATCAAGATTCTTAATAAACTCTATGGTTCTATTCGCTTCTAAATCAAGCATATCATTAATGGACTTAGCTATATCTTTACTAGAAGTACCCAAAGAAATTCCTATGTCGCTAGCATTGTTCATAATGTCAGACTCTGATAAGTTTAATATTGAAGCGTCACGGTGTAAAGACATACCTGTAGTTGTTTCTGCATCACGAAGCTTTGCAGCCCTCATGGCACGCCCCATCATTATTTCATCAGCATCAGGCTTCTCCTGAATACGATGACTAAAACGTCGATCACCAGATGTAGGATCCGGAATCCCACCAAATGAAATCACTTCATCTGTGGGAATGTATGTACAACTGTTCCTTCTTGCCTCAGGTTCGTCACAATGCTCTGAAGATGTACAGTGAACTTTTTGTTCAGATAGAATCTCGTTTTGCACATCATTAGAACTATTACTGTCATTGCTCATAAGTACTGGATGCACATTCCTCTCGGCTGTATGTTGCGCATTCTGGCCATCAGCACATGGTAATGTAGCATAGGTGGGCCGAATGCAAGCCTCATGTGTGCTGTCTACTACCATCAGTGGATTGCCCATTGTGGCAGATTGCACTTTAGATTTATTGGTCACTGGTGCAGCCGCCTCCTGCATGCTGCATGCAAACTTAGACCGGCTAGAATGTGGCAAATTCTCCTGTACAGACTGAATGCAAGCCTCTTGCCTGCTGTCCACTACCATTAGTGGATTGCCCATCATGGCAGCTTCCTCTTTAGATCTATTGGCCACTGGTGCAGCCGCCTCCTGCATGCTGCATGCAGACGTAGACCGACTAGAGGGTAGGACTATCACAACAGACAATTTCTCCTGTACAGGGACATCTTCCCTGAGGTGAATCGGTGTATGCATGGCCTCAAATGATCCAAAGCGCAGTGTATTCATAGGTGAAACAGCTGTAGAAGATGTACATCCGGTACCAAGTGATTTATCAGTATTAGACGTAGGCGGCTTGCTGTTATTCTTTGACCTATCTGATTGGTCATCTTGATTCGCGTCTCCATGATCCTTATCCCTATCCTCCCCATCTGTCATGTGAACATCCCCTCCATGCGGATCTTTTTGGGGCAGCACCTCTACCTCGATGTCGAGATCGTAGTGCAAGCCATCATAGGACCACGGCGCAAAGTCCGGTATCTGCTCAACGTCTAGCACCATCACTAGCAATCTGGCGATCCCCCTTTTGCGAATGAATGGCATATCAACCTTCTCCGTCTTCCCAATCAGTGAACCTAGGCTCCACACGATGAGGAAGTCATGAAGCAGTATCTCTGGGATGCCTGAGAATCTGATCCAAACCTTCTTTAACCGTGCGCCCTGTGGTGCCGGTTTTATGCATTCCTCAAACTCAAGTAGACATTTGCCTCCACTCACTTTGCTGACCCCAAAAGTGAGTAACCGGTGAAGGTCCTCTCTTCTAGGGAACTCTACCTGAAAGGTATATTCATCTATTGTTATCGGATCCCATTTGTATGTCTCAGAAACAAGCCTTCTCAGCTGTTGAGATACTTGCTCTGCTGTCAATTCACCATTCGTGACTTTTACCAGTCCCGTCCTTGAGCTCTCAAGACGAGGTGGAGTAAGAGCTGATGTAGACCCTGGTGTCCCAAAGAACATAAGCTTGCTGCGACAGACGCCATATATGCTAATGATTGGCTTGGGAGCTAAAAGAAGTGGACATGTAGCCTCAGCATGTCCTGATTTCTGACAAATATCGCAAAGTTCTGTGGTACAATCTACAACAAAGTGCCTAGACCCCCCACATCTATAACATGACATCTTTTCCTTCTTGCGAACCGCCTTGTTGGCACGTGCAATGCCAGTGATTAGCAGCTCCCCCTGGACCTCCTCCGGCGTTCCAGATCGCACGTCCGCCACCCGGACCGCTATTGAAATCGTTCCAATGGTTGGTATGGTTCCTGTAACTTGGGTATCCACCACGACCACGATACTGCCCTGGTCCTCCCAAAACGCCTCTTCCGGCTACAGCACTGCCTCGTCCCTGTGTTTCCCGTGCCTCCCGCGAGACTGAAACAACAATTGCATGCGTTACCCCTGTCAGGGCGCCATCCACAGCAGCTGTCCCGCCGGCAGTTGTCGCTGTGGCCACCGACGTAACCATCCCCGGTGCTGCAGGTACCGCTGGTGCAGCAGATGCATTATTGTAAGATCCCGTCGCCATGGCCAGTGCTGTGATGCGCGGCGCCCTCCCAGGCTGCGATGGGAAGCCAGGAACCGGTCGCCCTGCGTCACGAGGCGCTCCCAGGCTACGATGCGCAACGCCCTCCCAGGCGGCGATCGGATCTGATGGAAAAACGATCCTCGTAGGATCCTGTGCGTTGTGTATATACGTCGAATCCACTCTAGAATACGACATGGACTCAGTTTTTGTTTCCTGTAAACCGACGTGGTGTTGTAACGTGGCTAGCTGGGCCTTATACCCAGCCGTCATTAGCCCACCATCTGAACTACACGGCCCAACATGGCGTAGTAGCAGTTCCCAACGAGCTTCTCGTTCCTGAACGGCCGGAGTTGTTACCGACGGCTGTTTCCTGGCCGCCGGACGCTTGATCTTTCTCCTGCTCGGAACATTTTTCCAATTATCAATAAAATCCGCTAGGGTAAGTGCCGGCAAACGTACCTTGGGTAATGGTCCTTTCCATGGCCGTATCGCGTTTGCCGATGTTCGCCGGTGAACGACTCGTTGAAGGACCTCCACCCTGTCTTCGTCGTTACCTCCTAGGCCGTTCCAAGCGCAGTCGGTAGCCGGAACCAGTCCGTCGATGCAGTTCGCCATTTGTTCCTCGGAGTAACCCAGCTGAATTGATTAACAAACCAAGTCCGAAGGTGATGGAGAAGCCGCCGGTGGCAATTCGTCTTCGTCAGCTTCATTCTCCTCGTCGGCCAGCGCCCAGAACCGGCCGCCGACCTTCGATTTCTCATGTATGTACGGTGACAAGTTCATCACCTCGCCCTCAGTCGCCGAGCGAGCATTCGGATCGCCCCAGATCGCCTCTCCATATATTTCGGATCGTCCCAGTTCAGATATCATGGAGGGGGGGGGGTGTTAGTGTTTGTCTCACATAGGAATGTGAGATGGATGGAGGGATGGTTGGAATTGTAGTTCTAAACGGGTCAAGCAATTCTACGTTGGAATTTAAAGTGCCACACGGTTGAACCATGGTGTAGTTGAAACAAATTTAATAACTTTGAAATTTGGGCGATGAGGTGGCTCGGTCCAGTAAAGGTGGGACTTTAAACTATGGTCGTCGATGCACTGCTCCAAACCGGAAGTAACGGTTAGTGTCGCCGACATGTTCATCAAGGCATAGGCGGGAGGGAGGAGGCAATGTGATGGTTTGGTCTTGAGCAAGTTGGAGATAAGCAAGGGATACTACGGGCCGAGCAGTGCCATATGTTCCAAGTGTACCAGAGCATGAACATTATATCTGGATCTTGTTTATTGCGAGATGGTTACTCTTTTAAGTCAGAGAATAATGGTTGTTCTATTTTTATGAGTAACATCTTTTATGGTCATGCACCCAATGTGAGGGGATTGTTCATATTGAATCTTGATAATGATACACACATACATAACATTGAGACCAAAAGAGTTAGAGTTAACAATGATAGCGTCATATTTTTGTGGCACTGCCGCTTAGGTCATATTGGTGTAAAGCGCATGAAGAAACTCCATGCCGATGGACTTTTGGAGTCACTTGACTTTGATTCACTTGACACGTGCGAACCATGCCTCATGGGCAAGATGACTAAAACTCCGTTCTCCGGAACAATGGAGCGTGCAAGTGACTTGTTGGAAATCATACATACCGATGTGTGTGGTCCGATGAGCGTAGAGGCACGCGGCGGATATCGTTATTTTCTCACCTTCACTGACGATTTAAGTAGATATGGTTATGTCTACTTAATGAAGCACAAGTCTGAAACATTTGAAAAGTTCAAGCAATTTCAGAGTGAAGTTGAAAATCATCGTAACAAGAAGATCAAGTTCCTACGGTCTGATCGTGGGGGTGAATATCTGAGTTTCGAGTTTGGTGCTCACTTAAGACAATGTGGAATTGTTTCACAGTTGACACCGCCTGGAACACCACAGCGTAATGGTGTGTCCGAACGTCGTAATCGTACTTTATTAGAGATGGTGCGATCTATGATGTCTCTTACCGATTTGCCATTATCATTTTGGGGTTATGCATTAGAAACAGCTGCATTCACTTTAAATAGGGCACCATCAAAATCCGTTGAGACGACACCATACGAACTGTGGTATGGCAAAAGGCCAAAGTTGTCATTTCTTAAAGTTTGGGGATGTGATGCTTATGTCAAAAAGCTTCAGCCTGAAAAGCTGGAACCCAAAGCGGAAAGTGCATCTTCATAGGTTACCCAAAAGAGACAGTTGGGTACACCTTCTATCTCAAATCCGAGGGCAAAGTGTTTGTTTCTAAAAACGGAGCTTTTCTCGAGAAGGAGTTTCTCTCGAGAGAATTGAGTGGGAGGAAGATAGAACTTGACGAGGTTGTCGAACCTCTCATCCCTCTGGATGGTGGCGCAGGGCAAGGGGAAACCTTTGTCGTTGCGACGCCGGTTGAGGAGGAAGTTAATGATGATGATCATGAAACTCCGGTTCAAGTTTCTGTCGAACCACGCAGGTCGACGAGACCACGTGCTGCTCCAGAGTGGTACGGTAATCCCGTCTTGTCAATCATGTTGTTAGACAACAATGAACCTGCAAATTATGAAGAAGCAATGGTGGGCCCAGATTCCAACAAATGGCTAGAAGCCATGAAGTCCGAGATAGGATCCATGTATGAGAACAAAGTGTGGACTTTGGAAGTATTACCTGAGGGCCGCAAGGCTATTCAAAACAAATGGATCTTTAAGAGGAAGACGGACGCTGACGGCAATGTGACCATTTATAAAGCTCGACTTGTGGCAAAGGGTTTTTCACAAGTTCAAGGAGTTGACTACGATGAGACATTCTCACCCGTAGCGATGCTTAAGTCCGTCAGAATCATGTTAGCGATAGCTGCATTTTTCGATTATGAAATCTGGCAGATGGATGTCAAAATGGCGTTCCTTAACGGTTTCCTTAAGGAAGAGTTGTATATGATGCAACCTGAAGGTTTTGTCGATCCTAAGAATGCTAACAAGGTGTGCAAGCTCCAGCGATCCATTTATGGACTGGTGCAAGCATCTCGGAGTTGGAACAAATGCTTTGATGAGGTGATCAAAGCATTTGGGTTTATACAAGTGGTTGGAGAATCCTGTATTTACAAGAAAGTGAGTGGGAGCTCTGTGGCGTTTCTAATATTATATGTGGATGACATATTGCTGATTGGAAACAACGTAGAGTTCTTGGAGAGCATAAAGGATTACTTGAATAAAAGTTTCTCTATGAAGGACCTAGGAGAAGCTGCTTACATTCTAGGCATTAAGATCTACAGGGATAGATCAAAACGCCTGATAGGACGTTCACAAAGCACATACCTTGATAAAGTTTTGAAGAGGTTCAAAATGGAACAGTCCAAGAAAGGGTTCTTGCCAGTTTTACAAGGTACGAGATTGAGTAAGACTCAGTGCCCAGCAACTGATGAAGATAGAGAGCATATGCGCTCCGTCCCCTATACTTCAGCCATAGGTTCTATCATGTATGCAATGCTATGCACTAGACCACACGTTAGCCTGGCCATAAGTATGGCAGGTAGGTTCCAGAGTAATCCAGGAGTGGATCACTGGACGACTGTCAAGAATATCCTGAAGTACCTGAAAAGGACTAAGGAGATGTTTCTCGTGTATGGAGGTGACGAAGAGCTCGCCGTAAAAGGTTACGTTGATGCAAGCTTTGACACTGATCCGGACGACTCTAAGTCGCAAACCGGATACATATTTATTCTTAATGGGGATGCGGTAAGCTGGTGCAGTTCCAGGCAGAGCGTCGTAGCAGATTCTACATGTGAAGTAGAGTACATGGCTGCCTCGGAGGCGGCTAAGGAGGGTGTCTCGATGAAGCAGTTCATGACGGATCTTGGAGTGGTGCCAAGCGCACTGAATCCAATAACCTTGTTCTGTGACAACACGGGTGTCATTGCCCTAGCAAAGGAACCACAGTTTCACAAGAAGACCAGACACATCAAACGACGCTTCAACCTCATCCGCGACTACGTCGAAGGGGAGGACGTAAATATATGCAAAGTGCACACGGATCTGAATGTAGCAGACCCGCTGACTAAACCTCTTCCACGGGCAAAACATGATCAATACCAGAACTGTATGGGTGTTAGATTTATTACAATGTAATTTGCATGATGATGTGAGGGCTAGATTATTGACTCTAGTGCAAGTGGGAGACTGTTGGAATTATGCCCTAGAGGCAATAATAAATAAAGTTATTATTATAATTCCTGTATCAAGATAATCGTTTAGTATCCATGCTATAATTGTATTGAATGAAGACTTATATACATGTGTGGATGCATAGACAAAACACTGTCCCTAGCAAGCCTCTAGTTGGCTAGCCAGTTGATCAACGACAGTCAGTGTCTTCTGATTATAACAAGGTGTTGTTGCTTGATAACTGGATCACGTCATTAGGAGAATCACGTGATGGACTAGACCCAAACTAATAGACGTAGCATGTTGATCGTGTCATTTTATTGCTACTGTTTTCTACGTGTCAAGTATTTATTCCTATGACCATGAGATCATATAACTTACTAACACCGGAGGAATACTTTGTGTGTATCAAACGTCGCAACGTAACTGGGTGACTATAAAGATGCTCTACAGGTATCTCCGAAGGTGTTCGTTAAGTTAGTATGGATCGAGACTGGGATTTGTCACTCCGTGTGACGGAGAAGTATCTCGGGGCCCACTCGGTAATACAACATCACGCACAAGCCTTGCAAGCAATGTGACTTAGTGTAAGTTGCGGGATCTTGTATTACGGAACGAGTAAAGAGACTTGCCGGTAAACGAGATTGAAATAGGTATACGGATACTGACGATCGAATCTCGGGCAAGTAACATACCGAAGGACAAAGGGAATGACATACGGGATTATATGAATCCTTGACACTGAGGTTCAAACGATAAGATCTTCGTAGAATATGTAGGATCCAATATGGGCATCCAGGTCCCGCTATTGGATATTGACCGAGGAGTCTCTCGGGTCATGTCTACATAGTTCTCGAACCCGCAGGGTCTGCACACTTAAGGTTCGACGTTGTTTTATGCGTATTTGAGTTATATGGTTGGTTACCGAATGTTGTTTGGAGTCCCGGATGAGATCACGGACGTCACGAGGGTTTCCGGAATGGTCCGGAAACGAAGATTGATATATAGGATGACCTCATTTGATTACCGGAAGGATTTCGGAGTTACCGGGAATGTACCGGGAATGACGAATGGGTTCCGGGAGTTCACCGGGGGGGGGGGCACCCACCCCCGGGAAGCCCATAGGTATTGGTGGTGCCGGACCAGCCCTTAGTGGGCTGGTGGGACAGCCCAAAAGGGGCCTATGCGCATTGGGAAGAAAATCAAAGAGAAAAAAAAGGAGGAGGTGGGAAAGGGAAGAAGGACTCCACCTTCCAAACCAAGTAGGACTCGGTTTGGGAGGGGAATCCTTCCCCCCTTGGCTCGGCCGACCCCTTGGGGGTTCTTGGACCCCAAGGCAAGGCTCCCCCCTCTCCCTCCTATATATAGTGGGGTTTTAGGGCTGATTTGAGACAACTTTGCCACGGCAGCCCGACCACATATCTCCACGGTTTTACCTCTAGATCGCGTTTCTGCGGAGCTCGGGCGGAGCCCTGCTGAGACGAGATCATCACCAACCTCCATAGCGCCGTCACGCTGCCGGAGAACTCTTCTACCTCTCCGTCTCTCTTGCTGGATCAAGAAGGCCGAGATCATCGTCGAGCTGTACGTGTGCTGAACGCGGAAGTGTCGTCCGTTCGACACTAGATCGTGGGACTGATCGCGGGATAGTCCACGGGGCGGATCGAGGGACGTGAGGACGTTCCACTACATCAACCGCGTTCACTAACGCTTCTGCTGTACGGTCTACAAGGGTACGTAGATCACACATCCCCTCTCGTAGATGGACCTCACCATGATAGGTCTTCGTGCGCGTAGGAAAATTTTTGTTTCCCATGCGACGTTCCCCAACATTAACCCCAAGTAAGATCCCACCGGATCTTCCCCTTGGCGGTACACAGTGCCAATCAAACTCAACCCCTCCTGAAATGGTATTTAAAAATTGCGGTGTGAAATTGTCTCTTCCAGTTTCTTGTAGTGCCATAAAATCAAGTTTATAATCTAGTGATGCTTCTCTAAGGAATCTTCTTTTAGCCAAGTCCGCAAGACCTCTGCTATTCCAAAATATTCCTTTCATATTTCATCATGAATTTTTTTCTTTTGTTTTACTCCCGCGCTTCTCCTTACTGCTGATTCAGGAAATACCTTCCTTTTCCAATGTCTCTTTTGTTTACCTTGAATAGGATTTATGTTAATATGAGTATCTGTTAGTAATGAATGGCAATCCTTGGTCGAAGGGGCCATATACCCCTCCAATCCCATATCATCCACTTCGTCTACTTCCCCCTCTGCGTTTAATAGATTGTCACATAAACTTTGGAGTTCTGCGCCCCCTAATTCATTGATATCTGAGTCATTCATAGGTTTTACCGCATCAAGATTCTTAATAAACTCTATGGTTCTATTCGCTTCTAAATCAAGCATATCATTAATGGACTTAGCTATATCTTTACTAGAAGTACCCAAAGAAATTCCTATGTCGCTAGCATTGTTCATAATGTCAGACTCTGATAAGTTTAATATTGAAGCGTCACGGTGTAAAGACATACCTGTAGTTGTTTCTGCATCACGAAGCTTTGCAGCCCTCATGGCACGCCCCATCATTATTTCATCAGCATCAGGCTTCTCCTGAATACGATGACTAAAACGTCGATCACCAGATGTAGGATCCGGAATCCCACCAAATGAAATCACTTCATCTGTGGGAATGTATGTACAACTGTTCCTTCTTGCCTCAGGTTCGTCACAATGCTCTGAAGATGTACAGTGAACTTTTTGTTCAGATAGAATCTCGTTTTGCACATCATTAGAACTATTACTGTCATTGCTCATAAGTACTGGATGCACATTCCTCTCGGCTGTATGTTGCGCATTCTGGCCATCAGCACATGGTAATGTAGCATAGGTGGGCCGAATGCAAGCCTCATGTGTGCTGTCTACTACCATCAGTGGATTGCCCATTGTGGCAGATTGCACTTTAGATTTATTGGTCACTGGTGCAGCCGCCTCCTTCATGCTGCATGCAAACTTAGACCGGCTAGAATGTGGCAAATTCTCCTGTACAGACTGAATGCAAGCCTCTTGCCTGCTGTCCACTACCATTAGTGGATTGCCCATCATGGCAGCTTCCTCTTTAGATCTATTGGCCACTGGTGCAGCCGCCTCCTGCATGCTGCATGCAGACGTAGACCGACTAGAGGGTAGGACTATCACAACAGACAATTTCTCCTGTACAGGGACATCTTCCCTGAGGTGAATCGGTGTATGCATGGCCTCAAATGATCCAAAGCGCAGTGTATTCATAGGTGAAACAGCTGTAGAAGATGTACATCCGGTACCAAGTGATTTATCAGTATTAGACGTAGGCGGCTTGCTGTTATTCTTTGACCTATCTGATTGGTCATCTTGATTCGCGTCTCCATGATCCTTATCCCTATCCTCCCCATCTGTCATGTGAACATCCCCTCCATGCGGATCTTTTTGGGGCAGCACCTCTACCTCGATGTCGAGATCGTAGTGCAAGCCATCATAGGACCACGGCGCAAAGTCCGGTATCTGCTCAACGTCTAGCACCATCACTAGCAATCTGGCGATCCCCCTTTTGCGAGTGAATGGCATATCAACCTTCTCCGTCTTCCCAATCAGTGAACCTAGGCTCCACACGATGAGGAAGTCATGAAGCAGTATCTCTGGGATGCCTGAGAATCTGATCCAAACCTTCTTTAACCGTGCGCCCTGTGGTGCCGGTTTTATGCATTCCTCAAACTCAAGTAGACATTTGCCTCCACTCACTTTGCTGACCCCAAAAGTGAGTAACCGGTGAAGGTCCTCTCTTCTAGGGAACTCTACCTGAAAGGTATATTCATCTATTGTTATCGGATCCCATTTGTATGTCTCAGAAACAAGCCTTCTCAGCTGTTGAGATACTTGCTCTGCTGTCAATTCACCATTCGTGACTTTTACCAGTCCCGTCCTTGAGCTCTCAAGACGAGGTGGAGTAAGAGCTGATGTAGACCCTGGTGTCCCAAAGAACATAAGCTTGCTGCGACAGACGCCATATATGCTAATGATTGGCTTGGGAGCTAAAAGAAGTGGACATGTAGCCTCAGCATGTCCTGATTTCTGACAAATATCGCAAAGTTCTGTGGTACAATCTACAACAAAGTGCCTAGACCCCCCACATCTATAACATGACATCTTTTCCTTCTTGCGAACCGCCTTGTTGGCACGTGCAATGCCAGTGATTAGCACCTCCCCCTGGACCTCCTCCGGCGTTCCAGATCGCACGTCCGCCACCCGGACCGCTATTGAAATCGTTCCAATGGTTGGTATGGTTCCTGTAACTTGGGTATCCACCACGACCACGATACTGCCCTGGTCCTCCCAAAACGCCTCTTCCGGCTACAGCACTGCCTCGTCCCTGTGTTTCCCGTGCCTCCCGCGAGACTGAAACAACAATTGCATGCGTTACCCCTGTCAGGGCGCCATCCACAGCAGCTGTCCCGCCGGCAGTTGTCGCTGTGGCCGCCGACGTAACCATCCCCGGTGCTGCAGGTGCCGCTGGTGCAGCAGATGCATTATTGTAAGATCCCGTCGCCATGGCCAGTGTTGTGATGCGCGGCGCCCTCCCAGGCTGCGATGGGAAGCCAGGAACCGGTCGCCCTGCGTCACGAGGCGCTCCCAGGCTACGATGCGCAACGCCCTCCCAGGCGGCGATCGGATCTGATGGAAAAACGATCCTCGTAGGATCCTGTGCGTTGTGTATATACGTCGAATCCACTCTAGAATACGACATGGACTCAGTTTTTGTTTCCTGTAAACCGACGTGGTGTTGTAACGTGGCTAGCTGGGCCTTATACCCAGCCGTCATTAGCCCACCATCTGAACTACACGGCCCAACATGGCGTAGTAGCAGTTCCCAACGAGCTTCTCGTTCCTGAACGGCCAGAGTTGTTACCGACGGCTGTTTCCTGGCCGCCGGACGCTTGATCTTTCTCCTGCTCGGAACATTTTTCCAATTATCAATAAAATCCGCTAGGGTAAGTGCCGGCAAACGTACCTTGGGTAATGGTCCTTTCCATGGCCGTATCGCGTTTGCCGATGTTCGCCGGTGAACGACTCGTCGAAGGACCTCCACCCTGTCTTCGTCGTTACCTCCTAGGCCGTTCCAAGCGCAGTCGGTAGCCGGAACCAGTCCGTCGATGCAGTTCGCCATTTGTTCCTCGGAGTAACCCAGCTGAATTGATTAACAAACCAAGTCCGAAGGTGATGGAGAAGCCGCCGGTGGCAATTCGTCTTCGTCAGCTTCATTCTCCTCGTCGGCCAGCGCCCAGAACCGGCCGCCGACCTTCGATTTCTCATGTATGTACGGTGACAAGTTCATCACCTCGCCCTCAGTCGCCGAGCGAGCATTCGGATCGCCCCAGATCGCCTCTCCGTATATTTCGGATCGTCCCAGTTCAGATATCATGGAGGGGGGGGGGGTTAGTGTTTGTCTCACATAGGAATGTGAGATGGATGGAGGGATGGTTGGAATTGTAGTTCTAAACGGGTCAAGCAATTCTACGTTGGAATTTAAAGTGCCACACGGTTGAACCATGGTGTAGTTGAAACAAATTTAATAACTTTGAAATTTGGGCGATGAGGTGGCTCGGTCCAGTAAAGGTGGGACTTTAAACTATGGTCGTCGATGCACTGCTCCAAACCGGAAGTAACGGTTAGTGTCGCCGACATGTTCATCGAGGCATAGGCGGGAGGGAGGAGGCAATGTGATGGTTTGGTCTTGAGCAAGTTGGAGATAAGCAAGGGATACTACGGGCCGAGCAGTGCCATATGTTCCAAGTGTACCAGAGCTTGACATGTGCCACGTATGCCAAGTGTTAGACTCAGCAAAGGCTACAATTTTTTCACATAGTATCAGCCCTGCAATTCCACCATGTATATATACATAGGGTAACCCCTCGCGTCGCCTCCCCTGGGCGACGCTAGGGGCCCCTGAACCCTAGCGCTGCAGGCCGCCCCTCGCGCCTCCTCCTGCCGCCGTCGCCGACGTGGGCCGCGGTGGCGGCGGCCCCGCTGCCGAAGGCACCAGGGCGGGTGGTTGTTGCGGGTGGTGGCAGTGTCCCTTTCGGCAGGGTTGGCTGATCTGTGTGGAGATGGTGGCACAGGTGGCTGCGGATCCAATGCCCCGATCGGATCCGCCGCGGGGTGGCCTTGCGCCGACCGGCGGCGCGTGGAGGGACCGGTGAGGGGATGAAGGATCTCTGCCGGAGTACCGACGACGGCGCACGTCTTCATGGCGAGGCTCCGCGCGGTTCTAGCCAGCCACGAGATCAGGACGACGTGGCTTCCGATGAAAATCGTGCCTGATTGCAGTCTTGGCGGACGATGGCGGCGTCTCGAACGTCGTTCCCTTCTCACGACATCGTCATTGCATGGTCACGTCAACTTGATCGGGATGTTTCGGCGGAAACCCTAGATCTGGGTCTATCGGATCGGACGGTGACGACGCTTTCAGTGTCGTTCTCCCTCCTGGGGGCATCGTTTTGGAGCAAGTGCTGGCTGGAGGGGACAAGAGGAAGAGCGGTGTTACATTCACCGCAAGGCAGATGGCGGTTCCCGGCGACATGGTGCTGCGGAGTTTCGCCGACGGTCGCGTGTGGATGAATACGTGCAGGATGGTGGAGCTGTCTGGCACAGTGATGGCGTCGACGGCAGCCTTGCAAGGTCGCTGCATCAGTACCAGCTCTGGAGATGGGTTGATGGAACACGGCGGCGACGGCCTGTGCGACGGACCAGTTTGGACCCAGTCCCGGTATGTGGCTGGGCTGGGGCATCCGGCTTTAGATGTTAGGGTTTGGTGCGATGTCTGTTTGGCATTAGGCTCGAACGTTCGACATACCTTCATCATGGGGATAGGAGTAGAGGCATGCGTTGTCAAGATGGTGTCTTGAAGCTTACTGATGTATTCCTTTGTTAGTTTTTTGAAAATAATTAATAAAATGGTGCATCATCCAGATACAGAGGCCGGGGGCATATCCTCCTTTTCTAAAAATAAAAAAAATGTATATATACATATAGTCTCCATACAACCACGTATATCATATGCGATGTGACCATGATTTGTACAGGCTGCTAAACCTTCGAAAAGGAATGCTGCAGCCACACCAGATCATCGCGGAGTACAACCCTGCCACACCCGAGGCAGAGCACAAGAAGTTCAAGCATGACGCCTTTGAGGATGTACTCCAGGCAGCACAGGTTTGCATCTGACATCTTATCTTCAGTGGAAAATGATCATCCTTTTATCACTTTTCCAATTGCGATAATTAGTACATTTATAAAAGCCTTAGGTTTGGTGAAGCAGTGATGACGTACACCAATCACAATTCAAAGGTTTAATGCCATACACCGTTGTTTGGAATGGCTCTTTTGTGATCGTTTTCTAGCAAAATTATGTTGCGGGTTCTCATATTGATATAGGCTGTGGGAGCTACAAATGTCTCCAACAACACCAATCGCTGTACAACTAAATGATCACAACATTTGGCATGCGATGCTTGGTGAAGCAGTGATGACGTACGAGCCACACACGCGATGTGATCAGCCTTCTATAAATAACTAGCGTATTTCTCATATAGCAGGATCAGATATTTATTTTCTCGGCAGAGAGTGGGAAAGAGTGGAAGAAGCACAACAATGACGAGAGTGGTCAATGGCATGGATAATCACACAGTACAGTCTATAGGGGAATGTAATGCATTGGTAATCGAGGTCAGGGCCATCTGCTGAAGAACAGTTCATAGACAAATAATGAATCTAGGAAGTAAAGACAACCTAGAAGTTTTTTTTCCTTTCTCGGTAGACGCAATCATACTCAGTGTTGTCTAGTCGGATCGATTCTCTCTATCAAACCTTCCTGGACATATCATTCCAAGTGACATGCGACCAGCCCAGCCATGTCTTAATTTCCTATACCATCGTGCCCATGTAATTTTGTAGTCGCTTTCTGATTCATAGAAGAACCAAAGTTCCAGCAATGACATGATCTGATAAATTAAATATTGTTAGAGTTAGAGATAGATACCAATTGTAATGTCAACAAACTCTTTCGCCTTTCTCCTTTATCTGTACGCAACCGATTCTAGCGATCGTTGCTTCTTCTTGTACGCCAAGGCAAGGCTATTGCCCTCCATCAATATAAACCTACGCGGGTCCCTTATGAGGGAGTAGGAACGCTTTCACCAGATCAATCTTACATGGTATACAGAGCTAGCCTCTTCCCTTTCGTCTAGCGAAACCAAAAACCCAAACCCTACCTTCGCCATGGCCGCTAGTTCAAACGCTGTCGTCCTCAATCTCGGCGCACCACCAACAGAAAAGCTTGCGAGGGGAACCGGCCTCCTTGATGGCAGTGACACCGCACCACCGCAAACGGTGGAAGTCACCAAGGCGGATAAGACCACGACCATAGAAGCTAATCCTTATATGACTCGTGGCTGTCGAAGGACGAGCAGGTCCTGAGCTATTTGCTCAATTCGCTGACCCAGGAGATTCTAGCACAAGTCACCGGTAAGGAGAGTACTCATGATCTTTGGATTGCTCTTACTACCTTGTTCGTTGCGCAGTCTCAATATCGGATAACTAATCTGAGAATAGCCATCTCCAACACCACGATGGACAACATGTCAAGCAACACCAATCGCTGTACAACTATATGATCACAACATTTGGCATGCGATGTTTTTGCCAGAACCCTCTCAACTTTTTAGCACATGCTATGTGTGTAAAATGATGATTCCATGTCAGGTTTCAACATTTTCAGAATTCATTCGTAGTGCTTTTCAATTTCAGGGTCAACTAGCTCAACAAAAATAAGTAAATGCACGAAAAATACCAAATGAAGTAAGAAATTATTGAAAATTTGTGATGTGCCTTTGAGTGGTGCATTTTGAACACACAAAAAGTATGGAGTTTAAATAAGTTCAAAAAAATGAAATCCCTTTGTAAGAGATGAGTTCTCGTTCGAAACCCTGATACTTCGAGAGAGATTGTCCGTTTTGTACATGAAGTGCATCCAGTTTTTGTCGTAGCCCTCTCAACTTTTTAATACATGCTATGTGTGTGAAATGATGATAGCATGCCAATTTTCAACATTTTCAGAGTTCATTTGTAGTGCTTTTCAATTTTAGGGTCAACTAGCCCAAAAAAACAAAAGTAAATGCACGAAAAATACCAAATTAAGTCAGAAAGTGTTGAAAATTTGTGATGTGCCTTTAAATGGTGCATTTTAAACACACAAAAAGTATGGAGTTCAAATAAGTTCAAAAAATGAAATCCCTTTCTAATAGATGAGTTCTCGTTCGAAACCCTCATACTTCGAGAGAGATTGTCTGTTTTGTATACGAAGTGCATCCAGTTTTTGTCGTAACCCTCTCCACTTTTTAGCACATGCTATATGGGTGAAATGATGATACCATGCCAACTTTCAACATTTTCAAAGTTCATTTGTAGTGCTTTTCAATTTTAGGGTCAACTAGCTCAAAAAAAAAGTAAATGCACGAAAAATACCAAATGAAGTCAGAAATTGTTGAAATTTTGTGATGTGCCTTTGAATGGTGCATTTTGAACACACAAAAAGTATGGAGTTCAAATAAGTTCAAAAAAATGAAATCCCTTTGTAACAGATGAGTTCTCGTTCGAAACGCTGATACATCAAGAGAGATTGTCCGTTTTGTACACGAAGTGTATCCAGTTTTTGCCGTAACCCTCTCAACTTTTTAGCACATGCTATGTGCGTGGAATGATGATACCATGCCAACTTTCAACACAGAGTTCATTTGCAGTGCTTTTCAATTTCAGGGTCAACTAGCTCAAAAAAGTAAATGCACGAAAAATACGAAATGAAGTCAGAAATTGTTAAAATTTTGTGATGTGCATTTGAATGGTGCATTTTGAACACACAAAAAGTATGGAGTTCAAATAAGTTCAAAAAAATGAAATCCCTTTGTAACAGATGAGTTCTTGTTCGAAACCATGATACTTTGAGAGATATTGTCCGTTTTGTACACGAAGTGTATCCAATTTTTGCCGTAACCCTCTCAACCTTTTAACACATGCTATGTGGGTGAAATGATGATACCATGCCAACTTTCAACATTTTCAGAGTTCATTTGTAGTGCTTTTCCATTTCAGGGTCAACTAGCTCAAAAAAAATAAGTAAATGCACGAAAAATATCAAATGAAGTCAGAAATTTCATAAAGTCTTTTTTGTTAAAATATTTAATAGAAAACAAAAAAGAGTCAACGAAAACATTAACTAAAATGAATGAATTAAGAATAATTTACTAAAATTTTCAAAGTGCTTATTTGTTAGAAAGAATCAAGTAAAACATTAACTAAAAAGAAACAAAAAAAGATCAACTCAATAGAAAACTAAAATTGAAGAGAAAAAATGTTGAATAGCAAAGAATTAAAATATAAACTAGGACTAAAAATTATTAAAGTAAAAAAACAAATGCCGCCTATTGGGCCATCACGACGTGCATACGACTAGAAACCCTACCCAACAGGTGGGCCAGGATGAAGGCCCACGGGCCCAATAGGCCCAACAGGCAGCGAGATGAGAGTTAGGCCCACATGCCTTCAATAGAGAGAAGCTCAATTGAGCAAGGCGCGACAGTGCTTATAAAGCACTGCGAGCGCCCCTCGCTAGGCGAGGTGGGACTAAAGGTTGCCCTGCGTCACCCCGGAGCCAGCCCAGGTCTTTAGTCCCGGTTCGGGGCTCGAACCGGGACTAAAGACCACCTTTAGTCTCGGGTGGAGCCACGACCCGGGACTAAAGCCCCTCGTTTCCCGCCTCCTCGCCTGCCGAAAAGGGGTCTTTAGCCCTGGGTCGTGGCTAGACCCGGGACTAAAGGGTGTCTTTAGTCCCGGTTCTAGCCAAGACCCGGGACTAAAGGTCCTCCTATATAAAATGACACTTCAAAGTTTCCAACCCCTCTCCTCTCGTTTTCTTTCTCCTCTCGCTCTCGCCTGTGCACTGGACGACGACGCGATCGACGTCGCCAGGCTGCCGGACCTCCGCCTCGCTCTCGCCGTCGCCGACACCCGTCGTCCTCCTTGCCAACACCGGATCTACGCGCGGGCCCCTCTTCTCCCCCGAGGTGAGCCACTCTCTCCTCTCCCTCTCCTCCTCAAGCCCGGCCCCCGACCGCCGCCTCCGCCAGCCCGTCCCCCATTGCCGCCCCTCCCCGAGCCCATCCACCACCGGAGATGCCCGATCCATCTCCGGCGTAGGAGCCCCGCTGCCCCGTCCATCTCCGATGTTGGATCCCCGCCGGTGCCGCAAACACACACACACATACACACACACACACACACAAGCACACACACACACATACACACAGACAGATTGTGTTAAGAAAATTGTTGTTAGTTGTTTAGTTAATTAAGTATTCATATTGTTAATTTAGTTGGTTTAGTTGTGTAGTTAATTTAGTTGTTTTATTTTTAGTTGTTTATAGTTAATTAGGTATTCATATTGTTAATTTAGTTGTTTTAGTTGTTTAGTTAATTTACTTGTTTTATGTTTTATTTGTTTTAGTTGTTTAGTTAATTAAGTATTCATATTGTTATGTATTTGCAATTAAAGGTTAAGAGAATCCGTTAGACATGTTTTAGAGTATAGGTTCACGCATTTTGCCACGCCGCCGTATTGCCCGCGCCCACAGCCCACCGCGCCGCCGTCCAGCCGCCGCGCGGGCCACCAGCCCACAGCGCCACCGCCGCAGTGCCCGCCGCCGCGCGCAGTGCCGCCGTCCAGCCGCGCCGCCCGCCCACCATATCTGCAAGGTTTTTGTTAATTAGTTAGTGTTAGGGTTAGCGTTAAATATTAGGGTTAGAATTTAGTTAGATATAGAAATTAGGTTAGATATAGAATTATTTTAGAGTTAGAATTTAGTTAGATATAGTTATAGTTAGATATAGAAATATTTTAGTTAGTATTTATTTTGTTAGAATTATTTAGTTAGAATTATTTTAGTTAGAATTATTTTGTTAGAATTATTTAGTTAGAATTTATTTGCAAATAGAAATAGAATTATTTTAGTTAGAATTATTTAGTTAGAATTTATTTGCAAATACAAATAGAATTATTTTGCATCATATATAGTTTGTTAGTTTATTAGTTAATCAAATGTCCATTTTTTGCAGAACTATGGATCCACATATCAGAAAATCATCGAAAGAGACCGATAGAGCGCAAGAATGATTGAAATTACCCTTGGAGCATGTCCTGCAGGCTTTGGAACTGTTCCAAGGGTCTCGATAATTGGTCGAAGGCATCAACTCTTCCCTTATCAATTTGAATGTCCAACAGAATCCAATGAAAGCTGCACATGTATGTATATATATATATATATATATGTGTGTGTGTGTGTGTGTGTGTGTGTGTGTGTGTGTGTGTGTGTGTGTGTGTGTGTTAGTAACTTATCAATTACACTTATAAGTGAATGGACACAACAGAGTAAAGACCCTCACCTGAAGTTGTATGGAAACAGTATGTGGTCACAGAAATTTTGATCTGTTAGAAACCTTAGAAAGTTTTCCTCTGTCTCCTTGGGTTTATCAGTTAGCATCGCTATATGTATTTTATCTGGGTCAATAAACGCAATATTTAGGATGTTCCTACTTTTACAATCCAGAATCTTCATTCTGCATAATAGAGTACAAGTTATATATAGACAATGAATTGAAATAACTAAACAAGTTATATGTAGACGATAAATTGAAAAACTTACACACAATAGCAATTCATAAGCGATTTGTCGACGGCGTTGCCATTGTACATCTGGAAGAGTTCATCAAAGTCGATATGGATTTCTTCGGGGCGGCCGTAGTACTCCCGTGGGACACTCACCACGATCATCGTTCTCCCATTCTTTGATTCACTTAAGTACCATGTATGCAAGTAACGCATATTTGTTGAGAGATCATCTTTGCTGACCAAACGCGCTCCCATGACAAACTGTGGCTTAGGGGCTACCACAGCCTTGGGTAACCTGTCGTCGTGGGAAGCCAGAATGTCTTCAACCGGGATACCCCATTCAGCCTCCCACTTCTTTGCTAATTCGAAATCTTGCCCCTGCACCGGAGGGGGGACATTCTCGGTTAACACCCTGAGGGGTGGGATCGACTGTTTGGCCTGTTGTCCAAGCTGAGGAACGTCTGATTTTTTCTTGCTTGTAGTTGAACTTGATTTGCTCCCACTTGCACTTGCACGTGATCTGCTCTTTTTCACTTTCTTCTGCAATGTGCGTGTATAGTCATCAGGCTTATGGTGTAAGTCATACTGTGATGGAAGGGTCGTGAAGTATTTTGCAAATGCTATTTGCTTCTCGGTGTATTCCGGGCGGGGCTCGGGTTCCTTCTTTTTCATCTACGCATTATGATGTTCCTTTGCTATCCTGGCGTTTTCCTCGAGGGTACGATCATAAGGTCTGATAGGAAGATTAGCATGAGGTACCTTTGGGAGGGGCGACCGTTTGCGCTTTGGGGGGCTCCGTGGCTTAGAAATCGTCGGTGGAGCGTTCTTGCCGGCACGCTTCCGCTTAGTATCCGGAGCGGGTGGCGGCGGAGACGGACGACCCAAGTCCGGCGGCGGTGATCGAGATGGACTCGTGTTGTGCTGGCCGACGTCATGTGGCGGGCTTGAAGGTAATGGGTCGTCACGAGTCCAACACGAGTCCATCTCGATCACCGCCGCCAGACTTGGGTCGTCCGTCTACGCCGCCGCCCGCTAAGGATACTAAGCGGAAGCGTGCCACCAAGAACGCTCCGTCGATGATTTCTAAGCGACGGAGCTCCCCAAAGCGCAAACTGTCGCCCCTCCCAAAGGTACCTCATGCTAATCTTCCTATCAGACCTTATGATCGTACCGACGAGGAAAACGCCAGGATAGCAAAGGAACATTATGATGCGCAGATGAAAAAGAAGGAACCCGAGCCCCGCCCGGAATACACCGAGAAGCAAATAGCATATGCAAAATACTGCACGACCCTTCCATCACAGTATGACTTACACCATAAGCCTGATGACTATACACGCACATTGCAGAAGGAAGGGAAAAAGAGCAGATCACGTGCAAGTGCAAGTGGGAGCAAATCAAGTTCAACTACAAGCAAAACAAGATCAGACGTTCCTCAACTTGGACAACAGGCCAAACAGTTGATCCCACCCCTCAGGGTGTTACCCGAGAATGTTCCCTCTCCGGTGCAGGGGCAAGATTTGGAATTAGCAAAGAAGTGGGCGGATGAATGGGGTATCCCGGTTGAAGACGTTCTGGTTTCCCAAGACGACAGGTTACCCAAGGCTGTGGTAGCCCCTAAGCCACAGTTTGTCATGGCATTTTTGGTTGTCCGTCAACAACATGATGTGCTCTGGAAGGAACACGATGCAGCCTTGATGTCAGCTTAAGTCTTGATGTCAGCCTTAAAAAATATTGCTTGCAGATAGGTTATACACAAACATGTATGTTGTAGATCTGTTGATTTTAAGTTTAGAATATTGAGATATGTTCAGATGAGGACTGAAGTTAGTGGCTAGAAAGCCAACAGACAGTACCAAAGTTTGTTGGTTTTACTCAACTTGATGTGGCTCTTCATCGGTACTCAATCAAGATGAGGATGACCATGATAGCTGGTGTTGAGTATAGGTATATGCACTGAATTTTCCGTTGTGCCAAAACAACAAATGGGAATCTTTCTATTTTCTGCTACCATATTTCAATGTAAGAACATGATGATGCAAATGAACCTCATTATGTAGCCATATGTAATGTCAGTTTTTTGCTATGTAAACTGTGATAGGAGTAGGCCCACATAAATGTGTATCCATTTAGCCTTCTATTGATCTATGACAAAAGGGATGTGATAGACTGAGTGGCCGTTGCTATTGCAACAAAGGAGTGGAACTGGCAATATTTGAATCAATACAGGTTATCTTTCATATGGATTTTTATTATTAGATACTTGCATATGAGTGTCACTTCCTTAGGTCATGATTGATTCATATAACCATCAATTATATTTATGCCACTGGCAGTCCCTGTACATTCTTTTTTATCTGCTGTAAAAAATGTTTCGGTTTATAAGCATCATACATTTCAGTCTATAAGTAAGATTATGACTTTATCCAGTGCCGAAAACAAATCAGTTAAACATGTTTGTTCTAGCAGTTTTATACAATAATTAATGTGCATACGAAGTTCCATTCCATGTGAAGTCAAAGATTGATTTCTTATAGAATTCTTCAGGTTTGATTGGTGAACCTACATTGAGCAAAGAAGATATGTTTATTTGTGTTGAATATTTTGTAGGTAATATCCATCCAGCCATACATAACACTGATATTCCCATTCTTTATCAATGTGTATTTGGCCTCTACTCTGTCGTGCATTAACAAAAGGCTGGGACATTTATTATTGTTTGAATAATCTTACACTGTAAAATAATTTATGGTAGGAAACATGTTAACCAGGGCACAAATTTTGTTTATTAAATAATTTTAGAAGTACTATCAACTTTTTGGCTGATTTCCCGAACTAAATAATGGCTAATTTTTTTAAACCAATTATTTGTGAGCTACGGAGTAGAACAATTATTATTCGCGGTATATTGTAATTAAGAAACAAGAGTGATTTAATGCTAGAAAATTACAAGATAAGTATTGCACCACTACAATATTTATGTCACCAAGACTGATGTCCGTACCTTTTATTTTCCCGTTGCAACGCATGGGCATTTTTACTAGTAAGTATAGATAGATATAGAAATAGATATGGTTCAGGCATAATTGCCCTCGTGTAGGGTGGACGGGCTGCCAGGCCGGCTTGCTTAGCTTTGTGCCCAATATGCTTCCTTGTGTAGCGATTTCCCTCTCGCTGCAGCTGGCTCTGAAAAACTGAAGGATCTCTACTCCGTGGTGCTAACAATGTCACTAGTGGAAAACGGGCCTTTGGCCTGGACCTTTAGTCCCGGCCACGTCGCCCCAAATCGCATTGCCTCCCACGAGGCTTTGGTCCCGGCCCGTAAGAAGCCTTTAGTCCCGGTTTGTGTCCCAAACCGGGACTAAAGGGCTACGCGGGGTGCAGCCCGCATGTGCGCCACCTTTAGTCCCGGTTTGTGTCTCAAATCGGGACTAAAGTCCACTGCCTATATATAGCACAGCCCCCCTCTCCCCTCTTCCTTGCATTTTTCTTGGATGGAAGGGTGTGGGTGTGTGCTAGTTCTCCATTTTTTTCATGCACTAGAGGTGTTTGTTGAAATGTGTGTTAGAGCGATGCCGCTTCAGTTCACCGAACACAACTACGATATGAGATGCCTGAGCCACGCTTAAACCACTTCCTCTTTATTTCTACTTATTCTAAAAGGTTAGCAACTATATTTCCTCGTTTAGACCGTGCGGTACTAATTTTTAGGATCGTGATTGTATTTGGTATACTGTCGTATAACGCAGATGAACCATCCATGGATGTACGGTTGATCGACGCACAACCGCTTACAGAGAAGGCGTGCATTCTTTTCGAGATGCAGCCGATGCGAACAAGCATGGTGGTGGCTTTATGTTTTGTCCATGTGTTGAATGTCGGAATGAGAAGGATTACACCTCCTCAAAAGTCATTCAGAGCCACCTGCTTCGGTCCGGTTTTATGTCGGGCTATAATGTTTGGACCAAGCACGGAGAAAGAGGGGTTATGATGGAAGACGACGATGAAGAAGAAGAGAACGATGATGACAACTACCGATCTATGTTCCCTGAGTATGATGATACCGCAATGGAAGACAATGAAGAAGAAGATCAGGATGAAAAACAGGAACCAGATGAGCCCGCTGATGATCTTGGCCGGGTCATTTCTGATGCACGGCGAGGTTGCGACACAGAAAAGGAGAGGTTGCAGTTCGAGCAGATGTTACAGGACCACAACAAATTGTAGTACCCAACTTGTGAAGATGCCCAGAAGAAGCTGGGTAGCACACTGGAATTGCTGAAGTGGAAGGCAGAGACCGGTGTGACTGACTCGTCATTCAAAAATTTGCTGGTACTGATGAAGAAGATGCTTCCAAGAAAGAACGAATTGCCCGCCAGCACGTACGAAGATAAGAAGCTTGTCTGCCCTCTAGGATTAGACGTGCAGAAGATACATGCATGCCCTAATGACTGCATCCTCTACCGCGGTGAGAAGTACGAGAATATGGATAAATGCCCGGTATGCACTGCATTGCGGTATAAGATCAGAAAAGATGACCCCGGTGATATTGAGGGCGAGCCACCCAAGAAGAGGGTTCCTGCCAAGGTGATGTGGTATGCTCCTATAATACCACGGTTGAAACGTCTGCCATGCGAAGTTGTTGCGATGGCACATGGAAGATCGTACGAAAGACGATAAGTTGAGGCACACCGCTGATGGTCGGCAGTGGAGAAAAATCGAGAGAGAGTTCCCGAGATTTGCAGCTGATGCAAGGAACTTATGGTTAGGTCTGAGTACAGATGGCATGAATCCTTTTGGGGAGCAGAGTTGCAGTCACAACACCTGGCCCGTTACTCTATGTATCTACAACCTTCCTCCTTGGTTGTGCATGAAGCGGAAGTTCATTATGATGCCAGTGCTTATCCAAGGTCCAAAGCAACCCGGCAACGATATTGATGTGTACCTAAGGCCATTAGTTGATGAACTTTTACAGCTGTGGGCCGAACTAGGTGTACGTGTGTGGGACGAGCACAAACAAGAGGAATTTGACCTTCGAGCGTTGCTTTTCGTAACCATCAATGATTGGCCCGCTCTTAGTAACATTTCAGGACAGTCAAACAAGGGATACAATGCATGCACACACTGTTTGGATCAGACAGAAAGTATGTATCTGGATAAATGTAGGAAGAATGTGTACCCGTACAATCGTCGTTTTATTCCGCCCAAGCATCCCTTAAAGAAAAAAGGCAAGCATTTCAATCGCAAGGTAGAACCCTGGGGGAAGCCTGTCATCCGTACTGGTGCTGAAGTATTTGATATGGTCAAAGATTTAAAAGTAATCTTTGGAAAGGGTCCTGGCAGCCAACCTGTTCCTAACGGCCCTGATAAGCGCGTACCCATGTGGAAGAAGAAATCTATATTTTGGGAGCTACCCTACTGGGAAGTCCATGAGGTCCGCTCGGCAATCGACGTGATGCACCTGACGAAGAATCTCTGTGTGAATATTCTTGGCTTCCTGGGCTTGTATGGGAAGTCAAAAGATACACCGGAAGCACGGGAGGACCAGGAAAGTCATAAAGGAAGAGATGGCATGCATCCAGGGCAGTTTCAAGGGCGTGCCAGCTACGCTCTTACTAAGGAAGAGAAGGAAATCTTCTTTGAAGTCCTTTTCAGTATCAAGGTCACGACTGGCTTCTTGTCGAATATAAAGGGAATCGTAAATATGAAAGACAAAAAATTCCAAAACCTAAAGTCTCATGACTGCCACGTGCTTATGACGCAATTGCTTCCGGTTGCATTGAGGGGAATTCTACCGGAAAATGTTCGCCTGGCAATTGTGAAGGTATGTGCATTCCTCAATGCAATTTCTCGTAAGGTAATCGAGAAAGTCTATCAGGTTACAGATTGATGTGGTCCAATGTCTGGTCAGCTTTGAGTTGTTGTTCCCGCCATCCTTCTTCAATATAATGACACACCTCCTAGTTCACCTAGTCGAAGAGATTAGAATTCTCGGTCATGTGTTTCTACACAATATGTTCCCCTTCGAGAGGTTCATGGGAGTCTTAAAGAAATATGTTCATAACCGTGCTAGGCCAGAAGGAAGCATCTCCAAGGGCTATGGAACAGAGGAGGTCATTGAGTTTTGTGTGGACTTTCTTCCTGACCTTAAGCTGATTGGTGTTCCTGAATCTCGGTATGAGGGTAGGCTGACAGGAAAAGGCACACTAGGAAGGAAAGCAAAAGTATGTATGGACGGGCATTCTTTCTCTCAAGCACACTACACAGTTCTACACAATTCCATCGTGGTGGCTCCGTATATCATGAGACACAAGAATATTCTACGCTCCGAAAACCCGGGGAAGGCTGACTCTTGGATTAAAGGGGAACACGAGAAGACTTTCGGCAGTTGGTTGCAGACACATCTCATGAATGATGACACCGTTGGAGATCAGCTGTACTGTTTGGCCAGGCCACCATCTTCGACTATATGTACTTTCCAAGGGTATGAGATAAATGGGAATACATTTTACACGGTTGCCCAAGATAAAAAGAGCACCAACCAAAATAGTGGTGTCCGCTTTATTGCAACAGACGAAAATGGGCACTGTTTGGAAACATATTACGGGTACATAGAGGAGATATGGGAACTTGACTATGGACCTACTTTTAAGATCCCTTTGTTTCGGTGCAAATGGGTGAAGCTAACAGGAGGCGGGGTAGTTGTAGACCAAAAGTACGGCATGACAACAATCTTACATACATGGACGAACCATTTGTCCTAGCCAATGATGGCGCTCAGGTTTTCTATGTGAAGGACATGTCTACAAAAACGAGAAAAAGAAATCAGCAAAAGAAGATATCGTCCGATGAGCCAAAACGCCACATAGTTCTCAGGGAAAAGAAACATCGTGGGAGTAGATGACAAGACATACATGTCAGAAGATTATAATAAGTTTCATGAAATTCCGCCCTTCAAAGTGAAAACTGACCCAAGCGTCCTACTCAATGATGAAGATTCTCCATGGCTACGACCTAGAAGAAAACTGAAATAATAGATAGGAATATTGGTGCAATAATGTAATAATGTATTAAACCTTTTATGTAATGCATGTATGGAATGTACTAAATTTCAAACACTTTTCATTTTCATAGTTTTGTCAAATTCTCAAATATGCAAAAAGAATTTTAATAAACCTTTGTAAGAGATGAGTTCTCGTTCGAAACGCTGATACTTCGAGAGAGATTATCCGTTTTGTACACGAAGTGCATCCAGTTTTTGTTGTAGCCCTGTCAACTTTTTAACACATGCTATGTGGATGAAATGATGATAGCATGCCAACTTTCATCATTTTCAGAGTTCATTTGTAGTGCTTTTCAATTTCAGGGTCAACTAGCTCAAAAAAAAGTAAATGCACGAAGAATACCAAATGAAGTCAGAAATTGTTGAAATTTTGTGATGTGCCTTTGAATGGTGCATTTTGAACACACAAAAAGTATGGAGTTCAAATAAGTTCAAAAAAATGAAATCCCTTTGTAAGAGATGAGTTCTTGTTCGAAACCCTCATACTTCGAGAGAGATTGTCCGTTTTGTACACGAAGTGCATCCAGTTTTTGTCGTAGCCCTCTCAACTTTTTTACACATGCTATGTGGGTGAAATGATGATAGCATGCCAACTTTCAACATTTTCAGAGTTCATTTGTAGTGCTTTTCAATTTCAGGGTCAACTAGCTCAAAAAGAAAGTAAATGCACGAAGAATACCAAATGAAGTCAAAAATTGTTGAAATTTTGTGATGTGCCTTTGAATGGTGCATTTTGAACACACAAAAAGTATGGAGTTCAAATAAGTTCAAAAAAATGAAATCCCTTTGTAAGAGATGAGTTCTCGTTCGAAACCCCGATACTTCGAGAGAGATTGTCCGTTTTGTACACGAAGTGCATCCAGTTTTTGTCGTAGCCCTCTCAACTTTTTAACACATGCTATGTGGGTGAAATGATGATAGCATGCCAACTTTCAACATTTTCAGAGTTCATTTGTAGTGCTTTTCAATTTCAAACACTTTTCAATTGAAAATAACAAAATAGTTAATAGTTTGGATAGTCAAAATAATTACTTTTGAAAATAGAAAATAGTTTTGAATTATTTATTCAATTTCAAACACTTTTCATTATCATAGTTTTGTCAAATTCTCAAATATGCAAAAAGAATTTTAATAAACATAGTTTTTAATTTAAAATAAAAAAATAGTAAATAGTTTGGATAGTCAAAATAATTACATTTAAAAATAGAAAATAGTTTTGAATTATTTATTTAATTTCAAACACTTTTCATTATCATAGTTTTGTCAAATTCTTAAATACAAAAAGAATATTAATAAACATAGTTTTTAATTGAAAATAACAAAATAGTTAATAGTTTGGATAGTCAAAATAATTACTTTTGAAAATAGAAAATAGTTTTGAATTATTTATTCAATTTCAAACACTTTTCATTATCATAGTTTTGTCAAATTCTCAAATATGCAAAAAGAATTTTAATAAACATAGTTTTTAATTGAAAATAACAAAATAATTAATAGTTTGGATAGTCAAAATAATTACTTTTGAAAATAGAAAATAGTTTTGAATTATTTATTCAATTTCAAACACTTTTCATTATCATAGTTTTGTCAAATTCTCAAATATGCAAAAAGAATTTTAATAAACATAGTTTTTAATTGAAAATAACAAAATAGTTAGTTTTGAAAATAGAAAAAAATTGAAACTATATGAGCATTTGTAAAGAAACTTAAACCTAAATTCAAAGTGAGCTCACTTTGAATTCAGTTTAAAGTTTCTCCACTATTTCAAATATAGTTTCAATTTTTAAATTTACAATCAGTTTAGGCCCGTAAGCCTGCTTTAGAGAGGAGCTCGACGGAGTAGGTGCGACAGGGCTTATAAACAAGTGTTATTCCCCCTCGCTAGGCGAGGTGGGACTAAACTTATCGTGCAGCCGAGGAGGGGCTTTAGTCCCGGGTGGAGCCACGACCCGGGACTAAAGCCCCTCGCCTGCCGCCTGCCGAGCACGGGCCTTTAGTCCCGGTGCGGAGCTCCAACCGGGACTAAAGATTTAGTCCCGGTGCGGAGCTCCAACCGGGACTAAGGTCTTTAGTCCCGGTTGGAGCTCCGCACCGGGACTAAAGGCCCCTGCTTCCCGCCTTCTGGTCTGTCGAAAAAGGGCCTTTAGTCCCGGGTCGTGGCTCCACCCGGGACTAAAGGGGGTCTTTAGTCCCGGTTCGAGCCCCGAACCGGGACTAAAGATCCACCTATATAAGTGGGAGTTCGAAAATTTCCAACCCAAATCGCATTTCGTTTCTCTTCTTCTTCCTCTCGTTCTCTTGCCCGGCGCGGCACATCGACGAACTCGACGACGCCGTCAGGCTGCCCGCCGTCCTCCTTGCCGCCGCCTGCCGTCCTCCTCGCCGTCGCCGTCGTCCTCCTCGCCGCGCGCCGCCCTCCTCGCCGCGCGCCGCCGTCCTCCTCGCCGCGCGCCGTTGACACCTCCGGCCGGTAAGCCCCCCGCCCCCTCCTCCCCAACACTCCGACCTGTAGAAGAAAAGAAGAAAAAGGAGAAGAAAAGAAGAAAAAGGGAAGAAAGGAAGAAAAAGGAGAAGAAAGGAAGAAAAAGGAGAAGAAAAGAAGGAAAAGGGAAGGAGAAGAAAAGAAGAAAAAGGAGAAGAAAGGAAGAAAAAGGAGAAGAAAGGAAGAAAAAGGAGAAGAAAATAAGAAAAAGAAAAAGATTTTTTTTGTCATTTAATTCCTATTGTTATTAGGTTTGTGCTAGATTATTAGGGTTAGTAATATTTAGAATTAGGTTAGGGTTACAAGAAGAAGAAATATGAACAAAAATAAGAAAATAAGATTAGGAAAAAGGAAAATAAGAAGAGGAAGAGAAGAAAAGAAGAAAAAGGGGAATAAGAAGAGGAGGAGAGGAGAAGAAGAGGAAAAATAGAAGAAGAGGAGAAGTAGAAGAAGAGAAGTTGAAGAAGAAGCGGAGAAGAAAATAAGAAAGAAGAAGAAGAAGAAGAAGAAGACGTTTCTACGTATATAGATGCTATTGTATATGCTTAATTTTGCTATTGTATAGTGTATATGCTTAAGTGTTAATAGTGTTTCTTAGATTATTGCTTAATTTTGCTATTGTATATGCTTAAGTGTTAGTAGTTTAATTTTGCTATTGTATATGCTTAAGTGTTAATAGTTTATTTTTAGCAAAAAAATTAATAGAACTAGTTAATTTTTTTATTTAATTTTACGATGCCTATCCCGCATCCTCGACGTCGACTCGGCAAAGGACACCTGCTTGATCAGAGGGGCCCTGTCCGGGACTGGGCTCCGCCCGGCTGGTATTGGGAGCTGCTACCTTCCGGGGGGCGTAGGTTGGTGAGGAGCCAGCCCGTTGTTGACCCGATCCTTGTTTGGTGGCGGTCGCATGGGCCAGTGACGGTGCCGAGGCTTCCGGACACCGCGGAGGTGGTACGTCACCGTGTCAGCGAGGAGGATGAGCACGTCCGTCGCTACATGGTTGCGCTGGAGGGCAGGTTCGAGCATACCTGGCAGGTTCTTCGGGGATCTCACTGGAGCTATGATCCTATGATGGTTCCTTCTCTTTGGGTGTCCACCGCCCGCGACGATACCCGTCGGGCGCTACGGTTCTAGATGTATCAGTGATGCTATATATATGATAGTATTCGAGGAGTATTAGTGATAATATTCGACGATGTACGGACAAAAGAGATGATGTAGTTTTGCTTATAATTGAATGCATGCTAATTTGCATACTACTTTATTTTACGATTTGGTTTTTCTTATTGAATGCTCCAATTGGAAAAGTACTCCTACTTTGAATACTATGCAGAAATCTAGGAGTCCCAGGTGGAGCCACGACCCGAGACTAAAGTTGTTTTGGAACGGAGTTCCTGATAGAATAATTATTTTTTGGTACAAAGGTTAAGAGAATCCGTTTTTTGCAGAACTATGGATCCACATATCAGGAACCTCGAAGAGGAAGAACTTCTCGAAGATATAATAAAAGACGGCCCCGACATTGAACCAGCTGAATCTCCATCGTCATATCTAAACCAGGACGTTGGAATGGAGGTCGAGCGACACGAAGATGAAGCCGATGGGGCAGGAGATAGGTCCAATGACGAAGAAGGTGATAGCTCCACTGATGGAGAAGCCGGTGAAGAAATAATAAAGTCCGGCGAGCTATACATATGAAGTTCGACAATCACTTGTAATATGTGAAAAATATTGGAGATAGCTCTATATTGTATACATATACATTCATTTGACGAAAGTTTTGTCCCTCTTAGGCCTCCACATCGAGCAAAACTACGAAACGAGGCCCGACTAGAAAGTTGGATGCACGGACGCATTACACATTTGAGGTGATATTTCCTACGGGCGAACCCAAGCTTCCGAAGAATGTTGCTGACACATTCAAGAAGCAATGCTGAGTTCTCGTTAGGGATCACGTCCCGATCAGCGTTCGGGAGTGGAACAAGCGCAAAGGGGCAACCGATAGTGACTATGTCGCCGAAAGGTACAAAGATAATCTTTGGAATGATCTCATGTCACATTTCAACCTGCCAGAATGTGAGAATGAAGACGCCGCAGACAAACTGAGGGCCAAAGTCAAGCAGTGGACTCCGAAGAAGATGGCCAAACTGTTCCGTAGCTGGAAGAACAAGCTATGGAAAAACTATCTGAAGACAAAGAAAGTGCTAGTATTCGAGGGGTATCTAGCCAAGCAAGCGAATCACTGGAAGGCATTTCAAGAGCACAAGGAGTCAGAAGATGCCCAGGCATTATCAGAACAGAACAAGATAAATGCCGACAAGAAGAAATATCACCACAAGCTGGGGCGAGGGGGCTATGAGACTGCCATCCCAAAGTGGGATAAGAAAGAGCAAGATCTGATAGATAAAGGCATCGTACCTGAACCACTCCGTGATGAGTGGGAATTGAGAGCAAGAAATTCGTTCCTTGCGCATGGTGGTCGTACGACGAAACAACAGGGGACCTCATCTGCAATGACGATCTTAGGATACCCAGGGAGAATTGGAAAAGGATAGTGAAAGAAATTAAGGAGGGACAAAGAAAGTTCACTATAGATAGAGATAAAGGTTTTCTCACACTGGTCCTCGACAATGACGAACATGGAGGACGAACGCGTGGCTTCGGTCCTTCTTACCCATGGTGGCTTGGGTTTGCCAGAGGCCAAGACACTTACAGAAGCCGAGAGACAGCAAAGAAGCGGCAGCAGGATGAGGAGAATGACAAGTTCGACCAGTTGCTTGCCAGGATTAACGAGCAACAGAAGCAGATTGATGAGCTTAGAGGAGTACCACGCCAGGAAGATCCTGCACTTGATATTACCGGCGCCCCATCTAAGCGGAAAAGCAGCGTGGCTGAATCTAAGGCCCCGCCCGACGATGAACGAAGAATGATAGAGGGCGGTCCCGGCTACCCCGTGGATGGAATCAAGGAGTCAACATCATGTGAACTCCATCAGAAATTCAAGAACATATCCATGAAGGTGGCCGTCGGACAAGCTTTAGCTTCTGGCCCTGATGCATGCTGGCATGGCCGTGAGATTCCAGCTGGCTTTGCTAAAGTCGGGGTGGATGAAATCTTGACGGGGTTTAATGATATGGAGCTCGACATAGCTGGACCGGAAGATGAGAGGACACTCGGAGAAGTACTGGGTGGAGTAATCCTATGGGACAAGAACTACATCAAGCTTCCAGGCTCGGCCCCAAGGACAACACCGCCTCCGAGTCGTCGTAGGTCACCTACACCTCCATTACCTCCAAGCCCTCCACATGACGTCGGCCATCACAACACGAGTCCATCTTGATCACCGCCGCCGGACTTGGGTCGTCCGTCTCCGCCGCCGCCCGCACATGATACTAAGCGGAAGCGTGCCAGCAAGAACGCTCCGTCGATGATTTCTAAGCGACGGAGCTCCCCAAAGCGCAAACTGTCGCCCCTCCCAAAGGTACCTCATGCTAATCTTCCTATCAGACCTTATGATCGTACCCCCGAGCAAAACGCCAGGATAGCAAAGGAACAACATGATGCGCAGATGAAAAAGAAGGAACCCGAGCCCCGCCCGGAATACACCGAGAAGCAAATAGCATGGGCAAAAGACTTCATAACCCTTCCATCACAGTATGACTTACACTATAAGCCTGATGACTATACACGCACATTGCAGAAGGAAGTGAAAAAGAGCAGGTCACGTGCAAGTGCAAGTGGGAGAAAATCAAGTACAACTACAAGCAAGAAAAATCAGACGTTCCTCAGCTTGGACAACAGGCCAAACAGTCGATCCCACCCCTCAAGGTGTTAACCGAGAATGTTCCTCCTCCGGTGCAGGGGCAAGCTTTTGAAAGAGCAAAGGAGTTGGCGGCTGAATGTGGTATCTCGGTTGAAGATTTGCTGGCTTCCCAAGACGACAGGATACCCAAGGCTGTGGTAGCCCCTAAGCCACAGTTTGTCATGGAAGAGCCTTTGGTCAGCAAAGATGATCTCCCAACAAATATGCGTTACTTGCATAAATGGTACTTAAGTGAATCAAAGAATGGGAGAACGATGATCGTGCTGAGTGTCCCACGGGAGTACTACGGCCGCTCCGAAGAAATCCATATCGACTTTGATGAACTCTGCCAGATGTACAATGGCGACGCCCTCGACAAATCGCTTATGAGTTGCTATTGTCTGTAAGTTTTTCAATTCGTTGTCTACATATAACTTGTTTAGTTATTTCAATTCATTGTCTATATATAACTTGTACTCTATTATGCAGAATGAAGATTCTGGATTGTAAAAGTAAGAGCATCCTAAATATTGGGTTTATTGACCCAGATAAAATACATATAGCGACGCTAACTGACAAACCCAAGGAGACGGAGGAAAACCTTCTAAGGTTTCTAATAGATCAAAATTTCTGTGACCACATAATGTTTCCATACAACTTCAGGTGAGGGTCTTTACTCTGTTGTGTCCATTCACTTATAAGTGTAATTGATAAGTTACTGACACACACACACACACACACACACACACACACACACACACACACACACACACACACACACACACACACACACACACATATATATATATATATATATATATATATATATATATATATATATATATATATACATGTGCAACTTCCATTGGATTCTGTTGGACATTCAAATTGATAAGGGAAGAGTTGATGCCTTCGACCCATTATCGAGACCCTTGGAACAGTTCCAAAGCCTGCATGACATGCTCCAAGGGTAATTTTAATCATTCTTGCGCTCTATCGGTCTCTTTCGATGATTTTCTGATATATCAATTAATGAAAACTTAGCAAATCATTATCCTTGTCGGGCAGGGTTTGGAAGCGGTTCAAGTGCGTGACTCCCGGTAACTTTCCTGAGAAGCTGACCTCTAGAGCGGCTCAGGTAAGTAGTAGTATGATATACTTCTATTAATTTTCAATACATTTATGATGCTAGATTATTATTTTGATTATATATATTCTATTCTCGTAAAGTGCGACCAGCAGCCACGGGGGAACACATCTATGCGGATACTATGTTTGCGAGACCATTCGCACGTTTACCTCTGAGTTCAAGGATCACAGATTCGACGTAAGCAATGAACATTCACACCTCTATTTTTACCCGTCATTCTTTGTTATCATGATTGATATTCATATTCATCTCCTCTTCTTATATAGCACACGGCCATGAGGACGAAGGTCCTACCAGAGCAACGCGCGATTGCTGTTGCAGAGGAGCTTGCGGGATTTCTGAGGACGGAAGCTATAGAAGACAAAGGACGATTTAGTGTAGCTAAGGGCCATTAATGATGTTCGTCTATTTAATCGAATAGACGGGCTCTAGTCCCGATAATTCAGATCTCCATATAATTGTATATATATATGATCGCTTGTAAGATAAGTTAATCTTATATATATATATATGCATAATTATTTCTATTTATATTATATAAAAACTAATTCCCGAACACCAAACGAGGCATCACGTTAATCTTCCGAACACCTAAACCCTAAAACCCTAAAACCCAAAAATAATTTCATTCAAAAAAAACCCCGAAACCAGCAAAATCTGAAAATCTTTAGTCCCGGTCCGTGTAACGAACCGGGACTAAAGGGCCTGTCCCTGGGGCGGTATGAGGATGCCACGTGGAGCACCTTTAGTCCCGGCTTGTAAGAGGACCGGGACGAAAGGTTAGGCCTTTAGTCCCGCCCCTTTAGTCCCGGTTGGTGAACCGGGACTAAAGCCCCTTACGGGCCGGGGCTAAAGGCCCCGTCCCCACTAGTGTACATGGGGGAATCCTTTTGGTGTCCTACTCACGTGTGCGAGTTTTACTCTTCCTGCACGATGCTTGCTGTAGTATCTTGGTACTTTCTTTTCTGCGAGGGTGTACCTTGGTATTAGTACCGGTATACAATAAAATCAAAGTTTTAAATAACAGACTATAGTCCAGCTGTAGCTGTTTCAGCAGGTACCGTGACATTGCCCTCTAAACTTACGAAATAGCCGGTTATAGCGGGTTATGGCCTCGCAATAGCTGATTTGGAGGGCGCAACTATTTGACATAGCATGTTATTTAAAACACTGAATAAATTACATGTCCGCTCTTAAGACCCCATGCTCAAAATAATCTTAAATTTTTCGGCATCCAAAGTTCGTTCAAATTTTCATGCTCATATAGACATTTGAGGAGCTCGTGCCAAAAAAATAATATTCCGGGTGTACGAGAAATTTCGAGAAAGAATACCGTTCAAACCCGATTTTGTTTATTTTGGTAGGACCCCTCATATGTCCAAACAGCACGAAATTGTATACCCTGCTAGCCCAAATGAGCATCTAGGATGCATCAAAATTTCATGGTTTGTTTTGATTTTTTTAATTCATTGTTCATCCGATGCAGATGACCCTTGGCACCATTTGAATTATCGAGGAATGTGTTGCTTTATATAGCTGCTACTATAATATTAATAGTACACAACATGCTTAAGTACACGCCATGATGTTTAAATTCACTGAATCTCTCTTGATGTGGATTAGTCCATAAAATCAAGGTAACTAAACCACACAAGGTGAAATAAACCCTTATTGTGAATAAAAATTACATGCGACTCCTAGGGACTGTAGACACACTTCACCAAATCATGTTCCATCTCTATATAATAGTTTGATTTCAGAATGGATTTCTTTGTCATGTTTTGCTAGCAATATTCCGCTTAGGGTTTCCCATGTTTATATATGGTATGGGTGCTACGAACGTCGACAACTTCACACTCACGATAGAATTCATAATCAGAATAGTTGGCATCAAATGTTGATATCAGTAATTATGATGTCCAGGATGCACACAGCATTGATCACTTTTCTGACCTCCTATATATAACTAGCTTTCTTCCCCATGTAGCAGGATCACATTTAGTTTTTCGGAGGAAAATGGCAGAGTATGTGAGGAGAGTAACAATGAGGAGCATGGTAGATGGATAGATGTCCTGAAAGCACGATTCAAAATGGGAATGGGATGCAATGAAAATTTGAGTCGAGGAGAGCCATAATGACGAGCATGCAAAAAGTGCTTGATGCCCCCAAGCCACTCATCAACATCGAGGGGCTCACTAGAGGAGGTGAATACACGTGGCTTAAGGTGGATGCACTTATTGAGTGCTTATCGGTGACTTTTCCTTTATAATTGCAAGTCTTAATTTAGCATCACAGATCACACAATGAGAAGTACTCCATCAATCACAGTTTATAAGGCGTGCATGTGTACCTAGGTCGTCAATTTGATTTATATAAAATATATTATTTAACATAAAAATTATATCATTAAAAAATAGAACATCTAAAGTTTTCAATGATATATTTTTTATAATACATGCCTTTTATTAAGTTGGTCAAATTGACGACCTACATACACGTGCCGGACTTATAAACTGAAACGGAGGAAGTATTAAAATTTGGTGTGGAGCTTTGACGGGTCTATAGTAGTGAGACTTTAGTAGACACGGAGCTCCGGCTACTGGAGCTCGGCGGATCTCGACGCTGAGGTGCACATGGAGGAAACGGAAGTCGGGGCGGTGGCCCCAGTCTTCTTCGACGACTTTGGCGACCGTTGTATCCGCGAGAGGGCCATGACATCTGGTTCACGGGACTCGTGTGGTGTGGGTTGATGGCAGTGTCCGCCCGGATCTACGACCTGTTGTTGGGTGTCAGCGGGCAACGGGGTGAGGGCCGTTGTTCTGCCTTAAAAGGGCGGCGGTCCTAGGGTTCCTCTCACACCAAGATGATGAGATCTTGCTGGAGTGTCAAGCTCTGGGAGGCTGCACCGACAAACTCCCTTGGGAACTTCATGCATGAAGATTGGTGGATCGGATGGGATACGGTCATGCGCACGCGCACCCATGTTTTTTTTCCCAGACCTCGGGGATTGACCGAGGCTTGACGTGTAGATGTTGTGATGTAGTATGTTGCCTGCCAGTGCCCACTTCCATGACCCCTCCTCCACGGCTCCACCAGATCATCAAGGACAAGCAATGTGGATTCCACCTCAATGAGTTCAAATTTTCCCATGGCTTCTTCCAGCCTTGTGCTAGACAAACATGGAGAGAGCACCCCCTCATTTCCCTTGCTCGAACCCGATGTAACCCTTGTGCTCGAACCCGATGATCACCCAAGCTCGCCCCGCCGATAAGCTTGAACGGATGTCGTAAATCCCTCGAAATCCTAACCGCCCTCGTCTAGTTTAGCTACGGGAGCCAACCAAGCAACACACTTCTTTTCTTTTCTTTTTTCTTTTTTTTTATTTATTTTTTTTATTTTTTCTTATTCCTTTTTTGAAAACGCCTAATTTTATTACCAAAATCAATGAACTTTTTTCACATTCATGAACCTTTTTTCGAGATCTTGTGAACTTTTTTCGAATTCGTGTTGTTTTTTCAAGATTTCTCATTTTTTTGATTTGTAAATTGTTTTTTAAAACACCTCACACGTTTATATTTTCCAAATTTATCTCAATGTAGGCAAGTCATTTATGTATATCATGGTAACCAAACTGCATATGAAAACAAGGTAACCAAACTTTTTTTTTGCTCGAGATAGCAAACTTTTAGTTTGATGAAAGGCTTAGTGTCTGTAACTTTATCACAGCGAAGCAACCACGAGTCAAAGGTATAATGCCATACACCGATATCGCGAGCAAACAAACATAACATAATGGGATGTAGGAGCACACAATATAGATATTTTTCGATTTGGGCAGTCGCATGGATCTTGATCATCCGGTCTTCGATGGCTGCAGCATTAGCATCTTTGGCCAACGGCTCCCACTGTAAGATGAATGCATTCATTTTGAAAACCACATCAGAGGGATTATTAGGGAATTTAAGCTTGATGGTAAATTTCTAGCGAGTAGTCTACTACAACCTGGCAAACACCGACAGGAAGGCACAAAGTGGGAAACACAAGATATTTGAGGTTATGACCGAATGGTAACTAAACTTGGTGGAAAAAGTATTACGGAGCAATATATACATACATACGTCGCTCCTACATTATGGTACACACACTTCATCAATCCAGCCCTATGTGATAGCTTGAGTTTGGAATGGCTCTTTTGTGATCGTTTTCTACCAAAATTACGTTGGGCGTTCTCATATTTATATATGCTATGTGAGATACAAATGTCTCCAACAAGAACACTCGCTATACAACTAAATGATCCCAACTTTTGGCATGCGATGTTTGGTGGAGCAGTGATGACGTACGGGCCACAGACGCGATGTGATCAGCCTTCTTATAAATAACTAGGGTATTTCTCATATAGCAGGATCAGATATTTATTTTCTCGGCAGAGAGTGGCAAAGAGTGGAAGAAGCACAACAATGACGAGAGTGGTCAATGGCATGGATGATCACACAGTACAGTCTATAGGCGAATATGATGCATTGTTAATCGGGGTCAGGGACATCTGCTGAAGCACAGTTCATATAGACAAATAATGAATCTAGGAAGTAAAGAGAACCTACAAGTTTTTTTCCATTTCTTGGTAGACGCAATTATACTCAGTGTGGTCTAGTCGGATCGATTCTCTCTATAAAACCTTCCTGGACATCTCATCATTCTAAGTGACATGCGACCTACCCAACCATGTCTTAATTTCCTATGCCATTGTGGCCATGTAATTTTGTAGTCGCTTGCCATTTATAGAAGGACCAAAGTTCCAGCAATCACATGATCAAATAAATTAAAAATAACTTAACTCGTAGAGTGCCAGAGGGTGACAGAATATGGTTCAATCCAGCAGTTGTCTATTGCCTGAACTTGAAAATACAGTTATAACTTACATCTACTGTTAGCCATGCATTAGATTGCAGATGGCCGGCAGAACCTTTTCAATCTGTAGGAGGGCCTTTGGAAACAGTGACTTTATCGGGCATTCAGCAAGGCGGTGTATGCCGAAGTGTCATTTATCGGGCATTCAGCAGACCCATTGCCAAGCACAAAATCAGGGTGCTCGGCAAAATAAAGCTACAACCTGACGATCAGCTAATGAAAATGATGATGCCATGTGGCCCCCCTAGTTTGCCAAATGCCAACACCAAAGTACTCACTACTCAGCATACTCGCGTGCTGAGTATGTGCCACGTAGCTCATGGTATACCTAGTACTACCCAATAGGTGCCCGGCATACAGGTTAGGTGCTCAGCATACTCTTGGGCTGAGGAGTATGCGGCGTACTGGATTTGACACTCGGCATACTACGGGCCGAGCAGTGCCATATGTTCCAAGTGTACCAGATCTTGACATGTGCCACGTATGCCAAGTGTTAGACTCAGCAAAGGCTACAATTTTTTCCACATAGTATCAGCCCTGCAATTCCAACATGTATATATACATACATAGTCTCCATACAACCACATATATGGTTGGATCTTATGCGATGCGACCATGGTTTGTACAGGCTGGTAAACCTTCGAAAAGGAATGCTGCAGCCACACCAGATCATCGCTGAGCACAACCCTGCCACACCCAAGGCAGAGCACGAGAAGTTCATGCATGAGGCCTTTGTGGATGTAGTCCAGGCAGCACAGGTTTGCATCTGACATCTTATCTTCAGTGGAAAATGATCATCCTTTTATCACTTTTCCAATTGCGATAATTATTACTCCCTCTGTCCCAAAATAAGTGTCTTAACTTTATACTAGATCTAGTATAAAATTATATTAAGTTTGAGACATTTATTTTAAGACAGAGGGAGTACATTTGTAAAATAATCCAAACATTCGTAATTAGCATGTCTGCTACGTGCGAGTTCAATGTTTAGTAGGAATTTGTCTTCATGTGTTAGGTTTGGAAAGTCCATAGTCGGTTACATGTTGTAGCCATATTTGGTTCGGACTACTTTATGTGGTACGTGTCCATGTAAAATGCAAGTTTAGGTTGATTGCGATCGGTGTTGCCGGTGGCTAACAAGGTTTAGCTGGATTTATATTTTTTTGAAAGGAGGAACGAAGCCCCAGCCTCTGCATCAGTCGTTGCATGCGGTCATATTATTAAATAATCTTAAAGACAAAATCTTAGATCCACAAAGTGCTGAAGATGCTAGCAAAATGATAATTGTAAAAGTTAAAACTGCCACAGCCGGCGAATCCAAAGATAGACTACGATGCCTATACACCTGGCCTATTCTTAGCTCGCCATCCAAATCGGCTATCCCGTGCGTCCGTCTTTCATCGGTTGCACCCAATAACCATAAGCTCCTTGAAGTCCGCATGTGTGAGTAACAACCACGTACGGATTCAAGACGTGACTCTATGAACGAGCTGCAAAAAATTATTGAGGTTTTTGTCATTAGAAATCATATCATTTCTAGTATTCCATATAGCCTAAAATAAAGCACTTATGCGAATCCGTATAATATTCGCTATAGTTTCATCTATTCCACTGAGCCACGTCCCAAATAGCTCATTAATGCTTGTTGGTTGACTAACGTTGAAAGCTATATCAATAGTTCGCCACAACAGCTTTGCAAGTGGGCACAAAGAGGGGTCTTATAGTTTCATTTTGATCACAATAGCAGCAAGAAGGTCTTCCTATCCATCTTCATTTTATCAAATTATCTTTGGTTAGTACAACTCCCTTGTGTACAAACCACATGAAAATTTTAATTCGATGCGGCATTTTGATTTTCCAAATATGTAATGATCTGAAGATAGGTCCCAAGTTGATCAGATCCACATACATGTACTTCACTGAAAAACTACCCTTAGTAGTTAGATTCCAGTGAATCTTATCTGACTGATCAGAAAGTTGAACATCCATCAATCTTCTGACCAATTGCAACCATGAATTACAGGATTCTCCCTGTAGAGCCAGCCTGAATTGATGGAACGGCACTTTGTGCATAGAAGTGGCCACGTAATCTTTCTTACGTTGTACAATATTATAAAGTGTAGGATATTGTACTGCTAGAGGTGTATCTCCAAACCATGTGTCTTTCCAGTATCTAGTCGTGGTACCACTACCAACCATGAACTTCACCCATTGAAAGAAAGTCACCTTAATCTTCATTAATCCCTTTCAAAAAGGTGAGTCATTAGATCTAGCAGTAACCTGTGTCAATGTCTTGGGCTGAAGGTATTTATTTTTCAAAATTTGAACCCACATCCTTTGGGTCTCCGTAGATAATCTGTATAACCATTTGCTAAGCTGGCATCTATTTTTAACTTTTAAGTTTTCAATGCCGATACCCCCTTGATCTTTGGGTCGACATATGATATCCCACTTTGCTAATCTGTACTTCTTCTTAGCCTCGTCAATTTGCCAGAAAAAACGAGATTTATAGAAGTCTAGTCTTTTTCTAACCCCAACCGGAATTTCAAAAAAAAGGTAGAAGGAAGAACATCGGCAAGCTAGTCAAAACCGAATTTATCAACACCATTGGTTTATAGTTTTCATCTAATAGCAGTTGGTGTAGAGAGTTGGACGCGAGTCTTCTATTCAGCTCCTGTGCGTATATAAACATGGCCTTGGCTCAGATTGTACAGAGAGGTAAAACACAAAAGAAATAAAGAGATGAATTAGAACATGTGACGCACATCCTTGGCTAAAAGTTTTTTGTGCGCGTGTATTCCTCGTGTTTTAATGTGACGGATCCTGAGAGAGAATGTCCAGCACTATGTGGGGGTCAATGTGAGCGAGCTGGCTGTCAAGGAGTTGAGTGTCCCTGAGTTACTGCAGTTCACACTAGTGGGGACGGGGCCTTTAGCCCCGGCCCGTAAGGGGCTTTAGTCCCGGTTCACCAATCGGGACTAAAGGGGCGGGACTAAAGGCCTAACCTTTAATCCCGGCCCTGTTTCAAGCCAGGACTAAAGGTGCTCCACGTGGGCGCCTCGTAGTGCCCCAGGGGCAGGCCCTTTAGTCCCGGTTCGTTACACGGACCGGGACTAAAGAGTTTGAGATTTTGTTTATTTTTGGGTTTTTTTTGAATGAAATTATTTTTGGATTTTAGGGCTTTAGGGTTTAGGTGTTCGGGAGATTAACGTGATGCCTCGTTTAGTGTTCGGAATTAGTTTTCATATAATTTAAATAGAAATAATTATGTATATATATATATAAGATTAACTTATCTTACAAGCGAGCATATATATACAATTATATGGAGATCTGAATTATCGGGACTAGAGCCCGTCTATTCGATTACATGGACGAACATCAGTAATGGCCCCTAGCTACACTAAATCGTCCTTTGTCATCTATAGCTTCCGTCCTCAGAAAGGTCGCAAGCTCCTCTGCAACAGCAATCGCGCGTTGCTCTGGTAGGACCTTCGTCTTCATGGCCGTGTACTATATAAGAAGAGGAGATGAATATGAATATCAATCATGATAACAAAGAATGACGGGTAAAAATAGAGGTGTGAATGTTCATTGCTTACGTCGAATCTGTGATCCTTGTGCTCAGAGGTAAACGTGCGAATGGTCTCACAAACATAGTATCCGCATAGATGCATTCCCCGTGGCTGCTGATCGCACTTTACGAGAATAGAATATATATAATCAAAATAACAATCTAGCATCATAAATGTATTGAAAATAGAAGTATATCATACTACTACTTACCTGAGCCGCTCTAAAGGTCAGCTTCTAGGCTCGATACCGGGAGTCACGCACTTGAACCGCTTCCAAACCCTGCCCGACAAGGATAATGATTTGCTAAGTTTTTCATTAATTGATATATCAGAAAATCATCGAAAGAGACCGATAGAGCGCAAGAATGATTGAAATTACCCTTGGAGCATGTGCTGCAGGCTTTGGAACTGTTCCAAGGGTCTCGATAATTGGTCGAAGGCATCAACTCTTCCCTTATCAATTTGAATGTCCAACAGAATCCAATGAAAGCTGCACATGTATGTATATATATATATATATATATGTGTGTGTGTGTGTGTGTGTGTGTGTGTGTGTGTGTGTGTGTGTTAGTAACTTATCAATTACACTTATAAGTGAATGGACACAACAGAGTAAAGACCCTCACCTGAAGTTGTATGGAAACAGTATGTGGTCACAGAAATTTTGATCTGTTAGAAACCTTAGAAAGTTTTCCTCTGTCTCCTTGGGTTTATCAGTTAGCATCGTTATATGTATTTTATCTGGGTCAATAAACGCAATATTTAGGATGTTCTTACTTTTACAATCCAGAATCTTCATTCTGCATAATAGAGTACAAGTTATATATAGAAAATGAATTGAAATAACTAAACAAGTTATATGTAGACGACAAATTGAAAAACTTACACACAATAGCAATTCATAAGCGATTTGTCGACGGCGTTGCCATTGTACATCTGGAAGAGTTCATCGAAGTCGATATGGATTTCTTCGGGGCGGCCGTAGTACTCCCGTGGGACACTCACCACGATCATCGTTCTCCCATTCTTTGATTCACTTAAGTACCATGTATGCAAGTAACGCATATTTGTTGGGAGATCATCTTTGCTGACCAAACGCGCTCCCATGACAAACTGTGGCTTAGGGGCTACCACAGCCTTGGGTAACCTGTCGTCTTGGGAAGCCAGAATGTCTTCAACCGGGATACCCCATTCAGCCTCCCACTTCTTTGCTAATTCGAAATCTTGCCCCTGCACCGGAGGGGGGACATTCTCGGTTAACACCCTGAGGGGTGGGATCGACTGTTTGGCCTGTTGTCCAAGCTGAGGAACGTGTGATTTTTTCTTGCTTGTAGTTGAACTTGATTTGCTCCCACTTGCACTTGCACGTGATCTGCTCTTTTTCACTTTCTTCTGCAATGTGCGTGTATAGTCATCAGGCTTATGGTGTAAGTCATACTGTGATGGAAGGGTCGTGAAGTATTTTGCAAATGCTATTTGCTTCTCGGTGTATTCCGGGCGGGGCTCGGGTTCCTTCTTTTTCATCTACGCATTATGATGTTCCTTTGCTATCCTGGCGTTTTCCTCGGGGGTACGATCATAAGGTCTGATAGGAAGATTAGCATGAGGTACCTTTGGGAGGGGCGACCGTTTGCGCTTTGGGGGGCTCCGTGGCTTAGGAATCGTCGGTGGAGCGTTCTTGCCGGCACGCTTCCGCTTAGTATCCGGAGCGGGTGGCGGCGGAGACGGACGACCCATGTCCGGCGGCGGTGATCGAGATGGACTCGTGTTGTGCTGGCCGACGTCATGTGGCGGGCTTGAAGGTAATGGAGGTGTAGGTGACCTGCGACGACTCTAAGGCGGTGTTGTCCTTGGGGCCGAGCCTGGAAGCTTGATGTAGTTCTTGTCCCATAGGATGACTCCACCCAGTACTTCTCCGAGTGTCCTCTCATCTTCGGGTCCAGCTATGTCGAGCTCCATATCATGAAACCCCGCCATGATTTCATCCACCCCGACTTTAGCAAAGCCAGTTGGAATCTCACGGCCATGCCAGCGTGCATCAGGGCCAGAAGGTAAAGCTTGTCCGACAGCCACCTTCATGGATATGTTCTTGAATTTCTGATGGAGTTCACATGATGTTGACTCCTTGATTCCATCCACGGGGTAGCCGGGACCGCCCTCTATCATTCTTCGTGCATCGTCGGGCGGGGCCTCAGATTCAGCCACGCTGCTTTTCCGCTTAGATGGGGCACCGGTAATATCAAATGCAGGATCTTCCTGGCGTGCTATTCCTCTAAGCTCATCAATCTGCTTCTGTTGCTCGTTAATCCTGGCAAGCAACTGGTTGAACCTGTCATTCTCCTCATCCTGCTGCCGCTTCTTTGCTCTCTCTTGGCTTCTGTAAGTATCTTGGTCTCTGGCAAACCCAAGCCACCACGGGTAAGAAGGACCGAAGCCTCGCGTTCGTCCTCCATGTTCGTCATTTCTGAGGACCAGTGTGAGAAAATCTTTCTCTCTATCTGCAGTGAACTTTCTTTTTCCCTCCTTAATTTCTTTCACTATCCTTTTCCAATTCTCCCTGGGTATCCTAAGACCGTCACTTCAGATGAGGTCCCCTTTTTCTTCGTCGTACGAACCACCATGCGCAAGGAACCAATTTCTTGCTCTCAATTCCCACTCATCACGGAGTGGTTCAGGTACGATGCCTTTAGCTAGCAGATCTTGCTCTTTCTTATCCCACTTTGGGATGGCAGTCTCATAGCCCCCTGGCCCCAGCTTGTGGTGATATTTCTTCTTGTCGGCATTTATCTTGTTCTTTTCTGATAATGCCTGGGCATCTTCTGAATCCTTGTACTCTTGAAATGCCTTCCAGTGATTCGCCTGCTTGGCTAGATACCCCTCGAATACTGGCACTTTCTTTGTCTTCAGATAGTTTTTCCATAGCTTCTTCTTCCAGCTACGGAACAGTTCGGCCATCTTCTTTAGAGTCCACTGCTTGACTTTGGCCCTCAGTTTGTCTGCGGCGTCTTCATTCTCACATTCTGGCAGGTTGAAATGTGACATGAGATCATTCCAAAGATTATCTTTGTACCTTTCGGCGACATAGTCACTATCGGCTGCCCCTTTGCGCTTGTTCCACTCCCGAACGCTGATCGGGACGTGATCCCTAACGAGAACTCCGCATTGCTTCTTGAATGTGTCACCAGCATTCTTAGGAAGCTTGGGTTCGCCCGTAGGCAATATCACCTCAAAGGTGTAGTGCGTGTGTGCATCCAAGTTTCTAGTCGGGCCTCGTTTCGTAGCTTTGCTCGATGTGGAGGCCTAAGAGAGAGAAACATTCGTCAAATGAATGTATATGTATACAATATAGAGCTATCTCCAATATTTTTCACATATTACAAGTGATTGTCGAACTTCATATGTATACCTCGCCGGACTTTATTATTTCTTCACCGGCTTCTCCACCGGCTTCTCCATCAGTGGAGCTATCACCTTCTCCATCATTGGACCTATCTCTTGCCCCATCGGCTTCATCTTCGTGTCGGTCGATCTCCATTCCATATCCGGAGGGGTTTAGATATGACGACGGAGATTCAGCTGGTTCAACGTCGGGGTCGTCTTTGATTATATCTTCGAGAAGTTCTTCCTCTTCGAGGTTCCTGATATGTGGATCCATAGTTCTGCAAAAAACGGACATTTGATTAACTAATAAACTAACAAACTATATAAGAGGGGTTGGAAACTTCGAAGTGTCATTTTATATAGGAGGACCTTAATTTAGTCCCGGGTCTTGGCTAGAACCTAAACTCTAAAATATGTCTAACGGATTCTCTTAACCTTTGTACCAAAAAAGAATTATTCTATGAGGAACTCCGTTCCAAAACAACTTTAGTCCCGGGTCGTGGCTCCATCCGGGACTCCTAGATTTCTGCATAGTATTCAAAGTAGGAGTACTTTTCCAATTTAAGCATTCAATAAGCAAAACCAAATCGTAAAATAAAGTAGTATTCAAATTAGCATGCATTCAATTATAAGCAAATACATCATCATTGTCCGTACATCGTCGAATATTATCACTAATACTCCTCGAATACTATCATACATATAGCATCACTGATACATCTAGAACCGTAGCGCCCGACGGGTATCGGCGCGGGCGGTGGACACCCAAAGAGAAGGAACCATCACAGGATCATAGCTCCAGTGAGATCCCGGAAGAACCTGCCAGGTATGCTCGAACCTGCCCTCCAACGCAACCATGTAGCGACGGACGTGCTCATCCTCCTCGCTGACACGGTGATGTACCACCTCCGCGGTGTCCGGAAGCCTCGGCACCCTCACTGGCCCACACGACCGCCACCAAACAAGGATTGGGTCAACGACGGGCTGGCTCCTCACCAACCTACGCCCCCCGGAAGGTAGCACCTCCCAATACCAGCCGGGCGGAGCCCAGTCCCGGAGAGGGCCCCTCTGATCAAGCAGGTGTCCTCCGCCGAGTCGACGACGAGGATGCGGGATAGGCATTGTAAAATGAACTAAAAAATAAACTAGTTCTATTAATTTTCTTGCTAAAAATAAACTATTAACACTTAAGCATATACAATAGCAAAATTAAACTATTAACACTTAAGCATATATAACAGCAAAATTAAGCAATAATCTAAGAAACACTATTAACACTTAAGCATATACACTATACAATAGCAAAATTAAATGACAAACAAAAATATTTCTTCTTCTTGTAAACCTAAACTAATTTTTCATCTTCTTCTATTTCTCCTCTTCTTCTACTTCTTCTTCTACTTCTACTTCTCCTCTTCTTCTACTACTTCTCCTCTTCTCTTCTTCTACTTCTCCTCTCCTCCTCTTCTATTTTTTCTCTTCTTCTACTTCTCCTCTTCTTCTATTTTTCCTCTTCTTCTCCTCTCCTCCTCTTCTTATTCTCCTTTTTCTTCTTTTCTTCTCCTCCTCTTCTTATTTTCCTTTTTCCTAATTCTAAATATTACTAACCCTAATAATCTAGCACAAACCTAATAACAATAGGAATTAAATGACAAAAAAATCTTTTTCTTATTTTCTTCCCTTTTTCTTCCTTTTTTCTCCTTTTTCTTCCTTTCTTCTCCTTTTTCTTCCTTTCTTCCCTTATTCTTCTTTTCTTCTCCTTTTTCTTCTTTTCTTCTCCTTTTTCTTCCTTTCTTCTCCTTTTTCTTCTTTTCTTCTCCTTTTTCTTCTTTTCTTCTACTGGCCGGAGTGTTGGGGAGGAGGGGCGGGGGGCTTACCGGCCGGAGGTGTCGACGGCGCACGGCGAGGAGGACGGCGGCGCGCGGCGAGGAGGACGGCAGGCGACGGCGAGGAGGACGGCGGGCAGCCTGACGGCGTCGTCGAGGTCGTCGGTGTGCCGTGCCGGGCAGGAGAACGAGAGGAAGAAGAAGAGAAACGAACGATTATGGTTGGAATTTTTCTAACTCCCGCTTATATAGGTGGATCTTTAGTCCCGGTTCGTGGCTTGAACCGGGACTAAAGACCCCCTTTAGTCCCGTTTGGAGCCACGACCCGGGACTAAAGGCCTCTTTTCGGGCAAACCAGAAGGCGGGAAGCAGGGGCCTTTAGTCCCGGTGCGGAGCTCCAACCGGGACTAAAGGGGGTCTTTAGTCCCGGTTGGAGCCACACACCGGGACTAAAGCCCCTCCTCGGCAGGCGGCAGGCGAGGGCTTTAGTCCCGGCGCGTGGCTCCACCCGGGACTAAAGCCCCTCCTCGGTTGCACGATAAGTTTAGTCCCACCTCGCCCAGCGAGGGGGACTAACACTTGTTTATAAGCCCCATCGCAGCTTCTCATCGAGCTCCTCTCTAAAGCAGGCTTACGGGCTTAAACTCACTGAAAATTGAAACTATATTCGAAATTATGGAGAAAATTCAACCTGAATTCAAAGTGAGTTCACTTTGAATTTAGGTTGAATTTTCTCTATAAATTCTCATATAGTTTCATTTTTTTTCTATTTTCAAAATTAATTATTTTGACTATCCAAACTATTATCTATTTTGTTATTTTCAATTAAAAACTATGTTTATGAAAAATTCTTTTTGCATATTTGAGAATTTGACAAAACTATGATAATGAAAAGTGTTTGAAATTGAATAAATAATTCAAAACTATTTTCTATTTTCAAAATTAATTATTTTGACTATCCAAACTATTACCTATTTTGTTATTTTCAATTAAAAACTATGTTTATTAAAATACTTTTTGCATATTTGAGAATTTGACAAAACTATGATAATGAAAAGTGTTTGAAATTGAATAAATAATTCAAAACTATTTTCTATTTTCAAAAGTAATTATTTTGACTATCCAAACTATTAACTATTTTGTTATTTTCAATTAAAAACTATGTTTATTAAAATTCTTTTTGCATATTTGAGAATTTGACAAAACTATGATAAATAAAAGTGTTTGAAATTGAATAAATAATGCAAATCTATTTTCTATTTTCAAAAGTAATTATTTTGACTATCCAAACTATTAACTATTTTGTTATTTTCAATTAAAAACTATGTTTGTTAAAATTCTTTTTGCATATTTAAAAATTTGACAAAACTATGATAATGAAAAGTGTTTGAAATTGAATAAATAATGCAAAACTATTTTCTATTTTCAAAAGTAATTATTTTGACTATCCAAACTATTAACTTAATTTTTTTTTTGAGCTAGTTGACCCTGAAATTGAAAAGCACTACAAATGAACTCTGAAAATGTTGAAAGTTGGCATGCTATCATCATTTCACCCACGTAGCATGTGTTAAGAAGTTGAGAGGGCTACGACAAAAACTGGATGCACTTCGTGTACAAAACGGACAATCTCTCTCGAAGTATCAGCGTTTCGAACGAGAACTCATCTCTTACAAAGGGATTTCATTTTTTTGAACTTATTTGAACTCCATACTTTTTGTGTGTTCAAAATGCACCATTCAAAGGCACATCACAAAATTTGAACAATTTCTGACTTCATTTGGTATTCTTCGTGCATTTACTTTTTTTTTGAGCTAGTTGACCCTGAAATTGAAAAGGACTACAAATGAACTCTGAAAATGTTGAAAGTTGGCATGCTATCATCATTTCACCCACATAGAATGTGTTAAAAAGTTGAGAGGGCTACGACAAAAACTGGATGCACTTCGTGTACAAAACGGACAATCTCTCTCGAAGTATCAGCGTTTCGAACGAGAACTCATCTCTTACAAAGGGATTTCATTTTTTGAACTTATTTGAACTCAATACTATTTGTGTGTTCAAAATGCACCATTCAAAGGCACATCACAAAATTTCAACAATTTCTGACTTCATTTGGTATTCTTCATGCATTTACTTTTTTTTTGAGCTAGTTGACCCTGAAATTGAAAAGCACTACAAATGAACTCTGAAAATGTTGAAAGTTGGCATGCTATCATCATTTCACCCACATAGCATGTGTTAAAAAGTTGAGAGGGCTACGACAAAAACTGGATGCACTTCGTGTATAAAACAGACAATCTCTCTCGAAGTAGCAGCGTTTCGAACGAGAACTCATTTCTTACAAAGGGATTTTATTTTTTTGAAGTTATTTGAACTCCATATTTTTTGTGTGTTCAGAATGCACCATTCAAAGGCACATCACAAAATTTCAACAATTTCTGACTTCATTTGGTATTCTTCGTGCATTTACTTATTTTTTTTTGAGCTAGTTGACCCTGAAATTAAAAAGCACTACAAATGAACTCTGAAAATGTTGAAAGTTGCTATGCTATCATCATTTCACCCACATAGCATGTGTTAAAAAGTTGAGAGGGCTACGACAAAAACTGGATGCACTTCGTGTACAAAACGGACAATATCTCTCGAAGTATCAGCGTTTCGAACGAGAACTCATCTCTTACAAAGGGATTTCATTTTTTTGAACTTATTTGAACTCCATACTTTTTATGTGTTCAAAATGCACCATTCAAAGGCACATCACAAAATTTCAACAATTTCTGACTTCATTTGGTATTCTTCGTGCATTTACTTATTTTTTTGAGCTAGTTGACCCTGAAATTGAAAAGCACTACAAATGAACTCTGAAAATGTTCAAAGTTGGCATGCTATCATCATTTCACCCATATAGAATGTGTTAAAAAGTTGAGAGGGCTACGACAAAAAGTGGATGCACTTCGTGTACAAAACGGACAATCTCTCTCGAAGTATCAGCGTTTCGAACGAGAACTCATCTCTTACAAAGGGATTTCATTTTTTTGGACTTATTTGAACTCCATACTTTTTGTGTGTTCAAAATGCACCATTCAAAGGCACATCACAAAATTTCAACAATTTCTGACTTCATTTGGTATTCTTCGTGCATTTACTTTTTTTTTTTGAGCTAGTTGACCCTAAAATTGAAAAGCACTACAAATGAACTCTGAAAATGTTGAAAGTTGGCATGCTATCATCATTTCACCCACATAGCATGTGTTAAAAAGTTGCGAGGGCTACGACAAAAATTGGATGCACTTCGTGTACAAAACGGACAATCTCTCTCGAAGTATCAACGTTTCGAACGAGAACTCATCTCTTACAAAGGGATTTCATTTTTTTGAACTTATTTGAACTCCATACTTTTTGTGTGTTCAAAATGCACCATTCAAAGGCACATCACAAAATTTCAACAATTTCTGACTTCATTTGGTATTCTTTGTGCATTTACTTTTTTTTTGAGCTAGTTGACCCTGAAATTGAAAAGCACTACAAATGAACTCTGAAAATGTTGAACGTTGGCATGCTATCATCATTTCACCTACATAGCATGTGAGAGAAAGTTGAGAGGGTTACGTTAAAAACTGGATGCCCTTCGTGTACAAAATGGACAATCTCTTTGGAAGTAGAAGCGACCCCCACAATAAGAGACGACATTCTTCTTCTCTCATATATGGTGGACACTAGCTCACCTGATTTTTCAACCGTCGATGATGGTCGCTACTCCTAATTCCCCTATTGCATAACCAGTATCTAGCACAAGGAGAAGAAGGATATACGACCCCCCACAGCAACAGTCGACATTCTTCTTCTCTCATGTATAGTGGACACTCCCTCACCTGATTTTTCGACCGTCGATGATGGTCGCTACTCCTTCTTCCCCTAGTGCATAACAAATATCTAGCACAAAGAGAAGAAGGAGAAGCAACCCCCACAACAACAGTCGGCATTCTTCTTCTCTCATGTATGGTGGACACTCCCTCACCTGATTTTTTGATCGTCGATGATGGTCGCTATTCCTTCTTTCCCTAATGCATACCAAATATCTAGCACAAGGAGAAGAAGGAAAAGCGACCCCCACAACAAAAGTGGTTCCGCTGCACGCCACGTGGGACTAATGGTCTTTCATTTTTAAATGACTGTTTTAATCAAAAACAGATCTGTTACAAAAGGGATTTCATTTTTTGAACTTATTTGAACTGAAGACTTTTTGTATATATATGTGGTCGAAATGCATGATACCATGAAGTTAGAAAGGGCTAAACCATTCAAAAGTAGCAAATGAAGTTAGAAAGGGCTAAACCATTCAAATTTGGAAACTATAATGGCACAAACAGAAACTAGACATATATAAATTGGTCCAAGCAGTACATGATACTAGTCCAAACAGTACATAATAATAGCTATCATAGATATATATATACAAGTGTTCGACGTTGAGAACACTACTCGTCTGAATCGTCTGAATCAGAATGTCCACCTTATTCGAGGTGACGCTGGCCATAGTTGACGACTCGAATCTTGCGGTACAACTCGTATGAAACGTATGCATCTTTTGCTGCATACTCAATGTTGATACGATCAAGTGGGGCCTTCTCCCAAAGTTTGTGCTGAGACTTTGGGAAATTGGTCTTCATATTACCATACTCCTCGTCGATCAAGGCAACTGCCATATGAGCCATCGAAGTCCTGACATGTCGAAGCCTGAATACCGTTTGGAGATCAATGAGGCAACCAGTTGGTATCTCAATACCGAAGCTGTACCTCATATTCAGCTTGTCGTTCGTTATGTCAACGGTAGCAAAAGTGATGCCGCTGCGAAGGAAGTCCATGAGTTCTGGACAATGCTTGTCACTACTGCAACAGAAACAAATTAAAATGGAACAAATATTACATACTGCTGCAATAAGGAAACATGTTTCACTACAACTAAAGAGAAAATTATCTTTAGGATTCAAATAGAACATATTGCTATCCTATGCAATTTTCATATCCTACGAATTGATCAAGAAACCGTAAATTAACTATGACATATATATATATATATTCTCCCACGGTTTTGCAAATATTCAATAAGCTAGACATATTGCATATTGCTATCCAATGGAACCTAAAGAGATCACTATAGCTATCCAATGGAACCTAGAGAGATCACTAGCTATATGCAATTTTCATGACTATGACATATCATATTACTATCCAATGGAACCTAGAGAGATCACTAGCTATATGCAATTTTCATAACCTTGGATCAAAGAACACCGCATAAAATTGTATCACTACAACTATGATTTCAATGGAACATATTGAACCAATCAGATTTTTCAGATTGTGGAACACTATTCCAATCAGATTGTGTTCCCTTCAACTAATCAAAATTGTTTCACTACAACTATTTGAAGCAAACCAACTATGATTCCAATGGAACATATTAAACACTAGTTGATTCTAATATGATTTTTCAAATTATGGAACACTATTCCAATCAGATTGTGTTGCCCTTCAACTAATCAAAATTGTTTCACTACAACTATTTGAAGGGAACCAACTATGATTGAAACAAATAAACTTACAATATCATTACCTTGGATCAAAGAAAGCCTCAAAACTTACCTCGCCCATTGGAAGATCAAGACATGGTGTTTGAAACATAGTTGGATGATGGCAACACCGCGTTGATCGGCCGTGTACTTCAGATCAAGCCCCAAGAACTTCTCATGATCGACTGCGGCGTCAAGCCATTCCTTCAACTGTCTAAGAAAATACGGCACCTCCCTGCTCTCGTTCGTGTACACGACATCGAGCTTGATCTTGCCATGTGCGAGCACCTCTCCAAAGCGAGTTGGCATGGTGGAAGAAGAGAAGGGAAGAAGAGAGGGGAAGAACAGAGCGAGAGCGAGAGAGGAAGAAGAACAGAGAAAGGGCGACGTGACAGAGACTCTGCTTCGGTTGTGGTTTTGGGAAGCAGGATGCAAACCGTTTGGGCCTTTAGTCCTGGGTTGAGCCACCAACCGGGACTAAAGAGGGATACCAACGGTTGTCTCCACTACGGCAGACCACGTGTCAGACCTTTAGTCCCGGTTTGGGATACGAAGCGGGACTAAAGGTGGCGCACATGCGGACTGCCCATCGCGTAGGATCAAGGAGAAACTCGTGGAAAGAATGTAAATACAGAAGAAAATCGGTACCAGGGAATTGGGATAATGAACTGCTAATCGGGTTCTCCTATGATGCGCTTTTGGACCTTGATGGAACATGCATCCATCTTGATAGCTTCTTGGGCCATAGCAACTCAAAGGTCCCGCTCAAGCCTAGCTCGATCCAGTCGTCTAGTCCAATGTTTATCCACGCCAGGCCGTGCTCCCTCTGGACACGAAAACTTGCAGCCAGCAGGAGCGGCCTTCGTTCGCGGCAGGCCGGTGCCGTCGACCAGCACGACCGCACAGGGAGGTGGTCGCGTACTCCCATTTCGGGCGGCCAACAGGAGCCTGCAGCCAGCAAGACCGCGGGGAGAGATGGTTGCCTGCTTGTGTTCCGAGCGGCCTGCCGGTTCGTGATATACGACTACAATGCATTGATTAACGACATTTTTTGTGATGAATAAAGCCAATTTATTTGATTGCTTTCCTTCGAAAGACAATCTAATGGATGATAAATTTAGTCACGATGTTTTTTCCAAGTTAATTGGGTATGACACTTCAAAGAAAATGCAGTCGCCGCTTCATTAATTTTGATTTTGCATCAAAAAAGTATTATGCTGAGTTTGCCCCACCTTAAAATAGTTTCGTCCTCCTCTTGTTGAACCTGTTCTCCGTTTCGACGAAGAAGAACACTGAAGTGTTATGTTCAGCAGACTGGGCCTTGGCCTTTTACTATCTCTAGCATGTAGCGTTACTTTTGATTGGTCAATTCTCAAAAAAGAAATTGTGGTGGGCCACAACAAGCTGGGATAGACGGGTGAGTTTAGCAGAGTTAGCAAGCCGATGATCTCGAAGATGATTGGCATCAAACCTAAAATATAGTGTTTCTCAACAAAAAAAATATTACTCCCTTCGTCTCAAAATTCTTGTCTTAGGTTTTTCTAGAAATAAATGTATGTAAATACTAAAATGTGACTAGATACATTCATATTTAGACAAATCTAAGACAATAATTTTGGGACGGATGGAGTAGAATATAACGGTGATCTCAAGAGGCCGAGTCGTTCAGAGGAGAGCACACCGCACACACAGTTCACCGTGACCGCACTATTGTAGATAAAGTGTGTCTCTTATTCTCTTTTCCCAGATAAAAATATCGTTAGTGACTTTGCATCTTTTGATAATATTTATAAACTACTTGGCATGGATTTTTTATGCAATCAAACGTTTTGATTACATTTTATATCTTTTTGAGGCTATGATGACATTTATATAAACATATATTGAATATGTTGTTGCTTATATTCAAGGCCCCGTTTTTTGGTTCCGCCCCGGACCCCCAAAATCAAAAGACCGGGCCTGCCTGTCATGTAGAGTGCTGCCAACTGCCGGGATGGTGACGGTGTCATGGAATATGGCGCGGGGGTACACGCCATGTAAGCCCACCTTTTCTGTTTATGTTCGTGGGTCGGGCCCCATGCCCCATCTCTTGGCGTAATTAAGATGGATATATATATTCGAAGACTAGCTGTACATTTCAAGCTCTATTTAAATGATAATTTTGTCAATCCCTCAATTGTAACCGACTACGTGTAATCCTAGCACTGGTAGAAAAAGAGGCTTCCGTCCAGCCCCATAAGTCGCGAAACTGTAGGAACCGCGACTAATGAATTCTTTAGTCGCGGTTCGGAAGACGAACCGCGACCAAAGTCCTGGGCCCAGGGCGCTCGGTGGCCAGCTGGTGCACGTGAGGGGCTTTAGTCGCGGTTGGCCAGGCCAACCGCGACTAAAGGTCTTTAGTCGCGGTTGGCCACGCCAACCGCGACTAAATCTCATCCCCTATATATACCAGTTCAGCACACTCACTTAGCCATTGGGTGCCACTTCTCTTCACAAGCTTCACAAGGGGGTGTAGGTTTGCTTTTGGTTCCTCTTATGCACACAAGGTGTTTGATGAAATGCCCCAAGAGCGTGAAACAAACATGATATGAAGTGTTGGAGCCACACTTTCCTCATTTATTTTTTCCTCCTCGATCGCGGTTAGCAACTTGAACCTTTCATGCATGTGTGTCATTGATAAAATATGCATGTGTGTTGTTCATTGTTTAATTTCTATTGTTTATAGCTAGTTAGTTTAACAAATGCATGATGGTTAATTATATATTTTATATTATAATAATGCAGATGAATCGGCAATGGATGTACGGTAACCGACTCTCCCGCGAGTTCACTACGGGTTTGAAAGATTTCCTCGTAGTGGCTAATGCGAACAAGCAGAAGGGTTTTGTTATCTGTCCATGTGTTGACTGTAAGAATCAGAAGGGTTACTCTTCCTCAAGAGAAGTTCACCTACACCTGCTTCGGCACGGTTTCATGCCAAGCTATAATTGTTGGACCAAGCATGGAGAAAGAGGGGTTATAATGGAAGAAGATGAAGAAGGGGATGATTTCATCGATGAAAGCTATCTTGCTCATTTCGGTGATACTTTCATGGAGGATGCTGAAGGTGAAGGGGAAGGTGAAGGGGAAGGTGAAGGTGAAGAAGAGGCACGTGATGAGACCGTTGATGATCTTGGTCGGACCATTGCTGATGCACGGAGACGCTGCGAAACTGAAAAGGAGAGGGAGAATTTGGATCGCATGTTAGAGGATCACAGAAAGTCGTTGTACCCCGGATGCGATGATGGTCTGAAAAAGCTGGGCTGCACACTGGATTTGCTGAAATGGAAGGCACAGGCAGGTGTAGCTGACTCGGCATTTGAAAACTTGCTGAAAATGTTGAAGAATATGTTTCCAAAGAATAACGAGTTGCCCGCCAGTACGTACGAAGCAAAGAAGGTTGTCTGCCCTCTAGGTTTAGAGGTTCTGAAGATACATGCATGCATCAACGACTGCATCCTCTACCGCGGTGAATACGAGAATTTGAATGAATGCCCGGTATGCACTGCATTGCGTTATAAGATCAGAGGCGATGACCCTGGTGACGATGTTGAGGGCGAGAAACCCAGGAAGAGGGTTCCCGCCAAGGTGATGTGGTATGCTCCTATAATACCACGGTTGAAACGTCTGTTCAGGAACAAAGAGCATGCCAAGTTGTTGCGATGGGACAAAGAGGACCGTAAGTCGGACGGGGAGTTGAGACACACCGCAGATGGAACGCAATGGAGAAAGATCGACAGAGAGTTCAAAGATTTTGCAGCTGACGCAAGGAACATAAGATTTGGTCTAAGTACAGATGGCATGAATCCTTTTTGCGAGCAGAGCTCCAGCCATAGCACCTGGCCCGTGACTCTATGCATCTACAACCTTCCTCCTTGGTTGTGCATGAAGCGGAAGTTCATTATGATGTCAGTGCTCATCCAAGGTCCGAAGCAACCCGGCAACGACATCGATGTGTACCTAAGGCCATTAGTTGATGAACTTTTACAGCTGTGGGGCAGACCTGGTGTCCGTGTGTGGGATGAGCACAAAGAAGAGGAATTTGACCTACGAGCGTTGCTTTTCGTAACCATCAACGATTGGCCTGCTCTTAGTAACCTTTCGGGACTGTCAAATAAGGGATACAATGCATGCACGCACTGCTTACATGAGACTGAAAGTGTACATTTGCCAAATTGTAAGAAGAACGTGTACCTTGGGCATCGTCGATTTCTTCCGAAAATTCATCCAGTAAGAAAGAAAGGCAAGCATTACAACGGCAAGGCAGATCACCGGCCGAAGCCTGCGGAACGCACTGGTGCTGAGGTATTTGATATGGTCAAGGATTTGAAAGTCATCTTTGGAAAGGGTCCTGGCGGACAATCAGTTCCGAAGGGAGCTGACGGGCACGCAGCCATGTGGAAGAAGAAATCTATATTCTGGGAGCTAGAATATTGGAAAGTCCTAGAAGTCCGCTCTGCAATCGACGTGATGCACGTTACGAAGAATATTTGCGTGAACCTCCTAAGCTTCTTGGGCGTGTATGGGAAGACAAATGATACAAAGGAAGCACGGCAGGACCAGCAACGTTTGAAAGACCCTGATGACCGGCATCCGGAATGGTTTCAAGGTCGTGCCAGCTATGCTCTGACCAAAGAAGAGAAGGTCATCTTTTTTGAATGCCTGAGCAGTATGAAGGTCCCGTCTGGATTCTCGTCCAATATAAAGGGAATAATAAACATGGCGGAGAAAAAGTTCCAAAACCTGAAGTCTCACGACTGCCACGTGATTATGACGCAATTGCTTCCGATTGCTTTGAGGGGGCTCCTGCCGGAAAATGTTCGAGTAGCCATTGTGAAGCTATGTGCATTCCTCAATGCAATCTCTCAGAAGGTAATCAATCCAGAAGTTCTACCACAGTTACAGAACGATGTGATCCAATGTCTTGTCAGTTTCGAGTTGGTGTTCCCGCCATCCTTCTTCAATATTATGACGCACCTCTTGGTTCACCTAGTCGAAGAGATTTTCATTCTCGGTCCTGTATTTCTACACAATATGTTCCCCTTCGAGAGGTTCATGGGAGTATTAAAGAAATATGTTCGTAACCGTGCTAGGCCAGAAGGAAGCATCGCCAAGGGCTATGGAAATGAGGAGGTAATTGAGTTTTGTGTTGACTTTGTTCCTGACCTTAAGCCGATTGGTCTTCCTCGATCGCGGCACGAGGGGAGACTAAGTGGAAAAGGCACGATCGGAAGGAAATCAACGATATGTATGGACGGCCATTCTCTGACTGAAGCACACCACACTGTACTGAACAATTCCAGCTTGGTGGCTCCGTACTTTGAGAAACACAAGAATATTTTACGCTCGGACAACCCGGGGAAGCCTGAATCCTGGATTAGGAAGGCCCACATGGAGACTTTCGGCAGTTGGTTGAGAAAACATTTAATGAATGACAATGATGTTGTAGATCAGCTGTACATGTTGGCCAAGACACCATCTTCGACTATAACGACTTTCCAAGGGTACGACATAAATGGGAATACATTTTACACGATCGCCCAAGATAAAAAGAGCACCAACCAAAACAGTGGTGTCCGCTTTGATGCAGCAACCGAGAATGGGCAAAAGGTCACATATTATGGTTACATAGAGGAGATATGGGAACTTGACTATGGACCCTCCTTTAAGGTCCCTTTGTTCCGGTGCAAATGGTTCAAGCTAACAGGAGGTGGGGTAAAGGTGGACCAGCAATACGGAATGACAATGGTGGATTTCAACAATCTTGGTTACCTTGACGAACCATTCGTCCTAGCGAAAGATGTCGCTCAGGTTTTCTATGTGAAGGACATGAGTAACAAACCGAGGAAACGGAAAGATAAGAAAACGATCAGTACATCATGCGATGATCCAAAGCGCCACATTGTTCCTTCAGGAAAAAGAAACATCGTGGGAGTGGAGGACAAGACAGACATGTCAGAAGATTATAATATGTTTGCTGAAATTCCGCCCTTCAAAGTGAACACCGACCCAAGCATTAAGTTAAATGATGAGGATGCTCCATGGATACGGCACAATCGTAAGCAAGCAGGGACACAAGGGAAGAAATGATGTGTAATAATTTATTGTACCAAACTTTGTTGAATGGATCATGTGAATTGATATATTATTTGATATATTATTATTAGTTTTATTTTTCTTAATTTTTTGATATATTATTTGTATTTTTAAGATTTTGAATTGAATTAGTTTTATTTTTCTGAATTTTTTGATATATTATTTGTATTTTTAACATTTTGAATTGAATTAGTTTTATTTTTCTTAATTTTTTGATATATTATTTGTATTTTTAACATTTTGAATTGAATTAGTTTTATTTTTCTGAATTTTTTGATATAATTTTTGTGTTTTTAACATATTGAATTGAATTAGTTTTATTTTTCTGAATTTTTTGATATATTATTTGTATTTTTAAGATATTGAAAAAGAAAAGTATTCTGAAAAATACCTTTAGTCGCGGTTGGCCTGGCCAACCGCGACTAAAGGTTACCCTTTAGTCGCCGGTCACCTGGCCAACCGCGACTAAAGGTCGTTGCGCGCGGGAACGAAAAACCCGCCAAAAACCCTTTAGTCGCGGTTGGGGAGGCGACCCGCGACTAAAGGGTACGGTGGGGGGCTATAAATACAACGCCCGAACCGTCGACTCCATCTCGTCTTCTCCGATCTCTGCCGCGCCGAAGGCCTGCCGCCGTCGCCGTCGCCCTCGCCGCCCGCCGTCGCCCTCGCCCTCGACGCCGCCCTCGCCGTCGCCCTCGCCCTCGCCGCCCGCCGTCGCCCTCGCCCTCGACGCCGCCCGCCGTCGCCCGCCGTCGCCCCTCGCCCTCGACGCCGCCCCGTCTCGCCCACGTACGGCGCCGCCGGCCGCTATCACCGGCCTCCCTTGCCCGCCCTCAACGCCGCTGGCCGTCTCTTGTCCGATTCACATGCATGCCCCGGGAGCCCATCATCCGTTGTCAATATAAGTTAAAATTATGCCCCGGTTAACCTATGTGCAAGTGCAACACGAGAAGGATTGAAGAATTGCACTATGAATCTTGCACCGTCAATAATAGTTTTCCTTTAAAAGTTGGATACTTGATTCACTTAGTATTACTCCCTCCGTTCCTAAATATAAGTTTTTTTTATAGATTTCATTAGATGAGTATATACGAAGCAAAATGAGTGAATCTACGTTCTAAAGTATGTCTATGCACATCCATATGTAGTTTTTTAATGAAACCTTTAAAATGACTTGTATTTAGAAACGGAGGAAGTACTATAGAAATCCGGGTCTTTTTTATATATAGTGATGGTTATATGTCTCACGACGATGAAGGCCGGATACTTGAGATCTTTTTGTTATATATAACGTGTGTACGAGCTCTCGTGTTCGGTTAAGTTTATACCATATTTGCAACAAGTGAAATAATCCCTCTGTTCACAAATATAAGATGTTTACCTTGCAAGTTTGGAGCTTTGTTAGGAATACAGTGATATCCTAACCCATCAGAATTTAAGTTCTAAACTTAACATTGATGCTCGTGTGTGTTAGTGGAAGCAGACATTCCTAGAGATAGGGTCAGTGGCGGAGCCAGAAAAATAGGACAAGGGAGGCCAAGTAGTCGTCTGCCGCCCCGTCTCGCGCTCTACCGCGACACCCTCTCCCACCCCTTCCTCACCCCTCCTTTTGCCACCGCCCTTTCGCCACCGCCACCGCCACCGCCCCCCTTCTTCACTTAATTAATTTGTTTTTACTACATGTTTTCAGGACTGACATAATGGCGGACGATAGAGCTGACCCGATTATGGACAACTATGATCCGGACGGTGAAGCACATATGTTCGGCATCATAAACGGCGATATTCTATATGTGCCGACCGGACAAGATCAAGAAGATGATATCTCTTCTTATCTGAACCTTGACGGTGAAGATGAAGGGCGCCGTCAGCAAGATGATGCCGAACAAACGTCGATAAACGACGATCTTCAAATGGAAGTAGCAACCACCTCCGGCGCCGAGGTATATATATACATTGAGCCTCTGGTGATACAGACTAACTGATTTGAATAAATATGTGTGTACTAACGCGCGCGACTCTCTTTCTTATTTTAGCCCTCGGCCGGATCGTCGAAACAATCGAGTACGTCGTCAAAGCGTGGCGCAACCAAGACGATGAAACAAGGAGAAACATGCACCATCGAGGTTGTCGACAGTGCAACCGGCAGGCCGCTGGAGCCCCGCAAGAGCGCCACCAAGTTTGTCAGCCAATGCGGAGCCGTTGTTAGAGACAACGTCTCGATCACCGTCCAGGAGTGGAATAAGCCAAAGAAGGCACGAATTGCTGGTTTCACTTTTGTCGATAAGAGAACAAAAAAAGATTGCTTCAAGAAGCTTATGGAACATTTCGTTCTACCTCCGGAATACAACAAATTCGATGAGGAGGGTAACAAGATTGAGGAAAACAAGGAGAGGAGGAGGCTAGTCAAACAGTTCGCTCTTCATAAGATGGCCGACGCATTCCGGAAATTCAAGCAAAATCTAGCCCATGACTTTGTCAAGCAGAACAAGACTCCGGATTTCAAAGGACAATATGAGAAACTGAAACATGATTGGCCAGAATTTGTGAAGCAAAAGAAATCGGAGCAGTTCATTCAAATATCGAAAAAAAAGGAAAATGCGGCTAAGAAGGAGTACAATCATATTATGGGGCCAGGAGGGTATCGCATTTGGGTGCCTAGGTTGGAGAAGATGGAGAACGAGCTGAGGGCGCGAGGAATCCGTCCAGGTACGGAGGGATGGGACCCAAGGGCCAAAAGCTGGTGGTACGGGCATGGGGGAACGCTGAACCCGGAGACAGGGGAGTGTGTTTACCGGGGCAAATTAATTAAACCCACCCAAGCCCTTATTGACGCAATGAGGGATGCTCAAGAGGGGAAGATCAAGTTCAACAGAGAGAACGACGCGCTGACAAAAGCCCTCGGGAATCCTGAACACGGAGGACGTGTACGAGGCATGGGGCACATTCCGTGGAAAATAGGGTTCCCCCAGAACGATGACCCGTACGGTTACAGAAGCCGTAAGAGAAAGATGGATCGGGAAGCAGATGTTGTGGCGCGGTTGGCATCGGAAATGGATGTGATGAAGAAAACCATGAGTGTACTAGTAGCCGAAAGAGATGCAGCTCGGGTGCAGCATGAAGATCATCCAGCGGATCTCGGAAGCCAGCAGCGGAGAAGCAGCGTGGCTTCCATGGAGGGCCCACCGGCTGGTGCAGATGCACCGACGATCGAAATTACTGCACCGGAGCCTCTGGTGGTCGAAATTACTGCACCGGAGCCTCCTCGCTACCCCGTGGACGATATAAAGGAGATGAAACAATGTCATCTGTATTATCCTATCGGGAACATGTCCATGAAGGTAGCCATCGGCAGTGCTTTACCATGTTTACCTGGAGCACTCCACCACAACAACCCCATTCAAGATGGCTATGCTCGTGTCACGGTGGAGGACATAGTCCAAGGGTTTGAGGACCTGGAGATTGACATTGCTACACCTGAAGGGGAGAAAAGACTTGGAGATGTCAAGCGCCATTTCATTCTATGGCAAAAGAAGTTTATCAAGTTTCCAGGCGAGGCGCCAAGGACAACAAGTCCACCCCCCTACGGTGGTGGTGGTGGCGGTGGCGGCGGTGGTGGTGGTGGTGGTGGTGGCGGTTCACCTACACCTCCGTCACGTCAGCCGACGCCCCCCAGTCCACAACGTCCGGCGGGTGATCAGACGCCGCCCCCCAGTCCTCGTCCGGCGGGTGATCAGACGCCGCCCCCCAATCCACCTCCGGCAAAGAAGCAGAAGCAGTCCTGGATTATTAACCCGGACCCTTATGTACCTAAGACCACAAAGGTACCGGAGCCATCACTGAAGCCTCTCCCCACAAGGCCTTGGGAACGTAGTGCCGAGGAAACTGCCGCGAGGGCGGCTGCTGATCATGAGAAATGGAAGGCGGACTGCAAGAAGAAAAGAGAGCCCGAGCCCAAGCCAGTATTTTCTGATGAGCAAAAGAAGTGGGCTAAGTCATTTTTGAGCACACCGTCCCAAGCCGCGAAGAATCTGCCTGACGACTATGCACGTGAACTTCGTAGGCAGGCATTCATGTTGAAGGAGAAGAAAGAGCGGGCGGAGAACCAGGAGAACAAAGCCTTGGAGGAGGCCGAGAAAACGGAATTAGAAAGTAAAAAAAGCGGGAAACGAGTTGCCCAGCTCGGGGAACAAAGTAAACAATCGATTGCCCCGCTTATAGTGAAAGCCGCCGGTCCGGATGACCCCGATATCATAGCAGCTGCGGCAGCACATGGATTGACTGTAACGAGTGCCAGAGAACAAGCGGCCAACTTAGGTATTACTCTTCGTGAACTGTTAGGCCTTGATGAGGCGCCAGTGAAGGAGGTAGTAATTACATATGTGAAGAATGGGCCTCTCGTCGAGTCTGCGCAGGAAGAGGGTCTACCTTCACAAATGAAAGGTCTGCTGAAATGGTACAAGGGTTACATAAAAAATAAAAACGCCAAAGAATATATTTATGGGGAAGTTAGATATGAGCATCACTTCAAACATTACTATGTACAAATTCATCTGAGTGAATTGTTCCAGCTTTTCAATCTGCGCGAGCTCGACAAATCTATCATCAGTTGCTACGTTCTGTAAGTGATTTATTTCTACCCCATCTCGTTCATATTGCCTGCACTATATATATGTCGTAACTATATTGTTGTGTCCGCTATTATACATGCAGAATGAAGATTAAGGAATGCAGAGTAAGGAACATCCATGATGTTGGGTTCATTGACCCACACATCGTTAATGGATATGTGTTGGAGCATCACCCCGCCGACATGGAGGCAGACCTGTGGCAGTTTCTTACAAAGCAGGAACTCAAAAGTGATATTCTATTTCCTTACCATTTTGGGTGAGTGTTTCTATCTTGAGCACATTCTCTTTTGTTTACTCCATGCATGGTATGTGGCCGGCTAATCGATGAGTTATGCATGACGTACTGTGCATGTATCGTGTCCGCAGGTTCCACTGGATTCTGCTAGTAATTAAAGTTGACACCTCAGAATGTCTCGTCCACGACTCTCTGAATATGGATCCAAAGCTTTGGGGCGGCATGAGAAGAATGCTGCAGAAGTAATTATTTTCATTCATTTGCGCTCTATATCGATCGGCCTATTTCGTTCATTTCCTAATATCAAGTAACTAATAACTCTCTTGTTCATTTAATTTTCTTTGCCTCGTAGGGTTTGGAGACGGTTCGTAGATACAAAGGTCGGTGAATTCAAAAAAGAGCTAGAATTCAAAAGGTCAAAGGCTAAGAATGGTGGGGATATTCAGCCAGCGGGGACCAATCTATGTGGATACTATGTCTGTGAGATGATCCGGAGATACACCTCTGAGCGGGTTCCGAGTGATACCAATGCTCAGAGGAATAACCTCCGGGTGATGCTTAGTCCAGAAGCTCGCTTCCGACCACTTCAAGAGGAACTAGCTGGATGGTTCAGGAGGGAAGTCCTCCATCCTAAAGGAGAACACCATTACGAGGACGTAGAACTTTATATGCATTAAATTATGTATGGAAACTTGTTCAAAATTGTATATGGTCATCCGATGATATTGAATATATATTGTATATTCCTCTTGAATTCTTTTTGGTTCTAATTTCAAATTTGTTTGAAATTGTACATTCATATGCATGTATGTAGTACCGTAGAATATGTGAAACTCCTTCAAAATTAAAATAAAGCACAAAAGAAATAAAACAATACAAATTAAACAGAAAACAGGTTGGGGGGGGGGGGGCTAAAACCCTAAACCTGCGGCGGCCTTTAGTCGCGGTTGTCCATAAGAACCGCGACTAAAGGTCCTCCGCCCCGACGGCCGCCTGGCGCCCACGTGGACGGGCCTTTAGTTGCGGTTCTTAAGCAACCGCGACTACAGGGGGGGGGCCTTTAGTCGCGCCTATTTGGTCGCGCTTGCGCAACCGCGACTAATGACAGTTGCGAACCGCGACCAAAGGCCCTTTTTCCACCAGTGTAGCTACCCCCGACACCAATATAAGCCGTGCAGTTTAGTCTGTAGGGGTAGGTTCCCTCAGATTTAGAACTTAGAATTCTTTCGTATGATCACAGGGCAGATCATATTGTACTATGTATCCCATTCACAACCAATATAACAACAGAGGGGCATAGGGTTTTACCTCCCCGAGAGGGCATGAACCTAGGTAAAATATCATGTCCCCATTATTCTTGTTATCAAAGTTGTCAGAATCGCGATTCTGAATCGGATCAGAGCTCTATTGCGAGGATCATGAATCATAGAACCTTAACTATCAGGATCGTAGAAACTTAGATTCTATGAGCAAAATCGTAGAATTGGAGGGGCTAGTTTGGATCGTAAGATCGTAAGATTCTAAGACTTGAGTCACGATCCTGACAACTTTGCTTGTTACCATTGTTCCTACGTCACAAGCTTGGGACCGGCCTAAACGGGATCTGTCGGTTTTAGCACCGACATTGGTGGCACATGCAACTCCCAATGCGTGATCGCTAAGGTTCAAGGAAGCCTTATGAGATGACCAGATTCGTCCCGACGAGTTTCCCATGGCGAAGATCCAAGACTTCGGATCAACTGAGCACATAAGTGCTCGGGAGCCCTTACCCACCACCAAGATCTAAATCCCGATGGATTAAATCTGACGATGGATGCCGTTAGATCCTTGGATCGGGCTGAGAACCTTAACACTGCCGTTGCCGAGACATCTGATCGAAACTGTTAGGGCGACATCACGCGACCCACCTCGAGGGCACCGTTAAGCGACCATCTGATCTAATACGAACTGTCCGGTACCATCCGACGTCTTGGACCTAGCCTCTGTTCTACAAAAGTCTGGAGAAACAATACGACACAATTGGATGAGATTCTTGTTCGTAAAGAATAATATCACAGATTGATACGGCGCAGAGACCATAACGGTGTTCCACCATAATTGCCATGATGAAGGCTTCTCCAACATCTTGGCAGGAAGGTGCGCTAGAATGTCTCCCGAGATATAGGACATAGTGGCGCAGATGCCGACTCCACAAGCGCTCTAGAAATGACAATCAGGACGTTTGACGTGCTAGCCGAAAGAAGCAGTCCGAAAAGAGATCGAAGTCCACGTTGGGTACAAATCTAGATGAACCATGTGCAGTACACTTCATATCACTTAACATGAACCCAAGCCATAGTCTTTGAGCTTGTCGGGTCCTCATACAAGTAACAAAGGAAGGAATTGTTCTCCTTGAGAACCTTAGGACCTCAAACGTCCAAGAAAAATCCCCAAATCCAGATGAGCAGTCGTTTGACAAAGAGATCATGATTATCTACAAAAATCACCCCTTGAGGAACCAGTGGAAGAGAGCTCCCTTGGAAATAGATCATATTTGTCAGATGGCTACCTCGGACAGCATGTGGTTAGACACCCCAATACCCTTCGGGTGTGTGGATCACTCAATATCCAGCCCTTTGAGGAGTCGCAATGTTAGTCCTCGACCCCATCATCAATGGCTACCCACTCACCACAGTCCTGATGGACGGTGACAATACTAGGGCCAAGCCCTACTGCTAAACCCTAAGAATAGGGCTGGTATGGGTAGCGCTACTAGTAAGTAATGTTAGCAGTAGCGTATCAGTAGCGCTTGTTCCAATTTTTGAATATGTTTTGATTTGTTTTTATGTTTTATTCTAATTTTTGAAATCATTGAATTATTCGACAATTTAATCTCAAATCGTCTAACTTCCCGGCCGGTCACCCATCCTGTCACTGCTTCAACCCAAGCACGCTTAACTTCCTCGTTCTATCGCCCCTAGTTTCCAAGTCTACACTTGTTTTTTTCGTGACAATAATAAGCTATCAATCATATTAACCCTTAGGTCTTGATGTCACATGATTTAATTGTTTGAAATCCAACTAATTATTAAAATAAACAAACTAAGTAATAATAATATTGAATTTTTATAAAAATTAAAATAAGTAATAATTTTTTTAATTTTTCTGAAAAAAATCTTCTTTTTACCATAACATTTTTTATATTTGGAATTTTGAGCATCGAGTCCCAATTTTTCTCTAGTTTTTTATATATTAAACTTTTTTTTCGAAGTTGTATGCAAACGTTATGGCCGTTTTACATTTTTCCCTTTTTTTGAAAAAATGGTCAAAATTCATATTTCAAAATGTGATTTTTATTCTCATGCCCCTGGTTCCTTAGTCGTACTCAGTTTTCCCCATTTCCTTAGTTTTTGCTCACTTTTCCCCATGCGATGAAATTCTGCTTTCACATTTTCCTCACTATTGACCCCGTAAAATGGCTCAAAACATACCCAAAATGAGTGTGGGGGGAAACCTCAGTACGACTAAGGAACCAGGGGTATGGGAATAAAAATCCCTTTCAAAATTTGTATACCAACTAGGCACTAAAACCTAACTACATCTCAAAGGATTTAATTTTTTGAAGATTTTATCATTTTGTTTTCTGCAAAACTAAAAAAGACGGCTGGGGTGTGTTAAAAAGGTGGCACCAGCTGCAACTAGCTGTAGCGCTGCATACCAGAAAGCGCTGCTGCTATGCTATTACTAGTAGCGCTTGTCATATGCGAGCGCTACTTCTAAGTGGGGCACTACCAGCAGCGGTGCTGCAAAACAAAGCGCTATCGCTAAACACTTAGCAGCAGCGCTGGATTTTGGGCAACGTTGCTACTACAGCTACCGTCAGTGGCATCATCTGGTCCCACATAATAGTAGCGCGTTTTTAATAAGTAGCGCTATTGCTAAGGTGTTAGTAGTAGCGCTTAACTGGATCAGCGCTACTGCTAATTAGCAACACGTTTTCTTTTTTCAGCGCTACTACTGAGGTCCTGCCTATAAGATTTTTCCTAGTAGTGTAAGTAAGAGGGTGCTTGGATACGTTTTAGTCTCATGACTAAAAGTAGTGGGACTAAACTTGCTAGCCTCACCCATGCTTGAATCCAAATACTAAGGAGACTAAAATCAAGTTAATGAGCATTTATTATTCTCCAAACCCTCCAATCCAGAACTCGCCTGTGTTAAAGGAGATGAGTTAAATGAGGAGAGAGAGGACTAATCTACATTTTAGTAGGGGTACCCCCGACTAAACAAATTTAGTCTCAAGATTAGTTTTAGCCCCTCTTTAGTCAGGGGTGCTTGGAACTTTAGCCTCTTAAAAAGACTATTTTTAGTCAGACTAAAATAAGTCTCTTGGATCTAAGCATCCTCTAAGTCTTGAAAATGAAGATATAGCTAAACTAAATATAAAAATATAGATACAAAGGAACTCTTATTGAGCACTATATATACACATGGCTCCTAAGGGAGTGTAGAAACGCTTCAACATTGTGCGCAGGGTTGCTCATATTTATGTATGCCATAGGTACTAGAAATGTCAACAACTACAACATCTGTGGTTGAATTAAATGATCAAAATAGTTCACATGAGAAGTTAGGTGAAGAAATGATGATATCCGTGCCACACACACAATATTGACCACTCGCTCTTATATATAACTAGTGTGTTCCCATATAGTAGGATAGTTGACATGGGAGAATAGTAAAGTTCGGGAGGTGAGCAACAATGGAGAGCAGGGTAAGGGGCACATGCGACCAATTAGAATGGTGTCGGGGAATGAGATGCGTTGGGAATCTGCGTCGGGCAATGTCATGAAAACATAGCCAGCACACAAATAACAATGGTAGCCAGTTTCGACAATGTTGCAGCTCTGTTAAGTTCCGGGCATGAATGTCATGATTGTACATCGCCATGTTTTTTCATAGTATTTATTTCAGCACTCATTTCCTTTTGTTTGTTTTGTTTGGAAGGGGGCATTTAAATGTTGTTGTAACCATCTCACATGTTTTACGTTTTTGAATCTCTTTTGATGTAAGTAAGTCTTGGAGATGAAGGTATAACCTAAGGACTGTTGTATCTTCCAAATGTTTTGATTATACGAATAGGTCCGAACGATTTCATCCACCGAAGCTGAGCGCAGGAAGCACGTTGTGCATGCAAGATGGGTTAGTTGATTTTTTATTACCAAATAAATTCAGCCTGGTACCCCACTGCATGCACATCGAAAAATTGACGACGTCACAAAAGATTCTATCAAAGGTGAAAATTCAAAATGTTTTGTAGCTCAAACCATCCGTCAGATTGAAAAAGTGTTTTGACATAAAAAAAATGTATGGAGGATACCTTTGAAACTAGATTCATGTTGATATATTTAACGACATTTTTTTGAGTAAAAGTTACCATGTCTGGAATACGTAAGTTATCAGGTCTATGGTACATAAGTTACCACGATGTTTACATAAGTTACATTTTAAGATTTCAGTTCTTGAAGATAGATCGGGCACAGGCTCAAATGTTACTGCGAAGCAGGATTATTGCCTGATTGCGTCCCGCTGCTACCTTACCTAATTGTTTTTGGTGCTCTTCAGGACTAGGATCCGAGGCCGCAACACGAGCCCTGTTAGACCTAGTGATTGACAGTAGAAAGGTCAAATAGAACCTGGCGGCTCTCAACGGATAGTAGCATGTACATCGAGCTTCCCCGGTGCCATTTCGAAACAATCTGTTTAACTTTGTTCTTACTTACCCACACGGTTACCCAATTTTTTGTGAAATTAACTAAACTTTATTCAGTGTGATGTTGTATAGGGATGTTCAGGTCAACACCGGCTTCGTCGTACCAGGGTCCTACTGCTACTGCGGTGACAGTTTCCTCCTTGAACATATTCATTACACATACATATCCTTGATACGACTACTTCACACCCTATGTTGCAGTGCAGGAGCCTTGAAACGCCTTTGCACCTAATCGCCGGGTTCCCCTCGTCCCTGCATGCTTGGGATTTCTGCCTTACCTCACTAGCGCAAGCGCCCTTCGCATCATCCACTGTCAAGGACTTCTGTCGATCAATGTATGCGTGAGATATTCCTCTAACAATACTGCGAGGTATAGGAAAAAGAGAAGAATTTCTCTACTACCAACTGACTTCATGTGGTCTTGAAAGAAACATATGTACTTTCCATAGAGGTGAGATGAATGCCACGAGCTTCCGGCAGCGGCAAAAATATGAGATTGCTTTGTGGAATCTGGTTGGAGCCTTTTATCCTATTTGGATCCTGGCTAAATTTTCCACCCGTGAGATACTTTCTATTTATTCGTCTCCTCTGTTCTCTCTCCCCTTTTCCACTAGCTGCTGCTAGCTCCTTCGCCCCGTTTGTTTAATGCTAGTACCCTGCTTTCATAAATGGGTTTGGCACTTACAATACCAAGACTGAATAAAAGACCTATCCTTGATACCACGTGTAAATTTTGTTTCTCTTGTTTCCTGTGAATTCGGAACATATGGACAATCTAATTAGGAAGTGTTGTTCTTTAAGCTTTGTTATTTCAAGTGTGATGTTCGTGATCACATTCCAAAACAAAACTTTTCTATGAGTTTCAAAATTGTATAGAAAAATATTCTACAAGTTTCTCCTCTTAATCTCTGTCCCTCATCTCCTCTCCTTAGCGAGGAACAACAGCAGCAGCGTACAAGAGCAGCAGCAGCTGCAGCATACAAGAGGAGGACAACTAAGAAAGCAGCGCAGTAGCAGCCCTGGCCACTGTTGCGACGGGAGGAGCACGAACAGGGGCAGCCCTGCCACCATTGCAAACTCCGGCCATGACGTCGCAATTTTTTTTTGTGACTGGTCACCATGTGTTACCGAGTGTTGAGAGTTTACACTCGGCAAATTACCTGCTCATGTGGCAACGGCCGGCCCCACCTGCCGTCTGTTTGCTATTTTATTTTGCCGAGGGCCGTGTATAGCTCTCGGCAAACTCTTTGCCGAGTGCCCGTGTCCTCGCTCCCGGCAAATTCTTGTTTGCCTAAGAGGCGTACGCTGGGTGTTCTTTGCCAAGTGCACCACTCGGCAAAGCCTTTGCCGGCGGTTATTGGCCCTTTGCCGAGTGTCCGTGACACTCGACTTATATGTCAATTCCAGTAGTGACCTTTGCCAGCTCCTGACGGCGATGGTCGATGGAACCCTAGCACGAGCGAGACGATAACGAAATTGAGTCATCAGGTCGGGTTGATATGGATAAATCGAGACGATAACTACCAATGCATCAACTATGGGCTGGGCTACTTCCGGGCAGTACTTTTAGGCTTGGGCCGTTCAACAATCAACACATTCAACAGTTAGAGGTTATCCTTTTTCATCGTTAATTTCTGATCGAGTACATTGAGATTTATTATTAACATCTAAAGTACCATAGTCTCCGCTCGTACCTGTTGAGGGGGGCCGGTCCAAAGGGGGCGTATGGCCCCCGCTCCCCCCCCCCCCCCACACACACACACTGCCTCCACCCTTGACGAATTTCTCTAACAACACCACTCAATGTATGACTAGCTGTTGACCTGTGATGTTTGGTGAAGCTATGATGACGTACGTGGCACACACGTGATATTGATCACCCTTTTATAAATAACTATCATATTTTTCATGTAGAAGGATCACACATTTAGTTTCTAGGGGGGAATAATAAAGTGTGGCAATAGAACAACAATGACTAGAGTGGTCAATGCAAGGATGTTGACGTAGTGCGATCTAGAGGGAAATGGGATGTATTGGAAACCAGAGTCAGCGTCAGGGGCAGACAAATGACATACGTAGGAGGCGCTGAGAAAGTAGAGGCTCTTTTTACTTTCTCAGTAGAGACATCCTTGTTCGTAGTTGTGTAGTAGGAGCGATTCTGCACATAGAACCTTTTTCTAGATTCATCACTAGAGGGACATGCTCTTGTGATTTACGGAAGGATCAAAGTTACAGCAACACACGATCTATGACTAATTTAATGACATAAAGCACAGCGCCCAACTGTGAAAAAGAGTGTGACTGAATCAACCGGTTGGTCATTAGCTGAACTGGAAAACACAAGTTATTGTTTACATCTATTGCTTGCCTTGCATTGCATTGTCGCTGGCTTGCAGCTGCTTTTTAATTATTTATGTATGAATATCTTTCGAAACGTGACTTCAAAGGTTATGCGAAAGGAAACTATGCGTAGTAGAAGTGGCAAACGGCGAAGGTTTACCGAAAATTGATGAACTGTTTCATTTGGTTGTACACTAAGGCGAGAAGCAACATTGTTTGGATGTTATAGCCGGTGAGCGAGGCGATGCAAAATCATTTGAAACACTCTCTCGGTTCCTTTTGACATGAGTTAGACTTTGGCGGGTGAATCAATGCCCATTCCTCATGCATCCATTGCCTTGACTCAAAAGTAATTTTAACACTAAGCCTTGTTTTTATTAAAGCCTTAGTGTCCAACTTCATAAATAACTTCATCACAGGGAAGCAACCACAAGTCAATGGCTTAATGCCATACATCGATATCGCGAGCAAACAATCATAATATAATGGCATGTAGGACAGCACCAAAGGAAGAAACATAGAGCATACTAGATAGCTAAGTTTTGATTTGGGACCGTATCAAACAGGCTATGGGCAGTCGCATGGATTTTGATCATCAGATCTTCGATGGTAGCAACATTAGCACCTTTGGCCAACAGCTCCCACTGTAAGATGAATGCATTCATTTTGAAAACCACATCACGGAGATGATTAGGGAATATAAACTTGATGGTAAAGTTCTTGCGAGTTGTCTACAACAACCCAGCAAACGCAGACAACAAGACACAGAGTGAGAAATAGAAGATATATGAGGTTATGACAAAATGGTAACTAAACTGGGTCGAACAAAATCTTATCCAGAAATTTGTACATACGTTGTTCCTACATGATGGTACAAACGCTTCATCAATCCATCCCTATGTGATAGCTTGACTTTGGAATGGCTCTTTTGTGATCGTTTTGTACCAAAATTATGTTGCGGGTTCTCAGATTTATATATTCTATGGGAGCTACAAATGTCTCCAACAGCACCACTCGCTGTACAACTAAATGATCACAACATTTGGCATGTGATGTTTGGTGAAGCAGTGATGATATACGGGCCACACACGCGATGTCATCGGCCTTCTATAAATAACTAGCTTATTTCTAATATAGCAGAATCAGATATTTATTTTCTCGGAGGAGAGTGGCAAAGAGTGCGAGAAGCACAACAATGATGAGCGTGGTCAATGGAACGGATGATCTCACAGTACAGTGGACCGGACTAGGGAGCGGCGCCGCACCAAGACCTTGCCGTGCGGCGGCTCCAACAGACTAAGCACGACCTGCCATATGCAAGATTCCCTTTGATGTTTGAAATTCAAAAAGTTTTATCTACAAAACCGTTAATTCAATCGATGATCCGTTTTCACCATTGACTTTCTCGCGACGAGTTCTTCGAAACTAGATCCCATGTCGACATGTTCCGTCAACTATTCTTTTTCGTTCATACTTGCCACATTTTTTGACTCACTTGCCATATTATTAACCACTTACTTGTTTAAAAAAAATAACTTGATTGTCACTTTTTAATATTGTTTTGTACAAAGCCTTGTAGTAGTTTTCATCATACATGATATAAAAAGCATGTAGTAGGTTGTGTTTGTCAAATTAAATATGTCAACTTGTCATATTTACATATAAATTTGCCAGAAAACTATTTTGTGTGCTTCTTAGTTTTACTGTGTCAAGTTGTCATATTTACAAACGATGACCAAAAAAGATTTCTTGTGGTCATCGGTTTTAAATATGTTGAGTTGTCATATTTTTGCGCGTGATCGCCTAAAAAAAGTTGTTTGTGTTTGCCAGTTTGATTATGTCGAGATGTCATATTTATACGGAATTTCCAAAAATATGACGATTAAGGTATTTTTATCACACAAGTAAGTACTTACTAATATGACAAGTAAGTGCAACAAATGTGGTAAGTACGAGCAAAAAAAAAAGTTGTCGAAACATGTCGACATGGGATCTAGTTTTGAAGATCTCGTCGCGATAAAATCAGTGGTGAAAACGGATCGTTGATTGAGACAACGGTTTGAAAGATAAATCTTTTTTAAAATACAACGCTGCTAAGCGAGCTCTTCCGACTTACGTGCATCAGCCGCTGCATGGGAAAACAACCGTGCATTGTGTGCAGTTTAGATTTTCCCAATAATGAATATACGAATCGGAGAAAACCTTCCTTTCTCCGCTATCATACTTAGTGTTTAATCGGATCGATTCTGTCTATAAAACCTTCCCGGACATCTCATCAGTCTGAGTGACATGCGACTTGCCCAACCATGTCTCCATTTCCAAAGCCATTGTACCCATGTAATTCGATAGTCGCATGTAATTTAATTATATAAGGACCAAAGGTCCAGTAATGACACGATGTAATAAATTAAATATAAAAACTAGTCGTCAACCCGTGCATTCGTACGAACTAGTATATTCAGAATACTAACTTCGTACAAATTTAAATAATGAATATAATTAACATGATATTAATTGATGGCTTTGCAGTTACTTTACCATTTTATTTCAGGGCCAAATATTTTTTATTTATTTATGGCATGCCACTGTTTTTCGTTTACCCGTTTGTGGCAGCACACACACCAATGGATTTAGATATTCGGTGTTAGAATTGTTCACAATAGGTAAACTTGCAAATAAAAGTTAGCTTTAGTGTACTATTTGAAATGTGGCCGAACTCTAGGATATTCCAAAAACATTAATACATTTTTATCATGGGAAGTTTACTTGCTATTTTCTCAAGGGGCTAAAATAGGTGTCATATCCTTTGCTAAGTTTTCCGTTTATATCGATCTGATTGTTATATCAGTCCATCTCAGTCTGCATTTTAATTCGCCTATGTAGGTCCACTTCTTCTTGCTCGATAGTGTGGCCAATTCTAGAAAGCCATTTGAAGCTCTTACTTACGGAAGATGTTCCAGTGGATTCCAAATCCAATCTCCTCTCTCTATATGAGCATAAGATTGAATAGGATAGTACTATGTGCATCATCCACCAATCCCTTTCATTTCCTAGGTGTCTCTGCATTGAGACAAAGCTACTTTTGGAACTCTATGTTGTTGTGTCCATCTTAATCATGTTGCACATCAGATGGGTGGAGGATGTCGTTCAGTGGTGAATATACATGAGTCATCTGGGAGAATTCTAGAATCCTAACTGGTATTTATTTTCCATATTATGTTTGACTCGGTAGAAGGTGGTTTGAAATCTATATTTTATGAGCATTGTCTTTCTATACTTGTCGTTATGTTTCTTTCATATATTTTTATACTGGTTTTGTTCTTTTAGGAATGTAAATTACACGGCGTACGCACACAATTAATTTTGGTCTTTCCTCAGTGTTAAGGGTTTATGTTATGGGAACATATTACATCGGCTAATTTCAAGCAGATGAAGGAATGAAAAGAGAAATATGATCACCGTACTATGTATATATGCTACAGCAAGATATCTTGTAATTTATTCACTCTTTAGTTGCAACAGGATGCAAGTTTGTTAAACAAAGCATAACTAACAGTTCTAAAAGAAGTTGTTAGGGCAGAGCTTGTACAAACTTAGAAATCTATGTTTTTGAGAATATTAATATTTTAAGAAGGACACAATAGGCAACAAAATGCAATCAAACTATTATACCTAACATTAACCATCGGTATCATAGCAATAATGTTATTTCCTCTCACGTTAAACATAGTTTTAATTCAAGATTATGATGCATTTACCAGGGAATGGTTTTTATGTCTGGAACTGCAGTAAATTAAGACGAAATTGAGTTATCTTTCTATGTTTTTCTTATTTGTCCAATGATTGGATTGTTTGATTAAGTGGAAATTTATGGTAAAATTATCACCACCAGAACACCATAGAAATCACAAAACTATGGTTTGCACTGCAGGGTTGTTCTAGATATCTACAGCAAGTGTCATTTGAAACATCGACAATAGAATCATGGATTTTATTGCAGCAGGATAACTACAACATATCGTTTCTTCATACAAATTTTAGTTATCACACCTAACGACAGTACGTATGGCCAAAATTTCTGTCCTATAGAGGTTAGCTTGAATGTAAATTCTTGCCTAACACAAATACTCCCTCCGTCCGGTGAAAATTTTACATACAAACATTTTAGGACAAATTATGAAGTGGAGTAAAAGATGCATTGGAAAGGTGCAAGCCATCATCTCTCTCCTCTTTAATTACCCAACCCCAGTGAACTAACCGCATGTAAAAATTAAGAAGACTATGTGTAAAATGTTATTGGTCTTGATTACCATGTGATAAGAGAGAAGCGTTTTTTCTATTTTAAAGTGCATTCGAAAGATAAAATACACTCTTTTGTGGAAAAATTGTAAGGCCAAACGTACACTCTTCACCGGACGGAGGGAGTACATCGGATGTGTTCCATCCAATCTTAGGGGGATAGGGTAAAGGCATGTACCACCCAACTTAGTGGCGACACAAACAAAACAGGAGAGGAAACCCATCTAACCTATATTCCATCAAACATGGGATTCTTCTGCAATCGGACCATGCATACCACTTGGTCACCATGAAAAATCTCGAGATGGTGGGAGGAGAAAACCATAGCTATTAGTGTATATTCCATCAAACATGGGATTCTTCTCCAATCGGACCATGCATTCCGCCTTGGTCGCCATGAAAAATCTGGAGATGCGTGGGAGGAGAAAACCATTGCCTAGCTAGTGCCTGAAAATTACGTGTGACATCAAGGCAATTGTAGGTGCTGCTGTCCATCGTTGGCCTGTATTGGCTATGGCGAGAGTTGATAGCACATTGGAGATCCGATGGAGGACACGACCAAGACATTAGAAAGCCTGGGTTGGAGCATTGTGAGCGTGATGGAGACATCTTTGATTAGACGTACATCGAGGTAGGGTTGAGAAATTAGAAACGGATCTACAGTTGTATATATACGATGCCACTCTGTTTTAGTTTTGGAAGAGGCTGTGCAGGACACGCATCTGTTTATTGGGTGGATGGACGTGAAGCTTTTTTGACATGGATTTTTTTCTTCTGTTTATACGATCTGAGAAAACTGTTTTTTGGCTGAGGATTTTTTTTTTTAATCTTTTTTTTAGAAATGGAGGCATCGCCCCGGTCTCTGCATCGAACGATGCATGCAACCTTTTATTAAAATAAAGTAAACGAGTCCGCCGAGAGTACATCAATCCATGAACAACAAAAATAAAGAGATACAAAGCGCCCAATGCGCCCCAACCAGCGACGGAAATATAGAACGATGACTAGCCACCTATCCTTTAGCCTGCTGCCATCCAAACCGGTTGAAGATACCCTGTGCTACCATCTCCCAGCGGACACACTCAGTAACCATAAGCTCCCTGGTTTCCGCAGGGGTGAGTAATGACCATATGCGGATCAGTGTGGTAGCCCTGAAAATAACCTGCAAAAAATTAATAGATATGCATCTGTTAAACACTAAATCGTTTCTGCAGTTCCAAATCGCCCACATTAATGCACAGGCTCCCACCCGGACAATTTTTGCCAAATGACCACTAACTCCCTCCACCCATGTCCCAAACAACGTGTTGACAGTAGTGGGGGGATTGATATTAAAAGCAATGGGTATAGAGCGCCATAGAATTTTAGCCATCGGGCATTGAAAAAAGAGGTGCCTGATATTTTCCTTATTGTCACAAAAGTTGCATCGCTGGTTGCCTTTCCAGTTACACTTAGCCAAGTTGTCCTTTGTTAAAATAACTCATTTATGGAGAAACCACATGAAGATCTTTATTCTCAACGGAACACAGACCTTCCATATATGTTTGGATCTTGGAATGTACCCCAAATCTATAAGATGTAAGTATATCGAATTTACCGAAAAGGCATCATTCTTAGTGAGCTTCCAATGAATGGTGTATGGTCTATCCGACAATTGGATAGCCATTAACCTTCTAACTAAGTGAAGCCAGCTTGTCCATCTTTCCCCGATCAAGGATCTACGGAACTGAATATTTAAAGGCGTGTGACTCAAAATTGTCGCAACAGACACTTGTAATATCTACACCATAATAATTTTTATTGGGTAGATGGGCGCGAAGCTTTTTGGACATGGGATTTATTTTTCTTCTGTTTGTAAAATCTGAAAAGTGTTTTTTTGCCTTAGGGTTTTTTGATTCAATCTACACCGTAATAATTCGGCCCCACAAAATAAACGGCTAGTAAAATCTAATTAACGTGGTAATTTCTAGGGAGTCTAGAATTAGTATAAGTATAGAAGTATAGATGGTTCAATCAACCGGTTGGTTATTAGCTGAATTTGAAAATAGAGTTATGACTACATCTACTGCTAGCCTTGCATTAGGTTGCAGATGGCCGGCAGGACTTTTTCAATGCGTACGAGGGTCTTTGGAAACGGTGACTTTTGAGTTCCCGTGGCCGGCAAAGTGGTGTATGCCGAGTGTCATTTATCGGGCATTCGGCAAAGCATTTGCTAAGCACACAAGCAGGGTACTCGGCCAAATAAAGCTAGAACCTGACAATCAGCTAATGAAAATGGTGATGCCGGCCATGTGGCACCTCTAGTTTGCCAAGTGGCAAAACCAAAGTACTTCGGCATGCCGAGTGCCGGGTGCTTGGCATACTCCTATGCTGAGTGTGTGTCACAAAGCTCATGGTATACCTAGTACTACCCAATAGGTACCCTTCATACACGTTAGGTGCTCAGCATACTCTTGGGCTGAATTCATGGTCTTGGTCTGAACGTGCGCCCCTTGTGACTGATCCAAACTCGCACTTCTGTAGATGCCATAACTCATAATCCAGATTAGCAGAAGGAAGTACTACCAAGCGCTGCGTCATCGTCTTCAGACAAATAGGGAACAACCACTATAGCAAACAGGTATTTTGTCATCAGGGAACATCTTTGCCGTCAACTTTTCATCAGGGCAGACGGCAAAGTTCACTTTTATCGTCACCTACTCACGGAAAAGAATGACTGACGGCAACGGTGATGGCGACGCCCTCGGGTGCCCTTTCCCTTCGTGAAGCCATCATTGGAGACCTTCTATTGCCCGCTTTTTCTCTATGCTCCGGGCGAAGGCCTCAGATCCTTCCCTGGATCGAACGACTGCGGCATCTTTGATGTAGTCTCCCCCTTGGGGGCGTTGTTTTTGGAGCTAGGGATCCGCGGTCAGCGATCGATGTATCGATTGGAGCGTTGGTTTGGTTTGTTGGCTTGCAGGGCGGTGGTGGTGGAGGTGCGTTGTGGAGGCTACCCGTGCCTTGGTCATCCTATGCAGATAGTTGACCTCTCTTTTTGGGGGCTTGTGGCAGCGGTTAGGTCTCGGTGTCCGGTGCTCTTCCTCAACGTGTGAGGTTTGGTGGCCTCGCATATTGCTATGTTTCTCTCTATTTGTGATGGTGGCCATGGTGTGGCCCAGCGGAGGTGTAGGACTATCTCGGCGGATCATTGCCCTTTGGCACGGTAAGTGGCTCTCTCTGTCGCGACGTTCCTAGGCGGTGAGATGCCCTTCGATGGTGGCTACGACTTCCTAGATCTTCAAGCTACAGAGGGATCGCATGGCAGTAGGTGGCTTCTTTTCGGTGTCCTCTCGGTGGCGGATATGCGTTCAATTGGTCCAACAAAGCTAGCTCCCCCTCTTCTCGGTCAGCTGGTGGTCATGGGTGCTAAGTTCTTGGTGTTGGCTGCTTGTCATAGTTTTCTTCTGGTTCTCCTTCGGTTTCTCCTTATTTCTATCTTGTGTGTTGGGTGTTGTTGTTCCTTTGTTTCTTCTGGTTCTCCTTCTCTTTCTGTTTCTTCTTGTTTCTCCCGCCGTAGCACCATAAAAAATATATTTATACACCATGAGTGCTATAGATGTCAAGAACTACACCACTTACGGTATAATTGAACGATCACAATAGTTGGCATGTGATATTTGGTGAAGCAATGATGCAACCGGACCCCACGTGACGTGGATCACTTGTTGGCCTCCTATAAAGAATTAGCTTCTTCCTCATGTAGCAGGATCACGTTTAGCTCCTAGTGGAAGAATGGCGAAGTATCTGAGGAGAGCAACCACGGCGAGCGAGGTGGATGTCATAGATGGTCACATAGCGGGATCTAGGACGGAATGAGATGTATCAGAAATTTAAATCCCAGTCAAGAATATATACATATTCCCAAAACGAATGATGAAGCTAGCAAGAGCAGAAGGAACAGTAGCTCTTTTCGCTTTGCGGGCGAATACAATAAGGCTCTATGTTGTTACACTCATCAAGATTGTGAGATATTCCTCTGAGAGCCTTGACCCATACATTTATCACCGAAGAAACATACAAATGGATCACCTCATGTTGTAATTTCCTACACCATTGTGGCCATATAATTACCGGTGGATAGAGTTTCCCCTCCGTCGCTCGTGGGAGCGACCGGGAGGGGGAAGGGGAGTCCTCTGAGAAGCTTCCCCTATTAGCTTCATCTCTTATGTTAAACTAGATCTGTAGTCTAGGATGTGCTAAATAATTTTCATGGTGAGGATGCTTTTGTCATGGCTGTTTTTCTATGGCGAGATAAATACACTCACAGTCATTGGAGTTGAGTCGGAAGCACGATACGGTCACCCAACTTTGGAATACGGCTGTTACGGTCACTATATAAGACGTGACGTGAAAATACAGTCACTGTTACTCGTATGTGGTGGGTACAGGCTCGTTTGACCACGTGATGACCAGTTGTTGGGAATAGGTGGCCAACCGCCGGCCTGGTGGTGTGCAAAATAAGCAAAAACCTTCCATATTTAATTATGTTTGGTCTATGGTCATGGTTGTGCCAAGTTTCCATATTCATTTATGTACATGATGGTATGCAGCAAGCCTTGGCTTCCTTGATGGGTCCAAACTCATAAAGTATCATGTTCCCGTTGTTTTATTGTGTTCATAGCAGGTCTGTTGTTCAGCAGTGAGATTTTGTGATGTCTTGCAGAATCCATCTCATGCAAGAAAAACATTCTGTCTAGGATTCAGTTGCAGGGATCAGCTAAGAAACAACTTAAAAACAGAAGCAATGGGACGCATGTCTGGGAGCCACACTCGGAAAAGTACGTGCTACCAAGAGCATCTCTCGGAAAAGGGGTCGCCTCAGCTGAAACTACAGTTGTGCCACTCCTTTTCCGAATGTGGCTCTCGGAAAACAAGTCAGCTGAGCATTTTGCTACCCAGCTCATGCATGTTTACCGAGAGTTGCTCCCGGTAAAGTTAAGAGCATATGTTCTTTTTCTTCTATTTTTGCATCTGGCTAGATCAACCATGCATGCATAGCTATCTTCATCAATTTGAATACATATCCAACAGTATATACATATATCCATCAAATGCATCTATAAATATCCAACAATATATAGACATCTCCACCAAGTGGAAACATATATATCCAACATATTCGGAGTCAAAAGCAAGTTCACGAATGCAAATAGGTAAACATAAGCTCCATGAGTTCCACCGGTATGAACATAGCATGTAAGTGCATCAAGTTCGCATCAATGAGCTACATGGTTCATATTTTATTAAAGCATCTGCAAAATAATCATGAAACATATTTCATTAGTAATATAAAAATAATAACAAAGTGAGACAATAATAGAAAAAAAATAACATTTATTCCAATGTATACTAACCATGCACAAGATATCATCAACACCAAAATAACGACGAACTGGACGAAGATTATCATATTCTTCATGCCACCAAACCAAGTCTGACATACACCCTTTCTTACTCCATTATCGCGCTTCCGGCTGCACCGTAGCTATGAGCAATGATACTCAAATGAATCGTACATTTCGGGATGACTCGCTTTGGGCAGGAACTGAAAGTAATGATCCTCTGCCTGCTGCCTAGATGGAAACCTTTCATAGTCGGTATTGTTGTAGTCGTTCACCTCTTCACGACATTTCTCCCACAAATCGTACACTCCTGAAGACCTCCCTGTACACACCGCATACCACCTCATCTACCAATAGAAGAATATGATTTGAACAAACATAACAGGAGAGACAACAAAAGTTTAGAAGAGCACAAGCAAAACATAGCAAACATAAGCACTAATGTTTTGTATTCAAGTTATACTCCGAGGCTACATATCAACAAGTACATTTACTACACTTCTCCTAAAGTTGGGTGATCGATACATACATTCATCCAGCATGTTCATCTAACATTTCATCTAGTATGTAGCATTCATAACATCGAACATATATATCTAGCATTCATCCAAGCTCACCAAAAAAAAGATGGCGCCGTCCGGAGGGTGTGGGGGTGCCGGCGCGGAGGGTAGGGCGTCGGGCGGGCAGGGGAGGGTGTCGGGCGGGGAGGGGGGAGGGGTTGCACCTAGAGGGGGGAAATGCAACCAAAATGAGAAAAACTCGACGGGAAGGAACTTAAGTATCCCGCATACTTAAGTATCTAGATTTATATTTCGATCCCTTGCCTATGATCGCTTTGGTCGTGACCATGGAGCATCTTCATTATTTAACGGGATGCTTGGGTCAATTCTCACTATGAAGGGCGGAATTTCATCAAATTTATTATAATCTGCTAACATGTCTGTCTTGTCCTCGATCCCCATGATGTTTCTTTTTTCCTGAAAGAACTATGTGATGCTTTGTCTCATCGTTCGATGTATTCATTTGCTTATATTTTTCTTTTTTCGGTCTGAAGGACATGTCTTTCACGTAGAAAACCTGAGCAACATCATTGGCTAGGACGAATGGCTCGTCTCTATAACCAAGGTTCTTGAGATCGCCTATTGTCATTCCGTACAACTGGTCTACCTTTACCCCTTCTCCATTCATGTTCACCCAACTACACCAAAACAAAGGGACCTTAAAAGTAGGTCCATAGTCAAGTTCCCATATCTCCTCTGTGTAACCATACTATGTTTCCTTTTTCCCTTTCTCGTGTGTCGCATCATAGCGAACACCACTGTTTTGGTTGGTGTTCTTTTTTATCTTGGGCGGTTGTGTAAAATGTATTCATGTTTATCTCGTACCCTTGAAAATGTAATACAGTCGAAGAAGGTGACGCAGCCAACAAGTAGAGTTGATCTCCAACAGTGTTGTCATTCATGAGACGTGCTCGCAACCAACTGTCAAAAGTATCCATGTGTTTTTATTCAATCCACGAGATAGCCATCCCCGGGAACTCAGAGCATACAAAATTCTTGTGTTCCTCGATATACGAAGCCACGAAGGTGGAACTTTTTAGAACTGTGTAGTGTGCTTGAGTGAAAGAATGCCCGTCCCTACATATCACTGCTTTCTTTCCTAGCGTGCCTTTTCCACTCAGTCTCCCCTCATGCCGCGATTCACGAACACCAATCGACTTAAGATCAGGAAGAAAGTCTACACAGAACCCAATGACCTCCTCTATTCCATAGCCCTTGGAGATGCTTCCTTGTGGCCTAGCACGGTTATGAACATATTTTTTTAAGACTACCATGAACCTCTCGAAGGGGAACATATTATGTAGAAATACAGGACCAAGAATGGAAATATCGTCGACTAGGTGAACGAGGAGATGCGTTATAATATTGAAGAAGGACGGGGGGACACCAACTCAAAACTGACAAGACATTGGACCACATTCTTCTGTAGCCTTTTCAGATATTCTCGATTGATTACCTTCTGAGATATTGCATTGAGTAATGCACATAGCTTCATAATGGGTAATCGACCATTTTCCGGTAGAGGCCCCCTCAATGCAACCGGAAGCAACTGTGTCATAATCACGTGGCAATCATGAGACTTCAGGTTCTGGAATTTCTTCTCTGCCATATTTATTATTCCCTTTATATTAGACGAGAAGCCACCAGGGACCTTCATACTGCTCAGGCATTCAAAAAAGATTTCCTTCTCTGCTTTGATAAGAGCGTAGCTGCTTAAGTATTGACGCTCTTTATCAGTCTTCTTGTCGTATGGGTCTTTCATACGTTGCTGCTCTTCCCGTGCTTCTGTTGTATCTTTTGTCTTCTCATACACGCCCAGGAAGCCTAGCAGGTTCACGCAAAGATTCTTCATCACGTGCATCACGTCGATTGAAGACCGGACCTCTAGGTGTTTCCAATAGGGTAGCTTCCAAAATAAAGATTTCTTTTTTCCACATGGGCACGTGTCCGGTAACGTCGTCTTCCGGAACAGATTGACAGCCAGGACCCTTTCCAAAGATTACTATTTGATCCAAATCCTTGACCATAGCCAATAACTCATCACTAGTAGGGAGGTTAGGCTTCTTTCGATGATCTGCCTCACCGTTCAAATGCTTGCCTTTCTTTCTTACGGGATGATTGGTCGGAAGAAATTGACGACACCCCACGTAGACAACCTTCTTAGATTTTTCCAGATATGTACCTTTAGTCTTATCTAAACAGTGTGTACATGCATTGTATCCCTTGTTTGACTGTCCTGAAATGTTACTAAGAGCAGACCAATCATTGATGGTTACAAACAGCAATGCTCCTAGGTCAAATTCCCGCTGTTTGTGCTCATCCCACACGCGTACACCTGATTTGGGCCACAACTGCAAAAGTTCATCAACTAATGGCCTTAGGTACACATCAATGTAGTTGACGGGTTGCTTCGGTCCTTGGATGAGCACTGGCATCATAATGAACTTCCGCTTCATGCACAACCAAGGACGAAGGTTGTAGATACATAGAGTCACGACCCAGGTGTTGTGACTGCAGCTCTGCTACCCAAAAGGATTCATGCCATCTGTACTTAGACCAAGCCATAAGTTCCTTGGGTCATCTGTAAAGTCCACCCACTCCCTCTCGATTTTCCTCCACTGCGATCCATCTGCGAGGTGTATCAAATTCCCGTCTTTCTTACGCTCGTCCTTGTGCGATTGCATCAACTTGGCATGCTTATTGTTTCAACCGTGGTATTATAGGAGCATACCACATAACCTTAGGAGGAACCTTTTTCCCGGGGGGCTCGTCATCGTCCTCAACATCACCAGGGTCATCCTGTCTGATCTTCTACCGACATGCAGTGCATACCGGGCATTTGTCCATATTCTCTGACTTCTCAGCGCGGTACAGGATGCAGTCATTAATGCATGCATGTATCTTCTGAACATCTAAGCCAAGAGGGAAGATAGCCTTCTTTGCTTCGTACGTAGTCTCGGGCAATTCATTATCCTTTGGAAGCTTCGGCTTCAATATTTTCAGTAGCTTCTCAAATCCCTTGTCAGATAAACCAGTTTCTGCCTTCCATTTCAATAGCTCTAGTCTGGTACGGAGCTTTGTGCTGCCATCTTCGCAATTTGGGTACAACAACTTTTTATGATCCTTTAGCATGGCCTTCAACTTCAACTTCTCCTTGTCTGTATCGCATTGTCTCTTTGCATCAGAAATGACCTGACCAAGACCATCAGCGGGCTCATCTGATGCCAGTTGTTCTTCACCTCCTTCTTCTTCATTGTATTCCATTGAAGTATCACCGTATTCTTCAATGAACATAGGATAGTTGTCATCATCATCTTCTTCTTCATTGTCTTCCATCATAACCCCTCTTTCTCCGTGCATGGTCCATTAAATATATGTGGGCATGAAACCTCTCCGAAGCACGTGGCCTTGAATGGTTTTCGAGCTAGAGTACTCCTTCACGTTTCGACAGTCGACACATGGACAAGGCATAAAATTATCCACTTTGTTTGCCTCAGTCACATTGATAAATTTATGCAGGCCTACAATAAATACGGAACCGCGTCGTTCGCTGTACATCCATCGCTTTCGTGCATCGATCTGCATCATACATGAATAGTGAAATGAACACCGTACATGGACACATGCAATATTTTTGTATCAATTACAGATGAAAAGGATAAGGTTGCTAACCTCGGTCGAGGATACCATTTTATGTGAACTTAAGTGTGACTCGGGCATTAGTCCCGGTTCATAATGTACTCCGAAGTGCGTCGGTCACCGTACATCCATTAACGGTTCATCTGTATTATGAAATTAAGTATATCAAAAAACCATTGCAGAACATCATGAATAGAGAAATGACCAAATTAATACAAGTTCATCATCACATTAAAATCAAAGCACTAGTGATCAAATATTATTATTGCAAAAATAATTACATAAAGTTCTCTCATAAAACAACATGCAACTATGTAAAACATTTAAATGAAACAACAAATGCGATTAAAATTGCAACTAAGGTAACAATTGACACAACAGCATAATGATACCAAGCCTCTTTATCAATGGCATATTTTCTAATATTCCTAATCTTCAAGCGCATTTCATCCATCTTCAAGCGCATTGCATCCATCTTCAACCGCATTGCATCCATCTTCATCTTGCGATCATCGACGACATCGGCAACATGCAACTCCAGTTCCATATTCTTCTCCTCAATTATTTTCAATTTTTTCTTCAAGTAATTGTTTTCTTTTTCAACCAAATTTAACTTATCGACAATAATTTCTATGTGGGTTGGAGTTTCCGGTTCACATACCTCCTAGATTAAAAAATATATGTCACGTTGGTCGTCATAATTGTCAAAAACACTAAACAAAATAAATAGTTATAAAAGATAATATATACGACATGTGAATCATAAACAGGACGAGGACCGACGGAGGCGGATACCAAAACCATCGCACTATATAATAAGAAAAAATAATAAAAGTAAGTAATTTATACAAGTATATATCTAAATCATACAAGTAAAAAAATTCTTTTAAAAAGAAGATAAGAACAAGAAGCTCACCACGGTGGTGCTCGCGACGAGATCAGCGCGGGCGATCAACAGTGGTGAGGACGGGCACGGGACGGCATCCTACATATGTGCATACTCTAAGAAGTTAATTTGAGCTCAAATTTTGCATCTAAATCAGAATAACATACACATACACTCTTACACTAAACCCACAAACCACTCTACTTCTAGAGCATTTGAAATGAGCTAAACTAGCACTGAAAGATGAAAGGATGAAGTAGCTAACCTTTTAAAATACTTGTGTAGTTGGTGCACGGCCAAACCTAGACAAATATTGAGGAAAATGAAGCTTGGAGGTCGAGCTTGGAGAGGAGAAAGCTTAAGTAGTGTGGCTCAGGCATTTCATCGGACACCTCATGTGTATGCATAGAAGGGTGGCAAAGAGCATGACAATCACACCTCAACAACCAACAAACAGAGGAGAGGATGGGCAAGGGCGAGGGTATATATATGCAAAACTTTAGTCCCGATTTTTGTCTAAAACCAAGACTAATAGCCTACCATTTAGTCCCATTTTTTGTCCCGAACCAGGACTAATGCTCCGCGGCACGCCACGTGGCAGTCGCTGGATCTTTAGTCTCGGTTTTGTCCTGAACCGGGACTAATGAGATGAACCGAACCGGGACCAATGGCCTGGCAAACTGAACCGGGACCAATGCCTCGTATTGGTCCCGGTTTTACTTCGATCCGGGTCTAATGTGGTTTTGTGCTACGGTTCATAGTCTCTTTTTCTACTAGTGCTCACTCATGGTAGAATTAAAAGCTCACGACAGTTGGCATGTGATGTTCTGTTAAGGTAATGATGGTATATGGGCCACCCACAACATTTGTCACTTGCTGACTTCCTATAAATAACCAGTTTCATCCCATGCAGTAGGATAACATTTAGTTGCAGACAAAGACGCTGAGCAACGACGCTGAGCAACGACGCTGAGCAGGGTGAATGGCAGAGACTCACACAAAAGTTCGATCCTGTGTGGAATGGGATGTATCAGAATATTAAGCCAATGATGAGTAAGAACACATTGTTCAGAGTGCAATGATGAAGCTAGTAAGCAGAGAGAAATTTGTGTCTATTTTTGCTTTAGTGGCTTAAACAACAAGGCTCTTTGCTCATAAGGTGTGATTCCGCCTACCGGCCTTGTAGATCCAGCTTTCATCACAGAAGTGACACGTGCTTAGTGTTGGACACAGGTCCGACTCGACGAGTACTTTCCGTCTACACAAACTCGTATGCGGCAGCCACAGAGAGCAAGCAAGCACGTAAGCCGCCGGTGGATGGATACTCACGTAACAAAACTAAGCAGCCAAGCTAGTAGCTGGATGGTTTGTTGACGTGAAGCTAGCTAGACGAGACTAGCACGGATGCAAGTCGTCGTAGACAAAATACGTACACGAGAGACAAGTTCCGGCGTGTTGGCTAGAGGCCCGTATCGAGCCTTTGATTGTATTGCTTTGATCTGAGTTCACAATACACAGCGGTTACATAGGTATATATATTAGCAAACTAGCAATACTAAACCTAGTCGGTGACTGTTTCCAGTCCGAGCCGGACATGGAACCATACATCATGGATTATGCCAACAATCAACCCCCTAAACATGATGTCCTCACTTTACAGCTTGGACGCCTATCCTTCTCCGCATCTCCATGAACTTCTGTCGTCCCAAAGATTTGGTCAGGATATCTGCAAGCTGGTCGTCGGTGCAGACATAGTTGACTTCAATCTTGCCTTCTTCCACGCACTGTCGTATGTAGTGATACCTTATATCGATGTGCTTGGTCCTGTCATGATGCACTGGATTCTTACACAGGGCAATTGCAGACTTGTTGTCAACATTGAGCACCACTCTTTCTGGTTCTTTATCTGTGAGGTCACCGAGTAGCCTTTCTAGCCACACACCTTGACCCGCTGCGGTTGCAGCTGCTATATACTCTGCTTCGCAGGACGATAATGCGACCACCTTCTGCTTTTGTGATAGCCAAGTTACTATGCTCCTGCCCAAGAAATATGCCAGACCCGAGGTACTTTTACGGTCATCCACATCTCCTGCCAGGTCGCTATCTCTGTAGCCAAGTAGCTCCACCATCTCCTTCTTTTTTTCTCTCAAATAGACACAACCGAAGTTTGTTGTCCCTTTGATGTACCTGAGTATATGTTTGACAGCTGCCCAATGTTCAGTCGTGGGTGCTTCCATGAAGCGACTCACTATGCCAACGAAATAGGCCAAGTCCGGTCGTGTATTCACAAGATACCTTAGGCTTCCGACCACACTTCTATAATCCGTTGCATCAACCGCAGGGGCTTCACTCCTTTTGCTAAGTTTAAGACGAGGCTCCATTGGAGCATAAGTTGGTTTGCAATCCTCCATGCTACAACTTTCAAGTATCTTCTTTGCATATGCCTCTTGACATAGTGTGATCCCATTCGGCTTTTGTTGTACCTCAATCCCGAGGTAGTATGTCAAGAGCCCTAGATCACTCATCTTGAATAGCTCCTTCATTTGTAGCTTGAATCTTGCAATCTCCTCTTCATTTGCTCCAGTTATCAAGAGATCATCAACATAGATGCCCACTAAGAGACGATCCTTGCCTTTACCTCGCTTGTACATAGCATGCTCGAGTGGACTTTTCTCAAAACCAAGAGAAATCAATGTACGGTCAAGCTTGATGTTCCATGCCGGAGGAGCTTGATGTAGCCCGTACAATGCCTTGTGTAGCTTCAACACCTTGTGTTCTTCTCCTTCTTTGATGTACCCCGGTGGTTGCTTCACGTATACTTCTTCTTCCAACTCCCCGTTCCAAAATGCGGATTTTACATCCATGTGATGTAGCCTCCAAGATTCTTGAGCCGCGAGAGCTATAAGTAGCCTCACCGATTCCATCCTTGTGACTGGAGCGAACACTTCCTCGAAGTCCACACCTTGCTCTTGCACGAATCCTTTAGCTACGAGCCGAGCTTTATGCTTGACCAAGTTTCCTTCAGCATCCTTCTTGACTTTGTACACCCACTTGAGCCCTATGGATTTGTGACTGTTGGGAAGATCAGCGAGCTTCCATACTTTGTTGTCTCGTATTGATCCCAACTCTTCATCGATAGCACGACGCCAACACTCCTCAGTATTTGCTTCTTCAAATTTCGTTGGTTCCTCGACGCTAAGCAAACATTGTCGTCCTCTTCTTATAACTTTGACAGGATTAATAGTACGAAGTGCTTCCTGCGGATATAAATCCACCACTGATCGAAGACGAACTGGTGTCGGCGGACGTTCCCTTGTCTCCTGTTCTGTCAAAGACGAGGAATTTTCATCTTGTGGAGTTGCCAAACTCCTGTTTTCTGGCGATCCAGGTTCTCCAGAATTCGTTGCACGTACATGTGAACCTTCAAGTCCACGTGCATGCCTTCCTGTCTCACAGCTAGCTTGAGTTGGAGCCATATTCTGGCCATGTCCAGGCTGTGGACTTCCAGGCGCAGCTCCCAGGCTGCTCCCCTGTGGTACGCAGTCACTTGGTCGAGCGCTTCGAGCATTGATTGGTGTGTTGCACGAGCCATCGCATGGCTCGTCTGCCGCGTCCTGCTGCGTGCCTTGGCGCGCCTCTATCCCTGCTTTATCTCACGCATTCGGCTGCGCTCCGTTGTCCAGAGAATCACTCGGCGTCGTTGTAGTCTCCGGTTGATTATCGGCATGCTCGTATTCGTTGTAAACAACGTGAAAGATTTCATCAGAGATCGGGTATACCGGCTCGGTAGAGTTCCAATTCCATGACCTTGCTTCTTCAAAGACCACGTCACGCGTCACAACCACCTTATTGGTAGAGGGGTTGCACGCACGGTACGCCTTCGAGCCTGCTTCATAGCCAACCAATATCATTGGAGTACTCCGATCCGCCAACTTACTAGTATGCCCGGCCACCGTCTTCACATGCGCCACACACCCGAAAGTACGAAGATGATCAACCGCGGGCTTATGTCCGTACCATGCTTCGTACGGCGTCATCCCAACCACACTCTTGGTTGGAGCCCGGTTCAGCAAATAAACGGCCGAATTGACCGCCTCACCCCAAAACTTGCTCGGGATCCCTTTGCTCTTCATCATGCTTCGTGCCATCGCCACCACGGTTTGATTCTTCCGTTCCACAACACCGTTTTGCTGCGGTGAATATGGCGCCGTAAGATACCGCTTGATCCCATGTGCTTCGCAAAATTCTGTGAATTCACGAGACTTGAACTCACCCCCTCGATCGGTACGGAGGGCCTTCAGCTTGGCTTCGGATTCTACATCAGCCGCCATCTTTACTTTCCTGAAGGCTTGCAAAGCTTGGTCCTTCGTCTTCAACAACACAATCCACATGTATCTGCTGAAGTTGTCGACGATGAGTAAGAAGTATTTGTTCCCAGCTGGGGTAGCCGGTGTAATGGGTCCGCACAAGTCTCCATGGACCAACTCAAGAGCTTTACTTTCTCTAAAGTTTCCCTCTCTCGGGAACGAGGCCCGCCTTTGTTTCCCAACAAAGCAACCGTCGCACACTTGCTCAACATGATCAATGCACGGTAGGCCACGTACCATCTCCTTTTGTCCAAGTTGCCGAAGAGCCTGGAAATTTAGATGACCGTAGCGCGCGTGCCACTTCCATGCCGAGTCCTCCATGCTTGACAAGAGACATACTGGATTCACACGATCCAAGTTGAGGACGTAGAGTCTGTTTGGCGACCTCTGCACCTTCATGATCAACATCCTCTGACGGTCATACCCCCATAGATAGCCATCTTCGAGCACAATCTTGCAACCACGCTCCTCGAGCTGGCCAAGACTTATGATGTTGCTCTTTAGCTTGGGAATATAGTACACATCTGTGAGTACCTTATGACCGCCATTCTTGAGCTCAAACAGGACAGTACCTCGCCCTGTGATGTCAACGGTCCGCCCGTCACCGAACCGAACCGTGCCTCCAACCGAGAGATTTAGCTCAGAAAACTGGTCCTTGTCACCGGTCATGTGGTTGCTTGCTCCCGTGTCGAGGTACCACACGTGCCTCGCCGTGTTCACCCTCTTCTTGTCATGAAGGTAAACCTTCTCTTCGTCGAGCGTGACAACCTCGGTAGCTGGTGCCTCCGGAGCTGGACCATCCTCGTCCATAAGCTCGCATACTTCGACCATGAGCATCATATCGCTATCATCGCCTCCCTTGGCCATGAGAGCTTTTTCCTTCGGTGGACTCTTGCAATCAGACTTGAAGTGACCGAGGATTCCACAATTGTGACACCTTACTTTTTTTATGTCAAATTTTCTCCTTGGTTTTCTAGCCTTTTCTTCCTGTCCAGCGAGGTCCTTTTTCGCCGGGCTTTGCTTCTCCTTTGCTTTACTACCGCTTGTGGATCCACCTTGCTTTCCTTTCAACAGGGCCATCCATTGCGCCATTGTAAGCATGAGATGCTCACTCTCCTTCGAATCGCCAAAGCTGAGACGAATTATCTCGTCGTGGGCCTTGAATCTTCCGACGAGATCCTCGACCGTGAGAGTGTTCAGGTCAAGACATTGCTCGATCGACGTGACGATTTGGATGTAACATGCCGGCGCGGCGCGCAAAAATCGTCGGACGATCGCAACTTCTTCTAGAGTTGAACCATAGCCGCGTATGCCATTGACGAGGGTCTTGAGACGGGAGGCAAACTGATCAACCGTCTCGCTCTCCTCCATCTTCAGGCACTCGTAGCTTCTCATGAAGGACTGAAGGTGTGCTTCCTTGACACGGTCATGACCCTGGTGCAGGATCTTGATGGTCTCCCATGCCTCCTTCGTCGTTTTCTTTCCGACGAGGTGTTGCAGCATATCCTTCGGCATGGCGGAGTAGATCGCCGTTAACGCCTGACGATCCGTCCGGTACTTTGCCGCGCCCTTCGCGTATTCGGCGCCGCCGGGATCGACAGCTTCCCAGAATTCCGCTCCCTCCATGGCGACCTCCATGTTCATCGCCCATAGTGCGTAGTCCTCTCGATCCAGCCGGGGGAATTGCGACCCCCCAACCATCGGCATCGGTGCTTTAGCTCCCGCCACAACGATCTCCTTGCCCGGGTTTGACATGATCCTTCGATTGCTTTCCGAAGATCACGCCAATAAACCAAGCTCTAGATACCAATTGTTAGACACAGATCCGACTCGACAGTACTTTCCGTCTAGATGAACTCGTATGCGGCAGCCACAGAGAGCAAGTAAGCACGTAAGCCGCCGGTGGATGGATACTCACGTAACAAAACTAAGCAGCCAAGCTAGTAGCTGGATGGTTTCTAGCTTGGCTGGATGGTTTGTTGACTTGAAGCTAGCTAGACGAGACTAGCACGGATGCAAGTCGCCGTAGACAAAATACGTACACGAGAGACAAGTTCCGGCGTGTTGGCTACAGATCCGTATCGAGCCTTTGATTGTATTGCTTTGATCTGAGTTCACAATACACAGGGGTTACATAGGTATATATATTAGCAAACTAACCTAATACTAAACCTAGTCGGTGACTGTTTTCAGTCCGAGCCGGACATGAAACCATACATCATGGATTATGCCAACACTTAGGTCCATCCTGCCTGTAAGCCTTTTTTTTAAACGGCAATTCATCTATTTAATTATACAACGGAACCAGCAGCATCACTGGTAATCAAGTCTTGCACGAGGTCTGGCGCCCCATCCAGCCAGATAACTGAGGATGCAGGGGCCATACGAGCACCAACTACAGCTAGAGTATCTGCTAGTCTATTACCGCCCCTTGGGCAATGGACAATTTGAAAAGTAGCAAAGTTTAAACGAGCAAATATTTTGATCTCCCTGAAGATGACACCCAGTGCAGCCTTGTCTTGTTCGCTTCCTTGGATTGCATGCAAAATCATCATGGAGTCAGTTTCCACAATTACTGAGATCATACCCAGTTCCTGAGCAGTTTGGAGGCCTTTCAGACATGACACAGCTTCAGAGTGCAGCGGACTCATAATATGGGGTAGGTTGCCCGCACCAACAGCGATTGCATGACCCCTATAGTTCCTGATGACAAAACCCCATCCAGCATTTGAGAGTTGTCAGTTCAAGCACTTCCATCTATATTTATTTTTAGCATGTCATCGCTCCGGTGTGCCCAGGTCTGAGCCATCTGTGTGTGCTTGTTGTCCTTAGTTTCAGTTAACATTTCACAATCATTTATCTGCTGCTTGTTCCGGTGACAAAAACTCTCCATTGATCTCATCGGCTCTCCTGCATCGGTCGCCTCGCTGGAGCGTGTCACAACCTCCACTCATCCTCTGTGTGGGCCCCATGCAAGCCCCTGCCCGCTCTCGCCCATCCCAGCGGCCCCCAGCCGGGCCAGCCCCCTGCGGCGGCGGAGGCGCCGCCGCGATCCCACCACCGCCGCGCCAGATCTGAGATGCCCTTCCGCTTCCCGGACGCCGACCGGGGGGGGGGGGGGGGGGGCTTCGACGAGATCGGCTCCGAGGGCGACCTCTTCTCCACGTTCATGGGCATGGACAAGATCGCCGGCGTCGCCCGCGACCGCGCGGCGGAGATGTCCTCCTCGCCGCCGTGCCCCACCAAGCACCGTCACAGCGCGTCCTTCGACGGGTTCGCCATGAGCTGCGGCGGGCCGGGGGGCCAGCAGGACGGCGGCGGGGGCAGGGGGTTGTTCGCCGACGTGATGGATGCTAAGAAGGCCATTTCCTCCGAGCAGCTCTCTGAGCTCGCCTCCGTCGACCCCAAACGTGCCAAGAGAGTTGGTCTACGCAGGATGCGGGGGGAGTCTGCTGTGGCGACAGGAATTCCGGTGGTTACAGATCTTGGCGAGAAGGGCGAGGGGTCTGACGCCGATCAAGAGTGTGGTGGGGAGATCAGCACCTCCCTCCCCGACGACGGGAAGACTTTCTCAGAGCCCCGGCAGCCGTCGCGTGAGACCAAGGTATGTGGATTCCCTACTTTTTCACATGGCTGTTCTGCAGGTGTTCATCGTCACTGGGAGGTGCGTTTCTCGTTCTCTAAGGATGCATCTAGGGTAGATCAGTTTGGTTCGCTAGTTGTTCATCATTCGTCTAGGTGGGCGATGATTAGAGATGCGGAGGGAGATATTTTTGCAGGTAGATATCTTATTCCAAATGATTTGAGGATCGGGTTAGAGATTGAGATGGATGGATTTCTAGTTATGTTGATAAAACCTTATTTCTTCGAGTGCGATTGTGGGAAGAAGATTGCATCAGTTCCTCCTCGGGTGGGTGGAAAATTTTGGGTTCTGGAAGATCAGAATGATGATTCAGACGTCGAGGATGATGCGCCTCCCTGCTCTTCGGTTCCATCTCCGATTTCTCCAGCCTCGCCTGTGGGGGTGTCGGTGGAGTGTAAGCTGCAGCAAGACTTCCAACTACCGACGAAGAAGATGGGTGCTCCAAGGCCGAAACCTTGGATCGGGACACTTCCTAAGGTAAGTAGGAATCCAATCTCTCTAGCTGATTTTCTTTTTCCTGGTAGTTGGCCTAGTTGGCATACGGGAAGGTTGAACCAACGACAGCATAAATTACGGCCCTCGAAGCAGTCTACGTCGCCTCTGCCGCTGATGGCGCAGTCGACGAGATCTTTGCGGGATTCCTTCCTTGCGGCGGCTCTTTCGGTGGACGGGCCGGTCCCTCTTTCTGTGCCGTGTGCGGAATCGCAGGCTGGGTATGTGGCCCAGCCGGGTTCTAGTCGGCCTGATGTTGACCAGGCAGATTGCCAGAAGGACTCGGACCTTGGTGTTCGGCCTGTTGCCGACCAGTTGGATTGCCAGAAGGACTCGGACCCTGGTGTTCGGCAGGAGGCCGACCAGGTGGATTGCCAGAAGGTCTCGGACTCTCGTGTTCGGGCTATTATTAAGACTGCTAGGGTTGGATTCCCTCGACAGCAATCTAGACGGGCGCCGCGAGTTCCTTTTCTTCGGTCGCCTGTTATGTCTGGCAAAGATGCCCCAGTACTGCAACAGCGCGCGCCGACGGCCTCGCACCAGGGTTCCGGCAGTCGAGGACCAGGGCCTCGCTTGCCCCCTCAACCCGCTCAACCTGCTGCTAAGTCTGTGGCGGGAGGAGTGCAGGCCGCTCCAAGAGCTGGCGAGCCAGGTGGGCATGCTGGGGGAGATGTTAATCGCATGCAACCCCGCGGATGATGGGGAGACGATGGGGTCAATGCGTACGGCGCTGGTCAGCATCGCGGTTCGTCGTCACAAGGGGGAGGTCAAGGATATGCTTGGCAGTCTAATGCTGGTTCCGGACAGGGTTATTCGGGACCCTCAGGTAATTTTGTGCCGGGGCCAGCAGGTCCCAAGAGGGGTGGTTATCGAGGACGGTGGGGAGGCCGTGGTGGTGGTAGGAGACTGCCACCTCAGGTGGTTCCTGCTGCTATCGACAAGGAGCCAGCGCAGAAGCCGGACGATTCTCCATTAACTGCGACCATTGGAGCTGTAGCATCTACTGTGGCTGTGGACAAAGGTGTTGTGCCTCCACGGATAGAAGGAGCAGATCGTCCAACAAAGTGGGCGCGTAAGAAGGAAAAGATGACGTGCTATCGCTGTGGTGAGAACGGGCACTTTGTGTCCGAGTGCTCGGCGGTGCTTTGTGAGCTTTGTCTTAAGCCTGCGCATGGATCCTCTTCATGTCCTCTTATGACGGGTCCGATGCCTGTTATGACTATCTATGGGGTCTGTTCTGAGGAGCTTATGTTCTTTGAGTCCCCTGCTATTTCCACTTCGCCACATACGCCAGATGTGGCTCTTATAGGTAAGATCACCGTTGCCAGTGGTAAGATGACTGTTGACCAGGTGGTGCAACAGCTCCGAGATCTGGTGTCAGCTACTTTTCGGTGGGAGCCTATTGCGATTTCGGATTCTGTCTTTAAGGTGGCGTTTCCTTCTAAAGAGGATCTGGCCCGTTTACTTAAGTTTGGCATGTGCAGAGTTCCAAGCACGAGTTGCATACTGGAGTTTGATGTTTGGGCGGGTGATGAGCCTCAGGGAGTGCCTCTGGACCAGGTCTGGGTTCGCTTCTATGGTGCTCCGTCTAAAGCAGTTAATGATTTTTCCATGGCTTGGAGTTTTGGCTCCCTCATTGGTAAAACGGAGCAAGTGGATATGGTGTTCACTCGTGCTAATGGCGCGGTTCGGTTGTTAGTGAGTGTTCTCGATAGTGGACTGATTCCAGAGGAAGTACTTTGGATTTTCGAGGGTAAGAGATTTACCCTTCGTCTTCAGATCGAGACTCCGTCAGCGGCTGTTCAGGGTACGGTGGATCCTGACATTGACATGTCGGACAGGGATGCTGATTCGGGTGCTAATAATGCGGACAAGGGACAGTTTCCTTCTCATTCTCATACTGCCCCTGGGTCAGCTAGAGTGGATCCGAAGGCGGGGGAGGCTGCGCCGGCTGCAGGTGGCGCTGTAGGGGCCCCTGGGGCTCAGTTGCGCTTCGGCTCCTTCCTGCCAGAGGCGTTGCCGGTCAGAATCGCCGATTCACAGATGAAACGGTCCTTTGGGAAGCAAGCCGCTGGTGCATCGTTGCAACCCTCTTCACCGGCTGTGGGACTACAGCCGATCTCCCTGGATCGTTACTTGCTTCAGGTCAGACAGGAGGACGATAGGACAACGCTGCCTGTGCCGAGTCTAGGGACAGTGCAGGAGGTTACTGGATTTTCTAGTCCGAGCATTCAGGCAGAGATGATTGTCGCCGACCCTCCGGTGGCTTCGGTGCTGGAGACGCCCGATAATTATATCTCTGAGGATGCGGTCATTCAGTTTGGGGGTATTCCAGATCCTGTGGCTTCGGACCGGAGGGTTATCGACCAGATTCAGGGCCAGCCCGATGCGGATGACTTGCAAATGGGCCGTGCAACTAGGATTGCAAAATTGAAGGATGTTGAATCGTCAACAGGTATGTCGGTTAATTTGGAGCATTCTATTTTGCAGTTTTCACCTCCTGAAATTATTGAAAAAGCTACGGCTATCGGGGTTTCGCTTGGTAATTCGAATGCAGAAGTTGCGAAATCTATTAATGAATTATTGGACCTAGAGGTAGATAGGGCCCTGGATATTGTTAGGAACTTAGCCGCGGTAAAGCCGATGACCGATGCAGAGATTAGTGACCTTGGCGGGCTGAATTCTTTATGTCCGAATTTATACCCCATAGATGAGCTTAACGAGGGTCAGGATTCGGTTCTTGATAATACTTTAGGTGACGAGGGTGCTGTTCATAATGACTCAGGTGATCCTGGTTATACGAACCAGGGACATGGGGAGAAAATTAAACGGACTTGGAATAGAAAAGTTTATCCGGTCTCGGCTATTCGTAGGAGTGCCTGCTTTAAGACTGCAAAGAAATTCTACGATGAAAGATGCGAGGAATTTTTTGGAATAGCAGAGGTCTACGCGACTTGGCTAAAACAAGATTCCTCGCTGACGCCACGACGGAGCATCAGCTAGACTTTATTGCCGTTCTAGAGACAGGGAGAGATAAGTTCTCTTCTCAGTTTCTGAGTTCTCTTTTCGCAAGGATTGATTTTGATTGGCATTGTCTACCTCCAAGAGGAAGATCCGGAGGGATCTTACTTGGAGTCAGATGTGATACACTCCAGGTTAGGGAAGTAGTGTTTGGCGATTTTGCGGTCAAATTCAAAATTACATCCAAACTGGATGGTTTTAGGTGGGCTCTAGTAGCGGTTTATGGGGCTGCTCAGCCTGAACTTAAATCTGATTTCTTGGCGGATTTAGTTCGCATCTGTGATGAACAACTGCCTTTACTGATTGGTGGTGATTTTAATATTATTCGATGGGCGTATAAAAAGAATAATAACAATTTTGATGGTAGATGGCCATTCTTGTTCAATACTATTATTGAGAGCCTAGAACTGCGGGAGATAGAACTCACAGGTAGGAATTTCACTTGGGCAAATTCCCTGCCGAATCAAACTTTTGAGAAGTTAGATAGAGTTCTTACCAGTGTAGATTGGGAACAGAAGTTCCCTTTGGTTACAGTCCGTGCACTCCAAAGGGCGATTTCCGATCATACCCCCTTGCTGTTGGATACTGGGGATGCATTATATCTGGGTAATCGTGACAGTTTCTCTTTCGAATCCAGCTGGTTCTTAAGGGAGGGATTTCTGGAGTTGATAGACACGGAATGGAATAGGACTTCGGGCGGCTCATCAAGTGTACAATGATGGCAAAATAAAATTAGACACCTGAGACAATACCTTCGTGACTGGGCTAAGCATGTCTCGGGGACATATAAAGATGAGCGGGATAGGCTCATAAACTTTATCGATGAGCTGGATAGAAAGGCTGAGAACTGTGTGTTGGACGTAAATGATTGTCAACTCAGATTTGAGGCTGAACAAAGGCTTCGTACTCTTCTCAGGGAGGAGGAGATGAAGTGGGCGAATAGAGCAAAAGTTAAAGCTATTATACTTGGGGATAATAACACTAAGTTCTTCCATTTAATAGCTAATGGCAAGCACAGGAAGAAGAGGATAGTGCAGCTTGATTAGGATGAGGGTACCATAGTTGGTCATGAGAACCTAAAATTATACATCTCAAACTATTATAAACAACTTTTTGGTGCTCATCAAGATAGTTTTGTGACTATGGACGAGTACCAGGTTGCAGATATTCCCCAAGTTGGGGAGGCTGATAACGAGTCTTTATCTGCTCCCTTCTCGGAGAAAGAGGTGCTAGACGCGATAGGAGGTTTGAAGTGTGATAAGGCCCCTGGTCCGGATGGGTTTCCGGCAGAGTTTTACAAACACTGCTGGCACATCATTAAGAAGGATCTTATGGCTATGTTTGATGATCTGTATGCTGGTAATCTCCAACTCTTCCATCTGAATTTTGGTACTATTACGTTGATACCAAAGAAGGAAGGAGCGTCTGGTATTGAGCAGTTTCGCCCGATTTGTTTGCTTAATGTTAGTTTCAAAATATTCACAAAGGTTGGAACAGATAGACTAACAAAGATGGCGCATTCTGTGGTGCAATCTTCGCAAACCGCATTTATGCCTAGTGGTTCTCCATGAGACTCTACACGAAATTCACTCAAAGAAACTTGATGGAGTTATCTTTAAAGTGGATTTCGAAAAGGCATATGACAAAGTGAAATGGTCCTTCTTGCAACAAACATTGCGGATGAAAGGGTTCGATGAGGTTTGGAGAAAGCACATAGATTCCTTTACTACAAGAGGGAGTGTCGGGATCAAGGTCAATGATGATATTGGTCACTTCTTCCAGA